>NC_141689.1:149061488-151775130 GCF_964263255.1 Lissotriton vulgaris | reverse complement strand
AACATAGCTTGTAGTATTTTGGAATGACCCGGATACAAACAGTAAATACAATCCTGGTGAGGGTCTTCGTAATGTAATCTTTTCTTACCACGAGAATTGCAGGGCCTGAAGAGGCTTTTTTCTCCTTGTTAGACATGGTGTTTTATCTGAGAAAAGTAAAGTTGAAAACCTTCACAATGGTTAAGTATCTGAGAGAAAGCTGAGCAGATCTCAGAGGATGACGTGCAGTAGAAAATCTTAAGTACTGGAGCTTCTCTCAGGAGTGTTCTAAAAGGTGTTGCAGCCTGAGTAACTGGAAGATAAGTTTAGTCTCTTTTTTAAAGAGACTATAATAAACTACAAAAGGTAAATGCCTTGGGGCTTCTTGATTTATAAGTATTATTCTACTATTATTATATGGTACCGGGACTCTCATCTTGACCACATAGAATGATTCCAGCCTGTGAATCTATGAAAATTCCAATACTGGAGTAACTTCACAAATACTGGAAGTTGGCTGTGAAAGGGTCTGGAGGACCCGCAAGAGGTCTGAACATGTGCACCCTGACTAGAAGTGATTCCAGCATGGTGATGAACTGTGAGTGCAGGAAAACTGCATACAATCAGGTATGGACAGAGGCTGCGACCCAACCTCTGGTGGGTCGAACTTCACTCTCCCCGCATCTTCCCCCTCTATTGATCCCTCAGACCATGGGGTGTTCGTCAGTGGGGTAGATGCCACCCAGTGACCTACATCTGAGGCAAGAATTGCGCTTCAGGGTTGTGGAGGGGAGCAGTTGTCGAAGGAGGGAGAGGACTCTTGCCCAAATAAACTTTGAGGAATACTGTCTTTCACCACACATGGACGGGGCGGTGTCTTATTGGGTGATCCCGCTGCAGCTTCTCGTTACACTCTCTTGCACACTGCCTCCATTTGACCGCATCATGGCAGGAGATAATCCGATGGCCACCTCTGCCCAACAGAAGATCGACAAATTTACCAAGCACAATGTACCTGCGGATGAGGCAGGAGTGGCAAGGGGCAGCCCTTCAGCAGACGTAGGGTCACAGACTTCCTCCATACTACATGCAATCCAAGACCTTAAAGTCACTTTGGAGGGCAAGATGGGTGAACTGAAGGTTGATCTGGCCCCGATCACACAAGACTTGTAGAATACAACTCATACGGTCACCGCAGTAGAGAGCAGAGTGTCTGAGACCAAAGATGCAGTCAAGTGCCATGAGACTCGCCTGTAAAATCTACAGCACATGGTGGGACAATTAGAGGCCCACTCTGAATATGCAGAAGGAAGATCAAGGCTATGTGTCATGGGCATCCCGGAGGGTGCCAAAGGGACTACGTCCACCATGTTCATACACAACTAGTTGCTGAGCTGGGTTCCTACAGGTGAGGTGCCGAACTATTTCAGAATCGAGCTTGTCCATAGGGCACTGATCACCAAGCCCCCAGTGGGCACCACACATGTCCCGTTCATAGTCCTTGTACTAAACTATGCTGACTGCAAACGAAATTCTTTGAGTGGCACGCAAGTCAGGATGTCTGACCCGCAAATCTTCTCCCATGATGATCTTTCCAGATAACACTTTTCCTTTCATGAAGCTAAACAAAAACTAAGGGCCATGGGAGCCACCTATACGTTCTCTTTTGTTTTAAGGCAAGAATTTCTGCTTTGTCACTCCTGAAGCAGTCTGTGCCTGGGTACAGGAGCATCCCATAGTGAGCACTGGAGACTCTCCATCACAAAGGGTTGGGGTTAGGGTCGCGGGGTGTCCTCCTGGAGAATGGTGCACAGCGTTCAGAAGGTGGCTGTATCCCAGAGACAGGAGAGCCCGGTCTTTGGGACCAGAACGTTCCCCCAGGTAAGATAAATCTTTGGCAGCAGAGGAAGTCTCAGCTACACTGGCTGCCAATGATGACACCTCACAAGCCGTACCGGACACTCAGTGATGTAATTTATGTATTTATTATTTATTAAGGCGTTTTATATAGCGCTAGCCTGAACCGAGGGTATTGGAGCGCTTGGTTACGCCGGAACCACACCCAAGCTACAGAAAAGACTCCAACGCATCCAGAACACCTCCGCCCGACTCATCCTGGACATCCCCCGACACAGCCACATCTCCGGCCACCTGAAGGACCTGCACTGGCTCCCCGTCAGCAAGAGGATCATGTTCAGGCTCCTCACCCACGCAAACAAGTCTCTCCACGACCTGGGCCCCAAGTACCTCAACGACTGCCTGAACTTCTACACGCCCACCCGCCAGCTACGTTCTACAAGCCTCGCCCTCGCCGCCGTACCACGCATCCGAAGAGCCACCGCCGCAGGTAGATCCTTCTCCTACCTGGCGGCCAAGACATGGAACTCCCTCCCCATCCATCTTCGGCTGACCCAGGACCATCTCGCCTCCAGGAGACAACTCAAGACCTGGCTGTTCGAGCAATAGCGGACCCCTTCCCCCAAGCGCCTTGAGACCCTGCAGGGTGAGTAGTGTGCTATACAAATGTTATGATTGATTGATTGATTGATTGATTTTTTAGCAAGATTCATACAATAAAGCAGTATTCTACATGTAGGTTTGGAAGTCCAAGTGTGCTGAGCAGCATGGAGGTAGAACGTAAGTCCTGGGATAACCTCATAGAGTGCACGTTGTCTTGGGGTGGATACAATAAAGCAGTATTCTACATATAGGTTCGGAAGTCCAAGTGTGCTGAGCAGCATTGAGGTAGTCCGTGAGTCCTGAGATAACCTCATAGAGTGCACGTTGTCTTGGGGTTGAACCACTTGGGGGGGGGGGGAGCAGTTAGGGGGAAAATAGCAGGGAGGCGGTAAGTCTTAGAGCTACAATGTCTGGGAGAGACGAAGAGCAGGGATTTGCGTTTAGATGGCAGCTATCCATTTGGGAGGGAGCGGTTGAGGAAAAGGACTTTTAGGTGTTTTTTTAATTTGGTGAAGGATGAGATAGTCCTGATACCTACATGCTGCAGTTTTTTGTTTGCGTGTTTTTATAGGGATGAGTAGTAGGGTGCTGGAGTTCCTTGTCTGACCAGCCCTCTTGAGTTTAGCAGCCAAATACTCAAGTATCCTATGCGCAGGGCTTTGTGTGTGAGGCAGGCAGTTCTGAAACTGGTACGCAATTCGACTGGGAGCCATTTTATTTCTCTGAGTGCTGGTAAATTTGTGGTCGTATTCCCTGATTCCAGAGACCATTCTAGCTGTTGCGTTGAGAGTAGTTTTGAGAGGGGCTGGGTGAAATTTTGTTGTACCAATGAGGGTGGCATTCCCATAGTTGAGTCTGGATAGCATCAGTGATTGGGTGGCTTGCTTGAGGTCGTTGGTCGGGATGAATGGTTTCATTTTGTTAAGTAGATTCAGGTTGACGAAGGCACTCTTTGCGGAGTTCTTGATGTGTTTGGCCATGTCGAGTTTTGAGTCTAGGGTGATTCCTAATGATTTAAAGGAATGGGTCAGAGTGTGATTTCCGTTAAGAGCATCCAAAGCTCTTCTTAGCCATTCTGAAATATGAGGGTTCTCTTCTTTGTTGGAGATGAGGAGGATTTCGGTTTTTTCTTGGTTGAGTTTTAAGTGGTTAAGCGACAGCCAATGTTGGAATTTTTCTTTTAAAGTTACCTTTAGTCTGTGAATGTCATCTATGAAGGAGGTTTCTAGATAGATCTGCATATAGGTGGAAAGGGATGTTAGCATTTTTGAGTAGGGTGGTGAGGTGTTCCATGTATATGTTGAACAGTTGAGGTGGGACCACTGAACCTTTGGGGACGCCCCTGTTGACAGGGTGTAGGTGGAATTAATGCGAACACTGCCCGGATTTATACCGGGTCAAAAGGGGGTGGTGATGGACGGAGCATCTGAATCAATCAAACACTCACACCCAGTCAAAAGATCTGGGTTTAATCGATCACCGTTCTTTAGCCCACTCTGCCACCCCAGTTCAGACATGGCTATATGCAAATCAGTCTGACCCTGTGCCTCATGGGAACAGTCCAGCCCGAACTGCCAAGCCATGTCTTCCCTGGACCGGAAACAAGCTTCCGAGGACCGGTATCTGGCATTCCAGCCGTCTTCAGCCCGGCTTGCTTGAATCTAGTGGCAAAGTGAGCAAGGGACTCACGTCTGAGCATACCCTGCCACACTTATGGCGGCCAAAAGCGGTACAAAAGGGGGTGGTGATGGACGAAGCATCTGAATCAATCAAACACTCACACCCAGTAAAAAGATCTGGGTTTAATCCATCACCGTTCTTTAGCCCACTCTGCCACTCTAGTTCAGACATGGCTATATGCAAATCAGTCTGACCCTGTGCCTCATGGGAACAGTCCAGCCCGAACTGCCAAGCCATGTCTTCCCTGGACCGGAAACAAGCTTCCGAGGACCGGTATCTGGCATTCCAGCCGTCTTCAGCCCGGCTTGCTTGAATCCAGTGGCAAAGTGAGCAAGGGACTCACTTATGGCGGCCAAAAGCGGTACAAACGGGGGTGGTGATGGACGGAGCATCTGAATCAATCAAACACTCACACCCAGTCAAAAGATCTGGGTTTAATCCATCACCGTTCTTTAGCCCACTCTGCCACCCCAGTTCAGACATGGCTATATGCAAATCAGTCTGATCCTGTGCCTCATGGGCTGAAGACGGCTGGAATGCCAGAAACCGGTCCTCTGAAGCTTGTTTTCGGTCCAGGGAAGACATGGCTTAGCAGTTCGGGCTGGATTGTTCCAATGAGGTATGTACCGCGGATTTATACCGGGTCAGAAGTCTCTCGGCTAAAATTGGAGCAGTGGGATTTCATGGACACATGCTCCCTATACATTTTTTTAACTAGCATTAAATCGGGTTCTCCGTGTGATCTGCTTCCAGCCACAGTGCTTCTTCAGATGGAACATCCCGCTCCTGGAGTAGTGATGGAGCTACTAAACGCCTCTCTTAGAGAAGCACAGATGACTAGAGTCTGGAAGCATGCAATGGTTTTACCACTGTTAATAAAGCCAAATGCAGATCCGACCATGCCAGCTAATTTTAGACCCATTTCCCTGCTCCCGACTTTTTTGAAGGTCTTGGAGCAACATGTTAATGGCCAGTTATCTTCGTTCATGGAAGCATCACAATTTCTGCACAACTCGCAATCAGGATTCAGAGCAGGGTTCTCTACAGAGACCACATTGCTAGGCGTTACTGAGATGTTACGTCAGCGCTTGGATGCCGGAGACACAGTTGCCCTTATTTCATTAGATCTAAATGCCGCCTTTGATATGGTTTCCCATACCATATTACTTAAATCTTTACAGGCACTGGGTATTGCTGGGACTGCGCTTGGCTGGGTGTCTTCCTTTTTATCGAATGAACATTTCAGGTGTTCTCCACTATGGCCTCTTCAAAGTCCTATTCATCCCTGTATGGTGTGCCACAGGGCTCTATTTTGAGCCCGTTGTTCTTCAACATGTATGTGCAACCATTAGCAATGATTGCGTAAGCGGCAGGGCTTGCATTGTTTTCCTACGCTGAGGATACACAAATCATCTTTTCTTTATCGGCGGGTGGGAAACAGGACCCTTCTAATCTGCAACTAGGCTTTCGCAAGATTGCAGCATGGATGCAACTCAATTTGCTCAAGCTTAACGGGAAAAAGACGGAAGTACTTATTTTTGGGAAAGGGTCCGAACTTTGGGGCCCCCAACAATGACTAGCTGAAACGGGCCCTTTACCTAAGCCCTCCTCTCAGGCCCGCAATCTAGGCTTTGTTATCGACAATAAATTGTCAATGAAACAACAGGCAGTACAGACTGCAGCCACCTGTTTTACCATCTTAAAACGGCTAAAAAAAAAATATGAATGCTCCCTGTTGACACCCAAAGGCAGTCGTCCAAGCTCTAGTAACATCTCACCTAGATTACGGTAACATTCTCTTCTTGGGGTCTAACAGAGAGGTACTACGCAAGCTCCAGGTGGTGCAAAATTGCTTTGTGGCCTTCCCAGAATGTCCAACATGGGAAATGCCCTGAGAAACTGCATTGGCTTAAGGTCGAACATCGCATAAAATGTAAAGCCTTATGGTATGTGTTCAGAATTAAGATGGGCTCTGCTCCCAAATATCATCAAGATCTGGTTCACACGTACCGCCCCCCGCGCCTTCTTTGCTCGACTTTAGGAGAACTGTTTGAAATCCCGAGGTTCAAATTGTCGAGAATGGGAGGTCGCTCCTTTTCTCTACTTGGGCCAACCTAATGGAATTCCTTACCTGATGGGATGAGGAGGGAGAAGCTGTATCCCATCTTCCGGGAGCAATTAAAAACCTGTTTTTTTTTTACCAACATTGCTAATTCCGATATTTACGAGTTTCCGTTATGGCTTGCGCTGGGAAACCTTTGTTGGGTAGGTGTGCGCACTACAAAATAAAATAACATAACATAACATAACAGGTCTGAGGTAAAGTTTTTTTTAAATTCTTTTTGAGTGGCTGTGTTAGAAGGAGGAGAACCAGCATAGGACTTCCTCATCAGCACCTACCCTTTCTTGCAAAGCCTTGATGAGAAGTTGGTGATCAACTGTGTCAAAGGTTGCCGATAGGTCTTGGAGAATGAGGAGGCAACATTGGTCGGAATCAAGGGATTTGTGGATGTCGTCTGTGATGTTAAGGATCATGGTCTCGGTGCTATAGACTTTTCTGAAACCCGATCGGTGGGGGTCAAGAAGGTTAATGCTATCCATGTGCTGAGTCAGCTGTTGGAGGACACATTTTTCAAGGATTTTGGATAGGAGGGGGAGATTGGAGAAGGTTCTGAAGGTACGGTCACTTGCCCATTGGCTAGTGGCCTCTGTGACGTTGAAACTTCGAATCTACACTACTGGTCTGGTTGCTCCAGACTGGCCCTTGCTCCCCTGAAAAGGAGCAGCCCATCAGACTTTGCTGGTCTGATTAAGAAGCCATATTCGATTCCTGCGTGGGTTGCCTTAGCCAAGGCTTGTTGACTCCAATCCGGAAGCCAACACCGCCGACAGCGAGAGCCTTTGTGGGACAGTCCGTGCCTGACTCCTGGTTGTCGTCGACGCCTCCTGATCCACGTGGCTGCAGAGACAAGCTTCACGACATCACCTGATTGCTTCGCCACATCGCCTGGTTCCTTTCTGGTTCCTTCCTGGGCACTGGCTAGTGACCCAGACTCTGTCCCCTCTGCTTTCAGGTACTCTTCATCCTCGATCCGCTGTTGGATCCAACCGGACACTTCTCTGCTGGTCGCATGCAGCATCTTTTTCCAAGGCTCCATAGGATTCAGTGACGAAACCCGACACACTTTGACACCTATGCACCCGCTTCCTGTGGGTGAGGTAACACGAGTACTCCGGAGCTCCTGTGGGTAGTGACTATCCTAGTGTTTAACTTTCAAGTAACTTTCTCCTAGTCCGCCCGGAAGTGACCTAAAAAAACTAGTTTCCAATTCTTTCGTTCCCATTCTAACTCTATGGTAACTTGCGTGTGTGTAAAGACACTGCACACGCCTCCCGTGGGCCTCCTACTTCCTATCCTTTGGTAGTACAGTGTAGCCCCAGCGATTCCCTAGGCCCTAGGCCTATCCTTTGTTCGTGACGTGCTTCCTATACCACTATTTTAGTGTATGGTTTGACGTGCCCCTAGAGTGCTACTGTATATTGTGCAACTTATTGTATGATAATTAAGTAACTTGTTATGTGCTTGTGACTCTGATCTCATAAAGAGCTCAGAAGTGTTGTTTAGAAATAAATACATATATATTTTATATATATCCTGTGTGGTGTCCTTTCATTTAGTATTCAAGGGGTTACATATGGTAAAACAGCTGGCTTTACATGCCCTCTGAAGTTTTAGCCTAAGACTACTTTGTCCATGCTACCTCTAGGATAGCTGGTCTATAAGGTTGACTTTACAACCATCACCATAAGGCACACATGAATCATTGTTACATTTTGCGATTTCTTAATTGCGAAAATTAAGGAATCGCAATTAAGAAATCGCAAAATGCTATGCATTAAAAAATCGCAATATTTTTTGCGAATCAGTATTTTTCCTTAATTGCGATTCACAATTTGCGAATCGCAATTAAGGAAACCCCTTCCCATTGATTCCTATGGGCCAAAAGGCCCATAGGAATCAATGGGAAGGCATTCACATTTTGCGAATTTCAAATTGCGATTTGCAAAATGTGAATGCAATTTCAAGGGTGCAGGGGGGGGGGTTCAAAGAATCTCTCCCTGCACCCCTGAAATGTAACTTTGAATGTAATTTACACACACACATGCCCCAAGGGCATGTGTGTGTAAATTAAAAGTTAAAAAAATGCAATTTGTGCACATTTGAAAGTTTTCGGTAAATTAGCATGAAGTTCAACTTCATGCTAATTTACCACTTCCAAATTGCGAATTTGCAATTACAAAATGATCATGCATTGCATTTAAGAAATCTGAAATTGCGATTTCTTAAATGCAATCGCAATTTTAGAAATCGCAACATGGTTGCGATTCCTAAAATTGCGAAATGCATGATGCATTCCAAATTAGTCAATTGTATTCGCAAACGGCCGTAAATTGCGATTCGCACCGTTTGCGAATGCAATTGACTTTGATGCATGTGGGCCTATGGAGTTGTTTGGACTGATACAGGGTGCCCACTAGAATAGTGGACATCACATATCAGGTCAACTTCTCACAGTAAGTGTTAGTCATTTTGCAGATATTGATTTGCGATCTGAGGATAGAGTTCCATATTTCGGGTCTTTCAGTGTGGAAGATAAGATCCATTTTTACTTGTCCTTTGAAGGCGCAGTGATAGATGTTCGCGAGTAGTGATTCAGGATGTTGTCTGATCAGTTTTTATTTAGAGTTTTTTTCGCTTTGGGTGAGAGGTTAGGTGGGAAACTATTCGAGAGGTAGGCGGGGTTTGAGTAGGCTGGTGTGGCGGATGGCATAGTGACTAGGTGGGATGGGGCAGGCAGGCTATAAGGAAGGGTGGGCAAGAGTTTCTAGAGCTGTCCTTTGAGGGTAAAGTGCGAGTAGTAGAGAGATTCGTGCTATTGCTCTAGGGCTGGTTGTTGACTCTCCGGAGCATAAGGCTTAGGGTTACTCCTAGGAGGCCATTGGATGGCAAGGTATCAAGGGTCAGGCAATGGGCAGACTTTGCATGGCAGTCATGAAGGTGAAGGTTTGTGTGGCTATATTAGGGTCAGGCGCCAAGCCCCAAGATCGCCAAATCCCGATTGTTGAGGTGGCTCGGTGTGAAGCAGTTTCACTTACAGGGGGCTGTTGCATCATCCTGAGGAATCGGGGATCTAATGGTTAGATATTTCCCATTTACTGCACGGGGTTCAGCCGGTGAGAGGACGATAATGCTGCCATTTTGGAATCAGGCACCAGGAGCCATGACCTGGGATTCCTTTGGTTTGGGGCTGCGTGGCTGAGAGGTTGGTTCCTTTTACCAGGTAGGGACCTAGCCCGTTGTTCAGTGGGAGGGTTAGAGGCTGTAGCAAATTGTGCCGGACTTTCCCTGTCGGTTCGGGCGGGCCAATCTGCCATTTTAAAATCAGCTTTGATTGGCGAGTCCGACAGAATAGGTTCAGCTTTGGATTTTTTTGTATTGTGCCCTGGGTTCCTTATCCGCCATGTTTAGTCAAATCAGCGCCTATTAGCGTATGGGAAACAGATTTTTGATAGCTGAAACAATGTCGGTACACTTTGAAGTATTCTTAGAAGGTGGCTGGCTGGAGCTCGGTAGTAGGTTGACAATGGTATCTCTGAACTGTAGTGTCACTATAATGAGCGATAAATAAGGGTGATCTGGTAAGAACTAGGTGGATCAGAGAGTCGCCATGGAGCTGTGAACGGCTAAAATACAGAGGCAAGGAGCCCACATAGTAGACACGAAATCCAGAGTCCACATTAGCGGCGTTCGTCAGTGGATACTTCTTGAAGTCAGGTTGGTTATAGAGCGTGTAGGCTGATGTGGTGTGTGGAGACACAAAGTGCACCAAGAAGATAATAAAAAAAATGGTTGGCCAAGGGGTCTTGCAGGCAAACCCCACCCCTTGTCAGTATGGGTGTCGAAACATGCGGCCTCCGTGTCCCCTATGTGTTTTATGTTTTATGTGACTAGTGAACTTATTTGTAGCTTTGTTAACTCATTCATTGTAATCTCATTCACTGTTTGCCCCAATACACTCGAGACCCTGATGAAATTGCAGGCTTCACAAATTTCCCAATCTGAATACTGGCATAACTACAACCCCAGACCCGCTTGACTAATTATTAAATAATAGCTATGGCTTATCATTGCACAGTGCTCAGTACTTGTAGCCTATTCACTGTTGGCCCCAGCGTTCATGAGATCCTGATGACGTAGCCGATTTCACAAATTTCCCAATCGCTAAACCAACACAGCTCCGGCCTGCTTGGTTAACAGTTGTTCAACAGCTGTGGCATTTCAGAGGGCTCCCGACTCAAATCTCCATATAGCTGTGACTCAGCGCTTGGAAATGAGCGTGTAGAGATCATGATAATAGGGATCGGAGCTCCACCATTTTAAGGTCAGGCAGGCTTTGCAGGAGGAATCACTACACGCATGACACAGGGCGTAGGTGCTTTTACATGTGCACTTGGCAGTTGAACATCACCACAGCAGTCCAACAAATCAGAAAGAGGTGCCAGTGAATTGCGTCAAGACTCTTCGCTTTAAAAAGTGTTAAAAGCAAGGTGCTGCGCAGCGGGCAAAATCATCGCCATTTTAGTCAGGCAAGGCGTGGCTATGAATTTGTTACGGACCGTATAATCATACCGAGTTAGTTTTAGATCCGTCGATCTTACTTGGTGTTCGTCACTAATGAGCTCCGTTAAGCTAGCAGACCGACATGCAGAAGTCCGAGAGAAGTCACGGTGTCTCTAGTTGAGTTGTTAGGGTTCAGTCACCACCATTTTAAACTCTGTCTTCTTTGGATCTTCGGTAAGCCTCACTTGCAGATTCTGATTGATCCGAGACTTCCCACAGCAGGTAAACTTGACAGCAGGTGCAGCTTCACTTTATGGGGTGAAAACTGTGCTTTGTTTCCATTCCGCTTACTGCAAACTCCAGATCGAAGGACATTCATTTCCTCATTGAGCAGAGTGACGTATTCAGGCAGCCATGAGCTCTGCCGTCCGTTTCAATGTGTCAATGTGGGTGCAGGTTGCCAGTGCCTTTGCAATATTCAATGAAGACGTGTGGAGGTTTTGCACAACTCACAAGGGAACCGTCTCTCCCTTTTTCTTTCTCCCTTTCTCCCTTTCTTCTATTTTCCTTTCCCCTTCCTCTACAACAGATACTTCCAGTTCACGATGAAGTATGATGTGGGAGTTAAGGGAGGGGAAAGGTGCTATGGATTGGGTTAATATTTCTTCTTATTTGATACTGTTAGATAAAGATACACAGAAGGCACAGGCGATAGGCACTTATGGTTCACTGACATGGTTAGAGAATGATTGATACATCAGAATGCATGGCTCGAACATGGCAGCGAGGTCTCCCGCATAAACTTACAATCCTGTTGTGGAATTGTTAGACCTGTCAGCCCTAGGGTGGTCTTTATCCATTTTTTTCACCCTTGCCTTGTCTTTTCCACCACTTTTTTTGTTGGACATAGGTCTCTGGGCATCTTACCACTGCTAATCAGTGATAAGGTGCAGGTGCTCTCTCCTACCAACATGGCTGCCACAGCCCCTGCTACTGCGGAGTGGTCTTTTTAGTAAAGATACTAGTAGCCAGGAGCTGGCTGGGACATTAAGATACTGTAGCAATGCCAGCCCGCCTTTTCTGCCCATAGCTTAGACTGTGGAAGCTCCAGGAACCTTCCGGAATAGGGGAGGGGTTACACTTTGCCGCCTTAGAGAGTGGTCACCTGGTCTAGGGATATTTAGGGAAAGGAGGGAAACCTTTTTGTCAGTTGGGACGTCACTGGACCTGGGAGAACCTCTGCAGGAGTTTAGGCGGGTGGGCCTAGGGGAGGAACCTACACCACTGGAAGTGACTGGAACAAGGCACTGCCTTCTAAGCTGAGTGAGGGACTCTACCAAAACCACTGATCTGCCCAGCGTTGGGGAACCCAGAGAACCACCTGCAGTGATCTAAGGGAACCAGCCTGACTCTATGCCACCAACTCAACCCCCCCCCCCTTATTACCTATCCCGCAAGGAACTGCCTGAGAAGGGCGCAGAAGCCATCAAGCGCCAAGAGAACACCTACTTACAAGAAGGACTGCTGGGGGATCAACCAGGTATCAGTGCTGTATCATCCACGTGTTCCCTCGCTCGACCTGTGCCCCCCTGTGCTGTCCTGCCACAGTTGTTTTGCTAAACTGCCTGAACTGCCAGAGACTGCCTTCAAAGCGCTCTCCTGCGGTGCACCTGAGGAGCGCTGTGTTCCGAGAACTTGTTGAGCCCCAAATCGCTGTGAGGCCCCGAGCTCTGCATTTCCCAGGCGCTCCCCTGCTGTGCCCCTGTGCGCCTTGTGAACTCACCGCCGCAGCCCCGGTCCTCGCTGTGTGCCCCTGTGATGCGCTGTGCCTTGGAGCGCTTCTGGCTGCCCTCGGCGCTGTTGTGGGTCACCGCCACGGCCCGGTGCCGCGTGGAAGAGGTGCCGCCACTGTCCCCGAGGCCTCTGGGATGCCCGAGGCCCTGCCGTCACCACCGCTGCCCCGGCCTGAAGCCTCCCGCTGCTGCCGTCATCTCCGCGGCGGCCCCCAGGGTCAGGAGAGGGCAGCCACAGTGCTGCAGTAGGCACACTAGGCCCGAGAAGCTTACCCCAACTAGCCAATGTGACGGAACGCAGGCGCGTCATCGGCCGCACCCCCTGTGCCACATTCCGATTGGATCCCGGGAGCTGACGACGTAGGAGCTGCCCAGAATTAGGCCGAGGAAACCGCACCCCTCTGCAGCTGCGTCCTGACTGGTCCCGGGGCCACAGGAGCTACCGGAGGGACCGGGACGGGTCCCAGGTCCGTGCGAGACCTACCAGAGGGCAGGAGCCCTCCCCTCTCGTCCGCACCAGGCTGCAAGAGGCCTACTCTGCCCCACACCACCAGAGCCTTCGTGGAGGCCGAAGACAGAGGTAACACCCCTGCTGGGAGGGCGGAGGGCCCGTGACTGCCCCTCCCCTGTAGAAAACTGTAATTGGGCCTCGTTGGCCGTAGTGGTATGAAGGAGGCCTGGAGTAACGCTAGGAGGAGACTGAGAGCCCCATGACCGGGGCAGGAACACTAATTAGGCCCCTGGTGACTGCTAGTTAGTAAAGTTAACCCCTGACTAGGGGAGTGGTTAATGTAAATAAACAAACAGAATCCACTCCTCGTGTTAGGGGTGTATCCTCCACAGTTTGGGGAACACCCTTCTTGTTTTTAGGTCCCCTCACACACCAACAGGCCCCTTGGTGTCATGCTTCATCATCGGGGTCATCGTACCCCTCTACGGGGTATGGCGTGCTGCGAACTACGAATACGCGGGAGCACTTGGTAGACTATGTGTGGTGCGGGTGAGGGGTTGTTTTTATGTGAGTATATGGCAGGGTTTAGAACTAAGTGAAGGTTAAAAAGGTCCTGGCTCGTGGGGTGACTAAAAATTATTTAATGAGCCCCCGGGCTGGGGCTGTTAAAATAGAGTGTGGGAGGTTACCATGCAGACAATGTGCGTTACCTCCTATTTATGTGCGTCGACATGTTTCGGTGTAAAGACACCTTCTTCAGGACGGGGTACACAAAACCCCACCTTACTCACGTTTCTCTAACTCATATCGGAATCTCCAATAAAAAGTGAGAATGAAAGTGCAGGTTAAACAATGTACCTAGCAAAAACGTTGTTTTTTAGTCAACCTGTAAAAGAAAAGAAGACAACATTTTTTTTTCTGGTAGTCTACTTCTCCACATCCATAGGCAAAATGACCAGTGGTTACAGGTGACAAACTTTTGGTCAGGATTTACTACTATAGGTGTCAATTGTGCCTATAGTGGAATAAAATTATAAGGACAAACTAGACTTACTGACAAAAAACATAAAACACACACTCTTGTATAGTAGTTATGGTGTTTAGCATGGTTTCAGAGCGTTACACCATTTGTGGAAAAATTGTCTGAGCAAAGTTGTATTGTGCCCCTGTAAAAAAGAGGAGAGATACTTCATGCTTTTAAATATACACAACATACTGTTTTGAAGTTGATGGAAACATGTTGACGCACACAAAGAGGAGGTAACGCACATTGTCTGCATGGTAACCTCCCACACTCTATTTTAACAGCACCAGCCCGGGGGCTCATTAAATAATTTTTAGTCCCCCCACGAGCCAGGTCCTTTTTAACCTTCACTTAGTTCTAAACCCCACCATACACTCACATAAAAACAACCCCTCACCCGCACCACACATAGTCAACCAAGTGCTCCCGCATATTCGTAGGTCGCAGCACGCCGTACCCCGTAGAGGGGTACGATGACCCCGATGATGAAGCATGACACCAAGGGGCCTGTTGGTGTGTGAGGGGACCTAAAAACAAGAAGGGTGTTCCCCAAACTGTGGAGGATACACCCCTAACACGAGGAGTGGATTCTGTTTGTTTATTTACATTTGCTTAGGGAGAACGAATCCACTTTGATTTATTTCTCTCTCTCTCCCCCCTTTGTTGTTGACAGTATAGGGGAGTGGTTAAGGCAGAAGATGCCATACTGTCTTTATTGACCTTGTTTAGACAAATGCTGGTGTTATGCTCAAAGAGGTTCTTATACTTAAATGATTCTGGACCACTGCTTCATTGATCCTGCTGAGGTCCCACGTTGATATTGAAGCCTGCCTAATGAAGTATTGATTGAGTTTCCTATGCTTTTACAATGGAATGTTGTCCGAGTCCTCATGAAATGGTTTTGCCTATGCCTACAATGAAATGTTGCTAATGAGTTAATGTTGAATTGATTACAATGAATGATTTGCCAGCCCTGAGTTCAATCTAGATAAAATTATATTGATTTTAAAAGACTAGCTGGTGTGGTGTCATTTCTTGCGTGCGTTTCCTGTCTCAGTATGAGTTTGTGCTGCACTTCTACTTTACACCTAGCTTTCGGGTGCCTTCCTGCTCGCGCCAAGCTACCCCAGTGGAATTGGTGACCCCAGTTCTCACAGGAATGTTAACAGTATGCTCAACAACATCAAGAAGATGGAGGTACTCAATGAGGCCTCAAAGACGGATGCCGACATTCTGATGATCCAGGAGACACAAATTCTGGGCAACCATTTTTCCTTTTTTGGCCTGCAGGGTTTATGCTCAGGTCTATCACTCAGGTTTCCACCGAGGTTCCTGACGCATGGACATCCTGATCCGAAAACGCACACCCTTGGTAGTGTCCAAAGTATTGCATGATAATATGGGCTGGTACGTTGTGGTGATGATCACCTTTCAATTTCTTTGATTTGTGTCTACGTCTATGCCTCTTGCAGCAGCATTCTTAGAAATGCTGGGTGGCTTATATGTGAGCTCCAGAGGTACAGTGGCTTCTGCGAGGGGTTCTCAATCGGGTGTGTGACTGGACCTTGATCGCTTCTCTAACCACTCGATTGCTGGCCAAGGTTCGACGCTCTTATCGGCTTTCTTAAACAACCTGACCCTGGTTGATGTGTGGCAAGCAGACCATCCTGGAGAGAGGGGGTAAACCTTCTATTATGGTGCTTACCGGTCTTTTTCCTGACTAGATCAATTTTTCATACTCCGTTGAGAATGCCACTGAGTTTTAGATATGTGACTATTAGAGTGAGGCCTCTTGGATCACTCGCCAGTGGTGAAGGAACTTGCCTGGGACCTCCCTGGGCTGCAACAAGATGGTGCCTGAATCGCTGGTGTATTCAGAATGAGGAGCTTAGACAGATGTGTCAGTACAGATGCCAACGATTCCTTAAACTTACAGAGCACGATGTGTGAAGACCAGAAGGCCAACTTCCGTGGGATCTTATTTGGCATTCCAAGACCCAATAAGGCCATGCCCTAGAGAAAGTTAAAGATCTCAAGGAATGGCTTCTTGACCAAGAGAGCCGTTATGTGGCGCTGAGGGAGGAGTCCCTCTTGAGGGATCTGTTGCATATGCAAATATTGCTCAGGCAGGAGCTCACACAAGATGCACATATATCAATGGGGCAACAAGGCTAGCAGGACCTTGCATTGGTTATGCACCCCCAAGAAGATTGGTGCCCATATTGTCGAAGACGGTTCACGAGTAACTAGCATCAAGCCCACTCCACATGCCTTTGAGTCTTACTACCAAGGCCTGTATAGATCTGATCCTGCAAGCCCCCGAGCAGACCTCTATCAATTTGTAGAGGACCTACCAGTACCCCGCCTAGCACCAGACTGATAGCCAGGGGGAACTGCTTGCGGTGTGATGTACCAAATAGGGGTTTGCCCCATACGTTCTGGCATTGCACTGCACTTTCACACATATGGAATGGGGAACTGAGACTCCTGTAAGGAGTGCTGGGTTGGAGCATACCTAGAGACCTCAAAAGTATTCTTCTTTATATTACAAACAGCTTAGAGGGTAACAGGTAACAGAGGGACTTGCTTTGGTTAGGTCTGATCATCACAAGATGAGCTATTGCGCAAGCATGGAAAGATACTGAGGCTCCCTCCGTCGAGCAGTGACCTAGGGCATGGATTTTTTGCATGGGACTGGAAATCACGATTTACCTGGCAAGAGGGTGCCCCCAGAAACACAAGAAGATATGGAAAGAATGGGCTGGATACAGGGATATACAGTTGGAGCCATGATCCATTTTTGGAGCTATGCCCTCACAAAGCACTGAAATGCACAACTTACATATTGGGTAGAGGGCTTCGAGTTCGAAGCACAGCCATATGCCATCTATGGTGCCTGTCCGTTGTAATGCTCTGTACTACTTTTGGGAACTGTTTGATAAAATCAATAAAAATGTTTTCTTTAAATTAAATATACATTAAGGCAGCAGTTATTCTGCACGTATCTACATGAGGTGCGGATACCAGAAAAACTATCTGATTATTCATTGCCCTTTCTGTGACCAACCATAAGTTGTTGTCCAATTTTGAGATTAAGTATGTGCGCTCTGCCCAATTCTTGGAGACACCGGAGGAACTGGCTTTGCACTGTGGAACACTATTTGGAGGGAGGTATTTCGTCCTTTCCTGCTTCTTGAGTGGAAAACTTGGATGCCATAGGTCAGTCATCTGACCCAATGCATTGCCCTATTCCTGCCTCTCTTGGCTGATGCCTATCTGAAACTCACCTGGCACATAGCCCGTGTAGCGGGGCAATAAACCCAGGTTGGTCGGGTAGATGTTGGCTAGTTCAGGGAGACTCTTGCTGTGCAGTCGGGTCTCAGCCAACCTGTCACCTGCTAACTTCTTGTTCGATGTCATCTTACCAAACTCCACCATGGCATGGTTTGTTATTATGGGATAGCCGGAACCAATGAGGAAGCGAGCACGGGGCACATATCCAGTAAAACCTGCATGTATGACATAGGGATAAAACACAGGAGTTCATTTAAATAAAAGTTTAGACATGGGATCAAAGGCAACTTGTTATTGTCTTCATGATTTTTTATACTCATCAGCAACTAGTTTACATTCTTACAAATCTGTTTATTTTCTACTGGGGCACATTTTCCTTATGTAGAAGGCCTTCACCTACACCACCTTTAAATATGCAATTGTTCCTACCCTGGAAATACCTTAACTATCACCTACAGGTGTATAAAAAATAGGCTTTTATCGTATCTTACCAGATCCAGATTTCCATGTGGAAACCCACGTATACATCTGGAAAGGACTGGTTAATTGATGGGCTTTTCTACAAGAGTATGTCAGTGTTGAGAACGTGCTTATAGGTGGGATGGAGCTTTTCCAAGGGCGATGGCCATGCAGAATCGGATGTATGATGTTACAACGCATGCTTTTACCACGCATGCTGTTGCAACGCAAGTATTACAACGCAAGCCTTTACAACGCATTACACTTGGGTGTGCTGGATAGTGAATAGTTTAATTTACTATTCCAACTCCAGTCCCCGTGGACACTAGGGAAGGTGTTGGATAGTAAATTAAAACTATTCCCTATCCTAGAGCGCCCCCTAGTGTAATTCGGTGTAAAGTTTTTCATTGTAATACTTGCGTTGTAACAGCACTGCGTGGTAAAAGTTTTGTTGTAAAGGATGTTTCCCTGAAGAATCCGGTGAACATTCATAGTCTCAACTTTCCGATTACATACAAGCCTTTGAAAGCCACCACAGAAAAAGCAGCACTGAGTTCTACTCAGCATTCTAGATAAGGTGATTAGCTCTGAAGAATGATTGATGGAAAGAGATCTTGGTTACACTTCATAACTAACAGCCAGATTCCTCATTGAAAATTGCACTCGCAAAGGGCCAGATTCTGAGAATCTGGCCCTTTGCGAGCGCAATTTTTGCATTTGGGATTCATCATCCCAAATACAATAATCGCTAATAGCAAAATCGCCAAATTGCGAGTAATTGTATTTAAGGAATCTCTATTTGAGATTCCTTAAATGCAATTCATTAACCATTTTTTAATTGCGGATTCGCAATTTTTGGCAGCTATTTACCGCGAAGTCTGACTTCGTGGTAAATAGCAAAAACTTCGAAAAATGCACTTTAGTGCATTTTTCTAAGGTGTATATTACACACACACATGTCCTTTGGACATCTGTGTGCGCAACATCAGTCTACATTTTCATTTCAGGGGTGCTGCAGGTTGTCCTTTGGACACCCCTGGCACCCTTGAAATCGCATCCTTATTTGCGATTAGCAAATTGCTAATCGCAAATAAGGAATAACTCCCCATTCATTCCTATGGGCCTAAAGGCCTTAATAGAGATTCCTTAATAATCGCTTTTAAGGACTCGCAAAACGGGACAATGATGAATCTGGCTGATATCCATAAGCAAGGAAAGCATTTATAACATGGGAAAAACTAGCTAGAGAGTACTAGAACGAAAACATTTCACTGGCTTTCAAAATTGTTTTTCACCCTACTATCGATTAAGCCCTGGTACTTGGACTTATATGTACCAATGTTTCTAAAACCAAGTTGCACTTGTTCCAATAGATGCATCACATAAGAGGATACTAAAGCTTTTGATAAACTGTTTAGCGAGGAGTGTTCGAAACCTTTTCTCAATTGTCATACCTAGGATCGAAAGGGGCTTTATATCCTCTTGAATGGTTCCAAATGGCTTCCTCTTGATTGTCACAATGAATGTGGGCATTTCTCTGACAATCTTGAGACATTTTAACTCATCGGACATTGTGTCTTCTTTAAACAGCTCTTTCTTGGTAATCAGTTGACTTAAATGTCACCCAATTTGGCACATACGCTCTCATCTACATCTGGGGTAAGCTAAATCCAAAAAAGCCACAAATCTTCCCCCTGTCACCCCATCTCTAGCCTCCGAGCCATCCTGATTCTGCTCACCGGAGATGAAGTATTTGTGTGGGCTGTCATCATCCATGTAGTAAGGGGAGCCTTGGTCCTGGAAGGCGTGCGGTGAGAAAAATGGCTCTGCATCTTTTGCAACTGCAGGAAGGGGGGTCCTGTACTTGGCAGTGAGAAGCTGAAAGGGCAACAAAGGATTTTGTTAATTATCGAGAAAAGACTATGGTCCAATGTTTGATGGAAATGTTATTTGCACAGAGAAAAGCACATTTTTCACATACTAAAGTGTACCATCAGCTAAAACCGATTCTGTAATTTGCCTGATTTTAGCTTCTGTAAGTGGTGGTCTGTTTTGTCATAACTTATCACAATGTGTGCATATGAAAAAACTTTGTTCCATTATTATCCAGTTGGAGTTCATAGATCTTCCAAGGTATCCTGGACATTCAGTGTAGCCGTAAAATGCATGCCATATAATTTCTTATTTATCATCAGAAATAATGTTGGAATTGCTATTCAAATAAAGTGTCATAGATGGTGCAATATGTTTAGAGCCCTAGCTGTGCAAGGAATTTTAGAGCACGTATCTGCCCCAAAATGATCCCTTCTGAAAGTGCATGACTACACAAGAGTCTGATTGAACTGAATTATGTAGGTTTCTTCTACAATGTCATCACGTGATTACGCTGATCTGTATTAGTATCCAAATCAATTTGAATTGTACATGTTGTTTGAATTCAGGGAAGCATAGTTGATTAGCAGTGTTAGTATGTCTTTATTTATTGCCATGGAAACCACGTATTCAATTGTAGAATTGGAATTAGCCATGTAAATGCATGCAAAGTAATCTCATTTCATTACTACCCAGATTGAAGTAGGGTTCAGGCGGCATATGATACTGGTTTGCAAACTGAAAGGATCCAAGTCGTTTCTAAGTAATAGTTATGCTGACATTATAGGTTTTTATTAGATAAAGAATTGAAAACCAGCGGATCCAGAACGCCTCAGCACGACTCATCCTGGACATCCCCCGTCGCAGCCACATCTCCGGACACCTGAGAGATCTGCATTGGCTCCCGGTCAACAAGAGAATCACCTTCCGTCTCCTCACCCACGCACACAAAGCCCTACACAGCCAAGGCCCAGGATACCTCAACAGCCGCCTCATTCTTCTACGCTCCCAAACGCCAGCTTCGATCGACCAGCCACGCCCTCGCCACCGTCCCCCGCATCCGTAGAGCCACCACAAGGGGACTGTCATTCTCCTACCTCGCCGCCAAGACATGGAACTCCCTCCCCACCCACCTCCGCCTGACCCAGGACCACCTCGCCTTCAGGAAGCAACTCAAGACCTGGTTGTTCGAGCAGTAGCAGATTCCCCCCCCCCCCCCCCCCCCCCCCCCCCCCCCAGCGCCTTGAGACCCTCTGGGTAAGTAGTGCGCTATATAAATGCAATGATTGATGATTGATTGATTGACTCTTTTTTTTCTAGCATTATCGATTACACATTGGTCACTATTTCAGTGTTTTGTTTCTGGAGAGTTATACTTTGCCCTAATATTGACAAAGATGTACTGAATAGTAGACTTGAGTATCACGAATAGTGAAATAGCACATTTCTAGCTGTCTTAGTTAGCCCAATACTGCAGAAGTCTGTTGAAGTGCCTATTCAGAAGTACTTTGTTCAACTTACATTGACATTAGCTGTAGTTTGGTCCTTATAGAATACCTTTCATCTGATAAAGAGGATCTGTTGAAGGATCAACCAGTATCAAACAGCCACTTATGGCCGTAGTTCTGGTGAATTGTGGTGCAACTCAACCTTTGAGTAAAAGGTTGTCTTAACGACCTACAATCTGTTACCACTGAGGTTTGCTTGCTTTCTTCCTTATCCACTGATGGATTGAAATCATCTTTCAGGATAACCTGGAATCATGGATCAAGAAAAAACATTCAGAATGGCGATCTCTTCTATGAAGAGCATTGTCTGTTCTTAGACCATTGCCAGGAAAAACAATGAGGTGTGCTGGTTGAATAACACACGACCAATCATCCATCGGAGGAATTTCACATGCCTCCTGTAGGAAAGTGGGATCTGCTTTAATGGTTCCCCCCACTTTTTGAATGGTGTCAGCATGTTTTGACCTAGTCTGCTGGGATCCTGTTAATCAGGATCCAGGCAACTGTGCTTTCTCCCCTAAATTGACATGGTAAGTACTTTGGTACCTCCATAATTGGCTACTGGTGTACCCTTGTAAGGCCCTAGTATATGGTACTAAGGTACCCAGGGCATAGGTACACCAGGGGTCTCCCATGGACTGCAGCATGTATTGTGCCACCCATGGGAGTCCACTTAAACTGTGACATCAGGCCTAACATTGCAGCCTGTGTGAGTTAGTGCTTGCAAATCTCACAATGGATATAAATGTCCTTATATCTGGCATCCCTACACTAAAAACCTATAAGACACCCCTATGGCAGGCTCTTCAGTACTAAGGGTGGGGTGCTTGGTTTAAAATATGAGGGTGCCCCTACATGAGCAGGACACCCCTACAAACCCAGAAGTTGATTCTCCAGGCTTTGTAAGTTTGGTCAGCCATTTTTAAGACCTACAGTGGAAATCAGTCATTGCGAGATGTCTAACTATATAGTGGGTGCACCAAACTTGATCATGTTCGGTAACAAACATGTTGGAATCATACTCCAACACCAATTCCAGTTTTGGAAGTATAATCCCATGTACTAGGGGTACCCTTGGCGTACCACCCGTAACATCCATTCAGGGTCTGTCAGCAAGCTAGTGCTGCTGCCAACCACAGACACGATGCTGCCCTCCTGCTACTGAGCTTGAGCAGCGGAAGGTAGAACAATAAGTTTCCTGTCACAGGGAGGTGTGACCACCTACGAGACAGGACTTAGTGTATTGGGCTGGGGTGGGGACGCTTGCCAGTACCACCAGACTGCTTTGAAGAGCACATTTGCTGCCCTCAATGCATACTCCAGTTTGAACCAGTTCAGGAACCCTTGATTTCAGCGCTGGCACAAAACTGGACAAAAGACGCTAGAGTATCCTCCCCTCTGTCAAGACCCTCCTCTGGGGGGTACCCCCGAGTCATTCCAACCCTTGGCTTAGGGTACTTAAGGGCACCCTTTTGGGTGGAACCTGACATTAGTCGTGGGACAAGACTCAACCCTGAAACTACGAGTCGCTCTTCAATCATCTGAACACTTGGACTTTATTGGACTTTGACTGGAACAGAGACTGAATCAAGGAAGACTCCTGCTGCTTTTGGTCTTGCTGTTCTTCAAGTCTTCTTCATCGACTGTGTCTGTGCTTCATCCAGTTTCCTCAACAGACCTGTGGGCATCAAGGACACCAGAAGAAATCTCCCTTTAAGTGAAGGAGTCACTTCCCTGCATCTGCAGGCACCTCAACAAAGCTGACCGGTCTGCTGCTCCTGTCGTCTTACACACTTCCCAAGGCCCAGCAACACAGGTGATGGTTCTCGGCTCCTAGGGGCCTGACCTGTCTTCTCAGTAATTTTGAGGACAGTATCCCTCACCAGGCCGCTGGAACCAAGCCCCTGTGCACTGTGTTGACCTGCCATTGCCAAAGATTATTGGCTCGGCACTCAAGAGATCTTCAGGTTACAAGAAGCTCCAGCCTCCAGCACCTCATCCCTCGAAGATTAGATTACTCACTGCATCCTTTGCACAGTGGGCCTCCATCTTAGGTGAGCTGCTTGAGACTCCTGTGCCTTTGGCCCGTGGGTCCTCATGAGGGTCTTCTCTTGCTTCAGTGAGCACCCCTGCTTGCTCAGGGCCTGCTCTGACTCTCCTGTATTTGGTGAATCCCTTGGACCTTGCTGGTTCCAACATTTGCTCCTTTCTGTCTTCTAAGCCAGTTGCGGCTACCAAGGCTTGATGGTGCTCCTGCCGGACACCGGAACCAGAAGTCGGACAGCCCATGCACGGCTCCTGTCTTCCTTAGCGTTGCCTGGTCCTCACAGCTGCAGGGACATGGTCACTGTAGACTCTTCAGAACCTTCCGACACCTGTGGGCATTGTGCTTCCATGCCTCTTAGTCACCTCCGAGTGGCATAGACTCTGTACCCTCTGCTTGCCGGCTCTTCACTTCCAGAATCTACCCTTGGATTCCAGCACCATATTCTCCAGAGACATCTTCAAAGTCTCCATTGCTGCCAACGGCAGGTTCCGACGTCACTTCAACCCTATAAACCCTGCTTCCCTGGTGCAGGTTACCTGGTTCCTGGGACATCCACGTGTCGGGTGGTTCTCCAAAAGTCTGTCTTCGAAAGAGTTTTTTTGCGGTCCTCTGCGAAGGGTCCTTCTTCATTCAAACTGAAACCAAGACTACTCCATTAACTTCCTTTGGGCACGCAGCTGTGTTTCCACTCTACACACAGCCTCCGTGGGGTTCCTAGGTACTTACCTTGGGTGGGTCCTTATATCCCCAGCTCCTCTGAGTCTTCTGATCCAAGTCCTGTTCTACTTTGCAGTTTGCATTCCACTTTCTTAATATTAGGTGTGGACTCCCCCTAGAGATCAGTGTATATTTGAGCTACTTACCTGAATCTTGCAAATTATTCTTGTGTATTGTGTTTATATCACTGGGTAGGAGCAATACCAATGTGTTAGTGATAGTGTGTGTAATAAATAAGATTTATTTATATAAAACCTGTGGTTTCTTTTATTCTCATCTGAAGGCTGCTCTCCACAGCTTCCACTTTGAGAGCTCTTAACGCATTAACCGCGCCGGTTTTACCGCCGCGGTGCGGGCGTTCTAGTTGGTGGGCGGGGCTCCGTCGGCCATTGGCAGCACTAGCGAGGTACTGCTCCGGTTGGCTAATGGCCGATGGGAGCACGCAAGAGGTTAAAGGTTTTCAAAGACCACTAAAATCACCATAATGGTTGTCTGGATTAGTGCAAGGAGCATCACTTAAATAAGTGTGCACCACATACTAAGCCAGCCTCCTACTCCTCCAATTTATATTTAGAAGACGCCTTGACTATTGATCACTGATACGCTTCCAACTTTTGACCTAGTGCCTAGGATTAAGCTCTGGGAAGTCTTGCTGGATCTGGGTATGCCCAAAGAGCAGGTGGCGCTGCTCATCAATCTGCATTCAAACACCTATGCCAAAGTTAGATGGGGTGGACCAGGGGAGGTCACTGATAGTTTCAAAGTTGCCAAAGGGGTTAGACAAGGGTGTGTGTTGGCCCCCACCCTTTTCTCTTTGTTTATTAATGGGGTGACAAAGTATTTCTCTAATTTTTCAACTGACGCCCCCTCCCTTGCTGGAAGAAAAATCCCCCTCCTCATGTTCGCAGACGACACTCTTATTATTTCCAAAACGAGGCAGGGCCTTCAGTCCTCACTGGCACGTTTTGAGTGTTTCTGTAGCGAGCATGAGTTAGAGGTGAATGTACGCAAGACCAAATTTATGGTTCTGCGAGGCCCCAAGGCCGTGAAGGCCAAGGTGTTGATGAGCGGAGCTATTTTGGATCAAACGGAGGTCTTTACATACTTGGGAGTTACATTAAGTGAGAACCTGAGCTGGAAACCCCAACTGGATCTTATGACCCTGAAACATGTTCAACGTGGGGGAGCCCTATTGAAGGAGCATGCAAAATCTCTCACTAAACCTCTGGCACCTTTGGTAAAAATATATGGCTCCAAGATAATTCCTGCAATTATCTATGGTGCAGAATTGTGGGGGTATAGTGATTTATCTTCCTTGAGGGTGGCTCAGAATAAGTTCCTCAGATTGGCAACTGGACTTCCACAATCATCACCTAGCTTACCCCTGCAGCTTGATCTAGGTGGTAAATCTATCGAGGATGTAGCACGGTATAGACCACTGGCGTTTTGGCGACGTCTGTGGACTACCCCCAAATTATCCTTGTTTGCTGAGGCCATCCTTGATGTGAGGGGGCTTGAAGGGGCCCATAGGGTACCCTGGTTCTCTCATCTTAGGAGGCTTTTGAAAAACCTGCGCTTGGATGTGTTGTGGGCAGATCCAGCTCGCGCTACGTTTCCATCAAAAAAGGCTCTCAAAGATATTTACTGGCACTGGATCGCTGAGAGGAGATCTACCATGGTTGTCGGCCCAACAATGTCATTGGAATTTTTGGCTGTTAAGGACTTCCCTAGATACGAAGACTATTGGGACTTAATAACCAAACCGAAAGATCGCGAATTGTATCACCAACTGCGAGTAGGTTCGCTACCTGTGCGGAGGCTTACGCACTCCTGGTCGACTGGAGGCAGCGATAAGTGCCCCTTCTGTGTAACAGCTGTAGAGAATATTGAACATCTTTTCTTCTGTTGTCCTATGTATTCGTTACCCAGAAGAGTCTGGCTTCTACCAGTATGCCGTTTATTGGGCACTAGATCTGCTGTAGCAGCGACTAGGATTTTAAAAACTGATACTTCTGCCCCTATCGTTGTTGGTGTAGCAAAATATGTGAGTTGGGCATGGTCACTCCGTACTCGGAACCTTGGTAAATGAAGTTCCCTTTGTACTCATTTTTATGTGTTTTTTAGCTGCAACTTAGTATTGCTCTTGTAGTCAGGGGTTCTTTCACATCATTGTTTAAATTTAATACTCTTTTTTAACTTGGTTTTAAACTGTAAAAACGTATTTATTATCTTATATGTCAACTTGTATGAACTATACTTTTATGTATTTTGTCTTTTATGATGTAAATCGAATAAAGACCTCTTTGACCTGACCTGCTTCCAACTCAAGCAGTGAGCTCTTTCCTTCTCTGGATGGATAATGTTGTAATTGCAGATTTTGTGTTAATTTGTAATCCAGATTTTGTAACCCAGTCATACAACGGATAGGACTCATTCTAACCTGAAAACAGACAGCATTTTCAATAAGATCATTCCATACTACAAAGGTTTAGTCCCTGTGATAAGGTTCTATTAGATACCGAGCACTCACCGTGGTGCAGATTCTACATGAACAGTTTGCACCCTCTCTTCCCTTCTATTCTCAGATAATGCTGACATAATAATTCCTGCGTTACTCATGCCATAGAGAATTTTGTGCAAATAAAATCAATCATTTTCACACAACGACGATCAATCTGGAAATGGTTCATTGGTGAGCTCAGAAATCCAAAATCAACACCTAGTGGAGCAGCTGTGAGCCAATCGATACTAACATTTATTAGAGCTCGATTAGAATATACAAGTGACTTTTAAATTTCATTCCATGCTTTTATGCTTGTGTTTCTATATTCTCATATTGACCCACCACGAAGCAAAAGAATAAGCATGATGATGGAATAGGTTTCTTTGGTCATCTGCGTGAGCTCAGGAAAACTGGATAGAGCGTTAAGTCCCAGCAAGACACCTTATCGTTTTTGATCTGCGCTGCTCCTAACATTACTAATGGATTAGTAAGTTATTACACCATGCATAGCATGGCGTAGAATGTTAATAGCATCGTACAAGGAAGTAGAGACTCGACCACACGCTATACTCGATAGTGAGACACCTACTACTTTCCTACTTTATCCTACTCGGATGAATGGATTCGGTAAGACCACACAGAACTCCTAACTGTTTCTCCTGATTAGAATAAATGACTGAACAAGACCATGCAGCACTCCCATCTGTTTCACCTACTCAGATGACTCAACAGCACTGCTTACCACTCCAACCTGTTCCCCCTGCTCAATTGAAAGGGATCGAGAAAATGAAATTTAATTTAATTGAACGTACAGCATTTCTAAAGCGCAAACATTACCCTGTGGGTATCTTGGCACTAAAATGGTCAATATCCACACAACACTCCTACCTGTTTCTCCTGCTCAAGCAAGATAACTTGAGGGACACTTAAACGTCTTGTGCCTTACCATACCCAAATGAGACAAGACCACCCCGCACTCCCAACTGCTTCTCATACTTGGATGATTGGATTTAATAAGACCCCTCAGCGCTTCTACTGGTTTCTCTTCCTCGTGTTATCAAACTCAACTAGACCCCAGAACACTCCTCCCTGTTTCTACTGCTCAGCTGAGAGGACTCGCAATGATCATCCATCAATCCTACCGGCTTGTCCTGCTCTGTTCAAAAGACTCGGGTATGCCACACAGCACTACTCCTACCTGTGTTCAATGCTCAGTTAATAAACTCAACAAAGACACACTGCAACCCTACCTGGATCTTCTGTTCAGGCGACCGGACTCACACAAAGACCACACAGCACTCTTATACTTTTCTCCTGCTCTCTTGAAAAGACTCATGAGTACCACACAACACTCCTACATGTTTATCTTGCTCAGTTGAAAGACTCACAAAGCCCACACAGCAGTTCTATCTGATTCTTCTGCTCAGATCAAGAGGCACAGCACTCCTAGCAGTCAATCCCGCTTAAGAAAAGTACTCAACAGGAGCACAGAGCCCTCCTAGCTGTTTCTGCTGCTCAGATGAAAGGGCTCAGCTTCACCACACAACACTCCTGCCAGTTTCTCGCACTCAAAGATAGAACTCAACAAGACCACAGAGCGCTCCTACCTGCTTCTCCTGCTGGGTGTGCGGCTCCCACTTTCCTGACTGCAGAGCATTGGTCAACGCCATCTCCTGCTCCTGGGAAGCCATCCTGAGCTGCTCCAGCTCAAAGTCTGTGAGGGCATCCCTGCTGGTCTCCATGTAGGTCTTGGCGAAATAGTTCTGGGATCTGGGGATGAACCCTGAGAGCAGGAACGGTTCCAGCCCATAGGGAGTACAACAGAAAATGAAACCTTAGGTTAGTTACCAGGAACCAGAGAGAAGTTAAACATTTACGCCCTTAGTGATTCCTATAACTGGTCGATTTACTAATGTCAAAGGCCCTACACTAGGTCACAAGTGGTGCCATAAGGTGCTCAATATTGAGCACATTACACTGAAATATGACTGTGTGGCTGATGTTAGAGAGTAGAGTGGGTGGAGGTTCTCTGGCATACTTAGTAAGCACTGAGAGAGGCACAGTAACAAAGCTGCTCTTTCTCCCTATTGTCCATGCTTTTGTAAGTCACAGAAAGGGTAAACACGTGTTAATGCAGGTACCAGGTGTGTTGTGAAAGGCTGTGGCCTCATTTATTTTACCAAAACAATCGCACATGAGGGGAAATAGAGTGATGACAAACGAATCACTCGACTCTGTTGTTAGAACACATGGGGCTTGTTGCATGTGAAAACATACACTTCATAAAGGTAAATATACACATGTGGATCTCCTCATGTGTAGGTCTACTCCTATGTGTAACTCCCCACTCTTTTGCTATTCACTATTTGCAGGTGGAAATGCATACCTAGGTGTAGACCTACATGTCTTATCCCCCTTAAATGAGGAGGTGTCGCCCCCTATAATAAAATGTACAAATGTAAAGTTACTCCAGGTAACTTTACACCTGCTGGAGGAGATCCCCGCCTCCAGGGTGGAGAGCTCTCTATGGCAAAGTTTCGGTGAATGTAAATAAATTAATCATTTTGAAAAACTGGATGCATTTTACCATTGGCAATGGACTACTAACTCTGTCGTGAGTTTAACACAAAGAGCGATGTTGTCAGTGCACTGTATTTTGTGAATACATAACTGTGACCAGAGTGTTTTGTCTGTGTCCCTTGAGCGGAGGCCTACTGGCCCACTTTATGTACAGCTCCACTTCCAGGCACGTTCCCAGTTTCTAGGGCTGACTCTTAGGTACATGCCGCGCCTGAATATGTGTGTGCGTAGCCTGTGGGGTGCATGCAGGGTGTATCTGTGAGTCAACCAGAGTAATAGAAGCATGTGGAATCCACTTTGGGTCCCCCCAGGTCTGACCTTCCCACAAGTTCAAGGTGTTATTTTCCCCGACAGCAGAGTGTATTGCCGACATTCCTGAAGCTGGAGGCAGGAGACCTAGACACTGAAGTCAGTGGAGAGGAGACAAGGATACTTTAGACATTTAAATAGGCCTTTTACTTGGCAGGGATATGTTGATACTTCTTCCTGAACAATTCCACTTGCTGGATGGTGGGAAAGAGGCGTGGGACTGCATACTCTATTGGGCGAGATTAGGAGAACCTTTAGGTCTCATCTTTCCTTGATTTAATCTTTGAGTTGTCTGATGACAGCTGTGTACAGAAAGCTCACACCTCTCTGTGCCGCTGTTAGGTACTCCTTGGCTGAAAGCGACTCTACTGTGAGAAGCATCACTCTACTCAAAGCCTGGCTCTGGAGAGCCTGGAGAGGATACTAGAGCTGAGAAGCACTTTAAACTAGTTCTGCAGCTACCGGCAGTGGATACACATCTCTTGTCTCCCCACTTGGTATTCTAGTTCCAAGTCCTCTCTGGACAAGGAAAGAGGTGCCCGCAGGATACTTAGAGGACTGATGCGGACCCGGAGCTGGGATCTGCTTGACAGCCAGCATCGCAGAATTGGGGCACTCCACCTGCTCTGGATCTCTCACTGGAAGACTTGTGAACCTGCCCTAAAGTGCGCAGAAGCCCGCCTGTCTGTCTGCAAAGAGAGGCAAGGGTCGTAGGAGTCTCTGTCCTGTCCAGGAGGAGTAAGATGTAGCATGTCCTGATGTCTGTGGAGGACCCATAAGAGAAGGACTGAGGAGTGTGATCTGTGGGTCCCGGTGCCTGCAAGCCGGCAGTCTCACCGCACTGGACACGGTGGGAACCGCAAACATTTACAACTTGATTGGCGAGGTCCAGTCAATGCCAGAGTAACAGGCATGTATGTGGCTGCATCTGATGAGAAACAATCAGCCTATATATGGCCGCATCAGCTGAGAATAACGGACCTGTCCTGGCTGCATCCACTCAGAGTATTCTACCGGTGCATGGCTGCTGCTACCTGGTTACATCTAAGCGGTAAACAGAGGATAAAGGATCCACCAGCTGTGACCACAACAACCCACCGCTGCCTACCTAACGCCTGACGGGCACAGTGCCAGTGAGGGCCCAGCAGACATAGTGGGGTGAATGAACGAAGCTGCCAAATGGTGCGTCACCTCCCAGGAGCGAGGGTGCAAACACATAGGTGAGAGTGCGCCAGGCAGAGGCACCAATTCAATGAGGACTGATCCACGAGGAGAGGTAAAACTAACAAGCATTTGCAATGCAATAGGTCTTGCCTTTGGGACCTTTTACGTTTTTAGCTGTGAAGCACAGTATACTGGGTAAAGCGATTCTGGCAGTTTACTGACATCTGCTGATCGTTTTCTATCAAGACAGTTAACCCCTTCGGTGCTCATGACAGCTCCACACCATCATGATTCATGGTAGGCGTGTGCACAAGATGTCATGGAGCTGTCATGCCGCTGTCGCTCCTCCCACGCAGCACTAATTCCCCGCCTGTGCTGGAGAATTAATGAGTGGGCGGGGCTGTGACGGCACCAAGCCGTCATGAGCACACGCCGCCCGTGAGGCCTGACAGCGTGGAGCCGCCATGAGCGTTGAAGCACCACGCCCACCCCCTAGCCCGCCCGCGCCGCAACGGAATTCGTGGTGAAGGGAAGGGGTTAAATATAGGCAGTTGCTAGGAAAAAAGTAGTCCCTAAGCAAAAGCCAGGAGCAATGCTCCAAATCTCACACAAAGTACATATAACAGATCTTCTAGGCATGCTGTCAACGCTCAACCTCCAAACTGAGACATTGTAATAACTTTAGGAGACGTAACAGCAACTGAGCCATAATCAGCTAATTAATACATCTTAGCTGAAATGGGGGAACCAATCTGGACCAAGATAAATGATTGGGAGAGATGGCAGGATTGTACAGAACTGCCTGATAGCGCCCAATGAGGCTAGAAGTGTGTCAAACGTAGTTTTGTACGAACGAAAGAAGTTTTCCTTCTTAAAAGAGAAGCTTTAGTTTGGAAAAAAAACGCGCGGCAGTGAACCTTTGCCGGTCGGAGTTTTGTCCTGTCCTTGAGCACGACACATTATACGCTTTGGTTTCTAATTTTACAAATCTTAAAGCCTCTACTTCGCTACTATCTTCATTAACAGTATGAGATATACATCAAGATTCTATAGGATACCTTTCCCTTTCTTGCTCGGGTTTATACCCTGTAGCACCTACTGGACCATTTTTCGCCCTGAAGAAGCCTGCAAGGGTGAAACGCGTCGGCTGTTTTGCATTCTTCACCTACATGAATTTACACTATGAATAAAAGCATTGACAACACCATCTGAAAAATGTACCTCGGTCATTGTGTTCCCTTTCTTTGTTATATGGACCAATCCTAAGACTATGGTTTAGATGTCTCTGTATATGTGCCTCTCTTATCTCTGTTTTCACATGCTATATTGAGGACCACCAACGGTGGCTGGTCTTTAGAGGTGGGCCTTATACTTGAGTCTCTTTTTTTTAGGAAACAATAACTACGATTCCAATACACTTTTGCATAAACACTAGTAGTGGTGGGCCTTATATACCCTGCCACTGTGGGTCAGTGTGTCAGAAGTAAAAGAGAAGCACGCGACTGGACATTCCTTTATTGTGTTGTTGTGTGATTGTGGAGCTCTGATGTCAAGCCCCCCCACATTACCTCCCTGAGAAGCCTGTGACTGCTTGCGATTACTGCCCCATAGGGTCCAGCAATCAAGGGGCTGTACCTAGCCATGTGTACAGAGCCATAAATGTACGCACCCAGAATCAGAAGCAAATGACCTCAACCCTGCCTCTTGAGGACTAATGGTCCTGCCTGCCCTGTGGCGGTGCTTTCAATGGAATGATAGAAATGCTGGTAATCACTGTCCAGAGTACCTGCTTGCTACTTAAAAGTGCCAGTACCCTTCCATTAAAAGTATTGTAACAGTGTTGAAAAGTGCAGGCACTCTCTCTTTCAAATTAAAGAAGTGCAGGTACACAGTACCGGTAGTACCTGCTGATTGAAAGCACTGCCCGTGGCCTTCCAATGGAGTCTGATACCTCACGTCTTCATTTAATTTTGCATAAGAGTCTGGTATCAAAACGTGCTAAGGCATGTAACATAAGAAGAGGCTGGATTTTAGGAGCAGAGGCCCTGTTCTTTGCAGTGCAACTTAAGCTGCCTCTGAGGATGGATCATGGTATTTGTAAAATAAAGGAGCGTTTTTCGTCCAGGATAGGGGCAAATATTTGTTTTCGTGGAAAAGGACAAGTAATGCAGGAACTGACTCGGTGTCTCCTTTCTCGTGGTATGTTTCTGGTGTCGGAGGTGATGAGACCACACAATTTGTCTGAAGAGTACGTGTGGCCACGAGAGGTGACGTGCCCACGCCCTTACCTGTGTACCCCGGGATCATGCTGAAGCTCAGCTTCCGATCCCCCAGCCGGTGCCGTCTGCTCCTCGGCAGCTGATGGAAGGAGCTCGCGCCCTCATCCTTCCGGGGAGGCGGGTACGTGGCCTGCAGCACCAGCTGTGTGGAGTGTTTGACGTCAGGGCTGGTGAGTAGCTGTGACGTCAGCTTGCCGTATGTCTTCCCCAGGTGGTACTTGTACTGGGGGCAGAAGCCCCCATACCTACGTCACAAGGAGACAGCACAGTGTGAGTACCCCTTCTTAAACTTTATTTTCAGCCATAGTTAGCTTTCTACAGTATTCAAAACATACATGTAAAGAAACACATATCAGACACACATACAATTGGTTCCCGTCTACGACCATTGACACTTCACCTGTACTGTCTGACTTAGGTACAACATTAATACCGCAAAGGACTAACCCCTGTGCTCCGAATTGATTTATTCAAGCTTCTTAGAGCCCAGCAGCTGTCTCAGCCTTGTATATCATTGGTGCAGCAGGTGCAGTGGCACCGGAGCCATGGCCTTTGCGATGTCCACTCCTCATGTATCAAAGTCCTTTACAATCTACCTGTTTGCATTGGAACCCATGGCACCCTTGCTGTACATCCGGGTTGGCAAGGGTAAGTGAAATCACGCAGCCCCAGAAAAATGTAATGAAATTATGCATTGACAGTGAAATGGGGTTTGCCGGTATCTCGTGAGACCTTTTTCAGATATGCTCGCACTTCACATAAAAGTCTTGCGAGATACCGGCGGAAGAATGCTTCGCCCGTTAAATGTCTCGCGGTGAGATATTTTCCACGTGAACCCTTCTCCAGCATGTAGAACACTTTTCACAATTTGGAAATTCAAAGTTTTGAGAAATTTGGCACATTTCATTTAACGGAAAATTTAGGAACTACGTGTATTTCGGCAGAATAATTAAAATTCAAATAAAAATGTTTTATGTTGTCAGGTTGCATCAGCCGGCCTGGTATTATGTTAACTCTTTAAATCCAGGGGAGTCTGATTGGGGCCGAGCTCTGTCTTTACTCTTCAGGAGAGAGCATGGGGGTGCAGGGGAGAAGGGAGGAATGCAGAAGAGAGAAGAAAGGGTAAAAGAGGAAGGAGAGGAAAGGAAAAAGTGACAGAATGGGAGAAGGGGATAATGATGAAAGAGAAAGGTGATAAGGACGACCAAAAGAGAGCAGAATAAGAGAAAGGGGCCAGGAATAAGGATGTCAGGGGGAGAAGAGAGGTAGATAAGTACAAAGGGAAGAGGGGATTGAAGAGAGTGATGTGTTTTATCTAGGAACCCGATTCAATATTGTGACTTTATGCCCCTATACGGCTATAATCAATAATATCCCTATAATGGCATAATAATCAGAGCCATATTTCAGTAAATCGCCCCTGCAGTCCAAGACACGGCAGAAGCTACTTCCTTAGATTCCTAGAGAGCACACCGAGTTCTTTCGACACACCAAACCTCCAGCAACCTGGGAAAGCCCCGCTTGCTTTGTTTTGATTTGTAATAGAACTCCTCCGAGCACTGTAAGAACGGCCAGTTCTTAGTGACATCTTTATTGACGTCTTATGTCCAAACCTTACGTCAAACTTGGCACCTTTCAGGTATAAATATACCAACATTGCCTTAAGCAAACACACAGTGGTGATTCTGGAGCAGAGCAGCTAATCTACTTTCCGAGAGCCCTGCAGAAGCGAGAAGCCCATGGACGCTGCCCCTCCTCTTTGACGCGCTGAGAAAGACGCTGTCTTTTCTCCTGCCGAGAAAATCCAGCTCCGGCGTTTCCAGCCTACCCTTGCGGATGACTGAGATATCGGGTCCTGAGAGGGAGATACCAGACCTCCTACATTCTATTCCCAAGGTACAGTGCTGACTAAACCCTTAGAGAGAATTCTTGAACAGATCCTTGGCAACAAACCTACTTAACTTAAACTGCTACTTACTTACTCCTTCCCACGTATTAGGCTTAGGTCAGGTACACCGGGGTATGCGTATTTTAGAAGCACCAGTTGAGCACGTTATCCTTTGTATATATGTATATATGTTTTATCCATTTTAAAGTGTCTTATGGCTAAGAAACCATATCAATGCTTTTACAGTATTATTTCATAATACTCCTTTTACTGTACGTACTTTACTTTATAATAAGTATTGCAATTGTGGCAATTCATTTCTCTTGCATGAGAAGGAAGACTGCTCAATAAATAATACCTTCTATTGAAAACGCCCGTCTCTCTATTCTCTGCACCCTGGTGAAATTAAATATGCACAACTGACTCAGTGAAATAGCTGTCAATTGTTTCACACGACTCTAGAGATTGACTTTTATTCTGAGGGAGAAAAAGTTGTCATGTTTATGCGGTTGTCGGAAGCTGAATCCCTTCTTATCTGAGCCAGAGAAGCTGATCACTTCCTATTCAGTCAAGAAAGTTTCCAGTGAACTCTGCAGAATCTGCGAACCCCTTCCCAGGACTCCACAACCCCCCTGGGGGTCGCGCCCCACAGATTGAAGACCGCTGGCCTAGAGGCCCATTGGAATCAATGCCGTTTTGCATTTCTATTTTTTGGAATTCGCAATTTGTTGAAGCATTGCAGAGTGCAGTTCCTGGCATTGGGCTGAGGGTGCTCACGGCGGAGGCCGAGTTCACACCGAGGTGTGAAAAACATCAACGCCTCATTAACAAGTAAAAGGTCTTTTAAAGTTCTGTCAAGTACTTGGGTGTGACTGTGTGTGTGTCCCTGAAGCTGTTTCAGCCGGGCTCACATACACGAGCTGGGGGGTGGGGGGGGGGGGGGGCTGGGGGAGTGGCTGTAGTGTAGCCCTTTGAGTTCAATGGATGTTGTGCACCTGGAGGTGTGGGTCCTGTGACACGTCCCCCGCCCCCAGCAGGGAGACACAGAGATGCCCTCCCATGAGTGGGAAAGATGAATGAAGACGACACAGAGAGATACTGATCCCCCCCCCCCCCCCCATGAGAGAGGCACAGAAAAGGTGGGTGGATGAATGATGGGTGGATGAATGGATGAAAGGCTGAAGGATGGATGGATGTGTGAAAAGGTGGGTGGATGAATGATGAGTGGATGGATGAATGAAAGGGTGGATGGATGAATGATGGATGTATGGATGGAAGGATGAAAGGGTGGATGGATGAAGGATAGGTTGGTGAAGGATAGATGTATGGATGGAAGAATGAAAGGGTGGACGGAAGAATGGATGGATGCAAGGGTGCAGAGGGGGGTCCAAAGGACCCCCCCCTGCACCCCTGAAATGTATTTTAAAGTGCATGTTTCATACACACATATCCTAAGGACATGTGTGTCTGTAACATGACACTTTCCAAAATGCATTTTTGTGTTTTTTTAAAGAATTTCGCAAATTAACACGAGGGTCAACCTCGTGTTAATTTGCACTTCCTATTTCAAAATTCGCATTTTTAAAAAAATGGATGCATTGCATTTAAGGAATCGCACAAATGCGATTCCTTAAATGCATTCGCATTTTTAGGAAATGCAAAAAAAAGCGAATTTTGAAAAATTGTTTCATGCATCCCAAAAACGTATTTAGGAAGCGCAAACGGCCGAATTTACCGATTCGCACCGTTTGCACTTCCTAAATAGGTTGATGTATGTGCCCCTTTGAACCCAGTTCTGCAACTCATTATTGTTAGATTTGATGCAGAAATGCGAATCGCACACTATTAGTGTCGGGAATTCACCTTCTGCATTTTCAAGCGCCATCTTTAAAGATCTGATTTCAGCTCGCTGAGTCGAACAGTTTCTCAGTGATTCAGTTTTTGTTATTTTCGGTCTGAATTTACCGCAGATCCAGCGACCTTTGACAATCACACAGGCTGCATTGTAGGATTTATCATCTACATTGTAATGCTGTACAAATCTGTCTGTATAGATTATATAAAAGAGTATTGTTGGAGAGGCAGAATTACGATTGGCAGAGGATATTCTTCTTCATTTTTTAAATCATTCAGTTTTTTCATGTTCGGGACATAATAGTATGTCACTTTTTCTGTATCAAGAGAATTTTCCCACTGTATCCATTTTGGATCTAGTGCCACTGTTTTTAGATTCACTGGGCTGAATAGCGCCTCGAAGGCTGATTCTGCTGTGAAAACAGTTATTCCTTTTCCTTGTGCTTGGGCTTGTTCTCTTTCTACAGCAGTTTGAACTGCCTTTACAGTATTTTCTGTAAGACTGAATGTTTTTTCAGCTTCTGTGTACAAAAGTGATTTGTAAGCTATTGGTGCCGTATCTCCCTCATTAGAGGTCATGGTACGTGAATCCGCATCTTCCTGGGATGACTCGGATTACAAGGTTGTGTGTATTGTCGCGTGTTTCTAATCTTGTTTTAGCTAACATGTCTGTTTGCAGTGATCTCAAAATTTCTGTGTGTTTTGGAGTCCAATTGATTGGTTTAAAATCAGGTTTTATTAATTCATAGAGAGGTTTAACCCTCTCTGCATAATTTAGAATGTAAGTTCTTCCGAAATTCAGGAAGCCTGGAATCGATTGTAAATTTGTCAGCGTTTTTGGTGCTTGGAGTACAGCGCACTTCTCTAAAAAGTTGTCTGCTAGGCTTTTGCCTTCACTTGATAATTCGTATCCTAAAAATAGGACTAGATGGGCAATTCGTGACTTTTTAAAGTTGAATTTGTAACCCTCTGCTGCGAACCCAAGTATTATGGTGTTCACCCTTTTCAAGTGAGTATCCAAGTCGTCGTCTGTGAGATAGATGTCATCGACATAAGATAATGCCTCTGGTGGATGGATGTATGTATGGATGGGAGGATGAAAGGGTGGATGGATGAAGGATGGATGTATGTATGTATGGATGGCAGGATGAAAGGGTGGATGGATGTATGGATGGATAAAAGGCTGCATGGATGAATGATGCATGGATGGATGTGTGAAAAGGTGGGGGGATGAATGATGGGTGGATGGATGAAAGGGTGGGTGGATGGATGTATAGATGAAAGGGTGGATGGATGTATGGATGGGAGGATGAAAGGGTAGATGGATGAAGGATGGATGTTTGGATGAGAGAATGAAAGGGTGGATGGATGAAGGATGGATGTATGGATGGGAGGATGAAAGGGTGGATGGATGTATGAATGGATAAAAGGTTGCATGGATGAATGATGGATGGATGTGTGAAAAGGTGGGTGGATGAATGATGGGTGGATGGAAGGAAGGGTGGATGGGTAAAGGATGGGTGAATGGATGGATGATGGATGTATGGATGGATGGATGTGTTAAAAGGTGGGTGGATGAATGATGAGTGGATGGATGAATGAAAGGGTGGATGGATGAATGATGGATGTATGGATGGAAGGATGAAAGGGTGGATAGATGAAGGATAGATTGGTGAAGGATAGATGTATGGATGGAAGAATGAAAGGGTGGACAGATGAAGGATGGATGGATGAAAGGGTGGATGGATGAATGATGTATGGATGGATGTGTGAAAAGGTGGGGGGATGAATGATGGGTAGATGGATGGATGAAAGGGTGGGTGGGATGGATGGATGAAAGGGTGGATAGGTGAAGGATGGATGTATGGATGGGAGGATGAAAGGGTGGGTGGATAAAGGGTGGGAAGATGAAAGGGTGGATGGATGTATGAATGGATAAAAGGTTGCATGGATGAATGATGGATGGATGTGTGAAAAGGTGGGCGGATGAATGATGGGTAGATGGAAGGAAAGGTGGATGGTTAAAAGATGGATGTATGGATGGAAGGATGAAAGGGTGGATGGATGAGGGATGTATGTATGGATGGAAGGATGAAAGGGTGGGTGGATGAATGATGGAGGGATGTGATGAGGTCAAACAGGCGCATTTATGGTTGTCAAAAGTTGATGATGAGGAGTACCAGTTTCTAGAAACTTTTGTCGGAAGGGTGTCCTTACGCCTAAAAAGATTTTACAAGGGGGTCTCGGCATCAAAAAGTTTGAAGACCTCTGCTCTAGGCCCATAGGAATCAATGTAATGCCATTCCTTAATTGCGATTCGTAATTAAGGAATCGCAAATTCCGAAAATTAAGAAATCCTAAAAAAAATTAGGATTTCTTGATGCATAGGATTTTGCAATTCCTAAATTGCAATTCCTTAATTTTCGCAATTTAGGAAATGCAAATTCCTACAATGATGCATGTGCCCCAAAATGATTACAAAGACGACACAGGTGCCACAATCAAGCATAAAATACTTTGGAAACAGGTAGTTCTTTTACAGAAAGAACTACAAAAGACTCACGTGATACACACTCTGAGTCATCAACGTGATGGTGTTCACGTTGCAGGGAATTCATTGGCTGATACAGCCAGAGCGGAAGCAACTAAACCGGCTTCCGTAGCCACAAAAAAGCATTCAGACAAATACATAGACGAAGAAACCATGCTGGCGGTAAAAACTTCTTCAAAAGGCAACTGTGCAGCACTACCCGTGAACTATCCACTCAATTATACATACACAATTGACGCAAACTCTGTTCCTTTTGCTCGAATAGGAGACGCACACATGGGTGAAGGTCCAAGGCACAAACAGTTGAAGGAATCTCTGACAGAATTACAATCAGAATACTGGTGGCCGGGGATCAGCCTGCAACATTATAAATTTGCGAAGAGCTGTCCAGACTGCAACAGAGACCGCAGTAACGAGCCAACCGGAGTATTGCCATGGCCATTTCTGTAGTTAGCATAAGGCTATCTATACATAAAATCCAGCGTCCTATTAATTCCTTTTAAGACTAAAATCACTTAAGAATGTGGCCCCAGCGCTCGGCTGATGCCAGAACTGTTATAAAAGATTTGCGAGTCTTTATCGGCACATACGCAATTGCCATGTTTCATTCTGACCAGGGTCCTGCTTTTAGCTCTCGAGCTTATAAGGAGGCCATGACCAGCATGGGCATTGGGTTGCGGTACTCTTGTCCCTTCCATCCTGAGGGAAACGGGGTTGTGGAAAGAAAAAATCGAGACATAAAGCAATCTATAACTTCACCTGATTCACCTGATAGCCTCTGAGGCGGAAGCCGGAGGTGTTTGTAACTCGCTCGCTTTTAAAAAAAATTGTCACTTATTAACTTGTATCACTGCTTTTAAAGCACACAAACGCTCTGTCTTACCTACTGGAAGCGCTGCTGACACGCGCTAATCCAGCTCATCAGCCTCGGGGAATCGCCATTACCGAGAGCACGCCAAAGGCGAAGCCACGCCCCCTGCGAGGCCACGCCCACCGACCAAGCCTATAAACGCTCTTCTAGCGCACCGTCCCCATTCACCTGATAGCCTCTGAGGCGGAAGCCGGAGGTGTTTGTAACTCGCTCGCTTTTAAAAAAAATTGTCACTTATTAACTTGTATCACTGCTTTTAAAGCACACAAACGCTCTGTCTTACCTACTGGAAGCGCTGCTGACACGCGCTAATCCAGCTCATCAGCCTCGGGGAATCGCCATTACCGAGAGCACGCCAAAGGCGAAGCCACGCCCCCTGCGAGGCCACGCCCACCGACCAAGCCTATAAACGCTCTTCTAGCGCACCGTCCCCATTCACCTGATAGCCTCTGAGGCGGAAGCCGGAGGTGTTTGTAACTCGCTCGCTTTTAAAAAAAATTGTCACTTATTAACTTGTATCACTGCTTTTAAAGCACACAAACGCTCTGTCTTACCTACTGGAAGCGCTGCTGACACGCGCTAATCCAGCTCATCAGCCTCGGGGAATCGCCATTACCGAGAGCACGCCAAAGGCGAAGCCACGCCCCCTGCGAGGCCACGCCCACCGACCAAGCCTATAAACGCTCTTCTAGCGCACCGTCCCCATTCACCTGATAGCCTCTGAGGCGGAAGCCGGAGGTGTTTGTAACTCGCTCGCTTTTAAAAAAAATTGTCACTTATTAACTTGTATCACTGCTTTTAAAGCACACAAACGCTCTGTCTTACCTACTGGAAGCGCTGCTGACACGCGCTAATCCAGCTCATCAGCCTCGGGGAATCGCCATTACCGAGAGCACGCCAAAGGCGAAGCCACGCCCCCTGCGAGGCCACGCCCACCGACCAAGCCTATAAACGCTCTTCTAGCGCACCGTCCCCATTCACCTGATAGCCTCTGAGGCGGAAGCCGGAGGTGTTTGTAACTCGCTCGCTTTTAAAAAAAATTGTCACTTATTAACTTGTATCACTGCTCTTAAAGCACACAAACGCTCTGTCTTACCTACTGGAAGCGCTGCTGACACGCGCTAATCCAGCTCATCAGCCTCGGGGAATCGCCATTACCGAGAGCACGCCAAAGGCGAAGCCACGCCCCCTGCGAGGCCACGCCCACCGACCAAGCCTATAAACGCTCTTCTAGCGCACCGTCCCCATTCACCTGATAGCCTCTGAGGCGGAAGCCGGAGGTGTTTGTAACTCGCTCGCTTTTAAAAAAAATTGTCACTTATTAACTTGTATCACTGCTTTTAAAGCACACAAACGCTCTGTCTTACCTACTGGAAGCGCTGCTGACACGCGCTAATCCAGCTCATCAGCCTCGGGGAATCGCCATTACCGAGAGCACGCCAAAGGCGAAGCCACGCCCCCTGCGAGGCCACGGCCACCGACCAAGCCTATAAACGCTCTTCTAGCGCACCGTCCCCATTCACCTGATAGCCTCTGAGGCGGAAGCCGGAGGTGTTTGTAACTCGCTCGCTTTTAAAAAAAATTGTCACTTATTAACTTGTATCACTGCTTTTAAAGCACACAAACGCTCTGTCTTACCTACTGGAAGCGCTGCTGACACGCGCTAATCCAGCTCATCAGCCTCGGGGAATCGCCATTACCGAGAGCACGCCAAAGGCGAAGCCACGCCCCCTGCGAGGCCACGCCCACCGACCAAGCCTATAAACGCTCTTCTAGCGCACCGTCCCCATTCACCTGATAGCCTCTGAGGCGGAAGCCGGAGGTGTTTGTAACTCGCTCGCTTTTAAAAAAAATTGTCACTTATTAACTTGTATCACTGCTTTTAAAGCACACAAACGCTCTGTCTTACCTACTGGAAGCGCTGCTGACACGCGCTAATCCAGCTCATCAGCCTCGGGGAATCGCCATTACCGAGAGCACGCCAAAGGCGAAGCCACGCCCCCTGCGAGGCCACGCCCACTAACTTCTAGCACAAATGTGTCGACCCCCCCAGCGCAGCGGACGAGCGCAGCGGGAGCGCCGTTTGCGCGCCGAAGGCGCGCCTAAGGCAAGCCCGTCTGCGCCCGTCCGCGCACGACCGGGCCTAGGGCCAGACCCCTTGGCTGTCAGAGCCTCCGCCAAAACCACATATTCCCGCCGTGACCTCTTAAGCCTCAGGCCTTCCCCCGCCCCCTCATGCAGATATATCCATGATATGGATGGACCCTTTGTCAGCTGCACGAACTGCCAGCCAGCCCAGCTTCAAATCCCGACACGAGTACTGAAGCATGCAACTCTCAAACTTGCCTCATTGAACTGTCGCTCTCTCCCTAAACACGCGACACCAATCCACCACCTTATAGAAGACTACGAGATTGATATTCTCTTCCTAACGGAAACGTGGCTCACCCCACATTCTGACTCGGACATAGTGTTAGCCACACCTCAGGGATTCCTCATCCAGTCCCTCCCTCGACCACTTGGCAGAGGGGGAGGCATCGCCATTATTTACCGTGACTCCTTCACCTGCAACGCCAGCGATGCACAAATCCCATACTCGGAAAGTCTTCAATTCTCAATTAAACTCGACCCTACGAACTCCCTTTCAGGGATCCTAGTCTACCGTCCCCCCGGCCACCCCGGCTCTTTTCCCAATGCCCTCCTAGACATGGTAGCAACACAGGCTCACTCCGCCACGAACTTCATCTTAGTGGGAGACCTGAACATCCACTTTGAAGACACTTCAGATTCTGGAGTAGTCGACCTGATCTCCGAACTAGCGGCCTCGGACCTCCGTCTCATTAACTCAGGAGCCACCCACATCAAAGGCCACCTGCTGGACCCAGTGTTCACCAGCACCCCCGCGATGCAAGAAATAGACTCCATTCCCCTTCCCTGGACGGACCACTTCCTGGTCCTATTCTAACTCCCAGGACCCCTCAAGAAACCTCAGAAACCTCCCTCCTTCACTAAAGGCAGGACTTGGTCCAAACTACCTATTGAAGAATGGGCCAACACCCTGATATCTACCACCCCGATTCTCGACAATATCCCGGACAACGCCGATAGCAACTTCAGAAATTGGATCACGACCTCCCTTGACTCTGTGCTCCCACTCAGAATGCGCGAAGATAAGACCAACAACATCGGCTCTGCTCCGTGGTACACCCCAGAACTTCGCCAGCTCCGCAAAAACTGTAAAAGAGCTGAACGGCTTTGGAGAAAAGACTGGCACAACGCCAGCAAAGAGGCATACCACTCCTCAGTCAAAACCTATAAAACCGCAATCAAGCTCTCCAAAGCCTCTCACTATGATACCCGGATAAAGGAAGCATCCAATTCCTCTAGGGAATCCTATCTCATTGTGAAGGAGCTTCTGAAAGTTCCCATCGCTTCCTCGCCCACCACCCCTCAGGTAGATAGAAGTAATGACCTAGCCTCATACTTCAACAACAAAATTGCCCGCATCCTCACATCCCTCCCTCCCCCCAGCTCCCCTTCCCGCAGAAACACTATTCAGCCCCCCGATGAGACGGGAATACGTCCCCAACTCGAGACATTCAAGCCGATAACGCCCAACGAGGTGGAAACGACATTGAATAAAATAAAAAGTGGATCTCCTTTAGACCCTGCACCTCTGAGATTCCTTAAAAACGTGGCCCCCGCTATCACCCCTACAATCACGGAGCTTATCAACTGCTCACTTGCTCAGGGATCAGTCCCCCACAGCTGGAAAAATGCAGTGGTGAAGGCACTCCTTAAAAAACCTCAGCTCGACCCAACTGATATGGCAAACTACCGGCCCATATCACTCCTCCCAGGGATTAGCAAGATCACCGAGAAACTGGTGAATAGTCAACTCTCCAGATTTCTCGAGACTAATAACATCTTGCGGCAATCCCAAACCGGGTTCCGTCCGGGACACGGCACAGACACCGCCCTGCTGCTTGCCGTCATCGAGGAAGCAAGGCGCATTCTAGACTCAGGGGGATCAGTGGCAGTGATCCTCCTGGATCTGAGTGCCGCCTTTGACACGGTTAATCACCGTGTCCTTCTTCACCGACTGGCTACAGCAGGGCTCACCGGGATGGCACTCAAATGGATAGAGTCCTTTCTCACTGGACGCACGTTCCAGGTTTGGGACGGCGAATTCCACTCGGCCACACTCCCACTCACCAGCGGGGTCCCTCAGGGCTCCTCACTGAGCCCCACACTTTTTAATGTGTACATGGCCCCCTTGGAAGATGTGGTAACACCATACGGGATAAAAATCGTGAGCTACGCTGACGACACACAATTGGTCGTCTCCCTCTCCCAACTGGACGACCACCCAGACAAATTACCAAACTGTCTCACCGAAATTCACGGGTGGATGTGTGAATCGTCATTAAAACTCAACGGTTCCAAAACCGAGGTGATGCTCATGGGCAAACAATGGGCGACCATCCCCCCGGCAATTTGGCCAGACGTGTTCGGGGAAATCCCCACCCCGAAACACGAAATCAAGACCCTCGGAGTCTGGCTAGAACCCGCCCTCTCAATGAAGACCCAAGCGGCTAAAACCGCCGGAACCTGTCTTGGGCTTCTGCGAACTGTTCGCAAAATTCTCCCCCTCCTACCGCCCGTGTCTAGGAAACTACTTGTACAGGGCCTCATATTGTCTCGGCTAGACTACAGCAACTTGGTCTACCTAGGTGCGCCGGAAGCCACCTTAGCGAGACTACAAAGAACCCAGAACGCTGCAGCCCGCCTAATCATGAGCGTACCTCCTAGAGTATCCGCTAAACCCGCCATCAAGGCGCTGCACTGGCTGCCAGTCCGCCAAAGGGTGGAGTTCAAGGCCATGTGCACGGCCCATAAACTAATCAATGGATCGGGACCTGCGATCCTTAGGGGCCTGGTCACCCCCTACTTTGCACCAAGGGCCCTACGGTCGGAGAACGAGCACCTGGCCAACATCCCTAAATTCAAGAGAACACGCACTGGAGGCCGACGTTTCTCTGTCAAAGCGTCCACTGGTTGGAATTCTCTCCCACGCTCCCTCAGACTGGAGCCCAACCACCTGATATTCAGGAAAAAACTTAAAACCCTTCTATTCCCTAAATAAACCCTCCACCTCTCCCCCCCCTCAGTAGGACTCATTGTTAACAGCGCGGGGATGCCCTCGGGTCACCAGGCGCTATACAAATTGCTAAATAAATAAAATAAATAAATAAAAATAACGGCAAAGGTATTAGGTTTGGGTGATGGGTGGGTCAAGCATTTAACAAGTGTCCGACGTAGTCTTAATAATCTGCCAAGAAATTCTCTAAAAGGTTTCAGCCCATACGAACTATTGTTCGGAACTAGAATATATGTTCAGGACTTAGATAGTCATGCTTCAGTGGTAGAAGATAAGAAAAAATGCTTTGACATCAAAGAACGTTTGGCTGTTTTACAGGACTTAAATGAAACAAGAAAAGCCCTGAGCAACATAAAGTTAAAACAGCAGTCAACAACCACTGAAGACACACTACCTGTCCCAGCAAGACCTGTCTGGATTCCAAAGATTGGGGATCTGGTCAGAGAGAAAATAGCGGTGAAGAAGGAATTTGGGCCTCTTACAGAAAAGCAGTACCTGTCTCAGCAATCAACGGAACAAGATCAGTTGTACTACCGCCCCTTGCTGGTAAAAAGGAGAACTGAGTTGTATCCATCGACCTGGTAAAACCACAATCATGTGGCCAATAATAAGTAGTAGGCCCAGTGGACTCCCAAGAAATAGCAGAATACCAAAATTTGCTACAATCCAAGAGGTTCAAACTGAGAGACTAATCACATTTGATAAACCTGCAGTGAATAAAAAAGGACTATGCAGAAATGCCATGGAACTTGTGCCTCTTGAAACCCAAATTGAAACAGTTTGTCAAGAAACACTAGTCTACAATGATGTAGCATCAGAATGTGCTAATGAAAGGCAAATTGAAAAAACAATTCCACCAATTGACAGAACTGCACCTGGCTACTTCATCAATTTCGATACTTTTCTGAAGATCAAAGCGAGCCTGTAGTAACGCCAGCAACAAAGACTTTTAAGGACAAAGCAATAGTACTCTTTCATCAACTCAAAGAAACCTATCTCATTTCTCCATGGTTAGAATTTTGGATTGTGCTAGGGGTATTTTTCCTCCTGCTTTGGCTCATCATGGTACTTTGTTTGGGAAAATTCATTGAGGGAAAATACAGTACAATGGACACAGCAAGTCAGAACATCAACTTAGTTCTGAAGCCACACAAGTCATCTCACATCGAGAAAAGAGAACTATCATCAGTGAATGTCACAGCCATTCCAATACCCGGCGGGGGAGTTTGGGACAAAACAGATTACGAAATATATGGACCGGTCGAACTCTTGAAATATCCTCATCAGTTTAAGGTTTCATTAAGTGACTTTGTAAAACCAAGTACATTCTCTGATGATTGGGACTTTGAAAGCATAAATAATATGATGTCAGATTTAGTTATGTCAGCAAAATTTACAGAACATGATTATTTGCAAGGTTCATCGAATTATGAACAGATGTTTTGCTATACCCATTATGCAGCCCACTATTTACATAAATCTGCTCAACCTAGAAATGTTTTTAAATATAATCAATGGGAACATTGTGCAACTCCACCTCAAAGCAGTTCAAAAACATTCTATGAGAAATTCCAATACTTCTCAGGGTTTAACACAAGTGATGCAGAAACATTTTATTATAAACTGTTAGATAAAACAGAGACAAAAACCATGCCGACAAATACAAAATTGATCTATTCGGAAACATTTTATGAAAAAATGATTACATTTGGTTTTGATTTCTGGAAAAATAACATTGAAACAAAAACCATCTAGGGTACAAAAGAATGGCAGGTACAAGGCCTAGAAGCGTTGTTTTGAGCCTGCATGATACCAGAACAAATAATGTTCTTGAAGACACCATTCAACATACTACCTGTTTTGGCCTAGCCAAAATCAAAGACTTAAACAAACCGTCTATTCCAAAGCCAATTCCTGATAACACAACCACAGATATTGAGATAGACGTATCCAAAATTTTACATCAAAATAGAACACATCCTGATTGGAAAAAGTGGTTAATCTGGCCAACAGACACAAATAAATGTCAAGATAGATTCCTGAACAAAATACAGGGGTCAAAAATGACCAGACCAGACCCTAGATACTCCCAGAGACAACATCCAGGGATAGTAAGAACATACAGTGTAGGGAAACTATGCCTTGAATGGATACAAACATCCACACTGGCACAAATTAAGCAACACTTGTCTTTACTTAAAGATGGTGCTGACTTGCGCGATTTCATAATGGGACCACGCAAACAGCGTCAAAAACGTTTCATAGCGGCCAGTATATACGCTGCTTACAACGAGGCATGGAAAGTGACTCAAATTGAGACAGCAGAGAAAATACGAGAAATTGATCGTATTAATTTGGAAAAATCACTTTCTGTTGTGGACAACGGGTTAATGACTCTGTCCTCCAGAATATATTCACTGGACAGTATTGTATCATCTGCTATGGATATAATAGATCAGGACTTGCTAATGTTACAACATGGTCAGTCCCAATTACGTTCTATTGTACAGCTAGGCTGGACGTTGCAAAACCTGCGTTCAGGCTATGTGCCTTGGCCTTTAATCAACACAACATCATTGTTCTCTATCTTTAACCTTACTGATAAACAAATCAGTTTGGCACAGAAAGGAGCAGACTATACGATTCTGAGCATTGAAAAACTTGAGAGATTACCATTGACAATGTCAGAAAGACCTGTCATTGAATGGATAATACACGGGATTATCACAATTCCGATAACAACTTTCAAATTTAAAAAATGCCAAGAGTATATACCAGCAGGCCAGTATGAAAGGTTGGGTAAAGGGTACATTAAGTCATCATGGAAATTACCTTATACACACACATGTTATAGTGACAAAAACCAGAATGTATTTGTTAGTGGTTATAATTGTAAACAATCACTAAGCGGTATAATTCTGTGCCAAGGTATTAATTTACATGGGGCCTGTGAGGGGGACTTCAAATAACCTTTCATGCCACCAGCACGGCACACCTGCAACACAGATAGAGCCATTCTTTAGACAACTTTCTAACGGGAGTTACATTCTAATAACGGACCACAGCTGTTGTGGCACGGTGCCAGGGAAAGCATATCTCGTAAGCGTTAGTTCCATGGTCACTTGCTGTATGCAAGCATTGTATCCTAATGGCCCTGGAGACTCAGAGGCGACGGTTTGGCCTCTGTTGAATATCTCTTCTATACGAATTGATACTTTAAGCAGAATGAAGTCTGTGCTTTTACAGACAACAGTATTTACAACAAGGGGTGGTGAGGGACAGAGTCTCTGAATTAAGCAGAAAGCTCTCACCCAGTCAAGAGATCAGGGCTAGATCCAACACCGTTTTTTAGCTCACTGCACCATCCCAGTTTCAGAACCTGGCTGTATGCAAATTAGTCTGTTCCTGTCCCAGTGCATGATGGGAACAGGGCAAACCAAACTACAAAAGCCAATTCTTACACTGGGAAGGAAACAAACTCCCGGGGACCGGTTTCTGGCATTACAGCCGTCTTCGGCCCGGTTTGCTTGAATCCTGATGGTGCAATGAGCAAGGGTCTCACATCTGAGAATACCCTTCCACGCTTAGGGTGGACAAAAATATTTACAACAAGGGGTGGTGAGGGACAGAGTCTCTGAATTAAGCAGAAAGCTCTCACCCAGTCAAGAGATCAGGGCTAGATCCAACACCGTTTTTTAGCTCACTGCACCATCCCAGTTTCAGAACCTGGCTGTATGCAAATTAGTCTGTTCCTGTCCCAGTGCATGATGGGAACAGGGCAAACCAAACTACAAAAGCCAATTCTTACACTGGGAAGGAAACAAACTCCCGGGGACCGGTTTCTGGCATTACAGCCGTCTTCGGCCCGGTTTGCTTCAATCCTGATGGTGCAATGAGCAAGGGTCTCACATCTGAGAATACCCTTCCACGCTTAGGGTGGACAAAAATATTTACAACAAGGGGTGGTGAGGGACAGAGTCTCTGAATTAAGCAGAAAGCTCTCACCCAGTCAAGAGATCAGGGCTAGATCCAACACCGTTTTTTAGCTCACTGCACCATCCCAGTTTCAGAACCTGGCTGTATGCAAATTAGTCTGTTCCTGTCCCAGTGCATGATGGGAACAGGGCAAACCAAACTACAAAAGCCAATTCTTACACTGGGAAGGAAACAAACTCCCGGGGACCGGTTTCTGGCATTACAGCCGTCTTCGGCCCGGTTTGCTTGAATCCTGATGGTGCAATGAGCAAGGGTCTCACATCTGAGAATACCCTTCCACGCTTAGGGTGGACAAAAATATTTACAACAAGGGGTGGTGAGGGACAGAGTCTCTGAATTAAGCAGAAAGCTCTCACCCAGTCAAGAGATCAGGGCTAGATCCAACACCGTTTTTTAGCTCACTGCACCATCCCAGTTTCAGAACCTGGCTGTATGCAAATTAGTCTGTTCCTGTCCCAGTGCATGATGGGAACAGGGCAAACCAAACTACAAAAGCCAATTCTTACACTGGGAAGGAAACAAACTCCCGGGGACCGGTTTCTGGCATTACAGCCGTCTTCGGCCCGGTTTGCTTGAATCCTGATGGTGCAATGAGCAAGGGTCTCACATCTGAGAATACCCTTCCACGCTTAGGGTGGACAAAAATATTTACAACAAGGGGTGGTGAGGGACAGAGTCTCTGAATTAAGCAGAAAGCTCTCACCCAGTCAAGAGATCAGGGCTAGATCCAACACCGTTTTTTAGCTCACTGCACCATCCCAGTTTCAGAACCTGGCTGTATGCAAATTAGTCTGTTCCTGTCCCAGTGCATGATGGGAACAGGGCAAACCAAACTACAAAAGCCAATTCTTACACTGGGAAGGAAACAAACTCCCGGGGACCGGTTTCTGGCATTTCAGCCGTCTTCGGCCCGGTTTGCTTGAATCCTGATGGTGCAATGAGCAAGGGTCTCACATCTGAGAATACCCTTCCACTGTAGCTTGTCTCCTTTCTGGTGAAGAATTGGCTTGGTAGTTTAGTCTGCCCTGTTCCCATGATGCACTGGGCCAGGGACAGACTGATTTGCATATAGCCAGGTTCTGAGCTGGGATGGTGCAGTGAGATAAATAACGGTGATGGATCAAGCCCTGATCTTTGGACTGGGTAAGAGTGGTCTGCTTAATTCAGACACTCTGTTCATCACCACCCCCTTTTCTGAATCGTTTACAGACAACAGTGCCCATCACGTCATCAAAAGAAACGTATGATCTTCAAGTTGCAAGGACAACGGCAGAGATACATACACTTTTATCAACTAATTGGCCCGTGCATTTCGCAGAAATGCTAAGCCAAATCCTAAATATGTCAGATGCCAGTGGTATCTCGAATGTATTTAAGACAATTTGTTCGGGACTGTTAACACCCTTCGAAGCAGTCCTGGGCATCTTTCCCAATTTTGTCCATTCAGTTTTTGGTGGCCTACCACTAGTTTTGGGACTCGTAGCAGGAATCTTATTTTTGACTCTTCTGCTCCGATATGGCAAGCCAAAACGCAGACATGACTCCGGCAACGATGGAAGAAACGATCCTAGCAATACGCTACCGGGACCTGGTAACTAAAGTCCTTGGATTAGCCCGGCTAAGAGATCTGAATATGACCTGGTTTCTTTCATTCAGACCTATATGGCAGAACTGCATCTTACCTGTGCTTCGATGTATGCTATGCGGAGAAGAATGCGTGTTAGACACCTGTCTTACAGTACAATCAGCAGTACCAATGGATGTCGATACTTTGCTAAGTCCAGTAACATCTCATGCATCGTGTTGTCCCCAGCGGTTACCAATCCTGATGACGGCATTCGTTGAGACTTCTGCACTACGATTAGGTAGTGGCAGTGAAGCAAGAAATGAGAGCAACATCACCCAGGTACGATCTTCTGTGAGCATTGCTGGTCCCGAAATCGATGATAGCAATCATTCTCACGACTGCCCGGTTACAGCATTATCATCCTTGGTCGAACTTTCACCTGAAGCTGTAGACTGTTTTTTTGCACATCTATCTGAAGTCATGTTCTCCCCTGAACCAAAAGAATAACTTTTAAGCCAACCGGCACACAGCGTTCCCCTGAACTCTGAATTCGGCCTTCAGCTTTGAAAAACAAAAGCTACTGAAAACATTTGGAACTATTTTTTCCCTGAAACGAAATTATTTTTTTCCAAAATTCCAAAATATTTACTTTTTTGGGCACTTGTACTCTGCTTACAGTAGAACTATTCATAAAGAACAGAGCTTCTATTTTTAGCTAATCTAGAGACAATATGTTACCGCAGCCTCTAGCACACTCACAAGCAATTTCATTTATATGTGATGAAATAGTCTCGACCTTCTTTTCTGTAATTAAGAGACATTTCCTGTGTAATTTTCACAAATCGTTCAACTGAATATATATGCAATTTTTGAATGATTACACTGCTTAAAAACGTACAGTTCCTATAACGTTCCGTGTATTTCGCATACACCATTTCGAATGCAAAATGGATTTTGGGGTGGGTTGGAATACACATGCATCTTTTTGCTTAGTTTTTAGTAATTGATGGACATAAAACCGTGGAGTGGGTGATGTGTTTTATCTAGGAACCCGATTCAATATTGTGACTTTATGCCCCTATACGGCTATAATCAATAATATCCCTATAATGGCATAATAATCAGAGCCATATTTCAGTAAATCGCCCCTGCAGTCCAAGACACGGCAGAAGCTACTTCTTTAGATTCCTAGAGAGCACACCGAGTTCTTTTGACACACCAAACCTCCAGCAACCTGGGAAAGCCCTGCTTGCTTTGTTTTGATTTGTAATAGAACTCCTGTGAGCACTGTAAGAACGGCCAGTTCTTAGTGACATCTTTATTGAAGTCTTATGTCCAAACCTTACGTCAAACTCGGCACCTTTCAGGTATAAATATACCAACGTTGCCTTAAGCAAACACACAGTGGTGATTCTGGAGCAGAGCAGCTAATCTACTTTCCGAGAGCCCAGCAGAAGCGAGAAGCCCACGGACGCTGCCCCTCCTCTTTGACGCGCTGAGAAAGACGCTGTCTTTTCTCCTGCTGAGAAAATCCAGCTCCGGCGTTTCCAGCCTACCCTTGCGGGTGACTGGGATATCGTGTCCTGAGAGGAGGATACCAGACCTCCTACATTCTATTCCCAAGGTACAGTGCTGACTAAACCCTTAGAGAGAATTCTTGAACAGATCCTTGGCAACAAACCTACTTAACTTAAACTGCTACTTACTTACTCCTTCCCACGTATTAGGCTTAGGTCAGGTACACCGGGGTAGGCTTATTTTAGAAGCACCAGTTGAGCACGTTATCCTTTGTATATATGTATATATGTTTTATCCATTTTAAAGTGTCTTATGGCTAAGAAACCATATCAATGCTTTTACAGTATTATTTCATAATACTCCTTTTACTGTACGTACTTTACTTTATAACAAGTATTGCAATTGTGGCAATTCATTTCTCTTGCATGAGAAGGAAGACTGCTCAATAAATAATACCTTTTATTGAAAACGCCCGTCTCTCTATTCTCTGCACCCTGGTGAAATTAAATATGCACAACTGACTGAGTGAAATAGCTGTCTATTGTTTCACACGACTCTAGAGATTGACTCTTATTCTGAGGGAGCAAAGTTGTCATGTTTATGCGGTTGTCGGAAGCTGAATCCCTTCTTGTCTGAGCCAGGGAAGCTGATCACTTCCTATTCAGTCAAGAAAGTTTCCAGTGACCTCTGAGTTAGCTGGCGCAAACCTAAATTAAGTCTAACATAGTCAGTAGAGACCTAGAAGACCTCAGTCCTACGTCTAAACTGCTGTTTATGTTATTCCAATGCGCAGGGACTATAGGGAAAATAGGAACTACACTACAAGAGTGTGTAAGATTATAGGAAGCAAAGAGTGAAAGGGAGGCTGGAGATGGTAGAAAAAGGAACCTAGGGTCATATTATCAACAACTAGCAATATTTATCGCTAAATGAGCTCAGCGATTTTTTTTTATCGCTGCGCATCGCCTGATTTTATCACAGAGATAACGTGCTATTAGCAACGTTTATCTCCAAAGCGATAAAATAACCGACGATAGTGGCGAAATGTGTGAATATCGCTGGAAATCCAGCGATATTCAGGCATTATCGCTAATAGGGACTTAACCTGAATATCCACCTCCCATTGGATATACAGGCTAAGAAGTGGTCTGAGCAGGCGTTAGGTTTTGGTGATATTCGCGCTTAGCGCACATTTTTTCATCTGTACTCCTGCGTTGATAATAGGCCATAGCGATGTTAGCGACTGCTTTCAGTCGGTTGAGAGCGCCCACTTTGCATGTCACTAGTGATAAATATCGCTGACATGAAAAGCGGGCCCCAAATGGATGTATGACGTTACAACGCAGGCTATTACAGCGCCTGCCTTTACAACGCTGTTTTTACATCGCATACCTTTACAACGCATAGCGCTTAGAGGTGCTGGATAGTGAAAAGTTCAATTTTCTATTCCTACTCCAGTCCCCGTGGACACTACGGAAGGTGTTGGATAGAAAATTAAATGTATTCCCTATCCTAGAGCGCCCCCAGCGCAATGCGTTATAATGGTTTGCGTTGTAATGACCGCGTTGTAATGGTAGTGCGTTGTAAAAGTTTCGTTGTAAAGGTTGTTCACCGCCCCAAACAGCTCGCTGTCGCCTTCAAGCTGTTGCTAACTGCTGTTAGGCGACAGCTTGCTAATAGGGCGAAAAAATTATCGTGATAATCTCATATCGCCCTCCTTGATTATATGTTTTTATATACATACTTTATTGGGATTCTTTTTATTGCTATTTTATTTACCGTTGGACTCCCACTTCGACGACGGGGAATATTCAAGCATGTGAATCTATGAAAGACACCCTAATACTGGAGAAATAAAGATATTTCTCCTTGTTACACAGCACCCCAGGAGGTGTAAGGTTTTGGAGCTTTCCCAAGTTTACATGCTCTCGTAAATCTGGAGAAGTATCAAAATCCATTGGTGTTGCATGGGAACACCCAAGCTCATGGAACGCCCCTGGAACACCTCCCGAGCGCAGAGTAAGGCAACACATTGCTTTGCACTGGCTTGCCTTACTCCATATCTATGAGGCCATTCAAAGCTGCGCTTAGTGGCTTTGCATGGCTTCATAGATATGATTTTTTGATTTCCATAGCCGGAGCATCACAAAAGAGATGCTCCAGCAGCGCAAGGGGCTTGTAAATATGCCCCTAATTGTGCTGCGGAGTAGGAGGAGTGGAAGAGATAGTCAGCCAAATCGCCTTTGAAGTTGTCATCTTTTCCCTGCCACTATGCAACACACTCCCCCTTTCCCGTGTTTGACCACCATCTCCTGTGAAGTGGCCCTCCAGACGTGACTATTACACACACACACCTGAGCCAGCCTCACTTGTCTGAGGAGGAACTCTGGAGCACGAGCACGTGATTTGGGATCCAACAGAAGGAAGAATATTCCTCCAAGATTAGAGGAGGATTTAGTCTTTCAAAAGGGTGCACTACCCCTGAGTGGCCAGTCCTGGTTACCATTGAAAGATATGTACTGGCTCATCAGTTGACTTTGCAGTAGGAAGGGCCTGAGGACTGACAGCAGGAGAGATGAAGAACCCGACTGGTTGCCACTCTTCACCTGCAAATGGCCTAACCCTGGTAGGTCATTGGAGTCGCTCGGCTGCCTGCTCTGTGGTTAGAAGGAGTCTATCTGCCTGTGAGAAGGATTTGGATTGTGTCAGTCAGCAGAATGGACATGTTCCACAGATGAGCGCCAAGTCCAGCTGACTGTACGGATCTGGCTAGAAGATACCTTGACACGCTGACACTGCCTAAGAGCCAGAAGCTTGCTCCAGCCAACTGCCCAGGAACTAAGAAGACAGTATCTAGGCCAAGGAACTGCTCCTTTCCCTTCAAGCACAGAGAATTGTGAGCCTGCTCTACTCCATCCCCCTACCTGTGGCGTGCTAAGAATCAGGACAGACAAATTCACCTTTTCCACTCCACGGTAATAGGATATGAAACTGGCGGCAATTTGGCCGTTTTAGCATCCACCTGTAACAGGAAAAAGGGAAGAATAAAGGCAAAATGTATTGCAAAACATGAATTGTACGTGAATTACAATGGCAGCCCATGACACTACTCTTCGAAGACACTTCCCCAGCAGGGGAGCTTCAGTGTGTTGCCTACCTAGCAGGAGGACACTGCACACAGACGTCCTTGCTAGGGAAGTTGCTTTGAAGGGGAGGTAGGGGTCCAAGCAATGTGTTTACCCTAATGCAATCAGCATCTGAATGTTTAATTTTCTGCAAAGTTTAAAAAAAAATTTCTTTGGTTACGTATGGAAAAAAACCTAACCGTGGAGGGCACTCGATCTTAGATCAAACAGTGGCCAGATTCTAACTGTAGATTTAGCGGATTGCCACAGGAAACTCTTGTACATACAGTATGTGTATGCCCCAAGTTGATTAATCTTAGACGTTTAGTTTTGAGACTTTACTTTTTGATGAGTGGCGTGAGAACTGCCCAACAGGCATTAATCATGTCATTGTCTGGTGAATGTGTTCCATTACTATATCAACTGGTAACATTTTTAATGGCAGTTGAAAAATGCCTAATATAATAGGGCAGATCCCCTTTATTTTTATGGCTTTGGTACTAACAGTTTTAGCGGCTCATAAATTCTATCACCTACTAATTTTTGTTTCTAGGGTATGAATATGAAATGTAACAATAGCTAGGTTATCATCGCAGCAAATTGATGCACCTTTTTTGTTTTGATATGATGGTCATAGCAATTATTGCACATTAGCACTTTAAAAGGTAAGGGGGTCAAGAAATGTATAAAAGAAACTTCTTCGCATTAGTCATTTCTGCACTTTACCATTAGCACTTTGAAATATAATATGTGTAGTGTTTCATAGTGGAAATGAATGGTTATTTGTCAGAATATTATTCGTTATATACATGGAAATAGCATGTAATGCACACCGTCACTTTAAACTGTATAATGTGCAATAATATCCTGTAATTAAGGATGTAAGGTGGCTTGATTTGGGTTTATCGATAAGTTTTTAAAAAGTATTTATGGCACAGTCTTTTATTATTATGTGATGAGAACATGTTTTGTTTGTAATGTAAATGTGTTTTTCTTGGAGTTGTAAGATGTTGTGATTGCAATGATTTTAATTAATCAAGCAATAAAGATTATATACACCTACAATCAGCATTAAGGTAAACATAATGCCCACCACCTCACAATGCTTCATCAACCAACTGGGCTTTTTAGTTTTATTTCCCACCCGGGGAGCAGCAGATCAAGTCCAATTCAGCTCTGTGCGCGGGGGTAAAAGAAATCTGGCAACAATTTTACATGCCATTTTGGCCACATGAATTTAACTCACCTTTACTAATAACTATATCCTCTGCTGTCCTTGGAGGGCTCGAGAAATCTGGATTTGGACCTCTGGCCTAGGGTCCCATCTCTCTGGCTGCAGCAGGCCATCCTGATTCTGGAACCATTGGGAGTCAGCTTCCTAGTTGCTTCACTTCTAGAGATATAGGCAGCCGAGTGTAGATCTCCCTGTCCTTGTCACTGGCATTAGACTAACCCATGCCTGTTGTGGGTGTCACCAGTCGGTGGGTTCCCCAGACACATGAAAATCTTCACTAAGGCTTCGGGTTACCTAGACATAGGGCCTTACCCTTAAAATACCTCCCCAGGGGCAATTGAGGTCTGGACTCCACTGGTATAATTCTGGCAACTTCACCCTGGCAGCAGTGATCAAACACCAACTAACTCCTTCACCACCCCAAGCAGTGCTTAATATTTTAAAGAATAAATGCTGGGGCCTAAATTGTTTTAAGAAGCCCGCCCGGCGCTGTTGCCTAATGTCAGGTATTCTGCACACAAAATTCTGCCTAGTCCGGATTGCCCCTGATGCATCTTTAATGCACCACATACATCCCCTGCACCTTTATCTCACTCTTTCAGGTTCCTTTTCATCCATGCTTTCTCCCAATGTCACTGTTTATTCATCTTTGTCGACCTCTTTCTTTCTAGCCTTTCTCTCTTTTGTTCAGGGTCAACTCCAACCTGGGCCGGACTCAGAAAGACATTTCTGACATGCAATCTATCTTTAGTGTAGAGCGACTGACATTTTGCAGTCAGAAAGCCTGTGATTTTGGGAATCACACGTTTGGCACTCACAAAAAGGTTTCATGTATTAGGTCCCATGTACGGTAATAATGCAGCTCATTGACCAATCCGGCTGGGCTTTTGGGTGATGTAATCGTTCCTCCTTAGGAGCCTCTGAGCTAGTAAACTGGAAAAGGCGGCCGCAGGGGAATCATTCCATATAAAACACCATCCTGTAATAAAATCCCTCAGTTTTCTTTTGCTCCGGTTTCTCCAGTCAACATCCTTTCTGTATTTTCATCCACTGGCCTGATGGAATATGCAATGGTTTATCTCAGACCTAAAGCTAGCAGACTGATGAATGGACCCCTTTAATGCCACACCTCAGAGAACAAGTTAATGGTACCGCAGACAAAAATTCAGTGTAGAAAGACAATCAGAAATCAACAAAAATAGGAATATTCTATATTATCCTTTTCAACCCTTCTCTCTACGTGGTGCTTATCTGCACGCCTTTCTGCCTCCTGCCTCCTGCCAGGTGCCCTGGCATTGGGGCTGTAGTGTCCTGCTGGACACGTTATAGTGTTCAGCTTTCTGCTACAACCACACTTTAAACCCACCCATCACAGCCGGCATCGGTCAAGTGACCCTGCTAATAAAAGGGGCCTGGCGCACGTGCCCTGGGCCAGTTATCAGTACACCATTTCTGTGTCTGTGTTGTCATTCCGCCCAGCATGTAGGCCTAAGGCCCAAGAGACAACACAATGGCGACGAGCCGGTCTATACCCATCATCCACTGCATGCGCTGGAAAAGGTGAATGGAGTCGAGCACACACCCCGTTCCCAGAAGCCCCCATGCTGCCATCCTATGTCATGAGATGCAGACACCTATTTCAGGAGCTGCAACACCCATGCAGGGCGAACAGACTGCAGAACCCTCCGGCAGATGGGATGAAGAATGGCTATGCCCCGACCTGCAGAGGCATAGGCAAGCTGCCCTGCCTGCCGTTGTCTGTCACAGGAGGAGCAGAGCGACTTCCCAGTGGGATACGGTAAGACAGTACTAGCAGTGCAGTGACGCGGGTACGAATGCATTGGTCGAGACACTGAAGGAGTACGCACTCCACACAAAACAAGCGCAGATTGTATGAATCCTAGTGGGGCCGGTACTTACTTAACTGTCCTGCCGGCGAGTCGAGACTGAGATAGCATGAAAGGAGGTCGCCCCACTGCAGCAGTAATGCGGCTGCCCGAGGCCACGCAGTGGCCATCAGGAGGGCGGCCCCTTAGACACCGCCCGCCCCTCTTTAGCCTCTCTCCTCCCCCGGGCAGGCGGAGTCCCGAGGGGAGCTGGGAGGAGCTGAGTGGTCATGTCCGGTGTGGCAGGCAGGGCGAGGGGTACTTAAGCCCCCCTCGCCATCTTCTCTGCCTCTTTGCCGCACCGGACGCGTCGTAGTGTCCTCGTGGGGGGACACACATTTTCGGTTGTCCTTCGCTGTTCTACCGCCGTTGGCTCACCCCGGTGACGCGTCGTTCCTGGTCTTGGCACCGTGTTTGTCTGGTGAGTGTGCGTCGGGGTACTGCAGCCTTGGGTCTCCCCCCTTTTCAGTCGGTGGCTCCGGGTGGGAGCCTGGTTGTACTGGTCTGTGGTCGCCATATTATGTTTACGAGTCTGGCTAAACAGCGCCTGGTTTGACACATTTCCGTGGCGGCGCTGGTGATATTGGACCCAAAGAGGACAATGCTTTTATGGTCATGCGGGGCAGAGGTTGGGGCTAGGGATAGCCGTGAGCCTCTGGCCACTGCCTCACGGGGGTGCGCCGTCGAGACCCTCTTTGTTCCCTTGTCGGGCGGCGGTTTGCTGGGTTTGCCGCCTATGCCTGCTTGCTTTCATTCGAAGTTTCCCGTAGCGAGGGGACAGCGGGGGTGCAGCTGCACATCGGGAGGCCCCTCGGTCCAAGTCCTCGGTATCCTCAGGGGACAGCCAGGCCACGTTTGTGGGAGTGTGCAGGCCGCGTGTATGGGGGTACGCAGGCCAAGTTTATGGGCCCGCGCTTGGGTTGTGTGTGCGCTGCATCGGGCATACTCTGCGTCTGCGGTCCAGTCATTGGTATGATTTTCATTCACTCTGGCTTTGGCTTCGTCTTTTGCAGTTAAGGAAACAGGCTCGCTCACCCCAACTGTTTAACTAAGAGTCAGATAGGTATTTCGCTGCACACTCGGATTTATTCTCATGTATCCCGTGTGTTAACCGCGGAGACCAGTCTAACCTTCGTTGGAACATCGTGTCTCGGTATGGACGAACAACGTCACCTACTGACTGAGTAAGCCGCTGTCCGCCGTCCCCTGACGCCGTTTTTGTGTCCTCTGATCTGGTGTCAATACCCTGTTTCCGGCAATTGGGTTAATCGGCCCCTCTCGGGGTCTGGTTTCAGTTTCATGTTACGCTCAGTCTTGGCTCTGGAGTTTGAGCTGAGGCATGTGGGACATCAGTCCAACCTTCGTTGGAACATCGTGTCTCGATATGGATGAACAACGTCACCTACTGACTGAGTAAGCCACTGTCCGCCGTCCCCTGACGCCGTTTTTGTGTCCTCTGATCGCTTGTCCAGAGGCCTGGTCTGGCGTCAGTACTCTGTTTCCGGCAATTGAGTTAGTCGGCCCCTCTCGGGGACTGGTTTCAGTTTCATGTTACGCTCAGTCTTGGCTCTGGAGTTCGAGCGGAGGCATGTGGGACATCAGGGTTGTGCTAAGTCACTGTTTTTACACCAGTCTTATCGCTGCGTGATCAATTGTCCACTTAGGGTCATCTTCGGGTGTTGCTTTATTTCTACAGAATGAACCGGTCTATGGTGTCTTTATACTTGGAGTCTCCGTGTGGACCCGTCTTTTGTGATTTCTGTGATGTGCATTGTTGTTGCAGCGGCAGGACTTGCCCTCCTTTTCATCCTTATTGTATACACCATTTCCTGGTTTCCCTTCAATTTCAGTCTAGGTATTGACCACTCAGTACGTTGCTGGGCAGACCTGTTGCCTGTTTTTCTGCTTTTAATTCATGAGCGTTTTCGATTTTGGCTGGCTCAACAGGTAGTCTATATGTGTGCTGCCCTGGGTGGTTCATATCCGTCGAGTCCTACACTTCCATTATACTACAATCTGGTTGTTCTGCAAAGGTTTTTGCTGTTTAGAGTCTGGTCTTATGAAGGTTCTGTGGTATAAGGTTATTGTTTGAAATGACGCGCGTGAACGCACGGGCGTCATTCACAAACAATAAGTGTCTTGTAATGGTTTGAATGTGTGTATGTCGCGTGTTGTGTTCGCGTGCGGTGTGTATGCAGATTTGTGCCGCGTGTCAGTATGTTGTTCTTTGAATGTTGCGGTGTGCATGCAGATCTGTGTCGCGTGTCTGTGGTTGTTTCTTGAATGTTAGTGTGTTACATAAATAGCATTGCTGATCAGTTAAACGGTATTCAAATTGTACGCTGTTGATCTGGCTGGACATTAAAGGATCTCCTTACTTACTTTCACCGGATTCCGCTTTATTATTATCCTGGAAGGTTTCTTTGGCTTTCTTTATACTGGTGACGATCGGGAACACGTTTCCATGCGTGCAACGAGTACATTTTCAGAAGATTTTCAACATTTCGGCATAAATCGTTTTCATTGGCTGTTTCTCTCGAAAACGTTTCCATTGGCATTTCCTATTGGATGCTTCCTAATGACTCTCATTGGATAATACAAGGAAGGATTTATAAGAGCTCCTTTTAATGGTTGTTGTTTGGTATCATCGTTTTTTTTTTTTAAAAAAGGAAACACTTTATTTCTTCAGTTGACTTGAGGATTGTGAACAAGTTGAATATATCTGCCTTTGAGGAGTATTTACAAGAAGAAAATAAACAGTAAGTGACATCTGTGATTCGCACACACTGTTGTGAGTCACAAACATTTCAACTGTAAAATATTTATCTATATTTACTGTTTAGATCGCTTATTCATTAACTATGACAGGGATTCAACCCCCTCCTTCATTTTTAGCCAGTAAAGGTGATCCTCCTATTGAATGGGACATTTGGGAACCTATGTTTTTAGCATATGTTGAAGTCTTAGAGGAAGAAGATTGTGGAGCAGAAAGGAAATTAGCCCTATTAAAGCACTGCCTTGGAGGGATAGCACTTAAAGAATTTAAAAGTCTACCTCCCTTAAGTGATACTTCTAATTTGGATGTATATCAGATTGCTACTAAGCAATTAGCTATTAGATATGGAGAAAAAAATTAATATGGTCATGGAAAGATTTAAATTTTACTCAAGAAAACAACAAACAGATGAGTCCATTGATAACTATGTATCTACATTGAGAGCATTAGCAGTCACATGTGATTTCGAACATATTAATTATGATCAAGTTTTAAGAGATCAAATTCTTATGTGTACTAATAACAAAAAGATACAACAAAGGCTATGGACAACCTCTGATATGACCTTGAATGCTGCAATTGAAATTGCAAAGTCAATAGAACACTCTGAAAAATTTGTAGATGAAATTCGTTCGCAGAGCAACAGTAAACCTGATATTCTAATTATAAATAAAGAAAATGAGAAATTTAAAGATTCAGGAAAATATGGGAAAACTGTTAATACAAGGAATGATAACCAGTATAAAAATAAAAACAGATTTAGATGGCAAAAACCTGATCAGAGAACAAATATGTGGCAAAGATCAGATCAAAGGATGAATACGTGGCAAAGAGCAGACTCAAGAACATACAATATGTACTGTTTTAGATGTGGTAGTAGTTACCATCTAGGGAATTCAAAATTATGTCCAGCACTGGACAAAGTATGTTCAAGATGTGAAAAAAAGGGAATTTTTCAAAAGTTTGCAGATCTGCACCAAGGAGAGTCAGTTTAGTCCAAGATCAAGAACATGAAGGTTCAAGTGATTGTGAATTTGATGTAAATACCATAATGTGCATAACTAAGGAACCTAAAGTAAGAAAATGTCCCTCATGTAATATCACCGTTAATGGAGTTTCTACCAAAGTATTTGTTGACTGCTGCTCATGGTACACTATTCTACCTGCCACCTTATTTAAGTCTAATTGGCCTGATGTTAATTTGATACAACCAGATATCACACCAAGTGGATATACAGGCCATAGATTGCAACTTATTGGTTACTTCATTGCTGAACTCAAATTCAAAAACCATTCTACACATGGGAAGGTGTATATTACAAAATCTGGTGATTCATTATTAGGTTGGCCACACGCGGAACAATTGGGAATGAAACTTGATCCTAATGCTGATCCTCCTGTTTATTCTATCGACTCTGAACCAAGCAAATCTGTACAAAGTAAAAGTGGAGAAGATTTGATTTCTGAAATTAAAGAGAAATTTCCAAAATTATTCTGTGATGTTTTAGGAAAATATAAAGGATTCGAACATCGGATAAAAGTACATGCGAATGCTTTGCCTGTCCGTCATAAAGTAAGGAATGTGCCTCTTTCTTATAGAGAAAAATTAAGAGAAATTCTAAATGACATGTGTCAAAAGAAAATAATAGAACCCATTGAATCATCTCCATGGGTTTCACCCATTGTAATTTCGATCAAATCTGGGGGAGATCTTCGTGTATGCATAGATTTACGCAGTTTGAACAATGCAATTTGTGTGGACTCACATCCTTTACCCAATCTGCATGAAATGGTTTCCACTTTAGATAATGCCAAGATATTCTCGTGTCTAGATTTAGCAAGTGCGTATCATCAAGTGGTCCTGCATGAAGATTCAAAAGACTTAACTGCCTTTATTACACCTGAAGGGCTATACAGATTTTGCAGGATGCCTTTTGGGTTAGCAAGCGCAGCTGCAGTTTTTCAAAGGTTGATGAAAGTGACACTAACTGGATTAACTGGGGCAATTGCATTCCAAGATGACATTTTGGTCTTTGGGAAAGATATAATTGAACATGACAAGCACTTATTTAAAGCATTGAACGCCTTATCGGAGAAAGGTTTAACTCTGCGTGCGTCCAAGTGCAAATTCAGGAAAGAAGAAGTGGAATATCTTGGACATTGTATTAGTGCAAATGGCATTAGACCTAAAACTTCACATTTGGAAAACATTAGCAAAGCTCCTGTTCCTCAGAACAAAGAACAGTTAATTGCCTTTTTAGGTCTTGTGGAATTTTATGCAAAATTTATCCAGAACTATGCAAGTGTGATTGAACCTTTCAGGATGCTCCTGAAGAAGAATGCAAAATTTGAATGGACAGAAACTATGACAGCAATCTTTAACGCTGTAAAGTCAATGATTATTAAGGCACCTTGTCTCAAACCATTTGTGATTGGGAAGAAGTGTATTGTGACGGTTGATGCAAGTAATTGTGGTTTGGGTGCCGTGCTGATCCAAGAGGAATGGGGTAAAGAATGGATTGTGGCATATGCCTCAAGAACGTTGAGAGAGTCTGAACGTCATTATTCTGTGATTGAAAGAGAACTTTTGGCATGTGTTTGGGGCGCTGAACATTTTCGACCTTTTTTGTGGGGAACGAAATTCACCATTAAAACTGATCACAAGCCCTTGGTGCATATATTATCACCAGGTGGAGGACGTACACTTTCTTCTAGGTTAGCTAGGCTTTCATCTAGGTTACAAAATTTTCAGTATTCTTTAGAATATATTCCTGGAAAATCAAATGTTCATGCTGATTGCATGTCAAGGCTCCCATTGGCATGCAGAGATTCTGATGTGGTTGATAAAGATGAATGTGAGGTAGCACATGTTTATAATGATGTTAATTTAGTGTTTGGAGAAAATTCAATAGTAGAAGAGGAGACATGGAATGAAGAAATGAACAAAGACTTAGAACTCAAAGAAGTTAAGGAATATGTGCTGAAAGGTTGGACTGAAGGAAGGAATTTTACAGGAGGTTTAATGAGTTATCATAAAATTAAGGATGAACTGGCGATAGAAAATGACATCCTATTAAGGAATGATAAATGTATTCCACCTTTTGGTCTTAGGAAAAGATTTCTGGATTTAGCTCATGTGGGGCATTTTGGAATATCAGTCACTAGAAGATGTTTAAAGAACAATTTATGGTGGCCGGGTATTGATTATTTTGTTGAGCAACAGGTAAAACTGTGTGAATTGTGTGCTAAAAGTGATAAAACAGCTAAAGCTTTACCCAGTGTACCACAACCTGTTGAATTACCTGCATCACCCTGGAATAAGATTGGTATTGATATTATTGGACCATTTGGCGTATTGCCACAACAACATTCTTTTGGTATAGTACTTATAGACTATTTTTCAAAATGGCTAGAAATAAAGACGGTAAAGGAAGTAACTAGTGATGTTATTATACAGTTTATGGATTAAGTTTTCTGCAGAGAGGGTATTCCTCAAGAAGTAGTAACGGACAATGGTCCACAGTTTGTCAGTAAGCAAATGGAAAAGTACTTTAATAGATGTGGTATTTTTCACAGAAGAATAGCAGTATTCCATCCTGAAGCCAATGGTCAAATAGAGAGATTCAATAGAGTGGTCAAGGAGGCTATTCAATTAGCTGTCAAAGGTGGTTTGTGCTGGAACAAAGCATTACAGTCCATGCTGTTATCATACAGGACTGCACCCAATGCCATTACTTTGCTATCTCCTTTTTAGATGTTGAGAGGGCGTAAACCCAGTACTAATTTGGTTCCTTGGTGGTTAAAGAACAAGGATAGTAGTCGTATTGATTTTGCAGAAGTTGATTTTGGAGAAATTCGCAGGAAAGTTGATGTTTATAAGGAAAAAATGAAGAAGGATCTGTCAAAAGTGGGAACAAGGAGTTGTGTGCCCGTTTGTGTGGGAGATCTTGTGAGATTAAAAAAAGGTAGTTATGTACATAAAGGACTAGCGAAGTGGTCTGATCCTGTTGAGGTTGTTGAAGTATTTAAGAATGCTGTAAGGGTATTCGATGGAAGTGTTTGGCATTTTAGCAGAGTTTCAAAATTTAACATCAGCAAAGAATTTTCTGAAGATGATTCATCTAATGTGGTTTCGGATGAGGATGACTCATTTAATATATTTTTGGATGTTGATGCAAATAATTCAAAGTCATCCGAATCAACCACTGTTTCTTCCAATTGTGATTCCAACACGCAAGAGTTACTGAGAAGTTCGAGGTATCGCAGAATTCCATCAAGGTTCAATGACTTTGTCCTTTCTTAAAAAAAAAAAGGAGGGAGGTGTGGTATAAGGTTATTGTTTGAAATGACGCGCGTGAACGCACGCGCGTCATTCACAAACAATAAGTGTCTTCTAATGGTTTGAATGTGTGTATGTCGCGTGTTGTGTTCGCGTGCGGTGTGTATGCAGATTTGTGCCGCGTGTCAGTATGTTGTTCTTTGAATGTTGCGGTGTGCATGCAGATCTGTGTCGCGTGTCTGTGGTTGTTTCTTGAATGTTAGTGTGTTACATAAATAGCATTGCTGAGCAGTTAAACGGCATTCAAATTGTACGCTGTTGATCTGGCTGGACATTAAAGGATCTCCTTACTTACTTTCACCGGATTCCGCTTTATTATTATCCTGGAAGGTTTCTTTGGCTTTCTTTACAGGTTCCTTTGTCGGATTACCCGGTTCCATGGTTGTTGGTCTCGATGTTTCTGTATGGACCACGCCAGTTGAGGTTCTCTCCCACAGGTCCTCATTAAATGACTGCTGTTTTAGGGTCTCTTTTGGGACAAGTCTTGTGGCACTTTTATACCGGATAGCCAATGTCAATCACCCTTGTTGACCTGGATGAGTCTTTACGCACCTATTCCATTTGATCGTCGGGTGAATAGGCAGGTTCCTGTGGTAGGTCTATGGGGGCCTGTCCTATGCTTGCTTGGTGCTGAAAAACCATAGTGGGCGCTGGTTCTCGCCTCAGTATGTTTGCATGAGTCGTTTCCCTCTCCGAGAAGTTCACCTAGGAATTACTAATTTTTTGCATCTGTGGGCATCTGAACAGGCATTATAAACAATTAAATTATATCTAGAACCGGTCCCCGCTTTTGGGTTCGATATCAGATTTTTATGAGACTGTATGAAATGCAGCTGCCCGAGGCCACGCAGTGGCCTCTGGTGGGCGGCCTCCTAGTCACTGTGGGCTTCCCCCGCCCCTCGTCTCTTGCTTTACTGGGGGTGCAAGAGTGCAGGGGTTTTTCAAACATTTCATCACTCCTGGCATGGAGAGCGGTTCATTTCGGTGTCACGCCCTCATTTGGGGCTGGACGGGGAGCGGTGTTTCAGTTCTCCGACACTGTTCAGGTTTCTCTGGGCGCCCATGGGGGAACATTGTGATGTCCAGATAAGTCTCCGCGTAGGCCAGACAAGAATCTCGACCGTACTAGTTATCGGCCTCCCGGTGGCGTGTTTTCATGGGTTTGTTTTCTTAAGATAAGCCACCTTGTGTCCTACGGGGCCACGTGAGTTGTCAAAATGGCGCCCTAAATTTTAGAATGCCTGCAGGCGACCCGGGGTGTGTTCGGTGCAGCGTGTCGTTTTGCATCTCAAGAGTCTTTCCCTAGAGTGCAGAAGTTGGCATCGTGTTCTGAGGAGCGCTATCGTTTACTGTTTTTAGGTTTATTTATTCAAGCAGCACTCTTCTGCTGAGGGCAAGGGATAGGTCAAGCTCGCTCTGGCCCTTTCTTAGTTTCGCTTTTCAATTTTTCCCGCCTCCGCATTGCTGTTCAAATGTCGAATCCCTCCACTTTTAGTTCGGGGGTGCGATTATGCAGGATGTCATGTGCCCATCTTACTCCGACTATGGTTTGGCTTGCTGGCAGGATGACTCGGAGAGTTCTTCTCCAGGTTAGGGAACTGCGCATAGGGTATTTTTATACCAGCGCGGGTGAGCGAGTATTTCGGGACAGCTGGTGTTTTCCGGTGACTGGTCATGCCAAGTCAGCACCTAGGGGCTGTGTCTGTGCCAGTGTTGGTGGCCGGTCTAGAGGTACCGCGGGGTGTTTATGCCTCCGGTTGAGTCACGGCAGGCGCTGGAGTCTTCAGCCTTCTCCATGATAGTGCAGTATGGGATAGGCGGCGTTACCTCGACAGCATGGAAGCGCTTCGAGTAGTACGGTTGGCTACTCCTTTTGGTTCAGCTGGGATGTCTTGAGAAGCCCCTGGTGATCTCGGTCAGCATGCGCCGTGTGGCGTCATAGTTGAGGGGCCGTGCCACCAACATATGTATTGTCGCGCCTCCAGAATTGGGGTATTATTTTTTCCGGGTTGGCATGATTCCTTTTATCCGTTTTGTTTCTGAGGAGAAAGTCCTTCTAGTGTTTCTGCCTAGCTACCTGGGATTTCGTCGTGGGAAGGAGCTTTGGTGGTAGTTGTGTCTCGTCCGGTGTTTACATATGTACGGGCCGGGAACAAGAGAGAAGTTTGTGTTGCCCGAGCTTATAGAAGGCCCACCCTAGACCCGGGCTGTTTGGTGGCAGTGGGGTTCTCAGTCTGAGGCCGCGGAGCACACCGATGCTATTGCATTATTTAGGAAGTCTGTGGGGCGCTCGACCTGGCGATTGCAGGCAGTCAAAGACATGTTCTAAGTCCCAGGCAATGGCGGCATGTGTGCAACACTGGAATCAAATTCTATTTAAGAGGTAGTAAGGTACGTCATAAGGGTTACTTGACGTGTGCATGTTAAGACGTGAGTATCTTTCACTCCATCCTGTGCACCGGGCTTTCCCTGACTGCGAATTTCATTAGTGCTAGTTGTCATGACCTCCATGCAAAGGGCAGCTCTTGGCATGCTCTTTGCTGTGTCAGCACCCAAACACAATGCATGTTTATGGAGGGGCAGGGTACGTCATCACAAACGCTTATTACACACATGCATCAGCACCTCAAAGTTCCGGGAATGCCCACTTTTAACACTACAGTTGGGTTAGCTCTTCCGGGGGCGCTCCTGTTCCAGGACACAATAGTTCTTCAACTAGTGCTACTCTTGGGCAGCAGGTAGGGTTACCTGGGTAGGACCACAGCAAGTAAAGCTTTAGGGGATTTGTTGGGCCCACACACCCACATGGGATACTGTGGCTGCCTCTGTCTTCCGCAACTGGTTTGCAACAGGGTTTTGCTCTTCTCTGGGGAAGACTATATACTCTTCACTTTCCTTAAGATCAAGCAATAATTATGGTTGGAGCATGCTGGGAGTACTGTCTCCCGGACAACAACATTGTTATTACCTGTGCCCGGCTGCACCAGGGGGCATCTCAACGACGGCGGGTATAGCTCAGCGCACTGTAGATTGGCGGGCCAAGTCCCGGCGACTTGTACTATGAGTAGTTTTGGCTTACAAGTTGCTATTAGCTCAAGCGCATGTCTGGCAGGCTCCACATTCGCATTCCCGGCTTCCGGCCATTTTCTCCCTTCACTTCACCAGCCAACAAGTAGTGTTTTGGCCTTCCCCTTTGTGGCTGCTCCTGAGCTTTAAAATTTGATAGGTATCAATCATTTCCTAATTAGGACCCCTGCGAGAACAGCCTTATGCTTTTTATATGTGGTTGTTGGCCGGGCATGTGGGCGATTTCTTCGAGGGGTTCCTGGGCCGCATAGTGATCCCAATCCTCACTGCCGGCGACAGGCATACCCAGGACCGAAGGTTACGCAGGTGTGGGTGTCACTGGTGCTTAGCTGGTAACCATCTCATCGCTTAGGTAGCACACAGGTGTGACAAGAGATTAGCAATATGGCATGTTACTACGAGTTCCTTAGACTGGTAGAAGAGTATTTCTGCGTGTTTACGGACTCTGTTTCAACAAGTATTACTGGGCAGACACTTCTACACTCAAGGCAAATATAATCCCCTAGATTGTAAGGCCTGCCATCAGATATTGGTGAGGGCAGGTAGTATCATTGGCGGTGTCACTTTGTGGGAGATCCTTTAGGTCAGTTCGAAGGCCCACGCCTTTACCTTACCTCTTCATCAGCGCTGGAGGTACGTAATCACTCGCCCAATTATCTCCTTGCGGGAGGGTCGGTGGTACTGCTGGTACTTGTAGCTGACAATCAGGCCTGGCCTGGGTGGCGTGGGGGCATCCACGACCCCCTTACCGCTTCTGTGTTACAGATTGGTATATGAAGGGGGGCGGGGCTTCTAATGGATGTTTTTCTCTCCAATACAGGGACAAAGTTGGAGATCTGCCCCACCCTTGGGATGGGTAAACGGAACCACCATCCGGTGTAAGGTTGCGCATTGGGGGGCAGCCCGCCGGGGTTTGGGTCTATCTGTGGTTCCCCCCCAGGTGTCTTTAGGTCCAGGTGGCGGGGTAAACAGGTTCACCCCTTGGAAGTATTACAGTAGTAGTCATCTGGGCCCGGAGCTCAGAGGTAGCTCCTGTACTATATTCCTATGTGTGCTCTTAGTACATTGTATGTGTCGGGCTGGTGCTGCTTGACTGGGCATTATTGCATCTGTTGTCGGTAAGCAGCTCTGTCTGGGGCCAAGCATGCTTACTCAGGCAGCCTCGCTATGAGTTACGAAGTATGAGGCGTCCTTGCCCGAGCAGATGGGAGGCCAGCCTGGACCTGTAAATCCCCTAAGACACCACGCGGTCTCCTCCTAGGGTACACAGAGGTTCATTTAATGCTGGATACTCCTGTGTATTTAGCTATTGGTATTGCTCTTATCAGCTTTTTTGCAGCCTTTACTGCTGTGCGATAATTTCCTGGCCACCTTAAATTATACATTTTTCATACTTGCCGCCAGGGCATTTTGCCTGTGGCGCTCATTGGGAAGTGGCCCTCACATTTTTCCCACCTTTGCCGGGGGATCTGATTGTTCTGGCTGGTAACTTTTCACCCCTTTTGCTTTTTTCACTCGGAAGGGGGGTGGCTTGCTCAGTGTGTTTCTGTCAGGTATGGGACGCTCTGCGTAACAAACACATTTACGTGTGGCTGGGCTCCCCTGGCCTCGGGAGTATCCTTAGATTCCCATGGAGCCCCTCCCAATGTGAGCTGTTGGCCTGATGTTTGATGTCTCCAATTCCTGGAGGCACCTTGTACCAGTCTCAGCAATCCATTACGTGGGTGGTTGTAAGTCAACTTTAGACAAGCTATCTGGAGGTAGCATGGACTAAGCAGTCTCCAGGCGAAACTCAAGAGGGCATGTGGAGCCAGCTATTTTTTCCTTTGCAATACTGTTATATCTAATGGAGGTACACCTCACTAGTTATTTGTTATAATACTTTGGTATTTATTCCTACAATAAGCGCCTGTATTCTTCGAGTCTAGAAGCACAAGCGTTTGACTAAAGCTCAGTGTACGCCAGCCTCACCCTGAAGCAGTTGTGTCTGGGCCTTGGCCGGCGACAATGTCTGTTTAACAGGAATCAAGCAAGCATTGTTGGCAGTTGTATGTGCACGAGGCTCGAGGGCAGCAGGAGTACATGACGCCCCCGGCTCTCGTGGACTGACAGATATCTTGGGCTTTCTAATGCCGTTTGCCTTGGAATAGTGAGATGCCTGTGCAGGCATTAACGTTAAATATGTAGGTTATGCCGCATATCTCACAGTTATGTTAGACATGACAGGGTGTGCTACAAGCTTCTGCGGGGGTCAGAGTATGATCCATATGGAACTTCGCTGCATAACTTCCTAGCACAGAGGGATAGCATTAACCCTTCAGTCTTATGTAAATAAAGTGTGCACAGCGGAGGATCTACATAGTCCTTCTATGTCAGCTTGACTGGCTTTTGCCGGCAGGTATGTTTTGGGTAACAGCTTCAGCCTATTTTGCGGGGATAGGTTCTCTGCCCTCTTGGGGGAGGGACCTTTCTTCTGACCGGCAGGAAGCAGTCCGGTTATAAGGATGCACTGCTAACTGAGAAAGGTTATTTGAAAGACATACGTACAAAGGTTGCAGGTAGGAAGGAGGCTAAGTAGGGGGTGCCCGTCCGGCGACTGTTGCCGCCGGCCGGGCTGTGGCGGAGTTACAGGGCAATCCGGAAACAGAGAAGTGCAGCACTGGACCTCAGCGGGCACATAGGGGTGCCAGAGCCTAAGACCTGGGGCCTCATGGGAGGTTCCGGGAACACGTGTCGGCGCCCCATTTGTCCTTCGGCGGTTGTGGGCCTGTGCAACCGGGGGTTTGCCTAGTACGCCCCGCAAGGGGGGTGAGTATTATGTTTACCATAAGGGGCAGCACATGGTGGTTCGCCACGGTGCTGCCTGGCTCATCAGGTGGGCAGGTGGCGAGAATGCGGCCTGCCCTTGGATTGCCCGTAAGATAACCCACTATGATTACATAACGTTGTATGTAATAAAATTAACCTGCAGCAGTTTCTTCGCAATCTAACACTGATGTCTAGTGTGTTATTTGCGGGATGCATGCTAAGTGTGGGGGTGGGGGGTCTTGTAGCCCTGAAGTGTCTATGAGCTGCCTCCACACCGGCACCCTCATCCCATGCGACTCACATTCACTGTGTCTGCCACGGTGAGAGAAGAGTTGCGCAGAAAAGTCTGTGTAGTGCTGCCACATGCCAGTGCAACCGAAGAGGTCCTACAGAGGTTCTTGCAACCTGTCAGCTCACTGTGCAAAAGAAGACGTGCGCCTGCGACCTCTCCACAGCGAATGTGCGGCTGGCTACTCACCCGACCACAGGATAAGGAAGAAACTGTATCCATGGGAGAGATGCCGCCAGCAAAAGGTCACGAGGCCCGAAGAATCCGGAAATAGCATGGCTGTGCCCCCACCTGAAGCCGCACATAGTGGGCTGTAAAGAGGCCTGCGGTACCATCTGGCAAGTGCCGTGGCATCTGAGTATTGCCTTGACTTCCAGAAGCTGCCTGAAGCGCCATCCAGCACATCCCGCAGCAAGGAGAAACCTGCCATGGTTTGAACGGTCAAGTGTGAGAGTGTACGCCAACCTGGCACACTAGAGAATGCCATCTCACCCACCTGAAAGGGTTTGAGAGACGCGGTGGTGACACTGCCACCTAGTGGCAGCTCTCTTGAACTACAACCGGTCTGAGTAGGTAATGACGAGGCTGGCCAGGAGAAGACTGTAAGTCCTTCCGGTGCCAGCCAACCTCTCCCCGCCCCCCAATGAGTGAGGAGCAAGACAGACATGGGAGACCAGCCTGCACATAATGCCCCCTTCTGCCGGAGTGGCAAGCATCAAAAGAAAGGGGCAGAGCCTGAACCATAAAGAAGGTCTAATGCAAAGGCATGCATTTGTTTAGCAGCTACACTCCCCTGAACGATTTGAGCTGCTCCCCGCCCAGGGCAACAAGAAGCCGAAAGCTGCCCTAGCCTAGAGAAGCATCAACTAACTAAGTGGAGACCAGCTAACGATAGAACCAAAGGCAGCCAAGCCCCAAACAGGCCACAGAAAAGCACAAGTAAGATGTGTGCAGAGCGCACAACCCCAGTGGATGTCCAACGCCACCGCCAGCAAGGAAACTGCGCCACCTGCCCCTGTTGGTGAACGGCCACCACCATGAGAAAGTGGAGCAAGCACGCCAGGCACCAGATGAGGCCGCCACAAAGAGGGACCAAGAGCACGGAGTTCCGAGGTGCGCGACACATGCACCCAGAAGCTTGTCAGCATGGGCAGACGCCCAGGAGAGAGAGACCTCTCCAAAGAGAAGAAGCAATGCCGAAGACAGCAGAGTGTCCTCCTTCACACTGCCTCAAGGCGGAGTCGCCAGTGACCCAAGACACGCAAGAGAAGAGTCGCACACTCCACGTGGCAAGACGCCACCGCAACATGTGCTCCAACAGCATGCAACACGCGGCCGGACGCCCCTTCGCAAGTAAATAGGAGCACGTCACACGAAGTGACAAAGCATGCCTGTAGGGAGGCAGGATCAAGTGCCACGACCGCGCATGCTGGAGGGGCATCACAACTAATGTTCCCTCTAATTTTTTTCCTCTGTGTGCGGCAGTGTAAGGTCTCTGTGCACTGCAGCCCAGGCTATGTGTGCCGGGAACCAGACCGCGTGTGTGGGCGCAGCCTCAAATATCACTCCAAAATTTTGCTTAAATAAGTGAAAGGGCGGTGCATTTCCACACCTGTATCACCACATGAAGTGTCTAAAGGCAGGTGTTCAAATTAGATACACACACCATGACATGAATTGGTTACACAAGCAAGTACACTTCGGGTTTAGAAAAGCACAGGACTCCAACAATGGTACCTTAAGATTTTGCTAAAGATCCTCAACTGGATTACTGCTCATAGGCTGGGAAAATGTTGGGAGCCTTTACAAGATCACATATATACAATACACATGGATATGGCAGTAGATGAATCTGGATGTGGGCGGCTTGGAGAAGCCTTTAAATACACAAAGGGCAAGCACAGGGCTAGCCTCACAATGAGCTAGCCCCAAGGGCAATAATTATTAAAGATCTAAGGGCATATGTGGATTGTCAAAAGATCATTCCACGTGCACTCCTTGTTACAAAGATAAGTGTCATGCTCAAGACTATTGCCACAGAATAAAAATAGCCAACCTCCGATAGGTCTGACACTAGACAACACAGTACCAACATTCACTAGAAGGACAACATTTAGAAAAAAGGTGTGAATAGCTAGATGACACCTCACGGGCGCACCACCAATGGGGCCCCTGGTAGGTACTCACCAGGATGGCCCTGTTCTCATCATCGGTGTCAACTAGCTTAACGTAAACGTGTCCGACTCCCAAAAGAAAAGAAAAGAAGACAGTGAATGGTGCAGTGTACACAAACTTATATGTGACAAGGACTAACAACGTTCAACATATAACACAACAAATACTGTGCATACAAGATTATGAACTCCTTTATTTTATATTCTCTTGTGTGCCACCAGTAAACATATATACATAAAATGGAGAGAAGCGAATACTACCTATCGATACTTGGTGTAGCTGACACTCATGCAATATTGCAGTTGCTTATGTCTCCCCCTCACTGAACAATGGGGTTCCTAGTTACATCACTCCGTTTCCTTCTGGAGATTCTACCCAACCTTTAGTTGACTTCCAAGACAAACATTGTGTGCACCACAAGGGGCTCAAAAGAAGTGCTAGGAATAATGAGGGCTCATACAGGAGCAACTTTGATATGTTGCTGCCCCTGCCACAGCCTTAGGAGTTGCTTATGCCAACAGAAACTGACTACGCTACTGCTCCTCGCACCTGCTCTGTGCCTCTAGCTGGCCTGCTCCCCATGCCGTGTTTGTTTAGCCACCCTATGTCCCAAAGGGCTACCTTCCCATCTAAGGATTTGAGCACTTGGATGCATCACTTTCATGTTAAAGATTCCCAAATTACTCCCTGGCTGCATTGAAAACAGGGATTCCTTGATAAACAAAGTCTTGCATTGTTACCCAATTGTTCATTCTGATATTGTGTATGCAGGATGTTTTTAATCACATGATACCCAATGGGATGTTACTGAGCTCAAACTTGCAACCCAGAGCTGGTAAATGGTCTAAATTGTACTATATCAACGTACACTACGCCCTCTAGGGTCCGAAATCTGTTTTAAGTCTAGGCTTGAAGTGGCTGGTAGCACTTCTATCCATAGTGCAAGTTCCATACTGGGTCAGGAAAGGAGCGTTCCCCCTACCTATCCTCCTAACATTATACTTTATCAGTTTGACTGACTACCCAGCTTACCTGCTTTCCCACTGGCAGCTAAACCACTCTCTTTGATATCGCTGGGCTGATTCCCGCTGGGGGCGCTATGGTCATCATCTCTGATGATAGGGTTGGGCTGATTGCCTCAAGGGACATTATGGTCACCATCTCTGATGATATAGGGAAGAATTCTTTAATTCGCCTGCTCCGAGGACCAATAATGCCATGCATGATTCAGTTCCCTACTCCTCCCAGAATTTCTCTAACCTTTTAAAGTTACTGAACTGGAACATAGCTGGCATTAAATCAAAACTGGTAGGTGGGAACTGGGGAGGGTTTATTGATGGCTTTCATATTTTCATTTTCAAAGAGAACTGGGCAGTCAACAAGGCACATAGACATGTCATGGAGGCAACACCTTCTGCTGTAGGAAGGCCTTCTGGAAATCTTATTGTTTGTATTAAAATAAGACTAGACAGCGTTGTCAAGGTGATCAGGACTGACTCCCTAGACCTGCTTGCTCCCAAAAATAACACAGAAGGTAGGGATTCCTTACCTATTGGTCAACACTTATAATAGGTCATCACCCTTTAACAAACCATCATAGAACCTAAAATCGTGGGCAGCTGCGGGGTTGGATGTGGGTCTTTGTGCTAGTATCCTTGTTAATTGCAGCGCTGGTTTGCACTGCAATTAAAAAGAATACTATCTCAAAGGCCCACATTCAACCACGCACTTGTAATAAAAGAAATGCAGGGTCAAACAAGACATGTGATTCTGAAGGCACACGTTGTGCTTGACCATGCATTCGTTTTGCTAATAGTGCGTGGCTGAATGTCTGCCTCTGAGATAGTATTCTCTTGTTAATTGCAGCGCCCGTGTGCACTGCAATTAGCAAAAAAACTATTTCAAAGGCCCACATTCAGCCCCGCAGATGCCCACTACTAGCAAAGGAATGCAGAGTCAAACGCGACGTGTTCTTTCAGAATCATCTGAAAGAATACTTCGCGCTTTAGAGTGCCACATTTATTTTCCTAATAGTGCAGCCAGCGGGGCAGGTTGTGGGCCTTTGTAAAAGTGTTCATGTTAATTGCAGCGCGCGATGGGGCTGCGATTAACATGAATACTTTTACAAAGGCCCACAATCTACCCCCCAGCTGTGCACTATTAAGAAAACAAGTACAGGCGCCACTTCTCTTAAACACGAGCCCACCCGAACCATTCAGGACATGAGGGAGTCACTTTCCCGATGATTGGCTGTGTCCTCTCGCCGTCCTCTCCAGCTCTGCCTCCAAGAAATTACAGTTTTTCGCACTGCTCACGTTTTAAAAGAGGCGGCGCGAACGGTTTTAAGGGCTATGTTGTGTATGTGCGCGCTGAAATTGGGGCACTGTGCGCTCGGGGAGACTTTTGTGAGCGCGCGCGCACCTGCGCACGTTCTAGGGAACAGTGATCACAACGCTCTCAGGCGAAGAGGTAACCTGCCATCCAGGCAGAGGAGCACCGCGAAAACCCCTGAGGAGGGAAAGGCACCTGCAAGAGGTCCTCAAAGAGAAGAAGCAGTCCTAAGAACTGGACACGATCAGTGAGATGTACATGTGGTGCAAATATGAGATATGTGGCAGGACGCCACACCCGAGTGAGGAACCTGGTTGGAAGGAGGAGAAGAGCGTGGCTGGATGCCACTTAGCAAAGAAGAAAGGAGAGTGGCACAATGCCACAGGGTAAAGAGCCACCACAGGCGCACAAGAGGGGAAAGGAGAATATCGACAGGACAGAGTACTCGTGCCAGCAATGGAGAAGGTATTCATCAGCAAAAGCCAGCCACCTGGGTGCAGAGACGTCACTGGAGATTGCTTCGTGGGAGGACCAACCGTAAGCCGCTAGCAGGCACGATCTGTGTCCAAACCCCACGCTTCACAGTGCCATCAGCTGCTTGGCATCGGTGGTGCCACATCTAGCAAGTGAACCTGCCAGAAGGCAACCGCAAGTGGGCATGAAGTCTCTTCAGTCCTCCTCTCTCCACAAGGTCACTGAACGCATGAGATCGCTGCCTGCTTGTCGGAGTGAAAATACACAAATATCATCATGTTCATCATCCAGGTACATCATCAACAAGAACATCGAAGGAGCACTGCAACACCAGAGTGGATTCAAACACTCAGGACATCCGGAGGTCAACGAGGCACTACTGGCGCTGTAAGAGGCTAGCCACCCAGGAACCTTCTGTGTGCCCCGTAAACCTGAAGCCTGCTGAAGAAGAGCATACCCAACCATTGGACTATCCACCCTTGGGTTTACACGTGGTTTAGCCATTGCCCTGTTGGGACTTCTGCAGTGACCCCTCAGCACGGCCTACGAAAGGCCCGCACAGCCCACGCGGTCACTTGGCAATCAAGGGGCACAGGCCTCAACGGAGTTCCTGTGAGAGGGGAATCTGAATCGGAGAGTTGCGTCGGCAGCAGCTCCATGACAGGCACTGGGAAGCATGGAGGACACAGATGGAGACTGATCACCCAAATATTAAGGCAGAGAACCGGAGTCCTAACGGCAAGAGAACACAGACTTTGAGACACCACCCCTTGTGGCTGCATGAGCGACTTGGTTTTGGTCCTGTTGGCAGTTCTCAACAATGCCTTCGCGCAGTCAACATGAGGCCCGCACAGTCCGCACGGTCCCATGGCAGGAATGCCCTCCAGGAGACTCCTGTGAGAGGGGAGCCCAGGTTGGAGAGGTTAGTCTGAAGCTGCTCGGCCACCAGTAAATGAAAGCATCATCGCCTCAACGGAAAGACCTCATCCACCAAGGTTGTCCTCCGTATTTACAGGTTGGCTGACCACCGGAGTCCGAGTGCCTGCAAGATCTCCAAAGTGGATTCCACCACCGCTCTAGATGCACCATTATTGGGACTGTATAAATAGACTTCAACACTGCGAGACCAGGCCAGTCTGAACTACATCACCGAGGTGGGCTAAAGCATCCCGACACTTCGGTCAGGGGCTCCAGAACGGCCCGGCAGATGGCCTGAAGAGACTCATTGGTGCTGTGTATTTGTTATTTGTTTTCCTCATAGGTTGGACTTTTTATTTTTCATTAAAGTTTGGGAGGCATGTAGTGTCCTGCTGGACATGTTCTAGTTTTCAGCCTTGTACTACAGCCACACTTTACACCTACACATCAGAGGTGTCACCGGTCAAGTGACCCTGCTAATAAAATGTGCCAGGCGTACTTGCCTTGGGCCAGTTACAAGTAAACCATTTCTGTGTCTGTATGGTCATTTCGCCCAGCATGTGGGCCTAAGGCCAAGACACCACAGGGGCTGCTGGAGATGCTGGAGACTCCCACATAAGCTTTAGGTTTATATGACAAAGGGGCAATAAAAGGACCCCTGAAGTACCGCACTTCTGGCAGCACTCGCTGTGCTTTCGTTTCAAGAACAAACCCATCAAATATTAGTCATCTCCTTTTCATAACCCGCTGCTAACATATTTATCAAAAGATATGCTTTTCCTGTTTGTGAATGCAAGGTAAGGGCTTTTTACCGGAACCCTCCTGACACTCCCCAGGACGACAGTAAGGTGTGAAGGAAGTCTGCAACACGTCCAGCTCTCCAAAACACACATAAATAAAAGCATTTGTAATGCAATAGGTCTCACATCACTGAAAGTTTGAGCTAAAGGGGTTGCATTATTATCTGCAATGCTAACCGGTCAAACTTTCAGTAACGCACAAACTATTGTATTGCAAATACTTGTTCAATCTTGATCTTGCCTCCGGGATCCCATGAGTTCTTCAGCAGGCCAGTAGCCTGTAGAAAAGGGCCTAAATGTTCCCCCTCAAGATAACAGCTTGGATGGGCGCTGCATTTGTGCACAATGGGAGAGGAGGAATGGGGATGGGGGTGCTATGAAGAATCAAGAGATGGCCAGAGCTCGCCAACCAAAACAATCAATTGTTGATGTCCCTGGGAGGGAACCAAGCACTGAAAGGCGTGACAGATGCATGATATTAACCAACCAGAGAAAAGGAATTTTAAAAAGCAGCTCATCTAACCAACCAAAAGCGGTGGGCGTGTCCAAACTTCCTGATAGCCAATATACCGAAAAAGTACCTACTTGCACCAAACTTGGTGAAACACTTTACAAACCCTTTCTTTTCCATTTACGAAGACAAAGGAACTGCATGACCCAGAATGCACAGGGGCAATCCAGCTGAGAGGTGGAGCAGCGTGCGCCCAATCCTGTTTACTGTTTAAGGGCTCCCGTGAGCCTTCCTAGCTGACGAGCTAGTGGTGCTGCACCTGCGCGCCCGGGAGGCATCCAAGCCTGTGACTGTTGTTGAGCAGCCTACTCAGCGGCCTCATTACTTATCTCTACTGATGAAGGATATTGATCCAGAAATACGAGTCGATTCTCGTGTCTAGAGATGCCTGGAGACCCCAAGTACCTACTTGCACCAAACTTGGTAAAACACTTACAAACCCTTTCTTTTCCATTTGCGAAGACACACGAACTGCATGACCCAGAATGCACAGGGGCAATCCAGCTGAGTGGTGGAGCAGCATGCGCCCAATCCTGTTTACTGTTTAAGGGCTCCCGTGAGCCTCCCTAGCTGACGAGCTAGTGGTGCTGCACCTGCGCGCCCGGGAGGCATCGAAGCCTGTGACTGTTGTAGAGCAGCCTACTCAGCGGCCTCATTACTTATCTCTACTGATGAAGGATATTGATCCAGAAATACGAGTCGATTCTCGTGTCTAGAGATGCTTGGAGACACCAAGTACCTACTTGCACCAAACTTGGTGAAACACTTACAAATCCTTTCTTTTCCATTTGCGAAGGCACACGAACTGCATGACCCAGAATGCACAGGGGCAATCCAGCTGAGAGGTGGAGCAGCGTGCGCCAAATCCTGTTTACTGTTTAAGGGCTCCCGTGAGCCTCCCTAGCTGACGAGCTAGTGGTGCTGCACCTGCGCGCCCAGGAGGAATAGAGGCCTGTGACTGTTGTTGGGCAGCCTACTCAGCGGCCTCATTACTTATCTCTACTGATGAAGGATATTGATCCAGAAACACGAGTCGATTCTCGTGTCTAGAGATGCCAAGTACCTACTTGCACCAAACTTGGTGAAACACTTACAAACCCTTTCTTTTCTATTTGCGAAGACAACCGAACTGCATGACCCAGAATGCACAGGGGCAATCTAGCTGAGAGGTGGAGCAGCGTGCGCCCAATCCTGTTTACTGTTTAAGGGCTCCCGTGAGCCTTCCTAGCTGACGAGCTAGTGGTGCTGCACCTGAGCGCCCGGGAGGCATCGAAGCCTGTGACTGTTGTTGAGCAGCCTACTCAGTGGCCTCATTACTTATCTCTACTGATGAAGGATATTGATCCAGAAATACGAGTCCTTTCTCGTGTCTAGAGATGCCTCGAGACACCAAGTACCTACTTGCACCAAACTTGGTGAAACACTTACAAACCCTTTTTTTTCCATTTGCGAAGACACACGAACTGCATGACCCAGAAAGCACAGGGGCAATCCAGCTGAGTGGTGGAGCAGCATGCGCCCAATCCTGTTTACTGTTTAAGGGCTCCTGTGAGCCTTCCTAGCTGACGAGCTAGTGGTGCTGCACCTGCACGCCCGGGAGGCATCGAAGCCTGTGACTGTTGTTGGGCAGCCTACTCAGCGGCCTCATTACTTATATTTACTGATGAAGGATATTGATCCAGAAACACGAGTCGATTCTCGTGTCTAGAGATGCCTGGAGACAACAAGTACCTACTTGCACCAAACTTGGTGAAACACTTACAAACCCTTTCTTTTCCATTTGCGAAGACACACAAACTGCATGACCCAGAATGCACAGGGGCAATCCAGCTGAGAGGTGGAGCAGCGTGCGCCCAATCCTGTTTACTGTTTAAGGGCTCCTGTGAGCCTTCCTAGCTGACGAGCTAGTGGTGCTGCACCTGCGGGCCCGGGAGGCATCAAAGCCTGTGACTGTTGGGACCCAGAATGCACAGGGGCAATCCAGCTCAGAGGTGGAGCAGCATGCGCCCAATCCTGTTTACTATCTCTGGGCACGGGTTGTGTGATGGAACCACGTATGCGTTTACCACGCATGCCAGTTCCATGCCGTCTAAACAACGTAAGTCTTAACCACGAATATGTCTTTACCACGCATGCCTTTACAAAAAATTATGCGTTGTTAAGGCATGTATGATAAAGATACATCTGTGGTTTAGACTGGACAGGTACGTTTTAACCCCCCGTCCCGACTCCTAAAACTACCCCTTCCCTCCTGAGAACCAACTCGCCTTCAGAGTCCTAAAAACATCCTTGCCCCCAGTCCTAAAAACTACCCTGCCCTCCCCAAGCCCTAAAACCTACCTCGCCGGGACCAGGGTTCAATTCCCGACGCGGCAGGGTCTGAGCCGAAGTGTCCACGGACTCGATAATTCTCACTTCGGTGCCTACTCGAATCACGGGTTCACACTCTGCAACTCTGGGCAATAGCTTGCTTAATCTCCACTATGGCCCCCCCGCGGCGGGATGCCTGGCTTTCCCCTTGGGGATGCCCAGTACGGGTTATCTCACAGGGAAAAAGCCAGGACGGGTTCCCAATGCAAGCGCCGAGATGCCCAAGGGTAAGTCGAGCGCTATATAAGAACACACATACATACATACATACCTGAGCTCTAAAATCGATCTCGCCCTCCCCAAACCCTAAACCTTCCCTGAGCCCTTAAAACGAGCCCGTCCTCCCATAATCCCTCAAACCTACCCCGACCCCCCGAGCCCTAAAAACTATTCTGCCCCCTTAAGCATTAACAAGTATTACAATACCTGCCCCCCCCGCCTGAGCCCTAAAACGACCCCCAAGCACCCGCCTTGACACCTAAAACTACCCCACTCATAAAATATAACCTCCTCCCCCAGGCCCTGAAAACTACCTTGACCACCTCCCCCTAGCCTTGAAAACTACCCTGACCCCTGCCCTGAAAACTACCATAACTCACCCCACCCTGAAAACTACCCTGATCCACCCCTACCCTGAAAACTACCCCAACCCCTCACTCTGAATACTACCCCGAATACACCCAGCCCTGAAAACTTTACACAGTGGCAGGAAATGCGAGCTGGAAACCACTGCAAAGCGTTTAAAGCATGTTTTTTAGGGTTTAGCCTGAGAAAGCATGCGCTATAAACATGTGTCTCGCTTGTGAGACAATGTGGTTAACAAAAAGGGCTTGGAGCCTGCCCATTGCTTCCCATTTGTTGGCTTGCATGGCACTCTTCTTTACAGCCTCATAATTCATCAAGGCAGGCCTACTATAATTTATCTTCCTCTCTGTGAGGCAGGGACCACACAGTTGATTGATTCAACATAATCAGTGCCCGTCTGCTGCTCCTGACATGATTGTGGTACTATTTTGTTCTGTTTAACTTTTATTGTCCTGCAAACAGAAGGTGTGTGCCTGGCAAAAAAGTGACCAGCAGGACAAACAAAATTGCAAAGTTTTCTTTTCTATTGTCAACTTTCTTTTATCTTACCAAGTCTTTTTTCTCACTTTGCACTCATGTTTTCTTTTGTTTTTGCTCATGAGCACTTTTCTCAAAAGATGAGGATTATCTTATTGCAAAGCGGTATTCTTTCTTCACGTGTAATTTCTGAAATGATACTTTAACACATAATTGTGCAGAATACCCCAATCCACTCCACTCCAATCCGCCCAAACCACCCCACCTCACCTCAAATCCACAACACACTGCCCCACTCAATCCACTCCACTCCAGACCAATCCAATCAAAACCACTCACCCCAATCCTCCTACCCCACCCCACTCCAATCTTCCTCACTCCAGTCAACCCAACTCCATCCAAAACAGCCTGCCCCACTCTAATACGCCCCACTCCAATCCAAAACAATCAGCCCCACTCCAATCCAATCCACCCACTCCATCCCAATTCACCCACTCTTATCTGCCACAATCCACCCCACTCCAATCCACCACACACATATCTAATTCGCCCCAATTCAGCCAGATCCAATCTGCCCCACTCTAATCCAACTACTTTCACCCCAATTTAATTCACTCCACTTCTTCCTCAATCCACCCTACTCCAATCCAATCCATTGTGCTTCAATCAAAAACAATCTGCCCCACTCCAATCTGCTCCACTCCAATCCAAAACAATTTGCCCCACTCAATCAAAAACAGTCACCCCACTCCAATCCAAAACAATCTGCCCCACTCCAATCCTAAAAAATCTGCCCCACTCTAATCAAAAATAATCTGCAATACTCCAGTCCAAACCAATCTGCCCCACTCCAATCCAAAACAATCTGCCCCGCTCCAGTTAGCCCCACTCAAATCCAAAACAATCAGCCCCACCACAATTCTATCCACCTCACCCCAATTCAATCCACCTCACCCCAATTCAATCCACCTCCTCCAACCGAATCCATCCTACCCCCACTCCAGTGCGCCTCGCCCCGATGCAATCCCCCCTATCCAGTTCACCTCATTCCAATCCACCTCACTCCAATCTAATTCACTCCACTCCTTCCCCAATCCACCCCACTCCAATCCAATCCATCTTTCTTCAATCCAAAACATTCTTCCCAACTCCAATCTGCCCCCAAACCAATCTGCTCCACTCCAATCCTAAACAATCTGCCCCACTCAATCCAAAACAATCTGCCCCATTTCAATCCAAAACAATCTGCCCCACTCCAATCCAAAACAATCTGCTCCGCTCCAGTCAGCCCCACTCCAATCCAAAACAATCCGCCCCACTCCAATCCAATCCACCTCACCACAATCCAATCCACCTCACCCCAATTCAATCCACCCCCTCGAGTCCATGCCACCCCACCCCACTCCCCTCCATCCCACCCCACCCCAATCCAATCCACCCCATTCCACTCCTATCCAGTTCACCCCATTCCAATCCATCTCAATCCAATCCGCCCCACTCAATCCAACCCACCTCACTCCAATTCAATCCACCCCACTAAAATCTAATCTACTCGAATCCATCCGCCCCATCTAGTCCACCCACCCCACTCCAATCAGCCTCACCCCAAGCCTGTCCACCCACCCCATTTCAGTCCCACCAAACTGCAGTCCAATCCACCCCACTCTATCCCAATCCAATCCACCTGACAGTTCAATCCATCCCACTTAATCCAATCCAATCCATCTAGCCTACCACACTCCAATCCAATCCACCCCACTCCAGTCCAATCCACCCTATTCCAATCCAAGCCATCCTCCTCCTGTCCAGACCAATCCACCCCCTCCACTCCACTCTAATTGACCCCACTCCAAACTACCATACTCTAATCCAATCCACCCCACCCCAATCCAATCTAATCCACCCCACTCCAAACCACCTCCCCCGATTTCAATCTTCCTTCTCCACCCCATGCAGTCCACCCACTCTAATCCACCCCACTCTTCTCAATCCAACCCACTATACCAAAGTCCAATCTACCCCAGTCTACTCCAATTGAATCCACCCCACTACGTGAATCCACTCCAACCCACTGCACTCTATTCCACCCCATTCCAGTCTATGCTGCTGCACTCTACGACCTTACCGTCTACGACGCTGCACTCTACGACACTCCCAGCCACTGAACTCTACTCCCCTCTACTGAACTCTACAACACTCTACTCCCACTACTCCACTCTACTCCAACAGACCCAGTCTGCAACACTCTACTCCCTCCACTCCACTCTAGGACACCCCAGGCTACTATCTGCTTTAGCCATGCTGAAAAGCAGCCACACTGGGGTACGTACAACATGGCAAAAACATATTGTCAAAGCTAAAAGCTTGTGCATAGGCGTGACCTTTGGCTTTGCCAATGTTTGTTTATTCTTGGAGGCTTTTAAAAGCCAACATTGATTATGGGGGGGGGGGGGGGGGGGGGGTGAAAACAACCCAGGACATCAGCACCAGTCTCAGCAGTCTTGTTTTTAGGAAGAGGGGTTTGGTGCAAGGGATCAGATTTGCTTTAAAGGTGGTTCTGAGCACAACGCCCCGCCCCCTCAAAGTCAACGCCCCACCCCACACAGTGATTTTTTTCTTAAGGTTGGTGGGCCTGCATTGTCATGCCTCCTTCGGATATGGAATGGGTGCACTTGTCATTATGTGGTCCGGCTAAGCATATTCGTCCAAAAGGAACAGATTGGTTTTGATTTGATCAGATCGAGATTTTTGGGACAAACAGTGTATTGATAGTTTTGAAATATTGTAAACAATTTTAGGGAGTAAAGTCATTTTGCAAGGGTGGGCAATCCTACTTAATACATCAATAGTTAATGTGTTCTAGTTCTCTGTCTACCTTTGGAGCCCCATCCCACGGTGTGTCATATTTAGCTGCCAGCATGCGTTTTGATGCATTTTTAGCACATATAGTAATAAGTACAACTGTCACACAGCCTGCTGGAAAGGTCAGCCAGTCTTGAATACAAATGTTGCTGCTAAAAGCAAAGACGTGCAAATGCGTACGATAAGTGTATTGCTGCTGGTCATACATCATTTCAAACAAATAAAATGCTGATTTGGGAGCAAATAATTCAGGGTTTGTTAGGTCTGCTGGGTTTTACATCTTGATTTAGCAGTGTGCTCTAAATAATCGCCTGTGCTTCATTTAAATGTAACTGTGTGATTGCAAACGTTCTGCGTCAGTGTTTATGTCATAGAATTCTTTGACCTATCACATTTTTAGGATATTGTGAGGTCTACACTGGAGGAGTGTGGCTCACTGATTAGAGCTTCCGTAAATTTCACGGACAGTCCGTAGTTTTGGCCGTCTGTCCGTTGTCCGTGAAGGATTCTTTAACGGACGCCATTTGTCCGTAATTTTAACCGGGCACGGTCGCACATCCTTAAAGCCGGCACAGCTTCCACTCACCTCCCTTCTTGACTTGACATGACTCATTCAGGGCTGTTTGCATCTGAATAGATGCCCCTGCTCTTGACGCTGCAGCCCCCACCCCTCACACCTCCAGCCCTTGATGAGCTGTTAAGAGGTGCTCGAAGGTGACTGAGAGGGGGGGGGGAGGGGCTGCAGCTTCAGGAGCAGGGGGCATCTATTCAGATGCAAACAGCCCTGAATGCGTCATGTCTCTGCAATTTGTGTGAGACATTCCCTTTCTGCCCAGGGCCCCAAACATCCTACAACCGGTCTGGATTACACCGAGGCAGCACGTGGTTCTCATCACAGCACAGAGCGTAATTACTGTCACTAAATTGTAAACAAACCTCGATTCTTCAAACATGCAGTCTTTAATGTAATAATATAAAGAAATGGCACAATCGCACCCCCACTGATTAACACAGTAAGGAGGACAATCAGTTAAATCAGTTCTCTCGGAGTATCTCCTTTAAGTACTGTGCGTCACAGTGGGGGGCTGGTAAAAGTAACATTTTGGAAAGAGAGACTGACTTCTCATTGTCTTGTCCAGGAAGGGGTGAGGAGCCCTACCCCACCCTGGAAGAGACCAAGATGATACTAGGATACTGCATGCCCACCCCTGTGCCCACCCTGGTGGATCCTGGTCCCCCTCCTTCCCACCCCCCGCCCCTCAGTGATGGCTCCTGTCCCTCCCCCTCCCCCCACATGTGGTGCATCCTGTCTCTGCCCTGGGTGGCTTCTGTCCCAGTCCAGGAATGGCTCCTGCAGCTCAAAAAGGCTCAGCTCAAAATTAATATGAAAAGGTGGGCGAGTGAGTAAGTGAAGGGATGTGTGGATGGCTGGATGAATTAGCGAAAGGGTGCATGGATGAATGAAAGATTGAATAGATGGATAATAAAAGAGGATGGAGGGATTGATGAGTGAGTGGTGGAAGAATGGAAGGGAGAAAAGGTAAATAGCTGGATGTATGGGTGGAAGGGTAGCTGGATGGGTAAAAGGGTGGATGGATGATTCAAAGAATGGATGAGTGAAAAGGTGGATGAGTGGGTGGGTGGATGGATGAGTGAAATGATGGATGGATTGATGAATTGATAAGTGCCAGGGTGAATGGATGGACAGATGAGTGAAAGGGCGGATGTAAGGATGGATGAGTGAGTGAAAGGGAGGGTAGATGGACTAAAGGATGAATAGATGAGTGAAGGAGTAAAAGGATAAATGGATGAGAGAAAGGATGGATGAGTGATAGGGTCAATGGATGGATTCATGAGTGGATGAGAAGATGGATGGGTGGGTGGAAGGATGGAAGGATTGCTAAGTGAAAGGGACGATGGAGAGAAAAAGGGAGGATGGTGGATAACTGAAAGGGTGGATGGGTGGAAGGATGAGTGACTGGGTGGGTGGATGAGTAAGAGAAAGGATGGCTGGATGGGTGAAAGGGTAAATGGCTGGATGGATGAGTGAATGGATGGGTAGAAGAGTGGATGAGTGTACAGATGGCTAGGGTGAAAGGTGGATGGATGGATAAAGGATGGATGGATGGATGAGTGAAAGGATAGATGGAAGGATACATGATGGATAGGTTTGCAAATGGTTGAATATGTTTGGATATGGCGGGGCTTACTTATATACCATTGCGCGACCTCTGATGTGTCTGTAAAACGTATCCAATTGTCCCGAAGTTTTGTCCTGAATTTTGACCTCCTGTCCTAAATTTGTGTCCTGAATTTTGACCCTTTGTCCTGAATTTTTACACTCACCGTCCTGAATTTGCACCAATGCCATTTGGTCACCCTAATTAGAGCGGCAGACCCTGATGCAGAGGTCAGGCCCGGGACCAGGGTTCAATTTCCGATGCGGCAGGGTCCTGAGCGCAAAAATGTCCACGGACCTGATAATTCTCGCCTCGGTGCCTACTCTAATCATGGGTCCCACGCTGCAACTCTGGGCAATAGCTTGCTTAATCTCCACTACGGCAGCCCACCCGCTGCGGGATGCCTTTCACCTTGGAGATGCCCAGTAGGGGTTATCTCACAGGGGAAAAGCCAGGACGGGTTCCCAAGGCAAGCGCCTTGATGCCTTTGGGTGATACGTGCGCTATATAAGTCGCAATACATTTACACAGCAGATGCGATATCCGTTAAGTGTGGCTAATCCTCTGGTAAAAGGCTTCTCCTGGTCCACCCAGCTTGTATTTCTATGGCCAGGGTTATTTGATGTAAATAGGGGGTCAGCTGTATAGTGCTTACGATACTCTGTTTACTGTTGTCACAAAAATACATTGATGTTTCCATTCAGATTGGGGAACTCTAAACACATATTTCTTAAAGTGCACTTGTTTTAAGTTAATTTCCTGACAGTGGTACCTATCGGATGACAACAGCTGGCCCAGCTTAACACGCATAGTAAATGGTAGACTGCACGACCTCCGATATGAATACTGCAATACAGAACTATACATGGAACAAACCATGTACTTTTATCAAAACTCACTTGGGAGAAGGGGAGGCCCAGTGAGTAGGTAAGCGTTAGGCTGTGATTAGCTCGTGGTATCTGCATCTTATGGCCTATCCTGACATTTGCAGGAGCCACGGTTGGTCAGTGTGCTGTGGAAGCAACTCCGAGAGATGCTGCATAGCACAGGGCCGAGGGTCTATGCTGAAAGGCCTCTCTCCCCAGCAACCTGCATTTGAAGAGGCCAACAAGAGGGTTTCCAAGTCACTCCATGCTGTCATTTTAAAATAAGTGCATGTTATGAGTTATACTCTTCAATGGATATCTATGTACACCATGACCGATCAAACCTGACTAATCAAAGGAAAGGACGTAAACATTTTAATCTACCAACGCGGAGTAATCTGGCACCGCTATGGAGGGTTCACGACTGGCACAGGCTACCAACCTGTGCCTGGTTGGACCCTACCTATGACATAATATCGTTTATGCTTAGATTTAGCTAAACATTGTCAGAGACACACTGCTCCACCATAGCACACTACTGGGAGAGAAGCAAATAGGGACCGTATGTACACTGCATGAGCGAAACTTCTGAAAGCAGCAGTTATGTGGCATCGAAGCCTTTTTTCTCTTTTTTATAGGAGACAACATTGTGATGGCCTCTGCTTCTTGTGCTGTAGCGCAACGCACTAGAAAGACACACTTTGTGAAGCTGCTCGAAATGGGCACAGAATGTCAGGAATGGAAATATAAGAGTGTTTGGAGCCCGATGAGAATAATGCTTCAAGTACACTGTTGGCAAACATGAAGGAATATATGACCTCCTTGATAATCCTGTCCCTTATCTGTGTTTGAAGGGACTTAGTGCTTCAACTGTAGAAGGCCCTGATAGATTTGAGAAGTGTTACTCATTCGCAGAAATTGCAGTGGGTATGACAAATTTCCTGGGTTCCTTGTTGCCATTAACACAAAACATCTAGACTCATATATGTGAAATGCAGTTCCAATGCACCCGTCCCTCTCCAGTATCCCGTTTTATACAGCAGCCCCTCTTTAAATAACAGGTTCAATGTTCGGTGTGGGGCCTTTGACGCGGCGCCGCTGCTCCTGGACACCTGAGCCCTGAAAGGGAACCCGCAGGTCGCCCGGGGGCTGCGCACCGAGCTCACGAGCTCACGTTGCTCACGCCGGGGCCGGTCACCATGGCAACGCTGTCATCTACCGGGACGCTGCAGAAGGAGACAGTGAGGTGCTGACAGGCCGGGGGCATGCTGTACTGGGCCTGCCCGCAGCCATGCATGGGGTAGAGAGGGGCAGAGGTCGCAGACTGATTACTGCACCCTCCTGCCCCATCCCGCACTCCTCCCAGAGGGACAGCCCCTGCTGCTCCCTCTCACCTCCGGCACTGGCTTGGCTTCCTTGACCGGTTGCAGTGGGAGGTGACGGTCCAGAGCCAGTGAAGGCAGGATATGGATGGGGGGAAAGGGGGGGGGGGGGGAGTGTGCATGAAAAGTATTAAAACATACCCAAAACCTCGCAGAGCTTTCCTCTGCCTAATATTTCTGTTTCCACCCGCGTAGTACCCTGAAACTAGGTGATTCCGTCTTATTTAAACGCTAGACTAAATCTCCTGAATAAAAACCGGTGCCCTGTGATCCGCATTAGATGCGAGTATACGTGGCAAATAACGACACACACCTCACGCTCAGACACAGCCGGGCACTCGTTACACCTGCTGCGCCAGTGACGCTTCCAATTGTGTTTCACCCCAGCACACACTTGTCATCGCTGTAGCAACCGCTCCGGCAACAGTGGCCTCTGTCGGGCCACAGGGCACATTCCTGCACACGGACTGCCAGCGCGAAGATTGGTCAAACCCAAGGGCACTTACCACCATTCATTGCCGGGTCCCCTAAATGAAATGTTGTCTGAGGGCAGGAGGCGAGGGTGCCCTTGCATTGAAGAGCAGCCCCCACACACTCAGACAGCGTGTAGCTTTACTTTCTCTTAATGACGCCCCTCCCTGCCTTAAGCAGGTTTGTTTCTGTTGCTAGGATATAGCGCGAGCATGCTTCGACTGCTTTTCACAGCGCTTTAGCTCTAAAGATGCAACAAGAGTAAAACGCTGGGTAAGGGGCGAGAGACACATAGTTGTGAGAGGGAAGGCGGAAAGTTACATTATTGTGCGGTACTAACTCTTTGTCAAACTCTTTGCAAAGTCTGCAGGATGCGAGAACTTCCCGGAGCGTCTGCACTTACCCTGGGATGTAGTGCGGGTCTGGGGTCATCAGCGTGGGGCTGATCTTGGAGGCAAACTCGGTGGCCATGCTGCTGGATGTGGGAGTCCTCTCCCCTCTCTCTCTGCAGGTGCCTCCTGCCCTCCCTGCCTGCCGGTGTTGTGTCTGTTGCTAGTGCGCCCAGCACCGCTCCACGGTTTCTGTTTGCACAGAAGTGAGGTCCGGCTCCAGGGCTGAGGGGAGGAGCCTCGCCTCGGGGAGGAGTCACCTGTCTGCTCCGGGGACACTAGGGTCCTCGCAGGGTGACCACGGGCACGGGACCACCGGGGAACACGAGGAGCTGCTATCTATCCATCTATCTATCCATGCAAATCTGTCCATCTATGCAAGTCTATCTATCTATTTATCTATCTGTCGACCTATCTTTGCAAATCTGTCCATCTATGCAAGTCTGTCTATCTATGCAAGTCTCTCTATCTATTCAAGTCTATCTATCTATGAAAATCGGTCTATCTATCTATCTATGCAAATCTATCGATCTATCTATGCACATCTATCTATCTATCTATCTATCTATCTATCTATCTATCTATCTATATATCTATCTATCTATCTATCTATCTATCTATCTATCTATCCATCTATCTATCTATCTATCTATCTATCTTTGCAAGTCTGTCTATCTATGAAAGTCTATCTATCTATGAAAATCGGTCTATCTATCTAGCTATGCAAATCTATCTATCTATCTATGCAAATATATCTATCTATATATCTATGCAAATATATCTATCTATCTATGCAAAACTGTCCTATCTATCTATCTATCTATCTATCTATCTATCTATCTATCTATCTATCTATCTATCTATGCACATCTATCAATCTTTCTAATCTATCTGTGCAAGTCTACCTATCTAAATATGCAAATCTGTCTATCATGCACATCTATCTATCTATGTAAGTCTATCTATCTACCTATCCATGCACCTTTATCTATCTGTCTATGCAAATCTGTGGACGTCTATCTATCTATCTAATCTATCTAGGCCAGCCTGTCTATCTATGCAAATCTATCTATCTATGCAAGTTTATCTATCTATGCAAGTCTATCTATCTATGCAAATATGTCTATCTATCTAATATATCTATGCATGCCTATCTATCAATGCAAGCCTATTTATCTAATCTAGCTATGCAAGTCTATCTATCTATGCAAGTCTGTCTATCTATCTATGGAAATCTATCTATGCACGTTTATCAATCTATGCAAGTCTTTCTATCTACCTATGCAAGTCTATCTATCTATGCAAGTCTGTCTATATATCTGTGAAAATATGTCTATGCTAGTATATCTATCTGTGCAAGTCTATATATCTGTCTATGCAAATCTATCAATCTATGCAAGTCTATCTAATCTGTCTATGCACGTCTATCAATGCAAATCTATCTATTTATCTAAGCAAATCTATCTAACTATATGTATGCAAGTCTATCTATCTATGCAAGTCTATCGATCTACCAGAGCAAGTCTAACTGTCTATGCAAATCTATCTATCTCTGCAGGTCTATCTTTCTATTTATGCACGTCTATCTTTCTATTTATGCACGTCTATCTATCTATCTATCTATCTATCTATCTATCTATCTATCTATCTATCTATCTATCTATCTATCTATCTATCTATCTATCTATCTAATATATCTATGCAAGGCTATCTATCTATGCATGTCTGTCTATCTATGCAAATCTATACATCTATGCAAGTCTATCTATCTATGTACATTTATCTATCTATTTATCTATCTATCGCCTCAAGTTTGTCGGACTGTCCATTATTATTATTGTTGTTATTGTTAAATGCACACAAGACTAATAATGGCAATAATAACAGATATTATTATAGAAGTATATTCGAAATAATAATAATAGAAATTATGATAATATTGAGTGTCCACTCCAATCATACTAATACAAAAATAACACAACTATAGTACAGAATTGTATTATTATTAGTTTCATGCTAAATATTATTACAATAAACCATTTTTATTTTTGTAAATACTACTACTATAAATAATAACAATAACAATAAAACATGCGCATATTAACCCATTTTTGGGCCAAGGTTGTAACACCTACATCCTCCGCCACAGTGGCCGTGTGCAGAGGACGTAACATTTCAGCCGAGGGAGCAAGGTAAGTGCTTTCCCTGCCTTTTGTATTGAGAGACCTGGGGGAATGCCGGGTGTGAGGAAGCTTGTGGCTCCCTGCAGATTCCAAATCCTTCAGTCACAGAAATGTGAGGAAAATGTGTTTTTATATTCAAAGTTTCAGGTTTGCAAGGCATTCTGGTTAATAAAATGTGATGTGTGCCACGCAAGCCATCCTATCCTAGATGGTCCTATTTTTATTAGATTTATTTATTTGGTTTGTAATGCACATGAATCATCCGCAAAGGGATATCTCGGCGCAGCAACAACAAAATAGACAGTCAGAAGCCTAGAGGTTAAAATATTAACATTTTAAATAATTTCCTAAAATTGTAGTGGGCAGTACACTCTCGTAAGTGTAGGGAAAGTTTATTCCAAAGATGAGGGGATAGGAATGTAAAAGCACGGCCTCCTGAGAAGGTTGGCTAGGTTTCCCTGGGTGCTGGCTGACCTAGGGTACAAAATCTAAGGGAACAAAAATGGTAGAACAAGTGTTATTATCATTTTTCTGGGCCCAGGGATCCTTCACCTGCATGGCTGGGTCCAGGAGCTCCGACTGGCCCAAGGGCCCTGGGGTTCCTTCCGCCGGCCTGGTGCACCGCTAAGGGTCCAGGACGGGGTTCCATCAGGCCTAGGAAGACCTCCCCCGCTCCGCCTGCGTGATAAGGTGCCTGCGGGCCTCGGGCTGGAGCTCCGTCATGGCCCTCCTCGCAGCCCCGTGCTGGAGTGTCGTGATTACAAGCAGCGCAAGAACACGCATGCGCCACTAACCTTATTCCAAAGACCAGCGGAGACGATAAGATGATAGTCCTCAAAGCCTCTCCCCGTAAATCCTCAACACTGGGTAAATCACCACTGTTTAAGGGAATCTGGAAAGAGGCCGCGAGGTGAATGGGTGGAGGACGTCTATGGCTCCTCAAATTCCTCAGATCAACACTACCACAGTAGACACAGGGGTCGACAGTACTGCAAGAGGATGAGAAGAAAGACAACAATCCCTTAGAGATTATTCGGTTGTTGTCCTCCCCACCACTCCCTTGATAATGAAACCTACCGAGATCTATTCTTCTTCTTTCAGTATAGATCCCAGGCAAATTAGAATCACAGAAAAGTGCAAAAGAAGTACGAGAAGTTACGTCACTTCTCCATGAGTGCATTCACCTCGACTAAGTTTCTTTAATGTTAGCTGACTTCCTATTAGACGTTAACAGCACGTCTTAAGAATCACCACACTACTTCGTGTGGACAAAGAGTTAAACAAAACAGCAAACTTTCTCTTTCCACATACGTCGGGAGGCCACAGGGAAAACAGAAATCTCCACGCACGTAGGGTTTTAAATGTTTAGGCTGCAAAACGGGTTCCAAAACATAACGAATAAACACGAAAGGAATCGAGAAGGCAATTCCGATCTTCTCGTAATACTTGCGGTTTGATGAAAACGGCTTGTGCAACTTCCCGATGACGGGAATCCTTCAGGCTTGCTCCCCGGTGAGGCGCGTGCAATTACTCTGACCGCGCTAGCTCGGGATCGGCGCTGAACCCTCCAGAGACTCTGACCGCGCTGGCTTTTGATCGGCGAGGGATTCTCCAAGGACTCTGAACGCGCTGACTCGGGATCGGCGCTGCACCCTCCAAAGACTCTGACCACGCTGGCTCTTGATCGGCGAGGGATTCTCCAAGGACTATGACCACGCTGGCTCTTGATCGGCGATGTGACACAGGAAAACGCCAGTTTCACAATACTTACTGACGGCAAGCATAGAACAGGCATTCACAGGACAGAAAACAGAACAGGCTCTGGATCAACATTGACAAGCACTGGTCCAGTGATGGGGAGGAACCTATATAGTGTCCGCCCACTTCTCTGTTTCTTGGCGCCGCTTTGCCTTCTGGGACCTGTAGTTTCTCAATTTGGGAATCATGATGAAAATGCACTTTTTCCTTCTTGTGCCAGTTAGGGTGAACGCTACATGGAGGCACAACTAGAGCTCTGAGCACCCAGGCCGCAGAGTCCCCTGAGCCTGGACATTTTGTTGCACACCCTGCTTTCTACTAGGGAGGTGATCAGATGGCTGGGCTGCCCTGGAAGTCTTGATCAGGACACATTTGCTTCCTTGAACCCAGCCAGGGCTCCAAGACAACGGGTGCGTGCGCGTCTTCGGTCCCTTCTGTTGCTTGGCGCGCACGGATTATAAAAAAAGGAGGGTAGACTTCTTCTGGATTACTATAGACAGGGTACCCAGGACCCACTTGTGCCTGCCTCACTGCCAAGGGCCTGAGACTGGGATCCATCGGGCCTGAGGAGGCTTCCCTTGCTCTGCCTAGTTCAGGAGCTCCGACCCGGGCCCTGGCGGGTCCTTGGGTGGGTGCCCCCATCCTGGGCTCCGTCTTCTGGCCCACCGCATGTACAAGCCCCTGGGAAGGCCTCCCCTGCTCGACATCGTCCAGCCTGCTACCCTACCATGGGCCTGGGACAGCTTCCCCTGCTTAGCTTAGTTCAGAAGCTCTGACCAGGGCCCCAGTGGGCCCCGGGGTGGGGGGCCTCCCCATCCAGGGCACCATCCACCGGCCCACCACATGGCCAAGCCCCTTGTATTGGCTCCCACAGGCCTACGAAGGCCTCCCTGGCCTGGCCAGGCTGTGCCCTGGGCTCTGTCCTCCAGCCTGCCACACTGCCAAATACCCGGGACGGCGGTCCATCGGGCCCGGGGAGATTTCCCTTGCTTAGCCTGGCTCAGTAGCTTTGACTGGCGCCCCAGTGAGCCAAGGGGTGGGGGCCCCTATCCTGGGCTCCGTCTTCGAGCACACTGCATGGCCCACGGGCTCCCTCCTAGGGTCTGGCGGGCGTCAGCCAGTGACCAGCTGGTCCAAGACCAGCCCAAATCTGTCCTGGGCTCTGTCTGTAGGCTCCCTGTATACCAGAGTACCTGAGAAAGGGTTCCCCAGGTCTGAGGAGGCTTGCCTGCTTCGCTGGGTCAAGGAGCTCCAACCGGGGCCCCAGCAGGCCCCGGGGTGAGCACCCCCCATCCAGGGCTCCGTCCTCCATGTGGTAAAGTGCCAGGGACAGGGTCCCACTGCCTGGGGACACCTTCCCTGCGCCTCCAGGCCAGGCCCAGGAGCTCTGACCGGGCCATGCTGGGCAATGGGCCAGGCGCTCCGACCCGCGTTCCATTCTCCAGACTGCCCCATGGCCAACGTCCCGGGCCACCATCGCAGCCCCATGCCTGAAGCCCAGGTGGGGTTCAAAGCTCCGAGCCCTCCAAGGGCAAGTGGAAACCCTTTCATTAAGGCACAGGAACTGCATCACCAGCGGCACTGGGGCGGCTGGGTGCAGAGTGCCAAGACGACGTCAGGGGTGATCTGGATTTGACTTGAGATCTCTGGTTTGGTAAAGATGCTAAAGACTCGGTCAGGGAGGCTTCCATGAGGTGGGCACCAGTGGGAGAGGTAAGTTGGGTTCTTGGGGGATGCCAGTACACCTTTGGTTGGGACATCCAAGGCTGTGCGGTGTTAGGTGCAGGAGTGTCTTTTAGCATTGTCTCTTTTTACCAGCTCCCATAATGGTGACCCTTCAGGGTGAGGCTGCAGACATCGGCTTGAAGCTTGGGGGAAATCATATATCACTAGATCCCAAGTCAGGATCGCTGGAGAGACCTCCTCATGGTGTGAGGCCCCTCGAGACTTGGGCCGTTGGCATCGGGTGCAGAGTGTTGCAGAACCGCAGAGCCGTCTGGATCCGGGCTCTGGTCTTGGATTGTTTGTTGAGAAAATCGAGCACTCACAGGAGACAGAGTCTGTTAGGTGAGTGCAGGGCATATCCTCCAGGCTCTGGGGGGCTGTTGGAAACACCAAATTTTCTGCTGTAGGCAGGTTGAAGTTGGGACAAGCCTGTGGGGCTGAGGCCAAAGCAACTGGTGTCCTCTTCTTCCTGGGACAGCTCGGCTCTTCGGTCCTTTTTTCTTACTCGAATCTGAGGAGGCACGGTTCAGAGTCGCCCTAAATACTAAATATAGGGGTGTCACAGGGGCGTGCAGGCTGGACCAAAGGGTCTCTTCCTTGGGTCCAGTAGACACCCTACCTTACCTAGGCCATAGGCAATGGATTGTGGGCCGGGCACACAAGGATTTGTGCTTTAGGCTTAAGTCCTCTGCTTCCAGAGGCTGTGTGTCAATCAGCAAGGGTGCACATTTTCCAACTTGTCACTGGGTGGTGTGGTTTCAGCAAGCGCTGCTGAACATGCCTCATCCTGTGACAAGCTGGGAAAGGTGTGGTGCTCACATGGAGCCTTAGAGCACTTTCAGATACTCTCACTGCTTGCTACGTGACTTCCGACTGGAGAGACTTCTCGCCACCAGGTTAGTTCGGTGGGTTAACCTATTTCATTATGTATTGTTGAAAGCAGAATCCCACGTGTCAGCCCAGGATTTAAAAAAGGCTATAAAAATGTAAACCAATGAAGTGAAAGTAAAACTCTTGCTAATGCTTTCTAAGGGGCACATCTTACCCCAGTTTTTAGGTCTCGCTTAGGCAGCACTCATGCGCTGCTCTAGGAGATGACCTTTAGAAATTGGTCAGCTCTTTTCAAGCACTCGTGCTTATGCTGGCATCCACCTTGCGGGAGCGAGCAGCGGTGCGCGCTAATTGAAAACAGATGGCCCGCGCGCCACCGCTCTCTCCCACAAGGTGGATGCTAGCACAAGCACGAGTGCTTGAAAACAGCTGTTTGCATTTGCCTGGTTGCCCTCGCTATCCCTTCTCAACTGCTTGTTTACTTTGCTTTCAATCGCGGCACTCATGCTTTGGCTGTAAACATTTCAAGCTAAAGCACAGTGCCACATTTGCTTCAAAAGTAAAGAAATAGAAAAAACCTTTTTTTTCTATTTCTTTACTTTTGAAGCAATCATGGCACCGCGCTTTAGCTCAAGATGTTTACAGCCAAAGCACGCGTGCCACGATTGCATTCAAATTCTTGTTTTTCTTGCCATGAATCCTACAGGCCGTGTATCTTCTTGCTCCGTACAATTTTGATCTGTCACACTCGTGTGCACATTTCCCTTCAAGCAGAGTGCCCCAGCATCTAGTCCTGCGCTACAACACTTCTGCCCTTGTGGAGAACGCTGATGGCTGCACACCTTTCTGTTGTATTCCATTTCTATGGTTACTCTGCTTAATTCTAATTAGCACTAGAATGTATTAAGGGTTCCAGCTGATGGTTCGAAGTTTGTCAGTTGCTGGAAGACCTCCGATGTAGGCTGGCGTGTTGGGTTGATGCTGTATACTTCTGGAGAATAAAAGATACAGAAACCTATTCAACTATCTCCTGGATTTATTCAAGAATCACACTACAAATGGCGATGATTGGGATCTCCAGTACTTTCACAGCTCTTCCTGACTCTACGTGGGCTTCATTGATTCTACCGGTGTGCGGTATCCTGAGATTCTTCAGCTGAACTGTGCAGAAATGAAGTGGACACACTAGCGCAAGACTGACGTGCTAGTGGCAGGTCGTATTATTTTTTTCTATTATTAATAAGTCTACTCGGCCTGACCTCTTCTCAACCGTCACTTCACGAGCGCATTTGTCCTACCTGCAGGGGCAGCTGGAATCCTCCTCTTCCAACATTCTGCTGCTTCCTGGCCATTCTCTTTGTTCCCAAGTTCCAGCTCTGCTCACGTCCTCACGTAAGGATGACACGGGGTCACGCAACATGCCGCCATTTTGTGCTGGTACCAAGACTTGATTATTCATTGCGCAGTGTAAGCAACTTAGCGTGCATCTTTAGTACTTCAAGTCGGTGACGCGCACACCCAATATTTCTCTTGAAATCAAATTTGTGTGCTCCTTCTTCATTTCAAGGTCGGTGGCACGCACACCTTCATTACGTCAAGGTCAGTGACGCCCACACTTGTTTCATCTGAACTCAAAATTGCGTGCACCTCTTGTAATTATTCCGTAATCAGTGACGCGCACACCTTTATCATTTTAAATCGGTGACAACCACACCTGAGCACATAGTAATTCATTTTTATATTCACGTGACAGTTATATAAAATCGGTTATGCGCACACCTGTTGCTAAGATACGCACATAATTTATTTTGCAATTGTAACTCATTTTGCTTCTGGCAGTTTTCTTTAATGTACACTGTGTCTTACTTTTATTTAGTTGTAGCATATTTGACTGTTCCTTAACAATTTTCTTCATTCAGCACATTAGGAATCACATCCTTAGGATCTGTATATGTACTCAAATGAGCATAGTTTTCAATGTCATAATGCAAAATTTTACTTGTCTTTCACATTTTTTACCAGAATCAGGTATTCCTAAAACCAAATGGAAACAATGGTTTACGGGTTTCGCCAGTTATATAATAGCCTTAGATGGGGCAAAATTTGATCCGGGTAGGAAACTGGCTCTCCTTTATAATAATCTTGGGTCTGACGTTTCAAGGGCACATCGTTGTAGAGGACTACGATGTTGGCATTAACCAAACTGAGGATTGCACACCTTCTGTCTTGCTAAGAGCCTAGTACACCCAATTGCCTTACCTTCAATGATATAATAAGCTTTTGCAATGCAAGAGGACTCGCGTTTACGCGAGACCTAATGCATTGCAGACGGGAGTGCGGGTGGGCGGGCGTGATTAAGGCATGAAAAACAGGAGTGGGAGTGGCGGGAGAGAAAGCAGTGCAGTGGGAGGGGGGCACGAGTATAAAGTAGTGCTTAGGAAACATGCAGTAAAGGGGCCAATAGCCGTGGAAGGAGACATGGCTGTCATAAGGCAGGACTAGCAGCCTCTAAACCAATCAGAAGTCAGCATTTAGAAACAACAAAGCCACAAGCCAATACAAAAGTGGGTGGGGTGAGGGCGGGGATTCCCTCACCTACAGTGTATACTGCATTCCTCGCAAAGAGAGCAGCGCATGCGCTGCACCGCTAGGCGACACCTAAAAATGACCAGGATATTAGACTACTTGGTAGAGGGTAGCAAAAACGTGAGATTGAGGCCTCAGCGGATACTCTTTGAAATGGTAAACTTGGAAATATGATTATGAATGTGGGGTGAGAGGTGTGATGTGTGAAATATACTGAAAGAAATCGATGTTGCCGCTTGATAACTTAACAGGTACAGTGCGTAACTAACAGGCTGAGTAGAATTTACTGTTTCCTGTTTGCCAATTCACTTACAAGCTGTATGTGAAAAACCTAGCTCAAGCTCCAACTGGGAAATGAGATTTCGTATACTGCAACAAATATTGAAGATGTCTGCATACACAACATGGATCATTGGCAATCCTATACACAAGGTCTAATCCAGAAGCCCTATATTGTTTATACGCCCAATACTTTCTCTTTTAAATTTGAATTATTATTCCATCCATAATCTTCTGGTACATGCCTTGGAAAAATTAATATCAAACTTTAAACATAGAATTATAGATGGGTAACAGTGAATTATGGGTATTTCTTTTACTGAGGGTTTCTCAGTGACTTCAAATAGACCATATGAGCAAAGCTTGAGTTGTTTATGATGTCACTCAGAACCCAATCAATCAATAAATCAAGGCATTTATATAGCGCGCGACTCACTCGGAGGGTCTCAAGGCGCTTGGGGAAGAGGGGGTCTGCTACTGCTCGAACAGCCAGGTCTTGAGTTGCTTCCTGAAGGAGAGGTGATCTTGGGTCAGGCGGAGGTGGATGGGGAGGGAGTTCCAAGTCTTGGCTGCCAGGTAGGAGAAGGATCTTCCTCCCATGGTGGCTCTTCGGATGCGTGGAACGGCGGCGAGGGCGTGGCCGGTTGATCGTAGCTGGCGGGTGGGAGTGTAGAAGGTCAGGCGGTTGTTGAGGTACCTGGGGCCCAGGTCGTGGAGGGCCTTGTGTGCATGGGTGAGGAGTCGGAACGTGATTCTCTTGCTGACGGGGAGCCAGTGCAGGTCTCTCAGGTGTCCGGAGTTGTGGCTGTGTCGGGGGATGTCCAGGATGAGTCGTGCGGAGGCGTTCTGGATGCGTTGGAGTCTTTTCTGCAGTTTGGCTGTGGTTCCGGTGTAGAGGGTGTTTCCGTAGTCCAGTCGGCTGGTGACGAGTGCCTGGGTGACCGTCTTCCTGGTTTCGGTGGGGATCCATCGGAAGATCTTTCGGAGCATGCGAAGGATGTTGAAACATGATGATGAGACGGCGTTGACTTGTCTGGTCATCAAGAGGGAGGAGTCCAGAATGAAGCCCAGGTTGCGTGCGTGGTCCGTAGGTTTGGGTGCGCTGCCCAGGGCAGGGGGCCACCAGGAGTCGTCCCAGGCAGAGGGTGATGCTCCAAGGATGAGGATCTCCGTCTTGTCTGAGTTCAGCTTCAGGCGGCTGTTTATCATCCACTCGGCTACGTCTTTCATCCCTTCGTGTAGGTTGGTTCTGGCGGTGGCTGGATCGTTGGTGAGGGAGAGGATCAGCTGGGTGTCGTCGGCGTAGGAGATGATGTTGAGGTTATGTTGGCGTGGGATGGCTGCGAGGGGGCTCATGTAGACGTTGAAGAGGGTGGGGCTGAGTGATGATCCTTGTGGTATGCCGCAGATGACTTTGGTGGCCTCGGATCTGAATGGGGGGAGGCGGACTCTCTGGGTTCTTCCGGCGAGGAACGAGATGATCCACTCCAGTGCCTTCTCTTGGATTCCGATGTTGCTGAGGCGTTGCACTAGGGTACGGTGGCAGACGGTGTCGAACGCTGCGGAGAGGTCCAGGAGGATGAGGGCCGCTGTTTCCCCGTTGTCGAGCAGGGCTCAGATGTCGTCAGTGGCTGCGATGAGGGCGGTCTCGGTGCTGTGGTTGGCTCGGAAGCCGGACTGCGAGTGGTCGAGGGATCCGTTCGTCTCGAGGAAAGCGGAAAGCTGTCTGTTGACGGTCTTCTCGAAGACTTTAACGGGAAACGGGAGGAGCGAGATGGGGCGGTAGTTCTTGAGGTCGGTGGGGTCTGCTGATGGTTTCTTCAGGAGGGCGCTGAGTTCGGCATGCTTCCAGCTCTCCAGGAAGGTGGCGGTGTTGAAGGAGCAGTTGATGATGTCCCGGAGATGGGGTGCGATCACGGAGTCGACCTTGTTGAAGACGTGGTGGGGGCAAGGGTCGGTTGGAGATCCGGAGTGGATGGTGTTCATCGTGTGGATGGTGTCTTCGGTGCTGACCGGGGTCCAGGTGCGGAGGGTGGTGGTGGGGGGTGTTGGTTCTGTGGTTGGGTGCGTGGTCTGTGCGTCGAAGCTGTTGTGTATGTCTGCGATCTTGCTGTGGAAGAACGAGGGGAGTGAGTCACAGAGGTCTTGTGAGGGAGTGATGTCGTTGTTTCCGGCGTTGAGTTGGAGAGCTCTTTGATGATGCTGAAGAGTTCCTTGCTGTTGTGTGCGTTGTTGTCTAGTCGATCCTTGAATGCTGTCTTCTTGGTGGTGTGGATCAGCTGGTGGTGTTTGCGGGAGGCGTGCTTGAGGGCGATCATGTCGTCTGTAGTCGGGTCTTTGCCCTTTCGAGGGTACGGCAGTTCTTCTTGGATTTCTTGAGGTCGTCGTTGAACTAGGAGGCTTTCTTGCTGCCGGGCCTGCTGGGATGGTTTTTCAGGGGTGCGAGGTCATCAGCGCAGTTGGTGATCCACTGTGCGAGGTTGTTGGCTGCTTGGTTGGGGTCCGTTGAGCTGGCGGGGGGGTTCTGGTTCAGAGATGTGGTGAGCTGGTCAGTGGTGATCTTGTTCCAGTTCCAGCGGGGAACCTGTTGCGGGTGGTGGTGAGTCGTGGTTCTTCTGAAGCTGAAATGGACGCAGCTGTGGTCTGTCCAGTGGAGTCCGGTGGAGTGGCTGAAAGAGATGTACTTGCTGGAGGAGAAGATAGGGTCCAGCTTGTGTCCGGCATAGTGGGTGGGGGTGTTCACCAGTTGCTTGAGTCCGAGGTTGGCGAGGTTGTCCAGCAGGGTGGTGGTGTTGTTGTCGTTGTTGTTCTCCAGGTGGAAGTTGAGGTCTCCTAGTTGGATGTAGTCGGGGGAGGCGAGGGCGTGCGGGCTGATGAAGTCTGCGATGTCTTCGCTGAATTGTGCACGAGGTCCTGGGGGTCTGTAGATGAGGGTGCCTCTGAGTGTGGTCTTGGGGTCGGTGTGTATCTGGAAGTGAAGATGTTCGGCGGCTGAGAGGGTGTCGTCAGAGTTGGTCGTGATGCGGATGGTGTTCTTGTGGATGATGGCGATGCCTCCTCCTGTCTGGTTGACGCGGTCCTTCCGGGGGATCTTGTATCCGTCCGGGATGGCGATAGGGATGTCAGGCGCTGAGGAGGCGTTCATCCATGTTTCCGTGAGGAAGGCGACGTCTGGGGATGTGGTGTCGAGCAGGTTCCAGAGTTCCACGGCGTGTCTGTGGACGGAGCGGGCATTTAGCAGGATGCACTTCAGGTGGTTGCTGCTGGTGCTCGGCTTGGCGGGTGCGGTGCCGGTCCGGATGCAGGAGAATTTGCAGGATTGGCAGGCGAAGGGTCCGTGGGTGTGTCCAGGGGTGGCTCGGTGGCAGCCGAGGATCGGGCCGGTGTTGAGTGCGTTGAGTGTGGCGGCGTCGTAAGTGCGGCGGGTGGGCTGGCGTCTGTGGGGGCCAGGGGTCCTGGCACTGGGCGCGGTCCAGGCGCGGACGGGCGCAGACGGGCTTGCCTTTGGTGCGCCTACGGAGCGCAAAGGGCGTGCCCGCTGCGCGTGAACGCTGCACGTACGTGCGGACTCCGCCATAAGTGGCGTAGTGGGAGGGGCGGAGTGGGAGGGAGGAGCAGCTGGGAGGCAGGAGCGGGGTGGCGCGGGGAGGGGATCGGGTACACGGCAAAAGGGGGGGCGGGGGCCGCAGGGGAGCAGCGGCAGGGAGCAGGGAGGGCGAGAAGACGGCATGAAGCGTGAAGCGAACAAGCCCAGGGAAGAAACAAGCTCAGGGAAAGAAACAAGCACTGGAGCGAGCAGGGACAGGCAGGTAGGGAGACCGGGCACACTCACGGGGAGGCGCGCGGTGGGTGGAGCGACCGTCACCGACCAGTCAGGTCAGGTCACAGCTCCCCGTCGCGCTACCACCACTTAAGTATCTGGAGGGAGGAAGGAGCAGCTGGGAGGCGGGAGCGGGGTGGCGCGGGGAGGGGATCGGGTACACGGCAAAAGGGGGGGCGGGGGCTGCAAGGGAGCAGCGGCAGGGAGCGGGGAGGGTGAAAAGACGGCGTGAAGCGTGAAGCGAACTAGCCCAGGGAAGAAACAAGCTCAGGGAAAGAAACAAGCACTGGAGCGAGCAGGGACAGGCAGGTAGGGAGACCGGGCACACTCACGGGTAGGCGCGCGGCGGGTGGAGCGACCGTCACCGACCAGAGGTTGCAAACAGTCCAGTAATTCACTGCTATCCATTTATAATTTTATGTTATGTATGGCCCCCAAGATCATATGCCCCTGCTTTCACCTGCTACACAGGGGCAGTGGTGTAATCGGGGAGCCTTACATAACATGGACTCTGTTATTTATCTCTGTCCCAAAAGTTTTTTTAATACCTTACCTTCCCATCCTAGACCAAGCCCCACCACCTTCCCTGCCTTCCTTTCCCCTCCTGCAGCTGTGCTTTCTGCTTCCATTGAAAGCAGACACGCAGAGCTGCTGTGGCAAGCTCTCAGACCCTGTATGACGCAGCAACAGTGGGTTATGAGTTTTGTTATCAACTGTTGGCATGCCACAACAATGGGTTATGAGATTAAGAAACTGAAATAAACAATCGAGGCTCTCTATGAGAAACATACATAACACTTTTTTTTAATTCTTTGAGATGATGATTCCATCTACAAGGGGGTATGTTGACAAAATGTACAGTATTTCCCATCAGGGTAGTGTGATGCGTTATTCCAAGCTTGTTACATCCATTATTAGTCATTGGGAGTGCCCGAATACCATGTAGAACTAGGGCATTCCTCAACAATTAGAAATAGAGTTCCCTCAGGATGACTATCTATACATTTCCGTAAGAAATATTGCTTTTATCATTCTTGGTACCATAACATTCTTTTAGAATGAATTGCATCAGCCATTTTTCGCTTTACCAGAATTCTGACCACAAAACATGTGGATGTATTATCAAAGCGATGTATTATAATTTCATCAGACATAATAACAAACTAAACATTGACAAAACAACATAAAATTCTACATTTCATTGTCCTTAGATGGTACATGGACTATCTTGTCATTGTCCAGCTGCTATAAGGTGCAACACTTCAAATTATTTATCTGAATTTACACCTAGAGGACGTCTTATTTCTCAGGTATTGTATTGATAGCCATCCCTGAGGGAACTCTATATACAATATTTACATCTATTGAGCACGCCTTAGCTAAAGGCTAGTACCGGACACAAACTATCTTTGGTCAAAATGCAGCATTGTGTTTGATCTGCAGGTGGGGCCTATCTAGGAAATTAGGCATGAGTAAAATAGGAGGGCAAAAATAGGAAACACAGATGCATAATGAAAAGCAAATGTAGTTACATAGGAAGGTATATACGAGTACAACCGAGTGCATACTTATGGCTGTGCTAACCAGGGTTGACACACGCATGTATATACTTTGTGCAGAATCATGCTCCACTCATTTTCATTGTGTTACTGCTGAAGGTCTTGGTAATGATATGTGGCTTAAAGCAAGGTTAGATGAGGTAGAGGAGCGCATGAGAGTGAATCTATGTCAGTTAGACAACAAGATCGAGCAGCTGAGCATTTTAATGGGGCACATCGAAAAGAGTAATGTCCCCATTTGCTCAAATGCTCAGGAGGGAGGTGCCCAAACACAACTCCAACTACAACACCATGGGGAGGGTGGCATTTCTACTGACAAGGATAAAAGAGATGGGATGGATAATACGCACAGAGATGCCCGCCTGGCAAAATCAAACAATAATGTCCATCATACGAAGGGGTATAATAAGGGCGGGTATCAGGGTACTCATGGCCCTCAAGGGAGCTCAACAAGAAGATTGCAATTACAAACAGCCCCCGAAAGCTCAAGCACTTACCCTGTAGGACAATAATACATAGCCCAAAAGGCACTGATTTAATACCTAATACTGACGTCCTACAGTTGCCACCTACATCTTGCCCCTATGTATTAGTGTTAACTGGAGTCCCAACCCTAAGAAGAGAACAAAAAGAAACTTGGACCAATTTACCGAATAAAGTAGTGGATTGGTTAAATATGTATTGCAATTTGAAGGGCCTTGAAATCAACTCATGCAAAACTAAATACATGTCAATAAACCCACATAAATAATTTAAGAAGAATTTAGTATTAAATAACCAAAAACTGGAATATGTGCAAAGTTTGAACTATTTAGGGATTACTCTGGATCCTACACTGTCCTGGAAGGAGACACTGGAAAAGAATAGGATAACTTTGCTCCAAAATTCACTGCCGATATTGAAAAAACATGGGGCCAGTGCTTCTAAGGCAGTTTCTCCTGCTTTGGTAGTACCTACGTTTAAAGCCCAATCAGCCTCGCTCTATGGAGCAGAGATATGGGGACCATATTGCAAAAAGAACTTTGAACAGGGAGAAAATAACTTCTTCCGGAAACTATTAAATCTCCCGATTAGAATGCCATTAATCCCAGTAGTTATGGATCTTAATATCAAACGCACTGATTATCATGCATCATTAAGACCATTACTATTTTGGGTTAGGATGTGGACAACCCCTGAGCTGTTACATTATAGAGAAGGCCTAGAGGAGATTATGAAGACCGACCAAAGTAAGGACATCCTTTGGTTCAAACACGTGGCATCATGGATGCAGAAGCTAGGCTTATCCCATTATTGGGAGGAACCATTACAGCTGACCTCTATTTGAAAAAAACTATTAAAGTCCTCCTTTTGGATCTATGTAAACAACAGTGTGTTGCATGGTTCCTCTGTTGGGTCTTTAACCCTGACATTTATAGCCTTTAAAGATGATGCTCAGTTTGAACCCTTCTTGGATGAGATACGTCCCCAGCTAGCGAAATCTTTGCTTTTGAAGTTTAGATATGGTGTTTTACAGACAAATGTAAACACATCTAGATGGGGCAAAAATAAGAAGGGCAGTGGCCATGACTGGTGCTCCTTATGTACAAAAGAGGTCAAGGAAAATGATGTACATATATTCTTCTTCTGCCCTGCAAACGAAATAGTATGAAAAAGATGGATTGTTCTCTCTGTAGAAATTTGGATGTTAGAAGCTGCAGTGAGGCTGAACGCATATTGAAGACAGACACGTCACAACTGGTTGTCTTCAGCGTAAGCAGGTTTTTATTTAATGTATATTTAATAAGGAATAACGTAGGGTTAAAACTCTAGTGCTAAAGACTTATATACTCCTATTAAATATTCCACAAAAGAGTATTGCACTTTCCAAATTGGTTGTGTTCCTTGTGATTTATGTTTCTCTTCTCCCTGACAGCATTCCCTGTAGTTTTTGAATAGATGAATTTTAAGATGGTATATAATTTCTTTTTTTCTTTAAAAATGCCCAGCGTTTAGATGTTTTTTAACATATTTATGACGTAGATATGTTTGGCATATTTGGAATGGATCATATAAACTGTATAGCAATTAAAGCCCTTGTTGTTGTCCCGCAACTCTTGGATTAACTTTGAATATTGCCAAATTGTATTTTAAATTGTATCTTTTATGGTTGCAACTGACTGAAATAAAGATTTGAATTGAATTGAATTGATATGTGGCTCTAGCCCACTAGAAAAAAAGGCCCAACATCACCTTCACCTGAGAACTAGTGTGACGTGGAGGAACAAGTATTGGCAAAGTCCACAGATATGGCATGCATGTATATGACAAATTATTATCACACCACCTCTGTGCCTTTTTGTTTTCCTATGGCTGTTTCCTTGTTTTTATTAATCACATGTGTGATGGTAACATCTCCAGCACTACTACAAAGGACGAAGGGGCATAGTGTCAATAAACTTCGTTATAATTATCGCTGTTGTAGCAGCAGAAAACTGCCGCTAAAGCGGCGATAACGGGCTTGATAATATTGTGAATTGTGAATTCCAATAGAAGCCCATGTTCTGGTGTCAACGTGAGCTTCTATGGGAATTCTCTACGGCATATTAAAAAGTCCATTATCGTCGCTGTAGCTGCAGTTTTCTGCCACTAAAGCAGCGATAATTATAACGCCGTGCTTGATAATATGCCCCTAAGTGTCAATCAGTTACATCCCTAGTATACTGATACAAATACAGTGGATCTGTAACCAAAACAATGTTATGTCCACCAGTCTTAGTTTTAATGATAACATTCAGGCAGTCCTTAATCCAAAGCCAACTAGGCAAAACCCTGTTTGAGAGGATAAGTGAATGTCTAGAGCATATTTCCTATAAAAAAATGTAATGAATCCCTCAAATCTCCTTGTATGGATTGTTGCGATTTTGCCACCAGATCTAATCATGGGGGCTAGTTTGCCAAGACACATATATCCTCCGATAGCTCTTGAAATTATAACTGTTTTTACCTAGCTCCTCCTAACATTTTGGTGACATTAAGTGGTGTTGGTCAACCTTTGTAGTATTAATGTGCCAGCCTGGGGGTCCCCTGTCTCGCTTGGCCCTTTATCATATATTGGCCTGAAAAAAATGAAAACAAGTGAAAAATGTCATACACTAAAGAACAACCAAATGTTATTAGCTTGTCTGTAATGACATGCATAAAAACATGAGATTGAAGTCCTCGTTTACACTTTATCGGTGGGGCTACCTCGAAAGTCGAAATATAGTCGCTCACTTTCTGCGCTCTGTTGGCTAGCTGGGTTGGGTCATTTGTCAGGACAGGATCATTTGAATTATACTATGAGACGTAGTAAAACCCGGCCATAAGAAAGGAAACAAGGTACAATGTCCCTTGTACCGAGACCCAAACTTCTTCTGTAGCGTTTTATGGCATATCCTCTATCACCATATTGAGGCAAAACTGCATATGTAGAGGAACGTTAGAAAATGAGACCCCAGCGAGTATATACAAAAAGACTGCATAAGAAGTGTGGGTCTCGATACCAGGGAGATAGCATTTTTTTTTACTGTGGCTGAACTTTTGAGGTCAGAGTGAGATACCTGAGAGTCACAAGGGAATCATTTAGAGTTGCACTGGGTGATGAACGTGTAACGCAGACACGGAGATGTAAACGTTTAATGGTGTATAGTCTCAAGGAGTTATATTAGAAGGTTATGCTGCAAGCTATTTAAATGATGGATGTTGTGAACACATTTTGGGTATACTGAAGGCCAAAAGTGCAATATCAAGGAAGGGCAATAGAACTCATATTCTGGGTTGTTTCGGGGTTGCAGAAGATATTTTAGATATAGATAGAGAAATATTTATGGTCCTAGGAATATTTAATAATCAATACGAATTCTCTATGAATGTCTCTCTAGTGTCGAACAATGGGGTCCCTCAAGGGATATTTTCTGGTCACAATAGGTGATATTTAAGGGATCACTGGCAGCTTAAGGTCCCGGAGGATGCAGTGCTGTCACTGCTGGGATATATTTTATGATCACACTTAACATATTAGCGCCAAGTGTCAGGGAATATTTTAGAGTCTCAGGCAATATGTTTGGCTAAGCAGAGTATTTTAGGACACATATGAAAATATATTATGGTAGTGATCCAGCGGGTCTAAAGAAATTCAGTGTCATATATGATTTCTACACCAGGATACTCACCATTATTTACAAATCTATCACTAGGCCCATATTTAGCAGATAACTGTATTTGACCTACTGAATCATATGACCTAATTATTTTAATCTAATACATTTATTAATTAAGTCACATATAAAGGCAATGGATTAACTAATGGTAACACAAAAACGATCAAGACCAGCTTGTCATCTCAAAATCTATTTTATTAATTTTTATTTCATAAAAAAAGCTCAAACTTTAATTAGCAATTTTATTTTTCAAACATTATTAATTAAAGGCACAAAAGGTCATGTAAATTCAATGAACCAACATTCAGCATGAGAAAAACTCTTAACAGTTATTTAATTATTTTTCCATAGCCTATTTCCCTAACTTAGCTAAAGAAGACCTGTAAGTAAGCAAAAATAATAAAGATCTTACGTGAAAGGGAAAACTGGCAGCGTCTCTGGAGCATGAGATTGATCGAACAGTACTCTTAGCAAAGGGGCAATTTTTATAGTATTTTCCTATCTAAAACTAACTAAAAGAATACAAATGTATGAACAGAACTAAATCTCATTGGTCGCTGGGTGTCATATGATGCGGTCATCATCCATTGCTCACATAGCCAAAGTCACTTTTCAAGAGTACTATTGTTCAAGAGTATGACACCGGCAGCTTCCGAAGAAAACAACATTTAACGAAAGTAAGAGCTTCCTTAGTCCGCTCATAGTTTTTGCCTTTCCGCTGCCGAACGACAAGAACGGCCTTGACCAAGGAACAAATTGAACCAAATGTCCTAAGCTTCCACACAGCCTTTGTTTGCAAACCACTCTCCAAAAAATAATGTAGAAATATATATTTTTTTTCATTTTCTGCGAAGCTGTGCAAGGCTCACTCTGGTCAGGCTTCAGATGTCCTTATTAGAAGTAGGCCTCAAGCCTTTCCGCATAGAATGCAATGCAATGAGGGTGTCTAGTATGCAAAGAAACACAAGACAATAATTAATTTAAGAAATGATAATTATTCTGTTACCCACCCTTTTCCCACTACATTTAACCCATTAGCTAGGTTACCTAATTTTGCATTACAAACGAATAAACAAACACATACACATGAGACAACAATACATAAACAAAAGCACATTTAAAGAATGCACATGCTATTATTTCAAAAACAGCTGCAATTAATAAATGACAAACAAAAGACAAAGTGAATATATTATGAAAAGCAAAACGACAAACATGACATGGGCACAAATGGTTATACCCGCGTGTTCGTGAAGGTGCATATTACTCTAGGTTGAATAAGTAAACATATATATATATATCATGCAACACTCATTAGTAAAAAATAAAAATCACGAGAGTTTCATTTGCCACAAACCTTTTAGAAATAAATCTGAAAGTCCGCTCCATCAACTCCCTCCTCTGGTGATTTTAAAATCACCAAACAAAACCCACAAAAATTCATACATAAATTTTATAATGTCATATAATGAGTTCTCTCAGTATTAGTAAGTCTAAACTCCTGTCTCATCAATCAGTCTCTGTCTGGGTCTATCATTTTGAGTTCTGCGAAACTCATCCATTTCAATATCTTTCTCCTGTGCCTTTTTGAGCTTATAGATCCTCCTCTTTTCCCTCATGTGCTTCTTTCTTTTGTGAATCATGCAACTGATTTTCAACAGAAGTGTCACTATAACAATAACTATAACAGGGTAGAGTACTTTGCCAATAATTGAACTGCCAATGTCAGCGGACCATTCTTTATTTGCCTTTAATCTTTTTGCCAAACGTTCAGAAAAACTGTCATCTTCCATAGGTTCTATTTCAGTGTGAAATTCCGTAATATTCCTAATTAAAGATTCAATATTCTAACTTTTATCTGGGATATATGTGCAGCCGTGCTGTACATGCAAAATCCCACAAACTCCTCCCTCTTTTGCTAGAAGGATATCAAGGGCAAGACGGTTTTGCATAACCATGCTTCTGGTAGCAATAAGCTCAGTACTGACCAACTGGAAACCACTTGCAGTATCAGTGGAAAATCTTTTCTGATCTTTATTGAATTTAGAGTGATTCCCACCATAGGAATTATCGCACCAAAAATATCTCCCATGATTTCTGAAAAACTTTCTCTTTTCATTCTATTCATGTGTTTGCCAATTTCAAAAGATCCTTCATTGTTTCTGTCAACATGAAAAATTTTGGGAAAAACAAGACCAAGGTAACATGTGCCATACCAATGGTCAGGAAGACTAAAATATGCTTTATTTCCACAGACAAAATGAATTCCTGGAAAAATTGGGTCTTTGCCACCTTTGAATCCCCAACCCCCAATAATTCGATAGGTATCCTCACATTGACTTGCTCCAACAAAATAATTATCATATAATGTATTATCTCTTCTGATACAAAGTTTTCCACTAACTGGTTCATCTATATGAATTGCAGCAAATCTATTCTCTCCATTCAGTTTCTCATCCTCATTCTGCCAAAACTTGTACTTAGTTTGTTTCAGCATTTCATTCCTTTTATAAATCGCCCTCCTCTCCTCAACCTAGTCAAGAAAAGATCTCTCTTCATCTCTCATCTTGCAAGTTAAATTATTTTTGAATGCATACTCATAGGTTAATTCATTAGTAACCAGAAAGAATTCTCTCATTAGTTTGGCAGGCTTGACTTTGTTCAGACTGCTCACAACTTTCAGATATGCAAAAGTTTCATCATAGTCTGAATAATAATATTCCAGACGACTGGAAAATGAGTTAGTAGGGAAATCCCCAACTGATCTGTCCTGATGGACATCTGGTTTGTGCTCAATAATTCTATTAGTTTTACCTATTACATCATGACTAACTTGTTTTGATTCAGCTTTGCTTGTTACATTTGTTCTAAAATGCTCCTTATCAATTCCAAAAGGGAAAATGACTGCTAAAATTAACTAAACTAAAATAATCATAATAACACGAATAGAAGACATTTTACGGCATCTCCTAAAAATAGCATGCCTAGAGTTATCAGCATTAGGCATTTTACTCTAATAAACAAAAATTTTAAAATATATATAAAATATACTACCCTCCTCTTAAATTTTTTTTTTAAGAGAACCTTCTAACAGCTTTTCTTCGACCTTGCGTCCGTAAAAGTATTCAGCTAACACAATTTCTTCGACCTTGTGTCACCTAACACAATTTCTTCAGCCTTATGCCTTTTTTCCTACAGCTTTTTCGCAGGCACGAATTAAAGCTACTAATTCTGCTATTTGTGCAGAACGAATTCCTTCAAGAGTTCAACCCTCAATTATTTCAGAAACTGTACAAATTGCATACGCTGCTCTCAGGATACCTTCATCTGTTCTTAACAGGAGCCATCTACAAAGTAAACAATGTCTGATTCTGGCAAAGGTACATCATTAATGTCCTTTCTGGGTTTTGTGCAATATTCTAGAACATCCAAACATTGATGTTCCACATCATCATCATCATCAGGAGGTACATCTGGCAAAAGTGTGGCTGGATTGAGTTTCAAACATCTCGCAATAGACACATTATCTGACCCCAGAATAACCTTTTCATATTTCGTTAATCTATTGCTAGACAGGTGCTGCGTTTTACTTCTAGTAAGAAGTGTTTCAACAGAATGAGGTACATACACTTTTACAGGAAAACCCGTAATGATTCCTTCACTCTGCTCAAGACTTACACTTGTTGCAGCCACTGCTTTTAAGCAACCTGGCAAAGCTTTTGCAACAGGATCAAGGACAGCTGAAAAGTAAGCTATAGGTTTTCTCATGTTTCCATGTTTCTGTATGAGAACTGACAATGCACAACCTTCTCTTTCACTGCAATAAAGCTCAAATTCGTTGTCATAATCTGGCATACCCAGCGTAGGTGCTTCACAAAGGCTTTTCTTCAGCTTTTCAAAAGCCTCTAGTTCTGTTTTTGTCAAAACAATTGGATCTTTAACATCTGCTTTTGTTAATCTCTGTAAAGGTTTTGCAATAACTGAGAACCCACAAATCTATTGTCGACAATAACCAACCATTCCTAGAAACATTCTGATTTGTCTCTGAGTTGTTGGTGGCTGTATTGCTCTAATCATTTTTATCCTCTCAATTGTCACTTGTCTAATGCCTTTTGCAATTCTGTGACCTAGGTATTTAACCTCTTGCTTGCAAAACTGAAGTTTTGCAGGCGACACTTTATGTCCTTCATCTGCCAATCGATTCAAAAGTGTAATGGTGTCAGTCACACAGTTTTCTCTTGTTTTACATGCAACAAGGAGATCAGCAATATACTGGACTACTGTTGATTCTCCAGGCAATTTTAAAATTTCCAGGGACCTTTTTAAAAATTGATTAAAAATGGATGGACTCTCTGTATACCCCTGAGGAATACGACACCATGCTAACATTCGATCCTGGAACCGAAAAGCAGAAATTTGCTGTCTATCTAGATGCAATGGAACTGTAAAGAATGCATTGCACAGATCAATGACAGTGTACCATTCAGCATCATGTGGAATCTGATATAGAATTACTGCTGGATTTGGTACAACTGGACAACAAGGAACAACTATTTTGTTAATTCTTCTCAGGTCCTGTACTATTCTGTACGTTCCATTTGGCTTTTTGATACCCATAATCGGAGAATTACATGGGCTGCTCTCAATTTCTTTTAAAACTCCTTGCTTAATGAATTTTTCAATAACAGGAATTACACCTTCAATTGTTTCAGGTTTCATTTTGTACTGAGGAACATTTGGAAAATCAATTCCCTGCCTCACAGTAATTTTAACTGGGTCAACGTGCTTCATTAAACCCATTTCATCACCTGTCAGATCCCACATTTTTGGATTCACTGTTTCTATCAGCTCTTCTGGCAAATTGTTTTTATCAAAAGCAGGAAACATTTTATTTTCCTTGTCAACCATTAATAAGGTTAATTTGTACAGGCCATCTTCTTCTAAAGTCTGTAATTCAATGCCTTCAGGTGAACAATATATTTTGCAATTCATTTTGCACAACAGATCCCTGCCTAATAAATTAACAGGACTACTGTCACAGACAATAAATCTGTGTTTATCTTTGTAGTTTCCTATTTCTACATTTACAGGATTTGTCAAGGTAGTTTTAATATGTTGATTAGCTACACCAACAACCTGGATCGTGTCACCCGAGAGAGGAAGATTTTCAATTTCCACTGATCTAACAGTAGAACGGGTAGCACCAGTGTCCACAAGAAAAGTGATATCTTTATCATTCACTTTACCATTCACAAATGGACCCGACTGGTCTACCTCAAGAGTGGCTCCAATTACACACTCTTCTTCCCCTCTGAGGCACTTTCATGAGTAATCTTCCACATCACTGCTCTCATTTTCTCTGAACCAAAACTGCTGTGACACATTCAACACATTCTGTGATCTTTTTACCTGTTCATTTCCGCAGAAACCTGTTTCCGAATTGAATTTCTGATAATTCCCACAATTTGGTAAAGGTGGCTGTGGAATTTGACTTTGCTGACTGAATTGATTCTTCTGCTGATTCACTAACTGTCACTGTAGCTGTTGCTGCTGACTTATTTCATTTAACTGTCGCTGAAGTTGCTGCTGTTGCTGCTGATTTATATCATTCTGCATCTGTGGATTTAATAATGAATTCTTTAAATTTCTGGGTGGATTTTTACACTCTCGCTTCCAGTGTCCAATTTCCCCGCAATTAAAACAAGGTAACTTTTGTTTTAATTCCTCAATATTTATATTCAATTTTGGTTTATTTGTAAAAGTTGCCTTAAACTTACCAGGATTCTGATTCTGATTTTGCTGGAAACCTTTATTTTCTAAGGCTGCTATCTGATGCTCAGCTACCTTCACTTGTGCCCACATTGCCTTTTCCTTGAGTTTCTTTTGCTTTGCATCTATTTCATCACTGCAATATTTTGCTTTTCTCGGGATGTCATCAACTAAAAGAGCTTGCCAACCAACAATTACTGTTCTAATCATATCTCCTATTTCAGGCCTCAGGCCATAAATAAATCTGTAAATGAAGTGGCTCATGTCACCTTCACTTAATTTTTCATAGCCACTGTATTGTTTAAATACCAGAAGCAATCTTTCATAATAAGAGTGAACTGATTCTTTTGGTTCCTGATTAGTTCTGTCAATTTTAACCCAATCCACTTCCTTCGCAGCAATTTTGTCTTTTAACCAAACAATTACTTTGTCATAATAATCCATGACAGTATCCGAAGGAGCACCTGTTACCCTATGCCTTTGAGGTTCCTCTTTCGGCCAGCTCACAGAAATTTTGCATTCTGTCCAGAGATCTGACGGGACAACAATGTCAAAGAAACCATCAAGATCAGTCCACAGAACTTTGGAAACTTTAATAAACCTGTCCACCTGACGATACCACTCCACTGGCTTTTCTCTGAGTCTGGGAAAATCATTCGTAAATAATGATATATCCTGTCTGGTCCATGGAACATGAACATAGCCTCCACCAGCTATTTCTCTCATTGGGAATTCACCAAAAACTTCTCCCCTGTCCTTCTTTTCTTCTTCTCTTTTCTTTGTCCATTTAACTCTCCATTTACTTAAATCTCCTAATCTTTTCAGGAACACAATTAATTCTTTTATATGAGATATTCTTCCTGTAGTATTAAGATTTTCTATGTCCCTCTCAGAAAAATCCACTCTGTAATGCTTTTCTAATTTTTTTTGACGAGTCAAATGTATTTCCAATTCAGCAGCCACCTCTTCAAACTGATCATATTTATTCTTTGTTTTCCACTGAATACTTTTGCATATGAAAAGCAATTCATCATCCTGATATTGTTTCAGACAATCAGTACCAATTGTGCCAATAATCAGTTCTTCTAAATCTGCCTTTAGTTTAGCAATATCAAGCTGTCTTGATTCAGGAATTTGTGTTAACTCTGTTCTACTAACAGAGCCAGAATCTGATTCTGCAACCGATGGGGTAACATTTGACAAACTTTGATTTAAAGTTAAATTTGGCATTGTTTTATCTTTATGAATCTCTGTTAATTCAGAATAAAAATTTTCAGCCACCTTCTGGATTTCCACATTCAAAGGGTTAGCTATTAGCGATTGGCTTGTTTTATTTTCATCAAAAACTGGCACAACAGGACCAATTGTAACTGGTACTGTCACCGCTTCCATTCCTTTTGTCAATTGTTGAATTAATTCTCCCTTTGCTTTTAAATAATCAGTAATATTTGGGAAATCAGGCAAAGTCTTTTTATCATTTTTTTGAATATTATTTCTGGAACTAGAATTTTCCATTGGGGACCCTCTTTTGCTTTTCGATCTTTCTCTATCAGGAAGTCTCATGAATCTGGGTGATTCTTCAACTTCCTCCCTTGGTGCAGAATGAGAAGTAGCTGAAAAGCTTCTTGGAGTAGAATGAGAACAACCTGGTTGTTGATAAGGCGGAGGACTATTTAACACATCCTCTAAAACTGCATCAAAATCTTGATCTAATTTACCTTTCCTTTCAGAATTCTTTTGATCTGATTCTAAAACCATTTCTAATACTGATATAATCCTTCCTGCATGTCTCCTTTCCTCCAACAACGTACTTTTTCCTGATGAGTTTCTTTATATAAACTCCTTGGTATTCCCCAATTTTCTCGCTCAAGCTCCATCATTTCAATTTCACATTCAACTAAAGCTTCAAATTGAGTGGGTCTGGGTCTTGGTGAAAGAGCCATCATTGTATCTCTTAAATTTCTTAAAACCTTAACATTAAATGACCCATCCTCCGGCCAGGCTAAAACTCCATCGTCCCTTGTATATTGCATCCAATTTTCAAACCAGAGTACGGTATGATAACCATATTCTCCTTCCATATATGCTGCGGGTGTTTTCTATAGCAATTTTCCACCACGCGTTTTAATTTTCTTGTCAGGAGTGAATAAATTTTTAATTTTCTGAACAAATGAAGGCTTTTTCTCTTCTTTATACCAATAACTCATGATTTAAAATGAGTTTGTAAGCTTTGAAAAAGATCGTAAATAATTTCCGGATGCTTCGCTACTCCAACCAATCCGTGCGCGAAACACACCAACAAGCCAATGAGGTTAAGCCACGTCACCACCTTGCTCAACCAATAAGAAACAAGTTTTCAGAAACAACCAATCAGCTAACAGCTCAACTTGAGCACGTGAACCAATCAGTGCGCTCGCTGTGACGTATGTCAGCCAATCACAGCGCAGACCCTGTGACGTACACTGCCGCTGCAGAGAAGCTGCGCTTGTCAGTGTCACTCCGTAGATTCACCCCTCCCTTACAAAATATTTTCACAGCGCCATTTTAAACATTTCTTTTCGGAAAGATTCAGTTAATAACTACATAAAACAAACCATTTGTCCGATTCACTAACAAAGTGATAGTTTTACCAAACATTCAGAAATTTCACTCGCATGAGATAGACGACGCTATTTTCGTTTAAAACAGGTTTTCAGCATACATACGAAAACATAACCATTAATACATGGATTCTTCAGTCGGACTTTAACCAACCAATAGAATCCCTACTTACATTAGTAAGAAATGGCTATCTTACCCTTCACACAAATTCGGAAAAATCCTACTACTCTTTTCAAAACGAGTTTTAAAACAGGCTTCAAGTCCCTATACTTCAGTGTTACAATTTCATAGTTATTCCTCACTATACATGCAATCTCGATTTGTCGTACCTAGATCCCTAAACTTGTGTTGTATGTCCACAACACTTAGTGATAATTCTGTACCACTATTCTGAAACGGAACAAATGAACTGTGTAACTTCTCCTGTCACACTACTCTGCCGGCCGGCTCATAGGTTTTTCACACTGCTGGAAAAACCTGACAACAAACATATAACATCTAGACAAAACTTAACATGTGTTAAACATGTATCCTATGTAATTACCATGTAACATGTATGTTACCATTGTAACCGAACTCTGCTACCAGAGATTTGATCCAGCGGGTCTAAAGAAATTCGGTGTCATATATGATTTCTACACCAGGATACTCACCATTATTTACAAATCTATCACTAGGCCCATATTTAGCAGATAACTGTATTTGACCTACTGAATCATATGACCTAATTTTTTTAATCTAATACATTCATTAATTAAGTCACATATAAAGGCAATGGATTAACTAATGGTAACACAAAGAAACGATCAAGACCAGCTTGTCATCTCAAAATCTATTTTATTAATTTTTATTTCATAAAGAAAGCTCAAACTTTTATTAGCAATTTTATTTTTCAAACATTATTAATTAAAGGCACAAAAGGTCATGTAAATTCAATGAACCAACATTCAGCATGAGAAAAACTCTTAACAGTTATTTAATTATTTCTCCACAGCCTATTTCCCTAACTTAGCTAAAGAAGACCTGTAAGTAAGCAAAAATAATAAAGATCTTACGTGAAAGGGAAAACTGGCAGCGTCTCTGGAGCACAGGATCGATCGAACAGTCCTCTTAGCAAGGGGGCAATTTTTATAGTATTTTCCTATCTAAAACTAACTAAAAGAATACAAATGTACGAGCAGAACTAAGTCTCATTGATCGCTGGGTGTCATACGATGCGGTCATCATCCATTGCTCACATAGCCAAAGTCACTTTTCAAGAGTACTATTGTTCAAGAGAATGACACCGGCAGCTTCCGAAGAAAGAAACATTTAACGAAAGTATGAGCTTCCTTAGTCCGCTCATAGTTTTTGCCTTCCCGCTGCCGAACGACAAAAACGGCCTTGACCAAGGAACAAATTGAACCAAATGTCCTAAGCTTCCACACAGCCTTTGTTTGCAAACCACTCTCCAAGAAATAATGTAGAAATATATATTTGTTTTCATTTTCTGCGAAGCTGTGCAAGGCCCACTCTGGTCAGGCTTCAGATGTCCTTATTAGAAGTAGGCCTCAAGCCTTTCCACATAGAATGCAATGCAATGAGGGTGTCTAGTATGCAAAGAAACACAAGACAATAATTAATTTAAGAAATGATAATTATTCTGTTACCCACCCTTTTCGCACTAAATTTAACCCATTAGCTAGGTTACCTAATTTTGCATTACAAACGAATAAACAAACATATACACATGGGACAACAATACATAAACAAAAGCACATTTAAAGAATGCAGATGCTAATATTTCAAAAACAGCTGCAATTAATATATGACAAACAAAAGACAAAGTGAATATATTATGAAAAGCAAAACGACAAACATGACATGGGCACAAATGGTTATACCCGCGTGTTCGTGAAGGTGAATATTACTCTAGGTTGAATAAGTAAACATATATATATCATGCAAAACTCATTAGTAAAAAAAAAAAATCACAAGAGTTTCATTTGCCACAAACTTTTTAGAAATACATCTGAAAGTCCGCTCCATCAGTAGCATAAACAATTGTATTCCTGGATCCCCCTAAAAAAGATAATCAAAGAGCTCTGTAGTGTAGTTCCTATTTTCCCAATAGGCCCTGCGCATTGGAATAACATAAACAGTAGTATGGACGTAGAAGTGCGGATCTTCCAGGTCTCCACTGACTATGCTAAACTTAATTGGGTTTGTTACCAACTAGCTCAGAGGTCACTGGAAACTTTCTTGACTGAATAGGAAGTGATCAGCTTCCCTGGTACAGACAAGAAGGGATTCAGTTTTCCAACAACCGCATAAACATGACAACTTTGCTCCTTAGAATAGGAGTCAATCTCTAGAGTCGTGTGAAACAATAGACAGTTATTTTACTCAGTCAGTTGTGCAGATTACTTTCACCAAGATGCAGAGAAATGGAGAGACGGGCGTTTTCAATAAAAAGGTATTATTTATTGAACAGTCTTTCTTCTCGTGCAAGAGAAATGAATTGCCACAATTGCAAGACTAGTTAAAAAAGTGCGTACAGTAAAATGAGGATTGCGAAATAATACTGTAAAAGCATTGATATGGTTTCTTAGCCATACAATGGATAAAATGAATAAAATATATACATTCATATATACATTCAGCTAACGTATTCAACTGGTGCTTCTAACTACGCCTACCCCAGTGTACCTGACCTAAGCCTAATACTTGGGAGGGAGTAAGTAAGTAGCAATTTTAGTTAAGTTGGTTTTGCCAAGGTTTGCTTCAAGAATTCTCTCTAAGGGTTTAGTCAACACCATACCTCTGGAATATAATGTTGGAGGTCTTGTATTTCATTCCAGGACTCAATATCCCAGTTACTCGCAAGAGTAGGCTGGAAACGCCGGAGCTGGATTTTCTCGGCAGGAGAAAAGACAGCGTCTCTCTCAGCGTGTCGAGGAGGAGGAGGGGCAGCGTCCGTGGGCAGCTTGTATCTGCTGGGCTCTGCAGGGGACAGCTGTTCTGCTTCTATGTTCACCACACCATCGCTATCATCGATGTCGTTGAGGCAGCGTTTGCTTAAGGCAACGTTGGTAATATTTATACCTGAAAGGTTCCTTGTGGCTCTGATCGTGTTAGGCCAGAGACGAGTTTCTGATATATTACTCTTGATCGTTTATGCCATTATAGGGGTACAAATGGATTATAGCCGTATAGGGGCATAAGGTCACAGTATTGATCGGGGTCCTAGATTAGAACGCGACAACCACTCCACGAATTTATGTCCATCAATTTACTAAAAACTATAGCAAAAGATGCATGTGTAACATCACCCACCCCAAAATACATATTTGCATTTGAAATGGCGTATTTGAAATACGTGGTAATTTTGGTACTGTACGTCTTTAAGCATAGAAATCATTCAAAATTATAGCATATGTAATCAGTGAACGATTTTGCGAAAAAATTACACATGAAATATCTCTTAATACAGAAAAGAAGGGCGAGATAATTTCATCACATATAAATGCATTGCTGTAAAATGTGCTAGAGGCTGATGTAAAGTTATTATGTCTCTAGATTTACCTAAAAATAGAAGCTTCTGTTCTTTATGAATAGGTCTACTTTAAGCAAAGAATTTCGTGCCAGAAAAAAGGTAAATATTTTTAAAAAGTGTTCAATTAAAAAAAAAAAATTCAGTGAACGGGGGAATACAGTTCCAACGCTTTTCAACAGTTTTTGTTGATCAAAACTGAAGGCCGAATTCAGAGTTCATGGGAACGCTGTGTGTCGGAATGCTTTTCAAAAGTTATTGTTTCTGTTCAGGGGAGAACATCATATCAGACAGGCTCTCAAAAAATTGGTCTACAAAATCAGGTGACAGTTCGACCAAGTTCGATAGTGCTGTAACTTGGCAGGTGTGAGAATGATTGCTATCATCAAAGTCTGGATCAGCAATGCTCACAGAAGGTCGTACCTGGGTGATGTTGCTTTTATTTCTCGCTCCACTGTCACCGCCTAGTAGTAGCACAGGAGTCTCAAAGAATGTCGTCGTCAGGAATGGTAGCCGCTGGGGACAACACAATGCGTAAGCCATTATAGGACTTAGCAAAGTATCGATATCCATAGGTACTGCTGATGGTAGTGCAAGACAGATGTCCAACACGCACTCATCTCCGCATAGCATACATCGAAGCACAGGTAAGATGCAGGTCTGCCATATAGGTCTGAATGAAAGAAACCAGGTCATATTCAGATCTCTCAGCCTGGCCAATCCAAGGACTCTAGTTATTCGGTCCCGGCAGCGTATTGCTAGGATCGTTTCTTCCATCCTTCTCGGAGTCATGTCTGAGTTTTGGCTTGCCATATCGGAGCAGGAGGGTCAAAAATAAAATACCTGCTACAAGTCCCAAAATCAGGGGTATGCCGCCAAAGACTGAATGGACAAAGTTGGGAATGATTCCCAGAATTGCTTTGAATGGTGTTAGCAGTCCCGTAAAAATGGTCTTAAATACGCCTGGGATGCCTATGGCACTAGACAGGTTAAGGATTTGGCTAAGCATTTCTGCGAAATGCACGGGGCAATTTGTTGATAAAAGGTCATGAATCTCTGATGTTGTCCTTGCAACTTGTAGTTCATACGTCTCTTTTGATGACGTGATGGGCACTGTTGTCTGCAAAAGCACAGACTTCATTCCGCTTAAAGTATCAATTCGTATAGAAGAGAAATTCAAACGAGGCCATATGGGAGTCTCAGTGTCTCCAGGGCCGTTTGGAAACAACGCTTGCATCCAGCATTTGACCATGGAAGCTACGCTTACGAGATATGCTTTTCCTGGCAAAAGGCCACAACAGCTGCGATCCGTTATTAGAATGTAACTCCCATTCGAGAGCTGCTTAAAGAAAGGCTCTATCTGTGTTGCAGGTGTGACATGCTGGTGGCACGAAAGGTTGTTAGAATTTCCTTCACAGGCTCCGTGTAAATTAATACCCTGGCACAAAAGTATACCGCTTAGTGAATGTTTTCAGTTTTCACCACTAAGTAATACATTTTTGTTGCTGTCACTATAGCATATGTGTGTGTATTGTAATTTCCATGTTGACTTAATGTATCCTTTACCCAATCGTTCATACTGGCCAGTAGGTATGTATTCAAGGCAATTTTTAAATTGGAAAGTTGTTATCGGAATTGTGATAATCCCGTGTATAATCCATTCAATGACAGGACTTTCTGACATTGTCAAAGGTAATCTCTCAAGTTTTTCGATGCTCAGGATTGTATAGTCTGCTCCTTTCTGTGCCAAGCTGATTTGTTTATCAGTAAGGTTAAAGATGGAAAACAATGACGTTGTGTTGATTAAACGCCAAGGCACATAGCCTGAACGAAGATTTTGCAGCGTCCAGCCTAACTGTACAATAGAACGCAATTGCGACTGGCCATGCTGTAACATTAGCAAGTCTTTGTCTATTATATCTATGGCAGATGATACAATACTGTCCAGTGAATATATTCTGGAGGACAGAGTCATTAACCCATTGTCCACAACAGAAAGTGATTTTTTCAAATTAATACGATCAATTTCTCGTATTTTTTCAGCTGTTTTAATTTGTGTGACTTTCCAAGCCTCGTTGTATGCCGCATATATACTGGTCGCTATGAAGCGTTTTTGACGCTGTTTGCGTGGTCCTAGAATGAAATCGCGCAAATCAGCACCATCTTTAAGTAAAGATAAGTGTTGCTTAATTTCAGCCAGTGTGGATGATTCTAGCCATTCAAGGCACAGCGTCCCTACACTGTATGTTGTTACTATCCCTGGATGTTGTCTCTGGGAGTATCTAGGATCTGGTCTGGTCATTGTTAACCCCTGTGTTTTATTCAGGAATCTATCTTGACAGGTGTTTGTGTCAGTAGGCCAGATTAACCACTTTTTCCAATCAGGATGTGTTCTGTTTAGATGTAAAATTTTAGATACGTCTATCTCAATATCTGTTTTTGCATTATCAGGTATTGGCTTTGGAATAGACGGTTTGTTAAGGTCTTTAATCTTTGCTAGGCCAAGACAAGTTGTTTGGTGAATTGTTTAATTTAAAAACATAATTTGTTCTGGGATCATGCAGGCTCGAAATAATGCTTCTATGCCTTGTACCTGCCAATCTTTTGTACCCCAGATTGTTTTTGTTTCAATGTTATTTTTCCAATAATCAAAACCAAATGTCATCATTTTTTCATAAAGTGCTTCTAAATATATCAATTTAGTATTCGTCAGCATAGTTTTCAATCCAGTTTTATCTAACAGTTTATAATAAAACGTTTCTGCTGTTGCGTGTTTATCTAGGTTCCTGATCGATACTGCGACCTTATGCCCCTATTCGGCTATAAATCCCTTTATTCCCTATATTGGCATAACCGTTCAAGTGCGATTTTCTGAAAAGTCATCTCTGGCCTCACACGAACAGAGCCACATTCCAGCATAGTTCTCTCTGCCACTTCCTTTGCGACCAATTAGTGCAATGACAGAGCAGTAGTCACTATCTGATATTCCTAGATAACACTCCGAGTTCTTCAACAAGATAAAAACTTAGCAAACCTGGAAATCCCCGCTTGCTATGTTTTGATTAGTAATGGAACTCTAATGAGCAACTGATAACTATCACTTCCTAGTGACATCTTTAATTGACGTCTTATGTCCAGCAAACTTGCGTCAAACCCGGCACCTGTCAGGTATAAATATTACCAACGTTGCCTTAAGCAATCCCCGGTTAAGAGCTGTGAGCTGTTGTGAGCTGCGAGCTACTGATGCTGGCTGCCTGCATGACCCTGTGTTGGTAAATCTAGCACTCTGTCGCTGCAGCCTGCTATCCAGTGGTGGTGAAGCTGCTGATACCATTATCGCCGCTAAAGCGCGACCTATGGTGCAGTACGCTTAAGGAGCTGAACAGACGTCCCTCTGCGAAGACATCCAGCAGATTCCAGCTGCCCGTGGACGCTGTCCCCCCTCCTTCCTCGACGCGCTGAAGAGCAGCCGCTGCCTTTCTCGTGCAGAGAAATCCAGTCCCGGCGCTTCCGGTTTACCCTCGCAGGTGAACTGGGATATCGAGAGAGACCCCTGAAGGAGATACCAATCCTCCATCATTCTATTCAGAGGTATGGTGTTGACTAAACCCTTAGACGAGAATTCTTGAAACAAACCTTGGCAAAACCAACTTAACTTAAAGCTACTTACTTACTCCCCCTTTCACGTGTTAGGCTTAGGTCAGGCACACTGGGGTAGGCTTAGTTAGAAGCACCAGTTGAGTATGTTAGCCTAATGTATATATGACTGTATATATGTTTTATTACTTTTAAACCATTGTATGGCTAAGAAACCATATCAATGCTTTTACAGTTCTATTTCGCAATCCTTATCTTACTGTACGTACTTTTTATAATAACAATTATTGCAATTGTGGCAATACATTTCTCTTGTACGAGAAGAAAGACTGTTCAATAAATGTTAACCTTTATTGATACACGCCCGTCTCTCTATTCTCTACATTTCGTGAAAGTAAACTGCACTAGACTGACTGAGTGAAATACATGTCTATTGTTTCACACGACCCTAGAGATCCACTCTTGATCTGAGGAGCAAAGTTGTCATGTTGCACGGTTGTTGGAAAACTGAATCCCTTCTTGTCTGTGCCAAGGAAGCTGATCACTTCCTATGCAGAGAAGAAAGTTTTCAGTGACCTCTGAGCTAGTTGGTAACACAACCCAATTAAGTTTAGCATAGTCAGTGGAGGCCTGGAATATCCGCAGTTCCAAGTCGATACTACTGTTTATGTTAATCTAATGCGCAGGGCCTAGTGGGAAACTAGGAACTACACTACATGGCGCCCAACGTTTGGTAAGGCGATAAACTAACGCAAGACTTGTAGAGTAACTCAGTCGTGCATATTTCACACCCCTTTCTCCCGTAAATACTCCAATAGACGTCTGGAGTGGGTGAAAGGTTAAAATCCGCCCGACCTTAGTAGGAAGAGATTCCTATGTAAAGCTCTGGTTTATTCAACGTTGAAGGATACAGTGTTCCAAAATATTGTGCACCTAATCTTTGTCTCCTTGGAGACCTACTCTGCAAAAGCTGCATTTATACAATGTCAGTAGAAAATAACGGAACCACTGGGGGCCCAGCAGATACGACTCAGCAAGGTCCCGAGTACACAGACCCGGATGCTATAATCATCCCGGCACAGTTAAGAAAATCTATAACTTCAAAACTTATAGAGAACGGACTGACACCTCAAGGTGGTACAGTAATTTTCGTGATAGAGGCTCACGAGTATCGGCAGACAGAGGTATTCTATTCATGGATAAACTTTCCAGCGGTAAACGCTAGAACAAAAGAGTTTCACTATTACAAAATAGAGAAACCTCCGGAAGAGTACGCTCCTTTCGAGGAGATTGAAATTCCACTTAAATTTCAAGAGCACCTGCTCTGGTTTAATGGCGCCCTAAAACACAATGATCACATAACTAGGCTCGGTCCACTAGGTAGACCAGGAGCCACGTGGCCGGTTCTAGCCAGCTACACACCACATCCTGACATTGCAAAAATGTCAAAAGAAGATCTCTTATTTAACATAGGAGAATTAACAAAAGCTTATAGAGAGTTAGTAAAATATTTCTTAAAAATAATTCAAACACTCCTAAAAAGAGCTGGGATGGAAATAAACAATCCACTCCCAAGGAAACAGTTTTCCAGTCCAGAGGAAGGTCTCCTCGACGGAGGGAAAGAACTCCGACTCGAGAACGCCAGTCTCCCCAACGGGAGCCCTCTGAGAAAAGATATAACCTTAGAAATAGGGATAATCTGAAAAAACCTGATAGATATCAAAGTATTGATACACGTCCCTCTCGATCTCTTCCACAGAATTCGGAAAGAAGAGGACGGTCAGACCCAGGAGAGCACACCAAGTCCAAAGACAAGGAACCTGCTCAGAGTAAAAAATCTCAATTTCCTAAAAAGAAGGTAGCCAGTATTAGAGTAATCAACCATGCCGAGAATACTGAGGACACAGTTGAAAAACGGGGAGTGGGCATTGACAATGTTGGACAGTGCAGCAGAAATCAGTATAGCGCGCAAGATCTTGATGAGTCATCTGGAGACAGTGGACACGAATGAATACATTCAGGTTGAAACTGCCGACACCAGACTTAGCGAGCCCCATAAAATATACAAAATAACATTGCGTATGGAGGGTGATAAGACTAGGAAAATTAAGGGTCTATTTTGGGATAAGCTCTCAAAAGGCTATGATATTCTGTTAGCTGAAAAAGATTGGCCCCCAGAGTTTGTCAGGGAGTGCCCTCGTGGCGAAGAAGTGATTATGCCTGCCTTCTCGAATCACATACCGATTCACAAAAAATATACATATGCAAGGAAATGGGCAGTGGCCCAGGCACCTGCATTGTATAAAAATCATGTAGGATGGGATGAGGATTCACCTCCTCACAAAATCCAATTAAAAAGTGAACCAACTGCCCAACGGCAGTATCCCATAAAGCAAGAAGCTAAAAAACAAGTCAGGGAGATCTTAGATCAACTTGAGTACCAGGGGGTGATTGAAACATGCACCTCTCAAATGAACAATCCTTTGTTTCCTGTCTCCAAGCCAGACAATTTATATCGTCTAGTTTTGGACTACAGACACCTTAATACATGTTGCAAAACCTTTGCAGTACAAAACTCGCATAGTGCAGCCCTAATGAATAATATGGTTAGGAAAAAATATAAAACGACATTAGACATATCTAATGGTTTCTTTTGTCAAAACATTGCACCAGAAAGCAGATATTTGACCGCTTTCTCCGCATTTGGGTCGCAGAAAAAATTCTGTCGACTCCCACAGGGGTTCAAGAACAGCCCAGGACTATTCTCAGCTAGGGTAACAGAGTTACTACAAATCTATGATGATGAAGCATTATCTTACGTAGATGATATTTATCTCACAGACGACGACTTGGATACTCACTTGAAAAGAGTGAACACCATTATACTTGGGTTCGCAGCAGAGGGTTACAAATTCAACTTTAAAAAGTCCCGAATTGCCCATCTGACAGTACTGTTTTTAGGGTACGAATTATCAAGTGAAGGGAAAAGCCTAGCAGACAACTTCTTAGAGAAGTGCGCTGTACTCCAAGCTCCAAAGACGCTGAAGAATTTACAATCAATACTAGGTTTTCTGAATTTCGGAAGAACTTACATTCTAAATTACGCAGAGAGGGTTAAACCTCTCTACAAACTAATTAAACCTGATTTTAAACAAATCAATTGGACTCAAAAACACACAGAAATTTTGAGATCACTGCAAACAGACATGTTAGCAAAAACATAATTAGATACACGTGACAACACACGTGCTCTTGTAATCTGAGTCATCCCAGGAAGATGCGGATTCACGTACCTAACCTCTAATGAGGGAGAAAAGGTACCTATTTCAATTAAATCTCACTTGTACACACAAGCAGAAAAAGCATTCAGTCACACAGAAATAACTGTGAACGCAGTGCAAATCGCATTAGCAAATGAAAGAGAACTAGCACACGGCAAACGGATTAATATCCTCACAGCGGAATCCGCCTTCGAAGCGCTATTCAGCCCAGTAAACCTGCCTACAGTGTCACTGGATCCGAAATGGATACAGTGTGTAGATTCTCTAGGAGCGGAAGACGTGAAATACTATTTCGCCCCGCAATTTGAAGAACTGAATGATTTAGAATATGAAGAAAAATATCCTCTGCCAATCGAAATTCTGCCTCTCCCACAATACGCCTGTATAATCTATACAGATAGCTTTGTACAGCATTTCAACGTAGAGAAAAAATCCTACGATGCAGCATGTGCGATCATTAAAGGTCGTTGGCTGTGCGGTAAATTCAGACCGAAAGTAACAAAAACTGAATCTGTAAGAAACTGTTCGGTTCAGAGAACTGAAATCAGATCTTTAAAGATGGCGCTCGAAAATGCAGAACGCGAATTCCCGACACTTATCGTGTGCGATTCTCATTTTTGCGTCAATTCTTACAACAATAAACTGCAGAGTTGGATCGAAAACGACTACAAAGATGACACAGGTGCCACAATAAAGCATAAATTGCTTTGGGAACAAGTAGCTCTTTTACATAAAGAACTACAAAAGACTCACGTGATTCACGCACAGAGTCTTCAACGTGATGGCGTTCACGTTGCAGGGAATTCATTGGCTAATACAGCCACCGCGGAAGCAACTAAACCGGCTTCCGTAGCCACAAAAAAGCGTACAGATAAGTATATAGGCGGGGAAACTATGCTAGCAGTAAAAACGACCGTAAAAGGCGACTGTGCAGCACTACCCGTAAACTATCCACTCAATTATGCATACATCATCGATGCAAACTCCGTTCCTTTTGCTCGAATCCCTGGAGTGGGGGACAGAGTAATTCCAAACAGGAGCAGGAGGGGCTTCCTATTACTGGAAGCACACATGGGGTTGGGTCTGAAACACCAAACAATCAAAGCCTCTCTGAAAGAATTGCAATCAGAGTACTGGTGGCCAGGAATGAGTATAGATATTCAATGTTTTGCTCAAAATTGTGAAGACTGCAACAGAGATCGCAGTAATGAACAGGCCAGTGTAGTTTCAGGATCCCTTCTAGACAGCATAAGGCGGTCTATCTGCGCAATCAAAGAAGAGAAGCGCGTCCCAGTGCACACCATTAAGACGAAAAGCACTTAAATAATGAGGCCTCCAGCGCTCGGCTGACGCTAGAACGGTTATAAAAGATTTGCGAGTCCATATCTGCATATACGCAATTACCACGTTCCATTCTGACCAGGGTCCTGCTTTCAGCTCTCGAGCCTATAAGGAGGCCATGGCCAGCATGGGAATTGGGTTGTGGTATTCTTGTCCGTCATACCCCGGAAGGGAATAGTGTGATAGAAAGAAAAAAACGGGACATAAAGCAATCTATAACAGCGAAGGTATTAGGTTCAGGCGCTGGGTGGGTCAAACATTTAATAAGTGTCCAGACTAGTCTTAACAATATGCCAAGAAATTCTCTAAAAGGTTTCAGCCCATACGAACTATTGTTCGGAATTAGAATGCGAGTTCAGGACCTCGATAGTCAAATGTCAGTGGTACAAGAAGAAACAACGCACTTTGATGTAAAGGATCGTTTGGCTGTTTTACAGGAACTGAATGAAACAAGAAAATCATTAAGCAACATAAAGTTAAAGCAACAGCCAAGTACCACTGACGAGGCACCACCCGCAACAGCTCCAGCAAGGCCTGTCTCGATTCCAAAGATTGGGGATCTAGTCAGAGAAAAGATCGCGGTGAAGAAGGAATTTGGGCCTTCTTACAGAAAAGCAGTACCTGTCTTAGCAGTCACCGGAACAAGATCAGTTGTGCTACCGCCCCTTGCTGGTAAAAAGGAGAACAGAGTCGTGTCCATCGATCTGGTAAAACCACAAGCATGTGGCCTATAATCAACAGTAGGCCCAGTGGACTCCCAAGAAACAACAGAATACCCAAACTTGCAACAATCCAAGAGGTTCAAACTGAAAGACTAATCACATTCGATCAGCCTGCAGTGCACAATGAAGGACTATGCAATAATGCCATGGAACTCGTGCCTCTTAAAACACAGATTGAAACAGTTCGTCAAGAAACAACACCAGTCTACAATGATGTGGCATCAGAAAGTGCTACCGAGAGACAGATTGAAAGAACAATCCCATCAATTGACAGAACTGCCTCTGGTTATTTCATCAACTTCGACAACTTCTCTGAAGATCAAAATGAGCCCGAAGTGATGCCAGAAACAAAAAAGTCTTTTAAAGAAAAAGCAACGGAACTCTTTCATCAACTGAAGGAAATCTACCTCATTTCCCCTTGGCTAGAGTTCTGGTTCGGTCTAGGTGTATTTTTCCTCCTGCTTTGGCTCATCATGGTACTGTGTTTGGGAAAATTCATTGAGGGAAAATATATTACAATGGACACAGCAAGTCAGAACATCAACCTAGTCCTGAAACCACACAGATCATCCCACGTGAAGAAAAGAGAACTGTCAACAGTAAATGTCACAGCAATTCCAATACCTGGTGGGGTAGTATGGGAGAAAACAGACTATGAGATCTATGGTCCGGTCGAAATCCTGAAGTATCCTCATCAACTAAAGGTTTCCTTAAGTGACTTTGTGACACCAAGTACATTCTCTGATGATTGGGACTTTAACAGTATTAATGACATGATGTCTGATTTAGTAATGTCAGCTAGATTCACAGATCATGATTATTTACAAGGTTCATCTAGTTATGAGCAGTTATTCTGTTATACCCACTATGGGGATCATTACTTGCATAAATCTGCACAGCCTAGAAATGTTTTTATGTATAATCAATGGGAACATTGTTCTACACCACCTAAAAGCAGTTCTAAAGCATTTTTATGAGAAATTCAAATACTTCTCAGGGTTTAACACCAGTGATGCAGAAACGTTTTATTACAAACTGTTAGATAAAACAGGAATGAAAACAATGCTGACAAATTCTAAATTGATATATTCAGAAGCATTTTATGACAAAATGATGACATTTGGTTTTGATTATTGGAAAAATAATATTGAAACGAAAACAATTTGGGGTACAAAAGATTGGCAGGTGCAAGGCATAGAAGCACTATTTAGAACCTGCATGATACCAGAACAAATGTTATTTTTAAATGACACAATACACCAAACATCTTGTCTTGGCCTAGCTAAGAACAAAGACCTTAAAACACCGTCTATACCAAAGCCAATACCTGAAAATGCAACCACAGATATTGAGTTAGACGTGTCACATATTTTACATTTCAACAGAACACATCCTGATTGGAAAAAGTGGTTAATCTGGCCTACAGACACAAATAGCTGTCAAGATAGATTCCTGAACAAAACACAGGGTTTAAAAATGACCAGATTAGACTCAAGATACTCCCAGAGACAACATCCAGGGATTATAACAACATACAGTGTAGGGAAACTCTGCCTAGAATGGCTAACTTCGTCCACACTGGCTGAAATTAAGCAACACTTGTCTTTATTGAAAAATGGTGCTGATTTGCGCGATTTCATTCTTGGACCACGCAAACAGCGTCAAAAGCGTTTCATAGCGACCAGTATCTATGCTGCTTACAACGAGGCTTGGAAAGTAAAGCAAATTGAAACTGCTGAAAAAATACGAGAAATTGATCGTATTAATTTGGAGAAATCACTTTCTGTGGTAGACAATGGGTTAATGACTCTGTCTTCCAGAATATATTCGTTGGACAATATTGTATCCTCTGCCTTTGATGTGATAGACAGAGATTTGCTTATGTTACAACATGGCCAGTCTCAATTGCGTTCTATTATAGAATTAGGCTGGACGCTGCAGAATCTTCGTTCAGGCTATGTGCCTTGGCGTTTGATCAACACAACGTCATTATTTTCCAGTTTTAACCTTACTGATAAACAGATCAGTTTGGCACAGAAAGGAGCAGACTATACAATCCTGAGCATCGAAAAACTCGAGAGATTACCATTGACAATGTCAGAGAGTCCTGTCATTGAATGGATAATACACGGAATTATCACAATTCCGATAACAACTTTCCGATTTAATAAGTGCCTTGAATACATACCTGCTGGCCAGTATGAACAATTGGGTAAAGGATTTGTAAAATCTGAATGGAAATTACCATACACTCATTCTTGCTATAGTGACAGCAACAAAAATGTATTTCTTAGTGGGGACAACTGTAAACATTCACTAAGTGGTATACTTTTGTGTCAGGGTATTAACTTACACGGAGCATGTGATGGAAATTCAAACAACCTTTCATGCCACCAGCTAGTCACACCTGCAACTCAGATAGAGCCCTTCTTTATGCAACTCGCAAACGGGAGTTACATTCTTAGAACGGATCACAGATGTTGTGGCCTGACGCCAGGGAAAAGTTATCTAGTACAAGTTACGTCCATGGTCAAATGCTGTATGCAAGCATTGTTCCCGAGTGGGCCTCCTGGATCTGAGTGCTGCATTCGATACTGTGGATCATGCTGTCCTGGCCCAACGCCTGGCCTTGCTGGGCATTTCAGGATCAGCCCTCAAATGGTTGCAGTCCTACTTGGAGGAGAGATCCTTCAGGATCTGGGAAAATGGGTCCATGTCAGAGCCCTTCCCTCTTCAGTGTGGGGTGCCGCAGGGCTCCTCCCTCAGCCCCACATTGTTTAATGTCTACATGGCCCCGCTGGAGAAGGTGATAGCCCCATTCGGGGTTAAAGCTATAAGTTATGCTGACGACACGCAGCTTGTCGTCTCGCTGTCGCAACATGAGGGCAGCTCGGTTGATCTCCCAGATTGTCTTACAGCCATTTCCTCCTGGATGTCCAGTTCAAAACTTAAACTGAATGGATCTAAGATGGAGATCATGCTCCTAGGCAACCAATTCACCTCTCTGCCCCCTGAGATGTGGCCTGCCTGTATGGGAGATCTTCCACCCCCTAAGCAGCAAATAAAAAGCCTCGGGATTTGGTTCGAACCCCAACTGACCTTCAAGACCCATGCGCAGAAAGTGGTTGGAGGCTGCTTCGGCTTGCTCCGGGCAGCCCGGAAGGTACTCCCTCTCCTTCCGTTTCAATCTAGAAAGCTGTTAATCCAGGGCTTGATCTTGTCCAAACTGGATTATGGTAACTCCCTTTTCCTCGCAGCCCCTCTTGCTACCATCAAGACTCTTCAGCGAGCTCAGAATGCCGCAGCCAGGTTGCTGATGGGGGCGCCGAGAAGGGCCTCAGCCAAACCAATGCTGAATGCCCTGCACTGGCTCCCCATCCAAGAGCGGGTCTCTTTCAAGTCTCTCTGTATTGCACATAAGACCCTGCAAGGTAAAGGCCCTCCAGCCTTGAGAGGTTTGATCCGACCTTACAAGTCGACCAGGGCCCTTCGCTCGGATGGAGAAAATCTGGCCATTGTCCCACGAGTGAGGAAAGCACGAACAGGAGGCCGACGGTTCTCTCTGAATGTGTCAAACAAATGGAATGCTCTCCCTAGAGAACTCCGAATGGAACCGGATCACTTGAAATTCAGAAGAGCACTTAAAACCTTTTTGTTCCCTACCACCCTCTAACCTTGCTTTGCTTGAGTTCACCAGGTTCAGATTAGGATTAGCGCTGGGACGCTCCAGGGCAGCCATGCGCTCTACAAGTCCAAATCAAATCAAATCAAATCAAATCAAATCAAATCAGACATAGTGACTCCCCTCTGGCCTCGTCTGAATCTCTATTCTATACGAATTGATACATTAAGCAAAATGAAATCTGTACTTTTACAGACAACAGTGCCTATAACGTCATCTAAAGAGACGTATGATCTTCTAGTCGCAAGGACGGCTACTGAGGTTCATGACCTTTTATCAACAAATTGCCCCGTGCATTTCGTAGAAATGTTCAGCCAACTCCTTAACATGTCGAGTGCAACAAGCATCCCAGGCATATTTAAGACAGTCTTTACGGGACTGCTAACACCCTTCCAGGCAATTTTGGGAATCTTTCCTAATTTTGTGCACTCCATTTTTGGCGGCATACCATTATTTTTGGGACTCATCGCAGGGATTTTATTTTTGACCCTCCTGCTACGTTATGGCAAGCCTCGGCTCAGACATAGCTCCCATGGGAATGGAAGAGACAATTCTAGCAATGCGCTACCGGGACAGGATAACTAACGTGCTTGGATTGGCCAGGCTGAGAGATCTAAACATGACCTGGTTCCTTTCATTCAGACCGAAATGGCAAAATTGCATTTTACCTGTGCTACGGTGTATGCTTTGCGGCGATGAATGCGTGTTGGACATCTGTCTTTCACTTCCATCAGCAGTACCAATGGACGTCGATACTTTGCTCAGTCCAATAACAGCTCACGCATTGTGTTGTCCCCAGCGGCTACCAATCCTGATGACGGCATTCGTGGAGACTCCTGTGCTACAGCTAAGTGGTAACAGTGGAGCAAGTGACAAAAGCAACATCATCCAGGTACAACGTTCTGTGAGCATTGCTGGTCCTGCCTTCGATGACAGCAATCATTCTCACACCTGCCAAGTTACAGCGCTATCTAATTTGGTTGAACTATCACCTGATTTTGTAGACCAATTCTTTGAGAGCCTGTCTGATACGATGTTCTCACCCGTAGAGAAACAATAACTTTTGAGAAGCTTTCCGACACACAGCGTTCCCATGAACTCTGAATTCGGCCTTCAGTTTTGATCAACAAAAACTGCCAAGAGCTTTGGAAATCTATTTTCTTTGAATTGGACAATTTTTCAAATATTGACCTTTTTTGGCACGAACAATTCTTTGCTTAACGTAAAAACTATTCTTAGAGAACAGAAGCTTCACACTTCTATTTCTAAACACATCTAGAGACATAACAACATAACACCAGCCTCTAGCACACATGTTATTACAATGCATTTTTATGTGATGATTTATCTCGCATTTCTTCTGTCAGAGATACTTCATGTGTAATTCCTTTTGCATAATCGTTCATTGATTTCATATGCAATAATTTTTTTGAATGATTACTATGCTTTAAAAAAACGTACAGTACCTAAATTCCATGTATTACAAGTACGCCTATTTCAAATGCATTTATGTATTTTGGGGTGGGCAATGTTACACATGCATCTAATTGCTTAGTTTTAGTAATTTTGATGGACATTAACCCGTGGAGTGGGTGTTGCGTGTTTATCTAGGTTCCTGATCGATACTGCGACCTTATGCCCCTATTCGGCTATAAATCCCTTTATTCCCTATATTGGCTTAACCGTTCAAGTGCGATTTTCTGAAAAGTCATCTCTGGCCTCACACGAACAGAGCCACATTCCAGCATAGTTCCCTCTGCCACTTCCTTTGCGACCAATTAGTGCAATGACAGAGCAGTAGTCACTATCTGATATTCCTAGATAACACTCCGAGTTCTTCAACAAGATAAAAACTTAGCAAACCTGGAAATCCCCGCTTGCTATGTTTTGATTAGTAATGGAACTCTAATGAGCAACTGATAACTATCACTTCCTAGTGACATCTTTAATTGACGTCTTATGTCCAGCAAACTTGCGTCAAACCCGGCACCTGTCAGGTATAAATATTACCAACGTTGCCTTAAGCAATCCCCGGTTAAGAGCTGTGAGCTGTTGTGAGCTGCGAGCTACTGATGCTGGCTGCCTGCATGACCCTGTGTTGGTAAATCTAGCACTCTGTCGCTGCAGCCTGCTATCCAGTGGTGGTGAAGCTGCTGATACCATTATCGCCGCTAAAGCGCGACCTATGGTGCAGTACGCTTAAGGAGCTGAACAGACGTCCCTCTGCGAAGACATCCAGCAGATTCCAGCTGCCCGCGGACGCTGTCCCCCCTCCTTCCTCGACGCGCTGAAGAGCAGCCGCTGCCTTTCTCGTGCAGAGAAATCCAGTCCCGGCGCTTCCGGTTTACCCTCGCAGGTGAACTGGGATATCGAGAGAGACCCCTGAAGGAGATACCAATCCTCCATCATTCTATTCAGAGGTATGGTGTTGACTAAACCCTTAGACGAGAATTCTTGAAACAAACCTTGGCAAAACCAACTTAACTTAAAGCTACTTACTTACTCCCCCTTTCACGTGTTAGGCTTAGGTCAGGCACACTGGGGTAGGCTTAGTTAGAAGCACCAGTTGAGTATGTTAGCCTAATGTATATATGACTGTATATATGTTTTATTACTTTTAAACCATTGTATGGCTAAGAAACCATATCAATGCTTTTACAGTTCTATTTCGCAATCCTTATCTTACTGTACGTACTTTTTATAATAACAATTATTGCAATTGTGGCAATACATTTCTCTTGTACGAGAAGAAAGACTGTTCAATAAATGTTAACCTTTATTGATACACGCCCGTCTCTCTATTCTCTACATTTCGTGAAAGTAAACTGCACTAGACTGACTGAGTGAAATACATGTCTATTGTTTCACACGACCCTAGAGATCGACTCTTAATCTGAGGAGCAAAGTTGTCATGTTGCACGGTTGTTGGAAAACTGAATCCCTTCTTGTCTGTGCCAAGGAAGCTGATCACTTCCTATGCAGAGAAGAAAGTTTCCAGTGACCTCTGAGCTAGTTGGTAACACAACCCAATTAAGTTTAGCATAGTCAGTGGAGGCCTGGAATATCCGCAGTTCCAAGTCGATACTACTGTTTATGTTATTCCAATGCGCAGGGCCTAGTGGGAAACTAGGAACTACACTACATGGCGCCCAACGTTTGGTAAGGCGATAAACTAACGCAAGACTTGTAGAGTAACTCAGTCGTGCATATTTCACACCCCTTTCTCCCGTAAATACTCCAATAGACGTCTGGAGTGGGTGAAAGGTTAAAATCCGCCCGACCTTAGTAGGAAGAGATTCCTATGTAAAGCTCTGGTTTATTCAACGTTGAAGGATACAGTGTTCCAAAATATTGTGCACCTAATCTTTGTCTCCTTGGAGACCTACTCTGCAAAAGCTGCATTTATACAATGTCAGTAGAAAATAACGGAACTACTGGGGGCGCAGCAGATACGACTCAGCAAGGTCCCGAGTACACAGACCCGGATGCTATAATCATCCCGGCACAGTTATGTTATTCCAATGCGCAGGGCCTAGTGGGAAACTAGGAACTACACTACACTGCATCACTGGTGTTAAACCCTGAGAAGTACTGAAATTTCTCATAGAATGTTTTAGAACTGCTTTTAGGTGGAGTAGCACAATGTTCCCATTGGTTATACTTTAAAACATTTCTAGGTGTGCAGTTTTATGCAAGTAATGATCACCATAATGCGAGAAGCAGTACATCTGTTCATAACTAGACGGACCTTGTAAATAATCATGTTCTGTAAATTTTGCTGACAACACTAAATCAGACATCATATTATTAATACTTTCAAAATCCCAATCATCAGAAAATGTACTCGGTTTTACAAAGTCACTTAGGGAAACCTTGAACTGATGAGGATATTTCAGGATTTCGACCGGACCATATATTTCATAGTCAGTTTTGTCCCATACTACCCCCCGGGTATTGGAATGGCTGTGACATATACTGTTGACAGTTATCTTTTCTTCACGTGGGATGATCTGTGTGGTTTGAGGACTAAGTTGATGTTCTGACTTGCTGTGTCTATTGAATCATATTTTCCCTCAATGAATTTTCCCAAACAAAGTACCACGATGAGCCAAAGCAGGAGGAAAAATACACCTAGTCCGAACCAGAACTCTAACCATGGAGAGATAAGGTAAATTTCCTTGAGTTGATGAAAGAGTTCTGTTGCTTTTTCTTTAAAAGTCTTTTTTATTTCTGGCATTACTTCGGGGTCGCTTTGATCTTCAGAAAAGTTATCGGAATTGATGAAGTAGCCAGAGGCAGTTCTGTCAATTGCTGGGATTGTTCTTTCAATTTGTCTTTCGGTAGCACATTCTGATGCCACATCATTGTAGACTGGTGTTTCTTGACGAACTGTTTCAATCTGTGTTCCAAGTGGCACGAGCTCCATGGCATTATTGCATAGTCCCTCTCTGTGCACTGCAGGCTTATCAAATGTGATTAGTCTTTCAGTTTGAACCTCTTGGATTGTTGCAAGTTTGGGTATTCTGTTGTTTCTCGGGAGTCCACTGGGCCTATTGTTGATTATAGGCCATATGATTGTGGTTTTACCAGGTCGATTGATACAACTCTGTTCTCCTTTTTACCAGCAAGGGGCGGTAGTACTACTGATCTTGTTCCGTTGATAGCTAAGACAGGTACTGCTTTTCTGTAAGAAGGCCCAAATTCCTTCTTCACCGCTATTTTTTCTCTGACTAGATCCCCAATCTTTGGAATACAGACAGGTCTTGCTGGGGCTGGTGGTGCCTGGTCACTGGTAGCTGGCTGCTGCTTTAACTTTATGTTGCTTAAGGATTTTCTTGTTTCATTCAAGTCCTGTAAAACAGCCAAACAGTCTTTGATGTGAAAGTCTGTATTCTTATCTTTTACCACTGATACCTGACTATCTAAGTCCTGAATGTGCATTCTATTTCCGAACAATAGTTCATATGGGCTGAAACCTTTTAGAGAATTTCTTGGCAAATTGTTAATACTTAACTGGACACTTATTAAATGTTTGACCCACCCATCACCCGAACCAAATACCTTCGCTGTTATAGATTGCTTTATGTCCCGTTTTTTTCTTTCTACCACACTGTTCCCTTCGGGGTGTGACGGACAAGAATACCGCAAGCCAACGCCCATGCTAGCCATGGCCTCCTTATAAGCTCGAGAGCTGAAAGCAGGACCCTGGTCAGAATGGAACATGGCAATTGCGTATGTGCCGATAAAGACTCGCAGATCTTTTATAACCGTTCTGGCGTCAGCCGAGCGCTGGGGCCACATTTTTTAAGTGAGTTTTATTCTAAATGATTAATAGGACGCGGGTTTGCATGTAGACAGCATTATGCCTACCATGGCATTAATGCGCTTGACTCATTGCTGCGATCTCTGTCGCAGTCCGGGCAGTTCTTTACATATTTATAGTGGTGCAGGCTCATCCCTGGCCACCAGTTTACTGATTGTAATTCCTTGATCTTTTTGTGCCTTGGACCTTCACCCATGTGTGCGTCTGCTATTAATAACTTTCTCTGGTTCATGTTTGGAATTACCCTATCCCCCACTCCAGGGATTCGAGCAAAAGGAACGGAGTTTGCATCAATTACGTATGCATAATTGAGTGGATAGTTCACGGGTAGAGCTGCACAGTCGCCTTTTACGGACGTTTTTACTGCCAGCATGGTTTCCCCGTCTATGTATTTTTCGGAACGCTTTTTTGTGGCTACGGAAGCCGGTTTAGTTGCTTCCGCTGTGGCTGTATTAGCCAATAAATTCCCTGCAACGTGAACGTCATCACGTTGATGATTCAGAGTGTGTATCACGTGAGTCTTTTGTAGTTCTTTCTGTAAAAGAGCTACCTGTTTCCAAAGCATGTTATGCTTTATTGTGGTACCTATGTCATCTTTGTAATCATTTTGAATCCAGCTCTGCAACTTATTATTGTAAGAGTTGATGCAAAAATGCGAATCGCACACGATTAGTGTTGGGAATTCACGTTCTGCATTTTCAAGCGCCATCTTTAAAGATCTGATTTCAGTTTTCTCAGCCGAACAGTTTCTAACTGATTCCGTTTTTGGTATTTTCGGTCTGAATTTACCGCACAGCCAGCGACCTTTAACAATCGCGCATGCTGCATCGGTGGATTTGTTCTCTACGTTAAAATGCTGTACAAATCTATCTGTATAGATTATACAGGCGTACTGTGGGAGAGGCAGAAGTTCGATTGGCAGAGGATATTCTTCTTCATAAGTCAATTCATTCCGTTTTTCGAATTGCGGGGCCAAATAGTATTTCACATCTTCTGCTCCAAGAGAATCTATACACTGTATCCATTTCGGATCCAGTGACACTGTAGGCAGGTTTACTGGGCTGTATAGCACCTCGAAGGCGGATTCCGCTGTGAGGATATTAATCCTTTTGCCATGTGCTAGTTCTCGTTCATTCGCTAATGCAGTTTCCACTGCTTTCATGGTTTTTTCTGTGGGACTGAATGTTTTTTCCGCTTGTGTGTACAAGTGAGATTTAATTGAAATTGGTACCTTTTCTCCCTCATTAGAGGTCAGGTACGTGAATCCGCATCTTCATGGGATGACTTTGATCACAAGATTGCGTGTATTGTCACGTGTATCTAATTTTGTTTTTGCTAACATGTCTGTTTGCAGTGATCTCAAAATTTCTGTGTGTTTTGAGTCCAAGTGATTGGTTTAAAATCAGGTTTAATTAGTTCGTAGAGAGGTTTAACCCTCTCCGCGTAATTTAGAATGTAAGTTCTTCCGAAATTCAGGTAGCCTTGAATCGATTGTAAGTTCTTCAGCGTTTTTGGAGCTTGGAGTACAGCGCACTTCTCTAAGAAGTTGTCCGCTAGGCTTTTTCCTTCACTTGATAATTCGTATCCTAAAAACAATACTGTCAGATGGGCTATTCGAGACTTTTTAAAGTTGAATTTGTAACCCTCTGCTGCGAACCCAAGTATAATGGTGTTCACTCTTTTCAAGTGAGTCTCCAAGTCGTCGTCTGTGAGATAGATATCATCTACATAAGATAATGCCTCATCATCATATATTTGTAGTAACTCTGTTACTCTGGCTGAAAATAGTCCTGGGCTGTTCTTGAATCCCTGTGGGAGCCTACAGAAATTTTTCTGAGACCCCATTACTGAGAAAGCGGTCAAATATCTGCTTTCTGGTGCAATATTTTGACAAAAGAAACCATTAGATATGTCTAATGTCGTTTTATATTTTTTACGAACTATGTTATTCATTAGTGTAGCACTATGCGAATTCTGTACGGCAAATGTTTCGCAACATGAGTTAAGGTGTCTGTAGTCCAAAACTAGACGATATGAATTGTCTGGTTTGGAGACAGGAACAAAGGATTGTTCATTTGAGAGGTGCATGTTTCAATCACCCCCTGGTATTCAAGTGGATCTAAAATATCCCTGACTTGGTTTTTAGCTTCTTGCTTCATGGGATACTGCCTTTGTGCAGTCGGTTGACTTTTTAACTGGATTTTGTGAGGAGGAGAGTCCTCATCCCATCCTACATGATTTTTATATAATGCTGGTGCCTGGGCTACTGCCCATTTCCTTGCATAAGTATATTTTTTGTGAATCGGAATGTGATTCGAGAAGGCAGGCATAATCATTTCTTCGCCACGAGGGCACTCCCTGATAAACTCAGGGGCCAATCCTTTTCAGCTAACAGAATATCATAGCCTTTTGAGAGTTTATCCCAAAATAGACCCCTTATTTTTCTAGTCTTATCACCCTCTATACGCAGTGTTATTTCATATATCTTATGGGGCTCGCTAACTCTGGTGTCGGCAGTTTCTACTTAAATGTATTCATTCGTGTCCACTGTCTCCAGATGACTCATCAGGATCTTGCGAGCTATGATGATTTCTGCTGCACTGTCTAGCATTGTCTGTGCCCACTCCCCGTTTTTCAACTGTGTCCTCAGTATTCTCGGCATGTTCGATTACTCTAATCCTGGCCACCTACTTTCTTGGAAATTGAGATTTTTTACTTTGAGCAGGTTCCTTGTCTTTGGACTTGGTGTGCTCTCCTGGGTCTGACCGTCCTCTTCTTTCCGATTTCTGCGAAAAAGATTGAGAGGGACGTGTATCAATACTTTGATATCTATCAGGCTTCTTCAAATTATCCCTATTTCTAAGGTTGTATCTTTTCTCAGAGGGCTCCCTCTGGGGAGACTGGTGTTCTCGAGTCGGAGTTCTTTCCCTCCGTCGAGGAGACCTTCCTCTGGACTGGAAAACTTTTTCTTTGGGAGTGGATTGTTTATTTCCATCCCAGCTCTTTTTAGGAGTGTTTGAATTATTTTTAATAAATAATTTTTCAGGATATTCGAGCAGTTGGGGCTTTACTGGTTTTCCACCCAAGCTGTCTCTACCTAGTTCTTCATAGCATTTTTCTATGATTCTGGCAAGCTCAATTGGTTGATCTGTTATATCTGTTTCCTTCAACTTCTGGCGGATCGTTTTATCCTCCATTGCCAATTGAACTAACTCTCTATATGCCTTTGTTAATTCTCTTATTTTAACTAAGAGTTCTTCACTTGACATTTTATCAATGTCTGGGTGTGGTGTGTAGCTGGCTAGAACCGGCCACGTTGCTCCTGGTCTACCTAGTGGACCGAGCCTGGTAATATGATCATTATGTTTTAGGGCGCCTTTAAACCAGAGCAAATGCTCTTGGAATTTTAATGGGATTTTAATCTCCTCGAAAGGAGCGTACTCTTCCGGTGGATCCACTACTATGTAGTAGTGGAACTCGTGTGTTGCGGCGTTTGCAGCTGGAAATTTTATCCAAGAATAGAATACCTCTGCCTGTCGATATTCGTGTGCCTCTACCACGAAGACGACTGTGCCACCTTGTGTGGTCAGTCCATTTTCTATAAGTTTTGACGTTATAGATTTTCTTAAATGTGCCGGGATGATTATTGCACCCGGTTCAGTAGTCCCTGTACCATCGGGACCCTGCTGAGTCGCATTTACTGCGGCATCAGTTCCGTTGTTTTCTACTGACATTTTATAAATGCAGGTTTTGCAGAGCAGGTCTCCAAGGAGACAAAGATTAGGTGCACAATATTTTGGAACACTGTATCCTTCAACGTTGAATAAACCAGAGCTTTACATAGGAATCTCTTCCTACTAAGTTTGGGCGGATTTTAACCTTTCACCCACTCCAGAGGTCTATTGGAGTATTTACGGTAGAAAGGGGTCTGTGTGAAAAATGCACGACTGAGTTACTCTAACGTCTTGCGTTAGTTTTATCGCCTTACCAAACGTTGGGCGCCATGTAGTGTAGTTCCTATTTTCCCAATAGGCCCTGCGCATTGGAATAACATAAACAGTAGTATGGACGTAGAAGTGCGGATCTTCCAGGTCTCCACTGACTATGCTAAACTTAATTGGGTTTGTTACCAACTAGCTCAGAGGTCACTGGAAACTTTCTTGACTGAATAGGAAGAGATCAGCTTCCCTGGTACAGACAAGAAGGGATTCAGTTTTCCAACAACCGCATAAACATGACAACTTTGCTCCTTAGAATAAGAGCCAATCTCTAGAGTTGTGTGAAACAATAGACAGTTATTTTACTCAGACAGTTGTGCAGATTACTTTCACCAAGATGCAGAGAAATGGAGAGACGGGCGTTTTCAATAAAAATGTATTATTTATTGAACAGTCTTTCTTCTCGTGCAAGAGAAATGAATTGCCACAATTGCAAGACTTGTTAAAAAAGTGCGTACAGTAAAATGAGGATTGCGAAATAATACCGTAAAAGCATTGATATGGTTTCTTAGCCATACAATTGATAAAATGAATAAAATATATACATTCATATATACATTCAGCTAACGTACTCAACTGGTGCTTCTAACTACGCCTACCCCAGTGTACCTGACCTAAGCCTAATACTTGGGAGGGAGTAAGTAAGTAGCAGTTTTAGTTAAGTTGGTTTTGCCAAGGTTTGCTTCAAGAATTCTCTCTAGGGGTTTAGTCAACACCATACCTCTGGAATAGAATGTTGGAGGTATCTCCTTCCAGGACTCGATATCCCAGTTACTCGCAAGAGTAGGCTGGAAACGCCGGAGCTAGATTTTCTCGGCAGGAGAAAAGACAGCGTCTCTCTCAGCGTGTCGAGGAGGAGGAGGGGCAGCGTCCATGGGCAGCTTGTATCTGCTGGGCTCTGCAGTGGACAGCTGTTCTGCTCCTATGTTCACCACACCATCGCTATCATCGATGTCGTTGAGGCAGCGTTTGCTTAAGGCAACATTGGTAATATTTATACCTGAAAGGTGCCTTGTTTGACGTACGTTTTTGGACATAAGGCGTCAATAAAGATGTCACTAGGAAGTGATCGTCTCTCAGTGCTCATTAGAGTTCTATTACTAATCAAAACATAGCAAGCGGGGTTTTCCCAGGTTGCTGAGTTTTTATCTTGTTGAAGAACTCGGAGTGTAATCTAGGAATCTTAGATAGTGGCTTCTGCTGTGCCATTTGCTCTAATGAGCTGCAGAGGAAGCTGCAGAGGAAGAGATTCTGAAATGTGGCTCTGATCGTGTTAGGCCAGAGACGAGTTTCTGAAATATTACTCTTGATCGTTTATGCCATTATAGGGGTACAAATGGATTATAGCCGTATAGGGGCATAAGGTCACAGTATTGATCGGGGTCCTAGATTAGAATGCGACAGCTCCCTCGACTTTTTGGTCGATCCTGTTCAGATACAGTAGGTATATTGGCAAGGACTCTATGACGAAGCATGGCACTAGTAACTAGTGGGTGGGAGTCCTATAAAAACACGTAGGGCTGCCCTTGCAAATTAGTTGTAGAGAGAGAGAGATAGAAACGAAGTGATGGGAATAGGCCCCCTCTCCATTGATTAATAGCCTTAATTTTCAACATCGCTTACTTAAATTACACACCCATGAAAAGGTCGTCATCAGTCAAATGTCTCCCTATGTTTTCGTAACCAACATTTCTGTACAAATGGTTTATACTTGTAGATATGGTGGCCAACAGTTTCGTAAATACTTTTTCTATCCAGGTATGATTATATATTTTCTCCTCCTATGTACATTATATGACAATGTTTGACCAATTTCTTTTCCCTGTAGGGTTTCACCTATGTAAATATTTTGTTTTGCATCCACTGATCTGCTAAACCAGCTGCTGTATAACGTTCCCATTTGGTCTTATTTGTGCTATACAAAACTGTAAATAAAAAAAAATATGAGTGAATAGCTTAATTCCATACAATAATATTATAGAACTGAGCTATATTTTATAGATATAGTCGAGAAGATGTTTTGACCCAGTTATCATATTTTATGTTGCCATTGTGTGATCGTGTACCGTTATCCTGGATTTGTTTGGGGGATTAAAGTAGATATTTTAGGATCCTCGTACATACATACATATATATATATATATTAAAGTTGGGCGAGACACTTAAAGCTTGAGGCAGAGGCCTGGCTCAGTTAAAGGTCCTTTTGGAACCTCGAGCCCAAACCAAGATGAGCTTTATGTGGCTCCAGCCTGCCACCCTCGCTCTGCCTGCCAAAAAGTTAACTAAAAATGAAGCATTAACGTTTGAGGTAAAAAGGAGTCACACATACATACCTATTTAGTGGTTGATCTGTACTGAGAGAAACCAGAAACCTAGAGATTAATCCTGCCCCCCCTGTTTAACCAAACCGTGTGATCTTTTGCGAATATTTTGTTTCACCTGCCCCTTTTTCTTCAGCACTTCATAATAAATCTATAATGTGACTTATTATTATTTTCAAAGTAGCCGAATGTTAAAGAAATGACCTTATTTTTTATTTTGAAGAGACATCAAATAGTTTTACGTGGTGCATTATTTACATGGCAAACATTTACAGAGCTCGGCTTGTGAAAGGGCTCTTAGAGCCGAGCCAGACCCTTGGCTTGGCACCTGTTAATTTGATGGCTCACTCACCTATAAAAGATAAAATGCTATGTCGTCATTGCAAAAGGGCACGCTCAAGTTGCTCAAACCCAGGTGCGAGTATCCCTTTCATACCTATTTCCTTCTGTGCACTGGAGATGCGTTATTCTTACACTTATTAATAAACACATTTTTGGCTGCTAATGAGGAATGCTTTATGGCTTTTGGCAATGCGGTTTAACTTCGTCAAAAAGAAACTGCTAAGGCCAGACCCTGGGTTAGCGCGCTGCCTGCGGTTCTGGAAAAATTAATGGCGCCCCAGGGCCTCGCTGGAAACTTAAGATTTATGAGTTCTGGCGCATCTCTGCAAATCAGCAGGGATGCGCCAGAACTGATGCGTCACGCAATTCCCTCCTTGCGGCACCACAGATGCGCCGCATTTACAATGCGGCGCACCATGGTGCAAGGAAGGGCAGATGCGTGACGCATCTTGTGGTGTACGGGCGGCGCATTGCTGGAGTATAGTCGCAAGTGCGGCGCAACTCCTTGCAATGTACAGAGGCCACCCATACATAACGTGGTGCGTCACTCCTTACGCCTGCTTAACCACATGCGCGCTGCTGTTATTCTGCTGTCATGCTGACTTTTTAAAAAACCCATTGTTCATGACGAGCTGGGCTCGTCATCAGTGTTTGAGGAGGCTACACCATGACGAGCCCAGCTCGTCATCAGCCTCGAAGGGGTTAAGCAGGCGTAAGGATTTGACGCAGCAGCGTCGTAAAACTGACTCAGTGAAATCTTGTAGATTTCACTACGTCAGTTTTACGGGGCTTTCCTACGAGGGAACGCCCACCCTGCGACAGAATGCCCACATGAAACCTGACGCAGGTTTCATGTGGCGCAGGGCTTTACAACGTGACGCATCTGCCTAGATGCGTCACGTTGTAAATAGGTCGCAAGGATGCGCCACGTTTCTGCGCTGTTGCGTCACGCAACGGCGGCGTAAACGTGGCGCAAGTCCGTCATAAATCTACCCCTTAGTGTTTTAAAGTAAAGGCTGCCCTTATGTTCAATATTTAAAAGTGAAAGCAGGCACCATGAGAAGTAATTAAAAGCTACAAATCACCAGATGCCCAGTGCATGTACCTTTTAAGCATGCTGTACTCAGAGCGCGCTGTAGCAGCAGCAGCTTTTACAAGTGGAACAAGCCCAATCCTCCTTAAAACAAAGTCCAAAACTAACTACCATCCTACCAAAAAGAAGCCCAAATGACGATTGGCTGCTAGGATGGAAAGATCAAGGGAAGTTTGGCATGGTATTAAGACCAGTGTTGGAGAAGCTGTTGTGTGTCCGAGTCAACCGGAGATCTTTGCTCCTGAATCTGGCGTGTGATGTATGCGTCCCAATTCCCAGGGTGATGGACACACACGTCCGCTTGCTCATACCTCCCTAACTGATGAGGTACCGGAAAGGACCACCCTTTCTTCCCTGTCCTCAATTCTTGAATGAACCAGCATTGCTACCGGAACGGAATTATCACTGGTAATGTGATATCCATGATTGTGCCACAATACAGCCCAGAAGAGTCACAATTGTACCACGCTGTGACGGACCACGTGCCGACTGGTGTTTTGGTTTCTGGATTGATCTGGATTGATATAAAAATCCCCATTAAGATATTCCTGATGTTGACCTTCATAATTTCTGCATGAAAAATTCGTAACAAGTTTTGGTTTTTTACACTAAAAACCTTCACCCTTATACGTGCACAGGACTTGGGGCCAGATGTAGGTCGCCAAATACCGGTCGGTAACGGCCGATTTCGGCTGTTACAGACCGGTATTTGGAGATTGAGATGTAGGGGGCCTAACATTTACCTATTCGGTAAATTTACTGATTCGGTAAAGTTACCGAATCAGTAAATTACCGAATCTGTAAATTTACAGAATCGGTAAATCTAGATGTAGGTGGCACTGAAAACAGTGCCACAGGCCCTTCAGAATTCGCAATTTACCATGAAATACTACTTCATGGTAAATAACGAAGTCCTGTGTACATGCACATCTGTGCATGTACACCTGTGCCATGTGGCACACATACATGCCCTAAGGGCATGTATGTGTGTCACATAAGCCAGAATCAGGGGTGCAACAGGGTGTCAAAGTGACACCCTGTACCCCTTGGCAAATTGGTAATTTTACCGAATCGGTATTTACCGATTCAGTAATTGACATTTATTCCTATGGGCCTCAAGGCCCATAGGAATTAATGGCAATTACCGAATCGGTAAATACCGATTCGGTAATTACCAAATCATACCGATTCGGTAAAAATTACCGATTTATTACCTACATCTCATTTACCGAATCTAGAATACCGAATCGGTAAAATTCGGTATTCTAGAGTCGGTAAATGAGATTTACCTACATCGGGTCCCTGGTTCTATATTCACTGTGTGGGTCTTGACTTAAACATTCGCACAGGTTGTTTCATTTGGGTTTGTTCCCCCTGACCTGTTACCACCGTGTCTATTCGTCCGCATCCTTATCCTCTTGCGTACTTGCCTGAGCGCCATTTTTTCCTGTCCTTAATCTAAACCCTCCACCGATACAGCAATGTACTTTTTATTGTTGCATACCTTTCCTGTTAGATAGGCCCGTTCCCACATCTCAGAATGGTAGGCACAGGCCGAGCGGCCTTGGGGCTCAGATAACATGTAACCAGCACCAAGACTGTGGCTCATCCCTGTTTGCTACCTTTGTTCACTGTTGCCTGGACTGGAATTTTCCAGGTTGGGCGTGTTATTGGGGTATTGGTAATGCACAATGTCCAGCTCCATGCTGGGGGGAGGCAGGCCCTCAGCAGTCATCTCAGGAGACTGGTCAGACTGGGCTCTGCTGCAGCACATTACAAATTAACTATTTGGTTTGTATTCTCCATTGTTTGGAAGGCAGAGAGGTGGTCATGAGTGACCCGGTGGCCCTAATTGGGTCACTTCCTTGACTGACTCCCCAGACATCAAGCATAGATTGCAGCTCAAACAAAAAGAATTCAAGGATATCATCTAGGAGGCAGCAAAGATGCACTATCAGGCGACCCAACATAGGCTTTACGAGGTGGGGGATAAGGCTGGCAAGCTACTGACGTGGCTAGATACGCGTGAGAGGGCCACCAGATGGGTGTTCAAGTTAGAGTCGGTTGAGGGAACCCCGCTTAAGGATAGACAGGATATAGCAGACACCTTTGCGGAAAATTTTAAGGGGACATATGCATTTGCACAGTCATCCACCCAAATTGCGACTCAGGAACTACTGGCTACCCTGGGACTTTCTGCAGTGGAGGCTGCGGAGAAGGAGGAGTTGGTAGCTGATTTAACTGAAGAGGAAGTTGTACAGGCCATCGGGGCACTCCAGGCAGGAAAGGCAATGGGACCAAGTGGACTTCCAATAGAACTGAATAACATTAATGCACCCAAAATCGCACTATATCTGGTGTGGATGTATGAAGAAAGTGTGGATAGAGGTAGTTTACCCGAGAGCCAAAGAATAGCTAGTATTGTAGTAATACATAAAACTGGGAACCCACCCGAAAAATATGACTCCTACAGACCCATATCTCTGCTAAATCCAGAAGTAAAAATCCTTGCCAAAGTTTTGGCCATTCTTTTGACCCCATTGCTGCGCAAACTGGTCCACTCGACCAGTCAGGTTTTATGCCAAGTAGAAGTACTGCGTTTAATCTCGTTGGTCTGAATGGGGTCCTATGAAGAGCAGACACTTTCATAGAAGAGGCAGTGATAATGTCATCGGATGCCAAAATGGAGGAATGGGAAGACAGAATTTCCCTATATGCGGATGACATTCTGCTATATCTAGCAAAGCCATACTCCTCAATCCACAGAGTATTACGCCTATTTACACTCTATAAAAAATACTCGGGTATACAATATATTGGGACAAGTCACTCATATATATACTATGCAGAACGGACATTAACTTCCCTGGGGTCTTTACTGCTAAAATAGTCACCGTAGGGTTAAAATATCTTGGGGTCAATGTTACGACTAACCCAACAGTGTTCCATGACAGAAACCTGGTTCTCCCACTGCGAAGACAAGAAGATGTGCAACATTGGAAGACCCTGGCCCTCACATTGGTTGGCAAAGCCGCATTATACACAATTATGGCTCTTCCTCGATTTGTACATATACTTCAAAATACCCCATACCCAGTGCCTGATAGATACTTTAAGGCAATAGAATCAGAGATTAGAACGCTGCTCTGGAACAATGGTAACCAGCGTATAGCACTGACAAAAGTCACGAAGAGTCGGTATGATGGGGGGATTGCCTTACCGGCAATTTGGTATTATTACTGGGCATCTCAATTGATAGTGGGTAACCACTGGATGCATTGGCCAGAGACAGAACCCGCCTATAGAATGGATAGGTATATAACATGTTCCCAGGGAATTACTTGAGAAAAATATAGGGGGGTGAAAGCATGTTCCGGGTAAGATGCCATCTTCTACGGCGGTGACTTGTGGCATAGGGCCTTGAAGGAGCTGGGGAGTAATAACATGATAACGAAGGCCACTCCATTCTTAGAAACAGGACAGTTGGGATTACTAGCGAAATTGCCAGGATTTGATAAATGGAAATTGATTGGACTTAATAGGGGAGGAGATTTGATGAAAGATAGGAAAATTATTCCCTTCAAGGACCTCCAAAAAGATTATGAGGTAAATGAGGGGGTAAGTTTCCAATACCTCCAGGTCCGTAGTGCACTATAAAAAGCACTCCCTAAGGATGCTAAACTCTTGGCCTTTAGAAGATAGGCTTTTAGATGACTATATACCAAAAAAGGCAACATCTGGGACACACAGAAAGATACTGAATAACTTACCCCAAAAGTTGGGAAAATACGTTTAAAATGAGTGAATGATGTAGGGGATATGAATGACGAGGAATGGCAGGAAGCGTTGGCGTCCACTCGAGAGGTGGGGATTCGCTCAAGGTTTAAATTAGTCCAGCTATAGGTCCCGCACTGTGTGTACTATACCAATGTGACGTTGGTTAAAATGGGTGTGCTGAACTCACCATTATGTCCTAGAAGTTGTGGACAGGATGGAACATTTATATACCACAGGTGGGAATGTCCAGTGATTAAGCTTTACTGGGATAAAATAACGTCAAAACTGCTAGCTCTGTGTGGAAAAGAAGTGGAGGCAGCACCCCCTGGTGTCTCCTTAATTTATGGGATGCAACAGACCTAAATGCAAAAAAAATAGCATGGGTCTCCCTGAGATGTATGGTCGCAAAGTGTAACATTGCAAGGGCGTGGAGAGATGCGACTGGCCCGAGATATTGCGACTCGGTGACAAACATGGATTGGTGTATGTATGCTGAAAGAGAGGTCTACGAGGGTAGAGGCTGCCCACAAAAATGGTCCAAGATCTGGGGGTGTCATATAGATATACTTTGCCTATATGCTGTGTTAAGTTAGCATGAGCTTATTCGAAGATTAAACGCCATTTTACCTTTCTGCTGCTTCTGCACACGACACATAGCTGTTGCTTTAGCTTTGAGGCTAGTAGAATGTTTTGATTCATGCAAGAATAATATGTTGTTACTCTGATATCAGCCTTGCTTGGTGAGCTGTGTCTGTACAGTGAGTGCAGAAACCTTCAAGGATATCTCAACACAGTGGTTGTTATGAGGTCTGATCTTCGCACGCTCCTAGACATAACATACATGCAGTTGCGGCCAAATTCTGGCTTTAGGCGCGTTTTATATTGCTTTGCACAAGAGCATACAAACACACTTGATGGTGCTTCGCATGCAGAGAGCTGGTGGAAGATGTTGTGATCCCTTACCACTAGAATCTTGAGGTATGGGGCCGCCCTGCTAAAAACCCAAAGAGACCTTCTTAGATATAATATAATATACCAGCTAGGGAGGGTGAGAATTAGGTGTTACTGAACCCTATTCGTTTTAGCATTTTACCATGCTTTCACCTTTTGTGTTCTATGGACTAGTGACTATGCTGATTACTTTGTTTCTTATAATATGTTTGCTTGTATTAGCTAAGATACTGCGTCTGAGAACACTGCATTAGTGAATAAACATTTCAAATATGCACGTGTCCTCTTTTTCTCCTTGTTCTGGATTGAAATGATTGTATAACGAAAGAGTGTTCATGTGTTCCACGTTACCTGAAGTGTACAAAGTCCATGTTCTGGTTTGTCTAAGCATTGGGGGTTTGTGATCACCAATGAGACACTGTAGCTAGTCTGGTAGGGGATTTTGGGTACTAAGGTGAGTTTTGGCACACCCTAATTCACTGAGGTTCCAACTCTCTTTGCACAGTTCTGTATGAGAACCGAATCCCTGCGACAAGGGGCATGGAACAAATACCGAGGGATGATTTGTATGCCGATGGCAGACCATGACCGATAGCGGGATTAAAGTCAATGGAGAATTGTTGTCATTGTGTATGCGATGCTGTAACAACATGCATAACAGTATATTGAGGTCAACTGTTTATGTTTTATATCGGTGTTTAATAAAAAGAATTATCACAAAAAAAAGTTACAGGGGCCTAAGCGCGAACTACCCCAAATAGCCAAAAAAAGGCTTAGCACAGGGGGTGAAAAGGCCTATCAGCGAAGGGGTTATGAATGGGAAGAATAGGGCTATTAACAGTGTTATTAGTTGTCTCCTCAACCACTCCTTTCTCAATCAAATCCTGCACTATTTTTACCAAAGTTCGCTCACTTGCCTGCGGTATCTTATACTGAGGAATACGAGGTAAAATAGCACCTTCCTTGACACAAATCAAAACAGGCGATATCCGCAACAAACCCACATCTGTGTCGCCCGTTGCCCACAGTGTGGGTGGCACAACTTTAAATGAGCAGGGAGGGGCGCATCTTTAGACAAACACTGTGTAGCGCGCTCAACATTAGGACCCATCGTCATGTAGACACCCTCCGGGGAGCAGTAAGTGGTGGCATGCAACTTCTTCAACAAATCCAAACCCATCAAATTTTCTCCACAATTAGATGTCAAAAAGAATGGCGAATCCACAGTAAAGGGACCAATAGTGAGCTCAATGGGTTTTAAAATAGGGGTTACAAATGTACACCAGAAAAACCTACCGAAACATTATTATGGCCAGTCAGAGTCTCCCTGGGACCGAAGTACGGGAAATAGAACTATTTGTTGCACCTGTATCCACCAAGAACCCTTTAGTCAAACCATGCACATCCGCACTAACATACGGAACACGCTGATCTACAGGTATCTGAACCGGTCCCTGGCTGTCCTAGCTGTAGGACATACCTGTCATCTCATCCGTATCATAATCATTGTGATAGTACTGTCCACCCGAGCATCATCAAAATAATTCTGATCAGAGCGACACTGAGAGGCCACAGCATTTTGAGCCCTGACTTGGACACAAGCTCCACGACCCCTTCCACGAGGACCTTGTCCTCTAGGAGCCGCTACCTTCTACAAAAGCACCGGACACTCACTGCACCACTGTCCCTCCTCTTTACAAAATATACACTGATTCACCCCAAAAGGCGCCATATTACCAGGCCTGCCAGTGCGTGGAAGCAGTCAGGCCATACCACCTCATCCTCTACCGTTCCCTCTAGAAGCCTGCTGTAACAAACCTTCGTCTTCAAATCTTTGTGCTTCTTTTCCGTCTTCTCCTTATTTTCCCTGTGCTCATAATACTGTGCCATATTCAAAATAACGGAAGGGGAGGAAGTGGACCAGGTACTCTCGGATGCCTGCAATAGAGTCGAAACCTAAGGAAGCAAATTGGAAACAAACCTATTAACAAACAGCCACACACCTCCTTCGACCGCCACATCCTGCCCACTATAATCTAAGAACACCCCCTCAAACTGAGTGAAAACATTTGATACACTCTCATCCTTCTTCTGGCGGCATGCTGACAGCTTGTCCCAATCAACTTTCCTCTGAGGGATGATAGAATGCATATACGGGATAATGTGGCCCGGCAAGGCAAGTATCTTCGCCATAGGCTTATCACCTGGTTTCATCTCCTGATGCCAGGCTTTAATCTGATCCCAGGTACCACCCAATTCAGCAACATGGTCCTGCAAGTGTACTTGTCTCCAAATATGAACCGGAACTAATAAACCAAAGAACATTCTAATATCAGCAAGCGCCATCACTGCTGAAGAGGCAGCTTCAGTCAGCTCTTTATAATAAGCGATGGGATTTTTCATAGGGTCAGGTAACTGAGTCTTAAGGAACAAAAGTTTGCTTCTTTTCGGTGGGGCATAAACCCACTGTTCTTGGAAACGGGCCTCTACCCTCGTCCTAGTAACATGATCATGCTAATCCCTTAGTTCTGGTATCTCTGGATGATTGGGATGAACTTCTCGCATCGAAAACCTAGTTAATGGGGTGGGGCTCTTCCCAAGCAACCTCTCCCAGTAAGCAACCAACGTCGCAACATTACCAAAAACACGAGCAGGCTCTATATCAGTAACTTACACATAATCCTTAATATCGTACATGATCTGTAGCGCTGCACCCTTGAAATGCTGCTCACACAGACAGATAAAAGTAGCCAAAATATGCTTGAGTGCATGATGTTGTTCAAAAGCTCATACTCCTTCATGACACTCCACACATCTTCCACACCATAAATGTTACAAGCCCACTGTGCAGCCTAATTTGCCACCACCTGTTTATCTGCATCTCCCACATCAGATCGGACCAATGTCCTTCCCATCTGTTCCTTCAATTTCGTCCAATTTCTATCCTCTGGGCCAAGTAACGGTGTCCCACTACTCAATGTTGTTGGGGAATTAAGGAACACCGTGGGGGCAACAACAGGGGGGATGAGCACTAATGTCGTTTTCGGCTGCGTCGTGGGTGTAAGAGCTAGAGAGAGAGCAAGAGAGACCGAAGCAATAGGCCTAGCAGGAGCACTAACAATCACAGTTGCCACAGATGGCGAAGGCAAAGAATGGATGGGGGTGCCGTGGCCAGGGCAGTCTGAGTGACAATGACAGAAGCAGGAACAGTAGAGACAGAGGAACCGGGCAGCTGGGCTTGGGAGGGAAGAGTAGGATAGATCTTCTGCGGGGCATATGGGGGCGAGTATCTAACAATTGCTCCACATATAAATTATTTTCTTCTTGGGCCACATAGGATTTATCAATTTGCAATCGCAATCTCCTATCCGCAAGTTCAACCCCTATCTCTTGCTTTTCTCGATCATGCGCTACAGCCTTCTGAGTCAATGTTTGCATTTTCCCCTTTCTGGCCTCTTTCCCTGTTTTTATTTGCTTCTGTTTTACCTCTTTTTGCCATGTTCTAGGGGAATCAAACATAGGCTGCCTGCTTCTTCTCACAAACAACTTTTCCTGTAAATGCCCGTCAACTGCCACTGCAACTCGGCATTGTCCCTCGTATATTCGTGCCATAATGTGCTCAATATAATAGAGCTAAGGCCATGTTTTACATACATGTCAGAATGCGGAGTGCCTTCTGGAGGAACTGGCTGACTTTGTTTCAGTCGAGCATCAGCAGAACAACAACAACAACAACAAACCAAAAAACTACTGGCATTTTCAAAAGTAAGCCAAATTTGTTATGTTGGGGGAGGAGCTACGCTAGTAACCAAGATGGCCGCATAAACTCCCGGGCTCCGCCGACCTCCGCCAGCAACTCGTATATCCTGCAAACTATCCTGACTTCACACCGAACTCCCGTATGTATGAGGAGTAACTGACTCTGAAGGCGCAATCCCGAACTTTCTATCATACCGGGTGACAGAGATACGCCGTGTTTTATTCTTGACCTACCCCGGAGCGGAAGCCGGGGCCTCGATTTCCAACCCATCCGGGCTGGAATCGAACAACATCGGCTGTGAACCCTGGGCTTTGTCCGGTCTCCCGAACGGAGATATAATCTTCCTGTTTTTGACGGCGATTTCATATCCTGCCTGCAACACACACGCTACGGCGTGTCACATCGTTTGCTGCGGCCCCGTATCCTACGTCCGGAGACACAGTAAGGTTGTCGTGGGAGTGAGGACGGGAGCCCTGATCAGCGGCAAAGGAGTAACGTCGTGAGGTGAGAGCGCCCGTTGCTGGTGTCCGCTCCAGATTTGCTTGCTACCCCAGAGAAGCCGGCCTCCGGGGTTTGCATCCTGATCTGTGGCTTGCGAGGGGAGATGGAGGAGACAGAAGACTCGCACCCGCTGCACGCCGTAATGGCGGCCATCAGAGCGCTCCACTCACAGATCACTGTCAACTACCAGGCACTGTCGGAAACAATGGACGATCTTTGCCGGAGACCGGACAGCGGCTTTTTGCCATCATTGCAGCCAGCCTTGGTGCCAACGGAACATTGTATATCCGACTTCGAGGTCCCCGCGCAGACGCCGGATCCCTTTGGTGCTGCGGATTCCTATACTACGGATAGCGTACACATGAACATTGTCTGCGTTTCCTGCTTGAACCCTATCTCGCTGATATGGACAACCTTGACTGCCTTAACAAGATCACCTGTGACTATTGGAGAGTTTCATCATTCTGCCATGTTTTTTCTCGCATGCTTTGTGCGGATCGTGAACTCTTATCCTTTACTTGGCTTGCTCGTATTGACTTGAATTTTCATGCAAGCTTTATCGCTCTCACTGTTGCTGTGGCCCGGGTTATAAGTGCTCGAGTGAATATTCGTACTGGCCAGGGTTAACTTGTGGGGCTTTTCAGGATACGGGACAACAATTTACTCTGCTGTTGGGATTGTGACCTGTTAACTGCGGGAGTCGGGTGGTATGTTTGGTGCTTCCCGGGATTGATAGTGTATTTCGCTGCATTTATTTTGAACTTGTTCTGGGTGGTCGCATCTGGTGGGGGATGGGGAGTCCGGGAGTGTGTTTTTCTGTTTCTCCTCCTCCGCTACTTTCTCCCTTTAGGGATGCTTCGGGCGACAGGCTCGCTGCTAGTGGGTTAGGCGTAGCCATTGCAGGGGTGCAGGGTGGCGGGGGGGTTTGTTATTTTGCCTTTGTTTCGTTCTATGGCCCCTTTTTCTTCTCTCTCTTCTCTCTTTCGGGTTTCCTCTGGGCGACAGGCGCGCTGCTAGTGGGGTAGGCCGTAGCCATTGCGGGGCAGCAGGGTGGGGGGTGAGAGGGGGGTTTGTTATTTTGCCTTTGTTGTGTTCTATGACCTCTTTTCTTTTTCTTTACTTGCAGGGTCCGGTAGCGATAACTTTCGGTTTCATCCTGGAGTAGATGAGTGGGCGGGGTTTGGGGTGGGTGGCTGCGATGATAAGATAGGTAGCTTTGTTCTTTCCTAGGGAACTAACTGGTGCTTGCATTTATATTGTTGATCTATTTTGATTCACGACTACCTTTAACACCTACCCGCATTTTTGTACCTCCGAGTGTGTAAATCTGGATATCCTGTATTTTCTTCTTTATCTCATCTTTGGGGGGGGGGGTTAAATATAAAATGAAACCTTCTCATATCCTTGATTCGCAATGTTTCCGATACACCGCCTATCCTTTACCGCTGCCGGACCCATGGGTTGTCGGCTGAATAGCTGTGTTATTGGCATTACTGATCCGTGTTACATACCTGTGGTACCGGCCCCTGCTGTTGCAGGGCTACTTTTGTATCTTGTGTTGAACGATATAATAAAGGTTTTCAAAAAAAAAAAATTGTTATGTTGCTGGGCAAAGTGCTCACAAACACTTTCCATCCAAATCGGTCCTCAGACCGTACCAAATGCAAACCTAATTCGGTCCTCAGCCTCTACCAAAGACTACCCAAATTTGGTCCTGATGCCGTACCAAAGATACACCAAAATGACACCATATCCACAAAGAACCAAAACAAACTCACCTGGTGCACACAGGTCAAACAAAGTTATTCTCCACTGCCAACTCTGGACCAAACGGTCAGATCCAATGGTTTGCCCATTCAGGACCCCAGTCGGGATGACCGCTGGGCAAGGCACTGACCGGTCAGACAGATGGGGCAGCTGCGAGTCCAGGACTCTCTCGTGCAGGGATCCCTGGTCCGTCCGTCCGAACCAACGTGGCCCGATCTCCTCACCCGTCCACGGGCGAGGATGGGTCACCCTACGGAGTACCTGTTCTGGCGCCAACTGAAGGAAGTCTGCAGCTTGCGGAACCAAGTCCTAATAGCTGTTCCATGATATCGCATACTATATACTCTTAAGTGCATTATAATCCTCGCGGTTAAATGCTAACTTTGGTATTGCTTTATCAAAACATGTCGAGTAAGGTGTCATACGAATTGGAATACTAACCCCTCGCCAATTCTGGCGACGGGGTTAGCATTCCACCCTTCTAGAGGGACACGACATGTATGTAACTGTGAACCCCGGTTAAAGTTAAACGAAGCCTCAGCTCCACAAAATGGATGCTGCCACCACAGACACGAGTCTGACCCCCTACAGCTGGGAGTCCTTCCAGCGAGGGGAGCCTGGACAAAGGGTTTCCTGTCAGGGGCGGTGCTAGCACCGTCCCAGACATGGTTTTGTGTATCCTGGGTAGGCAGGGCTTTTCAGGAAGGTGACTGCTGAGTGGCACCCCGGTGCTCACTATGCATAGGCCGGTCAGAACCAGTTCCAGGGGCACACCAGCCCCTGGCCTGGGGAAAGTCCGGCATGGCAGAGGGGTGTAACCACCCCCCTCCTAGTCCCACCCATAGGCAGGACCTAGTCACCGGGTCAGCCCCCTTTTTTAGTATAAAGATGGGAGCGGGCCCCCTGTTCAAATTAGATCATCTTTGGAATCAAGACACGACTTTCTGCGAAAGGACATCAAGATTTCTTCTTCAAGATTCTCCCTTGTGGCTAAGGAGTAGTCACCCTGCATCAAGCGGGCACCATCCTAAGAACACTGCGGTCTGCTGCAAGTCCTTCTTCACGAATCCGACGACCCAGCTCGACGAGCCCCGGCTTCCCTGGCACCTCTGACCTCTACTCACCTCTACAGCAAAGCTGAGAACTGTGAGTGCGACGAGACCTCGAGGGACCGACGATCGCCAAGACTGCACGACTTCTTTGCAACAAGCCCACGGAGTGCTCCACTGGTGAGTGCTTTGGGGTCCGAGAAGCCCCAACCCTGAGCAGCTCCAGCACCGAAGATCAGCCCTCCAGCATCTCCACGATCTGCGTGGGGCCCTTCTGCTTTTGCATGCTCACCGCGCTGTGTGGCTACTAGCCAGCTGGCTTGTGGCCTTCTACACGACGCCCGACGACATCACTGCTGCTGGTCTGGTTGCTCCAGACTGGCCCTTGCTTCCTTCTTCAAGAGAGGCACCCCGGACCCTCCTGGTCCACTCCAGACGCCATTTTGAGTCCACCGCGTGGGCTTGAATTTGCCAAGGCTTTGTTGCCCAATCCTGGGTCCAGCGACGCCGACAGCTTCAATCTTCGTGGGACAGCTCGCTCCTCCATCCTGGTCGCCGACAACGCCTCCTGGTCCGTGAGATCTGCGAGCACAGCGTCACCCACTCACCTAGTCGAGGTGACTACCATCCGGTGCCCTCCTGGTGCCACCTGACTACTGGCTAGTAGTCACAAACTTGGTCCCCTCTGCTTTCAGGTGTCATCTTCCTTCGATCCAGGCTTGGATCCATCGAACTTTCTTCACTGGTCGCCTGCCAGCAACTTCTTTCTTCCAGGCTCCTGGTCCGTCTACGAGGATTCCCGACGTCTTTTGAGACCTATGCAGCTGCAGCCCCTGGGCTAGGTAACTTCGGCATTTCGGTGCCCCAGCATAGCCTCACTATCCAAGGGTCAGAATCCACTTTCGTTTTCCTCCTACCAGGTCGGGTTCGCCCGAGAACACTAACTTTGTCTTTACTAGCTACCATAGACTTTGTCCCGCATCACGCGTGAGAGTGCACACTCTGCACCCGAGTCCCCTGGGTCTCCTAGAAGTAATCTGAAGATTCTATAGTCAAGATCTAGCGATTCCAAAGTCTATTAGTACTGTACTTACCTGCTAGTAATTTCGCATTCCACTTTCAGAGTATATGGTTTTCCGTGCCCCTCGGGCATTTGTATATACTGTGCTAACTTAAGTATTTTCGTAAGAGTTTTGTTTTGTGCTTAGTACCCTGTCCTCATAAAGAGTACAGGGCTGTTGTGATTTTAATAAATACACTGTTTATTTTCATAACACTTGTGTGGTGTCCTTTCACTTGGTGTTCAAGGGGTATATGTGTGGTATAACAGCTGGCTTAACACGCCCTCTCGAGTCTTTAGCCTTAGACTGCTCGTATCCACGCTACTAGGATAGCTGGTCTATAAGGTTGACTTACAACCAATCATCAATAAGGGTTGCTGGACTGATACATAGTGTTCACTAGAATAGTGAGCACTGCATATCAGGCCACCTTCTCACATATAGTGCATGGGAGAATTTAAAAACCGTCCATCTCATGAAATTTCAGAAATTGGGAACATCTCCTGGATTCGAACTGTTGTATTGTGCGGAGGCCCCGGTAACTATAAAGAAGTTAAGTTACCTAGGTATATAAAAAAACGAAATCACTCCGATATCGGTGATTGTTAGAAACTGCCAGCTCACAAAGGTCCGTTGCGTAAATGTCTCAAAAACGTCTTAAAAACGTGACCTACTCCGTAGCAGCGTTATATCACAGGCAATGATAGGTTCCCATATCTGGCAAACCTTGTTTGTGAAAGTACGCCGCTCACGTCCTCCGTCCTTCTCAAGTGGCGGGAAGTTCCACTCGAGTGGAATCTTGTCTGACCAACCTCCTGGGATTGCTGCAGAGGTCCTGACTTCAGCAAGCATGGTGATACATTATGTAAAATTCAGAACCCATAAAGACACGCCCAAACTGGAAATTTCCAGTCGGAACCAGCTAGACAAAGAAGCTACAGAAGATGAGTTTCTATCCTGAGACCGGGCACATGTTATCTTGCTGCCAAGGTCACTCTTCCTGTGACCGCCACTCTAAGGGTGGGAGCAGGCCTATCTAAGGGGTAAGATATGCGCTAATAAGACATTGCATTCTTTAGTACAGCGAGGCCAGACCTTGGAGAAACCAAAAACATTGCAGCTACTTTCAGCTGGCGCAGAGAGACAGAGGTTAGTTTCGATCATGGTACAAGATGGCGGCGGAATATAGAATGGTGCAGTGAATGCTAACTTAAGACATACAATGCATGAACAACATAGCGGAAACATTTTTATTCCAACAGGGAATAACCAAAGAAAGTGGAAATGATGCAACAAATCACAGTATTATCATCTGTGGAATCCACTTGGGAGCAGCAGAGGAGAAACTCATACTAAAGGCACTACACAACCATACAATACTTAAACTCAAATTACTACACATGGATAAAACATCTTGCCATATGACACACTGTCCAGTGCAACGAACAACGGATTGTGTTGCTTGCCTATAGAATGGTGTGCACTGCACACTGTACCAATTGCTATTATGCACTTTCTGTGAACCCGTAAGTGCTTATTACATTTTTTGTGTTAGTGATCAGAGTGGAAGTTGATCTCTGGATTTTTCTGAGCCTCTGTGACTTAGGGATAGCCCATGGCAAGAGTAGTTAGAACAGACTGGGAAGGCGCTTGTTCGGTACAAATGTCTGATTACACGTACTGATGCTGGCTGGCAGCCATGATGGTTGCTGCCGCAAATGTACATGGTAAGTCTTGGATGCAGCGAGTTAAGAAGCAGAGTCACATTTAAGAGCAGATTCTCACGATAGGTGTCAGTCTATTCCATCAGTATAATTGAAACCATCAGAAGTGGAATCGATTTTTCACCTTCACCCATAAGTTTGTATTCCCAAGTGTGAAGAGCAGTTGAGTCACCAGGCCTTATTATCAGCATAAATGTTTCCAAATCATCAGACATTGGCCAGCATGTGAGCCTCCCCTACCTGCATTTAAGGAACACCCATATAAGATTCCTCATAAGTGTTCCAGTACCATCTGTATTTTTTATGTATATATTTTTAGGTCTGGGTTTTGTTAGTGCAGCTATTGTTAACAATTATCAAGAGGGACCTTTGCATCCGGCCCTTTCAACCACTGGTTTTGGGCAGGTTTTACACTACATTAGGAGAGGGGGGCCGCTCGGCCCCCACGCACACATGGCTGGGCCCGGCCCCCCTTCATCCGTCCTGATTGGTCCCGCCGTTTGGCCTGGAAGCAGTTTTGCGCTTCCGGATCACGGGGCGGGACCCGTAGCAAAGGGGGGTTTAAGAGCCTGGGGAGTGCGGGAAGCGTCCTCTTTGTGCCCCGCGCTTCCCAGGCTTGCTCCTCGCCCCGCTGTGGGGCTTCTAATTTTCTTTTTCTTTATTTCACTGCAGGTTTTGCTTCCAGGTGTCTGGGACTCGGAGAGGCGGTCGGCGTGCCCAGCGATCGTGAGGAGAGATTGGGGACTGCAGCTGGAGCTTCGTGTCAACCGTTGCGGTGTGGGGAGCGAAGCGGAGCATTGGGCATCAGGCACAAAGAGTGGGTTTTTAATGCGGAAATAGGTAAAACGACTTACGGGTACGTTGCGGGCTTCGCGGTACGCCGCTAGAAGATTGGCCCGGCAGAGCGAGAGGAAGCGGGAAAATATACTCGTAACGAGTCTCTCGGCAATTGGGGCGGTGCAAAGCAGGGTCGGCCCGGGCAGCAAAGGAACGGGAGACCGGTGCTGGGTGTGCTTTAGCAAATAACGGATTGCTGTTCATTTAGGCGGGGGCAGACTATAGTTACATATTAAACAGCTGTAATTGCAACTTGAAAAGGTCAGGCTGGGGAAAGTCAAAATTGTTTGTAAGGTGGGATTCTGGGCAAATCACTTAACAAGGTGAACTGTGCTGGGGCCAGAGAAGGTTTGATAGCTGATTCTGGTTAAAACAAATTGCACTTGATAAAGCAATTTTAAGACAGTATTTTTCTTTTACAATAGCATGTTTTGCATCAGCATACCTTCTGATCAGGCCAAGTTTTACATTATACTCTTTGTATAGCAGTTTGTTTGGCTTAGCATACTGTTGGCTACATCCCAGTGGCAGCCTTTTGATTAAGGGACCCTGCGGGGAACAAACTTTTGCGTTTAAATCAGCCCGTGTGATTTAATAATATCAATGCAAAGTATTTAGGAAGCATTTAAATAGTTTGAGACAAAAAAAATTCCCCAACCTTTTGAATAACTTGAATTCGGTTTTTTAACAATTTTTCTCATTTTAGGAGCAAAAGACAAGGGCCGCTGTGGACCGGGTAGCTGGGGAGCTCACGGTGGACAGCGGATCTTGAGGACACGGGCAGGCCTGCATTTCACTGCTTCTGGCGGGCCGCGGGGCTAGAGTTCGCTCCCCAAAACACTCCAGGCTAGCTGGTGTGTGCGGTCACAGTTGCATGGTGCTTACGGCCAGCTCGTGAGCCTCCGACTTGGACAGGTACAGCGCACATTGTGCCGGTAGCTAACAGAATGCACTGTGCAGTGATGGTGTAAGAGCAATATGTCTGCCAGACGGGGTGCAAGGAATTCGCGCATGGAATTAATGTTTAGAACAATGATGCGCAGAATGTCAGCAATGGACAAGAGATTGGGGAAGGTGGACAAATTGGATCGGACTGTCGCTGAACTGGATGCGAAGGTTGAGGCTCAGGCAGGTCCGACGGGAAGGCCCAAACGGACCATAGTACCGCCCAAACCAAGGGGGGATTTTGAGACGCCACCGAAATGTAGCAGAATTAGGAAGGGTGGTGGTCGCCCTCCCAAGCCCATTGTGGGTGGGGGTCCCCGAGGCCAGTACCGAATAGAGAGCCAGTGGCACCTTGGTCACCCACGCCCGTTCTGCAGATCCTAGTGAGCGTGCCAATAGTGCCACCCAGTAACCCAGTCCCTGTCATTGTACCTCTGCCGGTCGCGCCACCCAGTAACCCAGTCCCCGTCATTGTCCCGCTGCCGGGCGCGCCACCGATTAACCCAGTCCCCGTCACTGTCCCGCCGGTACTTCCAGGAAGCCCATCACCTGGGGAGGGTCAGGTGCCACCAGAATTAGCGGCACAGATAGCCGCAGTGGTAACATGGTTGGGGATTGGGGGAATGTTACCCACGGCGGCTGACCCTGGTGCAGAGGCACAGAGAATGGTTGCACAAATCATGTTGGCTAGGGGCGAAAGCAGCACGACGGGCGCACCGATTTCTCCCCAAACAGGTCCAGCGAACGGCGGGGGCGCAGTCAAGGCCGTGGAACCAACACAACCCGCAGAAAGTGGTAAGGAGGTTGCCCTGCCGATATTGGGCGAAGGCGCAATTCCCTCCAGGAGTGAGAGTTTGGCGCAGCATGTTTCTCAAAGTGTGAAGAAATTGATTTGGGCAGATAAATATATTAATATTTTTTCATTGCTGATTGACAACAGGGAATGGGAATATGCTAAATCACAGAAAGAGATGATGTTGCCTAGTGAATGGTGATCTCAGTTATACAAATTTAGGGTAGAGGAGATGCTCATCAACTGGATCAGGGCTTTTTCAGTTTTTAGTGCAGTCACCGCCGAATGTGACCCCGGTATGCAAGCTGAGATGGCTTGCTATCAGAGCAGGATTACAATGTTTAATGAGAATCATTGGGGGGACGCTTGGAAAGAATATGACATAGCTTTCAGGAAAGCAATGGAGTTTAACAGATCTTTAGCTTGGGACAAGATTGACTCTATTTCCTGGCATTCCCAGTTTCAGAAGGGGCACTCTGTAGGGCCTAGCACAGACTGGAACAAAGTCTACTCCCCCAAGCCTCACCAGCCCTTTCAGCAGCCCTTTCGGCCAGCGCAAGGCGGGGAAATGGCCAATAAGGTCAAAGGTAATACGGGTGGGAAGGGAGTCTGCTGGGATTTCAATAGGCAAACATGCAACAGGGCATCAGGCACTTGTAAATTCAGGCACGCGTGTTACATATGCGGCCATCCTTCCCACCCAGAAATGGCATGCCGGTCAAAAGGTAGTGCGTCAGGTAACAGAGGGAGGAGAAAACCAGAATAGCGGAGGACACCCCCTTATTGCGCACTCACCTATTATTGGGTATTCTATGATCCCTTATCTTAATAGATACCCAAACCATACTGCCGCAAGGATGCTCCAAGAAGGTTTCACACATGGTTTCCGGATTCCAGCTGGGGGTTATACTGGGACACCGCAGTGTAAGAACCAACTGTCAGTTAAGAACAACCCCGGGGTGGTGGCAAACAAAATAGAGAAAGAACTGCGCTTAGGCAGAGTAGTGGGGCCTTTCCCCCACATCCCGGTACAGGATTTTGTTTGCTCGCCTTTAGGAGTGGTCCCAAAGAAAGAAGAGGGCGAATATAGGCTCATACACAATCTGTCAGCACCTAAGGGCTTATCATTGAAGGATGCGATTGATGAGTTCATTTGTAGTGTGAAGTATGCGTCTTTTGACCAGGCAGTTGAAATGTTGAGAGTTTTGGGCCCTGGGGCACTAATGGCAAAATCAGATATTCAGTCACCGTTTAGACTACTTCCAGTACATCCAACAGACCAACACTTGCTAGGTTTTTCATTTGAAGGTAAATACTACATGGATAGGAGTATGCCCATGGGTTGCTCTATCTCATGTACATATTTTGAAACATTCAGCTCTTTCCTGGAGTGGGTCCTGAGGCAATCTACGGGCCACCAGTATGTCATGCATTAATTGGATGATTTTCTTTTCCTGGGTCTGGCGGGCACTCAGGAGTGCGCAAGGGCATTGCAGGAATTTTGCCTGCTCATGCGTGCTTTTGGGGTCCCGCTCGCGCAGGGAAAAACAGTAGGGCCATTGACATGTCTGGAATTTTTGGGAATTGAATTGGATTCAAGGGAAGGCTGTTTTAGGTTACCCAAAGAAAAGATTGAGAGATTCAGGGCGACCCTGGAACTATGTTTGCTGAAAAAGAAAGTCACTTTACAGCAGTTGCAACAGACAGTTGGCCAGTTAAATTTTGCCTTGAGGGTCATGGGTCATGCCCATTTTCCCGCTCCATTGCGCAGGCCATGAAGGGCCTGCGGGACAAACATCATCGCACACGACTGTCAGTCGAGGTTCACCAGGACATGCGGATAAAGATTGCATTCCTGGACGATTTCAATGGCAGAGTACTGTGGGGTGCCCCCACGCTGACCTCAGCAGAGTTGTTCTGGGTGTAGATTCAGGGGTCCCCCAAGGTCAAGGATGCACTCTTGTTACACCCTCAGCGGCTCTAGGTGCCGGGTGCAGAGTGCTGAGGCCCAATGTTGTCCAATAGGGGAATGGGTACCTCTGGTTGGTGGCTGCAGACGAGCAGGCCAAAGAGTTGTGGGAGCAAAACTCCTGGACTTAGGCTCAGGGCAAATGGGGGTTCAAGCCAGCACAAAAGATGCACCCTCAGCGGCACTGGGGCGGCCGGGTTCAGAGCGCTGTTTTGGCGTAGGGCGCCCTGTTGCTTTCAATGGGGAGTCTCTGGTTTGCAAACACACTGCACGCTCGGGACAAAGGTTTTCTGGGTGCGACCACCAACTGGAGAGGTAAGTTGGGATGCTGGGGGTTGGTTAGGCACCATTGCTTGGGCCACCTAAGGCCGTGGGGCGTCCGGTGCAGGGGGGCCTTTTGGGGTCGGATCATCTTACCAGCTCTTGGTTGCAGTTGGGGGGACTAACACTGTTCAATAACTCAATTCACAAACTGCAGAGAGCAGATGTGATCCTCGGTGTCAGCTGATGCTGAGAAAGCAACCGGGTAACCAGCATTTACGGATCCATGTGATGAAGCCCTCGTCTCGGCTGGAAGGCGTGGGTCATAGCTTGCATTCTAAAGTGCATTTTACAGAATCCGTAGGCCCAAGGGACAACTCTAAAAATGGGTCGCTAATGGACTCATTAGCAGGTACATGTCCACGGGAGCCGGCGTCTGCAGAGCCAGGCAAATATCTAGTGCACAGTTGAAGGGCCACCAGCGGCAGTGAAACAGGTTTGTAAGAAAGTATACTGATCATGTCAGAATCACATTGACCAAGCAAGATCGAGTTCTTGGAGCAAGAGGATTCCAAAGAATCAAAGCATGCGCTCATGGCACAGCTGGAGGGGTGGTGGTTCTAGTGGGCTTGGAAACGGAACATCCCTTGCGGAAGAGCAAAAATAGGACTAAAATGCCACAAATGAGGAATAATAGCGGAACCCAAACAAATACAGTGGAAAAAACAAAATGAATAAAAGCCGGTATTACTTCAAAGTTATCTGGAAGCAAATAACTAAGCCAGAAACCATAACGTTACATGCACCCGAAAGATCGCCCCACTTGGCCCAGCTCTCCCTTTTGACAGTACCACTCATAAAGAAGACCAGATCAGGAGGACGCTCCTTCTCCCTCCTCGCTGCCAAGTCAAGAAACTCCCTCCCCCTCCACCACCGGCAGACACCATCACTCCCCAAGATCCTGAAGGGACTCAAGACCTGGCTCTTTGACAGAACTCCGTAATCTGCCGGGAGCTGCGCGCCGCCATCTCCCCCTCTGCACCTTGGACCCCCTTCGGGTGAGTAGCTGCGCTCTATAAACCCCTGATTGATTGATTGGTTGAGAGGTGAGCGAATCAGAAGGGGAAGGGGATGGCAAAAACGGATGGAGGAGAGGTGGCAGAAAGAATGGAAAAGGGCAGGATGAGAGTGAAGAAGAAGAGTGCAGAAGTGAGGGTTGGCAACATCAGGTCATCCCTCAGTGGTGCGGGAAGTGTGGACTAGAGTTTGAGCCTTGTGGTTCTTCCATAAGTGATGCACATCTGGGAGCATATCTGAGCACCCTGATGGGGTTTCACAAACTTTGAGACTGGCTCAGTATTTCTCTACGTGGTCATTATCTAAAAGAGGTTGGGAGTGGCTAAAACATTGTTTGTTCAAAATTGAGCATCCAAATTAATAAATGCATAAAACCGGGGGTGGGGGACTTCACTACATCAGGCACAGAAACTGCCATCTCATTCGACTCGTTACGATTATTTTTCACTGGGATGCGAAGAGGCAGTTTTTTCTTTGACCATTAGATGGTGCGATAAGACCACAGCATGTCGAAAGATATCGAGTCAGCAGCTGGTTGTTGACTGTCTGTTGCTGACATACAGGTCCTATGAAATAATAATTTTAAGTACACATATGCAGATGGTTAATGTGCACGATGTGAGAAACAGCATACAAACATGGATGTGTTGTGTACACATTCCCTGCACAAGCAAAAAGATATCGACTGTAACAAAGTTCTTTATTCATAAACAATGATTTCACTGCTGCGACGGGCGTATGGAAAGTGGCTGAAGCTGAAGTCATGGTGCGCCGGAAACAGTAAAAAGAGTACTCCGGAACAAGAGATGAAGAATGGAAGTGGGAGGTAGCTGTAGCTGTTCAGTGCTGCCCTTAGAAAAACGCAAGTGAAGTATTGATGCGTGAACCATTTGGGAAGCAGCAAAGACGAGCCACAATGCATTGAACCAATGGGAAGGTGGCAGACCTTTTCGACTAGACCAGGTCTTCCAGACCGATCATGTGCTGTCCAGGCTCGACCTAAACATTAGGTGCAAGACTCTCCCCTTTATGTGTAAATTCATATCCTAGGAAAAGAACACTTAGAAAAGCTGTATTAGATTTCTTAAAGTTGAACTTATAGCCAAGTTCAACAAACCCATATATCACGCGGTTTGCTCTGGCTAAATGTGGGTTTAATTCATCGTTCATTAGGTAGATGTCATCTACACAGGACAATGCGTTTGGATCAATTTCATGTTGAATTGGAACTATGCGTGCATCAGACAGTCCAGGGCTATTTTTATAACCATTGCAAGTCTTGCTAAATGACATTGAAAGCAAAGCACTGAGAAGGATGTCCAATCTCTGCTTATCGGTTGCTAGATTTTGGCTGAAAAAATGGAAATATCCAAGGTTGTTTTGTATTTTTTACTGACTATGGGCCCGATGTAGGTCGCAAATTACCGGTCGGTAACGGCCGATTTCGGCCGTTACCGACCGGTATTTGGAGAATGACATAAGGGGCTTTAAATATTACAGAATCTGTATATTTACCGATTAGGTAAATTTACCGATTCTGTAAAATACAGAATCGATAAATTTACCGAATCGGTAAATACAGATGTAGGTGGCACTGAAAACAGTGCCACAGGCCATTACCGATTCGTTATTTACCATGTAATACTATTACATGGTAAATAACGAATTCCAGTGTACATGCACATCTGTGCATGTACATCTGTGCCATGTGGCACACAGACATGTCCTAAGGGCATGTATGTGTGTCACATGGCACATAAGCCAGTAACAGGGGTGCAACAGGGAGTCAAAGTGACACCCTGTCCCCCTTGTAAAATCGGTAATTTTACTGATTCGGTAATTACCGAATCAGTATTTCCTATTGGATCCTATGGTCTTCAAGGCCCATAGGAATCAATGGCAAATACCGATTCGGTAATTACTGAATCGGTAATTACCGAATCTTACCGATTCGGTATTTTTACCGATTATTTTACCTACATAGCAATTACCCATTAGTAAATACCGAATCGGTAAAATTCGGTATTTACCATTCGGTAATTTGCTATTACCTACATCTAGGCCTTCGTTGTTTATGAGTGCTCTAATGTGTGTGTTTTGTAGCGCAAACGTACTTGTGTAGCATTTTGAATGTCTGTAGTCTGAGACAATACCATCTAAATGATCCAGTTTTTAAAACTGGAAAACTGGGTTTATGATCTGAGAGACACAGGGTTCAATTACTCCCTGATACTCCAATTGGGCAAGTATTTCTCTAAGAGGTGCTCTGCCATCTCATTTAATGTAGTATTATGGTTGCACCTGTGGCCTGGACCTTATCGGTATGATATGACAAGAAGAGTCCGACATGATTCACGTATAGTGCTGGTACTGGTGCAAGTGCCCATTCTACGGTATAAACTTGTTTTACTTGTTCAGGGACATGAGCAAAAAAAGAAGAAAGAATCACATCCTCACTTTGTGGAGATGGTTGGACAGTGTGTGGGGGCTAGTCGATCTCTGAAAAAAAGGAAATATTAAGACAGAGTTAAATTCTCCCTGAATATTGCTCTAATGGTGCGCTGTATGTCAACCTCAATTTTAATGTCTTGATCTTATAGCCTATCTGGAGGTCCTATGTGCCTGTCTGGGGGGTCAACTGAACCAAAGCAATCAGTTGCTCTCACTGCTAAAAACTCCTGGAGATTCTGGGACACTATAGTGACCTCTGCTGCGCTGTGGAGGAGAGTCACCAACCAACTCCTGTCAGGGCTGGACTGGGAACCACAACCGGCCCTGGCAAACTGCTCGGCCGGCCCCCCTCCCCCACTCGGGGGGGTTGGAGGTGCCGCCGAGCGCTTTGCTAGGGCCGGTTTTCGGCCGATTTTGTTGCAGGGCCGATTTTGCAGCCCTGTAACAAAATCGGCCCTCACCCGTGCGTCGCACCAGTGAATTGCCCGGTGCCCGCTATGGCCAGTCCGGGCCTGACTCTTGTTCAGGAGGAGGGTTCTCAGTGTCTGTGGCATATTTAGAGATTATAGTTGCATCTTTCTTTTTCTGAAAAGGGGTTTTCTATTGAGATTATTCCTCCTTTTTAATCTTCACGTCAGACAAGCGTTCGGTCTCCCTCTTCGGTTGGAAGTACTCTTCTTTGTTGTTTTGTTGTTGAAAAGGTTTTATTGTTTTTCAAACTCAACATACAATAAATGCAGGAGCATCACACCAACACCATGAAACCTCCCTGCTTGACATGATCTCATCATGTACTAGACCTTGTGTGTGTCAACCCTCCACCCGTCACTCCACCCTCTACCACTGGGCCTCTGTCAGTGTGCAATCTGGAGATCAGCGCATGTACTCTTCTTGTCTTCATTCAAATTACCCTCCTCTGTCCTACTGCTGTCAGTCAATTTCTGAAAGGAACGAGGAGGATGCGTATCAGATATCTGGGGCCTTATTTATGAAGGCCTTGCGTCAGTTTTGCGCCGCCGGTGCGTCACTTTTTGTGATGCACCAGCGGTGTAAAAAATGCGCCTCGTTGCGCCATATTTAAAAAGTGACGCATCTAGGTAGATGCGTCACTTTTTAAACCCCTGCGCCACATTATACCTGCGTCTGGTATAATGTATGCAGAGGGGGCGTTCCCCCGCAAAAAGCCTCGTAATAGTGACGCAGTGAAATCTATGAGATTTCACTGCGTCACTTTTAGGACGCTGTTGCATCAAAATCTTGCGCCTGCCTCACAGCAGGCGTAAGACTGACGCAAGCCCATTCACATGGGGCTTTCCCCATGTGAAAGGACGCATTGCTGGAGTTGCGTCACTTTTGTGACACACTCCAGCAATGCGTCACTTTTGCGCTTACAGATACGTCAGAAATACTGACGTATCTGTAAGTCCTTGCGACATGATGCGTCATACATTAAATATGACGCATCAGGAATGTCGTAAGGAGTGCGCAGTGAAAAGTGACGCATCGCTGTTTTCATGCAGCGATGCGTCACTTTTCATAAATGAGGCCCCTGATGTCTGTCTGGAGCCCTAATTTTAGTGCGATCACAAACATCGTAGCACCTCTGAGAGGGCTCCGGGTTTCGAGAGCCTCCGAGAGGTTTGCCTTACTATTTTTGTTTAGATTCATCCGATGGTTTTGTAACAAACTCAGGGGTTCTGCTTGGCGTCCTTTTCTGAACCAGGTATGCCAAGTAGTGGTTTAGTAGGACTGGTTGCCAAATTATTGCTTCCTAAGGATGTGTACACATCAGCAATAATTATAGGCGGCTCACGTTGTCGACTTGGGCAACCGCCGTGAGTCGCTGGATTTTAGCCAAAGATGCTGCATCACCTTTCATGTTAGACAGAATCTTGCGGACACCACATGAAAATTTCACATACGCTTCATCCTCCAGCTGCTCCATGCTCGTTCTATATTAGTTTTAACACGTTTGGCAAGACAGACATCGAGGGAGTGCCGTGATTGATGTTATACACAGCTCAAAAACTGTCCCCCAAGTGTATAGCCGGAACAATTCTGTAGGTTAAGCACATAGTCAATATTCTGTGCTTGTCTTGTGCACCCGTAATGAGGAACGTAGCTTCAATTTGTGTTTTTTTTTAGGCGGGGTGTGGGGTTCCAAAATGGCATTTTCTCACGATTGGTTGGTATTTTGCGTATAACCAAATGAAAAATTACAGGACTTATTGTAGGCACTGCGGCCAGCTGGAGGTGCCCTGGCAGCCCAGCACATGTTGGAACCGGCAACAAGGTGCACGAAACATAATTTGAGTCAAGCTTCTATAAATTCTAACTAAATTAGCATGCAATGGTTGTAGTTGTTGAGCAGTGATATTTGCATAATCAATTTTGAATATAACCTTTCTTTGATGTGTGTTTCTTCTCATAACTGTATTGGTTTACCTTTTTCTAAATTGGTGATTAGTGTCAGAGTAATCCTGTGGATACATTAGGCTCAATTCACTAAAGAACCTAGAAGTGATAATCATTTTATTTAAGCCAATTGATTCTCAAACAAAATCCCTTGTAGTCATTTCTCACTTTAACTATTCACACACACTTTTCCCTGGTCCAATAAGGGGTTAGGTCATTGGGATTACTATTAACTACAAAATTAATTGAACACACTTAAATACATATAAAACTAAAATAAGCAGGACAGAAGAGAAATAAAAGAGAGGCAGTATTAGAAATATAGGAACTCTTTGAAGAGGTTCAGACCGATAACCCCATGATGCTGATAGCGAGCAAGGCATTTGCATCTCCACCACAATATGCAGGGATGGACTTACTCATACCAGCTCCCCCTGCATTAGGATATTCAAATCCATTAATAGTAGAAGTCGACAAGCCTCCAACCGGAAAAAGTTCAGTTAGGTCCAAGCCCGAAAATCCCAAAAGCAAGCGAGCCCAGACACCACCAGCGCAGTCCAAGTTCCCAGGGAAGATCCCCAAAGTTCAACTTTTCATCCACCACACTCAACACAACACCTCAAAGGAAGGCAAAATACACATTCCCACTGACTCAGCGTACCGGTGAGTCAGGGAAATTTGTGGGTTTCTTGGGAGCGACTGAGTGAGCTTGGGAGTTGAAGGAAGCTCCAGTCCCCCGGGAACTGATGACGAGGGTGGGGCTACGGGGTTTGCCCAGGTAGCCGAGGAAGAAATGGGGAGCGAATTTGAGGGCTAACGAAAGCATTTCATATCTCTGTACAATAGGGACAGGCCAGACAAGGCGAGGTAAAGAGGTGTGAAGGAAGGCTTGAGAGAGAAAGGGCACGCAACTGGGAGTTAGAGCGAAAGTACAGGACAAAGCAGTTTTCACATGAGGAAAACAGGGCAAGATATGCAACGCAGCTCTTAGAAGAGTCGTAGGTAGATGAAAGGCTACTAGCAGGACTCAAACTACATCGATCAGTCGTAGGAGGAGAGGGAATGACCAAGAGATAAAACAAGGCAGCCTGGTGCTCACCCACCCATGACGCAGGAAAAACAAAATTACACCTGTGTTTATATTAGGGAAGCAGCAACGAAGATAAGCATTGCTCCTCGCGGGTGCACAACAAACAAGAACTAACTGTGGGGGAGATAATATCTAGAAAGAAGGTCAAGACTTTTGTGTACCGTTTTTGTGACTTCCCAGCAGACTGGACTTAGGAGCGAGACAAATTTGAGAGGTATTGGCCGAGGGAAGGATCGTTTGAGCCAGAGAAGATGGCAGTAGCGGAGGATTGCATCAGGCATGAAGCAGGAAGCCCTAATTGGGACTTCCTCTTAATGCAGCGATACCTCGTGAGATGGGAACACTATGTTGAGGAGAAACCAGTAGAGTCACCTAGCGTGAGAGTGTGCCAATTACTAATAAAGGGCGGGGATTAAATATGTGCCACAGACCCTGATGGATAAAGAGGGGTTGGGAACAAAGTTACCTTAATTGGCAGGGAAAGTTACCTTAATTGGCAGGGAAATGGATTACATGCTTTGAAAAAAAAACACCACAGGTGTGAGCCTAGAGATAGGGCATATTAGGAGTTTGCTAAGCAGTCTAATTTGGGGAGCATACTAACACGGTGTTCACTCAACCCTGCATTCCTGCAATCACACTAACAGATACCCAGCTCGACAGGGCCATGTTTAATTTGGGCAGGCACCAAATCTGGACCGCCTTGAAAGAAATATTCCCTGACTGCCCAGATGTAGGGGGGCTAATGGAAGAGACCCTGAAGCCAGAGGAAGGTATAAATGATTTCCTGAATAGAATAAGAGAAAGATGGGGACGAGGAACCGGACAGCAGTGGACCTATACAGGCCCACAAGTCACATTTTTCTACAATATTCTTAAGAAAGGGTCAGCAACAGAAATACAGATTGGGCTGGACTGTGTAGTAGGGTTAGATGCCAAACCCTGGCAGGAGATACAAGCTCACATACTTCACTACCATTAGAAAAATCAAGAAAAGGAAAGTGAGAAGGAGGAGCAGGCACAGCCAAATTGGTTCAGCATAATTTGAAAAAGACTGCCCTCGAGGGAGCAGCGATGGCTGCAACCATGCAGATAGCAGCATGGGGGCTCCACTGCAAAACTTTAGAGGGATCCAAATAGGCAATCCAGTGGCACGACGTGATTATAGTAGTGAAGGCCAGGGAGTCTGGTCACAACTGGACACTAGAGAGTGCTACTATTGCCATAGGTGGGGTCACCTGCTGAAGAGGAGCCAGTTAAAGGCATACCTGGAGCAGCGGAAGTTAGAGACCCAGGATCAGCTGCCACACAACCCCATAAACATCCCTCCGCACAGCCAAGCACAGCATAATCGGTAAAGAATCTTAAATACAGTCACAGGGAGGGCCGCCAGTCACCACACAACTGCAGCAGTGGTCAAGCAATTGGGCTAGCACGTGGCAGTAGCAGCCACAGACAGGGAACTCAGCGCGACAGGGACCAGGACCACAACTACGGCAAGCGGGGGTGACAGTGTGACAAGGTAGCAGCTTCACACAATCAAAAAAACAAAATCAACAGTAAACTAGGCCCCTTTGGTAAATAAAGACAGGAGGTAATAGTAATCCAAATGACCTAACCCCCAGTAGTCCACCTTCGATAGTGAAGACTAACAACCTCCCCCTTTTCCAGATCAGAAAAGATTACAGATAGCGTTCGGGGTCCCAAAAAGTTTTTATTTGCTTCCAGGAAATCAGAGTGGCTGTGGGCGGTGTCGATCAGATGTTCATGCAGAATTCGGCATTAACGGTCAGTCCGTGGGAGCACAGAAAAATCATGTTGCCCAAAGCCCTCACAGAAACTAGGCCCCACTTTGCTGCTGATCCCCCGGGGTGGGACTCGCTGGCAACAACTTAGGGGCAGGGCAGTCTAACGAGGGCGCTGGAAAGAAAACTGTTCAATAAGTCAACACCCAGGGCCTGCAGCCAAAGTCTAATGGGACCAATTCCAATCACCAAGCAAAAAGGTCCCCATTCTTCCTGGCATCATGCCCACGCTTAATGTTTCCTTAATGGTGTATTCTCCCATCAAATCCCCCAAATGCCCTAGTATCCCTGAGGGATGGTAAGACCCTAAAACTCTACAAAGCTCACATGCAAGAGTGGATAAGTTAAGAGGCCTTCATGTAGGGTGACCAGATGTCTCAGATGTGCCCGGACAGTCCAGTTTTTTTATCTGTCCCATCAGATCTATCTGTGTTTTCGTAGAGACACAACTGCTCAATAAATGTTTATTGAAAACACCCAGCATGTTTATTCTGTGTATTTCTCTGAGACAGACTAAGTAAGCAGGAGTTACTGAGCGAAAAGTAGTGTATTGTTTCCACGGTCCTGAGGGATCAGGGTTGTCATGTTCGATGGTTGACAGGAGCTTTTCTCTCCTAGGTCGGAGGAGATTCTAGTGACACTGTGAGCTAGTTGGTACAAAAGGCCAATGTACCCTGTGGGGGAGGTCAGAGTTAGTCTGACACCAGTCCTACAGTGTATGTTGTCTAAACGCGCAGATTCTGTATACCTTTTTATAGGAACTATACAAGTATTTTATGGTACTTGTAAAGCGCATCAATCATCCCGAGGGACATCACGTGCTAGGAAAGAATGCCTGTGCTAAGTTGCTTACTCTTAAACTAGTTTATGGTAACTTCAGTATCTGGGGAAAACAGTGGTTTTCAGTTTCTTTCTGAAGAGTCCATGGTCCTCTGTGAGGCGTAAGTCAAGTGGAAGGTTGTTCCATAGGGTCGCTGCTACATTGGAGAAGGATCTATCACCCATTCTGACCTTATATCTACGTTTGACTACGGTGAAGGCTTGGTATTGGGATCTTAAGTTCCGCCTTTGACCTCTCTCAATAGGACAAAGGAAACAATGAAGAAAGCAGCCTGAGGAAAACACCCAAATCTTAAAGCGAAAAACCACCCAAAAATTATCCCAAAAAGATTTTAGATAAAAAGGCAGGGTGTAGGTCAGCCAAAGGCAGGTAATTGATACCACAAGGGAATGCAGTGTTGCACTACACGTGCCGGGAACATGGAGATGCACAAGCATAAAACCTGTGTTCACGGGGCATGTGGCAAGCACCAGCAACATGCCCTCCGCGTCCCACATTTTCACATTATCACATAGGACTGAACTACACAATTTATAGCAAGAGCACCTGGGGGGTAAAAACCCAAAACAGGCAGCATCCACCAGGAAAAGGGAGTGGGGAAATATGCTGTGTAGCAACCACACTTAGGCAAGCACCGGGTGAGGCTCCTTAGGTAAAACAAAATGTCAACCCTAGAATTATTGCTAAAAAGCAAATTCTATCCTTCTGTGTTCTCATGAGACCACTTCACAAACAAACCTTACACCAAGTCGAAAAAATTACCCAGTTAGAATTAGAGGGTGCTCAACCGCTTACTAAAAAGAGATCCATTTAGATATTAATAATCACCCTTACTCCCCAAAATTGCTAAAAACGTATCCAACAATGGTCACCTTCTGGTGTCCCAGTAGATGGCGACTAGTAGGATATTAGGGTCACACCCTTAGGGTAAATTACATGGTCTCCAAAACCATTATTAATGGAGCATTAGTAAAGTTTCTGAGTTAACAGTCAACCAAGTTCTTTCAAAAACAGGTAACTGAGAAGGCAACAAAGTGCAACAACGCAACTTATCGTCAATCCCCCTAAAAAAGGCCTTTCCGACCTTGCGCTTATGGATGGAGGAAAAACGCACAAACCCTAAGCGAGGGGTCTTAAAACTCGCATGGGTGCACCGTTCCTTTGTGTAGTGGAGCCCTTGCATGGCAATGATACTCTTGAGCTAAATACTGCAAACATTAGTAAATTGGTCAGAATGAACACAGCACTGGAGGAGTGCGGATGGCTCCGACGGGACCCACACTTTGAACTACAATATCACTACACAAGTTATATATACTTGTAAAATTGTGTATGATCTGCAAACTATGGGTTACCCCACACTTGAGTACCACTGATGAACTTGTGGTAAATAAAGTATTACCCTGTCATAATTTCTATACTTAAACAAAGGGTCATGCATATAATGAGAGGCAGAGTCCGTGGTGTCCGATTCAAAAGGGCTTTATTTCAGTAACTCGAGTTAAGGGAGAATCGGGAGGAGTTGAAAACCCAACGTTCCAAATGTAAAGCCCTGGAGAGGAAGTGGAGGACGTCTTACTCCGCTTCCTCTAAAGTGATTTATAAAGAAGAATTAAAACTCTATCATGTAAACTGCAAACGTGCTAAGGCCTCTTACATTGCCTCCACAATCACTTCAGTGCAAAATTGTCCCCGGACTCTCTTTGCCACAGTTAAGAAACTTACAGGAGCTGATACCGTCCCCGCGCTACCGGCTCTAGATGGCACACAATGTAATGCTATTGCAGACTTTTTTATATCCAAGGTTGAGGGCATCCATCAATCTTTGGCCTCCCTTCCTCCACCAATTGATTCCTCTCAACACGGCCCTCCCTGTAATACCTCCATCTCCCCTACTGAGTTCATTTACAACTGGATACCATTTGATGACTCTTCCTTCCTATCCTGCTTAAAAAGCATCAGGTCAGGTTCTCCGCGGGACCCAGTCCCCATGAAGATACTCAAACAACTTGACCTTGAACCACGGAGATTCCTAATGAGGTTGCTAAACGTCTCTCTCACTGAATCTCGGGTGGAACAGGATTGGAAACACGCCATGGTCGTTCCCTTGCTTAAAAAATCTGGTGCTGACATCACAAATCTTGCTAACTTCAGACCTATATCCCTGCTGCCAGCTTGTTCTAAAATCTTAGAGCGTTATGTTAACACCCAGCTTAATGAGTTTGTTGAAAACGTGGGATATCTCCATCCATCCCAATCAGGCTTTCGCGCTAATTACTCCACCGAATCCGCACTCCTTGGGGTAACTGAGCGACTCCGACACGGTATCGATGGCGGTGAGACCTTTGCGCTTATTCTTCTTGATTTAAGCGCGGCTTTCGATACCGTGTCCCATTCCATCTTACTGGAGTCTCTCTGTTCACTTGGTGTTGTTGGATCAGCGCTTGCCTGGGTGGCCTCATTTCTTAATGAGCGCACCTTTCAGGTTTTCTCAAACAAAGCCGAATCTGCGATTCATTCCTCTGCCTACGGCGTTCCTCAAGGGTCTATATTGAGCCCTCTGTTGTTCAATATTTACATCAGACCACTTGCTTCCATCGTAGAGGACGCCGGTTTGTCTATATACTCATATGCAGACGATACGCAGATTGTATTCTCTTTGTCTAGCAGCAGGGTTCAGGACACTTCTGCCCTTAAAACCGGCCTTTCTCGTGTTGCAGCTTGGATGCAAACGCATCTGTTAAAGCTCAACGGAGATAAGACCGAGGTGATCATACTAGGCAAACAAAAAGATCTTTGGGGTTCAAGACACTGGCCCAGTGATATGGGTCCTCTGCCTACCCCCGTGCCTGTTGCTCGTAACCTCGGTATCCTGATTGACGACAAACTCTCGATGAGGCAGCAGGCAACTAAGGTCGCTGCAATCTGTTTTAACACTCTTCGCTGGTTGCAGAAGATCATATGGATGTTGCCTGAGTCCACTCGTAGAACTGTCGTACAGGCCCTTGTGATGTCTCATATCGACTACGGCAATGTGCTTTATCTAGGAGCAGATAAAGCTACAATCAATAAACTCCAGGTTGTACAGAACTCAGCTGCCCACCTGCTGCGCAATGTCCCACGGAGAACGTCTTCAACGCAAGCTCTACGCGACCTCCATTGGTTAAAAATTTCGGATCGTGTGGCCTTCAAAACTTTGTGCATCCTCTTCAAGATTCGTCAAGGTTCTGCTCCTGTCTACTTGCATAATCTTGCGCAGCCATATCAGCCTGGCCGCCTTCTGAGGTCATCTAACAGTGGCAATCTTGTGATTCCTAGAATCCGACTGGCAAAAATGGGAGGCCGTTCATTTGCATATCTAGGACCCAAGATGTGGAATGCTCTCCCGTCGGCGCTAAAAACAGAAACGAGTCTTCTTGCTTTCCGTAAAAAACTGAAAACTCTTCTGTTTTAAATTTTCTGGTCTTGTGTCTCCCTCTTTGCAGTTGTTTGTTTTCTTCTCCAGTATGTCCTTGGCGCCGGGAAACCCACTGCGGGTAGCTGTGCGCAATACAAGTTCAATAAAATAAATAATAATAAATCACCACTAAGGTTCAGGAAGGGTCTTCTGAACTTTATTCACAGAGTACAATATTTATACATTCAATATTGTACATAGGGAGGAGCGCTCCAGGCAGAGCAAGAGAAAGAGAGAGATAAGAGCATGTGGGCGTGCATGAGGGCGTACACGGGGGCGTTCACTTGAGGAGTCATAGGTGAGTCATAGGTGGGTGGATACATGGAGGGGGTCTGCATGGCCAGCTGGAACCTTTGCCCTACTTGTGTGCGCAACTTGGTCATGACGTGCAATTGACGTGTAACTGGGGGAAGCTGGGGGGAGCTGACTTTCGATCTAGTAGAGAGGCCTTCAAGTGTCAGGACGACCTGCACGTCTGGTATTATCTGATATCTTAGGTCCGGGGATGTATTATCTGAAGCAAAGGTCGCTCAAGCAAAAGGTTGCTCATCACCAAGAGCCGGTGTGGGCATATATTTCATATATTCTTCGTTCATTGTGTGGGGGCCGCGGGCTTTCTATGGATGCGAGCACTGCAAATCACTTAAACGGAGACAGAAAGGCTAGGCCCTATCTCTGCAGACGGGTTCTGTTTACCTTCTTCACTAGGCAAGAATGTGATTCTGTAGAGCAAGCAGATAACTGTGTGCAAAATACTGTCTTGGCACCCCGGGCTGGGCCCCTCTCGGCTGAGCCAAAAGTATGCGAGAGGTCAGGGATATGTAGCTGCAGCTTTCAGAGTGTCTGGAGACATGAAAATCTTAATTCGGGTCCTGGCTCAGGCTGAGCCACAAAATGGGTTCATCTCGATATATTAAACGTGCACAATGCAAACACATGGGTAACATAGGCCTCAATGCAGAATTAACGTTTCTTTCATGGGAGACTTGGTAACTGACATCCTAAAGTGGGACGGAAATGCAGAGGCATCATTATTACAGACATGAGAGGGAAAATGCATGGATGACATGCAAGTACACTAAACGTGGGGTACACGCAGGGGACACATTGGCCATGTAAAATTTCATTTTCCTCAAACTTCTGGGTTAAAAAAGACTCAGTAATAGGGAACTACAGCGTCTGCGTAGGGACATTTTGTATGTCACCTACAATTACACTAAACAGAACACCAGCACTACATGGTGCCCTATAAAATAATATGTAGTACCAACACATGACCTCAGTCAGCTCCCAAGTATCAGCCTGGTCATGTTATGTCTGCTTGTTGATCCCACATGTGGTAGGAGCAGATAGGCTTTTCCTATCACAAGAAGTAGCCCCCGAGAAAGCAAAATAACTCATTCATCTCTACCTATGTGGGATAAGGGCCAAGATCCAACCCATCAAGATAGAACCACACAAGGTAGTTGTAAACCAGACCCAATACAACACCAACCCAACAGCAGTAGACCTTTTTACTCAGCCCACTGATATCTAAACTGAGCTGGATAGGATACGTAGGAAGGGCACCATGGGGGTAGATACCACTTGGCCCCGAGATTTTCTGGAGAAGACATTTTTGGAGGTAGCAAAACCCCCAAGTCAGTGCACAAACATGTTCATTCCATCATCCACCTGTGAACTGAGTGTGGCTCTTAGTGTATCCAAGCAGGTCTTCTTTAACAAGTGGCCTCCCGACATGGAATTCCTGAGTAGAGCCACCCGGATTGGGGATAGAAAGAGGAATGGTTCGTATGGGGAAGGGTTTAATGAAAGTATGACTAACCCATAGTAAGCAAAGACCTGTGCACACATAAGATCACAACACAAGGTATGTTGATATAATGAACAGATAAACAAAAAATCGCCACGTCTTTTCTTGTTGCTTTTAATGCTTGTTTGCACAGAGACTAGCCGACACGTGTTTCATCAGAGAACAGTAAACTCTGACTCTTCAGGGCTGGAATTATAACAAAAGATGCTCACTCAGTAAGCCATTTATATACACAATAGTACAATCCCGCAGGAGAAGCATGATGACCAGCTGTCAAAACACATCTAACATCAGTGGAAAACTGAAGGAGGGTTATATGATGAAATTACTGTACGGAAAATGCTACTTACTAGTATGCATCTGTTCTTGGCATGCAGAGCTGCAGAATCGTACACTTAGCAATAGATCGCCACCTGGTGTTGGGCTCGGATGATTGCAGGTTGTTGTCTTCTTGGAAGAAGTCTTTGTAGTCACGAGATAGGTGGCTCCTCCCTTGGACAATACTGCGCATGGTCATTGACTCCATCCTCAGATTGTTTTTCGTCATGATGGGAAATGATGAAGTTAGTAGAAGTAAAGAGAAAGTATGTCCATTTGTGTGCATCTAAGTAAGATGAGTACTGGAACGGATACAAGTTCCGGGGAGGTGGGAGGGTGTGTACGATTCTGCAGCTCTACATGCCAAGAACAGAGCATACTGGTAAGTAGCATTTTCCGTTTGAGGCATATGAGCGGCAGATTGTACACTCAGCATCGATTGTGCAGCAGTGTCTCCCCTAGCGGTGGTCGCTTGTATCTGTTGCAGCATACTGAAATAGTGTTCTAAGGACAGCTTGGCCTACTGCAGCTTGCTGCTTGGCTTGCACATCAACACAATAGTGTTTAGTGAAGGTGTGTATTGTAGACCATGTTGCTGCCTTGCATATGTCCTCTTGTGGTATATTTCCTAAGAAAGCCAAAGAGGCTCCTAGTTTGCGAGTGGAGTGCGCTCTAGGAGGAACCGTTAGTGTACGTTTAGCTTTTTGATAGCAAATTTGAATACACTTTACAATCCATCTGGCAATTCCTCCTTTAGAGATGGGATTGCCCTTGTGTGATGGAGAGAAAGATACAAATAGTTGTTTTGTCTTTCTGAAGGATTTAATCCTGTCTGTGTAGTATAACAGAGCTCTTCTAACATCTGTGGTGTGTAAAGCCCTTTCTGCAACAGAGTCCGGTTTTTGAAAAAACACTGGTAGCTCTACTGATTGGTTGAAAAAGAGTAATTACTTTTGGTAGGAATTTAGGATTGGGCCTCAGTACCACTTTGTTAGGATGTATCTGAAAAAATGGTTCTTCTATTGTGAATGCTTGTATTTCACTAACTCTTCTGAGAGAGGTGATGGCAACAAGGAAAGCAGTTTTCCAAGTTAGGAATTGCAATTCACACTTATGTAAGGGCTCGAAAGGGGGTCCCATAAGTCTTGTAAGGACCAAATGTAGGTTCCATACTGGAGCAGGCGGTAACCTAGGTTGGATTATTCGTTTTAATCCTTCCATAAATGCTTTTATTGCAGGTACTCTAAAGAAAGATAGATGTTGCCTATTTTGTAAATAGGCTGCAATTGCTGCCAAATGCAGGCGTATGAAAGAATAAGCCAAATAAACTGTAGGAGAGTAGGGTCTGCTTCCTATGATCACCCCCACTTTTTGCTTTTGCTTTACTGGTTTTCGACTTAGATGTGGCTGTGGGCCTGCTAATCAGACCCACAGCCCAGATGCACTCTCTCTAAATTCAAGCCATGTACTTTAGGTACATACAAAATTGGGAATTGGGTCACCTTGTCAGCCCCTGTAAAAGTGTACCCTAGGTACTCAGGGCATAGATGTACCCAAGGCCTACCAGGGGCTGCAGCATGTATTATGCCACCCCTGGCTGGCCACTCAAATAGACACAACTGGCTGATCACTCAGCTGGGGCAAGGTCGTGTAACCACCCCTTGCTTAGGTGTAGTATTCCTATACCTACCTACATATAGACACACAGTAACCTATAAGTCACTCCTATGGCAGGCCTTAACAATCCTGAAGGCAGAGTGCTTGGTTATGTGTGAGATGGTGCTCTAGCATGAGCTGAGCCTGTCTGCAGCTTTCGGAACCATGTCCTTGTAGCTGTTCTATGATATTGCCATACCATATACTCTGAAGTGCATTATGAACTTCGCGGTTAAATGCTAACTTTGGTTTGGCTTTATCCAAACATGTCGGGTAAGGTGTCATACCCTTTGGAATACTACCCCCTCGCCAATTCTGGCGACGGGGGTAGCATTCCACCCTTCTAGAGGGAGAAGACGTTAGTTCTGACTATCCCGGTTAAAGTTAACCAGAGCCCCAGCATCAAAAAATGGATGCTGCTGCCACAGACACAAGTCTGACCTCCTGCTGCTGGGAGTCCTTCCAGTCACGGAGGTTTGGACAATAGGTTTCCTGCTTGGGGAGGTGCGAGCACCACCCCAGACAGGAGGATGTGCATTGGGACAGGGAGGGCTGAATAGAATCAGACATTGCCTGGAGCACTCTAGGTGCTCCATGCATACCCCAGTTCAAACCGGTTGCTGGTGCACTCCAGCCCCAGCTCTGGCGCGAAACTGATCACAAAGGAAAGGGGGTGTAACCACCCCCCTTCCTGGTCCAACCCATAGGAGGGACCTAGTGACCAAACCAGCCCCCTTTAGTTGTATAAAGGTAGGAGCTGACCCAGGAGACTTTAGATTATTCCTGGAATCGATTGAAGACGAAACTCTGGACCCTTCGACATTCACCTGAGCTGAGACTGAAGAATCTCTCTTGTGGCCAAGGAGTTACCACCCTGGGCAACCAGGCACCATCCAGCAACTCGACGGCTTGCTTTGTCCCCGTTCCCGCCGGAACCCAAGCACAGAGCCTGACAAGACCTCGACTCCCGGATCCCTCTGACCCCACTGCACGACTCCAGCACAGCTGAGCCCTGTGGAAGGCGTCGGGACCCGTGGAAGCAGGTAACTTGAAAAGTCTGCAACTTGCTAACAGCGCAGCTCCTGAGGCCTCCTCGAAGCTGTGCCCTGGGGACTGAGACACCCGGACACCGAGCTCAACCTGCACCGAAGACCGGCCCTCCATACTCCACGAGATCTGCGTGGGGCCCTTCTGCTTGTGTTCTGCTCGACGCGTTGTCCGGTTGCTGGCCCGTTGGCTAGTGGCCCTCTGGCGACGATCCTTTTGAAACGCCATCACTGGTCTGGTTGCTCCAGACTGGCCCTTGCTTCCCTGCAAGGGTGAAGTTCCTCAGACCCTCCTGGTCTGCACCAGAAGCCTTTTGTTTATCCTGCGTGGGTTGCCTTTGCTTAGGCTTGTTGGCTCCGATCTTGAAGCCGACCCCTCCATCTGCGAGAACCTTCATGGGACAGCTCCTGGTCATCCTCGACACCTCCTGGTCCGCGTGGCTGCAACGACAAGCTTCACCCCAGCACCTGATTGCTCCTCGACGACGTCTGGTTCCTTCCTGGTTCCACCCGGTCACTGGCTAGTGACCTAGACTCTGTCCCCTCTGCTTTCAGGTCTTCTTCAACTCCGATCCACCCTTGGATCCTCCCTGACATCTTCCTCCTGGTCGCCTGCAGCATCTTTCTTCACAGGCTCCTTAGACTTCAACGGCGAAACCGACACCTCTTCACACCTATGCACCCGCTTCCTGTGGGTGAGGTAACGCAAGTACTTCGGTGCTCCTGTAGGGATTGACTATCCTAGTGTCCAGTTTTACTAGTTGTAACTTCCTATTTAGACCGGAAGTGTCCTACAGCTTCATTTACTTACCTTCTAAATTCCCATTGACTTTCTATTGACTCTCGCGTGAGTGTACTGACACTGCACGCGCCGCCTGTGGGCCTCCTACTCCTAACCTAAGGGTCAGATAGTGTCACTCCAGTGATTCCTTAGGCCCTAGGCCTTCTCCCTTCCCAAGTCGTGGTTCTTATACCACTTACTTAGTATATGGTATATGGGTCTAACTGTAAATTGTGCTATTTAAAGTATTTCTAAGTGTAACGGGTTATGTGCTTTTGCCACTGACCTCATAAAGAGTTCAGAGGAGTGTGTTAGTGAATAAATATATATATATATTATATATATCCTGTGTGGTGTCCTTTCATTTGATATTCAAGGGGTTACATATCGTAAAACAGCTGGCTTTACACGCCCTCAAGAGTCTTTTAGCCTAAGACTGTTCTGTCCACGCTTAATGTATCAACGGGAGAGGTAGGGCTCGAGTCAACACTCCTGTGCCCCTGAGGTTATATCTTAAACAACAAAGGAGTGTATAAGTGTAACTTAAAAACCATAAACCCAAAAACAAAATGAAAAAAGTGACAGTGTCAGTGACAGTTTATTCCTGGACCCCAACCTTACTCAGGTAATTCTGTATGTTTAGCATGCCTGATCCTAATAGTCAGGAGGCGTCCACCCTGAGGCCAGGGATGACTATGTCCAACAGGGAAAGGCAAACAGCCTTTTGTTTAGAAGGACCCTCACTCACCACTAGTTGGTGACATGCTTCATCATCGGGTCCCCGCTGGGGTGACCGAATGTCGCCCCAGCGTGCTACAACGCCTGAGTTACAGCGGAGCGGGTTTGGTGGTGAGTGTACTAGTGATTCAACTCAAATGTGTGTGCAAAGAGAGTGAGTGCAAAATTAAAAAATACAGGGTTGAAGCCCAAACAAAATATTTAATGCAGGCCAACCCGTATTAGGGTTAAAAACGTGAATATCGGACAACCAATGTTACTGTATTAGGTGACCTGTGTCCTTAATTACAACAACTGGTCAACATGTTTCTGCTGTCAAAAAAGCGGGATCGCGCAGCATTCGTCAGGACCACACTAATGGCACTCCGGGGGTATGTACACTCTAAGGTCCACCCTCCTGTGAGGCACTTATGTGAAAAATACAAAAAATTCTAAAAAGAGGAAACTACTCACGGTTATTAACCGTGGCGGCGCACCGTGGAGTAGAGTTGCCTAAAGATACGAATTTCAAAAAACTCGTAGGCTTCCTGGGTCAGGACGGCGTTGGGCAATGTTCACGCCGCGTTTTTCACGCCTGCGACTCCCCGCCCAGCACCTACTTCAAGGGACACCGTCTGCCCGTATCTTTAGGCGACTGTACTCCACGGTGCGCCGCCACGGTTAATAATAGTATGGGTGTTGGAGCCAGTAGCCCCAGCAGCACTCCAGGACAAATGGTCTAGACCCCATACAATAGTTGAACAGAAGGGAGAAGTCACCTACTTGGTGGACCTTGGGACTCCCAGAAGCCCCCACAGGGTGCTTCATGTAAACAGACTTAAAGTATTTGTCGACAGGGCAGACATGGGCTTTCTCATGGCTATAGATGAGGGGCAGGAGGAAGAGAGTGACCCTCTCCCAGACTGCTTACTCAAAACCCTGATGATGGCTCAGTGGATGGTGTGGTCTTTTCAGACAGCCTCTCTGACCATCAGCAACAGGATTGTAGACAAGTTCTGCAGTCCTTCAGACATTTGTTTTCTCTGACCCCAAGTCAGACAAACTGGTGCACCCATGAGGTGGACACTGGTGACAATCTGCCTGTCAAGAGTAAAATCTACAGGCAACCTGACCATGTCAGGGACTGCATTAGGACAGAGGTCAAAAAGATGTTGGAGCTGGGAGTTATTGAGCCCTCAGAAAGCCCTTGGGCCAGTCCAGTACTCCTGGTGCCAAAACCTCACACCCAAGATGGTAAGTGAGAGATGAGGTGTTGTGTGGACTACAGAGGTCTCAATGCTGGCACTAGGACAGATGCCCACAACATCCCCAGGGCAGATGAGCTCATTGATGGATTGGCTTCTGCCAAGTTCTTGAGCACATTTGACCTGACAGCAGGCTACTGGCAAATCAGATTAGCTGAGGATGCAAAAGCCAAGACAGCATTTTCGACCCCAGGAGGACATTATCAATTTGTGGTAATGCCCTTTGGTTTGAAGAATGCACCTGCCACTTTACAAAGGTTGGTGAATCAAGTTCTCACAGGACTGGAAGACTATTGTGCAGCTTATCTGGATGATATTGCTGTCTTTAGCTCCTCCTGGGAGGATCACCTGGTCCACCTGAGGAATGTTTTAGAGGCTCTGCAAAAGGCAGGCCTCACTATCAAGGCTACAAAGTGCCAGATAGGGCAGAGCAAGGTTGTGTACCTGGGCCACCTGGTAGGTGGGGGTCAGGTTCAACTACTGGAGAGTAAGATCCAGACCATCAGAGACTGGACTCCTCCAACCACCCAGACACAGGTCAGAGCTTTCTTGGGCCTGTCTGGGTCCTGCAGGAAGTTTGTGAAAAACTATGGGTCCATTGTGACACCACTGAATGATTTAACTTCCAAAAAGATGCTAAAGAAAGTTCAGTGGACAGTTAGCTGTCAAGAAGCATTTGATGACCTGAAGCAGGCCATGTGTACTGCCCCTATTCTGAAAAGTCCAGATTACTCCAAAGAGTTCATAGTCCAAACAGATGCTTCTGAGTTGGATGTGGGAGCTGTACTTTCACAACTGAATATAGATGGCCAAGACCAGCCCATTGCTTTCATAAGCAGAAGGCTGACCCCTAGAGAGAAACGTTGGTCAGCTATAGAGAGGGAGGCCTTTGCTGTGGTTTGGGCCCTGAAGAAGCTGAGGCCATACTTGTTTGGCACTCACTTCAACGTTCAGACAGACCATATGCCTCTCCTATGGTTAAATCAGATGAAGGGTGAAAATCCCAAACTTCTTAGGTGGTCCATTTCCCTACAGGGGATGGACTTTACAGTGGAACATAGACCTGGGACTGCAAATGCCATTGCAGATGGACTCTCCAGATATTTCCACTTAGAACATGAAGACTCATCTGGTCAAGGTTAGTTTAATGTCCCTAAGTTTGGCGGGGGGTTGTGTAGGAGAGTAGGGTCTGCTTCCTATGGTCACCCCCACTTTTTGCTTTTGCTTTACTGGTTTTCGACTTAGATGTGGCTGTGGGCCTGCTAATCAGACCAACAGCCCAGATGCACTCTCTCTAAATCCAAGCCATGTACTCTAGGTACATACACAATTGGGAATTGGGTCACCTTGTCAGCCCCTGTAAAAAAGTACCCTAGGTACTCATGGCATAGGTGTAACCAAGGCCTACCAGGGGCTGCAGCATGTATTATGCCACCCCTGGCTGGCCACTCAAATAGACACAACTGGCTGATCACTCAGCTGGGGCAAGGTTGTGTAACCACCCCTTGCTTAGGTGTAGTATTCCTATACCTACCTACATATAGACACACAGTAACCTATAAGTCACTCCTATGGCAGGCCTTAACAATCCTGAAGGCAGAGTGCTTGGTTATGTGTGAGATGGTGCTCTAGCATGAGCTGAGCCTGTCTGCAGCTTTCGGAACCATGTCCTTATAGCTGTTTTACGATATTGCCATACCATATACTCTTAAGTGCATTATGAACCTCGCGGTTAAATGCTAACTTTGGTTTGGCTTTATCCAAACATGTTGTGTAAGGTGTCATACGCTTTTGAATATTACCCGCTCGCCAATTCTGGCGACGGGGGTAGCATTCCACCCTTCTAGAGGGAGAAGACATGTTAGTTCTGACTATCCCGGTTAAAGTTAACCAGAGCCCCAGCATCTCAAAATGGATGCTGCTGCCACAGACATAAGCCTGACCTCCTGCTGCTGGGAGTCCTTCCAGTCACGGAGGTTTGGACAATAGGTTTCCTGCTTTGGGAGGTGCCAGCACCACCCCTGACAGGAGGATGTGTATTCGGACAGGTAGGGCTGAATAGAATCCGACACTGCCTGGAGCGCTCTAGGGGCTCCATGCAGTTCAAACCGGTTGCTTGAACACTCCAGCCCCAGCTCTGGCGCAAAACTGCACAAAGGAAAGGGGGTGTAACCATCCCCCTTCCTGGTCCCACCCATAAGAGGGACCTATTGACCAAACCAGTCCCCTTTAGTTGTATAAAGGTAGGAGCTGACCCAGGAGACTTTAGATTATTCCTGGAATCGATTGATGACAAAACTCTGGACCCTTCGACATTCACCTGAGCTGAAGACTGAAGAATCTCCATTGTGGCCAAGGAGTGGCCACCCTGGGCAACCAGGCACCATCCAGCAACTCGACGGCTTGCTTTGTCCCCGTTCCCGCCGGAACCCGAGCACAGAACCTGACAAGACCTCGACTCCCGGATCCCTCTGACCTCACTGCACGACTCCAGCACAGCTGAGCCCTGTGGAAGGCGTCGGGACCCGTGGAAGCAGGTAACTTGGAAAGTCGGCAACTTGCTAACAGCGCAGCTCCTGAGGCCTCCTCGAAGCTGTGCCCTGGGGACTGAGACACCCCGACACCGAGCTCCACCTGCACCGAAGACCAGCCCTCCACTCTCCACGAGATCTGCGTAGGGGCACTTCTGCTTGTGTTCTGCTCAACGCGTTGTCCGGTTGCTGGCCCGTTGGCTAGTAGCCCTCTGGCGACGATCCTTTTGAAATTCCATCGCTGGTCTGGTTTGGTTGCTTCCCTGCAAGGGTGAAGTACCTCAGACCCTCAGACCCTCAGACCCTCAGACCCTCCTGGTCTGCACCAGAAGCCTTTTGTGTATCCTGCGTGGCTTGCCTTTGCTAAGGCTTGTTGGCTCCGATCTTGAAGCCGACCCCTCCATCTGCGAGAACCTTCGTGGGACAGCTCCTCTCCAGCACCTGGTCATCCTCGACGCTTCCTGGTACGCGTGGCTGCAACGACAAGCTTCACCCCAGCACCTGATTGCTCCTTGACGACCTCTGGTTCCTTTTTGGTTCCACCCGGTCACTGGCTAGTGACCTAGACTCTGTCCCCTCTGCTTTCAGGTCTTCTTCCCACCCGGACATCTTCCGCCTGGTCGCCTGCAGCATCTTTCTTCACAGGCTCCATAGACTTCAACTGCGAAACCCGACACATCTTCACACCTATGCACCCGCTTTCTGTGGGTGAGGTAACGTGAGTACTTGCTGTGTATGCTCTTCTAACCCTTGAGGAACTTCTATCCCTTTGGACCAATTTGTCTCTAATGGCCTCCCTTCCTCCTTCTCCTAGCATAAAACCTCGCACTTTCGTTGCCATTAGCATTGCATCTGCATTTACCCAGACCCCGACCGGGTTGGAATTATCACCGGTTGTGGGGTACGTTTTTTATGAATTGGTATTCATTGACCCTAGCTTGTGCTTTTACCCAGTTCTTTGAGTACCTTATCATTTGACCTATTTTAATTTTTTTTCTTTCATTTCCTTTTATAGACTATTGATGCCTTCTACTACGACTTGGGTATGTGTCTGGCATGCCGCTGGTTGACAATCACTATTAGTTACTTTTCTTTCTCTATGGTAGCACTATTACTGAGTCGGTGTATCAGCACTTAGATGTCTTATGCACTGTATGTAAACACGCACGGACCTATTGAGATGTTTTTTAGATTCAAGTAAATCTCATTTAAACTGTGGTTTGATCAAAATTTGAATTCTGGTATGAATTTGTACAAGATAATTCTACATTACGGATGTCGTCCTTTGAGCATTGCTCGTCCCACTAATTCTTCCTTACTTTTTTGTCGACACGGCCAAACTGTTCCTGTTTTGCCAACCCCCACATGTCTTCTGTTTTTTTATAAGGAATTCTAACTTCATCAACGGGTCGGTCCCCTTGAGTTAGGGTCATATAGGGACATTTTTAATCCGATACAGAGTTACACCATGCAGACCACCCCTGGACATTTTTCTTCCACTTGGGTTCCCAAAGAGATGGAGGTGACTCTGGGGACCAGCTTCTTCCTTGTTTTCTTGCTGCGCATTGGGTTGTTTTACTTGGGGAAAATTGTGTTTTGGTCCTGGTGGCAGCCTTTGGCCACCAGGATGATTCTCTTCTGGCCACCTGGCCTATAAAACTTTCAAATTGTTTTTCTTGACTGCCTCCCGGTCTTAAGGGAGAGCTGATGACTGCATACTACCCTTTAGCTCCATGCTCCGGACACGTCCTCTCTATGGTGCCTGGTGATCTCCTCAGCCTGGGGTCTCATCCAGTGGCACAATGCAGCCCTTGAGGTAGAATATTCGCCCTGCCTGCACTCTTCAGGCCACATGGCTACTTGCAGCATACCCACAAATCTACAGAAGTCAGGGGGCTGTCCTATGATGAAGGGTGCCTCTATGAAAGTCAGTGCTCAGAAGTTACAGGAGAATCCTTTCCCTCCAGGGTCCCCTAGCAGGTCCCTTTATTGTCCTTCAGATGGTCTAAGGGACTAGGGGCCAGATGTAGGTAATTCATATTTACAGACTCTTAAATACCGAATTTTACCGATTCGGTATTTAAGAGTCGGTAAATATGAAGGGGGGAGATGTAGGTAATTCGAATTTAAGAATTACCGAATCGGTAGGATTCGGTATTTACCGATCCGGTAAATACCGAATCGGTATTGCCCATTGATTCCTATGGGCCAAATTTACTGATTCTGTAAAATGATGGCCCCTACATGCCAAATCCTAAATACCGGTCGGTAACGGCCGAAATCGGCCGTTACCGACCGGTATTTTCTCTCTTACATCTGGCCCTAGATCACTTGTCCCAAGAGGCTATTCAGGAGTCCCACTCAGTCATGTTCAGGATGTCCCAGCCAGTGCTGAATTTGAGCCTGTGGATTCCGGTGCTCGGTACAGTGTTAACATGTCATTGCAGCTGGAGTATTGTGAAAGTATTGCCATTCTGTTTCCTCAATTGTTCGCAGGACCATGACATACCATGTGTGATGTAGCTTATGCCCCTTTGGTCTGAGGCATAATTGTTCTCAGCTTTCTCTAGGACAGTTTCTTTAATCTCTTTTATTGCAGTGCTTCACCATTTCTAAGGCTCGGACCTGAAAATATTTGTTTAGTGCTAGACCACTAATAGTTTACATTCTGACCTTTTGGATCTCTACGGCCGAAATCGTGGGGAACCTGTATGATGAAGCAAGATGGTTATTCCCACACAATTCCTGGAGACGTGTTGGACGTCCTGTGCTTTCTTTACATGGACAGAGTTGGTGGCATCTTTGCTATCGCAAACACTACCTTCCCCTGAACTCAAAATTAGATTGCAATAGGTCTGGCATTTGCGAGAGTTTGAGCTATTGGCATTGTAAATGACAATGCCTTTTATTTATCTGTTTTGAAAACCTGCAAGCGGTAAGTAAACACTCACTTTGTGCTTATAGTTCTTGCTTACGAGAAGCAAGGCTGGCAGTAATTGCGCCTCTTTTTCCTGCCAGCCTTTCTTCTTGTAAGCAAGTACAAAGTGCGTGTTTATGCACCGCTTGCAGATTTTCAAAACTCATAAATAAAAGGCATTGTCACTTACAATGCCAATAGCTCAAACTCTCACAAAAGTGAGACCTATTGCGTTGCAAATGCTTGGTTTAACAGGACTGTCATTATTGCCTACAATGAAACAAGTTGTAAAACGTTTTTTCAGTGCTTTTTGATCCCAGTCAGGAAAGCTTGGTTTTGGCGTTTTAAAGTTGAGCCTAGCACCAGCGCGCATGCGCTGCTCGCTCTGCGAGACTGCTCTAGTAGAGTATGGGAGAGAAGCCGTACCCACTCTTCGCCCATATTTTTCATTGGTTTGTGTCATTGTCTTTCGTGAATGCTGCCTTCGGATTTGTTAAGAGGGTTGTTAGTCCTTCCTTAGTACAGCCTTCTCTTCCTCTGTAACCTCCCATGGCTACTGGCCCCTTTACTTCGGTTGATAAACGGGACCTGTTATTTAGTCTGTAAGCACTATTTAATTGTATTAAGTTTCTCTTACTGCAGGCGGAACAGGCACTGCTTCAGCTGAAACAGCTTCTGTTTTTTTAAGCAGCATGGCCGCCCCCGTGACACAGGTGCCCGCTTTAAATCACTTTAACCCCGGCACTATCTCGTCTCTGTTCAACCCTCCCCAAGTAAAATGGATTCAGAAATGATTAGCAAATTAAGTCATGTGAATTTCAGGTAGCACATAATTGTGTGCTGATGGTCTCAAGCTGACAATAGCTCATCTGTGTTACATGTCATCTGTACTAAAGCCACCTGATGGGTTGTTTTCAAATTCATGTTTTATTAACAATAACAACACCACCATCAATATCACCCCCAATACCACCACCACCAATACCACCACCTCCACCACCGCCAATACCACCACCACCAATACCACCACCCCTAATACCACCACCACCAATACCACCACCACCAATACCAACACAAATACGGCCACCACCAATACCACAACCACCAATACCACAACCACCATACCACCACTGATATCACAACGAATACTACCACCAAAACCACCACCACCAATATCACCACCACCACCACCAACACCGCCACCAATACCACCACCATAATACCACCACCAATACCACCACCAATACCTCCACTACCAATACCACCTCTGCCAATATCTCCATCAATATCACCACCAATACCACCACTAATACCACCACCACCAATACCACCATCAGTACCACCACCACCAATATCACCATCACCAATACCACTACGAATACACCACCACTACCATCACTACCATCACCAATATCACCACCAATACCACCACCATTACCACCACCACCACCAATCCAATACCACCACCAATACAAACACCACCAATACCACCAGTACCACCACAATCACCAATAACACCACCAATACCACCACCACCAATACCACCAATACCACCACTACCAATACCACCATCAATATCACCACTAATGCCCTCACCAGCACCAATACCACCAATACTACCACAACCACAAATGCCACCACAACCAATACCATCACCACCAATACCACCACCACCACAAATAACACCACCACCAATACAACCAATACCACCACCACCATCACAAATACCACCACCACCAATACCACCACCACCAGCAATTCCACCACCACCAATAATACCACCACCACCAATACCATCACAAATACCACCACCAATACCACCACCAGTACTACCAATACCACCACCACCACCTTTACTGTCACAAATACCACCACCAATACCACCACCAGCACCAATACCACCACTAATACCACCACCACCACCAGAACCAACACCAATACTACCACCTACAATACCACCACCAATATCACCACCAATACCACCACAAATACCAATACAATCAACAATACCACCACCACCAGTACCACCACCAATACAATACCACCACCAATACCACAATCACCAATACTGCCACCAATAATACCACCAGCAATGCCACCACCAGCAATGCCACCAGAACCACCAATGCCACCAATACCACTACGAACAATATCACCACCACCAGCAATTTCACCGCCACCAATACTAATACCTAAGCACCTCTCACTCACTAATAATAGCAGGGGCACTTTACAAAGCCAGAGCTGCAACAGAGACCATCCTCCCTCCCTCCATGCCTGCCATAAAGCACAGCCCGCCCTGCACCAGGGGGTTATACCAGGGCCCTACTACAGCTGGAGTATTATTTATTATTTGAAAGATAGCAATGACATTACGCAATGGCACACTGCACACTCAATTCGTGGAGAGGGCAGGAAATAGCCCCCCTCCCGCTCTTCCTCCTTAGCAGGGACAGTGTAATCACAGAGCAAAAAGTGTTGGAGTGCTTTATTAGTGTTTATAGCTCAGATCATATGTAACTCTCACTTCACACTTTGTGTCCGTGTAATTTACACTTACACATCTTCTTCGTTGCACTATTTATCACTACTTTGAAGACGTCGATGGCCGGTCTCTTCCTCTGATATTTACAATCTACAAAGTAGTCAAGCAGGCTCTTTATTGCAATTCAATAGGTCTCGCTTTTGCAAGAGTTTAAGTATTAGTATTGTAAATGACCATGCCTTTTATTTATCTTTTAAAACCCAAGACATAAACAAAAGGCATTGTCATTTACAATCATGTGCATAAAATAAGAGGAACAACAGGAGGGTAGTTGCACAAAAAGGAAGAAATTCAACCAAATATAATAAAAAATTATATGTCACTTTTAATTGGTATAACAAATTAAAATCAACAGAATTACACAGAGAATTAAATCCATATGACACTTAAACACATTACAATCTCATATTAAAATCGTCACATAAAAAAGGAAAATGTCTTGACTGATAATATAATGTAAAGTAATTAAAAATATCAAAGAGAAAGTGGCAGTTAATATTCGACGCGCGTTTCGGCGTTCAAAGCAACGCCTTCTTCAGGAGCCACAAGATTAACCTAAAAAGACACCTAATAACAAAAACATAGAAAAATATATATTAACATTAATATCTATTTATACATGTATAAAAAATCTATACATTCTATACAAGAATTTCTTCCATACATAGACATACTAGTGCAACGAAACCTCCCTACATGTTTTTAGCAATGTATCATTTGCAAAACAAGTTACAAAACTAGATACATGTATCTGAGCAGTTGTGGTAACTCCCTACTACATTCAAGGAGAGACTAAGGAAACAAGTATTGACTCACAGATATGAGATTAAGACCTCTTACTATTCTCGGTCAATGGTGGCATAATCTACCACTGATGTCCTTCCCTATCTATGAGAATAATCATCTGAAAACCAAAGATACGGCTTTCAACTAGAATGACCTGTCTAACAATGAGTTGGTGGCAAAAAAACCTCTATGCCAGTCTTCTTAAAAGGTATTACGCAAATTGGAACCCCAAGGATACTAACATGGCCTAATATCAATGCAGCAAAGACTTCCAATAATAACATTTACTGCTCTCTAACATTATGACTTAAGACAAATAGATAAAAAAGTTTATTTTGGGTATTGCACACATTAGGTAGTACGTTCTGGCTTACCTCTATGTCATAAAAGATAAAGCCGAATACCGATTGTTCTGGTATGTTTGTTACGTCGGCTTATCAGCGAATGAAACTAGAGGATATAGTTCTCTCAAGGCTTCTCAGTTTCCCTTGAAGTTCTAGATAGTATCAGAAAACTACAGATGAACCTTCATGCTACTTAACCCTTTACGAATTGCTACTCTTTATTAGTATTGAAAAAGCTATTTTCCAAGTATCTTACCATGGTTAAGTTTCAGGATTATTTCTTTGATGAATAACGTGTGTTTAAAATTATCGTTGCACGATCCCACTTTATATTTACTTTTGCGGATTCTTTTTAGCAAGTTACTGCGAAGAAAATAGAAAAGGACAGAATTTGAATTATCGAGATGTGTACGGCGATAAACCTTTAAAGAGCCAAAGTAGAAGAGTGTTATACAATCTATAGTGGCTTTCGATCTATTTAAGGGATTGCTGCATTTAGGAAACTACTTTTATCTTTGATAATCTCGAACGGTAAGCCTTTAACATCCCAGTAATGCCAAACAGCCTATATTGTCCGTTTTTACTCTATTTAATATATTGCTGCGTTTATAAACTAGGCTGTTGCAGAGGACGATAGCGTATAGCAAACAGTTATGCGGGAATGTTAAAAACCTAAAGTGAATGTGCTCACCATGTACAAAAGATCGCTGCGTTAGAAAACTGCTAGCGTCTCGGAGCCATCGACAAAAATACCGAGCTTTACGTTTCTTCTTGGCGGATTTCTGCTCACTGGCTTGTCCTTCAAGGCTCTCCTTTACATGAAGCTAGCCACAAGAGAAAAGATAAGCAGATATACAAGCTGCTCTTAGTTAAATGTATACCGCACTATTCAGGGAAATCTAACACGGTTCTCAAAGGTCCATACAAGTGCGTCTGACAGAGCACAGATCGGCAATCAGGACAGGTAAAATAACAGCACCACTAGTCAAGCACTTCCTTGAAAATCAGCATAAACCGGAAGATTTCAGCTGGCGCATTTTAGAAAAAATACGTATTGCTGACAGTAAGGGCGGCTGTGCCGTTAGAAAGAGAAAAGAAGTTTTCTGGATTTTCGTTTTTAATACCTTTAAAAAAGGTTTAAACAGGGAAATTCCGTGGGAAAATGCGATAATCTGAATTACCATAATCTACCTAATATATCTGCCGGCTGGCGGTAATCTTAGGTTTCAATATGCATACATGCGGTGTCATTATGCTTTAGAATACCGTCTGAATATGATAACTTCATCTAATAGAGTAGACCTATACCTTTAAGTTGACGAAATGGGTAGTCTCCCACTTTGTAAAACGGGTTGATTCCCATTGGACATTTAACGTCACGTGTCGTAGCGTATTTAAACTCGGCATGTGGTCGTCGCAGGTGTTACACCTTTTTAACGGTCCCGTAGTGACGTCAGCAGCTATCACGCTCAGCGTTCGAGACTTCACGGTAAGAACCGGCTAAAGACTTTTGAGAACCGTGTTAGATTTCCCTGAATAGTGCGGTATACATTTAACTAAGAGCAGCTTGTATATCTGCTTATCTTTTCTCTTGTGGCTAGCTTCATGTAAAGGAGAGCCTTGAAGGACAAGCCAGTGAGCAGAAATCCGCCAAGAAGAAACGTAAAGCTCGGTATTTTTGTCGATGGCTCCGAGACGCTAGCAGTTTTCTAACGCAGCGATCTTTTGTACATGGTGAGCACATTCACTTTAGGTTTTTAACATTCCCGCATAACTGTTTGCTATACGCTATCGTCCTCTGCAACGGCCTAGTTTATAAACGCAGCAATATATTAAATAGAGTAAAAACGGACAATATAGGCTGTTTGGCATTACTGGGATGTTAAAGGCTTACCGTCCGAGATTATCAAAGATAAAAGTAGTTTCCTAAATGCAGCAATCCCTTAAATAGATCGAAAGCCACTATAGATTGTATAACACTCTTCTACTTTGGCTCTTTGAAGGTTTATCGCCGTACACATCTCGATAATTCAAATTCTGTCCTTTTCTATTTTCTTCGCAGTAACTTGCTAAAAAGAATCCGCAAAAGTAAATATAAAGTGGGATCGTGCAACGATAATTTTAAACACACGTTATTCATCAAAGAAATAATCCTGAAACTTAACCATGGTAAGATACTAGGAAAATAGCTTTTTCAATACTAATAAAGAGTAGCAATTCGTAAAGGGTTAAGTAGCATGAAGGTTCATCTGTAGTTTTCTGATACTATCTAGAACTTCAAGGGAAACTGAGAAGCCTTGAGAGAACTATATCCTGTAGTTTCATTCGCTGATAAGCCGACGTAACAAACATACCAGAACAATCGGTATTCGGCTTTATCTTTTATGACATAGAGGTAAGCCAGAACGTACTACCTAATGTGTGCAATACCCAAAATAAACTTCTTTATCTATTTGTCTTAAGTCATAATGTTAGAGAGCAGTAAATGTTATTATTGGAAGTCTTTGCTGCATTGATATTAGGCCATGTTAGTATCCTTGGGGTTCCAATTTGCGTAATACCTTTTAAGAAGACTGGCATAGAGTTTTTTTTGCCACCAACTCATTGTTAGACAGGTCATTCTAGTTGAAAGCCGTATCTTTGGTTTTCAGATGATTATTCTCATAGATAGGGAAGGACATCAGTGGTAGATTATGCCACCATTGACCGAGAATAGTAAGAGGTCTTAATCTCATATCTGTGAGTCAATACTTGTTTCCTTAGTCTCTCCTTGAATGTAGTAGGGAGTTACCACAACTGCTCAGATACATGTATCTAGTTTTGTAACTTGTTTTGCAAATGATACATTGCTAAAAACATGTAGGGAGGTTTCGTTGCACTAGTATGTCTATGTATGGAAGAAATTCTTGTATAGAATGTATAGATTTTTTATACATGTATAAATAGATATTAATGTTAATATATATTTTTCTATGTTTTTGTTATTAGGTGTCTTTTTAGGTTAATCTTGTGGCTTCTGAAGAAGGCGTTGCTTTGAACGCCGAAACGCGCGTCGAATATTAACTGCCACTTTCTCTTTGATATTTTTAATTACTTTACATTATATTATCAGTCAAGACATTTTCCTTTTTTATGTGACGATTTTAATATGAGATTGTAATGTGTTTAAGTGTCATATGGATTTAATTCTCTGTGTAATTCTGTTGATTTTAACTTGTTATACCAATTAAAAGTGACATATAATTTTTTAATATATTTGGTTGAATTTCTTCCTTTTTGTGCAACTACCCTCCTGTTGTTCCTCTTATTTTATGCACATGATTGTTTTTTCCCTGAAGTACAAAATTATCATATTTTATCAGGGGGTCCTTGTTACTTACATTATATTGTCATTTACAATGCCATAGCTCAAACTCGCATGAATGCAAGACCTATTGCATTGCAAATCCTTGTTTACTTGGGTACTGGTTGAAAGGCAATTCGTCAAAGGCTTTAAACATCTAGGACTGTCTGAGGGATTAATGTCCTTGCCATGAACATATAAGCATTTTACTCATTCAAAAGAGTGCCTTTTGCCAGCTTACATTTAAGTTTAGACTACTTTCTGTGATTACATGGAAATCAGTATTGGTTTTCAAATGTTTTTATGTTAAGCCCCTATTGAACAGAAACCTTTTTGGGCTCCTCCCATTTCAAATGACGTAATATGGTACAATCAAATACAATAATATCTGTGAATACTGTTAGAATTTGGAGAAGATGTGACAACAAGATGCATGATATTTAGTGGTGCATGCCTCCACCCACCAAGAAATTAAATATCAAATGTTCCCAAACGTGTAAATAGCAAAGGCAGCACCAGCAGGCCAGCCTAACTCACACACTCTGCAGGTCAAGCATGGTTGCAGCAGTGCAAGCTGCACTAAAACCAGAGGCAGCAGCCTGTATCTCACCAGTCCATCTACACCCTCTCACTTCAGAGCTTGTTCCACCCACTGCATTTAGTCTCAGAATGAAGTCCACGCCTACTGGTCCGAGCGAGAGCGAGGTACTGTAGCAGTGCTAATTAATGTGACATTCATGACCTATTTACACTGAATCCCAGAAGTCGAGGGGCTACTCAGAAGCAGCGGCGTCAAGAGCATTCCTGTATGGGAATGTACTCCAAGGAGGGGCGCCTGACTGTGTAGTGGCGGCTTGAAGCGTAATCGGATGTTCAGCTGTATTAAACACGTAAATACTGTAAAACACTGGTGAATGTCCGGTCAGTGCTATAACCTTTCAAAGGAAAATATATTTATTTGCTTAAGAAATACATTTAACAGTAGAAATAAGCACTAGCTTAAAACTGGTGTTTTCTTCAGGGGAACGGGTCTCTTCCAAGTTCTAATGATAATATAGTATTGAGTCCTGTGGACAATGTTATCCTACAGGAATCTGCAGTCAGTTGGATCAGTGGTGACTCGTCTCACAGGCGTAGAGACGAGTATATTCGTCTAATACAGTGCCCTTGCATTGCTCACTAATGAGTGTACCAGCCCTCAATTCTTGGGGAGTTAGCACAGTCGGTTTCAGTTAATGCGGTAGGCTGATGGCAAATCCTTCTCCTGGTCTAGTCTTGCACCCACCTTTCCAGCTGCTGACCTAACCCCACACAAAAGCAAACCCACTACCTGAAGGTGTTAATGAAGCTCAGTCCAGCGCAGCTCAAAGGGGAGAAAATGGGTTTGCGTGCTGGAGTCTAAGCAGGTCTGAACCGGACGTTCATCCTTCTAAGATCCAGTGAAACCAAACATGGGAAGATTTGGAATCTGCTTTTCAGCTTCTGGATCCCACCAGGGCAGCCCACAGTAACTCCGTTGTCATGTGATGTGATCAGAATTTCCTCGTTTTCATGACATGGTACCTGTTTTGATGTCCTCAGATCTCACTGTCTAAGCACTTCTCAGTGTAGGGCTTTAGAGTGAGGAACATGTCTTTCTTTTCTGTTTCCTGGCAGTTCTGTGTCCTCCTCCGTGTCCGTGCCGGGCCTGTTCCGGGACACGCGGGCACTCGGTAACTCATGGTCATAGTCGTGCTGTGCTGCTTCATCTGTACCAAGCACAGAACTCCCACTGGTCGAAGGTGCAGTTAAACTAGTGTGAGACCTGGCTTACATTCCTAATTAATTATAGTTGGTGTAAACCTAACCAGCCACGCGCTTGGGTGAGTGCCTTGACATTCTTGCTGGTCCTGGACAACGTGTTCTAAATGCGGACCCATTGAGTTCTTCTCAGAAGCCTTGCTGAGGAGGCATCCCATGGTACAAGTTGGATATTTAGTGGGTGTGCTGCAGAGTCCGCAAGCAATCACCAGCCATGTCAGGGTCTCACCCACCAGCAATGATACAGGAGATGAATCCCTGGGTTAGGCACCTGGCTCCCTCCTGTGCTGATTAGCAGGGGCTGGCACCAGACACTACAAAGAATGTCCCGGTCTTGTGCAGTCAATGTATCTGCATTAACCATCAGGCTCTCCATGGCTTTGTCTGAAGGGCATGGTAACCCTGAATGCTAGCTCTAAGGGACATTTGAGGTGCACCTCTCTCCAAAATACTAGGTTAGTCAATATGCTAAAATCATAAGTAGGAAAGTTCAATGGCACTGTGCCAGTGTCATCTTACTCTACTGTCTCCCCTCCTCCAATCAGATAAGGCAAGCTTACTAATGACCAGGTGATTCTCGGTCTCCTTTCCAACCCAACTGCTGTACCATAGCCTGTCACATTTCTGCATATTCATCCCATCATTTATAGCTTCCCAGATTGTCTCCTTCCGCCATCACAGAATTATCCTGCCGGCATGGGAGTGCCAAACATATTGCGAAGACCACCCCTCTGCACCTCAGCTGCGAGCACCAGCGTGGGCCTAACAAGTCAGGGGCCTGAAAGTGTACTCCTCAGCTAGTGCGACAGTGCAGGAACATGTGGATGAGGAGCAACCCACTCATCCTGGGATACCAGACAACATTAACTGTGTCCATATTTCTAATTCACATATACTTTACAGGGTTTGCTCAGGGGGTGAAAGCTTTTAAGTTCAGAAAAATTTTATTGAAAGAATATGACATAAGCTTACAAAGTAAGACAACGAAAATAACAAGCAAAAGTATACATCAAGATAATTAAAGGTATTAATATAAGCTACAAAAAGAAACATCAAAAATTGAGAATAAATATAAGCAAAATTGGCAACTGGTATGATATAAGGTAATACAAGATATACTAAATATACATTGTAATTACAAGAAAAGCGAAAATAATATTAATATGTTTAAAAAAATACAGGAATTCATGGAGGTTTAGGAACTTCTTGTTGTAACGGGGACAAAGACAGAGAACTCTGAGCACTTAAATCAAAAAATAGTGTAACTGGACTCCACAATTCTTTTCGCTTGGCAGCTAAAGCCAAGGGGTAGACAAAAGTCGTATCTAACCTGTGGTTATAGCAAACAGCATACCACCAAGCCTGATAAGATATTTTAGTAAAATCCTTCCAATTTTTTGTTATTTGCTGGAAAGCTACTGCCAACAATAAGTCAATTATTCTAACCCTGAAAGTGCAATGATCCCAGATGGGGGAAACACTCCCTAAGAAAATGTGAGATAAAGAGAAGGAGTGATTAGAGGAAAAAATCTTGTTAATTTGAGACCAAACTTGCCGCCAAAAATTATGAACATGGGTACAACTGAAAAGCATGTGGAAAAGATCTGCACATGGTAAGGAGCAGGACCAACACTTATCAGAAGCGTCTGGGTATTGTTTACTAAGAACTAGTGGTGAAAATAATAAACGATTATAAATAAAAAATAGTGTTTGAGTAGTATTAGCAGCTCTGGAAGATCTACGGATCTTAAGCCATAATTTGTCCCATAGCTCAATAGGCCAAGAGACTTCTAGGTCTTTTTCCCAGGTTTCTTCAGTTGTGGTTTTCGTGCAAGATGAAGGCTGAGTTTGAAGAAAAGCATAGATTTTTGAAGCTTTAGGTTGTTTAAGAAGTAAAGAACTCAGTGAAGACATATCGGAGGATACGTGATTTGATGGAGGAGGTGCAGCAAGAAAAGCATTGTAGGCAAGTTGTAATGCCTGTGACAATAACGAATATTTAACTCGAAAAGCGGGAGGTAGATTGAAAGAAGTACCAGCTAATGCAAATGGGATGATCTGATTTTGGTGAAACAATTGATGCACCCAGATAAGGCCACGTGATCTCCAGGATTTCCAAAAAAACAGCTTATTGGTAATTAATATAGATGTATTGTGCCAAATAGGTTGATCAAAAATGGATGAAACGGGAAAGGAAGGAAGGATTTTGGAGGTATACTTAAGAATCGGAGTAGATAAAGATTGAGGTTTACGAGAAAACATAAGATATTCTTTGAAAGAAAAGGGAGATATAAAAGACTTTTCTCAGGCCAACCAGAGAGGAGAGGATGATGCAGAATCCGTAATCCAGTTCGACACTTGATTCAATAAAAAGGATTTATGATATAATGCAAAATTCGGAAAGTTTACCCCACCCTCTCTTTTAGAACACATTAATTTGGACAAAGACATACGAGGCTTTTTATGTCCCCACAAAAAGGAAGATAAAATAGAGTTAATTTTCTTGAAACATTTCAAAGGGATAGAGAACGGTATTTTAGATATTGTAAATAGGACAATGGGAGAGAGCATCATCTTGATTGTATCTAATCTCCCCCACCACGATAGATATAGAGGATACCATTTGCTAGTGAGAGTGGTCAATTTTTGTAAACAGTCATCCATACACTTAGTAACTGTGCCCGAAAGAGAAGAAGTAAAATGGAGACCCAAATATTTAATAGAGTTAGGGCTCCAAGTAAAGCCCGAAGCAGAGAAATCGTCCTTGAGAGTGAGTTTGGTAAGTGGCAAAATTTCACATTTATCCTTATTTAATTTGTAGCCAGATACTTGTGCAAATGAGTTAACTTCATCTAAAAAAGCAGGGAGGGATGCGTCTGGTTGGGAGAGAAATAATAATACATCGTCAGCGTATGCTGCCATCTTAATATCAGAGTCGTGGAAATTAAAACCATGTATATTAGCATTCTGACGAATTCTCAAAAGGAAAGATTCTAAAGCAAGATTAAATAAAAAAGGTGAAAGTGGGCATCCCTGTCTAACCCCTCTATTAAGAGAAAAGTAAGAAGATAAGGTACCGTTTGCCGAAATTGCTGCTCTAGGGCGGGAATAAAGGAACGAAATCAGGGTGGAAATCTTTGGACCAAAACCAAACCACTTCAGAGTACTAAACAGATATGGCTATTCAACTCGATCAAAAGCCTTCTCTGCATCTAGGGCTATAGCTGCAAGGGGATGAGAGCCATGCGAAGTCTTAGAGAGAATGTCAAAAAACAATCTAGTATTATCTGTCAGCAGTCTACCTTTAACGAAACCGGATTGCTCTTTCCCTAAAAGCTCGGGTAAAAAAGATTCTAAACGCAATGCTAAAGACTTTGAAAATTTTTTATAGTCTATATTTACTAAAGAAAAGTGGGTGATAGCTTAATAATTGTAGGCGCTCGATTTTTTTGTGCAGATGTTCTTTTACTCCCTGTTGCTCATCCTGGACATCCCGCGTCGCAGCCACATCTCGGGACACCTGAGAGATCTGCACTGGCTCCCGGTCAACAAGAGAATCACCTTCCGTCTCCTCACCCACGCACACAAAGCCCAACACAACCAGGGCCCAGGATACCTCAACAGCCACCTCAACTTCTACGCTCCCACACGCCAGCTTCGATCGACCGGCCACGCCCTCGCCGCCGTCCCCCGCATCCGAAGAGCCACCACAGGAGGATGGTCCTTCTCCTACCTGGCTGCCAAGACTTGGAACTCCCTCCCGACCCACCTCCGCCTGACCCAGGACCACCTTGCCTTCAGGAAGCAGCTCAAGACCTGGCTGTTCGAACAGTAGCGGACCCCTTTCCCCTAGCGCCTTGAGACCCTCCGGGTGAGTAATGCGCTATATAAATGCTTTGATTGATTGATTGATTGATTGATTTTTGGCACAAGGTACAGCAGTTGTTTGTGTTTCTCTGAGTCGCCCCCAATGATCCATTCAGTAGCCTCTTTTCCTAGTTGTCCCTCTCACTGCACCATTTCACTGCTTGCTGAAGCTATGGAGCTGTGTAATAAAGCCCCAGAAGCCAAGACCACCGTCCGATCCCATCTTTAGTGTGTTCAGCCTGACCCTCCTTCACCTTCCGCCAGGCCATGGATATAATGCAACTAAACAAAAGGTCGATTGTTTAATGTGGAGGATTGTGTTGTGTAGGACATATAGGCAGCGGAACAGGAACAATTTTAGCTTTGGCATTCTCTATAATGACACATCTAGGATACATATTGTGATGTCTTTCTCACTGATGTTTATCTGCTCTTGTTTTGCCATGGCGTGCGTTATGTTGTGTCTCACACGCACACACACACACACTACACAATTGTAGGAACCTGTCTACGCATGTACTGAGATGCAACAGTCAGTGTGTTGCCTGATATTAGACTGTAAGGTGATTTGTGTGTTTTGGGCACCTTCTATATGATTAGGATTCTTGTATATGTCGGATTGCAAGGTGTTATATCTTGTATTATAAGTTGTTGTAGTGTTTGCTTACCTGGTGGAATGCCTACTGTTCCCAGGCAACCTGCTCCTCCTGGTAGCTTGGTGGTTCTGGAACATTGAGGAGAGTAGTTGATGAAGGGAGCTGCTGGCATGTTATCAAGGGTCGTTGTTATATGCTAATAACCCTTCTTTAATCATTCTGCAGTGGTCCTGTCTTCACAAAACTGGCGTCAAGGATGGGATGTGTCTCCTTTAGGGACCCAAGACTTTCCATAAGAATATACAGTCATTTTGGTGTTTTTGCTCGTGAAATACGACCCTTGATTGCCAAATTTGAGACAACTTCACCCTGTGTTCAGATTTCTGCTGGAGTGAGTAATCTGCTGGAGTGAGGTACGTGCCATTACTGCTACTATGTTATAAGGATTTCCTACCTGTTTCGGGGCAACCATCGCTGATCACGTGCAGTGTCTCATGCTGTTTTCCTGGCGCTCAAGCTCCTGCTTGCAAAGAGTCAGAGCACGCTGGTCCCACTACATTGGAAGGATTGGATTCCGAGGTCATTGCGTCAATGTGAAAAAATGCCGCCATCGTGGGGTCAGGCGGACGTGGGCCTGCGATGCAATACGTGCTGCCATATTGGAGGAGAAAAACTACAAACGGAAACAACTACTCGAGTGGTTTGGCATGTCAGTAGGAGTGGTGATACGCACACCCATGGATGCTGCTGTCTGCGATTTTAAAATCTCATAATGGGGGATACACACCATTTTTCAGCCGCATGCAAATCCAGCGTGCCATCAAGAAATGTATTAGGTATGTACAGTGAGTAGCTCACAGGTGGGACTTTATTAAGAGTCACGTCTTTTAACGAAGTGACATTTCTCTCAGATGAAGACAATGCACCATCTAACTTTACGACCCAGTGACCCGCATACCATAATTGAGTGGCAAGAACGTTTGTAATCCTACGGAATAAAGCACTGGGAAAAAAATAGTTGTCATTTGCATACATTGGTGCGACACAGTCCATACCTGCGCCACCATTGTTCCTACAGAGTACATGTCAGCCATGCATGGGTTGAGAGGATTGGAGAGAAACCGTCGAAACTTATCTGGAGGCCATTGGGGGTGATGTGTACATGGCAAGGAGGACATTAGCTATCCTCAATCATTGTTTGGGATTGGAAGGGAGAAATGCATTAAAACTTTACTGGCCATTGAAGGAAGAAATGTAGAGGACATTTGTTTTGAGGATGGTGGTGAGAGTGGTGATGGGGGTGTTGGTGGCTTGGATGAATATGAAGTTGCGTTGAAGGCTTTAGAAGAGAATTTTGGTAAAAAATATTAAGTGTGGGCGTGGAAAGGCATACGTTTTTTCCACATGCTCAATTACAGGGAGAGTCCATTGAACAGTACGTAGCAAATTTGAGAAGGTTAGCAGTTACTTGCAAGTTTAGGGACCTGAGGGGTGAAAAAATTAGGGATTAAATGATTAATAAAATGTCTAGAGTTAAGGTGCAAGAAAAGTTGTTGGGTATGAAGGATTCCACTTTAGAAAGAATCATAGATGTAGCTAGAAGAATGGAAAATACCCTTAGGTATATGAAGGAATTGGGAGGTACTTGTGCCAGAAAAGATTGCCTGGATGATACAGTTCACAGTGTACATAATGTAAAAAAAGTATTTAAGAAGGATGATTAGACTAAAGTGAACGAAAGAAAACAAGATGTGGTGAAACCCAAATTCAAATCTTGCTTCAAATGTGGTAGTTCAAGGCACACATCTGATGCAAATCATGGTCCTGAGGTAAGAAGCAGGTGTTAAAGATTCAAGAAAATGGGGCATTTTGCGAGAGTGCGCAAAGGCAATGAGGTGTCTGACTATAAAAAACCTGTAAACTTGTTTACTAATGAATGAATCAGCCAAAGTTTTTAATTGTGATGAGAGTAAGGATAGTTATCGTCCTCACAAGTGTATTATTAAAATCAAAGGCACAATAGTACATGTCTGGGCGGGTTCTTGTTCACCTTTCACTATTATTGACAGGATAACATGGGAGAGTCGGGGTTTGGTTTGGAAGAGTTGAATGCCACCAATGTTACACCTGAAGGTTATTGTGGAAATAGATTGCCTGTTCTAGGTTATGTCATGGCAGAAATTAGTTTCCAGGCCAGAAAAACTGTGGCTAAACTTTATGCTGTGGAAAAAGGAAAACCTCTAATTGGATGGAGGGAACAACAGGCGTTGGACATCATTTTGGATCCAAACAGGGGCGGCCTTAGGCATGTGCAAGCTGTGCACCTGCACAGGGCCACCAAACCCCAGGGGCCACCACACCAATATATATCCTTAATATAATATTCCTCGGAGGATGGCTACATATTTGCGTGGCGGCCCCTGGCAGGGATTTGGTGGCCTCCGGCTCTATTTCACTTCCAAACACCCTGACCCCCCTCTTCACTGGCCTCCGTGTTCCGCCCCACCCGGACCTTCTCTTCCGGGGCCCCCGACCTACGCTCCCTGGCCACGGCCACCATGAGCCTAGAGCCGCCCCTTATCCAAATCATTCAGAGCAAGTTCTACTAATGTCATCACCTGACACAAATATTTTGGTCATCAAGTTGATTAAACTTTTTAATTATACTTTAGGATGTTTACAAAAATTCTCACACCACATTATCTTGAAGGGTAATGCAGTACCCAAAGTGCACAACATGAGGAATGTTCCTTTAATGCTAAGAGACAAATTGAAAGAAGAGTTGAAGAGGTTATGAAAGGAAGGGGTAATTGAGCCTATAGAGGCACCTGAATGGTTAAGTCCCTTAGTTATAGCCAAGAAACCCAATGGTAATTTCAGGATGTGCATTGATTTGAGGGATCTGAATGACAACATCTGTATTTATCATCATCCTCTCCCTCGTATTAATGAAATGTTGGTAAGTGTAAAAGGGGGTGCGTGTTTTCCCATGCTGGATTTGGCCAGCGCATGCCATCAGGTGTTATTCCATTAAGAGTCCAAACATTTGATTTAATTTATCACTCCTGAAGGAGCATTACAATTTGTCCGAATGCTGTTTGGACTAGCATCAGAATCTGCTGTTTTACAAGGAGTGATGCAGAGCTTGTTGGTTGGCTTGGAAAACGTCTTGATATTTCAAGACGATGTTTTAGTGTGGGGATGTGATAAAGTTCAACAAGATGTGGTTTTGGAAAACGTTTTAAGAAAATTGTTGGATGCTGGTCTCACGATTGGTATTGAGAAGTGTAAGTTTGGTTTGAAAGAAGTAGAGTAAGGGTGGGCGTAATTTGCGTAAGGGGTCTACGCGGATAGGCACTCTCCTCATAACTCTGTTACGCCCCGCCCTCCCGCCTTCAGTATTAAAAAAACTTTAAAAAACATTATAAATAACATTTTAAATAACCTTACCTTATCGTGAACGTCCCTGGGCTTCCCTCCTCCATCGCATCTTCTTCTGGGAACTGCGCATGTGCGGGTGCCCGGCATTCGCATTCCTCACGAATGCGTGGGTGCCCGCGCATGCGCAGTTCCCAGTAGAAGATGCGCTGGAGACCGAGGGAAGCCCGGGGCTGCCACCGATAAGGTAAGGTTATTTAAAATGTTATTTATAATGATTTTTAAAGTGTTAATACTGCAGGCAGGAGGCCAACTCCGTTCCCCGCGAGTGTGCGGAGATTTGTCTTGTTTCTCCGCCTACATCGCGGAAGGGGAAAATCTCCGCACATTCTGTGGGCAGAACGAAGTTGTCCACCCACCCTTAGTCCTTAGGTCACACTCTTACCAGTGAAGGAGTCAAACTAAGGTGTAGCTTAGTGGAAGCCATGGAGAACGCACCTGCTCCGAGCGACAATGATCAACTAAGGTCGTTCCTTGGACTCGCGGCGTACTACTCCAAGTTTGTGGATAATTTTACTGAAAGAGTGCAAGAGCTAAGGAAACTAATGAAATAGGGGATGAAATCTGAGTGGACAGATGAGTGTCAACAGGCGTTTGATGTAGTAAAGAAAAGCATAGCAAATGCAGTCACTTTAAAACCTTTTGACCCGGAGGATGAAACCATAATTTCTACTGATGCCAGTAATCATGGTCTTGGTGCAGTTCTCATGCAGGTACATGAGGGTAAAGAAAGGGTGGTGGCTTTTGCCTCTCGTTCCTTGAAAGGAGCAGAGTACACATACTCTATTGTGGAGAAGCAGGCTTTGGGGTGTTGGTGGGGAGCAACAATTCTGGATTTTTGTGTGGGGTACCAAGTTTCAGTTACACACCGATCACCAGTCATTAGTGGATCTGTTCTCTACGAGAGGTGCAGGTAGGGCCACACCTAGGATTCCCAAGTGGCTTTATTGCCTTCAACAATATGCATTTGAGGTGAAATATGTGCCAGGAGCAAAACATTTCAATGCTGATTGTTTATCCAGGTTACCGTTGGGTTGGCAACAATGTGAAGATGAATGGATGGTGGCAGAAGTGAAGATGTGTGCGGTGCCATTAGTGAAGAAGAGTGGAAATTAGCTAAATTAGCTATTTTTGAGGATGATATCACTAGTAAGCTCATGGAGGCATTGAGCCATAATCAAGAGTGGAAATTACACAAGGATCTAGAATCCTTTAAACTCATATGGTCTGAATTGGCAGTCATGAAGGGCATTGTGAGAAGAGGTTGTCAGTTGGTTGTGCCCATTGTGCTGAGGGAAATGTTGAGTCTCATGCATGAGGGGCATGGTGGGATGTCTGCCATGAAAAGAAGAATCAGAGCGGATTTCTGGTGGCCAGGAATGGACACCCACATTGAGAGGTATGTGCGGGATTGTATACCTTGTGCATGCAGCGACAAATCTCATACTACCCATGAGACAACCATAAGTCCTTTACCTTTGCCAAAGGTCCCATGGGACAACATTTCAATTGGTATTTGTGGGACATTTGAGACTCTCAAAGTGATTGATAAATATGCTATTGTCATGTTTAATTACTTCTCAAAGTGGCCGGAAGTGGCATTTGTAAAGAAAGTTAAATCTAATGTAGTGATTTCCTTTTGTGAAGACATCTTTCGGAGGGAAGGTTGTCCTGCTGAAATCGTAACAGACAATGGCCCTTAATTTGTTTCTGAAGAATTTGAGAGGTTTTTGATAAATTGAGGAATCAAACATACCAAAACTCCTGTTTATCATCACAGGGTAAATGGTTTAGTTGAACGGTGTAATACCGTGCTTGTGGAGTGTATTCAACTAGTGTCCATGGGCAACTTATGCTGAAAATGACAGGTCAAAGACATGTTATGGAACTACAGAACCACTCCCCATTCTGTTACCAAAGAGACACCTTTCAGTTTACTCAAAGGGAGGGTACCATGCACTGTGGCCAATCCAGCATGGATGAACAGAGCTGGAGGGCGGAGTGTAGTTCTGAAGCTTTAACAAGGTTGTGTGGAAAAGTACCAAAGAGTGTATAGTAAGAGACACTCCAGGAAAGTTCTGAAGCCTGGGCGACCTTTCGAAAGAGGCTTGTTTGTGAGAGTATTTCAAGGTTACAAAGTAAGGAAAGGTTTATCAAAATGTTCATGTGCCCAAGAAATGTTGGTGAATGTAAAGGGTAACAGGGTAAAGTTGTCTGACGGCAGATGGAGGAACACCAGAAAGGTATCAGTGTGCAGTGCAACCAAACAGGCACAGTGGTTGAAGTTCCAAAACCCTGAGGGCAATCAAAATGAAAATGTAATTGCCCCTGCTGCAAGAAATCGAAGTATTCGCATCAAGGTGAAACCGAAAAGATTTGATGATTTTGTGTGCACTTAGGTACCTTTTATTTTCACTTTTATTTCGAATATTTTTTTTTGTTCTTAGAGTTTTTGCTAAAGGGAAAGATGAATTATACCTTGTATTATATGTTGTTGTAGTGTTTGCTTACTTTGTGGAATTCCTACTGTTCGCTGGCAACCTGCTCCTCCAGGTTGAAAAAGGGAGCTGCTGGCAAGGGTCGTTGTGAAAAGCTAAACGTTCTTTAATCATCCTGCAGGGGTCCTGTCTTCACAAAACAAGGTGGGTGTGGCTTTCTTCAGTGTGTTATGTATCCTCTTTCTGTTGCTTTCATTAACAACTCCTCTGTGACCATTCACACCTCTCAGGTGGGGCCACTTAGCAACAAAATGTATGTATCCTGGTCACTGAGACTGTCTTCAGTTTTCTATGTGTAACGCTCCTTATTCACGCCTTTTAGCCAGAATATTTATCATGATTTTATTTTCGTTTCTGAGCTAGGCCATAAACATGTAAGAGTATACATGGTCCCCGGCCCAATCATTAATATCCCCCAAGTAGTAATGAACTTCAATGGCCACTAATGTCAGATACAGCCCCATTTGAAGAGTTGGAGGCCATGATGCCTTGAGAATTCCAGTGGGCTTGACACCAAAGCTCTGTGCCCTCCACTGCCTTCCTCTCTGTCACTCTGCCACCAACCCTGCCTCAAATGGGTTAGTTATCTTACAAGTACCACCACCTAAGATACATTGCTATCCTCCCCCCACAGTCCAGTCACAAGACAACACATGCCTTAACAGCATCAGATTTACCGAATGCTGATCCTCAGAATTTGAAAACACCACAATTTGATGTCCATATAGTGAGTTGCTTTGGTTAGTTCTGCATTGCTTGAATTTAGTTTACCCTAGAAATACAAAGCTTCATTAATGCAAAGTAATTTATTATTGTAACAAGCACCTCAAAGTTGCAGGATGGTTACATAATGAATATTAATTCATGTTCTCTACAGTGAACGGCAGAGTAGACTGCTTCTACCAGGTTACATATGCATATTTACCATCTGCATATGTACCCCTGTGGTGTTTGTTAAAGCAATTAAGAGTTCATACACAATAGGCCACTGCTGAAAAGCTTCACATTATTTTCGTTGAGCTCATAAAAGAATAGTAATGTACATGTATAAAACTTTAATGAAAACTTATAAAAAGTTGGACAAAAGACAAGTGCTGTTTTAATCTTTTATACTCTGAACAAAATCTAGTTGAGTGTAAACTTAAATGCTCTTTTACAATCTACTAAAAATGGTGCAATATGAAATGGTGTCTCAGTTTACAACATCTTAAGTGTACCTACAAGTGAATCTTTAAGGTAAAATGTGTTTTCTTGTCGACAACTTGTCCACACAGAATAATATAACATTTTGGGATAAATATACAGCCCAGAAGCCCAGAGCTAGAAGCCAGTATGGCGAAGATCTCCACGGTCACCATGTACCTGCCCTTGGTGCTGAGGTAGGCAGGAATGAAGGTGACCCAGACACTGCAGAACACCATCATGCTGAATGTGATGAGTGTGGCTTCATTGAATCTATCGGGTAATTTCCTGGCTAGGAAAGCCAGAGTGAAGCTGGCAAATGCCAACATGCCCATGTAAGCAATCATGGTGTAGAAGGCAACTGTAGACCCTGGGGCACACTGCAGGACCATATTCCCAATTTCAGACTGCATGTCAGTGTCAGGGTGTGGTGGTGAGGTGAGTGACCAAGAGAGACAGATCACTACTTGTCCCAGTGTACACACAATTACAAAAGCACCAGATACCCGACGTCCCAGCCATCTGCTTAACCTGCTTCCAGGTCTGGTTGAATTGAAGGCAATGACAACAGTGATGGTTTTTGCCAATACACAGGACACAGCAACAGTAAAGATGATCCCAAATGATGCCTGTTGGATCATACAGGTGACTATATTTGGATGTCCAATGAATAGGAGGGAACATAGAAAGGCCAGCATTAGGAAGACGAGGAGTGCGTAGCTGAGATCCCGATTATTGGCCCTCACTATTGCTGTGTTGCGGTGGTACACAATGAATGCCAGTACTCCAAGGGTGGTCACAGAGAAAATAATGGTGATAGCAGCCAGACTAACACCGAGGCTATCACTGTACGAAAGGAAGACTATGACCTTGGGGATGCAGCCGTCCTTCCTATCGTTTGGCCACTGGTCCTCAGGGCATTTCAGGCAGTTTTCCATGTCTACAATAAAATAATGAAACACTTTTTAATAATTAACTAATTAAAATTGTTGATGGTGAGGCATTTGATGGTGAGAAGATATTGCTGGGAAAAAATAGACTGAATTTTGCGGCAAATTTTTAGAGCTAAGCTGGAGTATTTATTTCAAGCCTAGTTACTACAGTGCACTCATTTCATAACCACATTTATTTGATTCTAGTTAAATTAAGAGTGGATATGCTTCTGAACTGTCTCCCTTCATAACCAAAGTGAATGTGAATACTTCAACCGCTCCTGCTTTGAGCAAATGTTCATATTCAAAGCTGGAAGCTTTATATTTTTACTTAGAACTTAAAACACAATGAAAACACACATAATTTATTTAATTTGATACCATCAAAGTTGGAAAATATTGTAGCCACTCAATCGTTACTATAGCTGAGGCAATTATCCATTGCTCATGTCACATTATTGTAAGTTCAGACTGTACCGTACCTATAAGACTATAACGAACCTATGAGTTCAGACAATGCAAGTATTGATAGTAAGTTGAATAAATCTATATAGTTTTTACAATTCACTTGTCATCAATAAGACACACTTAGTATTGAGAATTGAAATATCAAGGCTAGATAGTCACACTCCACTCCGCTGAAAAATCAACACCCCTACAGTAATTGGAACCTTTTGATGTCCTCCTTGGTTTTTAAGATCAATTTGTACAAATAATGCTTCCGAAAAATATTTTGACTCAATACATTCCCTTGGGCTGTGTACTCAGTCAAGTCTTCTGGACCTATTTTCAAACAGCATTTTTGGAGAATGTAAAGTAGTATTACAGTATTACAGTTGAATGACTATACAACACATGCCTTAATATAAAGAATATATATTTAAAAAAAATTGGGGGGGACCCCAAAATCCTATTAAAAAAAATAATATATTAAATATACTTTTTTTCTATTTTAGGTGTAAAACCCCAATCCCCCCTTTTCTAAGCCTTACCGCCCTATACCCTTACCCACCCATAAATCCTTAAAAATACCCTTGCCACCCTATACTCTTATCCACCACTAAACCCTAAAAAATATCCTTACCACTCTATACTCCTATCCACTGAAACATATAAAATGCCCTTATCAACCTATATCCTTAACCAACCCTAACACCCTAAAATACCTTTACCATGCTATACCCTTACCCATCTCTAAACTCTAAAAGTGTTTTCAATATCCAGCCTCATCCACCTCTAAAACTTAAAAACATTACTACCCTATACCCTTATCCACCAGTAAACCCGAAAAATGCACTTACCACCCTATACCTTTACACACCCTTAAATCCCAAAATTACTCTTTTTACCCTTTACCACTACCCCCACCCCTAAACCCTAAAATTACTCTTATAACCTTACACACCACTAAAACCAACATTTTCATATATTCACTGAAAAAACAAAGGTTAAATTGACTTTATAGTTAGGGTAAGATGTTAGTTAAAAAAATGCTGTTTTAAACGTACAAAACCACTGAAATTCACCAGTTATAGGGGTAGATGTACGACCGTTGCTTGCGGTTGCAAATGGGAATTTGTCGCGTTTGCGAGCACGAAATTGGTCTACTCCATGCACAACCATATTTAGCGAGTCAGTAACTATTACCGACTCGCAAAATATGGTTTGCGACTCGCTATTTTTTAAGGGGCGTGCCTAGGGCGTCTCTTCCTAATAGCGATGTATGATTGTTTTGTGACCTTATTTGTGGTCGCAAAACACTTGCAGTTTACCACCTACTTCAAGTAGGTGGTAAGCCACTCGCAAACGGGAAGGGGTCGCTAGGAGACCCCTTCCCCTTTGTGAATGGGTGTGAAAATATTTTTTAAGAGCAGAGAGTGGTCACAGGGACCACTGCCTGCTCTTAAAAAATTAAACTTAAAAGTTTCATTTTTCTTTTGAAAATTCATTCTGTTTTCCTTGGAAAACGGGCTGCCTCTAAAAAAAAAAAATCTTTATTTTAAAAGGAGTCACATACAGGGTAGTCTGCTGACCTCAGAAGGCCAAATATAACAAGAATGGAGTATCACCATAGGAATCTAAGAAAGATTCTGAATGGGATGTGTTTAGAACAAAAGGAGTATTAACCATTTCTTTAAAAAACCTCACTCACCAACCTGGTTGGTGACATGCTTCATCTTTGGAGTCCACCCTGATGACCGAGTGCCACCAGGGTGTGCTGCGACACCTGAACTACAGTGGAGCTGTTTTTTTTGAGTGATTGGTGCAAAAAACGGGAGATGTTAAAAATTGTCCTGGTAAAACTTTATTGAAAAAACTTTATTCACAAGCAACTGGACAATATTAAAAATAGTGAGAAGATACTGGTGGGTGATTATGACCATAAGTATCTATGTGAATGGTCTACATGTTTCAACCTTTACGAGGTAAATCCCAGATTTTCATCAGGACCAGAAAAAGGAAAAGGGCGGTCTACACACTAACATGCATCCAATCCTAGATTCCTGACGCCTAATTGCAAAAATCGACAATAGGCAATTGCTCAAACCTAAAATAGGCGAGGAGAAAAAGAGACTCCTATTGCGGGTCTCTAAGACTTCGGGGGGCAGAGGGAAGGCTATCTCAGCTGGAAAACGTGCTAGTTTCGCTGAGTCAGACAAGGCAGATTACCTACGCGCCTCTCAAGTGTCCCCGCGGGGACACTTGACACTCCACTGTAGTTCAGGTATCGCAGCACACCCTGGTGGCACTCGGTCATCAGGGTGGACCCCAATGATGAAGCATGTCACCAACCAGGTTGGTGAGTGAGGGTTTTTTTTAACAAAGGGTTAATACTCTTGTTCTAAATACATCCCATTCATAATCTTTCTTAGATTCCTATGGTGATACTCCATTCTTGTTACATTTATACTTTAGTCCAGGGGAAAAAATCCCTCACTCTCTCCTTTGTTTATACAGACCTCAGCAGGCCACCATCCCTGGGAGTGTCAGCCAATCCCAATGAGAGTCGCAAATTGCGCTTGCCTCATGAATATTGATGAGGCATGCAATTTGCGACCCCATCGGGAATTGCAAATAGTGTCTGAGACACTGTTGTACATTCACTTTAGCAAGTCGCAAATAGCGAGTCGCAATTCGGCATCATTTGCTAGTCACCAAAGTGAATGATTGTATATCTGGCCCTTAGTCATCTGTAACTCGTGTTCATGGGTAACTATAACTCATGCCCCTGCCATGCACAGTTTTCGCATCAGTAATTTCTTTGCAAATGTTGCAGTGATATTATAAGTGATATCATAAAAGATGTCATGAGTGATGTAATATGTGGGGCAATTAGCCCCTGTTCGCTTTTCCCTCCCCTTCCTCCTCTCTTCCCCTTGTGATGGCATCGTAAAGCAAACTCTTGCCCACTTCATGTTTTTTTGCAGGTTTTATACCCAATCCAGAAGGCATTTTTTAACCCATTCTGCTGTCTTTTGGGGCCTGAGATCATAATGCCAGTCTATCCCGTCTCTTACGATTAGAATTAAAAAAAAATCTTTTTCTTTCACTAGTTTTATCTGAGTGGCTTTTAAAATCCACAATCCTCAGAAATAGAATGGCTAAACTTAAATGCAGCATTTTAACACTATGAACATTGCATTGAACTTTATTTACTGACCTTTTTTAACCTTATTATGTATTTTTTATGATTGATCCCCTTTTTATAGGTTGCATGTGGGTAGCTCATTTTAATATGTTTTGCTCATGTGGTATGTTTTTCGTTATTATGGTTTTATGTAGGTTTAAGTATATCCGAATAATAATTTGTCTGACAGTTAGCTGGATTGACATTCCGAGTAACTTGGCGGACCCATTATGCGTGACTTCTCATGGACTAGTTAGAAATTTTAGTTTCCCCAGGTTTTGTCTTAATCATAAGACATTGTATTATAATGATATGCGGTAAAACATATTTAATTTATTCTATGCTTTTGCACAGTGACTTGCATTTTACTGTGTCTTTAATGTTTATCTTGTCTACTTTTATGGTTCTCTTGAACTGAATAAAGTTGTATGACTGATGATATCATATAAGATGTCAGGGCTGATGTAATATTTGAGGTTATTAGCCCCTCTTCGCTTTCCCCTCTCTTTTCTTCCCACTTCCCCTCCTCTCAGGTACCCATCTCCCAATATATGAAGGAGATTTATCATCTTTCTCCAAAAGTCACTAATAATTTTAATTAAATGTATAATTCAATATTATACACAAGGAATGTTTTTTGATATTGATTACTTAAAAAAGTATTTATGAGAGTTTTAATAAAAAACATGCCTGTGACTCTTTCTTTTTACATAGTTTTTAATATTAGATTTTGTGGGTGAAAAATGGGGAAGCAAATGGTTAGAGACATGTTTTGTTAAAGAAGAATATATAATAAAACAAATATGTCTTTGAGTCTTCATTCAAAACTTTTTCCACCCATAAAAATGCAATAATAAAAACAACCAGAAGAGGACCTTGTAACTATTTTTTTTCCACATCTTCAGCCCGATAAAGTGAAGTCACACAACCATCCATTACATGGCGTTGCATTCCCAGCTGTAGAGCAAAAGCTCCAGACTGGGAAATGCTTTAAAAAATATGGCAAGTTCTCCTCTGGGTCATGGTTTCAATGACCTAAGCGACTTCAATCAATGAATAAATCAGGGAATTGTGAAGAGCGCTACTCACCCGTGTTGGTCTCAAGGTGCTGGGTGGGGGAGCAGCTCCGGTCAGTCGAAGAGCCAGGTCTTGAGGGTCTTCCTGAAGATGTACAGAGAGGGTGCAAGTCTGATGTTGATTGGGAGTTCGTACCAGGTCTTTGCTACAATGTAGGAGAAGGCTCTTCCACCTGTTCTGGCTCTGCGAATGCACGGGTTTATGGGTACGTGGAATGCGATTCTTTCATTGAGATATTGGGGTCTGATATTGTGGAGGCATTTGTATGTGTGGGTGAATATCTTGAAGGTTACTCTCTTCTCAATGGGGAGCCAATTAAGGTTTTGTAGGTGTGGGGTGATGTATTCGTGTCGGGGGACGCCGAGGATACGCCTGGCTGCGGTGGTCTGTGTGGTCTGGAGCTTGTGGGGCAGAAATGTGTTGATCCCGGCGTATAGGGTGTTTCCGTATTCTAATCTGCTGGTTACGAATGACGGTTTTTTTTGAAGTGGGGGGATCAATTTGAAGGTCTTGCGAAGGATGCAGAGGGTGTTGAAGCTGGTGGAGGCAACAGCGTTGATCTGTCGGGTCATGGAGAGGGAGGAGTCGAGTAGGATACTGAGGTTCCGGGCGTGGTCCGTGGGTGTCGGACGGCTGCCGAGGGCAGCAGGCCACCAGGTGTTGTCCAATGCAGAAGGGGAGGCGACGAGGACTTCTGTCTTCTGAGTTGAGCTTCAGGCAGCTGCTGCTCATCCAGGTTGCAACGTCCTTCATTTCTTCCTGGCAGCTGAGTCTGGTGGTGAAGGAGTCCTTGGTGAAGGAGAGGGTGAGCTGGGTGTCATCTGAGTAGGATACTTTGCTGAGTCTGTGTTGTCTGACGATGGCGGCTAGGGGGGGCATGTAGATGTTGAAGAGCATGGGGCTGAACGATGTTCCTTGGGGTACTCTGCAGCTGAGCTCTGTGTATTCGGAGAGAAAGGAAGGAAGTCTGATTCTTTGGGTTCTGCAGGTGAGGAAGGAGTGAAGCCGGCCATGTATGCCGGCGTCATAGAGTCCGGCGGTGATGAGTGCAGTGGGAGACAGTGTGGAAGGCTGCAGAGAGTCGAGCAGGCTCTGAGCTGCGGTGTGTCCTTGGTCGAGGAGTGTGCTGACATCGTCTGTGGGGGAAACTACGATGGTCTTGGTGCTGTGCTTGCTGTGGAGTATGGGTTGGGAGCGGTTGAGGATGGAGTTCTCTTCTATGAATTTCGTTAGTTGGATGTTGACGATATTTTCGGTGACTTTGGCTGTGAAGAGGGAGATGGGTCAGTAGTTTTTGAGGTCCGTTGGACCTGCTGAGGGTTTCTTGATGAGGGGTTTGACTTCTGCGCATTTCCAGGGTCTGAGAGTGTGCCGGTTTCGAGGGAGGCATTGATGGTGTTAGCTCCGGTGCGATGGCGGTCGCAGCTCTGTTGAAGATGTGCGCAGGACAGGGGTCTGTAGGGGCCCCTGAGTGAATGCCTTTCATGATCGATGCAGGGTCTTCGGTGGTAGTTGGGGTCCAGGAGGAGATGGTTGGCTGACTTTCTTTGTTGGGGGACAGGGAGGGTTCAGTGTTCTGTGTCTGTTTGTCGAAGTTTGTCGAAGTTGTCGTAGAGAGATCTTATTTTCAGGTGGAAGTAAGCACCGAGCTTGTAGCAGAGATCTGGGAGGGTCTGACGAACGTGGCTTCACTGGACGACTTAGTGAATTCCTGGATGATGTTGATGAGTTCCTTGGAGTTGCTGGTGTTGGCTGAATTTTGTTGTGTATGAAGGTCCTCTTTGTGAATCTAATGAGTTCGTGGTATTAAGTCATGGTGTTCTTGTAAGCGGAGTGGTTTTACGAAGTTTTGCTGTTTCTCCAGTCCTTCTTGAGATGTCTGCAGGTGCGTCTGGCTACTTAGAAGTTGGTGGTGAACCAGGAGGCCTTACTGGAATGCTGACTGTTGGTGTTGTGGAGGGGGGCTAACTCGTGGGCGCAATTGGTGATCCATCTGTGAAGTTCTATGGCTGCGGAGTTGTTGTCAGTCGTGGTGGGGATGGGGGCTTCGAGATCGAGGGTGGAATTGAGGTGCTTCTCTGTGATTTTGCTCGAGTTCCTTCGTGGTGGGTGGGTTGCCGGTTTGGTTGTAGTGGGTTTTTTGACGTGGAAGTGAACACAATAGTGGTCCGTCCAGATGGATTGCGTGGAGTGACTGAAATGGACATTGTTGCCTCCTGCGAAGACGGGGTTGAAAGTGTGTCCTGCCTTGTGGGTAGGGGTGGTGACGAGTTGTTGCCGCCCGAGGTTGGCGAGGTTGTCCGGGAGGGTGGCGGAGTTGAGGTTCAGAGGCAGCGGTAAAGTTGGCCCATGTTTCCGTGAAGAAGGCGACATCTGACGAGAGGGTGTTGAGGAGGTCCCAGATCTCTACTGCGTACCTGTGCAGGGCGTGCATGTTGAGGAGGATGCATCTCACGGCTTCGGGGCTGCTGCCAGCGTGGGGGCGTTGGCCAAGGTGGTGCGGAGGGTGGTGAAGGTTCATCAGCAGTGTCGGCAGGAGAACTGCCCGTGGGTGGTGGCCTGCTTAGACAGCTGGCAGATGTTGTTCTTTCCGGGGTAGAGTATGAGGAGGGCAGGCGAGTCGTAGTGGTGGGTGGTCAGAGAAACAGGGTCCCTGGCACTAGTCGCCGTCAGGTGCAAATGGGCTTGCCTTTTGTGCTCGAGCGGGGTGGCTGCGCAGTGCCCGCCATTAAATAGGGATGGAGGAGGGAAGCGCAGCTGGCAGGTGGGAGCGGGAACCGGCTGGAGTGGGGGCCGCGGTGGTGGCAGTGGCGGGTAAGGACAGCGAAACGGGCAAGGAGGACACAGCAACAGCACATGTACGAAGAAAACAGTACAAAAACAGGCAAAATACAACAGACTAAAGAAAAGACAAATTACAAGCACAAATAGCAAAAGACAGAAAAACGGGCACAAATAAAAGACAGATATCAGCGGACCAGCAAAAGAGCAAGGCTCTCCCACTGGACTACCAGGGATGAGGCGCAGGCAGGAGCCTGCGAGTGAAGGAGGGCCTCGAACACCTTCCAGCTCAGCTGAACAGGGTCAGCGGCAGCCGCACAACAGTAGAGCTGCTGTTGGAGACAGCAGCTCTCTGGCCAGGAGTGCAGAGGTCTTGCTCAAACACAAGAGCAGTGGCCGCCATTAAATAGGGAAGGGGGAGGAAAGCACAGCTAGGAGGCGGGACTTACTTTTTTTTTTTAACTAATGTTGCTGGGGGACTGCAGAACTCCCTGCAGAATCCAGCTTCTTTATTTAAAAGTAGGGTACCCTGGGCGCCCAACCGCCACACCCCACAACACATCTGTCACTGGGGTTAAGTTGCGGGTGATAATTTCATCAGTCATTGAACTCTGTCGCCTCCACTTTTCTCCAGAGATTTATCCAAGGATCTGGATTTATTTCATTATTACGCCTTGGGAGCAATTGATGAGCTTGCTCCTATAAGTAAACCTGGTCGGAATAGCCTAAGTAACTCTGCCCCATGGTTTACAGCATATTTATTTATTCATTATTTATCTGAGGCTAAAGACAAGCTCTCATGTAAACAGCTTGAAAGAAAGTGGAGGATTCGTTACACTCTGGTGGACAAACTTAAATATAAATCTGCGTTGAAAAGGTATCACAATCTCATAAAGGGGGCTAAAAAGTCCTTTTCCCCTCAAATTGAGCTTGATGATAACGATTCTAAGAATAATCTTCCGATCACTGAGTCATTTCTTCAACCCAAAGCCTCTGGGAAAGATATTACACCTCCTCAAATATTATGCTACAATCTACCCTTGAACGCTAGCGGGTAATGTAAGGCTACCAATACTTTGCAGGGTTAGAGGGTCAAAAATCACCAACCGATTCCATGTTCATCCGCCGATGGTAAGGCAGAGAATATCACTCCTAAAAAGATAGACTTAGTTATGGAGGAAGTGGAAACTCGCCTGGAAGGAACCATCACCTCCGGCCCCCAGGGCAACCCAGTTTCTAAGTAAGTCCCTGCTATTTCACTAAGGAAACAAATAGACTAAAGCACCATTGGTGAAGGAAGTCCAGATGTTACCATCACAGGTGTGGGTGATCCAATTTATGACTCACTTTCTACTTTGGCCAAATCTGGCACTCCTGAGAACATGCATGTGCAATTGTGTGCCCTTATTTATGTATATAGTTGTAGAATATTATATAGCGCAAACTTGACCCGAAGTGCTTCACAATATTTTTTATAGCAGTAGTTATGTGGTTTACAGATTGAGGTAGACATAGAGGCAAATATAGGCATAGCATAGCAGTAGTTATGTGGTTTACAGACTGAGATAGACATAGAAGCAAAAATTGACAGTATGTGAGCAAAACATAAGATGGCATAATTATCAGTAGCTAGCACAGTTGTTGAGGTAGAAACAGCACATTTATATATAAATACTGTTTAGCGTTGCATAGCTATATTTTCACAGGGTTATACGGGGAAAAGGTTGACATATATATAGCCAAATAACAATGGGCTGCGGTGTGCAGTCGAATGGATGGATGACCCAGCCTTTAGATATACATATTGTTTTAACCGCATATTAGCAGAACATATTGAGGTGGGCACACAGACACAATAACAGTGTAGGGGAAATATAAGACGGCATTAGGTTCTATAGCCCATACATTTTTTGAGGTAGATTCAGCACGTATATATAAGTAAGGATTTAGCAGTGCATAGATACATTTACATGGTGTCACATAGGGAATAGGTGAGCGCACATAGGGACAATTAAGAACAATGAGCTGTGGCATGCAGTTGAGTGGATGGGCGAGATAGCTCAGGGGAAGCTAAGGGTGAGCCACTTGGCCACAAGGTGAGAGTGAGGCATAATTGTTTTGCCCGGGATAATGGTGCTGGTCTAGATCTTGGCTTTGTGAGAGGCAGCGCAAGCCAGCTTTAGGAGGGTGGGTTTAGATATTTGTTGAGGAAAAGGGATTTTCAATTTTGCTTTGAAGTGGTGTAAGGATTGATTGTCGCATAAGTCTTGAGGCAGAGCGTTCCGTATTCTGGGGGCAGGCTCTGTATTTTTCTTTCTTGAATTTTGGCGGGATTAGGAGAAAGCTGTTTGAACTTTGAAGCAATCGCTTTTTTCCAGCTTTAGATAGTTTATTTGAGAGATAGATTGGTTTATCCGTGTGTAGAGCCTTGTGAGTTATGCAAGCAGTTTTGAATATAGCTCATGCCTCTATTGAAAGCCAGCTGAGCTGTTTGAGAGTGGGAGATGTGGTCCTGACGTCTTTCTCCTGTAGCTTGGACGCAGCATGGAGTGTTCCTTTCAGAGGGGTTTGGTATGCTTTTGTGGTGTCCTTGAACATATCATTGCCATAGTCCAAGTTGAGGAGGATGAGGACTTGGATCACAGTCCTTAGGTCATCATGGGGTGTGAAGGGTTTGACTTTTTTCGGACTTTCAGTGCGTAGCTGGCACTATTTGCAGAGGTGTTAATATGTACCTTCATTGTGCGGTGACTGTTGATGTGCTTTCCAGGGCTTTAACAGAGTCAGAGATGGACAGTTTGTAGGATAGTGCAGTGAGGTTGTTGGGCCAGCTTGCTATGAGAAATAATTTTTCTTTGGGTTGGATGAGGAGGAGCTATGTTTTGTTGGGGTTGAGTTTGAATTGATTTCTGGTTAGCTAAGATTGAACTGTGTAGAGTGCTTTTTAGGAGCTGGATGTCACTGACTAATGAGATTTTACTGTAGGGTTGAGTGTCATCCGCATAGTGGTGATAGGCAAATCTAGCTTACTTCAGGATCCGTGCAAGAGTTTCCATGTAGAAGTTCAATAGTGCAGAAGACAGTTTCGACCCTTGCAAGACACCAGGTGAGACCAGTGATGCCGCAGAGGTTTCATTGATGAATTTGATAAGCTGCTTGCTCTTTCTTAGGAAAGAGGCAAACCATTGGAAGACAGTTCCTTTGATGCCTACTCTTTTCGAGAGAGTGTTTCGGAGGATGTCATTTAAAACCATTGTGCTTAAACAGGGACCCTTCATTCCTGTCTATAAATAGTGACCCCTATCCCTGTACTCACCCAACTATTAACATCCTCTCTTGGAAGATAGCCGGAATTAGGACTCAATTGGGTGACCCGTTCTGGGGGACCTTTATTGACCAATTTGAGCTGCGTCTCCTGCAGGAAACTTGGTCCCTTGATCCACCTCATAGATCAGGCTATGTAGCTTATCATATTCCAGCTCGTGGCACAGGAAAGGGTCGCCTTTCGGGCGGCCTTCTCATTTGGACCTCAGTAATTCTTAATGCTAAAATATGGCTGTTGCCCTTAATCTCACATGACATCTTGGACATATCTATTACTAGGTACGAAGCTCACACCTATTACCTATACAATGTTTATAATCGGGTGGCTAAGAGGGGGGGGATACCCAGGTGATTTCGGACCGTAGTTTACATAGGGCTGCCTACGACTCTCATAACCCTACTATTTTTGTGGGCAACTTTAATAGCACATATGAACCTTGGGAAGTTTCTCTCCTGCCAACGAAGAGGGTGGGGAATTTCTTCACTTACTCCTCCACCAGGGAAGCATTGTACTAGTGCTGCATACCAGCTTTTGTTTTGTCCTTTACCCTATTATGTGGCTTGAGGGCATGTAACGGCTGCACAAAACCAGAACCTCATGCTGCCCACACCTTTAATCGCCCTGGTCGCTCAAGTAGAATCGACTACGTCAATATCCCTCTTCAGTTATGGAGTAGCCTGGTTGATCTTAAGATACTGAACGTGGATAGTGACCATGATCATGCCCTTCACTGTACCTTAAAAGGGCTGATCTATCATCTGGCCAATGCCCTTATATACCTAAGTTCAAATGTGGCGCCCTCTAATGATAAGCGGAGGGTTGAGTGGGATCATATTGCCCAGTAGATGCTCATTAGAAACAAAATGAATCTGGCCCTGAAGGATGCTACCCTAGAGTTAGACACTCTAAACCTATCTCGGACTAAGGGCCAGCTTTGGGCTATCACAATTGCTAAGATCAATGTGTAATGATCCATTAGGAGGGGGCGCTGATACTCTTAAACACTGCCAGGCAAGGCAGTTCAAGGTTTCGGAGAGTGTAGGAGACATCGGAAACCTGTGGGCCAATCGGGACCATATTAAACTCCCAGTCCCAGAAGCGGACGTCAGGGAAGGTGGGTGGTACGCACTTACACTTGCGTGAGGAGGAACCGCCTTCAAAGGTACTTCTGCATCATCGCACGCTGCCGATAATTTTGTTTTCCAGGAGTACTGGATGTTGTGAGGGAGAGATCTGGTCCGGTAAGAGGAGGGTGACCAGTTGTTCCGGATTTGCCCGGACGGTCCCGGTTTTTCACCAGCTGTCCCGGCAGATTATAGGAAATTTAGCTCCTGCCCCGGTTTTTAGAGAGGGTCGACTAAAACTGTTGAGAGGCACTTTTTTATCTTTTATAAAGCAGGGATAGTTAGCAGTTGTTTCAAGAAAGCAAGTTAATTAACAGGCACACTTCTGGGTTTAAAAATGGCATTTTATGTATGTTCTGAGAGGCCACCTCCGCGGCTGGGGGAGGGGGGCCTTTAGTGGGAATTCCGTGCCTGGCAGGAGAGTTTCGATTCTCCAGGCTTCTGTCATGGGGAGGGTCTCTCAGTAATGAGAGATGCCAGGTGGGCGTCTGAGAGCCCTCCCTCCAAGGTATTAAAATGACAGTGCCCCCAGGGAGTAGCCCTCTTTTGTCTCTCGCCTTCAGCACAGGAAGGCTAGCCGGATCAACAGTTGGCAAGCTGTGGAAGAACAGGCCCGGCGCGCTGGTGCAATCTGCAAGGTGAGAGGCCATAGCGTGGTGAACAAAGCGGTTGCCTTTGGGCCGGGAAACTCGGGTTCGTACCCTGGCGTAGGCATCCTAAAAAATGTATGCTGGCATTATTAAATTTTAGTCGCATTATTAAAATTTTTTCGATAATCATGGAGCTCCGGCGATACAAGGGGGGGTTTCCTTTGGCATGTGGCATGGCAGGGGGGAGCGACAATGCGGACACGGGAGGTGCAGCTAGTTACTTGGACGTGGGTGTTGTGTTTTGTGTTGGGGCCTTGATTGGCCACCCTGGTCACTGCTGGCCTACTGGATCTGGCGCTTGTGCGCATGGGCCGGGACGCGCAGGAGCAGCGAACAGACTGCAGGCACACACGCTGTCACAGTCGGAAGTGAATTGTAAAGTTGCTTAGCACGCAGAATTTGTAAATGTTTGGGGCCACACCCTGGGAAGGGGATGAGGATGGGAAACGAACAACTTGGGAATCAAATATGATATTAATATTTGGTATATTTGGCATTGTTCTATAATATGCAACAAAATGGCTGAACGGATAAATGACCATCTACCGCTTTCCAGACGATATATCAAGGGTATATATGATTAGGCCACGGGGCAAGCGTAGGCGCACTGATTATACCAACGCCCACACCTGGGTACTCCAGGAACCAGGATGCCTCATAGGGTGGAAAGGGCGGGTGGGGGGGTGGGCAAGCAGGTGGAAGGGAGGGAAGGGATGTAATGGGGGGAAGACCAAGGGAAGACAATCAGTGAAGAGATTACCTTTAGTACTTTAAAAGAAGCAAATTTGCCAGTAGGATTTAAAGAACTGATCAAGGCCCAGGGAGGACGAGTATGGTGGTTAAAAATAATTATTATTGCTTTTACTCGACGAAATATTCATAAGATAGATGGCTAGATTACGAATTGTATCCTTAAATATTTGCGGCCTCAACGACCTAAAAAAGAGGCAAACTGTAGCAGAAGGCCTCCATGCCATGGAGGCCAATATAGTTTGCTTACAAGAGACCCATATAGAGAGAGGCCAACAACATCTGCTAAAATCCCTGGGGTTCCAACTTATAGCTACATCCACTCAGAGAACTCGTACTAAGGGAGTGGCCATCCTTGCTAAAGGAGGGGGCTTACAATTCAGTCGATCACTTGCAGACAAGTTTGGGAGATGGGCCATTACAGAGTGCCGATAGAATAGTGGGCAGAACACGGTGACCTTATGTACAGCTTATGGGAATCTGGGGGATGACCCTGATACCGTACTAAGCATTTCTAATGAATTAGTACATTGGCCCTTACCTCTTATTGTGTGTGGTGACCTAAACCTTCACCTACCAGGAGATTGGACTGCGGGACCCGCATTTAACTATCAAGGGAGAAAACCTAAAGTCTTTAGAGCGTTTAAAGATTTGTGTGAACGGCATGGCCTATTGGATGGATGGCAATTAGGTCATCCCGGGGACCAAGGATATACTTTCTTTTCCCATCCCCATTCTCGTCAGACCCGTCTAGACTATATTCTTCTATCGAATTCAATTAGGGATAGCTGCACTATAAGGAAGCTTCCAAGGGTATTATCCGACCACAACCCTTTAGAACTGAATATTGCATGTAGTAGTACTATCCGTACTAGAAACCTTTGGACTTTTGAAAGAGCCTTCTTAAGAAATGAGGAGTACCGTATTCTTATGAGAGAGTGGCTACCATCTTTCTTAGAAATAAATATGGGTAGTGCTCCTGTCGAAGTAGTTTGGGATGCAATGAAGGCTGGCATCAGAGGGGAGACACTGCAATTCTCAGTACGCACTAATAGAAAAGGTAAACAACAACTAGCCTCTTTACATCAGAATCTGAATAAAGCTGAAGCAGAGCTGATTGTATCTGTACAAATAGGTCAGGGTACCGAGGGATTAGCGCAAGTTGCAATCGCGAGAAATAAGATATTTGAGATCTTTACGGAAAAAGCGATCACTAAAGCTATGACCTACAAAGAAAAAACTTATGAACTCAGCGAGCAAGTAGGGCACCAGCTGGCTGTTCGCACAAGGGAGGAGATGACGGGAAATATGATAAAAGCTATAAATGATATTAATGGTGAATTGAGACTAGAAGAACTCGAGATTAGAACTGCTTTTCAAATGTTTTATCTAGAATTGTACGAGGAACCGTTAGGAGGGCAAGAGGATGCTAGAGATTATCTGGATGAAGAGCTAGGGGAGCCCCTGGGACAAGAAGATAAGGACTCATTGAATTCTCCAATTAGATGGGAGGAAATACTATTATCCATGAAATCCCTGACCACTGGTAAAGCAGCAGGTGTAGATGGGATCCCTACTGAGTTTTTTCTTGAGTTTTCAGAACAAATAAAAACTATCATGTTACAACTTTTTAAGTCCATACTTCAGGGAGGAAACCCACCACCGTCTTGGTCACTAGCAAAGATTATGATCTTCCTGAAGAAAAAGAAAAATCCCTTGGAAATGGGCTCGTATCGCCCGATAACTTTGATTAATGGAGACTCAAAGATTTACTCCAAACTCCTTGCAGGGCGATTGGCACCTATAATTCATAAAATAGTATCAGTCTGACAACACGGATTTATCCCCGGCAGATCAACAAGTGACCATATACAGAGAATTATCTCTTTATTTGACTCTTCAGAAACTACACGAGACCCTATGGCCCTTATTCTTCTGGATGCAGAAAAGGCATTTGATAGGGTCTCCTGGAAGTTTTTGTGGGCTGCAATGTCAGATCGGGGAATAACGAAGGGATTTATTAAAGCTATCCAAGGACTCTATGTCAATCCAAGTGCCAGCGTGGTGATAAACGGGAGTATGTCCGAGAGTTTCATGATCACGAGGGGAACTAGGCAGGGGTGTCCCTGCTCGCCTTTCTTATTCTCCATATACATTGATCAATTTATACGCCATCCTTGCGTGCCATCTATTTTGATCAATAATTATGAAACCAAAGTCCTAGCTTACGCGGACGATATAGCTTTAGTTACTACCAACCCCAAGGAGGCTATCAAGATTGTTGAGGAGGAAGCAACAAAATTCGGCAAAACTTCCGGTTACAAACTGAATACGGGGAAAACTCAAATAGTTATAAATGACAAAGTGGAGATGGAGGACGTTAGAGTTGTGGAACACGCTACTTATCTAGGTGTCAATATAAGCGCCAAGGTAGACAAAATTGTACAGATAAACCTCTATCCATTAATAGGGCGCACCAGAAAAGATCTAATTAGATTGGATAATCTACACTTGACTATTGGTGGCAGGTGCAATTTGATTAAAATGTTGATCCTACCTAAATTTCTATACTTCTTTAGAACAATTTGTATTGAGTTTTCCCCGTACTACTTTAAAAACATCGAATCTCTGTTTTCTAGATTTATTTGGGGATTTAAGAAACCACGATGAGCACTAAAATGGATTATGCTACCAAAAGAAAGAGGTGGGTTAGCGATGCCTAACTTTAGGATCTATTATTGGGCAACAGTGGCCAAATATTGTACAAATCTCAAAGCTATCGACTTTAGTAATTGTGCGATCCCAACCCCTCAGGAAATGGTTCTAGTAGATAGAAGCAAAGGGTGTTTATGGCGACATATTAATGACAACTTTTTCAAGAAAACTAAACTCAAGACCATTTTGGGAATTTGGAAAGTTTGGAGCAATATCCGTAAACTCCTAGGGCAGGGACGCTCCTCATACTATACTCCAATTAGTGGCAACTCCGATCTCCCAGAGATTTTTCATGATGGCTGTATGTCTAGGTGGGCTAGGGCAGGGATTACCCAACTAGGTTGCTTCTATATTGAAAATCGACTGAAATATTTCTCTGAGCTACGTAATGACTATAATGTTAGCAATAGGGATTTTTTTAAGTACTTACAGGTTAGGCATTACTTGTCAAAGAAAATGGGGGGGGCGCTGTAATTTTCAAAATATCGTAGCAATAGATAAATTATGTTCGGAAACTACCCCTAGAATTGGGGAAATTTATAAGGAGCTTATTAGTACTCTCCCGGATGATCTAGACAAACATCTTGCTAGGTGGCAGGCCAACCTATCCGTACAGCAAGCAACACCAGATCGTGCGCTAGAGCTTGCACACACATCGTTAATGTCAATAAAATTGCAAGCACAATTTTACAAAACATTTTTTGCCCTTTACTACACACCGTATAAAATAGGCAAATGGGTCAGCGGCTCGGGAACTGCTTGTCCACGCTGTTCGTTGGCGGCAGCTAATGATATTCACATGTTCGCCAAGTGCTCAGCACTTACCAACCTTAGGATAGAAGTATCCAATTTCATTTCGGATATATTTCAGGTAGAAATTACTATCTCCACTGAAGAATTGATCTTAGGAGTGGCAGCAACTGAGCGCCCAATATACCAACAGGGGCTGATTTTTGTAGCTCTTAGATTGTGTATAGCCACCGCATGGCTCGACCCTCAACCGCCATCTTTCACACAATGGAGGGCTAGATTACTTGCCATATGTAGCGTGGAGATGGCCATATATAAAAACAAGGGATCAAAAAAAAAACAAAGAGGGATGATGATTTGGGAACCATTGATACTCTGGATAGAGGTCCACAGTTAAGGGAAATATATTCAAGGGAATATCCCTAAGGAGAAAGCGGATGTGTGAATCTCTTTCTTCATTCTTTTCTTTTCCTTTTGTTTTTCTTGGTTATCAAATCTTGCGAGCTGTGAGAGTTTACTTCTTCAACTTATATACTTAAGGTGGTTCAACCGAATTTGTTTCTTGACCTTGGTCTGTTACGGTGGGGGGTTATGTATTGTATTAAAATGTCAAAATGTGAATAAAAACGTTTAAAAAAAAAAAAGGAAGTGACGTCCCTGAGCGGGCGTCCTCCTTTTATTCAACCCCGCAGGCCACGCCTGGCCTGCGGATGTGTGGATGCATGTGTGCATGCGACCACTAGACCGCTGGGGATATTACATCCCTATCCAACTATATCTTTTTTTTTTCTCTTTTCCTGCAAAGCAAACAAAAACAGTCCCGGATCACAACGTTAGAAAACAAAGCCTGGGTACTTGCGTGTCCCTTGGTGATGACTTCAGGGTCTCAGCAAACAGGCATAGTCTCTCAGTCTCTGGCTTGGTGGCGGGTTGGGCCTCAAGTTGTACTGCTGCGAGCTGGCCCTCCCTCTCACTGCGTCTCGGCAAGGGCTGCTGGCCGTGACAGATGGCGTCGGAGGAGCTGACAGGTTCTCCTGTTCCTCTGGCTGTCTTTCCATCAGCGCGTCGTCTTCCTGGGCTGTCGTCACACTCGAGTCGTGGCTCCCTCCTTCTAGATCTGAGCATTGGCTGTTTACCGATGATATGGCCTTGAACCAGGAGGCATTTCTTGACACTTCTTCTTCTCCCTTCTGTGCCGTGATCATGGTGACTCTCGTGGACATGACCTTCCAGGTGCCTGGTTCATAACGAGTTTGAAATTTCCCTCCAGGGCGTCGGTTCTGTAGGATCACCCGGGTCCCCGGGGTCACTCTTCTAGGGGTGGCTTTCCTGCGATGACTAGCTCGCTGGTTCCCTTGTCGCCTCCGTTCTTGGGTCTTCTCCGCGCCGGCTGGGGCCAGTGTCCACCCCGGGGCATTGGGGAGAAGGTCTCTTCGTGGCCCCTGAAACATGAGGGTCCAAGGACTTCTCTGGGTTGTGCAATGAGGGGTGCCCCTATACTCACGCTGGAACTCATGTAGCCTCTGCTCCGGATCGGCCTCTTCCACTAAGGCTATACAGAATACTTTGTTCAGGGTCCGCATAAATCTTTTAACGTCCCCGTTGGCCTGGGGCCATTGGGGTGTGATGCGGCGATGTTGAATTCCTCTTTGTCGGAGAAACGTGGCAAATTCAGCCCCTTGGAACGGGGGTCCATTGTCACTTCGTACTTCCAGCGGATATCCAAACATAGAGAACATCTTCTCCAGTGCCGGCCCCACATGCGTGAAGGCAGTGGAAGCCACTTTGGCCACTAGTGGATACTTTGAGTGGGAGTCGATGACCACCAGCGTGTGTCCCTCTCCAGGAAAGCTTCCAAAGTCTATGCTCACCTTGGTCCAGGGAGATGTGCAGGCTTCTTCAGTGATCACAGGAAGGGGTTTGTCAGGGTCGCTCGTCAGCTGACAGGCCATGCATCTCCGCACATGCTCCTCCACCATGCTCTCTAGCCCCGGGAACCGCCTTCATCTTTGTGGTGCCTTGGTGTCCACCATGGGCAAGTTGCACAGCCCCATCTCTCAGGCTCTGGGGAATGACCAAACGAGACCCTCTTAGCAATACTCCATCTTCAGTAGTGCTTAAGTCATGTCTGACTCTCCACATCTTCGTGAGGGACTCTCTGTCTTCTGCCGGCCAGGAGTTGGAGGGGCGGAGGTACTCAGCCCAAGAGCCTTCCTGAACCGCCTTCAGAGTCCTAAGGTAGACAGTGCCGGTGACGGCCGCTTCTTTAACATCTTCTAGCGTCATGCTTTGGGGGCAGGATGTGAGTGCCACCCACTGGGCATACTCTTCACACTCGCCGTCCTCCGACTCTTGCTCGGGTAGCGATGGATGACGGGAGAGAAAATCCGCTGGGTTTTTGGCTCCCGATCGGTACACGACTTCCATCTCATATGGTTGGAGTTGGATTATCCATCGTTCTATTCGGGGTGGTGGACGTGGAGCAGTTCCCTTGAAGAGTGACACTAGGGGTTGGTGGTCGGTGACCATGACGAATGGATGTCCTCGCAAGTATAGATGGAGGTGGCCACAGGCCCACTTAATGGCTAGGGCCTCTCTTTCAATCTGGGCATACCTGGTCTCAGTAGGGGTGAGGGCTTTGCTGGCGAATGCTAACGCTGTCCATTGGCCGGGTTTGTGTTCTTGAGTCAGCACCGCGCTGAGGCCTACCGGGCTGGCGTCAACTAGCACCTCCGTTCGCTTCCTGGGGTCAAAATAGGACAGGGTGGCTTTTTCCAGGAGAGCATCCTTGATCCCTTGGAATGCTTCGTCTTCTTTTGGGCCCCACTGCCAGACAGCATCCGCCTTGGTTAGTGCCCGTAGTGGTTCACTCCAGGTGGCTAGTCCCGGTATAAATCGACCACGGTAAGTGGCCATCCCAAGAAAGCTCCTTATTTCTGTTGGGGATTTTGGCGCTAGGGCATCCTTGATTGCCTTGGACTCCCTCGGGTCTACCTGGATACCTTCCTGATTGAAAACGTACCCGAAGAATTCTATGGAGGGCTGGAAAAACTGACATTTTTCCTTGTGAAGTGTCGCTCCATGGGCCCTCAACCTCCTCAGGACATCCGGGAGATGTTTGTGATGTTCCGAGGCGGTGGCTGAATGGATCAGAATGCCATCGCTGACATTGATTACCCCAGCCAAACCGGACAGAAGTTCTCTAACGGTGTTTTGAAACACCTCTGCCGCCGAGGAGATACCAAAATTCAACCTCTTGTACCATCGTAATCCAAGGTGGGTGCTGAATGTGGTGATAAAACGACTCTCCTCCGCCAATGGCAGCTGGTGGTATCCTGCGTTTAGATCAATTTTTGAGAACCACTTTGACCCATTTACGTCCGCAATGATATCGTCCATGGTAGGGGTCAGGTGTCGCTCCCTCCGGATTGCTGTGTTTGGCAGTCGCATGTCAATGCACAACCGGATTTCTCCCGGTTGTTTTGGCTTCTCCAATAACCATTGGGGAGACCCACGGAGTGGGTCCAGTGACCTTTTCAATGACGCCTAAACCTTCCAGCTTCCCAAGTTCTCTCTCCAACAGTGGCCGTAGGTGGAAAGGAATCCGGCGATGTGGTAGAGCGATGGGAGTGATTGATCTGTCGATATGCAATTTGATTGGTTCACACTTTATACAGCCCAGGCCCGTGAAGAGTTCGGGGAATAGTCCCAGTAGTTCGTCCACCTGGTGTGCTCTGATACGCTTGGCGAACGCTTTTAACTTTAGGTCTTCGGCCGTGTGGCTGCTTAGCAGAGTGTCGGCCTCTCTGTCAATTATGTGAATCATCGCCATCACCTCCGATTCATCAGCCTGGATGGGTACTATAATTTTGCCTTTGAGGGGTAGTGGTGTATCGGCTCCATATGCAAATATTCTCGTTTTGGACGGTAGCACCTGGGGGCGCGGGCGTAGTTTTCTGAATTGTTGCAAACCCATGACGTTCACAGTGGCCCCCTTATCGATCACCACCTTAACTTCGTTTCCGGCCATCTGTACAACGCACGTCGGCTGTGGCCATCGCCGCTGTTTTAGTTCCCGCGCAAAAGAGACAATGTATGCCTCTTCATCTTCGTCCACTGTGGGTAAATATTTCTCTGTTTTCGGTGGTGGTGGATCAGTTACCGACAGCTGCCGAATCGCTTTGGTAGGTGTGTGTGATTTCTTGAAGGTCTTTGAGGTGTTACGTCTTCGACACACAGTCGCAAAATGATTTGGAATCCCACAATTTGAGCAGGTTTTACCCTGAGCTGGGCAGTCTTTGGCCGCGTGGGGCTCATGTCCGCAATACCCAAACCCTGTTCGGGACTGGTCTTTCCGGTATTCAAAGGCAAAGTCAAAGCAAGCTTTATTCGATTTCATGTAAAATCATAAAAGCACATATTATAGAAAAACAATTATCAGCCTATACAGTCGAAAATAAGCTAGTGTACAGATAGTTAATTTTCAATTAAATGTTTTGGTCACTTTTGAGTTAAAATTTTTCAAAACAACGATAGTTCTAAAAAGGCAATATTAGATAAAAACAATTTATATTAGTTAAAAAGCCTCACATTGTGTTCCGAGATTTGATCACTGATTTTAAAAAACTGGTTACTGCAAGGATAACATGGTCTTCTAGTTTTTGCAGCTTTGTATAAGCTGCAAGACAGGTCCGTATCCCCCACTTTTTAAGATAGGTAATAAAAAGGCCCTTCGTGGTGCATGAAAAAATTTACAAAACAAAAGACAATGTATATTTCATTGATACGAACAATCATCGCAGGGGCACACGAGATTGTCCATTGACCAGTTATTGGTTAAAGGAAATGTAATTAGACGAAAAAAGGTACCTAGCCTGAAGCAGGTAAGCTGCATGCGGGCATACGGGCTTGCTACAACAACAAGATACTTTTGGAGCCCCTCGTGAGCATTGATTTGCTGGTATCTAATCTAGTCATTTTCCTTTTTTCAAGTTCCCACCTGACACCAACTAAGTAGTCCGAGGCCATCTTTTTCAAGGAGCCTCTCGATACCATCTCCAAGCTGGCAGGCCTCTCAAAAAATTCTGGATGTCCTATCTCATTAAACAAAACTCTGATATAGTCAATCCATGTAATGTTAGAGGCCCCATCCAGAGATAGGCAGTCGTTAATTAAGTCTCTATTTAGGGTGGTCTTGTTGGTAACCCAGACCTTGTGCCAGAGTAATAAGGGGGAGATCCTAATGGTATCTAAAAGGTAGGAAAGACCTGCTTCTATGTGCGTCATATACGTGGAAGACGTTTGTGGGAGTCTCAGTAGATAACAGATAAACTGTTTTTCACAGGTTTGTAAGACCTCTGCTTTTTCATTCCCCCTAACGCCCACTCCGTATGATGCTACAGGCACACATTTAGCTTTATAAATATCGATCAGCTCTTTTACTGGTTTCCCCCCTAATTTGGACGCAAAATTTCTTAAGGCTCCCGTGGAACGCGTGAGGGATAATTGTCTGGCGTGCACTGCTGTATGCCAAGTCCCCCTCCTGTCGAAGTTCACACCTAGATAGGAGAACCTATCAGTGGATTCAATTTTCCTGCCTTCAAGATAAATCGGGCATGGCACCCTCTTTGTCCCTTTCCCACAGGACATTGTGTAAGTTTTTGCAATATTAATTTTTAGGCCTCTAACCATCATAAAGCTAGCAAATTTCTCCACGGTCTTCTGGAGTCCTAATCTTGTACGCGACATTAATGCCGCGTGGTCCGCATATAGCAATATCGGTGTGGCGGTCCCGCCAATAGTTGGATAATCATGTTGCAAATCCCTAAGATGGTGTCCTACTGAGTTTATATATAGGGTGAATAACAGGGGTGCCAAAATGCACCCCTGTCTTACCCCCCTCTTTATAGGGAATTTGTCCGAGCATTCCCCTCTACATCCGTATCGTACCCTTGCCCCAGCTCCTCTGTAGAGTTCCTTAGTAAAGAGAATAAGGTGGCTATCGACACCCATGTCACTCAACGTTCTCCACATAAACTCATGATCAACACAATCAAAATCCGAACTTAAATCAATAAAAGTGATAAAAAGATTCCCATTCTTTGCCTGAGTGTATTTTGCGTTCAGCAAGGCTAGGTTTAGACATTGCTCAACAGTCCCTTTACCTGGTCTGAAACCATACTGCACGTTTGATATAATATGGTTTTCCTCTCCCCATGTTTGAATCCTATTCAGGATGATGCGTCCTGCCACCTTCATCAAGCCGTCTAACAGAGAAATTGGGCGGTAGCATGCGGGATCGTGCCGACCACCTTTTTTGAAGATTGCCACCACCATGGCATCCGCCAAGAGGGTATAAAACCACTTTGATTTGCTTTATTTAAAACATTGGTTATCAAGGGTGCCCAGTGGTCCATCTCCGCCTTTTAGGTGTCAATCGGGACCCCATCTGACCCCGGGGCCTTTTCTGATGAACTAATCTTTATCGCTTTAGTGACCGCCTGACAACTAAAGGTTATAGGTAATGGAAAAGGACATGGGTGGTTTCTAGCCGGAGGGCTGACATTCCTTGTTTTATCGGACTGCCATTGTGGAGTAACTTTATCATACAATTGTGAGAAATAAGTCACCCAGGTGTCCCAGGTTATGGCAATGTCTATCATATCACCCTCTTTGTTTTGAAAGTAAGGGGCATTAATCACTTTCCAGAAGGCTATGTTATCTCTTTTTTTGGGATGCTTCTTTTAAGGCCGCCCATGCCTCTTTCTTCAGAGTGGCTTTTCTCTCCTTAGTTGTATCCTTATAAGACTTTCTGGCTTGCCTAATTAGTCCAGGGTTTCTCGGTTTAGTCTGTAATGCTTTTTTAAGGATTGAAAGTGACTTAGTACACTTACTATCAAACCACCCTTGGTCGTTACTAGGCTTAGCCCGAAATTCTCTAGTCAATAGAGTCTTTATAGTTTCTTGTTTGTGTGAGAAAGAGGCCATTACCTTTTCTGGTTCCTCATCTAGTGCCTGACAGGTAGAAATGTCCTCCAAGCAGACCTTAACTAATTTTTCCAGGAAACACAGCAGCTCCAACTAATTCCATTTAATGGTATAACCGTTTTTTGACGCCAGTCTGATCTCTGTTGGATATAGAGTGGCAGTCCCTATACTGGAGGTATGCTTTTTACTTTTTAAACCAAAGGATAGGGGATAGTGATCACTGATCGGGGAGGGACCGGTTTCCCACGATACGACCAGCCCCGCATGGGCAGCGGTAATTAATGTAAAGTCAATTGTGGAGCTGCTCCCCCTTCCATTGTAGGTCGGCAGGAATGGTATGCTCGGGGTACATGACTAATTTATAAAAGACAAGTTAAAATGAAGAAGAATGTTATTAAGAGTGTTACCAAGTTTCGTTTGGTTAAAATGGGTGGGGCAGTCTTCCCCATGCTCTGCTAGGCCACACATGCCTGTCGAGCGGTGGGGACATATAATGCAGTTAAAATCTCCCACCCATATCATGACCTTATCTCCTACTATCTGTTCGCTTTGAGTGATTAAGCTCGAAAGGAGTTTACTAATCACTGCCTCTGTCACCGTAGGGAGTATATTGTTATAAAAGTTCACTATGATCACGTTTTTTAAATGTCCCCACCTAAGCAGAAGTATCTGGTAAAAATCCGTTGACAGAAACTTAAATACTTTCACGCCCCCAGTTGTGGACACGTATGAACATAAGCCCCCCCTGTTACAGCCCTGAACACTGGCCACCGCTGGGGTATGGGAAGTTTGGAAGCCTAATATATGTCTTTCCTCAATAGACCATGTTTCCTGAAGACAACAAATACTGTGTTCAGTAAGAAGGTCTAGCCACTGTTTTTGTGTCACTTTACTTGATAGACCAGCAATATTCCAGGGAAGGAGGTTGGATATATTATCCATCTGTTTTATGCCTTTGCTCTCTAGGGACGAGTCTACTCTGGCTCCCGTGGTCACCAAGGGGGTCATTTCAGGCCGTGGTACCCTAACAGTGTCAGTAATCATCGGTATATCAGATGTTGTTGTCAGCCTAGTTTCTTGACTACTTGTAAAGGCTTCCCTCACGGGGACGACATTTATCCTCTTTAGGGCATCTTCCCTCTCCCAAGACACATCCCTCGATGACTGATTTGGGGGCATAAAATGCCGATCAATGGGTACTATTGGATTCACCGCCTCAGTTGATGTCGGGAGTCAGTCTAGTTCGTCCAAACCAGAGAAAACACTATACCGATTGGACAGAGGGATTGATCAATGAGGAGTGTACGGGCCTTGTCGTATCCTGGGTCCCCTATTGGTGAAGGACCTGCTACCTGCCCATTCACAAGATAATTTGGTCTTTGATGATTGATATACCTTTTATTTGTAAAATTGCTCTCCTCTGAGGCGGAAGCCGGAGGACTCTCCTACTATCCTCTATTTTTAAAAAAACGCTAAAACGCTAAAACGCTTTTAAAATATTTTCTGAGATTGTGATTGTCTGTGCACAGGGCTCTCACTTTGTGTATTTTTCAATACATAACCGGTTGTAGAAAACTTGTTTTACCTCTGTGACGAACGCGCGGTGTTTAGCGCGTTTGCTGCAGTCACCGATAACAGAGCTGCCCAACTCGGTCACAGTCACGTGACCGGACCCACCTCACCCGCCATCTAGAAGAGGTAAGGGCTGCGCTCTAGGCAATCCAGCCCTCCCGCCTTTCCCGCCCCCACGATGCATAAAACAGGAGGTATACCCCGTCCGCGCAGCGGGCGGGCGCAGCGGGCGCGCCGGCGGCGCGCCGGAGGCGCGCCAGAGGCAAGCCCGTCTGCGCCCGTCCGCGCCGGGACCGGGCCGAGGGCCACAACCCCTGTCTCACAAAGGGCAGAAAGGGCAGAAGCTGTTATAAAATACTCTAACCAAAGTCTTCTTGCTCTTAGGCCACCTGTCAGTGCTAGTTGTTTACATTTTAATCTCTTAGAGATCCACAAGAATCTCGCCATTTCATGTCCTCATTGTAATTACACTTTTCCTCCTCTTTCTAACATCAGTTCTACAACTAATACTCAGGAGGAAGGAGTCAGTATATCTATAGCTCTCATCAATGTACGCTCTCTTGGAAAGCATAGGCAGGAAGTTTTTGACCTCATTACTGATTCTAAAGTAGATGCACTATTCCTTACGGAAACCTGGACTGACGGTACCTCACAACCCGACCTGGCTATCGCAGTGCCAGATGGATATAAAGCCTATTGTCAGGATAGGCCCAAACAAAGAGGAGGTGGACTGGCCATAATAACCAGAGACTCCTACCCTGTCAGAATAACCCCCATTCCATCTAACTCGTGTGAAGCCTTGCAATTTGCTATTAATTTTTCTCCCCAGTTCAATTTTAAGGGGATTCTGATATATCGACCCCCTGGATCCAAAACGGCATTCTTATCCAGTATTAATTCCATGATGGAATCTGTAGCTACAGAAAGTGCTTTTACAATCCTAGGTGATCTAAATTTTCACCTAGATCTTACTCACTTAACTGATTCTGCCACTCTTATATCTGATCTGGAAACTTTAGGACTGAAACAACGTGTCATGTTACCTACCCACCAAGCGGGCCACATTTTGGACCCTATTTTCTCTAACCTTGAAGGCATGCAAATAACAAACATCTTGCCCATGCCCTGGACGGACCACTACGTCGTTTTCGCAAAAATAATCACGCACAATCAGTGCAGTAACAGACCATTTCCTGTGCCCAAACAGTCCTTTAAAGATTGGAAAAATATGAACCATGACCAATTAAAACTAACACTTGAACTTACCCGTCCAACATTGTCTCCGGAGCCTAATTCAGCTCTTCAGCAGTTTTACACCTGGGTGGGCCAGGCTACGAATCAATCAGCCCCCACTAAAGAACGGTCCAGTAATAGATCTAAACCAACCGCCCCTTGGTATAATGACAAATTAAGGGCACAAAAACAAATAAATCGCAATAAGGAACGACAATGGAGAAAGGATTATGATACCGACAGTAAAAACATTTACAAAGAAGCATTGGCTCTTTATAAAGCCATGATAACAAAAGCAAAGAAGGACTATTATAGCGACCAAATCAAGAACGCTAAAAACTCCAGTAGACAACTGTTTCAAATTACCAAGGTACTATCAGGTAACGCCCCTGATCTTACTCCCCCTCCATCGCAATCGTTATGTGATGCTCTTGCCTCGTTTTTCTACACCAAAGTAGATGATATTTACCAGGCTTTTGCTTCTAACCCACCCTCGCGCACAGGCAGTCTCCCTACCCCGCCCCCAGCAAACACATTCTCTAGCTTTCAACCAGTTACCCCAGATCACATAAAAGCCATACTGTCCTCCATCAAATCAGGATCACCCTTGGATCCCTGCCCACTCTCAGTACTCCGGCCGGTAATGGAGGATATCATTCCAGTGGTCACCCAGGTCTGCAACGCCATTCTTCTATCAGGCAACTATCCAGACCCCCTTAAAAATACCTTACTAAAACCCCTGTTAAAAAAACCATCCCTTGATAAAAGTGAGTTAAAAAATTACCGTCCCATTGCAAGCCTCCCTTTCATGGCGAAAGTGCTTGAAAAAACAATGAATTCCCAGATTTCCGAGTTTATAGAAAAACATCAGCTCTTAGATAATACCCAGTTCGGATTTAGGAAATTCCATGGGACAGAGACAGCCCTGATCAAAGCGGCTGACGATATCAGGGTAATCAGGGACCAGGGGGGCACAGCCATTCTGGTCTTGTTAGACCTATCCGCAGCCTTCGACACGGTCGACCACACCATCTTGGTCGACCGGGTCGAGGGTTTTGGAATCTGTCACACTGCCAAAAACCTAATCGCGTCCTTTCTTGCCAAAAGAACGCAGGCAGTCATCCTAGGACCCTTTCAATCGGCCCAACTCTCAGCCCCATGCGGCGTCCCTCAAGGCTCATCCCTGAGTCCGACACTGTTTAATATCTACGTGTCGGACCTTGCTAAAACCATCAAAGCACATGGGATGAGCCTAACCTCTTACGCCGACGATACCCAACTAGTGTTGGCAATCAAAGGGGACGGAGATCAAGTGGCCGAACAATTCAAGAAAGGACTCTTAGATATAGGAGATTGGATGTCAACCAACTGTTTAAAGTTGAATTCTGACAAAACAGAGGTACTCATTTTTGGAACCCTCCTGCCAGCATGGCCTTCAAGCTGGTGGCCTGACACCTTTGGTATGCCTCCTATCCCTGCTACCAAAGTCAGGAACCTTGGCATCATCTTCGATGATGCCCTAAATTTTATGGACCATGCCAATAAAACGGTGTCTTCGGCACATCTAAAGCTTAAGATGATCAGGAAAATACACCCTTTTCTACCTGAATCAGCCATCAAGACACTGGTCACCTCTCTTGTTTTGTCCTCCCTGGACTACTGTAATGGTCTCTTTCTAAATGCTCAATCTAGAGTCATTACCAAACTGCAGACCATTCAAAACGCCGCAGCACGCTTGCTTGCAGGCAAAACCAAATTCGAATCCATCTCCAATAGCATTAAAGACCTTCACTGGCTCACTGTGCAGAAAAGAATCCAATTCAAATCTTTATGTATTGTGTTCAAGGCACTTAACAACCAAGGCCCCCAGTTTTTAAGAGACCAACTACAATTGCACAAACCTTCCAGAGCCCTAAGGTCAGCCACCCTAAACCAATTAGTTACCCCCCGTACCAAAACTGTCACCTGGGGCGATCGCCGCTTTCTGGTGGCCGCCCCCAAGCTATGGAATACTCTGCCTCTCAACATCAAGCGAAGTCCCACCCTCCTTCAATTCCGTAAGCTTTTGAAAACCTGGTTGTTCACTCATTAGTCAATCATGCTCAGAGTCATTTACAAATACTTGGCTTACAGCGCCAAGACGCCTACGGGTATAAGCAGCGCTTTAGAAATGTTAAAAATAAATAAATAAATAAAATATGCATAGGATGGGGAGTGTAGGTAGAATATTTGGGTTTGGAGGGACAGGAAGCAAAACCACGTTGATGTAACAACGGCTCAGGGTAAAAATAGGTCAAGGCCCGGGCTGCTATACAACTACCTCCATGCTCGTGGTACCAGTCTACAATGTGTGTTACCGCCCTGCAGTCTCTGAAATTGATTACAATTATATCCCCGTTGATGTCTTTAGGGCTTGGGCCCACCCACGCAAGTCTTCGCACATGAACTATTACCCCATCTATGTTACCGGGGAGTGGTCTGTTGTGTCTGAGCCAATGAATAACTTTATTTTTTAGCTCAGTATAACCTTCCCTGTTCCCCTCTTTAGGTTCTGGGACCCCGATAAGGACTATGACATATGGGGCAGCCTCAGGGGGCAAGTCAATATGGCTTCCTATCCTTTTTAAATCCCTGTCTGGAGGGTAAAACTTGTCCGATTCTGAATCTCTAAGTGGTATTTGTTGAGGTTGGGATGGTTTACCATTTTGACCTCTACCCCTCATCTCCTTTGATGTTACAGCTGCTTTATCAGCCATCTTACTGGAGTTTTTTGGTCGGGATAATATGTCACGGTAAACAACCTTTACAACGAAACTTTTACAACGCACTACCATTATGAAGCAACTTTTACAACGCAAACCATTACAACGCATTGCGCTGGGGGGCGCTCTAGGATAGGGAATAGGTTTAATGTACTATCCAACACCTTCCCTACTTTCCACGGGGACTGGAGTTGGAATAGTAAATTAAACTATTCACTATCCAGCGCCCCAAAGCACTTTGCGTTGTAAAGGTATGCGTTGTAAAAACCGCGTTGTAAAGGCATGCGTGGTAAAAGCATGCGTTGTAACGTCATACATCCTATGTCACCATTGTCCTTATTACCAGAGACAGTAGACTCAGCCAGCTTCGTCTTTTTAGGGGTTTTTGGGCAAGATGGAGTATCCCCCTTAGTGGAAATTGTGACAGATTTCTCCCCTCCGTTTATGGTGTTCTGCCTATGGGCTGTCAATCCTTTTAACAGTCTAGTGTTTGATGTTGTTTCTTTCACTAGAGTGTTAACCTGATCATTCAGCCTTTTTACCCTTTTAAAAAGTGGGAGAAGTAAAGATCTCACAAGATGTTCTATATTCTGGATCGTGCATAGTTGTTGTTGTTGCCCCAAGTTCCCAGTTAGTTTTTGGGAGCAGTTTTTATTGCCCTGGAAGTTTGGTTCAGGGGGAGGTAGGTCTTTCTGACATTCAGGAGTAATTTTATCTGGGATGTTTTTATCAAGGGGCGATCTTATAGCTATTCTGGGTGCCTTGGTTCTACTACCCCGATGAGAAAGACCCCTCCTCTTCCTCTTCTGTGAGACTCCTTTCCCTGATGCTGTTTGTGGGACTTTGCTCTTTTTACTCACAGGGGTAGGGTTAGGCAATTTTAACAGAGAAGATTTTTCGGGTGAAAAATCTGTTGAAGGGTCTAGATCAACAATGGTATGTTCCGACCTCATGGTTGACATTTGGGGTGGGGATTGCGATCTATCCTGAAGTAAGAAAGGGATACTATTGTCTGCAATAGAAGTATCCCCTATGGTCTGAGTACTGTTTACAATGGGGGGAGTGGGCGATATTATTGGGCCTAATGAAGAACGCTTGTTATATTGCTGGTACTCCAAAGACAGACGCCTCTCTGCATTCGTGTTCCAGATTGCAAACAGCCTTAGTAAGATAAGCGTCCAAGGTCCCTCTCACCTCCTTCCCCTCATGCAGTTTCTTCCCCTTGCCCAATTTGGTAGACATTTTGTATTAGTTCTGGCGTGTATTTCACAAAACAATAGGCCTAATTCGGGTATTGAACCCAAGAGCCGCTATTTCTTAATCAATAACCCCCTTACTATGTTAGTAGTCCTGGAAGTCCTGCCAGGTAAATCCAAGAGGGGTGGTCCAGTCCAGCCTTCTCCGGGCTTGGATGGGCGTAAACGGGCCCGCCTTTGGCCCGGCGCCGTCCCGCGACGCGGAGGGAGCGCCGTTGATTTATGCGCCTCCCGGGCGCGGAAATGGGTGGAGGTGGGCGGGCTCAAGAAGCAAAGTTCTCTGGGGGCTGTAGTCCCCCCGCACGGCGGCCGCAAGATCTTCGGGTGCAGCAGGGGACCAGCGAACACCAGCGGTCTTGAGGGAGCTCGTAAGCTGGAAGCGCAGGTCCTGGAAAGTTTATGCCCCGCACTGAAAATATAGGTTTCCGGTATTCCTTTTGGGGTTGTCCTCGTGGCTGGGTCCTCACCGCGTCTGCACGTTCACTCTTAATGGTCTCTGTTTTACCTTGGGGTTTGGTGAGTGCTTGTTCCATCGCAGTGGCCCTGACGGCCGAGAGGTCATGTGATCTATCCAAAATTAGGATGTCCTCGAGTGAGATCCCTGGCTTGCGCAGTATTGATCCTCTTAGTGCCTTGTCCCGACACCCTTGAATGATCTGTCTCCGTATGGCCTTCGGTTGATCCTCCTCAGTACAGGTGCTTGCGAGCTCCCTCACGCGAGCATAAAAATGGTCCATGGTTTCGCTTCCCTCTGACGTGCCTGCCCCAGTTTGAAGACTTCAAAGTCTAGGTTCAGCTGTGGGTCAAAATGACCCTTGAGGGCAGTGACAGCAGCGTCATAATCATCAGTCGCCCCAGTGTTGGGCAGCTGTTTGAAGAGTTTGAAGATCTCATCTACTGCATAGTGGAGCAATAGGGACCTCTTCACTGCTTTGTCTGTCTCCCTTGTGGCCACAAAGTAGTTCTTCAGTCTTTCAAGCCGTATTTTCCAACGTGGGGACGCTGTAGACGGGTCCTCCATTTCGCTGAATGGTGGTAGGACCCCGGATGCGGCATGTTGGAACGGAATGTTAATGGTGGCCGCTGGCGCGTCGTCATCCGCCATGGTTGGGTTTTGTTAGGATGACCACCCCCTCTTCCTCCTTACTGCAGGCTTGTCGGGCTAGTGCGGGCCTCCGCCGAGCGTTCCCTCTTTCTCGTCGGCCACGTGGCAGCGGGGTGGCCTGCTTCAGCTCTGTCGAGCTTTTCCTCTGGCGTCTGGATGTGTACAGTTGCTGGAAACCCTCCACGAGGCAGGACACAGCCCACACTCCCTCCAAGGTGCAGTTGGGGCCACCAGGAGATGTTTGCAGCATCTCACGCGAGATGCGTGAGGTTTGGTAGGGCTCCACGCGTACCCGCGACTCACGCGAGATGCGTGAGATATGGCAACAGGTCGCACTGCCGGTCCGGTTCCGCCTCCTGACACGCCGGCTCTTGGGGGCAGACACTGGGTCCTCCAGCGACACCGATGTGCAGTGGCAGGGGCGGCCAGGTGAAGAGTCAGGCAGGGTAGATGCCACAGATAGGTGCGTGGTAGGGCCGCGTGAAGGAGCAGGACGCTCCGCTTCGGTCTCCGGTGCACGGGCGAGGGTTGGGTCCCCTCCGCTCGTCGCCAATGTTGTGTTTTGTGTTGTGGCCTTGATTGGCCACCCTGGTCACTACTGGCCTACTGGTTCCAGCGCTTGTGCGCGTGGGCCGGGACGCGCAGGAGCAGCGAACAGACTGCAGGCACACACGCTGTCACAGTCGGAAGTGACGTCCCCGAGATGGCGTCCTCCTTTTATTCAACCCCGCAGGCCACGCCTGGCCTGCGGATGTGTGGATGCGTGTGTGTGTGCGACCACTAGACCGCTAGGGATATTACAGTGGGGAGAGAAGAGGTCGATGGCGGACCGCGTGGCATGATGAGTGAGTGTCAGACTTCAGGGCAGAAGGGAGCAGGGTTCGAGGCCCGTCAATGACATCCGGAAAATGCGTGCATTCATATCTTTGGTGAGGAGTTTGTTCCCGATTACAGCGGTGGAATGTGAGCCGTATGTCAACAGTACCTTAATAATGTGTTGCTTCAGGCTCTGCATTTTTCTGTTGACTTTTGAAAGTAATTAAGCTGGGGAAGCGCGGCCCGGTTGCACAGAGGTGGCGCTGTCATCGATTTTATATAGCCCTGACTTTACCCGAAGGTGTCAGAGTGCTTCACAATAGGCACAGCTGGGGAAGCGCGGCCCGGTGGCACAAAGGTGGCGCTGTCTTCGATTTTATATAACGCTGACTTTACCCGAAGGTGTCAGAGCGCTTCACAATAGGCACAGTAATGATTCATGAGGAGGAAATTACAAGAGAACAAATTGCAAAAGCAAACGTTAAGTTACATGAACCAAAAGTGATAATAGTGAGCAACCAAAATAGTAGAGAAGCAGGGGAAAGAGGTTGAAAGGAAGGGGGCGGCCAGGCTTTTCTCCCGGGCAAAGTTGGGGGCATTTTGGGAAATTACAGCATAATGCCGCTAGTGAGTCAACATTTAATTTAATTAATAAGAAGGCGCGTTCTGGCAATAAATTATGTTAACAACAGGGGGGCCTAATGGGGGCATAAACCAAGGAAAGGAGCCCGACAATGGTTAATAGGTGTTCAGGTAGGCGATCAAGCGGCATGGCGCAAGCAAGCATGCTAGCCTGAGATCGGGGGCATGGATACAAATTGGATATGCTGGCACGCCAAAAGGGGAATGATGGGCATGGCATGTTACGTCATTGACTTGGTGGGGGAGCGCGATACCCCCAGGGTACTCAACCAGTGGGTATGTTGAGCATCCCTTGGAGAAGGCAACGCTTTGGTTGGTAAATGCATGTGGCATGGGATATGGGCGGATGATGCACGTGGCATGGTGTGATAGTGACATATGTTATACGTGCGCACTAGGGCGGTAAGTATCTCTGGTGCCTGGGTAAAAGGGGCGTGGCCGGATCGGGAAAAAGGAGGCGCGCAAGTGCAAGACTTGTCGAAGGGGAATAGAAGTATTGACCAGTTAATAATTTTGCCTTATTTTCTTAGTAAGAAAAGGGGGTGGTGATGAACAGAGTGTCTGAATTAAGCAGACCACTCTTACCCAGTCCAAAGATCAGGGCTTGATCCATCACCGTTTTTCAGCTCACTGCACCATCCCAGCTCAGAACTTGGCTATATGCAAATTAGTCTGACCCTGGCCCAGTGCATCATGGGAACAGGGCAGACCAAACTACCAAGCCAATTCTTATACTGGGAAGGAAACAAGCTACCGGGGACCGGTTTCTGGCATTTCAGCCGTCTTCGGCCCGGCTTGCTTGAATCCTGATGGTGCAATGAGCTAGGGACTCACATCTGAGTATACCCTTCCACGCTTATGGTGGACAAAAATGATTCAGAAAAGGGGGTGGTGATGAACAGAGTGTCTGAATTAAGCAGACCACTCTTACCCAGTCCAAAGATCAGGGCTTGATCCATCACCGTTTTTCAGCTCACTGCACCATCCCAGCTCAGAACTTGGCTATATGCAAATTAGTCTGACCCTGGCCCAGTGCATCATGGGAACAGGGCAGACCAAACTACCAAGCCAATTCTTATACTAGGAAGGAAACAAGCTACCGGGGACCCGTTTCTGGCATTTCAGCCGTCTTCGGCCCGGCTTGCTTGAATCCTGATGGTGCAATGAGCTAGGGACTCACATCTGAGTATACCCTTCCACGCTTATGGTGGACAAAAATGATTCAGAAAAGGGGGTGGTGATGAACAGAGTGTCTGAATTAAGCAGACCACTCTTACCCAGTCCAAAGATCAGGGCTTGATCCATCACCGTTTTTCAGCTCACTGCACCATCCCAGCTCAGAACTTGGCTATATGCAAATTAGTCTGACCTTTGCTCAGTGCATCATGGGAACAGGGCAGACCAAACTACCAAGCCAATTCTTATACTGGGAAGGAAACAAGCTACCGGGGACCGGTTTCTGGCATTTCAGCCGTCTTCGGCCCGGCTTGCTTGAATCCTGATGGTGCAATGAGCTAGGGACTCACATCTGAGTATACCCTTCCACGCTTATGGTGGACAAAAATGATTCAGAAAAGGGGGTGGTGATGAACAGAGTGTCTGAATTAAGCAGACCACTCTTACCCAGTCCAAAGATCAGGGCTTGATCCATCACCGTTTTTCAGCTCACTGCACCATCCCAGCTCAGAACTTGGCTATATGCAAATTAGTCTGACCCTGGCCCAGTGCATCATGGGAACAGGGCAGACCAAACTACCAAGCCAATTCTTATACTGGGAAGGAAACAAGCTACCGGGGACCGGTTTCTGGCATTTCAGCCGTCTTCGGCCCGGCTTGCTTGAATCCTGATGGTGCAATGAGCTAGGGACTCACATCTGAGTATACCCTTCCACGCTTATGGTGGACAAAAATGATTCAGAAAAGGGGGTGGTGATGAACAGAGTGTCTGAATTAAGCAGACCACTCTTACCCAGTCCAAAGATCAGGGCTTGATTCATCACCGTTTTTCAGCTCACTGCACCATCCCAGCTCAGAACTTGGCTATATGCAAATTAGTCTGACCCTGGCCCAGTGCATCATGGGAACAGGGCAGACCAAACTACCAAGCCAATTCTTATACTGGGAAGGAAACAAGCTACCGGGGACCGGTTTCTGGCATTTCAGCCGTCTTCGGCCCGGCTTGCTTGAATCCTGATGGTGCAATGAGCTAGGGACTCACATCTGAGTATACCCTTCCACGCTTATGGTGGACAAAAATGATTCAGGAAAGGGGGTGGTGATGAACAGAGTGTCTGAATTAAGCAGACCACTCTTACCCAGTCCAAAGATCAGGGCTTGATCCATCACCGTTTTTCAACTCACTGCACCATCCCAGCTCAGAACTTGGCTATATGCAAATTAGTCTGACCCTGGCCCAGTGCATCATGGGAACAGGGCAGACCAAACTACCAAGCCAATTCTTATACTGGGAAGGAAACAAGCTACCGGGGACCGGTTTCTGGCATTTCAGCCGTCTTCGGCCCGGCTTGCTTGAATCCTGATGGTGCAATGAGCTAGGGACTCACATCTGAGTATACCCTTCCACGCTTATGGTGGACAAAAATGATTCAGAAAAGGGTGTGGTGATGAACAGAGTGTCTGAATTAAGCAGACCACTCTTACCCAGTCCAAAGATCAGGGCTTGATCCATCACCGTTTTTCAGCTCACTGCACCATCCCAGCTCAGAACTTGGCTATATGCAAATGAGTCTGACCCTGGCCCAGTGCATCATGGGAACAGGGCAGACCAAACTACCAAGCCAATTCTTATACTGGGAAGGAAACAAGCTACCGGGGACCGGTTTCTGGCAATTCAGCCGTCTTCGGCCCGGCTTGCTTGAATCCTGATGGTGCAATGAGCTAGGGACTCACATCTGAGTATACCCTTCCACGCTTATGGTGGACAAAAATGATTCAGAAAAGGGGGTGGTGATGAACAGAGTGTCTGAATTAAGCAGACCACTCTTACCCAGTCCAAAGATCAGGGCTTGATCCATCACCGTTTTTCAGCTCACTGCACCATCCCAGCTCAGAACTTGGCTATATGCAAATTAGTCTGACCCTAACTCCCCTCTGATTGGATACAGAAGATACAGAAGAGACGCCTAACGCGAGTCACTCGTTCGAGAATTATCGCGGACCCTGAGATTGAAACTACAGGTTCCCTAAAGAGTGAAAACGTTTTTTGGCTTTGATTATTTGGATATCACTTCAGGGCAGACTAAAAGCTTCCCTAAGGCAATAAATTGTTCACACTAAGTATGAGTTTATCTACAGTCTTTGCTCCAATCATGAAATAAGGGTCATCTATATTGCATTATTCTGTTGTCCTGATGATGGTCTCTGGATTACTCCACTGAGACCGAAACGTCGACTCTTCAATCCAAGTCTCCCTTCATATTTTACATCTGGCTCTCTATTTACCATCCTGGAAAGAAGTCAATTTAATTTAATTTATTCCTGACTGGATTGTTTTCTTCTGTACTTATGGATTGTTTCTTTCAGTTCCATTTACTTTAGAAACACATGCAATTGTTTATCACTGTACACCCTTGATTTTCATTGATTTATTTCAATATAAGAATAATAATTTTTTCAAAAAATAACCTTTTCGTGTTGCTTCTCTTGTTCTTTTGTGCTTAAATTTTTCATTCATTGTCAGAAAGCATAAACTTGTTGTTGAATTAGGATCTGTCCAAATCATTGCATTTCTATGGGGCTAGTGTGGTAGTTACTATAGTTTTGGGTTGACAGATTCATAAGATTTTTTACAGTCACTGCTTCACTCAGCTGCCAAGTCTAAGTAATACAGACTGCGCTAGACTGTCTAAACACATATCCACAAGCAAACCCCTTGCTGGCAACTTTCCTTTAAATGATTTGCATATAGCCAGGTTCTGAGCTGGGATGGTGCAGTGAGATAAATAACGGTGATGGATCAAGCCCTGATCTTTGAACTGGGTAAGAGTGGTCTGCTTAATTCAGACACTCTGTTCATCCCCACCCCCTTTTCTGAAACGTTTTTGGCCACTATAGGTGTGGCAGGGTATACTCAGACATGAGTCCCTTTCTCACTGCACCATCAGGATTCAAGCAAGCCGGGCCGAAGACGGCTGAAATGCCAGAAACCGGTCCCCGGTAGCTTGTCTCCTTTCTGGTGAAGAATTGGCTTGGTAGTTTAGTCTGCCCTGTTCCCATGATGCACTGGGCCAGGGACAGACTGATTTGCATATAGCCAGGTTCTGAGCTGGGATGGTGCAGTGAGATAAATAACGGTGATGGATCAAGCCCTGATCTTTGAACTGGGTAAGAGTGGTCTGCTTAATTCAGACACTCTGTTCATCACCACCCCCTTTTCTGAAACGTTTTCGGCCACTATAGGTGTGGCAGGGTATACTCAGACATGACTCCCTTTCTCACTGCACCATCAGGATTCAAGCAAGCCGGGCCGAAGACGGCTGAAATGCCAGAAACTGGTCCCCGGTAGCTTGTCTCCTTTCTGGTGAAGAATTGGCTTGGTAGTTTAGTCTGCCCTGTTCCCATGATGCACTGGGCCAGGGACAGACTGATTTGCATATAGCCAGGTTCTGAGCTGGGATGGTGCAGTGAGATAAATAACGGTGATGGATCAAGCCCTGATCTTTGGACTGGGTAAGAGTGGTCTGCTTAATTCAGACACTCTGTTCATCACCACCCCCTTTTCTGAAATGTTATTTTCTTAGTAGACGGGATGCCGCCCAAACAGACACGGGGGAAAAGGCGGCATTGTGGGAGGTTGCAAAGAAAGGAGATATCGATTGGGCCCTGATGACTCTATCTCAGGATGCGTGAACAAGCGGACAGCCGGAGTCTCCCTTGCGAAAGCGCGTACGGCGGACACCTATTCGCATCAAGGACACGCATCAGGAGAAGACCAAGCGGGTCTCAGAACCGCAAGCGACCCTTCCAGGTGAGGCGATGGCAGTGGGCCTACCCCTGGTGGTCACGGACTATATGCGGGTGACTGGCGTGGGCGCGCAAACAGGCTCAGCGGAAGGCGGGTTGTCCCTTATGGGGGGGCCTACACAGAGTACGGTAATGCCAACAGGGCCAGCTGGGGGGGCTGGTAGTCAGGCAAATACAGGGGTACAGGAGGGGGGGCCGCGTCTGGTACTGCAGCGCGGACTCCGGTGGAAACAATACAGGCCCCGGTGGTGGCAATACAAGGTGGTGGGGTGGCTCAGGTGTGGGTCCAGTCAGGGGGAGTATTGCAATCGCCGATGGTGGTGGCTACACGACTCAGGGCCCGGTGAGTAACTCAGGGGCTGCGGGGGCGGGGCTAGTTACGGGGACACCAGCACCCCCCCGTCGACGGTGGCATTGGCGCACGCTCCTCTACTACATAGCCCAGTGTTATACGGTTCAGCATCATTGGCAGTGTCACCGTCGGCAAGTATAACTTGGCATGTGCATGCGGATACTAGGGAGAAGATCTTTAAGGGGGAGTATGTGGACATTTTTGATTTGATTAATGTGGGTGTGGTCCCGGGGAAGACCAGGTCGGGTAAAGATGGGGAACTGAAGCAAAAAAGGTTTGGGTGGAATGGTCTATGAAGAACTGGGTGACTGGGTTTGCTATCTACGCAGCAATTATGGTTGAGCGGTTCCCTACATTGGTGGCTCAGTTGATAAGCTACAGGCCATTGATTCATGGGGCAGCTTCAGAATTTTAGGGGACGGCCTGGTTGCAATATGACACAAAGTTCAGGCAGATGAAAGCAGTGAGGCCTAAAGTAGCATGGGACCAGCGGGAGATTAATATATGGCATTGGGAGTTTTATTCGGCGGTGCCAGTTAGCAAACCGACACATTTGTTTCGGGGAGACAGGGGAGCCAGGGACAAGAAGCAAGCATGTTGGCAATTCAACAAGAATGAATGTAATAGAGGAACAGCATGTAAGTTCAAGCACATTTGTACTTTCTGTGGGATGCTCGGGCACCCAGAGATGAAGCGTTTCAAGAAAGGGGGAAAGCCCAAGGAACACCGTTCCCCCATAGCTACTGCTCAACCAAAAGCCCGCCCTACCCAATAAAGCTCAGAACTTGCCCACTCCCATACACCTGCCAGTATTAACCCATATGCTCACCAGATATGCGAAGGGGCAGAAGCACAATTTTTGTATGAAGGTTTTAAATCTGGTTTTCACATCTCGTCTGCCGCAGTGCCAAGTGCAGTTCCCCCTCGCAATCTACTGTCAGTGCTAAGGAACCCAGAAGTGACTTGGGAAAAAATTGAAAAGTATATAGCGTTGGGGAGGGTCGCGGGTCCTTTCCAGACATTGCCAAGGAAGGACCTGGTCTGTTCACCATTGTAGCTGGTACCAAAGAAGGAAGTGGGAAAATATTGTCTCATACACAACTTGTTGAGTCCATCGGGCAAGTCAGTCAATGAGGGGCTGGATCCAGATGTGTGTATGGTTCGCTACACCACTTTTGACTCTGCGATTAAGAAATTGCAGAGGCTGGGAGGGGGGCACTGATAGCTAAAGCTGATATTGAGTCAGCCTTTCGCCTCTTGCCGGTGCATCCGGATGACACTAGGTTGCTAGGTTTCACGTTTTAGGGCAATTTCTTTGTGGATCTATGTATGCCTATGGGTTGTTCCATTGCATGTGTAGTATTCAAAACATTCAGTCCTTTTTTGGACAGTGCGGGAAGTGGTGGGCATGCAGGAGGTCGTGCATTACTTGGATGATTTCCTTTTTATAGGGCCGGCAGGCTCGTCAGATTGTCAGGAAGCATTGGTGGGTTTTCAGCGGATGGCGGAGGCATTGGGGGTGCCGCTGGCGGCAGGGAAGACAGAGGGACCAACGACCCAATTGACTTTCTTGGGTATCGAGATAGACACGGTGGAAGGCGTGTGCAGATTACCGCAGGACAAAATTAAGGCTTTTCAAGGGTCTCTGGACCAATGCTTAAGGGCACGCAAGGTTAAACTGCATCAGTTGCAGGTGTTGGTGGGGCAACTTAATTTTGTACTGCGGGTGATGCCTATGGGCGGGGTCTTTTCAAAGAATATAGCCAGGGCAATGTCAAGTTTGAGGGAAAAACACCACCACACTAGGCTAACAGCTGAGGTGAAGGATGATTTGGTCACATGGAGGGATTTCTTGGAGCACTTCAATGGTTCAGTGATATGGCAACAACTGGCACAGGACAATAGAGAATTAGAGCTTTATACGGATGCAGCGGGCAGTGTCGGTTTCGGGGCAGTGCTAGGAGCAGGGTGGTGTATGCAGCACTGGCCGGCGGATAGGTTCAGGAGGGGGTTGGTCCGCAATATCACATTCCTGGAGTTATTTCCCATAATAGTGGCGCTTCAGATATGGGGTACATTGCTGGAAAATAAACGAATTGTGTTTTGGTCAGACAGTATGTCGGAGGTCCTGGCGGTGAACCTCCAAAGGGCAAAATGCCTGTGGGTACTCCGTTTGCTGAAAGTGTTGGTGCGGGAGTGCCTCAGGCGTAATGTGCATTTTACTTGCAAGCATGTGCCAGGTGTGGTAAACACAGTAGCTGACTCTCTGTCTCGTTTTAAGTTGACAGAATTCAGAGCGCGATGGCCACAAACAGACGGTCAGATGACGGCCTTCCCGGAAAGCATGTGGAAGCTTGGTGCCCTATTGCTTCCGATCTCATAGCGGCTTCGGTTGCACCCAAGACTAAGAGTAGGTATGAAAGGGCTTGGCAGGTTTACATACCAGTCTTACAGAGAAAAGGGGGTGCAGGGGAGTTTACACCGCAGGGGGTTCTCAGGTTCATAGTTAGCCAGAGAGAGGAGGGAAGGTCCTTGATGCTGGTGCGCAGACAATTGTCGGCAATAGCCTTCTTTGAAGGGATAAAAGGGGTAACGGATCCCACTAAGGACCTCAGAGTTAGAAGGGCTAGGAGATATGGGTGCAACTAAGAGGTGTTCAGGGGGCGGGTTACTGCCCGGTGATGTTGATGGGGAGGTTCCTGCAGATTAGGCCAGGATGTGGTGATGATAGGGTGTTGGTACACGCAGATGGTACAGCTTTGACAAGATTCCAGTTCACACGAATATGTAAGCGGGCTCTGGAATTGTTGGGTGAGGACATAGCTCATTTCACATCACATTCGTTCCGTATTGGGGCGGCCACTACAGCAGCGGAATTGGGACTCTCATCGAGCGCAATTAAGAAGGTGGGCAGGGGGAGTTCATCAAGTTTTGAGCGCTATGTGCGACCACAGCTGGTGTAGATACGGTCGGTATTGACGGCAGATTGGTATTTATGCACCTCCTTCTTTTTCTATTCTTTTTTGGTCTTGCATGCAGTGGTGGCAAGTCAGAGGACGCAAGTATGCTGGTGTGGAGATTCAGTCATACTCAGAGCAGGGCAATGGTTCGGAGAGTCTGGGGTGGACAAGACGCAAAGGGCCATGGGAGTTGTTCATAATTGGTTAGGGATTGAGGGGCAGCGGGCTGAGGATGTCTCAGCTCATTTGCGGAGTGCACTCAACAAAGGTTTGCCTATTCCAGACGTGCTGGTCATTCACTCGGGGAGGGAAAGCATGATCCCTGGGGGCAGGAGGGGAGCCAAGGAGGCCTTATTTTCTCTACTTACATGGATCAGGAGGGTATTGCCGGACACTACAATTATTTGGTCAGAGGTGCTCACTCAGAGAGTATGGGGGGTGACGTTCCATCAGCCGCAGTGAACACGTCGGTGAGGAAGATGAATAGGGAGGTAGAAAAACTGTTGAAGGGATCACGGATATGTGTTATCAGGCATAGCCTGCTGCAGACATTGACCTCAGATGAGTACCGGGCAGGGGGGATGCACCTGTCCAAGGCAGGGTTGGAAGTGTTTGTGCAAACCATTCTGGGGGCCATTGCCTTACACCTTGGAAAAGTAGCAGGGCAGTAGTGAGGGGGGAGGGCAAGAGCGCCAGTGGGGCTTCTTGCCCTGTGGCGGGGTCCCGGATAAGAGAAAAGGCTGGGGGACTCTTTTTGGGCGGAAAATAGATGACCCTGAAGCATGGGAGGCAGTTATGGCAGCTTTGGGCTGGCGGGAGAGGGGGTCGTCCTGCTGGTGGTCCTGGACTCTCTGGCCCTACCCTAGTAGCTGGTGCTTGGAAAAGGGGGTGGTGTTGTGTTCTGCTGGTACAACACGCCTCTAGAGATGCCAAATTGTAAATATATGTTAACCTGTGGCGCATATGTATGGAGCGCATCATTTATGTGTGAATTTGATAAAATAGTCAATGTTGGAGGTTTTACCCACAAATAAAATGGTGTTTTGGTATAATAATAAAGCTACGCAGTGGACACCAGTCACTTGTAAGTGTTTTATTGGGGAGGAGTGAGCAAAGGGTGATGAGCGAATGGCACGAAATATCCCCACTATAACTGCCTGTCCTGAAATATCTCTTCTGACGAGCGCTGTCATTCTGTGCGTTCTCTTGAAGTAAAACTGTAGTCCTTCTACTATTTTTGTGAAATGTCCCGTTATTTGGCTTTACAATTATGGTCACCCTAGGTAAGGGTGCCTTGGTCACCAGCTTCTTTCTTTTTGACTTTTGCCGATACTTCCTTTGACAATCTTGGATTCCTCAGATATGATACAGAGAATCATCTCGAGTTCATGTCAGGCCTGCTACAGTAAGGGATTTTACCTTTGGCGATGCACTCTCTGGTACCTCATGTGTGTTGAATCGTGGGCCCTACGCCAACATGCTGTGGAAATGACGAACACCAACACAACGATTCTCGTCACTAACAACGAGCACGTGCACCTAGGCTCCTTTATTGGCAGGGTCACCTAACTGGTGACACCTGAGTTGGATGGGTGTGGGGTGGCTAGTGAAACACTCGACTGTGTCCAGCAGGACTCACCAATGCGGTTAGTATCAGAAACCCGGCTTAATTTTCCTCGTTGGCGAGACACACGTGTGTGACTCGGACGGTGGAAAATCCAGGGAGCGGAACAAGCTCATTTAAGGGTTCTGGAATATTCCAAAACAGACTATCAGTAAATTAAGGAAATATAAATACTGTGTGTTTATTAATGGGTGTGCCAGTTACTAAGCTTCTACAAGGAACCATGAGTTTCTAATAACAGGAGGACACGGTTTTCGGTTACTGTTATTCAGATGAACTTGATTTGGTTGTGCTATGCCATTAATACGCACTTACAACTGATTATATGTTTGCAACATTATTTTGCCTTTTCAAACAGAAGGTTGAATAGAGTTCGGCTTCTTTGATATCTTCTCCCCTGTAAAACAAGGCAGTAGACTAAAAAGATTACGTGGAACGTGCACATAAGGTTACTCCCCATCTGGTCTATGTCACCTAGTTGAGAAGAGTTTCCTGACGTATGCTGCTTATGGTTTCTTAATTGCAGCACCATGTAATCAGGGATAGCTGGTTAATGTCCTTGTGAAGGATTTTGAGGGTGTCTCGTTTATGGTCTTTCTTCTTATGATTTACAGGTATTTAATGAGACAGTAAATGATTCTGGGTTCCCTAGTTCCGTGTGGGTAATTCTGATTCTTTGTATGTTACAGGTCTCCCTCCCTGCTATTCCCTTCCTTTCCTTCCCTTGCTTGATCCCTTCAATAGTCTTTGCTGGTATAGCATTTCAGAAGTTGGAGTTATGAGGAGTTGGACCATTCAGAGCATTGATCTGATCGTGAGGATAACAAAACTTTACACAATGGGAACTTGTTTGAAACTCTGGGAGAGTACTTTATGCATCATTGCAAGGCTACTAGGGTCCCTCCTAAAACCGAACAAACCTGATATAACAGGGCCTGTAATCACAAAATGAACTAGCTTCATAAGGCCCTTACCACTGGTGACACCTCACTGATACAAACTAAAAGAAACAAGTATACACCAACCCATGCTAGAGCACGCAAGTACTGGGAGTCTGACCTATGTAGAAATATCTATGAAGCAGTTGTGCTTAAAGATACTTGGGGCCAGATGTAGGTAAATCTCATTTACCGATTCATAAATACCGAATTTTACCGATTCGGTATTTATGAATTGGTAAATGAAATGTAGGTAAAAATTCGGTATTTATTACCAAATCGGTAAGATTCGGTATTTACCGATTCGGTAAATACCGAATCGGTATTTGCTATTGAATCCTATGGACCTTGAAGCCCATAGGATTCAATAGCAAATACCGATTCGGTATTTACAGAATCGGTAAAAATACCGAATTGCAAAGGGGGACAGGGTGTCACTTTGACACCCTGTTGCACCCCTGTAACTGGCTTGTGCGCCATGTGGCACACAGACATGCCCTTAGGGCATGTCTGTGTGCCACATGGCACAGGTGTACATGCACAGATGTGCATGTACACAGGGATTCGTTATTTACCATGCAATTGTATTACATGGTAAATACTGAATCCTGACAGGCCTGTAGCACTGTACAAAGTGCTACCTACATCTGAAAATACAGAATCGGTAATTTTACCGGTTGGTAAATTTACCAAATCGGTGAAATTTACAGAATCGGTAAATTTACTGATTCTGTAATTTTACCGATTCGGTAAAATTACCGATTCTGTATGTTTTTGAAGCCCCTACATCTCCATAGCCCAATACCGGTCGGAAACGGCCGAAAATCGGTATTTTCGGCCGTTTCCGACCGGTATTGGGCTACCTACATCTGGCCCTAGAACATTTTGGAAGTTGGTGGCCAATGGAGGCCAGCTAGCCCCAAGAACGTTGGCAGATTATATTACACCTGAGGTGTGGCACTCTCACTTTTCGGACCTTTATTTGCTATCACAAGGGCCTGCTACCGATGGCGTTGACCAGTTGAATGGGATAGGTGCCTCCTCCACTGAGTTTTTTATGATAAAGCTAAGGGAATCATTTAGTTTGATAAAAACTATTGCAGCGGGAAAGGCGGCTGGCCTAACGGTGCGGTGCCCCTGATAACTTTTATATCACGGGCATCGAGGGCTGGGATTGGTACTTTACCAAACTATCAAACTATATTTTAGTAAGGAAGGTATTCCTGCTAGATGGAAAGGTTGATAAAATTGTGCCCATTTCTAAAAGGTCTGGCGGGTTCCCCCATAATGTAACCAAAAAGGTCTTTGCAAGGAAAATTCTGGTAAAGCTTGAATCCTGGATTAATGACCACCAGCCCGTCTCTCCCTTGCAGACATGGTTTATTTAGATGAGGGATCAGCACAATTGACCAGGTCTTTAGGATCTTATTAATTTACTGGAAAACAGTGTTTACACAGCGGTAATACCTATACCTGGTCTGTGTAGACCTAAATTCGAGGTAAATTGTTTGAGTTCCTTAAGAATAGTGGGATCCCGCCTGATCTTTTGGAAGTTCTGGTTCGCCTCCACCAGGATACGTATGCTCAAGTGAGCTGGGGTCAGGGAGATGACCAAACGGATAGATATCCAGAATGGGGTGCGCAACAGTGTGTCCTTGCCCCACTCCTACTCTCCTTATACTTAAATGGCATGGTATCTTACATGGAGGACAACCTAAATAATGCCCCTTGACCGGGCAGCTGCAAGACTCCTCTTTTCCTATTCACTGACGATACCTTCCTAAACTCGAAGACCCCCCAGAGTCCTCCAATGTCTAGTGAAGCATTCTGCATTACACAGGGACTCGCGATAAACCATTCCAAAACAGTGTATGGCTATTAGCACTCACAAACCTTTTCTGGGGTTCAATGATACTTGGGGGTAGCCCGCTGGATAAGGTCAGTGAATTTGATTATCTGAGAATCAGAATAAGTACATCTATGTCACGGTTTGCCCCAGTTTCAGAAGGGCAGCTTGAATCTAACCAACCACTCTGCAGCTATCTTAAGATGTTTCAAGACTTCCCACAACAGGCACATTTTACCTGCACTTAAGGTCTACAGGGCCAAGGTTGAGGGCAGTGCTCTGTATGCTGCGGAAATAAGGGCTAACTCAAATCTGGCCATGCTTGTGTGGCTGAGAATACATTCTTGAGAGTCCTAAGCAATTTCCCTGAAAATTCCCCACTAAAACCTTTAAGATGCAATATGGGATTATATTCAATGATGTACTAGGCCCAAATCAGACCGCTGTTACATCGGAGTAGGCTGAAATATTCCCTAGACCTGGAGGACTTTCATAGAGCTTTGGAAGACGTAGTCTCCTTGAACAGTTTTGGTAAAATGAAGTGGCCACCCTAAGTTAAAAAGATTTGATTCCATCTTGGTTTAGGGGACTTCTGTCCTCAACTGCTTCTATGAATCATCTATATAGGACCACCCTCAAGGATGCATTGTGGGCATATACCTATGTCAGCAAAATTAGCAATGGGTCTGAAGGATCGCTTACTTCTCTCTACTTTGATTTTAAGCCTGATCCTGTATTTAATCTTTTTTAGGCTACATTAACCCACCAGCTGCAAAGCAATTTATTTAAAATGTTGCTATGACACCCTAACTTTTTTTGTCTTTATTAGTAACCCGGGGCGGAGTTCGCGGAGTTGCGCTATGCGCAACTACACTAAGTGGCAAAAAAACTCTGCTGCACTACACAGTGCTCTGCAAGCGGGGGAGTTCCATAGAAAAATGCTGTTCAAGGTGATAGCACAGTGCGGATGCTTGTCTGCAATGTGCAATTAACGCGAACGGCAACTTGTGCAGCTTAAGCGGTCCCTTCTTTTCCTTTTTTGCCGCTTGAGTTGATTTTTACTCGAGCGGCAGCTTTCTCAACGCGAACAAGCAGTTTCTCATTGCGAGCGGTCACGAGCATACAAGACCACTCGCCATGACAAACCTGACCACCCCACGTTGAGAAATCTCACCAGGATGTTTATTTTAGACGCTCGCGCTCGCAAACTTGATATTGACGATCTCGAACGAGAAAAAATCTCGCCGGAAGGTAGATTTTCCTCGCTCGCGGTCGTCAACTTGACGTTGACGATCGCGAGCGAGGAAAAAAACTCTGCTCCGCTACGTAGAGTTTTCCGGAACTCCTTGAGCTTCACATAACGCGGAGTGTGGGAAACTCCGCAAACGGAGCTTACTTCACCACCCAGGGTTACTTATTATCTAATTGGAACCCCCACATTTTCACCAGTTCATGTTTCCGGTTTAGAATCCGGCTGAGGAATCACAGACTCATTTTATTTTATTTTTCCCTGGCTGAGCCAGTCCCCGAAAAGACAGGCTTATACCACTATGCAAACAACTGTGCTGTAACCACACAGCTCCTTCAGACAAAGCCCTTTCAGATGGTGGTCTGTGCAGTGTCCAAATATCTCCATTGGAGTTGGTCTATTAGAGCCAAAGCGATAGAAGGAGCCCTTAGAGGCCTCTTCTTACCTTTCCTGTTCTAGTAATTCTTCCACAAGGCCTGCCTTTTGTGGCTTCACTTTTACTTTACACGGTTTATATGTATTACATACGAAGTATGTATTCTTATCTATTCTGTGCTATATTCTGTTCATTTTATACAAGTACTTGTTTTAATCAATACCTTTTTAACTATATTATGATTTATATATCGACAAGGATATTGGTAGGCCCATTGTGGTAGTCTAGAAAGATGCCACTCACTGGGAGTTTACTCCTTTTTTTTATTGAAGACCACAGCGAGTATGTTTCAAACAACCTTCTAATTATGAAAAGCCTGATGAGTTTCGGACATTCATCGTCTGTGGCATCTGAGACTTGCTAGTCTCTTATGTCATGGTGCTATGGTTACCTATGGTTCCATGACCATGGTTATGTCCTGTATTGAGTTGTTTAGAATGTCTTTGTTCAAATGCCGGGAGCTGTTACCCAGACTAGCTGTGGCTTGGATGGATCCTCACCTCCTTTGGAATAAACTACTTCAAGCTCTTCACCTTACCTGCCCCTTGTGTCATCCTTCAGCTGCATGAGAATCTAACACTGGCGTAGTCGGCAGCTGGAGTGAAGGAGGATCTAACTACCTCCAGCTGGGCCAAACATAATAATTCTCTTACAGTGCCACTCATTCCAATGCAGGGTATCAGAGCGCTTTATGTGACATATACATTATACATTGATAAAAAATAATGTACTTGTATAATTAATTGTAAAAGATATGTTACATGAGTTGGTTGCAAGGTTTAAGAGTTACACGTCCTTCATAGATCACTGTGTTATATTAGAAGGATTACAATTTATGAGCTGATAGCAACAAAAGGATCTCTGGTACAAAGAAGTAACCCACTCACTTATCCACATAAAACAAACATCTGTCATCTACATATAACATGATGTGGTTTGCAGGAGACACATTAACCTTCTATACTACTTTGATTCAGATCTGGGACTAGACAGAACACAAATCTCTCCAACAAATGTGTTAACCTCCAGAGTTATCTCACCATTATTAATATTGCCTGAGATTAACTGGCCGTCTCTGAAGCTTCTGTCTTAACCTCATGAAATATTTTAAAATACTGACTTTGCAACCAATCAAGCAGAACAGATCTACTACCATGCTTCTCCATATTGCCAAATTCTTTGTTGCAGGATTTAAAAAAAGAATAAATGTCATTGAGTCAATGGCCAGTCCAATTATGTACTTGTGCATTGGCACACAGCTATACCACAACATGTTCCGTTAAAAACACTGCCAGGTAACAGAAAAGGGGCATTCAATGGGCAGTCCAGGCACCTTGGAGTCATTGGGTTGAGGTGTCCTTTGGTTGGCAAGCAGGGGGCGGGGATCTGCTGGGGGAGGATCATTTTGGGTTGAGGCTGGGTGTGGTATGTGGGTGGGAGTGATTGTCTCTGTATTGTGGGTTGTGGTAACGGGCTTGGGAGAGGGCACATCAGGATTGGGAGGGCTGGGTCGGAACATTTTTGGGATCTTGTATCCCTTCAAGGTAGTGATTGGAATGGGAGGGGTGGTGTAGGAGGCTGGCTTTGTATATACTATAATAAAATGAATTATAGTGTGCACAGAGTCCAGGGAGTTCCCAGAGGTATAGGAGAAGCTATATTAAGTAAGTACTAACAGCTCTCTTTGTGGATGTGTGATTGAGCAGTTAGGCTTATCCCAAGGGTGTGTTAAGCATTTGTTGTATTCACTCAATAAAGGACTGATACACACACTCAGAGTCAGAATCCAGAATAGTTAGGTAGGTATAAAATAGGTATACTTATGTTTTATTTTAGAACTAAGCAGGACTAGACATAGGTGAGTAAAATATACTTTTAATTGTAAGACTGTTTAAGGAAGTGCAGTTGCACTAGAAATTGCAGTTGTGGCAGGTTTGTATCACTTGGAAATGAGGTTTGTATCATACATTAAGTACTTTCAGATTACTTTTGAGTTACTTTGGATTACTTTGAGTACTGGGTCGTATGCCTATATACCACACCTTAGGATCCCTACATAAAAGGTAGGTACAACATTTTATACTTTGCAATTGAATTCCCTTTTCTCCATACATTAGCAGTTCAACACTTAAAACAATTCTTGGCCAAAAATCTTATAACATGGGTTCCTAAGGGAGAAATATGGCTATCGGTATTGGATCATTTTAAATAAAGTCCCCGTCAGGGGGAGAGATGCCCAGTGTGCCACATCTCGTCGCAAGCGCTCAAAGGGAGGCACCAGATTTTTGGCGAGGAAGGCCGCTGGGTCTGTCTTTATATGAATACCCAAGTATTTAAAAGAGTCCATGGACATCGCCAGTGAACAGTCCGGGGGGGAGTCGCGGCAGCTGTCTCTTCAGTATGTATAAGACTGATTTAGACCAGTTTATAGTATATCCTGAGACTTTCCCACAAGTGTCGCAAAGCTCAAGGAGCACTGGTATAGTGCTTTCTGGGTCTGCAAGGTACACCAGAATATCATCAGTGTACAGGGAAATGCAGTCTTCCCATCCCTCCATCCATCTAATACCTTGCAGCAGAGGGGTCCCCCTAATCCACGCCACAAGGGGCTCTAATACCAGTGCAAAAAGAAGCATCGATAAAGGGCAGCCTTGTCGTGTCCCTCTTGCCAGCGGTACAGCTTCCGATAGGTGCCCATTCACCGCCACACGTGCCATCGGCTTGGTGTAAAGGAGCCGGATCCACGCACAAAACTTTGGGCCAAAGCCCAAGAGCGGTAGCGCCGCAAAAAGGTAGGCTCATTCCACCATATGAAAGGCCATTCCTGCGTCAAGGGAAAGGACCGCCGACGGTTCCGACAGGGCGTGTGACCGAGCTAACGTACCATGCAGTCACCTGAGATTGAGTGCTGTATTTCTATTTGGCATAAAGCCTGATTGGTCCGGATGAATTAAGTTCGGAAGGTGTTGTAATAATCTATTTGCGAGCACTTTGGCTAGTATTTTTGCTTCCGCATTGAGTAGCGAGATTGGGCAATAGGAGAGACACTCAGACGGCGGTTTCCCGGGCTTCGGAATAGCCACGATCGTGGCCATTCTCTGATCCAAAGGCAGCTGCCCCTTCTCCAGACTGTCGTTGAACATATCGAGTAGGTGTGGACAAAGAGTGTCCGCCATAAGTTTGTATAATTCTATCGGGATCCCGTTGGGTCCCAGTGCTTTACCCGACTGTAGCGAGCCGATGGCAGCGCGTAGCTCCTCTGTCGCGTGCTCCGCCTCAAGTCCCGAAGAAGCTTCCAGCGTGAGCCCAGGCATTGCTATGTCTTTTAAAAGACCTGCTGCCTCAGCCTCTGACGTATTCGAGGATGATATGTATATCGCCCGGAAGTGTCCAGATAGTGCTTGTGCTACAGCCCCCGGGTCGTATGTGAACTGGCCCTCGGCAGTTCACATAGTTGCGCTATAGTCCTGGTGCCGCGCTCCCGTCTATCCAACCAGGCCAACAACTTCCCTGCTTTATCTCCGACATCATAGACTTTGTGTCTGGTTGCTGTAAGGGCTGTCGTTGTTTCGTGCCTAAGGTGTTCCCTGTATTGCTGTTGTTTTATGTGGAGGGTGTGTGCCGAAGCAAGTATTGGGTCGGCCGAATGCTCAGTGTCAGCTGCTTTCAACTCCTGTTCCAAGGCTACAAGGTCTTGTCGCTGCTTACGCTTGTGTCCCGTGATGGAGGATATCGCTTGTCCCCTGAGAACTGTCTTGTAGGCCTCCCACAGAATAGCCGGGGAGCTAACCGGGGCCACATTCTCGGTAAAGAAGTATTTGGTGGTCTTGCAAATTTCCTTACGCTCCTGCGGGCCCTGTAGGTACCCTGGATAAATAGGGTAAAGTCGCTTGCGGGAAGTGTGATGGGAAGAATAGACTAACACAATTGGTAAATGGTCAGATACACCCCACTGGGCCCAAAATCAATGTTGTCTATATGTTGTAGAATTGACACTGAGGTCAGGAAATAATCTATCCTCGACAAACTGTTGTGCACAGTGGAGTGAAATGTGTATTGTTTTGCTACTGGGTGCGTAGGCCTCCATGCATCCACCAGTCCCAACGCTTCTGTGAAGCTCTGTAGGCGGGAGACCCCCGGTGTCAAGGTCCTCACTTCGTGTCGTCTACACTGTCATCCATCGTGGCATTGAAGTCTCCCCCAATAAGAAGGTCTCCTTCTGGCAAGGACTGCAAAAATTCACTGAGGGCCGGGAAGGCCACCGTGTGGGGCGCCGGGGGAATGTATACTGACACCACATTAATGAGTCTACCCTCCCACTGACCCTGCAGTGCAGCAAATCTCCCCTGATCGTCACGTCTTGTTTGTAGTACTATAAAGGGAGAGTTTTTTCGCAACAAAATACCCGTTCCTCTAGACCCTGATGAAAATTTGGAGTGCACCACCATTTTGAACCCCCACCTATCCATCGCCATACATGCCGCGCCTGTGAGGTGGGTGTCCTGCAGGAGTGCTAGTGTGGGAGCTTGACGTTTCGGGGCCTGTAGTTCCAACCCTCTTTTAATTTTGTCCCCTAATCCGTGTGCGTTCCATGTGAGCAGTGTAAGAGGGGCTACTGGGACCTCAGGGGCCTCGTTTCGGGTGTTAGCTAGTGGGGTGTTTATCACCATTGGAGGTGTGGGAAGTATATGAGTCTCGTAACCCAGTTATGTCATGTAAGGATCTTTCAGTCTGTACATACCACGCTATAGTGCCATTTCCGATGTGAACTAAAAGAAAGAAACAAAAAACCTTAACTACCCAGCCCCAAAGTCCAACCTTCCTCCCTGCCTCCCATCCCGACAGACTTCGAACTGCCCGCCACCCCAACATAGCAGAGTGCTCCATTCCAACCCAAAACAGTGTACTTGCGGAAGAGTGTGACCTTCCCTAACCGGTACGGCCTGCATCAGCCCGGTGTCCAGAGTCGGCCCATCCGCAATGTTATTTACTAACTGGTGTCCATGTTACAGTTGACATTCCACAAGTCCTGTTCATCCATTGCCGAGGTCACCTGCATCCACCCTCTGCGAGTTGTCTTCTTCGGAATGGTGATAGTCTTGGCTGTTTCCTTCTTTGTTGTCGGTCTGACGGCGTTGCCCTCTGTTCCCGCGACGGGGTCCCTCCTCTTTCCGCCATCCCTCAAGCCAGTCATAGGCCTCTTTAGGTGTCTCAAAGAACCACGTCTTCCCCTCAGCCACGACTCTCAGTTTTGCTGGAAATAACATCGAATAAGGTACCTCACTGGCTCTCAATGTCTTTTTGACCTCCAAGAAACTGCGACGGCGCCGTGAAACCGCCGCAGTATAGTCTGGGAAGAAGGAGATTGAGGAGTTGTGCAGAGGAATCTGAGGGGATATTCGTGCAGTCTGGAGGATGGCATCCCTGTTTCTGAAATTGAACAGGCGCGCGAGCACCGGCCTGGGGGGGCGCCCCTGGTTTAGTCTTTCCACCTGGAACTCGATGTGCCCGCTCCACAGAAAAGAAGGTGGAGAGTCCCTTTGGCTGCAGTCTTGTTTTTATTAGGTCCTCCTCATACAAATCCATCGCCTGGAGACCCTCGCTTTCTGGAATTCCCAGAATTGGTACATTATTTCTGAGCGCGCGCCCTTCCTGGTCGTCCAGTTTCTCGGCCAGTATTTTGTTCTCCGTTTCGAGTCGCGAGACTGTTTTGTGTAATGCAGCCGTGTCCATAGTCAAGGTCTTTGTGACCTGCTCAACCTCTGTAACTCTGGTTGTGATTTTTTGAAAGTCGGCCCGCAATAAGGACGCATCGGTGGAAATGAAACCCACTGTGGTTTGCACGCTGGTGAGAGCCGCCATTATGTCCTCCAGAGTCACTTTTTTGGAAGTGTCGTCTACTGTAGTCCTCCCCGAGGAGTCCTTCCCCTCCAGTAGCAGTGGAAAGTCCTTCCCATAGGCGTATTTATCCAGCCTGGCTTGCGTATTTTGATTCCTGGGGCCCCTTCCGGTCATGGCGGTGTTTACGATTGTCAGTGGGGTCCGCCGCGTGACGCCGCTCGCTGCTGTGGATTCGTTTGTAGTGTGTGGTCTCCCGAAGAGTATTGACCCTCCGTTAGCTGTGGCACACTCCCCGCAGGACCCCCGGCATATGCGTTTACGGAGGAATGAATGAGGCGAGGCGGCGTCCCTCTATATTCCCTGGTCTTCAGCCGTGTTACCCAGGGATCAGCAGACATAACAAGATGGTGGTCAGCTGGCAACCCAGGTTTCTCCTGCCAGTGATAATGGAATGTCCCTGAGGGTTTAACAAGCCTTCAGTCCGGCAACGGCGGAGAGGGGGTTGCGCAGTAAATGCCCGTTACCAGGTGCAGTCCGTCACTCGAGTACCCCGGAGGGGGGATTCTGTGTGGGCTGATAATCCAGGCCCGGTTCTCAGGCAGTCAGCAGGCCTCACAAGCAAATGTCCTCCTCGTGGCCCAGGGGGCCGGCGAACCCAATAAATCCAGGCCCCGGCTGCTCCCACACGTAGATCTCGCTCCCCCGGTGCAGGCCCCCGGACCCCTAATTATCGTGGCTGGTGCTGCGGCTCCGTTGTTGCCACTGTACGTGCTCGGGCCCCCCTCCACTGTCGGCTGATGGGCTGTGGGCGTCTCTTCTGTCGTACCGGCCGTGCCGACTCACCGGAGTCTGTCCGGGTGCGTGCCCAAATCGAGGCCCCGGCTATTGTAGATGGAGCAGGCCGTCTCCGTGTGTCTGCAGTCGACCTCGGTTCCTGGCATCGGATTTTGACCGGAACCACTGCAGATGTTGCCGCCCGGTCCCCAGCTTCAGCGGGAACCCCCGCTGTCCTCAAGCATGCAGGATAAATAGATGTATTGTCTGAGAAGGTAACCTCCTCACCGGAGCCTTCTCAGTGAGCAGCCATCTTGCCGGCTGCTAGCCACATCAGGACTCTATTTTGAGCCCTACTTTATTTAATCTCTATGTCGCCCCCTTGGCTAAAATCTCAGATAAATTTGGGATTGATGCCCTGTCCTACGCTGATGACACCCAGCTGGTGGTCCCTTGACCAAGACCCAGGCCGGTGCGGCCTCCAATTTTGTATCCTGCCTTCAAGAACTGGCGAGCTGGATGGCAAACAAATGCCTGAGGATGAATGGCAGTAAAACCGAGGTACTGGTGATAGGCAAAGCCCCATCAGTATGGTCCTCGGCGTGGTTGCCCCAGTCACTGGGCCCCACCCCCATACCTTGAGAACAAGCCAAGAATCTTGGGATTTGGGTGGATAATAAGTTGTCCTTCGACTACCATATCGGGCGGGTGGCAGGCGCCTGCTTCGGTATCCTGAGGAGACTTCGGAAAACCCTTGACGCCCTCCCTACGGAATCGAGGAAAATTCTTGTTCACGCATTAGTAACCTCCCGCCTGGACTACGGAAATCTTCTGTACCTGGGTGCTACTGTCAGATGCCTGCGGTGCTTGCAATGCATTCAAAATGCAGCAGCAAGATTAATTCTCATGCTCCCTAAGAGTGCTTCAGCGACAAGTGCGCTGGTTTCCTTGCACTGTCTCCCTATTAGGGAAAGAGTAACATTCAAGGCTTTGTGTGTGAGTCATCGAATTTTACGAAGGATAGGACCCGCATACTTGTATGATTTTTTAACTCCCTATGCACCTACCAGATTGCTATGGTCCAGGGGAACAGGCAGGGTGCAGGTCCCCAAAATTAAAAGGGCCAGGATGGGTGGACGATCGATTTGTTATCTAGCAGCCCAGTGTGGAATTCGCTTCCTCAGGCACTCCGGCTGGAGTGTTCTGAATCCATCTTTTAGAAAAGGTCTGAAGACGCACTTATTTCCAGCTTCTTAATTATTGCCAGTTTTGGTTGCTGCTACTGTTTTCTTTCTTTGATACCGCAGCGCGGGAACACACTTGCCTCAGTGTAACCAGGCGCTTTACAAATGTAACTATTATTATTATGTACTGTATTGCACATCCAAAAACGCACACCACACCAGACAAATCGCATCCATCTGCACCACACACCCACAATAACCTGTCTCACACATCCAACAGACACCCACTCCCATTTATCCTAAACATAGCTTGCAATATAACCATGGGAGCATGAGCACAGTCAGCCTGCACTACCACTCCCACCATGCCCCCTGTCCCATACTCGAGAAGCATGGAGCACTCCCTTCCTCCCAGGAGCCCCTGGAAGCCATTGCAGTACACCAAACAAACTAATCAATCAATCAATCAATCAATCTATTTGTAGAGCGCACTATTTACCCGTGAGGGTCTCAAGGCGCTGAGGGGGGGTGGGGGGGAGGGGGTTGGAAGCTTCGCTACTGTTCGAAGAGCCAGGTCTTGAGGAGTCTTCTGAAGGCGAGTAGGTCTTCGGTCTGCCGTAGGTGGGTAGGAAGGGTGTTCCAGGCCTTGGAGGCGAGGTAGGAGAAGGATCTGCCGCCTGAGGTTGTTCGTTGGATGCGGGGGACAGCGGCGAGGGCGAGGCTGGCAGAGCAGAGCTGGTGGCGAGGGGTGTGGAAGCTCAGTCTGCTGTTCAGGTAGGCTGGTCCGGCGTTGTGGAGTGCTTTGTGTGCGTGGGTGAGGAGTTTGAAGGTGATCCTCTTGTCGACGGGGAGCCAGTGTAGGTCTCTCAGGTGGGGGGTTATGTGGCTGCGGCGGGGGACGTTGATGATCAGTCGGGCGTAGGCATTTTGGATGCGCTGTAGTTGTCGTAGGTGTTTGGCTGGGATTCCGGCGTAGAGTGCGTTGCCATAGTCCAGCCTGCTGCTGACGAGGGCCTGTGTCACCGTTCTCCTTGTTTCGGTCGGGATCCACTTGTAGATCCTGCGGAGCATGCGGAGGGTGTTGTAGCAGGAGGAGGAGACGGCGTTGACCTGTTTGGATATGGAGAGGGAGGAGTCAAGGATAAATCCAAGATTGCGTGCATGGTCGGTTGGTGTCGGTGCTGTCCCCAGAGTGGTTGGCCTGCAGGAATCGTCCCAGGCTGAGGGATTGGGTCCGAGGATGAGGACCTCCGTCTTGTCCGAGTTCAATTTCAGATGGCTGCTCCTCATCCAGTCGGCGATGGCCTTCATTCCATCGTGGATGTTGGTTTTGGCGGTGTGTGGGTCCTTGGTGAGGGAGAGGATGAGCTGAGTGTCGTCAAAGTAGGAGATGATGTTGAGGTTGTGGTGGCGGGCCACTTGTGCGAGGGGGGCCATGTAGAGGTTGAACAGCGTCAGGATGAGGGAGGAGCCCTGGGGGACGCCGCAGGTGGCTTCGGATCGTAAAGGTGGGAGGCGGACGCTCTGGGATCTGTCGGAGAGGAAGGATGTGGTCCAGTCGAGGGCCTTCTCTTGGATACCGGCTTCTTGGATGCGTGTTTTAGAGTGCGATGGCAGACCTTGTCGAAGGCAGCCGAGAGGTCCAGGAGGATGAGGGAAGATGTTTCGCCGTTGTCTAATTGGCGCCTGATGTCGTCTGTGGCGGCGATGAGGGCTGTCTCGGTGCTGTGGTTTCATCTGAAACCGGATTGGGATGGGTCCAGGATGTTGTTGTCTTCGAGGTGGCGGGTCAGTTGCATGTTGACGATTTTCTCGATGACCTTCGCCGGGAACGGGAGCAGGGAGATGGGCCGGAAGTTCTTGAGGTCTTTGGGGTCCGCCTTGGGCTTTTTGAGGAGGGCGTTGATTTCGGCTTGTTTCCAGCTTTCCGGAATGTCGCTGTTTTGTAGGAGATGTTGATGATCTTCCGTAGGTGGGGTGCGATGGCTGCGTCTGCCTTGTTAAATTTGTAGTGTGGGCACGGGTCTGTCGGTGATCCTGAGTGGATGGAGTTCATGACCTTGCGTGTCTCGACGTCGCTGACGTTGGACCAGGAGGTCAGGCGGTTGGTGCTGTTGGTATTCGGAAGAGGGGTGGAGTCTGCTGTGGTCGGGTCGGTCGTGGTGTTGAAGCTTTCGTGGATGTCGGCGATCTTGCAGTGGAAGAAGGTGGCCAGTGAGTTGCACAGTTCCTGTGAGGGCGGGATGTCGTTGGTGTTGGCGCCAGGGTTGGAGAGTTCTTTTACAATGCGGAAGAGCTCTTTGCTGTTGTGTGCATTGTTATCCAGGTGGTCTTTGAAGGAGGATCTCTTGGCTGATCTGATGAGGTGGTGGTGTTTGCGGGCTGGCGTCCTTTAGGGCTGCGTGGTTGTCCGGTGTGCGTTCGTGGAGCCATTTCTTCTCCAGTTTCAGGCGTGCCCGCTTGGAGGCCAGGAGCTTGTCGGTGAACCAGGTGGCTCTCTTGCTGGCGTGGTTGTTGGAGGGTTTCTTCAGTAGGGCGAGGGTGTTGGCACAGTCGTTGATCCACTGTCTGAGGTTGCGGGCTGCGGCATCTGGGTTGGTGGGGTCAGTGGGTGGGTTCTTGGAGAGAGTGGTGATCAGCTGATCTTCAGTGACTTTGCTCCAGCAGCGGCGAGACAGCTGTTTGGTACGATGGTGCATGGTTGGTTTTTTGAAGGTGAAGTGAATGCAGCGGTGGTCGGTCCAGTGGGGTTTGGTTGTGTGGTCGAAGGTGACGTGGGTGCTTGTGGAGAAGATGGCGTCCAGCGTGTGGCCGGCAGCGTGGGTGGGCGCAGTGACGAGTTATCTGAGGCCGAGGTTGGCGAGGTTGTCGATCAGCGTGGAGGAGTTGGCGTCGTTGTTGTTCTCGAGGTGGAAGTTCAGGTCCCCGAGGAGGATGTAGTTCGAGGAGGCGAGTGTGTGGGTGCTGGCGAGGTCGGCGATCAATCAATCAATCAATCACAGCATTTATATAGCGCACTACTCACCCGGAGGGTCTCAAGGCGCTAGGGGGGGTCCGCTACTGCTCGAACAGTCAGGTCTTGAGCTGCTTCCTGAAGGCGAGGTGGTCCTGGGTCAGGCGGAGGTGGGTTGGGAGGGAGTTCCAGGTCTTGGCGGCCAGGTAGGAGAAGGACCTTCCTCCTGCGGTGGCTCTTCGGATGCGGGGGACGGCGGGGAGGGCGTGGCCGGTCGATCGGAGTTGGCGTGTGGGAGCGTAGAAGTTGAGGCGGCTGTTGAGGTATCCTGGGCCTTGGATGTAAAGGGCCTTGTGTGCGTGGGTGAGGAGACGGAAGGTGATTCTCTTGTTGACCGGGAGCCAGTGCAGATCTCTCAGGTGTCCGGAGATGTGGCTGCGACGGGGGATGTCCAGGATGAGTCGTGCTGAGGCGTTCTGGATCCGCTGGAGTCTCTTCTGGAGTTTGGCGGTGTTTCCGGCGTAGAGGGAGTTGCCGTAGTCCAGATGGCTGGTGACAAGGGCCTGGGTGACCATCTTCCTGGTCTCGGAGGGGATCCACCGGAAGATCTTACGTAGCATGCGCAGGATGTTGAAGCATGATAAGGAGACGGCGTTGACTTGTCTGGTCATGGAGAGGGAGGAGTCCAGGATGAAGCCCAGGTTGCGTGCGTGGTCTGTCGGTTTGGGTGCTCTGCCCAGGGCGGGGGGCCACCAGGAGTCGTCCCAGGCGGAGGGTGAAGATCCCAGGATGAGGACTTCCGTCTTGTCCGAGTTCAGTTTAAGGCGGCTGCTCATCATCCACTTGGCTACGTCTGTCATCCCTTCGTGTAGGTTGGCTCTGGCGGGGTCGTTGGTGAGGGAGAGGATCAGCTGGGTGTCGTCGGCGTAGGAGCAGATGTTGAGGTTGTGTTGGCGTGCGATGGCTGCGAGGGGGCTCATGTAGACATTGAAGAGGGTTGGGCTGAGCGAGGAGCCTTGAGGAACGCCGCAGATGACTTCGGTGGCTTCTGATTTGAATGGGGAGGCGGACTCTCTGTGTCCTTCCGGCGAAGAACGATGTGATCCATTCCAGTGCCTTCTCCTGGATTCCCACGTTGCTGAGGCGCTGCACTAGGGTGCGGTGGCAGACAGTGTCGAAGGCCGCGGAGAGGTCTAGGAGGATGAGGGCCGCTGTTTCTCCGTTGTCGAGCATGGCTCGGATGTCATCGGTAGCTGCGATCAGGGCGGTCTCGGTGCTGTGGTTGGCCCGGAAGCCACACTGCGAGGGGTCGAGGGATCCGTTCGTCTCGAGGAAGGCGGCCAGCTGCTTGTTGACGGTCTTCTCAATGACTTTTGCAGGAAACGGGAGCAGCGAGATGGGGCGGTAGTTCTTGAGGTCGGTGGGGTCGGCTGATGGCTTCTTTAGTAGAGCGCTGAGTTCGGCGTGCTTCCAGCTCTCCGGGAAGGAAGCGGTGTCGAAGGAGGTGTTGATGATGTCCCGCAGGTGGGGTGCGATGACAGCGTCGGCCTTGTTGAAGACGTGGTGAGGGCAGGGGTCGGTCGGAGATCCGGAGTGGATGGAGTTCATCGTGCGGATGGTGTCTTCGGGGCTGATCGGGGTCCAGGCACGGAGGGTGGTGGTGGGGGGCGGTGGTTCAGTCGTGGCGTGCGCCGGTTGAGAGCTGAAGCTGTTGTGTATGTCCGCGATCTTGTTGTGGAAGTAGGAGGCGAGGGAGTTGCAGACGTCTTGCGAAGGGGTGATGTTGTTGTTTCCGGCATTGGGGTTGGAGAGCTCTTTGACGATGTTGAAGAGTTCCTTGCTGTTGTGGGCGTTGTTGTCCAGTCGTTCCTTGAATGCAGTTTTCTTGGTGGCGTGGATCAGTTGGTGGTGTTTTCGGGTGGCAAGCTTGAGGGCAGTCATGTTGTTCGGTGTAGGGTCTCTGCGCCAGGCTTTCTCGAGGGCTCTGCAGTTCTTCTTGGAGCTCTTGAGTTCGTCGGTGAACCATGGGGCTTTCTTGCCGCCGGGTCTGCTGGGCGGGGTCTTCAGAGGGGCGAGGTCGTCTGCGCAGTTGCTGATCCACTTCGCGAGGTTGGTGGCCGCCTGGCTTATGTTCGTTGCGCTGGTGGGAGGGTTCAAGCTCAGAGAGGTCGCGAGCTGGTCGGCTGTGATCTTGTTCCAACTTCTGCGTGCAACCTGTTGCTGGTGGTGGTGGATCGTGGTCCTTCTAAAGCTGAAGTGGACGCAGCTGTGGTTCGTCCAGTGGAGTCCGGTGGCGTGGCTGAAGGCGATGTCCTTGCTGGATGAGAACACGGGGTCGAGTGTGTGTCCGGCGTAGTGGGTGGGGGGATCACCAGCTGCTTGAGACCGAGGTTGTCCAGCAGGGTGGTGGTGTCGCTGAAGCAGGCCCAGGGTCCGGGGGGGGTCTGTAAATGAGAGTTCCTCTGAGGGTGGTCTTGGGATCGGTTTGGATCTGGAAGTGCAGGTGTTAGGCGGTGTTGAGGGAGTCGTCTGCGTGGGTTGTGACCTTGAGGGTGGACTTGTGGACGATGGCTATTCCTCCTCCGATGCCGTTGGCGAGGTCCCTGCGGGTGAGCCGTCTGGGATGGCTACGGCGATGTTTGGTGCAGAGGAGTCGTTCCACCACGTCTCCGTCAGGAAGGCTACGTCCGGGCCTGTGGTGTCGAGCAGGTCCCAGAGCTCGATGGCGTGTTTGCGTGCAGAGCGGGTGTTGAGGAGTATGCAGCGGAGGTGGTTGGGTCTGGTTCTTGGTGGTTTGATGGTTCTGTCGCAGGTGAATCTGCAGCTGCGGCAGGAGAAGTGTCTGTGGGTGTGTTTCCGGGCAGCCTGGTTGCAGCGTTGGTCTCGGGCGGTGTTGAGAGCATGGAGGGAGTCAGCGTCGTAGCTGAGTCTGGGTCTGGTGCGGTGGGGGGCGCGGGGCCAGGGGTTCCGGCGCTGGGCGCGGTCCAGGCACGGACGGGCGCAGATGGGCTTGCCTTAGGTGCGCCAGCGGGGTGCCAATGGTGCCCCCGTCTAGCGCGGCCGCGTTGCGGCTTCCATATGAGGGGATCTGGGAGGCGGGAGCGAGGCGGCGAATGGGATTGCAGGTGGGCAGTGCCGCAGGGATGCAGCGGCGGGAAAAACTGGCAGGGGCCAAGGGAGAACGGGGCACAGGAAAGAAAAACAAGTTTAGGCAAGAAAACAAGTACAGGCACAGAGGAATAAAAACAAGTATGGGCAAGAGAGCAAGTTAGGCACAGGGGAATAAAAACAAGTCTGGGCAAGAAAGCAAGTACAGGCACAGGGGAATAAAAACAAGTCTGGGCAAGAAAGCATGTTAGGCACAGGGGAAAAATACAAGATTAGGCAAAAACAATGCATGCAGAGCCGTGCAGCAGCGTGGGGAGGGACATACCTGCGAGCAGGGTCATAGGTAGGTCGCCATCTTCCCGGAGGAGGCCTGTATGTGGGAGGAAGGCGTGTACTCTTACTCCCACCATGCCCCCTGTCCCACATCCCAGCAGCATGGAGCACTCCCTTCCACCCAGGAGCACCTGGAAGCCATTGCATTGTCCACCCTCACCTTACAGGTAGGTAGCCATCTTGCTGGGGAGGCCTGTATGTGGGAGGGAGGTCTGTACTCCTACTCCCACCATGCTCCCTGTTCCACACCCCAGCAGCATGGAGCACTCCCTCTCTCCCAGGAGCCCCTGGAAGCAATTGCAGTACACCAAACAAACTAACACGTAGGTAGCCATCTTGCTGCGGAGGCCTGTATTCCTACTCCCACCATGCCCCCAGTCCCACACCCCAGCAGCATGGAGCACTCCCTTCCTCTCAGGAGCCCATGGAAGCCATTGCATTGTCCACCAAACAAACTAACAGGTTGGTAGCCATCTTCCCTGGGCTTGCTGTTTGTGGGTGGGTGACCTGCATCACTTCACACAGCACCAATTGCATGCAATGCATTGATACCTGACATGTACGAGTAATTTATGTACCTCTGCATCATGTAACGAGGCACAGTATTGTACTTACAGAAAATAGTGAATATCAGTCAGTTGTGTAGTGTACAGACAGTGGATGACACAAAGCTAACAGAATTCTTGCACAGTACACAACACTGACCATTCCCCATCTAATCCACAGGTGACCAAGAAATCACTGCTGAGGAAGACAACAATGACCAGCAGAGCCAGTCTCCACCTCCGGTACATGGACTCTCGAATGTAGACTCCCAGGATTCTCTGGACGATGAGCTCCAGGTCGGCCCATCTGGTGTGTCAGGGAGCAACAGGTCCCAGGACCCCATCCCCCCACCACCACGTCTGCTGCAATAACAACTGCACAGCAGACCCCTGCAGTTACGGCCTGTGCCTCCACCGCTGCCACCACCGTCACCACCAAAACCACCACCAGCAGTGCCACCTGCAGCACCCTCCCTGTCCCAGGGGATGATCAGCCCACACCAACAACTGTCGACAGCAGGGTGAGTGTGTGTGTAACCACATTGGAGAGGCAACAGGTTCGTGGCAGCAGGGCAGGTGGGAGGGCCAGGGTCACACCCAGACCTCAGCAGGTTGGCACACCATCCCTGGACCACTTCACCAGAGTCATCGGGTCCTACGAACAGGTCCAGGGACAAAGTGGCCGGTCTGACAAAATATTACGCAAGCTCATCCTGCTGATGAGGTCCATCAACACCCGCCATGGACAAATGGTGGACCTCATGGGCCAGCAGGTGGTGTTACTCAGGGACAGGCCTGTGTCCCAAACAACTCCTCTGCCCCCCTCTGTTGTGCTGCAGGATGACAGTGCACCATCCTCCCCTGCGGCCACAGAGAGGGGTGAGTCCTCAGTAGCCGCTGGCCAAGCAGCAGGGCCCCCTGGCAAAGCAAGCAAGGGGTCATCCAAAGAAGAAACTGGGAGTCTCTGGAGGCAAAACACCAGCCAAACGCCAGTGACTGAGCCAGCCCTGATGGCAACCCTCTTCCCCACTGCATAGACTGTTTGGACTGTCCTTCTCACAATGCGTTGTGAATGGCACCTGTCTGTTGGATTGGGTCACCACATCCATGGGGTGTCTACTATTACATCTCATTTACCATGACTGCCAACTCACTGCTCCTTCACCACCTTCATGTAAATCTGCCAGCACCCCTCACATGTCAACTGTGTAAATAAAATACCTTACACACTTGGTTCAGCTTCATCTTTAGTGCAATATCTACAGTGTTCAAAATGTCCATAATGTATCCAAAATATATACAGTATGTAGGCCAGGATAATTTCAAGGCACCTAGGGAGACACAACCGAACAACAGTCACTGGTGTGAGTGTGACATCACAGATAGTACACAACACCAACCATCTACATGAGTCAACAGGCATACAACAGATTGTGCAACAAGTGTCAACAAACTGAGTTCCGTATATGTTCACCGATGAAATGTCACTGCCTATTTTCACACACAGGTGACTTTACATGTGCCTGTCTGTACCATCCGCGCATAGCCCTTCACGACCACAGCAATCACACCATATATAGTACAACATATACCTTGTCACCCACCATCAAGTGAGGTAACGGGTGATGAGCTGTTGACGCAGGCCAACTGCTTCCTCCTCTCCACTGTCCTCATCACTGGACTCAGGTCCTTTGGCAGGCGGGGGTCTTGGTTCCTCATCATCATCAAGGAGCAGGGGAATCCCCTTGTGAATGGCCATGTTGTGGAGCATACAGCATGCCACAATGATCTTACAGACCTTCCCAGGCAAGTATGACAGTGCACCTCTAGTCCTGTCAAGGCAGCGGAATCTTGACTTGAGTAGGCCAAAAGTCTGCTCAATGACACAACGGGTCCTGTCATGGGCCTCATTGTACATGATATCAGCCGGGGTCCTGGGATTACGTTGGGGGCTCAGCAGACATGGACGGCTGGGATATGCAGAGTCACCTAGGAATGACAAACACACATTGCAATGTTGCACAGGCAGAGGGCAGCAGGTCACACACACAGCGCGCCATATTACTAGGCATACTCACCCACAATCCAAGCACGCTCGGGAAGCAGATTTCCCATCATCCGGGGCACAATGCTGTTCCTCAGTATGTACGAGTCATGGGCCGAGCCGGGGAATCCGGCACACACTTGTGAAATGGTCATGTCTGCCAGGCACACCACCTGCACATTGATTGAGTGATAATGTTTTCAATTGCGGAAAAGGTGCTCACTCGCCTGTGGTGGCTCCAGACCGACATGGGCGCAATCAATGGTACCAATAACATGGGGGATGTTCCCAAGCGGATATAAGTCTCCCTTCACAACGGCCAATTCTGCTCTCCTGGGGAAATGTAGTTATCTGTCCTTATAGAACATCATGGCTTCAAGAACAGCCCTCAGCACCAGGCTGAACATGGGTTGAGACATCCCTGCAACGCTGGCCACGGTCTCCTGGAAGGAACCAGTTGTAAAAAAATGGAAGGCTGCCATCACTTTGTACGTTGGTGTGAAAGCTGTTGGGTAGTGGTGACGAGGCAGTGGGTGGGGCTCCAACAGATCTCAAAGGGTCTTCAGGGTGGGTCTGTTGACGCGGGATTTGTGAATGATTGCAACATCCGCCATGCCCTCCAGCAGTGTCAAGTGACGTATGAGATTAGGCCTCCTCCTAGTTGAGATGAAAATGGACACATGTCAATCACAACCATCATAAGATGGCCACAGCACATCCCGTTAAGGAAGTCATGGAATGACAAAGACTGCCCTGGGAAATGCGTGACACACCAGGTTACATGGGTGGACGTTTGAGCCACACAGAGGGCACACCTCTCCATTTACCATACACAAGTGCCTCAAACAACACATAGGTCAATGTGAATACACACATACTAAACGCCACATTAAATGCCACATTTCACATATGCACGCCTTGCAGCGTACCATCCGGCCAATATGTGTAAAATGAACATGCCTGTCTCATACTCATCTGCTGTACCTGTCACACTTCAATGCATCATGTAAATATGGCACACATCCACAACACAATAATCACAGTAGTCCGCGAACTGTCCATTGTGTGTATGAGCAGATATAATAGCACTGGTAAATAACAACATCATACAGTGAGACAAGCCTTGCTACAGTCATCACTGACCCACAACACATTGATTAGTACACACATTGTTGAGTCCACTTCAACACTGTCACACATCATCAACCATCAAATGCATAATTGACATGGCAGGGACTACAGACCAATGTACGTCACACATACCCAAACATGGTACATGCGGGCACCTGTGGATTCAATGGAATAAGGGCATTGTGTGCACGATGATGTGCCCTTCACGATGTTGCCACTGTGTATGTGTTCAACTGTTCATGATGGACACTGCCATTGCATGCCACTCTACTCGAGGTAGCTACCGCCTGGCCCAAAGGTGTGTCACCAGCTCCACCCCTTACACAAGTGCGGTAGTCATTGGCATGGAGACATGCCCAAATGGCGGTGGGCGTGCTCCACCACCCAACTCGCTGTAGCTACCGCCTGGCCCCGGTGGTGTGTCACCAGCCCCACCCTTTACACACGTGCGGTAGTCATTGGCATGGAGACATGGGAAGAAGACGGTGGGCATGCTCCAACACCCAACTCGCAGTAGCTACCGCCTGGCCCGGCGGTGTGTCACCGCCATGGAGCATTTCCTATAGTCAATGGGAGCGATGATTGATGATTGCGGTGGCCTGATGCAGTTTTCAAAATGGCGGAAGGCGTGCCCCGCCACAGCGGAGGCGGTCATTGAATGCTTTTGAAAGATGCACCATCACGGTAGGGCACCCTCTCCTGCTGCTCCCTCCAGAGCCTGCTGCCTGGGACCCTCATATGCTGCTGCCTACAGAGCCTGCTGCCAGAGACCCTCATCTGCTGCTGCCCCCAGAACCTGTTGCCAGAGACCCTCTCCTGCTGCTGCCTCCAGAGTCTGCTGCCTGGGACCCTCATCTGCTGCTGCCTCCAGAGCCTGCTGCCAGAGAACCCTCACCACCCACTTCCATCATAGGTGTTCCATGTCCACAGGGATGTCAATGATATGATATGATAAATGGGACTTGTAAAGGGCACGTTCACCTACGGTTTATTGGCACTGGAGTGAAGGAGCTGAACGGTACAGGACAGGGTGAGCTAGTTGTGTGCCAACGAGAAAAGCCAGGTTTTAAGTGATTTCCAAAAGAGAGTGTAGGAAGAGAGCTGGCGGAGTGCAGGGGGAAGGGAATTCCAGAGAAGAGGAGCCTGGGTGGAAAATCTCAGGCCTCCGTGTTTCTTACGCCTGAAGGAGCAGGGGGTAAGAAGATTGGAATTGGAGGAGCGGAGAACATGTGGAGGAGCGTATCGGTGTAAAAGAGAGGAGATGAAGGAGGGTCCCTGAAGGGAGAGGGCTTTGTGGATCAGGCAGCCAAGTTTGAAGATGCTGCGCTGAGCAACTGGGAGCCAGTGAAGGTTCTTAAGAAGAGGTTTAGTTTGGCTACATTTTGGAAGACCATAAATCAGCCTAGCTTTCTGATTCTGAATGAGTTCAAGGCGTTGCAGTTGATATGCTGGAATGCCCGCATATAGGGAAATCGCATAGTCAATACGAGACATAACTAGTCCCAAAGTGACCTGCACAAGGGCTTCTTGAGAGAGAAGTCTGTAGATTTTGCGAATACGACATAGGTGATAAAAACATACAGATATAACTGAGTTAATTTGGGCCCTCATGGGGAGGTCCTCGCAGATGGTAACGCCTAAACTCTTGACAGAGTCAACGGGAGAGGGGGGAGGACCGAGTGCGGGTGGCCAGAAAGATGAGTTTCAGGGATTGCCCAGGGGGGCCTGTGAGGACCAGCTCGGTCTTGGCAGGATTGATTTTGAGCTGATTCAGGTTCATCCAGGAGCTAATGAAGTTCATAACAGAGTGAACATTATGAAAAGAGGAAGAGGAGGAATCAATGTTAAAAACAAGCTGCAAATCATCAGCATAGTTAAAGATGGTCACAGACATTTGTTGAAGCTCCCAGATGAGGGGACGAATGTAGAGATTAAAAAGAAGTGGTGAGAGCGAAGATCCCTGCGAGACTCCACAGGAGAGACCCTTTCCTATAGAGGAAAAAGGTGGGAGGGAAACTGCCTGGACGCGATCTTGGAGAAAGGAGGAAACCCATTTTAGTGGTTGCCCCCAGATGCCGGCGTGCTCGACATGTTCGAGTAAGATGGTATGATCAACAGTGTCGAATGCCGCCAACAAATCCAGGAGCACAAGGGCCTGAGAAATGTTCTGATCCGCCCCCTTTCTTAACTCCTCATGAACAGCAAGGGCGATGGATTCGGTGAAGTGCTGGGGCCTGAACCCAGCTTGATGGGGGTCGAGAAAGTGGGTGGATTCAATAAAGGAGCTCAGACAGTTGACAACAAAGGCTTCCAAAACTTTACCCAGATAAGGGAGAAGGGAAATTGGACAGGACAGAGAAGATCTGTGCCAGTCCATTCACAAGCGAGGAGCTGGAGGTCCTGGTGGAGGAGGTGCCAACACAGTACCCAAGGCTGTATGATGCCCCCAGTGTTGTGGTAAGTCATTGTAAAGGTAGGTGTAGGGTAGGGGGGGCAGACATGTAGTTGTACTGCTGCAGTATATGCCTGAGGGTGTGGGGTTGTGTCTTACACTGACAAACATGCTGTCTCCAGGGTGAAGGAGAGTGTGTCCCAATGTCACGGTTTTACCCGCCTGCAGTTGTATTTCTGAGTGGAGTGTGTTACATTGTCAGCCATACGGAGCCACAGGATGTTGGACATGCAGGTGCCAGGACAATAATTGCTCGGCTGATTGTCTCTGTGTGCCCCTGTTGTCTGACTCAGTGTGAACCCAGAGGCTATGCCCAGTGCCCGCACATCAAGACAAGAACACATCACTGCACTTATTGTGTCCTTACTCTTGTTCATTCACATTGAAATCAAAATATGCACACAATCTCAGCCCTGGATAATTGCGCACGACCACTTGTGTAGATGGATATTTTGTTGGTGAGTCCATGTACCCCATGTACCCCGATGACACACACATTACATACACATATGTTCATAGGACATGCTCATTGAATGCTGCCCAGTCATGCACACAGTGATTCTACGCACAGACACAGGTCGATATGTGATGTATGTAGTGGCCAGACATGCATAGGACTGGAGATGTGTGCAAGCCACAGAGGGGTTCAGTACAGTCATCCTGCATGTGTGTGAGGTTATCAGGGACCTTGTACGCCCTCATAAATGCATGCAATTACATCTGCTTGGCCCATGCAGAGTGCCCTTGTGAGGTTTACCCCAGTTTGGGATGGAGGGAGATTACATTTGGTAATGAGTCTGTGTCTTGCTACTGTACTGATAGATGTTGGTACATGACACTGTGTCACTGATCATTTCCCCTTCTTTTCTCCCATGCCTGCAGCTCAAAGTACACCAGCGTAACGCCGTGTGGAGGGCCATTGCAGCAAAGGTGCGATCCCTGGGGTATCTAACCGACGACGCACCCACTGCCACAAGAGTTGGGACGATATCAGCTGGCTGGCAAAGAACGTGGCAGATATGACCTTGGGGCTGCTACCACGCACTGGGCATTTGGCACAGCGCAGCATGAAACCACTGATGGGCCGCATCTTGGCAGTGACTCATCCTGAGCTGGATGCACGTCTGAAGGAGCATCTGCAGAAAGGCAGGGGTGAGTATTTGGGGAGGGTGACTTTGGCTGGGAGCGGACGCATGTGTACAGGACCTGTGGCAGCGGTGGCCCATGTGATGTTCGTGGGCTGGTGCTGTGTTGTGTCATGTGAGTGGCTGCTGGGATGGGTGCCAGTGTCATGCAGTGTCCCAAACTGGCCTTACAAGGGTGATCCTCCCTGCTGTGCATTGCCATAGCCGGATGTGTTAGTATCTACATGGTCATTCAGCATTGGAATAGTGTGGGGAATCCATTAGGGGGTGAACAGCAGTGTCCACTATCCTGAGTGTGACTTAATGTCTGCCTACTTTGCATGCACCATGATCGTTGAGGCCCACACATCTGACAACAATGTGCCCCAGAGTACCACATGGTGTTTGTTATGGGCTACTTGCCATTATGGACTGTCATGTCCTAATAGGTGATGTGTTGTCCCCTCCTGTTCCCTCAAGGTCTGTCAGTAGTAATAAGTGGTGTCCCCACATCATGTCCCTAGGTGTGGGCAGAGCAAGTAGTGTGTCTGCTACACTTCACCCACGGGCAGGGTGTTGTGCTGTGTGGCCTTAACATGGCTCAGTCATAGCAGATATTCAGGGTTACAGGCACTGTTGTGGTCTATGTAGTGTGTTGCTGCAATGTGATTGCAGGGTGTTGTGGTCTCCATGTTGATTTGGGCCTCTCCTGTACTGCATTGATTGAATTGCTTTGTCCTGCTAATGACACTAACACAACCCTGCATCTCTCTCTCATGCAGAATCCCCAGTGGACACGAAGGAACAGGAGCCCGAAACCAGTGGTGGCGAGAGTAGCACTAAAGCTGCACTGGAGCCCAGTGACACAGAGCTCACCAGTGCATCTGAGGGGGAACGGAGTATGCAGAAGGAATCCCTGCCTGAGACACAAAGTACTACATCATCTGATGCCAGCGGTGATGCATCCATGTTGGCAGGCACAGGGAATGGGGACTCTGTATCATCTTCTACCACACAGCGGCCAGTGGCAAGCCTCCCATCCACTTCCTCTGGTGCTGCCCGTGTCTGTGTCAGTAGGAGGGGATGAGTTAGATTCAAACCTGGCACCGCTGAGCTGGCACCTGTCCCCCCTGCTGCTGTCAGTGCTGAGTCTGTAGAGCTCCTGCACCAGCTTTGTGTGGGCCAGACAGCCCTGCTCAATGCCTTCAGTGACCATGACAAAAGATTAGGCCAGGTGGTTGCCTACATGGAGGGCATACACTCTGTCGTGGGTGGACTACACCGTACAGTCCAGGCTTTGTCGTCCACAGTGACATCTGCCCTTCAACAGGCACATACTCTCATTCCTGCTCAAGTGCCTTTGTCCACTCCCCCAGTCAGTGGCCACATCGGATGATAGTGTCCACGGTTCACATGCGTCACAGCCACGATACAGCACAAAAGAGGCCCAGCAGAAGCAACCCAAGCGAGCCCGCCCACAGGCACCATCCCCACAGAAGAGCAGAGCCAACCCAGAATGTCACATCTATACAATATGTGTAGGCTGTCCGGAATTCGGTTAAAAATGACTCTGCCCGATAGTACCCTACCGAATTAAAATCAGCTGACACCGTTTAAACCGTGTGTCACTGATTTTCATAGTTGTTGCACCCTTTGGCCACTTGATGGAGCCAAAGCATTGCAGACCTAACTGCAAAGCTCCCCTCCACGTTCAACAGGACCCTCCCAAACCAGTGTGTTGGAATAGGTATGATGTGGAATGAAGGCCCGGCATCCCTTGTTTTAAATATGCAGTGAGATCCTGTCCACTTTAAGGCACTCGCATCTCCCTCTTTTAGTTTTAACTGTTTGCAGATATCCACTCCTTTCTTTTTATAGACAAACTCTCTGTTTCTGTCATAGCCTCTTTCTCTGGTACCACACAGGATTACCATTTTTATTTAACAGTAGCCATGTCAATAGATCGTAGAGATTATGCTCGCTCCCTCATGTAACACCAGCAAAGACAATTAGGCCTTTGATGTGCGTGTGTTAGATGTTTCACTTCTGCGATTCTTCTGTTTAGGCAAAACAAAGAAGCACAAGTGTAAATAAAAATCCAAAGTATGTACGGTAACTACAGAAAGAGGACGGAATGTGCAAGGGTAGGAAATTAAAAGATGGTCCGGCACATGGGGAGCCGCAGTGGTGTAGCAAGGTCAGGTGGGACCCTGTGGGGAAAATAATATCTTGTTACACCCCCACATCCCCCCTCCCAACAGTGGGCAGAGTAAAAACTAAGCATTTGCTGACAGGGGTTGTGACACTTTTTAAAGCATGTTGTATGTCTGCTTCCAAGCGCTTGATGGACGAAACGGAGCCAGGGAGGGAGCGTTGAGGCCTTCAGGCAGGCCCAGCTGACGCTATTGTTTTAAGTTTCGTTTCCGAAAACAAATAACACAGGCCCGACCTTCATGACATTGCAGCCCATTTTGCATTTAAATTTTTTCCTGCTGTGTTTATGCCTTGTTGGGTGGAGCACTTACTGTGAACATTCCTCAGAAGAGAGATCTAAACTTGGCTGGTGGGCTGACTCCGGCCCGGTCTTCTCGGTCTCTCTAGCGGTTTGGCCCCTGTCCTTCAAACCTTAAATTGCACTCATAATCTTCTGGCTTGCTTTGTGAGAAAGCCTCTGCATGGTCTGTGTTTTCAGCCAATAGTATGTTGAATTCTGGGACTTGTAGTTTTGCTTTTCACAGTGCAAGTACAGAATGAAAACTCCCAGCATGCATGCTGTTTTTGGTGAAAAAACTTCACTGGCTAAAAGTATCAAACTTTAACGGGGTACCACTTGAAAAGCTAAGCTTCCTTCGTAGCATGGGACCGGTTGGGCAGCAATGAAGTCCTCAGTAGTCGTCTTTAAAATAATTGAGTACGTTTATTACTTCGGCACACTGATTGCAAAACAGTGTTGTCGCCTCAGCTCAGCCAGGTGTGCAAGAATCCATCATTTTGAACACTTCTCTTCAAGTTAATCTGAAGGAAACAGCTACTCCTCGCCTGCCTGTCCTAAACAGGCGAGCCCAGCAGCTCGCTTTAGAGATGTTGTCGGACATGGACGCCGAGCGGAGAAGTTAATATTAGATAGAAAATCAGTAGAAGTGAATGGCAACTAACCACTTTGAGGCCACAAAGGCCACTGACAACCACTGACCAGGCTCCAGTACTCTGTTGACCAATACCCAGCTGGCTGCATGTCCTGCCTCTGCTAGAAATGATGCACCCTTTTATGCCTGTCCATCAGTACAGCGTCACATCCCCAAGCCGCTCGTTTGCACTGATTGCAAAGTTCCCTTTGGTGAAAGGCTTTCACCTTCACCCCTCAGTGACATTTTGTCACCCCCTCAGTGATGACACTCAGGGTGGCCCAAACCCCTCTTCCTATGCCACTGGGGAGCCGAGGTTGTGAGAGCAAAACCAGGCCCCCTTCCTGGCTCGATGGGGGGAGAGGAGCTGTTGTGCTCTGCTGTCTGTCTTACTGCGGCCGCACCCGAGCACTTCACAGGTCTTTAAAAGACCATTTGCTTAACGAGGCTTTGTTATTCTTTGACCCCTTCTTAGAGCCCCTGCAGCTTCACTCTGCCAATTTTCACCCTACTTGCGCCTCTGGGGCGACAGGGGTGGGCACCAGGAAAGAAATGAAATGAAAATGAAATGAAAAATTCCACTTATATAGCGCATAACTACCCGGAGGCCTCGCAGCGCTTATGATTGATTACTGTGTAAGGCTGCAGGCAGAGTTAGTGCGCTTTTGAGAAAAGGTAAGTTTTTAAGTCTTTCCTAAATGACATCAGGTTGTCGTTCTGTCTAAGGGGTAGAGGCAGTGAATTCCATGCCTTTGCCGCTAAACAGGTGAATGAACGGCCACCCCAACGGGCTTTCTTGATTTTTGCCGTAGTTGCCAGGTGCAAAGAGGCCGAGCGAAGAGTTCTATGTGGCACATAGGGCGATACTAAGGGGTGCAGCACAGCCGGGCCATTTTGATGAAAAGATTTGTGCAGAATACACATGGCCTTAAACAGTGTTCTGGCAGCCACTGGGAGCCAATGAAGCTCTTTTAGGGCAGTTCTCGCTGACTGCCAACGAGGGATGTTAAACAGTAAGCGCGCGGCACAGTTTTGAGTGACTTGGAGTTTTTTTGTCACTGTTGACGGAGCCCCTAGATATAAAACATTTCCATAATCCTGGCGAGAAAGTATCATGGCCTGAACCATGACCCTTCTCGCCTGGAATGGAAGTAGGGGGAGCACTTTCCTGAGCATTTTCATCAGCCCCACGCAAACAGAGGCTGTTTTTGTGGCTTGGACCGAGAAATCCAGTGCTCTATCCAGCCAGATTCCTAAGCTCTTTATCTGGTCTTTTGGGGGAGGAGGAGCACCGAGACATGAAGGCCAATTCAGCGACAAGGAGGTAGGAGAGGGATTGCCTAGTAACATGATCTCGGTCTTCTCCCCATTGAGTTTGAGATGGGAGAGTTGCATCCACTCAGCAACAGCCTCTAGACACGGACCCAGGGTGTTAGACGAGCCCTCCTTGTGGTCCAAAGAGACCACAAGTTGGGTGTCGTCAGCGTAGGTGACAATCCGCACACCGAAAGGGAGGACTATCTTCTCTAGAGGCTGCATATAAACATTAAATAGTGTGGGGCTCAGGGAGGAGCCCTGAGGAACCCCACAGCTGAGCGGATGCTTAGATGAAACCACCTCGCCTTCAAATACTTGAAAAAAGCGTTCCTCTAAAAAAGAAGTCAGCCACTTCAGGGCCGCGCCCGACACCCCCATGCCCTTCAAACGGTGTAGTAATGTGGTATGGTTAACGGTGTCGAACGCGGCACTGAGGTCCAGCAGTATGATGGCAGTTTTTCCACCTTGGTCCATTATTGTTCTGGCAGCCTCTGTGACCGCCAGGAGGCCGGTCTCAGTGCCATGCTGAGGACGAAACCCTGTTTGGGAGACCTGTAGAAGTTTATTGGACTCCAGATAGTCCCCTAATGTTTTATTGATATGCCTCTCCAACAACTTACTCATCCACGGGAGTAGCGAGATAGGGCGGAAGTTGGATAGATTGTTGGAATCCAAGTTCGGCTTTTTCAGCAAAGCCCTAACCAGCGCACATTTCCACGGAGAAGGGACAGAGTTGGAGGTAATGGAGGTATTCAGAACCTCCAACATGGACGAGCGAATGGCGTCCATTGCTTTCACTAGGGTCTGGGGTGGGGCTGGGTCATTAGGTGAGCCTGAGGTGACTTTCTGGACCAGAGTATCTAAGGCATTCGAGTCCAGGAGCGGAAACATGACCAGAGAGCATGGTACATGCGCGTCTGGGTCCGAGATGGAGGGGGAGAATATGCCATTGCCATTTATCGCAAGTTGGGAGTAAATTGCCTGAATCTTCTGAGAGAAGAAGGTGGCGAGATCCTCACAGCGAGCCTGTGAACCCTCTGAAGGTGGTCTTTCAGGTGGAGGGGATATCAAAGATTTTGCGATTTTAAAAATTTCCCTCGGGGAGTTGGCTGCCAAGCTAATTTTGGTTTCATAAAAATCAGCCTGGGCGAGTTTTATGTGGCTCTTATAGTGCCTTATAGCTGATCTGTACTCTGAACTCTTAAGTTGAGAGCGATCTTTCCTCCATGCTCTCTCTGCTTTCCGACAGGCTTGTTTCAACAGCCTGAGGGCAGGAGAGTACCATGGAGTAACTTTAGGTCTTTTTATTGTTTGTAAAGAACACTTCGGGAGGACTGAATCAAGTGTACTAGAAATCCAATTGTGGAAATTGAGAACTGCTAGATCAGGATTCGTCGTTTTCCGGGGCGGCTGTTCGGAGAGGGCCTGTTCCCATGTGGGAATCGAGAGAGCATTCCATTTCCTACCCCAATGTCTGGCGTGAGTTTGACCAGTGATAGGAGTGTTAATAGACCATGTGAGGGGGACTAAAAGATGGTCCGACCAGGGCAGTGGCACCGGTGTTTCCACTAACAGCTTATCTAAGTTGCTAAAAATATGATCCAAAAGATGACCCCTGTTGTGTGTCGCCTGAAACCCCTTTTGAGTCAGGTCAATAGCCTGAAGGTTAGAGCGAAGATTGTTGGCAGCGGCATCACAAGGGTCATCTAAATGCAAATTTAGGTCACCTAACAGGGTGAAGTTGGCTGAGGAGAGTACAGAATTAGCGACTAAGTCTGTTATGTCGGAAATGAAATTGCCGGGAGAGCCCGGTGGTCGATAGACCAGAATTCCAGAGAAGGTACTTGTGGAGGAAAAATATAAAGAAAAATATAAGCTTTCATATGTTAAAGAATTTGAGGAGGTAACACGACAACTGTAGATGTCCTTGTAAATGATAGCCAGTCCTCCACCCCTACCTGACTGGCGATCATGGCGTTTAATGGTATAGCCTTGGGGAATGGCCCAAACTACCGTAGGATCGTTTTGGAGCTGCAGCCAGGTCTCAGTTAAGAAAAGAGCGTCTGGGTTGTACTCCTCGATCAATAGTGCCAGTTCAATATGATGTTTAGGGAGAGAGCGACAATTGAGAAGCAGCATTTTTATATTGTGTGAAGACTGGTGATTGCTAGCTTGTGTCCCTATGCTGGGAGAGAGTAAGCTCCAATTACAGAATGCGCAGCGTTTAATAGTGGGGTAAGGAGGGAATGAGAGCAAGCAACAATATTTAAAAGTGGGACGTAGAGCGTGCAATGCAGAAGCACTGTAGGAAATGCGCGAGCCTACCATAGTGCCTGGCCACGAAGCCCGAAGCGTCTGAACGCGGACTGGCGCAGACTTGCTTCTCTTTGGCGCCTCTTCGGCGCATCAGAGGCGCTCCCGCTGCGCGTCACCGCTGCGCTAGGGATGTGGGCTTATAGAGATTAGGAGGTGCGGGGAGACTAGACCGTCGCCTTTGGTGAAATGTCCACCCACCAAGGAGCGATCCGGCAGCCCTAGCGGTTCCTCCCTCCACTCAAACAGCTTAAAATCGCTGCGGTGGACCGGGGAGTAGCGCAAGCAATTACGGTGATTCAGTGATTCTAAATAAAGTGCTCAAACAATTTTACAAGATTCAATTATTTAAAATTGCAATGTAATAGTATTAAAAACGATGTTCAAACACTAATCATAAAAGCGTTACTAGTACGCCCGTTAGCGTGATGAGGTTAGTAGTCAATCTCTAAGGAGGAGGAGGCACGCTCAAGTTTCTTGCTTGTTTTTTTTTTAAGATGTGCTGTACAAAAGCGCACACTTAGCCTGCTGGTCCAAGACTCTAGTCCCACTTAGAAAACTGTGGGTATATGAAACTGCAGAGATTAGCTGTATCCCTTTAGGTCACATACTAAAATCACAGTAATAAATCTCATGGTGGTTAATGTACAACAGCAGAAAATTTATGTAATTTATTGATTGATGGTCTGCTTTGAGTGTGGAATTCTACATTTAAACTCCTGCTAATTGTACACAAGTTGAAACTTCACACTCTTAATATAGGGAACGCTTAAATAGGTATGTTGCTTGTTAAACCATTGTTTTTGTAACGTAAAATGTATGTTTATCATCTTTATTGAAATTAATATTGTGGATGTTAAGGGTTTTGATTAGATGACGTAAAGCTTTCCACTTTTTACCAGGCGAAAATTGCTGTCACTGTAACACACGTTGTTGAAATAATCTTGTGTGTATTCGGGTCCCTACAGATTTACTGGAACGTTTTCGGTAATTACAGAAAACAGTCTATGTATTCTGTTTCGAGCCTTAGTATACAAGTGGCTGCAGTTGAAGCGTATTATTCTTTTGTATGCTTGCAGACATGGCACCCATAAAGCGGGTATGTTGATGCTAAATGTTTAAATATTCAGCTGCATGTAAGCGATATTGTAACCAAGGGAGTATAGTTGACGTTTCAGATTTTTTTTGTATGTTTGGAAATTATGTCTCTGGAATTTAATGTTTGTTTCTACACCCAAGTTTTAAAAAATTGCTTCACTTTCTTTTGCCTCCTCTTCCGGCTCTGGTCCTCTCTTCCATCTCCACCAGTCTCTCTTGTCTTCAAGCCTATTTTGTCTGTCTTATTCCCCCTCTCTCATCTTCAACTTCACGCTCTCATGTTTCCCTCCTCAATCATCCACAAAAGTCTTGTGTGTGTGAAGCTGCGACATATGCTTCCAATGTTCTTGGTTGTTGAATGTAATACTGACCTATTGAAGCAAAGGGACTTGAGGCATGGTCTCGCGTTTGTTCGATTGCATACTGACTATAGCGCATTGAACATTTTTACTGTTTTGGGTAACATGTTTATGTTGTTTGGGCATTATAATTACTTATTTTATAATGCTGCCAGTCATTGTTGCCTGCTGTGCTGCTTGAAAATCTGCCACACATGTGAAAACCGGGGTGGATGATGTTGCACTATACCTTCACTATATCATGCCAAATATGGCCACTGACTTCAGCGACAAGACAGCAGGAACAGTTTCACACAGTTTGAATATCGGGAATCTTCTCCTAGCAGGCACGTGGGAGGAATCACTACTTTACACCGTGGACTAGAGGGCGGATGGATGGGGGAAATAGGAGGCGCTTCACATCGGACAGGTAAAACTGAGCCCTGTACAGACTGCCCAGGGCAGGAAGAAGTAGTGTCACACACAGGACAGAGAAACCGCATTCACTGCAGTACCTGCAGCGTGACAGGTAGCCGGTCACCACAGGGTCTGGTGCCACGCTGGGGGGGCTGGAAGGGAAACCATGGCATTTGAAGTCAATGAAGCCTCACTTTGATACTCTGCACAAGTGTTATATCCCTTCCATAAAGGGGAATTTTCTCCTGACTTTGAAAAGTACAGCTTCATTTTTGACGCTTTAATACCTCTGAGGGCATATGCAGCCAGTTCAACTCATATGTTGCAGAACCTGGCCCACAGAATGTCAACCTTGAGGTGCACCGGTGTTGGTATGGATAGCTATGTCAGTGACCACAGGTTGGCAAAATGTGTACTGACTTTTTTGGCGTTGCCAATGTTGAGAGGGTCTTTTCTCAAATAAAAGTGCAATTGGGAAGGAAAGAGGGAGCGCGAATGACCAAAGAATAATTGAAGAAATATTGTATGGTGTACTACAATAAACTCGACTTGTAAAAATTTATTTAGACCTCATATACACTGTACATACACTGTCTACACTCCATGCACCAATGAAGAAAGCAAGCAATAATAAAAGCAAAGCGTTCCATAAACACCGGTAAAACACAGTTTCAGTTGTTTTGCATGGCGCAAACATGAGTAACCACTGAAAAGCACTGTTTTTTAGGCATTGAAATCACTGGGAAAAACTGAAAGAAAAAGCACCAGACTTTACCAAAAATAGAAACTGAAAACAGGAAAGCCTAAATATGTGAATAAAGACAGTTTCTCCTGTTGTCTGTTTTGTTAGTACCCCCCTGATTAAAGTTATGTTGGTGTGTGCATTTGGTTGCCTGTACCCCATGCTCTATGTGTCACTTAAACATTGCCAAGCTCTTTGGCCGCATCACATTTTTAAACAGGGGTGACAGGGTCTTCAGTCCATTCAGACACTGCTACTAGTGTTATCTGTGATGGCTATTTTACTTGTCATGCAGTTCTCTTTTTAGTGGTTTGCTATTGTTGGCTACATTGTTCACATGTCAGGTTGGGGGACACTGCCAGCACAGGGTGTGCACAGGTTTGCATGCAGGCGGGCAATGTCATGATGTACGTGTGTTATTCCTTTGTGTGCCCAGCTATGTATGTGTGTGTTCATCTTGTATTGGCCCTTAGTCCTGGTCCCATGGCCTACATGAGATGTGTGCTCTTGGGTAGTCAAGCGGTGTGCAATGTGAAGGGTGTTACTTTGTAGGGGGTGTGGATGGGTGTGTGCCCCTGGATTGTAAAAGACACATGTGTCACCCAGGAGTTGTGTGCCTGTTGTTTGGATTGGTCTGCCCTGTGGATATGGTGGTATGCACATGTGTGAGTTGTCTATTTGCACTTTGCAGTGTGTTGGTGTGTCCCTGCTGTTCTGTCTGACTCCTCTGTGTTGTTTTAGTCACTTACATGTGTGCAAAGTGTGTGACTTGCACATCAGTGTTGTGTTTGTTTGATCATCCATGTGTCTTGAGTGTGTTTGTGTAGACTGTGTGGCCCTGCTCTCCACACTGCCATTGTGGTTGTGTTTCTCATACATTGCAGGCACATGTTGCCTTTTATCCTCCTGTATGGCATGGTGTGTGGTGTAATGCCATCCCCTTTGTGTGCCACTTATGCCTACCCATTGTGGGTCTGCACTCCCTCTATTTGTGTATGGTACACCCCTTACATGTCTACTACCTACATGCAAGTCAGTTCACTTTGATGTCAGCTGTCCCCTTAGTTTCCATGTGTGTGTGCCTCCCCATCACTTCATGTGTGACTGTGTGACATGTGGGGCTTTAATATGCTCCTCTTAAACTGTAGGTCCTTACCTAGGCATAGGACAGAAATTGCCCTTATGTTGGAGGATTACATGCCTGATGCTGTCTTTTTAACGGAGACCTGGCTGACGCCGGACTCTGACCCAGACATAGTACTGGCACTTCCCCCGCGCTTCCAGATTATGCGGAAAGATCGACCCTTAGGGAGAGGAGGGGGCATGGCAATTATTTATAAAGAGCAGTATTTATGCCGATGTTTCCCTGACTCCATTCCAGACTGCGAAAGTCTCGCTTTCTGTATTGAATTTTCCCCCAATAACTGCTTCTCAGGCACGCTCATGTATCGGCCCCCAGGTCCCTCAAAACAGTTCCATAAGGCCCTCCCTTCGATCATGGCCGAACTAGTTACAACTCCCTCCAACTATACGTTGTTAGGTGATCTTAATCTACATTTTGACTCTACCTCCGACCGTACCGCCATGGAGCTAGTGGACGACTTGGCGGCATTGCAATTGGTACAACTGGTTGACTCATCTACTCACATTAAGGGCCATCTCTTGGACCCAGTTTTTAGTAATTGCACTGAGCTTAAGGTGGGGTACTCCATCTGCCTGCCTTGGACTGACCACTCACTTATTCCCCTTACATGGTCCACATGGAAGGCCCCCCCAACCCTCACCGTGAGGAATGCCAGGAATTGGTCTAGACTCTCAGTCGAACAATAGTCCAGTAGCCTCATGACTGCTATACCCCCTTCTAACGGGGATCCTCTCGCAGCCAATGAGGAATATGAGGAGTGGATTTCGCACTCGCTTGAGGCCATACTCCCCCTTGGCAAAATTACCATGAAGCGATCTCGAAAAACTGCCCCCTGGTACTCTGGGGAACTTAGGGAAAAAAAGCGGCATTGCAGGAAACTGGAAAAAAGGTGGCGCTTGGACTATGCCCCTGCTGATAAAATCTTATATAGAGAATCGAATAGAGCTTATAAAGAAGCGTTAAAAAACGCCCAAACGTCCTATTTATCTAAGCAAATTATTTCGGCAAAATCAAAACCTAAAGAAATATTCCAGATACTAAAGAACCTTACCAAACTATCTCTCCCTTCCACGCCCAGCAGCTAAACGACGGTCTACTGTAATGATTTTGCAGACTTTTTTTATCAAAAGGTACACCAAATTTACATTTAATTTTCTGTCAAGGGCATCTCCCCTTGTATCCAGGGACAGCCAAGGCTGCCGGAAGTTCCTCCCCATACCCCTGTAAGGATGGATCATTTCCCGTTATTAGAACAGGAGGCCCTGGAATCATTGATACGGCAAGTAAAGTCAGGCTCGCCATGCGATCCAGCTCCACCAGACGCACTGGCCTCAGTGAGTCATGTGGTTCTCCCTACTATTATGAACCTTCTTAATGCCTCCATCTCCTCTGGCATAGTTCCGTCTCCTTGGAAGCAGGCGATGGTGCGCGCACTTTTGAAGAAACCAAATTTAGATCCAGGTAATCTTAACAACTATCGCCCCATTTCCCTGCTCCCCTCGGTGAGCAAGCTCCTTGAGAAACATATTAACATGCATCTCATGGACTTTCTCGAGAGCAACCAGATGCTTGATGTTGGAAACGGGACCCTGACCGGCCAAGACTCGCGTCGAGGTCAGTCAGGGATCGCCATTTCCAAGGGTCAGGGCAAGGGAGTTACACGCCAAGATAACCCCCACTCGCCCTCTAGGTAACGTGGCGCGAGCAGTCAAGGCTAAACTTGGAGGCGATGTAAGTTAAGTATTTGCGCATGCACCCCAGCAACAACACCCAAGGCCCACCACAAAGAAACACTCCACACAAGGTTATGTAAAAATAGCCTTTGTATTATAATAAATATACATCAGATAAAACACACATCTTATTACACTGTGCCAACAGGCACGGGCGGAATTTACAAGGGATATTTGTACAGGACAGGGCCACTTGGACCACTGTCAAGGGTATCAGCACTTTTAGAAGCAATACTTTCAGAAATAGCACTTTAGAAAGTAAAATCACTGTAGCACAAAATCACACAACCAGTAATCACTGGTAACAGGACCTCACTAGCACCACCTGTACTAGGGAGAAAACAACCACCTACACATCACAATACCTGTAGGGGTGTAAAAACAAAACACATGATGCATTAACATTCAGAGGTGTAAAGGCACATGACGCATAAACAATAAATTCAGAGGTGCAGAGAAAGTACAATTGCGCCAAACTCACGTAAGTCACCACCTGTGACTGTCCCTAGGCCCTCTGGCCTTGTTGGGGCTAGGACGCCCTGTGTCCAAAGTGTCAGGGTCCTAAACGTGGCAGCTGCCCATGAAGTGCTGGGCAGCTGAATCACTGTTGGGCCACTGCTGGAGCCTCGCAGGCTCTGGCCAGAACAATGTGGGCAACCAAGGAGAGCCTCTCAGGGCTCTAAAACAACAATGGGGCCAATGTGGGAGCCTCGCTGGGTTCTCCAGAAATAAATTGGCCCCCTGAGCCTCTCTTAGGCTCTAGACACGACTGTGGCACTTCTCTTTGGGAGTCCCCCCTCTGGGGACTCGAAGTGAAAGTGGGGCGCTCAGAACCTCTCAGGGCTCGTGAAATAATTGCCCCAATGAGCCTCTCGGGCTCAACTACCACATTATGCCCCCGGAGCCTCGGGGCTCGCAGACAGAAAATGCCCCTGAGCCTCGCAGGCTCCAACAACCAAATGCCGCCTTTACGAGCCTCTCTGGGCTCTAAACACAAAGCGCGAGGTCGCGCTACCGAGGGGGGGGGGGGAACGGACACCGACAATGTGTCCCGGCGCCCCTCCCGTGTCTGGTGCACTCACCGGCTTCCGGTGCAGGTCCGGGGCTCCTCTCCAGCTCGGGGAGCCTCGGGCGGCCCCCGCAGGCAGCGCCTTCTTCCACTCCGCCAATCAGAGCACAGGTCACCCGGCGAGCCTCCCGCAGCCACAACCAATGGCAGCGCGGCTCCCGGGTGACGTCAGCAGCTGCTCCGTGGCTTCTCCTCGGCTCGGGGAAAGGCGGGGCTGCTTCCTCCGGGCTGCGGCGGTGCTTTTCACCCGGGGTAAAGGCGGTGTGGGCAGCCGCTCGAATGTTCCAAACCAGCGAGGTGGGCACTCGCTTTACAAGGTCGATAAGGCGCTCCCAAGCGCCAGGGGGCAATCACAGCGCTCCCAAGCGCTACAATTCAAAATAAAGCACTCTCAGCGCTGGTTTGAAGGCACAGCGCTCCCAAGCGCTACAAGCCAAATAAAGCGCTCTTAAGCGCTATAAGTAAAATAAAGCGCTCCCAGGTGCCCTCAGCAAGCAGGGCAGAGTCCCAGCAGTCCTTTCAAGGGGCAGGGGGGCAAGGCTGGGCCAAGAGCCAGCACACTGGGTCTCCAGGCAGGGAGACTCCCCAAGTGGCGGTCCTCTGGCCCCAGCAGCAGCCACAGCCCCCTCTGGCAGGATCCAAAGGTAGAACATTTTCCAAGGGGACACAGCCCCTTTTTATACAGTAAATCCTTTGTTACAATGTGCAGGGTGGGGGGAAAACCAGTCGCAGCTGGTTCTGGAGCACTCTTGATGGCCCAACCACCCATTTCATTCACTGGGGAGGCTAGGGTCGTTAGACACACCACAGGGGGGCGGAGCCAGCATTGTGTGGGGAAAACCCAGCCCATCCAGGACCCAGGTACACTCCTCCCACACATCACTCATGCTAATCTCCCACTCACCACCGGGCAGACCCATCCAGACTTCCTGGAGCCTGGCACGCCAGCCAGCTCCAGCCAATCACGCTCCAGCACCCTCACAGCACATGCACACATATCTCAATGTCCAGAAGTAGCACTTCCCAACTAGACACAAACATGCCGCAGACACCATCTTGCAGCATTCACTCTCACGAGTTTAAGCATACTAAACTCGAGCCTGCACTCCCCACGCATCAGGAACTACCAGGGACACACACATTCCCCATGCATTCCTATGAGAGGGCAGGCCAGCCATACTACACGCACGCACTTTCACTCTGGGACTCAGGGGAAAGTGCGCAGAGACCCAAAAATCACTGACACAGGGTCACACATAAGGCAAAAAGTCTAGGGGTGAACCTGCCCTAAGGGCCAAGTCCAACACAACCCCCTTCCAGCCAAAACGCAGGGGAGAACAATCACCACCGTGATGGACTTCCCTGCTTGGGGCGATAGAACACGGACGCAGGCCCGCCACTGCCGGGACACCCTCCTGTTCTATGCCACGGTGAACCCCTAGGGTTCCTTCTAAAGCTACTGTAAGGACCAACTGGGCTACCCCACTGGTATTCCTCAGCTGTCCGTGGCCTGGACCAGGCCCTAGGCCACCCAGGTGCCACCGGTCCTTGCCAATTCGCAGAGCGGGGGGTAGTAACCCCTGGCACATAGTGTCCATTCTCCACTCTCCCTGTCTGCAAGACAGGACTAGACTGCCACTGGTTCACCAGCCTTTGGTCTACAACCTCAGGCGGACCAGGAGTCTCAGGGAAGCCTCTCCTCCCCTTACCTCTTCTTTTAGGGTTCCTCCTCCCCGTGCGAGGGGGACACCTAGAACGCCACTCCAACCTAGGGTTTAACCCCTCAGGTTGCACCGGGGTCAGAGGTGGGCTTTCCCACCCTCTGCACCCCCTTCCAGAGGTCTGCCCTCTCCCAACTGGAGAAGTTCCTCTGGAAGAACCGGTCAGGACACTGGTTACAGTCGTCCTACCCTTCAGGTCAGGCCGAACCTGAACCTGGCCTCCCAACCTCCGGTCTAAAACCTTTGGTGGAATAATTGCCTGGCACTCCAGGACTTCTGGGGACTCACACGCAATCCCCCTGAGGCTGACACATGACCCATGTGTCGTGTGACTGTCTGTCTGGCGCAGATCTCCCGCCTCCTGTCCACCTGACAGTGCGCCAAGATCCCCCAGACCAGAAGTGGCGCCACCCGGGTCCACCCAAGAAGATCTAGCCCAACTGGCTAGTCTCTGGTCCACTGGTGCATCCACTGGGAAACTCATCCCCCAATCACTCCTCGCTTCGGACTTCTGTGCCCTCCCAACTGGAGCGACACTGCCGGACACTGGAACCCCTGGAGCTCTAGTTACAGACGCTCCAGGTTCCCTAGACACTAGGAGATCCTCCTCAAGTGTACTAACAGGACAGCCTAGGTCCCTAACCTGGTGTTCCCTCAAGAAACCACCCAAGTTCTGAGACAGGGCTTCGGGCCTCTGGGTGCTCTCAGCCACCTACTGACTCCTGCTCCACTGAGCCAGGTAGTCAGCCCTTCCACCCTTCTCACTATACTGGGACCTAGCTGGGCTACACTGAGCCTCTTCCACCACGCTGGGCTGGAAGCTCCCGGTACCACTACTGTTGGACTCACTCTCTAATGACTGTACAGCACCCCTGGCCCTCTCCCAGCGGTCTGCTTCTACTGCAAGCTCACATGGGTCAGACAATCCACACCCCAACAGGTGTTGCCGCAACCCTGGGGAACAACAACTGAGCAACTGCTCTCTGAGAAACATATCGAACAATATGTCCCAATCACATTTCGTGGGCTCCTGTACCCAATCACACAGAGCTCCACAACAGTCCTCCTCAAATTCCTCCCACGACTGGTGAGACGGTTTCCTAAGGTTCCTAAACCTCAACCTATTCTCCTCCTCTGGGGAAACAGGAACCATACTCTGGGAACTGGGAGTGGGACTGTCAACACCAACACTTAAAAAGCTGCCACCACTGGACTCCACCCTCCCTGGGGAATCCAGAAAATTCTGACTGCGGTCAGGGGATAACCTACACTCTAGGGCTATCTTCTCCCTGGCCAAGGCCCTCTCAGCCTCTGCAATCCGCTCATTCACATCCAGCTGCGCCATCTTCCAGGCATGCTCTAACCTGAGCTTCTTCATGGCCAGCTGGTGCTCCCTCTCTTCTCTCCGATCCACCCACTCCTCTGGGGACAGGGAAAGGGATGGGGTGCTACATCTGACACGGGACCCAGCAAGGGACTCCCTATCTCTGGGGTCCTCACTATCATTTTCTTCCTCCTCTTCTGAATCTTCAGGGCTCCCCACAGACCCACCACCCTCATGGTGTGAGACCCGGGCCCTTTCCTCACTGCGCGCAAGATCCCACTGACCCTTTTGCCATAGGATCAGGCTGCTCCTAAGTTCAGACTGAGTATCTGACTCATCCACTCCTATGCCTCTCTCTCCACAGAACCTTACCAACTCTCCCATACTGTATCCAAACAGATCACAGAAATCAAAAGCAGGCTCCATTCTTGCGGACGTTCTAGAGAAGAGATTACACAGGGAACCTAGGGGTCTGAGCTTAACACAGGAGTACACAATTCACAAAGGTTCAGCAAGCTCTCTCTCCCAGAGAACTCACACTCACTTGCCTAGTGCCACACACCATTCATTCACCCACAACCCCCCCCTCGGACTGGTAAGGCAGTTTCTACCACCCCTGATTCCTCAACCTGACCACACGTGACACAGGTACCAAACTCTGGGCGCGGGGCAGGGGAACAAATGTACTGGACACAATTGCACAATGATACCTTTTGGAGAAGAAAATAATGGAACTTTACCAAAAACACAATAATCCCCAAAATGTGGTCATCTAAAATGCAGAGCTTTGTAGTGGCCAGTTGCCACTGTGGTACAACGCAAACACAAATCCTTATCCTCACCGCTTGCCGCCAATGTTGGAAACGGGACCCTGGCCGGCCAAGACTCGCGTCGAGGTCAGTCAGGGATCGCCATTTCCAAGGGTCAGGGCAAGGGAGTTACACGCCAAGATAACCCCCACTCGCCCTCTAGGTAACGTGGCGCGAGCAGTCAAGGCTAAACTTGGAGGCGATGTAAGTTAAGTATTTGCGCATGCACCCCAGCAACAACACCCAAGGCCCACCACAAAGAAACACTCCACACAAGGTTATGTAAAAATAGCCTTTGTATTATAATAAATATACATCAGATAAAACACACATCTTATTACACTGTGCCAACAGGCACGGGCGGAATTTACAAGGGATATTTGTACAGGACAGGGCCACTTGGACCACTGTCAAGGGTATCAGCACTTTTAGAAGCAATACTTTCAGAAATAGCACTTTAGAAAGTAAAATCACTGTAGCACAAAATCACACAACCAGTAATCACTGGTAACAGGACCTCACTAGCACCACCTGTACTAGGGAGAAAACAACCACCTACACATCACAATACCTGTAGGGGTGTAAAAACAAAACACATGATGCATTAACATTCAGAGGTGTAAAGGCACATGACGCATAAACAATACATTCAGAGGTGCAGAGAAAGTACAATTGCGCCAAACTCACGTAAGTCACCACCTGTGACTGTCCCTAGGCCCTCTGGCCTTGTTGGGGCTAGGACGCCCTGTGTCCAAAGTGTCAGGGTCCTAAACGTGGCAGCTGCCCACGAAATGCTGGGCAGCTGAATCACTGTTGGGCCACTGCTGGAGCCTCGCAGGCTCTGGCCAGAACAATGTGGGCAACCAAGGAGAGCCTCTCAGGGCTCTAAAACAACAATGGGGCCAATGTGGGAGCCTCGCTGGGTTCTCCAGAAATAAATTGGCCCCCTGAGCCTCTCTTAGGCTCTAGACACGACTGTGGCGCTTCTCTTTGGGAGTCCCCCCTCTGGGGACTCGAAGTGAAAGTGGGGCGCTCAGAACCTCTCAGGGCTCGTGAAATAATTGCCCCAATGAGCCTCTCGGGCTCAACTACCACATTATGCCCCCGGAGCCTCGGGGCTCGCAGACAGAAAATGCCCCTGAGCCTCGCAGGCTCCAACAACCAAATGCCGCCTTTACGAGCCTCTCTGGGCTCTAAACACAAAGCGCGAGGTCGCGCTACCGAGGGGTGGCGGGGGGGGGGGGGGACGGACACCGACAATGTGTCCCGGCGCCCCTCCCGTGTCTGGTGCACTCACCGGCTTCCGGTGCAGGTCCGGGGCTCCTCTCCAGCTCGGGGAGCCTCGGGCGGCCCCCGCAGGCAGCGCCTTCTTCCACTCCGCCAATCAGAGCACAGGTCACCCGGCGAGCCTCCCGCAGCCACAACCAATGGCAGCGCGGCTCCCGGGTGACGTCAGCAGATGCTCCGTGGCTTCTCCTCGGCTCGGGGAAAGGCGGGGCTGCTTCCTCCGGGCTGCGGCGGTGCTTTTCACCCGGGGTAAAGGCGGTGTGGGCAGCCGCTCGAATGTTCCAAACCAGCGAGGTGGGCACTCGCTTTACAAGGTCGATAAGGCGCTCCCAAGCGCCAGGGGGCAATCACAGCGCTCCCAAGCGCTACAATTCAAAATAAAGCACTCTCAGCGCTGGGGTGAAGGCACAGCGCTCCCAAGCGCTACAAGCCAAATAAAGCGCTCTTAAGCGCTATAAGTAAAATAAAGCGCTCCCAGGTGCCCTCAGCAAGCAGGGCAGAGTCCCAGCAGTCCTTTCAAGGGGCAGGGGGGCAAGGCTGGGCCAAGAGCCAGCACACTGGGTCTCCAGGCAGGGAGACTCCCCAAGTGGCGGTCCTCTGGCCCCAGCAGCAGCCACAGCCCCCTCTGGCAGGATCCAAAGGTAGAACATTTTCCAAGGGGACACAGCCCCTTTTTATACAGTAAATCCTTTGTTACAATGTGCAGGGTGGGGGGAAAACCAGTCGCAGCTGGTTCTGGAGCACTCTTGATGGCCCAACCACCCATTTCATTCACTGGGGAGGCTAGGGTCGTTAGACACACCACAGGGGGGCGGAGCCAGCATTGTGTGGGGAAAACCCAGCCCATCCAGGACCCAGGTACACTCCTCCCACACATCACTCATGCTAATCTCCCACTCACCACCGGGCAGACCCATCCAGACTTCCTGGAGCCTGGCACGCCAGCCAGCTCCAGCCAATCACGCTCCAGCACCCTCACAGCACATGCACACATATCTCAATGTCCAGAAGTAGCACTTCCCAACTAGACACAAACATGCCGCAGACACCATCTTGCAGCATTCACTCTCACGAGTTTAAGCATACTAAACTCGAGCCTGCACTCCCCACGCATCAGGAACTACCAGGGACACACACATTCCCCATGCATTCCTATGAGAGGGCAGGCCAGCCATACTACACGCACGCACTTTCACTCTGGGACTCAGGGGAAAGTGCGCAGAGACCCAAAAATCACTGACACAGGGTCACACATAAGGCAAAAAGTCTAGGGGTGAACCTGCCCTAAGGGCCAAGTCCAACACTTGACGTCACCCAGATGGGCTTCCGCCCGAAACACGGCAAGGAGACTGCCATATTAGCGGTCACCGAGGAAACCAGAAGGATTCTGGATCGAGGGGGATCAATGGCAGTGGTCCTCCTCGATCTGAGCGCAGCGTTTGACACAGTCAATCATGATATGTTGATGTGTCACCTGTCTGAGTTGGGAATATCAGGTAGGGCAGTGGTCTGGCTCAAATCCTTCTTGAGTAATAGGACCTTTCAGGTCTTTGATGGAGATACCGTCTCCTCCAGGAAACCTTTGAGGTGTGGGGTTCCGCAGGGCTCATCTTTGAGCCCTGCGTTATTCAACGTCTACATGAGACCACTGGCTGATGTCGTTCGCCCTTTTGGTATTAAGATCATCTCATATGCGGACGACACTCAGCTAGTGGTCTCCCTTGCACAGGAGGACGGCCAATCAGCACAAACCGGGTTAATGAAATGCCTGGAGGAGGTAAAAAGCTGGATGACAACATCCTGTCTCAAGCTTAATGGGGATAAAACGGAGCTGATGCTTCTTGGTCCCCCTGCCGCAACTAACATCGACTCTCTATGGCCCTTAAGCCTAGGTACTCCTCCCATACCCAAGGACAACATCAAAAGTCTGGGGGTGTGGCTGGACAAAGCCTTGACTCTTAATACCCAGGCTACCAAGCTATCTGCAATCTGCTTCGGACTTCTCAGGATGCTGAAGAAAGTCCTTCCTCTCTTACCTATGGAAGCTAAGCAGTTAGCAGTGCAAGCTCTGATCCAGTCTCGACTGGACTTCAGTAATGTTCTGTACCTGGGTGCTCCTGACTATACTCTGCGGAAATTACAGATCATTCAGAACTGCGTGGTTCGCACGCTGCTCCAGCTACCGCGCAGAACGTCAGCAAAACCCGGGTTGAAGAGCCACATTGGCTCCCGGTGCGGGAAAGAATCTCACTCAAGGCCATGTGTATATCTCATCAAGCCTTTTGGCAAAAGGGCCCGGAGATCAGCCGTGAGTTAATCACACCGTACCTTCCCAGCAAACATCTCCGCTCTAGCCAGGCCTTTTTGGCTGTAGTCCCCAGAATTAACAAGACTAGAGCTGGCAGTAGGATGTTTTCTTATAAGGCGGCTAAGCTATGGAACGTGCTCCCCCTTCAGCTCAGGGCCAATCCCAATCTGTCCTCCTTTTGTAAGGAACTAAAGACTTTCCTCTTTAAAACCTCTGACTAGTCCCTGGAGCTGACCTCTTCAACGAGCAGCACCTCGGTCTTGCAGCGCTTGGACGCCCCAGGGCAGCAATCGCGCTATACAAGTCCCCTTTTCATTTCATTTCATTTCATTTCACTTCACACTGTGCTTTGTGGTGCAGTCCTTGGGCCAAGAGTGATGTTCCACTATGGACATTGGCCCAATGGTTTATGTGGATTGTTCTTCTGCTATTAATCAGTTAGGATTGCTCATGTGCACTTCAGCAGTGTGTGCTGCCCAGTGCTCTGGATAAGATGGTTCTTCTCTTGTATCCCAGAGTGGAGCATCTGTTGTTGTTGTGTTGGATGTATGTGTGTTAGCTGTGGTACTCCTTCACTTCCTGGGTGTGCTGTTGCATTTGTGCTGTGCTGGTTTGTGTTGTGTGTGTTGATGTTGTGTCAGTCATGTCTGTGTGTGACTGTTCTGCTACATGTGCACACACTGCTTGTTGTGCATCCAGTGCTGTGTGTATGTGGCCTTGGCATTGCCTGATGTGTATCCCCTGTTGTCCTGTAGTGTTTGATCAGTTTTGATTTCATGTGCATCTGTGGTTGGTTTTATGTGGCAGTGTGGTTCTGTGATGGTGCGCTTCTTGTGTGATTTGTGGTATGTTGTGTGTGTTTTGTTCCTGAGTGATGGGGTTGTGCACTCCTGTTGTGTCTGTGCTCCCACTGCCTTTCAAAAGTTTGGCTGACAGGGTATGTCTGTTACAGATGGGGTTCTGTGTGTGTTTCTATATTGTTTGTGTTTCTTTTGGGCAGGTATCTGTTCAGGCATCTCTGTGTGTGGGTTATGCTTGTGGCTACACCCAGGGTGTGTGTTTGTTTGTGTGTGTATGTACTGGCAAGCATTGGCAGTCTTCAGTGTGCGTGGCACTGGTGTTGTATGTTCCTTGTCAGCCACTCCTGCAGAGGCTGTCTCCCTGGTTGTTTGTTGTGTGGTGCAGGGTGTGGATTGTGCTTGCTTGTTGCTGTGCATGTTGCTTGTGGCTGTGCATGGGGTTGCACAGGATGGGCACCTGGCCTGTGACTTGATGGGGTATGTTGATGTGTGGTTGGAGGGGGTCTGTCCCTGTGGTCTTTGTGCCCTGCCAATGCTTTGGACTGGCCCAGCCTTCTGCATTTTGTGCATGTGGCATGTGTTGACTGCTGCGGTGACGTGACCGGGACCGAGAGGTTGCTGCATGTTCGCGGTCGATGTGTGTCCAGGATGCAGTGGGGTGACTTGGTGGCAGGTGGGTCATGTGTGGGTGCCCTTGTGGATGTGCTGTTACCCCCAGCAGGGTGTCTTGTGGTTTTGGGCCCTGTGTCAGCCTGTGTGTTGTGTGTTGTATTTGTGTAGTTGCTTACCTGCGGCAGCGTCCACGGCGGCCCATTAGATGATAGTGCTGTAGCAGGTACAGCACTGGAAACACATTTAGAGCTGGGTCCATGGCGCTCGTGACCGGGTGGTGTGGCCGGGGTCTCTGCTAGTGCACTTCACTGTTGAGTTTCCGCCGTCTCTGGTTGGGCGGTGTCTCTGCTGCGGTGCATCTGCTTGTTTGGGCCATCCTAATTTGTGGAGCGGGCGGATGTCGTTCCGCACGGCGGTGAGTCTCCATTGGTTCACACCGCCACGGTGGCGGGCGCACTTTGATGGCGGTGCACGTCGCTCAGCGGCAGACAGGAACTGACCTATGTTTCGCTATGCTAATATGGCGGACGTGTTTCCTGCTGCTCGCGGGCGGAAAAAGGCGTTCTTCCGCGGCGTCAGCACCGCCCGACATCCTAATGGACCCCTAAGGCTCCAGTCCAGGTCCAGTTGTAATTGGTTAGCTGGGGACTTCAGGAAAAAGGTCTCCTGCAGCTTGCAATGGCCCTGTAGATACACCGGAGGTTATCCAACTGACTATTGGAGTCCACATCTTTGTTCTGGGTACAAGCTGGAGCAGGTTTAGCCCTACAGGTCTCCACACAGGTCTCAAACAGCACGTCCAGTCTTCCTATATTCATCCACAGTTTTAGAGTGTGCTGATGAAGCATGGGTAAGGTGCCACTGTTGTATATTTTACTATCCTGGACACTATATAGTCAATGAGAAAAATTTCCCAGAGGCAAACCTTTCCACTTTTTCAGCACATTCGGTTTGCTTTACTGCAATCAATTTCACGGAGAACGACCTTTACAATGCGGTTGTTACACCGCAATAGCTGTACAACACAGCCATTACTATGCAAGTCGTTACAACGACTTGCGCTGGATGGCGCTCTAAACTAAGGAATAGTATGATTTACTATCCCAACACCTTCCCTACTGTTACGTAGGCTGGAGTTGGAATAGTAAATCATACTATTCCTAAGTCCAGCACCCTCCAGCGCAAGTCGTTGTAACGACTTGCTTTGTAACGAATGCGATGAAAAGTACTGTGTTGGGAATGTATGCGATGTAATGTCATACATTCCTATTTCACAGTGCTCTATTGCAAGTAAAATTGAAGATGTCACAGCCTTTTCCCCCTCCGCTCGGCTGGTGTCAAGCGAGCTATAGTGTACCTGGGGTGGATGTCGTTGGTGAATATTAAAGATAGTGGTTTAATCAATCTGGGAGCTTGTCCTAAGTTATCTGAACTATTGTTTTCTTCATTCGAGCAGTCACTGTAGGAGCATGCCAGCATTACATTCTTGCATGTCTCTCTTTTAAATAATAGTGGTTCCTACTTATTGGGCGACAATGCCTTCTTAGGGGTGACTTAGTTAATATTTACTAGAGTTATTTCTTGTCAAAATGGGTGGCAAGTCGCCTCCGGCGCTAAAAGATGGATAATACTTAAGCTATAGTTTCCTTTGTCAGCCTAGTGGATGGAACAGAATGTGCGGCAGTCAACAGACTGCACTTAAATGTCAATTGATGTATTTTCCTACACCATATGTTACAGCTTTACTGGAAAGTAAAATATTTTATTTGGGATTATCCAATTTTACCATGTTTTTGGGGACTGAGCACCCACACTGGGATCTGGATAGCAATGTCCCAGTATACAGAGTTCAAAAACTTCCAATGTCAGTCCACTAGTAAGGGATTTTCCCACACCTAGGAAAGAATTCCCGCAGCAAAACAATCTTCTGTAGCAAGATAATCAGAACAGAATATGCATTACCCAAAAAAAACAATTATCAGCAAAAATATTTCTCAGTACCAAAAGTTAAGCTAAAACGACAAATAGTGATGGAGCGTCAGCCATTTCGTATCAGAAACTCTCCTGGCTCCTTCTGGAGGCTTGGAAACCCCACAAAGAAAGGTAGAAGTAGGAATTGTCAACAATGTATTCATATTCCAAGTGGTAGGTGAATACCTGAATATTCACATTATCTATACAGAGATGCTGTGTTCGTGCAAGGAGTTCACCCGGACTCGAGCCAACCACCCACTTGTCTGATAAACGTATGGAGGCATATAGTGAGGTTTCTTTTATGGTTACCTAGGTTAGAAATAGGTAGTCTATTATCACCACAAAAAAGACCTCTGCACTGGATTACGAAACCTACCACCCATCGCAGTGCTGACATGCAGTCTGTCATTCATATATGCATCTGTGTATTAGAAGTAGGCATCTGAGTCTCTGCTTTACTGAATATGAATGTTAGGAGCTGTATATGTCTATTCTGGATAGGTAATGTTCAATCCAAAGGTTTCACTAACCGGTCATGTTTGAAAACTCTCCTTCTGCACAGGGTACACAGTAAAAGCAGCAGATTGGCTTCTCTTCTATTGGAGCTTTGCGGGACCCTGGAAGGCAGCTCTCACTGCAGACAGAGCGGGGAATCTTCAGATAAAAGGTGCAATGAAGAAAAAATAGAAGAGGGCTATAAAACTCAGTGAAAATGATGTCAAACACATGCAGGATATAAGTCTGCTGCTAGGCCTCAATAGTTTAGTTGACGAACATTCCTTCATATGTTGTTCTTTCATGACACAGAAATCAATATTCCTCTTAACTCTTAATCATCGTTCTCTTACCAATCCTTATTAATCAAATCAGGTGAATACAAGGCACTTTGTAAGATAACTACCGAGGGCCTTTGTAATTTCTGAGATGACAATTAGGTAAAGTGCCAGTGTATTTGGATTCTAACACATTAAGGTAGTCAACCCCAACTGTTCTGCACTGAGCCAGAATAGAAAAGCATACACCAGGCAGTGGCATTTGGAAATACCATTTGTCTGGCAATTTGGACATATTATCTTTCCTAACACATATACTTTTTTTTTAGTTCAAGAAACACATATACTTTTAACCTTTGTCTTAAAGAAGAAGATGTTGATTCACAAAGGCCTTTATGAATTTATGAAGTAGTACCCCTCAGGTCTCGAAAAATCACAAAAATGTTACGAGACCTGCAGGTTTAGTGACTTGAATAATGTACTCGACCTAACTGTAATGCTCTTGACTCATAAACTGGTCTCAAATTGTGTGACCCTGGGCAAATATCTCATTTTACAGAGCCACCTTTTTCATTATCACATAAGATCACCTTCAAATATGTGCTTTCAGCATGTCTGCTGTACAAAAAATCTTGTTTAATTTAATTGACTAAACCTTTTCTCCACATATAATACATTTTTGGCCCACATTTCAGGTACACATGACTCCTGAATTGCCTCATAGTGCATTAACAGCAATTTCATCATGGCGGGCCAGGAATGTTTCTCAGTTCATGTTTAAAAAGTCTCACTTTTACTAAATATGTTACTAAACCATGGTGTGGTTCATGCTTCAAAATGTTCACTTTTACTAAATATGTTACTAAAGCATGGTGCGCATGGTGCACATTCAATTGCAGTCAGCACATTTTTCATTTAAATGGTTGCAAATACTGACAAGCAGATTTACTGATAAAACTTTACGCCATACTAATGGTAATGTTTGGCAATCGGGTTTCTCAAATATTTATAATTTGCACATCACTGAGCAACGTGTTCTGATTAGTTTTATCCTAATATATTTTTGTGTCTTTCTGAATTAAAAATATAATTATTTATATATAAGTATATATATATATATATATATATCAAAACAAGAGTCCTGCAATGCGTCTCCTCGCACCACCGCGGAACAGATCTCAAAAACACCAAGGTAGATTTTCAAAGATGTGGCTTTATTTTTCCCTCGCCATCAGCATGACGCGTTTCGGCCGTCACAAAACGGCCTTGATCACATGGCCTCAAATTACCAATGGGGGTGTTTAAATACTGTGTCAAACATAGAGGTAGAAACGATAACAACGGATAAAGGGGGTAAAGGACATGGAAAAAATACTTCATTTACACATATGTACAAAATACAAAACTCAAAAGGACATTTCGATATTCAGATAAGTCTAGGAGCTGAATAAAGTGCTAGTGCAATATCAAGTAAAATTCATTTCAAGATATATACAATAATGCCTAATGAAAAATTAGTATTCAATCTTCATTTCATACCAATCAAAACATATGTGCAAAATTATTGTGACATGTCCGAAGCATAATACAAGACCTCCATCGTTGTTATCAAAAAAACAGTGCTCAAGTGCCCAAAGTGCATAAGGTTCTCGCAGTAAGTACATGTATGCTATGATAACAACAAATCATACCAAAAGATGTCATGTAACTCAATGTACCTGCGCCAGTGTTATAGAAACCCACCACAGTTAAAAACAATCAGGCATGGCTGCTGATGCTAAGTGTTCACTATAGCCATAGTGACTAAATATAGTATAATAAATCCAAGACCATTGTTTTAAAGCAGAACAGATTGCACATGGTTTTACATTGTAGGTAGCTATGAGCTCAATTTAACTGTGCTGTACATGACTGAAAAAATGGGAGAACAACAAAAGAACAGAGTTCACATCATTCGTTGGAAAAAAGATGTCTACACAGGCTACTTAATTCGAGGTTGCTACATAGGGATTAGATAATGATTTATTTACAAAAAAACTTGTAAATCTTCCCCCCTGTTAAGCCCATTAGGTATTCTGGTATTTAAGAGGACAATGTACTTGCTCTCTAATTGTCTCAGAATTTTTTCCCGATCCCCCCTCGGATGTTTTTGGGGACGGAGTCAATAACAAAGTAGGTGAGATGGTTCAAGTTTTTGGCATGTACAAGTTCGAAATGCCGGGCAACAGGATAATTGGAATCAGAGTTAACTATTGCCCTGAGATGTTGCAATATGCGGTTAAACACCTGTAACTTGGTGCTTCCCACATATTTGAGTTTGCACGTACACTCCAAAACATATACAGCGTAATCTGTACGACATATATACAGGTCTCTAATGGGTGTAGGCATGGGATTGAATGGAGATTGAAATTCCACCGTGTTTATCCCGAACTTGCACGCTCTGCATGAAATACATTTATGGAAACCCTTTTTGTTGGAAATCTTAACCTTGTTATCACTCACTTCTGGGCTGGTTCTTACTAGGCAATCTCTCATCGAGGGTCCTCTCCTGAATATAATGGAGGGTTCAATGGGCAGTAACGATGACAGGTTAATGTCTGTATGGAGAATGGGCCAATGTTTCTTAAGGATGCCCCTTATTTTTTTCTCCTCAGTGTTAAAGGTGGTGATTAAACTGACCGTATTGATGTCATGTTTAGGGGGGTTATCTACCTCTTCGTTTGCATTCTCAGAACCCTCTTCTCCAACATCATCTCTGCTGACACTGTTGGCCTTATCTCTAGCTATCAGAAGATCATCCATCAGATAACCACGTTTTAAAAACCTCTGAATTGCCTCTTCCTGGCAGGTGTTCAGATCAGACTCCAAACTACAAATTCTGCGCATCCGTATAAACTCCCCATAAGGAATACTTTTTATGAGGTGTTTGGGGTGCGCACTAGAGGCGTGCAGAATTGAATTACCCGCCGTATTTTTTCGGTGGAGTCTGGTGGCTAAGGTATTGTTCAGGATGTAAATGTCAACATCCAAAAACTGGATATTAGTTTTACTGATCTGGCTAGTAAACGAAAGGTTCAAGTTATTGTTGTTGATGATTTTAACAAAGTCAGCGGCGGATTCCTCATCCCCTCTCCAAATCATACAAATGTCGTCAATAAATCTCCAATAATGGACGATGTTATTGGCGAAATCTGGGAGATGCCTGAGGACATGCTCCTCCCACCACCCAACATGGAGGCATGCATAGGTGGGAGAGAAGCATGCCCCCATAGCAACTCCTCTTAACTGCTGGTAAATCTCCTTATTAAATAAGAAGTAGTTATTCATTAAACACAACCTGATCATAGAAATCAACATTACATTATGGTTCTTGTACATGAGGTTGCGTTGGTTAAGGTAATACTGTACAGCGTTAAGACCATCTGTATGTTTAATACTGGTATAAAGGGAGCTGATGTCAAGGGCCACCAAACTATATCCCTCTCTCCACTCCACCTCTTTCAGTTTAGACAAAAAATGCCCAGTGTCCTTGATGTAGGAAGGTAAACTAACAACAAAATTCTGCAAAAAGAAATCAACATATTTAGACATTGGCTCCATGAGACTTCCTTGGGCCGAAATGATAGGTCGGCCTGGGACGGGAGACACTTGTTTGTGAATTTTGGGTATTAAATACAAGGTAGGGGTCAAAGGATGATCAACTTTCAAATACCCCAATTCTTGCTTAGTTAAAAGACCTTCCCTCTTCCATTGATTTAGTTCTTTGTGGATCCTATCTTTAAGGTTACGTACTTCCCCGAAAATCGCTTTTCGGTAACAGGATGGATTTGAAAGGTGGCAGTTAGCTTCATTCATGTATTGGTCTCTTGGCCAGATGACGATATTGCCTCCCTTATCGGCCTTGTTGATAATCAAATTGGAATTGTTCCTCAATTTTTTCATTAAGTTGAAGTATTGTTTTTCCATGTATTTGAGTCTTTTATTTTTTCTGGAAGTATTGATTTGCAAAGCCTTCAGGTCCTCAGTAATCATGTCATTAAAAGTGTCAATAGCATCCTTTGGCATCAGAGGCATAAATGTGGACTTAGGTTTAAATGGGGTTTCACTCGGTGCATTGATACTCACCCCATTCTGTCACATTTAGTTTGAGTGCAGATACTAGAGAAACTCTCATCCAGTGCCAATTCATGGGCCGTCTGCAATGCCCCCATATCTGCCACTTGGAACATAGAAGAAGGATGTAAGGCGCTACTGATGGTAGTGGCTTTCTCCTGGGCATTTGCAAGTTTAAAATGTTTTTTTAACTTCAACTTACGAATAAATTTGAATACATCAATTCTGGTTTGTACATAGTTGTAACCATTTTTAGGACAGAAGGACAGGCCCAAGGACAAAAGTTGTGTCTCTGCTTTAGAAAGGACTTCTTCAGATAAGTTGATGACTGTATTATCTAGACCGGTGGTAGGTTTAATATCCGTGGTATCTGTATTGCCAGATTCATGGTTTGTGGGCAAAGTGGAGGCATTGTTGATTTCTAACACAGTTACCATTTCTTGCCCCTCCCTCTTTTTGCGAAACCTCTCCCTGCGGCATTTCCTTCTTTCGTGACATTTGCGGTTTTTGCATTTGCGTTTTTGTTCCGCTGCTGTTGGGTCTTTGGTCGCAGAGTTTTCAACCTGTCCTCGATTAAAAAACCCAATTCCTCCGATGGTGCATAATGAGTGGGTACTGCTACAGAAACACCCGCTGATTGTTCATCATCTGAGCCCACACTGCTTGCATTAGAGCTTAATTCTTGTTTTGACACAGTTATTTCCCCGCTTTCATTAATTGCTGGGGGAACGGCTTTTGGTGTCATTGCCTGTCTTTTCATAGTGTCATATTTTCTTGCAAACGTGAAAATTCTCCCGGTTTCATAATCTTGTTTATCTCGGGCGAATTTGTATTGTTTGCGCAAGCTAATGGTTTCTTGATGTTTATTGAGACGAGTGTTAATTTCTTCACGATATTTTTTAATATATTCAGTTTCTTTATGAGCATCCAGTTCATTATTGAGTGCTTCAATCTCTTTGAGAATGTCAATTCTGTCGATTTCTGCATACTTTATCAAAATGCAAATCATGTTTTTGGATGCCTCCAAGTTGTTAGTGGCCCATTCTTTTAACATGAGTGGGTTGGGGTTTTCAAATGATGGTGCTATAAGTACCCTTAACCCCCTCGGGACTCTTCCCACTTCCAGATATTTTTCAAGGGATCGCTTTTCCCACCACTTCGTGATCTCAGTCTTTAAAAGTTTCTCCAGTTTATTCAGTTTCCCCTTAAGATCAATATTGGGGTTGTTGTTGCTCCTATTATCTGCAACTGGTCTAACTGTTGGCAGGTTTACGAACATAGCATCAGCCAATGCCTCCCGGTTTTTCATTGCCTCCGCCGACGAAGACATGTTTGGAGGGAAGAATAATTCTTATGCCACAGCCCTTCAAAAACGAAGTCTTTTCTCGAAATGAGGGCGTGAATGAACGGTGTTTAAAATATCCCTCTACCCGTGCAATGCAACTCTTACTTGAATAAGCAGCGACACGCACTCACCAGTTTACCGCACGTAACCTTGTAATCCCTCGGGGGTCCTTCGACTCACACGCGGTTTTACTCGGAAACGCCGCGTTATCACTGGGAGTGCTCGTCGCCTAGTTCTCCAGGTTGCACGGGGAGCTGCTGCCAAGATTACTCCTTCCGGGTCAAAGTACAGTCCGCATGCGCGGTGTCGGCCGTATCAGCACAGCAACTCGTTGGAAGAGAGAGGATCCGTTGAGACAGAAACAGCCGTATTCTGCCTGAAATTGTATCAAAACAAGAGTCCTGCAATGCGTCTCCTCGCACCACCGCGGAACAGATCTCAAAAACACCAAGGTAGATTTTCAAAGATGTGGCTTTATTTTTCCCTCGCCATCGGCATGACGCGTTTCGGCCGTCACAAAACGGCCTTGATCACATGGCCTCAAATTACCAATGGGGGTCTTTAAATACTGTGTCAAACATAGAGGTAGAAACGATAACAACGGATAAAGGGGGTAAAGGACATGGAAAAAATACTTCATTTACACATATGTACAACATACAAAACTCAAAAGGACATTTCGATATTCAGATAAGTCTAGGAGCTGAATAAAGTGCTAGTGCAATATCAAGTAAAATTCATTTCAAGATATATACAATAATGCCTAATGAAAAATTAGTATTCAATCTTCATTTCATACCAATCAAAACATATGTGCAAAATTATTGTGACATGTCCGAAGCATAATACAAGACCTCCATCGTTGTTATCAAAAAAACAGTGCTCAAGTGCCCAAAGTGCATAAGGTTCTCGCAGTAAGTACATGTATGCTATGATAACAACAAATCATACCAAAAGATGTCATGTAACTCAATGTACCTGCGCCAGTGTTATAGAAACCCACCACAGTTAAAAACAATCAGGCATGGCTGCTGATGCTAAGTGTATGTGTGTGTGTGTGTGTATATATATTTCTGGTGCATACATCCATCTGTGGATTTGAATATCCCCCAAAGAGCCATCATTCCTAGAGAAGGTTTTCTCTAGCTCCCCCACATCAACAAGGATGTTACTATTCTACGACTCTGTACGCGACTCCGTGTGACATCATCAGAACAATAAGAAGACCTCGTCCTCGTGCTGACATCAGTTCCCTTTTTTCTGCACCTTCAACGTGTAACGGTTTTTCTAGGCTCTCCTAATTGTAAGAGATTTCTTCCATTGTTACAGGTGCAACATTGTTGCAAGTGATGATGTCACCTCTGAATAAGTCAGGATTCAAGCTGTGCAGGGAATGTGAGGGTCAAATTTCGATTACTGACCCACACAATCATTGTTTATGGTGCCTAAGTCCAGATCACAATGTTGAGGACTGTTCATCATGTCAGTGGATGAATCCGAAAGCCTTGAATGAAAGGGAGGCAAAGCTATTTATGGAAAAGGCAAAAAAGGATAAGAGAGGTTGTCGAAGGTCCCAGCCTCGATCTAAGTCGCAGTCTCCTCACTCTTCGAAAACCTCCCAAAATAAGCACAAGAAGAATCAATGTTATAGCACTTGGCATCGCTCTTCAAGAGATGTTTCACCAAAGTTGATGGTTCCTGGTCCGAAGAATTGTGGGGAATTAGGTGAGATCTCTCTGACTTCATCTCCTGAGGTTGCTCCGGCGTCGCATTTTACTTCTAGAGCTGTGACTCCACCTGGATGCCTTGAACTGGAGCCAGCTTTAGATCCGGATGTTCCACAGCCGCCTCCTGTGCCTTCTAGACAAGAACAGGAGTATCCCGCTTTCCTGGCTCCGGGGTCAAATCCATCAACCTTCTTAAATGCTATTGTCAGGATTGGACCCATGGCAGGCAGTTCTTCGCAGGTTTCCTCCATCATTAAGTACTCACCCCCTTCCCTCAACTGGACACTGCTAGTGGCGAATTATCGTTTCGCCTTGGAGCAGTCACTTCCCTGTTGCCAGTGTCGTGGGGCCAGTTAGCGTTCTAGTGTTTTCTTAGAACGCGGTCTCTGTGACTTGGAGCGCGAGCGTTCGATAAACGGCGCACTTCAACGGTATTTTCCCTGAGAGGCGAACGTATTTCTTTCGCGCTCTCTCAAAGTTAGTATTTATAGCCATAGTGAGTTTTTTCAGTCAGGTTTGGTGTTTCCTATTGTCCTTTCACCTTCCTGAGGTATTTCATAGAGACCGGCGGCTTTTCACGGCTGCTCCAGTTCTTTCCCGTTTAATGCTCTCAAGCCTCACGGACTTTAACGAGGCTTCTCCTATTCCCTCTGCCTAGCTTCCAGCTCTCCGCCCCATCTCCACTATTCCAAGATCTTCGTTTCCACATACTGGGTCGGCTGGAGCGGCTCATTCATCTTCCTGTCAGCTGTTCCTCGAGCGCAGAGTAAACTCCAGTGACCCGGTTCTCGGAGAGCTTTCCAAAGCGGCAAGCAGCCTCAAGACGGTGAGCTCGAACCAATCTTATTAATTCCAGAACTGTATTTCCTGTTGCTGATTCACAGAGTTCATTGAGCCTTATTTAAAGACTTGCACTAAAGCAGACAGCTATAGACTATCATTTGCCTCTTTGGATTTCACCCGTTTGAATGTTTGGTGATTAATCAGGAGCTACCTTACTCAAACTCAAAGACTGTATCTTCATGTAGATAAAAATATATATATATATATTCTTGTGTACCATCAACTTCTCCTGTGCAACTGGTCAGTTCAACTACCTTCAACTTCTCCTGTGCAAATTGGTCAGTTCAACTACCATCATCAACACAGCTGAGTAAATAAAGACCTATAAGAGAGCAGCTAAAGCTTACACACACACAGGTAATTAAGGTTAGGTTCCTTGGAGAGAGTATTAGGAAACTAGAGTATAGAGAAGTCAGAACTTAGTAATGTTGTCCTTATGTTTTGCAGAATAACCGTACACCATTCCTTGAGCGGGAGAAGATATTTTTGTGAGCAGTCTCTCTGTTTGTTATCCACTTCCCCTTTCCCTGTTATCACTGTCGCAAGAGAAATCCGGCACAGTGGTGAAGGGGAATTGGGAGTTAGCATCACCTTGGGTCTGATACTCCAGCGGAGCCGGAATCTTCAGGTACCTTCTGACAGATTGAAGTGCCAGCTGAATTTTCCGCTTGGGTGTCATGGCCGAAGGACTCGACCTAAAAGCCTTGGGATCCATTTTAGAAGATTTACAAAAGCAGTTGATAGAAACCCGAGAGGAGGTTAGGAAATCAAATCAGGAGACTAGTTTTCTTCATCAAAAGATAAATGAACTCACTGCTAGTCCAAGTCCTGATTTTGGGGGTCCAAAGTCACAAACCTTTAACCCTTCGCCAGCCACTAGTGAGTTTTCCACTCAGGTAGTGCATGCCATGTCTCCCACTATTCCACTAGCCCCTCCCGAAAGATTTCTGGGTGACCCAAATAAGGCACAGGTCTCTGTCACTCAGTGTTCTTTGCACTATCTCTGTAAGCCAATAATTTTCAAAGAAGATCAATCCAAAGTGGCGTTCATGCTGTCGTACCTGAGTGGAGATGCCGCTTCTTGGTCATTGCCTTTGGTGTCTACAAATGATCCAGTGTTGTACAATTTTCAGGAATTCAAGACTGAATTCTTACGAATATTTGATAGGAGAGCAATCTCTCAAACCACAGACAATGAGCTACTGGATTTAAAGCAAGGAAATCGAGAGTTGGTGGCATACTTAGCGCAGTACAACAAGCTTATTGTGGAGACTAACTGGCCCCCAGAAAAAAGAGCAGCAATTTTCTACAGAGGTCTACGTGACGAACTGAAGGATGGGCTCTCCCAGATTCCCAAGAGACCCACCGACGTCTCTGAACTAATAGACTTAGTACTTCAAATAGACCAGAGGCAATCGGAGAGGCGTCAGGAGCGACGAAAGGAAACTCGAACCTTTCCTCCAAGATTTGATCGCATGCGGCCAGAGAGTGTTAAGCCCAAAGAAGAAGCCACGGTAAAGGAACCAATGCAAATTGGAACAGTCCGGGGTCCGCTTAGTACTGAGGAACGGGAAAAGAGAAGACAAGGCAAGTTATGTATGTACTGTGGAGGTTCTGGGCATTTCGTCAAGGAGTGTCCACGCAGACCCAAGACATCGACATGGGTAAAAGACAAGCTTCACCAGTAGACGGGGTTGCCCTGGTGGAAGCCGAATCTAAGACAACTCCTATGATTCAGTCATTGTCAAACACCATGCAGTTATCGGCACCTCATCTCATCCTATCTTGTCAAATAATTTTTGGAAAAGAACAAAGTGCAAATGTAGCAATCATGATTGACTCTGGAGCTACCGGAAACTTTTGCGATATTCTGTTTGCAAAAAGGTTGGGCATTAACTTTGTTAGGAAGGACAAGCCGGAACCAGTGCGAGCTGTGGATGGAACCCCTTTATCTTCCGGTCCGATAGCCTTCGATACAGAAACCATCTCAGTGATTGGACCGGGAGAACATAAGAGTTATCTTCGATTCAGTTTAATTGATGCTCCTCAGTTCCAACTGATTTTGGGTCTGCCTTGGTTAACAGAGCATAATCCGAAGATTGACTGGACGAGGAGAACTGTAGATTTGACCTCCGATTTCTGTCTGGAACACTGTTTCCATTCCCATCCCGTGAAGACGGAGTCGAGTGAAACTTACTGTTTGGCCAATCAACCACAAGTAATCTGCCTGGTGGAACTCCCCGAAATTCCTGCACAGTATCAAGATTTAAAGGCCGTTTTTGATGAGCGAGGGGCGCAGAGACTTCCTCCCCATCGGGAATATGACTGCAAAATTGAGTTGGAACCAGGAGCCTCGCTCCCTTGTAGTCGCATATATGCTCTTTCGGAATCTGAAAATCTGCATTTGAAAGAATACCTAGACGAAAATTTGGCTAACGGATTCATTAGGCCCTCTCAATCCCCAGTTTCCTCTCCTCTTTTCTTTATTCCGAAGAAAGACAAAAGCCTGAGGACTTGTATAGACTATCGGGCCTTGAATCTGGTGACCAAAAAGAATCGATACCCGTTGCCGCTTATCTCAGAACTTTTGGATCAGGTGAAGGAGGCCCAGATCTACACTAAATTGGATTTGAGGGGGGCTTACCATTTGGTCCGGATGGCAGAAGGAGACGAGTGGAAAACGGCTTTCAGAACTCGTTATGGGCTTTTCGAATACCAGGTCATGCCTTTTGGGTTGTGCAATGCGCCAGCGGCATTTCAAAATTTTGTGAACGACATCCTTCGTGAATTTCTGGATCGCTTCGCAGTGGTTTATATTGACGATATTCTTATTTTTTCCAAGAACACCGAGGAACATATCCAGCATGTTCGTACCATTTTGGAATGTCTGTTGGAGAATCAACTCTTTGTGAAATTGGAGAAATGTGTGTTTCATGCAACCAAGGTGGAGTTTTTGGGGTACATACTCTCCCCAGAGGGAGTTTCCATGGATGAATCCAAACTCAAGGCGATCCGAGATTGGCCAGCTCCAAGTTCTGTGAAAGAAATCCAGAGTTTTTTAGGGTTCGCCAATTTTTATCGGCGATTCATCCAGAATTTTTCAGAAAAAGTGGGCCCCATTACTCGCTTGTTGCGGAAGAACGAAAAGTTTTTGTGGGGAACCGAGGCAGAAGGCGCTTTTCAATTCCTCAAAGAATCCTTTGTCTCGGCACCCATCTTGCAACACCCGGATCCGTTGGAACCATTTTTTGTAGAGGCAGACGCCTCCAATCTGGCCATTGGGGGAGTTTTGTCTCAACGCCATAAGAAGACGGGGCAACTTCATCCAGTCGCCTTTTACTCTCGAAAACTTACTGCAGCCGAAATAAACTATGCTATAGCCGACAAGGAGTTGCTGGCAGTAAAGGTGGCGTTTCTAGAGTGGCGACATTATTTGTTGGGAGCCAGGCATGTGGTAACTGTGTTTACAGACCATAGGAATTTGCAGTTCCTTAAGTCCGCGCGAACCTTGACCCCGAGGCAGCTTCGATGGTCTTTATTCTTTGCTGATTATGATTTTGTTCTCACGTACAAGCCAGGTATAACCAATGGAAAGGCTGATGCCCTCTCTCGACTAAAAGTGGGAGAGAATTCAGAGGAAAAAATTGAGAAATTCCTCATCCCCGCTGAAAAGATCGTGGCAGTTACTGTAGAGGACGAGTTGGAAGAGAAGATAGTCTTGGAATTCAAAAAAGATGATTACTCGAATTGGGAGAATAAGGGTCCAGATCGGCTAGTGAAAGATGGGAAACCTTATTTTCAAGGGAAAATGTTTGTCCCCGGAGAGAAACTACAAGAGGAGATCATTCGAAAGTTCCATGATCAGCCCTTGGCGGGCCACAAGGGAGTTTTGAAGACATTGGAGCTGGTAAAACGAAATTTTCTTTGGCCAGGTATGGAAGCTCAGGTTCGACAGTATGTTGCCACTTGTGAACTTTGTTTGAAAGGGAAAAGTCTCAGGCAATCCCCACAAGGTCTTTTAATGCCTTTACCAGTACCACCTTATCCTTGGCACACAGTCTCCATGGACTTTATTGTTGAGTTACCATCTAGTCAAGGGATGTCAGTCATCTGGGTGGTGGTAGACCAATTTTCTAAAATGAGTCATTTCATTCCTCTCAAGGGTCTCCCTAATGCCACTGATTTGGCCATCCTGTTTGTTCAACACATAGTCAAATTGCATGGAATCCCGAAAGTAGTGATTTCAGATAGGGGGTCCCAATTTGTGTCCCGATTTTGGAGATCCTTCCTAAGAGGTCTGGGGGTGGATTCTTGTTTATCCACTGGTTATCATCCCGAGACCGATGGACAGACTGAGAGAGTAAATCAAGATTTAGAACAGTACTTGCGTCTGTATCTGTTGGACCAGGAAGGAGATTGGCCATCTTTACTAGCTCCAGCAGAATTTGCCTATAATAACTCAGTGCATACCGCCACTGGGTTTTCTCCTTTCTTCTTGAATTCAGGTAGACATCCCAATATGTTGGTGGGCAGAGTTGTAGGGGATGTTCCAGCTGCTGAAGAAGTTATCCATAAGTTACAGATTGCCCTGCAGTCAGCAACTGCAAACTTGGTCAAGGCTAAGGCAGCTTTTAAGCAGCAAGCAGATAAGGGTCGCAAGGCTAATCCAGTTTATCTTCCGGGGGAGAAGGTTTGGGTTTCCACGCGCCATATGCGCTTGCGGGGAAATCGGAAGTTTCAACCTAGGTTTGTGGGACCCTATTCAGTGGACAGAATGATAAATCCTGTTAGTGTGAGACTCCATTTGCCAAAAACATTGAAAATTCATCCAACATTCCATGTATCTTTGATTCGGAAAAATCCACCAAATCTTCGTAAGGTTCTTCCACCCATTCCAGTACAGGTAGATTCAGTGGAGGAATATGAAGTAAAGAGAATTCTAGACTCTAAGATCAGGAAGGGACAACTTTTCTATTTAGTGGATTGGAAAGGTTTTGGTCCTGAAGAACAATCTTGGGAACCCAGCTCTAATGTTCACGCCACCAGATTAGTTAGGGAGTTCCACAAAACTTATCCACACAAGCCTAGGAAGGGGGTTTTGGTGGGGGGTACTGTCAGGATTGGACCCATGGCAGGCAGTTCTTCGCAGGTTTCCTCCATCATTAAGTACTCACCCCCTTCCCTCAACTGGACACTGCTAGTGGCGAATTATCGTTTCGCCTTGGAGCAGTCACTTCCCTGTTGCCAGTGTCGTGGGGCCAGTTAGCGTTCTAGTGTTTTTTTAGAACGCGGTCTCTGTGACTTGGAGCGCGAGCGTTCGATAAACGGCGCACTTCAACGGTATTTTCCCTGAGAGGCGAACGTATTTCTTTCGCGCTCTCTCAAAGTTAGTATTTATAGCCATAGTGAGTTTTTTCAGTCAGGTTTGGTGTTTCCTATTGTCCTTTCACCTTCCTGAGGTATTTCATAGAGCCCGGCGGCTTTTCACGGCTGCTCCAGTTCTTTCCCGTTTAATGCTCTCAAGCCTCTCGGACTTTAACGAGGCTTCTCCTATTCCCTCTGCCTAGCTTCCAGCTCTCCGCCCCATCTCCACTATTCCAAGATCTTCGTTTCCACATACTGGGTCGGCTGGAGCGGCTCATTCATCTTCCTGTCAGCTGTTCCTCGAGCGCAGAGTAAACTCCAGTGACCCGGTTCTCGGAGAGCTTTCCAAAGCGGCAAGCAGCCTCAAGACGGTGAGCTCGAACCAATCTTATTAATTCCAGAACTGTATTTCCTGTTGCTGATTCACAGAGTTCATTGAGACTTATTTGAAGACTTGCACTAAAGCAGACAGCTATAGACTATCATTTGCCTCTTTGGATTTCACCCGTTTGAATGTTTGGTGATTAATCAGGAGCTACCTTACTCAAACTCAAAGACTGTATCTTCATGTAGATAAAAATATATATATATATTCTTGTGTACCATCAACTTCTCCTGTGCAACTGGTCAGTTCAACTACCTTCAACTTCTCCTGTGCAAATTGGTCAGTTCAACTACCATCATCAACACAGCTGAGTAAATAAAGACCTATAAGAGAGCAGCTAAAACTTACACACACACAGGTAATTAAGGTTAGGTTCCTTGGAGAGAGTATTAGGAAACTAGAGTATAGAGAAGTCAGAACTTAGTAATGTTGTCCTTATGTTTTGCAGAATAACCGTACACCATTCCTTGAGAGGGAGAAGATATTTGTGTGAGCAGTCTCTCTGTTTGTTATCCCCTTCCCCTTTCCCTGTTATCACTGTCGCAAGAGAAATCCGGCACAGTGGTGAAGGGGAATTGGGAGTTAGCATCACCTTGGGTCTGATACTCCAGCGGAGCCGGAATCTTCAGGTACCTTCTGACAGCTATGTACTACATTTTTGCAAGGGCTGTATCAATCTTGTGTGCTGGCTGGCCCCTGTCGCCGACGTGAGAGGACGCCGACCCTGCGACCTGCTACAGCCTTCACTCGTATCCAGATCAACTTGTCCGGCCCCCCGTGACTGCTAATTGAAAACTGGAGGGCTTCGGAATTTGCATTGGTCGCGGTGCGGGACGCCGACCCTGACGGCTGCAGGGGACCCGCTGATCCTTTTCATTTGCTACATATGGCACCTTCGCCCCTGACTGTCTCAGATTGCACCTTAATGACCATTTATGGAACTCGTATTTAATCGGCGTTTGGCTTCCCCATCAGGATCTGTTTTAAACCGGAAGCTCCTTTGACCCACTCCTATATAGATTCGCGAGAAACCCTTTTCTGCAGGAACCTTACCTGAATGAATGAAAAACATATGATGATCAGGCTTATCCAGGAGAAAAGTGTGTGTATGTCCCCCTCCCCGGTCTTCAATGCCCTGATGAAGATGCAGCCTAAATTGGCTTTGCATTGAAACGCGCGTTGGCGTGACCTACATGGATGGCCTCTATTGTAATATCACTACCTACTGCACCTCATCTTTAACTGCCTCCATGTTGTTGTTTTTTGTCTCTACTCTAGCAAACATTGATTGTTATGTTGCAGGCCCCTAGGTCCCCCTATACTTGTAGTTGTATGTCTGCACTATTTCTATAGTGAGTGAGATTGAGATGTGTATGTCTGCTTAATGAATGACTGTGGGAGTGTGTGGGACGTTTATAAACTTTTTTCCTGGTATGAATTTTTAATGATGACACCTATTTAGACCTAAGAGATAAATTTTGTTCCTGTGTTTGTATATATGCTTTAGAAGGTTTTCTTATGGACCCCACCTATAAATTGTCATTTTTAAAAAATAAAAACTTTTCTATTTTCTTAAACAATTGTGTTGAATGAGTTCTGATATATCTTTGGCTCAGATGCGTTAATTTATGTCACCTCCCCTTATCCCTTTGGATCTCGCTGTTGGGACCATATAAGTATACCCTGTCAGGGTAGTTCTCTTTTTCTTTTATACTGGCTGGCCCCATAGGTCCACTCTCTTACTCTTTAGGAGACTTTCTGGCACATTACCAGCAGGCACCTTTTATGCCGATCACTCAGGTGGACTGGCCACCGCCAATGGTGAGACAGACTGCTCCGTTGCCAGGGGAGGAAGTGAGACGCAAATCTCCAGTGCCGAATGACCCCTCTTCCTCGCCTTCTGGATCCAAACCAGTGCTGTGTCGCCCTGATTCAGTTCTACCAGCATCTGAGCAACCGTCATTACCTAAGTCACCAATGCAGGTGTTAGCGCCACCAACACCGGTGCCGAAGATAAGATCTAGAAGAGAAGCTCTGAGGCTTTTGGAGGAGGAGCAATATTTGTCTGGGGAGGATGAGAATTTGAAAGAAGGCGAAATTGTGGCCATGGATCCTGATTTTGAAAGGCTGGAGGTGGCAAGTAGTCTGGATACCTCTCCAGAATGGGAGTTCTTATTCTCAAAAGGTATTGTGCCACTTAAGGAAACATTATATCACTCAAGTGATTAGAATTAACAGCTGAGATGTTAGTTACCAATACCTTTTACTGATTTGAAGTCAAATTTATTGCCTGGAGTACTTCATTGTTCAACATCTACATCTGAGTCCTTATTGCCATTTAACAAGGCTCTTACTGAGCCTAGTCTTAAAATATGGCAGAAGCCTATGTCTTCGGGAGCAGTTTCAAGGTGGATTGCTAGGAGGTACAAGCCTGCTCTAGGGGATCCATTGATTTTGTCCACGCACCCCATGCTTTAAAGTTTGGTGGTACGTCTTGTTCTACAAATTTGACACCTGGTTCTTTCCCAACAACTCAAGCTGACAGGGATTCTAAAAGAATGTAGGAATTGGCCAAGAGAGTGTTGTCCTCTGGTAGTATGGCCCTGACATCCACTAATGCTATGTGTCTATTGGGGTGCTATATTTATGCATTACTGGAATCAGCAAGGGATGTCGTTCTGAAATTGTCTTGGGATCTCCAGGGACATTTTTCTGAACTCTTGAATGACAGGCTGCTGCTCATCAGGTGATACGGTAAGGCCTGGTCATAGCTGACTCAGTGGCAAGGGTAATGGGTTCCTCTATTGCCACTAGCAGACATGCCTGGTTAAGGGGATCAGGCTTCTCGCTGGATATACAGGCAACATTTCTCGATTTGCCTTTTGATGGATCAAGGCTGTTTCAGTGCCAATGCTGATTCTGCTCTGGAGAGGTTTAAGCACAGCAATACGAATGCGAGGTTGTTGGGACTTCAGTCGCAACCTAACAATAATAGACAATTCCTTAGGATCCCGAGGGTTTGGTCGAGGGAGAAGTCAGCACCAGCACAGCAGCAGTCCTCCAATCCCGATTTCGGGTAGCCATGGCTTTACAAATTCTGGAAAATAGAATAGATTCCCCTTTACAGAAGCTATAGACGACAGGGCAGAGGTCTTCAGCATGGAATTGCCCATCAACGATCCTCTTTCTCCTCTTCTTTCTCCCCTGCCAAAGTTGCATGAAAGCAGCCCTAGCTTCACAGTCTTAGAACATGCTTGCCCAGTGGGAGGATGATTGGCCTATTTTCTGCCTCACTGGAGGTCTGTCACGACAGACCTTTGGGTTTTAAATATCGTAGATAATGGGTATGCCCTAGCCTTCCAGGAGTTCCCACTCCATTTCCTCCCCAATAAGGGTTTAGTATGGAAGAGCATCTTCTGCTCCTCCAACAGGAGGTACAAACCCTGCTTCAGAAGGGTGCAGTGGAATTGGTTCCAGAGCGGGAATGGGGTCAGGGATGTTATTCCTGATACTTCCTGATTCCCAAAAAGGATGGTCATTTATGGCCGATCTTCGACCTCAGGATTTTGAACTTGTTCCTCTAAAAGGAAATGATCAAAATACTGACCCTGGCACATGTGCTTCTTGCGCTGGAGAAGGAAGACTAGATGTTTTTGATCGTTTGGCAGGATGTGTATTTTCACATTCCCATTCTGAATTTGCATCAGAGTTTCTCCGTTTTATGGTGTGATCTCAAAATGATCAGTTTGCGGTCCTCCTTTTTGGTCTAACATACGCACCATGGCTCTTCACAAAAGTGATAGCAATGGTTATTCCCTTATCTGGCTGACTGGCTGATCAAAGCCAAGTCACCAGAGATGGTGTTGTGCCATTTGCAGTTGACAACGCAATTGTTGTACAGCCTGGGCTTTTCAATAAATGTGCGCAAATCTCACATAGAGCTTGCTCAGCGCACACTGTTCATAGGGGGAGTATTGGACACTACAGTGAGTCTTGCCTTCCCTTCTCCTCAGAGTATTCAGGACGGATCAGTAACATAATATCAACACCAGAATATCAACAGAAAATATAGTCTACCTATCTACAAACAGGTAAGTGCCAAAATATCGATTCCAAAATATAGTTGTTAAAAATATAGTTTACTAAAATATATATTTTTTTAAATGTCTTAAAATTAATATTAAATTAATTAAATAATAAATGTAATTAGGTAAAACCTACTTAAAATTAATTTAAAAATACTAAAATTAATGAATAATATATTTAACCTCCCGAAAAATTAAACAGGCATCTTTTTTTATATATTAACTTAATAATATTAAAAGATAATAATTTATTTTTAATTATAAAGAGGTTGATTCCGATTCGGGAAAATGCGCCCTGAATAGCTGTACGGAGCGTATTTCCCGTACGAATCGTACACCTTCTACGTCCCCGTACGTACAATCAAGTACGATCCAAACCCAATGCAGATCTACGTACGATGCATACCAAACACCGTACGACACAAAAATACATTTGATTTGTATCTGGTTCACGCAGTAGGCTACGTCTGAACGTAAACAAGCAGCAGTTTCCGGCCCAGCAAGTACGAGTTGTCTCTGTGACACTCCGAACGACTCTTTTGCTACGGGACCTGAAAACAACCGTAAAAGCAGAGTCCGGCTCGAACCGCACCCCGGTACACAACATACACGCCATGAACACCATCATCCGTGTCATCCCAGTCCTGTACGCCTACAACCTGGTGCATAGAAACGACGACGGCGCAGACGGTGAGAACAACGCACCGCAACAACGGAAGTGTACATGTACGGTGCGTCATACACGCTCGCGTATACCACCATTGCAATTGTGATACAAGCCACACACACGCTGTTGGACTTGGCCCTTAGGGCAGGTTCACCCCTAGACTTTTTGCCTTATGTGTGACCCTGTGTCAGTGATTTTTGGGTCTCTGCGCACTTTCCCCTGAGTCACAGAGTGAAAGTGCGTGCGTGTAGTATGGCTGGCCTGCCCTCCCATAGGAATGCATGGGGAATGTGTGTGTCCCTGGTAGTTCCTGATGCGTGGGGAGTGCAGGCTCGAGTTTAGTATGTATAAACTTGTGAGAGTGAATGCTGCGAGATGGTGTCTGCGGCATGTATGTGTCTAGAAGGGAAGTGCTACTTCTGGACATTGAGATATGTGTGCAGTGAGGGTGCTGGAGCGTGATTGGCTGGAGCTGGCTGGCATGCCAGGCTCCAGGAAGTCTGGATGGGTCTGCCCGGTGGTGAGTGGGAGATTAGCATGAGTGATGTGTGGGAGGAGTGTACCTGTGTCCTGGATGGGCTGGGTTTTCCCCACACAATGCTGGCTCCGCCCCCCTGTGGTGTGTCTAACGACCCTAGCCTCCCCAGTGAAAGAAATGGGTGGTTGGGCCATCAAGAGTGCTCCAGAACCAGCTGCGACTGGTTTTCCCCCCACCCTGCACATTGTAACAAAGGATTTACTGTATAAAAAGGGGCTGTGTCCCCTTGGAAAATGTTCTACTTTTGGATCCTGCCAGAGGGGGCTTTTGCTGCTGCTGGGGCCAGGAGGACCGCCACTTGGGGAGTCTCCCTGCCTGGAGACCCAGTGGGCTGGCTCTGGCCCAGCCTTGCCCCCCATGCCTGCCTCCAGCCCTGCTGGAGCCCTGTCCTGTCCTCCAGTGCTGGGGAGCACTGAGGACTTCTTTGCCTGCAGCCTGAGAGCGCTGCTCTCTGCCCTTCAGCGCTGGGAGCGCTGAAATCCCTGCCTAGCGCTTGGAAGCGCTGGATTTTGCCCGAGCGCTGTAAGCGCTGTATTTTGTCTACCCAGTGTGGCGAGTTGGCGGCGCGGGTGCCACCCCGCTCATTGCCGTATTGTTTTGCCCGGTTTGTGGTTTGATTCACGAGGGAGCCCACTCCTCGGATCATAGGAGCCCGCCTACCTGCCTAAGAAGCGAGCCGCCGCGCTGCCCGCGGCGACCCGGAAGTGGTGAGGCGGCCGACCAACCACAGCGCGGCCCCGGAGAGGCCGACCGGAAGTCCCGCCCCGCTGCCGCGACCCGGAAGTCAGGCAGGCCGGGGGCAAGACAGAGAACCAACCGGAAGCGGACGGGAGGCCACCCCGCGCTCCGGTGGAAGGAGAGAAGCCGGCGTCTTCCCGATCCCTCCCCAGGCTCCCAAAGTGAGGGAGAGCCCAGGGAGAAGCGTCCAGAGAGTCCCGAGGAGCGGGAGCTCTCGAAGAGCAGAGCCTGCCACGTCGTGCCTGGGACACCGGGACGAGAGGAGAGGAGCCCCGCCCGCAGCCCAGCTGAACAGCCGGTGAGTGCGAGGGCGGGTTCGGTGTGTCCTGCGAGTGGCCCCAGTGAGGGAGGGCCGCTCCCCTGAGAGGAGCCCGTTTAGCATTCCTTTTGGCCACGAGGTGCCCCGGGGGCACCAGTCGAGTTAGAGCCCAGTGAGGCTCTTGGCAAGCATCATTGCTTTGGGTCCCCAGAGAGGGGGACCCCACAGCCCAGCGAGGCTGCACCTTTTTGTTGCTGGAGCCCTGAGAGGCTCAGCAGCCCCCCCTTACTTGCGTAAGAGAGCCTGAGAGAGGCTCACCAGTGCCACAGTGATGGTTCTTCGAGCCCTGAGAGGCTCCAACGTTGCCCTAACTTTCCCTGCTCCAGTTGCCCTGCACTTTGTGGGCAACTGCCACGTTTAGGCCCTGACATTGGGACACCGGGACAGTCACAGGTGGTGACTTGTGAGTTTGGCGCAATTGTTATTAATTCTGCACCTCTGAATGTATTGATTATGCGTCATGTGCCTTTACACCTCTGAATGTTACGGCATCATGTGTTTTTGCTTTTATACCCCTACAGGTAGTGTGACATGTAGGTGGTTGTGTTCTCCCTAGTACAGGTGGTGCTAGAGAGGTCCTGTTACCAGTGATTACTGGTTGTATGCCCTACTTTTATATTGTGTGCTAAAGTGCTGTTACTGAAGGTATTGCTTTATTACTGAAGGTATTGCTAAAGTGCTATTACTGAAGGTATTGCTGTTACTGAAGGTATTGCTTTATTACTGAAGGTATTGCTAAAGTGCTATTACTGAAAGTATTATTTCTAAAAGTGCTGATACCCTTGACAGTGGTCCAAGTGGCCCTGTCCTGTACAAATATCCCTTGTAAATTCCGCCCGTGCCTGTTGGCACAGTGTAATAAGATGTGTGTTTTATCTGATGTATATTTATTATAATACAAAGGCTATTTTTACATAACCTTGTGTGGAGTTTTCCTTTGTGGTGGGCCATTGGTTGTTGTTGCTGGGGTGCGTGCGCAAATACTTAACTTACATCGCCTCCAAGTTTAGCCTTGACTGCTCGCGCCACGTTACCTAGAGGGCGAGTGAGGGGTTATCTTGGCGTGTAACTTCCTTGCCCTGACACTTAGAAATGGCGATCCCTGACTGACCTCGACGCGAGTCTTGGCCGGCCAGGGTCCCGTTTCTAACACACGCCATGAATGTTGGGTACGGTGCGTCACACGCGCTCGTGTATGGCACCATTGCAATAGTGTTACAAGCCACACACACACCAGGAATGTTGGGGTATGGTGCGTCTCAGGCGCTCGCTTACGGCACCATCACAATAGTGGTACGACTCGCACACACGCCGTGAATGTTGGGGTAAGTTGTGTCACACGCGCTCGTATATACCACCATTGCAATAGTGATACGAGCTGCACACACGCCATGAATGTTGGGGTACGGTGCGTCACATATGAGGGGTGGGTGGATATGACTCCCAGCAGTGCCCATACATATGAGGGGTGGGTGGATATGACTCCCAGCAGTGCCCAGACAGAAGAGGGGTGGGTGGATATGACTCCCAGCAGTGCTCAACAGTATGGGGGTGGGTGCACAGAACTCCCAGCAGTGCCCAACAGTATGGGGTGGGTGGATATGACTCCCATCAATGTCCAGACATATGAGGGATGGGGATATGACTCCCAGCAGTCCCCAACAGTATGGGGGTGGGGGCACTGGACTCCCAGCAGTGCCGACCAGTAGGGGGGTGGGTGCACAGGACTCCCAGCAGTTCCCAGACATAAGAGGGGTGGGTGGATATGACTCTCAGCAGTGCCCAGACATAAGACGGATGGGTGCAGAGGACTCCCAGCAGTGCCCAACAGTATGGGGGTGGGTGCACAGGACTCCCAGCAGTGCCCAGACATAAGAGGGGTGGGTGGATATGACTCCCAGCAGTGCCCAGACATATGCGGGATGGGTGCACAGGACTCCCAGCAGTGCCCAACAGTATGGGGGTGGGTGCACAGGACTTCCAGCAGTGCCCAACAGTATGGGGGGCGGGTGCACAGGACTCCCAGCAGTGCCCAGACATAAGAGGGATAGGTGCAGAGGACTCCCAACAGTGCCCATCAGTATGGAGGTGGGTGCACAGGACTCCCAGCAGTGCCCAATAGGATGGGGGTGGGTGCACAGAACTCCCAGCAGTGTCCAACGGTACGGGGTGGGTGGATATGACTCCCAGCAGTGACCAGACATATGAGGGGTGGGTGGATATGACTCCCAGCAGTGCCCAGACATAAGAGGGGTGGGTGGATATGACTTCCAGCAGTGCCCAGCAGTATGGGGGTGGGTGCACAGGACTCCCAGCAGTGCCCAACAGTAAACAGTATGGGGGTGGGTGCACAGGACTCCCAGCAGTGCCCAACAGTATGGGGGTGGGTGCACAGGACTCTCAGCAGTGCCCAGACATAAGAGGGGTGGGTGGATATGACTCCCAGCAGTGTCCAGACATAAGAGGGGTGGGTGGATATTGTAGGAGAGTAGGGTCTGCTTCCTATGGTCACCCCCACTTTTTGCTGTGATTCACTGGTTTTTCGACTTTAGTGTGGCTGTGGGCCCGCACAACCATGTACTTTATGTACATATCTAATTGGGTATTGGGTCACCTTTGTGAGCCCCTGTATAGTGTACCATAGGTCCCCAGGGCATTGGTGCATCCAAGGCCTACCAGGGGCTGCAGCATTTATTATGCCACCCCTGGCTGGCCGTCCAAACTGACACAACTGGCTGATCACTCAGCTGGGGCAAGGTTGTCTAATCACCCCTTGCTTAGGTATAGTATTCCTATACCTATATAGACACATATATAACCTATAAGTCACTCCTATGGCAGGCCTTAACAATCCTGAAGGCAGAGTGCTTGGTTTTATGTGAGTTGGTGCTCTAGCATGAGCTGAGCCTGTCTGCAGCTTTTGGAACCATGTCCTTATAGCTGTTCTATGATATAGCCATACCATATACTCTTAAGTGCATTATAATCCTCGCGGTTAATGCTAACTTTGGTTTGGCTTCATCAAAACATGTTGTGTAAGGTGTCATACGCTTTGGAATACAACCCCTCCCCGCCAGTCCTGGCGGCGGGGGTAGCATTCCACCCTTCTAGAGGGAGAAGACATATAGTTGTAGCTTTACCCGGTTAAAGTTAAACAGAGCCTCAGCATCACAAAATGGATGCTGCTGCCACAGACATGAGTCTGACCTCCTGCTGCTGGATGAAACTCCAGCAGGGGAGGCCTGGACAATAGGTTAGCTAGCACCTCCCCCAGGCTGTCTATAGTGTATTGGGGTAGGGTGGGTTGAAAGAAAGGAGACACTGCCTGGGGCACACATTTTGATTTAATTTGATGTGAATTTGTAAAGCGCAAATTGCTGCCCTGAGGCGTCCAAGCGCTAGCAATAACCAAAACCTACCAGAGATCCAGATGGGGAGGGGGAAGGGTCTAAAGCAGTGAGTTAAAAAGGAAGGTTTTAAGCTGTTTGCGAAACACAGTGAGATTGGGATTGGCCCTGAGGTGCAGTGGAAGGGTATTCCAAGTTCTGGAGGCGTTATGGGCAAAGGACCTGCCGCCCTATCTGGATTTTTTATTCTGGGAGTCACTGCTAAAACGGTCTGGCTAGAGCGAAGACTTCTGTTGGGGATGTAGTGAGTGACTAGGTCACGAGTAATACTCGGACCAGTGTCCCAGAAGGCTTGATGGGCAATACACATTGCCTTAAATAGAATTCTTTGGCGGACCGGTAGCCAATGAAGGCTAACCAGTCCGGCCCTCACTGATTGTCTGCGAGGGATCTCCAGCAGTAGACGGGCTGCGCAGTTCTGCACTGTTTGCAGCCTGCGTAGAGTGTACTCTGGGGCGCCGAGATAGAGCACATTATTAAAATCAAGGCGAGATTGTATAAGCCCCTGTATAGCCACCTGTTTGGCTTCCATGGGAAGGAGAGGGAAGATTTTCTTTAGCATCCTCATGATGCCAAAACAGGTGGCAGACAGTTTTGTGGCCTGCACGTTGAAGGAAAGGGAGCTGTCCAACCAAACTCCCAGGCTTTTGATATTATCTTTAGGAGTGGGTGGAGGACCCAGACACGGGGGCCATAGGGCGTCGGGGAGGCGAAGATCTGGGGGGCCTAGGAGCATCAGCTCAGTTTTGTCCCCGTTCAGCTTGAGGGATGAGGAGGACATCCAGGTCTTCACCTCTTTTAGGCATTCTCTGAGCCCACCTGACGCAGGTCGGTTGTCCTCCTGCGCCAGTGAGACCACCAGCTGTGTGTCATCCGCATGCGAGATAATCTTAATCCCGAAAGGCGGACGACTTCAGCCAGTGGCCTCATGTACAGGTTGAAGAGTGCGGGGCTCAGGGAGGAGCCCTGGGGGACTCCACACTTCAGGGGTCTGCTGGAGGAGACAGACTCACCTTCAAAGACTCTGAAAGATCTGTCTTCTAAAAAGGATTTGAACCATAGCCAGGCTTTGTCCTTGATCCCGGCACAGGACATACGGTGTAGCAGGGTGTCTTGGCTAACCATATCGAACGCTGCGCTTAGGTCAAGGAGGATCACTGCCACTGACCCTCCTTGATCCAGGATTTTCCTAGCTTCCTCGGTGACCATGAGGAGGGCGGTCTCGGTCCCGTGTTTCGGTCTGAAACCCGTCTGCGTGGGATCTAGTAAGTTGAACCTTTCCAGAAAGTTAACTAGATGATGATTTACATGTCTTTCTAGGATCTTGCTCACCCAGGGGAGCAGAGAGATGGGTCAATAATTGCCCAGGTCAGTTGGATCTAGACTGGGCTTTTTTAGGAGCGCTCTGACCATGGCCTGCTTCCAGACGACCGGAACGGTACCGGAGGTGATTGAGGTGTTTACTACCTCCTTAATTATAGGCAGGGTGATCTGGGAGGTGATCATGGATCTGGTGCTCCATGCATAGCCCGGTTCAAACCAGTTACTGGGGCACTCCAGCCTCAGCTCTGGCGCGAAACTGGACAAAGGTAAAGGGGTGCAACCACCCCCTTCCCAGGTTCCACCCATAGGAGGGACCTAGCAGGTAATCCAGCCCCATAGATTAGTATAAAGCTTGGAGCTGTGTCTAGAGACATTAGATTATCCTGAACTGAAACTCTGAAATGAAACTCTGGACCTTCGACATTCTACTGCAACTAGAAGACTGAAGAATCTCCCTTGTGGTCAAGGAGTGACTACCAAGTGCAAACAGGCACCATCAGTGACTTGCCGGTTTGCTTTGTCGACGCTCACGCTGAAACCCGAAGACTTAGTGATGCAGCCTCTGGACTTCCAGGCTTCTCTGACTCCGACTCACATCCACAGCAAAGCTGAGACCCGTGGCGGACACGAGAGACGTGGGACCGGACAACCTGCAGTACCTGATTTTTGCTAACTGTGCAGCTTCTGTGGTGTCCTCGAAGTTGTGCATTGGGACTTGAGAAGCCCCAACCCCGAAGCTCAGCCCTCCACACTCCACGAGTGCCGCGTGGGGCCTGTGCCTGCATTTCTCCTTGATGCATGTTTGTGGTTGCTTGCCTGTTGGCTAGTGGCCCTCCCGAAGACATCCTTTTGAAATCAACACTGCTTGCCTGGTTGCTCTGGAATTGCTCCTGCTTTCTTGTAAAGGGGACGCTCCCCAGACCTTGCTGGTCTGAACAGAAGCCGATCTTCCCTTCCTGCTTGGGTTACCTTTGCCAAGGCTTGTTGACTCCAATCCGGAAGCCGACACCGCCAACAGCGAGATCCTTTATGGGACAGTCTGTATCCAGCCCCTGGTTGTCGTCGACGCCTCCTGGTCCACGTGGCTGCAGAGACAAGCTTCACTTCTTCACCTGTTTGCATCTCGACATCGCCTGGTTCCTTCCTGGTTCCTTCCTAGTCACTGGATAGTGACCCAGACTCTGTCCCCTCTGCTTTCCGGTTCTTCACTACTCCGATCCACCCTTGGATCCATCCGGACATCTTCCTCCTGGTCGCCTGCAGCATCTTTGTGCAGCTCTCCATAGGATTTGATGACGAAACCCGACACGAAAGAACACCTATGTACCCGGCTTCCCTGGGTGAGGTAACTCGAGTATTCTGGTGCTCCCCTGGGAAATAACTATCCAAGTGTCCTAGTTTAACTGGTTTTTCCCGTAGTCCATCCGGAAGTGCCCGAAATCAACTACTTTGTAAACTTTACATTCCCATTGAAAGTCTATGAGAACCTGCATGTGTGTTTAGACACTGCACACGCATCCTATGGGACTCCTACTTCCTAACCTTTGGTTGTTCAGTGTAGCCCCAGCGATTTCCTAGGCCCTAGGCCTACTCACCTTTCCTGAAGTGGTTCTTATACCACTTACTTAGTATATGGTTCGTGAGGCCCCTAGGGCAGAATTGTATTTGTGCAACTTATAGTATGATTATTGAGTAACATAAAGAGTGCAAAGGGGTTGTGTTAGTAATAAATACATATATATTTGATATATACCTTGTGTGGTGTCCTTTCATTTGGTATTCAAGGGGTTATTATTGGTAAAACAATTGGCTTCACATGCTCTCTGGAGTATTAGCCTAAGACTGCTTTGTCCATGCTACCACTAGGATAGCTGGTCCATAAGATTGACTTAACAACCATCACCATAAGGGTTGTTGGGACTGATACAGGGTGCCCACTAGAATAGTGGACATCACATATCAGGCCAACTTCTCACAGATTTGACTCCCAGCAGTGCCCAACAATATGGGGGTGAGTGGATATGACTACCAGCAGTGCCCAGACATAAGAGGAGTGGGTGGATATGACTCCAGCAGTGCCCAACAGTATGGGGGTGGGTGCACAGGACTCCAGCAGTGCCCGACAGTATGGGGGTTGATATGTCTCCCAGCAGTGCCCAGACATAAGAAGGGTGGGTGCAAAGGACTCCCGTCAGTGCTCAGATATAGGGGGGACATCATAATCAGCATACCACAACTACATGGGGGTATGTGCACATCCGTAACTTGTGACATGCATGATAGTGCCATAGCGACACATCACTCACAGCAGTGTCCCACTCCACAGAGGATGGATCTCCGTCACACAATGCGTGACACACCACATGTGGGTGTGATGTCAAATCCCACGTGCTTACCCACCCATGGAGGTTGCTGGCAACATACACATCCTACCATCATGACACAATAGTGTATAGTCATGTAACAGCCCACCAAACAAAGAGAGCGAAAGGGAACACACACTGTCACGTACATCCCTGGGCTGATATGAATATCCAGGTGGTGGTCAGACCACCAAGATGTAGTCTCTCATGGAAGGAATAGGGTTGAAACCCCTTAGATACAATGCACAACATTGTGAGTCATGTGCCCAAATACCCTGCATAACAATTTCCAACATAGGGGTAGGCTGTGATGACACACCTGCATAGTGGGAAAAAGGGTGAATGTGTCCATGAAGGCATATGTACATACTCAAAACACAAGTACAGTGAGTAGCATGGATGGCACAGACTAATGAGCAGTAGACATCTGTGAGCAGGCATGGCCATTGCTGAAGGGAAACATCACCAAAAAAGGAAATGTGCACACATGTCAGCGCAACAATTGTGCAACTGTCTGTGGTGAAGATCTCAGGTGTCACAGAGGAAGGAACACTCCTTGGGACAATGTCTCTAGCAAAACTGAACACACACAACCAATGATACATTGCGTAACATTGTGATGGCACATAAATACCATGGTCCACCTCATTACCATCACCAAAAAACATCTTTCAGAACCTCAAAACATTACCATGACACCAACTCCTGGGCCCTCAGCACCTAAAGCAAGTACCCGAAATGCAATAGTGTAGAATGACAAATAAAATGCTTTATTCAGCTTCAAATGAAAAAAAGTGCAAAAATGAGTCCCGGCTCAAACAAGGCCAATCATCAGTCCACATCAAAGTCTCGTAGGGGGACGTTGGGGAGGTCGTCGACCCCAAACTTGCCTGCAAATGAATGACCCAATGGGTTGTTGACTCTTGGGGGACATCATCTGGGTCAGAACCAGGCACCGCAGGGACAGTAGTGGGAAGGGTAGGTGTTGTGGGTGCAGGGGGGAGGTATACTCCTCAGTGGCTTGTGCAGCACCAAAGGTGGAAAGAAACTCAGCGCTGCACACTGCTCCCAGTTCATCCAGACCACCACCTGTACCCGGGGACACTATGGGGGTGGAGGTAGAGGGATGTGAGTCTTGCGGACTTTGTCTTTGGCTGCGTGTCTGCCGTGTGACGTCAGTCCCTGTGGGTGTGCTTCCAGCCCAACCAGAGATTGCGTGCCAGGAGATGTGCACTTACACTTCTGTGGTGGTGTGCTGGTTGTGTCCGTTGGTGTGCATGATCATGTTGTTCTGCATGTGCTCTGGACAGGTATGGGAGAGGGGGGTGTGGATGGGTCCGAAGGAGGGAGGGACGGACCACTGCAGGAGGGAAACTGCTGCCATCAGTGAGGAGTCCATGGACGTGAGAATCCGACGTTGGTCAGACATCGTAGCTGACATGCCCTCTATGAATGACAACAACTGGGTCAGTATTCGAGTCTGGCCATGGAGGACAGTCAGCATTGATGTCTGACCAACCTGAATCTGGCGGAGTAGGTCCACAGACTCCACACTGAGGGCAGCAGGGGAGACAGGGGCAGGGGCTGCGGTGCCGGGGCCGAAGGCGACATGGGGGGCTGCACGGACAGAAGGGACCCTAGCAACTGGGAGGGTGGAGATGGATCTGAAGGAGGGGCGGACAGACACCGTGATGTTGGATGCTGTCGCAGCGTATTTCCCCTCCTCCTGGGAGTCAGAAGCGGATCTGTCAGCATGGTAGGAAGTGTCGCCTTCCAACGGTTCCTCCGTCTGACTCCCCTCACCCTCCGTGCCATTGCTCCCTCCGACTCCTCAGCTGTGGTGGCACTGGGGGTCCCTCCTCTTGGTCCGTGCTCATGTCTCCTCCTGTCTCTGTTGATGATGCTGTGGGCGAGGAGAAGAAGCAAAAATGCATCAGTCACCTGTACACATCTGACACATGAGCACAACATCAGTAGGTCACACTGCAAATCATGGCACGCATCATGAGTAACAGCCAGACAGCTCTGCACATATTTGAGACTTGTACTACCCAGTTGGTATAGACACAATGCTACTTGGACACAATGATCCAAAGAACACACCAGGCCACAAATTGAATGAGAATTACACTGAGAAGGTTCTGTTTGTTTACAGGAGAGCAGATCTAAACAATGAAGGGATGCCACCTCAAGTTCACAAATAAATAAACAGTAGTGGTGCCCCTCAGGGCAAACTAACCCACCTCATTCCCCAAGGTGACACCACACTCAGAGCACTGTAAATACATTTGGGTGAAAAATAATGTAACAAATTGTTGGCATCTTGGGACTCACCATACTTCACACATTCGACATGTATTGAATGTGTTAATTCTCCATCTTGTGAAGAAAACACGTATGTGCCTGCATGAAAGATGTCTCACAATGAAATGTATACAAAAAACATTTACACATTCATTGAAACAGCTGGAACCCTTTAAGATGAAACACTGTTAGAAACAAATGGCGTTGCAAATTTGCCATATACTTGGTCCAACGGAGGTCTTGATGGCTTGACACACATTAGTTTGTACAATTGACAACAAAGAAGTTTCAAGACCTCAAGACCGCTGTGGGGACATGTATATGGAGATCAAGGCATAACATTAATCATTAACACTGGCTTCCTTCAAAAGCTGACTGCTTCTTCCAAAAAATTGCAAATGTTGTTTTGTGTGCACTACCTTGTGAGACAACTATCATGCAGGCGCATAAGTGTTACTTACACAATTCGTCATAATAACACATTCAAAACAAGAACAACTTTTAACAAGTGTTGGGAGTGCCAAGGTACAATCATCAATGCGAGACAACTTGAAATATGTCAGTGCTCACAGGGGCATCTATTACCTGATCATACAGTTGCTAGCACAGAAGACCTACTGGCTGTCATGTGAAGTGGCTCACATGTCCCAAATCAGGACATTACTTAAGCTAAAAGGCCTGCAATTGTGATGAACAAAATAATTGCAGCATCGTGGACACACCCTTATCCCCAGGCAAAATGTCAACACAGTAGTGTGCACACTAAGACAAAACAGCATTGCACCAGAACTACATACATGTGGCAAAAATGAATTAGGCACAATCATGTCTGGAAACAAATGATATAGGCTGTCAAGCCCCAAATGAAAGCACTGGCCACCATCACAGGGGAAGTGCATGGTGAAACATCGACCAGCCAATTGTCACCCACAGGTCACAACTGCCAAGGCCAAATCAGGCAGGCCCATTAGACCTCTCCTGCACAACATCCCCATCCCTCAGTCAATGTGATTGATACAGCTCAAGAAGTGAGAACTCAGAATCTGGCTAACAAAAACTGTGCTGCAACAATTCCAAAAGTAGCCCAAGCTCATCTTGTGGGGCTGCAAATACATAATAGTCACAAACAAACAACAACAGATTGTTGTGAATAGGCACACGAGCACTGCCCAGTGTGAGTATGCACAAGCCAAATCTTGTATCCATGTCTAGTAGGAACATGTAGCAGACACAGGATAAATACAAACTATGTCAGAGACCAATGCCACAGAGGCAGACCCATGCTGAACCCACATAGAATGTGCACAGTGTTGGATGACACACATAATTAGAAGGCTAGGGTGTCTCAGGGGACTGTAGTGGGCACACTGATCCGTGGGTCTGGAATGAGCTGACTGTTCCATGATTAACCGTTATGGCACTATGCATATCTCCCAACTGATGTACATCATGTCTGAGAACACAACATGGGTCATGCATGCTGCAAGGGTGTGCAGTTGAAACCTCACACTCCTATGTTGAGACTCATCATCAGTGCTAACAAATGTGAAGCCCAAACACAGTGCACAGGTCATGGCACAGGCAAGGTCCCAACACATGTCACAGACCACCCTCCCACATGATGCGCTAATCAATGTGAAGGCTAATAATCTTGCAACCTAGATGAACACGTGCAAATGTGAATACACACAGACCAGGGGACACATGTGAAGGAGGGAAAGGGATGAAAAAGAGCACTAGCAGAATATGGGGAATTGAAAATACACTGCACATATAACCTGTCTGACCAGACACCCCAACTGTCTGAGTGTTTCCAGGCTTCAGATCACCTCAAGAAGCAGGTATCACAACACAAAAAACAGTCATGTACCTACCCCCTCCTTGCTGCTGTCTCTCCTGCAACTGCCTATCGAGGTCTGGAAAGACCACTGCCAGGACCCGGAGCATGTGGGGGGGTGAGGTGACGGCTTCCACCATGCCGGCGTGGAGGCTCCATCTTTGGCTGGACCAGGGCGATATGCCGGGTCCAGCACCGGATGTTCTGCCACCTTTTCTGGATATTGCGCAGCCTCCTGTGATGTACCCCCACAGACCTGACAGCCCTGACAATCTCCATCCATATCTCCCCCTTCTCGTAGGCAGTTACCTGTCAGGAGGACAAAGTGAAAAAACATCACTACACCTGCTCCATGTCCCAGAGACACACACTTGCACAACATTTATAATGTGAACAGGGAATAGGATGCTGACAGGATTTGCATCATTGTCCATGTACATGGCATTGAAAGGCAACAGATGGCGTGACGGGTGCAACACACTCACTGATTATGGCACACACTAGACAACACATGCAATGGTGGCCTTCTGAGTTAGGCCCCGTTCCTTCCCCCGTGACTGAGGTCAGAAACCTCGGGGTGTGGTTCGATGACAAGCTCTCTTTCACCTCTCACACCAAACATGTGGCTGGCGCCTGTTTTGGCACTCTGCAGTGTCTTCGTCCAATCTTTAAGTTTTTCGATGCGGAGACCAGACAGATCATAGTCCAGGCCCTGGTTCTCACCAGGCTGGATTATGCCAGTTCTCTGTTCTTGGGTCTAAATCAGGCTGAGCTATCCCGCCTTCAGAGGGTTCAGAACACGGCGGCTAGGATGCTTGTTGGCCTCCCGAAGTTTGTCTCGGTTCGTCGGACTATTCAGGATCTCCATTGGCTGCCGGTGGGGCAGAGAATTAAGTTTAAAGCTCTCTGCTTAACTTTTAAAATTCTCAAATCTGCCTCCCCTCCTATTCTTGCACAGACAATTCTGCACTATGTCCCTGCTAGAGCTCTTCGTTCCGCCGGATCTAATCTTGCTGTTGTGCCACGCTTTAAAAAATCCAGGATTGGCGGACGCTCTTTCTCAGTGCTGGCGGCAGCTCTTTGGAACTCTTTGCCGGCCCCTCTTCGCTCCATCCCTGACTTGCTCCCGTTTAGGAAGGCATTAAAAACCTTCCTTTTTTCCACAACTTAGGCCTACTTTTTATCTTCTCTGATGTGTTGTGTTCTCAATTCTCCAAAGCGCCGGGACGCCACTTGGCTGCGGCATCCGTGCGCTATACAAAAATTAAATAACATAACATAACATAACAACTGCAGGGTGTGGGACAGCACGTGGCAAGCAGTCACATATCCTACTCCACTTAAGAACCCTCAGCAGACCAGACAGACATACCCGGGCACAGATCACTCGCCTGTCACTGACAACAGTGGATACAACCCTCACTTTGCACATGTGCCACTTGACAAAGAGGTGTCACAGGTGTCATGCTAACTTTGCAAGTCAGGCACATAGCACTGCTTACTTGTCACATCAGATGGATATAGCTGCTGCACACGCCATGCAGCTGTGGTGCAACACATCACATACACACTCACCCAGATGACAAGGAACATTCACACACTTCAATGTCCATGAGGTTAAACACATCATTTGTACAATATCACCACAGGTCCCCACAAGTCATAAACATCTGTGAGTACAGTCAGCTGTCACTCCTGGGGGAACACTGTTACACCTCAGTAAATTTGGGAATAAAGCCACCAAGGTCTGGCACGGCTGAATGTGTCATTCACTATGCATTGAATGTCACAGTAAGCATAATGTAAGTGAGGAGTGAACACACATGAACTACATCATGCTCTGCATGGGAGACACCACAATGTACACACCCGGGACTCAATCACATGTCTGTCCCACCAATACACAATGCCTGTTGTGACACTTACACATCAGGTGCACAGTCAAAGCTAGTGCAGTCACCACTCACCTGCTCCCCTGGTCTCCCATACAGCTTGCTATACTGTGGTAGGAGGGCATCCAGCAGGCCCTGGTTTTCCTCCTCAGTGAATGCTGGTGCCCTCTCCATAGTACGCAACATAAAAGTCCAGGGAATGCAGAGACAGCAGCAGTGTGGTCCACTCCAATGTTGTGCAGGCAAGTGCTCTCTCACAGCCACATTCAGCATTAAATCAGTGCTGCTTAAGGGCTTTCAGTTTCAAGAGTACAGTGTGATAGGCTAGATTACTTTGCATCATACGTTTCATCCAATCCCTTTAAATAGAAGGCCCTGACACACATTTGCATGTTTTAAAATTTGAGCTCCAGCTCCACAATCATTCTGCAACATTGTATATTTTTGCCCAACTGACTTTTGCAGGACACCTGTAGCACACACTCGAATATCAGTATACATAACATCCAGGCTGCATTCAGGGCCTACTACTCGTCCCCTAGGTGTCCCCTAAGTATTTTTTGAGATCCACACAAGTGTACGGTGCGTTTCACGTCGCGTATAGCACCATTGCAATAGTGATACGATGCGCACACATGCACGTAATGTTAGGGTACGGTTCGCTCGCGTATGGCACGATTACAATAGTGAGACGATGCGCACACATGCACGTAATGTTGGGATACGGTTCGCTCACGTATGGCACAATTACAATAGTGAGACGATGCGCACACACGCACAAAATGCTGGGGTACGGTTTGCTCGCGTATGGCACGATAGTGAGACGATGTGCACACACACACGTAATGCTGGGGTGTGGTGCATTTCACACGGTGCGTTTCACACGCATTTGTGAATGCAGGGGTACGGTGCGTTTCACACGCAATTGTGGATGCAGGGTACGGTGCGTTTCACACGGTGCGTTTCACACACATTTGTGAATGCAGGGGTACAGTGCGTTTCACATGCTCACGCATGGCACCATTATAATAGTGATACAAGGCGCACACATGGCAGGGATGTAGGGGTACGGTTCAAACAAGGATGTCTATCAAGTTCTTTTCATTGCATACTTACATGTACAGGCCCTAGGTATGGCAGGCAGTGATGTACCACAGGGCATCTGATCTTGTTGCACAATTGATGTGTGCTGACCTGTTGGAACATGTCATGTGTGATGGGGCTCTATGTGGCACACATCACCTTGACACTTGTCACATGTGTACCATTATGCTGATGTTGGCATGCACATCAACACTGGGACGGCACAGTCATCACTATGGGCACCTGTCTCATGATGCCAGGGACCGGGGCACTTTGTCACTTGACATTTCACGCTCAGCATGACCCTATGTGACTATGTCCAGTGTGTGTCATGGTCAACCTTGAGCTTGTTGTTTGTGTTATGTAAACAGCATCTGCTGTTGGTGCATCTAACATGGGTCTGTGTTCAGATGGGGAATGGTTTGACATGTACGCACACCATGCCACATGTGCATTCCCACGGCTTTTGGGTCTGGTGGCATCAGACATCATTTTTCCCAAGGCACACATGTCTGCATCCTGACAAGGGCTGAGTCATTTTGTGGTCACATGCACACCTTAATCGCAATGTGTTTGATATGTACATTTGCTATTCCATGTGACCTGTGCCTGTGCCTTGCAGTCAGCTGTCTGGATGGGTTGACAACCTTCCACTGCAGGTTTGGTGACATGTGTCACTCCAGTGATATCTTGGGCTGTACACTCAGACCAGACCAGCAGCATTTTTCAGGGCATGATATATTTTTTTTAGGCAATCAACAGGTGTATCTGGGTTTTCGTAGGAGTGCCAGCAAGCTGACATATGTGTCCTAGATGTATTGCACACGCCAGACTCCATAGTGACCTGATGTGTAGTAGCAGTTTTGCATGTGCTATGTACCTTGCCATTGATGTTGTCTGACAGTTATTCTCCATTCTTCCCAAATATGTGATGCAGGGCACCACCTATACCAAGGCCATTTCCAGACTTGGCTACCATGAGGGAACGTGCCTGCATCCGCCATTACAGATTCACTCGACTGTTGATTCAGGACTTGACGAACAGGCTGGAAGCACATCTCCAACCGCAACACAGCTATCCTACTGCACTGACCTCCAAGCTGAAAGTGATGGCAGCCCTCCATTTTTTTGCTACAGGTACGTTTCAATTAACCATAGCTGATGTGGGTGGAATGTCCCAAACAATGTTCAGCCGTGTCTTGCGTGATGTTTTAGCACCCATGTTGGAGCACATTGATGAATTCCTCAAATTTCCTACTCCTGAAGAGTTGAGAGATGTCAAGGGTGAATTCTATGCCCTGGGAGGAATGCCACATGTCATTGGGTCAATTGATGGGACACATGTGGATTTGGTGCTACCAAAGACTCAAGAGCAGGCTTACCGCAGCAGGAAACATTATCACTCAATAAATGCCCTGGTGATGTGTCTTGCTAACATGCTGATTTCCAATGTTTGTGCACGTTTTCCAGGATTGGCACATGATGCATTCATCATGAGGCGTAGTAGGGTGCCAAGAATGATGCTGCAGCTGCGCAATGATCGGGCATGTCTCGTTGGTGGGTAAACTCTGTTTGTCCTGTGTGTTTCAGTATCTTTTGCTCTGTCAGCATTCCATGAACCACTTATTTACATGAAGTATATTTGTAGGTGACTCTAGCTATCCTAACATGCCATGGCTGATGACACCTCTCCGCGCCCCAAGAACAGCTGCATATCAGCGGTACAATAATGCACACGGGCAGACCAGGCGAGTGCTTGAGCAGGAATTTGGACTCCTGAAGAGCCGATTCCGGTGTCTCGATAAGACCGGCGGATACCTCCCATATGCCCCGGCGAAGGTCTGTAATATCTTCATTGTGTGCTGCATGTTGCACAACATGGCAGTTGAGAAGGCAGTGCCAGTTATCCTGGATCCTGAGGAGCAGGAACATCCACCCGTTGAGGATGAAGGGCTTGGTCACGATGTAAGTGATGAGGAGGAGGAGGATGATATACGGAGTCAGCTCATACGCAACTTCTTCTCATAATGGTGAGTCACTGCAAATGAGTGTGCAAGCTTGTAGCATTGAGTGGCATGTGTTGTAATGTGTGTGTCCAGCTGACCTTATGCAAAGTCACTTTGATGTGTGTTCTGATGTGTCACACAAGTGCTGATGTCATGCCACACAGAAAAGCGCAATGACTTAGCTTTAAATATACATGTTTGCTACATTGTTCATGTTTTGGACCTGCCCATGTCTTTAGCAAAGATTCTTAACGGTGAGCCCTTGGGTGTCTGTCATTCCCAGGTTGCTGTGCCTGTTGTCTGTTTGTGTCATCTCAGTCCTCCCGCTATTCCTCATGATGATTGCAACGTGGCCCAAATCAGCGTTTCATGCACGGACATGAGTAAATGTCAGTTCAGGTAAGAAATCCAAACAGGCTGTTTGGGGTTGGTATGGTTTGGGAATGTGTGGGAACTGTTTATGTGCATGTTGTAGAACCATACATACATGTCTCATCACCATGGATCAAATTACATGTTGCACCACTCCCATGACAGGACAGTCACCCTTCTTGACAGTCATCTGTTGTGGAGTATTGACCCTGTCACATTGTGGATTCCACAGGTTGACATTGTGTGGGACATCACAATCACAGGCTCCATGGTGAATTGAAGCCTCACTGTGTGCAGCAGGATGTGTTTGGCTCATCCACTTAATCTTGTGTGCCAGTACAGTTTGGTTTCTAATCAACCATGTTGTGAAGGTGTGGGCCAGCGTAAGTCTCACATGTTCTGTCAAGTGTCCTGTGAGTCTGTTCGTATGGATGCTTTGCCCCTTGTGCCAGTATGTTATGTCACTGTCCCGTTGCTACCTCAGGGCTGGTGGAGAACACTGCTTTGCAAGCCTTCTCGGTCAGTTGATGTTAACTTTCTATTCCCATGATGCCAGGAATTTTGTGCTGATGACGTCATATCGTTGGGCTGTAGCAAATGTAAACACTTCCGTGGCACCAGTCGGGTGACGTCAATCCAAGGATTCTCTTGTGGCGTGCTGCATATCCTGGTCACTGTAGGGGTGGTTTTGTGGCATTGCTCCTCATTACTCTCTGTTGAGTTCCGGACCAGCAGCTTGTTATGTTAGGCATTTCAAAGCCCAGTTGGATGAGACAATGACTGTCTCTTGTGGGGCTTCCTTGTGGTTACATAATTCCCTCCCTCAATGGATGATCTTCTCAAGACTCTTGCGGGTGATGTATAATTTCCCTTCTTGACCCTCACTGATTCCCAGGGGTAACTACGGATTGTTGCCTTTGTGTGAGTAGCACTGCAACACATTCGTTTTTTTGTTAATTGGAGCATTATTCATAAACTGTGGTTACCTTGATTACTGCATGGCTCTAATTGCATTGAAGCAGCCTGCAGAGCGTTATACACCCTTCATTTTTCCAGAAAAACTCTGCTACCTTTTATGTGTCTGTGTTCAACCCTCAGATCTAGTATAATTTTCATTACTGTGATGCCAACTATGATACAGTGGCTGTTGTTTTCCTTTGCAGGTGTAACGGTTACAGTATAGGTCATGAGGTATTCTATGATTCAGTGGCAAGATGTGTTGAATGCTTATGCTTGTTTACCTTTGTTTCAGATCTCCCTCCCTGCTGTTCCCTTCCTTTCCTTCCCTCGCCTGATCACCCTTTTGAGTCAGTTATTTCTACTCAGACCGAGGGGCTACTGGGAGATGGACCACTATGATCATCGCACCTATATGAGGATTCAAGGAACCAACAGTCCCAGGCAGTCGTGTGCACATTGTCTCACCAGCATTACAGGTAAACTCCTTGCATGACTGTTATTTTCTTCTGAGCAATGGCACTGGACATGGACATTGGATAAAGCAGCATGGCCTCAACACAAACTTTATCCATTTGTGTAGCAAATGTGTTCCACACAGTACAATGTGCATCATTACTGTCACCGCAGATCTCTTGCCAGTTTGCATGCGTTATCTATGGCATAATTCACAACGATTGTGCATATGGGAGTATTTTATAGTGGCTGAAAATTAGCGGCACACACAGCATTTAAGGTGAGTAGAAGCTGAAGATCATCAGCATATGATATGATTTTGACTTCAGACCTGCCAATCGATGCAGCCAGCGGGGTTAAGTAAATATAAAAAATCTGAGGGCTCAGAGAAGAGCCCTGCGGCACGCACCTCTTCAGTGGTTTGACTGTGGAGATGTGTGCAGTCAGATAGTAAGGACGATATCCAGTTCAGCACTGAACCCCCCCACGCCTATGGTCTTAAGGCATTTCTGAAGAATGGGATGGGCAACGGGGTCAAATGCTATAGACAAGTCTAACAGCACCAACACCGCCTTGGAACCTCCGTCCACCGCACAGCATATAGAGTCTGCCATTTCAATGAGGGCCGACTCTGTACTATATCTGGGATGGAAGCTGGATTGAGAGTCGTGAAGGAGGCTATTATCTTCAACAAAGGCCATCAGTTGCTGCCAGGAAATTGTCACTTAAATTTTTTCCGGAGCTGGTAAAAGAGAGTTAGGTCTATGATTGCAAGGAGATTCAGGATCTGCGTTGGCTTTCCTTAAGATGGGCAGGAGGAACACATGTTTCCACACATCGGAATTAGAGCTTAATTTGTGTGAAAGGTTCCAGATGGCGCTTACATGGAGATTGGGACTCTTAGCAAGGATGTTGTATAGCTTGGCGGGCAAGGGGTCAGTAGGGGAACCAGATTTACACATCTGCAATTCAAGCAGAGAGGCTTCCTATGAAAATTTGTAAAAATCTGAGACCACAGAGCTGGGAAACGGCTTTACTGATTGCTCCTCAGACATTGGACGACTACATCAGCACGCAGGCCCTCACCTACACAGACTACATGGGTCAGGGAGACAGGAACTCCTGGCTGGAGGACAACCACAGCACCATCCTGCATTGGTACATCAACCTTTGCATTCAGTTTTACAAAAAACAACACACTGCACCACACTCCGCTACAGATCCCCCAAGAAAGCTTGACCTAAGTCAACACAAACGAGTTGTGTGGCACCCTCACACAGGACACTGCAACCAACGACACCACCACACCCTGCAACCGCACCCACTGGATCAGCGACTGATCCAACACTCTTGCCACATTGGCGGACTTTCCTGTGTAGCACAACAACAGTTAAGCCACCCGGGACAAGGCAGACCTACTGGACTCATACAGGTCTAGCCGAATTCATGTGCAACCCTTGTAATACAAATAACCTTCAGTTACCTTTCAGCCCTGAAAGCCACCTCACACAGACATCACCATATCATCAGCACGGACAAGAGGACAACCTTTAGCTATGGCCTAGGCAGCAACACACACAACATGAATGACCTCATCGGCATTGTGAGTGAACTATCTGATCCCGGCTCTCCATTCAAAAGACATCCCACCGTTGCAAGGCCAAGGGAATCCGTTGCAACTTACTACCACTGCAACTACATGGACATACACGACAGCCTCGCCACACAGAGGCAGACATCGCTATTTTCCACAGGATATTACCTCCTCCCTCAGGTCCTGGACTCCCGTCAGTAGCTCATGTGCACCATCCACTCCGGATCTCCATCCAGACCCTTCCCACACAACATCTCAATCACAGCATACACCATCCTTGAAGGCCCCCTCCGGCACGTCATGAATGTCTCCTTTGAGTATGCCACTTTCCATGGGAGCTGGAGGCATGGAGGAACCCAGGCCCTTCCCTGACGATGGACGGCAGTACCGCAGGATCTCCTGGAACATCACCCTGCTTTCCTACTCAGCAAATGTCATCAAGAAGACAGTCAAAGAGCAACTGACCATCTCACTCCATGCAAACATCTCCAGGCAACCCGCCCCAGACCATCTTCCACAGTAATCACCCCACTGCAACAGCCCTCATTGCCACCACCAACAACATCTTGGACCTTGCTCAACAATGGTGAGACCACCACCTTCACCCCATCGACCTCTCAACGGCATTCTACACCATGTGCTACCACACTGTCAGATCACACATCTCCAACACTGGGATCCAGAGGAAGGCCCAGGATGAAATCGCCAAGTACCTCACCAGCAAGGCCCAGGGAGTCCGCCTCCCACCTTCGGCACATAGTACACTGGGGTCATCGGGCCCAGGCCTCATCTCTCAGTGTGACAATCTACATTGTCTCCATGACTCCCCTCTCCAAAATCACATGCACACACGACCTCATAATCATGTACTCTGCCATTGACACCCAGCTGCTCCTCACCCTCACCAAAGACCCAGCCACTCCCACATAAAACTTCAAGAAGGCATGAGGTGCATTGATATATATGGATGAACATCAGCCACATGAGGCTGGACTTGGACAAGACTGAGCTCATCATCTGAGGAATGTCCCCTTATAGCTCGGACAACTCCTTGTGTCACAGCGGCTTGGGCAGCGCACAAGCACACATTGGCCACACATGCAGGCAGGTGCACATCGTACACTCCTCGCTCACAATAACCTTGCAACTCAACACCATCTCTACCTCATGCTGCAAGTCCCTCCGCATGCTGCAAATGTTCATCAGATAGATCCACTCCTAGTCAAGACAGACAGTTACCCAGGTCCACGACACCAGCGGGCTCAACTACAGCAACGCCTTCTACGCAGGAACAACAGCCAGACTCCAGGAGGACTTGTGCACATCCAGGGTGCATCGGCACACCTCATCCTCAACATCCCCTGCCACAGTCACATGACCGTCCACCTGAGATACCTACAATGGGCTCACTCTCAACAGCAGGATCACCTTCATACTCCTCAGCCACACTCAGGAGGCACTCCACAACCCCAGCCCCGAAGACGAACATGGACGTCTCCCATCCAACACCCCATTGCCCCTACTCTGTCCAGCCAACCTTGCCCTGGGCACCATTCATCACATCCACAGTACATCTGCATGTGGGAGATAGTTCTCCCACATCAACAAACGGACCTGGTACTCCCTCCCTGGGCACCTCCACATGACCCATGACCTCTGCACATTCATGAGACTCTTCCAAAACTGTCTGTCTGAGCAGTATGGCAAGCCCCCTCCACCCCCCTCAGCAGATAGAAACCATCACAGGTGAGTATAGCGCTCCATGTATGTATTTGATGATACATTGTGACCTATGTGTGTCCTCGACTGGACTCAGATCCCAGTGTATGGATGGCTTGAGTTTTTTCCACACTGTGGCATACTTTGACATATCCCCACACGTATGTTGTAGAATAATGGTAAATGACTGCAACATCAATTTCACTTGTGTTTTTTTTGTTTATTTATCGTACATGTGCGGAAAACGTGAATTAGTGATGGGTGCTGTACAAAAAGGGGTGAATCCAAAGTTCACAGAGGGAGATCTGATGCCTTGCAGTTTGAGTCAAAAGAGTCCCGACCACAGTGCTTGGCATCATTGGTCAGACTGCAACCAGCAAGTCCATGTGGGAGAGTAGGACAGTCAATGAGGTGATACTGTTGCACACAGACTCCAGGTGCCAGACCAGGTGACCTGGGAGATGTGCATGGCCAGCTGCCTCTCACTATCTCTTCTGTGGATGACCCACCTTCCTTGGGGGACCCTCATATGCTGGCCTTGACGATGCACAGGACGCTCCGTCGGACGATTCCTCCTCCTCCTCCCTCCCTGTGCCTGATGGCGGTCTTTGCCTTGAAGTGTCTTGCCTGGTGACACAGGGAGGATGCTGCATGTTGTCAGCAATCCGACGGAGTGAATGGCTTATGTCCCTTTGCACCGCCAGGAGCTCAGCCAGTCTTGCCTCCATCCGTCCTTGGTGTTGTTGTTGACTGGCGTGTTGCTCGGCTTGCAGGTTTTTTATCGCCGTGAGGGTCCCCACTACCTGGCTGAACTCACTGGCGTCCCGCCGGTATGCCTCCATGGGGTTGCGGAGCTCAGACATACCGGGCCCTGCAGCTAGCTGGTCAGGTTCTCGCCTCTGCCTGCTGCCACTCCCACCACCCCTGCCCACACAAGCCGGGCCTGCCGTTGTGGGCACATCGGCTCGACAGGACCCCTGAGTGATGGCAGTGGTAGCATTGACTGCCCCCTCATGGGTGCCCACCGAACCTTGTCCCTCATTGTCAGACTGGCTCCATTCTTGAGTGTGGGCAGGGCTCCGACCTGTCTGCTGGGATGTGGCAGGAATGGTGGTGGCGGTTGGCGCAGGTGTCCCTGATCCAGGTGCTGCATGGTTTGGGGCACCAGAGGTGCCAGGTCGGTCGGGGTCATCCATGGAGTGGTGAGAGGCGTCGCTGTCGGTGGGATCAGGGTCCTGCCGAGCCTGGGACTGTGAATCATCTTCCCCATCGTTGGGGTTCGATTCCGCACATTGTCCTGTGGGTGTGATAGACAGACAATGTTAATGCCATTTAATGCAACATCCATTTTTCATACAGATTGTAGTTGGCACAGTTCCACCTGGTAGTTGTCCATGCTTTAGATTGTCCTCAATGTTCACTTGTGGATGTGTATGTTGAGGGGTCCAATTGACATGTGCTCCTAAGTCATTGACATGGGGGAGGATATTTACAATAACTGGCACAGCCCTGCATATCAGCAGGGATTCACCAGTCATTGTGCACCACAGCTATGCCAGCATGGATGCAACGCATTCACATTGTGGAGCACCATGGTGGAAAAATGGCACAGCTGCGACACACATCTGTGCCGTATGGGTAGGCGCATTGCTGGAGTAGCGTCACCAGCGCAAGACAGCTCCAGCAATGGTCTGTGGGGCCCTATCTGCACAATGTTGCTTCAATCCTTACACCTGCATCAGCCATGCACAGGGTTTTGATGCAGCATGTGCTTAAAAGTGACATAGTGAAATCTTGTAGATTTCAAATAGCCATTTTTGTGAGGCGTGGTGGTGCCATAACACCCACCACCCCCCTTCCCCCCCTGCGCCAGAACACCTACTTGTGGCTCAGGGCTTTAGAACATGACACATCTCCCAGATGCGTCACCTTGTAAATTCCCAGCAGCATGGCGTCTCTTTTGTGCCGCTGCTGTGTCACAAAGGTGACGCAACGGCGGCGTGAAAGAGGCTCAAGGGGCTTGTGAATGTGCACTGTGCATTTGTTGCTTGGATGCTTCATCAGATCTGAATTGGTTTTGTTGTGTTACATGACCATTGTGACAGTGGGGCACTCCACTGCAGGAGGGTATGTTTGTGTAAGGGGTATGTGTGACAGGCCGTGCTGGTAGTTGGAGTCTGAGTTGGCACTGGGCCCTCCCTTGTGGTGTGGCTGTCCACCCATGGAGCATGCTGCCATGACAATGGTTGTGAGTTCCTGCCCAAGGTATCTGACCTTGTTGTCCTGGTGTTTGTGTTTGTACTGGTCACAGGAGGGCATTGTGCTGCCTACACCAGGGCCCGTGTCAGCTAACTTGTCAGTACATTCATACTCCATGTGCATTGAGCATGGTGCATGGGTGTGTACCTGGGCCATATGGGATGAGTGCAATTGGACATGGGCATCCACAGAGATGTTTATCGGGGTGGGCACATTTTTAGCTTCATCACCATTCCCCTTGCACCCTTCTCCCCCTCCCCCTTGCACCATTCTCACCCTCCCCCTTGCACCCTCCTCCCCTCTGCCTTGCACTCTTCTGGCCCTCTGACTTGCACCCTCCTCCCCTCTGCCTTGCACCCTTCCGGCCCTCTGCCTTGCACCCTCCTCCCCTATACCTTGCACCCTTCTGGCCCTCTGCCTTGCACCCTCCTCCTCTCAGGGATGGAACTGTACTGGTCTGCGGGGACCACCACCTCCAGTGCCTTGACTCTGTTGGTAGTCGTCGCCCATCTTACTCTTCACCATCCTCCTCCGATCGTACACCCTGGCCTGGCAATCCCTCCTGGTGTGTCTGATGGGTGCAACAGCATTCACCTTATTGACGATCCTCTCCCACATGCATGTTTTCTCAGCTATGCCGGTCTGTCTGACCAATGCACCAAACAGCTGTGGCTCGATTCTGATGACTTCATCTACAAGGATCTCCATCTCCTCCTTTGTGAACTTTGGATTCTTCTGTGCGGACATGGTGTGGGGTGTATGTGATTGGGGGGGTGAGGGCATGTATGGATATGGGTGTGTGGGTATGAATGTGAATGGGGGTGTGGGTCTGAATGTGATTGGGGGTATGTGTGAAGGTGGATGTGTGCAGTTGTTGGTGTGTTGTCAGTCTCTGTGGCTAAATGGGTGTGTTGCAAAGGATCATGGTTTGTGTGTGTGGGCCCTTTTTATTGGTACATTTGTGGGTGAGTCTTAGTTTGAATTTTTGATGGGTGTGTTATAAGGTGTGGGTCTGAGGTAGCCACTCTGTTTGTCTGTTTAGATCTGGCCAGGACATTCATTTCCAATGGTTTGTACACAGGAGATATGTTTTGTGGTGTTGTGCGAGTCGTTTGCACCCTCCTTGTGCTGTTTTTATGGGTTTGTGTGTGCTTAGTTCAGGGGGGGGTTCGATTCGTATTTGCTTTTGTGGCTCGCTCATACGCAATGTTTTTCCGGGGTTCACGTGCGCTTTGTTCAAGAGGGGTTCGATTCGTATTTTCTTTTGTTGCTCGCTCATTCGCGACGTTAATCCAGGGTTCGCGTGCGCTTCTTTCAGGGGGGTTCTATTCGTATTTGCTTTTGTGGCTTACTCATACGTGACGTTTTTCAGGGGTTCGCGTGTGCTTTGTTCAGGGGGGGTTCGAATCGTATTTGATTGTGTGGCTCGCTCATACGCGATGTTTTCCATACAAATCACAATTCATACGCGAAGATGTTTTCACGTACGAATCACGTTCTCGGTCCCCGGTCTGGATCGTACTTGTCGGGTCGTATAGCATGTTTGCGAATTGTATGGTTTATTTCCCGAGTCCGTATCGTATGGATTCTCGCTTGATTTTCATACGGTTCGCAAGGATTCACACGTATTTTTGAGAAACGGATCGTACTACGCGATTCGGACGGATTTGTACGATTCGTACGGAAACAGCTAAGAATCCCGAATCGGAATCGGCCCCAAAATCTTAAAGACATAATGTAAAAGATAATTATAATTATATATATATATATATATATATATATATATATATATATATATATATATATATATATATATATATATATATATATATATATATATATATAATATACTGCTGCAAACATCCTACAGGACTCGGCCTGTTTCAGATCAGCAGCACTCACGGGGTGGTTTTTTCAAAAGATTTATTTACAAAAACCCTTTGCACATCAAAGACGCGTTTCGGCGCTTAGCCTTCATCAATTTGTTACACAGTTCGTGCCATGGCCATTCCAATATACATGTGTCACGTGATACTATCATGTGTATAGAAAGAGGACTATTCTTTATCACAATTTTGTGCCTCCATCTTGTAGTATGCAAAGTGTCATTCAATACGCGATACATATTGTAAACAATCTAAGTTACATAAATTTAAATGTAGACCATTGTAGTATAACAATTAAACATTATTCAGCCCTGGATGGGCTATTGGATCATTCCTGTCTCCTAGTTCATTTATGCCCTGGATGGGCTTAGACTAATGCTATACTCATTATTTATACTTAAGTATCACTATTCAAGACTCCAATGTTAGTTCAAATTCATTTCCTTACTGTAATATATCATATTTATGTGCATTCATAAATGTTTTATAAAATATCAGACAATTAATTTCAGCAAAACCATAATCATAAAATCACACTTTACATACTTCTAGCCCAAGTGCACTGCTAATTCTTCATGCATATTAAGACCATTTGGCGCCTTACTTTGTAAATCAATAATATACCGTGATTCTAACCGTCTAAGTTTCTGTAGACGATCTGTGGTAAATATTTAATTACCGTCCTAATTTCTATGCAGGTAAGTACTAAAAATAAAATAACTCAATCGGAAAGAAAGACGCAGAGTCCGTGGTGTTAGAGTTCTTAGGGGTTTTATTCCTTAAAAAGGAATGGTTCTTGAACCGGATATCGGGTTCCTGACACCACTGGGGTTCAGGAAGGGATAGAGCAATGCTTTATTGACAATACATAACTTTTATACTCAAATCATATAATGGAAACCAATACAGTAGGCGTAACAGCTGAGAGAAACAAGATAAGAGCACACACGTGTTAGCAATACGTAATCAAAAGGCGTGAACTAGGCGTGAACATAGAGGTGTGTGCTAGAAACGTCACATGAAAGTGTCACAAGTGGGTGGGTACATAGCAGAATCTGGCAATGTCAGCAGAAATCTGAGATCTGGATGCGCGCGCAGCTGCATGACGTGTGATTGACGTGAAGCTGGAGGGTGCAGGGGACTTGACATTTACACTAGAGGAAAGAGACAGAAGTCTGGCATGTCAGATCAACTCGTTCCTATATCATATCTGATATCTGTTGTTTGGGAACCATATTATCTAGAGGGAAAGGTCTCTTGGGCAGAGGCTATTCTATACTGACTGTGAGTGCGTGTATAAGCGTCTACGTGTCTGCATGAGATGCGAGGGGCATGGGCCTACCATGGTAACAGGAGCTATGAATTACTTGCACGGAGACAGTGAGGCCGGGCCCTTTGCTCTGCAGCTGGAAGGATGTTTACTTGAACTAGTAGGCAGGAATGTATTTCTGAGGAGCGGAACAGATAATTCGAAGGTTGAATACAGTCTTGGCAGGCAACAGGCTGAGCTAAGCGCCGTTAGCCGCACAGGGAGTAAGGTAGAGGTCACGGGTACAGAGGCAGGCCCAGGCTGAGGCATTTAGAGTCAGAAGGCAGGAAAAGGCTTGATGGCAGAATTCAGGGCCTACTTCTCCAGAGCTGAAAAACGTGTAAAGTACACCACATAAAGACGTTGGCAAGGCATACTTAGGAACGGAATATTCAACCCATTCAGGGTGGATCTGAAAGAGGACATGTTAACGTTGGACGCAAATGTATTTGCGTCTTCATAGCTGGCACAGGAGGGAAGCTACATGCACTTTAAGCTCGTACATGGAGACGGTGGGGTACACGTTAGGGAACATTTCTTGACCATAAAATTTATATTTCCTCATTCCCTCCTTGTTCCCTACGGACCCTTCATGATATATCGATCCTCATGAATCGATCAGTCTGTTCATGTAACATCATTTGCTCTTCTTTCTTCTTTTCGCGTTTTGAGTGGGAACTTGAATGCGGAATACATGATGTGGCGCATAGACCACAAATCGCTGGCCCACATTGTAGGCACAGGCAACAACTGAATACTACGAGAAGGGCAATGCCTAGGAAGGATAGGATCTTCCATCCCCAAGCGGTCAACGTTGTCCAGAACCAACCGGACCAAGTCCAGGTGCCTGGAGTCTGATGTATCAAACTTGCAATCTTATGAAGACGTGTGATAGCCTTATATACTGTTGGCGCGTTTTCTGGAATGAAAACACAGCAACTCGACCCGATGACCTTACAGGCTCCGCCCCTATCTGCTAGGATGACGTCAATAACAAGACGATTTTGAAGAACAACAACCCGCATGGCAGATTGCTCCTCTGTTAAGTTGCCTAGAGCGGAAGTAGTTTCATTCACTACTGCTTCGAGGGTTCTAGTTAATTTTCGTATCAGTTTACTATTAAAAACAGTACCTAAGTAGGGGAAGAAACCTTTATTGAAGTCTGTGTATTGCTCCCATGCCGTTTCAGTATAGTCGACAATCGGGAGATCTCTTCGGAGTCTATTGTTTACTAGATTTGTATTTCTGTGATAATCAGGAGGGGCTAGGAAAACAGGTGGCAGAAGGAATGCAATGTAACAGGTACCATCCCAATCTGGAGGTAAGCGTATGTATGCGGTATGGTCACAAACAAAGTAGGAATGACGAGTAGCTCTAAATGTAGACTTGCCTTGATCACTGAATTCAACCACAGTAGTACATTTACTATGACCTAAGTGTACTGAACCCTTCTTTTTAACACATAAATCACCCGTGACTGGTAATACTGACATAGCAGGGAGAACTGGTGCAGCTTCGGATTCAACAGTAAGAATCATGATGTTAATTGTGTAATTACCTAATCCATATACTTCATTTTCCAGATCAGTTCCTGTCCTAGTGGGAAGTCCCTTCTTGTCAGGGTAACAGGCGTTAAGCAGAACTAAGTTCAGGTTTCCCCAAACCCAATTTCCTTCGAAAACAGCAATATCAGAATCTAAAGAATTAATTAATCTAAACCATGCTCCGCATGAGCCATTGTGAGTGAACGGGTATGGAAAGAGAGGCAGAACTCCCTTGTATTTCTGATAGGGAGGGAGTCGGCCACATATCCAACAGTTTGTAGCATTATTAGTCTGATGGGAGTGATGTAACATACTAATGAATGTGTTGTTGCGCAGCGCAAGTCTGTAAGATAGCTCATGTGGGGGTAATTCACTAAAAGAATGTTCGGCAGTGACATTGTAAGCAGATTGGGCACGCTTGAAGATAGGGTAATATACATGCAACAATATACTGGCAGCAATAATCAGAAGGCTTAGAAAAAACATAACCAATAATGTCACTATACAGTGACTACGAAGTGATTTACAATATGCACGTTTCTTGAGTTGTCTCTCTCTCTCTCTATCTTGGTCTAGGGGATACATGTCAGAAACTAATTTAACCGATTCACCTAGGGGAGGACTTAAACAATTAAACTGTCTGACTTGCTAGACCGCAATTTTAATTTATACTCCTCTTGCAGAGTTTTCTCTCTCTTGGAGACTTTAAAGTCACTAGAATCGGGGCAGTCCTTTGAGGGGGTGGAAGAGTCAGTCTCTGGCAACAGTTCATTACACTTTTTAATATGACTCGTATGGATCCACCCCTTTCGGCCCTCAACTTTGATTGCAGTCCTCGTGGTCAGAAGGACGAGCTTCGGCTCCTGCCAACGGGGCTCCAGCGGACTCCTCCTGTCGAAATTTCGTATCAGGACAGTATCTCCAGGACGGACATCGTGTGGCTTTACATCAGTGTTGTCGGGAAAGGCTGCGGCAACCTGTGAACGACATGATTGGAGTGCAGACATCAAGGAGGCAAGGTAATCTGTCAGCATATTACAGTCAACATCGGTTATTTTCTTAGGCATGGGCGTCTCCCACATATTTGGTGGTCGGCCAAAGACCACCTCATACGGGGATAGTCCTGATCTCGAATGCGGGACCATTCTCATATAGAATAGTGCGACTGGCAGGGCGACTATCCAGTCGACCCCTTTCTCTTTACATATTTTACCAAGACGTGTTTTCAGTGTCTGATTGTGCCTTTCTACAAGGCCAGCTGCCTCGGGATGTCGGACGCAATGGAATTTCCACTGGTAACCTAACAGAAGTGAAACCTGCTTCATGAGCTCGGATGAGAATGGCTGTCCGTTATCTGAGTACACGATACGAGGCAAGCCGTACCGTGGGAAGAATTCTCGAACCAGCTGCTTGGCAGTGGTCGGGGCAGTGTAATCTGGGACTGGATATGCTTCGGTCCAACGGGAAAGTGCACAAACAACTACGAGGACGTACTTGAATCCTCGACAACGTTCCATCTGGATATAATCCATCTGGAGGACTTCAAAAGGGTGATCGGGAGGATGAAATCCACCTTGCTCTACAGGGACGCTTTTACCTGGATTGAACTGACAACAGATCATGCAAGTACGCACTTTCTGCTTTGCTGCTGCTCGTAAATGTTTGTTGTACCAGAGATTCTGTAAACTGTCTAACATAGCTGTTTCTCCTAGGTGTGCTGGACTATGTGCTGTATTTATTATGACTTGAACCATAGAGTCGGGGAGAAACCATGTAGATTTTCCCTTCGTCATCCATCCCTGATCTGTCTGGATCCCTCCTAGTTCAGTCCATTTCTTTATTTCGTCTGAAGTAGCATGTGTCTGAATATCGATTACATCTAGTGTGGGATCCCTAACTGTCATACAATGTGTCGGCACTATGATCTTTGTTACATCAGTTGTCTGGGTATGAGTCAATGCTGTATGTTTTGCTGTTTGGTCTGCCAGGTCATTACCCTGGGAAATAGAGTCTGTAACTTTAGTATGTGCCTTACACTTCATGATGGATATGCCTGAAGGCAAATGTATTGCTTCTAACAGTGCTTGAATAAGGGGACCATGTTGGATCTTGGCACCGTGAGAGGTCAAGAAACCTCGTTCTTGCCATAACACTCCGAAGTCGTGTACGACTCCGAAAGCATAACGTGAATCGGTGTATATGTTAACATTTCTGTTCTTGGCTAGTATACAGGCTCGGGTCAGAGCGATAAGCTCTGCTGCTTGAGCGGACAGTGTATCTATACGATGTGTTTCTTTGACTTCAGTTTCAGTGGTCACTGCATACGCGGCCACTAATTCTCCTGTGTTTGTTCTCATACATGAACCGTCCACGTAAAGTGTCAGGTCTGGATTTGTCAATGGAACGTCTGTTAAGTCTCGTCGGGGCTTTGTTACTGCATTAATAATCTCTATACAATCATGCTGAGCTGAACCTATCATAATCGAAGGTAACAATGTTGCAGGATTTAGAATGTTACAGCGTCTGATTTCTATGTGTGGCTGGAATAACGTTAATTCATAACCTGTCAGTCGTGCTATAGTCAGGTGTTGAGTCTGTGTTCGGTTTAGAAGGACCTCTACAGAATGTGGAACTTGTACTGTCAATGGATGTCCTAATACTATTGAGTCGCTTTGTCTGATTGCTAGGGCTGTTGCTGCAACTGATTTTAAGCACGCAGGCAGAGCCTGGGCCACTGAATCCAATGTACTTGAAAAATAAGCACAAGGCTTATGTGAACCTGCTTGATCTTGTGTGAGGACAGACAACGCTGTACCATCACGTTCTGTAACAAAAAGTGTAAAAGGTTTGCTGTAACATGGTGTCGCTAAAACTGGTGCTTGACATAAAGCTTTCTTTAATTGCTCAAAAGCCTGTGTATGTTCCTGAGTCCAAGGGAGGGCAGTCGAAGTCGCTGCCTCCTGTGTTGTCAACTGGATGAGTGGTTTAGCTAGAAATGCATACTGAGGAATCCATTGTCGGCAGTACGAGGTGAGGCCTATAAAGGCCCGCACTTCCTTTTGTGTCTGGGGCTGTGGCATGTTTACAATTAACTGGATGCGATCAGGAGTGAGCTGTCTCCCCACTTTGGACAGCAAGTGACCCAGGTACACAACTTGCTGAACACAGAATTGTAGCTTCGAAGGAGGCACCTAGTGTCCCTTGCCGGCCAGAAAATGTAAAACTGTCAGTGATGCTTTCTGTGAATCCTTGAGGTGCGCGTGAAAATTTGAAACTTTGGCCATTTAAACTGAATCCGAAGAGATATTGGCTCTCTGGATCAATGGGTACACTGAAGAAGGCGTTCTTGAGGTCAATTACAGTAAAGAACGTCGCTTCTGAATCAATAGCAGTCAATAAGGATGAGATGTCGGGAACCACAGGATACTGTGGAACAATGCATTTATTCAGTTCTCGTAAATCAATCACCAGCCGATATACTGGCGGTGCATTGGGATCAGTACGTTTAAGAATCGGAATGATAGGGGAATTACAGATATTGGAGTCGGTTTCTACGACCACTCCTTGGGCAATGAGCTCTTCAATGATTTCCAGTAAAGCCACTACAGCATCGGGTGGTAACTTGTATTGTCTGATTCGTGGTAAAACAATTCCTGGTTTGAGTGTAACACGGTATGGTGTAATGTGCATACAACCTACATCGGTTGGGCCTTGTGCCCACAGGTGTTTCGGTACATTTTTCAATCTGACATCTAACTCTCGTAATACATAGTGACCCTTAAAGTCACGTAGAAAAAGTCTAACTCCTTCCGGAGAACAACATATCACTGCCCCTAGAGCCTTCAACGTTTTGATACCTAGCAAGTTTTCTGGACATGATTTCGTGACTAACAGGTCTGTAACGCGTGATAATGGACCTACTGCTAGGGGAACTGGTTTCGATACTTCATTTACAATAGGCTGTCCTGAAAAACCAAGGGAAACATTCTGTGAGCCTGAGAGGGGTGCCCCTGGGACTTCATCCGACTCTTCTCTATGTCTCTCTTCTTTTCGGAGTGCTTTTTCAGCACGTTTATGTGATTCTTTACGCCACAACTCTATGGCATCTTTCTGAGATTGTCTGGCTTTCTTTTTCCATAGCGCTTCTTCTACTTTCATGATGCACTCGGCATCCCATGTTCCTGTAACGGGCCATCTGTGTCTCTCCTCTAGGTGCTTGGTATAATCGGCCCATAAATCTAGGTACAGTATGGCATCTAAGCCATGCTTATGGTACATAAAATTTCCAGGAGTGTCCCTAGGTGGGATAGGAATCTCTTCCTCTAGTATCCCTTTCCTAGTTCCGATCTGTCTTAATTTATTGAAAAACGGCATCTTGTTACTTAGTACTGGATACTTGATACTTGTTACTTACTCTGAACACAGCTAGTTACACAAAAACACAGTAATGTACGTCGAACAGTCACTCATACCACGACATTAATCACATGAAAACATTTTGAACACATATAACTACCCTTGATACTAGATGTACTGCTGAACAGTACAGATACGCTGTTGAGAACAGTGCAAGAACTTGAATGCCTGATGTACTGCTAAACAGTACAGATACACTGTCTAAAACAGTGCAGACCGTGTTTGTGTACCCAAACCCGTCTTTACCGGATACATAATAATGCACCCGTCTAGATGCGTCCCCAGCAATGGTACTCACCGGGAAGCACGGAACAGAAGGCCTCGGAAAACTCAACTGGACTGGACCGGACTGGACTCGACTCGGCTCGATACGTGAATACTTCGGAACTGGTGGGCCTCTTGACACCTCGGACCTTGCTTCTTTCGGCTAGGCTCTGGTCGGGATCCTCCGCACTCCTCACCGCCTCGTCTGGGTGCTGATCGCAGTCTCCGTCACCTCCGTAGGCCTGAGGGAGATACAGGAAATCCTGCGGGTACGCGTAATTGTCCGTCTTGACTTATGGCAGGGGGCAAAGGTTGCAACGCACCAACCGGCGCGTGAGGTGGGGGAGGGGTACCTGTTCGGGCGCCAAAATAATGTGGTAAATATTTAATTACCGTCCTAATTTCTATGCAGGTAAGTACTAAAAATAAAATAACTCAATCGGAAAGAAAGACGCAGAGTCCGTGGTGTTAGAGTTCTTAGGGGTTTTATTCCTTAAAAAGGAATGGTTCTTGAACCGGATATCGGGTTCCTGACACCACTGGGGTTCAGGAAGGGATAGAGCAATGCTTTATTGACAATACATAACTTTTATACTCAAATCATATAATGGAAACCAATACAGTAGGCGTAACAGCTGAGAGAAACAAGATAAGAGCACACACGTGTTAGCAATACGTAATCAAAAGGCGTGAACTAGGCGTGAACATAGAGGTGTGTGCTAGAAACGTCACATGAAAGTGTCACAAGTGGGTGGGTACATAGCAGAATCTGGCAATGTCAGCAGAAATCTGAGATCTGGATGCGCGCGCAGCTGCATGACGTGTGATTGACGTGAAGCTGGAGGGTGCAGGGGACTTGACATTTACACTAGAGGAAAGAGACAGAAGTCTGGCATGTCAGATCAACTCGTTCCTATATCATATCTGATATCTGTTGTTTGGGAACCATATTATCTAGAGGGAAAGGTCTCTTGGGCAGAGGCTATTCTATACTGACTGTGAGTGCGTGTATAAGCGTCTACGTGTCTGCATGAGATGCGAGGGGCATGGGCCTACCATGGTAACAGGAGCTATGAATTACTTGCACGGAGACAGTGAGGCCGGGCCCTTTGCTCTGCAGCTGGAAGGATGTTTACTTGAACTAGTAGGCAGGAATGTATTTCTGAGGAGCGGAACAGATAATTCGAAGGTTGAAAACAGTCTTGGCAGGCAACAGGCTGAGCTAAGCGCCGTTAGCCGCACAGGGAGTAAGGTAGAGGTCACGGGTACAGAGGCAGGCCCAGGCTGAGGCATTTAGAGTCAGAAGGCAGGAAAAGGCTTGATGGCAGAATTCAGGGCCTACTTCGCCAGAGCTGAAAAACGTGTAAAGTACACCACATAAAGACGTTGGCAAGGCATACTTAGGAACGGAATATTCAACCCATTCAGGGTGGATCTGAAAGAGGACATGTTAACGTTGGACGCAAATGTATTTGCGTCTTCATAGCTGGCACAGGAGGGAAGCTACATGCACTTTAAGCTCGTACATGGAGACGGTGGGGTACACGTTAGGGAACATTTCTTGACCATAAAATTTATATTTCCTCAGATCGCCTCCCCTAACACTGATGGGGACAATATCTAGGCATATCTAGGACAACCGGTCCCTGTCACGCCCATGTGCAGTCTCGAAATGTCTCGCAACCGCATATGTGCGTCTGCATTTTTTATGGCCCTCAAGTGTTCTAAGATACGTATCTTAACTGGGTGAGTGGTGCTCCCAATATATCTCTTTCCACAGGGTCAGGTTAAGCAGTATATTGCGTAAGGTGTCGTACATGTCAAGAATTTATTTATTCTTCTGGGTGTTTTTAGGCCTGGGATCTTGTAGTTCAAAGTGCGTTTACTATGCTTGCACGCTTTACAGCGGCCGCATGGGTAAAAGCCATTTAATTGTTTCAACTGCGATTGAGTACTCTGAGGTTTATGGTGGCTATGTACAAGGTGATCCTTCAATGCCCTAGCCTTCCTAAAAGTGACCAACGGATTGGATGGTAAATCTTTTCTAATGATGGTATCCGCTATGAGGATATTCCAGTTCTTTCTCAGGATTCTTTTTATGTCTCCTGCATTTTCTGAGAAAGTTGTAGTCAACCTGAAAGTGCCACTACCTAATTCTTTATTCTTTGTTTTAAGTAGCTCCATTCTATCCAAGTTCTTGACTTTCCTTAAAGCCTCAGTTACCACACCTTCTTCATAACCTCTAGCTTTAAATATGGTTATGCACTTTTTCGCTGTTTTTTGAAATTCTAGGTCACAAGAGTTGTTTCTCTTTAGTCTAAGCAACTCCCCATATGGGATGCTTTTTATCAATTGCTTAGGATGGCTACTGGTGGCATACAGTGTGGAGTTCCCTGCAGTGGACTTTCGGAATAATTTCGTTTGTAATTTTCCGTCCTTTATGTACACTGTAAGATCTAAATAATTCACTTCAACATTGCTTATCTCTCCAGAAAATCTCAGATTCATATCATTATTGTTTAGTACATCAATATATGTCTTGGCTATTTCCTCCAGACCATCTGTTGGCCACAGAGGAAGATCAGACAAAATTGGAAGAAAAACGTGAATTGATGAAAAAACGTCTAAAAAAATATGAAGAAAAAATAAAACAACGAAAGGAAGAGAAATTTGAAAGGGATGCGAAAGATTATAGTTTGGGAAGAGTACTGACCTTCTCCAAGAAATATGACAATCCCCGAAAAGAACTCAGAAAGAAAACATCAGGAGCCCCAATAACGGCTCCAGAGACTTCTGAATCCTCAGCAACAGGAGATGAATTATCAAGTGAAAACTGACAAGCAGAAATGTCGCCTTTTCACGAGGAATTCAAACTAATGCGCAAGCAACAACTAGAGGGAGGAAGGGGGAAACCTCCAGAGAGAAGGGTGGGAAGAGGAAGACGAGGCGGGGGGGTTGGAGCAAGAAACATCGTAGGCTCGCCACCCGTGACCCGCAGCAAGAATTTCTATAAGAAGAAGGCTTAGAGGAGGAGGAAATCTAACCATTGTTAACTTGACATCAAAAAATCTGACTGCAGAGGAGGAATCTATTCTGAAATTGGGACTTTCATTTTGCGCCCAAAAGAAATTTGAGTTTGCCCAAACAAGAATAGATTTATTCAAATTTTACTCGAAAACTTAAATTGCACAAGTTCTTCAAAATGAAGCCGCCACCTAAGAAATCCACGGCTGTGGATAATATGGAAGCGAGCGGCTTAACTTGTAAGGACTTAGAGGGAATAAGAGCGCTTGAAGAACTGAGGATGGAAATAAATGAAGATATAATGATGGACATAGGAAATACTCAAATGTTGACTAATTTGGAGGTACAACAGAAAGGAGGGGCGAGTCATTTTAAACCTACTTCCACGTTTATGCCTATTATGGCAACAGATGCGATTGACACTTTTTCGGAAGCTGTGGTAAAAGATCTAACACGCTTACAAAATGATACCAAATATAAAAAGAGAGATCAAAATTTCACAAATAAACAGCAGTTGGAACTTAAAAGACTGTGTGAAGATTCTTCTTGGGTATGTAAACCCTCAGATAAAGGAGGGAATATTGTTTTGCTAACGAAAGAACAGTATGAGACAGAAGCTTTACGCCAACTCAATGATACAAAAACGTACATCAGAATAAGTGAGCAGATCTATAATAAAAGCGTAACAGAATATCATGAAATGATCGCAAAATGGCATAAAAGGAACATGTTAGATATGGATGAATATTTGTTTTTAAGATGTTTAAGTCCCACAATACCGACCTTTTATTACCTACCTAAGGTCCATAAAGACAAATTCAATCCACCTGGAAGACCTATACTGGCTTCACAAGGAAGTTTGACAGAACATCTATCATTATATATAGACCATTTTCTTTTTCCTCATGTGGTAACCTCAAGATCATACCTAAAAGACACGAAACATTTTCTAAACTGCATTGACAACATGGTTTGGTGTGAAGGCTACAGCATGATGGTCCTGCACATAACGAGTCTATATACATGCAGTGCACATGATGATGGACTAAAAGCAGCATTGGGCTTTTTGAGGAAACGACCAGGAATGTACTATGAACATAATAAGATGTTGGCTGAATTCATGGAATTTTGCTTAAATTACAACATGTTTCTGTTTGGCAAGCAAATGTTTAAGCAGATGTCGGCCGTGGCCATGGAAACCTGCTCCGCCCCCAGTTTTGCGAATCTCTTCGTAGGCTGGTGGGAGGAGCAGGTGGCATGGTCAGATACCAATCATGAGTGGAATGAGAAAATAAAAGGGTGGTATAGGTACATCGATGACCTTTTTATCATTTTAGATGGTCCGGAGGAAATAGCCAAGACATATATTGATGTACTAAACAATAATGATATGAATCTGAGATTTTCTGGAGAGATAAGCAATGTTGAAGTGAATTATTTAGATCTTACAGTGTACATAAAGGACGGAAAATTACAAACTAAATTATTCCGAAAGTCCACTGCAGGGAACTCCACACTGTATGTCACCAGTAGCCATCCTAAGCAATTGATAAAAAGCATCCCATATGGGGAGTTGCTTAGACTAAAGAGAAACAACTCTTGTGACCTAGAATTTCAAAAAACAGCGAAAAAGTGCATAACCAGATTTAAAGCTAGAGGTTATGAAGAAGGTGTGGTAACTGAGGCTTTAAGGAAAGTCAAGAACTTGGATAGAATGGAGCTACTTAAAACAAAGAATAAAGAATTAGGTAGTGGCACTTTCAGGTTGATTACAACTTTCACAGAAAATGCAGGAGACATAAAAAGAATCCTGAGAAAGAACTGGAATATCCTCATGACGGATACCTTCATTAGAAAAGGTTTACCACCCAATCCGTTGGTCACTTTTAGGAAGGCTAAGGCATTGAAGGCACCTTGTACATAGCCACTATGAAACTCAGAGTACTCAATCGTAGTTGAAACAATTAAATGGCTTTTACCCATTCGACCGCTGTAAAGCATGCACGCATAGTAAACGCACTTTGAACTACAAGATCCCAGGCCTAAAAACACCCAGAAGAATAAATAAATTCTTGACATGTACGACACCTTACTCAATATACTGCTTAACCTGTCCCTGTGGAAAGAGATATATTGGGAGCACCACTCACCCAGTTAAGATACGTATCTTAGAACACTTGAGGGCCATAAACAATGCAGACGCAACATATCCGGTTGCGAGACATTTCGAGACTTCATATGGGGGCAACAGGGACCTGTTGTCCTATATATGCCTAGATAGTGTCCCCATCAGTGTTAGGGGAGGCGATCGTCTACAGAAACTTAGACGGTTAGAATCACGGTATATTATTGATGTACAAATTAAGGCGCCGAATGGTCTTAATATGCATGAAGAATTAGCAGTGCACCTGGGCTAGAAGTATGTAAAGTGTGATTTTATGGTTATGGTTTTGCTGAAATTAATTGTCTGATATTTTATAAAACATTGATAAATGCACATAAATATGATATATTACAGTAAGGAAATGAATTTGAACTAACATTGGAGTCTTGAATAGTGATACTTAAGTGTAAATAATGAGTATAGCATTAGTATAAGCCCATCCAGGGCATAAATGAACTAGGAGACAGGAATGATCCAATAGCTCATCCAGGGCTGAATAATGTTTAATTGTTATACTACAATGGTCTACATTTAAATTTATGTTACTGCGAATGTTTACAATATGTATCGCGTATTGAATTACACTTTGCATACTACAAGAAGGAGGCACAAAATTGTGATAAAGAATAGTCATCTTTCTATACACATGATAGTATCACGTGTCACATGTATATTTGAATGGCCGTGGCGCGAACTGTGTATCAAATTGATGAAGGCTAAGCGCCGAAACGCTTCTTTGATGTGCAAAGGGTTTTTGTAAATAAATCTTTTGAAAAAACCACCCCGTGAGTGCTGCTGATCTGAAACAGGCCGAGTCCTGTAGGATGTTTGGAGCAGGATACATATGACGGGTACACCCCCGTCAAGCAGGCACCCGCTTGAGAGTGCGGCAGGCTGGTGTTGTTAGGAGCGTAGGAGATATATATATATATACATATATGTATATATATATATACATATATATATATATATATATATATAAACACATAATATAAATATAAACATATTTCAGATATAATAAATTAAAATATTAAAATAAACTTTATTTTTAAATATTTTTTTACCCTACATTAAATATAAAAATACTAAAAACGTTGCATAGCATAGGATATAAAATTGCTATTCGCACTCCATCAAGTTTAATAGTAGGGAAAGTGTTGGATAGCGGGAATGTAATAATTACTATTCCCACTCCAGTGAGTGGAACAGTCGGGAAAGTGTTGGATAGCAGGTGGGTACAAATTTCTATTCCCACTCCATCAAGTGTAATAGTAGGGAAAGTGTTGGACAGCAGGAGAATAAAAATTACTATTCAGACTCCAGTGAGTGGAACAGTAGGGAAAGTGTTGGATAGCGGGAGTGTAAAAACTACTATTCCCACTCCAGTGAGTGGAACAGTAGGTAAAGTGTTGGATAGCGGGTGGATAAAATTACTATTCCATCTCCAGTGAGTGGAACAGTAGGGAAAGTGTTGGATAGCGGGTGGGTACAAATTACTATTCCGACTCCAGCGAGTGGAACAGTAGGGAAAGAGTTGGATAGCAGGAGAGTAAAAATTACTATCCCTACTCCAGTGAGTGGAACAGTAGGGAAAGTGTTGGATAGCGGGGGTGTAAACATTATTATTCCCACTCCGGTGAGTGTAACAGGGAGGAAACTGTTGGATAGAGGGTGGGTAAAAATTACTTTTCCCACTCCAGTAAGTGGAACAGTAGGGAAAGTGTTGGAAAGCGGAAGTGTAAAAATTACTATTGCCACTCCAGTCAATGCAACAGTAGGGAAAGTGTTGGCAGCCACGGTCGGTAGTAGGTGTACCTGTGGGGCGGTGATGTGGGGAGGGGGAGGGGCAGAGTGGGGGTAGTAATCTATGGATTATGGAGCTTTACAGCTAAGTAAACATAAAAATAATAAACGAATTTAGTTGCATGCACTGCATCCTCAAATGCAATGCAGTGCGCTCAACGAAATTCGTTTTATTCATTTATATGTTTACTTACCTTTAAAGCTCAGTAATCCATAGATTACTACCCCCCACCCTGCCCCTCCCCCTCCCCACACCACCGCCCTGCAGGTACACCTACTACCGACCGTGGCTGAGTGTTGGATAGCAGGTGGGTAAAAATGACTATTCCCACTCCAATTAGTGTAAAAGTAGGGAAAATGTTGGGTAGCAGGTGGGAATAATTTACTATTCCAACTCCAACAAGTGTCGTAGTAGGGAAAGTGTTGGATAGCATAGGGGAATAACTTAGCATACCCACTACGGCAATATAATTAAAATGAATTCATAATTAATTCATTAATAAAAATGTATTTACCTCCCACCATTTTCCCCTATAAACATCACCTCCAATATTGTAAAATATTATTCAATTAACATAGTTAATTAACAATTAATTAGCTAATGACAATTAACAATAAAAATAATAACAATCATATCTTAATTCACATAATTAAAACTATAAAATAACTTTTAATAAATATTATATAACAAAATGTTTTTATTTAAAATAAATGACTTTGCAGCCTACTCCCCCTATCAACGCTCAACCTGGTCCTAAAAAAAGTACGCAATTAACATATTGACAAATTAATTATTAATAATTAATATCTAATTAATTACTAATTAACACAATTGACATAATTAAAATTAATTATTACTTGTTATTAATCAATTATTATATAATAAAACATTTATTTTCAACACTATAAATATTACATATTAAATATTAAAATAATTAATTAATTTCAATTAAATTACTTCCCAGCCTATTCCCTTATAAACCCACAACCGCTACGGAAATAAAATACGCAAAAATTATGTAACATAAAAGTAATAACTTAAAAAAACCTCAAACATACTTTACAAAAATAATATATAATTTTGACACATATACTAGCATACATAACACTTAAAAAAATTCCATATTATGGAAAACAATATTTCTAAACTCGATATTATGGAAAACGATATTTCTTACCTCAAATTTGATATTCTACACAACTATATTTTGGGAATTCAATATTCTGTCCTCTCGATTTTTTTGACTCGATATTGTGTCCTCTCGATTTTCAAAATTCGATATTTTGGGTGTTTACCATTCAGGACATTCAGGCTATGATTCCGATGTTTCAGAACAGAGCTTTGGTTCCAGTCCTGAAGGTATTGTGCCTGCTCGGTCTGTTTGACTCCTGCCTTCTGTTGACCAACCATGCACGTTGGCATACGAAGGCTCTTCAGTGGAGCCTCCCCAGGCAGTGGTTTCAGCACAATGGGGATCTCAAGTAGTCGGTCAAGATCTCTATAGACACTGCAGCAGACCTGCAGTAGTCGTGTGTTCTCGGAAATCTGTCTCAATGGAAGCTGTTTCACCCTCCACCTTCAGTGGCCACAGGGTTGCATGTTAATATAACAAAATGTCATTTACCATGATATGAGGCCGCCCCAAAGGAAAGGCAAGTTCATTCTTCATACAAGACTCAAGAGTGGACACAATAAGCACATTCACATACCTTGGGCTACCCTTTCATATGGAATGCAATTGGAAACATCTGGGCCAGGTTAGATGTGTCCAATTCGACCAAAATGTGGTCACTATACATAAGTGTACTAAAAAACTAGGATTTTCACACATGAGTGCACTGCTTAACATCTCCAAGGCCAGATGTGTCTCAGTACCAACCTATGGAGCAGCGACCAGGGAATACAGGAGCCTTCTAAACTGCAGGTCACAGAAAATTAATTTGTACGGAAATTGTTACGTCATGCTATGCCTGTACCTGCATCCATTTGCCATGATGAACTGGGCCTGACTATGTAAGTGACCATGTCCAGGTTGTACCGCTTTATGTTATGGGTTTCAGTCTGGAACCACCCGTAAGCGGAATTAAACAAAGCAGTAATTAATGATTGTCTGCAGTTAGGCAAGGCAGGCAGCACTCCCTGGTTCGAGTACATTAAAGTACAACTTAATCTGATAGGGAGACAAGATCTTTTTAACAACCCAATGAGCATTACAACGCACATGAGAGCCTCGGGCAAGAAGGAATGGATGAATCATAAGATGAGGAAAAGGGAGAAGGGGGAGCTCAGTAAACAATCAGTTAAACTTTACTGTATGTTAGTAACAACTAGTCATATGGAAACGTACTTGCTTACCATTCCTAGCTCATAGCTTCACTATGTAGTTAGATTCCATCTTAGTGTTTCACATGTATTGGTTGCCTAGCCCTCAACAGCTAGTTGTGAACAGGATCTCTCAGTGTGTCTGTGCTATTCGACTTCTGCCCAATCGCTGTTACATTTCTTCTTTTTCTGTGGACTGTACGAAAAGAACAGGAAGGCATTACTTGTTCCCCTGCTCAGGGGCCTAAATAGTAAACAAAGAAGACCTGCTTTGCTATATCCACAACTACTACAAACAGATATGGGATGTCATACAGCTTATAGGTGCATTGCATCATCAGATAAGGCAAGGAAGATTGTGGGCAAAAAAATATAAGTGCATACTCTTGCTCCGCTTTTATGGAGTTATCAGCATGACCTGACTTTTACTTGATTTGATTTTAATTTTATAGAGCACTTGATTGCCCTGTGGCGTCTTGGGGCTGTTGCCCTGCCATTAAAAAAAGGAGAGGTAATACAGATAAGGTTAGGTGAAGCCTCCCTATCGCTTAAAGAGCTATGTCTTGATTAATTTCCAAAATGCAAAAAGATCTGGGCATTTTCTAATGTTGACTGGAAGGTCATTCCACAGCTTGGCAGTCGATGGGGTGGCAGGTCCTTTTCGTACCAAGTCTCCAGACTATGGAACTCTATGCCTTCAGATCTGCGCTCACAAAAATCAAAACAATGTTTTAGAAAGGCACTGAAAACCTGGCTTTTCTCCTCACATTAAGATCTGCCTCACCGCTCTCCCTGTCACTATAGCGCCAAAACGCCTCGGCATTCAAGCGCTTTATAAGTACTTCAGTCAGTCAGTCCTCAAGGTGAAGCTCCTGCCTCCCCAAGTTGCTTGCCTAATCCTTAAAAGTGTTAGTAGCATAGCGTCCTGTGAGGGCTAAAGCGGACACATTTTGAATGAAAATAATAAGGCCCAATATTGTGCAGTGCTTTAAATGCAATGCAAAGATCCTTAAAATCCAAATGTCTTGCTACTGGAAGCCAATGAAGCTTAACCAAGGCATGTAACACTGATACTTTGGGATTCCTGTTATGAGATGAGCAGAAGCATTCTGCAGCATTTGAAGTTTTTGTTGGCATTTATTCCGGGTGCCAATGAAAAGGGTTTTACCATAATCAATTTTAGCTAGAACTAAAGTGGAAACCACTGTTTTTTGAAGATCTTAAGGAATGTAGGGGAAGATGTTTTTTATTATTTTCATGGTAAAAAAACACAGATGAAACAAGAGCATTAACTTGATCTTCACAGTTAAGTTTGTCATCAAAGGTGATTACTAAATTCCTTCTCTTCTGTACTGGTATGGGTGAAGGTCCCATGTCCTATGGCCACCAATTAGGTGTCCAAAAGGATTTGTCTTTTCCAAAAAGAAGAACCTCTGTTTTTACTGCATTAGGCTTTAGGCAATTTGCTCTCATCCATTGTTGTATATGAGACAGACAGGAGTTAAATCTTTGTCCAACTTCAACATGCAACCAGTAACCTTACATGTTTCATGTCTGCATGACAACCAAGGAAGGGAGGCTCTGTTAGAGCACAGTGCAAGGTAGTGATTTTTTAACATAATATAGCATTATGGTTCTTATGTTGGCCCTTGCTCCACTCTTTGATTTTATTAACACTGGCAAGCGTACAATGTACTTTCGGAGCACCTGCACTGCGCTTTATTAATTCATGATTTGAATTTACATTTCATCAATACTTGAACATGGTTTTATAGCTTCACTAGTCGAACGAAATGTGTTTTATATTTACAATTGATTTATATTTCTTATAGATTTTATGACAAGCACTATTAATTGAATAGAGACACAAAACTTTGATATGTGTGGGAGTGTATGTACATTTGATTCTTATCGGACATGTATAAAATGTATGAGCTTGCATTTTTTATGGTTTTAAAAAAACTGATTAAAGATTATTTATCTACCTTACATAATGAAGTGGACCAGGACCACTGTGTGGATGCAGCACCAGGTGGACCGCAGAGACCAGGGCGAGGAGAATCAGGATAACCTGAACCAGTAACATAAGGAGTGCCAGCCCTAGGAGAACAAAGACAACAGGGCCAGGTGGATATGGGTCCAGAAGAACACGAGGAGTAGGGTGAGGATCAGCAGTCTGAGGGTCAATGAAGGCCAGGAATGGCTAATACAAAAATGAGCCAGGATCGGGCCAGGACTACCACGATCATGAAGGACTATATCCAGGAGCACCAGATTCAGGAAACCAGTACCCGTGTGACCAGAACTATTTAGACCATGGCTAGGATGAGGATCTACACAGCCCATGTAAGGAGCACCTGGAACAGGACTTGGAGGAGGACCAATGCCTAAACAAAAGGACCTCACCAAGAGAAGGAAGACCAGGACTGAGAGGACACCTATGTGAGTCAAGGCCACATGTATTAGGATGTCCTTTTTCTAAAGGGTTCTTGTTAATACATCTTATACCACCAGTGCTGAGAAACCCCCTCCTCTTCAGCCCATATATAGAATTGATAAGTATTTGCTGAACGATCAGAGCACGCAAAGCGAATAAAAGGTCAGGACTGTAACACTCTGACTTTTGGGTTATAGAAGACGTTGTCTGATGCAGGCACAGTAGACTGGGGTGGATCTGAGAGCACTAGAATTGACACTTGGCAGAGTAGTTTAACAGTGTTTTGGTGAAAATGAGTGTGGTCTGCAAAGGATGGTGGAAATGGTTTCAGAAACTCAGATGACTGATATTAGGAAACAAGTTACTGGCTAACAAAGGGCCAAAGTGCTATGGCAGTCAGCAAAGGAGAACTCAGGATCATAGGAAGGGTCTGATGAGCAGAAGAAGGGTTAGTGCAGGCTCCAGATAGATCTCCTCAGAGGGCCCCGGGGGTGGGGGGGATTGTGTGTGAACCCCTGGTCTTTATGCGAACATTTCATGTGCATGTATGTGTGATGGGTATGTAGCAAATGCCTAGAATGAAGACTCCTTGTGTGATGAAAGCCTAGCCACATGGACTAGTGGGATGCATTTTGCATGACATGATGGAGAGTAGATACAGCTTCCCTAAATAGTGGGTGTGTATTAACGGCATCCCTGTGGATGGAGGTTCGATGCCTGGAACTGAAGTGCGGGATAATAGAGAAAAACATGACCCATATAAATTCCGTGAGGTCCTTTTTAGCAAAGGGCTTCTGATTGTTTTTTCTGAGTGAAGGCATGGGATAGATGATAGGAGTAAGGGCTAGGTCAAAGGTTTCACTTGCTAAAGGTATTAAAGTTTCTAAGCAGGGCTGCCCATTTGTCTGTGCCAATTGACTGTTCAGGATGGCTGATGACAGCTCGTACTGAGATCTCATGCTTTATTATGTCCTTGTTTTGGATACTTCTGCTTGAAGCCAGCATTATTGTTACTGCTGTGAGAGCCATCACATAGGACAACGGCTGTGTCTGAGCTCAGGCCAGAAAATTATGATTGAAAGGGACTCACAAATCAGTTCTGAAACCTCAATACATGATCCACATACCATGTCTGGAAAATGGGTATTAAAGTGGAACTGTGAAATGATCGATCTATAGGTCACAAGAATGGAGGAAACAATGTCTCGCCAGATTAACCTTGTGGGTAATAGTGCACTTTACTAATTAAGATAACAAGCCATCTTGCCTTATTTCTTGCAACATTTGTAATAAAGTCCATAAATAAAAATCTGTGAATGTATTTTCTTCTTTATCTTTGACAGCTATATATATTTTTCTGATTTACTGGAAAACACAATCATTTCAATACATTCAGTTCGATTAGTTAAAGTGCCATTCCTTTGCTTGTGACTCCCCCACAGAATATTTCCACTGATGGCCCTACAGAGTAGGGATCACTGATGGAAGGATTTGTACTGTCTACCCTATATGGATCAAACGCTGGCCATGAAGGATAGAAAAAACAATATTGATCCTGTCACCATAGGAGAAATCTCCCAGCGTGTGGGTCCATTCATTTTTTATTTTTTTTAAAACAAACTCCCAGTTTGGGAGTTTTTATTTGAAAAACTAAAAAAACAAAAATATTTTTAAAACATATTCTGACGATACTCTCCTTCAAACATTTTATGGATAGTCAGGAATCACCATGACAGCACTTCTTGTCGATGTACAGAGTTGCCCACAGTGCTAGTGGACGAGTCTAAATTTGTCTGACAGAGGTTCCGCAGGATGCCAAGGGTTTTGTTCTACACCATTCTGAGAGAGTTAACTCTGTCCTTGAAACTCTAATCAGGTCTATAGATTTTATTCTTTCTGTCATGCAATTCGAATAAAGCCTCTGAATTACACTGTGTTGACCACTTCATAAGGGGCCTTCTGCAATTGTTTCTATTTTGATAAAATCCCTCTAAATATAATATAGGTCTATGTCACTGAGATACAACATTTTCTAGCTCTGGAGTTTGCTTTTACAACGTTTCTTTCAGGTGTTTTATTCTGAATTTTCAATTGAACTGAACCAGCATTTCTAATTCCAGAAAGCACTGATTTGCTGCAGAAAAAGAGGTGTTTTGAGAACGTGGAGCCTTTTGGTAGTCCTATCTCCACCCATGGCTTTGCCAGCAAAAGTGAGTACATAACTTTAGAACAGTAAACAGCTTTAACTAGTCTTGCAAAGGTTTTAATCATCTTTATCATTAAGCACCTCTGCAGGTAAACATAAAAGAGTAGGCGTGCATCTGACCTAGTTTTTAGCACTAACAGCCTCATGTTGCAAAATCACATGGTTTGTGACCACAAATGTGCAAAATCCCTTTTGTGAGTTGGAAAATTGTTTCTACTAGTAAATGAACTTTTGGAATTGTTTCTGAATGGAAGGATTCATGAAAGAGGTTTCCTTCCTCCCCTTTCCAATTGCGAAAGGAATTTATTGATCGTTTGTGGCTGTAATCCCTGTCACAAACCATTGGTGACAATCTAACGAACGCTTTGTTGGGGTAGTATCTAATTTACAAAGGGGAAGAATTGCTCTTAGAACCCCTTTCCTTTTGGGAATTATGTTGGCAGCTGCAGCAGGGAGATGTTTTCTGAAATCTGAATCTTTATTTATATTTTTAAACTAGCACAGGTTACTTACTGGACAAGGGTTGCTTTGATATAAAAATAATCTATTTGGGAATGAAGTAATAAAGATGATGAAGGTTTGCTGTTCATTGCAGGCTACAATTTCTGTGATTACAGCAATCACAGAGGGCCGCAAATTGGCACTTACCTAATGAATATTAATTAGGCAGGCAGTTCTGCAACCCCCTGCGATTCAGCATTTTGTGAACCAACCAAATAGTACATATGTTGGTTTGAAAAACTCTATTCTATTCGCAAAACATATGTACATAATATGCAACCACTTTTTGTGGATGAAATAATAATACATTAGGACCCTACCCATCATAAAGAGATGGATGCCGATTATGTTCACTCCTTGTTTGCAGTTCTACCTGATTAAATCTCCATAATCTATACTACTATTATAAAGAGAGAACTGTGTCCTTTGAGCCAGGTAAACTCGAAAAGTACACCACCAATCACAACACCCAATACAGCGTTGGAAAGGGGAGGGACTGGAGATGGACATAGGCTATAGAAAACCACACCATATACATTAGGGGGGGACGGTAGGGGAAAAGTAGTCCGTATGGGCGTATGGATACAGTGTTTGCGCGCGGCGTTCGGCGTCATCACAATGCTTGCGAGAGGCGCAATGGCGTGTGGGCGTGACGTCACGTCAACGCGACGTTCGCTGTCCGGACCGGAGCGCAGGAAGGAGCAAGGGAACAAAACACGACATGCGGGGAGGAGCGGTGGCGCGGGACCGACACACAACATTGGAGTGCCCAGCGCGGGGAGGAGCGGCGATGCTGGTGGGAGCGCATGAAGGAGCAAGGGACACACACCCGACATGCGGGGAGGATCGGCGGCGCAGGAGCTGGTATATACGCTCTGCTGCTCCCGCTGATGGCCGCTCTGCTGTACATCTCCTGCAGCCGTGCTGCCCCCAGCCCCCTGCTGCCCCGGACAACGTCGGGCGGGCTGCTAGTGCATAATAAAACAAAATGTTAGCTATTTAGATAGCAGCCAAGTAAATAGTGAAGTTCCTCTGCTAATTCCAGTGCTACTGGCTAAGTTGTATACAGGGCCGGCTTTAGCACTGGTGGAGACCAGTATGACAGTGTTTTTGGGGCCCCCCAATAACCACCTTCACCCTTCCAACCACCCTTTAACAGTCTCCATAACTACTATCTCTCAGATGCATTTAGTTAATTTTATAGCGTCACTCATAAAAGTGTAGGGTTTCAGAGCACTTTACATAACACACACATTACACAGAGACAATCAATCATGGGTGTGGAAATGTTACATAAGACAGAGGGCAACAAGGGGTGCATTCACATGACATCCATACAGGTAGGCAATATAATTGAAGAATACTTGGGGGCTCATTAGGTTGGCGGGTGGACTTTGTCCGCCCGCCACCCTAAAGGAGAACGGGACCGCCCACCATAAGTGCAGGGGACCCGTAGGGGGAATTAAGATGTGCCCGCCACTGTGGCGGGCACATCCTGTATTTTCAGGATTGTGGCGGGCGGTGCTCTATGCACCACTCGCCACAATACAGAAAATGACATGCAGCATTTGCATAACCAAAGATGATTATGTAAATGTGGGGGGGTACCACAGGTACCCCCCGTGTGCATCCCCTCATTCTCCTTCACTCTGGGGGCCTGCAGGGGGCCCCCAGAGTGAAGACCGCTTGCCTTTCCGTGGCGGCATTGCCGCCATGGAAAGACATGTCAATTTGCCCATTGTAATATGGCTGGCGGTGTCTAACAGACACCGCCACCATATTAAACAATTTCCGCCCCGGCCGCAAGGCGACGGGGGCGGAAAACAGGCGGGCGGTGTTTTACACCGCTGCGGTCCACCCCGCCATCCTAATATGCTGGGGGGAATTGGGCATTGGATGTTGGGCGGATTGCCTCCGCCAGGCCGGCGGTGGCTACCTCCAACCTGGTGGAGGCAATCCGCCCGACATCCTAATGACCCCCTTGGTCTGGAGAAACACAAACTATAGATTTTATTCCTTCTGTCATGCGATTCGAACAAAGCCTCTGAATTACACTGGGTTGACCACTTCATAAGGGGCCTTATGGAATTGTTTCTATTTTGATAAAATCCCTCTAAATATAATATAGCTCTATGTCACTGAGATACAACATTTTCTAGCTCTGGAGTTTGCTTTTAAAACATTACTTTCAGGTGTTTTATTCTGAATTTTTAATTGAACTGAACCAGAATGACTAATTCCAGAAAGCACTGAAGTGTTATGAGAACATGGAGCCTTTTGGTAGCCCTATCTCCACCCATGGCTTTGCCAGCAAAAGTGAGTACATAACTTTAGAACAGTAAACAGCTTTAACTAGTCTTGCAAAAGTTTTAATCATCTTTATCATTAGGCACCTCTGCAAGTAAACATAAAAGAGTAGGCGTGCATCTGAGCTAGTTTTTAGCACTAACATCCTCATGTTGCAAAATCACATGGTTTGTGACCACAAATGTGCAAAATCCTTTTTGTGAGTTGGAAAACTGTTTCTACTAGTAAATGGACTTTTGAAATTGTTTCCGAATTGAAGGATTCATGAAAGAGGTTTCCTTCCTCCCCTTTCCAATTTCGAAAGGAATTTATTGATCGTTTGTGGCTGTAATCCCTGTCACAAACCATTGGTGACACTCTAACAAACGCTTTGTTGGTGTAGTATCTAATTTACAAAGAGGAAGAGGTGTTCTTAGAACCCCTTTACTTTTGGGAATTATGTTGGCAGCTGCAGCAGGGAGATGTTTTCTGAAATCTGAATCTTTATTTATATTTTTAAACTAGCACAGGTTACTTACTGGAACAAGGGTTGCTTTGATATAAAAAAAATCTATTTGGGAATGAAGTAATAAAGATGATGAAGGTTTGCTGTTCATTGCAGGCTACAATTTCTGTGATTACAGCCAATCACAGAGGGCTGCAAATTGGCACTTACCTAATGAATATTAATTAGGTAGGCAGTTCTGCAACCCCCTGCGATTCAACATTTTGTGAACCAACCAAATACTACATATGTTGGTTTGAAAAACACTATTCTATTCGCAAAAAATATGTACATAATATGCAACCACTTTTTGTGAATGAAATAATAATACATTAAGACACTACCCATCATAAAGAGATGGATGCCGATTATGTTCACTCCTTGTTTGCAGTTCTACCTGATGAAATCTCCATAATGCATAATAAAACAAAATGTAAGCTATTTAGATAGCAGCCAAGTAAATAGTGAAGTTCCTCTGGTATTTCTAGGGCTACTTGCTAAGTTGTATACAGGGCCGGCTTTAGCACTGGTGGAGACCAGTATGACAGTACTTTTTGGTGCCCCTAATAACCACGTCCACCCTTCCAACCACCCTTTAACAGTCTCCATAACCACTATCTCTCAGATGCATTTAGTTAATTTTATAGCGTCACTCATAAAAGTGTAGGGTTTCAGAACACTTTACATAACACACACATTACACAGAGACAATCAATCATGGGTGTGATAATGTTACATACGACAGAGGACAACAAGGGGTGGATTCACATGACATCCATACAGGTAGGCAATATAATTGAAGAATACTTGGGGATCATTAGGATGGCGGGCTGACTTTGTCCGCCCGCCACCCTAACAGAGAACGGGACCACCCACCATGAGTGCGGGGGACCCGTAGGGGGAATAAGGATGTGCCCGCCACAGTGGCGGGCACATCCTGTATTTTCAGTATTGTGGCAGGCGGTGCTCTCTGCACCGCCCGCAACAATACTAAAAATGACATGCAGCATTTGCATAACCAAAGCGGCAGGCACCGCACGGTACCCCGAGTGTGCACACCCCCATTCTCCTTCACTCTCGGGGCCCACAGCCCCGCGGCATTGCCGCCATGGAAAGGCATGTCAATTTGCCCATTGTAATATGGCTGGCGGTGTGACACCGCCACCATATTAAACAATTTCCTCCCCGAACGCAAGGCGACCAGAGCGGAAAACAGGCGGGCGGTGTTTTACACCGCCGCGGTCCCCCCGCCATCCTAATATGGCGGGGGGGAATTGGGCAGTGGATGTCGGGCGGACTGCCTCCGCCAGGTCGGCGGTGGCTACCACCAGCCTGGCGGAGGCAATTTGCCCGACATCCTAATGACCCCCTTGGTCTGGAGAAACACAAACTCTGAATTTGAAATGTAATACAATAGATTGAGGCTCTCTTTAATAACAAGAACTGATTTGCACCCAAATTAACCCTTTTTGCAACATTAGAATAATGAAAGTCTGGGAGAAAAATCCATATACTCTAATCTATACTTTGAAGTCTGCTCTCACTTCTTTGATGACAGCTAATAGCTCACTGTAAACTGCAACTAACAAAAGGAAGTCTCTGACAAAAGCAGTAACCCACTGACCTGTTTACATTATACTCACTTTGTGATCTTCATGGTATATGTTCTTTGCAGCAGGCATATTAACCCTCTGCGCTACGTTACCATGAATCAAAACTTCCAAGAGTCAAAACTTCTACTAGAAAAAACTCTGATCTCGCCAGGAAGAATATTAATCACGGAGTCTTCTTTTCATTTTAATTGTTGCCTAAAAATTGCTGGAGGCCAGGAACGTGGCAGCAGTTGCTTTTAAGCACAATATAAAGTAGTAAACAGGCATCCCCAAGCAAAGTCATCATCCAGTGCAGTAGCACCGGTCACACCGCCCTAGATTCGGCCCTGGTTGTATATACTGTCTATTATTTAGCCAAACACCAGCTAAATAATGGCATTTCTTTTGACGTAATTTGCAATAGCGACCGGCAGTCCAGTACAACATTTCAGCTACTTTGCCAGGTGCCGAGTAAATATTGAATTTTCTTTCCTACTTGACAGGCTTCTGGCCAAATAAAATACATTTTCTGTTATTTAATCAGCAGTCACATAAATAATTAGATTTATTTGCTATTTGCATGACCTAATTGTGCATGTTGGCTGTTTTGCTAGCAAATGGTTGATGATAGAAGTTTTTTTGGTTGGTTGACTGCTGGCCAAATAGTACAAAACGTCTGCTATTTAGCTAGTAGCCCTGTAAATTGTGAAGATTTTTTGCTATTTGCATGTCTATCGGCCAAACAGTGCAGAAACTCTACCATTTAGCCAGCGGCAACGGTTAATTAGCAACGTTTTTCTGTTATTTGCATTGCCTCTGGTCACATAGTAAATGATTTTTCTTATTGAGCCAGAACAGTAAATAACAGAATATTCACTATTTACTCGACGGCCGGATAAATAGCTGTTACAAAAAACAGTAGCATTCTCACAAGATGGTGCTCTGATTGACATTATACTAACCTTGCTCATCTCTGGACTCTCCGAATGCCACATGATGGAGCTCTGGTTGATGAGAAGTTGTTGACCTGAAGGAGCCGAGTGATCAAAGTGTCCAATCCGATTGGCTAAGACTGTTCCATTGTCAAAGAAAACCCAGTTAAAAATATCCAAATTTGCCGGCAGGTCACGTTTGTCATCAAACATAATCTCCTCACCAAGAGCAGTCGTAAAATGTACATTCTGGAGAAACCTGTTCAACTTAAACAACACAAAATATGAGTTCAGTAGCTGCACAACTATACTTGAAGGTGTACACTGCTCTAGGCATCCAATGCTTCAAACAGAGCTTGCACATCATCTTAATAGGATATCTAGGACCTACCTGAAACTTAACCAATTGGAACTGCATTCCTTCTGTTCACCAAGAACAATAAACAACAACTATACAAAGCCTGGCTCAACTATGTGAAACTGTGAGGATTTGAGCCCCCACTTTCACCTTATGCAAATTCACACAAATGTATCCTGGACACAGATCTCACTCTGGAAAAACATGTCACCAAGGGAAATAAGGAGCCTGGTACCAGTTGTGCTTGAAAAGAAAGTGACATAATTCCTTCCAGTGAGCAAATTGAAAGCCACCTTTCAAGCCCTTCTATTATGTCACCTGGATAGTGACAATTCTCCCCTCTGTGACCCCATAATACAACTCAGCCCCCATTAAGGGCAACCTGAATGCAGCAGCAATAACACAGACATATCATCCCCACTCTGAGGGAACTTTTCTGATTACCGTTGTTAGTCCACATCATCTTCAAATCCAGTTGTGAATGTAATAGGCCATTGTGACTGGCACCCTGCTTACCTGGCTGGCAAGCTCACCATCGCCACTGCCTCTTGGCACGCCTGTAGTCAGTAGACCATCAGACTGGGGATGAAGAAGTGCAAAAGAGAAAGAACAAAGCAACAGGTCTTATCCATCTATGAACCAAAATCCTCATATGCATCAAGACAGTCCCAACCCTGCTTCAGTTTCAGAAAGAGCTGAAGAAATGCCTCTAATAAATCACTGACCTCCAATCACACTCTGACTGTAGCTCCAATTTGGGCAGCACTCTGCTGCCTCCCAGCTAGCTTTGTGCTATATAAACGTATTGCTTGTACAATATTGTGGTAAACCATATCGTTGACAAAAATATGATGTCAAATTTTTTTTTACCACAATATCTAGCTCTTATGCTTATAATGGAAAGTACAAAAATATGAAAAAAATATCACTACACTAATATCATCTAAAATAGACATTAATTTTTAAATGTAAAGAGTTTAAAATAGTAATGTTAAATATTTCTATATAATATAATTGCAAAAATGTTTATACACACACATATAACCTACTGGCGGTCGCCAGTGTGTAGTTATAGTTAGGACCTAGTTTCTTTCAGAAAAATGTTTTTTGATATGCCAATAACTTTGGCGCCGTTTGACAAATCTTTGTGCAATTTTCTAACCTAATGGGGTGGTCACGTCAGCTGCTATCTTGAAAATTTCGGAGTGATCCGTATAGCGGGGCCAAAAAAAGTGGGTCCAAAATGCTTTTTCTTCATGATAATTTCCATATGAAACTTTTGACGCGGCTACAGCTCGAACGTTGAACAGAATTACACCAAATTGAGCAGAAAAGTAGCTCTTTGCCCAGAAAGCACTATTTTTGTTAAATGGTTTAAATCCGTTTAGTAGTTCCTGAGAAATGTAAAGATTTCTCAGATATAGAACTGTTGCTGCAGTGGATCTACGTACCCTCCCGATCTCGTGCCTGAGAACTGATTGGCTGCCAACACTTCAAACCAGTAAGTGTTGGAAGCCATCTTGTGACTCAGTTAAACCGAGTCACAAACAAGAATGTTAAAAAAAGAAAAAAGAAAAGGGGGCAGGGTGGAAACATCCTGACTCCCAGGCCTGTTCAGGGGGCACCACTGGTACGCCCTGTTATATTTTATATAGGTATAATATAGGCCCTGGTAACTTCGTTACCCTTCACCTATATTCTCCCCTACATTACACTTGTCACGGTTTACAGGGACTGACCTTTTACCTAGATACAACATTGCCTTCAGAACACAGGTTTTTCCCTAGTTCAAACTCTCATACATAATGCATGAGGATTCTTGGAAGCACAGCAGGACTACCATCTCCTTTATAATATCTATTCATAAAGTGAATTCCCGACGCCATCCTTAGGCCGACACAGTAACACAGCAGGTAGAACCCCTGGGGAGACCTATGGGTATGTATACATCACATCTTACTAAGATGAGACAGAGAAGACGGAGACTTCCCGGCCGACACACTGACCAGAGACGCTGAGGTTCCTGCATTCAGATACTCCAGCTTGCAGTGGTCTAAACATCCCATCCCGGGGTGTCCAACTCGAGACCAGGATCGAGTCCCATAGTCTCTAATTTCAGGTAATGGGGTTGGCTAAATCCTAGAGGGATTCTTGCCTTAACACCTATACACATGCTAGGTTCATTTGGGTACATCTAGTTAGGAAAGCATAGTGGGAGTATGCATCTTTTTATCATGTGTTTTATATACTTGAATGTATTCATGATTAGCGTAGGATGGTAGAACTATACCATCCATATACCTTTATAGTACTGCTAATCATGTATATCTTATACTGTCTAATGGTTGTTGCAGCTCATCTATTATACACCAGAGTAACTACTGTTCAATAAATACTTATTGAAAACGCCCAGCCTGTTCATTCTGTGTATCTCTCTGAGACCGACTAAGTAATCACAGGTGACAGAGCGAAAAGTAGTATATTGTATCCACGATCCTGAGGGATCAGGGTTGTCATGTTCGATGGTTGCCAAGAACTATTCTCTCCTTGGTAAGAGGGAATTGTAGTGGCACTGTGAGCTAGTTTGTACAAAAGGCCAACATACCCCATAGGGGTGTCTGGAATTAGTCAGACACCAATCCTACAGTGTATGCTGTCTAAACATCCAGATCCTGTATACTTTTTATAGGACCTACACAACACCGCAGGGCCAAAAAAAGCATTTTTTAAAACATTTAGACGGGATTCGTGGTGGATCCGCAAATCCAGATGAAAATTTTAAAAAAGCAAAGCGCAGGCTCCCGCACTTCGCTTATTTTAGGCACCCGGATTGACCAGATCAATTAAGAATAAAGATGTGGGGGCTGTGTGGGCCCCAGTAGTCCATGGGACTACCACCTCCTTGGGGCTTGTTTGATGTGCGGAGGGCAATGCAGCCCCACCTGGGGACCGCCACAGAGATGGACATGCCCCTGGGATGGGGTCCCCGGGGCTGAAAATGGCCCGGGAGGGGGGTCCCCGGCTCCCCTCCCTTGGAAAAAAAAGGCCTAGCCCCGGGGGATGGGGTCCCTGGGGCGGAAATCGGCTGTGCGCCCCCTCCTGTTTCATTGAAACAACGAAGAAACAATGGGTTAAGCCCAGGGAATAGGGTCTGTGGGCCTCAAAAGGCTCAAGGGAAGGGGGACCGCACAACCTCCCTTCCTTAAATAAAAAAAAAATCGGAAGCAACTTGTCGAAGTCCCCACCCACTTTCTCCACTACTCTGCAAATGCTCCACCTGGCTCTCTCTCTTGGTTTGGATGAAGTCCCCTTTGCTGCTGAGGGTCCTTAGGGGTCAACTAGCCCACCTGCTACCTCCAGTAAGCCCCACACAGTGGGATTGCTAAAAGTTGGTCGCAGGCCATGTCCCTTTCTCCACCTCTCTGCAAACATGCAACGGCGCACTTCTGGTGGGGGGATGAGGTCCCCTAGCCTCCTGAGGGTCTCAGGAGTGGACTAAAGTAGACTTCATCCCCCAAGCAGCAGTGCACCAGGAGGCTCATTTGCAGAGTTGTGGAGAAAGGCTGCGTGGGCTCTGACCCCCTCTTAGCAATCCGGCTGTGTGGGACATACAGAGGTAACAGGAGGGCTAGTTGGCCCCCAAGGATCCTCAAGAGCTAAGAGGACTTCATCCTTCAAATAGTAGTGTGCCAGGAGGAGCGTTTACAGAGTTTGAAATAAATGTAATTATTAATTAACAATGAATTGTTAATTATTGCTTAATTAACTTCCCACCCTATACCTCTACAAACCCAGAAACCCAGCATAACACTATATATTACTATTAAAAAAAAATCTAAGTCACTTAAAATGATAATCTATATTTTAAAAACAATAAGATTTATATTAACAGTAGTTATACATAAAATAAAACACATTACAATACTTAAAAAACGATATTTTACCACTATATTAGAGATAAAGATAATAAAAACATTGATAATATTTACAACAGTATTACTTACCTAAAAAGACCATATTCTTGTCAGAAATATTTGTGTCATGATATTTAATGTCTGATATATTTGTCTCCTGATATTTTAAAAATATTTTGTCTAAACACCAGATGGATGTATGTCATTACTACGCATGCTTTTACAACGCATGCCTTTACCACGCAACTATTACAACGCAAGTCGTTACAACGACTTGCGTTGGGGGCGCTGGATAGTGAATAGTTTAATTTACTATTCCAACTCCAGTCCCCGTGGATAGTAGGGAAGGTTTTGGATAGTAAATTAAACCATTCCCTATCCTACAGCGCCCCCCCCCCCAGAGCAAGTCGTTGTAACGACTTGCGTTGTAAAAGTTGCGTGGTAAAGGTAGTGCGTGGTAATCAACAACAGCAAGACATGTAGAAAGCTGCAAACCTGACGAAAAGCGGGAGAACCTCTCACTAGCTTCACTTTCTCTATCAGGCAGCACCCTCAAAGTTTCTCTCAGGGGTGATGCCAAGCCCAATAACTCATTCAGAGAGTCTGTGAATAATAAAGATGGCAGAATTGCTCATCTCATGGCCTTTACAGTGTCAGTCAGCCAAACCAAAGGCAGGACCTCACGATAACAATCATACACCCGGTGTCAGCCTATGGGCTCGGCCACATGACCATCTGTCTCCACTCAATCACAAAAAGAATGGACATGCGGTAGGCCCTACTCCAACAGTCAGGCATTGTGTGTGAACAGTGGGCCATGAAAGTGCCACCTGTACCTGACCAGTAAGCAGTGCCGACCCATTGAAGTATTGGACTGCAGGAGCCGGGGAAAAGGAGTTGTGTGCAAGATCAGCCAGAGAGCTGAGGCGAGCAGGGTATGGATCCAGAGCTGAGACAATGAGGAGCCTCATGTGCATTCCTCTGTTTGTGTGTGTATAAATGTGGACATTTATGGGTGAGGTTATGTCCCTAATGCCAAAGGGAATATGATGCCTTGGCTATTACTTGCTTCATTAGTCAGGTGGAGGCATTTAATAATGATAAATACTTTTCCTGGCATTTATGATGATAACCTCGCCTGAAATGCATGGGTGGTGACTATTGATAACCCTACTAGGATGCACTAGTGTAATGTTAAGATATGTGCTCACTGTTTAGCAATGAAATGATTTGCTAGTAGCACTTGAGTATTTGAGCCGTGAGCAGTAGCAGCTCTCACTATAGAAATGGTTGGATTAGACATTCAGCCGTGCCTTTGAGCTCTATTTGAAATAAATCACAGATGAGGTACCTGAACTTCCTCTTCATGGGGTACTTTGACTGGGTCCCTGTAATGTGCTCAGCCATCAAAAGGCCTCCATATAGATTATAGAAGGTATCTTTATGAATCCACGAACTTCAATTTAATAAAATGATCAGAACAGATCAACTTGTCTGCTGAAATTAAGAGATTCAGTTGCCTGACTTTTTAAGTGACTGATGAATCTGACATACGTTACTTGGTCTGCAGATGTTCCTGTAAGACCACGGTTTGGCTGGAATTTCTGATTCATCTTGTATTCCCGCATCAAAATCTGCTCATTGCAGGTTTTGGCCCCAGGATGGAGAATAGTAACTAAGACCTAGAGATTCAGTGCCCTTTCTAGTGTGTTTTTCCCTGATTCCAGTGAGAAAAACAGACCTTTTCACACAATCTCTGTACTGACCGAATGTGTCTGGAAAAAGGATAAAGAGGTTTGGGGGTGGGAGGGTTAATAGTGAGGGTGAGTCTCACCTGAGAGGTAGCATTGTCAGCCCCTAAAGCTGCAAGGGAAGGGTGGGGGCAGGGCTGCACTGCTTCCTGTAGCCCCTGCATCCACCAGAAGGTTTGGTGTATCCAGTCCGGGGATTTTCTGTGCCAGGGTATGCTGAACTGGTTGTTCTCTGTCTGAAAACACTCGGATAGCGGGTGGCATAATCCCACCCAAAATTATTACTTTGGGCGAAATTGCCCCACTCGTAATGAGGGCTGAAGTGGACATTTTACAATCAGTTCAGTTTATTAGTTTACAAATTGTCAATCAACTGGCAGTAGGAAGTTAAACAGCAGGGAACATCTTGAGCCTGAAGTTGGGTGTGCAAAGAAGAGAACATTTTAATTTGATAGGCAAAGGATTTTTTATAAACAGCATGACCTTTATAGTGATTTAAAAAGGTACTGGGCAATTTCCACGTCACTTGATATTGGGCCTCATACTCAAAGGAAAATTTACACTTTTTTGTAAGTTTTTGATAGTTTGTTATTTACAAAGGGATACAGGAGTAATATTTTTACGCGTGCGGAGTCTCTGTGCTTATTATGTTGCACTCTTTGTACATATTATGTAGTACCTTTACCGTGACTAGCCAACAATCGTAAATGTACACAAAAGTGTAAGTTTACCTTTGTGAATCAGGCCCATGTTTACAGGAAAAATATTGAAATTCTGACCGTCAATAAAGTGTGAATTCGACAAACTTGTAAACTTTGTGATGGGGTTTGTCAAATCTCCTTGTGAATTGTAACTATCCCAAAGTTAAGACTTTACAGAAATCATAACCCCGCCCCAACCGAAAAGCAGTTCCCAGCCTACCAGCGTATGTGAAAGAACAACATTACCATCAGCTGCCCAGAAGGGTTATATGGGAGCCTAAGACAAGAGGTGGGAAATTCTGTTCTGGCAGGGCAACTGAATACACAAATGCAAACAAAAATATAGAGAATAGGCGCAGATAAGCACGTAAATCAATCCAGGGCCAAACACAGCACATGACACTAATTATATCCGTATATGAAGACGTCATTCCTCTTTTTAACAATCCTTTCTTAGGTTATAAGTGATTTGGCAACTTAGGGGCCCATTACAATGTCAGGCGGATGGCCCCCACCAGGCTTGCGGTAGCCACCGCCGGCCTGGCGGGGGCAATCCGCCCGACTTCCACTCCCGAATGCCCCCGCCATATTTTTATGGCGGGGGGACAGTGGCAGACAGAAAGACCGCCCACCGCTTTCCGCCCCGGTCGCCTTGCGGCCAGGGCAGAAAAGGATTAATATGGTGGCGGTGTCTCATAGACACCGCCAGCCCTATTAGTATGGGTCAAATTGGATGCCTTTCCGTGGCGGCGATGCCGACATGGAAAGGCAGCGGTCTTCACTCTGAGGGCCCCCTGCAGGCCCCCAGAGTGAAATGGGGGTGGGGGGTGCACATGGGGGGTACCTGTGGTACCCCCCAGCATTTGCATAACCAAGCGGGAGGCACCGTGCGGTACCTGCCGCTTTGTTTATGCAAATGCTCGTATTCATTTTTAACATTGTGGCGGGCGGTGAAGTGAGCACCGCTCGCCACAATGTTAAAAATGGGGGATGCTCCCGCCACTGTGGCGGGCGCATCCTAAAGCAGACATCGGGACCCCCTGGGCTTCCTTATTAATGCCAGGTCACTGTGCAAGAACAATATTGCCTTTCATGATTTTGTTTCACAAAGGAAGCCGTCCCTGGTCTTTATCACTGAGACCTGGGCTTCGTATTCCTCTGGCCCGACCTAGTTGCTGCCATTCCATCAGGCTATGCTCTATCGAGAATGGATAGAACCAGGCGCAGAGGGGGTGGTCTAGGCATACTGCATAAGACCGCACTCACCTGCCGGATTGATCCTCTATCTACCCTTTCCGATTCATATGAAGCAGCATATTTTTCCATCAACTTCACTGCTACATCTTCCTTCTCAGGCATCTTATGCTACAGGCCTCTGGGTCCTAGGCCCTTTTTCTCCCAGGACCTAATGAATCTTTTTGAACCATTCCTTGATAGACCTAATTTAACCGTGCTGGGCGATTTTAATTTTCATTTAGAAAATGATGCTTCCAGAGACACTACTTCCCTGGTGGACTCCCTAGCTGCCTGCGGCCTGTCACAGCTTGTGGCCGGTCCCACCCACCTGGCCGGCCATACACTTGATGTTTTTTTCAGCAATGACATCAGGCTCAGAACTCCCATCCCTCTGTCCTGGTCTGACCATCTGGCAGTACCTTTTGAGTTGAACATTCCTCATTCTTCCTCGTTCCTCTCTGACTCTAAGAAAGGAGAAACTAGACGCAATTTTAAACAGATTACCAATGAAACCTTGGCCCCCTTCCTAACTGGACTGATATCTTGTCCCGATAGCAACGTGGATTTAGCTGCTACTGCCCTGACTAATTCCATTTCTAGAGCTGTTGATACCCTTGCCCCTGCCAAACAACACTACTGTGCCCGCAAGAGTCCCTCTATGCCCTGGTTCAATGACCACCTTAGAACACTGAGAAGGGAATGCAGGAAACATGAAAGGAAATGGTCTGCCCATCCAGACTCTGCCGGAAAGAACCAACACAAACTGCTCCTTAAGGCTTATAAGACGGCAATAATTGAGGAGAAAAAAGCTTATTATAATAATCTCACGGTATCTTTAAAATCTTCGAGAGATCTTTTTAGGATCATCAGTTCGCTTTCTGCTCCTAAAAACATAGATCCCATTGTAGAATCTCAGGAGCTTTGCGACAATATTTCATCCTTTTTTCATACTAAAATCACTGACATCTATTCATCCCTCGAACTTCTCAACTTTGAACTGGATATCAGTTCACCTTTGTCCATCTGCCATAAGCCCGTCACCCCGGCGGCGATTCCAGCATTCAGTCTTCTGGTTTTCCCTCCTCTCACCTATGAGGGCTTAACTCAGCTACTAGATAACATCAAGTCAGGTTCTCCTCTCCATCCATGTCCTCTAAAAACTCTAAAATCATGTAGGGAGGTGATTGTTCCCCCCCTCCTTGAAGTGATGAACCAGGCCATTACAGAGGGAATCTTTCCCTCCGTATGGAAATCGGCGGTAGTTAAACCGCTTTTGAAAAAGGCCTCCTTGGACCCGGGAGTATTAAAACATTTCCGCCCTATCTCCCTACTGCCGGCCCCCGCAAAGATACTGGAGGCTCATTTAAATCGCCATCTTACCGCCTTTATGGAAGACTCCAATCTTCTAGATATCTCTCAACACGGATTTCGTAGTGCCCATAGCACAGAATCCGCCCTAACTGTCGTGGCCAATAAGATTCGGTCGGAAGTTGACAGAGGCCATACTCTTTTGGTCCTCCTCGACCTCACGGTGGCCTTTGATACCGTGTCTCCCGCGGTCTTGGTCGCCAGGCTGGGGGAGATAGGGGTTGGTGGTCCGGTACTTAGTCTCCTGTCTTCCTTCCTTCATGAAAGGGAGCAACAAGTAAAGCTGGGTGATTTTCTGTCAGCCTCTAGGCCTCTGCAATGTGGGGTCCCACAGGGGTCTGCCCTGAGCCCCCTGTTGTTCAACATATATGTGACCCCCTTGGCCTCAGTTGTAAGATCTTTTGGCTTCGAGGTGTTGTCATACGCTGACGACACCCAAATTCTGGTCTCCCTTTCCCAGTCAGTGGCTGAGTCTGCCTCCAAGTTTAGATCATGTATGGAAGCAATCTCCCAGTGGATGATTCGAAACTTCCTCAAACTAAACGGAGACAAAACGGAGGTTCTGATCTTTGGGGGGAGACAGGACCTCTGGTCTAATGAATGGTGGCCGCCGTCCCTTGGAGACTGTCCAGTCCCTTCCCATTCGGCCAGAAATCTGGGGGTCCTGTTTGATACCACTCTCTCCTTTGACCTTCAAGTCAATATGACCGTATCTACCTGTTCGTGGTATCGTCAGGACTCTCCGAAAAATTGCACCTTACCTCTCCCTGGTGGCCCGGAAACAAGCAACAGTGGCTCTGGTCTCTTCAAGACTAGACTACTGTAATGCTTTATATGGAGGTATAAATAAATCTGCAATCCATCGCCTCCAAATGGTCCAGAACGCGGCAGCTAGGATGGTCTTGGACCTTCCCCGGCTCGCCTCAATCTCTCAGGCCCGGAAAGACCTCCACTGGCTACCTGTCCAGGCCAGAATCTCCTTTAAACTCCTCTGTCTGGCCCATGGGGCCTTCCATGGCTATGGCTCTAAAGGTGTCAGCTCCCTTCTTCAGCCTTATCGCCCAAGCAGAGTGCTACGATCTTCCTCTCATAATCTTCTTACGATTCCGAGATTCTCAAAGGCCAGATGGGGAGGCAGAGCCTTCTCCACCCTGGCGCCCCGACTCTGGAACTCCCTTCCTCCTGAACTGGCCTCTCAACCCTTGCCTAGGTTGTTCCGTAAACAACTGTAAACCTGGCTCTGTCGGGATGTTTATTCATAGACCCTGTTCTTGGTGCTTAAAGACTTCTGTTCTATATTTGTTCTTGTGCTGAAAGACTTCTGCTGTATGTCTGTCTTGTCCACGTTGTTCTGTATGGCGCCTTGATACCCTTGGGCTAAGTCGCGCCTTATAAGACCCATTTCATTCATTCATTCATTCATTCATTCATTCATTCATTCATTCATTCATTCTGTCAAGACAAGCCAGCCATAACGTGCAAAGGTGTATGTAACTGAATTGGTTTAAGAGAATTACATGTCGACTTTTGTTGAGCCTGCACGCCATCTTCTTTCCAGTATAGGGCGCAGCAGTAAAAACAGAACAGTGTTCAAGGGATGAAGCTTATGTTCAAGCTTGATAGAGTAGCAATGGATGTGAGATGTCTATAACTGGGGTGGCGATGTTCGATGCTTAGGCCAGGGTTCAAGGTGCTACTTAACAGGTGTATTGTTAGACAATAGTGCTTGTCAAAATAGGAAGTGGCTGTTTACCCATCCGTTAACCAAATAGTACATAATCTCTACTATTTACCCAGTGGCCGTCAAAATAGTACATAACCTCTGCTATTTAGCCAGACACAGGCTAAACAGAGGCTTGATAAGATAGCGTGAAGGAGGTCTTTTGTTTAGCCAGCCATGAAGAAAAAAGGGACTCCAATGGCAGGGTGGTGGCCACCTTGTAATGGGGATGCAGCGCATGTAACACATTTGCAGATGGACAACAGTTGTAACAAAGATAAGTGCATGAATTTAGCTAAGATGTCAGTTATCAATAAATCATTTAGGTTATTTTAATATTCAAATAAGAAATGTAGAAATTAAACTTCTATTTTAGTTTAGGGCATGATATAGATTTGTGATGTATATTTCGGCAGATGGATATCCGACACACTTTTGAAGGAGTACCCTGTCCGACGAGATCTAAATCAGGCCCCTAGTCGCACGTAAGATTACTTTTTATTTTAATGTTCATGGTCCTCCCTTTTGATGATTTACGAGGGCTATGCTCTTTTTCAGCTTGGAAAGGAAGACCTGGTGCTAGCTTTAGATTTCTATTTAAGCTTGCCTACTATTTCAGGCCAGAAAATTCATCACCAGTCAAAAAGTGTCATTAAACAAGGAATGCAGAGAGATAGGTGGGACCTGGGCCACAGTTAGGGAAACTTGCAATAGACAATTGGTGCTTGGGGACAATTATAGGAGGTAAATTGAGTGAGTCACAGTAATTGGACTTCTGTGGGATTGAGAAATAAAAGCAGGGGACAGGCAAATAATGCATTTGAATAATTCAAGGAACGAGCTACCTGCTGAAAAACACACCTTTCTTTTCATACTATTTACCCAGCAGAGTGGATGTGAGGCATTGATGCTTACTGGTCCAATGTCCTAAGTGGCCCTTTAAGCCATAATGACATTTTAGTCACCTGCACAAAGTTTCTTGGGCATGTCAGTTTTATGTTGTAAGCAGTGTTTTAAGTCGGCAAGATTATGTCCTTACTGAGCCCTCATTTATGTCCTTTACAGTGCTGTCTCAGCAAAAGAAATCTGGAAGCCAAAAAAAAAAAATTAGAGGGACAGGCTTAGATGCTTTACCTGACTGAAAGCATTGTGGAGGGAGGCTGGGAAAGGAATGTATAGGACCTGTAGGATGAGGATGATGACCAGTAGGGGAAAAGGGCTAGGAGATGGACTATCAGGAATGCTAGAACGACTAGTGCCACAAGGACCAGGACAACATTAACCATGCCCAGAGAGACCTAATCCACGAGAACCAGCATTACCAGTGCTGGGTGAGACCAGGAACACATAGATGAGATGGAACAGGACAAGGGAAATCATGATTAGGGGTGTACTGGGACCAGGGTGAGAAGGATCAGAAGGGCCAAGAAACCAGAGATCTGGACCCCATTGGACAGGGGCCCAAAAGAACAAAAAGACCAGGGGAGGAAGTAACAGCAGACATAGACCATAGTGACGAGGATAGATAGGAGGACCTGAGGGCACTGACCAGATACATCAGGACGAATGGGGCCAAGAGTTGCAGAACCAGGTAGACAGACCAAAGAGGACTAGTAACTGGAGACCAAAGGAAAGAAGGATCAGAGACAGGAGGACCAAGACCACAAAGATCAGATCAAGGAACAGCAAAGGTCCTGAGCGAATGACCAGGATTGGGAATTGCATGACTGAAAGAACCAGGGCTAGCTGGACCCAGGATAACCTAAATAATAATGACCAGGAGGTTTATGAAGGACCCAGAAGTCCAGGCCCAGTGAGACTAGGATCAGACTCACGGGGATTCTAGACCAGGGTGACAAGGACTTCATGAACTAAGATGACCCACAAAATTGAAACTAGGACGGCCAGTGCCACAGGGATGATGAAGACCAGACTGAGGAGCAGGCGCGGCACGTGCAGGTAAGAGCGTTGGGGCAGGGGTGAGTTAATGACAAGATTTTTTTTTAACTTGTTTCCCTCATCGTCATATGACTACCCCCATCCCACTCCGCCCCACCACTCATACCTAAAAGGGACAAGCCTGCCCAGGTGGAACATTACTAGGAGGGCCATGACCAGATGAACAAGAACAAGGTGGAACAGGCAAATCAGGCGGGAAGGATTACCTGTAGGTCTAGAATGGGGCAGGAGGACCGAGGGATACGGGGGGCTTAGGAACCCAACTCCAGTGGGGGACCAGCAGCAGAACACCCTATACATGTAGACCAGAGAAATAAGTATCAGAACTAATACCTGTAATTACATGGGCCAGGGGACAAGGAGCAGAAGTATTAAAACAGACAAACCAGGGTGCTCAATAAATCAGGGAAATAGGATCAGGAGGGCTGATAGACTAGAATTAGGGTTTAGGGGAAGGAAAAGGTCCAGGAGACCTAGGATTTAAAGGACTCGTGACAGAAGTAGGTGAGAATGACAACCTGAGAGGACAGTAGGTACAGGGCCAGGAAGTTATTAGGCTAGAATGAATGAGAGATCAAGAAACATCAGAACTAGGAATAGCTAGGATAATCTGTGGTGGTCCGGGACAACGTATTGTCGAACCATGATGACAAGAAGCAGAAGGACTGGGGCCAGGAAGATCAGGACCAGTGAAGAGGACTATGAAGATCAGGATCTGGCCAATAGGAACAGAAGACCAAGAAAAGCAGGACAGAGATGAGGAAGACCAGGGTGGCCTGTACCAAGGGCACCCAGAAGTCCATGGCAAGGAAGGCTAGGTTAAATTATAAGATCATGACTAGAAACAGGGCAAGGAGGGTCATGAAGATCAGGAACTAGGGGACCAGGGCTCGAGTTGCCAAGTGGGGCAGGACAGAATCTGGAAGACTAAGAGGATTGGACAGTGATTGCCCGGAGGACCAGAACTAAATTGACCAGGCCCGAGAGGACTCAAGCAACGAGAACCTGGATCAAGAGATTCAGGATCAATGGTTGCAGTACCCGTGGGACTGAGAGGACAAGGAACTCATCGAGGAGGACCTGGACAAGCGACACCAGGAGGACAGAGACTAAGGGGGCCAGGACACAAGAGGTCAAATGGAACAGGATCTGTGGTACCATGGCAAGGAGGTTCAGTGTGAGGAGAACCAGGACAAGGCAACCAGGACCAAGAGAAAGCGAAAGAACAAGGTCAGATGGGCCAACACTAAGGGAACCAAGAAGCACTGTGGGGAACATGGATATCAAGGAAAAGAGCATCAGGACCTTGAGTGCCAGGGCCAGGAGGGCCAGGGTGAGGTGGAAAAGGAGGACCAGTATGACCACAACCTGGAGGTCCAAAACACGGGGCTAGGAACAAAATGCCAGGAAGATGAACAATACCGTGATCAGGCCCAAGATGACCAGACAAAAAGGACCTTGATTAGTTTGTGTATAAGAATGAGGACAAGGAGCAGGAAGGCCAGGGCCAGGAGGATAAGGACTAGATCCATGAAGACTAGAAAGATTAGGAGCATGGGGTTATAGGCAATAGGATCAGGACACTAAAATAAGCAATTAAGATAAGGGGGTCAGTACCAAGGATACAAGGGGGATCAGAGCAAGGATGAGCAGGACCAGAGCATGGATGATTAGAAGGATCAGTACCAGGAGGATCTGAAACAGGACTAGGAGTGCCAGAGATAAAGGACCAGTGATAAAGCAATCAAATATAGTGAGCACAAACCCAGAAGGAAAGTACAGACTGTGGGGAACAGGAATAGTAAGATCATTGCTAGGCAAACCAGACTGAAAGAGAAGAATAAAACAGGGCCTGGTGAATCTGAATAAGGGGGAGATGGCCAGGCAACATCAGCAGGTAGCAACATCATGGCAATGAGAATCAGTGGGACCACACCAAGTGGAAAGAATGATCAAGTCAAAGAGGCCCGAGCATCAGAACCAAACATTCCAGAACAAGGAGACCAGGCCAAGAAGGGCCAGAATGACACGAGCCAGGATGACCAAGCTTTTTGCTAAGAACAGGATGACCTGAACAAGGAAGATCAGAACTAAGTTGAAAAGTTAGTGCAGAACCAAGATGACAGCAAGCAGGAGGAACAGGCCCAAGAGTATCATGACACTTTGGAGGAGGACCAGGAGAACTAGCTAGATCAGGAGCAGGTGAACTAGGGCCATTAAGACCAGGGACCAGTTGGGGAAGATTTGGTGGACTACAAGGATCATAATAATAATAATAATAATAATAATAATAATAATAATAATAATAATAATAATAATAATAATAATAATAATAATAATAATACTATTAATAATAATAACAATTATAATAATAACAATAATAACAATAATAATAATAGGTAGGTAGGTAGGAAAAGGGCTAAGAGGACCACAGAGGTCAGAACAACCGAGGGTACCAGGATGTGAAGTAACAGTGGAGCAGGAGAATTAGAAAAAGTAGTATGAGGACCAGGGTGGTGACTATCAGGGTACCCACGACAACCAGCGCCATAAGAACGAGTGGGACCAGACCAGGAACAATATGACCAACCCCAGTCCAAGAGGGCCAAATAAAGAGGAGCTGGACCAGTGAATGCGTTACCAAGCGGACTGGAATGTTCAAGGTAAGGAGAAACAGGATGACCAAAGCCAGGAAGAGAAGAGTGCCAGCCCAAGGAGAGCCAGGACAACACGGCTAGGGGGAGAAGGACCCACCAGACAAGCAGTCTCATGGTAAGGATCAATATTACCAGGGTCAGGAGGCCCAGGAACGGCTAATACAAGAATAGGTTAGGAATATGGCCATTAAGGCCAGGGGCAGGAAGAACTAGATCAGCTCCAGGGTGACCAAAACTAGTTAGATCAGGAACAGGATGAGAATCAGGAGGACCAAAACAACCCAGAAGAGGAGGACTTAGAACAGAACCAGAGGGAGGACCAACACCAACAGGCACAGAAGGACCCAGAGGAGAAGGAAGAAGACAAGGAGCAATTGAACTAAACAAGGATGATTAATTCCAGAATTAACTGATTTTCTCCAGAAAAAGTTGTTCTGATTCCCGTATATTCCCATTGCTTTGTAAGAGTGAGTACATAGATTTAGAAGAGTAAACAGCTTTAACTAGTCCTGCTACAGGCCTAATCATCTTTATCGTTAGCCACCTTTGCAGGTAAATATGAGGGAGAAGGAACATTTATGGAGCACAAGACAGCTCCATAAAGGACCTCCAAAGTCGCTTTGTCTTGCCCCATGGTGTAATGAAGTGGTATTTTTACTATGTCTGTCAAAATAACTTAGAAGCATTTTAACATGTAAGACCTTTACACCTACAACTTAGTGCCTGCATGTTAACCTGTTTTAGCGCTAAGGGGCTGATGTTGCAAGATCACATAATTTGTGACCACAGAAGTGCTTATCATAATGTACAAAACCCTTTTTACAAGTTGGATAATTATTTGAACTTATAAAAGGACTTTTGCAACTGTTTGTGGATTGCAGATAGAAATGGTCATGTAAGCTGTTTGCCTCTCCCCTATTCAATTTGAAAGGATTCTAACAACTCCAGAGTTGGGGTGGCAACAAATATACAAAGGGGATGGTGTCCCCTGAGGGCGCCTTCCCCTTGGGAATCATCTTGACATCCTTCGGCAGAGAAGATTTCCAAAATGGAAAACCTTTTTTTAAAGCAGAACTAGTTGCTTTAAGAAACACAGGCTGCTTTGAAGTAAAAGTTTTCCATTGTCTCCATGACTCCCAATCTGGATCCGTATCAGGCTACATCACAGAGACAGCTCTTCTTGAAGTGTCTGAAACTGTCCGTGCAGCAGTTGACCAGGGTAACTCTACAATGCTGGTGCTACTGGATCTCTCAGTGGCGTTCAATACTGTGTCTCATCAAATACTCAGGCACTTGGGAGTGGGGGGGTTCAGTGCTGGCCTGGTTTCACTTACTTCTGGAGGACAGCTCTCAGCGGATATTTCAAGGCCCATGTGTCCTCACAAAAACGCCTTGTCTGTGGATTATCACATGGCTCAGCTTTGAGTGTTTCAATGTCCAAGTGTGCTCGGTGTTTCAATGTCTATCATACACCCCTCGCATTGGTTGCTGAGCAATGGGGAGTAAAAGTGCTATCCTATGCTGCCGATGATACTCAGCTGGTGTTCTCTTTCAGAGAGCACTCTGAGGCTGACTTTGCCAATTTCAAACATTGTCTGAATAATATCGCTGCCTGGATGACGGAAAGCTGCCTGAAATTGAACACAGAGAAAACAGACGTTTTATTTTGTAATCAATCTCCTCCCCCCCCATACCCCCCGTTACTGGAGCACTGGTGGCCGGATGAGTTAAATCCTTCACTAATTCAGTAGCTTCAGCTGGAAACCTGCAAGGCCCAGATCTGCCAGGTCTCCTCTTCCTGCTTCTGGAAGCTGAGAGCATTAGGGAGATTCCTATATCTCCTCCCTATGGACTGTAGGAAGACAGTGGTCCATTCTTTGGTCACATCCCAGCTGGACTATGCCAATAGCCTATACATCGGACTTCCTGCTTATTTGATCCGCCGGTTGCAAACGGTTCAAAAGGCAGCGGCCCTACTCATAAGGAAAGTGCTGTTTCGTCACCATATATCCCCTCATTTGCAGAGCCTTCACTGGCTACTAGTCAAAAAGAGGACTGAATTTAAGGCACTTACCTTCACCTTCAGAGCCTCTAGAGATCGGGGCCCGCATTACCTTAAAGTAAGACTACAAAATTATTATCAAGACAGGGTTCTGAGATCCAATTACCTGAAATTGCTCGGAATCCCTTGCTTTTCTAAGGCCAGGATGGGCGGCTGAACGTTCTGGGTTAAAACAGCCTCACTATGTTACTCCTTGCCTATTCACCTTCGACTGATTGAGTCTGAACTGGCATTTAGGAAGGCACTAAAACTTGTTTTTTTAGCCTCCCGTAGCTCTCTCCCCTCTTTCCTCTCTAGTTTTCTGCATTTAGCGCCGGGACACCTCCATTGGGGATAGCTGTGCGCTTTATAAATGCCTCATTATTATTATTATTATTATTATTATTATTAGAATGCAGTCATTAGGAGGGTGGTATGCTGTACCTTGCAGTCCACCATTCCTGGGATTACAGTCAGTCACAGAGGGTTACAAATTCGCACCAGCTTAATGAATATTAATTAGGTAGGTAATTCTGCATCCCTATGTGATTTAGGGCCTAATTACGAGTACTGCCAGACTGGTAGTGGGGCGGCGGGGCATTCTTCTGACCGCCACATGACGACCTCGACAGTCATGCCGCCCTGGGACCGCAAACGCCACCAGGTAACCGCTGTTCATTGTCAGGGGTGTGACAGTCTTGAGGCAGTAATATTATTGGCAGGACCGCCACGTTCCCGACTACCATATTACGTATTTCCTCATTGACACTGATTAGATTTCATGGAATTCTTTCCTCCATGAAAACAGTGGTGGTGAGGAAAGAAATGGGGCCCTTCAGGGCCCCCTTGTGCCACACTCCATGTGGATGCACCCAGGGGTGCACAACATATGCCCCCTTTGTGCATGCACCCCCAGTTTCAGCACGGCATGGACTTCACAGTCCATGCTGTGCTAGAACGTCTGTTGATGTTCCAATTGTGGTGCCTATTTTATAGGGACCACCATGGGAACGCCATAGAAACCGTCCGCCAGTGACAAAAAAATGATAATGCGGCTGGCGGTTCTCACACGGGTTTGCAAAACTAGTAATTGGTCACTCAGTATTTTCTGAACCAACCAGACAGTTTAAGGGTTGGTTTGCAAAGTACAATACCATTTGCATTAAATATGTGCATATTTTGCAAATCTATACTAATATAATAAAGAGAGAGCTCAAACCTTTGAGGCAGGTAATCTCAGGAACCACAGCACCAATCACAATACCCAATGCAGCGTTGGAAAGGGCAGTTGCAGCAGAAGGACATAGACTATGCAGACGTCCACCATATACATTCAAAAGGTAAAAGAACCGTGCCAGCAAAGTAGTTCCTTGTGGGCGTGTCTGCGTTGTGCTGTGGGCTCGTGATGCGGGCGTGACAAACGCTTGGGGCGTGTGGTACATTCTGCCCTTCTTGCCATGTCTCATATTGTGTGCTGTGGGCGAGTGCAGGGGGCTTGGGCGTGTGCGGGGCGCGGGATTACAAAAAAAAAAGTGAGCGTTGTGCCCAATATTTGATTGTTTTTTTCTTCCGAGGTTCTGTACATTCCAGCTCCGGGTGTGCTTGCCCCGCCCTCCCAGTGACGTGCACCTGCTTTACTGTATGTAGGTCAGGCATGGCGCTATTCCCAAGTGCCGGAAGGAGCGCAAACAGGGGCCATTGTGCAGGAAATCTAATCTCGCCTTAACTTCCGGTGACGCCTGAAGGGCACACTGGAGATTTTCCACTTCTGTTGCACACGGGCCTCGCGCCACACACATCCGGACGCAAGGCCCGCCTCCACGGAAATAGCAAGAAAGAGACTATCCCTCCCCCGGTAAGTACATTGGTGGCACAGCGGCCCACATCTCCAGCAACATACTCATATTTTTTCACCACCCATTTGAAAAATGCACAGGTCTCTCTCATTGATGGCCAGCACTGACATACACTTATAGACACACCTCCCGCCAGAAGTTCTAAAATTGCGAACTTTAGAGCTGGGGAACTACTTCGAATCTCGGCAACAGCTCGACATCTTGTGATTCCAGGCAAATTGCTTGGTCTCCCTGTGCCTACCACAAATGAATGTGTTCTTCTGTAATGTAAGTTGTGCTTATGCCATGTTGTCGAGTTCCCGCTATATAATATTGCAAGGAAAAATAAAGTAGGGAAACTCGAGTTCACACACTACTGACCGCGCACTCTTAAGTGCATCAGCAGTGCACTGTGAATCGGAGCATTTCACAGGCCTGTCACAGATAAGACATACTATCAAAATGAAATCCTACAAAACAATATACTACTGGCCGGCATCAATTCATACCCGGACAACGTCAGGACGGGCTGCTAGTTAAATTTTAATACATATGGGGTAATTGGACAAAATATTGGATCCAATGTATCGAGCCACACAACTATTTGTTGAGTTGGAAATATTGTTACACATTTATATAGTTGACACAAACATCGATTTTTTTAAGGTAAGTAATATTGTTTTCAAAAACATCTGTGTTTGCAATAATGGCTTTTTTAAATATCGTTTGCAATAATATAGATGTAAAAAATATCATGTTTAGTTATCTTTGTTTTAGTGAATATTTTATTTGCATATGTTATATACTATGTGCAGAACTGTTGTTAATATTTTTATTTTTATTAGTAATTTATAGTGTTGTAGTGGGTTGTGAGGTTTGCAGGGGTATAGGATGGGAGGTTAATTAAGTATAACAAATTTTTAATTAATATTATTTAATTGATAATCGTTTGCACTGTGTAATTATAACATTTTCTAAATCTATTTTTGGTGTAGTTTTTGAGGTTGTACAGTATAGGGTGGAAAGTCAATTAAATATAATTTTTAATTATTGTTAATTATTTAATTGCTAATTATTTAAATAGTGTATCTATTTTTTTCTTGAAATATATTTTAGGTGCTGGTTGTTGTGTTAGGAGGAGTATATGGAGGGAAGCTAAATATAGTTATTTCATAATTAGGGCCTGATTATGAGTGCAGCCATTGTAAGAATGCAGCACTTGCGGTGGCCTGTCCACCGTATTACAACTACATGTAGTTTTAGCGGCAGAGGACCACCGACTTACCGTCGCCGTACCGCTAAGCATATTACGAGTTCTTGCACTGCCAACTATTTCATGATGGGACCCCTCCCCCCCATGAAAAGGCTAGCAGTGCAGGAACAAAGGGGACCCTACAGGACCCTCCTGCCCTCCCACCGGGGGATACATTCAAGGGGGCACAACATGTACCCCCCTGTCTGTATTCACCCAAAGTTCCAGCATGGCATGAACGCTCCTGTCCATGCAGCGCTGGAACTTTTTTTTTTTTGTTCCCATTGCGGTGCCTGTTTTCCAGGCACTGTCATTGGAAAGGCAAAGGACTGTCCACCTTACACGAGTTCAATTCATAGTACGACAGGCGGTCCTTGTGTGGCTTTGGTGATGCTGTGTTGGCAGAGAGCCGACGCAGCAGCTGGAAAGTCGGAATTAGGCCCATAATTTTTAATTAATGGTTAAATATTTAATAGCTTAATAATTATTTCAATAGTGTAAGTAATATATGTTTTTAAATTTTGTTTTGGGTGTGGGTTATTGTGTTTGGGTATAACTAATTAATACATTTCTGTAATTAATTGTTCTTATTTAAAGTTATCCTTTTGTTGCACATTGTGTTTGCAGAGATACATGGTGGGCAAATAATTAGGTATAATAATTTAGATTACATTTTTGATTCATATTAATTATTCAATCTATAATTATTTAAATTCTGTAATCAATATATTTTTTACATCATATTTTAGGTGCAGGTTGTTGGTTTTGTAGTGGCAGGGGAAGTTATTTAAGATAACTAATTATCAGTACATATTTAATTGATAATTAGTCATGTAAAATTGTGTAATTATAATATGTTTTAATTTATATTTTAGGTGAGGGTTGTTGGGTTTTTAGGGGTAAAGGGCAGTTAAGTAAATTAAGTAATACATATAAATCAACTAATTATTATTTGTTATTAATATATGTATTTAATTAATAAATATGTCAATTGTTTACTAATTATTTTCATATGTTATATATTGCAGTTTTTTGTATGTGTAGCATAATATGGTGGGAATTCATTTAAGTAATAATTAATTAACAATTATTGAGGTCTTAATTATTTAATTTATTATTTAGTATGTTAATTGCTTTATACTGTTTTTATTTTAATAATCAATCAACCAGTAGTTGTTTAGAGCGACTATTCACCCGTGAGGGTCTCAAGGAGCTAGGAGGAAGGGGCAGGGGACAGCAGGTCCTACTGACTGCTGAGGTTCAGTCAAAAATACAGATCTTGAGAGCCTTCCTGAATTGGGTCAGCAACGGGAATAGCCTGAGGTTGAGAGCCAGTTGTTCCAGGTTTTGGTAGCAAGATAGTAAATAGATCTCCTCTGGTCCTGGCCCTGGTCTTGCGGGACCGTGGCGAGGGCAAGTTTGGCAGAGCAGAGGTGTCTGGTGGGTGCGTGGAATGAGAGACGGTGGTTCAGGTATGCAGGTCCGGCGTCATGGAGGGCTTTGAAGGCATGTGTGAGGAGCTTAAACATGACTCTTTTATTCACTGGAAGATAGTGGATGTGGCTGTAGAGGGGGATGTTGAGAACCAGTCACGCACCGGCGTTCTGATAGTTCTGACGTTTCCTGAGGAGTTCCTGGGTGACACCTGCATGGGGGTGCATTCCCTTATTCAAATCTGCTGCAGATGAGTGCGCGGGTGATCATCTTTCTGGCATCAGTGGGTATCCATCTGAAGGTCTTTTCAAGCAGGCAAAGCATGTGGAAGCATGATGAGGAGACAGCTTTGATCTGGCAGTTCACTGTGAGTGAGGAGCCTAGTATGATGCTAAGGTTTCATGCGTGGTCCGTGTGTGTAGTGGGGTTACTAACGCAGCGGGCCACCACAAGTTTTCTCAAGTGGAGGTGTCGGGTCCCAGGATGAGGACTTCGGTCTTGTCCGAGTTGAGCTTGAGGCAGCTGCCTCTCATCCAGGCAGCGACGGCCTTCATGTCGTTGTGGAAGTTGGTTCTGGCGATTGTGTGCTCGTTGGTGAGGGAGAGGATCAGCTGGGTGTCATCGTAAAATTATATTTTAATTCTGTGCTGCTAGGTTTGTTGAATAATAGTATGTTATTTAAATAAATAATGAATTAATACATTTAATAAATATTTATTTGATAATAATTATTAAAAGTTTTAATAATTATGCACATTGTTTAAATATTTATCTCTATATATATTTTTTATATTAACCGTTTTCTATTTTTGGTGAAATCATGTATTTATTATGTGTTTCAAGTGTACTACTTTCTTTACTGCTATACAGACTGCAGTGGAATAGTAAATTTGTACCCTTTGGAGTCCAACACTTTCCCTACTGTTGTGCAGACTGGAGTGGGAATAGTACGCTTTCTCCCTCAGGAAGTGGGAATCATAAATATTCCGGCTTTAGGTTGGGGGATGTGCACAGCCTTAATTTAAATGTTTTTATGCGTGCTCGAAGGTATCACTCGAATCACAGGTTCAACCACCGAGTGTAAGCTTTCTCAGTAAAACACAGAGCTTAAACAGGGAATTACAAAGTATGGATATGAGTGTAACATGATTGCAACACTGTAACATTGAAAGTGGCCACAATTGTTTTTCTTTTTATACTGAAGTTTGTTTATTTGTATGTTCTAGATTTTGCCCTGATGAAGGTGCTTGATGCACCGAAATGCATTGGATTATTTGAAATTGGAATTGTTTAAATAAGGAATAGAAAGCGTGATGAAAGCGCACATGGATTAAAACCATGAAACTGAAATATGAAATAAAAATGTGAATTGGACTATGGAAATTATTCACGTGAATTTTTGCTGAATGTGATTCAGCCACCACAGCAGTGCCGCGGGTGAGAGACCTATGACGCAATAGGTCTGCCACACTTAATCATAAATATTCCCCCTCCAGAGTCCAACACTTTTCCTACTGTTGCGTAGATTGGAGTGTAAATGTATTTTTACTTTTTATAATAGTAAATTAAAAAAATTCATATTGTAATGTAAAATATAATTTTCAGTAATAGTGTTATATAAATCGTAAATCGTAAATCATACGTTCTTATATAGCGCCTTTCATGGTAAGGTCTCAAGGCGCTTACTTTGGGAACCCGTCCTGGCTTTTTCCCTTGCGAGATAACCCCTACTGGGCATCTCCAAGGTGAAGGCCAGACATCCCATCTCGGTGGGGCCATAGTGGAGATTAAGCAAGCTATTGCCCAGAGTTGCAGAGTGTGAACCGATGATTCAAGTAGGCACTGAGGTGAAAATTGTCGAGTCCGTGGACATTTTGAGCCCAAGACCCTGCCGCGTCGGGGATTGAACGCTGGTCTCGGGTCTGACCTCTGCGTCCGGGTCTGCCTCCTCTAACCGGTGAGCCACACTTCTCCATATGTATATATGTATATATAAGCATATATATTTATGTGTGTATTTTTGTCAGTATTTATTTATATATATTTTAAAATTTTACTTAAATGTATTTCATCTATTATATGAATTTTATATACTAAAAGATGTTATATTTACTGTTATACTATCTATCTATATATATATATATATATATATATATATATATATATATATATATTTATATATATATATATATATATATATACATATATATATTACCTACTGGCGGTCGCCAGTAGGTATAAATAGTTAGGATTTTTTCTCTATGGTATTTTTGAAAATTCTATGTCTAATAACTTTGGCGTTTGTGGACGGAATTGGCTGACATTTTCAGGAAAATGGAACATTTTGTTTCTGAGCAGCCCCTGACAATTTGGGGGGGTTTCATCAAGGGGGGGCCGAGAAAAAAGGGGGGTCCCAAAACGTGTTTTTCCCATGTTAATTTCCATAGGGCGGTTGGCCTCACTTTTAGCTCGAACAGCTGAATGGATTTGCACGAAACTTGGCAAAATTGTAGGGACTGTTAGCCCGATGTGCCTTTGCTAGGTCTCAATATATGTGCTCCAGTGGATTTTGAGTAATTTAGGTTCAAAACAAGATATATATCTGGGCGGAGCCTAACCACACATCTGATCTGATTGGCTGTCAGCGCTTCATCCAAGAAGTGTTGGCAGCCATCTTGGGACCAATATACATGATAGCACCTCATTAAAAAGCATTGTAGTTAATAGAGGGTTTTAGGACTTTAGTTACATTATAAATCATTTGTTGATGGTACCATACTCGTTTTAGGAATTGTGGTGGGTTCTAAGGTGATTTTACCATGTGAAAAAACCTTCTGCTGTGATATCATGAATATTGTTTGAAAGAAAACTAATATCTCATGATTTTCCCACAGTGGTTTGGAAGGGGATCTATAAGCTAAACTGAAAGCATATTTTCTGTAAATTCACATTATCTTTCTCAGTCATGTGAAAATGAAGTCTGACATTCTCAGTAAAACATGTACATCCAACAAGGACAGAGACTGTCAGTTGATTCCTTTGTGTTCTACTGCAGCCTCCTAGAGTGTTCTAAAGAACAACTAGAGCGCTAACAGTCCTACTTATTACAAAGGTATGGCACACCTGAAGCCATCTTGATTGGAATAAAGTGGTAACTCTTAAAACATTTAATTTAAAAAGAAACAACATGAGGGGGTATATTTTGCCATAGAAAGTATGATTAGTGCTGCAGAATGAAAAATTAGGGCACATTTTGAGTGACTTCTCAAATCCTTTTCTATTTCATTAAAACATTCTGACATGCAGTCTCCCAAAATGGCCACCAGAGACAAAAGAGCCCAAATGTAGCCCAAATATCACCCAGATGTAGCCCAAGTATAGCCCAATGACAGAATGTCCCAGAGTGTTCTAAAGAACAACTAGAGCGCTAACAGTCCTACTTATTACAAAGGTATGGCACACCTGAAGCCATCTTGATTGGAATAAAGTGGTAACTCTTAAAACATTTAATTTAAAAAGAAACAACATGAGGGGGTATATTTTGCCATAGAAAGTATGATTAGTGCTGCAGAATGAAAAATTAGGGCACATTTTGAGTGACTTCTCAAATCCTTTTCTATTTCATTAAAACATTCTGACATGCAGTCTCCCAAAATGGCCACCAGAGACAAAAGAGCCCAAATGTAGCCCAAATATCACCCAGATGTAGCCCAAGTATAGCCCAATGACAGAATGTCCCAGAGTGTTCTAAAGAACAACTAGAGCGCTAACAGTCCTACTTATTACAAAGGTATAGCACACCTGGAGCCATCGTGATGGGAATAAAGTGGTAACTCTTAAGACATTTAATTTAAAAAGGAACAAAATGAGGGGGTATATTATGCAATAGAAGGTATTATTAGTGCTGCAGAAAGAAAAATTAGGGCACATTTTGAGTGACTTTTCAAATCCTCTTCTATTTCATTAAAAAATTCTGACATGCAGTCTCCCAAAATGGCCACCAGAGACAAAAGAGCCCAAATGTAGCCCAAATATCACCCAGATGTAGCACAAGTATAGCCCAATGACAGAATGTCCCAGAGTGTTCTAAAGAACAACTAGAGCGCTAACAGTCCTACTTATTACAAAGGTATGGCACACCTGAAGCCATCTTGATTGGAATAAAGTGGTAACTCTTAAAACATTTAATTTAAAAAGGAACAAAATGAGGGGGTATATTTTGCCATATGAATTATGATTAGTGCTGCAGAAAGAAAAATTAGGGCACATTTTGAGTGACTTCTCAAACCCTCTTCAATTTCATTAAAAAATTCTGACATAGTCTCCCAAGATGGCCACCAGAGACAAAAGAGCCTAAATGTAGCCCAAATATCACCCAGATGTACCCCAAGTATAGCCCAATGACAGAATGTCCCAGAGTGTTCTAAAGAACAACTAGAGCGCTAACAGTCTTACTTATGACAAAAGTATGGCACACCAGAAGCCATCTTGATTGGAATGAAGTGGAAAGTCTGAAAACACTCAATTTAAAAAGGAACAACATGAGGGGGTTAATTTTGCCATAGAAAGTATGATTAGTGCTTCAGAAAGAAAAATTAGGGATCATTTTGAGTGACTTCTCAAATCCTCTTCTATTTCATTAAAAAAATTCTGACATGCAGACTGAAACATGCACTTTGAATACCAGCAGCAGACGTCCCTGGTGAGCAGTAGCTTTACTACAGTGATCTAATGTGCAACTAGAGTGCTAACATTCAGAATTTATGGCAAATGTGTGACACATCTGAATGCCTTCTTGATGGAACCAAAGTAAACAAGCATTGAAAATGCAATAGATCTCGCCCTCGTTTAAGTTAAAGCCATTCTGTTTGTAATGAGGTGGCTTTTTAGCTTTGCTTTTATTAGTGTTTTTTCAACTTTCATGTAAATAACGCACCGTTTTCACCAAATCGACTTTGCCCAAGCACACCCTTCCCTTCAGCCAACAAATCCCAAAAATTCGGCACACCTGCCGATCCACACTCCCTACAGCTCACCCAAGCCCCGTCCCTCTAGCGCAACTGGAACACCCCAAATTCACCTTCTCCATGCGCACCAAAAACTCCCATTGAATAACATGGCAATTCGCTACTCCGCACAAAAATTGCTCTTTAAAGCACTTCCACTGCTCCGATCCGCTTCAAACTTGGCTGGACACTAGTTCCAGCGATTTCCTAACATCTCACCAAAATTCAGCCCAATCCATCCACTGGAACGGGGACGAATTTCAACCCGAATACGCGCCCCTCGCAAACACAAAAAAAAGCCATAAAACGGCCAAATCTCGACCAAAAACCGCCAAAATCCCTCAAAACCTTGCCAACACCAATACGCACGAAACTGAACCGGCCCCTCAGCCCTAGGCTCTGGGAACCCTACTTAATTGACCCAAAAGCCCTAAAAAAGCAACATAATACACACGAAAACGCCCTAACAACCCTAAAATGCATATAAGTATATGTATGCATGCATTTATGTTTGTATTTATATAGATATACAGATGATATATGTTTATATATGTATGTATATATATATATTCACTGAAAAAACCATAGGTTATAGACCATATATAGTTAGGAATTAGCATTTACAAAACCTTGAAAATTCACTGAAAAAACCATAGGTTATAGACCATATATAGTTAGGAATTCGCATTTACAAAACCTTATTTTACTCACACAAAACCATTGAAATTCCATATATAGTTAGTTGCACTAACTATATATCGCGCACCCGCAATCCACTGCTGATGATGTCACATATTACATCATTCATGACATGGTCAGTGACATCACTGATGACATCACTGATGACATCTCAAATGACATCACTGATGACATCACTGATGACAACATCCAGTGACTGTATGTTTCTGTAAAGTTAAAATATGTCTTAAATATTGAAGAATGAGTGGATGTATAAGTGTCTGGATGAAGGATTTAGTAGGTGCATGACTGACTGTATGAGTGAGTGATTAAATGTGTCTCACTGAGTGCATGGGTTAGTGACTAAACTGCCTTAATTTGTGCATCATTATGTCTGTTGTTCTGTAAACTGTTGCATGTGTTGATAAGTAGCTATATGAGTAACTATATGGGTTATTGATTGGTTGCCCAAGTATTTGTATGGGAGACTGAGTGTGTGTGTGGGTGGCTGCGAGGTGTATGACTCTGTGCATAGATGTGTGAGCAGTTGATTCACTAGATGTATGGTTTCAAAAGTGCATGTGGAAACAGCTGTATGGGAGGTTGACTGTGTGCATGAGTGTATTGGTGAGTGAATGGATATCTCAGTGCTACATGTCAAAGTAAGTACATATGTAAAACACAGTACATGTGAGAGTTGACATATATAAATAACTGTGCATAAGAGCCAGTGAATGTGTGAGTGGCTGTATGGATCATTGTGAACTTGTATCAGGGATTGTATAAGAGAGTAAATATGTGTTAGTATATGTTTGAATAAGTAAAGTTTGTATAACTGTATAGTTGAGGAAATGGAGGTGTGATTGATTCTTTGCATGACTGACTAGGTGTGTGAGTAACTCCATGGATGAGTGACAGTCTGTGAGTGTCTGTTTACACTGATTGTATTTAAGGTTATATTAGAGTCTGAAGAGGTTCATCGTATTATCACATGAATGATATCATCAGTGATGTGATCAGTAATGTCAAATGAGATGTCATCAGTGATGTCATTTGAGATGTCATCAGTGATGTCATTTGAGATGTCATCAGTGATGTCATCAGTGATGTCACTGACCATGTCATGAATGATGTAATATGTGACATCATCAGCAGTGGATTGCGGGTGCGCGATATATAGTTAGTGCAACTAACTATATATGGAATTTCAATGGTTTTGTGTGAGTAAAATAAGGTTTTGTAAATGCGAATTCCTAACTATATATGGTCTATAACCTATGGTTTTTTCAGTGAATATATATATATATTCACTGAAAAAAACATATGTTGTCTTCAACACATACAAACAGTGAGTCACTCATTCATGCATCTATGCACTAAGTAATACCCCCACTAAACCATACAGACACTCATACTGATACTCAAAAAAAACAACTAATAACCCATATAGACACTCATGTAGCTACTCACCAAACCATGCAACCACTGATACACAAAGTGAGATACTGGTACAGATATTTATATATTTAAGCATTACTCACTAACCCATGTATTCACTAAGATATACTTAATTACTCAGTTATACAATGAATTTTACAAACAAATCATCCATTTAGACACTTATATACCCCTTTATTCTTCCATCGACCTTGAGATGTACATATATAAAACATATTTAATTGTCAGAAAAACACACACTCACTGGATGATGTCATCAGTGATGTCATTTGAGATGTCACCAGTGATGTCATGAGTGATGTCGCTGACCATTTCATGAGTGATGTAATATGTGACATCATCAGCAGTGTATTGCTGGCGCGCAAGTTATAGTTAGCTGACCTAACTATAATGGGGGATTTCACTGGTTTTGTACGAGCGAAATGTCCAACTAACTATAACGCCCCTGAAACCTATGTTTTTTTCAGTGAATTTCAAAGGTTTTTTAAATGCTAATTTCTAACTATAACGTGCCTGAAACCTATGGTTTCTTCAGGGAATTTCAAATGTTTTTTAAATGCTAATTCCTTACTATAACGTGCGAAACCTATGGTTTTTTAGGTGAATTTCTAAGGTCTTTTAAATGCTAGTTTCTAACTATGCCTACTGAGGTAGAACATGTGAAGAAAGAAGAAAAAACGCACAGAAAGAAGGAAAAGAAATGCAGAAAGAAGCAACAGAAGTCCTCAAAGACGAAGAAAAGTGCAGGAAGAAGTAAGACATGTGCAGAAAGAGCCAACAGAGAAGCAGAAAGAGGCCTTGTTACAAAATCATCCTGTGGCCACAACTTTTCCGGACGGGTACTGGTGATAACTGACTCTGACTAACCAGGCCTAGAGACAGTGGTATTGTGTTATAATCTACTGTTTGCCTTTCCCCTTATTTATGTATCTCTTCCCTACTGCTCAGCCAGAATGAGTGTTGGAGTGCTTGGAGATGTCTGGAATGTTGGATGATTGATGTTGTTGTTGAATGCATGGGTGCCTGGTGAAGTTGGAAGTGTCAGTTGGAGTGAGCAGGCTGAGCAGCTGGGAGGCTGCTCCTGGTGGGGCATCACCTGGACTATACATCTTCCAGTAACTTATCTGAAGCTTTATCTATGAATAAACCTACAACGTACTCATACATCATCTCGCTACAGGAGTATCTTTTATTTACAACATATGTTAAAAGACACTAGAATACAGTGAAAATACCTACATACACTTGAAAAACACTATGCGTTGAGGTACCCCTATGATTTGCATGACCTCCCCCCTAGTACATAATAGAGCAGGGGGATTAAAACTACCCCTTAAGAATGCGCCATGGGGGCGTTTGCACATTGGTGAAGGGGGGGCCTGAGGTGACATGTGTGCAAACACGCCCTGTGGTCGTTTTAAGTTGGGGGATAAAGTCCCCTTGAATCCTGAGTGTCCCTGGGGGCCAACTAACCCACCAGGTATGTCCGGTAAGTGCCACAGATTTGCATTGCAGAGAGGTGTAAAATGGGGCATGGCCTTAGATCACCTCTCTGCCACTGGAGGTACATGGTGGGCTAGTTGGACTCAGGGACTCTCAGGATTAAATGGACTTAATTCCCCAATTTAAAATGCACCACAGGGTGTGTTTGCACAGGTCACCTCTGGCCAGCCACCTCCCTTTACCACTGCACAAAGGTACCCTGTGTCATGTTTTAAGTTGGGGTATTAAGCCCCTTTGAATCCAGAGAGTCCCTGGATTCAAGGGGACTTAATTCCACAATTTAAAACGTGCCACAGGGCGCTTTTCCACACTTGTGACATCAGGCCACGCCCCCTCCCTGCACCACTGCACAAACGCACCCCTTGTGTGTTGTAAATTGGGGGATTAAATCCCCTTAAGTCTTGGGGGTCCCTGGGGGACAACTAGCCCACCACTTACCTCCAGTAAGTGCCACAGAGTTGCGTTGCAGAGTGATGTAAAAAGGGGCATGACCTGTGCCACCTTTCTGCAATGCAGTGCAGTGGTGCTTACTGGAGGTAAGTGATGGGGCTAGTTGGCCCCCAGGGACCCTCAGGATTGAAGAGGAATTAATTCCCCAACTTAAAACGCGCCACAGGGTGTGTTTGCACACATGTCACCTCAGGTCCTGCCCCCTCCCTTCACCACTGTGTAAACACACCCCATGGCACGTTTTAAGTAGGGGGATTAAGTCCCCTTGAACACAGAGGGTCCCTGGGGGCCAACTAGCCCACCAGGTACCTCCAGTAAGCGCCACAGAGCTGCGTTGCAGAGAGGTGTAAAAAGGGGCATGGCCTCTGATCACCTCTCTGCAACGCAGCTCCCTGGCGCATACTGGAGGCACCTGGTGGGTTAGTTGGCCCCCAGGGACCCTCAGTATTCAAGGGAAGTTAATCCCCTAACTTACATATCACCAGGGGGCGCGTTTGAACAGTGGTGAAGGAAGGGGGCGCGGCCTGAGTTGACGTGTGCAAACACGCCCATGGTGCATTTGTAGTTGGGGATTTAATTACTCTTCAATCCTGGAAGATGAAGTGTAATTGTTGCTTTTCGATAAATTGCATTTTGAAGTGATATAACATGATTTTTATATTGAAATCGGCAAGATGCAGTATGTCTTTCACGTCTAGCATATTGTCAGAGCATTTAACCGACTTCCGTGATACACTTTGGTAACTTGACAAAGGCCTTTACTCCTGAAATGCGTTGTTTTGCAAGCGAATAAATCACTCGCTTCACCAGGACTGTGTGCGGCTTCATTCCTTATTGGATTGAACTTTTTTCATATATACATATAAATATATATATATATATATATATATATGCAGCAACCTCCGTTTCCCTCGCAAGTTCGTCCTCCCACGAACACGCACAGGAAGCAGACACGGACCAGAAATATTCGGATTATGGATTCTTTGTTCTGCTGTCACCATAACGTTTCGGCTCACCTGAGCCTTGATCACATGACAGCGTGTTTAGGTGAAGCGTGAGTTTTTAAAGTGCAAGTGCTATACATTGAGTGGGTCACAGTTTAGTTAACACTGAAGACAGACCTGAGTTCACATCATAATGCTTTGACAACTGATGGCTTCTCATAGTACATATAAATAACACATGGTATTTTAGTCAACAATATATGATATTTGTTATAAAAAATATAATTTGCCATATACATCAACGTTGATCTTGATTAAAACAATACTGGGTTAAATTCCCAACGTACAATGTAGTACCAGGTTAATCTAAACTTGATTTGTACAGGTAACCCATACCTGATGTGCTAAAAACGTGTTTGTGCAAAGTGCAAATAAATAATTGATTATCAAAAAATTGTAAAAAATAACATAGATCAATTAAGACAGACTGAGCCCAGTCTGTTTGATCCAAAGAGATGGAGTTGTCTCCTGTGCTCCCTGATTTCATAAGGTCAAGGATGCCCAACAGATCCCTATTGGACACAGTGGAAAATACTAGTCACAGATGACATGCCGTGAACACTGTAAAAAATGTGTAAAAAATATCACGGGCATGTAGAAGGAGAAGAAATAACAGTTAATACATATCACATCACATATATCTCTATCCACTCAGACATTCAAGTGGCTGGCTAGTAGGGGGTATAGGTAAAGTGCAAAATAGCGCAAGAAAAATTAATCAATCATTAACTCTGAATAACATTCTATGACGATGTGCATGATGATTTAAGCTTAAAATCAAGAGTCATATTAAAATAATAATTAGAAGAAACACTAAAAACATTATTTAAAAATTTGACTCCAGCACTGTTGATTATAAACAAATACTATCTTACTAAATACTGCTATATCTTAATGTAAACAAGTATAAAGGTCCTCTGTGAGGTTCAACCCCCCAGGCTGCTTAGTATTAAGCCATAGAATGTATTTAGATTCCAGTTTGAGCAGCTTTGCCTCTCTGTTACCCCCTCGTCTACTGGCTAGAATAGCATCCACCACAAAGTATTTCAACCCTTTGTTTTTGCTTTTGTGTAACTGCTTGAAATGTTGCGCAACTGGGTAGGTGTTGTCCTGAGATGTGCTTGGTGCTCCCTACATAACGTAATCCACAGGGGCACACAAGGACGTATATAGCAAATTCCATTTTACACGTTAACAATTTGCTAATCTGTTGTTCGTGATCACTGAATCCGTCCTTATATGATCATTTGTTTGTGCCGTGTGTACAAGCTTTACAGGTTTTACACCTAAAAAAGCCTCTGTTGTTCTTTAGCCACAAAGATTTATCCAACATCTCAGTGCCAGTGTCCACCAAACTATCCCTCATGTTTGGGGCCTTGCTGAATGTGATGGAAGCCTTTTTAGGCAGTACATGGCCAATAACTGGATCCTTAAGTATTATTGGCCAGTTCTTATTGATAATTCTGCAGATTTCTTTATGTTTGTTGCAATAACCAATAATGACCCGAAAGGGATCTACTTTGTCAGTGTTGCCTGCACTGGCCAATATCCTTTGTTCAGATATCTCGGCCGAGGTATAATATTTGGCCAATAAAGCAGAACAATCTATTTCCAGGGATTTTAGTCTTGCCTTGTTTATAGTGCTGATATGGTACCCTCTTTCCAGAAACCTGCTCGTGCTAGCTGACTGTGCCTCCGGTAGATCTACATATATATCCACCAACAAGCTCGCAAAAATATCGCAAGCACAAGCCTCACCGATCCAAGCTGGTCAATAAGTATTTATTTCACGGCAAACAAAAAGATTTGTTTCGAGCTATCCATCTCTTATATACATATATATAAATTCACAAAAAAAACATAGGTTTTAGGCAGGTTATAGTTACAGCTTTTTAGAAAGTAGGTATTTTCTTGTCTAACTATCCAAAGCCTGCCTCTGCTAAGTTGTGTATTCCTTGACTGGAGTTTGAGTGACAGGGCTGGGGGATTCCAGGAGACAGAAGGAGTCAGCCTAGTGGTGAAAAGAGAGATCTGCATCTAGATGAGTGGGAGGAGTAGCACCTGGGACCTGAATAGGGCTATGCCTGCCGTCCACAATGCTGGCTCCACCTCCTGGGGTGCGGCTGATGTCTCTGCCCTGCACAGTAAAAGAAGAGAAGGAATCATGTCAACAAAGTGTTCCAGGGCTGTGCTTTCCCTCCACAATGCTGGCTCCACCTCCTGTGGGGCGTCTGATGTTTCTGCCCTGCACTGTGAAAGGAAAGAAGGAGTCATGTCAACAGAGTGCTTCAGAACTGGTTTGAACTGGGCAAAGGCCCCTCTGCCCTCAGAGGACAAAGGATTTTGGGGTATAAATATTTGGAACCTGATCCCAAGAAATTCGATCACTTTTGGACTACAAGAAGAAACCTTTGGTGAGGAGACGAACCTGAAGAAACAACTAGACCGAAAACCCAAACAGGAAGTAACTGATGCTTTCTTAATGTTGCAACTCTGCAATGCTTGCAACTTCCGCAAACTGCTTTGTAACGCTGCTTTCCACACCGGACTTATTCTTCTCCAGTGCGGATACTTCTTCAAGATCAGTCTTTTCTTGGTTTTACTCATGCAAGTTCTGGCGCTTACTAAGGAGGTCACACACACAGCACCTGAGGGAAGTGGCGATCCCCTCATTGTTGTCGTTAACCCCGTCTATGCTTGTGACGGAACCACTCCGTCACCAGCCTCGGACGCGCTGTGCTGGTGACGGAGCAGTTCCGTCACGGCCCGCCCGGCACGCCTGTGTGGCAGCGATTTCGCGCCTGCGCTGAGCGTTCCATTGAGCGGGCGGGGCGGTGACGGAACTGCTCCGTCACAATCACAGCGCGCCCGAGGCTCCTGATGGAGCGGTTTTGTCACGAGAATGGGAGCACCGCGCGGCCCCCTCTCCCCCCTAGCGCTCCGGCAAAATTACCGCCGCAGCCAAGGGGTTAAAGGAGCTGGTTCCCTGATTCCTTCTTACTCACGAAGAGAACGAGTAAAACAAAAGAAAGAGGGCCCAGCACTGGCTGCAACCATTTACAAATACACAACACAGGTCTCTGCACTGCAGAAGCAAAATTAAAAGCAAACAGAAACACCGTCTGGAGAGTGAAACCTGGCGTATGCAACATGCACCAACCACAACAACTGAAACAAACAATACTCCATTATTAAAAGAAAAACGGTTCCTACCTTAGAACTTAAAAACTTTGGGAAAAGGAGGCCCCTGCACTTCGAGGGAAGCATGCAGCAAATTTCAGAGAAAGCCAGGCCCATGGTGTCCCAACTCTGTGCCACACCGTCCTGTTGCCGTGGGCTGCCCTGAAGTGTTCGTCTGTCGAGGTCAGTGAGGACAATAAAACTGTGGTCGACTGCAGCAATTAATGGGGGCCTAGGTCCACTGGCAGGAAATTGAAGAAATAAAAACACATCATGCTGCCACAGCCTGCGCTGAGTCTGGACACCTCAGCAAAGTCAGAGTTTGTTCACGTGACCTGACAGACGCCAGCGGCCCAGTCTAGCAGCAGATGGAGCCAATTCAAGATAGTAAATGCCCATGTGATCAACTCCAGATAATGTCCCTGGTGGCCACAAAAAGGTGTCAGTGGCTTTAACCGGGAGTCGATGGGGTGGCGCCAGTTAGCAGCATGTCCTTTATTTGAGCGGACTGAAGCATAACTTCTAAACTACGTCCAAGCATGGTGCGCGGACTTCCGACTTTGCTGTCACTTACTGTACTTTGTGCTGAAGGGAGCCCCCTGGAGCTCAGGCCCCCCGCAACGCGGGGGCTGCGGGGCCCTGTGGTACGCCCCTGTCTTGACTCCCTCTAGTGACGACTTGGTGCATAAAATACATTCTGAAAACCGAAACGCTGATTTAAGCATTATTCTATATATTCTATGGTAGAAAAGAAATATAATTTCTCACCCAGGAAAGAAAGACACAGGCAAATTTTGACATTAATTGACATACGCCCCCTGCTTGCTTGCTTCATTTCAAGGAAAGGCAAAGCAAAAAGAGAGGTGTAGGAATATATGAAAGAACTTTGCATGGCAACGCTTAAGTGGTTCCCAAACTTGTGCGCATCTGTTTTGCGGGCCCCTGGTTAATTTTTATGGCAGACTAGGGTGCTGCAACACACAGATTGGGAACAGCTGTTCTAAGCAATCCTGCTGTTTGAGACTTACTTTAGGTAACAGGAGGGGTTCATGGCCCCAAGGACCTTCAGCATCTAAGGGAACTTCATCCCCCAAACAGTGAGGCACCAGGAGGTGCGTCTGCACCCGCAGAATGGTGGAGAAAGGGGGAGTGGCCTCAGACGACTTCTCAGCAATCCTGCTGTGTGGGACTTACTGAAGGTAATAGGAGAGGTTTCTGGCCTCCAAGGATCTTCAGCATCCAAAGGGACTTTATCCCTCACCCAGTAGTGTGTCGGAGGCATGCTTGAAGATTTGTTGACTAAGGGGATGGGCCTATGACAATCTCCAAGCAATCCTGCTGTTTGGGATGTACTTGAGGTAATAGAAGGGTTCCTGGCCCCCAAGGACCTTCATCATCCAAGGGGACTTCATCCCCCAACCAGTAGTGTGCCAGGAGGTATGTTTGCAGAGTGGTGGAGAAAGGAGGCGTGGCCTCTGATGACCTCTCAGCAACCCTGCTGTGTGGGACTTACTTGAGGTTACAGAAGGGGTTCCTGGCCACCAAGGACCTTCAGCATCCAATGGGACTTCATCCCCCTACCCGTATTATACCAGGAGGCATGTTTGCAGAGTGGTGGACAAAGGGGGAGGAGCCTCCAACAACCGCTAAGCAATCCTGCGATGTAGGACTTACTTGAGGTAACACGAGGTGTTCCTGGCCCCCGTGGACCTTCAGCATCCAAGGGGACTTCATCCCCCAATCAGTAGTGCACCAGGAGGTGCGTCTGCAGAGTGGAGGAGAAAAGGGGCATGGTCTCAGACAGCCTCAGCAATCTTGCTATGTGGGACTTACTGGAGGTAATAGGAGGGGTGGTTGGCCCCCAAGGACCCTCAGCATCCAAGGGGACTTTATTTCCCAACAAATTGTGCCCCAGGAGGCCCCTTTACACAGTGATTGAGGAAGGGAGCGGGGCCTCCAGCATCTTGTCCCAGGCCAGCCATTTAAATTTTTTCAACTATATTAGGGGAGGGGGTCGCGTGGTCCTCTTTTACTGTCGGATTTCAGTCCCAGGGTACCCATACCCTGGGCCCGGCCTTTTAAAAAACATTTTGCTAATATGGGAGGGGGTGTCCCCCCTCCTTGGGCTGATATATGCCAAGGGGACCCATCCACTGAGGACCCGCTATTTAAAAATGGGGAAGGCACAGGGGTTCCGAGAGACCCCCTCAGTTGTTTAGAACAATAAACAAGCGCAGTAGCCTGCACTTCTCATTTTATTGTATTGCTATCCCAATTTTTTTTTTTTCGAAACCTTTTTTTACCTGGCGTTTCCCTATGGGATCCCCCCTAATCAATCAATCAATCATAGTACTTGTAGAGCGCGCTATTTACCCGTGAGGGTCTCAAGGCGCTGAGGGGAGGGGGGTGCTACTACTACTCGAAGAGCCAGGTCTTGAGGAGTCTTCTGAAGGCGGGTAGGTCTTGGGTCTGCCGTATGTGGGTAGGGAGGGTGTTCCAGGTCTTGGTGGCAAGGTTGGAGAGGGATCTGCCACTGGAGTTCGTTCGTTTGAAGCGGGAGACAGCGGCGAGGGCGAGGCTTGTGGAGCAGAGCTGGCGGGTGGGGGTGTAGAAGCTGAGTCTGCTGTTCAGTTAGGCTGGTCCAATGTTGTGGAGTGCTTTGTGTGCGTGGGTGAGGAGCTTGAAGGGGATCTTCTTGTCGATGGGGAGCCAGTGTAGGTCTCTCAGGTGGGGGGGTGATGTGGCTGCGGCGGGGGATGTTGACGATCAGTCGGGCGGAGGCGTTTTGGATGCGTTGTAGTCGTCGTAGGTGTTTGGCTGGGATTCCTGCGTAGAGTGCATTGCCGTAGTCCAGTCTGCTTCTGATGAGGGCCTGTGTCACCGTTCTTCCTGTTTCGGTCGGGATCCACTTGTAGATCCTGTGGGTCATGCAGAGGGTGTTGTAGCAGGAGGAGGAGACGGCGTTGACCTGCTTAGACATGGAGAGGGAGGAGTTTAGGATGAATCCCAGGTTGTGTGCGTGGTCGGTGGGTGTTGGTGCTGTTCCCAGTGTGGTCGGCCACAAGGAGTCTTCCCAGGCTGAGGGGGTGGGATGAGTACCTCCGTCTTGTCCGAGTTCAGCTTCAGACGGCTGCTCCTCATCCAGTCAGTGACGGCCTTCATTCCCTCGTGGAGGTTGGTTTTGGTGATGTGTGGGTACTTGGTGGGGGAGAGTATGAGCTGGGTGTCGTCGACGTAGGAGATGATGTTGAGGTCGTGCTGGCGGGCCACTTGTGCGAGGGGGCCATGTAGACGTTGAACAGCGTCGGGCTGAGGGATGAGCCCTGGGGGACGCCGCAGATGATGTCGGTGGCTTTGGATCAGAAGGGTTGGAGGCGGACGCTCTGGGTTCTGCTGGAGAGGAAGGACGTGATCCAGTCGAGGGCCTTCTCTTGGATTCCGGCTTCTAGGAGGCGTGTCTTTAGAGTACAATGGCAGACCGTGTCGAAGGCTGAGATCAAGGGGGTCGGGGTATTCCTACCCTATCCCCCTTCGCTTTTTAATTTACATGTTTTGAGGGACTCAGTCTCAAGATGGCTGCCAACACTTCCTGGTTTGAAATGTTGGCAGTCAACCAGATCTCAGCACGAAATCGGGAGGGGCCATGGATCCTTGCATCCATATTTGTACAAATTTTGATTTTTGTTAGTATCTCTAAAACTACTGAACTCATTTACACAAAACCACAAAAAGACACTTCCCTTTACCAATATCTACTTTGCTGCCAAATTTAATGTAATTCCGTTCAACAGTTTGGGCTGTAGCCGTGTCTAAAGATCCAATGGGAATTACTGTGGGAAACACTTTTTTGACACTCCCTTTTTCTCAGTCCCTGCTTGACAGATCACCCCAAAACGTTCCATGCGGAACAAGAATCATCTGGATGCTTTCTTTGGAAAAGTTTAAGAAGATTCCTCAAACAACACAAAAGATATAGGCAAGTCAAAAAACGCTTGGCCTATGGAAACTAGAGGGTAATTCTAAAGTTATATGACTCCTTCTGTATTTGCAAGTCTACATATGGATGTGAGGTATGGGGTATACTTTGATTAACAAATTACAGAGCGAACAAAATAAATATTTTGGACACATTTTGAAAATACCACAGGGTACCCCTTGTATTCTATACATGAAGAATTAGGCACTAAGGGCTCATAGACACAGAATGGGCAAAACCCTTTGATGCATCTGGCCCTAAGTTCATAACGGACTTGGTGGCTGTTAAAACCCTGCTGTCCTGGGCGAAGACTTGGTCTAGCGAGGAGGCAGGTTTTTTCCGACTAGTAATTCAGGACTGCCCCTCTCTCAACTGTGCACTAAAAATTCCATGGCTAAGATATGTCAAAGAGACTTCTATGGTTTAAGGCAGAGCTGATATTTTCATGAGATATGACACAGTGAAGCCTCAGGATAAGAATATTGTTAAAGAACTGTTTTCTAAATATTCAACGGCTTCCTAGGAGTAAAAGGAGCTTAGGAAACCCAAGGAAAGAGGGCATGTCCTAGTTAAGTCCATGCAGGGCATGGAGCGTTATTTCTTTCTTTTAACAAGTGCCCATGATAGATTTTGTATTACCCATTTTAGATTGAATTTGTTTAATCATTGATCTGGTTTTGTCTCACGTGTAGAAGATAGGGGTCCCTATGGCTGTGACAATAGGTCTCCACAGAACACTCAACATTTTGTTTTTCATTGTAAATATTTTACGCATCCTAGGCAATTGCTTTGAAAAGAACGGAAATTCAGACACGCCCGGGTAGCTTTATTTTGTCTGCAACTTCTGCCTAATGTGCGTATGCTTTTTGGTGTTTTTAATTTTTTAAGTGCCGCATTGAGGTCAAGAACCTCTAGAGTTGATAAACGTATTAAAAGATATCTGCGATTTTGTCAATTTGTGTGGTGCTGTCACAATGAAGTTAATGCTGACCTTAATTGTGGTGTCCCTACGGTTCTCACTGTAGTATGCCCATGTAGCTTTTCTGTATGTGTAACCCTTGTCCAATGTGCGTATCATCTTTTAGTTATTAGATTTTTAAGTGTTGTACTGAGGCTAAGAATCTCTAGATGTGACTTATGAATATAAGAATATTTGTGGTTTTGCATATTTTGTGATATGAATAGGATTTTGATTTTAAATCTGCTTTCTTTTATGATTCTGATTACTGCTGAATAAAGATTTTATAATATAATAATATAATATAATTTTTTCAGGTTATGCAAAACATTGAAAGAACATCAACGCAATAGGTGTCCATCACAAAGACCATCTGGTATAACAACTGAATGCACAGTAATACCTACCTTTACTTACCGATCCCATCATATGGTGGGCGTATTCAAATGCAGCAGTGGGTGTTCTACTTCTCCCTCGGTGTCCTTAATAGAATTGAAACTTTCCGTTACGATAGCTAGGAAATTTTTTAATTAATGTGAGGATTATGCTGGTTCAAAGCTTATCCACAACCAGAGTTGCAATGCTAGTGACTAGCTTAAAGTAGAACCTCTTGAAGATAGAATCTGAAGACAAGTCTGCCGCATTGAGTATATCTTTTAGGTGAGCCCAGAGAGAGGCTTTTGAAGACATGGCTCCTCTAGTGGAGTAAGCACCAAATATTGTAGTATTAATGCCAGCCTCATGCATATCCCATCGAAACTACGAAGCAATGGTAGGCAAGGAAACCAGCCTGTATGGTTTTTAGAGGGCAATCAGAAGTTATCTTACACTATGATTGCAGATATCCACTGTCATTGTCTCATAGTTCCTAATACTTCGAACTACACACAATTTTGGAGAATCTGAAAAGGACTGGTAAGAAACCACACATGATTTACATTTAGTACAACGTTAAATATGAAGAGTAACACCGTCTAGGGTACATACTTTACCTGTAGTGTACTGACATACAAAACCTTTCAACAAGATCTCAAGCATTACATGGTATCCAATTTAGCCACAGCTCCTTACTTGATATATACTTATTGGAATGCCACGGCAAAGAAAGGTTGATGACCTTATTGATATCCCACAGCATTGATTACCTAGGTTGTGGGGGAAGGGATAACCAGATGCCCCGTAGATATTTCCTCACCAAGGGGTGTTCTTCCATCTCTGATTGGTGCAGGACCTGCTGATATTGGCGACCTAAAGCTATCAATAGATCTATGTGTCAGATCCTCAGAGGCCAGGGAGGCAAGATAATTCAAGATATTGACAATGTCATCTCCCACTAGATCCATGTGTTTTTGATGAAACTAGCCCACCATAGAGCCCATACTGATCTATACCACTTGACGGTACTGTCAACCAATGCATTAGAGAGGAGTGGCGTACCATGGATAGAAAGCCCTGGGACCTTCTAGCGTTCCCTACAATCCTCCATGCCATAAGATATAGAGACCCATACAGAACCAGCTGATGGTGATTTCCCTCTGGATCCCGGAGGAGTTACAGAAAAAGAGGTAGGGGGATTGGAAAATCACAAGAAAGTTCCAATAGAACCGTATACCAGACTTGGAATTTCCAAATTGGGGTCACTATTACCATTTCTGCCTTCTCTCTCTGTACCTGGGCTGGGATGTGCATTATCATCATGAATTGGGGAAAGTCGTACCACTGCTCTGTCAACAAGTCCTGGGTAAAAGTGTCAGTGATTACTGCTTTGGAATCTGGCCACCTTCTAAAGTATCTGGCATGATAGTGGCCCAGACGAGATGCAAAGAGGCCCACCGAGAACGGACCACATTTGACCTGAAGGTGTAACTGCCAAAGGCTTGCATCTTTCAGATGTCAGGATTGCCAATCAGCCACTTGTTTGGATTTTCCCAGGAAGTGTTCCGCTGACGCTGACACCTAATTCGCAAGGCAGTATTCTCAGAAATTTCTAGCCAAATCCGAGAGGATCTCGGATTGAGTGCTCCCTAGATGATTTATATAGCACACTGCTGCTATGTTATCCATCTTGAGCAGGACATAACACTGGCATAACGAAAAGTGAGGGGGCCTCCCTGCATGGTACTTAGGGGGGCCCCCTCCGGGCTCAATCAGGAGCTCTCCGGCCTGAGTGCAGTGCCGAGGGGGCCCCTTGGAGCTAGGGGCCCCCCGCACCGCGTGGGCCTGTGTTATACCCCTGGGACATAACACTTCATTTGGTCCTTGGTCCAACACCAGACCATTAGGTAACCTATCTGAAGTTCAAGCCAATTGATGTGCAGAGATTTTTTGTGAGAGGACCAGCTTCATCCAGTGGAGAATCCCCATCACCTCGCACCTCAGCCCGTACTGATGGCATCTGATTCTATGACTAGATCTGAGAGGGATCCATGTGGGCCAGCAACCACTGTATCTCTTCCATGGCTTCTTTGTTAGCTGGATTATTTAAGAGTATGTGAGTCCTTTCTGTAGGTGGAATGCCGTGTGTTCTTGTAGTGCCCGATTGGTGGGCCAACGGAAAGAGGGCCTGGATTGAGAATTACAGCAGTCCCACCATCCTCCCTATCTGATGTAGGAAGGTGGATGTTTTAGCTTCATCCTACGCAGTTCGTGTCTGATTTTGTTCATTTTCCTATAAGGAAGGCTAAGAGTCGCTTGAACCGAGTCCACTTGGAAACCCAGGAACACTAAAGATTTTGTGGGCGTAAGGACCAACTTCTGTTGATTGATAATGAAGCAAAGAGACTCCAGCAGGGAGAATGCCATTTGAAGTTACACTGAGAGATCTTGGGGAAACAGGGCTTTGAGAAGAATATCATCTAAGTAGACAATCAGGCAGACTCCCCAAGCTCTGAAGAATTCTATCAACTGGTGCATTATTCTCTTAAAACAAAACAGGACAGGTGACAGGCCAAATAGGAGAGTGTTAGCTTCAAGGTCACCCCACCACTGAAACTGGAGGAATCATCAGTGGGGCGGACAAATAGGGCCGGTCAGATAGGCATCCTTGAGGTTGAGATGCACCATCCAGTCGTTGAGTTGAAGGAGCTCCTTCAAGAGGTGAACACCCTACAACTTGAAGTGGCGGTAAACCAACCACTTGTGAAATTCCTTCAGACTTATGATCGACTGTTGGCCTCTATCCCTCTTGTCCACCATGAAGAGGTTGCTGAGATACCCCATCTGGTTAGGGGACGTCTTTACAATTGGACCATCTACTAGCATGGCATCTGCAACCGAGAAAACCAGTGGGTTAGGAGGCCTTTGGGTAGTTGAGCTGTTGAACTCCATGTGGGAAACTTGTATGGTTTGGAGTACCCAAGCATTGCATCTAAGGTGATAGCCGCCCAGTTGTCTGCCCTCAGGTGCTGATGCGGGAAAAGATGCACACTCACCTTGAATGTAGCCTAGATTGCCACAATCAATCAATCAATCAATCACAGCATTTATATAGCGCACTACTCACCCAGAGGGTCTCAAGGCGCTAGGGGAGGGGGGTCCGCTACTGCTCGAACAGCCAGGTCTTGAGTTGCTTCCTGAAGGTGAGGTGGTCCTAGGTCAGGCGGAGGTGGGTCGGGAGGGAGTTCCAAGTCTTGGCGGCGAGGTAGGAGAAGGACCGTCCCCCTGTGGTGGTTCTTCGGATGCGGGGGACGGCGGCGAGGGCGTGGCCGGTCGATCGAAGCAGGCGTTTGGGAGCGTAGAAGTTGAGGCGGCTGTTGAGGTATCCTGGGCCTTGGTTGTGTAGGGCTTTGTGTGCGTGGGTGAGGAGACGGAAGGTGATTCTCTTGTTGAGCGGGAGCCAGTGCAGGTCTCTCAGGTGTCTGGAGATGTGGCTGCGGCGGGGGATGTCCAGGATGAGACGTGCTGAGGCGTTCTGGATCCGCTGGAGTCTCTTCTGGAGTTTGGCAGTGGTTCCGGCGTAGAGGGAGTTGCCGTAGTCCAGATGGCTGGTGATGAGGGCCTGGGTGACCGTCTTCCTGGTCTCGGTGGGGATCCACCGGAAGATCTTACGTAGCATGCGCAGGATGTTGAAGCATGACGAGGAGACGGCGTTGACCTGTCTGGTCATGGAGAGGGAGGAGTCCAGGATGAAGCCCAGGTTGCGTGCGTGGTCTGTTGGTTTGGGTGCGTTGCCTAGGGCGGGGGGCCACCAGGAGTCGTCCCAGGCGGAGGGTGAAGATCCCAGGATGAGGACTTCCGTCTTGTCCGAGTTCAGTTTCAGGCGGCTGTTCTTCATCCATTTGGCTACCTCTTTCATCCCTTCGTGGAGGTTGGCTCTGGCGGTGGCGGGGTCTCTGTGGCTGCCTCTTGAACCCCGGTGTAGAACGTAACCTCTGGTAGGATATAAGTTGCGAAAATTTGAGGTATCCATATACTTGCCTCTGCTGGAAGCTGAAAGGTATGATCGGCCGGCCGAGCTCCCCTGCCTTGGCCAGCCCCAGTGAAAACCTGGTCAGTGAGGATGTATTTTATAGTTGCCTGGGTCTTGTTTAGTGAGTTGAACGTTGTTACAAATTTCCCTAGCTCACAAATGAACGGGTCACCAAACAGTCCCTTCTGGGCAATGGGGTCAGCTTCCTATGTGGAAAGGTCCCCCAGTTTGGCATTTGTCCTTATGAAGAGCAAATGGTGCCTCTCTGTCGAGATGGCACAGATCGCATTTCCCAAAAAGATCATGGCTCACTGGGCCCACCCTGACAGAACATCTGGTGAGATCAGGGTACTGGATGCTTTGGTGTCCTTTGCCATGTCTAAGATGAAGGCCAATGGGCCAGAGATGTCTAGTAGCTTATCCTAGCAAGCCGACCAGAACCTTTTCGTACCTTTCTTGGGATCGCGCATATATTTCCTTAAAAAAGTGGTAATGCGCTTGTCAATTTCAGGGGTCTGCACCACATTATCACCTAGAGACAGGTGGGTGCATTCTGCCCAGAGGCAGTTGTGGATCTCCTTATCCATCCGCTTGCGCAGCCTTCCCACAACATTGGTCGGAAATGTGTCACCTGGGGCCGATTGTGATAATCATGGGTGCAGGAGCTGTTTGGGGTCTAGCATATCAGAGGTCTCCTGAGATGCATCACCCATTGGCGTATCAGCGCTAGATTGATAGAGTAAGGGACACCATGGGCAGTACTCCATATTGGGCTCCACCAGTAGCCCTGGTTGGATGGATGGCTGCAGAGCATAGGGAGCTCTAGCGCTAAAGGCTGAGACTGGTCCACTAGGGCCCTCTTCAACCAATCAAAAGCGTTCCCGCTTGTGCTAAGAAAGCGGCGTAGGCTGGTCAGGTGTCTCCGAGATAGCAGGAGCATGAGCCCAAGGGTATCTTCCATCCTCAGGAGGAGTTTAAAGCATACTGAAAAAGATTCTGCTGCAGAGGAGAAACCACCTGTGGAACTGCTTTCAATATAGAGGCATCCATGACCTTGCTAAAGTGATCATCAATTATAAGGTAGGTCATACTATCTTCCTCCAAATAGGTCTCTTCAGTGTGGTTACCCAATATGAAAACATAGGGGTCTAGGGTTACCAGGCTGATTTACAGGGTATGGTACAGGTGGGGGTATCCAATACAGATATTTTATATATGCATGTCCCAAAGGAGAAATAACAGGGCAACCCTGCAGGACACCAGAATCACCCATGTTCTCTCAGGGGTAGGTTATATGTCTGAACTGGTGTCTGCGTGTAACACGCACCAACCTGCCAAAAGCACTATGCCCTGAGGAAAAAACACAGACCCCAATTAGGGGCATCAAAGCTCCAGATGTGAGGAGCAAGATTCCAAGATTACACCCAGCCTCCTTGTCACTAGCAGATCGCCTGATGAATCAGTGTGCCGGCAGCAGAAGATTGAGACGGGCTGAGCGTGCTCGACACGCAGTGCCCTTTAGTGGTCGGAGGACGACACTGCAACAGCCCCAAGCACAAAGGCGGTATTGCCAAGAAAGCAGCCGTGGAGGAGCGACAAACATTCCTGCGGCCCGCTGCAAAGAAAATAGCAAATTAACACCTTTGGCACATAAAACTGCTTGAAACAGGATAAAGTAATAAAGAAATTGCCAAAAGGCCGGGGACAATTATCTCAGCAGCTGGAGCAGCGAAGAAAGAGGAGGGAGCAACAGGGGCAAGGGACTTTCAAGTGGTCCCTGACACTGTTGATTGGACGTTGACTTAATGTTGAACTGTTGACTTTTCCCAGGGTATTATGGGAAATTAAGTCTTGGTTGCCGCTTAATATGGATGCTGTATAAGTAAAAGTGAAGAAAGTACAGCATAATCCTCGCCTCTATTCCTGACATAGAATCAGTGTGACTTGCTTGACTTCACCTAGAGTGATAGATCTTCACTGATCTTTTCAAGCAGTTACTGATCCGAACTTGAGCATGAGTATAGTTATGAAGGAGGTGGCTTTGATGCACAATTCTAATAGGTGTCCCATCATATTAGCTTTAGCTGTCATAAAGCATGATAGAAATAGAGCCGTTGTCAGCCTGGGCATGTTGTTTGGAAACTGATTATTTGCAAAAGTGGTGATAATATCACAATCCTTGAGACAAGCAATTATCCCTTTGGAGAATGAGTTGTTTTTGATCTTTTGAAGTCAGCAGTCAACACAGAAGTCAATGGCTGCAAAATTTCACCTCCAATTTCAATGTTTTTATTTTATGGACTCGGATCAAGCAGGACCTGAACTTGTTTGAAGGAGGAAAGAGAAACATTGATGGTGGAGGGAATGCTGCTAATGTTCGGTCTACGTTTATTATTGTGAGAACTGGAGTTCGGGATGTTTTATATTTTTGTCTTACAGGGCATCAGTAGGTGCTTCGAGTAGAAATCTTTAGTGACTTTAGGGTATCCTAGTTGGATATTTTCTGAAGGATTTTGAAGATGTCATTTGTTTTGTTGATGTCTTGTGAGTACTCTACAATGTAGATCTGTTTAGTTAGGAAGTTAAGACACTGGTCTGCTAAACATAAGTTTTAAGACTTGGGCCCATATTTAGGTTTGTTCTGGGCTTGTTAAATGTTAACAATTATACACCATTAAGGTTACTGTCTCTATATGCATTGTATGTCTCTACTCTGACTAGCAGGGTGGGTGATAACAGTACATTTGCAACAATTCCTCTGAGGAGGAATATGTTTTTCAATCTTATGAAGTTAGCAGAAATCATCGAAAGAGTTCCTACATACTCACTTCTTCTATGGTTTCATCTCCAAGAGTAATGCTTTTGTTTTTTGGGATAGGCGCAAGTGATGATCATATCCCACTTTGAAAGAGGAATGTAAAGCCTAGATGGTGGAAGAGGTGGGATTATAGTGAATGCTCATGATTTTGTGAATTCTATTCCTGTTTTTATTTTTTATCTCATTGAACATGAGGATGTCTTCACATGTTACCTGAAGGCACTGGAGGTGATGGTTCATTAGATGGTGGATCATCATTTGTAGCAGCTTAAGTGTAACTGTACTTATACGGTTTCCTTTGTTTTGTTTTATTACCAATCTTATGTTAGATTAAATGGTATTGTTTTATTGTATTTCATCGCCAATGTTTTTAACTGGTTTTTAAATAATAGTGGGACTTGTATTAGGATTGGGGGTGCAAGAAACTCCTGAAAAATGTATTTTTGTATTGTATATGCTTTTCCCAGAAATGTATTTTTAAGAGATTAAGAATGTGCTTTAAATGATCTAAAGAATAAAATAGTGTAAGCACAACACCTTGATTGTCGTGGGGCATATATTTGACACCTATTGTAGAAGTGTGGACCTCTATACTATGCATGCATAGAGAGTATGGTGTGTTAATACTCAGTGTTGTGTGAGTGAGAGAATAATCTTTCAGGGGAAGTTTTACTTACTGCTAAAATCTCATCACCGCCAGAGGTTTTAAAGCACATCCTTGCAGGCGGCTAGAGGGGCAAGTAAGAATCTTAAAAGCACACCCTCTCTGTGTTAGGAAGCCATGGAGGTTAACCCCTTCGCTGATAGGCCTTTTCCTGCCCTGTGCTAAGCCTTTTTTTGGCTATTTGGGGTAGTTGGTGCTTAGGCCCAGTAACCTTTTGACCACATAAGGTATCCACACCATATTTTGCGTCCTTTTTTCCAACATCATGGGATTCTAAAGGTACCCAGGGTTTGTGGATTCCTCTGCAGGGGATACAGAAATTAGCCAAAATACAGCTAAATTGTGTTTTTTGGGGGAAAAATTGGTAAAAGGGCTACAGATGAAAGTGTCTGGTTTTTTCCCTGCAAATTGTATCAAAAAAGGGGTTGTGGTGATGAAATCACAGTATTCCTAGCTTTCAGGGACAAGCAGACTTTTGTCAGAAAACCAACATTTTGTACACAGTGCTGGCATTTTTCTGGGACATAGCCTATTTTTGCTATTTTATGTGCTTTCAGCCTCTTTCCAGTTAATGGTAGAAATGGGTATGAAAGCAATAATGGATCCTGGAAAGCTGTGCATTTTAAGAAAGTATACAAAATTCTGAATTCAGCAAGTGCTCATCTGTGTAGATCCTTCAAGATTTCTTTATAGAAACTAACCGTTGAATATGGAAAAAATTGAAAATTAGTTGAAAAAAACAGCCAATTGTGTCAACATTTTCACCTGTAACTTCTTCTAATTTTGACAGCTGTAAAAAAGCAATATACTGTTACATCGGCTGGACCGTTCTGGTTGTGGGAATATTTGGACTTGTAGGTTCACTGTTGGACTTGGCCCTTTTGGCAGGTTCACCCCAAAACTTTTTGCATTTTCCTAGCCTGTTTCTGTAACCTGGTGATGGTGATTTTAGGCCTCTGCACACTTTTCACTGTGGTCCAGTATAACATGTGTACGCTCTCTGTGTATGTGTGGTGAGAGTGGCCTGCCCTCCCATAGGAATGCATGCGGAATATGTGTGTCCATGGTAGTTCCTGATGTGTGGGGACTGCAGTGGTGAGTTTGGTATGTGCGAACTCGTGAGATTAAATGCTGTGCGATGATGTGCGCAGATTTATTGTGTCTAGTGTTGAAGTGCCACTTTTAGAAGTTGGCATATCTGTGCAGTGAATGTGAATTGACTGTCTGGCTTGTGATTGGCTGGAGCTGGTTGGTGTGCCTGGCTCCAGGAGTCAGGATGGGTCTGCCCGGTGGTGAATCGGGAGATCTGCATGTTGATGGGAGGAAGGAGTGCACCTGGGACCTGAATAGGGCTGGGCCTTCCCTCCACAATGCTGGCTCTACCCCCTGTGGTGTGTCTGATGTCCCTGACCCATCCTGTGAATAGGCAGAGGTGCTGAGCAAAACAAAGTGCTCCAGAACCAGTTGCATCTTGTTCGCCCCTTGCCTGCACCCTTGTTAACAAAGGGATTAGGCGTATAAAAGAGGGGCTGTGACCCCATTATTTTGTTCTTGTCTTGCACTTGAAACTACCAGGGGAGTGCTGCTGCCGGGGCCCAGGGGAAGGCTTGCCTCCCTGGGCCCTGCCCTGCCCCTGGATTCCTGGAGGACTTTTCTTTGTTGGGAGCTGTTGGCTCCATCCTTAAATGCTCCAGGACCTTGGGGACCTTTTGCTGCTCTTTTACTTTGCCTGAGCGCCTAGGGAGCACTGTATTTTGAATGCCCCAAGGAAGGAGAAATGCACTGCCTTAGCAGCGTGGGGCTGCCTGATGAGGAAAGGGAATCCCCGGCGATGGATTCCCCAGTAATACTGCAGAGAGCGGGTGCCCACCCTGCATTGTAGTGCCTCAGCTGGCGGTATCCTACCTCGCTTTATTCGTCTTTTGTGTGGCCTAGCGGGAGCCTACCCCGCTTATGGTGTCATTTGAATTACGGGTGCCACCCCATTTATGCCGCCGAAGTCACCGCCGTGGCCCGTCCCAAAAACAGGAAGTCAGGCGATGTTTTGCCTGCTGGTGGGCGGGACTTCCGGTTTCGCGGGCGAAGTCGGTGGGTGGGACTACTGGTTTCGCGCAGTACTTCCCTCGTGAAACCGGAAGTCCCGCGCCTGCCGCCGGCACCAGAGAAAAGGAGGGAGACTCCAGGCGGGTGCCTACCCCGCGCTGGACTGTGCCCGGGGAAGAAGAAGTAGCACAAGTGTTGCGGGGCTCCCATGTGCTTGGGGGAGTCCCGGAAGAAGAGTTGGCCCGGAGCCACGAAGGCTCCACATCCTAAGTCCCGGTCCCGAGATGAGGGACCGGGGTGGGAATATTAGGACTTGTAGGTTCACCAAGAACCCGACGAACCCAGAGCCAATAACTGAGCAGTAACTTGCAATGGTTTTCTATTTTGTACCGGGTATATAGCAGGGTATATAGCAATTATTCTGGGAAAATGTATACATGGAAAAATCGGTATGAAAGACACCTATGTATTTCTGAAATGGGAACACAATATAGAGTGTAGAAACAGTAGATATTTGCACATTTCCAGAATTGGGAATACCCATACTAGCATGAGAATTATAGGTCATTTTTCAAAATGACTTCTTTTTTACAGATTGTCTTTCATTTGGAAGGCAGAAATGCATTGAAAGTCAATAGGTAATAACAGTTCCTCTACTATTCTGTATTACCCTAAGTCTCCTGATACAAATGGCACCTCACTTGTGTGGGTAAGCCTAGTGCCAATGACAGGAAACGGCTCCAAACGCAACATAGACAGACCACATTTTCACATTGAAAAATACCCTTTTTTTGCAAAATGCCTAGCTGTAGTTTTTTAACCCTAGCTCTGCCGGAACCTAAGGAAACCTATACATTTTTTAAAACTAGACACGCAGGGAAAACCAGGATTGAGTGACTTGACTTGCTTGCACCAAGTTCTGTTACCCAGAATCCCTTGCAAAGCTAAAAAATTGTCAAAAAAAAACAGATTTTCCTCACATTTCTGTGGTGGAAAGTTCTGCAATCTGTGTGGATCCACAAAATTCCACCCACCCTGCATATCACAAAGGCTTCTGAGAAAATGGTATCTCACTTGTGTGGGTAGGACCAGCGCCCGTGACAGGAAATGGTGCAAGACGCAACGTGGACACACCACATTTTCACAGTGAAAAATGACCTTTTTTTGCAAAGTGCCTAGCTGTCGTTTTTTAACCCTTGCTGTGCCGCCACCTAGGGAAACCTAGCAAACCTATACATTTTTTTAAAATAGATACCCAGGGTAATTCAGGATGGGGTAACTTCTTTGGCTCTCACCAGGATCTGTTACCCAGAATCCCATGCAAACCTAAAGAATTGTAAAAAAAAACAAATTTTCCTTACATTTCTGTGGTGAAAAGTTCTGGAATCTGCGTGGATCCACAAAATTCCACCCACCCCTCATTCCTCAAAGTCTTCAGAGAAAAATGGTTCCTCACTTGTGTGGGTAGGCCTAGTGCTCGTGACAGGAAGCGGTGTAAAACGCAACGTGGACACACCACATTTTTAGAGTGAAAAATGACCCTTCTTTTGCAAAGTGCCTACCTGTAGTTTTTTAACCCTAGCACTGCCGGCACCTAGGGAAACCTAGCAAACCTATACATGTTTGACAACTAGACACCCGGGAAAATCTAGGATGGGTTGACTTGACTGTATCTCACCAGGTTCTGTTACCTAGAATCCCTTTCAAACCAATAAAATTGTCAAAACAAATTATATTCCTCACATTTCTGTGGTGGAAAGTTCTGGAATCAGTGTGGATACACAAAAGTGCACCCACCTCGCATTCCCCAAAGTATTTCAAGAAAAATGGTACCTTACTTGTATGCGTGGGTCATGTACCCGTGACAGGCAAGGGCCCAAAATGTATTAAGGGGACATCAAAATTACCTCAAATTTTGATGAATAAATCTTTTTTTTCCCAAATATCTGTGTGGGACAGTTCTGGAATCTGCGTGGATCCACAATTTTCCTCCCACCCAGCGTTCCCCCAGGTCCCCCAATAAAAATGGTACCTCTCTCGCGGGGGTGGGTCAAGAACCCCAACAGGCAAGGGCCCAAAACCTATTTAGGCGACATAAAGATTATCTATCACAAACCAACCTAGTTTTGCAAAGTGGGTCCCATGAGTTTTTTGCCCGGAACTCGGGGGCAATCTAGGGAAACCTTACAAAACCACACATTTCTGGAAACAACCCACCCACGCGGGTGAGGTATAATTTTTATCAGGAGACCTGGGAGAACGCTGGCTGATAGGAAATTTTTGGGTGGGTCAAGTACCCGCGACAGGCAAGGGACCAAAACGTATTGAGGAGACACCAAAATGAGCTATCACAAAACAACCTGGGTTTGCAAGGGGGTGATCTGGGTTTTTGGCCCTGGGCTCGGTGGCATCCTGGAAAACTACCAAACCCACACATTGTTGAAAACTAGACACCCAGGGGAGTCCATCGAGATATGTCTTGCGCGGGTCCCCCAACGTTTTCCTACCCAGAATGCCCTGTAAACCTCAAATTTAGCTGAAAAAATCACTTTTTCCTCAAATGTCTGTATAGGAAGGTTCTGGAATCTACATGGATCCACAAATGTCCTACTACCCAGCATTTCCCCAGGCCTACCGATAAAAATAATGCCTCACTCGCTTGGGTGGGTCGAATACCCGCAGCAGGCAAGGGCACAAAACGTATTGAGTATGCATCAAAATGACCTTTCACAAAACAACTTGACCATGCAAGGGTGGTGACCTGGGTTTTTTGCCCCGGGCTCGGTGGCCATCTTGGAAAACTTCCAAACCCACACATTTCTGAAAACTAGACACCCAGGGTAGTCCAGCGAGGTATGGCTTGCATGGGTCCCTTAATGCTTTTTCCTACCCAGAATGCCCTGTAAACCTCACATTTAGCTGAAAAAAACACATTTTCGCATATTCTTGTGTGGTGTCCTACCCCACAGCATTCTCCTTAGTGTCCTGAGTAAAATGATACCTCACTCAGGTCTCCAGCGGAGGGATTTCCTGAGCAGGCACTCATGACAGAATTGTTCCGTCATGAGCACACTAGAACTTATGCTCATGATGGAACGATTCCGTCATGAGCACAGAAGGGGTTAAACACTCCTCCCCAACCCTATGTTCTCCCCTACTCAAGCCTTTGTTAGTCCTCAAACCAATTTCCCATTAGCCCATACAATTTTTTCTCGGAGTTTAAGACCTAAACCCAGTCTCCAAACCCATTTCCAACAACTTTGGCCTGCGTCACGGTGGAATTTTCTGTGCCAATGGTGTACAAATGCCTTCATAATGAACCTCGGCCTTGGAGATCAGGGTGATGTTGCTGCCAATGTGGGCATCCCAGCGCCGGGTTGGGAATGCTCCCCTGGTCCGATTGGAGAACAAAACCTACCTAGAAGAGAATTTCACAGGGAAACTCCAGTTATGCCAACATGGCCGCCTTTATCCCCCTGTGATTGAAATGGACACTGGGTTGCCATCTGTTTGTCTCGCGAGAAGACAGTATCCAAAATAAAAAAACATTGAGCGTTGATTTGCGCATCAGCGGCTGTGCATTGGGTGGGCTTTGTCTTGAGTGACTGCCACATTGCTTCCAGGCAAAGCTAAGTCTCTACCGTTAGGATTGAGCAACACATCCAAGACATGTTCTACTTTCAATTGGCAACTCCTAGTTTTGACTGGAAATAACTTGGCCACCTATGAGAATGGCCCACTCCACAAGAGACCTTTTATTTTTGATTCCCATAGGAGGAGTGCACCGTTTTTTCGACCAGTACGTCATTTACATAAACATGTTGAAATTGGCAAGGGCTTTAGAGTCGTACAGAAAATAATTATATAATGATTTTTTGATGTAATAAAGCATCGTCGAACCGACGGACATGGCTGCACTCTAACGCGGCTCCGCAGCCCTTGCTGTCTATCCTGCAAGGAATCCAGCGTAAATCCTAAATCTACCCCCTGGCCGAAGGGGGTCCTGACCCCAGCACACACAAGCACTGATATTAGGCGAATTTCTTATGGAAGATTCACAATTACATCGAAGCGCCTCCTCAGCGGCCGGAGCTCCGAGCAAGAAAATGGCGTTGGTCCCTGACTCCACTATCTATTGTGGTGGGGGTGACGGAGGGCCGGCGCACTGCAACCGTTGGGGGCAGCGATCGCCACAAACGGAGGCACACCGTCCAGGCAGGGAGCGGACTTGGCTTTGCCCCAGATGGCAGTGATTGGTGACTGTATAAAAGGTGAACTATCTAGAGTAAGGCTATACCTATCTTAACCTGAATGGGAGGAAGGAAAGCGCTATTTGTTTAATTACCCTCACACACCCTAGTGGTTTCATGCTTCATCATTGGGTCACCCCAACGCCTTCAAGTCGGGGTGGGCTCAACCACAATGTTGGGAGCTCTTTTGATAAATAAAGACCAGGGGATTAAAGATTAAAATACCTCAGACAGACCCTGGTTCCCTTTATTCTTGGGTCTGTCCGGGTTGTTAAAAACTCTTAAAAGCAGGTCTATAGGAGTGTTATGGTCCGAAGACCCTAGTGCCAATATGTTTCAGGCCTGGGTTGGCCGTGTAGGTCCTGGACTTTCTTCAGGGCAAAGGTTACCCCCCCTGGGAAATACCCCCTGGGAAATACAGTGATGGGAGTCCCTATCCTGTCAATAGAGCGAGGGCAGAGTAGCTGCTCCTCATGTGTATGTAACAGATAACTTATCAGTTATGTGTGATCCTCCATCTGTGAACATAAACAAAGAACAAAGACAGACAGCCACACAATATTATGAATGCATCTTAACAGTATTACTGTTGTGCTTCTTACCATTTAGGTGTGCGATAGAGACCAAACATAATAAATGCCTTAATCATGTGCAAGTCCATGTCATCAGTCTCATCCCCTTTTGTGCCACTCACATCTTTATCTGTAACACTCGGGTTCTATGTGGCAGATTACTGTGTGGTGGTGATTTTATTCGCATGCTAACACTATCTGCGTACTAGTATGTGCATTCCAGAGTGTCAACACCGCATGCCAGTCTCTACAAACAGTTGAACACTGCTATCATTCCAAGTGTGAGCATTTAAAAGTAAAAGAAACTTAATACATTCCTAAAGTTTCACAGAGCGACTTCATGTACTCATATTCGTTCATTCATGTCCTTACCCTCGTTGGGGAGGCAAATTGCTTCGCATAGGACCGGTAGGCTGCTTTGGGTGGTCCTGTAGCAATTATCGTTGTGGAGAGGATTTTAGGTAAGTGGAGAAAAGGAGAGGAAGTGGAAACCTCAATAACGGGGACATTAGCCTTCGAGGAAGCAGTAGTCAAAGAGGTTAAAGAACTCCAACCAAAGAGGAACACATTCAACAATCTGAACAACACAAAACGTACAGCCTTTGAAAAATTGAAAAACAGAACAGAAATCGTCATAAAACCGGCTGATAAGGGTGGAGCAACAGTGGTTCAAAGTACGAATGCCTACAGGAATGCATGCCTGAATCTTCTGGCTGATAACAAGTTCTACAAAATGATCAACCGTGATGTTACACAATGGCTAAAGACAACAATATCTACACTAACGGCAGAAGCTCTGGAGAAGGAATGGATCACCAAAAAAGAACATGATTTTCTCAATCAAGAGGATACAAGAACACCGCTGTTCTACACGATACCAAAAATTCATTAAGGGAAAATGCCACCACCGGGCAGACCAATTGTTTCGGGAATAGGACCCGTCCTCGAACCCTTGTCAAAATACACAGACTGTTTTTTACGTCCTTGTGGTCACACGTATAACATCATATGTACAAGAATCAAAACACCTTTTCAACCTCTTGACTAACATTGAGTATGACCCAGAGGAAAACATTGTGGTATGTCTAGACGTGGAGGCACTGTATACCAGTATACCACAAACTGAGAGCATTAAGGTACTAGAGAATCTCCTTAAACAAGAAGATTGGCAATGGGCTGCACCAATAGACTGGTTTGTCACTTTGATATGCTTGGCACTCACTGAGAACTTTTTTAAGTTCGAAAACCAGTTATACCTCCAAATACATGGAATTTCAATGGGCAGTACATTTGCTCCTAGCATTGCCTGCCTGTATATGAAGTACTGTTAGTTGACCCGTGCACACCCGGCTGATAAACTCTTGTGACTTCGTGGAATTCTCAATTCTTACCTCTTAGAGCACGTTTTGTTTATCTTTATTAAATACTGAATGAACACAATTACACGCCGATTTAGGTTTATCGATCACATGAATCTTTCATGTTCACAGCACCTCGTTGGTTTTAGATGAGCACTAATAGCAGTACTCGTTTTTTTGAGATGAGCACCATTGGTAGTAGAATACGATTACAGCCTTTGTTTAACCAGTGATTTAATAGAAAATTCTTGTTGATTATTTTTTGCTTATTACCATGGTAATATTGTACTTAGTAAATAAGAGAGAGAGTACCCCACTGTCACCAGGGAACAGGGTACAATGACAACTAGGTCAGAGGGAAATCCCTGGGAATGTACTATAGCACTATAGCAGTTGTTTGCTATATTGCTGTATAGATTCTAACCATTCATGTGATCATTCATTCTACTATTCTAACACGGGCAATAATTCCCCAACAGCGGGGAACAATAGTTCAAGAGTTCCACACTAAAAAGTGAACGTTCACAGTCTGTTTATTTTATTATAAAGTAAAAAACCTCTGGTAACACAAAATTGCAAAGAAATCAATTAAAAGTTCAGAGACAAATCTTTGAACAGGTACAGTAAAATTTAGACAAATAAATAACAGTTCATTTTACAAGGAAAACATTATCACAGTCAATAAAAATTATGCATCACAGGAGAAGAATAATAATCACAGATTGCACAAGAAAAACAATATCACAATAAATGAAAATTATGCAACACAGGAGAAGAATAATCGTCACAAATACAATATAGAAACAAATAAATCCTATTCACAAACCCCCTAACATTGTGGCCTTAGGATACTCCTGCCACTTTTCTGAATCCACTGGCCCTTTCTTAGATATTGGTGGGATAGTAAACAGTATTAAAAATACATTAACATCTGTTACTCCCTTGGCCTTGTTTGGATTTTTTAACAAATGCGTCGACGCGTTTCGGTGTTATATTACTCGATGTTGTAACACCTTCATCAGAACCTGCCATCTCTTTGGGGTCACCGGCTTGTGGATGTATATTTAAAAGTCTCCCATTTCTCTTGTGGCCAAAACCCTTGGTGAGAAGATAGCCGTCCGGCACCTTCTTCGGACTAAGGCTGTAGAGTTTTTTCTCAGAGGGAGAAGAACGCGGCAGAGGCACTACGAAACCCGTGAACAGGACATATCCAGTCCCTAAGCGAGAGAAAATAATCCTTATATGCCCGTTCACGAGAACTTTTTAACTCATATAAAGATATCGGCCAATAAAGATTTTTTTTAAGGATTCCAATCCATGGAGGTGTCCTAAATCATCCTGATTGTTGAAGAAAAGAAAGACTCACTGATTTTGAGGAGTGGCACTAACCCTTAGGTATATTCAAAAAAACTCTACAGCCTTAGTCCGAAGAAGGTGCACGGACGGCTATCTTCTCCCCAAGGGTTTTGGCCACAAGAGAAATGGGAGACTTTTAAATATACATCCACAAGCCGGTGACCCCAAAGAGACGGCAGGTTCTGATGAAGGTGTTACAACATCGAGTAATATAACACCGAAACGCGTCGACGCATTAGTTATCAAATCCAAACAAGGCCAAGGGAGTAACAGATGTTAATGTATTTTTAATACTGTTTACTATCCCACCAATATCTAAGAAAGGGCCAGTGGATTCAGAAAAGTGGCAGGAGTATCCTAAGGCCACAATGTTAGGGGGTTTGTGAATAGGATTTATTTGTTTCTATATTGTATTTGTGACGATTATTCTTCTCCTGTGTTGCATAATTTTCATTTATTGTGATATTGTTTTTCTTGTGCAATCTGTGATGATTATTCTTCTCCTGTGTTGCATAATTTTTATTGACTGTGATAATGTTTTCCTTGTAAAATGAACTGTTATTTATTTGTCTAAATTTTACTGTACCTGTTCAAAGATTTGTCTCTGAACTTTTAATTGATTTCTTTGCAATTTTGTGTAACCAGAGGTTTATTACTTTATAATAACATAAACAGACTGTGAACGTTCACTTTTTAGTGTGGAACTCTTGAACTATTGTTCCCCACTGTTGGGGAATTATTGCCCGTGTTAGAATAGTAGAATGAATGATCACATGAATGGTTAGAATCTATACAGCAATATAGCAAACAACTGCTATAGTGCTATAGTGCATTCCCAGGGATTTCCCTCTGACCTAATATTGTACTTAGAACAATATATGTCGTTTTGTTTAGATGCTCCCCGACGAAGGGCAATGCCCCAAATGCATTGGAGCGAATTCAAACATATATGAAATGGAATGAAAAATATATGTTTTTCAACATAAACACTATTGTTTTTGAAAAGAATATGATATATCTGAAGGAAGGAAGAATAAATCTTTGAAAACGAATTCATGTTCTCCTGTAATGAATAGAGGAGGATTATTTCCCAAATATTGGAGTGCCCTATGGGATGTTATCAGTTTTCAACTGACCACACTTCATATACATCTGCCTGTATATGAGCCATTTCGAGGACCAATACGTATGGACAACAAATCCATACACGAATAACATATGTAAATGGTACAGGTACATCGATGATGTCCTTCTAATTTGGAAAGGCGATAGTCACAGTCTCAATCAATTCACAGACTGGACCAACAGTTTGAATCCACATCTGCGCTTCACCATGGACATGAACAGAGAAAAAATCATTTTTTGGACACCAATCTAACAGGTGATGGTACTATGGTTAGCTCTCTATACACAAAACCTACTGACAGAAATAGCCTGTTAAGGTTTGACAGTGCACACCCACGTTCCCTCAGAGATAATCTTCTGGTACAAAAAAGAGGCTCAAATCCTGACAGGGAAACTAAAACAAAAAAAGTACCTGTGAAGATTATTGAAAAAGCAAAGAAGAGAGCATGTAATACCCCTAGAGAGGCCCTACTTGAAATCCACGAGAGGACACAACCAGATAAAATAATCTGTGTCAATCAATCAATCAATCAGAGTACTTGTTAAGCGCGCTACTTACCCGTGAGGGTCTCAAGGCACTGAGGGGAGGGTGTGCCGCTACTGCTCGAAGAGCCAGGTCTTGAGGAATCTTCTGAAGGCGAGTAGGTCTTGGGTCTGCCGTAGGTGGGTAGGGAGGGTGTTTCAGGTCTTGGCGGCGAGGTAGGAGAAGGATCTGCCGCCGGAGGTTGTTCGTTGGATGCGGGTGACATCGGCGAGGGCGAGGCTGGCGGAGGGGAGCTGGCCGGTCGGGGTGTAGAAGTTGAGTCTGCTGTTCAGGTAGGCTGGTCCGGTGTTGTGGAGTGCTTTGAGTGCGTGGGTGAGGAGCTTGAAGGTGATCCTCTTGTCGACGGGAAGCCAGTGTAGGTCTCTCAGGTGGGGGATGATGTGGCTGCGGCGGGGAATGTTGACGATCAGTCGGGCGGAGGCGCTTTGGATGCGTTGTAGGTGTTTAGCTGGGATTCTTGCGAAGAGTGCATTGCCGTAGTCCAGTCTGCTGCTGACGAGGGCCTGTGTCACGGTTCTTCTTGTTTCGGTCTGGATCCACTTGTAGATCCTGCGGAGCTTGCACAGGGTATTGTAGCAGGAAGAGACGGCGTTGACTTGTTTAGACATGGAGAGGGAGGACTCAAGGATGAATCCTAGGTTGTGTGCATGGTCTGTGGGTGTTGGGGCTGCTCCCAGTGTGGTCGGCCACCAGGAGTCGTCCCAGGCTGAAGGGGTGGGTCCGAGGATGAGTACCTCCGTCTTGTCCGAGTTTAGCTTCAGACGGCTGTTCTGCATCCAGTCGGTGACGGCCTTCATTCCCTTGTGGAGGTTGGTTTTGACGGTGTGTGGGTCCTTGGTGAGGGAGAGGATGGGCTGGGTGTCGTCGGCGTAGGAGATGATGTTGAGGTCGTGTTAGCGGGCCACTTGTGCGAGGGGGGCCATGTAGATGTTGAACAGCATCGGGCTGAGGGTTGAGCCCTGGGGGATGCCGCAGATGATGTTGGTGACCTCGGATCGGAAGGGCGGGAGGCGGACGCTCTGGGTTCTGCCGGAGAGGAAGGACGTGGTCCAATCCAGGGCCTTCTCTTGGATTCCGGCTTTTAGGAGGTGTGTCTTTAGAGTGTGATGGCAGACCGTGTCGAAGGCGGCAGACAGGTACAAGAGGATGAGGGCTGATATTTCGCCGTTGTCTAGTTGGCGCCTGATGCCGTCTGTGGCGGCCATGAGGGCTGTCTCAGTGCTGTGGTTTCGACTGAACCCTGACTGGGACGGGTCCAAGATCTTGCTGTCTTCCAGGTGGCAGTCCAGTTGCATGTTGACGATTTTCTCAATGACCTTCGCCAGGATTGGGAGCAGGGAGATGGGCCGGAAGTTCTTGAGCTCTAAGGGGTCCGCCTTGGGCTTCTTGAGGAGGGTCCTGATTTCGGCGTGTTTCCAGCTTTCCGGGAATGTCGCTGTTTCAATGGAGATGTTGATGACCTTCCGTAGTTGGGGTGCGATGGCAGCATCTGCTTTGTTGAATACGTGGTGTGGGCACGGTCCGATGGAGATCCTGAGTGGATGGAGTTCATGACTTTGCGTGTCTCGTTGTTATTGACGTTGGACCAGGAGGTCAGGCGGTTGGCGCTGGTGGTGTTCACAGGGGAGGTGGGGTCTGGCGTAGTCGGGGTGGTCATGGTGTTGAAGCTATCATGGATGTCAGCAATCTTGCGGTGGAAGAAGATGGCCAGTGATTGCACAGTTCTTGTGAGGGCGGTATGTCGTTGGCATTGGTGCTGGGGTTGGAGAGTTCCTTTACGATGCTGAAGAGCTCTTTGCTGTCGTGTGCGTTGTTATCCAGGCGGTCTTTGAAGTAGGATCTATTGGCTAATCTGGTGAGGTGGTGATGTCTGGAGTGTTCCTCTGAGGGTGGTGGTGCGGTAGGTGTGGATCCGGAAGTGCAGGTGTTCAGCGGTGTTAAGGGTGTTGTCTGCGTGGGTGGCGACCTTGAGTGTGGACTTGTGGACGATGGCTATTCCTCCTCCGATTCTGTTGGCACGATCCCTGCTGGTGATCTTGTAGCTGTCCGGGATGGCTATGGCGATGTCGAGCACCGAGGATTCGTTCCACCTGGTCTCGGTCAGGAAGGCCACGTCTGGGGCGGAGGTGTCGAGCAGATCCCAAAGCTCGACGGAGTGTTTGGGTGTGGAGCGGGTGTTGAGGCGTATGCAGAGGAGGTGTTTGGGTCCGGTCCTTGGAGGTTCTATCGCAGATGAAGCTGCAGGTGTGGCAGGTGAAAGGTCCGTGAGTCCGTTTCGGTGTGGCTTGGAAGCAGGTGTGGTTTCAGCCAGCGTTGAGTGTGTGGAGGGTGCTGGCGTCGTAGCAGAGTCTGGTGTTGTGGTGTTCGCATGGTCCAGGGGTTCTGGTGCTGGGTGTGGTCCAGGCATGGATGGGCGCAGACGGGCTTGCCTTTGGAATGCCTTTGGCGCGCCAGCGGCGCGGCCGCTGCGCGGCCTCCATAAGAGGTAGGTAGGGAGGGAGGAACAGCTGGGAGGCGGGAATGGGTGGTGGCCAATGGGTGTCAGGGGGCGGGCCGCAGGGACACAGCAGCGGGAACGAGGGAGCGGGAGACGGGGGCGGCAGGAGCAACGAGGCAGCTAGCGGCTGTGTGGTGGCGTGGGGAGCGACCTGCCTACGAGCAGGGTCAAAGTGTCACTACATACGACTCTTCTTCTTATGATGTGAAGAAAATAATTAACAAGAAATGGCCTATACTCACGTCTAACAAACTCGCCTATGAGAAACCTATGTTCCCATTCAGAAGAAATAAAAGCTTGAAAGACACATTAGTCCACACTGACACATTTAAACCAAAAAATAGCAATCAATTGACACTGTGGAACAATTTTTCAGTCATGGGACATTATCCCTGTGGAACATGTATAGTCTGCCAATTCACTGAACATACTAAAAGCCTTGATTTAGGCCTACACTCCCCATGGGAACAGAGGTCCCACACAAATTGTAATTCAGATTCAGTAGTTTACCTTATCAGGTGCCCATGTGACCGGGCCTACGTAGGCCTGACAAGTCGAAAGTGAACATAGAAGCACGATTGGACGCGCAATAACAGCAACTAAACTCACAGCCCACTACAGAGAGAAACAACATAAAGACACAGATATAAGATGGACAGTTAGAGAAAAAGTGAAAGGCACAGGCAACTTACAGAAGAAACTCTTAGAAAGAGAACCACGCTGGGTATACCGTCTAAGGACTTATGAGGTTGGTCTGAACGACTCCATTCCCTGGAGCCAACTGAAAAAATGAGAAAAACCACACATCTGCCTTCCCAGATCAACCCTGTTTACAAAGTAGCCGTCATCAGACCTATGTTGTACAGATAAGGAGTACTATGAGATATGACCACATCATAATGTGTTCACAAACCTGAAATTGTACCCATTTATTTAAAACGAATAACGTAGTGGGGTCAATCTGGTCTGTTCACACGAGCTAACTGAACAAATGAAATGGATGCAAACATACTCCGAAATCATTCGAACCTCAGAACTAAAACTTCCCTAAAGGAACTACAAATCCCATGAATAAACTACTAAACAGAGTTCCTATTTCTATTCTAAAAACCCAAAATATGTCCGATTTTTAATTCAAGTCACATAGTGGGGCCAATCTTGTCTGATTAAAAGATCCAACTTGAACAGAAAAGCTGGATATAATGATGTACCGATATCTATCAGGACATGGCACTACAATGTCACTCAAGGAACTCCATTTCCCACGAGTGATACTAGCGCCTCACGCTGGAAACATTGTGATGCCATGACTTCATTTCCAGGTGCGTTTTGTTTTCAATCGATAGCTCTTCCCGCGCTACCTTCCAAAACTTAAACGCCGATCCCCGGAGGTTGTACGCGCAAGCAGAGAACCGGGTCCAAATAGGTTTTAGAGGCGGATGGGACTTTGATTCCAAGTAAGTACTATGCGCTGCGTATGGACACATTTTGTGTCAACAAGGCGAGGCCAGTAGAAGGGTCCATTCCCCTTTATGTCCCCGTTATTGAGGTTTCCACTTCCTCTCCTTTTCACCACTTACCTAAAATCCTCTCCACAGCGATGATTGCCACAGGATCACCTATAGCAGCCTACTGGTCCTATGTGAAGCAATTTGCCTCCCCAATGAGGGTAAGGACATGAATAAATAAATATGAGTATGTGAAGTCGCTCTGTGAAACTTTAGGAATGTATTAAGTTTCTTTCACTTTTAAATGCTCACACTTGGAATGATAGCAGCGTTCAGCTGTTTGTAGAGACTGGCACGCGGTGTTGACACTCTGGAATGTACACATACCAGCACGTAGATAGTTTTAGCATGTGAATAAAATCACCACCACACAGTAATCTGCCACATAGAATTTGTGTGTTACAGATAAAGATGTGAGTGGCACAAAAGGGGATGAGACTGATGACATGGACTTACACATGATTATGGCATTTATTATGTTTGGTCTCTTCCGCACACCTAAATGGTAAGAAGCACAACAGTAATACTGTAAAGATGCATTCATAATATTGTGTGTTGTCTGTCTTTGTTCTTTGTTTATGTTCACAGATGGAGGATCGCACATAACGGATAAGTTATCTGTTACATACACACGAGGAGCAGCTACTCTGCCCTCGCTCTATTGACAGGATAGGGACTCCCATCACTGAATTTCCCAGGGGGAGTAACCTATGCCCTAAAGAAATTCCAGGACCTACACGGCCAACCCAGGACTGAAATATGTTGCCACTGGGGTCTTAGGACCATAACACTCCTATAGACCCGCTTTTAGGATTTTTTAACAACCCGGACATACCCAAGAATAAAGGGAGGTCTTTAAATCTTTAAACCCCCTGTACCAGAAGGGAGGATTACTTTAAAGAAGCTAAGATCTTGCAAACCAAATTGTCAATGAGAAATTATCCATACAGACTTGTGAAACGCTCGATGAAACGGGCCTGGTATTATGACTGACAGGCCCTATTACAACCTAAAATCCAACAAGATAATTAATGCGATTCGATCACATGTGTAACCACTTTCGGATCAGAATCAAACATAATCAAAAAGATAGTGACCAAAAATTGGCACCTCATACAGAAAATTGAACCTCAGCTTAAGGCACCACGGTTCGCTTTCAAAAGATCACGTAATCTGAGAGATCATCTTGTAAAAGCATACAAGGAACCAATTGCTAGTACAATCCAAAATATGTGGGGATTAATGCCTGTTGTGGGTCACTTTCCATGTGGTTCTTGTGTAGCTTGCCAAACAACATCAGTTGTAAAGTCCTGTATGATAAATGGAAAAAATTGGGTACTGCATCAACATTCAAATGGTTTAACAAGAAACGTCATTTACTGTATACAATGTCCTTATGACTTGTATTGTATAGGTAAGACCACACAGGAAATTTAAAACAAATGTACAACACCAATCTCGTATACGTTGCAAAGTGGAGACTGCATAATGCTTTAGAATTAGATTGGCCCGTGCACAGCCTGAAATTCAAAAAGTTGAGTCAAAGGTGTTCAAATTCAATAGGTGCTTCTAAGGTGTCGCCCTCCACCCTGGGGCGAGTAAAGAAAAGTGTGAATAAGTGCGATCAATTGAAAACTGATGGCATCCCTTAGGGCACTCTGATTAATGGTGTAATCCTCCTCTTGTAATCAGAAGATAAACATGGGTAGTTTTCAAGGGTTTTATTTGCTTTTTGTCAATTATATTCACTTTATGTCCATTGTCAATAAAGTTTTGTTGCAAAAAACATTATTCAATCCAATTCCATGGATATACATTGTTAAATCCAGCTCCAATGCATTTTCCGCTTCTGCCCTTCATCGGGGAGCATCTAAAGCAAAACGACATACATTGCACAATAGGTAAAGTGTATAATGTCACAAATGAAATTAATAGAAACGCCTATGATGATATTCAAAACGAACGGTGTGACTAAACTAGGATGTGCAATTACCGAGTTATAAACGAGTGAAAAAAGGAATGGGGAGTTTATCGCTATAAGCGCCAGCATTGTATACGCCAAGTAAGGCTCGTGCTGGTGCAGTTAGACAAATCCAGGTGAACAGACAGATTTGTGTGAGACGAGTAAAAATCAAAGTTCGTGGAAGAAAACAAGTCGGAAAGTTTAAAACAACTCGTGGTGTTTCTTAAAAAGCATGCAACTGTGACGGCGCGAGAAACGCTGCTGAGCACATGGGAAGTGCTGGCGTTTACTTACAAGATTAAACGTGGTTGGAAAAGTAACGAAGTTCAGCGGTGTCCTCTAAATCGTAGGTGTGTGGTCAAACTTTATCGTAACAATCCGGGCTTCATGGAAAAAGCCGAGAGGTATGCCGGTCACGTGACTAAAAAGCAAAGGTATAGAAAGTGGACTGGCGAGTGAGAATGTACTAAGGAAACAAAGTAAAATTAAAATAACTGGTTTGTGTAAAAAAAAACGACAAATACACACAAAACATGAGTACAAATACAGAAAAAGATAATGAATATGATAATAACTGGAAAATTATTAATAATAGGATAGATGAATTCACGTTCAAGGGGTAGTCCAGAACGTGCGAGCCCATAGGTATGAGCTAAATGTCATGGTATAAGTAAATCACGAGTAACATGAGAATTCAATGCGCTCATTGAGTCCATGTGGTTTGATTGAATTAAGTCTATAAATCCAATGATTTTCACGTTGGAGTAGCATTTTATTGTTGTCTCTTCCTTCTACTTAAAGGACAACTTCTTAAACCATAAATTTGAGTTGTGAGATATTATGGTTCATTTCAGTGAAATGACATGCTACTGATGATCTAAGGTTGTTGGTCCTGATATTGGATTTATGTTCGTTTAGACGGGTTTTGAGTTTGCGTTCTGTCTTCCCAATATATACCTTGCCACATGGGCATTTGAGTAAGTATATTAGATTGTTGGTGTCACAAGTAGCAGTTACATTCAAAGTTATGTCGTATCCCTTCATGGGATGTGTGACCTTGTCTCTTGGGATTATGTTTAAGCATGGGCGAATTTTGCGAATCTTGCGTTCGCGAATTTTGCGAATTTGCGAACTTGCAATCCGCAATATCCGCGAATTCTCGCGAATTTGCGGATTTTTTTTTTTGTGTTCGCAAGGGTTTCTGCCAGTTCGCGAGGATTTGGTACTAGTTCGCAATTGCGAACTTACTTGTCGGCTCGCAACGGTCGCGACTATGTTGTTTCTACGTCTGGTTCATCATCACAGCCTCCCAGCACCCTCTGTTTCACCACTGCCACCCTCTCTTTGTCCCATGCCACCCTCTGTTACATCAATGCCACCCTCTGGTTCATCATCACTGTAGATGATGGGGGGGGAAAAGCAAGCACACTTGCCCTGCTTCAACTGACATGAATTAATTTGGGGTTAGTTTATTAATGTGTCACTGTTTTAGAATTCCAGGTCTGGCACCTGCTTCCTTATCAGTAATTTGCTTTCTGTTGCAGTGCAATTTTTTTTTCCAGGACCTTTGTGGCCTACTTCTAGCTATTCTATGAGCCTGCTGTGAGGGTCAGAGCAAGGTCATACAATTGTTGCAACTAGCAACTGAACTCTGGAGTGGCCCCAGTCAGGAAGCACTACAGTGAATTGTTACTAATGATGAGTTTGAACTCTTGCACCTGCCGATTGCTTTCAGTTTTGCAAAACTCGTTTTTCTGCAATTTGGCGGGATTCGCGGGGCGCAAACACGCGCGAGATCGGATTCGGAAGCCGCGAATTTGTGCGAATATGCGATTTCTTTTTTTGTGGCGTGTTAGTTTGCAAGGTTTTGTGCGTTTTCTCGAGCCGCTTGTAACGCAAGGCGTGAAGTTACCCTCGCGGTCGTTCAAGGGCGCGGGCATCTTGTTTGCATGACGTATTTCTGTTTCCGGGCGCGAAGTGTAATCTCGCAAGTGTGCGGCTTGCAAGTACAATTTCGCGAGTGTTCGCGATGAACATCTCGCGCGAACTTACCCGCGCGGTCGTGAACGGGCGCGGCCATCTTGTTTCTCATTCATTGCTATGGTTCTGGGCATGCTTCTTCTATCCTCTCTAAATCTGTGCCATCCTTTGCTTGTTTGAAGTTTTTTTTAATCTATTTTACTTATTATCTACCCCTCTATTTTTCTAGCCCTATATTTTTGTGTTTACTGCTACTTTTTGTTAATTTTAAACTACTTTTTTCAACTCTTTACTTTTCTTCTCTTCCCTATTCTATTTTCTTTATTCCTTTCCGCCCAGACCATGGTGAAGGGAGCCGGGAAGCATCCCGAGAAGGGGAAGGGTCCCGCACCCCGTGCCCGGCTCCCGTGCGGGCGTTTGAGGGGGGAGACAGTCGCACCCCGGGAGATTTTCAGCCCGGAGGAGGTGGGCGCACTAGTGTTCTATGTACAGCGCCACCTCCCCAGGACCATAATGGCAGGCGGCAAGATCGGAGGCGGGTACGGGATGCGGGATCGCCGGAAGCGGTGGGATAAGGTGTGCCGGGCCATGTACCACCACTCTCGGGTCCAGCGCACCTACAACCAGGCCACCCACCGCTGGACGGATGTCCTGACCCGTGAACGAGATCTGCTCGACCTGCTTGGCCTCGAGATCCCCGGGCTTGGTGAGTAGTAGTAGTAGCTATTTCTTTACTACTCTGTTTTCTCCTGCTGTCTTATTATATTGCAATTTTTTTTTTTTACCAAGAGCAATAATGCTGCTCATTACATTGTAGGTATATTATATTTCAAAATCTTCTGTGCATTTCAGGTGCACTGCTCTCCTTCTCAGTAGTGTTGCTACTATGCTTATTTGTTTCCGATTTTGTGTTCATTTCATTGGCCTGTGAAATTATGTATGAGTGTAGTTTAAAGAACTGTGTAATGCTACACACTAAGGTTCAGATGTTTAATTACCGGCGCATCCCTGCAAAGTAGCAGGGATGCGCCAGTAATTGTGCGCCACGCCACTATCACCCATGGTGCGCCGTATTTACAATGCGGCGCACCATGGGCCCAAAACGTCACCAAAGCGTTACGCATCTGTGCCGTAAGGGCAGCACATTGCTGGAGTTGCGTCGCAATGATGGGGCAGCTCCATCAATGCTCTGGGGTACCCTATCTCCCCAAAGCTGCGTCAAGCCGTACGTCTGCTTCAAGCAGGCGCAGAGTTTGAGTCACGCATCATTGTCGTTAAAGTGAGTGATTGAAATCTTGTAGATTTCCCTCAGCCACTTTTAGGATGCGTTCCCGCGCAGGAACGCCCTCCCTTGCGCCGGAACGCCCCCTGATGGCGCAGGGCTTTACAACGTGATGCATCTCCCATATGCGTCACGTTGTTAATATACGCTGCATCATTGCGCCTCTTTTGTGCTGCCGCTGCGTCACAAAAGTCACGCAACAATGGAGCAAAAGAGCCGCAAGGGGCTTCTAAATCAGCCCCTACAGACTCAAGTCCAGTCCTTCCTTTGTACACATGGCGATAACAAGAAATAGTGGTGGTGGATTGATAGTTTGAGTATTTTAATGACTGGTTAATGTAGTAGGAAACTTTAGTGTTGTCGCTGATCTGCAATCACGGTGGACTTTGGCTGTCACTTCGCGTGCTGCGGACTGCTGCCTGCCAATCCTAGGCAAACCTTTTTAGTACTTTGTGTAGTGAGTTACATAAGAAGTTTACAATTCGACGGTCCGCAAATCAAGCAATACTAATAACGTAGTAGACCACATGAGATTGGTCAATAATATATCCCGTTGAATAGTTGTCTATTTGCTATTTCGCCAAAATATTTTGTTAGTTCTTTTGAAATGTTTGATTTGGTTGACAAATATCATCCATGTTTTCTGTTTTTCTTTCTTTCATGTTGTACATCAGCTTCCCCCAGGGGCAAGAGGAGGACACAGGAGGAGGAGGAGGAGGGTGCTGTTGAGGATGCAGGCCAGGATCGGGCAGGCGAGGGCTCCTTTGCTGGCCCCAGTAAGTTGTAATTTTAATATAGAGTACTTATTTTTTCCCAGCGTTCCTCATTCGATTTTTTCTAAATCGTCTTTGATATTCTTGTAGACTGGGTCTAAATTCTTATCCTGCCTCGACTATGACTCCGTGTGGTATTACTAGATTATTCTTATTAGTCTGTCTGTGTAGCTAACTAAGATTGCACATTTGGCAATTCCATTGGACTCCCATTCTAGTCAGCAATAGCTCTATGCACAGAGTGCAGTCCTCTGGGATTGTCCATAATGTCTTTTCAAGTCTTCTAAATGTTTATGCTTTGACAATTGCCAACAATAAAAAGGTGAATGACCACCAAGAAAGAATAAGATACTACTTTACTTTTGGTTTGGATAGGAGGACAATCCATTCTACTACTGTTGCAGGGACAAATCTGCACAAACAGAACTATGGACACTAAATAATGCATTGCTTAGCTTATCAATTATAATAGGTGCTGTTAGACTTTCCACATACCTCAGTGATAACAGACTTTGTAGTTGAACCCCCAATGTCCTTACTGACTAGATAGTGTGGCAGAGTCATTTAGCTCCCAAAGTCACCGATGATTATGATTATTCCCCAATGATGTCAGAGGCACGGACTCATGCTTGCAAAAATTGCAAAACCTTTAGCTCATCCACTCTAGTCTGGAGGACCAAAAACCACAGAGTCTATTTAAGTTTAAAAGCTTTATTAAAAGTAAACACATTTATTAAAATCAAGTTTGTCATAAAAGTAAACGTTTAACTGAAAATGGAAAAGTGCTTAGTGCTGACGATTAATTGGACACATTTCTTGTGGTCGAGCCGAGCTCTCACCTGGTTTGAACTTGATCCTGCTTGTGTTCTTAGAAGTCAAGCTTCTGTCTGTTAGGAGAAAAAGTGGTTCGTGTTAAAAATAAAAAGCAAGCATTCATCAGTTGTGCCAAAAAGTGCAGCAAGACAACAGCCTTCCCTGGAAAAAGGGACATTTTTACTTTATAGTAGACAGTCACAAAATATTAAATTATGTACTGTTTTTTTCACATTTCTTTCTTCCTCCTAGACCAAATATTATATAGTAGTGAGTGGTGTATTCTAACATTATTAAATGTACTTTGTAGGTGGAACATCTGGAGGCGGGGCCAGCGCGGAGGTGGTGGTGGCATTGGACGAGGAGGACAACTCTGGGGAGGAGGCGGTGGAAGTGCCGGACAATTCTGTGGGGGATGACACGGTGGTGGCGGGCAGAGGTAAGCTATATATTCCTTACTCATTGAGATTGAAGACTGCAGAGTGTGCTTTCTGCACGGGTGTATTATAAATCAACCAGGTAGTAGCCTCCTCTAAATGTACTTCGACTTAGCTGTGAAGTTTTTGGCGAGAAGAATCCCAATCAGATCTGAGATGAACTTGATGGATGGGATGAACGAAAAGCGAAAGAAGGGTGTAAGTAAGTGTGGAAGGACGAGAAATGTAATGATGACTGGCAAAGAAGAATGATATGTGTTTGCTTGGTCCCAGAGGTGGCTGGGAAGGAAAGAATATGTTATGGTGCATGGCTGGGTGAATGATGAAGCAAGGATGGGTGGAAGGAGAACAGCCTGGGTGGGTGAAACAGAAACTGTATGTGTGCATATACTTTGAATGGATGGATGCCTGGATCATTCATGGTACTATCTGACTCTTAGTATGCATATGTGTATCTAGAGAGAGTAGACGGTCACTGGATGAACTAAGTGTTACTTTAAAGAGCATGTAACACCGCACCCGCACGTCCGTTCCAGTGTAGGAAAGGCAAGGAAAAGAAGTTGTAATTTTGTCCAAATACTACCATGAATAGTAGCAGTACTTTGTATTGCAACTGCAAGCACAGTATATATCCGGTTATTACGGTGGACACTCCCTACCTCTCTTAATAACTTTAGTTTAGTAGTAGTACGTCATTCATGTGTGGGTGTATCACTGTTCACTCAATAATAAGCAAAGCACCTAAAGTCATCCCATATGTCATCAAATACATCCCATGTGAAGTGATAGATAATCAGACTATTTAGCTTCTTCATTTTCCTTTTCTAATACTCATTTGCACTGTAGGGTGAAAGCTAAATTAATTAAGCAGTAGCCCTTTTAACAGAGTATTCTCAGTGGCACCCGTAATAGAAAAGTAAGAGCTTCACCACCTGCATGTACTGGACCGGTACAGTAACGCAAGTCTGTCTCACTCACCATGGTGTGCGTCTGTTTTTCTCGGGTGGAAGTTCACTGCGCTGGCATTATGCCGGCTTGCATAAGATAACGTACCAATTTTCCTAAACAAGAGAGAAGAAGAAGAATAAGACTGGTGTACTGTCATAGTCGACTGTAATGGAAGTCCATAGTGCTCGTAGAATTTGTTCCTTAAACTCCCACTAATGTTAGAGCAAGGATGAAGAAGTCGGAGGTTACATAGATACTGTCCTCAATAGTTATGTACTGTGCTTTCAATTTGCTACTTGTACTGTGACAACTTTCTGCTCAATCATTTTGTGTTAATCTTAAGGAGCATTGGTTACAGACTATGTCTTTCTTTCTTCATGTAGTTGCTCCTTCCAAATCCAAGAGACCATCAAGGAGGAAGGAGCTGGCTCGAATGGCCCGGCAACGGAGGCTGGATGCCACTGTCGCTGAATATCGGCGGCTGGTGGCCCTGGAGGAGGAGGAAACGCAGTCTGGTAATACAACAACGTCCACTGGGACAGCTGCATCCTCCTCCGTGCGGGCTGCCAGCCAGCACAGTGCTCCAGCGGTACGGAGCCGGGCTACCAAAGCCAAACGCCACCGCAGAGCAGCAAAGACAGCAGCTGCCCCCAACAGGATTTGCAAGGCACGCCGGCGCCGCTTATCCCTCAGACTGTCCTACCTGGAGCAGGAGGTCCTGAACTTTAAGAACTTGGTGGAGGGCCTCCGCTTCGAACTTGCCACCCTCCGCAAGGAGCATGATGCCCTGGCTGCCAAAGTCAACAGCACCCTGCCATAGTGTTCCTTGCCCTTTTTTTAGAGACTTTTGGGGGGTGGGAATTGGGAGTTGGGTTTTTGGGGACTTTTGAAGGACAATCGCTGGGGTTAGGGAGGGTCTTGCGGGAGATTATTTTGATAGGGCTATAAAGATATACTTTTTGAAACTTTATCTGACCATACCTGTTTTTTACTGCTTTTGAGTCTGGTGGGTGGGGGTTTAACAGTAAGTTTGTTTTCCTGAATAGTCCTAGGACTTTAGTAGTACTACCGTCAATATCTCGTCTCTCCTAATACTCCATTATACTACCTCCAACCAAACGCTTATCTTACCTGTAATTTCTGTTTGAAAGTAGGGCTAGGCCCAGGGCTGGCTCCACGGGAAATGGGGATTAAGGTTGCAATCCAGGGTGGCTGAAATTTCCTCCTCCTTGTGGTGGTACTAGTGGTGTGACACAGTGGCAGTTGCATGGCTATGGAAAAAAAGAAAATGAAACCTGGTTTGTCCTTACTGTAGCATTACAACGGTACAATAGAGAATATAGCAGGTGACAGTACACTAGACTACAACAGCGCCACAATGTAGCCTAACAAAGGGTAAAGTATTTATAGTATAACTTGTACTTGCGTACGATTTCTTTGACATTGGCTAATACTACAAGAAATAGTACTGAAGCTGAGTAAGTCTAGAATATATCCTCGGATTCCTTCACCAGCCTGTTGCTATGACCTTATCCTCCCGAGCAAGTGTGTGGAATTATTGATGTCAGTTAATCACACATCAAGCAAAACCACACAACCCGGGCGAAGAGGGTTAGGGTTTGTAAAATGGATAGGAATGGGGGTTTCTTTTTGGGTAGGTTTTGTTGAGAGAAAAAAAAAGCACAGCATTGACAAACAATAATTGAACATAAAGAAATTTTTAGTTACAAAGCTAACCATAAATCTTTTACGTGACATAAAGGAAGTGCATGCACTACTGAATGCATTGTTACAGAAAAGTAAGTAGTACTTTCGACAACCGTGAATGCCAGAATAGCCGAAGTTAAACATATAGAATGGCTGTAGGGATCAATTTAAAAGCAGAGAGAGATCCAAGAAATGCAGTCACACACACTCATTGAATAAAATAATGGATACTGTATCTGTATTGTTGTAGTAGTCCTGTTGAATTTGGTAAGTAAGTTGCATGCAGCAAACAATTCCTCTTATTAGCGGCACTCCTCCATTCCAGCTGACGCTTCGTCCATCAATGTTGGTGACCAGAAGACACCCTGTACACTGCCTGCCTGGCGGATGCTGAATTGTGGCTCGCTAATGTGAAGCCTGACTCCATCCTTTTTTCCCCATTGCAGACTGAAACCCGGCCTGTAATTATTGAACGAAAAACAGCACTGATAAATAAATATAAGATATGTACGCTGTGTAGTGCAAAAAGTCACACTTTGATTTTCCTAATAGACAGTAAAACATTTTTGAAAGTGCGTACTCTGTCTGAGTCACCTTTTCAAGGATAAATAAGTATGGGCGAATTAATTTAGCGGATCTTTCCCCTCAAGCTAGGTGTACTGTAAACTGTGTTTTAGAGCAAAATTAGACCTTCCAAGCAGTGCTTCCACCCAGACCCTTACTAAAGCCAGTTGCAAAAATATAGAAGACCCCCAATCAGATCTCAAAAAACGAGGCCTAGCAGAAAACTGGTGACAAAACGTACTTCAAAAGTAAAGGTAGGCCCAAATACCCCCTTACCCACCGTGGATTGTATTCAAACCACTTGCAAGCAAGCAAAAGTATCCATAGCCAGCATCGCTCCAAGACTCGAAAACCCCCCCACCCAAACACATGCAATAGAAATACTGCTAGTGCTAACCCTAACGAGCCCTAAGTTAAGAATAGTGGCAGAGGCTTTCTTTAACTATGCCAAATCCCCCCTTTCCTACCATGGATTTTCTTCAAATGACTTGCAACCAAAATTACACATTCTCACGAGTGCTCTAAGACCCCAGAACTCAGTTGCAAAAATCTAGAACACCCCAAAACACATGCAATCCTGCTGCTAGGGCTAACCCTAACGAACCGTAAGTTACAAAAAGTGCCAAAAGGGTTTTCCTTATGGATTTTGTCCCAACCACTTCTATCCGGTATTAGACCTTCCCAGGAATGCCCCAAGACCCGCCAACCCACCCGCCAAAAAGCACAACACCCCCAAACAGCCCAAAAGCAAAATCTCATACTTACAATATTTCTCGGCCTTCGGTCCAAACGCGCTGTGTAGCTAGGCCAAAACTCCGGTTTACCACCACGGATTTCCTGAAAAGCAAATGCAATCAAGATTAGACTGTCCCAGCAGTGCTCCCAGACCCCGAAACTCACCCACAAACAGCCGGAACCCCCCCAAAGAGCTCCTCAAAGGCAAGCAAGTCAGCAAAAACACAAAAAAAATTCCGCCTCCGATTTGGTCCAAACCACTTTTATCCGGTATTGGAGCTTCCCAGCAATGGCCCCAGAGCCGTCAACCCAGGAGAAAACGAGCAGAAGACCCCCAAACAGCCAAAGAGCAAAAGTACAAAAATGGGGACAGTCATTTTTTTGCCAATTTCCCAAATCACTCCGCGCGCGCTCTGCAGCCAGGCCCTAACTCCCCTCTGCCACCATGGATTTGCTTCAAACCTCTTGCAAAGTGAAGTATCCATACCCAGCAGTGCTCCAACACCCCAAAACCCACCCACAAACACCAGGAAGCCCCCCAAACAGGCCCCCCGAAAACGCTACATTGAGCAAAATGTCAGAAATAGCAACAACAAAAATCAGCGTGGATTTTGTCCCAACCACTTCTATCCGGTATTAGACCTTCCCAGGAATGCCCCAAGACCCGCCAACCCACCCGCCAAAAAGCACAACACCCCCAAACAGCCCAAAAGCAAAATCTCATACTTAAAATATTTCTCGGCCTTCGGTCCAAACGCGCTGTGTAGCTAGGCCATAACTCCGGTTTACCACCACGGATTTCCTGAAAAGCAAATGCAATCAAGATTAGAGTGTCCCAGCAGTGCTCCCAGACCCCGAAACCCACCCACAAACACCAGGAAGCCCCCCAAACAGGCCCCCGAAAACGCTACATTGAGCAAAATGTCAGAAATAGCAAAAAAACAATCAGCGTGGATTTTGTCCCAACCACTTCTATCCGGTATTAGACCTTCCCAGGAATGCCCCAAGACCCGCCAACCCACCCGCCAAAAAGCACAACACCCCCAAACAGCCCAAAAGCAAAATCTCATACTTACAATATTTCTCGGCCTTCGGTCCAAACGCGCTGTGTAGCTAGGCCATAACTCCGGTTTACCACCACGGATTTCCTCAAAAGCAAATGCAATCAAGATTAGACTGTCCCAGCAGTGCTCCCAGACCCCGAAACTCACCCACAAACAGCCGGAACCCCCCCAAAGAGCACCTCAAAGGCAAGCAAGTCAGCAAAAACACAAAATAAATTCCGCCTCCGATTTGGTCCAAACCACTTTTATCCGGTATTGGAGCTTCCCAGCAATGGCCCAAAGCCGTCAACTCACCCGCAAAGAAGTAGAACACCCCCACAAGTGCTGAGTCTTTCTTCATTGGGCATAATCCAGCCTTCTTCTTTGATGGAAATAGGAGTCTGGAGGAGGAGGATAGAGGAGCATGTTCTTCTGAACTTGTGAACCTGAGGAATGCAGACTGCGGCACCTTCAAATAAATAAGCAAACAAGTGAAGACAGTTCTGCTGATGGGCTTGTTTTTGTGATTAGGTGATTAAAGTTTGAATTATATTAACTGTGCACAACAAAGAAAGACAGACACACAGGAATGAAAGTGAATAAGGACGAAAAAGAAAGTTATTGATTCATTGTCTCATTTTCAGGGCTCGGTGTTAAGGTCCAGGAATAAGAATAAGGCTTTGTCTTCATACTCTGCGAATTCAGGCAGGGTGAGCTCAGTGTCACCTGACAGAGTAGAAATTCCCTCATCTACGTTGCTGTCCATCTCGTCTTCATCCGGCGCGCTTTCTCGTACTCTGTAATCTGGTGGTATGAGGTGCTGATTCATCTTGATCATTGTTAACCTCTCCACATTTTTGGGCGAGAGGCGGCTCCATTTGGGAGTTACAATGGCACCAGCAGCACTGAAAACACGTTCAGAAGACACGCTTGCGAGTGGGCAAGACAAGTAGTTTAAAGCCAGGTTGGAGAGCTGTGGCCATAATTCTTTTTTCCCATGCCAATACGCCAATGGGTCAGCATTAACATAGACCTCTGTTGAGTCATTCAGATAGTCCTTCACCATTGACTCAAGGTCCTCATCCAAGGTTCCTCCACTTTGCTTAGCTGTTGCTGTGCCTGTGACCTTTTGAGAGCCAAACCCAAGCCGAGCTAGCCAAACCTCTTCAGCCTCCAATGTTTCTGTTGTGTCTGGTGCAGATGATTCGGTTGCCGGTGTCTTTAACGGCTGAGAGGTCACTTGTGCCACAGCCACAGGTGCAGAAGTGGATTGTTTTGACTGGGGATGGCCTGCTGATGCTGATGTACTGCCTTTTCCTTCAATTTTCTGCCGTTCTCTTTCAAACCTCTTGGCTGACAAGGCTAGCCAACGTTTGGACTTTGGAACATGTTCATCATCAAAAGGAAAGAATGCTTGGCCTGCCAGCGCCTTTTTGTAGCGTGGATCCAGAATAGTAGCACAAATGTAATGCTGTTCTGAGTGGATCATTTTAAGACGTTCATCACCACGTAGGCGCTCTAATAATTTCTCCGCCAAAACAAAAGTGTCTTTGTTTTTTTCATCTTTTTGAAACACAGAACACACCTCCTTCAGTTGGTGCTCCAGCATGTACAACAATGGGATAGCTTTTCCCAAATTACAGTCCTCCTTGCTGACTGCACGCGTGAAGACCTCAAAAGGACGAAGCATGCGTGTCAGGCTTTTAACTATGTGCCATTGCTCCGCACCCATCCTCAGGTCCTTCTGAGCTGTACCCTGTGTTAAGAAATATTGATCGAGTACCGTATACTGCTCATACAGACGCTCAAGCATGTAGAAGGTTGAGTTCCAACGTGTTGCCACCTCCTGGATGTGTGCTTTCACTGGCATTCGACGGTCATGTAGCAGGCTCCTCAGATGCTTCCGGGCCTTAAAAGAATGGCTGAAATGGTTGCACATTTTTCGGCAGGTCTCCACTACCTCGTACGCTGGACTCTCTTTATCACTCAAGAATTTTTTGACAACCAGGTTTATACAGTGCGCCAAACACGGCACTCTGAAATAGTGACCCAGCTCCATGGCCTTAACTACATTGGCGCCATTATCCGTGGAAACATAACCAATCTGGAGTTTTTTTTTGGACAGCCAGTCAAGGACCTTTGTGTTAAACTCATCCAAAATGTTTTGTGCTGTGTGACGTTTCTCCAAACCAAACATGGCTAGTGTTGCATGTTTCCGAGCAACTTTGAAAACTTGGTCCGGGTCAACACCTGCGTTTAGCTTTGCTTTAACCCCTGAAAAAGAGACCCAGTGTGCAGTGATGCACATGTAATCAGCACCTGCGCCACTGGTCCACATGTCTGTTGTCAGATGTATAGTGTGAACAGCACTCTTCTGCAAAGCTGCCCCAATCACCTCCAGCACATCTTCATGTAGTGCTGGAACCGCAACTCTGGCAAAATAGAACCGGCTAGGAACCTTCCATTTAGGGCAGAGCGCTGCCACTAATTCTAGAAAACCAACCCCTTCTACAAAAGAAAAAGGGAGACGGTCCAGAGCTAGCATTTTAGCCAGCTTAGTGTTATACAGACGCGTCAGTGGGTGGTTGCGTTCATATTGCGCTTCTGTAAACAACATCTTTTTAATGTTGCCCTGGACCAAGCATTTACGGGATGATGATGATATCTTCGACCCAGTTACGCTCGCTGATGAACTTTTTCGCATTGGTGTATCACTCTCTCCCACAGTCTTAGTGTGGCTCACATGGGGTGTGCTGCTGACAGGGGTACTTAAGTGAAGTGTTTGACACGTCTTCTTCCTCCTCATCATCATCAGATGAAACATCAACGTTTTCATTACGTGCAACTCGGGCTTCCCCATTGGACAGCGTGCTGTCTCTTAAGATGACCTCTCTGGCCTCCGGTACCATAGTTGGTACCAAACTTACCACGACTAACTCGAAGCTTACAAATGCTACAAATGGCTACGTTTTCCTTTTTTGGGCAAACACTAAAGAAGTCCCAAACTGCAGACTTGAAATGTCTTTGGGGGCCGGAGGAGGCGGCGATACTGGTGGTGGTGGTCCTGCGGCTAATGCCAGATGAAGTGGAGGGTGTGGATTGCCGAACTTCACTACGTTTTGCACTTTCACCACCACTAATTGAGGTCGAGGTGGATGGAGGTCCCTTCTGGCGACTAAGAAATATGGAAGCGGTAGGTGTTGGTGTACTAGTTAACTCCAATGATTGTGGTGTTTCTTCCATTGCCTCCTCGTCGACAACATCATCACGCTCAGCAGCTTCTTGGGCTAGGGTCAAAATGTCTTTTTGCTGCATGCCCGCTGGGGCTGCAGTGACCTTTATGATGACTGCGTCGTCGTCGTGAGAGTCTTCATCAGCAGGAGTATCCGCCACTTCTTGTTGAGCCTCATCACACTCCATAACTATGAGTTTTTCGACGACCTTCCTTTTACGCTTAAGTACCTTTGTCAGATCATGGTGTGCCTCACTCTCAGACGGCCGTGATGGTTGCCAATCTTCATCCAGTTCATCAGAAGGAGGTGGGCTTGAAGAAGATGTAGACACCAACCTTGATCTTTTCCTTGCTAGGGACGTGGAAGACAATGAATGATCATCAGGAGGAGTGGCTTCCAATGATACATCGGCTTGATTGTCGATTTCCTGATGTGCCCCTACTTCAGGAGGAACAACTATTGTGGGCACTTGTTGTGACCCTCCATGCACCTCTGCTTGCGCATCTCCTTGCGCTGCCTCTCCTTCCACATGTACTTGGGCTTGTACTTGCACATGTGGTTGTTGTTGCGGCTGTGGTTGTTCAACACTTGTCAGATGAGTTACAACAACCTGTGTTGATTCAGGGACATTGCTGCTACTTTCTTGCGATGAGCCAACATCACTGGTCGATGGTGATTGAAGAAGTACACTGACTGCCTGTGCAGCACTCAAGGGCTTGGACTTAAGTTGGCGTGGTGGTGGTGGTGGAGGCACTGAGCCCAATGGAGCGGGGGTGCTGCAGATCCCGCTGCTGCTGCAGGCGTACTTTTTTTTTTTACTCCCAAAAAACGCGGCGGCCGGCACACCAGCTTCCTTGGTAACTTGCTTCTTCTGCTCCTTACTGGCAACTTTCTTGCTAGAGGAGCTACGGAGAAATTTTTTTGGGGCCATCTTCTTCAGAGCAGGTCAGAACAGCAGGCCGCAGTTGCACGAGTTGCAGAGTTGTCTGTGGCCAGACGTGACGTTGCGTGACGTTATGCTGCACACACACACTGCTGCAGGACTTCTTCCTGCCACTGGTGGTTCTCTTGAGTCTTGTGCACCTAAAAGCAATTGAAGACAGAGGAACATCAGTTCAGTTATACACCCCAAAAAAATCGAAAAAACCCAGAAAAATCTGCACAATCCCATGCCCTCCATGATGTTTAAATTCAAGACACCCCACAGAAAGACTAGGCCCATGCAACACTCACTAGTCACTATCCCTGGTGAAAAGGCCACACAACAGGCCAAAAAAACGAAAATCACAGAAAAATCAGCACAATCCCAAGCCATCCAGCCCCTCCATGATGTTTAAATTCAAGACAACCCACAGAAAGACTAGGCCCATGCACCACTCACTACCCCTGGGCATAATGGATGAAAGCTAGGCAAAATGGGTGCAGGCCTGAGAACACTGCCTGCATTCAAAATGGCCCCCTCCCTCTCAGCACATGGCCAGGGCCTGTAGCCGCACCCAAAATGGCCCCCAAGCACATGGCCTGTCCACAACAGGCCAAAAAAGCGAAAATCACAGAAAAATCAGCACAATCCCAAGCCATCCAGCCCCTCCATGATGTTTAAATTCAAGATAACCCACAGAAAGACTAGGCCCATGCACCACTCACTACCCCACTCACTACCCCTGGGCATAATGGATGAAAGCTAGGCAAAATGGGTGCAGGCCTGAGAACACTGCCTGCATTCAAAATGGCCCCCTCCCTCAAAGCACATGGCCAGGGCATGTAGCAGCACTCAAAATGGCCCCCAACCACATGGCCTGTCCACAACAGGCCAAAAAAACGAAAATCACAGAAAAATCAGCACAATCCCAAGCCATCCAGCCCCTACATGATGTTTAAGTTCAAGACAACCCACAGAAAGACTAGGCCCATGCACCACTCACTACCCCTAGTGAAAAGGCCACAACAGGCCAAAAAAACGAAAATCACAGAAAAATCTGCACAATCCCAAGCCATCCAGCCCCTCCATGATGTTTAAATTCAAGACAACTCACAGAAAGACTAGGCCCATGCACCACTCACTACCCCTGGGCATAATGGATGAAAGCTAGGCAAAATGGGTGCAGGCCTGAGAACACTGCCTGCATTCAAAATGGCCCCCTCCCTCACAGCACATGGCCAGGGCCTGTAGCAGCACTCAAAATGGCCCCCAGCCACATGGCCTGTCCACAACAGGCCAAAAAAACGAAAATCACAGAAAAATCAGCACAATCCCAAGCCATCCAGCCCCTACATGATGTTTAAATTCAAGACAACCCACAGAAAGACTAGGCCCATGCACCACTCACTACCCCTGGTGAAAAGGCCACAACAGGCCAAAAAAACGAACATCACAGAAAAATCAGCACAATCCCAAGCCATCCAGCCCCTCCATGATGTTTAAATTCAAGACAACCCACAGAAAGACTAGGCCCATGCACCACTCACTACCCCTGGTGAAAAGGCCACAACAGGCCAAAAAAACGAAAATCACAGAAAAATCAGCACAATCCCAAGCCATCCAGCCCCTCCATGATGTTTAAATTCAAGACAACCCACAGAAAGACTAGGCCCATGCACCACTCACTACCCCTGGGCATAATGGATGAAAGCTAGGCAAAATGGGTGCAGGCCTGAGAACACTGCCTGCATTCAAAATGACCCCCTCCCTCACAGCACATGGCCAGGGCCTGTAGCAGCACTCAAAATGGCCCCCAACCACATGGCCTGTCCACAACAGGCCAAAAAAACGAAAATCACAGAAAAATCAGCACAATCCCAAGCCATCCAGCCCCTACATGATGTTTAAATTCAAGACAACACACAGAAAGACTAGGCCCATGCAACACTCACTACCCCTGGTGAAAAGGCCACAACAGGCCAAAAAAACGAAAATCACAGAAAAATCAGCACACTCCCAAGCCATCCAGCCCCTCCATGATGTTTAAATTCAAAACACCCCACAGAAAGACTCAGTGCACCCACCACTGAGTACCCCTGGGCAAAAAGCCCCAAAACAGCCCAAAAATCGAAAATTTCAAAATTGTAGTTGCAGCAACTGTAATGCCCCAAACAAACTTACTTGTGAAATTTCTAATCCAAAAGTGATCCAAAGAAAGTCAAAAAGGCCTCAAATCCAAATATCCAGCAGCATCCACAAAAAGTAATCCTTCCAGCTCCAGATCCAAATGAAAAGTGACCAGGAGATGGACAAAGCACTGGGAGGAGCCTGCTGGACAGGAACAGGAAGTTGAAGACTGTGGGGCACTTCCTTCCTCCCACCCCCCCCTCCCCAAAATGGACTCCTCGCAAAAAAAGTGCAGGCAAATGTCAACCTGAGGAGTTATTCAGATAAAAATCATCATTTCCAGAAGGTTTATGCTGCTTGCTGGTGGATTTCTTGTGCAGAATTGCAAATTTTGTATTTTCGCGAGTGCGAGATTGTTGCTGCTCGCCGCATCTCGAAGCTCGCAATTGCGAAGTACCGCGATACGTGATCACGGCGTACTCGCGTTGACAAACTCTCGCTGTGCAAGTTGGCAAGCTGCGATTACGTAATCGCGCTCGCCAAATTCCCGCGGGATCCCGCAGCAAGATCCAAAATGGCGCAGCACTCGCAAAATATCAAGAAAAATAACTCGGCAAACGCTGAATGACAGTAAGTAAACGCCGCGCGCCGCAAAATTGTATCACCAAGAAAAAAAAAATCTGTTGCGTGCGAATTTGCGGATTTTCGGTAAATTCGCGAGCGTTCGCGGATTGCGAATTTACCGAAAATCCGCAAAATCCGCAAGCGTAACGGATTTTCCGCCCATGCTTAATTATGTTATTACAATTATTACAATTGTTACATGGTCTTGTACCTCGTGAAATTGAATGAAGTTCCTTGGGATGTTTTAAAATTTCTCCCAAATTTCTTCCTCTCGTATAGGCAAAAAGAGGTCTTGGTTTGAACATATCTTTAAAGTCTGACTCCAATTGTAACATTGGCCAATGTTTTAGTATTATGTTTTTTAAACATCAAACTCACATTTGAATATTTTGATACAATGACAACTCTGTCATTTTCCGTTTTGTTTCTTGGTTGTTGTAACAGATCCGAACGTTGAAGTTCATTCACCTGGTTCTTCGCAGTATTAAGTATCTGTTCTGGGTAACCTCTCTCTCGAAAACGATTGACCATTTCATCTGTTCTGATCTTGACAACATTGAATTTGACCATCAAAAACTCAAAGACCACATATCTGATGACTCTACTTACATGCAATTACCAGGAAATCCCACTGTGCAATACACCACAACGCTTAAAGAAACTGTTGATAAAGCATTGACACTTGGCATCATTAACCAAAGGACTAGGAATTTTCTAATCAAGACAAATCCGAGGAGCCCATCGATATACGTAGTGCCAAAGATCCATAAAAACCTCATGGATCCACCCATGCGACCAATAGTATCTACCTGTGGTAGTATCCACGAACCAATAGAACAATTTTTGGATCGACATTTACAACCTATAGTTCAATCTCTAGCTAGCTACATCCGGGACACTACAGATTTTCTATGCAAGCTACAGGATATTAAGATCAAACCCAATGAAGAACTATGGTTATGCACAGCTGACGTCAGCTCTCTTTACACCTCAATCCCACACCAGGAGGGTATTGAGGCTATTGAACAAGCCATCCTTAAACTAGATGTGGAAGAACCCATGAAAATATTTCTGATGGAACTAGCCATGTTCACCCTTTATCATAGCTATTTTAAACATGGAGAAGATTGGTTTTTGCAACTAGTGGGCACGAGCATGGGAAACAGCGCAGCTCCAGTCTACGCGAACATCTTTATGGGTGAGTTTGAGAACACCAACATCTGGACCAACCCCATTTGGGAGAATCACTTGAAAATGTACGTATGTTACATTGATGATTTATTCATCCTGTGGAAAGACACAAAAGAGAACCTTGAACAAGCCTTAATCTCCTTGAATTCAGCTAACCAACGAATTCAGTTTACTTGGACAATAGACTCCAAAACTATAACATTCTTGGATGTTCTCATTACCTTGAAGGATAATCAAATCACAACAGACAATTTTCGCAAACCAACTGACCGTAACAATTTGTTACATTATACAAGTTTTCACCAAACATCGTTGAAAAAACATTTACTTAAATCCCAATTATTAAGGGTTAAACGTATCACTTCTGACCCCAATGTTGTCAAGATCAGAACAGATGAAATGGTCAATCGTTTTCGAGACAGAGATTACCCAGAGCAGATACTTAATACTGTGAAGAACCAGGTGAATCAACTTCAACGTTCGGATCTGTTACAACAACCAAGAAACAAAACGGAAAATGACAGAGTTGGACTCAATGAGCGCATTGAATTCTCATGTTACTTGTGATTTACTTATACCATGACATTTACCTCATACCTATGGGCTCGCACGTTCTGGACTACCCCTTGACCGTGAAGTCATCTATCTTATTATTATTATTTTCCAGTTATTATCATACTCATTATCTTTTTCTGTATTTGTACTCATGTTTTGTGTGTATTTGTCGTTTTATTTTCACAAACACCAGTTTCCTTAGTACATTCTCACTCGCCAGTCTGCTTTCTATACCTATGCTTTTTAGTCACGTGACCGGCATACCTCCCGGCTTTTTCCATGAAGCCCGGATTGTTACGATAAAGTTTGACCACACATTTAGAGGACACCGCTGAACTTCGTTACTTTTCCAACCACGTTTAATCTCGTAAGTAAACGCCAGCACTTCCCATGTGCTCAGCAGCGTTTCTCGCGCCGTCACAGTTGCATGTTTTTTTAAGAAACACCACGAGTCGTTTTAAACTTTCCGACTTGTTTTCTTCCACGAACTTTGATTTTTACTCGGCTCACACAAATCTGTCTGTTCACCTAGATTCGTCTAAATGCACCAGCACGTGCCTTACTTCGCGTATAAAATGCTGGCGCTTATAGCGATACACTCCCCATTCCGTTTTTCACTCGTTTATAACTCGGTTATTGCACAGCCTAGTTTAGTCACACCGTTCGTTTTGAATATCATCACAGGCGTTTCTATTAATTTCATTTGTGACATTATACACTTTACCTATTGTGCAATGTATGTCGTTTTGCTTTAGATGCTCCCCGATGAAGAATACAGATGCCCGAAATGCATTGGAGCTGGATTTAACAATGTATATCCATGGAATTGGATTGAATAATGTTTTTTGCAACAAAACTTTATTGACAATGGACATAAAGTGAATATAATTGACAAAAAGCAAATAAAACCCTTGAAAACTACCCATGTTTATCTTCTGATTACAAGAGGAGGATTACACCATTAATCAGAGTGCCCTAAGGGATGCCATAGTTTTCAAAGTGGAGACTGTACCATTGGTGGAACATTATCTAGAAAAACATCATTCCCCAGGTGACATGAAATGGTTTGTTTTGGAAACTGTTAAGTCCTCAAAAAGAAGACATGATGTGGATCGTCTGCTCGCCCAAAAGGAGAACAGGTGGATCTTGTCTGCAAACTCGGTAAACAGGGGACAAGGGGCTAGATGTAGGTAATTGTAAATTACCGATTCGAAAATACTGAATTTTAAGGATTTGGTATTTTCGAATCGGTAATTGCAATGCAGATAATATTTCGGTAAAAAATACTGAATCGGTATTTACCGATTCAATATTTGCCTTTGATTCCTATGGGCCTGGAGGCCCATAGGAATGAATGTCAATTATCGAATCGGTAATTACAGATTCGGTAAAATTTGAAAAAAGTCAAGGGTGGCAGGGTGTCACTTTGACACCCTGCTGCACCCCTGATTAGTGCTTGTGTGCACATGTGGCACACATACATGCCCTAAGGGCATGTATGTCTGTCACATGGCACAGGTGTAAATGCACATTCATGCATTTACGTAGGAATTCCTTATTTACCACCAACTAATAGTTGGTGGTAAATAACGAATTCTTAAAGCCCAGAAACACTGTTTACAGTGCTACCTACATCTCATTTACTGATTCGGTAATTACCGAATCGGTAAATGATGATTCGGTAAATACCGAATCGGTAAATACCGATTCGTTATTTACCAAATCGGAAAAATAGCCTCCTACATAGGAAAAGGCTTTTACCAGTCGGTAACGGCCAATTTCGGCGTTACCGACAGGTAAAAGCCTACCTACATCTGACCCTTAATTCTTTTGTTGAGTGGCAAATGCTGGCAACCCTCCGTTAACAGGATGGTTAACTTTGTTATATGACAAGTTTCCATTAGGAATATTTTGGCATAGATAGCCCTTAGGTATTCCCACTTTTAGTGAGTTTCAAGGTTTTTGTGGTAATGGAATGATTTTCGATTTACATAGTTCATAACAACACTATTGGAGGTTTACATCATCATTATTAGAAGATTGTGACAGCCTGAATTTTCGAGAGATATGTCTCCTTGCCCAATTCTAGTTTGTGATAAGTCCTTTTATTAATACTGGTTAGTTCTGATTAATCTTGGTACGTTTTGCCTGACTGTCGAGTGCATCCTATGGAAGGTCAGGCAGTATATTGTATTCCAAGATGGCCAACACGCTTTGCGAGGCCCGATCACATGACCCAGAAAAGGTCATAGAGAGTCAGAGAGACGTCAGCAGCACTCGACTGATGCCGGCGAGAGAGCGAAAGAAGGACTGATTAAGACGATGTTCCTTAAAGTAAGTCGTATGTACTAACACAAGGTAGAGAAGGTCCCTTTTTAGGATAAGACGAATGAGGTTCTAGTTACCGGTCGTTTCTGTGAGTATTTAGGTGCATATACACATTTAAGTTGTTTGTGCATGTCATAACTATGTAAGGTATAGCACTTTTGGTGTATTCGGATTGAAGGTGTAGAGGTGGTATACACGTTTTGTACACTTGGGAGTTGTAGTGGTTTGGCAGTGGTGTAAGAGTACACCTTGAATCCCCTGATTTGGTGAGGGCAGACAATACATATTCATGTACTCAAGGGATTTTTTGGAATTATGTTAATGATTATGTATATGTTGTTTTATGCTAGATTCATGGTGCAACACATGCCCTGATGATGGTCTCGAAAAATAACAGTTTGTGAGACCGAAATGTCGACGCTTTGACACTTTTTTATTGTATACCATTACTAATCAATGTATTGGAATTATGTATATAACGGTTGAAAAATATACATAGGGCAGATTTGTCAATATTGCCCATATACTTGTGTCTAAAAAGTGCCAGAAACTAATGCACATGTCAAAAACTATGAAGCAGTAGATACCTGAGTTGCCATACATGAAGTAATATATGGATTTATGCCTATGCGATGCTAGAAAGATATGATTCTATTTATCCTATGAAAAAACTATAAAATATTTGTTTTTTGATAAAAACGTCTTGATTTTGATGGAATTTTGTTCACTGAGGTGACATATTTGAAATTATAAAAAAAGTCAAGTGATTCCTTAAGGAACATTTTTTTCTGTGTTATTGTATATACCCAGTTTGTTGGGGAATATTGGGTTGCCCTATTACTGTTATTGCATGCATGAGCTCTGCAGCCTTCAGAGCCTATTATCTGAGTCTGTTCTGTGATGCAGCCAGACCATATACTCCTAAGTGCATTATAACCTCGAGGTAAATGCTAATTTTGGAATGGCTGCACTGAAACATGTCATGTTTGGTGTCAAATACTTTGGAATCCTACCCCCCTGGCAGTCCTGGCGGTGGGGGTAGAATTCCACCCTTCTAGAGGGAAAAGATATGTACACACTGACCTAACCGGTAATAGTTTAATAGAGCCCTGGCATCACAAAATGGATGCTGCAGCCACAGACACAAGTCTGGCCTCCTGCTGCTGACCGAAACTCCGGCAGGGGAGGCCTGGACAATAGGGTTCCTGTCACAGGAAGGTGTAACCACCTCCCAGACAGGCTTTAGTGTATTGGGGCTGGGTGGGTGCACTCCATGAGTGCTTTGAAAATCTGTACTGGGGGCACACTTGGTGTCCCTGTGCATAGCCCAGTTCAAACCGGTTGCAGGGGTAACAAGCCCCTGCTCTGGCACAAAACTGGACAAAAGAAATGGGTGTAGCCACCCTCTTTCCAGACCCTCCCATAGGTGGGTCCCCAGAGTATATCCAACCCCTTTCTTGGGTATAAATAAGGAACCCCTGGCAACAAGACTTTTGATTATACCTGGACGACATTCTGAAACTGAATCCTGGTACTTCAACACTCTACTAAAGACAAGAGGATGGAAGAATCTCCCTTGGGGTCATGGAGTGACTCCCCTGCTTGTCAGACACCAACGAAGCATCTTGCTGGTCTAAATTTCCGAAGCTCCCGCCAAACTCCAAAATATTTGCAACACAGGAAGAGGATTTCCAGACTTCTCAGAGTCCGACCGAGTCCCCAGGAAAGCTGAGACCTGCAGCCCTCACGAGTGACGTGGAACTGGAACCCCTGGACACTGTGCACATTTGCTGGAGCATTGACTTCTCGACATTCCTTAAAGTTGTGCTTTGGGTTACTTGTAGCCCAAGCCCCAAGCACCATCTGCACTGAAGATTGTGGGTCTACACTCCAGGAGTGTACCATGAGCCCGCTTCTTGCATTTCCGCTTGAGGCTCCTTCGCGATCCCTGGTCTGTTGACAGGTGGGTCCCCACGAAGGTAACTCTGATTTTCCTTGGGCTTCCCATGGTTATTCCAGACGTGCCCTGACTCCCCGCCACGTGATGAGTCTCTCTGAGCTTGCTTGTCCACACTGAAGCATTTCTTTGATTCCTGCATGGGTTGCTGTTGCCAGTTTTGCTGTCTGTTAAAAACTCACTTGTTTACATGCTAGTTGGGGTCTGGTATCTGCTGCTGGTTAGCTCTTATGTCTTTTTGGGCCCCACAGTCCTACAGAGCGGGGACACGCGGGATGGCGCAGCCATAGCGCTCTACAAACTTCTTTATTATTATTATTATTAAGGCTTGTTGGGTCCAATCCGGGCACCGATACCGCAGCACTCGATATCCTTTGTGGGACAGCTTGATTCCAGATCCTGGTTGTCGTTGACACCTCCTGGTCCTCGTGGCTGAAGAGTCAAGCTTCACCTCTTTCACCTGAAATCACCCGACATTGGTGAACCAGACTCTGTCCCCTCTGCTTTCAGGTTCTTCTCATCTTTGATCCAGGCTTGGATCACACCGGACACTTTCCACTTGGATGGCAGCAGCACTTTGCAGCAGATCGCCATTAAAAACGGCGACGAAACCCGACACCAAAAGACACCTATGCACCCGTCTTCCCTGGGTGAGGTAACTCGAGTTCTCTGGTGCTCCCATGAGTGTTGGCTCTAGAACCCTTTAAGTCTAAATGGGCTTGCTCCAAGTCCTCTCTTAAGTGTCCATAATCTTTAAATTTCCAACCGCGACTTTCCCCTTAGAAGTTAATGGTGATCTGCTGCTGTGTTTAGACAATGAATGCACACGTCCCCTGTGGGTCCCCTGTGTCACTACCTTGAGTGGTTCCTTGTGGCCCCAGAACTTCTAGGGGGTCTAGGCCTTGTGTCTAGTCAAGTCATGGTTCTTATGCCACTTCCTTAATATATGGTTTGGTAAGCCCCTACAGCTCAACGTAAATTGTGCTAATTTACTGTGTGATAATAAGTTTACTGTACGTACTTTTGCCTCTTGCCTCATAAAGAGACTAGAGGGGTGTGTTTAGAATAAACACATATATTTTATATATATACCTGTTGTGGTTCTCCTTTCATTTGGTCATTCACAAGACTATAGACTGGTAAAACAAGCTGCTTTACATCCCTCCAAGACTTAGCCTGAAGGCTGCTCTCCACAGCTACCACTAGGATAGCATTCTTTAAAGGTTTTCTTTAACCTACCATCAATAAGGTTCGTTTGGACTGGTGCAAGGTGCCCACTAGAATAGTGGACAGCATATGCCAGTATCATGCTACAAAAAACAGTGGTCCCTACTCGTGGACACAATGGTATACTGAGCTAATAATCACACACCTGATAAGTGTTATGTCTTTTGTCCAGCCGGACAAGGAATTTATTTAACAATTTTCCTAATAAAACTGAATGAACATATTAATAACAAGTGGGCACAGCCGTGACCCACATCATTCAGACAAAACAACGAACAGAATGGTAAAAGGAGCAAAGCAAAAATATGTCTGTGTACTTGTAGTCAGTGTTACAGACAGAAATTGTTATAACCACACCATTGCATTTCACAATATTTTAAATGTCATATTGCATAAGGGTTTTTTTTGGTCGACGACGTTTCGATGCCTAAGTTAAATGAGGGGCATCATCATTAGGACAAAAATATAGTCAGAGTATATTCATGTGCTCATGGTGGAGAAAAAACGGCGCATGGTGGAACTCAGTGTCCAGGATTGCGAAAGACAACAGGGAAATGACTTCATCGTGTAAGAGGGGTGTATTTGAGTGCCAGTGATGACAAAATAACGGCGCATTGAGGAGCAAATTATCAAGTACCGTGAGGGCAGACTATTTAGGCGCAGTGATGGAGACAAGTGTTCCAAATTTCGATGTGACACAGTGACCAGAGTGAGATCGGTCAGAAAGGTTGGCAGTGAAGGTCTAATAAACCTAGTAGTAGTAGTAGTAATGTTCTCCCGCCCCACTACTTTATGGTCCGTGCTGACCGACTGGAGGAGAGAGCAGGTGGCGGGGTAGCCTTGATTGCCCGTAAGGGACTCCATTTTCAGACACTTGCCTCGCCTACGATACCAGCAGCTGACTGCCTCGTAGTACGCTCTACTTCTTTTAAGATTCCAATTACTTGTGTACTAATGTACCGGCCACCCCAGCCATCCCCTGGTTTCCTCCCCGCCCTACAAGACTTATTGGCCACCTTAGCAGTCAATAGTGCCTCTGTCCTCGTTCTGGGAGACTTTAATTTCTGGCCTACTGACCCCGCCGAGGATACCAGATCCAAAGATTTTACTCAACTGCTACTCAGTCTCAATTTCACCCAGCACGTTCATGGTCCTACCCATAACCGGGGCTATATCCTCGATCAGATATGGACATTAAATATCCCGATTTCCGCTCCAACTATTTCGCCCTGTCCATGGTCTGATAACACCCTGCTCGCTTTCTCCTTGGATTTGAGCCTTAAAAAACACACCTCCTTTCCCCAAAAACACCTGGGCAAGGAACTGGAATCAAGTCGACATCCCATCTTTGTGCAACTCGTTAACTACCACCTGCCCGGATCTATCGGGCTCGGCCCCATATTCCCAGGTTACCACCCTAGATCGCTGGCTTACCAAAGCCTGTGACCTAGTGGCCCCTCTGAAGCGGATTACCATCAACCGCACCCACAATGCCAACAAGTGGTTCAACCCTGGCCTTAAAGCCAAGAAACTGGAGTTACGACAGGCTGAACGAGCTTGGAGAATAGCATATTGCCCGACCCGGAGGCAACACTATATTAGTATTCTTAGTGAATATAAAAAAGACATCTTGGCAGCTAAGACAGAATATTTCTCGGGGCGTATTCTAGCTGCGGCAAGCCAGCAACGTGAGATTTATGCCACCGTCCACGAGCTGGCATCATCGGACAGAACTCTGCCCAAGATTCCCCCTTCTCAGGCCCTATGCGACTCGCTTAACGAGTTTTTCATTGAGAAAATAGTTTGTATCAAAGCCAATATTCCTTCCCCTTCGCCTACCTTCACTGACCCCCAACCACCTTGCAATAATTTGTCCCTTACCTACATTCCTGCACTGACCAGAGAATCCCTGCCCCCCTTACTTAGGCGTGTCAAGTCTGGCTCTCCGGCTGACATCTGCCCGGCACCTATTCTCCATCAGATTTTTTCTGATTGCCCATCTCCTATCCTCACCCTCCTGAATGATTCCCTCACGCATGGCTCCATCCCTGCCCCTTTCAAGACCGCTATAATCTTCCCTATACTAAAAAAGCCCAGGGCGGACCCTGCCTCCCCGGCAAACAATCGCCCTATATCCCTTCTCCCTTATCTGGGAAAGGTAGCTGAGTCCCATGTCACCCAGGCGCTCAGCTCCTTCATAGAGGACAGTAACTACCTTGCACCCTGCCAGGTGGGCTTTCGCCCTCATCATTCCACTGAGAAGGTGGTTATTTCGGTCATGGACCAACTCAGGGAGGGGCTCGATACCAACACCCCTCAGGCCCTAGTCCTCCTGGATTTGTCTGCCGCTTTTGACACGGTGGACCACCCCATTCTCCTGTCCCGTGTCAAGGCAGCGGGCATAGGGGGACAGATATTGGCCTGGTTAGACTCCTTCCTGTCTGACCGTACCCAGGCTGTCCATCTGGCCGAATTCTCTGCCCCGCCTTGCAGGGTGCAATGCGGCGTCCCTCAGGGCTCCTCTCTTTCCCCCCTTTTATTTAACCTTTACATTTTAACTCTTATTTTTGCACTGCAACAAATGAAGGTCACAGTTTACAACTACGCTGATGACCTCCAACTTATTTTTTATTTCTCCTTCCCTTCATCAGGTATCACCAGCTTCCAGTCCGTCATGCTGTTTATCCGGGATTAGATGAATGCGAACCACCTTAAACTCAACCCGGATAAAACAGAGCTGGTTCTGACTGGTGGCAGTGGTAACCCTTGATCTCCCTCATTTTAGCCCCCCTCTCTTGGTCTACCTCCCACTCCTTCTCATTCAGTTAAGACCCTGGGTATCACACTCAATCATCATCTGACACTTCACTACCACATTAGTTCTGTTGTTTCCTCTTGTTTCCTAACCCTGTGTATTATTAGGAAAATATCCCAGTTTTTTTCTACACCCCTGCACTTAAACTGATCCTAATGGCCATGGTCCTATCTAAGATCGACTATGGAAACATTATTTACAATGGTGTCCCCGCCTATGCACTCCAACGCCTTCAGCTGGTGCAGAACCAGGCAGCTCGCCTGGTATATGGCCTATCTAAATCTCACCACTCCTCATTGCTCTTCATTGGCTCCCTATCAAACAACGGGCCCTCTTCAAACTTGAATGCCTTACTTTTCAAGCTCGGGCGGGCACGGCTCCTGCCTTTATCAACTCTGCCATTACCAACTACTGCCCTCCTAGAGATCTACGCTCAGCCACCAAATCCCTATTAGTCACTCCCCACTTCAAGAAACAAAGACCGGGAGGCCAGAAACTCTCGGTCCTTGCTCCCACCTTTTGGAACACTCTCCCGCCCCCTGTCAGACTCTCCCCCTCCTATATCTCCTATATGGAGTTTCGCAAGGCCCTTAAAACTTTTCTGTTCCAGCTAGCTTTCAGTCCCTAGTCCATTGTGTCCTCCCTGCTCAGTAATCCCCCCAGCGCCAAGAAACTGCATAGTGAACGTGCGCTCCATGAATTCCTAAATATTCAAATTCAAATTCATAAAACACAAATATAGACGGAGGCTGAACCGGGTTCCGTGGGGCAGTCATGTAGTGAAGGGCACAAATGTTATGAGTGCAGGTGAACATAAATACGGAGCATGCGACTGGCAAAAATAGAGACTAAAACCTACGCGTATTACAACAGGCAAATCATCGGATCAGCAGATACCATGAACATAGGAGGAATCTGGAAAAGTAATGGTTGAAAATTAAAAAGGGTCGAGTGCGACCAGGGGGGGTGAGCGGCATGGCGTGCTACTGGTAGAATAATTACCGGTACTGCCTTGTCCAGCGTAGAGAGTCGTCTGGATCAGGAGCGTAATAGCTCGGTCTGGAGAGAAAGTTCAGTGGAGTCAATTACCCAGCGGGGCATGGTGGGACTGGAGTGAAAGGAAACGGCGCATGCGGGTTACTTACATGCAGAAGTCAGTGGCGCTGTGGCGGATGGTGGGGTTCTGGGGTTAGAGAACTGGCGTGTGGCAAGTTATTTAAAAGGACCATGTGGTCTGCAGAAAGCGATGATGGACTGCAGAAGTGAGAGCCGGTTGGGCTGTGAACAGTGAAAAAGGCCTGGGGAAGTGAAACCTCTAGTCATGGTGTGCAGACACGGCAGCCATCTTAAGGTGGTGAATATTGTGAAAAGAGTAAACATTGTTCAAGTTAATCAGGCGCATTGCAGTACATAGAATAACATTTAGAGGGTTATTTCATGTATGCTTTGTTTACAGTAGGGAGGTCCAATCTTCAAGGCGATTCAGGCCATTCCTGATGCTGTTGGTTTTAACGATCCAATGGAGTTCCTCCTTGTTGAGCAAAAGGGACATGTCTGCTCCTCTAGGAGAGGGTTTGATGATTGTTATCACAGTCCATACCAAGTCTTTGTCACTGTGACCTTTTTCAGAAAACTTTTCAACAAGCGGTGCATTAGCTGTCTTGCACCTTATCCTGCTTCTGTGTTGGCCAATCCGTAGTTTCACTTTCTGGCTCGTTTGGCCTATGTAAATGAGCATGCATGGACATAAAATAGCATATACAAGATTTGCGGAGTTGCAGTTAGAAAAGTATTTACAGTCAAATTTTATATTTCCATACTCAAAAGTTTTGCCTTCAATGGTTGAGTCACAACATACACAGTTTCCACATTTTGAATGGCCCAAGAGTGGCGGCAGACCCCATCCACCATTTATTGTGGTTTTGAGGGGTTGTTGTGGTAGGGATGCTCTCACTAGATGGTCCTTTATATTCTTGGCTCTTTTAAAAGCAAACATGGGACGGTCCAGAGTCAGTTGACCTGCATTGAGAACCGGCCAGTGTTTCAACACACTTTTTCTGACTGCATTGGAAAGAGGGGAAAAGGTGGTCACACAGATTAGCCTATCTTGTTCTCTCTTTTGTTTGGGTTCCAAGAGGGCTTCTCTTGGGCAATACCAAGCCCTTTTGAGGGAGCAACGTACCAATTTTCTGGGATAGCCACGGTTTCTGAGTTTCTTACTGAGTGTTTTGGCCTCTGTGAAGTAATCTTCTTTAAAATAACAGTTACGCCTGATGTGCAAAAACTGGGAAAAGGGGAGTGAGTCCCGTAAGGCCCTGGGGTGGTAGCTGCTGTATTCTAGAAGAGTGTTTCGCTCTGTAGGGTTACGGTGTAGACAAGTGGTAAGACGACCATCAGTGTGTCTTATCTCCAAGTCGAGAAATGCGATGGATTCAGTACTGGTGAACAGGGTGTATTTTAGACCTCCGCTATTGTTGTTCAACCAATGTTGGAACAGTAAGAGATTGTCAGAGGATTCGGTCCATAACATAAATATGTCATCTATATAGCGTTTCCACAAGGCAATGCCATTGTGGAAAGGATTAGATGTATGTAAGATGTTATTGGTCTCCAAGTGGTCCATATACAGAATGGCCAGGTTAGGGGCAAAAATTGCTCCCATGGAAGTACCCCTGACCTGGCCATAAAAAGTTTTTCGTAAGGCAGGATTCAAGTAATTGTAGGATGAACAAGGATGGAACATTCTGAGGCCGTGTCCTTGAATCAAGTACTTGATTCAAGGACACGGCCTCAGAATGTTCCATCCTTGTTCATCCTACAATTACTTGAAATCTGCCTTACGAAAAACTTTTTTCTTTTGGAGGGGCAGTTTTATGGCCAGGCATTTCTAGACTTGGAGATAAGACACACTGATGGTCGTCTTACCACTTGTCTACACCGTAAGCCTACAGAGCGAAACACTCTGCTAGAATACAGCAGCTACCACCCCAGGGCCTTACCGGACTAACTCCCCTTTTCCCAGTTTTTGCGCATCAGGCGTAACTGTTATTTTAAAGAAGATTACTTCACAGAGGCCAAAACACTCAGTAAGAAACTCAGAAAATGTGGCTATCCCAGAAAATTGGTACGTCGCTCCCTCAAAAGGGCTTGGTATTGCCCAAGAGAAGCCCTTTTGGAACCCAAACAAAAGAGAGAACAAGATAGGCTAATCTGTGTGACCAGCTTTTCCCCTGTTTCCAATGCAGTCAGAAAAAGTGTATTGAAACACTGGCCGGTTCTCAATGCAGGTCAACTGACTCTGGACCGCCCGTGTTTGCTTTTAAAAGAGCCAAAAATATAAAGGACCATCTAGTGAGAGCATCCCTACCACAGCAACCCCTCAAAACCACAATAAATGATGCATGGGGTCTGCCGCCACTCTTGGGCCATTCAAAATGTGGAAACTGTGTATGTTGCGACTCAACCATTGAAGGCAAAACGTTTGAGTATGGAAATATAAAATTTGACCGTAAATACTTTTCTAACTGCAACTCCGCAAATCTTGTATATGCTATTTTATGTCCATGCATGCTCATTTACATAGGCCAAACGAGCCAGAAAGTGAAACTACGGATTGGCCAACACAGAAGCAGGATAAGTTGCAAGACAGCTAATGCACCGCTTGTTGAACATTTTTCAGAAAAAGGTCACAGTGACAAAGACTTGGTATGGACAGTGATAACAATCATCAAACCCCCTCCTAGAGGAGCAGACATGTCCCTTTTGCTCAACAAGGAGGAACTCCATTGGATCTTTAAAACCAACAGCATCAGGAATGGCCTGAATCGCTCGAAAATTGGACCTCCCTACTGTAAACAAAGCTTACATGAAATAACCCTCTAAATGTTATTCTATGTACTGCAATGCGCCTGATTAACTTGAACAATGTTTACTCTTTTCACAATATTCACCACCTTAAGATGGCCGCCGCGTCTGCACACCATGACTAGAGGTTTCACTTCCTCAGTCCTTTTTCACTGTTCACAGCCCAACCGGCTCTCACTTCTGCAGTGCATCATAGCTTTCTGCAGACCACATGGTCCTTTTAAATAACTTGCCACACGCCAGTTCTCTAACACAAGAACCCCACCATCCGCCACAGCGCCGCCGACTTCTGCATGTAAGTAACCCGCACGCTCCGTTTCCTTTCACTCCAGTCCCACCATGCCCCGCTGGGTAATTGACTCCACTGAACTTTCTCCCCAGACCGAGCTATTACGCTCTCGATCCAGACGACTCTCCACACTGGACAAGGCAGTACCGGTAATTATTCTACCAGTAGCACGCCATGCCGCTCACCCCCCTGGTCGCACCCGACCCTTTTTAATGTTTAACCTTTACTTTTCCAGATTCCTCCTATGTTCATGATATCTGCTGATCCGATGATTTGCCTGTTGTAATACCCGTAGGTTTTAGTCTCTATTTTTGCCAGTCGCATGCTCCGTATTTATGTTCACCTGCACTCATAACGTTTGGGCCCTTCACTACACGACTGCCCCACGGAACCCGGTTCAGCCTCCGTCTATATTTGTGTCTTATGGTTTATTAGACCTTCACTGCCAACATTTCTGACCGATCTCACTCTGGTCACTGTGTCACATCGACATTTGGAACACTTGTCTCCATCACTGCGCCTAAATAGTCTGCCCTCGCGGTACTTGATAATTTGCTCCTCAATGCACCGTTATTTTGTCATCACTGGCACTCAAATACACCCCTCTTACACAATGAAGTTATTTCCCTGTTGTCTTTTGCAATCCTGGACACTGAGTTCCACCATGCGCCATTTTTTCTCCACCACGAGCACATGAATATACTCTGTTTTAATGGAAGAGATGAGGTTGCAAATTTCCAATACAACATGCCTAATTTCATGTATTTCATCTCTCCCCTTTTCTCCTCCTTTTTCCCATGTAATGTATAAATGTATAGAATTGCGTTAAAAGGCAGTGTAATATTAAAGACAACAATGACTATATTTTTGTCCTGATGATGATGCCCCTCATTTAACTTAGGCATCGAAACGTCGTCGACCAAAAATCCCCCTTATGCAATATGACATTTAAAATATTGTGAAATGCAATAGTGTGGTTATAACAATTTCTGTCTGTAACACTGACTACAAGTACACAGACATATTTTTGCTTTGCTCCTTTTACCATTTTGTTCGTTGTTTTGTCTGAATGTTGTGGGTCACGACTGTGCCCACTTGTTATTAATATGTTCATTCAGTTTTATTAAGAAAATTGTTAAAAAAAATTCCTTGTCCGCCTGGACAAAAGACATAACACTTATCAGGTGTGTGATTATTAGCTCAGTATACCATTGTGTTCCCGAGTAGGGACCACTGTTTTTTTTAGCATGATACTGCCCAAGGTCCCTATGGCGTACCTTTTGGGTTCCCTTGTCTTTCCTAAGCATATGCCAGGCCAGCTTTTCACATTGGTGTGTAGCATGTGGGATTCCAGCTTGCCATTGTTTTACCAGATAATCTCAAGTGATTGACTAACTGAAAACCACTAAAGCTACCAGAGGTACATATAATACAATCTTAAAATACAGTAAGTTCTACTGAACTTAGGGTTATGTGTCAAGGGCTTAGCACACCCTTTCTACAACTCAAGAGAGAGAGTTTAGTAGACCCCACTAGAGTAGGAAGGTGCATACACCACACCACACTAGTAAAGTCTTCAAAGCGAGGAACCAGTGGGTCCCTGCCAGATGTCAGTATGTTACAGGCGTCCAAGTATGACACATTCATATTCTTAGAATTGAGGGCATTGTGTACTATGAGGAAATTGAAGACAGGCAAAAGTGCCAACACTCAATGCCTCAAGGAGGTACTACTGTTAGATGATCTTAAAAAGACTTCAGAGCCTGAAGGGGTAGGCAGTGGGGATTTGAGCAGCAGAGGAGGCAGAGCCCAGTGGTACAAACCACCAGGACTCAGACTCTGATGCTGACCAGGAAGGTGAAAATTACCTTGACCTGGACCAAGCAGCTCCTACTGCAGATGAGGAAGAAGGCCAAGGTGGCCCTATCTTTGTCCCCCCAGGAAGAGTTGGAGGTACACCTAGAAGGCCCAGATTTCCTTCTGGGGAGTCGGACCATTCTGGTGTGTTTATAGAGACCTCTGTCTCTTCTCATAGGAGAGAATCCTCCCAGGAGAAGAGAGAAAGACAGATGAGGCTTGAAGAAGCCCAGCTGAGAATTAGAAGGCAGCAAGTAGCCTTAGAAAGGTAATCGCTAGAGCTTGAAAAAGCTACAAAAAAGATGGGACTAGAGTCCGGTGGTGGCAGCAGCTTTCCTAGTGGCAGAGAAAGATCTCATGACCATAGGATTTTAAACAAGATTGTCCCTCCCTGCCAGAATTGGGATGACATCCACAAATGGATAACTGCACTGGAAAGGGCCTGTAAAGTTCAGAGGGTCCCCCAGGAGCAGCGGGCAGCTATTTTGTGGCTCTCCTTTGCAGACAAGTCTAGAGACAAGCTGCTCACTGTTAGAGAAGAGGATGCTGATGATTATACAGTCCTGACGAGTGCTCTGATTGAAGGGTTTGGCATAACCACTGAACAATACAGGATAAAGTTCAGAGATACCCAAAAGGCTCAGACTCAGGACTGGCTTGACTTTGTTGATTGTGCTACTAAGGTTCTGGGGGGTTGGTTACTTGGCAGTAAGGTGTGTAATTATACGGGATTGTACAAACTTAATTATGAGGGAGCAGATCATTAATAATTGTAAAAATCAGCTGTTGCATCAGCACCTGGTAGACTCTGATCTGACCACTCCCCTAGAATTGCGAAAGAAGGTAGACAAATGGGTCAGAACCAGGGAGTGGCAGAAGGTTCATAATCAAGGTGGTGACCAGAAGAAGCAAGATCCTAATAAGGGTGGGGAAGTGTACAGACCAGAAGTCTTCTCAAGGTCCCCAAAAAACTGCATCTGGTGGGGAATCCCACTCACCAATGAAGAAAGGCCAAAAGAAACTATGGTGTAAAATCTGTAAACAGAATACCTATTGGACTAGTGATTGTAATAGGCCCAAATACTCAACTCCAGCCACCATTGCCCCTAAGGCAACTGTTCCCCCTGGTTCAGCTCAAAATGGTGGTACACAGAATAAGGTTGTGGTAAAGTTAACCCGGGGTTCTGAGATGGACTCTGCCCTAGTCAGAGTTCCAACTCAGGCTGTACTGATCTGTGATGGAGGCATGGATATGTCCTCCTTTCTCAGTCCCAGTAATCTGGGCAAATACAGAAAGCAGCCTTTAATCAATGGAAAAGAGGCTTTGGCATACAAGGGCACAGGGGCAAGTGTCACATTGGTGACACAAGACCTTGTGACCCCTAATCAGATCATACTTGGAGAACTCTACCAAGTGACCAATGCTAGCAATGTCAGGACCAACCATGCCCTGGCAGTTGTTAATTTCTCCTGGGGAGGGGTAACTGGCCTCAAGAAGGTTGTGGTAAGTGCAGACCTCCCTGTTGAATGCTTGCTTGGCAATGATTTGGCAACTTCAGCCTGGGCTGAAGTGGAGCTCAGGAACCATGCAGAAATGTTAGGTATCTCTGCACATTTGTTTGCAGTGACTAGGTCACAGGCCAAAATGTCTAACACTGAACAGGCCCTGTATTCTGGAAGAATGGACCAGGTGCCTTCCAAGAAATGCAGCAGTAGGGTTAAGGCAGTGCCTTCCCCCCTGACTCAGAATTCAGATCAGTCTCTTGAGGGAGATGATTGTAGTCCTGAAGAAGGAACTGTCCCAGGTGAGCTTGAGCCTGATCAGGTTAAGTTCTTGGGACAGGGGGCCGTTCTGGGTAGATATGAGTCAGGAGCAGATGAGCTGCCCTTCTCTTGAACCCCTCAGACAGCAGGCTGCTGGGAATCCTAGTGGAACCCATAAGATTTATTGGGATGATGGACTCCTGTACTCAGAGAGTAGAGACCCCAAGCCTGGTGCAGCCAGGAGGTTGGTTATACCTTTGAAGTTCAGGGGCTTCTATTGACACTAGCCCATGATATTCCCCTAGCAGGTCATCTGGCCCAAAACAAGACTTGGGACAGGCTTGTCCCTCACTTTCATTGGCCTTACATGTCTGCAGACACTAAGGAGTTTTGTTGCTCCTGTGTCACCTGTCAAGCCAGTGGTAAGGCAGGAGGTACAACAAAGGCCCCCCTGATACCACTATCTTTGGTGGGGGTTCCCTATGAGAGGGTTGGGATTGATATAGCTGGTCCCAAGGATCCTCAGACAGCATCTGGGCACAGATTTATCCTGGTGATAGTGGACCATGCCACTAGGTACCCAGAAGCCATTCCCCTTAGGACCACTAAAGCACTTGTGGTGGCAAGGGCCCTCTTGGGAGTGTTCCCAAGAGTAGGTTTCCCTAAGGAGGTAGTTTCAGACAGAGGTGCAAACTTTATGTCTAGTTACTTGACTGCAATGTGGGAGGAGTGTGGAGTGTATTACAAATTTACCACACCCTATCACCCACAATGCAATGGTTTAGTTAAAAGGTTCAACAAAACCTTAAAGCGTGCGGTCAAGGGTCTCCCAGAAAAGCTCAGGCGGAGATGGGACATCCTACTGCCCTGCCTTTTGTTTGCATACAGGGAAGTTCCTCAGAAGGGGGTTGGTTACAGCCATTTTGAACTTCTGTTTGGGCATCCTGTAAGAGGTCCATTGTGTCTGGTGAAAGAGCGATGGGAGTTACCTCTCAAACCCCCTAAACAAGACATAGTGGACTGTGTACTTGGTCTCTGCTCTAGGATGGCTGAGCATATGAAAAAGGCAACCAGAAAGAAACCTTGAGGCTATCCAGGAATTGCAAAAGACCTGGCATGACCAAAAGGCTGTGCTGACTGTTTGCCAGCCAGGACAGAAAGCTTGAGTGTTGGAGCCAGTGGCCCCAGCAGCCCTCCAGGGCAAGTGGTTTAGCCCCCATACAATTGTTGAATGTGACCAGCCTGACTCGTGCAGCATCGGTCGCTCCCCACGCTCCCTGGACACTGGGTATCGTAGCGCTTGACTAGCAATTGCCACCATCAGTTTGTGCTCTGCATTATCGTAGCGCTATTTAGCTTTACTTTTAGCCCACATTGCGCGAGTGATTTTTATTCTTGTAGCGCGAGTTAATATTAAAATTGCCTGCTGCGCTATTCACATTGTTGGTTCTGCCTGCTACTAAGATAATCTGTGCCTCTGCCCACATTTCAGAATTAATTCCCTGCTTGTGCCGATCTCGTCGTGTTTGTGTTTTGATTTGCTGCCATTTTGTTGTTGTGCCTGCCAGCCCGCCCCTCCACCCCGATCACATCTCCCTGCGGCCCCTCCCTCCCACTGATAGTAGAGAGCTGACCCGCCTGAGCCTCCGCTGTGACCAGGCTGACTCGTGCAGCACCGGTCGCTCCCCACGCTCCCTGGACACTGGGTATCGTAGCGCTTGACTAGCAATTGCCACCATCAGTTTGTGCTCTACATTATCGTAGCGCTATTTAGCTTTACTTTTAGCCCACATTGCGCAAGTGATTTTTATTCTTGTAGCGCGAGTTAATATTAAAATTGCCTGCTGCGCTATTCACATTGTTGGTTCTGCCTGCTACTAAGCTAATCTGTGCCTCTGCCCACATTTCAGAATTAATTCCCTGCTTGTGCCGATCTCGTCGTGTTTGTGTTTTGATTTGCTGCCATTTTGTTGTTGTGCCTGCCAGCCCGCCCCTCCACCCCGATCATACCTCCCTGCGGCCCCTCCCTCGCTCCGCCCCCCTCCTTTATCCATTTATGACTGATGGACCTACGCGCAGCGTCCTCGCGCTGTGGCCGCGCCGAAGGTGCGCCGAAGGTAAGCCCGTCTACGCCCGTCCACGCCTGGACCGGCCCAGCGCCAGACCCCCTGGTCCCCGCATCACCCACTTCTCCCGCATTACCTTCGACGCCTCTACCCTATTAGCACTTAACCCCGGCCGACTCCCTAACTGCGCCCAAGCCGCACCGGGACACACCCATGGACCCTTCACCTGCCACTCCTGCAAATTCAACTGCATCAAGACCCACACCAAATCAACAAACACCAAACAGAGATCCAACACCAACCACCTTAAATGCATCCTTCTCAACACCCGCTCGGTTCACAAACACGCCATCGACCTTTGGAATCTACTCGACACCATTTCTCCGGACATCGCCTTCCTAACAGAAAACTGGATGAATGCCTTATCAGCTCCAGACATCACCATAGCCATCCCGGACGGCTACAAGATCATCCGAAAGGACCGCACCCACCAAACAGGAGGAGGCATCGCCATCGTCCATAAGAACACCATCCGCGTCTCAACCAGCTCAGAAGACAACCTCGCTATTGCCGAACACCTTCACTTCCAGATCCACACCGACCCCAAGACCACACTCAGAGGCACCCTCCTCTACAGGCCACCAGGACCCCGTACACTGACTTCATCTCCCCACACGCCCTCCCCTCCGAAGAATACATTCTACTGGGAGACCTCAATTTCCATCTGGAAAAGAGCAACGACAGTAACACTACCACCCTTCTGGACAATCTCGCCAATCTCGGACTCAAACAACTTGTTAACAACCCCACACACTACGCAGGACACACACTTGACCCTATCTTCACCTCCAGCAAGCATATCTCCTTCACTCACACCACAGCCCTCCACTGGACGGACCACAGTTGCATCCACTTCATTTACAATAAGACCAGGATCCACAACCACCCACAACCAACTTTGCGGAGAAATTGGAACAAAATCACCATTGACCAGATCTCCACATCGCTTCTTCAAAAACCCCCCGCCTATTCATCGAACCCTAACCAAGCCGCCATCAACCTCACACAATGGTTAACCCAAACCGCCGACAAACTGGCACCCTTGAAAAAACATCAAATCAAGCAAGGAAGCAAGAACGCCCCCTGGTTCAACGATGACCTTAAGAAATCCAAGAAGCTCTGTCGTTCCCTTGAGAAAACCTGAAAAAAAGACCCAAACACTATCACCCAAGCCGCCTTAAAAAACGCCACCCGCAAACACCACCAACTAATCCGGACAACCAAGAAATCAGCACTCAAAGACCGACTAGACAACAACGCCCACAACAGCAAGGAACTTTTCAACATCATCAAAGAGTTCACCAACCCCACTGCCAGCTCCAACGACATCACCCCCTGTCAAGTCCTCTGCGACTCCCTCGCCTCATTCTTCCATGACAAAATCGCCGACATTCATAACAGCTTTGACAACCAACCCGTAAACCAGTCCACCCCACTCACCTCCGAACCTGTACCCCCTCCGAATAACCTCTTCGACTGGAACCCAATCACCACTGAAGACACCATTCGCCTGATGAACTCCATCCACTCAGGATCCCCTACAGACCCATGCCCCCATCACATCTTCAACAAAGCAGACTCCATTATCGCACCCCATCTACGAGACGTCATCAACTGCTCCCTCAACACCGCCACATTCCCAGAAAGCTGGAAACACGCCGAACTCAGCGCCCTTCTGAAGAAACCCACAGCTGACCCCACCGAACTCAAAAACTACCGCCCCATCTCGCTCCTCCCATTCCCTGCCAAAGTCATTGAGAAAGCCGTCAACAATCAGCTCGCCGCCTTCCTCGAAACCAACAAATCCCTCGACTCCTCACAGTCTGGCTTCCGAGCCAAACACAGCACCGAGACGGCCCTCATCGCAGCAACAGACGACATTCGAACACTACTGGACAACGGAGACACAGTCGCCCTCATCCTCCTTGACCTCTCTGCAGCCTTCGACACAGTCTGTCATAGCACCCTGATACAACGCCTCAACAACATCGGAATTCAAGGAAAAGCATTGGACTGGATCATCTCGTTCCTCGCTGGAAGAACTCAGAGAGTCCGCCTCCCCCCTTTTAAATCAGAGGCCACCGAAGTCATCTGCGGCGTCCCGCAAGGATCATCACTCAGCCCCACCCTCTTCAACGTCTACATGAGCCCGCTTGCAACCATCGCACGTCAACACAACCTCAACATCATCTCCTACGCTGATGACACTCAGCTGATCCTCTCACTCACCAAAGACCCAAACACCGCCAAAACCAACCTACAAGAAGGGATGAAAGAAGTAGCCGAGTGGATGAAGCAAAGCCGTCTGAAACTGAACTCAGACAAAACGGAAGTCCTCCTCTTAGGTGCATCCCCTTCCGCCTGGGACGACTCTTGGTGGCCAACGGCCCTAGGAAAAGCTCCCATACCGACGGACCACGCACGGAACCTGGGCATAATCCTGGATTCCTCACTCTCGATGTCCAGACAAGTCAACGCCGTCACATCATCATGCTTCAACATCCTACGCATACTCAAAAAAACATTTCGCTGGATCCCCACCGAAACAAGAAAAACGATCACCCACGCACTGGTTACAAGCTGTCTGGACTACGGAAACACCCTGTACGCCGGTACCACCGCAAAACTGCAGAAAAAACTCCAACGCATCCAAAATGCTTCAGCCAGACTCATACTAGACATCCCCCGCACAGACCACATTTCCGTTCACCTGAAAGACCTTCACTGGCTCCCCGTCAACAAGAGGATAACGTTCCGTCTCCTCACCCACGCACACAAAGCCCTCTACGAACTTGGACCCGATTGTCTCAACACGCGCCTTTCCTTTTACACCCCCACCCGCCAGCTGCGTTCGTCCAACCAAGCCCTCGCCTCTGTTCCGCGCATCCACAAAGCCACCATGGGGGGACGATCCTCTACTTAGCGGCCAAAACCTGGAATTCCCTTCCCATCCACCTCCGCCTTACTCAAAACCACCTATCCTTCAGAAAACAGCTTAAAACCTGGATATTCGATAAGTAAACCTCCCCCCCCCCTCCTCAAGCGCCTTGAGACCCTCTGGGTATGTAGTGCGCTATATAAATCCTGACTTGACTTGACTTGAAGGGAGAGGTTACCTATTTGGTAGGCCTTGGAACTCCCAGGAGCCCCCATAGGGGGCTTCATGTCAACAGACTGAAACCTTATGTTGACTGGGCAGACATGGGCTTGCTCATGGCTACTGATGAGGGACAGGAGGAAGAGAGTGATCCACTCCCTGACCTGCTCTCACAGAACCTTGATGATGGGTCAGTAGATGGTGTAGCCGTGGCATGCAGCCTCACTGATCAGCAACAAACTGATTGTAGACAGGTGCTCAATCAGTATAGGAACATGTTCTCTCTGACTCCAAGGCAGACTACCTGGTGCACTCATGAAGTGGACACTGGGGACAGTCTGCCTGTTAAAAATAAGATTTACAGGCAACCTGACCATGTCAGGGACTTTATCAGGACTGAAGTCCAGAAGATGTTGGATTTGGGAGTTATGTTATGTTTATGTTATGTTATGTTATGTTATGTTATGCGTTTTTATTTGGCGCACAGATGCTCCAGCTAAGGAGCGTCCTGGCGCCCGACAAGGCAGCTGCACAACACAACTAAACAATAGAGACAACATATGTAAACAATTAAGGAAATAAAAACGTTTTCACCGCGCGGCGAAAGGATAGCAAATCGCTCATAGCGCGAATTGCCGGGGGCAAGGAGTTCCACAGAGCAGCTGCGCGCACTCGAAATGAACGTCCACCGGCCCTACTCCGCTTGAAGCGCGGCACAACGGCCAGTTCAAGGTCTGCAGATCTTAAGGGTCGCGCTGGGGTGTAATTGGCCAGGAGGGCCGTAAGGATCGTTGCTGGGGACCCCTTCAGAATTTTATAGGCGACGCAGAGGACCTTAAACTGGATCCGCTGGGCCACCGGAAGCCAATGCAGTGACCGCAGGGTACTGGAAGTAGGACAGAATCTTGGGAGGCCTACCACCGCTCTAGCTGCGGCGTTCTGAATCCTCTGTAAGCGCCCGATCTCTGCCAGATTCAGACCGGCCAGCAAGGAACTCGCATAATCCAGCCTGGAGATGACAGTAGCTTGGATCATGAGTTGCCTGGTAGGGGCATCGAAGAACTTAAGCACAGGACGGAGCCCGCGCAAGATGCCAAAGCAGCATGCAGCCGTGCGTTTGGTGTGACACACAAACGTGAGGGAAGGGTCCAGCCAGACCCCGAGGTTCTTAAGCTCGGCAACTGGGATGGGAGCAGGACCCAAATCCCCCGGCCACCATCTCTCTCCCCACAATTCCGGCTGTCTGCCAAAAACCATGACCTCGGTCTTACTAGCGTTCAGCTGAAGACAGTTGGACGTCATCCAGCTGGCGACCGCCCGCAGTCCTTGTTGAAACCTGGGGGCATCGACTTCGGCATCCCGCTGATCGTGACCGCCAGCTGGGTGTCATCGGCATATGACACCATGGTCATACCCCATAGTTTGACAACCTCAGCTAGCGGCCTTACGTACAGATTAAACAGCGTAGGGCTCAGCGAGGAGCCTTGGGGGACCCCCAGGTTTAACGGATGGAATTTGGACTGATAAGGTGGGACGGTCACGCTAAAGGCCCGGTTGGTTAAGAATGACCGGAACCACTTGAGAGCGGTGCCGGTGACACCAGCCTCCTCTAGACGCCGCAGAAGGATAGGGTGCGAGACGGTGTCAAAGGCAGCGCTTAGATCTAATAACACAAGCGCTGCCGTTTGTCCCGCGTCAAGCACGGAGCGAAGATGCTCCACCATGTAAAGCAGAGCCGTCTCCGTGCTATGACCAGCCCTAAACCCATTCTGCGTGGCGTCGAGGATATCTGCACGGCAGAGATGTTCCGAGAGGACAGCATTTACGTGCGCCTCCATAACCTTAGCCGGCCACGGCAGGAGTGAGATCGGCCGATAGCTCTCCGGCTTGCTCCCGTCCAGGCTGGGTTTCTTAAGAATAGGCCGAACCATGGCTCGCTTCCACTTCAGTGGAACTTTGCCAGATGTTAGTGACAAATTGATCAAGGAACAAAGCGGTGAGATGTCGTGTACCGCTAGGTCCTTGAACACATCAGGGCAAAGTGGATCCTCTGGGGACCCAGACTTCACTCTGCGGGCCAATGTGTCTAGGCTATCAGATGTTAGCAGAGGTAAGGAGTGTAGTCCCTCAGATGGTAACGGCTTAGAAGATGGATTAGCCGAGGGAGTGACCGAAGGAAAGGCCCGATAGATGGCATTCACCTTTTCCAAGAAAAACTCTGCCAATTTTTCACAATGCTCAACAGAGCTCTGATGTGACGTTGTGACTTTTTTGGCAGTGAGGTCTTTCAGTACCTTGAAGATAGCCTTAGCCGGGTTCGAGCTATTCCTGAATTGTGCAGCATAAAATGCGGCACGAGTTCTACATACCGCCCGATGGTACACTTTCACAGTCGACAGATATAGAACTTTCTTCGTGCTGTTATAGGCTTTACGCCACGCCCGCTCTGCGCGCCTGCAAGAGACCTTCAGAGCCCGCAGCGAGTCGTCGTACCAGGGGCTGGCCTTGCCAGCTCCAGTTTTACAGGTTACCAGGGGAATAAGGGTGTCCAAGGCCCTGGAGACCCAGTTGCAAAACCTGTCATAGACCTGATCAGGCGAACCCAAGATGTCAAACGGGTCAGCCGATAAGAGGTAGAAAAACTCATCCAGCTTAAGTTTGTTCCAGCGTCGTCTTGGAACCGAGCACACCACTGGCTTAGGTTGAATAGCCACAATAGGGCAGTGGATCTGTATCAAATAATGATCAGTCCAAGCCAGAGGTGTGTAGCTGGTGATACAGGCTTCCGTAAGATTGGTGAAAAACGGATCAAGGGTATGACCCCCTGAATGAGTGGGCTGTGCCACCAGCTGATTCAGCTGGAGCGCCTCGAGGTCTGCCAGGAAACTGGATACTGAGGGACTGATGGAATTGTCAAAATGCAGATTTAAGTCTCCAATGATGGAAAAATTGGAGCACCCCGTAGCCAATTCACTGACGGCGTCAGGTAGCGCTGCTCTAAAGGCCACTTCGCTCCCCGGTGGCCGATAGATCAGTAGTCCCGACAGGGTGAAGTTAGATGTAATGGCAACCTTAAACAAAGCGCTTTCGCACCCCGGGATTTTCTGCCCATGCCACGTACAGGAATAGCAGGATTTGACAGCGAGGGCTATTCCACCGCCTCTTGAAGTACGGTTCAAGGTGAATACCGAGTATTCCGGCGGGAAGGCCAGATTGACAATGGCCGTGTCGGCATCCTGCAGCCAGGTCTCTGTTACACAGAATAGATCAGGCAACTCCCCACCTAACAGATCGTAAATGTCAAGATGGTGCTTAACAAGCGACCTAGCATTGAGATTCCATATACAGATACTAGGCAATGGGCTTCGGGGCACACGAGGGGCATCCCTGCAGCTCCTGCTTACGGGGACGGTCAAGGTGAAACATCCGCAACCACACGAAAACGGGCCGCATAGGGGGTCCACCCTGGACGTAGTACAGGTCGACCAGGAACTGTTAATGGCAACCAGACTGTCTCTGGTATAGCACCGCATGATGTAAAGTAGTACGGTCAGGAAAGGGGTCAGAGCCCAGCCACGTCCAGCGCGTCCTATCGCGGACGGGCGCAGACGGGCAGGACTCTGGTCCGACTCCGGCCACGCGAGGGCGCGCCCGCTCCGCGATCCCGCTACGGAAGGGACTCGCATTTAGTAGGCGTTCCCTCCCACACACATGCGCAGTAAGCGCTGGCGGAATGAAGCTGCTCTGCCCCCAACAAGTATGGCGCCCACCCCGGGAACCAAGCCCGCCAAGCGGCGGTGGGGGGCACAATTTACGGTGAGGGTAAGAGGGCTGATTTTAAACTACCCACCTGACTGCGCGCAACACAAATCAAAGTACAGCTAGCAGACTTTAAAAACGCGGTAAAACGCGGTAAAACACGCAGCGCGCTTCTGCAACACAGCGCTCGCTACCTTGTCAGCAGGGAGACGCCGGGGACTCGCCTTTAGAAGGCGTTCCCTCCCACACACATGCGCAGTAAGCGCTGGCGGAATGAAGCTGCTCTGCCCCCAACAAGTATGGCGCCCACCCCGGGTTATTGAACCCTCAGATAGCCCTAGGGCTATTCCTGTGGTCTTGGTACCTAAACCTCTCACCCAGGCTGGTAAGAGAGAGATGAGGTTTTGTGTAGACTACAGGGGTCTCAATGCAGTCACTAGGACTGATGCCCATCCAATCCCAAGAGCAGATGAGCTTATAGACACTTTGGCCTCAGCCAAGTTTCTGAGCAAATTTGATTTTACAGTTTTACAGATCAGATAAGCTGATGATGCAACGCCAAAGACAGCATTTTCTACCCCTAGTTGGCACTATCGATTTGTGGTAATGCCCTTTGGTTTGAAGAATACACCTGCCACTTTTCAAAGGTTGGTGAACAAAGTCCTAACAGGCCTGAAAGACTATAGTGCAGCATATCTAGATGATATTGCTGTCTTTAGCTCCACCTGGGAGGATCACCTGGTCCACCTGAGAAATGTTGTGAAGGCCCTGCAGAAGCAGGCCTAACTATCAAGGCTACTAAGTGCCAGATAGGGCAGAGTCAGGTTGTGTACCAGGGCCACCTTGTAGGTGGAGGCCAGGTTCACCCATTACAGAGCAAAATCCAGACCATCATAGACTGGGTTGCTCCAACTACCCAGACTCAGGTCAGAGCTTTCTTAGGCCTGACTGGGTACTACAGAAGATTTGTCAGGGGGTATGGGTCCATTGTGACACCCCTGAATGACTTAATGTCCAAAAGAATGCCTAAGAAAGTTCAGTGGACAGTCAGCTGTCAAAAGGCATTTGATGACCTGAAGCCGGCCATGTGCACTGCATCAATAATTCTGCAAAGTCCTAACTGCTCCAAATAACTCATTGTCCAAACAGATGCATCTGAGTTGGGGGAAGGGGCTGTGCTGTCACAATTGAATGATGAAGGTCAGGACCAGCCAGTAGCTTTTATTAGCAGAAGGCTGACCCCTAGGGAGAACGTTTGTCAGCTATTGAGAGGGAGGCCTTTGCTTTGGTTGGGGCTCTGAAGAAGCTGAGGCCATACTTGTTTGGCACTCACTTCACTGTTCAGACTGACCATACACCCCTCTTATGGCTAAAACAGATGAAGGGTGAAAACCCCAAACTTACTTTTGAGGTGGTCCATTTCCCTACAGGGGATGGACTATACCGTGGAACATAGACCTGGGAGTAACCATGCCAATGCAGATGAACTCTCAAGATATTTCCTCTTACAACATGAAGACTCAATTGGTCAAGGTTAGTTTAATGTCCCTGCATTGGGGGGGGGGGGAGAGTAGGATCTGCTTACTATGGTTACCCCCCCCCCTTTTTTGCTGGTGTCTCACTGTTTTTCAACTTTAGTCTGGCTGGGGCCCTGCTATGCAGGATCCCAGCCTAGCTGCTTCCTTGATTGCATGTACTATAGGTATACTCCAGTTTGGTTACTGGGATACCTTTGTGAGTCCCTGGTATCCTGTACACTAGGTACGAAGGGCATAGGCACCCTAGAGGCCTACCAAGAGATGAAGCATGTATTATGCCACCCCTGGGAAGCCTTCCAAAATGACACAACAGGACTGCTACTGCAGCCAGGGTAATATGGCGCATGCACCCCTTACTAATATATAAGTTACCTATATCTACCTTTAATCACTGCACATATAAACCTATCAGTCACTCCTATGGCAGACCTTATCAATCCTGATGGTTGAGTGCTTGGTTTTGTGTGAGAGGGTGCCCATGCATGAGCTGGGCCCCTCTGCAGCTTTCGGAGCCTATTCTCTAAAGGCTGTTCTGTGATCCATATACTCTTAAGTGCATTATAACCTCGCGGTAAATGCTAACTTTGGAATGGCTGCACTGAAACATGTCATATTTGGTGTCAAAACTTTGGAATCCTACCCCCCACAAGTCCTGGTGGCAGGGGTAGAATTCCACCCTTCTAGAGGGAAAGACATGTACACACTGGTCTAACCGGTAATAGTTTAAAAGAGCCCTGGCATCACAAAATAGATGCTGCAGCCACAGACACAAGTCTGGCCTCCTTCTGCTAACTGAACCTCCGACAGGGAAGGCCTGGACAATAGGTTTCCTGTCATAAGGAGGTGTAACCGCCTCCCAGACAGGCTTTAGTGTATTGGGGCTGGGTGGGTGCACTCCAAGAGTGCTTTGAAAGTCTGCACTAGGGGAACACTTGGTATCCCTGTGCATAGCCCAGTTCAAACCGGTTGAGGGGCTACAAGCCCCTGCTCTGTCGCGAAACTGGACAAAGGAAATGGGTGTAGCCGCCCTTTTTTCCAGACCCTCCCATAGGTGGGTCCCCAGAGTATGTTGAACCCCTTTCTTGGGTATAAATAAGGAACCCTTGGCAATAGAACTTTAGATTACACATGGACGAAACTCTGAAACTGAATCATGGAACTTCGACGCTCTACTAAAGACAAGAGGACGGAAGAATCTCCCTTGGGGTCAAGGAGTGACACCCTTGCTTGGCAGGCACCAACGAAGCATCTTGACGGTCGGCATTTCCGAAGCTCCCGCCAGACTCTGAAGTATTTGCAATACAGGAAGATGATTTACAGATTTCTCAGAGGCCGACCCCAGCAAAGCTGAGACCCACAGCCCTCACGAGTGATGTGGAACCGGAACCCCTGGACACCGTGCACATTTACTAGTGCATTGACATCTCAACATCCCTTGAAGTTGTGTTTTGGGTTACTTGTAGCCCAAGCCCCGAGCACCATCGGCACTGAAGATTGTGGGCCTACACTCCACGAGTTTTCCGTGAGCCCGCTTCTTGCATTTCCACTCAAGGCTCCTTTGCATTCCCTGGTCCGTCAACTGGTGGGTCCCCACGAAGGTAACTATTATTTTCCTTGGGATTCCCTGGTTGCTCAAGACATGCCCATACTCTCCACCGTGTGGTGAGTCCCTCGGACCTTGCTGGTCTACAATGAAGCATTTCTTTGATTCCTGCGTGGGTTGCTGTTGTCAAGGTTTGTTGGGTTCAATCTGGGCACCGACACCGCAGCACTCGACATCCTTTGTGGGACAACTCGATTCCAGATCCTGGTCATCGTCGATGCCTCCTGGTCCTTGTGACTGAAGAGTCTAGCTTCACCTTTTTCTCCTGAAATCACCCGAAATCGGTGGGCATTCGACTATTGTGCCCCTAGTCACTGGCAAGTGTCACAGGCTCTGTCCCCTCTGCTTTCAGGTTCTTCTCATGTTTGATCCAGGCTTGGATCACACCGGACACTTTCCACTTGGACGGCAGCAGCACTTTGCAGCAGATCGCCATTGAAAACGATGTCGAAACCCAACACCAAAAGACACCTATGCGCCCGCTTCCCTGGGTGAGGTAACTCGAGTACACCAGTGCTCCCATGGGTGTTGGCTCTAGAACACCTCAAGTCTAAAGGGGTTTGCTCCAAGTCCTCTCCGAAGTGTCCTTAATCTTTAAATTTCCAACCGCGACTTTCCCCATAGAAGGTAATGGTGATCCGCGGCTGTGTTTAGACACTGCACGCGTCCCCTGTATCAGTACCTTGGGTGGTTTCTTGTGGCCCCAGCACTTCTACAGGCTCTAAGCCTTGTGTCTAGTCAAGTGGTGGTTCTTATACCACTTACTTAATATATGGTTTGGTACGCCCATAGGGCTCAACGTATATTGTGCTAATTTACTGTGTGATAATAAGATTAAAGTATGTACTTTTGACTGTAGCCTCTTAAAGAGACTTGAGGGATGTGTTTAGAATAAATACATATATTTTATATATATACCTGGTGCAGTTCTCCTTTCGTTTGGACATTCACAAGATTATAGACTGCTTTCCATTCCTCCAACACTTAGCCTGAAGGCTACTCTCCACAGCCTAGGATAGCTTTCTTTAAAGGTTGTCTTTAACCTACCATCAATAAGGGTTGTTTGGACTGGTGCAAGGTGCCCACTAAAATAGTGGACAGCATTTGCCAGGCCAACTTCTCACAGTGTATACCTCCTCAACAACATACTCGGCAGAGGACACCCGCCAACTACTGGTAGATATGCACCTCCCTGTCCTCGCTGACGAGGACAGGGATGCTATGGAGGAAGATCAAACGGATGACGAAATATGTAGGGCAATAAACCATGTCCAATCCGGGAAAGCAAAGTTGCCCAATGGAGTACCTATTGAATTCCTTAAGTCAGTGGCAATTCTGGTTGCGCCACATCTTAAAAACATGTATAACGAGAGCTTCAGAAAGGGTATTCTACCCATGGATCAGCGTTTGACCTCTATCGTTGTCAACGAAAGCCCAGAAAACCTGCCCATAGCTGCAGTTCTTATCCACCGATCTCATTGATTAATGTTGAAGCTAAGGTTCTGGCCAAGCTCCTGCCTAATCGCCTACTATCTGTAATCCTGTCGTTGATCCATGCTGACCAATCGGGCTTCATGCCCGGAAGGAATACGGCGCTAAATATCCGTCGCCTCCATAGTGTCATAGGGAGACAGCATTGCATAGAAGAAGACGCTGTGGTGCTTTCTTTAGATGCCACCATGGCATTTGACTCCATAGAATGGCCAGATCTCTTTCAAGTACTGGAGCGCCTGGGGTTCGGCTGGAAATTCGTGGGATGGATTAGGCTGCTATATTTGGAGTTGAGAGGTCAGGTCAGGGTTAAAAACCACACATCTCGGACATTTGTCTTAGGGCATGGCACCAGACGGGTTGTCCCCTCTCCCCTCTGATTTTCTCCATAAGTAGTATGATGGGGGGATTGCTCGCCCAGATATATGCCTCTACTATTGGGCTTCACAGTTGGTGGTAGTTAACCACAGGCTGTATTGCTCTCCTTTAAACCCAGCCTACATGCTAGATAAGTATCAGATGGGTAGAGCGGGATGCCTGGGAGCTCTGTATGCGAAAATCCGGAAGGGGAGATATCTGGGCCCCACTGCTCGCACAGTGGAAATTTGGCACTAAGCGACTAAACGTCTTGGCTGGGGTGTTGACCCAAGCCACGCCACTCTGGTCTGCCCCCCAAAATAGGCCTCCCATGTTACCAACCTGGATTCGACAAGTGGGACATGATCGGTCTCTCCCCCATTGGTCACCTAGTTAAAAAAGGTAAACTCCTTACGTTCAGGGAACTACAAGAGAAGTAGGAATTGGCACAGGGAGAGGCATTCCCCTATTTGCAGATACACCAAGCCCTAGCAGCAGTAATCCCAGATATGGGAGACCTTCTGGAATCATCCCCACTGGAAGACTGGCTACTCTCTGAATCAAGTATATCAAGTATATCATTAACATAACACAAGTTCTGCAATAATTTGCCAGACCCCTTTCACGCCCTCAGATGTAGGTGGCAAGCTGACATAGGGGACATTGACAATGACAACTGCCAAACAGCTGTGATGTCCCCAAGGGAGGCGGCTATTACGCTGCGCTTTTGATCTGATTCAACTGAAAATCCTGCACAGGACGTACCTTACCAGGGTTACACTGGTGAAAATAGGCACTAGGCAGGACACGGTATGCCTGTCACCAAGACGCAACATTCTATCACACTATATGGGACTGTCCGTACATACAAGCAATATGGGCGGGGGCCACAACGAACTTGCAAGAGGCACTAGGGAATCAGATTAACCTCACTCCCTCTTTGGGGCTCCTTAACATCTGGGATGCAACTGATCTAACTGAGTTAGAGCAGCAGTTCGCTACTTTGGGATACACACTGGTAAAAAGGGCCATAGCAATGAAGTGGGGGTAGCAGGGAGGCCATCGACAAGAACTTGGGCGGCTGACCTAGACAACTGCATGATTGCAGAAAAAGATGTATACAAATATAGAGGATGTCCCAAGAAGTGGGATAAGAAATGGGGCAGTGGAATGGGCATCGTGGAGATTTATGTATATCTCCGACTGTAGAAATGGAACTGTCAAAGGAGAGGCATCTTTTCGTCTGAACTGTTTGACTGTTTAACCATTGGCTATTTCAATACATGCATTTCATGTAATAAGGCTGTAATATATACACCCTGATGTCAATGAATATTTACAGTTGGTTATCAAGAAAAAGAACATTTAAAAAAAAATAAAGCATCGCAGTAGTGCTTTGTTTTTTCAGACTAGCGGGCTAAGTGTATTTCAATAAGCACAATACCCCTTAAAAAGAAGCCTAGACCAAATAAACATCCTACTAAAAACAAGTCCAATTGTTGGTAGACATCGAAAGTTCAAAAATTTTAAAGAAAATACAGGCACGGCTCGGGAAGCCCTGCGTGGGAGGCAGCACAAACAAAACTGTGGCATTAAGAGGAAGTGGGAGGGAAGAATATTATATATTATTGTAAACAGCTATGGCACCAAAGGTAAACACACAGAGAACAGGAAACTGAGAAAAAAAGTTCATCAAAGAACAGATAAAGAACCATAACGGAATGAGACAGTACTAAGTCCCTGCTGCCAGAAGAGAAAAGGAGGGGCAAAGAGGCAGACTGACCACCAGAAAGCCAGGATTTTTAAAAGACACTGACACAAACACATCAAAAGCAGGGGGATGGCTTCAGGCCCACAAGAGAAGTATACTTAAGTATACAAAAGGCCATACACTTACACCCAACTTAAAAAAAAGGTAAATAGCGGGCTTGTGGGGTCAGGATGTGGGAGGCTCAGGTCTAAGAAAGTGAGAGAGCGCAAATTAAGTAAAATGTAGAGGTGCACCATATTTACAAGCACGTTGCACCAGTTTAGTTAAAGAAACATATAAGAGTGTCGAATTTATAGAGTGCACACATATAAGAGTGTTTAATTAATACTGAGTGCATATACCAGTATGAAAAGCTAATGTAGGAGTGTTTAGAGATGTTAGAATGATATTAAATTCCATGTTATGTGGCTGTTTCAGAGGAGAATGTAATGCTGCTAAACGTAGAAATGTGTAGGCCTCATGGCAGTTCACTGAGAAAGAATACGTGCCTTTACAATTTCACATGATATGGATTACTGTTATCATAATTCAAAGTATTATTGATCATAGAACTGGAAATATACGTTTTATAGAAGTGTTCCCTATAACCAGTTGTGTGTAATAAGTTAGAATACTGTTTAGGCTGAGAAATAAAGGTTCATAGTGTGCACAGGCCCGTTTCATGTAATTCTAGTATGCCTGAAGAGATAAGGTCGTTTCTTTTGATCTGCATGTGCTAGTTAGAATCAGGTCGTGTTAAGCATAAATCGTGGACCATGCTCGAAGGTTTACGACTTGTGAGATAAGCTGGAGGCCGGAATTTGGGGCCCACTTCATGGGTGTCTGTTTGCAGGTGCGAGGGGGTTCCAATCAGGAGAGTGATGAATAGAGCTCTGTTCTGGGAGACAGGCACAGGTCTGGAGGAGGGTTCAGGAATTTCCTGGGGGGTACCGTCTTGCCGGAGAAGAGCCTGAGAAGCAAGGTCAACACTAGCGATGAGCCCAGAGGAGTATCAGCATGGAAAAAGCCAGAACCGACACCACGTGAGGGGTGTAAGTGAGGGGCGTCTCTGAGGGGCGTTTCTACTGTAATTGTGATTTTGTATTAGGGACAGCACCCCTGGGTGAAGGTAGAGCAGATGGCCTGAGGAACCTAAGAGAGCGGATGGGTAGGCAGATAGCGCAAAACTGCGATGCACAGATTTACAACAAAGACTAAGAGAAAGTGAGTGATCTTCTTTGGAAGTCACCACGGCTGACACCTTTTTAGGTTAAGATCTTGCTAAGTAGGGATGTCACTTAGTCTAGTGTAGGGACAGTCTAATTTGGATTTTCTTTCCCTTTTGTAAATGTCGCACAAGTTACAATTTGTGTCTATTCTTGCAACCTTGATAATCTTTGAATTAGTTTTGGTGGTAATCTTCTGTCGCCTAAGAGCATTTAGAGAATTCATGTTTGTACTAATGCCAGTGTATCTTTTGAACCTTATATTGAGATGTTTGTATCTCCAGTTATCTTTGGATTTATAATAAAACTTTTAAAACGTATTCGTAGTAAGTGGTTCTTCAGAGTTGTGTAGAGTCTTAAACTGATTAACCTAGTAGTGGATTGCTTTTTACTCTATGACAGGTAACAAAGGTTCAGTCGACCTGAGTTGGGATCTAGATCTATAGTGATCTGATAAGAGATCAAAAATCCCGCCGTAACAGTTGGTAGCAGAGTAGGATGGTTGCCTTCTAGAGGAAGGTGATCTAGACTAGGTTAAGATTACCCCGAGGCCCCTAGAGATCGAGAGATGAGCAGCAGAAGAATCGCCTGCCGAAGAAGGTGCTGACGGTGCGAGAGAAAAGCAGCAGAGTCGGACGAGAGTGAGTATAATAAGGGTCATGCGTTGTCAGATTGCGGTGTTTTGTGTTGTATCTGTATTGTAATGTCATGCGGAGTTGAATGCCTGTAGTGTGATTGAGGGAGGGTTGTGAGCGCGCGCAACCTGGTGAAAATCTTAAGTTCAGAGAAGAGCTTAAGTGGTTCAGGTGTATCGAACATCCAGAGTAATTGTCGACCATTGTAAAGGGGGTCATGAGGTACCATTGATCGCCCGCAGGACCGTGATAGGGGGAACGCAAGAGTGAGTGTATGGGTAACGGACGCAGGTCGGAAGTTACTGTGTGTAAGTAACCTATCAGTCAAGGCGATTGTCTGGACGTTCACGGAAAGACATTTCGTCAGTTAAGGTGACAATTACAGTTAGACTGTGGGCGTACAGTCAAGGAAAGTGATCGCTTGGTCGGAAGTAATCATTTTTCAGGGTATGAATGGGACGCATGCATGACCGGGAGACGAGCTGAGAGAGGAGGGGAACTGCTGCGAAGGGGAGACGAGTGACGTCAGAGAGAGCCGCGCTGTGATAGGCTGGTTGGTGTGAAGCCGCGCTGTGATAGGCCGGTTGGTGCGAAGCCGCGCTGGGATAGGCCGGTTAGCGAGAGCCGCGCTGGGATTGGTGGATTGTCATCAGGAAGTAAACGAACGCAGGGAAATAAGGAAAAATTGTAGATTTTGAACATGAAGTGTTTTAAATGCTTGAGAGCGATCTTTAAGAGAAAAAGGAGAGAATCTTATTACGGGGAAGAGGCCCCGCCAGAGGGTACACCAGCTCATTATATGGCTACGAATGTTGGGTTGCATACTATACTGTGGCTTAGTACTTGGAGTAAGATTACAGAAGGGAACGAGGAACTGACTTTTCCGAAATACGGAACGTTTAGATTAGAAGTGTTGCACCAGCTAAAAGCAGTTATGTCTTCATTGAGACTTTTGCCTAGACCAACACAGTTTGAGGCCCTTAATGCGTGGATTAGGGCGGCGCGCGACAGGAATCAGAACAGGCGTCAAGAAAGGGTGAGACGATCGGTAAGAGCAGTACAAGATGCCAAATGGGATGCGGAAACCAAGAAATGGAGGGTACAGACTATTGAAGTGGATAAGTTGTACCCAGTGATAGAGGTTACAGGAGAAAAGAGAACCCCAGAGGAGGATGACGAGAGCGAGTCAGAGGATAGCCTAATAAATAGGTTGTTGATAGATAGACCGCCTCCGTACAATAGGGAGATGGAAGGTATCGAGCTCCCAAGGGAAGATAGGGTTGGCATAGAGGAGAATAGACCACTCCCTATAACGGATCGGGTACCTACCAGAGGTGAGGAAACACCTCAACCTAGTCCTGTACAGAGGGTAGTCGGAAGGTTTGTGGTGCAGAAGGTGCCAGCAACGGAGTGTGTTGAGTCTCATGGATTGCCAGATGCTCTTCAAGTACCCTTTACCATAGGTCCTATAGTGTCGGTTTATAACCCAGAGAAAGTGCGAGAGGAGGAACAGGTATGGCTAGACAGAGAAAGAGCTGAAATGGAAAGAAGGAACAACATGACAAATGCCTGGAGGCAATTGCCAGGACCGACAAAATGGAGCACCCCATTGGATTCAGCAGTGGATCCCATAACAGAACAGGGGGGTCAGATAGGACCGATGGATCTGAGAGGACCACGGCCGAAATCCTTTAAGGAGTTGAGGGCTGACTTGAGGGAATGGGATGCTGCCACAGAAACACAGAGTAACAGGTCAAGAGCGGAAGCTGAATGGGGAAGTCAAGGAAATGGGACATTGTCTCACTGCGGGGCTAGCGAAAGCGGTCAGGAGTGGGACAGTAAGAGTCAGGAGAGTAGAGGAGCTACCCGTCATATACACGGTGGAAGTAGGCAGGAGCAAGAAGGTAGAAGTACAGAGTGTGGAGGGGCGTCTCGTCTCATTCACAGTGAGGGGGACCGAAGGACGCAAGAGTACAGGGATAGCTTTAAGTGCACCCTCCATGCACCTGGCGATAACATACAGCATTGGAATCGCGGGAACATGGGGAGCCACGAGGTGTCTCACCATGCGTCAAGCGATCATGGGCAGGAGCGGGATCGCGGGAACATGGGGAGCCGCGAAGGGTCTTGCCATGCGTCGAGCGATCATGGACAGCAGGGGAATTGCGAAAGCATGGGGAATAATGAAGTGTCTTACCATGCACTCAAATTTATAGAGTGCACACATATAAGAGTGTTTAATTAATACTGAGTGCATATACCAGTATGAAAAGCTAATGTAGGAGTGTTTAGAGATGTTAGAATGATATTAAATTCCATGTTATATGGCTGTTGCAGAGGAGAATGTAATGCTGCTAAACGTAGAAATGTGTAGGCCTCATGGCAGTTCACTGAGAAAGAATACGTGCCTTTACAATTTCACATGATATGGATTACTGTTGTCATAATTCAAAGTATTATTGATCATAGAACTGGAAATATACGTTTTATAGAAGTGTTCCCTATAACCAGTTGTGTGTAATAAGTTAGAATACTGTTTAGGCTTTGAAATAAAGGTTCATAGTGTGCACAGGCCCGTTTCATGTAATTCTAGTATGCCTGAAGAGATAAGGTCGTTTCTTTTGATCTGCATGTGCTAGTTAGAATCAGGTCGTGTTAAGCATAAATCGTGGACCATGCTCGAAGGTTTACGACTTGTGAGATAAGCTGGAGGCCGGAATTTGGGGCCCACTTCATGGGTGTCTGTTTGCAGGTGCGAGGGGGTTCAATCAGGAGAGTGATGAATAGAGCTCTGTTCTGCGAGACAGGCACAGGCCTGGAGGAGGGTTCAGGAATTTCCTGGGGGGTACCGTCTTGCCGGAGAAGAGCCTGAGAAGCAAGGTCAACGCTAACGATGAGCCCAGAGGAGTATCAGCATGGAAAAAGCCAGAACCGACACCACGTGAGGGGTGTACGTGAGGGGCGTCTCTGAGGGGCGTTTCTACTGTAATTGTGATTTTGTATTAGGGACAGCACCCCTGGGTGGAGGTAGAGCAGATGGCCTGAGGAACCTAAGAGAGCGGATGGGTAGGCAGATAGCGCAAAACTGCGATGCACAGATTTACAACAAAGACTAAGGGAAAGAGAGTGATCTTCTTTGGAAGTCACCACGGCTGACACCTTTTTAGGTTAAGATCTTGCTAAGTAGGGATGTCACTTCGTCTAGTGTAGGGACAGTCTAATTTGGATTTTCTTTCCCTTTTGTAAATGTCGCACAAGTTACAATTTGTGTCTATTCTTGCAACCTTGATAATCTTTGAATTAGTTTTTGTGGTATTCTTCTGTCGCCTAAGAGCATTTAGAGAATTCATGTTTGTAATAATGCCAGTGTATCTTTTGAACCTTATGTTGAGATGTTTGTATCTCCAGTTATCTTTGGATTTATAATAAAACTTTTAAAACTTATTCGTAGTAAGTGGTTCTTCAGAGTTGTTTAGAGTCTTAAACTGATTAACCTAGTAGTGGATTGCTTTTTACTCTATGACAGGTAACAAAGGTTCAGTCGACCTGAGTTGGGATCTAGATCTATAGTGATCTGATAAGAGATCAAAAATCCCGCCGTAACAGTTGGTAGCAGAGTAGGATGGTTACCTTCTAGAGGAAGGTGATCTAGACTAGGTTAAGATTACCCCGAGGCCCCTAGAGATCGAGAGATGAGCAGCAGAAGAATCGCCTGCCGAAGAAGGTGCTGACGGTGCGAGAGAAAAGCAGCAGAGTCGGACAAGAGTGAGTATAATAAGGGTCATGCGTTGTCAGATTGCGGTGTTCTGTGTTGTATCTGTATTGTAATGTCATGCGGAGTTGAATGCCTGTAGTGTGATTGAGGGAGGGTTGTGAGCGCGCGCAACCTGGTGAAAATCTTAAGTTCAGAGAAGAGCTTAAGTGGTTCAGGTGTATCGAACATCCAGAGTAATTGTCGACCATTGTAAAGGGGGTCATGAGGTACCATTGATCGCCCGCAGGACCGTGATAGGGGGAACGCAAGAGTGAGTGTATGGGTAACGGACGCAGGTCGGAAGTTACTGTGTGTAAGTAACCTATCAGTCAAGGCGATTGTCTGGACGTTCACGGAAAGACATTTCGTCAGTTAAGGTGAAAATTACAGTTAGACTGTGGGCGTACAGTCAAGGAAAGTGATCGCTTGGTCGGAAGTAATCATTTTTCAGGGTATGAATGGGACGCATGCATGACCGGGAGACGAGCTGAGAGAGGAGGGGAACTGCTGCGAAGGGGAGACGAGTGACGTCAGAGAGAGCCGCGCTGTGATAGGCTGGTTGGTGTGAAGCCGCGCTGTGATAGGCCGGTTGGTGCGAAGCCGCGCTGGGATAGGCCGGTTAGCGAGAGCCGCGCTGGGATTGGTGGATTGTCATCAGGAGGTAAACGAACGCAGGGAAATAAGGAAAAATTGTAGATTTTGAACATGAAGTGTTTTAAATGCTTGAGAGCGATCTTTAAGAGAAAAAGGAGAGAATCTTATTACGGGGAAGAGGCCCGCCAGAGGGTACACCAGCTCATTATATGGCTACGAATGTTGGGTTGCATACTATACTGTGGCTTAGTACTTGGAGTAAGATTACAGAAAGGAACGAGGAACTGACTTTTCCGAAATACGGAACGTTTAGATTAGAAGTGTTGCACCAGCTAAAAGCAGTTATGTCTTCATTGAGACCTTTGCCCAGACCAACACAGTTTGAGGCCCTTAATGCGTGGATTAGGGCGGCGCACGACAGGAATCAGAACAGGCGTCAAGAAAGGGTGAGACGATCGGTAAGAGCAGTACAAGATGCCAAATGGGATGCGGAAACCAAGAAATGGAGGGTACAGACTATTGAAGTGGATAAGTTGTACCCAGTGAGAGAGGTTACAGGAGAAAAGAGAACCCCAGAGGAGGATGACGAGAGCGAGTCAGAGGATAGCCTAATAAATAGGTTGTTGATAGATAGACCGCCTCCGTACAATAGGGAGATGGAAGGTATCGAGCTCCCAAGTGAAGATAGGGTTGGCATAGAGGAGAATAGACCACTCCCTTAACGGATCGGGTACCTACCAGAGGTGAGGAAACACCTCAACCTAGTCCTGTACAGAGGGTAGTCGGAAGGTTTGTGGTGCAGAAGGTGCCAGCAACGGAGTGTGTTGAGTCTCATGGATTGCCAGATGCTCTTCAAGTACCCATTACCATAGGTCCTATAGTGTCGGTTTATAACCCAGAGAAAGTGCGAGAGGAGGAACAGGTACGGCTAGACAGAGAAAGAGCTGAAACGGAAAGAAGGAACAACATGACAAATGCCTGGAGGCAATTGCCAGGACCGACAAAATGGAGCACCCCATTGGATTCAGCAGTGGATCCCATAACAGCACAGGGGGGTCAGAGAGGACCGATGGATCTGAGAGGACCACGGCCGAAATCCTTTAAGGAGTTGAGGGCTGACTTGAGGGAATGGGATGCTGCCACAGAAACACAGAGTAACAGGTCAAGAGCGGAAGCTGAATGGGGAAGTCAAGGAAATGGGACATTGTCTCACTGCAGGGTTAGCAAAAGCGGTCAGGAGTGGGACAGTAAGAGTCAGGAGAGTAGAGGAGCTACCCGTCATATCCACGGTGGAAGTAGGCAGGAGCAAGAAGGTAGAAGTACAGAGTGTGGAGGGGCGTCTCGTCTCATTCACAGTGAGGGGGACCGAAGGACGCAAGAGTACAGGGATAGCTTTAAGTGCACCCTCCATGCACCTGGCGATAACATACAGCATTGGAATTGCGGGAACATGGGGAGCCACGAGGTGTCTCACCATGCGTCAAGCGATCATGGGCAGGAGCGGGATCGCGGGAACATGGGGAGCCGCGAAGGGTCTTGCCATGCGTCGAGCGATCATGGACAGCAGGGGAATTGCGAAAGCATGGGGAATAATGGAGTGTCTTACCATGCACCTAGAGAAACCAGGCAGAATGGGAAATGTAGGACTATGGGGAGTAGAGAAGTGTTTCACCATATACCAAGAGAGGATAGAACTGCATGGGACCTGGAGAGATGGGAGCATGGGAGGACTCCCCATAACACGCCTGAGCCCAGACGTAGGACTCAGAGCTGTGATGGGAGAGACGTAAATGGGCTCTCTAGAGACAGCACACTGAAAGCTGCGATAAAGGCAAAAAGGCTTGATGTGACCAGTTTAAAATCTGACCTGGACGAGATAATAGATGGTACGTTGCCTTTAGAAAGGATTGACATGTACGAGCAAGATGAGGTGCTGTTTATAGCAAAGGATATTACTCGGAAGGCAAGAGCAACTCACGAGAAATTGTCTGAACTGGCAGACAAGTATATGGTAGACTTGTCGAGAACAAAGGCATTACAGGGTAAACATAGGTTGCATTATTCAGATCAGGACCTGGATGAGAGGAGGACAATTGGATTAAAAACACACATAAGGGAACTGATCACAGGAATAAGAGCATGGAGAGATCTGGATAAATGGGAAGAAAGGTGGTCCAAGAAAGGGACTCTCAGGCGGAGCGCTATTGTGACGTCCCCGGAGGGAGGGCCACTGCGGATGGAGGCATTCCCTTTGCGAGAAATAGCGAATGGGAGTTATGTACATGTGCCCTGGAGTAGGGGAGATTTGGCTGCGTTTACCAACTCATTTCCGAAGTTAAGAGAGAATCCTGTAGAATGGTACAAACAGGTAGAGAGGTTTGTTAAGATTTCTAAAGTACTGTGGATTGACTTGAACACTTTATTCGACATTGTGGTCCCAGGAGACTTGTGGACAGCATGCAAAGTTAGTGTCGAATGGCCCACAGCAGAACCAAAAAGAGATGCTCGTACTAATGGTCCGTCAGAAAGAGTAATGATAAAATATGAAAAGGTGATGACATGGCTGAAAGATAAGGTGCCACCACAGGATATAGATTGGGTGAAAATAGACCGAACTAGACAGGAACCCAAGGAGACAGTCCATGAATTTTATGAGCGATTGCTGAAAACGTTCAAACAATACAGTGGATTAGATGTAATGGATCTAATCCAAAGACATAGGACAGTTTGTATCGAAGTTCGTTTTGGGGTTGAGACCTGATATTTGTTTGATGATTCAGCAACACTTACTTTGCTGGCAAAACAAACCATTGGATGAAATTTTGAGATACGCAAGGTATTGCAGTGATGAAATAGATTCCAAAGCAAAGAAACTTAAGGAGAAGTTGATGATGGTTCAGATGCAGTCGGCTGGAAAGGGTGGACAGCAGCAACAGGGAACAGGGACGATGGGAAGGAGATCAAATAGTCAGAATAGAGACAACGAGGTAAATCCGAGACCTAGAATAGACTTTGCTACATTGAAAAAGACGACAACGTGTCACCAGTGTCACCAGGTGAAATGAAATGAAAATGAAATGAAATGAAATGAATGAGACTTATATAGCGCACGACTTACCCTGGGGCATCTCAGCGCTTGCTTAGGGAACCCGTCCTGGTATTCCCCTGTGAGATACCCTGGCAGGGTATCCACAAGGTGAAAGCCAGGCATCCCACCGCGAGGGGCCGTTGTGGAGATTAAGCAAGCTATTGCCCAGAGTTGCAGAGTGTGAACCCGTGAGTCGAGAAGGCACCGGAGCGAGAATTAACGAGCCCGTGGAATTTTTGAGCCCAAGACCCGCTGGGGCGGGGAATTGAACCCTGGTCCCGGGCCGAACTCAAGCTCCAGGTCTGCCGCCTCTAACCCCTGAGCCACACTTCTCCACTTCTCCACCAGGTGGGACATTGGAAACGCGAGTGTCCCTATAACCCTGAAAACGGAGAACTGGAAGTAGAGGAGGAGGAAGTTCAGACCGTTCCAGTCCAAGGGGTGACAGTACCAAAGGGTAAGGTGGCCAAAGGGGGGACTTCCGCAACCACCAAAGATTATGACAGGGGGCAAGACCTATAGACAAATGCCTCTTTTAGTAGGAGGAGAAGAGTGTTACTACGTTGATCCACTGACTGGACGGCGTGTGAGTAGAGAGGAGGACTGTACCCTTGGGGCAGTTCTAGAGGTGGACCAAAGAGGACCGTTTGTTGAGGCTGAAGTGGCGGGGTGTCCTACAACATTCTTAGTAGATACCGGAGCTACTCGATCAACTTTGAGATCAGCCGTGGTTCCGGATCTGCCAATGTCGGGGGAAACAAATCAAGTGGTAGGAGTCGCAAATAGGAGAATGACTAACCCTTTGACGGAACCAGTGCTAGTGAGAATAGGAAACTACAGCGATGAACATCAGTTTGTAGTATGTGATTCTAGCCCTGTGTGTCTGTTAGGAAGAGACTTATTGTGCAAACTAAATTGCACAATATACTGCACGCCTCAGGGAGTAGAGGTACAGACTAACGACGATGATGCCACCTTTAAAGTTGCAAATTCAAGAGTATGCGTAGAACTGTATCCTACCCTGACGGTGGAAGAGCTCCCTTGGGACTTAAGAGATACTGTGTCATCTGAAGTATGGGATTTCACTGGAGAAGAGATAGGAATGATTAAAGGAGTAGAACCAGTGAAAATCATGATAAAACCAAATGTTGAATATCCAAGAACACCTCAATACAAATTGACCCCGGAGACGATTGCAGGAATAAAACCCGTGATCGACTCCATGATTAAGCAGGGAATACTGAAGGAAATCGTGGGTAGTCCATGCAACTCCCCGATTATGGGTTTGCAGAAACCTAGCGGGAAATTTAGAATAGTACAGGATCTTCGAAGGGTTAATAGCATAGTTGTTTCATGTTGTCCAGTGGTACCGAATCCATCAGTGCTATTCCAAGCTGAGTGGTTCACAGTGATAGATCTTTGCCAGGCTTTCTTTTCAATTCCATTAGATGAGGAGAGCCAGTTTCTTTTTGCATTTAAGCTGGAAAATCGTGGCTTAACCTGGTGTCGTATCCCACATGGGTATACAGAAAGCCCATCGATTTTCAACCAGCTACTGAAGAAAAATCTTGAAAGTCTAGTACTACCACAGAACTCGGTTCTAGTTCAGTACATAGACGACCTACTTGTTGCGTCAGGAACAGAAGAAACTTGTAAGATAGACACCATCGCCTTGCTGAACCATTTAGCTGAAAATGGGCATAAGGTGTCTCCAAGCAAACTGCAGTACTGTCTGACAGAAGTACAGTACTTGGGTCACCGAATTGAAAAAGGAAAGCGGAAGGTGTCACCAGACAGGATAGAGGCGATCATGAAGATGAATTCGCCTACGACACAAAGAGAGGTCAGGATGTTCCTAGGAATGGTTGGTTATTGCCGACAGTGGATAGCTAACTTTTCCCTGAAAGCAAAACCCTTACAAAAACTGACGCACAAGGAGGTGAGTGATCCGGTACCACGGGACAAGGATTGTTTGATGTCGTTCCTACAGCTGAGAGAGGACTTGTGCCGTGCTCCAGCTTTGGGAATGCCAGATTATGAAAAACCATTTTTACTTTACTGTTGCGAAAGAGAAGGTTGTGCTTTGTCAGTCCTAGCACAAATTCATGGAAATGCCCATAGACCAGTTGCATATTTTTCGGCTACTTTAGACCCAGTAGCTGCAGCGTTGCTCGGATGTCTCAAATCCGTTGCTGCAACAGGTGTCAGCATTGAAAGGTGTGAAAGCATTGTGATGGGACATCAAGTAGTGGTGTATGTACCTCATTCTGTAGAACTGTTAATGACCAGGACCAAGACACAGCACTTGACCAATAATAGGCTCACGCGCTACGAGCAAGTTATTCTTGCTGCGGAGAACGTGACCCTTAAGAGGTGCTCTGTTTTGAATCCTGCCACTTTGATGCCACTTCCTAATGATATAGAAGACGAAGAATGTGAAGATCACGATTGCCTTGATGTGACTGAACTATGCACCAAGCCAAGACCAGATATTGTGGATGAGCCGTTGACTGACCCTGATGAAATTTTCTTTGTTGATGGCTCATGTGTAAGAGACGATACTGGTCAGTTGAGAGCAGCTTATGCTGTTTGCACCATTACTGGAGTTGTGGAAGCCGCTTGCCTGGAAGGAGTACACTCCGCTCAGGTAGCCGAAATCATTGCATTGACACGTGCCTGTTTAGCAGGTAGCAAAATTCGAGTCACCATTTACACAGATAGCCAATATGGTTTCGGTGTAGTTCATGACTTTGGGCAATTGTGGTCTCAGAGAGGTTACATGACCTCCTCAGGTTCGCCTATTCGAAATGGGGAGTTTGTGCGACTATTGTTAGAAGCGTTACAAGGTCCGGCAGCAATTGCCATTGTTAAATGTGCAGCACACACCAAAGGTACAGATTTTGTGTCCCAAGGAAATCGTTATGCCGACGAGGTTGCTCGCTACTGTGCGGAGCAGGGATACTCTTTCATGGAAGTGGAAGTGGGTGGGACACAGGAAAAGACAGAGTTAAACATGATGCTAGAAACAGTTGATACTTGGGATGATTTAAAAGGCATGCAAGAGAACGCATCAGATTTTGAGAAAAAGACATGGGAAACTGCAGGTTGTGTAAAGAGTGAAATGGATTTGTGGATTTCAGCAGATGGAAGGGCAGTATTACCAAATGAATTAGTGAGTCCAATGGCACGACAGATACATGGTCCAGTACATTTAGGAAGAGATGCCATGCTGCGGGTATTTAGGCAGACTTGGTACAACCCAAAGTTTAGAGTAGCCGCAGAAGCAGTGTGTCAAAGGTGTGTAATGTGTCAGCAATTGAACGTAGGGAAAAGGACACCAGTTACACTGAGTCACATTGGGAGGTCTGGTGGGCCTTTCAACCGAATGCAATTAGACTTTATTGAGATGCCAAAAAGCAACCGCCTCAGGTATGTTCTGGTGGTTGTATGCATATTTTCCAGATGGGTCGAGGCATACCCTACACGCAGGTGCGATACACTCACAGTAGCAAAGTTGTTGCTTAGAGAGTTAATACCACGCTTCGGGGTGCCGACCTCTTTGGAATCAGACAGAGGGACACATTTCAACAGTGAAGTTGTGAAGATGCTTTGCTCTGCATTAGATATTGATCAGAAGTTGCACTGTAGCTATCGACCAGTGGCTTCGGGGATCGTGGAGCAGATAAATGGAACTATAAAATCCCGAATGGCCAAAGTGTGTTCATCGACGTCCTTAAGCTGGCCTGATGCTCTGCCCTTGGTACTCATGAGTATGCGTAGCACACCAGACAGGAGAACAGACCTCTCCCCACACGAGGTTCTAATGCGGATGGGCAATGAGACTTCCATCTGTTCCAACTACAGCTTTGTTGAATATCACAGATGATCTGATCCTGGATTATTGCAAGGGACTTTCTGATGTCATTCATTCTGTGTCTCTTCAGGTGCAGGCTGTTGAAATTCCATCTTCCAGAGACCTATGTCACGACCTGTGCCCTGGTGACTGGGTGCTGGTGAAGAAGCATGTCCGGAAGAACTGCCTAGACGTGCGCTGGAAGGGGCCCTACCAGATAATTCTGACAACGAACACTGCCGTGAAGTGTGGAGGGCTGCCAAATTGGATTCACGCCTCCCATACTCGAAGAGTTCCAGCACCCCTGGAAGAAACAGCTCCTCTCACAGATGAAAATCCAGCTGTGGACGGCGAACCACTAGAAGATGTGGACGGCGAACCACTAGAGGGGATCAGTCAAGCTGTGGGGGTGTCGGAGGAAGCTGGGAGTGCTTCAGATCAAGCGGAAGAAAGACACGACGACAGTGAAACTGAAGTTGCCACAGAAGGAGAAAGTTGCTGTGAATACGGCTCAGACACTGATCAAGCCAAAAGTGATCAAGAACCGAGTGTGAGGACAAGAAATAGGAGAACAATGCGTGGAGAAGCTAGTTGGCCTAAAAGGAAGAAGAGGCTGAGCTTGAAGCCAACTCCAGAGAGAACTCTTGCTCCTATATCTGAAGACTCGGATCCGGACGAAAATGCACAGAATCAAGAACAGGAGGGTCTAAGAAGAACAAGGAGGGTGCGAGTGCCCTGCAGAAGATACGCCACTCCTGAGTGGACCTACCTAGCAGCAGATGTCTAGTGCACGGAGATCCGGGAGGGTGAGGGAAGTAACAGTGACCAGTACTGACCCAATCATAACATTGGAAGTGGTGTTGTTGGTACCTGGACTTGAGACCGAAGGGTTACTGACACTCACTGTCCCCAATCCTCCTTATCTGAGCAGAATAAGAGAACTGGTTTTAAACAGAGTAGAATTTCCGACTTTTGGTCCAACGATACCAGCACTCGAGGAGATCATTCTTCGCTTAGAAATTTTAGAATACGTGATTAGAGCCGCTGGAACACGCATGATTATAGACTGCTAAAGACGTTGTAAATAAACAAATTGAGAGATAACCTAGCGCCAAGTGGAAGAAGAAGAAATTTAGGGACTTTTCCATTTAGTGGACGGAGAAGGGCTAGGGTTGTCTGTTGCTATAATTCAAAAGACTGATCTTGCAAAAGGGATTATCAGCTTCCAGGTGTGGTTCGAAAAGACCGAATAAGCAAAGAAAACACTGTTGAAGGAGCAAAGAAAAGAGACTTTGTGTTGTAGCAGAAAAATAGAACTACACTGTCTTGAGATCATGAAGGCCGGCAACCCGAACCGCAAGGCAAAATGCATAGTGGGCACACTTTTAGTGGGAGTAATTTTTCTTATAGTTTTAGTAGTTACTGTATCATATATAGTGGGACATGAAAATGAAGAGAAGGCAACAAAAGAAGCAAAAGTTGTAGTGATACCGAAACCTACTACTGCTGGTCAAAAGGGGGACAATACAGAGAAAGATAAAGCTTTGCTAGCAGCAGAAGCTCGTTGGTTGCACGTAGATGAATCACAAGGAAATTTCAAATCAAATGCATATGCTAAATTACTTTATGAATACATTGATGCTATGGATGCAAAGGACTGCTATGTCTGCATGCAATTGCCAGCTTCTGTAGACGAAGATATTAGGTACCATCATCTTCCATTGACTTATGGAATCACATGTAGTTTGTTGCTTAGTATATTTTATGGACGCGATAGCTTTGAGTACTATTTTTCAAACTTTGACGCTGTTTTACCAGAGGTCCCGGCCTACAAACACATGAACAAGTGGGATTACTATAAGAGTGAAGATCTATTAAGGAAATTTTTCATTCCTTGGAGAACGCTGGATACTTCATATGCCCGAAGAAATAATTTGACTTGTAAAGTGTCAGAAGTTGAGAAAAGGTTTATAGGGCAGGTGGATGATCGATATAGGAGGCAGAAGATCCTAAAGGCTTCGGGCCAATGGAAAACAGATTGGACTGAGGAGGAAAAGTCTCACAAAAGGAAGGGTAGTAATGGTCCAATAGCTTTAGATCGAGTGCAAAGAGGGAAACTATGTATATACAGGGGTAAAACCTACTATGAGAATGTGTTTGTGGGAGAAGTAAGTTGTGAACATGCTTTCCAAATAGAATACCATACAAAGGATTTCTTGAAGGGAATGCAGGTGATCCCGAATGTATATTTTGTCTGTGGAAGAAATGCATACGTGAAACTACCGGATAATTGGTACGGATCATGTTATTTAGCAATTGTCTTCCCCAAAATATACCATGCTAAGGATCTAGAAATCATAGAGGGAGGAACTCAAGCCAGAGGGAGAAGGGATGTAAGCAATGATGAGGTAATTGGAGACGTATTTGGTGCTTTGTTCCCTCTTTTAGGGATAATACTGAATGATTTCAAGATTAGGAGATTGGCAACAGTTGTAGATAGGTTGTCTGCCAGCACTGCTAGATCACTAATGCTGGTGGAGGGAGAGATGCAATTGATAAGGGCAATGGTTCTCCAGAACCGACTTGCTTTAGACGTTCTGTTAGCCAAAGAGGGAGGAGTCTGTAAGGCTTTGAAGGTCCAGGAATGTTGCACTTACATTCCAGACAATTCAAAACCTCTTGAAAAATATATACAGAACATTACTGAAATTCATCATGAGATTGAGGATCTGACACAGGTGAATGTGTGGGAAAAAGTGGGTCATGGAATGGGTAAAGTTGGAGGTTGGTTTGCCAACCTAGGGAAGGGTTTCATTTGGTACATACTGAAACCTATCATCATAATAGTGATTTGTGTAATCACATTGTGGGGGTTGGTGCGGCTGTATCAATGGTATAGATCAAATAAGTTGCAAAGATCCATGAGAGAGCAGGAGCAGAGGTTAGCTGCGATGCAGGATAACCAGTATAGGAGTCTGAGGGCTCTAGAGATGATGAAACGAGGGAGCACTGCCACGAGTTCTGTTTGATTCAATTCATACCCTCAGGGATGGTGTTGTGATGGTGATGACCTCCAAAGGTCATCAAAGGGGGGAACTGAGAGAGCGCAAATTAAGTAAAATGTAGAGGTGCACCATATTTACAAGCACGTTGCGCCAGTTTAGTTAAAGAAACATATAAGAGTGTCGAATTTATAGAGTGCACACATATAAGAGTGTTTAATTAATACAGAGTGCATATACCAGTATGAAAAGCTAATGTAGGAGTGTTTAGAGATGTTAGAATTATATTAAATTCCATGTTATGTGGCTGTTGCAGAGGAGAATGTAATGCTGCTAAACGTAGAAATGTGTAGGCCTCATGGCAGTTCACTGAGAAAGAATACGTGCCTTTACAATTTCACATGATATGGATTACTGTTGTCATAATTCAAAGTATTATTGATCATAGAACTGGAAATATACGTTTTATAGAAGTGTTCCCTATAACCAGTTGTGTGTAATAAGTTAGAATACTGTTTAGGCTGAGAAATAAAGGTTCATAGTGTGCACAGGCCCGTTTCATGTAATTCTAGTAGGCCTGAAGAGATAAGGTCGTTTCTTTTGATCTGCATGTGCTAGTTAGAATCAGGTCGTGTTAAGCATAAATCGTGGACCATGCTCGAAGGTTTACGACTTGTGAGATAAGCTGGAGGCCGGAATTTGGGGCCCACTTCATGGGTGTCTGTTTGCAGGTGCAAGGGGGTTCCAATCAGGAGAGTGATGAATAGAGCTCTGTTCTGGGAGACAGGCACAGGCCTGGAGGAGGGTTCAGGAATTTCCTGGGGGGTACCGTCTTGCCGGAGAAGAGCCTGAGAAGCAAGGTCAACGCTAACGATGAGCCCAGAGGAGTATCAGCATGGAAAAAGCCAGAACCAACACCACGTGAGGGGTGTACATGAGGGGCGTCTCTGAGGGGCGTTTCTACTGTAATTGCGATTTTGTATTAGGGACAGCACCCCTGGGTGGAGGTAGAGCAGATGGCCTGAGGAACCTAAGAGAGCGGATGGGTAGGCAGATAGCGCAAAACTGCGATGCACAGATTTACAACAAAGACTAAGGGAAAGTGAGTGATCTTCTTTGGAAGTCACCACGGCTGACACCTTTTTAGGTTAAGATCTTGCTAAGTAGGGATGTCACTTAGTCTAGTGTAGGGACAGTCTAATTTGGATTTTCTTTCCCTTTTGTAAATGTCGCACAAGTTACAATTTGTGTCTATTCTTGCAACCTTGATAATCTTTGAATTAGTTTTGGTGGTATTCTTCTGTCGCCTAAGAGCATTTAGAGAATTCATGTTTGTACTAATGCCAGTGTATCTTTTGAACCTTATATTGAGATGTTTGTATCTCCAGTTATCTTTGGCTTTATAATAAAACTTTTAAAACTTATTCGTAGTAAGTGGTTCTTCAGAGTTGTGTAGAGTCTTAAACTGATTAACCTAGTAGTGGATTGCTTTTTACTCTATGACAGGTAACAAAGGTTCAGTCGACCTGAGTTGGGATGTAGATCTATAGTGATCTGATAAGAGATCAAAAATCCCGCCGTAACAAAAGTAAGCTAATGAGAAACAGTGGTGGTGCTCACATTCGGCATGGAAGAGTCCTTTCTGGGAATGATTTAGGGACAGGAGGCAAGTAGGATATTTCTATGTGAAAGGTAAGTCAAAGTGAAAAAGAGAGTGGTGGCCTTTTGTCCTCAGCAACTATGATATATATAACATAGTATTTTTTCTGTACATGGGTTGTAGACCCGAATTAGCAGGCTTGACTTCTATATTGCTGCAGATTTTGGATATCTGAGATTATGAATCCTGTGTGTGTGTGTGTGGAGGATGTAAGGTGAAGACGAGGACCCACTGGCCTCGACAAAGTTCACTAATGTGTCTTCTATGGAAAAGTCAAAACATTGATGCATTATTCATTTCAATAAAACTGACAAATATCCAACATTTGGTCATCAACCCTCCTCTTCCTAACCCTCTACCACTTAATCTACCCACCATCAAATACCATCAACCCCTTACTTTCACACACAGCTTGCCCTTCTGTACAGTAATTGATCAATAAGAAAGGGGCTCCTGCCATGCCTCACTTTCGCAAGCGATTCTTTTTACCTTCCACTGTTTGTTGTCCAGCTTTGATCTCCAAGCAGTTCCTGGTCTGGGATCAGATGAAAACATGTCATCTATGGCTTTTGCCAATGCATAGACCGCTATGTTAACATTATACGTATATAGGAGTCTGGTGGAGAAAGACATGTACAAGTCAAGACTTTGAAAGGTCTCATTACCAAAACAAACCGGTGGTGATTGAGAGGAGTTCCCATAATTTTCTCTCAATTCGCATTGAAAGTGTTTCTCCCATAACGATTCCAGAGCTGAATAATTTACAAACATTGATGGAGTGACATCATGCAGAAATTCTTCAAACCCCTCTATTTCTCCTTTTTTGATTGAAAATGCCAGACTTCCATTTAATACGTCTCTAGAATCATAATAATCAACAAGACTAGAGAGAGACAATGACGTAATCCAAATTTTATGAGGGATTTCAATCCACTTATCGGAATCGAAATAGTGACTGATGGCTGCTGTGCTGCTGTATAAAATGATCACCTGTGCTGTTGATTTTCTGGTAGCGTTTATGATGAGATCCAAGTTTGAGCTTTTAACTAGAGACACATGTGGTGTTAACACATGAGAGAACTCAATGCAGCCTCCAATCTGAGCCACAACCTTCGTCAGTTCTCGCAGGGCTTTCTCTCCGCCGGCATCGTCTGAGGTCAGGATCCCAACCCAGGTCCATCCGAAATGTCTTAATAATTGAGCGATTCCTTCGTAGTAGGAGAGCTCATTTGGGACAGTCCGGTACAAGGCTGGAAACGTCCTTTCGTCACTGAGATGAAGATCCGCAGCTCCATAACTGATCTGCAAGAGGGAAAGAAAATACTGAGACAACAAAACTGAATATTTAATGACTACTGGCAGCATTTTGAATGACAGATCTTTTTTCTTATGTAAGGTAAATAAAGGACGTGTGGCCCTTTTTCAATGGAGGGATGGTTTTTAAAGAAACAATATTGTACCGGCTGAGGGATCTGGAAGAGTCTGATAGCTTTTCAAAAATGCTTGAAAATTGTCTTGTTCAGAGCACAACCATGAAATATCAGGCAAAACAGGCATTTGTTCAAGGGAAGCACACCACCCCGGAGTCTAAAGCAATCTGGACGTCAGTTACTGGCCCATAAAAAAACAAGACAATATTAAATGAATCATATGCAGGATATAACATAATGTTTATTTGAAACACAAACGTTTATCCAAAAGGACCTGTATACATGAGATCAAACACTGGCCCCTACAGTGGTTGCATTAGTTCTCTTAGCCATCAGACCCGAGCCTACTGTTCTTGAAGCAAACATTTATCAAAAGGTGACAAAAAACAGCATAAAACATGCCATTGAATAGGAGAAAGAGAAACACCTAACTGTGTGTAGGAAAGAAAAATCTGCTTACATGGGTACCCCCACTTTTTGCCTGATGTTAAGTCTATTTCTGACTAGTCTGACTGGGATCTTGCTAATCAAGACCCCATTGTCTGTGCTTTCTCCCCTAAATTGGGTATGGTAAGTACTTAGGTGCATCCCAGATTGGCTGCTGGTGTACCCTTATAAGTCTTTAGTATATGTTACTGAGGTACCCGGGGCATAGTTACACCAGGGGTCCCCCATGGCCTGAAGCATGTATTGTGCCACTTATGGGAGACCACTCAAACTCTGACTACAGGCCTGCCACTGCAGCCTGTGTAGGCTGGTGCTACCACCACTTACGAAAGATACAGGTTTCCCTAAATCTAATGTCACTGCATTTAAAACCTATCAGTCATCCCTAAAGAAGGTGTTTCAATCCTGAAGGCAGGGTGCTCTGTTCTAAGTGTGAGGCTGCCCTTGCATGAGCAGGACACCCCTACTGCTTTCGGAGCCCATACTCCCAGGTTGTAAGTGCATCAGATATTACGATATATAGAGTGGCCATGCGTCAGTACGCAGTGCTAACTCTAGACTTTCTGTAACAAACCCTGACATGTTGGAATCATACCCCCCACACTGTATCCGGTATGGGAGGTATGATTCGATGCACTGTAAATCTCTAGGAGGCACTCAGTGCTCCCAGTACCAGTCTTCCTGAATCGGACAGCAAGCTAGGGCATCTGCTGACCAGAGACACAATTCTGCCCTCCTGCTGCTGAGCAAAGCTCGAGCAGGGGCAGATAGAACAATAGATATCCTGTCTCAGGGAGGTGTGACCACCTCCCAGACAGGGTTTAGTGTATTGGGGCAGGGTGGGGGTGCTTGCCAGCACCACTGAGACTGCTTGAAGGACACACTTGGTGCCCTCCTTGCATACTCCATTTCAAACTAGTTCAGGGAGCTGTCGGCTCCCGCTCTGGCGTGAAACTGGACTAAGGAAGGAGTGGAGTGGATTATCCACCCCACTGTCCAGACCCTCCTTAGGGGTCCCCTGAATCATCCCAACCCTTTCCTTAGAGTACTTAGAACTCACCTGTGGGCAGGTCCTTAGATTCATCATGTCATTTGATTCAGATCCAATTCAGCATCATCTTCAACCATCTGAACATCCTGACCATGTCAGGCTTAACCAGTCGTACTGACCGCATCAACCTTCACCATGACTGCAACCGGGAAGAGACCATCTGCTCCGAGCCACATCATCCTGCAAGTTAGTTGCCTCAACCATGTCCGTGCTCCATACAGGTCCCCCCCATGGCCTGTGGACATCAAAGACATGCAAAGGAATCTCCCTTCGAGTGATGGAGTCACACCCCTGCATCTGCAGGCACCACAACGTAACTGATTGGGTTGCAGATCTTAGGCTCCTCCGGACTCCAACAGGCTTCGTAACACAGTTGACGGTTCTGAAACTCCCTCGAGGCCTGCCCTGCCCTCAGACCGAGTCTGAGGCCAGTATCCCTCGCTGGTACCGCTGGAACCGAGGCCCTGTGCACAGAGTCGGCTGGACATTGCTAAGGGTAGTAGACTCCCATCTACAGAGATCTTCGGGTCCTCTCAAGGGACCTCTTTCATCCCAGTGGACTGCCCTGTTTGCTTGGGGCCTGCTCGGGCTCCCCTCCTCTTGGTGAGTCTCATGGGCCTTGCTGGTCCCAAACTCTGCATCTTTTTGCTTGCCACATTGGTAGTTGCCAAGACTTGTTGGTGCTCTTGCCGGACACCGACCCCTTAACTCTCGACATCCGACAGCTGGTGAATGGCTCCTGGTATTCCACAGCGTCGCCGGGTCCCCACAGCTACAGCTCCAAGGTCATCATCAGCTCTCCTGCAACACCCAACATTGGTCGGCATTCGTCTTAAGTGCCCCTGGTCACTCCTGAGTGGCACAGACTCAGTCCCCTCTGCTTGCAGGTAATTTTACATCTTGAACCTACCTTTGCGTTCCACCGGACACTTTCACCTTCTTCACCAGCGGCATCTTCCTGAAGTCCTCCTTTGAGTTTGACGGTATTTCCTGATGCCACTTCACACATATGCACCCGGCTTCCCTGGTGTGGGTATCCTGTTTTTCCTAGGGTATTCACGGGTGGGGTGGATCTCCAACCTTCTGTCTTCCATGGCGTTACTTCAGGGTCCACTTGGAAGGGTCATTCTTCTTTAAAATTGCAACCGCGACTTACCCATTGACTTGAACGGAGCACGTGGCTGTGTCCCCACTCTGCCAATGACCTTCGTAGGGCACCTGATTACTTACCTTGGGTGCTTCCTTGGGTCCAGAGTGCTTCTATGTCTTCTCGGTATGGTCTTGACTTGGTTCGTGGTTTGCAACCCACTATCTTAGTATATGGTTTGGTCCCTTCCGGCTGACTACTGTGTATTTTGTGCTACTTATCTGTTTTCTTTGCTAAATATTGTAAGCATTGTGTATATCTCTGGGTAGGAGATACTTGTATGTGTTAGTGAGTACTTTATAATGAATACCTATTTTTACATATACACTGTGTGGTTGGGATTCATAATTGCATTGTTTTACAAGCTAATCTTGGTATAGATTAATTGAAAAACCATCACTAACATAAGGCACATGTAAATACAGCGTAGAATAAGTAACTTCTAGTGAACCTACAGTTGGGTAGTTAAGGGTCTAGCACAACCCTTTCTCCAACCTCAGAGAGTTTAGTTTCCACTAGGTTAGACAGGTTCAACCCCACACTACACCTAGAACCATATCTTTAGTGTGGGATCCTAGTACCCTCTGGTTGCTAGATACAGTGGTTTCATGTTCCAGGAACTTAGTACCCTGAGTAGATTAAAAAACTGAAGACATGGAGTAATCCAACCTCTAAGCACCTCTTAGAGCTGCTTGTCCTCGAAAATGTCCAAAACCCTGAGAGAGCGGGAGGTCAAGACCAGGTGGGTGAAGATGCTCCAGAAGAAGGGTCAGATGGAGTCACTCCTAGTGACCTTAATACTGAGCATGACCACGAGGAGTCTGAGAACTCCACCCTAGTGAACTCTGACCAAGGGAATGGGGCAGAGGGCGCAGAGGGTGTCCTTAGAGCTAGGTTCTCTTGTATTACTCGTGGGAAGGTTCAAAGTTGACAGACGAGTTCCAGGTCTCCCTCTGTTGAATCCTATGCTTCTGGACAGTTCATAAGGACCTATGTCTCTAGTCAGAGAGAGGACTCTGTGGACAGGGAGTATCAGTGAATCAAGCTTGAGAAGGTTAGACTCCAGCTCAGGCGAGACCAGTTGGCCCTGGACAAAGAGGCTCTGGATGTCCAGAGAGCTATGAAAGATTTGGGAGTAGAGTCCAATGTGGCAGCCCGACTGTCCCTAGAGTCAGGGAAAACTCTTTTGATACTAGGAACTTGAGCAGGATTGTCCCTCCTTACCAGAAGTGGGATGACATCCAGAATGGATCGCTGCATTAGAGAGGGCCAGTAAAATTCAGAGGATCCCTCAAGGGCAGTGGGCAGCTATTCTGTGGCTCTCCTTTGCTACCAAAGGTAGGGATAAGTTCCTCACTGTTACAGAAAAGGATGCTGACAATTGCTCAGTTTTGAAGAGTACACTCATTGATGGGTTCGGCCTAACCACGGAACAGTACAGTATTAAGTTCAGAGACACCCAGAATGGACACACCCAGAACCAGGTAGACTTTATTGACTGTGCTATTAAGGCTCTGGAAGGCTGGCTTCTTGGAAGCAAGGTACAGGACTATGAAGGATTGTACAATTTGCTAATGAGGGAGCACATGGTGTTGCATAGCACATCAGTGCAAATTACCTCATCCATGGCAGTTCCTGGAATCTGTAAACGTGTTGTGATTTCTGGTGCACACTATTATACCTTTGCAGGGGCGTGCTCACCGGGTGTGTATGTAGGCAGTCATACTCTCTACCTAGTTCTAATTTTGCCAAAGACAACACTGCTTTGGACCCCGGAGGCCACTGCTAACGAGTATATCATGTATGCTACTCACTCATATTGAAAGAATATCATATATAAAAATCTTTAACAATACTCTCAAAAACAATTTTTCAGTTTATAACTATGTCGACCACTGTCGTGGTTTATTCATCTTTTCACCTCTTGAATTCCATCAACTTCTAATTTCAAATCAATGATACATTCATATGATTGAAATACAATTTCAACAGAGTTCAATCTTGAACACAGTCTTTTGTTGTAGCCCAAGCATTTCGGGATACTCTCCCTTCTTCAAGGGCTATTGTTCACAACTATGGTAACCAGTAAGGTCCACATTATATATGCAACAAATTGAAACAACTACACTGTGGAGGCCAGAGCCCATAGATAACCTTCTTATTGTGAAAAGGAAAATGTAATGTGTAATTAGCAAGAGAAGATGAGTTGTCCTCCCTCGTGAAAGAATTAAGGGCCAGATGTAGGTGAAATAGATTTACCGATTTTTAATTACCGAATTTTACCGAATCGGTAATTAAAAATCGGTAAATCTAAGGGGTGGATATGTAGGTATTCCAGATGTGCTGGAATACCGATTCGGAAGAATTCGGTATTTGCCGATTCGGTAAATACCGAATCGGTAATGCCCAGTCATTCCTATGGGCTTTGAAGCCCATAGGAATGAATGGGAATTACCGATTCGGTATTTACCGAATCGGTAAATACCGATTTTCACAAGAGTGCAGGGGGTGTCACTTTGACACCCTCTGGCACCCCCAAAACAGGCTTGGGTGCCATGTGGCAGGCATACATGCCTTAAGGGCAGGTCTGCCTGTCACATGGCATAGGTGTGCATGCACAGATGTGCATGCACACCGGAATCGGTATTTTACCATCAAATTGGATTTGATGGTAAAATACCGATTCGGTAAGTCCTCTGGGACTCTGAAGAGTCCCACCTACATCTGGGTGCGTAAAATTACCGATTTTTTATTTTACCGAATTGGTAATTTTACCGATTTGGTAAAATAATGCCCCCTACATACCTGTCACCCATTTACCGATCGGTAACGGCCAAAATAGGCCGTTACCGCTCGGTAAATGGCCTCAAATGTCCACCTACATCTGGCCCTAAATCTCGAGGAAAAAAAAAATATGTCTGAAGAAAAGCACCACGTGCTCCATACTTGAAACATGAACTTCGTGCTACCCTTGGCATGCTTGTAATATCCATATACATGTGCCCACTTGCCACATTGTGAGTTAACCATCGAAAAAATATCTCCCTGCGACAATGTGCTGATTCATCACTATAATATAAACTCACGGTGAGCTCAAACAAAAAAAAACACGCTTTTCTGCCAATTCCAAGACGCTTCTGCCGGTTCCTGGAATCTTACACATGGTCACACATGTTAGTGCTACAATTGATTGAAACAATTGAAATAAAGCAGCCTCCTACCTGTGGATACTTGTACAGTTCCAAGATTTGAGCCATCGTGTTGGTGATTGGCAAAGATAAGTCGCCGATGAAACCAGCCACAATGTTTTTGCTCTGACAGTCGTAATTTGGAACAATTTTTGTTTGCTGTGACAGGATGGTCAGAGTGCTCTGAAGAGCTTTTATGTCACTTGCACAAGAGTCAAAAATGTGATAACCCAATGTGAGATTTGGTAAGAGTTCAGGGTTTTTGTTGATCTGCTCTACTGTATAGATGAACGCCAGGTTATGCAGAACATAGTCAAACATGGGCCTAAAAAAGCAGGAAACACATAATAAAATTATTGATCTTTTTAAGCGCCAAACCAATTTAAAGAAACAACTTCTTTATTAAAATGTGTGCAATGGTACAAAGAAACAAAAAAAAAAAAGTACATTACAGTCTGAATGTACTGTTTGTGTGCCATACATAACATAATCTTTTCAATAGCATTACCACCTCACCCCTCTTTCTCATCACAGTCATTATGATGGTGAGATTAAACCTGCAAACAACGTAAAGTCTATCTATGAGAAATACAAATTAACTTTTAGGATATTTCACGAAGTAGCTAGTTCCTTCCATTTCATGCACTACTCCTGTACCATCAATTCTTCTAAAGGTCTACATCCAACTTTCCAGGCAATTGATAACTGTCTTCTGGAGCAGATGGGAATATATATATATATATATATATATGCATTTTTTACGTCTTACTCTTGCCAACCTGTGAGCTATCTGGCCTTAGTATACTTACCTTCTTGTGCTCTCTCTGTTTTTAGATGCTCCATTAAAACCTCTTTGTATGCGTCCAGGGACTAGGTAACCATTGTAGCGCTACAACTCAAGAAGTTGATAAAAGGCCAGATATATCAATATGGGATTTTGCGATTCCATAATAGCACATTTTACCGATTCGCTATTATGCAATTGCAAAATGCAATGAATGTAGGTTTCGCGATAATTGCAATTCCTACATATTCCTTATTCGCGACTCGCAAATTGCGAGTCGCAAATAAGGAATGGCTTCCCATCCATTCCTATGGGCCTAGAGGCCTTATGAATGAATAGGAATTGTATTCGCAATTTGGGTGTACCCATAAGGTGCTTGCAAATTGCGCATGCAATTTCAAATGTGCAAGGGTGCCAAATGGACACCCTGTTGCACCCCTGGAATATGCATGTGTGCATATGTGGCGCACATACATACCCTAAGGGCATGTATGTACACTGCATGGCACCTTGAAAAATGCAAAAAAGAACATTTTTCATGGAATTCGCATATTACCACCAACTTTAAGCTGGTGGTAATTTGCGATTCCTTAAAGGCAGGACACAATTTTATTCTGCTTCCTGCATTTCATATAAGGAATTGTAAATTGCAATTCCTTAAATGCATTAGCAAAATAGGGATTCGCAGTTTTTGCGATTTCTTCTTTTGCGAATGCTGTTTGGGATGATACATCCCAAAAGGCTTTTTCCTGTTTGCAAACGGGCCGATTCGCGAATGGGAAAAACACTTGCACATGCGCGGGGGCCCGCACATGCGCATTTGGCTAGAAGAACTCGCTGCGTTATCTGAAGAAGGAGCCCCGGGACGCTGCATAGACGGTAAGTGCTTTAATGTTCTTTAAAATGTATTTTAAAGTAATAGAACCATGTAGAATAGGGCGGGAGGGAGGCGGGTGGCGGGCAACTTCGCTCCGTCCACTGATCGTGCGTAGTGTTGCCTACTACCCCTACTTTGCAAAGTGCGAAGTAGGCAACACTACGTACACTCGTGGGCGGTGCGTAGTATTGCGCCCAGGGTTAATACCTGCTACCATAAAATATGTTTTAAGTTAGCCGAAATATGGAATGAAATGTGTCTAAAAGATTTGGCTTTGGATATGGAAAATGTATATGATTTATGACCTAGAATATTGCACGAATAAGAGATCAGCAATATTTTTATGACATCTAAAGTTTAAGAGATTCTTCGTATGCATTTTTAAAAGACGTTACATTTTATTCATGGGGTGCTAACACAAAAAACAACGTATGCACGGGCACTTTATGGTTGGCTTAGAGATTTGATGTATGTACTTTAAAAATCTTGCATTTTTATTAAGGGATTGTTTAAACAAATACCAATGTATGCACATGCAATTTACTGGATGGGTGGCTGTTGGCTAAGGTATTGCAAGAAGCCATTAATGCTGCTGATAATATGAAGTTCCTGCAATAAATTGTGTTTTAGGGTAATTTAACCAGGACATGAAATTGTGGCTATAAGATTTAGAATTGGATAAGGGAAATGAAATTGATTTATATTCCATGATAATGTGTGAATAAGAAACCCGTAATAAATTAAAACCCACCTGAAAGTTGGATGGACAAACAATGGGAGGGATGAGGGTGGTGTGGCCACGGGGATTCATTTAAAAGGAAAGAATTGTGGGAGGTATAGAGAAACTGTCTGTTTTTCTAGTATCCCACTCAATAAAAATGTTTTTTTTAAAACTTTATCTAGATCAGCAATGTCCCAAAATAATACAGTAGCCTCTGGAGTGTAATCATTTTAATAAAAGCTACTCGACCAGTCACCGACATCGGGAGGGTTGCCCAAAATTCAAAGCTGCTTTTCGCTCCCTTTATGGCTCTCCCAATATTGCCCTCAAATAAGTCTTCTTGAGTGTGATGAATTTGTGTACCTAAGTACGTCAAGCAGCGGTCTTCCCATCTCACTCCATTAGTCACTTGTGGGCCCACTCTGATCACCTTCGTAGGGAAAAGGCAAGACTTTGACCAGTTTACCCTGAGCTCCGCAGCCCTGCTGAGATCCTGCTGTAATCCCATAGATCTGTAAAGTGCTGCTCTTGAGTCTGCCAGAAACATCAGTAAGTCATCTGAATAAAGCGTAATGGGATGGACTCGCCTGGCTACATTGAGGCCTTGATAGTGCTGACCCATTCTGACTCGAGCCGCTAGTGGTTCCATAGCCAAGGCAAACAAAAGGGGGAGAGCGGACACCACTGTCTCGTCCCTCAGCCAACCCTACAGGCATCAGAAATTTGCCCCCCAGATTTTACCCTGGCAGTGGAATCTGTGTACAAGAGAGCCGTTTATTTCACAAATTCGACCCTTATCCCAAATTTCGCATCACACGTAACAAATAAGGCCATTCAAGGCTGTCAAAGGCCTTTTGAATATCCACGAAAAGAAAGCTGCTTCTTCTTTCTGGTAGGAATATGCCTCCAGGATATGGAGGAGCCGCAGAACATTTAGGGCCTTGTTTCTGGTGGGTATAAAACCCGCCTGATCTTTGTGTATTAAGTTTGTCATGTTGGGGAGGAGACGGGCGGCTAAAATATGGCTCAGAATCTTGTAGTCTAAATTTAGCATGGAGAGCGGCCGGTAAGCCATTGTGTCCAATCCCGGTTTCCCTGGCTTAACAAGTGGGATGATAATTGCTTCCCGCGTTGTGTCAGGGAGGTGCCCCACTTGTTTCACTTCATTATATAGCTTCATGAGCCTTGGAGCTAAAAGTTCAATATATGCTAAATGGAATTCTGATGGTAACCCATCCGTTCCCAGCATTTTATTTCTGGCCATACTTTTAATAACCCCTCTAACCTCACCTATAGCCACTTCCTGACCTAGGATGTCTGCTAATTCCTCACCCAAAACTGGCAATTCCACATCTCTAAGGAACGTATATAGAGCTTCAGTCTCTGGGTCTAACCTACACTTATACAGTTCTGTGTGGTAATCATAGAACAAATTATTGATACCTATCCTACCAAACAAACTTCTCCATTCTTTGCTCTGAGTTCCAGAATCACTGACCCTCTTCTGGCCGGGTTAGCTACCAAGGCCAGTAGGGCTCCAGACTTGTCTCTCTCAGAATGAGCTTGAGTTATATATTGTTTGTAATCAAAGCAGCGAAGATGCTCCATGTCTGCTGCCACTGCTTACCTGGCCTCCAATAGCTCCCCATGCTTGTCTGCTCTCTCAGGTCTTTTCCGTTCTAGATTACATAGTCGTTGATCCGCTCTTTGTATATCCTGCAAAAGCACCTTGCGCGCACCCACCATCTCTGAGATGTACCGTCCTCGGACGACTGTTTAAATGCTTCCCACTCTACTTGTTGCTTTATTAGCATTGTCCTGAAAGTATTGATCAATAGTAGTGCCCACTGCCTCGTGGAAGACCTGATCATCTAGTACGTCAGGTCCCAAGCGCCATTTTGGGTATTGATCATGACCATAGGATCCCTAATAGTATTGGATCATGGTCTGAAATTGTTCTAGTGCGATATTCACTGATGTGCACCACCTCATGTACATCAGGGGAGCACAGTATAGTATTCAGTTTCGCCTCGCTTCTGCAATTTAATTTATATGTGTATCAAGAAGTGGAGGATGCGAGCGATTGAGTTCGACATCGACTATACAGTTAAAATCGCCCCCTAATATCACTGAACCCGTTAGTACTGATGCCAATTTCCTAGACAGCTGTGGCAGAAAGGTGGTCTGTTCCTTATTACAGGCGTATAGACTCCCAATCACTATGTCCCTGCCATCCAACTGCCGGGTCACCACAACATACATCCCCTCCGGGTCTATGATTTGACCCGTACATTGAAATGGCACGCCCAGAACAGTATCCCTGGCAAATGCTGAATAATTGGTCTAGAACACTTGACCTCTCTAACGACGCTGCAGTGCAGCCCCTTCCTTTGACATTATGTGGGTCTCCTAGAGCAGTGCAACTTGAACCTCCCTCCTGATCAAGTATGCATGAAATTTATGACGCTGCAACATTGAATGCATCCCTCAGATATTCCAAGACATACATTTTTGATATAGGGGGGGAGCCATTGCATTGATTTATTTTCGCTTCCTCTGATGTCCCCTATTGTGGCACCCCAGTCCCCAAATGACAACCCTTTAACCAAATTACACCCCCAACTCCCCCTCCCCAAGACAGGCAATCTAAAACTAGTTCCCATCCAAACTTAATCTGAACTCTTAGAGTCTTCTAGTGGTTACAGGGTATGTAGCTTGCCCTTCTAAACCAGGAGCTACATCAACCCGCCCCGATAATCAACTTAGGTAATCAGCCCGAAGCAATCTTCCACCAATATACAATACAACGGGCCCTGGACACAGTCTTGTTAGTGCTGGTGCTCTGCTGGGATATCTTCGGTGATGAGTTACGATGTTCCTGGGGTTGCCTAGTGTCCAACCATTCCCAGGCCTCTTGTGGTGCGGTGAAAAATCTTGCTCCCGCCGGATCGGCCATTTACAGCCGCGCCGGAAATAGAATGGCGTATGGGAGTTGCATTTATCGAAGTTTCTTTCTAACGGCTAGGAATAATGCTCTATTACGTTGAATTTCCCTAGTAAAGTCTGAGGAAATCATTACTTTACTATTGTCAATCTGTAGATTTTTTTTTGTGGGCTGTTGTAGGATGTGGTCTCTGTCTTTAAAGTGCAAAAGGCACCCCACTATCGGCCGAGGAGGTGCTCCAGGTCTAGCCGGGCTGGCCAACACTCTATGAGCTCTTTCGAGTACATAGAAGGGTGATAATCCCTCTGGGGCTACTTCGGTATGGAGCCATTCCTCCATGAAATGTATTATATTCACTCCTTCTGCACACTACGGCACTCCAATGACTCGTACATTGTTTCTGCATGATCTCCCCTTGCTGTCTTCAGCCCTGACTTCCAATATCTTAACCTAGCCTCTATCTCTGTGAGTGGTTACTGTGACTGGGAGGTCATGCAGAACTTCTTCAGTGGCAACGACCCGCTCTTTAAACTTGCGATGATCGTCTTTCAAGAGGCTTAGGTCTGAGCCTATGGCATCAATTTTCCCTTCCAACGCTTCTCTGGAGGCCGTGATAGCCTGCATCCTATCCGCTAATGTAGGCTTCAAGGGAGCCGAGCCAACGTCTCTGTCAGCTCCTCATCTTCGTCAGTTTGATTCCCATCACCCCACGCCTGGGACAGCATATCCCTTTTTCCTCTGGACTTTCCCCATTTTTTATCTGTTTACACACTCTCCTGAGCCCAGGGGACCCACTTCAGACAGGTGGGGTCTCACAGCGTTGTGAGTGTACTCTGTGTGCTGCCTGTGGTAATAATTATATGGTGTATCACTGCTCGCTGTGGTAGGGTATCTGCAATACCTGCTCAGCTGCCACCAGTGTTTCTCCTCTGGCTTCTCAGCAAATTTAGCTTGTCGCCTCCACCCCTCGTGGAGCTTATGGGCCGTATCTTGTTGATTGTGCAGAGCTTATGATTATTCTTGTGTAGGTCTCTCCCTTTGTGCTTTGGTTCTGGGGGTCGCCCCAGATAGAGAGCCTAGGGTGCTATGTCAGTGCGGCCTGCATAGCCTTTAAGCAGGATGCGCTTCAGTGGTCTGCCCTTTTAGTCCTGTTCATCACCAATACCCTGGCGTATGAGTCTCTCACTATGCACCAATAGTACGTTGGGCAGACTTTATCGCCCTGTTCAGATCACAGCGGGCTCCTTCCTCTGCCACTCCAATCCCTCAGGAAGGAGAGCACTCAGCCCCTCTCCCCCCAGCTTGGTTTGTTTCCTTGTCCAAACACTGTTAGATGATTGCCAGGCACGTCAGGATTGATCCGGCTTTAGGCTGCGCTTTCACACGGCGTTTCTCCTATTCAGAGGAGACAATCCCCGCTGGCCAAGTCTGTCAACTCTTTCCAGGGACACTCCCATCTCACCGGCTCCCTCTCGGGCACTCCTCGGCTGCCATTCAGCACGCAACTACAGCCCCCAAGAGAGTCGCTCCCAGGATCTTTCATGGCAGGGCCAGCCCAGAATCACCCAATGCCTGAGGTATATTCCAGGGGCTGTTTACCTGGAACCTTCAGCACCTTGTCGCAGCGGTATTCGTCCCATTACTCCTTGGGCGCCATCTTGGCTTCACCTCGCCCGAGCCACCCAACAGTGACTTTCTGCTTTAAATCCCTTTGCAAGGGCAGCTGAAACCCGCAATTTAGTTCCTCTTAGTTCTGGGACTGTCCGGTTTGCAGGTTTATGCAAATATCTGCCACAGGGGCCCAGGATGTTTATAATTGGGGGATACGGCCGATGGAGCCCCGCAACTCATGTCCACTCACATCGGCTCCATGCCACGCCTCCCTTAGGACACTGCTTCATGGTCAAAATTTTGTAACAATCCTGTTACATCAGAAGAGCACAAACCTGGTCTCTTCTTATACCCTCAAGGCAATTACAAAATTGTGTTTGTGACCCGAGCACAAAAAATGCTGTCAAATACCTGCTTTCAGGCAGGAGCTATATTTTGGCACAAATAGGCATTAGAAATATCTAATGTTTTGTATTTTTGGTGTAAAATATTGCAAATTAGTGCTGCGCTGTCTGCTTTTTGTACTGCAAATGTACAAGTGTGACTGGTTGATTGTCTGTAGTCTAAGATTAAGCGGTATAAATGGTCTGGTTTTGCTACCGGAAATAAAAGGATTGTTAATTTTTGAGATACAAGGCTCGATTATACCTTGATATTCAAGTTGTTTAGAATCTCTCTAACTGGGCATTTAGCTTCATGTTTAATGGGGTGTTGTGGTTGCACTTGAAGGGTAGACCTTATGGGTATTTTATGATAAGGTGCATTGTCATCCTAACCCACATGGTTGCGACATAATGCCAAGGCTTGTGCAAGGGAACACTCCTTGGCATATGCATGCCTAACAGCTTCAAGAATTAGGACAAAGAAGGATGATAATATCACATTTTCCCCTGGTGGAACTTTTTGTACAAACTCAGATAGCCAATCTTTTTCTTGAAGATTCTGGTGAAATATTGTGACATTTGTCGCACTGTCTAGCAGAGTCAGAGCCCACTCTTTTTTCACCCAGCGCGTTTGAGGCACACTTCTTCTGTTGGTGCACACGATGTCCAGGCGCTCCCCACCAATACCCCGGCTGCACCACAACATGTACCCAGCGCGTCCAAGTCTTGCTTCTTCCTTTGGTGCACACGAGGCCCAGGTGCTCCTCACCAACACCTGGCTGCACCACGACGCGCACACTGAGTGTCCGAGCCTTGCCTAGTCTCTCCGTGCACACCATGACCAGGCGCTCCTCACCAACGCCTTGGCCTGCACTTCAACACGCACTCTGAGCATACAAGACTTAGCTTACTCCTGCATTCCCATGATCCCACTGCAAACTGCTGAGGGCCTAAAGCTGCAAAAGCACGCACACACCATGTTGCTTGGGACTTCTCCAGGACTTTTATGATCCTGTATTTCCAAACAGGGAGCTAGCTCACCTCGGGCCCTTGGAGGTTACAGGACACAGCACAAAGCACAGTCTTCTTCAAGCAGGGGGACACAGCACTTCCAACCACAGTCCCAATATCCTCTCCCTTAGTTACAACAGCAAACTGCAGACCAACCCAAGATCACGAAGCAAGGATTGGTCTGTCCCCAGCAGTCTCTTCAGTTGCTCTTTCTTTAGCAGAGGTTCCTCTTGACCACAGAATGGGTCCAAGCCTTTACAGTCTCAATCCATATCTATTTCATTCCCACTTTCAGGGGTTTCAACTCTCCTAGTTATACCCCTTAATGTCTTTGAAGTTTGATGTGCTGAGGGGTCCCTGACCCCTCCCTAAATCAGTTCTGGGTGTCTCCCTCCTAGTGTCACCTCTCGCCCTTTGATACTGGGGGTCTAGATCCTTAATCACTCAGCAGGAGATGGGTCAATTGGTTTATAGCACCAGCCTAAGCCTTTTCACCTCCCGGGCTTCTACTCCCTCTACTCTCCAGATGCAGCGCAGCCTGGTGCCATCTCAACCCCTCCCTGGGTTTTCACTGTCAGAACATATCACACACCTCAGTATATGTTCTGCCTTTTACCTACACTGCACCCTGCACCCTGCCCACAGGTTACCTGGGATCTACCACAGGGGTGCACAACATGTATGTAAAAGGGAAAGTCAGGCCTGATAAGTGGTTGCACTTGTCAGGACAACATATTAACTTAGCATTCTGTGCGCAGGCCCTACACTGAAGGCCAGAGTTCCCTTCTCTGCGGGCCTTTCATTACTAGCCCTGGCACACACAGTGCACATCACTAGGGACTTTACTTGTAGGAAAACATACCAATCATGGCCAACCAATTACCATTCCATTTTGCATAGGGAACTCTTGTACTTTGACACTGATCAGCAGTGGCAAACTACCCAAAGCATCTAAATTGGCTATTCTATGTCAGGAAAATGGTCTGGGGGAAAGCAAAAGGTTTATGGAACTTTAGCCAAAAAGGCCAAGTCCTACACATAATATAATTGAAGATATTGTAGCAAAAGTCCTGGGCCGGAGATACCCCGATTTCATTTTGAAATCAGTTTAGCACAGCAGGTAAAACAGCTTTGGATGGTGTACTGTGTAGCCCATTCTTCTACCGGAGGACCCATCCCTAAAGTGAGGCATATTGTGAGAATTCTGTGTTGATTTTGGGGTCTCGAACTGGTTCGAGCTGATTTGTTTGTTGTGCAATCCAGAACTGGATCTCCTCCCAGCTGGTGAGACTCTTACCCATAATTCCCTTAACACCTTCACTGTTAGGCCTTTTCCTCCCCTGTGCTAAGCCTTTTTTTGGCTATGCGGGCTTAGGCCCCTGTAACGTTTTGACCACATAAGGTATCCATGTCAAATTTGCGTCCTTTTCTTCCAACATCATGGGGATTCTAAAGGTACCCAGGGTTTGTGGATTCCCCTGGAGGGGACCCAGAAATTAGCCAAAATACAGCTTCATTTCTTTATTTTTTGAAAAAATGGCAAAAAAGTTCTGCAAATGAAAGTGTCTGTTTTTCCACCCAAATGGTATAAACAAAGGGTTTGTGGGGCTGAAATAACAATTTTCCCAGCTTTCTTGGACTTTTTTCAGAAAACCAAAATTCTTTACACAGTTTTGAAATTTTACTGGGACATTGCCTTTTTTTGCTATTTTTGTGCTTTCAACCTTCTTCCTGTTAATGGTAGAAATGGGTATGAAAGCAATAATCGATCCTGGAAAGCTATACATTTTAGAAAAGTAGACACATTTCTGAATTCAGCAAGGCATCATTTGTGTAGATCCTTCAAGGTTTCTTTATAGAAACTAACAGTTTGAAAATTAGTTGAAAAAACCAGCCATTTGTGCAAACGTTTTCAACTGTCACTTCTTGTAATTGAGACAAATGTTTAAAAGCAATATACCGTTACCTCCACTAGACCTTTCTGGTTGTGGGAATATATAGGACTTGTAGCTTCACCAAGAACCCAACGAACCCTGAGCCAATAACTGAGCAGCGTCTTGCAATGGTTTATTATTATGTAGTAGGTATATAGCAATTCATTTGGGAAAATATATACAGTGAAAAATCAGGATCAAAGACACCTATGTATTTCTGAAATTGGAACAAAATATAGAGTTTAGAAACAGTAGCTATGTTCACATTTCCAGAATTGTGAGTACCCAAACTAGCATGAGAATTATAGGACATTTTTCAAAGTGACTTCTTTTTTACACATAGTCTTTCATTTGGAAGGCAGAAATGCATCGAAAGTCAATAGGTAAGAACAGTTACTCTACAAATATGGGTTACCCTAAGTCTACCGATTAAAATGGTACCTCACTTGTGTGGGCAGGCTTAGTGCCTGCAACAGGAAATGGCTCAAAACACAACATGGACACACTTTATTTTATTTCAGTGAACCCTAGCTTTGCCGGCACCTATGGAAACCTAGCAAACCTATACATTTTTGAAAACTAGACATCCAGGGAAATCCAGGATGGGGTGACTTGACTGGCTCTCGCCAGGTTCTGTTACTCAGAATCCCTTACAAACCTCAAACTTTGTCAAAAAACCCACATTTTCCTCACATTTCTATGGTGGAAAGTTCCGGAATCTGCGTGGATCCACAAAATTCCACCCAATGCGCATTCCCCAAAGTCTTCCAATAAAAATAGTACCTCACTTGTCTGGGTAGGGCGAGCACCCGCAACAGGAAATGGCCCCAAACACAACATGGACGCACCACATTTTCACAGTGAAAACTGAGCCTTTTTTCCAAAGTGCCCAGCTGCAGATTTTGAACCCTAGCTCTGTCAGCACCTAGAGAAACCTAGCAAACCTATACATTGTTTAAAACTAGACTCCCAGGGGAATACAGGATAGGGTGACTTGTCTGGCTCTCAACAGGTTCTGTTACCCAGAATCCCTTGCAAACCTCAAACATTATTTTTAAAAAACACATTTTCCTCACATTTCTATGGTGGAATGTTCTGGGATCTGCGTGGATGCACAAAATTCCACCCACCCCGCATTCCTCAAATCGTTCAAGAAAAATAGTACCTCACTTGTGTGGGTAGGCCTAGTGCCCGTGACAGGAAACGGCCCAAAAAGCAACGTGGGCACACCACATTTTCACTGTGAAAACAGACCCTTTTTTTTGCAAAGTGCCTAGCTGTAGATTTTGATCCCTAGCTCTGCCCGCACCTAGGGAAACCTAGCAAACCTATACATTTCTGAGAACTAGACACCCAGGGGAATTCAGGATGTGGTGACTTGTCTGGTTCTTACCAGGGTCTGTTACCTAGAATCCCTAGCAAACCTCAAAACTTGTCAGAGATCACACATTTCTGTGGTGGAAAGTTCTGGAATCTGTGTGGATCCCACAAAATTCCACCCACCCCACATTCCCCAAAGTCTTCTGAGAAAAATGGTACCTCACTTGTGTGGGTAGGCCTAGTGCCAGTGACAGGAAACGGCCCAAAATGCAACATGGACATACCACATTTTCAGTGTGAAAACGAACCCTTTTTTTGCAAAATGCCTAGCTGTAGATTTTGATCCCTATCTCTGCCGGCACCTGGGGAAATCTAGAAAACCTATACATTTTTTAAAACTAGCCACCCAGGGAAATACAGGATAGGGTGACTTGTCTGGCTCTCAACAGGTTCTGTTACCCAGAATCCCTTGCAAACCTCAAACATTTTTAAAAAACACATTTTCCTCACATTTCTATGGTGGAATGTTCTGGAATCTGCGTGGATCCACAAAATTCCACCCACCCCGCATTCCTCAAATCGTTCAAGAAAAATAGTACCTCACTTGTGTGGGTAGGCCTAGTGCCCGTGACAGGAAACGGCCCAAAAAGCAACGTGGGCACACCACATTTTCACTGTGAAAACAGACCCTTTTTTTTGCAAAGTGCCTAGCTGTAGATTTTGATCCCTAGCTCTGCCCGCACCTAGGGAAACCTAGCAAACCTATACATTTCTGAGAACTAGACACCCAGGGGAATTCAGGATGTGGTGACTTGTCTGGTTCTTACCAGGGTCTGTTACCTAGAATCCCTAGCAAACCTCAAAACTTGTCAGAGAAAACACATTTCTGTGGTGGAAAGTTCTGGAATCTGTGTGGATCCCACAAAATTCCACCCACCCCACATTCCCCAAAGTCTTTTGAGAAAAATGGTACCTCACTTGTGTGGGTAGGCCTAGTGCCAGTGACAGGAAACGGCCCAAAATGCAACATGGACATACCACATTTTCACTGTGAAAACGAACCCTTTTTTTGAAAAGTGCCTAGCTGTAGATTTTGATCCCTAGCTCTGCCGGGACCTGGGGAAGCCAAGAAAACCTATAAATTTTCTAGAACTAGACACCCAGGGGAATTCAGGATGTGGTGACTTGTCTGGTTCTTACCAGGGTTTGTTACCCAGAATGCCTAGCAAACCTCAAAATTTGTTGTAGAAAACACATTTTCCTCACATTTCTATTTTTAAAATGTTCTGGAATCTGTGTGGATCCACAAAATTTTACCCGCCCGCATTCCCCAAAGTCTTCCGAGAAAAATGGTAGCTCAAATGTGTGGGTGGGTCAAGTACCGGCATCAGGCAAGGGCCCAAAACAATGTGAGGAGACATCAAAATTACCTTTCACAAAAACAACCTGGTTTTACAAGGGGGATCCACGAGTTTTTGGTCCCAGGCTCAGCGGCCATCTTGGGAAACCTACTAAACCTACACATTTACGAAAACTAGACACCTGGTGGAGTCCAGCGAAGTATGGCTTGTGTGCACACTCAACGTTTTACTACCCAGAATCCTCTGAAAACCTCAAATTTAGCTGAGAAAATCAAATTTTTCTCAAATTTTAGTGTGGAAAAGTTCAGGAATCTGCATGGATCTACAAATTTCCTACCACCCAGCGTTCCCCCAGGTTTCCCAATAAAAATTCGACTTCACTCTTGTGGATGGGTCAAGTACCCACGACAGGCAAGGGCCCAAAATGTATTGTGGAGACATCAAAATTACCTATCACAAAACAACCTGGTTTTGCAAGGGGAGTCACCTGGGTTTTTGCCCCGTGCTAGCCGGCTATCTTATGAATACTACCATACCCACACATTTCTGAGAACTAGACACCCGGGGGAGTCCAGTGAGGTATGGCTTGCCTGGGACCCCTAACATTTTCCTACCCAGGATCCCCTGCCAACCTCAAATTTAGCTGAAAAATCAAGTTTTTCTCAAATTTCTGTGTGGGAAAGTTGTGGGATCACTGGGCTGACACAAATTTCGTACCACCCAGCGTTCCCCGAAGTCTCCCATTAAAAATGGTACCTTACTCGTTTGGGTGGGTCAAGTACCAGTGACAGACAAGGGCCCAAAACATATAGAGACATCAAAATTACCTATCACAAAACAAACTGGTTTTGCAAAGGGGTCACCTGGGTTTTTGACCCAGGGCTCGGTGGCCATCTTGGGAAATCTACCAAACCTACACATTTCTGAAACCTAGACACCCGGGAAAGTTCTTTGAGGTATGGCTTGCGTGGATCTCCCAATGCTTTTCTACCCAGAATCCCCTGCAAACCTCAAACTTAGCTAAAAAAATCATATTTTTCTCATATTTCTGAGTGGGACAGTTCTGGAATCTGCATGGATTTACAAATTTCCTACCACCCAGCATTCCCCCAGGTCTCCCGATAAAAATGGTACCTCACTTGCATGGGTGTATTGAGGAAACATCAAAATGACCTTTCACAAAACAACGTGGTTTTGCAAGGGAGGTCACCTGGTTTTTGGTACTGGACTCTGCGCCATCTTGGGAAACTACCAAACCTGCACATTTCTGAACACTAGACACCCAGGGGAGTCAAGCGAAGTATGGCTTGCGTTGATCCCGCAATCTTTTTCCTACCCAGACTCCCCTGCAAACCTCAAAATAATACAGAAAGGGGCATGGAGTTCCAGAGTTTTGCCAAATTGTATCTTCCTCCCTTTCTAGCCCTCTACACCAGAGGGACTACAGCCCAAAGGGTGTAAGAGGATCTGAGAGCTCTGCCACGTTAATAAGGAACAATCAGCTGTTGGGAGATGGAAAGGCCTAAATCTCAAAAGGCTCTGTGTGAGAGGCTCAGTGCCTTGAACTTGATCATCTGCATGTCCGGGAACCAATGTATGTTTGCCAGGGCCCGATGTGCCGAGTGGTGTCGCGGGATGTTTAGCAGGGTCCTTGCCATTGCATTCTGCACCAGCTGAAGTTTACCAATCACAGCTTTAGGAGCTCCCAGGTAAAGGGAGTTTCCAGAGTCCAGTCGCAAAAGAATCAAAGCCTGGACTACAACTTTTCTAGAGACAAGGGGTCAGGTGCAAAATTTTCCACAAAATTCTGAGGATCCCATAGCCACTGGCTGCCAGTTTAGTTGCTTGGGTCTCCACGGAAAGGGTTGAGACAAGCCATACCTCAGACTTTTAACAGCCGTTTTGGGGGTATGAGAAGGACCTAGACAGTCAGGCCAGTCAGGAGGTATGTGAGGGTTAACATGCCCACCAATATCATCAGCTTGGTGTTATTTCCATTGAGCTTGAAACAGGATTTGTCCAACCAGCTAGCTACCATCTCAAGGCAAAGTCCAAGGGAAGGAGTGGTGAATTTGCCATCTGTGGTATGGAGGACACCAACTTTGTGTCATCCGCAGAGGATATCACTGAGACTACAGAAGGAAATACAATATTGATCAAGGACCGCATGTATAGGTTGGACAACGTGGGACTCAAAGATGACCCTTGCTAAGCCCCACACCTCGAAGGGAAAATATCAGAGGAGCAAGTTTTATGACAGACCTGAAAAGATCTGTATTACAGAAACAAGCTGATCTATTTTTAGGGCCTGGCCTGATACTCCTGTATTCTGAACCTTCTTAATAAGGATCCTATGGTCCACCGTGTAGAAGGCGGAACTTAAGTCAAGGAGGATAATTGCTACAGTTCCTCCTTGATCCAGTTTCTTTTTTGCCTCCTCTGTGACCGCAAACAGGGCAGTTCCATACTATGCTTGAGCCGGAATCCTGGCTGGCTGGGGTGCAGGATATTGCTGGATTTCATGAATACAGAGAGGTGCAAGTTAACATCTTTTTCCAGCACCTACCTCAATCCCGGAAACAGGGAGATAGGCCAAAACGGCTCAGAGCAGCTTGGGTCAAAATTGAGCTTTTTTAATAAAGTTTCACCATAGCGTGTTTCCATGCTATGAGTACAATTCCCTTCTCATGGGAGAGCTTTGGCTATCTTGACAAAAACTGGCAAGAGGATATTAGATGCTTTTAGCAGAATTTGGGGTGGAGTAGGGTCACGTGGAGAGCCCGATTTACTTTCATAAACAGTCACACAAAATCCTCTTGGAAGATGCATGGACAGTATTAATGCCCAAGCTTCCTCCCTATGTCTGGAGGGTTAAAGCTCCACGTCTCCCACAGGATCTTGAAATGTAAGTTAAATGTAATCAAATTTTTTTTTGAAACACAGAGCTAGGTCATTACACCTTGCCATCGCGGGGTCGGGAATGGGGCCACTGAAAGCAGGCTCTAATAGTGCCTTTGTAATTCTGAATATTTCACGAGGGGAATTAGCTGCACCCAGGATTTTGGTTCCATGATAGGAGGCCTGTGCAGCATGGATTTCCAAATGGTAATGTCTTACCATCTCTCGATATTTTCCGTTATCGGACTCTATGTATTTTTTGTATCCATTGTTTTTTGGCAATTTTGCATTGTTTTCTTAGAGTCAGTAAGTGAGGGGTATAACAAGGGGCAGATTCTGGTTACCGTATGCATCTAGCGGATCATTAACCAACTCCGGTCTAGCTAAGCTGAGGGTCGAGACCCATTCACACTCATTTAGCTTAGACAGGATGTGGTCCCTCCAGGTATAGGGTTTAGGAAGAGGGGATATGGCAGGGCTTTGCAAAAGTGAATGGGACCAAGAAGTGGTCCGACCAAGTGCCAGGTACTAGGTAATTAAATAGCGAATGTTTGGCTTTCGCAATCTGACAGCTGTAGGGGTTCAACTAGTCACTTTAAGAATCCTTCAGTATAATTTTGATCCCCCGCTCCATATCCTGGCAGCATATATAATAGCCTGGGGGCAAAGTCTGATGGATATCCAGACCTGATTCATCATAAAACCAGGTTTCAGTCAGAAATAAAACAAATCCGTTTTTTTTTTTTCCAGCAGGAGTCTGAACATTTTCAACTTGTGATGTGTAGAGATCTGCAGTTAATAAGGTGCATTTTCCACTCAAGTATGTCCTTAATGTGATTACAATGTGTAGGGAAACTGAGCGGGCAGAATGGGCAGGAGTTGCACGTCAGTTCTCCCTCAGCAGGGTGTTAACTGGAGTAATCACCCTAAGAGTACAAAGCTGACAAGGTGAATACTTGTCCCTCTCAAGTTTAATAGGGACAGGGCTCCTGATCCCAGTCGGGCGTGGACTGGCACGGATGGGTGCAGATGGGCTTGCCTTAGATGCGCCAACGACACAACCTCGCCCCAGGCTCAATTTTATGTTGCAGGGAGGAATGAACAGCTAGACCGCCAACCGATATGGTGTCTGCCTATGTTCAAGTCCCTTCTGTTGCTGTCAATACTGACGTGATAGCGCTCCTCCCTTATAGTGGAGAGTGTGACTAGCAGCAATGAAGAGATTAGCAGTGACTAAGAAAACAGTTAGAACAACATAACCAGATTTAACTTGGGCAGAATTAACATTAAAATACAGTTCCCCCCATGAAGCAGTATAGTTGTGATAGATTCAAATTACAATAGTTTCAGTCAGATGAAAAATACAGTTTTAGATTAAAAAATTTTATTTAAAAAACCTTTAAACAACACTTGAAATCACTTCAGTTATTCCCCCCCCAACAAAGCGCCATGAAGAGGCTATGTTGACCCTTAATTGTTGAGGGGACCCTGTCTGACGTTTGCTAATATATCTGGTAGGGCGCCTTTGAATGTTCTTGAAATTTAAGTGCAATTATAAATCTTTATAAGCTCGATAATTGTTAGGAATTACAGCTTTAGTATATGTGTGAAATGTTCCGGGGTATGCATCTGCTGCCAGAAATGTTACCCCTGAATACAATAGTTCTGTTTTATACACTTTGTGGGCCTCTACCATGAAGGTAACATCCCTTCCCACTAGAGCGAGCCCATGACATTGCATCATCTTAGCTACTACAAGTCTACAGTTTTGTGGTATGACCACTGGTACTGGATTAGCAATTTTATTGAATGGAATTCAGAGAAGGTAAACAATAGTGGGGTAATCCTTTGAAAGGTTCAAGTTTGAACAACCTACAAACAGAAATAGGGGTTTCCTATTTTACCTGAGGAGGAGTTTTCCCTAACACCACAGGTGTCTCTGATAAGATTGTGACATGGGGCTTTAGGCACACGTAAGGAAACTGCTCAGGAGACCCATTAAAGATGTACCTGACCTTTAAGGTTGGTGGTGCCATGTTGTACTTTTGTTACTTATTCAGTAGATTTGTGCATTTCGGCAACATGAGCATCAAAACTATAGGGGATATGCCCACTCATACCATCAGAATATGTTGACCTAGCTCCTAGCTAGGTCACAGTGCACCATCTGGACCCCTAAACCTCACAGGGTACTTGATGAGATCTGCAACCTCAGAACATGACAACCCTGATTCCCCCAAGCAAATCGTGGAAACAGATCTGCCCTTTCATTGTTAACTCAGGCATACCCAAAGGGAGAAACAAGGAATACACAAAATGGCATTTCAAAAATGTATTGAAGCAATTGGATTTTTGTATAAATACTTGCACTGCAATGATTGGTAGAAGGAAACAAAGTGTTGTAGCCAGCATTCCAAAACGATGAAAATGATGAATAATTCACCCATGATGATTTTCGCATTGATTATATGAATACATAATTGTCCACCTATCCATCACTTCCTATTCTAGAGAGCATAGGGTGAATACGGTTCTGCCAGATTCCTTGGAGTGGTTTAACTCCCCATTTCGATCCCTGTAAGAGAGTATCGCTACATTACTTACCGGTAATCCTCATTACTCCTGGTCCCGTTGTCCTCGGCCCATTCATTACTTATGGAGATTACTATCTCCTGACAGAAAATAAAAACAAGAGGAATGCTGGGATATACCTACTGCCCCTCCCCCCGGGAGTATAAAGGTAGTACCTACCCAGCAGACCTCCTGTACTAACAAGCCCAGACAGGAAGGCCGGCCGCCCGGGAGGGAGGGAGGGGCGAATGAATGGGCCGAGGACAACGGGACCAGGAGTAATGAGGATTACCGGTAAGTAATGTAGCATTACCCCCAGGTCCCTTATGTCCTCGGCCCATTCATTACTTATGGAGAAATACCAAAGCAGAAAAAGCCGGCCTTCCCAACCCAAACAGAAGCCAACCCAGGAAACCACACCAAGGCAGCAACCGCAGAAGGAAAAAGGAAGAACCGGGGAAACCCCAGGCAGAGCCCCCGACAAGAGGGACCCCAACCAGACCAGCAGACACCCAACAAGAGCAAGGGCGCACAGCCAGAAGACCAGACCGGTCACCAGAGAGGCCAACCAGCCCACCACCGGAACACCCGACAGCCAACCAGCGACAGGGCGAACACAGACACCCAAGCCACCACAGGCAAGGGGACAACAGCAGAAGAGAGGCCAAACGAAGAGAAAGGCCAAGAACCACCAGGCCAAAAAGCCAGAAACGGGCAGGAGAAGACAACCCACGCCAGAATCGGCAGGAGACAAGCGGACCAGAGGAACCAAAGGGCCAACCTAGAATAACAGCTGAAGCCCACCAGAACTCGACCCGAAAGTCAAGACCGAGCCCAAGGCCAGGGAAAGAGAGAAACCCCAGACACCAGGGAACGAAGAGCAAACCCGAGGAAGCCAAGCCACCAGGTCCCGCAAGACGAGGACACAAGGCAAAGGGAACCCGCACCCCCAGGAAACCCGAGCAGGAACAACCAACAAGGGCAACCAACCGGGACAAGAGACCCGGAAAAAGAGGAAAGGGAACCGAAGGAACCCCAGGAACCCCAAAACAGAACTCCAGCCAAAGCGGAGGAAACGGGAGCAGGAATCAACAGCCCGAAGAAGGCAAACCTGAACACCAAAGCAGGAGAGCAACCGGACGGGCCAAGGACCCGGAGGACCCAAGATAACAGCAAGGGAACCACGAAGGACACAACAACCACAGCCAAGCCAAGCCAAAAGCAGAAAAAGGCCAGGCACAAAGACCCCAAACAGCCCAAGCAAAGGGCCGGGGCAGAAACCCAGAGGCCAGAGAGACAGAGGCAAAACCACCCCAGAGGACCTCACAGAAGCAACCGCAGCCAGGGAGGAAAGCCCAAGTAAACCACAACCCCCAGCCCGGCAAGACCCAAGGCAGGGCCAGCACAGGGGACGAACCCCGCACGGCGAAAGCCGCAACCAGGGATACAGGCAGGAAGCCCAAGCTGAAGCCAAAGCAACCCGCAGAACCAACCCAAAACAAGGGAAGGACAAAGAGGGCAAGACCCCAACAGAGCATAGGCCCGAGAGCCAACAGCCCCGCCGAAGCTCCAACGAACCCCAGAAAAGGCAAGAAGGGGAAACAAGAAGGCAACAGCGTGACGGCCAGAAACAAGAACCAGACCGGAACACACCACAACCATAAGCAACCGGAACCCCACGACGCAGGGACCAGACACCCCACAGGCATACAGGGCACCCGCAAAGAAGCGCCAAGCCACCCACGAAACTCCCAGAAGACACTCCACCAGGCAGTCCAGGACCGCAGAAAGAGCCCAACCAGGAAACCCAGAGCAGGACGCACAAACAGAAGGCAGACCAGCCCAGAGCAGGAGCCAACAGGGAGGAAGCCCAAGGCAACAGGCCACCACAGAAAGCCACGGCCGAAAGCCAAGCAGAAGCAAACGCAGGCCACAGCAACTAGCGCAGCGCGCCTCCCACACGGCCAAGCAACGGGGAGATGCGCTGAGCGACCCGGAAGACACGGGGAAGAGGGGCCCTCGCCCCAAAGGGCCCAGAAACCGGAACACCGGCCAGGAGGAAGTCATGCCGCCCAGCAAGCCCGGCAGGCCGGAAGGCAGACCCAGCAGACAACCCGGGAGAAAAAAACCACAGGCCCAGGAGAGGCAACAACAACAGCCACCCTGCACCACACCCAAAACCAGAAGAGGCAGGGAAGAAAACCAAGGAAGAGGCCAAACGCACCCCACAGCTCCAGGCGGCCAGGCAGAACCAACCAGGCCAGACCAAGCCACCGAGCAGATAGCGGAGCGCGGGAACAACCTCCAACCCCCAGAACAGGAGGCACGACAGGACCCGGCAGCCGCCAGGAGTCACCAGGCAGACCACACAGCAGACATAGGAGGGGACGCCAGGAAACAGCAGAACCCAGCAAAGGGAAGGCCACAGCACCAGAAGGACCAAGCAGGCCCCCCCCACCACGCACCACGCCTGACAACAGGCGCAGGCCGGGAGGAACAGAACAGCCGGACCCAAGGCAGCAAAAGACACCCAAGCAGAGGCAGAGCGGAAGAGCACCCCAAAGAACCAACGGCACCCACGAGGGACCAGGAACCCGGAAGGGAAGAACCAGGATCCCCAAGCAGGGCAGAGGCCACAACAGCCAGCCCGCAGAGGAGGCAAGACCACCGAGGAAGAACAGGACGGCAGGCCAACCTGAACGAGGGGAGCCCACAGGACCCACCGCACAGCGGCCCAAGAAGCAGGAACAACGACCCAGCACCAGACGGGGCAGAGAGCCGGAGCAGAAGGCAACCCAAACAGGCCGCCGAAGCAGAAAAAGAAGAGACACCGGCCCCAGAGCACCAGAGGGCAAGCCGCAAACCAGCAGGCAGGGAAACCCCAACCACACAGGGGACCCACGAGCAAGCAAAGGCAGGAGCAGCAAAAGAACCAGCCACCACAGAGGCGACCGGAACCCAAGCCAGAAACAGAAAGGGCAAACAGCCCCAGAGGCGACAAGAGCAGGGGAATCCTCGAAGAAGAGAACCAAGGGAACAGACCCCCGGAACGTCCACCCCAGGAGAACCGGGGACAGCCGAAGGGAGCGCGGACCCCCGAAACAGCAGCAGCAGGAAACCCCAAAAGGGAAGGTAGCACAGAGCCCACAAACAAGCCCCGACACCAAACAGAGGCGCAAAACCGCCAGAGCGGAGGCCAAAGAAAACGCCGCACAGGGGACCGGATCGACAGTGGGCAAAGCGCCAACCAACACAGAGAAAGGAAGCGCCAGCCAAGGCAACCCAGGAGGCGGACGAGCAGTAACACGGCAGCGAGGAGCCCACGACAAGAAGAAAGGCACCCACACCCAGCCGTAACGGAACAGGCAGCAAGGACAACAAGGAAAGCACCCCGCACAGCCACTCATACAGACCCCCGCACAACAAGTGCACAGGAAGGTCAAAGGAAACCCCACACCCAGAAGGGAAGAGGATCACAGAGCCACCAGACCCAGAACAAAACAGGGGCCAAAGAATAGCCCAACCAGCCACCACGGCAGGCAGCAGCGTACACACCCCTCCAGACCCGGGCCCAGGAAACACCCCAGAAACCCAGACCCAAAGCCCAGCGCCCCACCAAGAAGCTCGGCGAGTCGAAGGGAGGCATGAACCAAGGGCGGCAGCACTAAAGACTGCAGAGGCAGCAACAGAACACAACCACTCCCCCAGGAACACCCACTGCCAAGTCGTCCGCCCAAATCGAAAGGGCACGACAGGCAGATCGGCAGGGACAGAGCAGCCCCACCACAGAGGTAGGTAGCCAAGAAGAGAGTAAGGGACAGCAGCGGCCCAGCAGCCACGCAACAGACGCAGCAAACTCGCTCCCAACAGTGCAAAGCCACAAAGCGAGGCAGCACAAAGCAAACAACCGTACAGTGCGCACCCTGGACAGAAAGCCACAGGCCAACAACACACCGACGTCGGGAGCAGAGAGTGGCTACACACAGGAAACCCCGCCAACACCACAAACACAAGATGGGGGGAAAACCAGTACAAAGACAACAGCAAAGTACAGGATGTGGAACCAACAAGGACCGAACTCGGGACACCAGCCCCAAAGCCGGCAGTATGTGCATGAATGAAACACGCACAGGCATCACAAGCACACTGTCGAGAAAAACGCCGCAGCACCAGGCAGGACACAGTACTGGCAGGCATGAGGCATCCGAGGCATCCTGCATAGGCACCCCAAGAAAAAACCCCTGAGAAACGCCTCCACCACAGGCTGGACTCCGCAGCGGCCGCCACGAGACATCCGAGGCAGGAGAGCCAAACCTGCAGGGAGAGAGACACAAAGCCAGCAGCGCAGCACATCAGAAACAGAGCAACCGGCTAGACACGCTGCAGCCGTCTGACAAGCCCCGGCCGCAGCGGTGAACAGGAAACCACACTCGGACAGGGGGAGCAAAATAACACCGCAAAGCGGGACTCACCCGGAGCGGGGGCCCGAGCAGCTCCAGAAAGGCCCCCACACCAACAGCCGGATCCGAGAAGAAACACCAGCGCAGCGCGTCTCCCACCCGGCCAGGCACGGGGAGACGCGCTCTGCGACCCGGAAGGAACCGGGAGGCGGCGCACCAGCCGCAAAGGGCCGGAAACCCGGAAGAACGGCTGCAAGGAAGTCAATCCCCCCCAGCAAGCCCGGCAGGCCGGGGGGGAGACACAACAGGAACCACACCCCTGCCCGAGAAGCCAGGCAGCCGGGCAGGAGGATCCAGACGAGCACAGCACGCCACTCAAGCCCAGCAGGAGCCGGTGCAGCCTCGCTCAGCAATCACAGCATCCATCAGTCATTCTGTAGAAGACAGAAAAAAAGAACAGGAGGTCTGCTGGGTAGGTACTACCTTTATACTCCCGGGGGGAGGGGCAGTAGGTATATCCCAGCATTCCTCTTGTTTTTATTTTCTGTCAGGAGATAGTAATCTCCATAAGTAATGAATGGGCCGAGGACATAAGGGACCTGGGGGTAATGGAAGTGTGGCATCCCCGAATAAAAGATAAACACAAAAAAATACTCGAAGATTATATGGTCCCCGCCTTTGTTTTTCAGTTCGGACCTCGGAAGAGTGGGTCATCAAAAGATATTTGAGAGGTCGTCTCACCCTTAACGTATCAAGGCACGCTTCACAATGCAAATTCAATATCTAAAAAGGATATAAATGTTCTACTCACTTCACATTTTGTTTATGCAGGGACCCTTATACGTCCTCTTAATTAAAATAGTGTTCTACGGACAAAACATAAGGGGAGGCCTATTGAGTGTCCAAAAGTAACTAACAATGGCGGGACAGGTAATGGGTATCATTTTGTGACAGCACTAATAATGGTGCAGTCAAAATCATCTTGACACCCTAATCTCTACCCAACTGTTGCTCGGTGCAGATCAAAATGACCTCAGATACTGCACTTGTATAGATGCCAACCAATTCTTTCTTAGGACATCGCATTAGTTCCGTATGCCATTCTTATATACACTCAGCAAAGAAGTTGTTAACAAAATCGCGAATACACACTTTGCAACATCACACCCATGAATTACCTGATTTCACCACTTGTTTAAGATAGTGAAATGTACTGTAAATCATGCTGTCTACAAACACGAGACAATTGTGCATGCATACATTGAAACGTAAAGCAAGTAGGAGAGATTGCGTATCTATCTGTACTGTGTAACACATCGCACTCAAGCTGCATGATTTTTCAACAGATTGCCCATTGTGGAATGTGCATTGTGAGCCATACATTTCTTTTAATAGCAAGCATAATACCCTCTCAGCCTAGTGCCCATACACACATCATGTCCACGCCACATTAGGCTTCAAATCAGACTCGAATGCTTCGATTCTCCCGCCGCTGTTAGCCTTCTTTCTTGCTCTCCCTCACGATGTTGTATATACTCTCTTTTTACTTTTAGGAGCATGCTTACCTGCCAGGACACTCTGGTGAGCGCTAAGCCTCACAGCATAGGATTCAGTCTTAGTCACACTAATTATTTCCCTTACCCTTTGCTTTGTCGAGTGTCTATATGCATATATCACTTGTGAGTTGTTCTCTCCTTATCACTAACAATTGAGGCCAGCGCCAATACCTGCTGTACTGTTATATTGAATTCCACTGATTATACCCAGTTTTGTTGGTTGTTAAAATTGAATTTCGTTTTTGGGTCTTGTCAACACTGGACCATTTCAAAGCTCGATGCATGTTTTTTTCTGCACATGAATATCCAAAAAGCATATGATTTATCTCACTATTTGTACTCCTGATACCAAAGATTAGCTATAACTAACTTTGCTCAAATTAAAGATGTGTAATTATGGCACATGAATGCCACCTTGTCATCTTGATTTTGTTTTCCCCTTGCCTCTGACCTGCTCCCTCTTTTACTAATTCACTCAATCTTTGGGTATCAATTGTTACACTCACATTCTATTGCATCTATCACTGTCTCTAATTGTATCACCTATGACCCCATGTTGCCTTCACCTTAAATCAGCCTTGAGAAAGCCCTCGGAAAATTGGCCATCGGTCAAAACTCGTGTCAGCTGTTTTTCCTGTGTGATTTTCATAGTTGGAAAAAATGATTAAAAAGAACACGCTTTGTTTAACACAAGAACATGAGATTTGGAAATGATTCCACGTATGACATTTGATAAGAAGCCACAGACCTCCGACCACAACTTAAACGATTGCACTTTGTAATGGCTCTTGGGTGCAGCCATTTGAGAGGTATGTGCCACCACCAGCAATGGGCCCTGGCCACTGTAGCATCCGGCCCAGACTCATCCAACCATCGCAGCAACCTCCATCATGTCCAGATGCCCCAACATACATTTGTACACATTCACAAATTATCCTTTGTAAAAGGAGATACAAATATCTGTACATGCGGCAGTGATAAGTGGAGGTCGTGCTGTATCTGTGTAGTCGCTGGTCACTAATCCCCATTTACCTGTGTGCGTGTTTCATGTAGTACAGGCATCCGTTCCTCTCAGGATAGTGATGAGAGTCACCTGGGCTAAAATCCCGGCACAGGAGGACCGCGACAATCAGTGGAAATGCTCTTCTGCCAAACAAAGCCTTGGGGCAGTTTATATGATGAAAGCTAGACCCATTCACACTGCGCCTGCGCTCAGATCCTTGAATTAGCAGGTAAGTGTGCCTACAAGGGATTCTCTTACTTTCACACAGTTCAATCACTACCAGATAAGCAATGGAAATGAGCTCTAATCAGTAGTTTACATTGAGTTATTTTAAAACTGAATTGGCTTATTCCAATTTGAACGACTCTATCACAGCAGACATATTCGACACAGGTATATTTTTTCCAAATACCAATTTATGATGAGAACATTGTAGACGGGTACAAAAAACGAATATATATATATATATATATATATATATATATATATATATATATATATATTAGAGCAAATGTCCCAATACGAGAGGAGCACTTTACGGCTGGTGCTGGCGGCGAGGTTCGGGACAGCCCCGCATTCAATGTTTATCAGCAAAGATCTTTCCAAAAGGAAAACGCCGCACACCACTTCGATTACTCAATGCTTATTTTATTTTCTGTAGGTTCCCCACCTACAGAAAATAAAATAAGCATTGAGTAATCGAAGTGGTGTGCGGCGTTTTCCTTTTGGAAAGATCTTTGCTGATAAACATATATATATATATATATATATATATATCACAACATGTGGCAACTCAAATGTATACATCGTTTGTTTACTTATTACACACATCTCATTGTCGCCCACGTGGACACCTATTTCAAACAAATTATACAACAGGAAAAAGTAACTGATCAAACAGAAAACAAATCCTAACTTGACCAATTCAAAAAGAAGAAAATAGGTGTAGTTGTCGACGTTTCGGTCTAGGAAGTGACGACATCAGTTAGACAATATTCAGGAGGATAGATTTGAGTGTTGACCGAACGCCGACTGCAGTAGCAGCAGTCTGTAACACGGAGCAGTGCCCGTTTTTCGTTTAAGACTTGACCTGAAGTAAAAATTGGTTGGTCCATGTGGACCGTTGCAGGTGTACGTACTGTAGCCCCTTGAGCCATTCAGGGACCTCGTTGCAACCGTGACAGCTATTTCATAGCTCCCCTTTGAAGTCGGATTAAGAATTTTTCGAGCTTCACTGCAGTCTGAAATCTTTTATGCAGCAACTTAAGGGTTATTCAACACTCAAATCTAACATTCTGAAGCTGGTCTAACTGATATCTTCACTCCCAGTGCCTACCAACAATGTATGTGTCCTTAGCTGCTGCTCAAGCGCTAGTGTTGATGATTAAGTGCCGGTGCTAAGCACCAGCTCAAATTAAGCACTGCCTCCCCGTTCATATAAATGATCACGCGTCACTCCCTTAAACCAGATACGGTGTACAGCACTCTTTTGAATGTTATTCAATACCTGTGCCAATTCTATTACAAAGGGATTGACACATAATGGGGTTCAGCATTTCCTTATTAGCCAGGCTGAGATCCAGGGGCATATTCTTGATTAACCCTTTGAAGAAGAAATGGTCATCCATAGACGACTGCGCCCGAGAGGGGATGGTGTAGGTCCTCTGGGGTACTGGGACACTTAACTCAAGAAGTTTGTAGTAAACGTAGACAATCACCCCCTTTGAGGACGCCTTGGATGGCTCTGCACAAGTTCTAATGTATGAGGCCCCTGCCCTCACCCTGCCGTTGGGGGGGGGGGGGGGGGGGGGTACCCAGTGGCAGCGTGCACTGGATTGCCCTGTAAAGATGTTTGTGGGCTCACCTTAAGAGGTTCCAGCCCTTGGTGGGGTATGCCTGGGGTACATGGGAGACACAGATTGGGTGAGATAGGCTGAGTTGGGGCGCACTTGTACACACACACACATACAGTTTGGGGATGGGGTCTTGCTTTCGTATGTTTGTATTGTATTGTAAACATTGCAGTGTATCAGCACTTTTGATTTTTGGTATACAAATGCTTTGACTGTGGGTTGTCGGTGAGTGCTGCTGAGTCTACTGGTCGGGCACTTCCTTCCTCCCGGGATATAGAGTTGAAGAGTGGATAACCGTCCGAGTGAATGATAGCTGCCAACATTCTGAACCAATATGATTGGACAGTGTCTGGCTTCCTTCCTCCCTGTGGAGTCTTGTTAATGTGTACCAGCTTTGGTCCTGTTCCATATATCATTGAAACAGAAATGCAATACATATATTTACAAAAAAAACCCTTGGAAGATCAAGCAATCCTTACTGGTGCCAGGGATAAATATGAAAATACTTACGCGATGCACATCCAGGGTCGTGTGAGCCTCGTGAAGTCACAAATATATTCTACACCAATTAAACAGGTCTGCATGATGCCTCCAAGCAGTGGCGGCTGGTGACATTTGAAAGTGGTGGGGCGGAAAGTGGTAATCACACTGCACCGTAGCACCTCAGGACCTCACACTCTGCTGCCTGCTGTCTCCAGGCCTCTGGGCTCAAGCCCTCAAACCCAAGACCTCAGGCCCACTCATCCTGTAACACAGACCCCCACACTCTCTCTGTAGCCCTCTCACCCCGGACCTCAGACCCTCCCACCCTCGGACCTCAGTCAGCCCCTCTCACCCTCTCAGACCTTAGACCCTCACACCCTGGCTGCAGCCCTCTCACCCCCGGACCTCAGACCTTCACACTCTCGGACCTCAGCCCCTCTCCGACCTTAAACCCTCAGGCTCACACCCTGCAGGCAGCCCTCTCACCCCCGGACCTCAGACCCTCACACTCTCGGACCTCAGCCCCTCCCACCCTCTCGGGCCTTAGACACTCACACTCTGCAGCGCTCTCACCCTGGACCCCAGCCCCTCTCACCCAAGACATCGGGCTCTCACACTCTGCAGCCCTCTAACCCCCGGACATCAGGCCTTCAAGTTCTCACCCTCGGACCTCAGGCAGGCCCACGGACCCTGCCGTGCTTGGCTGAGTGAGAAGCGATCACGGTGGCGCGTCCGACTTTGTGTTAAGACCAGTCACGGCACTGACATTGCTGACAGCATAGTAAAGGCACTAAGGCAGGCATGTTTGATCTTTACAAAAGGTAACTACAAACAGTAAGGAAGGACTGGACCATTCACATATTGTTCCTATTAAAGTGGCAGAGGCTCAATGGTTGCAGAGTTATTGTCACATACAATGCATAAAGACAGTGCATCTTCTCGCCATTCTTATCATGCAGTTAAGTCTTTAGTAGTTACATGACTTCCCAAATTTCATTTCAGCACTGTCTTAATTTAGCGTCTTTTATTCATTTCACAATACTCGAGACGGACCACAGTAGCCACAACGACGATTTGTTCTTATATTATCAGATCCCAGACCTTACCCGTTTCATCTTTGGTTTACTGTTTCATTCCATCAGTGTCTCTTCAAAGCCATTAAAGAATTCTTTTCCACACATGGCAAAGACATTTGGTTTCAGTTGATGTCACGGAGATGTTGCCCACATTCCCAACATACTTGTCACATAATTCGTTCGTAACTTGCCTTTCTTCCATGTCCTTCAAATCGCACGTCGTGCTAGGGTAAAATACCCCTACTACAAACCCTGGCCGGTCCATTAAGTTTTTAAAAATAGAGGCGGCCCTTACAATCATACTCTGTCCGTGTCCTGTTGTTCTTATTTTCATATCAGAACCCTAGGTCTGGATCTATATATCCATTGTGTCTGTCCTGCAACCAAACCCAGCTACATCCACCTCTCGGGCTGGTACAAATCATCGGATACGGGTCCCATAGTACACTCATAGCAGTCATGGACAGGCAGTTGCTATGAATGCCGTCAGCTGGTACCTGCAGATTAAGGACGACCGACGAGAATACATTTTATGCAAGAAATTCACAATTGCACCCAAGCATTCCAGTGTTAATAGCAAATAAATTTGCTTTCAGTCGCTAAAATGGAGAAGCTCTGATAGTAATTTGAGGCAGTGGGAAACAGTACTACCCACTATGCGCATTCTGCCCCCAGTGCATCATCGCCGGCGCCGCCAGTTAAACGCAGACAGTAACTCTGTACATGTAAGCATAGTAAAATATGCGATAACATAAACCAACCAATGGTAATAACGCACCACCTGATGATTGCGGGGATGTTACCACATCGAGGTATTACCAATGTGGTAATACCTCGATGTGGTAACATCCCCGCAATCATCAGGTGGTGGAATGAGTTTACTGACGACGCCCTCTAAGAGCGGTATTGAAGCATGATTCTTAACTAATGCAACGAGGTGCAGTAAAACATTCAGAGTCCAATCAGGGCTTTTACCTGAAAAGAAAAATAACTTTAATCATTCACTACTACATTATGTTAGCGCACGTGTACATAAACAGTATCACAATCACGTACAATAGGCCTAAAAATACCATTTGCCATAATGTAGGACAACAAACAATACTCACCCCACCCCACAGACCTAAAAAGTTCTTTGTTGTGGAGCAAGGAGTAAACAAGAATGCCAGGAATACTTCCAGACTGTTTATTCTGAGAGCCTCTAAGCCTGCAGGCAGGGAGAACGCGTAAAGCTATACTGCAGGCTTTCTAACTTGGCATCTCAGAACTGGCGCAAGGGCATTGTCTGGCATACACTCGAACCGGAGTGGGTGGTAGCGTAGCAGGCAGGCGCAGAGGCGCGGGAGCCATCCTGTGGGTATTTATTTGAAGAACACAAGTTTTTTGCACTTGTGGCGCCTCCGAGCCTGTGGGTCAAATGCGACTCTCACTCTTCATTCTGGTCACAAGACAGTCCCACCCCACAGTTCACACCAGTTTTCAGCCTTCTAGTAGAGTTCTCAGTACAGAGAGTTCTGGACTGGTATGCGGTCATCAGATTCAGCAGGGTAGGTTAAGTTTAAATTAGGGTCACACAGGCCGAGTGCAGCCGACTACTCACCTGCGGCAAGTTACAGTAAGTAACACTAACGCATTTCATTCACATTATGCTAACTGTAGCAGCAGCCTACAGGCAAAAGCGCGGGGGGCGTCTGTAACATGCAGGTACAGGTGAAACAGTACTCGTGAAACAGTGGTGTGGTGTGCGCTGCTACTGTCTGTGCTGTGCACAGTAAAAGACTTACGTCGTAGACGGTGGACGAGGTGCCGTGTCACGGTGGTCGTGAGGTCCGGTCCGGGTCCGTAGGGGCACACTGGGCACACACACTCTCAGTCTCTCACTACTCTGTAACCAGGCCAGGGCAGGACGACGACGACGGACGGACTCCTTGTGAGTTGTGAGTGACTCTAGATTAGAAGACACACTCTCTCTGACGATGACGAGTCTACTTCTACTTTCACTTAGTAGACTTGTTGTTAGTTTCGTATTCTGGTTGTTGTTTTGGTGCGCCACGCGTGGTAATGGCCAATCACCTCTACTTTGCTGGATAATAGCCACAGGTGATTGGCCATGCAGTGCGGGCCGCAGCAGAGCAGCCAACACCCACGCCGCGAGGTACCATCCTGCTGCAGCAGCCAATCCTGGCGCAGCGTTAAGAGCGCCACAGCGCCAGGATTGGTTTACGAGCAGACTGCTATTTGCCCCTAATGAGACCGGGGCCCGGGTCCCATGCCTGTCTAGTCTCTGAGTGATATGGGGGGTGGGGGGTGGATGGACCACAGTACGCATGCGCAGGTCAGTCAAAATATCGAGGCCTCCTGGATTTCACTTGCGCGGTGTGTACAGTTACTGTAGTACACACTGCGCATGTGAAACCCACGAGTCCTCAATATTTTGACTGGCCCGCGCGCAGTTACTGCCAGTGCCAACGCAATTCTGCTTGCGCCGCCCCCCGCACGGCCCACTCCCTTATGCGCTGCCCGATTCTGTCGGGCTTCTCCCGGCCGGGGACGGTAGCACGCTGCTCAGATTAATCCCGTTCTGAGAACGTTCTGACTTAGTTTTTAAATTATGCATGTTGTTGTTGTTGGCAGGTGCGTCCATGGCTAGTGGGGCAACGCCCCAACGCCCCCAATGGACGCACCGCCACTGCCTCCAAGTATGATGTCCCCAGCTTTATACATGCTGCTCTGTTTGCCGTGCCCCAGGGTACAGCTGGATGTTGTCCGTGAAACGTCACAAGAAGCGCATTGAAGCGCCACCAAGAACAGAGTAAAGCGCAAGCACATGCTTCACTGGAGAGATGTTGTGTTCTTTACACAACTTGCTGGGCCTGTGCAAAGGGCTGGAATGCAATACTTCCTTAAGAGCTGGTCCTGTCTGTCCTCACTCAGGTCCTCCCAGCTGTCCACAAGTTGTCAACCTGAATATACGAAGGCAAGTGTCAGATGTGGACTATAGGATAAGGACTACACTCTTGCTGCAGTTAAAGGGGGGTCCTCCAAACACTAGATGAATATTTGTATTTACTCATTTATGTATTTGCTATTTTATATCATGGGAGCCATCCACACAGGACCTAAAGGAGCTTTACAAAATAAATAATATGCAGGAACATTTCAAAATGACGTGTTATGCACAAAGTCGACCGGTTAGTAATAAGGTGCCATCTACCGTTCCCTTTTTCCATCTCCCTCTCTCCCTCTTTCGTGGTTGCTAACACAGTTTGTACCCCTCTATGATTTGCTTCCCCTGACTCTCCCTTCTCATTCTTTTTACTCTAGCACTCTTACCACTGTGTCCCTTAACTTTAAAAAATCTTTTTTCTACTCTTTCAGTGTTTGTCTCTCTTTGTATCTCCATTTCTCTCTCTTTTCCCACCCTCTCTCTCTCACACTGGTTCTCTCCCTCTGTCTAGAACCCATTTTCCCTCTCACATCCCACACGAGATGGAGGTCAAAGACAACAAGCACATTCACCAGAAGTCCTATTAAAAGATTCTGCCTCCTTAAATATTGCTTTTTTTATATGATAACCTGCATTTACAATTGTCTAACTGAAAATTGTGGGTGTCAGTAACTTGAATCAGATAACAATGTTTTGCAAACTAATAGTAGAGTGAAATGTGAGATTACATTAAAGGTATACCTTACAAATGCACACAAACACTCAACACACACACCTTTTGGGGTGGGAGTAGTAACTGACCACTTCAAAGTTCTAGGCTTTACCCACTGTTGTTCAGACTGGAGTGGGAATAATAAACCTTTTGCCTCCAAAATTGTGATCCTCATACAGAATTGGGAATCGTAAGTCTGACCCTTCCAAAGTCCAACATTTTCCTTAAAGTTGCTTAAATTAGAGTGGGAATAGTAGATCTGGCCCTTCTAAAGTCCAACAGTTTCCTGACTTTTGCTTATGTTGAAGTGGGAATAATAAAGCTGGCCCTTCCGAAATCCAACACTTTCCCTACTGTTGCTAAGATTAGAGTACGAATAGTAAATCTAGCCTCGCCAAAGTCTAACATTTTCCCTACTATTGCTCAGTTAGGAGAAGTATTTTGAAAAACAAAATGTGTATGCTTTTTAAAATATTCTTTTAATTATTTATAAAAGTAAATAATTTGCAATTCTTTTATATTAAAATTTTCTTGGAATATTTTTTTTTTCTGTTTTATTTTTGATATAGTTTTTTTCTACATGTTTGAAATGTATTGTTAATAATTTTTTTAATATATTGTTTCATGTTTTTTTTGTTATGCAGATTTATAAAGCACACTATCACCCATGGTACTAAGCAGAGGTGAGGCCAGCAAAACCTAGGACCTAGTGGGACTACTCGAAAAACCATGTCTGTAGCTTCTTGTGGAATTCAAGCAACAAGGATAAAGGTATTATGTGTAGTGGCAGACAGTTCCACGCTCTGGGAGCGATGTAGGAGAAGGTTCAAACAGCAAATCTGATTTTCTGTATGTGTGAGATGTGCTCAAATGGTAGTCCAGACGAGCGGAGGTGTCTGGAAAGTTTGTGAAAGCAGATGCGATTGTTGAGGTTTGTTGAGCCAGTGTTATTTAGGGCATTAAAAGTGTGGGTGAGGATTTTGAATTGTGTACATGTGTGTGTGTGTAGCCATTGGAGCTCTTTCAGGTGTGGTGTGATGTGAGTGCAATATGAGAGGTTGACAGTGATGATCGCCACGGAGTTCTGTATAGTCTGCAGCATTCTGGTGAATTTTTTTGTTGATTCCACCATAGAGGGTATTTCCGTATTCCAGCTTGTGTGTGACCAGGGCATGTAGGATGGTTATCTGGGTGCTCATTGGGAGCTGCTAGACCTGTCATCCTAAGGGTGGTGTTCCCCTAAACCTTTTCCGTACTTCCCTCCTATTTTTGCTGATTTCATTTTTATTGGCCCTCAGGCTCGTGCACTTTACCACTGCTAACAAGTGCTAAAGTGCTTGTGCTAACTCCAAAAACATGGTAAAATTGGCTTACACCTGATTACCATATTAAAATTATTTATACGTCCCTAGAAAAGTGGAAACCAAATACCCATTGCCAGTACACTAAATGCTACAGGTGGGCCAGCAGCACTTTTAAAGCTAATATGCCACCCACCTAAGAAGCCCCTTAAAACATGGAGCCAGTATGCAGTTTTAAACTGCCAATTCGACTTGGCAAAGTAAACCCTTTCCCAAGCCTAAAACTCCCTTTTTAGTACATATAAATCACCCATAGGGTAGGCCCTAAAATATATAGGTGCAGTTTATGTAAAAAGCTGGACATGTACATTTAACTTTTACATGTCCTTTTACTGAAAACCCTTAAATTCGTTTTTCACTACTGCAAGTCCTACCTCTCACAAAGGATAACAGTGGGTTAACGTATTGCATTTATTAAGTGATAACTTTCAATTTAAAATCTTCTTTTAAGGGAAAGTCCTCATTCTTAAAATGACACCGTTAGAAAGTTGGCAAGTCGTGATGTCTGCAGCCTGTTACTCGGGTCACATGACCAGGTGTAGTCGGCCTTTGTCCATTCCTTCCTCAACCACACAATAGAGAGCCTGCAATTTCTTGCAGAATTGGGGGGGGGGGGGAGGGGGGTAGGGGGGCAGACCAGTGCACAGCCCCACTTGCAGCTCAAAAAACAGTACTCAGCTCACACACAAAGAGTCACAGATGTCAAAATGGGACTGACCCAAATTTGCACACTGGAAGTTCTGCACACAACTAAGGAGTTCCTTTATTGCTTCAGCCAGTAATAGGCTCCTCGAATATATTTTAAAACATATTTGTTCCCTATTGCATCTTGGGTGGAATCCACCAAAGACGTAATAGGGGGAAAGCCTCATAAGAAGACCTACATTTCTTCATATTATTTACTCTGTGCCCCACAACAAATTGCTGGAAAAAGGGGACGCTAAATGGACCCATTATACCTGGGCAAAATTTAAATTACAATGGAGCAATTAACGGAATTTCAGGAATTGGGCTTTAAGCTTGTGAAATTTCTGAAATTACACAATTACGTCTCTTCTCGTAATTATGAGCCACTTATGGTAAAAGTTTACAGCAATGCACAGTGGTGGAAATATTTACAGAAAATTAGAGTGTCTGTAGCTGCAATGCTTTAAAAATTGACGGGGGGACGCATTTGTGTTAAAATATTGCTCAAAATGGAAGATTTGCATTTTTCACAGTTGCACATAATTTTAATACATTTTGACTTTTTAATAATATAAATATTTGATCCCCAGGAGGAAATGTATCCCCATCCCTTTTAGAGAAGTTTGAGCTCACATCCTTTGCTTACTCTCTGAGGTCCTTTGAGATGTGAATTCAAAGTGATATGTCTTTTTATTTTCTGCCGGTTTCCTTAGTATGCTGCCTTGTGATCTCGAAACACATTTACCATCAGAGAAGATCAAACTTGGCTTCAGGGAGACACCTAGAATCTTTCTACTTCACTACCCACCCGTCTGAGCACTTTGGAAAAGCTATTCATAGTGATTTTTAAACTTCAAGTAACTCATACATTCTTAGTCATTTTTTCATTGATTTGGTTTTGCTGTGCCTGGCAGGCAGGTGGGCTGTGATCACAGAGGAGCCACCAGAACTTTGTGAAGGAGGGGTCCTAGTTAGAATATAGCAATAAATCCCAAGGCATAGCCAGCTTGGTTGAGGTCACTGGATCAAAATAATGTCAAATCTCTGTTCGCAAAAAAGCCCTCAGCTGCATATGAACAGGAACTGTGATTAGCAGTATATTGCTTACCTTTCAGAGACCATAACCTAAAACAGGTTCCTCTAGGGTGGAGCATTCAGGTCTCAAATATCAAATAATTCTATTTTTTGTCTTTCAGATACTCTGAATTATAGTGTTGGAAACAACTCTGTAAATTTCAGCACAAAAGCTGTTTTTATAGAGAAACACATTGCTTATGATGATGGGTCACAGTTTAATAATTACACATAATTGCAGCTACAAAATGTGTTTTGGAAAGACATACTGTAAAAATATGTTTATACTGCAATTTTCAGCCATGATGCACAAACCTGAGCTTTCCCCTGGAGTGTAACATAAACAGACAGGCCTAAGACCTTAGCAGAGGGAGAATTCCTTTTTTAAACCTAGCATTAACTTATTTTCTTAACTACCTTCTGGAATAACATTTACATTGCATCATAGAACAAGGCTGTTGGTCCCTCCCCAGACAGTAGCTGAAAGTAAAGTTTATCATCAGGTGACTCCATGCAGAGATTGAAAAACACATGTATATATTAAAAATATGTGATTGCAAGTTATATCTTTTCCAATTGTTAATTTTCTATGCATTGGCAAAACATTCCAACAAGCGAATCACATTTTAAATATCATCACGTAATTTGAGTGAAAAGAAAATAATGTCATTTTCAGTCCTGTACATAGGAAGGAGTAAAACACAGTAAGATGCGATTATTCTCAATGGCTAATGAATCATGCGTTTGCATATGGTCAGGATAGTAATGATGTTTTCATTATGTTGCAGAATTTATGAGTGTCCAGTGTTGCTCCAGGTGGGCCAAGCCCGTTTTAGGTGTCCAGGATTACCTGAGCTTTGTGCTGGCGGTCATTGCCGGTGGTAGACTCTCAATGCAAAGGGGCTCATTAGCCATCGCGAAGAGCATAAAGCATCAGGAATTCACATGCATTCACAGTAGGAGCTCAACTGATGCCAGTCAACGGTCCAGGACCTGTATTTCGACCTGGTGCCAGCCGTTAAAGCGGATAGATTTCCTATACTTCTTTCCCCTGTCAAGGCTACAAGACGTCCATGGTGCCAAAAGTCTTCCTTTGTTTGCCGGAGGGAAAGCCCTTTGAAATGTACATGGGGCTTGGTAAAGCTCTACCCCAACCATCTTGTCCACACCTAATCCCCATTTGTGCCACTGACTCCAACAGCAGAGCTATTCACAGTCAGGTTACCCAGGGCACAGGCAGAAGGCACAAATGGTTAGGTCAAGAAAACTGCAAGGGGCATATCAACAACGGGCGATAAATATTGCCAAACGCGTCTAGCGCGTTTCTCAATATCGCCGGATCACATCACCTGTTTAGCAGCGTATTTGCAACGATTTGCCAACAGGCGAATGTGAATCCGGCTATATACGGCGATTTCCATCAATATCGCCTTAAAACCAGCGATATCTGGACTGCGCTGTTGAAAATGTTGATGATAGGGAGAAGTGGATGTAACCTTACAATCCACCTCCCATTATGCACATAGCTTAGTTGACAATTTTGCAGACGTTAGTATCCATCGATGTCCACGGTTAGCGCAGCTTTTTCCATTGCTACGCTTTGTCTTGGCCAGCTTTTTAATACCGTGATGTGCGGTTAGCGAGCATTTTCATGTTGTTTCCTGTAGGTACGCCTACTTTGCATCTCATTAGCACTGCAAACAAGGCGATACCAAAACGGCTGCTAACATGCGCCGCCTAGTTAATAGGGCGATGGCCCTTGATAATATACCCCCAACTTTCTATAAGTAGCATTTTCAGAATTGCCGCTCGCAGTCGAATCGGGACTTTGCCTTTGTGACCACCTGTGACCGCCTGTGCTGGAGGAGAACTGTGCCTGGAGAATAGAATACCGCCAGAGACCGGGACTGCGAGGCCCACCAGGCTGTGCGTCAGAACATCCCGCACACCTGCCACCTCTTCCCGCGTCTCCTCCCCTCTGATTGCTCTACCTATCTGGCCCTTTAAAGACGACTCGCGGCCCCCGCTCCGCGAGTGCCGCTCGCAGTCGAATCGGGACTTTGCCTTTGTGACCGCCTGTGACCGCCTGTGCTGGAGGAGAACTGTGCCTGGAGAATAGAATACCGCCAGAGACCGGGACTGCGAGGCCCACCAGGCTGTGCGTCAGAACATCCCGCACACCTGCCGCCTCTTCCCGCGTCTCCTCCCCTCTGATTGCTCTACCTATCTGGCCCTTTAAAGACGACTCGCGGCCCCCGCTCCGCGGGTGGCGCTCGCAGTCGAATCGGGACTTTGCCTTTGTGACCGCCTGTGACCGCCTGTGCTGGAGGAGAACTGTGCCTGGAGAATAGAATACCGCCAGAGACTGGGACTGTGAGGCCCACCAGGCTGTGCGTCAGAACATCCTGCACACCTGCCACCTTTTCCCGCGTCTCCTCCCCTCTGATTGCTCTACCTATCTGGCCCTTTAAAGACGACTCGCGCCCCGCTCCGCGGGAGCCGCTCGCAGTTGAATCGGGACTTTGCCTTTGTGACCGCCTGTGCTGGAGGAGAACTGTGCCTGGAGAATATAATACCGCCAGAGACCGGGACTGGGAGGCCCACCAGGCTGTGCGTCAGAACATCCCGCACACCTACCGCCTCTTCCCGCGTCTCCTCCCCTCTGATTGCTCTACCTATCTGGCCCTTTAAAGACGACTCGCGGCCCCCGCTCCGCGGGTGGCGCTCACAGTCGAATCGGGACTTTGCCTTTGTGACCGCCTGTGACCGCCTGTGCTGGAGGAGAACTGTGCCTGGAGAATAGAATACCTCCAGAGACCGGGACTGCGAGGCCCACCAGGCTGTGCGTCAGAACATCCCGCACACCTGCCGCCTCTTCCCGTGTCTCCTCCCCTTCAGCCTGCTCCTTGTATATTAGTTGGATCTCCCACGCGTGAGCGGGACGCGTGTGCGGGACGAAGGCCGGACAAAGGGCGGACCCTCTGAGGCCCTCCGAGACCTGCAGAGCCTGGGCTGGGCAAGTCCTTCTGTCCTTTTATTTAACTCGGCCCCCCTTTTCTGTTGCTGCTCTAAGTTAACACTTTGCTTTATTGGTACTATTCTTGCTGCTGTTATTCCATCTGTGCTTCCAGTCCCTTTTATGATTGCTACCTATTGCAAGGTTTTGGTATTAGAACGGCACTTACTTTCCACCCCTTTGTCATTCTCTGACCATTAGTTTCTGTTGTTGATTAATATGTCTGCTCGTGAAACCCGTAGTCAGACAGCGGCAAGTGCTAAATCCAAAAAATTAACTGGCACTCTAGATAATTTTATTCTCCGCACCAATTCTTTGATTGACCAGGGAATAATACTCATGGAAAGGAGGGTTTCGATGGACCTTGCCCAAGCCAAAAGATCCTCACTAGGCAATATTGCCCGAGCTCGCTCCCCGACCAAAGCTTTAAATAGCTCTGATCCCCATCCTATCCAGCTCGATGCTAGACTGCATCCCCCAACCAGTTCTATATCACCACCCCCTGTCCCTCTACCTGTGAGTACACTAATCCCTGCCGCCCCTTTGCCAAACAACCTAGTATCTATACCAGTTGTAGTCCATCAAGAGAATGATTCCTCTCAAATGGGTAGTTTGGAAGGCGCAGTTTTAAATTTAAACCACACGACCCACATGGTAGATACCACTAATCCTATTGCACAAGAGACTCTGGGACATACCAACGGGGAGACTGGTATAAGTGCTTCCGCTGTAGAAGGGAGGAATCTATTGGGTAAAAATGATAACATAGGGAGTGACAAGGCCAAACCTGTTCCCCATCCCTTACTATGGACCAGGTCTTTAGGTTTTGTGCGGTCTATTGGAAATCTGTGTTCATAGCCAGGGGGAGCTTGTACCTGGCTTTTATAGATCTGAAAACGGCTTTCGACGTTATCCCACGCACCAAACGTTGGGTATCCCAGATGATACAATCTCTGATAGCAGTTTGGTTAGTATCCCGGATGATAGCAGTAGTGATGAATCCTCAATCGACCAAGAGGATAGGAATGCCTCCTTTTTGAATTCCCTGTCAGATCTCATCAAATCATTACTTCTGCCCCTAGAATCTAGACTACAGAGTATTGAACATCAGCTCGAGGCTATCCTCTTAGCTCAAAAACCCAAGGAAGCTAATCCCGCCTCCAATGCCCCTATTGTACCACCTTCTGTTCGTAACAAGGTGTCTATTCCCAAGAAGCACCCTATAGGGGATAACCCTGCTCCCAAGACCCGTCCGCCTAATATACCAATGCCTGTGAGCAAAAAAGCCTGTACTAACCAGCCTACCATTACTGCTCCCACTCACACTCAGAGTGGTACTGATCCCATTACCCCAGCCCCTAATAACCCTTTACCCCACGTTGAAAAGACTAACATACGCCAGAACATCAATTTACCACCTGACGCCTGTCCATACGTGATAGTTCTGACTGGCGTCCCCGAACTGGCTCCTGCCGTTTCAGAACCATTCTGGGCACTCAAAAACAAAATTTGTCACTGGTTAGACAGAAATTATCCTCCACCCCCTGGAATAAATAACAAAATGCTCATGGTGGAGAGAGCCCCTTGGGTAGGTGGAAACAAGAAAAGTCTAAAGGGAGATTGCGTTGTTGTCACATTTGAGGACCCGCGACTGGTGGAATATATTTGTTCCGTTCCTCCATGTGACAACAAGACTACGATTATGGCCAAACCCCTGTCATATTTCTATATGCATGTGGAGCATCATGACAATAGGTGGAGTTGGCTGAGGTCGTCCAATATGGGGAGAGGGAGAAACAGGAGGGAGAATCTCACCTATCAGATTCCCCCAAAGTGGGGTGGGATTGAAGAAGAAGGTTGGAATCTAGTTGGAAGGAGAGCGGGGAGACTCTGGTTTGGCCCATGCGACCGTCAGCCGAATGGGGATTGGTTGGGTCCTCAGCTCAACCATCCTTTATTCCCCTGTTACAATCGTTATAGTGGGTTAGAAGGGGTGGACTGACTTCCAACACAGCCCCCTGGACCATCTGGGGAGAGAGTGGAGTCCGCTTCTCTGGGCTTACGAGTCAATAATACTGGTAGGGAGGAACCACTTAATATGGCTAACATCAGCCCAGGCAGAGCAGAAAGGGAATCTTGCACACTGATCTCATCAAAAGAATTATCCACAGTTCATACCACTATTAATATCTTGTCTTGGAACATAGCAGGTCTTAAAAAAAATCTTGATAACCCTGAGTGGAATGATTTCATAAACACCTTCCACATATGCATGTTACAAGAAACCTGGTGTGCCCTGCCACAATATAAAAACGGATACTCAACCTTTTATGCTCCTGCTGTCTCAACGGGGAAAGGACATCCCTCTGGAGGTTTACACACCTGGGTAAAGTTAAATTTGAACTGTGTTGTCATTACCCACAATACCAATTCAAATGACATTCTGCATATCTCTATAAAAAGTCCTTCCGGAAATAATATTCTAGAACTCTTTTGTGTATACGCAAGAGGCTCACCGGGTGGCCAAATTTCACCTATATTAGAGTTGCTAGATAGCAGGTTATCATCCCTCCCTATGAGATCTAAAATATTGGTGGGGGGGACTTTAACTGTACTTTCGAGCCTCTGGATGAGGAAGATTCTATGGGTTTAAACAATGAAGACAGTAGCCAGACTATACCGCCACTAGTCCTTACCCCCATTAAGAAATGGACTGCCAGAGCAATTCAGCTAAATGCTCTGGTTTTGGAACACAATTTACGGGCTTTAAATGGGCATACTGTCTCCGATCGCGAGGGATCAATGACTTTTAATAGGTTAGGTTGCCCATCACGGATTGATTATATCCTACTGGACACTCAGTCAAGAGATAATTTAGTGGATATGAAGGTCAGACAAAGAACAGATAGCGACCACAACCCTTTATGTATGGTAATTCATTGGGGAGATAAGATCAGCAAAAGGGGTCCTCAAGAGATGACCACCAAAGAAGTTTTTCCCACAAATTGCAATCGCAAGCTTAAGTGGAACGCAGTTAGGTCTGAAGAAGGGAAATTAGACAGTATCAAAGAGTTAGTCACGGTCGAATTGCGTGGCTTGACATCTGTTACCTTAGTGGCTCCTCATTCTTTGGGGTCAAATTTACCAGCCATGTATAAGAACTTAATAGAGGAAATTGGAAAGTTCTTTATTAAAAAATCCAAGGGGACGAAATTGGCTCAGCACAAATTAAACAAGGGTAACCTCTGGTACACAGCCAACTGTATGAGAAAAAGGAAAGCAATTACTTTGGCTATAAAAAGCAAGGACCCATTAGCTGTAAGAATTGCTAGACAAGATTATCACAAAAGTATTGCGGCAGCCAAGAAGGACTGGGAGGAGGAGCATTGGCAGGCGCTCAAGGATGCTGCATATGGGAAGAATCCCACTCTTTTTTGGAAATTAATTAATATTCTTGATAAGCGAGGGGCAGAGTATATTTTAAACCACATAACCGAGCACCAATGGCACTCTCACTTTTTAAAATTATATTGCGAGGGCAGTATGGAGGGTGAGCCAAAATCCCCCGCTCTGGGTATTGTTAGTAAGATTAGCACAGAGCATGGCGCTATTGAAGAGTCGTTTTCACCCTGTGAAGTTCAAGACGCCATTCTTAAAATAATTCCGGGAAAGGCACCTGGTCCCGATGGCCTTCCGGGGGATTTATTGTTGTATGATCCTAAATTATGGGCAGATTTCATATCCATGATTATGAATCTTATCCAGTCTGGCCACCCAGTACCCGAATCCTGGAAAGGTGCAGAGGTCATTACCATATTTAAAAAAGGTGATAGAGAGGACCCTGCCAACTACAGACCAATTAGTTTAATTGATACCATCCAAAAAGTAGTTGGCAGGGTCATCATAAACCGGACAGAGATGTGGTTAATGGAAAATGATATCTTGACTCACTTCCAGGCCGGATTTAGACGCAATGTAGGTGCTATGGACCAGGTCTTTAGATTTTGTGCGGTCTATTGGAAATCTGTGTCCATAGCCAGGGGGAGCTTGTACCTGGCTTTTATAGATCTGAAAACGGCTTTCGACGTTATCCCACGCGCCAAACTTTGGGAGGTCCTCCTGGACATGGGATTCCCTGGTTATTTGCTACAGTTTATAATCAGACTTCACGAAGGAAATTATGCAAGGATCCGATGGGGGGACCAGGGGCAATTAACCAGGAGGATTCCTGTCAACAGAGGGGTGCGGCAAGGTTGTGTGATGGCCCGACCCTGTTTTCTCTTTTTATAAATGGAGTGGTGGATCACCTGAGAGAGGACCCAGCGGACGCTCCTGTCCTTGCCGGGGAGAAAACACCTACACTCCTCTTTGCCGACGATACCCTCCTGTTGTCCAAAACCCCCAAAGGCCTGCAAAAACTCCTTGATCGTTTTAATGTGTTCTGCAAAGACCGTGGGTTAACGGTAAACACTGCAAAAACGAAGTTAATGGTCATGACCGTAAAAAGAAATTATAGGAAGGTCTATCTCTCCTTGAATGGGTCCCCTCTAGAGGTAGTGGATGAATTTGATTACCTCGGGGTTAGAATTGGAAACAAAATGAATTGGGAAGCCCATTTGTGCAAAATGGTTTTAAATCTCAAAAGGGTTTCCAGTGCTATCTTAAAGAATCAACGTCTTTCAGTCAGTAGACCAATCGCTCCTGCCCTAGCAGTCTATGAGGGAAAGGCGTTAGCCTCTGCGGTCTATGGATCAGAACTTTGGGGCACCGAGAATATTAAAGCACTGGTGGTGGCAGAGAACAAGTTTATGAGAGACTTAGTCTCGCTCCCTGTCTCAACCCCTTTAAAACCTTTATTTGCTGATTTGGGTAAGAGATCTATTTCTGATATAGTCCACCTCCGACCACTACTATTTTGGGTGCGCCTCAGAAGGACCCCGGAATTAGCAAAATATGCTCTAGTGCTGGATGAACTAATTAACCTGAATGTTTCAAACAAAATAAAGTGGTTAAACAATCTAAAGAAGCTTGTGGTATCTTTGGGATTGAGCGATTCCTGGGCTTCTCAATCCCCCCCCACCAAAACAAACAGTGAAAAAACTATATTGGGAATGGATAGAGGCCAAGGTTTTTCTCAACCCAAATTGGGGTCCATTAACGAAGAATTTTTTTACACACAAGCTCGTTGTAAAGCTAGAACCCTTTTTGGATTTTATACAGACCCCTCGAGACAGAACTTTATTTCTGAAACTTAGATACGGCATTCTCCCTCTTAAAAACTTCATGGCAGGTTGGAAAGATAGGAGGGATGAGGACTTGAAATGCCCAGGTTGTCCCTGCCCGGAAGAATCCCTAGGCCATTTCTTTTTTGCATGCAAAGCATATAAACAGGCCAGAGATAAATGGTTGAAGCCAGTCTGTAGGAATCTAGGAGTCAGGGACTACAAATCAGCCCTTCGAATCATTGTCTCCAACACTACTTGTATGGTTACTGTTTGTGGGTTCGCCAAGTTTTTGGCCAGCGCTTGGATCATTCGGATAAGGCTGTTGTCACATTTGTCTACAGATCATGATCTAATATGAATTTTAATTATGTCATTCTCCCCTTAGTTTTAACCGTCTGTTAAGATGTAACGTCTTTTTAACGATTGTAATGCTTGGAAATATATATGTATGTATTTTTATGTTTGTACTTTTATGATACATGTATCGAATAAAGTATTACAACAACGAATTGCAACATAAAATCTGACTTTACCATTAAAGAGAATTTTAAATTACAATCCATTTGTGTAAACACCATAGCTCTATCAGCTCCCACTCAAAAATATATCACTTATAAAATGTAATAAGGTAACCCCATGTTAGTCAATGGGAGAGATAGGCTTTACAGTAGCGGGAAGTGACTTTAGGGAGTTTCACTACCTGGACATGTGAAACTTAAACCCACGTGTTATACTTTTGAAAAGCAATGCACCCTACTCTATCAGCCTATAGAGCCCATGTCAGGGGTGACTTATATGTATTAAAAAGGAAGGATTAGGTCTGGCAAAAGGTTTATTTTGTCAGGTCGAAGTGGCAGTTTAAAACTGTACTATGGGCTACTGTGGCAGGCCTGAGACATGTTTTAAAAAGCTGCTTTAGTGGGTGGCACAATGACTGATGCAGTTCCGCTAGTAGCATTTAATTTACAGGCCCTGGGTACATGTAGTCGCATTTACTATGGGATTATAAGGAAATTAAATGCATCAGGTGTAGGAAAATTGTACCATGTATCTGATAGAGACAGATTCCTTACCTTATAATTATCCCCAGGTTTCAGACTGGATCCGGAAATGTTTTCTTGAGCAGTACCCCTGTATGACGAAGGCAGTGTTGTTTGGCTCCACGTGACATTTTGGGTGCCGTCCATACTGGAACTCACGTGTGCGGTGCCTATATAGGTGCCACTCCCGCACACTGTCGTCAGTTCTTTTCTTTCAGTGTCAGTCAGCGCATTTCCAGGGAAGGTCTATCCCCAGTCATTTCTTGAATTACCTTTTTTCACCCTTTTGTTGAAGATTTTCAGAGACATTGTCTCCTAGTATGGCAGGAATTTCCGCGAGGAACACTGGTTTTAGGTCCTGTGGCAACTTTCATTGGCAAATGTCAGTGACGGACCCACACCTTGTTTGTCTCTGGTGCCACAAGTGCAACCATGAAGCGAAGACCTGCCTCATTCACCCCAAGGCCTTGAGGAAGCAGTTCATCAAGATCCTTGCCATCTGATGTGCGATGCCACAATGGTCTCATTGCTGATTGAGAGTAAAGTCCCTAGAGTGGTCCCAGAGCCCTTCCAAGCGCTTCGGGTAAGGTCCACAAGCACAAAAAGAACAAGAAGTCAAAGAGGTCTTTGACTTCACCCGATCCATCAAAGCCATCCAACGAGACAAGGGAACTTCGATATTCTAATATTGGCTCTGCGTTTAGGCCTGCTCCAATCAATCAATCAATCAATCAATCAATCAATCAATCAATCAATCAATGCATTTGTAGAGCGCACTACATACCCGTGAGGGTCTCAAGGCACTAAGGGGGGGAATGCTGCTACTGTTCGAAGAGCTAGGTCTTGAGGAGTCTTCTGAAGGTCAGTAGGTCTTGGGTCTGCTGTAGGCAGATGGGGAGGGTGTTCCATGTCTTGGCGGCGAGGTGGGAGAATGATCTGCCACCAGCGGTCACTCTTCGGATGCGGGGGACAGTGGTGAGGGCGTGGTCTGTGGAGCAGAGCTGGCGGGTGGGGGTGTAGAAGCTGAGTTGGCTGTTGAGGTACGCTGGTCTGGTGTTGTGGTGTGCCTTGTGTGCGTGGGTGAGGAGTTTGAAGGTTATCCTCTTGTTGACAGGGAGCCAGTACAGGTCTCTTATGTGGGGTGTGATGTGGCTGTGGTGAGGGTTGTCGAGGATCAGTCATGCGGAGGCGTTCTAGATACATTGGAGCCGTTTCAGGAGTTTGCCCGAGGCTCCTGCATAGAGAGTGTTTCCGTAGTCCAGTCTGCTGCTGACGAGGGCCTGGGTGACCGTCCTTCTTGTTTCTGTGGAAATCCACTTGTAGATCCTGCAGAGCATGCAGAGGGTGTTGAAGCAGGAGGAAGAGACGGTGTTGACCTGCTTCGTCATGGAGAGGGTGGAGTTGAGGAAGACCCCTAGGTTACGTGCGTGGTCGGTGGGTGTTGTGGCTATCCATAGCGCAGTCGGCCACCAGGAGTCATCCCAGACTGAGGGTGTGGATCCGAAGATGAGGACCTCCGTCTTGTCCGAGTTCAGCTGCAGTTGGCTGTTCCTCATCCAATCGGCGACGACCTTTATTCCTTCGTGGAGGTTGGTTTTGGCAGTGTGGGGGTCCTTGGTGAGGGAAAGGATCAGCTGGGTGTCGTCGGCGTAGGAGATGATGTTGAGGTTGTGCAGTTGGGCGACATGGGCAAGCGGTGCCATGTAGATGTTGAACAGCGTGGGATGAGCCCTGTGGTACATCGCAGATGATCTCTGTGGCTTCGGAGAGGAAGAGGGGAGGCGGACACTCTGTGTTCTTCCAGAGAGGAAGGAGGTGGTCCAGTCCAGGGCCTTCTCTTGGATTCCGGCGTTGTAGAGGTGTGTTCGTAGTGTGCGGTGGCATACTGTGTCGAAGGCGGCTGACAGGTCCAGGAGGATGAGGGCAGGGGTTTTGAACTTGTCCAGCAGGGTCTTCATGTCATCGGTGGCGGCAATGTAGGCAGTTTCGGTGCTGTGGTTGCTGCGGAACCCGGACTGCGAAGGATCGAGGATGCTGTTCTCCTCGAGGAAGCTGGGCAGTTGTTTGTTGGCGGCCTTATCGATGACCTTCGCCGGGAACGGGAGCAGGGAGATGGGTCGGAAGTTCTTGAGGTCCTTGGGGTCCGCATTGGGTTTCTTGAGTAAGGCGTTGATCTCGGTGTGCTTCCAGCTCTCCGACAAAGTCGCTGTCTCGAAGGAGATGTTCATGGCTTTCCGGAGATGGGGTGCGATGGTGGTGCTGGCTTTGTTGAAGATGTGGTGTAGGCAACGTTCTGACGGGGATCTGGAGTGGACGGTGTTCATGATCTTGATGGTGTTGTCGTCGTTGATGTTGGTCCAGGAGAGCAGGCGGTTGGTGTGGCTGGTGGGGTCGGGTTCTCAGTGGGTGCCGGGGCGGTCGCCGTGTTGAAGCTGTCGTGGATGTCTGCGATCTTGCAGTGGAAGAAGGTGGCTAGCGAGTCGCATAGGTCTTGCAGAGGTGGGATGTGGGATGTTGTTGGTGTTGGAGCTGGGGTTGGAGGGTTCCTTCACAATGTTGAAGAGCTCTTTGCTGTTGGGTGTGAAGTTGTCTAGGCGGTCTTTGAAGGAGGTCCTTTTGGCAGATCTGATGAGGTAGTGGTGTCTGCGGGTGGTGTTCTTGTGGCCTGCTTAGCTTTTGGGTCTTCGTTCCCGGATCCAGTTCTTCTCCAGTTTTCGGCAGGTTTGCTTGGAGGCCTGGAGGTCCTCGGTGAACCAGCTGGCTTTTTTGCTGATGTGGCTGTTGGAGAGCTTCTTGAGCGGGGCGAGGGTGTTGGCGCAGTCACTGATCCACTGTCTGAGTTTGCGAGTGGCGTCGTTGGGGTTGGTCGGGTCTGCGGGTGGGCTCCAGGCGAGGGTGGTGGATAGCTGGTCTTCGGTGACTTTGCTCCAGCAGCAGCACAGCATCTGTTGGGTGCGGTGGTGCTTGGTGAGTTTATGGAAGGTGAAGTGGATGCAACGGTGGTCGGTCCAGTGGTTGAAGGAGACGTGGGAGCTTGCGGAGAAGATGGGGTCAAGCGTGTGACCGGTGGAGTGGGTGGGTGTTGTGACGAGTTGTCTGAGTCCGAGGTTGGCGAGGTTGGCAATCAGGGCCTATCCTCATGTCTCTTCAAATTTCCTGGAGCTGGAGAGACCCTCTCCCAACTCCGAGAGCTTTATGAGGCCATACACATCATATTTGGGTGGCCTGTCACTGCTGGCAGGCTCCTGGGCCCCTTGAGTGAGGGAGGGGCCGCTACTTACCTTCCGCCAGCAAGTTCACCCCCAGCAGCAGTGGGGCTCCTTGGATCAATGGACTGATCCAGACTGGTGTCGGATGAGCCACCATGAGCTTCCCCGGTGCCAGTCCCATTGCTGATGACCCCCTCTCCGACATAGAGCTGGCTCCATCTCCGAAGGGAGGCATTGCTTCCAGGCCGGGGGTCTGTGCCCTATTCCCATGGGTTAGGACTTGGGGAGGTTTTGGAGGGGCCACAGGGCCCTGAAGAAGGTCAGCCCCTTGATGTCACCGAGGACACCTGGTGTGAGGACCTGCTAGATGCCAGTGGATGCTTGCTAGATGCCTGTAGATACTGGCTTGGTCTCTCCTCCTACCGTGGCTCCTACAGTGGCTATGGAGGAGGAAGCCTCATTTGGAATGGTGGTAAGAAGGGAGGCCGATGTCCTGGACCTTACTCTACCCTCTGTGGTGATCAAGACGAACGTCGTGATGGTGGTGCTTCAGCCATGTGTTACTGCATCCTAACCTCTTCTCCTGTTTAACAAAGCCCTTACAGGCATCCTAGTCGGGCCTGGTCCAAGCATGCGCAGGAGATCCAGTGAATAGGATGATTGCCTGCTGCCATCGCCCGCTACAGGGGATCACATCTTCCTCAGCCAGCACCCCACCCAGTAGAGCTTCTTCTAGGATATATCCTGGTGCATTTCCTACCACTACACCAGATTTGGAATCCAAAGGGCTAACTATCCCGGGGAAGAAGATGTTTTCTAATGCCAGCATGGCCATGCAGGTGGTAAACACAGTCTGTCTTTTGGACCAATACTCCCATTCACTCTGGGACTCAGGCCCCAGTGTGAATGGGACCATAGGCAGGTGTAGCCTATGATTCCAGAGGAGGCCGGGTCATACTCTCCCAGGAAACAGCTGATGGGATAGACATAGCTAATTTTACCATATGTTGTCGACTGGATACAACCAACTAGCTGGCAGAGTGGTTTTCTAATCGGTATCCCTTCAGGGCAACACCTGGTTGAGACCCACGTGCTTTTTTTGGCCTGTCCAAGCCTCACTGAAGAACAAGCCCTTCAATGGTTCACATCTCTTTGGAGGTAAGGGGGACTCAGCACTGGAATGCTTCCATGACAGCAGAGCTATGGCCTGGGCCTTTCTATGGCCCCTCACCAGCCTCAATCCACCTTTTACTCCTTTTGTGGCCATGGGAGGGGCTTCCAGCCATATTTTTACCCATCCAGCCACCATGGCACACACGCTTCCCAACCTCTGTTTGGCTGCGGGCGCTTTACCCACAGACCTCGTGGGTCAGGTAGCCAGAGGTCTGGCCGTCCACCACACCCCATCAGCAGCAGCCTCTAAGCATCTCTTGTTTGCCCTCCGACCATCATGGGCATCCAGTGGACAGCAGGATATGCTATCCCCTGCACCACTTGAGGTCCATAACATCCGACCAATGGGTTCTCCAGATTGTCTGAAAGGGCTACTCTCTCCTTTCGTGACTATCATTCTCCAGCAATGCCACTCACTTGCGACAGACTGAGGGAGAATCACATCTCTTTGCTCCACCAGGACGTAGCAGCTCTCATGTCCAAATTAGACATAGAGAGGGTGCCAACATCAGAAGTAGGTCTTCCCACTAATTTCGGGTACCCAAAAAGGGCAGAGTCCTTTGTCCTACCCTCTCAATTTCTTCCTAAACAAGCAGAAATACAAAATGCTCACACATGCTCAAGTCCTGTGTTCCCTGAACCCCGGAGACTGGATGGTAGTGTTGGACTTGCAAGACACAAATTTCCACATTTCCAATTTGCCTGCCCACAAACGTTACCTATAGTTCACGGTAGGTTACAAGCACTTTCAGCTGGCGGTGGTTGCAGATCATCTACGAAGAGCAGGGGTGCCACTCTTCCTGAATGTTGACAACTAGCTGTTGAAAGCAGGCTCACCACAGGCTGCTGTCTCCCACCTCCAGACTACGGTGAACCTCATGCCCTCGCTGGGCTTCAGTATTAAGGTGCCGAAGTCACACCTGATCCCTTCTCAAATGTGCGCTTTCATGGGAGCTGTTCTGGAAATGCTGCAGTTTTGTGTGTAAATAAAGCACCCAGGCAAAAAAAACACAATACCTACTAGCACACAACAAAAAGTTCAAATCGACATAAAAACTAATAGACAACTGTTTTAGCACTTAAAGTACATTTTAATTCCATAGACAAAGTATATTATAAAAAACCACTTAATAACATTTGATAAAAAACTTTTTGGCATTATCGCATATGCATTCCTTCATACAGTAACAATGTACATTTAAAATAATGGATGGTTTCCAGTCTACGCGTTTCGACAACAAGCCGTGTCTTCCTCAGGACTGTACCATCATATGCTGTAAAGAGATATTTAAAAATTCTTTATAATCTAGTCTTTTAGTGGAAAAACAGTTTGCATTTAAAAATACTTTTGTGTGCCAGATAATCGGTTATTTAGATCTGATGATACCGCCTAACAATATATACAAATATACACAAATATACACATGTATTAACATAGAAAGAGTGAAAAACCAGTTCTATTTACATTTGCTCCAGCTCACGGTAAGCAGATATATGTACATATATCTACATAGGTGCCATTTCTATTTACAATTGGACCAACTCGTAATACAAACATATACGTACATCTATACTTAACTCATAATACTGGTATATATGCACATTTATACTCGAATACTTAAAAGCATCTGCACAATTCATTATATGTTTCATATCTTTTGTAGTGCAAATCTTTTTATGTTAATCTTTAGACACATTCATTGGATACTATCCTGCCTAGTAGTACACATTGGTCTTTCGTGAACCTGTTCAGATAGGATTAATGAAACAAAGAAGAAAAAAGAAAAAAGATAATAGGATAGGTTGTAGAGAAGCACTAGTAAAGTTTTGAGAGGGATTCATTGATTTATAGGGCAGAGAACGGTGTGGGGTAGGGAGGGGTTATGAGATTTTGCTTATAGTTGGGACATTATCTACTATTAGCGATCTTTTATTCTTACCTGTTTACAATAATCTTTCGACGGAGTTTCCTCTTCTATTTTAGAAATCTCCTGTCTTTTAAACCGTGTAATTTCAGCTGCTGCAATACGTATTGGTATGTAGTTATCTGTAATAAGATGGTATACTTATAGGTATTCTATTTTTATCTACGTTCGTTTGCAGAGATTTACCACTTCCTTATTCTGTTACCTGTTAAATCTGATCTTTTTAATTAGGTAGTTATCCTTCTCCTCGTTGTTAATGTTATTGCAGGTCAAAGTTGCGAGTAATCCAGGAGGTTAATATCCTAAATTAAACATCATGCGTTATTTCTTGCTTTTTAGGTGTTAGGGTGACGTATTAATTATAGTTCTAACATTACTCACCTGTATTAAAACACCGAGTGGAAAGAATCACACCACCGCTTTTAAAAACTGCATGTATTAACTACAGCGTTCCAAGACCCTGAAAACATAGGATGCCTGAAATTAGTCATTGCTAGTAGCGCTGATACTTTATTTAAATCATGTCTCCTATCCCTTAACCATCGCAGCTACATAATTCTTACATCGCTTACCTGCTCACGATTATCCAACCGATAATCCAATTCACGTGTGTTCTTCTTCTATATGTTAATATGGTAACACGCTGATCTAATTTAACAGGCTGGCCACTTTCTGTAAATAAATAGCGGTCCATTAGTTATCTTCCATTATCGGATGTTTTCTATGTCGATATTCATATATCTCACAAGGAGAACGAACATAAAACTCCGTTAGTACCGAAACTCTGTATATGCGTTGATTTTAGTAGGTATTGTGTTTTTTTTTGCCTGGGTGCTTTATTTACACACATTGTTTACCCTGACCCAGGAATTGAATTCGTATCAGGGGGTCCTTGTTCTCTCACATAATGATGCAGTTTTGGGCATATCCTCCAGAACAGCAAGTCCAGGATATTCAGACTATGGTAGCGACTTCCAGCCTCTATCCTGGATTTTGGTGAGACTGACTCTGAGGCTGCTGGCCTCCCACATCCTGCTTGTGACGAATGCATGCATAGTCACCAGATTATTAACTCAATAGAACCTCTCTCCACAGGGTCAATCAATCAATCAAATGTGATCTGTAGACCACTGCTAATCACCCGCAAGGTATCCAGGCACTGGGGGTTTCAGCTGCTGAATGGAATCAGTTGAGCAGCCAGATTTTCTGAATCGCTGCAGGGAAGGGGAGGTCCAGAGTTGGAGGCTGTTACAGGTCTTGGCTGCTAGGTAGGAGAAAGAGCGTCCAGTGCTCTTGCTTCGGCTGATGCAGGGGGTCTGTGCGAGGGAGAGGGAAGCAGAGTGCAGGTGCCTGAAGGGCTGGTCGAAGTTCAAACAGTGATTGATGTAGGTGGGTCCCCGATTGTGCAGGGCCCTGTAAGTGTGGGTCAGCATCTTGAATTGGCACCTCTTGTGGATAGAGAGCCAGTGGAGTTTCCAGAAGTGTGGGGTGATGTGGGTCCATCTGGAGAGATCAAGGACAAGTCTTTCCAGAGCATGCGGAAAGTGGGGAAACAGGCTGAGGATACTGCGTTGATCTCGTTTTTCATGGTGAGTTTGCTGTCCAGTATGATGCTGAGGTATCTGGCGCATTCTGCAGGTGCTGGCCAGGGCCCAGTTCTGCAGGCCCCCAGGAGTCGTTCCACGGAGATACATACCTCAGTTTTGTCATTGTTAAGTTTGAAGCACTTGTCTTGCATCAAGTGGGCGAAGCTGGTCTTGCACAGGTGAAGTTGGCCTTTGTGGTGGGGGGTTCGCGGAAAGAGAGAGAGAATAAGCTGGGTGTCATCTGGGTATGACATGATGTTCAGTCCATGGGTACTAACGATGTTGACCAAGGGGGTCATATAGGTGTTGAACAGGATAGGTCTGAGGGAAGACCTTTGGGGAACGCTGCAGATGATGTTCTTGGGATGCAAGGAGTAGGGTGGAAGGCTGACTCTCTGGGTTCTTCCGGTGAGGAAGGATGCGATCCACTTGAGGGCATCCCTATGGCTCCCAATCTGATGGAGTCTTTTTTTGAGGGTGTAGTGGGAAACTATGTCAAAGGCTGCTGAGAGGGTGAGGAGGATCAGGGCGGTAGGTTCCCCCAGGTCTAGAAGAGTCCTGATGACTTTGGTGCCAGTGATTAGGGTGGTTTCAGTGCTGTGGTTCGAGCAGAACCAAGATTGGGATGGGTCTGTTGTCTGTTAGTTGAAAGATAATGGCTATTTATGGGATCTTGGCGGGGCACAGGAGCATCAAGATGGGCCAGTAGTTTTTGAGATCGTTATGGTCTGTGGACATTTTTTTGAGTAGTGGTTTGACTTCCGTGTGTTTACATCCTTCTGTAAATGCCACTGAGGTGATGTATGCGTTGCAGATGTTGGTGAGTTCATTTCTGATAGTTTTGATCCCCAGGTTGAACATGTGGTGGGGACAGAGGTCCCTTTGTGCATCTGAGTGGATGCAGATCATGATGGCCGATGTGCTCTGTGTGGTGAGTTGGTCCCATGTGATGATTCGGAAGTTCGGCTGGGAGTCTGTGGGGTTGAGGAGGCTGAGGAGGCTAAGGATGCAGGCGTCGGAGGGCTGAGGGTCGTAGTGTTTGGAGATATACACTTGCACTGCAGCCCATGTTCACATCTCCTCATGGAAGTCCACTTCTCTGTCGCAACAACAGGGGAGGGTTCTCCTCTCAAACCTGTCAACACTCTGCCTTCATGCGTGGAGATTGAGTGGTGACAGTTGACAGCATTTGATCTTGTGCCTGAAGTGTATGATGTTATTTTCTCAGCTCACATGCCTCTACCAAAATGGTATACTCTGGCCGTTGGAGAAAGTTTGTGGTATGTTGTACAGCCAAACAGGTCGATCACCTATCTTTAACCCTTTCACTAGTCCTTTCATTCATGCTAACACTAGCCCTACAAGGCTTTGCGTTGGGCTTGTTAAAGGGTTATTTGATTTCTATATCTGCCTTTCTGCAGCTGACAGACTACCCTTCCCTTTTCAAGAACCCTTTTGTAAATATGCTGCTTAAATGTCTGCAACACATGTTTCCTCCTGCTCCATTCATTATGACTCAATAAGACCTTAACTTAGTTATTAACTTCCTGATATGCACTCCCTTTGAGCCGATTCATTTCTGCCCTCTTAGGCTTCTCGCCATTAAGACGGGCTTTCCAGTGGCAATAACTTTTGCCTGTAAGATCAATGAACTAAAGGAACTATCGTGTATGCCTCTACATGTTTCTTTCTTCCCAGACAAGCTGGTCCTTCAGACCTGCGCATGGGGAAGGCGGTCACCCTGTTCCTTGTAGGCCAGTCCATCCTTGCCAGTCTTTTAAACTCCGCCTCACTCCTCTAAGGAAGAGGTGAGACTCCACCGGCTGGACTGAAAAAGAGCATTGCCTTTCTACCTTGACCGCACAAAACCATTCTGGGTGGACGATCAACTCTTCATAGGGTATATTGAGCCAAGAAAGAGAGGACTGTGCAGAAATGTACTATCTCCAAGCAGATCATACTCTACATTAAGATCTGCTATGCATTGCCCAAGAAGCAACCCCCAGAGGGTTTGCAAGGATCCGCATTATCCCCAACATTGTTTAATCTTTTCTTGGAACCTCTCACCGAACTTCTACAAACATCTAACGTGCAATACCACATGTATGCCGACGACACACCACTATACCTCAAGATCCACACCCTGGAGGATATCAAACGACTTGATACGGTGCTTAGGAATACCCAAACCTGGCTTGCAGAAAATCATCTCAAATTGAATGCCCTAAAGACTAAATTCTTACTAATAGCTCCTCCGGCCCAAATCCCCAAAATGCAAGAATGGACCAAACATATTACGACATTCAACGTTCAACCCACCATCGTGGACTCAGTCATTAGGAATAACCTTAGACAGTAACCTCAACATGCAAAAACATATCAGCAGTGCCACAAAGGGAGCAAACTTCCAGATAAACAATCTGAGGAAACTGAAACCCTTCCTACCACACAATGACTTCAAGCAAGCAGTACAGGCTCTGGTTATTCCTAAAGTGGAATACGGATGTGTCTCTCTCTGTGGCCTACCCAAAGCATCAACTGCACCACTAAGGGCATCGTTCAACGCCGCAGCAAGACTCATAACTGGATCTAAACGCAGCTCCCACATCTCCCCGGACCTACAATCCCTGAATTGGCTACCCCTGGAGGCTAGAATTCAACTGAAAATTGCGTGCATGACGCACAGAGCTATGCATCACAAGACACCAAGCTACCTGGCACAGAAATTGACGATCTCGGGTGGATCCAGATCCTCAAGAAATGCTGAAAAATTACTACTGAAACCCCAAAAATTCCACAAGAAAAAAACTTATAACAGATGCTTCTCTGGGATGGATGTACGTTGTAACAACGCATGCTTTTAGCACGCATGCTGTAACAACGCAAGTTTTAAAACGCATTCCATGACAACACATTACACCAAGGGGTGTTGGATAGTGAATATTTTAATTTACTATTCCAACACCAGTCCTCGTGGACACTAGGGAAGGTGTTGGATAGTAAATTAAAACTATTCCCTATCCTAGAGCGCCCCCCAGTGTAATGCGTTGTAATGGAATGCGTTTTAAAGTCTGCGTTGTAATAGCACTGCGAGCTAAAAGTTACGTCGTAAACGACGTTTCCCCTCTGGGATTTAATTTAATTTAATTTGCGTGTTTATATAGCGCTAGAATCACTCCCGGGGGAGTATCTCCGCGCTTCGACCGCTGCGAAACCCTTCCTGGCTTCCCTGAGAGATGGTCCCTTAATGGGTATCTCCAGGGTGAGACCAGGCATCCCCGGCGGTCTGGTGGGGCCGTTAGTGAAGATGAGGCAAGCTAATGCCCAGAGTTGCCGAGTGTGATCGCTGATCAGAGTGGGCACCGAGGCGAGAGAATTATCGAGTCCGCTGACCCTGGTCCAGAAACCTGCGGCGCCGGGAATCGAACCCTGGTCCCAGGCCGTCCTCTGCTCTCGGGTCTGCCGCCTCTAACCAGTGAGCCACACTTCCTCACTATGGCGCCCAGAATATTGAATGCCTTACCCCCAGAAACACGACTTAACCCATCCACTACCTCTTTTAAAAAAGGAAGTAAAATCCATCCTCATGGCCAAATTCACATGAATATGGTCTTTGGAAACACTGTGGCGAGATGCACACGCACACTCAACCACAAGACATTTGGACGATACATCTTACTATGCAACTTTTACAATATACTGTGCACATATGTGTGGTTATGTTTATATTTCATGTATAAGTAACTTTTAATGGTTGTATAGCGCTCTGATATCCGTCAGGATCTTGTTTGCGCTCTATAATACTTTCAAATAAATAAATAAAGACTCTGACCTCTGTGTTTGCATGTGGAGTTCTGAAGAATTCAGCTTTATTCATCTTCATATTTTGGTAATCATAAAACATACATGTTTAAATATATTTATCAAGATTTCTAAAGTCAGAAATATAATACAGATTTAAACACATACAAAAAAACAAATATTTACAATATTAAGCACACAGTAATGTCGGATTTGTGTAGATTTAAAATTGGTAAAACAGAATAAAAAAACAAGAAAGATTTCTTGTGCCATCGGAACTAGGCATATTCATACACCAAATTGTCGTACGAGGAAAGGGTTTTCCTTTCTGTTATGGCTGCCAAAATAAATGGCAAATATATTCAGTCTCAAGGCTACATTCAAATGTATAAGCTTCCCGGTGCATTATGAAATTCTTTGATAGCAACACATGACGTTAAAAACATTTCCTAATTACACTATAAAATGTACATATTAAAATAAAGTGCATTGAAGGATGCATCAACACTCTTATCTCCTGAGCATTAAAATAAAGTGCATTGAGGGATGCATCAACACTCTATCTCCTGAGCATTTAGGGACTCTATTAGACCACACCTCTCTTTTGGGACAGCCACAAGATGATGTGCAATACCTAGTCGAAATCTGGTAAGGTAGAATCTTTTCTGAACATCTGTTACAAGATAACTCTACAGCTCGGGTTGTAGAGGCCCTTTGAAATCTTTCATTATTTTCTCTCATGACTGCTCGCTTATTAGTGAAGATAACTTTTAGTTCCAGATGTAGGTATCCAAATACCGGTCGGTAACGGCCGAAAATACCGATTTTCTGCCGTTATCGACAGGTATTTGGATACTGAGATGTAGGGAATGAAAAAATACAGACTCAGTAATTTTACCGAATCGGTAATTTTACCGATTCGGTAAAATTACCGAATCGGTAAAATTACCGAATCTGTATTTTGTAATGTAGGTAGCACTGTAAACAGTGCTACAGGGCTTTACGGATTCATTATTAGCCACCAACTATTAGTTGGTGGTAAATAACGAATTCCTATGTAAATGCAAATATGTGCATTTACACCTGTGCCATGTGGCACACATACATGCCCTTAGGAATGTATGTGTGCCACATGGCACACAAGCACTAATCAGGGGTGCAACAGGGTGTCAAAGTGACAACCTGCCACCCTTGAATTTTTTGGTATTTACCGAATCGGTAATTACCGATTCAGTAATTGACATTCATTCCTATGGGCCTCCAGGCCCATGGAAATCAATGGCAAATACTGAATCGGTAAATACCGATTCTGTAAATACCAAATCCTACCGATTCAGTATTTTTTACCGAATTATTACCTAAATTGGATTTACCGATTCATAAATAAATACAGAATCGGTAAAATTCGGTATTCATGAATCGGTAAATCCAAATTACCTACATCTAGCCCTAAGTTCTTTCTTACCAAACTGTAATATGCTCGCTGGGCTCTTGATCTGAAAGTTATAATCAATTTCCTTAATTAGCCTATTAACATGAACCAGCCATGGAATTTCATTACAGTGCTCAGAGCAATGCAATCATTAATTACTTCTCTTGAGAATTTTGTGCATTGTTTACTCCTTATCATGCTCAAATGAATTAAATCCTCCAGAAAAGTTATGCTTATTTCGCTATGAGTGATAATAGTAGGTGTAGTATGTGGAACAACGAGGAGCCTAGCATTGCAATTGCAAAATATTATACTCCCTCATACCCTAGAGAATTGCTCCGTAAGTGGCAGTTGGAATGCATTTACTCCTGTAGAGTTGCATCATTTCATGGATAGGTTTATTGCCAACTTTGCTTGCAAACCTAAACAAGGCCTCGATCAATCTAGTGAATATTAACTTTGCTAGTTCTAAGTCAGAATTCCAGCAACCAGAACTTGAAAAGAGAACGCACAAACAAGAGAAGTTTTGTACTTCTAATAGTTTGTGATCCCTAACAAAATGTGATTTCTTTTTGAGACTGCTTCTTCACACACCATAGTAAAAAGAGGTCTTAGACAAGTTTAGTTTAAGGTCTTTGTGCTCCATATATGTGACAAAGCTATTGATCAGTTTTTGAAGACCGTTAGCAGGTCTAGACAGTAACACCCGTCTTCCGCATATAGGAGCACTGGGGTGGGTCAGGATCCGATACTTGCTACATCAGCGTCTTGCTTGTGAAGCTCCTTATAAACCATATTCACATAAAGGGAAAAACGATCGGGGGCTAAAAGGTACCCATCTTATACCTCTTTTAATGCTAAATCTGGGGGTGCACTCTCCTTCCAGCCCAAATCTTATAAGTGAGGTCATCGAAGAATACTTCTGGGATAGATGGGTAACAATATCAATAGGAACATCAATTTCATTCAAGGTCTTCCATAGGGTAGTGTGATTCACTAAATCAAAAGCACTAGATAGATCTGCGAAGCAGAGATGGATAAAACCCTGCTTTCCCAATGTAAATGAGCTAACTATAAGATGGAGATGAACTCATTCCCCCACATGCATCAAGCATTTTTGGAGTCGCAAACGGTGCGATTCCTTAAAATCGGCCGTTTGCGATTCCAAAAATGCTTTTTGGAATGCATCAAGCATTTTTAGAAATCGCAACATTTTTGCGATTTCTAAAAATGCGATTGCTTTTAAGAAATCGCAAATTTGCGATTTCTTAAAAGCAATGCATGATTACTTTTAAAATTGCGAAATCGCAATTAGGGGGTCAAATTTACCGAGTGGTTGAACCACTCGGTAAATTTGCAAAAAGTGTTTAAAATGCTGACAATGCATTTTTTTCAACATTCATGTTACGGACACACATGTCCTTAGGACATGTGTGTGTGAAACATGATGCGAAAAATACATTTCAGGGGTGCATGGGGGGGTCCTTTGGACCCCCCCCTGCACCCATGAAATGCATTAACAAATTGCGATTTTCAAAGTGAAAATCGCAATTTGCTAATGCCTTCCCATTGCTTCCTATGCTTTTGGCCCATAGGAACCAATGGGAATAGCGAATTCGCAAATTGTATTTCGGTAATTTATGCGATTCGGTAAAAATTGCGATTTTTACCGAATCGCATAAATTTACCGAAAATATTCATGCATCCCATTTTGAGAATTCTAAATTGCGATTCGCTATTTTTCGCAATTTAGAATTCGCAAACACCCGGGATGATGCATGTGGGGGAAAGCTCCATGGTCCCTATGTCCTTTTAAAGCCATATTGTGCAGCAGGCAGCACATGATTCTTCACCATCCAGTCATCTAATCGGTACAAGACAAACCTCCGCATCATTTTTGCAGAGGAGTCCAGAAGGGATATCGGGCGGTAACACCTACCTTCCCCCAACTCATTTTTTGAATATGAGGATAATGATAGAGTTGGTACAGGTTTGAGGAATGGGCCCAAGGCCTACAGCATTAAAGACATAGTTCAATCCCCCGGCGCAGACCGCCAGGGGGATTACACTACTGGTCCTGATGAATGCTGAGCGACTCGGGCTCCGTTAGCAGAAACATGTTGACCAAATTTGTTTAATATCTATTGAGGACTAGGGGTCTCCATTTACTGAGACTTTCCCTATGATTCCACTCATCACTTGTTTTTAACCAGTGCTGGTTGGACTATTAATAAAATAGTTGACAGTCACAACCTAGCATTTTTTATTCTTTTTTTCCCCCCTTTTTTGCATTTCACCGAGCACAATTGGGTTTTTCTTATCACCTCAACACGCACAAGAACCAGCTCCGCTGTAAACAGGTGTTGTAGCACACTGGGAGGACGCTAGGTCCTTCCAGTGGGAACCCAATGATGAAGCATGTCACCACTAGGTTGGTGAGTGAGGGTTCTTTCTAACTATCATTCTGTGTGTTTGCTTCACCACTTCTTCTTTGGTTGTTTCTTGTCTGTACCTCACATTATTTTTGCGAGGTTTCCTACTTTTCAGTTGTTTCACTCTCTTGTTGTTTATCAATATTAAGACTAGGGGTAAGAGAGTGAATACTTATACCCTTACTCTCTTGTTGTTTGATTATAGTATTATAGTTCAATATTAGCCTTAAATGCATCAGCTGAAACCCCATAACGGCGGGGGGGCTTTCAAAGCACTAGACATTTCTATAGCTGCAACCACCGCCACCAGTGTAATAAGTTGTAGAGGTGTCAAAATCAAACCAGTTGTTTCACTCTGGGATGTTGCCGAATGGTCCAAACTGGGATTAAAGATACCTTCAAAATATCCGATCCAGATTGACGGAGCAAATAAGACTTCTACTTTAGGGTCTGCACTATCTGACAAGAAATGGGAGTTTATAATTTTCCAGAATAGACTACTGTCTTTAGTGCATGCTGCCAGTTCCAAACCCTTCCCAGGATTGTTGCATCAACAGAATCTTGCGTTGTGATAAAGCTTACTTGTAATTCATCCTAAGAAACTTAATTTCCTCTCTATCTCTTTGTGATCTTTGAAGGGCCTTTCTTAGTTTATGATTAGCTTGGGTACAGTGTTGATCAAACCAACCAGTACATTGTACCTATTTTCAAAAGTTAGCCTTCTTTAAATTATCCACTATGGCTAAAGAACACCTGCTGAAGCCTGAGACAACTTCATCGGGCAAGGGATCAGTTTCCGCACAAACATTAAAATCATCCATATGGCTGTTTACCAACTTTTCTAAAAATACTGATATATTAGACCCTAAATATTTCAGACTAATCTCATTTTTTTGGCTATGCCAACTGGAGTACACATCTGGGACACTTCTTGAAACTGAGTTGGCAATACTACTGTGAGTGTAAGTGGGAAGTGATCGCTATAGCAAGAGGTATCTACAACAAGTGTACTGGATAGATTTTCTCTGTTTGCTAACAGTAGGATATGAACAATACATGAACTACTGTTGTTTCCACTAAAGGTAGTCAAGGGAGTGATCCCACTCTGAGTCAAGAATTCTAGGTTGTACTTATATAACAATAAGTTCAAACTATCCCATAAATATTATGGGAAAAGTGTGTCAGATTATTGTCTTTGATGTATACATGACTACATATACCAGAGATTGAATGCACACAGGGGTTAATATTAAAGTCTCCTGCCTAGATAAGTGCCCACTCTCCAACAATATCCTTTATAAAAGTTTTTAGTTCTTTGTTCAAGTGAACATTCAACCTCACAACGTTTGTTACTAAAAACATTATTATAAAAATGTATCAGGACAATAGATAGTCTCTAGGTTTGCCTTAAGTAAGACCAATTGGAAAAAGGGAGAGTTAATAAAGGTTGTTTAGTGATCACATGGCCATAATTGAAACCAGGAAAGACAAACCACTCTTAGCATGCCCATGGCTGATGGTATCGCAGGGCTAATAATAGCAGTGTATCCATTGATGGTGTAGTTTCCAGTATGCCAAAACACAATAGATCTGTAGTACAGATGTAATTACACCATTTATTGGTGTCCAATTTACTTTTCATGCCATTAGTGTTCTGTGATCTAAGGCTAAGAGGCATCATTGCGCTAACAGAATCCTTTGATGAATTCACCTTCCCACTGTTTTCATCGACATCAGAAGAAACACCACTACCACTGCTCTGTACTTATTATGGCGTCAATCTTCCAGTCCTGCACATCTGCCAGGCTGCGACGTAGGCTACGTTGCACGTGTTCACCAAGCACTATTGTGTGGACAGTCATGTCCACTGGAAGGGGCACTTTGCCCAATCAGTCCTGCATGACTTTCTGGTTTAAAATTGTGTTTGCTGACGCACATCAGGGGAGGTATTTTTTGGCTATTGCTTGTCTATCTATTCTAAGAGGAGGAATCTGTGGTTAGAAATCTCTATCAGATGAACAAGTTACTTACCTTGTCATGTTTGTTAGGCTAGTCCTGTCATGTATGTCCCTTTTTACATATATTGTCTCAACCAAACGACAATAACGGTTCTGTAGGGTAACCTTTTACCTAGTATTTAACGCTGCCTTTTCGTAAACAAGCTCTTGGTATATTATCATATTAACGCTGTAGATGAATTACATAAACATGTCCCCAGGCACGGCATATTTGCTCTGTATAAGGGTCACCACTTTTTTCATCCTTGGCCAACAAGCCTGCTGTACATGATCACATTGTTTTGATAAACATTTATGATTGTTTGGAAAACATTTATGATTCTAGAAGAAACCCTCTAGTATACAAGACCTTATTCCCCCTGGAAATTAGAGGATAATTCCTTCCAAGCTGACACGGGGTCCTGCATGCTGAATCTTCGACAAGCAGTGGTCTGACATCCCTTGCTGGGTATCATCCTCGGAGCAGGGACGTGGTCCTTCGTCCTCTACCATCAGGTGAGGGGGTTGGAGCTTCCCTAGGGGATTCTTAGCTAATTACACATATGCATATATACATGCTACACCTACATATCCAGGCTAGGTACATACGTAGGGCATGCATCATAGGAGTAAGCAAATTCTACTGTTTTATCTGAACTGTTTATGTTCATCTTCTTAGCACTGTGGTAGAAATGTATCTACTGTTTACCATAATATCACTTGCAATTTCTTTTGTATGCTTCTGTCTCCTGATTGTCGCTGCAAATATGTTTTAGATAAGACTGTCGCTGCAATAATGAATACTTATTGAAAATTTCCCAATCGCTATCTTGTGTATTTCCTGAGAATAAGCAAGCTCGAGTGACTGATCGAAAGGTACTGTACTGTTTTCCCTGATCCTGAGGAATCAGGGTTGTTATGTACAGTGGTTGCTAGAAACTATCTACACCACGGTAGAATACAGGGGGGTGGTGGTGGCACTGTAGAGCGGGAAACAACACTTACAATGCAACTTTTACAACGCACTACCTTTACAACGAAACTTTTACAACACAACATCCATTACAACGCATACCTTTACAACGCAACCATTACATCGCATGTCACTACAAGGCATACCACTACAACGCATGCCATTACAACGCAGTTATTACAACGCAAACAACACTATCCAACACTTACCCTACTGTTGCACCCCCTGGAGTTAGAATAGTAATTTTTACCCCTACACTATCCAATACTTACCCTACTGTTGCACCCCCTGGAGTTAAAATAGTAATTGTTACCCCTACACTATCCAATACTTACCATACATGCAATGTAATGGTATGCGTTGTAATGGTATGCGTTCTAAATGTAGTATGCGTTGTAGTGGAATGCGTTGTAAAGGTAGTTTCAAAGAATTTGTTGTAATGGCATGTGTTGTAATGGAATGCGTTGTAATGGATGTTGCGGTGTAAAAAATGCGTTGTAAAGGTATGCATTGTAAAAGTATGCGTTGTAACGACATACACCCCTGTAGAGCTAGCTTGTCTAACGGCTGACATATCCTGTGGGGGTGTCCGGAGTCTGTTTGTACACCAAACCCTCAGTTTAGGTCATCCAAAACGCGCAGGTCCTGGGGACTCCTGGGAACTACATGACATGGCACCGCCAACGTTGGTTTGATTCTTATATTAACAGTGAAAATCTGAGTAGTTCAGTCGTGCTTTCTCAAAAAGCCCTACTCACACTTTTCAGAGATGTCTGCAGTGGGAAGGGAGATCCGCCTCAGCTGAGCAGATATACCCTGTGTATTGGCTGAAGGTTTAACAAGCTTATAAGGACAAAAGGTTCCCACATTGTGCAAAACCATTAGTTACTAGAACTTTTTTATTCGCCTGAGAATGACTGAGTCCACAAGTTGTGGTTCGGGCTCGGGGGAAGACAAATTCAAACGCTCTCAACATTACAGACCACTGCAGAAATGCAGTAACAATAAAATTGTTAGAAAACAGCGTACCCTTAACAGGTGGTTGCGTTACCTTGGTGATTGAGGCATACGAGGTGTTCGGATGAGAGGTATTCTATTCTTGGTTTCAGTTCCCACCTACAGATCTAGTGACTAAATAGTTTCGCACATAAATTGTCGTTGAATCACCAGAAGAATATATTCCATACAAAGATATTGATGTCCCGTTAACTTACCAGCAACACAGAAACTGATTTAAAGGTGCCCTCCCACACACAACATCTGTTGTGAGACTCGGTCTACTCAGCATAGAAGGAGCAACCGGGCCGGTCTTAGCGACATGCACTCCACATCCAGAGATAGATACACCACCAGTGGATGAAGTCCTTACAACATATAAAGACATAGGGGCCCATTATGATATCGGGCGGATCACCACGGCGGGGTAGGTGGTGGACTTCTCCGGCCCGGTGGTGGCAATCCGCCCGTCAAATGTCCCTGATTCACCCCATCCATATTAGTATGGTGGGGGCACCAAGGCGGATAAGAAGACCATCTCCCGCTTTTCTGCTGCTCGGATTGTCAGCTGGGCGGAAAAGGGACTCAATATCCATATTAGGATGCATGCCTTTCCATGGCGCAGACTCTGCCATGGAAAGGCATGCAGGAAATCTCCACGGGGCTCATTGCGGGCCCCCAGAGGGTGGGGGTTGTGGGTGGCTGCACTGGGGGGTACTCATGGTACCCCCCATCAGTGCCATGGACAAGGTGGCAGGCCTCGCGCGGTGCCTGTCACGTTGTGCATGGCAATGCACAACATGGGCATTAACTATGCGGCGGGTGCTGCGTACAGCACCGCCCGCCACAATGTTGATGTCGAGGATGCATCCGCCAATATGGTGGGCGCATCCTAATTTGCATGGCGGGACCGCCGCAACTTCGGCGGTCGGTCCCGTGTTCCATGGTAATAGGCTGCTAAATCAGGCTATACAGACATATTGTCCAGTTTGTCATGCGAACATTAACAGTCCAACCTCTGAGACATGCTCCAGTAGGTCCACATCAGACCACACCTATGATTAACCCACAGACAGTAAAGTCAGTGATGGGGACCATCCCCTCCAAACTGGACAAATTCCGTTCTGGATAGCACAACACATTGCACAGCTGGAAGCAGTATTTCCCTATACGTATCAGCAGGAAAAACATAGAACGCTAACCATTTGCTTGCCAATGGAAATGGTTCCCTCGATTGAGGATTGTACCACTTGGGGAACAATCTTTGCTGCCGTCAACATTAGAATACACAGTACCACTTCCATAGCATTCGTTCCAGAGATATTGAAACTAATACAGAATGAGTACGGGCAGGACCTGCTCTGGACTTGGGGATGAACGGATGGTTAATTTTGCCCAAGTCTCTGCAATAATGCTGAGCAACATAAAGGGGGAGGCTGCCGCTGTGGCGAAACATCACTGCCTAAGGGAATAAGCTCCTGTACCGAGAATTACCAAATATTATCAAAGAAACCTATGCCGCACCAGCCAAACCAGGGAAGCCACAAATAGTGGGTAGTCCCAACAAGGACCACTCGAAGCAAGCACCATCTTCTTCTAAAAAGAAATGGGATAACCAACAATCTAAAAATAATATTACAGAAAGGAATTCATGATCAAAGGGTGGGTCTCCCCAAAGTGATGTCCTCTGAAAAGAAGTATAACCTTAGGAATCGTAAAAATATTAGGAAACCTGACAAGTATCAGGACATTAATACGCATTCCTTTAGTTCCTTCCAGGGTTTATCGAACAACTCAGTGAGAGGCGGGCGATCCGAAAAAAAACTAGAAAATCGTCCAAGAGAGAAAAGGGAAACCCATCGTAATTCAGATTACATTACCAAACAGGAAGTTCAACCTAAAGCACACCCCCCAATTCAAAAAGAAGAAAGTAGCTGGCTTAAAAATTAGACATGCCCATGTTACTGAGTACTCAGCTTCTGAACAGGGAATGGGCTCTGACGATGCTAGACAGCGTGACAGAAGTAACAATTGCTCACCAGAACCTGAAGGATTTTCTGGTGAAAGCATTATTGAATGAACATATCACGGTGGAAACACCTGATACAAGAGGGAGTGTCCCACATAGACTACACAAAATTACACTCCAAATAGAGGGGGACATCTCAAGAAAAGTTAAGTGCATCTTTTGGGAGAATTTAACACTTGGATATTAGCAGAAAAAGAATGGCCGCCAGAATTTGTGATAGCATGTAGGGTAGGACGTGATGTCTACTCACTACGAAATCCCATTAAAATCTACTCAAAATCCACAGAGACAGTACACAATCAAAAACGAGCAAAAAGACAGGTCAAAGAAATCTTAGACCAACTTGAATACCAAGGTGTGATTGAGACTTGCACCTCCCCAATGAATAATCTTTTGTTTCTTGTAATGAAACCAGACAATTCATATCATCTAGTTTTAGAGTACCGTCACTTAAACACTTGCACATGAACATTTGCAGTTCATAACACACATAGTGAATAACATTGTGCGGAAGAAAAATATAATGACATTAGATATCTAATATAGATTATTCTGCCAAAATATAGCTCCAGAAAGCAGATATTTGACAGTATTCTCTGCCCGAGGCACTCAGCAAAAATGTTGTTGTTGGCCCCAACAGTATAAAAACAGCTGGGCTATTCTCGGAAATAGTGTCAGAATTATTACAAACATGCGAAGAGGAGGCAGTGTCCTATGTAGATGACATCTATCTGAAGGATGATAAATTACTTGAACACTTGTGCAGGATGAATAACATAATTGTGGGATTCGCCAGTTTGGGCTACAAATTTAATTTCAAGAAATCGAAAATAGCCCATCTCAATGTCCTTTTTTTGGGATATGAGCGATCCAGTGAAGGCAAGAGACTGGCAGCCAACGTTTTTGAAAAATGCGCACTGCTCCAACCTTCAAAGACTCTGAAGGGTTTGCAATCCATTTTCGGATTTCTAGATTTTGGCAGAATATATGACAGTAACGCCTTATCTAGTAGAAACTACCAGAGACAATTGGACGTCTGGTTGGAGGAGGTCTGGTTTTTATGGATTTTTGGAAGGATGTAGAAGTATGGGGTTTTAAGTTCCTTCTTCACCAAAAAGTAAGCCTTCTTTTGACTGACCCACCCCTCTGTCTCTGCAGTGAGCAGCATAAAGGTGATGCGGGTCGTCAAGACACCCATGGGGTCCTGGTTAATCATTATGATGTTAACTATTGTAACGTACACCCTGTGCCTGTAATTCAACGGAGTCTTTCTACCACCCACATTGGGTGAGTTTTATGCTGCAATAACCAGTGGTTGGTTTTCCACCACCTTCACCTCAGTACTTTATTGTGTTTCACGTTTGTTACATTTTGGTTCTTTGTTTTTACACGGCTAGAAACTGTTTTAGTTACACTAACCACCCATGCATGAGATTTGGCATGTTTTTACCTAAGAGGCTGTATTGTCTATTTTCATGTGATCAATTATGATTTACTTGATTGTGATTTTTTGTCCTTTCATTTATGTAGGTCGGTCCGCTTCATACAAAGGTACCTCAATGCTAGGTTTTTGAGTGCTTGCTTCACCACTGAGAGCATCACCGAACCAACCACTGTGTAGATAGTGTTTTGGCCCTGACTGTCAGGGAAGTAAGCCGGTCCCAGAGTCCGCCATGCTTTATTTGTGCCCACCCGTTGGGCTCCTTGGCTGCCCATGTGTATATCCCCGCCCCATAAATGCTGCTTCTTCATTCGCCTGCAGGAGCAGTGTTTGTGCACAGCCTAAATACCCTTGGTTTTAGCAGCTCTTGTATGTTGTAGGTAGCAATGCTTGTTGTTTTCTGCATTGCTCTTTCCTCGTGGCAAGCCTCGCGTTCCAGCATGTATAGGGGCGGGGTTTGCCTCATGTTTGCAAACACCTGTCCCTATAAATAGACCAGCCTTGCTCATGCCCGTGGTTGGCTTCCTTTCAGCATTCCAAGAGGTTCCTGTTCCACCAGCTGTCATCAGCCAGCAAGGAGATTCCTGTTGGAGTGCGAGGTACTGCCAAAATTGCTTTTAACTCATTTTTGAACTTGTTTTCACTTTTAAAATTGTAACTCACCTTAATGTTGTTTTCCGACAATTTCTCTGCTGCTAATTGCATGACCGCAGTGCCTGCCTGTAAGAGGGAGCCCGCCTCTTAGGTCAGCGCTATAGTGCTTCTTTCAGGCCCCATAAAGATCACAATGCTGCGACCGCGCAGTGGGTGATGAGCAGCTAATGCTACTCACACTGTTGAAGCGCGAGATGCTGCCAAAATTGCTTTTACCTCGTTTTAAAATTTGTTTTCACTTTTAAAATTGTATCTCACCTTAATGTTGTTTTCTGGCAATTCCTCTGCTGCTAATTGCGTGACTACGGTGCCCGCCTGTAAGAGCGGACCCGCCTCTTAGGTCAGCGCTCTAGGGGTTCTTTCCAGTCCCATAAAGGTCACAATGCTGCAACCGCGCAGCGGTGTAGTGTAGTTCCAATTTCCCTAATAGGCTCTGCGCATTGAAATAAAATACACTATAGTTTTGGCATAGGACTGAGGTCAGTATGCCCCTATCAAGTACATTAAACGTAATTACTTTGTGTGCCAGCTAACTAAGAAGCCACTAGAAACTCCTTGTGAAACAAGAAGGGAGTCGTTTCTGGCAACCGCATAAACATGACAACTTTTTTTCCCATTAGAATCGGAACATGTCTCACAATCGTGGAAACAATAGATAACAGTTTCACTCAGTCAATCGCGCATGCTTAGGTTCTTCAGAGTTACACAGAAGAGATAGACAAGCGTTTCAATAAAAGGATTTATTGAACACTCTTGTTTCTCGTGTAAGAGATATAAGCTGTTACAATCGTAAGAAAGTATGCGAGATATATTGCATATAGCGTGATCAGTATAAAGATATAATACTGCAATAGCATTGTCTTTTAGTTATGACACATATTCATATACATAAATAACACAGGCTAAAATGTGGATACTTGTCCGATGCTTCTAACTAGTTCTACCCCAGTCTACCTAACCTAAGTGTAGTGCAAGGTAAGAAGTAGGTGCGGTACTCTATATTTTGGTAAGCTATAGTTTGGTATGCCAAGAGTCCCTCTAGGTTCTAGTCAGCTCCATACCTTAGAATTAGAGAGGTGAGAATCTCTCTCCGGGTCTCAAACTCTAACAACCCGCGAATGGTGTCAGAACACTGGAAGCTGGATACTCTGCGAGCAGGGATGACAGCATCTGGTCAGTGCGCCAGGCCGGGATACGGTCTCTTCCGAACTTGCCGTGGCGAGCAGTATCACGTCTTGCAGCCGAGCCGTGCCGTAGCTTGCCATGGTAAGGGAAGGTATATTTATACTTGGAAGGTGCTTAGGAATGTTTGCCTTGATGTAAAGTCGGGCAGAGGAAGACGTCATGAATGAACCCTTAAGGAATAGCAGTTCATGCATAATAGATGAGTTCTTGGATAAATCAATGGTCCTAGGTTAGGGAAAGTCCCAATGGCTTAAGGGTCTGGTTTCTAATAACTCATTGTGACGTTGGGGTGGACAGATGTAGGTGACCATGCCATATTTGGAGAACATGGCTAATGCCTAAATAAGGGCTGGGATCGTGTGCCTATATAACGACAATGCAAATTGTGCCTATATAAGGACATGTATCGGGAAAACCTATGTACGGACATCTAAACCGAAACACAACACCCACGACACTAACGAATGAACAATAGTACTAAATACTAAACAATAAAATGCTAAACATTTAAAATTAAGTATCATATGTTGCTAAAAACATTAGTAAAAGCATACTAAAATAAAACTTTTGCCAGACATGAAATGCAAAGGTGCTGTACATATTAAAACAGTGATTCATTCTAAGAATATGTTTACAGAAAATGCTAAATGAATGAACATTAATATATACATATGATGAAATGGTACATATTATATGAGAAATTCTCAAAAGCCATTTCATGTCATGGTACATAAATGAAATTGTGGTGAATAAAGGTGACAATGTGTTCCTAGAAGAGTTCAAAGAAGTCTGTTCTCCATGAATAGCTCTACTGTAAGCATATTACTTTGCCAAAAAAGGTCAAATAAACAAAAAACAATAATACATTTTTAGAAAAAGTTCCAAGGTTTGAAATAGTTTTTGAAAAATGAAGGCCAAATTCATAGCTGTCCCGGTACACTGTTAACCGAATGAAAGTCAGTGTATGGGTCTGGTGAAAACATGAAATCCTCTACTTTTGTAGACAACAGATCATCTACTGATGTCGGTGACAGTTGGAATACCTCGTTTAGATGATTAACTGCATATAGATCTGAAGCATCACCAGTAGCAAGGTCCGTTTCCGATGTTACCTGTGGGCCTGTCCATCTCAAACTTCAGCAGTATCATTTTGGTCTGTGAGATCTCAACGAATGCCGTCATCAGGATTGGTAGCCTCTGGGGACAACACAGCGCATAGGCCGTTATCGGGTCCAGCAGATTATCGATATCCATTGGCAAGACTGATGGGAGTGTTAGACATGCAGCAAAGCAAAGCAGGCAGCATAGAACAGGTAAGATGCAATCTTGCCAGATTGGTCTGAATGACAGAAACCATGTTGTATTTAATTCTCGTAGATGAGGTAAGCCCAAAAGTTGTACTATGCGCTCACAACACTTCCGTTCTAGGAGAGCTTTCTCCAAGGTATTGGGAGTGACGCCGGTGGATTGGATTGCCATAGTGTTGTAGTAGGAATTAAAACAGGATTCCTACAACAAGTGCTAGAATTAGTGGCAGACCACCAAACACTGAGTGCAACAAGTTTGGAATGATTCCGAGGACTGCTTGAAAAGGTGTTAACAGTCCTGAACAGATGCTCCTAAATACATGCACAATACCACTCTTATCAGACATGTTTAAGATACGTCCCATCATTTGTGTGAAATGTATAGGGCAGTTTGCACTTATTAAAGTCTGTATCTCAGCCGAAGTCCTTGCAATTTGTAGATCATAGGTTTCTTTGTCCGAGGTCAAAGGCACGGTTTGTTGTAAAAGAATGGCTTTCATTCTGCTTAAAGTATCGAATCGTATAGAAGAGACGTTCATTGAAGGCCATAAAGGCAACTCCCTGACTGTGTCTATTTGGGGGAACAAAACTTGCATACAACAAGTGACCCTGGCACTAACCGTTACCAGATATGGGATTCCTGGCAACATGCACAGCAACTCTGATCATTCAAAATGCGGTAACTCCCATTCGAAAGTTGGCCAAATATTAGATTAATCACAGCGGCTGGTGAACCTTGCAGGTGGCAGGAGAGGTTTACCACAGAACCGTTACAAGCACTGTGTAAAGTAATATCCCGACATATGAGTGAACCGCTCAGTACATTTTCACAGTGTGTACCGCTAAGAAACACTTCACGCCCCCCACTCCAACATCTATGTGTGTAAGGTAAATCCCAGGCTGTCTTAATGTATTCTTTACCCAACCTTTCACATTTGCCTGCTAGCATCTGTTTGAGGCAATATTGAAAATGGAAAGTTGCAACAGCAGAGTTATTTTGCCATGAATGATCCATTCTGTAGCTGGTTTTTCTGCTACCATAAATGGCAATTTTCCAGTTTTTCAATGTTCAGCACTGTATACTTTGCTCCTCTTTGTGCCAGTTCGATCTGTTTATTAGTGAGATGGTATTCTGTAAACAGAGACGACGCGTTGATGAAATGCCAAGGCACATAGCCTGCATGCAAGTTTTGCAGCGTCCAACCTAATAGCATAATAGAACGTACTTGCGACTGGCCTTGTCGCAACATGACCAAATCTTGTTCCAGTATGTCTATAGCAGAGGATACAATGTTGCCCAGAGAATATATCCTGAATGAGAGAGTCGTTAACCCATAGTCGACCACAGCGAGAGATTTCTCTAAAGTAATACGATCAATTTCTCGTATTCGTTCTGCGGCGTCTGCTTGGGTAACTTCCCATATTTCATTATAAGCAGCATAGATGCTGGCATATATGAAACGTTTTTGACAAGGTTTTCTTGGTCCTAGCAAGAAATCCATATGGTCTGCATCTTCTTTAAGTAAAGATAAGTGTTATTTCACATCCTCGAGTGTAGATTTCTGTAGCCAATCAAGGCATAACCCTCCTACACTGTATGTTGTTACTACCCCTGGATGCTGTCTTTGAAGATATCGTTAGTCTGGACTATTGATAGTAAAACCCTGAATTCTTTTCAGGAATCTTTCTTGACATATTTTTGTGTCTGTGGGCCAGAGCAACCATTTTTCCCATTCAGGATCTGATCTGTTGTTTTGTAAAAGGACACTGAAGCCGTCCATTGAGACTCGGGTATATCCCTTATATATCGGCACTCTAGCTTTCACGATCAGTCTTTGATTTTCCTTTTCTTTTGGTCGGGGTAGCACCAATGAGTGTTGGGTAGTATCTGCACATGTCTTGAATTCCTCTGTTTTGAGCACACGCATGGGTTCAGACAATTTATGCTGTTCAAAAGTGATTGTTTCTTACACTAAATTTGTTGTTTGATTGTAAATACACATTAATATGCCAATCTCTGTAAGAGTGGTTTTAACTTAAAGTGTCATTTCTGCAACACTGCGGGTCCTACCATCCATGCAGGTGAATATTTTTTGCCTTGCATGACCCTGCCTTCTCCTTTGGTTTCCACTGTAGGTTTGGTAATGTTTAACTAGTTTAAACTGGTTAAACATGTGTTCCTAAAGGACGTTACATTGTAATTTCTGGCTTACTAAAGTGAGCTTGTTGGTTACAATTCCAGCCCTGAAGAGTCAGAATTGATTGTACTCTTACGAAACACTTGTTGGCTGATGTCCATGCAAACTAGTATTAAACCAACAAGAAAAGATGTGGCAAATTTCTTCCTTCTGTTCATATAACAATGGTTGGTGTCTGTACTGGGCAGGCCACTTCGCAGTCTGGTGTCTGGTGGCATTCTGCACTACGCTCTCTATTGCAGTCTATGCAATCATTGATGAAGATGTGAATCAGTGTATTATTTCCAGGACACCAGTACATCTCTTTTAATGTTAATATTGTTTTAGAGATCCCCTGATGTAACAGCCCTCCCCAAGATGTGCTTCATAAATCAAAGCTGCTCTACGTTCTATGTTTGAATTACCCTAACCCCCACTCCAGGGATACGAGCAAACGGAACATTGTCCGCGTCAATTACATACAAATATTTGAGTGGAAACTTTTTAGGTAACGCTGCACCACTGCCTTCGCTTGAAGCATTGACAGCCAACAATATCTCATTGTCTACCTCGTTTTTGAATGAGTGATCGCAGCTACGGAAGCCATTTGCAAAGCCCCCTTTGCGGCTTCGTCAGCCAATTAATTCCCTGCATCGTGAACCCCATCACGTTGATGACTCAGCGTGTGTATCACATGAGTGTTTTGTAGTCCGTTTTGCAACTGAACTACTTGTTCCCAAAGCATTTTATGCTTTATTGTGCCACCTTTTGCATCTTTGAAACCATTTTGAAGCCAATTCTGTAAATATTCATTATATGATTGAACACAGTAAAAAGAATCGCACACTATAAGTGTGGGGAATTTGCGATCCGTATTTTCAAGTGCCAATTTCAATGCTTGTAGTTCAGCTCCCTGAGCCATACAATCTCATAGAGATCAAGTTTTAGTGACCATAGGTCGGAATTTACCATCGCGCATGTGACCTTTAACGATTGCGCACGCTGCACTGTAAGCTTGCTTACTACCCGTAGAGGGTTGTGCTGATCCGTCAGTATAAATTATGACTTTGTACTGATCAAGAGGGAGAATCTCAATAGGCAGAGGACATTCATGTTCATATTTCAGGAATGCGTGTGTTTTTAAATCAGGATCAAAAACATATTCAGCATCTGTTGCAGCAAGAGAATTAGCCCATTGTATCCATCTTGGATCTAAAGCTTTTGCATTTGGAATGCTCGCTTTTGCAACTGCCTCTAAGGCTGGTACTAGAGTCATGACCATAATGCGTTTCCCCTGAGCTAGAGCTCTTTCTTTTGCTACAGTGGTTTGAACTGCTGTTAGAATTTTTTCTGTTGAAGTGAAGCGCATTCCCGCTTGTGTATACAAATGGGATTTGTATGCAATTAGTATTTCCTCACCTTCATTAAAAGTTAAGTAGGTGAATCCTCATTGACCTGAAATTATACGGATCACTAAATTGCGTGTATTTACGCGTGTTTGTAAGTGATTTGTTGCTAACATGTCAGCTTGGAGTAAACGCAATATTTCTGTGTGTTCTTGGGTCCAATTTTTGATTGAGAAATCAGGTTTTATTAATTCGTAGAGAGGGTTAATCCTTTCCGCGTAATTTAGAATGTAAGTTCTTCCAAAAGTTAGGAAACCTAGAATCAACTGTAATTTTTTTTGCGTTTTTGGAGGTTGGAGCACCGCACACTTTTCTAAAAAAGTTAGCTGCAACTGGGGTTTTTGCATTTTTGTACTGGGGTGGTGTGGAGTGCAAAAAACGATGGATTTAGGCCCAGATCTCTGTACTGGGGTGAATGTATGACATTGTTCTGCATTCTGTCCATCAACTGTGGTTTTTGCATTTGTCACCCCGAGTGGAATGGGTATGCTCAGATGTGAGTCCCATGCTCTCCACACCACTGGATTCAAGCAAGCCGGGCTGAAGACGGCTGGAATGCCAGAAACTGGTCCTCGGAAGCTTGTTTCTGGTCCAGGGAAGGCATGGCTTGGCAGTTCTGGCTGGACTGTTCCCATGAGGCACAGGGTCAGACTGATTTGCATATGGCCATGTCTGAACTGGGGTGGTGTGGAGTGCAAAAAAACGATGGATTTAGGCCCAGATCTCTGTACTCGGGTGAATGTATGACATTGTTCTGCATTCTGTCCATCAACTGTGGTTTTTGCATTTGTCACCCCGAGTGGGATGGGTATGCTCAGACGTGAGTCCCATGCTCAACACACCACTGGATTCAAACAAGCCGGGCTGAAGACGGCTGGAATGCCAGAAACCGGTCCTCGGAAGCTTGTTTCCGGTCCAGGGAAGGCATGGCTTGGCAGTTCGGGCCGGACTGTTCCCATGAGGCACAGGGTCAGACTGATTTGAATATGGCAATGTCTGAACTGGGGTGGTGTGGAGTGCAAAAAAAACGATGGATTTAGCCCCAGATCTCTGTACTGGGGTGAATGTATGACATTGTTCTGCATTCTGTCCATCAACTGTGGTTTTTTCATTTGTCACCCCGAGTGGGATGGGTATGCTCAGACGTGAGTCCCATGCTCTCCACACCACTGGATTCAAGCAAGCCGGGCTGAAGACGGCTGGAATGCCAGAAACAGGTCCTCTGAAGCTTGTTTCCGGTCCAGGGAAGGCATGGCTTGGCAGTTCGGGCTGGACTGTTCCCATGAGGCACAGGGTCAGACTGATTTGCATATGGCCATGTCTGAACTGGGGTGGTGTGGAGTGCAAAAAAACGATGGATTTAGGCCCAGATCTCTGTACAGGGGTGAATGTATGACATTGTTCTGCATTCTGTCCATCAACTGTGGTTTTTACATTTACAATGCGGCGCGCCGTGGCGCACAGATGGGCAGATGCGTGTCGCAACCCCCGTGGAAAGGTGGCGCATTGCTGGAGTCGCGTCGCAAGTGCGATATGGCTCCAGCAAAGCTTGAGGTGCCCTATGCCTAACATGCGTCAATCCTTGCGCCTGCATCAAGCAGGCGCAGGGTTTTGACGCAGCATAGCCGTAAAAGTGACTCCGTGAAATCTTGTTGATTTCACTGTGTCACTTTTACTAGGTGTACCTGGGAGGGAATGCCCACCCTGTGTGGGAACGCCCACATGAAACCTGATGCAGGTTTCATGTGGCACAGGGGTTTACAACGTGACGCATCTCCTTAGATGTGTCATGTTGTAAATACGGTGCAACATGGCCCATGGTTTATGCCACCGCTGCGTCACAGAAGTGATGCAACAGCTGCGTACATGTGGCGCAAGGGGCTTGTAAATCTGCCCCTTCATATCCGAGCCAACACATCCAGCAGGCCACACGCTGGATGGCATTTTTACCAACAATGAACACCTCAAAATAATCAATGTGCAACCAATACCTTGGTCTGATCACTCTGCAGTCTACTTTAGCATAACGACTCCTCACTTGAGTAAAGGAGGTCGGGATAGATCTGGTGTGATTAAAACACGCTCCTGGAAATCCATCCAAAAGAGTGATCTTAAAACGACTCTGGAGAACAATCTTCCCATGGTAGAATCTGACTCTTACATTGCAGCCAGAAATTTTAAATTCTGGCTCAATTCAGCAGTACATACGTTTGCTCCTGAAACAACAAAGCATTCCCGGAATAAACAAGTTACCTCACCTAGGTATTCGGTTTCATAGGAAGGAATACAATATCACCTTAGAGGAATATAAGACAGCCATAAAACACGCTAAATCAGTATATTTTGCCAATAAAATCCTGCCGGCCAAGAACTCCTCTAAGGAGTTCTTCAAAACCGCGACAGCTTCATCAAAATGTCCATGTGACAGTGCTTTTTCGCCAGGTCAAAACTTTGTGGACCAAATAGCTACTTTTTTCAGAACAAAGTTCAAATGGTCTATGATGCACTAGAGATCTCAGCAAGTGAACATGAGAGAAATAGTACAGATTTACCAGAGGACTCTATAACGATGCATATTCTGTCTAATTTTTCTGCTTTAGCAGAAGATCATGTAACAAATCTGCTGCTACAAATCAAGTCTGGTTCACCTTTGGACCCCTGCCCTCCGCATATATTGCAGTTGGTTCCCGAACAAGTTAGTACCTTTCTGACCCTTTTACTAAATGAGATCATCAGCTCCGGGGTCTTCCCAGCTATCTGGAAAAAGGCATGCATCAGACCCATCCTAAAAAAGGCTTCCTTAGACCCCACAGAGGCCAACCACTATTGCCCTATATCCTGGCTTCCATTCCCTTCAAAAATTCTAGAGAAAGCCATTAATTTGGAACTGAAAGATTATTTAGACAACAATAACATCCTTGACTCAACCCAACATGGCATTAGATCTTGGCATTCCACCGAATCAGCCCTAATCATGGCCACTGATGAGATTCGCAAGGTAATGGATGGAGGGGGTAGAGCTGCTCTCATCCTGCTCGATCTGATCACAGCTTTCGATACCGGGAATCATGCGGTTCTGCTACATCGATGGAAGGAAGTAGGCATTGAAGATATGGCGCTAACTCTACTCATATCATTCCTAGCCTCATGGGAACAACTGATCCACTGGGATGGCCTTCAATCAGGAATATTCCCCCTCCCTTGTGGAGTCCCACAGGGGTCAGCCCTGTCTCCGACATTAACTTATATGTTAGACCCTGGCACAAGTAATTAAAGAACATGGACTCATGTTGGTGTTGTATGCTGACGATACCCAGCTAGTTGTGTCGGTGACACAAAGCATGGAACTTACAGCTGATAGATTTCGTAATTGCCTCATAGATGTGATGGCCTGGATGAACTCAAATTTCTTGAAGCTCAACATCGAAAAAACTGAGGTCATTGAGTTTGGTCAAAGATCGTCTGTATAGAGTCAAGCATGGTGGCCTTCGTAAGCAGGTAACTGTCCAGTCCCTGTGTCCAAGGCCAGGAATCTTGGTGTCATGTTTGACAAGGATTTGAAACTTGCCCCACAGATAAACCAAGTGTCCTCAGCATGTTTCTTTACACTAAAAAGTTGGCATAAAATTCTGCCATTTATACCTTTATCACTAAGGAAAACAGTTGTTGGAGCCCTGGCCCTTTCCAGGGTCGACTACTGTAATGCCCTGTACTTAGGAGCTGACAAAGAACAGATTGTTAAACCTCAGTCACTTCAGAACACCGCGGCCAGGGTTCTGCTTGATTTACTCATACATCATCCCACCTCTGCAGCCATCAAGCAGCTCCACTGGCTCCCAGTCCGTCAGACAGTGAATTTCAAGGCACTTTGTCTAGTGCACAAGGCTCTGTACGAAGGTGGAGCTGCAGACACTCAAACCTTATTTCCTTTATGCCAACCGCAATGCTGTCTCAGGTCTGCCAATGCAGGATTGGTTCATGTTCCGTAAAATAAAGAAAGCCAGATGGGGAGGAAAGGGTTTTTCATATCAAGCTTCCATCCTATGGAACTCCCTCCCCCTGAAAATCAGATTGCAATCAAACAGTGCCCTTTTCAAGAAATCGATTAAGACCTGGCTCTTCCTAATGCTTTAAGACCTGTCAGCTACTTGATTGGTTCTCACTCTCACTCACCTCAGCACCAAGACACCTCAGCAATAGTGTGTTTTGTAAGCATCTCCGTCAGTCAGTCAGTCAGTCTTCAGCTGCAGTGTGGCCTCAAGGGATAAGTGAGCTGCAGAGCCTTGGACAAGCTAGGTGCCCTGCATTTCATCATGTCTTTCTGTTGTTGACCTTTTGAACTCAAACTTGAAGTTTCCTTATAATTAATCTGTGGCATTTAAAAAGAGATGAACAGTGCTTAAGGAAACTATTTCCTTGAGGTATTTAACTCTTTGCTCACAAGACTTTGTGCAGAACTGTCACACGTATATACAAGCAAAGACACTGCAAACTGCACCATCCTGTCTGTTACACCCATTACCCGTTGCGTCAACCCAGCGGTGTAACGAAACTTGAGGAAGCCACCCGAAGGTATGTGGAGGGGCCTTTTCCAGGCTCAATCAGGAGCTCCCGGACCGGAACACTGTGCTGACAGGGCTCCCTGGAGCTTGGGGGCCCCCTGTGCTGCGGGGCCTGTGTTACGCCCCTGCGACCACCCAGTGGCGTAACGAAACTTGATGGGGCCCCTCTGCAAAACACATGGAGGGGGCCCCCCCGGCAGCCCGGCCCACTACCTACCACTTTGCACTATCACCCAGAAATCTAGTATATTTTGATTTGAAACTTCCAACATTTATATGATATGCCTCTATATTGTCTTTCTCAAAGTTCTAATGAGAAAGTGGGAAGCCTTCTTAACACATAAGCTACATTTGTAACAATAATGTCAAAAGCAGATTATTTAATTGAGGCAGCAATCATAAAAATGCCAAGGAGCAATCCCAATGTCTCAGGAACTGCCTATGCCTGAAGAATAAAGAACAACTATGAAGGGTCTGAAATAGAATTGACATTAATGGACAATAAGTTGAAAGTTTGAAAGACAAACCAGTATCCTATGAAAGGCAAGAGAAATAGACTGGTGAATTATCTGCATGCCACACACTAGCAACTGTCAAGGTTTGTGCATGATAATAACGTGAACTGAAGAACCAATTTAAATTTCTACCGTCATGTCATTATTAGTAAGCATTAAAAACAGGCAGGCAAACAAGGCTGAGAAAGAAAACTGTTTGGAGGCTTCAGAACATTGATGCAGATGTTTGTCTGTTTTAATTTATCATTTCTGTAGTGTAAACAATACTAAATACAAGACTTAAGGCACACATATTACAGGCAAGTGCAGGCAATATCATAAATAACACCACAAAAATTCACAGCGAATCATACATTTTGTCATGTATTGGGCCTGGTGTGTTGCTTATTATTCAATGTGCATTTCATTTTTGAATGGCACTCCAATTTGATTTTACTAAAAAAAACACCTAAAAATGTTCCTTTCAGCAGTTTTTTAGACTCTGGGCCTCTTTTTTTTTTTTTTTTTAAACCTTTTTTTTTTTATTAACATTGTGCATCACATAGTCATGACAGTAACAGCATCAAATATCCTGTACAGTATCGATCATGGTACATTCAGCGGATACCCATCATCTGCAGCGGGCAAGGTACAACATAGATGAATTCCAACAATGTTCCGGAGTCAGACGCCACTGCGCCTGCATCCCTCCCCCCGCCATCGTAGCTGTGCAATTAGTAAAGGGGGGGACCCCCCCCTCCCTCGTAGTCAGGCATCCCCTCAGCAAGGAGAATCAGGAGTTCGTAATGTCATCAGTCCGAAGTCTCCCTGTCGTCGCCCAGTGAGACACCCCCGGCGCCCGGTGTATCAACATGTTATGAGTGTGCCCAGGTGGATAGGGAGCCGCTGCGCGCCCCAGGGAGCCAACCACGGGAGGAATATAAGGGGTGGAGCATTAATGGTCAAGGGCCAATCCATCGGGTGGTATGCATCATGGTGAGTGCAGTGTAATGTGCAGTTTCACGCTCATGGGCCAGGAACCGGCTCGTCTTCACCGGAGGAGTCGCTGCCGGCAGCTTGGGACAGCCAGTAAACCTGCAGGGGGGACCAGAAGTCCCTGGGTCTGCAGCGGGCAGGCATAAGATCCGCATAAACGCCATGTTGGTCCTGGCAGTACTTAAGGTCGTCCAGCCACTCCTTAAACTTAGGTGCCCTCCCTCTCCCCCATCTGCATGCAATCCTCCGTTTAGCTAGAAGGAGCGCGAGATCGACAAACTTGCGATCCGATTTGGGAATGTGTTTGGTATAACCCAGCAGCATCATCACCGGCTCAAGGTCAAGAGGACCAGCGATCATCACCTGCAATGCGGCATGCACCTGCTCCCAGTATTCCCGAATTACTCCACATTCCCAGGCCAGATGGAGGAAACCTGCGCCCTCCGCACGGCAACGCGCACATCTGTCGTCATCCGACAGTCGGAATCGCAGTTTCCGAACTGGGGTATAGTAATACCGTTGCACAAATTTATAGTGGATAATTTTCAGTCTACAACTAGAGGAGACTCGTGCGGTAACCGAGCAGCAGTATCCCCACTGTTCATCAGTGAGAGCAGTGGGTAGGTCAGCGTCCCAGGCAGTACGTGCCTTGGACGGAACAGGGGGCCGCTGCTCTCGAATGGCCGAATATAGCTTCGACACCAAATGTCTGCCGTCCGAAACAAGCATGATGTGCAGCGGCAGGACCGCGCCCGGTTCCTCCGGGTAGCCAGGAATTATCTCCTTCATACCCTGTCGGAGCCGGATGTAATAAAAGACCTCCATTGGCGTCGGGGGAGTAGCACCAAAGAACTGCTCCTTAGTGCGGAACCGCTTCTCATGAAATAAATCCCCCCAGGTATGAAGTTGGATGCGGTTGCACATGGAGTGAAATCCATTTTCCGTCAGGAGCGATAACTTCGGATGATATGAAAGGGGCAGCGCCGGTGAGTAGAGCATGGGGGCTTCCAGTAATCTAGTCACTCTACGCCAAGCGTCCATGGTGCAAGTTACAGTGGTGGCAGGCGTCTCAACGTCCCCGATCTGGCCCAGCAGCATGCCCTTAAGCGGCAGCGGGTGAACTATCCAGTCCTCAGCTGCCACCTGAGGCATGAAGGGAGTGGGGTGAATCCAATAATAAGCATGTTGAGCCTGCGCACTGAGGTAATACACCTCCAAGTCAGGCACGTCGAATCCACCCCGGTCATACGGTTGTGTCAATACTTTCCAGCTGAGGCGCGGTTGTTTCCCGCCCCAAAATAGGCGAAGCAGTTCAGACCGAAGTCTTTTGAAGAAGTAGGCTCCCGGGTAATAGGGTATATTTTGAAAGAGGTAGAGGAAGCGTGGAAGGATGACCATTTTTATCAGGGAGGCTCTTCCCGCCATCGACAGTGGGAGGGCCAACCAGCGAGTCACAGTATCGGCTAATTTGGAGATGGCCACCCCATAATTCAGGCGGACCGTGTCCTCCTTAGCGAGTGACACAACAATTCCCAGGTATTTCAAATCCGTACTACACCACTCCAGCGGGTAATCAAGCGGGAAAGGGGTCACCGAGGGTGTGAGGGGGAAGAACTGCGACTTCTGCCAATTGATGTGCACGCCGGAGACTCCACCAAACAACACGAATTCTCTCAATAGGGGGTTGAGGTGTACTTGCGGGCGCCGCACATATAAGGTAACGTCATCCGCATAGAGGGATATGCCTATCTGTCTCTGGTTGCAGTTAAAGGCGCTGTCCTTATGCAACTGCCGGATCCTGCAAGCCAGGGGTTCGATAGCTAGGGCAAAGAGCAGGGGCGACAATGGGCAGCCCTGCCGAGTCCCTCTCGTGATAGGTATCTGCGACGACAACACTCCGTTGATGATGACCCTAGCAACTGGGGAGGTGTAGAGCAATGTCACCCAGGCAATGAAGATCCGGGGGAAGCCCATCCTGCCTAGAATGGCCAGGAGATAGTCCCATTCCACCGAATCGAACGCCTTGGTGGCGTCCAGAAACACAGCAGCGACCGGCAGGCCCGGCGAAATGGTAGGTATGAGGGAGAACAGGGTGCGGAGGTTATGGGACGTAGCTCTACCCGGAACAAATCCAGCCTGATCCGGCAGCACCAGGGTAGTCATAAGTAGGGATAACCTAGTGGCGAGCACTTTCGCAAGAATCTTTGCGTCGCAATTTAGTAGCGATAAGGGCCTATAGGCATCGGTATCCTTCGGGTCTTTCCCCGGCTTAAGCAGCGAAGTGATTGCCACCTCCCTCATAGAGCCCGGTAGTATCCCCTCCTCCAACGACTCCTCAAACACCTCCTTCAGCACTGGTGCCATTATGTCTATATAACATTTATAAAATTCGGCCGGCAAGCCGTCCAATCCCGCGGCTTTACCGTTACTGAGTGACATGATCGCATCTCGGATTTCATCAATCTCGAAAGGACACCCCAGGAAAGCCCTATCACTATCACTCAGCCAACACAATGCAATGTCGTCAAGGAACCCACTGAAGTCAACCTCTCCAGTCTGCTGCGTGGTATACAGCCGTTTATAATGCTGCAGAAAGGTGTCCTGTATCCCCTTAGTGTCCTGATAAGTCCTGCCTTCGCCATCAGTGATTTCCAGTATATGCGTGGCAAATCGCTGGTGTCTAGTGAGCGCTGCTAAAACTTTTCCCGGCCTATCTCCTTCGCAATAGCGTCGAGCCGTCCAGTACTTACCACGGAATTTGGCTTCCCTGGCCGCCTCCTCCTCAAATTCGGATAACTTGGTTCTGAATGCTATCGCCAGGTCAGGGCAAGGGTTACCGACCATCTCCGCCTCCAACGATTTAAGTTCCGATTCAATACCCGTCAACGTGCGCACTATTTCCCGTAACACGCCACAGCTTTTAGAGATTGTGACTCCGCGTACGGTGACCTTAAAAGCCTCCCAGATCGTCTCAACCTTAGCAACAGAACCCTTGTTCCTAGGGAAGAAGGCCTCGATTTCCTCTCCGAGTTCTTGTTTGAATACCGGGTCAAGGAGGGCCGAGGGGAATAGCCGCCACGGTGGGCGTATTCTCGCATAACCAGGCAATTCCAGGACGGTCAGCACAGGGCAGTGATCCGAATATGTTCGAGGTAGGTGCCGCACCTTGGCGATGCCACCAGCCAGACCACGTGAGATGAAGCAGTAATCAATCCTGGCCCATGATCGTGCATGCGTGGTGAAGTGGGTGCCCTCCCTAGCCCCAGGATGTAAGTGTCTCCAGCTGTCCAACAATCCCGCTTCCTCCAGTATGCCCCGCAACGCCTCCCCGGCTTTCGTATTGTACTGTCCGCTACCGTCTGACCTGTCCGCCCCCGGGTACAAGGAGAGATTAAAGTCCCCCCCCCCAGATCACATGTGCGGCCTCGACCTCAAGTGCATGTCCCCATAGTGTCAGGAAGAACCCAGGCGTGTCAATGTTGGGTGCGTAACAGTGGATGAGCATAACGACATCAGTGCCCAGTCTCCCCCAGAGGATCACGTATCTCCCCCACTATCCATCCGAACACCCAGTTTTTGGAACGCTAGTCGTTTATTAATCAAAATGGCAGTGCCCCTGGAATAGGTGGAATAGGAGGAGAACTCCCGCACGGTCGCCCATCTGTCTGCAAAGCGAGGGATGCTACGTGGATTAAGGTGAGTCTCCTGGAGTAGAGCTATTTGCACCTGGTGTCTATCTAAGTATCCCAGCACATTCCTACATTTCCGCGGATTATTAAGGCCTCTGACATTCCAGGATATTATAGACACAGTATTTAAAGCATGATCACCCGTGCTCATCATCACATCCCTGTACCCAATGAGTGTAAACAGTCCCAGCACCCTGTGGTGCCACATCCTGTACCAAAAACCACCGCGTATAGCATCGTCGGGTGTCTAGATCAGTGATACTGCCACAACCCGTACGTCCATTCCCAACACACATGCCATGACTACCATCCGCACAGTCACTCATTCCCCCAACAATCCCCCCCTCAACAATTGAACATTCCCCCTCACTCCATTCCCAATAACAGAAACCCCACTCCCCGAGCCCTCCCCCAACCCACTGAAGCAACCCAAACTTGCCAGTATTGCAATTCCTCCCCCCCCTCCCAAACCCCGCACTCAATAACCACAGCAAAACCATGTGGGGAATCCCCTTCTGGGGGCATCAGAGGTACACGTCTACTCACCCCAACACTCCCCTCCCCTCCCGCATATACCATATGGGGAAGACAGAGAAGAAGGGGTGGTGCCTGGCCTAACGTAGTCCTGTAGATGTAAGCCTCTAAGAAAAACCAGCAGCACCAGACCCACAGCCCTCTAATTGTAGAAAACAATAATAATGTCAGTTCCATTCCCAACTGCCACCCGCCCAGTCACCTGCAGCAATATCAGTGCGTGCGTCCCAGGCGCTGGTCAATCAAAGGAGCAGTGCGCGCCAGCTGGGCCAGTAGTCTGCTGGGGGTCTATGGTGCAGTAAGGCAGGTACAACAAGCAAATGATGAGTGAGCACGCCGCCACAAAGCAGCCAGGGCGGGGACTCCGATGTCACCGCCAGCAGCACCCAGCCCCTACTCCAGCAGTGCGACAGGGTGCGAGTGGCAGAAAACTCACGAGGGCGCCGTTATGAGTCATTCATCTTGTTCAGCAGGATTCCCTCCCGCTTCGTCCGCACCCTCGTTACGCCTGTCTCTCCTCTCTGTGCGAATCCGTTTAACATAATCCTCAGCGTGCTGTGGGTTCGTGAAGAAGTGCTGTTTGCCCTGATGGGTTACCCGGAGCCGGGCCGGATAAAGAAGGGCATAGTCGATCTGCATATCCCTCAATTTCTTTTTCACTTCAAGGAACTTTTTCCTCTGATCCTGTACCATGGGCGTGAAGTCCGGATAGAGTGAAAACTGTACACCATCACATGATAAATTCCGATGCGTGCGGGCAGCTCTAAGGGCAACGTCCCTGTCGCGGTAGTTAAGTAACCGGGCGATGATAGGCCGCGGCGGCGCCCCTGGCTCGGGGACCGGGGCCAGTGAGCGGTGCGCTCTCTCTACTATGAATTGACTCGAGAAGGCCTCCTTGCCCACAGCCGTTTGCAGTATGCGCTCAACATAGTCCTCCATGCGCCCAGTGTTGGTGGACTCCGGAACCCCCGTGACGCGGATGTTATTGCGTCTACTTCTCGCCTCCAATTCCTCATTCTTCGCCGCTATCACTCTGAGGATGTTGTCCATGCGGGTAAGGCGTGTGTCGTGCGTCGCGGCAGTGTCCTCGGCCGTGGAAATGCGTCGCTCCGCCTCAGAGAGCCGCTCTTCATGCACCTCCACTTTTTGTACCACACCGTCCATCCTGGAAGATAGCCGATCAACCTTGTCCACAACCGTTGCGAATCCCTGACGCATCTCCTCAATGATCAGGCGCAGTTCTGGTGTTATGACCGCCGGAGGGACCTCGGTGCTTGGCTGTCCCGTGTGTGAGAAGTTGGCCCGATATGCAGCGTTCGCTATTCTAGCGACCGCTATGTATCGTTCCAACGACCCTTATGGTGTTTGGTTGTAAGTCAACCTATAGACCAGCTATCCTAGTAGCGTGGATACGAGCAGTCTAAGGCTAAAGACTCGAGAGGGCGCGTTAAGCCAGCTGTTTACCACATATGTACCCCTTGAACACCAAGTGAAAGGACACCACACAAGCGTTATGAAAATAAACAGGATATTTATTAAGATTGACAAAAGCCCTGTACTCTTTGGGAGGACAGGGTACTAAGCACAAACCAAATCTCTTAGGAAAATACTTCAAGTGCACAATTAAAACAAGAGGACACGGAACGTTTAAGGTCTCGGGCGGACCCGATAAGGCAAGTCGGAAGCGAGGGACTCGGGACCCTAGAGTAAGGAGGCTATGCAGGCACCGAAATGCCGAGTTACCTAGCCACGAGGGCTGCGGCTGCACAAGTCTTACAGGCGTCGGGGTCTTCGCTGACGAGCCAGGAGCCGGAAGAAAAGGAGTTGCTGGCCGGCGACCAGTGATGAATAGTTCGTAGGGATCCAAGCCTGGATCAGAGGTTGATGATACCTGAAAGCAGAGGGGACCAAGTTCGTACTACTAGCCAGTAGTCAGAGGGTACCAGGAAGGCACCGGTTGGCCGTCACCTCGACCAGGTGAGTGGGCGACGCTAGGCTCTGCAGTCTCACGGACCAGGAGGCGTTGTCGGCGACCACTGTGGAGGTGCGAGCTGTCCCACGAAGGATGATGCTGTCGGCGTCGCTGGGCCCAGGATGGGGCAACAAGCCTTGGCAGATCTCAGGGCCACGTGGTGGGCCTAAGATGGCGTCTTGAGTGGACCAGGAGGGCCCGGGGTGCTTCTCGCAAAGATGGAAGCAAGGGCCAGTCTGGAGCAACCAGACCAGCAGTGTTGATTGTCGGATGTCGTCTCAGAAGGGCACAAGCCAGCGGCTAGTGACCAGACAATGTGCTGAGCAGCGAGCAGAAGGGCCCCACGCAGATCGTGGAGATGCTGGGAGACTGCACTTAGGTGCTGGAGCGGCTCAGGGTCGGGGCTTCTCGGACCCCAGAGCACTCACCAGAGAATTACTTCGATGGTCGTGCTGGTTAAGAAAGCGTGCAGGTTTTGATGATGGCCGGTCCCTCGAGGTCTCGTCGCACCCACAGATCACAGCTGAGCTGATGACGTGGGTAGAGGTCAGAGGTGCCAGGGAAGTCGGTTCTCGTCGAGCTGGGCCGTCGGATTCCTTGAGGAAGGACTTACAGCAAACCGCAGAGTTCTTAGATGGTGCCCGCTGATGCAGGGTGACTACTCCTTAGTCACAAGGGAGAAATCTTGAGAAGAGTCTCGAATGTCCTTTCGTAGAAAGTAGTTCTTGATTCAAAGATGATCTAATTTGGAAGGGTCCCCGCTCCGGCCTTTATCCTAAAGAAAGGGGTGGGTACATGACTAGGTCCTACCCTAAGGGTGGGACCAGGAAGGGGGGTGGTTACACCTCTCTCCCCTGCCGGACTTTCCCCAGGCCAGGGCTGGCGCCCCTGGAACTGGTTCTGACCGGCAGATGCGTAGTGAGCACCGGGGTGCCACTCCGCAGTCACCTTCTCGCAAAAGCCCTACCTACCCAGAATACACAAACCCTGTCTGGGACGGTGCGAACACCGCCCTCGACAGGAAACCCTTTGTCCAAGCTCTCCTCGCTGGCAGGACTCCCAGCAGCAGGAGGTCAGACTGGTGTCTGTGGTGGCAGCATCCATTTTGTGGAGCTGAGGCTTTAGTTAACTTTAACCGGGGTTCACAGTTACGTACATGTCGTGTCCCTCTAGAAGGGCGGAATGCTAACCTCGTCGCCAGAATTGGTGAGGGGGCAGCATCCCGATCCGTATGACACCTTACTCGACATGCCTTGATAACGCGGCACCGAAGTTACCGATGTGGTACGCGTTATCATGGAACAGCCATTGGGTCTTCATTCCGCAAGCTGCAACCGGGCTCGGCTCGGGCCAGAACCTAGTTCACACGAGCCCACGCACTCTGCCTTCAGGATTGTCAAGGCCTGCCATAGGAGTGACTGATAGGAACTCGGGTGTCCATTGGATGGTTAGATATAGAGCTACTATACCTAAAGCAAAGGGTGATTACACGACTTTGCCCCAGCTGTCATGCAGCCAGTTGTGTCAAATTTAGGCGGCCAGCCAGGGGTGGCATAATGCATGCTGCAGCCCCTGGCGGCCCTGGGTACACCTATGCCCTGCGTTACGGGGTCTGATAAGGTGGCCCAGTACCAATTGGTAAATGCACCTAGGGTACATATCGTAATTTAGAAAGAGAACAGCCAGGCTGTGGGTCTGATTGGCAGGCCCACAGCCAGAGAAAGTCGTAAACCAGTGAAACAAAAGCAAAAAATCTGGGTGATCATAGGATTGCAGACCCTACTCTCCTACATGACCCCCCCCCAAACGTCGGAACAATAAGCTAACCTTGACCAGGTGAGTCTTCTTGTTCTAAGTGGAAATATCTGGAGAGCCCATCGGCATTGCCATGATCAGTACCAGGTCTATGTTCCACTGTAAAGTCCATCCCCTGTAGGGAAATGGACCACCTAAGCAGTTTGGGGTTTTCACCCTTCATCTGATTTAGCCATAAGAGGGGCTTATGGTCGGTCTGAATCTTGAAGTGAGTGCCAAACAAGTATGGCCTCAGCTTCTTCAGGGCCCAAACCACAGCAAAGGCCTCCCTCTCAATAGCTGACCAATTCTTCTCTCTAGGGGTCAGCCTCCTGCTTATAAAAGCAATGGGCTGGTCTTGACCATCAAAATTCAGTTGAGAAAGAACAGCTCCCACACCCAACTCAGAAGCATCTGTTTGGACAATGAATGGTTTGGAGTAGTCCGGACTCTTGAGGATAGGCGCCGTGCACATGGCCTGCTTTAGGTCATCGAATGCTTTTTGACAGCTCGCTGTCCACTGAACCTTTTTTGGCATTTTCTTGCTTGTTAGTTCATTTAATGGTGTCACGATGGAACCATAGTTCCTGACAAACTTCCGGTAGTATCCAGTCAGGCCCAAGAAAGCTCGAACGTGAGTCTGGGTGGTTGGAGGAGCCCAGTCCCTGATTGACTGTATCTTGCTCTCCAGTGGCTGAACCTGGCCTCCACCTACAAGGTGGCCCAGGTATACAACCTGTGTCTGCCCTATCTGGCACTTGGTGGCCTTGATAGTGAGGCCTGCTGCTTGCAGAGCCTCTAACGCTTTCCGCAGGTGGACCAGGTGATCCTCCCAGGTGGAGCTAAAGACAGCAATATCGTCAAGATACGCCGCACAGAAGTCATCCAGCCCAGTAAGGACTTGATTCACCAACCTTTGGAAGGTGGCAGGTGCATTTTTCAGACCAAAGGGCATCACCACGAACTGATAATGCCCACCAGGGGTTGAAAATGCGGTTTTAGGCTTGGCGTCCTCAGCTAACCTGATTTGCCAATACCCAGCTGTCAGGTCAAACGTACTCAAGTAGTTGGCCGAAGCCAATCTATCGATAAGCTCGTCTGCCCTTGGTATTGGGTGGGCGTCAGTCTTAGTGACTGCATTGAGACCCCTGTAGTCTACGCAGAACCTCATCTCTTTCTTACCGCCCGGGGTGTGAGGTTTCGGCACTAGAACTACGGGACTAGCCCAAGGGCTATCCGAGGGTTCAATGACTCCCAGCTCCAACATTTTCTGCACTTCACTCTTGATGCAGTCTCTAACGTGATCCGGCTGCCGGTAGATTTTACTCTTAACGGGCAAGCTGTCACCAGTGTCACCTCATGGGTGCACCAATCGGTCTGACTGGGTGTTAGAGAAAACATATGTCTGAAAGACTGAAGAACCTGTTTACAGTCTCTCTGTTGATGTTCGGAGAGGCTGCCACAAAAGACAACACCATCTACCGATCCATCGTCAGGATTCTGAGTGAGCAGGTCGGGGAGAGGGTCACTCTCCTCCTCCTGTCCCTCATCTAGGGCCATGAGCAAACTCATGTCCTTCCTGTCGACATATGCCTTGAGCCTGTTGACATGAAGCACCCTGTGGGGGCTCCGGGGAGTTCCCAGGTCGACCAGGTAGGTGACCTCTCCCTTTTTCTCCAGGATGGTGTAGGGCCCGGACCATTTGTCCTTGAGTGCTGCTGGGGCCACTGGCTCCAACACCCACACCTTCTGTCCGGGCTGGTAAACAGTCAAGACAGCCTTTTGGTCATGCCAAGCTTTTTGGAGTTCTTGGCTGGCCTTAAGGTTTTCAGATGCCTTCTCCATGTATTCAGCCATCCGCGAGCGGAGGCCAAGCACATAGTCCACTATGTTGGCTGCAGGCTTTTTGAGAGGTCTCTCCCATCCTTCCTTCACCAAACACAGGGGTCCTCTTACAGGATGCCCGTACAAAAGTTCAAAAGGGCTGTAGCCAACCCCCTTCTGTGGGACTTCTCTGTAGGCGAACAAGAGGCAGGGGATCAGGACGTCCCATCTACGCCGAAGCTTTTCCGGTAGTCCATGAATCATCCCTTTCAGGGTCCTGTTGAATCTCTCAACAAGCCCATTGCACTGTGGATGATAGGGTGTGGTGAACTCGTAGTTGACACCACATTCCTTCCACATAGCAGTTAAGTAGCTCGACATAAAGTTTGCACCTCTGTCGGAGACGACCTCCTTAGGGAAGCCCACTCTGGAGAATACTCCAACTAGGGCTCTTGCCACAACAGGTGCTGTAGTGGTCCTAAGGGGAATAGCTTCAGGATACCTGGTGGCATGATCCACTACCACCAGTATAAACTTGTGCCCTGATGCTGTTGGTGGTTCCATGGGACCGACGATGTCGATCCCCACCCGTTCAAAGGGCACCCCCACCACAGGCATTGGTATAAGGGGGGCCTTTGTCGTGCCACCTGACTTACCACTGGCTTGGCAAGTGACACAGGAGCGGCAAAACTCCTTGGTATCTTCGTTCATATGAGGCCAGTGAAAGTGTGAGACAAGCCTGTCCCACGTCTTCGTCTGGCCTAAGTGACCTGCTAAGGGAATCTCGTGGGCCAAGGTAAGTAGGAAACCACGCTGAGACAAGGGTACAACCAGCCTCCTGGTCATGCCAGGCTTGGGGTCTCTTGACTCAGTGTACAGGAGTCCATCTTCCCAGTATACCTTGTGGGTACCTGTGGCGTTCCCAGCAGCCTCAGCAGCAGCCTGCTGTCTGAGGGGTTCAAGAGAAGGGCAGTCTAACTGGTCCCTCCCCAGGTCTTCCCTTGAGGGTCCCCCTGAACCCAAGAATTCAACTTGATCAAGTTCGAACTCCCTAGGCTCAGTTTCCCTCAATTCCTGTAGGTCAGCCTCCTCTGAGACTTGATCCACGACCTGGGGCAAGGGGGAAGGCGCAGCCTTAACCCTACCGCTCTTTTTCTTGGGAGGTGTCTGGTCCGTTGTCCCAGGATCCAGCACCTGTTCAGTGGGGCATTTCCTGACCTGTGACCTGGTCACAGCGAACACATGTGCTGGCAAGCCTAACATTTCCATGTGAGTCCGGTGCTCCACTTCTGACCATTGTGATGACTCCAAATCATTGCCCAACAAACAATCCACTGGGAGGTCTGAACTAACTACAACCTTCTTTTGGCCAGTTACCCCTCCCCAGGAGAAAGCTACAATTGCCATACTGTGATTGGTAGTGACATTGCTTGCATTGGTCACCAGGAATTCCGTACCCGGCATGATCTGTCCAGGGTCCACAAAGTTAGGCGTCACCATGGTGACGCTGGCACAAGTGTCCCTATAGGCCTGAGCCATCTTTCCATTTATGAAAGGCGTCTGTCGGTATTTGCCCAAAGTATTGGGACTTACGTCAGGGGACACGTCCACGTCCCCTGTACTGACAAGGACAGCCTGAGTGAGTGTGCCAACTAAGTTGTCACGCCCCTCAGAACCCAGGGTTAACCCTACTAAACCCTTGGGAGGTGCACTACCACTGCTGGCTGTACTAGGGGGCACAGGTGCCTTAGGGGCTGCAGTGGCAGGAGCCTGCCCTCCTCCTTTCTTGGTGCACTCACTAAACCAGTGAGATTTACTTTTGCAGTACTGGCACCATCTTTTGGATTGGCCTTCTTTCTTCTTTTGGGGAGCCTGACCCCCACCCTCTTTGGGTTGTTGGGGACCTGTCGAAGACTTCTGGTCATTTTGTTCCCCCTTAGAATCTTTACCCTTCTGGTCTGCTTTCTTCTGACCACCTTGATTCTGGCCCTGGTTCTGTTTAACTCTTGTACGAACCCATCTGTCTGCCTTCTTTCCCAATTCTTGGGGAGAGGTCAGATCCGAGTCGACAAGATGCTGATGCAACAACTGGTTCTGACAATTGTTTAAAATTTGTTCTCTCATCATCAAATTATACAATCCTTCGTAATCAGTAACCTTACTGCCCAGCAACCAGCCCTCAAAAGCCTTAGTGGCACAATCGACAAAGTCAGACCAATCTTGAGACTGCGTTTTCTGGGTATCCCCGAACAGCACCCTGTACTGCTCAGTGGTTAGGCCGAACCCTTCAACGAGTGTATTTTTCAAGACTTGGTAATCGTTAGCGTCCTCCACCCTTGTGGTGAGGAGCTTGTCTCTTCCTTTTCCTTCAAAGGAGAGCCACAAGATAGCTGCCCACTGACTTTGGGGAACACCCTGCACAGTGCAGGCCCTCTCCAAAGCAGTAATCCATTTGTGGATGTCGTCCCCTTGTTTAAAGGGGGGCACTATCTTCCCAAGGTGTTTCGTATCAAAACTCCTTTCCCTATTGCTAGGTACATTGCTGCCACCAGTGGGGACTACCCCACTTAACTGTTGCTCTCTAGCAAAGGCAAGCCTTTCTTTGGCCAGGGCAAGTTCTTCCCTTTCAATCCTCAGATTAGCTGCCCTTTCCTTAGCTTCGTACACTCTCCTCTGAGGGGACGTCATCCCTCTTTGAGAAGAGTTGTGAGAGCCATTGGTTTGAAGGGATCTGCCAGAGTCTCTCGACAGAGATCGGGCTCGTCCATTCCCAATGTTAAGCGGACCTGACAGTAGCGCTGGGGGTCCCCCAGTACCACTATCATGTTTGCTTAAGTTGGACCTGCTTAGTCTAACGACTTCTACCTGTCCCTTATCTGCCTCATCCCCAGAGGGATCTTCATCCTCATCATCCTCCACATCTTCGTTCTCAGTTGCGAGGTGGATGAGGTCAGGATCGTCTCTGGTTCCCTCGAGGGGAGGCATGTCTCTTTCTGGATTAGAAGAGCTGGGAAGGGTCTCAGCTTTTCTGGCATCATAAGTCTCCAAGAGACCAATCAGAAAGGACGTGGTGGGGTTAGACCCCTGCTTGATCTTCCTGGAGTGACACACTTGTCTTAACTCCTTGAAGCTCAGCACAGTATATCTCGAAGGGATGACCTGTGGAGGGTCAACTGACACAAGGGGAGACTCAGAGTTTCCTCCTTTGTCCGACATACTGTTTCTAGTGTGGTGTAAGTGATGCACCTACCTACACTATGTGTTTACCTACTATTCCCTTGCTAAGAGTTGCAGCCAAGGTGTGCTAAGCCTTGAGGAGCTGCAACAGCTGGTTCAGTAGAACTCAGAGTATTCTAAGCTTTAGTTATATGTACTAACAGTACTTATGTGATCTTTCAACAAGATTTTCTTAGGATACGTGTGGTAAAACAACAGCAAGCTCAAATCCCACCGCTGCCACCAATGTGAGAAGTTGGCCCGATATGCAGCGTTCGCTATTCTAGCGACCGCTATGTATCGTTCCAACGACCCTTATGGTGTTTGGTTGTAAGTCAACCTATAGACCAGCTATCCTAGTAGCGTGGATACGAGCAGTCTAAGGCTAAAGACTCGAGAGGGCGCGTTAAGCCAGCTGTTTACCACATATGTACCCCTTGAACACCAAGTGAAAGGACACCACACAAGCGTTATGAAAATAAACAGGATATTTATTAAGATTCACAACAGCCCTGTACTCTTTGGGAGGACAGGGTACTAAGCACAAACCAAATCTCTTAGGAAAATACTTCAAGTGCACAATTAAAACAAGTGTCCGAGGACACGGAACGTTTAAGGTCTCGGGCGGACCCGATAAGGCAAGTCGGAAGCGAGGGACTCGGGACCCTAGAGTAAGGAGGCTATGCAGGCACCGAAATGCCGAGTTACCTAGCCACGAGGGCTGCGGCTGCACAAGTCTTACAGGCGTCGGGGTCTTCGCTGACGAGCCAGGAGCCGGAAGAAAAGGAGTTGCTGGCCGGCGACCAGTGATGAATAGTTCGTAGGGATCCAAGCCTGGATCAGAGGTTGATGATACCTGAAAGCAGAGGGGACCAAGTTCGTACTACTAGCCAGTAGTCAGAGGGTACCAGGAAGGCACCGGTTGGCCGTCACCTCGACCAGGTGAGTGGGCGACGCTAGGCTCTGCAGTCTCACGGACCAGGAGGCGTTGTCGGCGACCACGGTGGAGGTGCGAGCTGTCCCACGAAGGATGATGCTGTCGGCGTCGCTGGGCCCAGGATGGGGCAACAAGCCTTGGCAGATCTCAGGGCCACGTGGTGGGCCTAAGATGGCGTCTTGAGTGGACCAGGAGGGCCCGGGGTGCTTCTCGCAAAGATGGAAGCAAGGGCCAGTCTGGAGCAACCAGACCAGCAGTGTTGATTGTCGGATATCGTCTCAGAAGGGCACAAGCCAGCGGCTAGTGACCAGACAATGTGCTGAGCAGCGAGCAGAAGGGCCCCACGCAGATCGTGGAGATGCTGGGAGACTGCACTTCGGTGCTGGAGCGGCTCAGGGTCGGGGCTTCTCGGACCCCAGAGCACTCACCAGAGAATTACTTCGATGGTCGTGCTGGTTAAGAAAGCGTGCAGGTTTTGATGATGGCCGGTCCCTCGAGGTCTCGTCGCACCCACAGATCACAGCTGAGCTGATGACGTGGGTAGAGGTCAGAGGTGCCAGGGAAGTCGGTTCTCGTCGAGCTGGGCCGTCGGATTCCTTGAGGAAGGACTTACAGCAAACCGCAGAGTTCTTAGATGGTGCCCGCTGATGCAGGGTGACTACTCCTTAGTCACAAGGGAGAAATCTTGAGAAGAGTCTCGAATGTCCTTTCGTAGAAAGTAGTTCTTGATTCAAAGATGATCTAATTTGGAAGGGTCCCCGCTCCGGCCTTTATCCTAAAGAAAGGGGTGGGTACATGACTAGGTCCTACCCTAAGGGTGGGAGCAGGAAGGGGGGTGGTTACACCCCTCTCCCCTGCCGGACTTTCCCCAGGCCAGGGCTGGCGCCCCTGGAACTGGTTCTGACCGGCAGATGCGTAGTGAGCACCGGGGTGCCACTCCGCAGTCACCTTCTCGCAAAAGCCCTACCTACCCAGAATACACAAACCCTGTCTGGGACGGTGCGAACACCGCCCTCGACAGGAAACCCTTTGTCCAAGCTCTCCTCGCTGGCAGGACTCCCAGCAGCAGGAGGTCAGACTCGTGTCTGTGGTGGCAGCATCCATTTTGTGGAGCTGAGGCTTTAGTTAACTTTAACCGGGGTTCACAGTTACGTACATGTCGTGTCCCTCTAGAAGGGCGGAATGCTAACCTCGTCGCCAGAATTGGTGAGGGGGCAGCATCCTGATCCGTATGACACCTTACTCGACATGCCTTGATAACGCGACACCGAAGTTACCGATGTGGTACGCGTTATCATGGAACAGCCATTGGGTCTTCATTCCGCAAGCTGCAACCGGGCTCGGCTCGGGCCAGAACCTAGTTCACACGAGCCCACACACTCTGCCTTCAGGATTGTCAAGGCCTGCCATAGGAGTGACTGATAGGAACTCGGGTGTCCATTGGATGGTTAGATATAGAGCTACTATACCTAAAGCAAAGGGTGATTACACGACTTTGCCCCAGCTGTCATGCAGCCAGTTGTGTCAAATTTAGGCGGCCAGCCAGGGGTGGCATAATGCATGCTGCAGCCCCTGGCGGCCCTGGGTACACCTATGCCCTGCGTTACGGGGTCTGATAAGGTGGCCCAGTACCAATTGGTAAATGCACCTAGGGTACATATCGTAATTTAGAAAGAGAACAGCCAGGCTGTGGGTCTGATTGGCAGGCCCACAGCCAGAGAAAGTCGTAAACCAGTGAAACAAAAGCAAAAAATCTGGGTGATCATAGGATTGCAGACCCTACTCTCCTACACCGTGGAGCTCCCAGCGCCCGTTGCGCCTCTAGTTGGTTTCTTCGAGGCTGCAGGTTCGAAGGACAGTTTGGGCTGCTTGGCATCGTTCTTGCCCATGGTGCCCAATCCGTTGGCACCCAGTGGCTGGAATGAGTAGTCGGCCCTTCAGGCCCCACGAGCAGAGCCCGCGCACAGGTCGTTCCGTATATAGTGTCCTAGGGGCAACCGTGTCAGAGGCTCGTCAGCGGGGTAAACACAGCTCCCACCAGACCTGAGAGCCGGCCAGCCCCCAGCACAGCAGTCCCCGGCAGCAACAGGAGCACCTCGGGTAGGATAGGGCAGTGGAGGGCGAGATCAGAGGGCTTACGCCCCCGCCGCAGCCGCCGGCGGGACCATGCACTCAGTGGGACTAGAGCGCCGGCGGTGCCTGCTGCCGCCTTGCGTGATAGCAGTGTTAGTCCCCGCTGGGCCTGGTAGGAGTCCTCAGTGGTAAAGGATTGCGCCCCTGGGGGTGTCCCCCGCAGCCTCCGGCGAGATCAGGGGCCCAGCCGCCCGCCGTGCACAGGTGTAGCGATACAGCCAACCGGGTCCGGGTGAAGTCCTCCAGGCGGATGGTCGCGTCCCTGGGGATGGCCGCCGCGGCCTCCGCCGGGTCCAGGGTGCAGACACTCGACCCTTCGCCGCCGCTGCAGGGGAAGTGGCGCGGTGCTCAGCCCTACTCCCCAGTGTCGCTTTCGCAGGGGGGGGGGCGAGACTCACCTCCGCCAGTCCACGGCACTCGTCCAGCAGGCTTCCCGCAGTTCCGGCCGGGTTGCGCAATGATGAGGCCTAGCCGCCTCGTGGAAAGCCTCGGCCTCAGGTGTCACAGCTCCCGGTCCCGGCCAGCGGCCCTTCACAGCAGCGACCCTCGGGGCACTCTCAAGGCGCCGTAACTCAGGCTCTGGGCGTCGGATCTCCTCCAGAGTTGGACCGGCGCCGCATCACAGGTGCATCCAGCAGCGGTGCGAATTTCAGGCATCCATCTGCAGGGGAAGCGGATGAAAGCAGGATAATGCTGGCCAGGCAGCCAGAGCCTCACAGAGGTGCGGCCATTAGCTAGTGCGCCCTCTAGCGCCCCCCTTCGACTCTGGGCCTCTTTCCATGGTATTTTAAATGTTTATTTACCCCACCAGGTAAACACCGATTCTTATCCGTATTACCCTTTCTTTCTGAGTAGTGCAAGTCGGAATTAGGAATAACATGTGTATATGTGTTTATCCACCAAATTACTGCATGCTTTTTCTGTTTGTAACCATATTTCCTGACATACATTTTGTGAAGTTTTATCTGATGAAATGTGTTTGTGAAAAAAACTGCACATGTGCAGTAATTGATACAAAACTCTGAATCCTTCAAGCACAAATTTCTGTTTGTGCCTGAATTTCTGCGGAACGATTCGTGACCTCCATCATGAATATCGCTGAATAGGATGTGGCGTAATGGTCAAAGCTGATGACTTTGGAACTGGGGAACCATGTTCGGGCGTCGGCTCAACATCCTGTAATTCTGGGCAAATCAGTAAATCTCCCCTTACCTACCAAAAAGTGAATGTATCCTTGCCTGTGTCTATGACCGTGTTACTGCCGTAGGTGTCGATTCTGCAAGTAGCTACAAATCACCACAGAAGTACAGTACCCCTCGCGGACCCGCCCGCCAGTCTCCTGCCGCTCCTCCGCTCTTTTTCCAACTGGAGCGGGAGCCGCCGAGAGGAGACCGGCGAGGGGCAGGACCACAAGTCCCAGAAGCCCTACTGGGGTCCGCCTTACCGCTAAGCGCCAGGAGGCGCATTAAAAACAACGCCACCACCATTGGGAGTGGGAACTTCTTTTTGCCTGTGTCTATGACCGTGTTACTGCCGTAGGTGTCGATTCTGCAAGTAGCTACAAATCACCACAGAAGTACAGTACCCCTCGCGGACCCGCCCTCAAGTCTCCCGCCGCTCCTCCGCTCTTTTTCCAACTGGAGCGGAAGCCGCCGAGAGGAGACCGGCGAGGGGCAGGACCACAAGTCCCAGAAGCCCTACTGGGGTCCGCCTTACCGCTAAGCGCCAGGAGGCGCATAAAAACGACGCCACCACCATTGGGAGTGGGAACTCCTTTTTGCCTGTGTCTATGACCGTGTTACTGCCGTAGGTGTCGATTCTGCAAGTAGCTACAAATCACCACAGAAGTACAGTACCCCTCGCGGACCCGCCCGCCAGTCTCCCGCCGCTCCTCCGCTCTTTTTCCAACTGGAGCGGGAGCCGCCGAGAGGAGACCGGCGAGGGGCAGGACCACAAGTCCCAGAAGCCCTACTGGGGTCCGCCTTACCGCTAGGCGCCAGGAGGCGCATAAAAACGACGCCACCACCATTGGGAGTGGGAACTCCTTTTTGCCTGTGTCTATGACCGTGTTACTGCCGTAGGTGTCGATTCTGCAAGTAGCTACAAATCACCACAGAAGTACAGTACCCCTCGCGGACCCGCCCGCCAGTCTCCCGCCGCTCCTCCGCTCTTTTTCCAACTGGAGCGGGATTAGGAATAACATGCGTATATGTGTTTATCCACCAAATTACTGCATGCTTTTTCTGTTTGTAACCATATTTCCTGACATACATTTTGTGAAGTTTTATCTGATGAAATGTGTTTGTGAAAAAAACTGCACATGTGCAGTAATTGATGCAAAACTCTGAATCCTTCAAGCACAAATTTCTGTTTGTGCCTGAATTTCTGCGGAACGATTCGTGACCTCCATCATGAATATCGCTGAATAGGATGTGGCGTAATGGTCAAAGCTGATGACTTTGGAACTGGGGAACCATGTTCGGGAGTCGGCTCAACATCCTGTAATTCTGGGCAAATCAGTAAATCTCCCCTTACCTACCAAAAAGTGAATGTATCCTTGCCTGTGTCTATGACCGTGTTACTGCCGTAGGTGTCGATTCTGCAAGTAGCTACAAATCACCACAGAAGTACAGTACCCCTCGCGGACCCGCCCGCCAGTCTCCTGCCGCTCCTCCGCTCTTTTTCCAACTGGAGCGGAAGCCGCCGAGAGGAGACCGGCGAGGGGCAGGACCACAAGTCCCAGAAGCCCTACTGGGGTCCGCCTTACCGCTAAGCGCCAGGAGGCGCATAAAAACGACGCCACCACCATTGGGAGTGGGAACTCCTTTTTGCCTGTGTCTATGACCGTGTTACTGCTGTAGGTGTCGATTCTGCAAGTAGCTACAAATCACCACAGAAGTACAATACCCCTCGCGGACCCGCCCGCCAGTCTCCCGCCGCTCCTCCGCTCTTTTTCCAACTGGAGCGGGAGCCGCCGAGAGGAGACCGGCGAGGGGCAGGACCACAAGTCCCAGAAGCCCTACTGGGGTCCGCCTTACCACTAGGCGCCAGGAGGTGCATAAAAACGACGCCACCACCATTGGGAGTGGGAACTCCTTTTTGCCTGTGTCTATGACCGTGTTACTGCCGTAGGTGTCGATTCTGCAAGTAGCTACAAATCACCACAGAAGTACAGTACCCCTCGCGGACCCGCCCGCCAGTCTCCCGCCGCTCCTCCGCTCTTTTTCCAACTGGAGCGGGAGCCGCAGAGAGGAGACCGGCGAGGGGCAGGACCACAAGTCCCAGAAGCCCTCTTGGGGTCCGCCTTACCGCTAAGCGCCAGGAGGCGCATAAAAACGACGCCACCACCATTGGGAGTGGGAACTCCTTTTTGCCTGTGTCTATGACCGTGTTACTGCCGTAGGTGTCGATTCTGCAAGTAGCTACAAATCACCACAGAAGTACAGTACCCCTCGCGGACCCGCCCGCCAGTCTCCCGCCGCTCCTCCGCTCTTTTTCCAACAGGAGCGGGAGCCGCCGAGAGGAGACCGGCGAGGGGAAGGACCACAAGTCCCAGAACCCCTACTGGGGTCCGCCTTACCGCTAAGCGCCAGGAGGCGCATAAAAACGACGCCACCACCATTGGGAGTGGGAACTCCTTTTTGCCTGTCTCTATGACCGTGTTACTGCCGTAGGTGTCGATTCTGCAAGTAGCTACAAATCACCACAGAAGTACAGTACCCCTCGCGGACCCGCCCGCCAGTCTCCCGCCGCTCCTCCGCTCTTTTTCCAACTGGAGCGGGAGCCGCCGAGAGGAGACCGGCGAGGGGCAGGACCACAAGTCCCAGAAGCCCTACTGGGGTCCGCCTTACTGCTAAGCGCCAGGAGGCGCATAAAAACAACGCCACCACCATTGGGAGTGGGAACTCCTTTTTGCCTGTGTCTATGACCGTGTTACTGCCGTAGGTGTCGATTCTGTAAGTAGCTACAAATCACCACAGAAGTACAGTACCCCTCGCGGACCCGCCCGCCAGTCTCCCGCCGCTCCTCCACTCTTTTTCCAACTGGAGCGGAAGCCGCCGAGAGGAGACCAGCGAGGGGCAGGACCACAAGTCCCAGAAGCCCTACTGGGGTCCGCCTTACCGCTAAGCGCCAGGAGGCGCATAAAAACGACGCCACCACCATTGGGAGTGGGAACTCCTGTTTGCATGTGTCTATGACCGTGTTACTGCCGTAGGTGTTGATTCTGCAAGTAGCAACAAATCACCACAGAAGTGCAGTACCCCTCGCGGACCCGCCCGCCAGTCTCCCGCCACTCCTCCGCTCTTTTTCCAACTGGAGCGGGAGCCGCCAAGAGGAGACCGGCGAGGGGCAGGACCACAAGTCCCAGAAGCCCTACTGGGGCCCGCCTTACTGCTAAGCGCCAGGAGGCGCATAAAAACGACGCCACCACCATTGGGAGTGGGAACTCCTTTTTGCCTGTGTCTATGACCGTGTTACTGCCGTAGGTGTCGATTCTGCAAGTAGCTACAAATCACCACAGAAGTACAGTACCCCTCGCGGACCCGCCCACCAGTCTCCCGCCGCTCCTCCGCTCTTTTTCCAACTGGAGCGGGAGCCGCCGAGAGGAGACCGGTGAGGGGCAGGACCACAAGTCCCAGAAGCCCTACTGGGGTCCGCATTACTGCTAAGCGCCAGGAGGCGCATAAAAACGACGCCACCACCATTGGGAGTGGGAACTCCTTTTTGCCTGTGTCTATGACCGTGTTACTGCCGTAGGTGTCGATTCTGCAAGTAGCTACAAATCACCACAGAAGTACAGTACCCCTCGCGGACCCGCCCGCCAGTCTCCCGCCGCTCCTCCGCTCTTTTTCCAACTGGAGCGGGAGCCGCCGAGAGGAGACCGGCGAGGGGCAGGACAAAAAGTCCCAGAAGCCCTACTGGGGTCCGCCTTACCGCTAGGCGCCAGGAGGCGCATAAAAACGACGCCACCACCATTGGGAGTGGGAACTCCTTTTTGCCTGTGTCTATGACCGTGTTACTGCCGTAGGTGTCGATTCTGCAAGTAGCTACAAATCACCACAGAAGTACAGTACCCCTCGCGGACCCGCCCGCCAGTCTCCCGCCGCTCCTCCGCTCTTTTTCCAACTGGAGCGGGAGCCGCCGAGAGGAGACTGGCGAGGGGCAGGACCACAAGTCCCAGAAGCCCTACTGGGGTCCGCCTTACCGCTAAGCGCCAGGGGGCGCATAAAAACGACGCCACCACCATTGGGAGTGGGAACTCCTTTTTGCCTGTGTCTATGACCGTGTTACTGCCGTAGGTGTCGATTCTGCAAGTAGCTACAAATCACCACAGAAGTACAGTACCCCTCGCGGACCCGCCCGCCAGTCTCCCGCCGCTCCTCCGCTCTTTTTCCAACAGGAGCGGGAGCCGCCGAGAGGAGACCGGCGAGGGGAAGGACCACAAGTCCCAGAAGCCCTACTGGGGTCCGCCTTACCGCTAAGCGCCAGGAGGCGCATAAAAACGACGCCACCACCATTTGGGGTGGGGACTCCTTTTTGCCTGTGTCTATGACCGTGTTACTGCCGTAGGTGTCGATTTTGCAAGTAGCTACAAATCACCACAGAAGTACAGTACGCCTCGCGGACCCGCCCGCCAGTCTCCCGCCGCTCCTCCGCTCTTTTTCCAACTGGAGTGGGAGCCGCCGAGAGGAGACCGGCGAGGGGCAGGACCACAAGTCCCAGAAGCCCTACTGGGGTCCGCCTTACTGCTAAGCGCCAGGAGGCGCATAAAAACGACGCCACCACCATTGGGAGTAGGAACTCCTTTTTGCCTGTGTCTATGACCGTGTTACTGCCGTAGGTGTCGATTCTGCAAGTAGCAACAAATCACCACAGAAGTGCAGTACTCCTCGCGGACCCGCCCGCCAGTCTCCCGCCACTCCTCCGCTCTTTTTCCAACTGGAGCGGGAGCTGCCGAGAGGAGACCGGCGAGGGGCAGGACCACAAGTCCCAGAAGCCCTACTGGGGTCCGCCTTACTGTTAAGCGCCAGGAGGCGCATAAAAACGACGCCACCACCATTGGGAGTGGGAACTCCTTTTTGCCTGTGTCTATGACCGTGTTACTGCCGTAGGTGTCGATTCTGCAAGTAGCTACAAATCACCACAGAAGTACAGTACCCCTCGCGGACCCGCCCGCCAGTCTCCCGCCGCTCCTCCGCTCTTTTTCCAACTGGAGCGGGAGCCGCCGAGAGGAGACCGGTGAGGGGCAGGACCACAAGTCCCAGAAGCCCTACTGGGGTCCGCCTTACCGCTAAGTGCCAGGAGGCGCATAAAAACGACGCCACCACCATGGGGAGTGGGAACTCCTTTTTGCCTGTGTCTATGACCGTGTTACTGCCGTAGGTGTCGATTCTGCAAGTAGCTACAAATCACCACAGAAGTACAGTACCCCTCGCGGACCCGCCCGTCAGTCTCCCGCCGCTCCTCTGCTCTTTTTCCAACTGGAGCGGGAGCCGCCGACAGGAGACCGGCGAGGGGCAGGACCACAAGTCCAAGAAGCCCTACTGGGGTCCGCCTTACCGCTAAGCGCCAGGAGGCGCATCAAAGCGACGCCACCACCATTGGGAGTGGGAACTCCTTTTTGCCTGTGTCTATGACCGTATTACTGCCGTAGGTGTCGATTCTGCAAGTAGCTGCAAATCACCACAGAAGTACAGTACCCCTCGCGGACCCACCCGCCAGTCTCCCGCCGCTCCTCCCCTCTTTTTCCAACTGGAGCGGGAGCTGCCGAGAGGAGACCGGCGAGGGGCAGGACCACCAGTCCCAGAAGCCCTACTGGGGTCCGCCTTACTGCTAAGCGCCAGGAGGCGCATAAAAACGACGCCACCACCATTGGGAGTGGGAACTCCTTTTTGCCTGTGTCTATGACCGTCTTACTGCCGTAGGTGTCGATTCTGCAAGTAGCTACAAATCACCACAGAAGTACAGTACCCCTCGCGGACCCGCCCGCCAGTCTCCCGCCGCTCCTCCGCTCTTTTTCCAACTGGAGCGGGAGCCGCCGAGAGGAGACCGGTGAGGGGCAGGACCACAAGTCCCAGAAGCCCTACTGGGGTCCGCCTTACCGCTAAGCGCCAGGAGGCGCATAAAAACGACGCCACCACCATGGAGAGTGGGAACTCCTTTTTGCCTGTGTCTATGACCGTGTTACTGCCGTAGGTGTCGATTCTGCAAGTAGCTACAAATCACCACAGAAGTACAGTACCCCTCGCGGACCCGCCCGCCAGTCTCCCGCCGCTCCTCCGCTCTTTTTCCAACTGGAGCGGGAGCCGCCGACAGGAGACCGGCGAGGGGCAGGACCACAAGTCCAAGAAGCCCTACTGGGGTCCGCCTTACCGCTAAGCGCCAGGAGGCGCATAAAAGCGACGCCACCACCATTGGGAGTGGGAACTCCTTTTTGCCTGTGTCTATGACCGTATTACTGCCGTAGGTGTCGATTTTGCAAGTAGCTGCAAATCACCACAGAAGTACAGTACCCCTCGCGGACCCACCCGCCAGTCTCCCGCCGCTCCTCCGCTCTTTTTCCAACTGGAGCGGGAGCCGCCGAGAGGAGACCGGCGAGGGGCAGGACCACAAGTCCCAGAAGCCCTACTGGGGTCCGCCTTACCGCTAAGCGCCAGGAGGCGCGTAAAAACGACGCCACCACCATTGGGAGTGGGAACACCTTTTTGCCTGTGTCTATGACCGTGTTACTGCCGTAGGTGTCGATTCTGCAAGTAGCTACAAATCACCACAGAAGTACAGTACCCCTCGCGGACCCGCCCGCCAGTCTCCCACTGCTCCTCCGCTCTTTTTCCAACTGGAGCGGGAGCCGCCGAGAGGAGACCGGCGAGGGGCAGGACCACAAGTCCCAGAAGCCCTACTGGGGTCCGCCTTACCGCTAAGCGCCAGGAGGCGCATAAAAACGACACCACCGCCATTGGGAGTGGGAACTCCTTTTTGCCTGTGTCTATGACCGTGTTACTGCCGTAGGTGTCGATTCTGCAAGTAGCTACAAATCACCACAGAAGTACAGTACCCCTCGCGGACCCGCCCGCCAGTCTCCCACCGCTCCTCCGCTCTTTTTCCAACTGGAGCGGGAGCCGCCGAGAGGAGACCGGCGAGGGGCAGGACCACAAGTCCCAGAAGCCCTACTGGGATCCGCCTTACCGCTAAGCACCAGGAGGCGCATAAAAACGACGCCACCACCATTGGGAGTGGGAACTCCTTTTTGCCTGTGTCTATGACCGTGTTACTGCCGTAGGTGTCGATTCTGCAAGTAGCTACAAATCACCACAGAAGTACAGTACCCCTCGCGGACCCGCCCGCCAGTCTCCTGCCGCTCCTCCGCTCTTTTTCCAACTGGAGCGGGAGCCGCCGACAGGAGACCGGCGAGGGGCAGGACCACAAGTCCCAGAAGCCCTACTGGGGTCCGCCTTACCGCTAAGCGCCAGGAGGCGCATAAAAACGACGCCACCACCATTGGGAGTGGGAACTCCTTTTTGCCTGTGTCTATGACCGTGTTACTGCCGTAGGTGTCGATTCTGCAAGTAGCTACAAATCACCACAGAAGTACAGTACCCTCGCGGACCCGCCCGCCAGTCTCCCGCCGCTCCTCCGCTCTTTTTCCAACTGGAGCCGGAGCCGCCGAGAGGAGACCGGCGAGGGGCAGGACCACAAGCCCCAGAAGCCCTACTGGGGTCCGCCTTACCGCTAAGCGCCAGGAGGCGCATAAAAACGACACCACCACCGTCTCGCGGGACGCCGGGCGAAGCCCGGGCCAAGGGCGGGCCCGTTTTAGCCCGTTCTAGCCTGTTCTAGGCTGGGCTGGGCCACCCCTCTTGGTTCTACGATCTGGTTGTCACTTCTTTCCGATAAAGGTACTGTTATTTATTTATTTGTTTACTTCTTGGATATTTAGTTATTTGCACCCCTCAATCCCTGTGTCAGGAATGCTGTATAATAATCAACTATGACAAGGGGGTCTCGAAGTAGAACAGCAATGAAAAATGCATCAATCACCGGACCAATTGATCAATTCATCACCAAAACTAATGAGGCTATTGACCTAAGTATTTCCCTGTTGGAACGAAGGGTGTCACAAGACCTGGCAATTGCTAGGAGATCCTCTATGGGTCCCCTAGCGTCTGCATTATCCCCACTCCAATCTGTATCACATATTCCGGCTCTATTACTTCCTAATGTTACGGCAGAGGTCAACTCTATCCCGAAATCAGTTGACTTGTCAGCTACCAACCTGACCTCTGATTTTGACTCTATGGGGAATCTGGAGAAAACACCAGACCTCCAGTTAATTCTATCTGAAGACAATGGCCTTGAGAATTTGCCCAAGGGGGCAAAGGGTGGCGCTATGGTACACAGTCAAAATATCGAGTTGATAATATCGAACAGACAAAATATCGAGTCAGAAAAATCGAAGGTAAGTAATATCGACAACAAAAATATCGACGTTCAAAATATCGATTTATGTGTATGGAAATAATATCGAGGACATTAATTTCGAAATAGCAAATATCGAAGTTAAAAATATTGATTATAAAAAATATCGACATTTTAAATAGTGTATTTTATAATGAATGTAAAGTATTGATATTGTAAAATGTTAGGTATATAAATTTTTAGTATTAATTATTAGTGAAATAAATTGTGTAAAATGTTTAGGAGCGGGATGTAGGGTTTATAGGGGATAAGGGTGGGTAGTGTTTTAAAATGAATATAATAAAAATTATTAGTATTAATAATAAATATAAATTAACAATTATTAAAATATAGAGAAGAAGTTGTAAATATTAGTTAATTAATAATGTCAATTAAAATATTATTGTAATGTTTATTAGCGGGTTATAGTGTTTTATAGGGGTTAAGGGTGGGTAGTGTTTTAAAAATGTATTAAAAATATTCTAATAAAATTTTGATTTTGATTTAAAATTGAAATAAAATTTCGAATTTGAATAAAATAAATTTTGTGAAATTGTATATAAAAAAATTTAAAATATGTTTAATGTTTGCTAGTGTGTTATTGTGTATATAGTGGATAAGTGTGGATTAATAATGTATAATTAAATGTTATTGTTATTTTTAGTAGCGGGTTATAGTGTTTATAGGGGTTAAGGGCGGGTAGTGTTTTAAAAATATATTTAAAATATTTTAATAAAATATCGATTTTGATTTAAAATTGAAATAAAATTTCGAATTTGAATAAAATTTTCACAATTTTGCGAAATTGTATTAAAAATATTTAAATTATGTTTAATGTTTGCTAGTGTGTTATTGGGTATATTGTGTGTGTCTTGTAAAGCGCACTTCTACCCACACCGCAGGCCTCGTAGCGCTATAGACCGCTGGGGAACCCGTCCTGGCTTTCCCTGTGAGATAGTCCCTCCTGGGAGTCTCCAAGGTGAAACCAGGCATCCCCGACGTTTGTGAGGGGCCGTTGTGGAAATGAGGCAAGCTAATGCCCAGAGTTGCCGAGTGTGATCTCTGGTTGGAGTAGGCACCGATGCGAGAATTATCGAGTCCGCTGATCCTGGTCCAAGACCCTGCCGCGTCGGGAATCAAACCCTGGTCCCGGGCCATTCTCTGCTCTCGGGTCTGCCGCCGTGAGCCACACCACTCCATATAGTGGATAAGTGTGGATTAATAATGTATAATTCAATTGTATTGTAATGTTTATTAGCGGGTTATAGTGTTTATAGGGGTTAAGGGTGGGCAGTGTTTTAAAAATGTATTAAAAATATTTTAATAAAATTTCGATTTTGATTTAAAATTGAAATAAATTTCGAATTTGAATAAAATTTTCCAAAATTTGCGAAATTGTATTTAAAAATTATAAATGATGTTTAATGTTTGCTAGTGTGTTATTGGGTATATAGTGGATAAGTGTGGATTAATAATGTATAATAAAATTGTATTGTAATGTTTAGTAGGGGGTTATAGTGTTTATAGGGGTTAAGGGTGGGTAGTGTTTTAAAAATATTTTTAAAATATTATAATAAAATATCAAATTTGATTTAAAATTGAAATAAAATATCGAATTTGAATAAAATTTACTAAAATTAGCAAAATAGTATTTAAATTTTTTTAATGATGTTTACTGTTTGCTAGTGTGTTATTGTGTATATAGCGGATAAGTGTGTAAATTGTGTTAAATGGTATGTTTGTACATAATAAATATTTTAAGTAAATTAAATTAGTTCAGTGTCCAGCACTTTCCCTAATTAAATGGCGATTGGAGTTGGAATAGTAAATTAAATAGGTTCAGTGTCCAGCACCTACCCTAATTAAATGGTGATTGGAGTTGGAATTGTAAATTAAATATGTTCAGTGTCCAGCACCTACCCTAATTAAATGGTGATTGGAGTTGGAATAGTAAATTAAATAGGTTCAGTGTCCAGCACTTACCCTAATTAAATGCTGATTGGAGTTGGAATAGTAAATTAAATAGTTTCAGTGTCCACCATCTACCCTAATTAAATGTAGATTGGAGTTGGAATAGTAAATTAAATTGGTTCAGTGTCCAGCACTTACCCTTATTAAATGGTGATTGGAGTTGGAATAGTAAATTAAAAAAACTTCTGTGTCCAACATCTACCCTAATTAAATGTTGATTGGAGTTGGAATAGTCAATTAGATATTTTCAGTGTCCAGCACCTACCCTAATTAAATGTATATTGGAGTTGGAATAGTAAAATAAATAGGTACAGTGTCCAGCACCTACCCTAATTAAATGGTCATTGGAGTTGGAATAGTAAATTAAATAGCTTCAGTGTCCAGCACTTACTCTAATTAAATGGTGATTGGAGTTGGAATAGTAAAATAGATAGGTTCAGTGTCCAGCACCTACCCTAATTAAATGGTGATTGGAGTTGGAATAGTAAATTAAATAGGTTCAGTGTCCAGCAGTTACCCTAATTAAATGGTGATTGGAGTTGGAATAGTAAATTAGATAGGTTCCATGTCCAGCACCTACCCTAATTAAATGGTGATTGGAGTTGGAATAGTAAATTAAATAGGTTCAGTGTCCAGCACTTACCCTAATTAAATGGTGATTAGAGTTGGAATAGTAAATTAAATAGGTTCAGTGTCCAGCACTTACCTTAATTAAATGATGATTGGAGTTGGAATAGTAAATAAATAGGTTCAGTGTCCAGCACTTACCCTAATTAATTGTTTATTGGAGTTGGAATAGTAAATTAAATAGGTTCAGTGTCCAGCACTTACCCTAATTAAATGGTGATTGGAGTTGGAATAGTAAATTAAAAAACTTCCGTGTCCAACACCTACCCTAATTAAATGTTGATTGGAGTAGGAATAGTCAATTAGATATTTTCAGTGTCCAGCACCTACCCTAATTAAATGTATATTGGAGTTGGAATAGTAAATTAAATAGGTTCAGTGTCCAGCACCTACCCTAATTAAATGGTGATTGGAGTTGGAATAGTAAATTAAATAGCTTCAGTGTCCAGCACTTACCCTAATTATATGTTGATTGGAGTTGGAATAGTAAATTAGATAGGTTCAGTGTCCAGCACCTACCCAGATTAAATGTTGATTGGAGTTGGAATAGTAAATTAAATAGGTTCAGTGTCCAGCACCTACCCTAATTAAATGTAGATTGGAGTTGGAATAGTAAATTAAATAGGTTCAGTGTCCAGCACATACCCTAATTAAATGGTGATTGGAGTTGGAATAGTAAATTAAATAGCTTCAGTGTCCAACACCTACCCTAATTAAAAGTAGATTGGAGTAGGAATAGTCAATTAGATAGGTTCAGTGTCCAGCACCTACCCTAATAAAATATATATTGGAGTTGGAATAGTAAATTAAATAGGTTCAGTGTCCAGCACTTACCCTAATTAAATGGTGATTGGAGTTGGAATAGTAAATTAGATAGGTTCCATGTCTAGCACCTACCCTAATTAAATGGTGATTGGAGTTGGAATAGTAAATTAGATAGGTTCAGTGTCCAGCACCTACCCTAATTAAATGGTGATTGGAGTTGGAATAGTAAATTAAATAGGTTCAGTGTCCAGCACTTACCCTAATTAAATGTAGATTGGAGTTGGAATAGTCAATTAGATATTTTCAGTGTCCAGCACGTACCCTAATAAAATGTATATTGGAGTTGGAATAGTAAATTAAATAGGTTCAGTGTCCAGCACTTACCCTAATTAAATGGTGATTGGAGTTGGAATAGTAAATTAGATAGGTTCAGTGTCCAGCACCTACCCTAATTAAATGGAGATTGGAGTTGGAATAGTAAATTAAATAGGTTCAGTGTCCAGCGCTTACCCTAATTAAATGGTGATTGGAGTTGGAAAAGTAAATTAAATTGGTTCAGTGTCCAGCACTTACCCTAATTAAATGTTGATTGGAGTTGGAATAGTAAATTAAATAGGTTCAGTGTTCAGCACTTACCCTAATTAAATGGTGATTGGAGTTGGAATAGTAAATTAAATAGTTTCAGTGTCCAGCACTTACCCTAATTAAATGTAGATTGGAGTTGGAATAGTCAATTAGATATTTTCAGTGTCCAGCACGTACCCTAATAAAATGTATATTGGAGTTGGAATAGTAAATTAAATAGGTTCAGTGTCCAGCACTTACCCTAATTAAATGGTGATTGGAGTTGGAATAGTAAATTAGATAGGTTCAGTGTCCAGCACCTACCCTAATTAAATGGTGATTGGAGTTGGAATAGTAAATTAAATAGGTTCAGTGTCCAGCGCTTACCTTAATTAAATGGTGATTGGAGTTGGAAAAGTAAATTAAATTGGTTCAGTGTCCAGCACTTACCCTAATTAAATGTTGATTGGAGTTGGAATAGTAAATTAAATAGGTTCAGTGTCCACCATCTACCCTAATTAAATGTTGATTGGAGTTGGAATAGTAAATTAAATAGGTTCAGTGTCCAGCATTTACCCTAATTAAATGGTGATTGGATTTGGAATAGTAAATTAAATAGGTTCAGTGTACAGCATCTACCCTAATTAAATGCAGATTGGAGTTGGAATAGTTAATTATATAGGTTCAGTGTTCAGCATGTACTCTAATTACATGTGGTATATTTAAATAGATTGTACATTATATAAAAAAACATTTGTAATATTAATATAAATGAATTTGCAATAGCTACAAGATAAAAATCACACAGTTGTTTTTCAAACAAATCTTTATTTTTTTAACATCTCAAAATAAGGACAATATATATGTATTATAAAGCTATGTATAGTGTAATGAATACAAAATATAAGGACAATGTAGTTTGAAAAATCACATTTTTGAGTAGTTGTGTAGGAAAGTACATTTTATGTACAGAGAAAAAAATGTAGTTCAAGATCATGCAATGAATGCTACTATACATACATACATATAAAAAAAATTGACATCTTTTTAATAAATTATACATTTGTAATGAAATAAATGTATCTAATATTTACATATTATCCAGTGCAGTAGAAATGATGATATAAAAGAATGAATATTTTTAAAATATATTTGGATATTAATAATATTGAACATCATACCATTAACATCATTTTCAGGATATTTGTTAAGTATACAATATTTTTATTTAAAATTATTATTATTAATAAATAAGTTTTAATAATAATAATTTTAACATGTTAGTCATATTTTTTAAAAAGTAATACAGCAAAAACAGATAGTATATTAGACATTTTCCGCAGAATATTTTTCAATAAATATTACATTAAATATTAAAATGTATTAATATTTAATGTAATAAATATTAAAAGTATGAAATAAATACATTAGTTATATTAAAAAATACATATATATTTAAACATGTTGCAAAGTATTTTTTAACAACTATACATAATTTTTAGCAGTAAAAAAAATGTTTTTGGCATTTATAGCACTATTTTTAACAGTATTGTATAATTTGGGTCTTTTATTTTGTAACCGCTCATTGTCTTTTTGGGTCATTTTGAGAGAGTGAAGGTCGCGGTTGGAAGCAGCTTCACGTCTGAGCAGGTAAGAGTCTATTTTGATATATTTGAACTATTTTATCTAACTTTTGAAGGTAGTCGTTTGTTATTTAGGGGTTGTGGATTACTGTATGAGTATTTAGATAGTATGGAGTTGACTCGATACGTATTTCGGTTATCGAGGCTTTTTGTTCTTTGAAGTAGTTGGAGTTAGTGAGTTTGTGCTAGAATTTGGCTATTTTATAAAAATGCAAGTATGTAATGTTTATATTATATGCTATTTTGCTAAGTGTTATGTGGGTGGGATTGTTTAATGTTTTTTTCATGGTATTTGGAAACAGCTATTTCCGTTTCCGAGCTGTGATTATTTTTTTATCAAAGGAAGTGTGTTTCAGTTGTTTGAACTGAGATGTATAGCATACTTCCTTTATTTTTCGGGTTTCCTGGACCGTTTCTTACATTTGTAGAATATTTTTGGGTTTTTTAATGGATTTTGAACACTGAATTTATTTGGATGATGGATACATTTTGCACAGTTGTATTTTTACATTTTCAAGGGATTTTTTACTTCATTTTTTGAGAATTTCTCACTACATGGATTGTAATGGATTATTGGTTATGATGTTGTTGTGCAAGGTAAGTGAATAATTTTTAATATTTATTTGGGGTGGGAAAAGTGTTTTTATGAAATGTATTTAATATACTGACATAATTATTTTGTCTATTTATAATTAATAAAAAATATATATTAGACAAAATAATTAAATAATTGTTATATTATAATATGTGTGGTTGCATATTTAGGGATATTTGCGGATTTTGACCCTTTTATTTAGTTAGTATTGTTAGTTTAATGTTTTGGCTATCATTTTTAAGTATTCTAGTCCTCTTGTTGTAGGGTAAAGTTGTACTTGCTGTTGTAAATATTGATACATTTGAGCAGTTTGTCTTGAGAGTTTGGGTTTTAGTTGTAAAACAGATTGCTCCATTCTTAATTCTTGAAAACTTTGCTCTTTTTGGATTGCTGTGAGGAGTTTGTGTAATGTGGGAGTTGTACGTCCAGTAGAAGATAGGAAGGCATTATGCCAACCTTCAACAGCGTTGTTTGTTTTGGCTTCTTGGTTTAGGGTTGGTAGGTATACATTCCACCAGGGAATTAAGAATTTAGGTTGGGGTCTGTGGCCTGACCTGTGTAGTCTCCCTACCCAGTTGTCCTCAAAGTAATCCAAAAGTGGGGCAAGTTTTTGCTCGTTTTGTGTGTAGAAAGGACTTTCAATTAATAGATTATAATGTTCAGCCACGTCAGTTATTGGCACATATGCCAGAGCTATTAGGTGTTTAATTTGGTATGCAAAGGTAATATTGGTTGCATACTCAACACTAAGTGCAGATTTTTGTAAATATCTCCATAGACATTGGTTAAAATGAAAATAACATCCCTGAATGGATGTGTGTGGATAATTTCTAAGAATGGAATTAATCATAGCTTGTTCGAAGTCTATTATTATTTTTAGTGGAAAGTAGTCTGACGTTTGTTCTTTTATTTTGTGCAATATTTCAGTATAAGTTGCTGTTTGTTTGTTTGGTAACAACCAGTAGATGAATGGGATACAGGTATTATGATATTGCCCATGTATTGTATACAATTGGTAGAATGGTTTTGGGCATATGGAAAAAGTGCCATCCATCATCCATGTTTGACTTTCTTTTAATTTTTTAAGGTTGTTATTTGTGGCAAACATGATTATTCTTTTCTCTTTGCTATGATTATCATAAAAGATAAATGGTTCGTCATTATGTGTGATGGCAAGGTCAGGTGGAATAATGACTTCCCCAAAAGTTGTAGGTATTGGTATAGTGGGTCTACTAGATTTTTTGGTCCTAGCTATGGTTCTTTTGATTGAAGTAATTGATGGTAACTGACCTCTTGCTTCTCTGGGTACTCTAGGTAGTAATTCTTTCAGAATTACGCTGCTTGGTAGGTCAGATGTGCTACTTAATTCTTTTATATTTTCGAGAGTGGATCTAACCTCGATTTCAGAGATGTTTGGTGGATGGTTATGTTCAGTAGTATTAATAACACTTGTTTCTCTGGTTGTAGCACGCCCATAGCATTTATTAGAGTAATACTTAGTACATTTTCAGTTAACTTTAAGGTCTTTTTGTTTCTCCTGAGTATAAGTATAACCCATATAGCATAATAAAAATTTTCCTTTCAGAGATGTAATAAATCTTGCATCTTCTGTCATTCTTGTGTTCTTTTATCTAGAAAAGTTATTTTAAAAATATTAGGAAAATGTGTAATGTTATAATTATTTTAAATAAAGCATGTACCATTTGTAGTTTCTTACTTACGAACAGTAAAGTAGTAGCTTTAGAAAGTAGGTGTATTTTCAGTCAGATGGTGTTCTAGTGTTTGTAGGTCTGTAGAAAAAAAGTAAAGTCGGTTATAGGATTTGTTTAATTGTGTATTTTGGTTAGACATTTGCTAGTGTGTAACCTTTCATAATGAGTAAGTTACTTTTTAGGGATTACAAAAGAGAACATTTTAAGAAAATACTAACAGAAGTACTAACAAAGTGAAGTCTTAACATTGTACAATCTATTGAGCATACAATGAGTATATATGTTTGCATTTTGTACTTACCAAGTGTTTAGGATTAGTTGCTGAAGTCTGTTCTTGGATTCGGTTTTTCTGCTTTTTGTAGTTCTGTTGTCTGTTTTGAGAAAAATTTATAGTAAATTAACAAAGGTTGTGTATGTGGAAAAACTAAGTGACATTTTTTACCAAAGCAGTGTTAATTATTTGGTGAAAAGAACCTGGGATAACAAATTTCTTATGAGTTAAAACAGAAGAAACATATTAGAAAACATTTATTCTTTAAACTATTTGTCTAATGGTTTTAAGATAAAAGAAGATTTAGGTAGATACCTTTTTTATAGATAATGTGTTGATTTTCTTGAAGACAATGTTCAACTTTATTTTTTAGTAGAGTCTGTTGTAGGAAAAAGTAGATAGAGAGCCAACATTTTAGTGTTAAAAAGTAGTATATAAGTAATAGGTTACAAAACATTAAAAATATGTACCAGAGCTATATGAATACTTACTTGTAGTATTTAGTAGTATTTTCATGCACAGAAGAATATAGAGGGTGCTCCAAAAACTCGCAGTATGTCGTCACGCTGAATCTTGCCTGCAGGTTTTAGGGATAATTGTGAATGGTTTATATAGGGTATGCTTAATTAGTGTTTAAATCTGATTGGTCACATATGTTCAGAAGAGTTACCATTGGTTAGTTTGAATTTTTTTAAGTAAAATAATTAAATTATATGTTACTTAATGGTTTATATAGAGGAATAGTGAAATAGTATGTATTTAGTAAAAAACGCTTTTAACTACATATTGATGTTAAAATAGTTTAATAATAGGGAAACAATTGTATGTCTAAAAAGAGAGTTTATATAAATATAGTAAGAACAAAATTAAAAATAAATGTTAGTAAATGGATATATCAGTTAATAAACGTATGCGAAATAATTTAAATATATTTATATGTGTGTATTAGTAAGAGTGTTGATGTGTATGGGTTATATAAGAAAAATAGACTTATTTAAAGCTATCGATATTTTTAGAGAGACGAAATAAGTGCAGTCGATATTATAGTTATCGATATTTTTGTAGAGTACTATATGTAGTACTGAGTGTCGATATAATGTTAGTCGATAATTGTAGTATCGATATTTGTGTAGTCAATATTTTTGTGCATCGATATTGTGGGGTCGATATTTTAGTAAATTTAATGTAAAGTATAGGGAGTCGATATTATTGATATTGATGTTTGAGACTCGATGTTAGTGTAGGTCGATTTTAGTGAAATCGAAATTCTGTCAGTGATTCGGCGCTATACCTAAACAGGGCAAAGACAAGAAGAAGGGCAACATCATAAAACCCCAAAACATACCTAAAAACAAGAAGGGGGCAACTACCCCATTGCCGTTGGGTGCCCTAAGTGATTCTATCACTTCACTTACCAATACATCAGAGCCTTCGGCAAATCTCATAACTACCATCAAGGAGGGTGGCATTTGTATTTCATGTACTGCTAAGTCCCAGCTTTTAGTAAACATCAGGGAACTACTAAAGCACTTCTTGCAACCGCTGGAACGGAGTATTATGTCAATCGAAAAACAACTAGCAATACTATCCCAGAAGCCCTCGCTTCAATATAGTTTGGGTCAAACCAATCCTGGGGCAGGCCCAATCAATCCCTCCAGAGCAGGAACACAAGGGGTTCCTTCAGTTGAGGGAGCCAAATATTCTAAGACGGCAAAAGCCCAACCTATCCAAACTAAGCCTAAAAAACCAGAAACACCTACATTTCCTGGGAGTGGGTTCGTGGCCGAGTCCACGGTTACCAATTCTTCTACTCGGCCTACCATCTCCCAGCCTACCCCCACCCAGTCAAATACTAACAAGGGATCAACCCATCCCCTGGACCAAAGGCCAATTCCACCATCAATGCCCCAGCACCCCTCATCGAACCCCTCATCGAATCGACCAGATGAGGGAAAGAGGGATTCCAAGCCCAAACGTCCTGTTCACTTACCCCTGGAAGCATCCACCTACACTGTTATTCTTACTGGGGTTCCGGAATTGCTTATAGACAAAGGGGAGTCATCCTGGTCCCTTAGGAATAAAGTCTCACAGTGGCTTAGTTTAAACAGGCCCCTACAACCACCCCATACAAGCCGTATTTCAGCAGCACGTAGAGTCTCGTGGATCAGGGCCGAACCCAAAAGTATTCAGGGTGACTGCATCAATGTAACCTGTGATGACCCTGATATTGTGGACCATATTTGTTCTTGGCCTGCTTTGGACAAGAAAGGGGGGATAGATGCTTATCACCTTTCCTTTTTTTATCCACACAGGCGTAGTCACCAATACCCGACAGTCCCAAAATGGGCGCAACCTTCTGAACGCCAGCAGCTGATGGCCCCAAACTGGGTGCCACCACCAGTGCGTCAGCACCCGATGGCTCCAAGTTGGGGACATCCACCTGAGCGCCAGTACCCGATAGTTCCAAACTGGACGCAACCTCCTGAGCGCCAGTATCCATTGGCTCCAAACTGGGTGCCACCATCTGAGCGCCCTTGGAGCTATGCGGGTTCCTGGCATACCCAGGGGAACAGGAGTAGAGACTGGGAACATCATCCACGATACCCCAGTAGTGACCACCATATAACCGGGGGGTGGAGAGGCATTCCGGTTAGCAACAGATACAATTGCCTGGACATGGTTGATTGACCGCTAGCTATTCCCTACAGCAACAACACGCCCAGGTGTATCCGGGGTATTTTATCGGAAATCCCTATAGAATCAAATCCATCTAATGACCCAAACATCATTATACAGACAGTGGGCATCACAAACCAAGATAGTATATCTGATATAGAAGAAGCTCCATTAGTGGACCAACAGGAGCCTTTGGTAGTGTCCACAGGCGTGAAGTTGGGAGCCCCTGATATAGTGACTGACCAGCAACTAGAAAGCGTTACGTTAACCCCAGCTGTAGCTGCAGGGTATACTTTTTTTTACCTGGAATACAGCCGGCATCCCAGGTAAACTGAATACCCCTTTTTGGAACGAGTTCATTGGGGCCGGTCATGACATAATCTGTCTTCAAGAAACATGGTGCCAAGAACCTATCTACGTAGAAGGCTACTCATCTTTTAGTCTAAATGCTTCTAATTCCTGATCAGGCAGAGCTAAGGGGGGCCTGGTTCTATTAATTTCCAATGACTTGACCAATTTTAAAATTATAAAATACAGTAGGAACACACAGTCAGGTGTTATGGTTGGAATCTGACAAGAGTAGAGATCTAATTCTTGTTAATTTCTACAATAATAATTTTGACGCCACCAGGGGAAATATCCTATTCGCACTGGAAAGCGAAATTAAAAGGTTATTGGCATCATCATGTAAATTGGCATCCATCCTATGGGCTGGCGACTTCAACATCCAGTTATGTCCTTTAGCTTGGGGCAACCCTTGTGGCTTTAGAAAAGAGATGGGTAACGGTGGTGTGGTAGACAGTTCGGATTGTTTGCATTTTCCACATTGTAACTATGGCACGATATTAAACACACTATTAGTCAAATTAGACCTAGATCTGCTTAGCTGCAATAAAAATAAGTCTAATTTCACCTGCCCCACATTCACTGGTAGAAATGCCAACACCAATATAGATCACATTCTGCTGTCCAATGATAGTGAATATACCAATTTGTGGGTCAGGGAAGAAATCCTCAGTGACCATAATAGTATTTCCTTGATTCTACTGGGATGGGGCACAAAGACTCCCACTAAGCAATCCTGTGCCACGGACATAGTCCCTACGAGACCGAACGGACCAAGGATCAAATGGGCCGGAATTGATCCAGCGAAAAAACAAAAGGAGGTAGTGGATGGATGTAGTAACGAAATTTCCTACTGTTTGGGAGATGTCATCGATCCTTCAACCTTACTCTCGTGCTTCATTAGGATGAATATAAACATCGAAGGGATCTTCACAAAGAAACAATCTAAAACCAAAGTTACCAGGATGGGTTGGTTTGATAAACCCTGCTCCTCGTCCCTCCGCGAACTTAAAAAAGCACTAAGTAACAAACCCCGCAATACTATCAGCATCAAAATACTGCGTGCTAATTATAAGGAGGCGTTTTCAAACAGGAAAAAGGTTCTGCAAGAAGAAGCATGGCATAACCTAAACTCAGCAGCAGAAACTTCAAACAGTAAACTCTATTGGGAAACCATCAACAGTCCTTTTCTAAACACTGATGGCATTCCGGAACTAACATCCTACGTTGCATCTAATGCCTGGATAGTACACTTCTCCAACATTTTTAATCCTGAGGGGAAGGCCCTAGAAACCCAGGTTATTCAAGATTCTGTTTGGCTGTCTTTACCATTAGGTATAAGTTTGGACGAGGTCTATGAAGGCCTGCTCAACAGTAAAGGTGGAAAGGCTCCGCGTCCGGACGGAGTACCTATAGACTTATTGAAAACCAAAATGGACTTGTGGGCACCTATCTTAGTGAGGGTTTTCAATGCAGCAGCTGAGGGCCACCTCCCACCATCCTGGGGACAGTCGGTTATTATACCGTTATTCAAAAAAGGCAGTAAATCGGAAGCGTGCAATTACCGCCCTATTTCTTTGCTGGATGCATCGGTCAAGGTAATGAGTCGCATCATGCTGAAGAGACTGGAAGATTGGGCAAATGATAAGGCCATTTTAACTAATGCCCAATACGGATTCAGAAAAGGCATGGGGACACTAGAACAATGTGTAAACCTTGAGCTGTTAATCAACAAATATACGGAAGTCAAGACTGGTAGCTTGTTTCTTTGCTTTGCGGACCTGAGCAGCGCGTTCGATCTGGTTGATCACTCTATACTATGGCAGGTCCTGATAGACCTGGGCGCACCGAAGGAGATTGTTCATTTTTTGGCCAGGCTATACGAGAGGTTGTCTTGTAAGGTTCGATACGGCCCCCTAGGCGAATGCACCCCTTACTTTAAAGTTTCTAGAGGCATTCGTCAGGGTTGCGTACTGGCTCCTCTTTTATTTTCTCTTTTCATCAACCAAATAGACTCCATTTTGTGCCAGGTCCCCGCAGATGCACCTTTGATAGGAGGAAACCCGGTCCCAATCCTATTGTATGCGGACGACGCTGTGCTACTGTCCCGCACACAGATTGGTTTGCAGCGTCTAATTGACAGCTTCATGTTGTTTATCGAAAGCAGGAGACTACTGGTAAATAAAACCAAAACTTTCATAATGACTTGTGGGATGAAAGCCAAGAAGGCAAAATCCAGTTTCTTCATTGACAAAGTTAAAATGACCCAAGTCAAAACCTTCTGCTACCTGGGCATCACCTATGCAAGTAACGGGCTATGGCAATCTGAATTTGACAACATCAGTCTAAAAACGGTGAGGTCTACTAATAGTATATTTAAATTTACTTCCAAACTTGGGGTGAGGAGTATCAAGGACATGATGAACATTTACAATGTAAAGTGCGTTACATCAGCGTTGTATGGTGCGGGGGTATGGGGATATTGCATTGGTTCTTCCATACAGAGAGATGAAAATAAGTTCTTGAGAAAACTACTATGTGTACCGACTTCGGCATCAGTAGAACTGATTCATGAAGAAGTCGGAATCAATCGCATCTTGGACCTAGCTGCATTACGCCCCCTGCTGTTATGGCACTCAATCTGGGCCAAAACTGAAACATTATTTACCCAGGAGATAATCCTTGATTGGCTCAGGCTGGACCACTCCCCATGTATCAAGTGGATCAAGTATATACACTACTGGTTTCATCTTTTATTTCAGATTGATATACTCCTCGACCCTAAATCTGTTGTTTCTATTTCTAAAAAAGATATAAAAAACCGGTTTCTAAGCCATAAGAAGGAGTGTCACGACAGGGTGTCTGGAGCACTACAATCTGTGATGTTTTATCGGGACTGTAATTTAAACCCCGGTTTCCAACTTTACCTTTCTGGTGTTACACGCAACTCTCACCGGTTTGTTCTAACGCGGTTAAGGTTGGGAATCGTACATCACCTCGTTGCATTCCCCACAATGAAAGCCAGATCTGATACCGCATGTCCTTATGATAACACTTCACGCCAGAGTTGTTGTCATTTGTTACTATTTTATAAATGTTATCATTCTTACAGGGTATTATATTTAAAACCCATCTTTTTAAAAAACAATGTTCGTTCTACGAAGAACGCTCTACAACATTTATGCTCTCTAAAGGATCTGGATATCTGTTTTTTTGTAGCATCATATATACTAACATGTACAGCTGCCAGGAAAGCCATAGTTCTCTGATAGATATGATGTGTTTTGTTACTAAACTTGGCTTCCTGTCTGTGGATTGGTTCGTATATCTGTATGCATTCTAAATGAACTTTGTCCATATCAGGACACAGACTGGGCATCATCCACATCCTAATTTTTTTTATGGTTATTTTGCGTTTTTAAAAACATTTTGTTTATTTTGCTTTTTAGTCTTAGCACTTTGATGAAATCATAGGAATTAATGTAATCTGTTTGCTCTGCTTGTATGGTTTGTTTTACAAATCAAATAAAAGCTTTTGAATGAGTATCCTTGTGTAGCATACCTGGTGTTCATGCAAAACGCTCCAATACCTTCGGGTCGAGTTCGCGTTATATAAAATAAAAATAGCAACTACTCCAAGTCGTAATTTTGTGAACTGACTTTATACTGCATTAGTTGGTTCACAAAATTCCTTGTCAATTGCAAAAAGTTGGTGTGCAATTTAGAACCACTTTTTACGAATGGAAATTTCATACATCAGGCCCTCAGATTGTAATTTCCACCCCTCATTAACCTAAAATCTACCAATCGGAATCTTCTATGCACACTGTACAGCATCGTGCTTCGAGTTCCTTTTTAGAGGATATGAAGCATGCCACTGACAGAGTGGGTGAGGGTTTTCAAAACAGAACATAATAGTTCTTCCACAGGCCATACCACCAGCATTTGGATTTAGAAACCACAGTTGTTGATGGGTATAGGATAGCTTGGTGTGTTGATGTGAAGAAGTAGAGAGATAACATCCTTATATCCACTACAAAGATATCTCTCTCTCCCGCTCGATCATACTTTATCAGTCTGGGGAAATATGGTGTGCAGGAGAGGATTTTAAAGACCGTTCTAAAGAATCATCTACTTCACGAAAGCAGAAACTGAACCTGATCTCACACAACTCTTAAAATTTGTAAATGTGTGAATATATCAGCATGTTTCTATTTATTTATAGAAATATAGTAAGGTATACATCTGTCTTTACTATTAAATTTCCTACATAACTGTGCTGTTCATCAGTGCTTTAAATGGGAAAAAATAAGTGCAGGTACTCATTAAAGTGTGATATGGGTGTGGCTAGTGGCGGGGGTTAGAGGCGGAGTTAGACATGATACAAAAACACTTCTATTGAGTATTCATGTTGTCCTTGCATTGCCCTAGATAGTGGTCCCAAACTTTCCATTGTGCAGATTAACAAATAAATCCCTGAATGAGCCAAACCATCAACAGTACTTTTAGCACTTTCAGGCTAATAATCAATGTGCTCTAAGACGAGAGAGACTGGCACTTATACCTGTTGCAGGACAGAACAAATCATTTATCAATCCAAACAAAATGTGTTAACTCGTCATACAAAATGAAGGTGAACTACCAAATGTTCATATTTTTTTGTTTTGTAATATTTGCAGCTTCTTAATATCATAATATTTGTAACGTTCCTACTTGCTTGCATCTGGTGCAATGCTTATATATACAAGAGTGCACACACACAAACAAGCATTCCATGCATTTCTTTTCAAATACCTCCTGATTCTGCTCCTCTCAAACACATACTCTCTGATTTCACATCTCTAACCTCCAGATCCCTACTGCACTCACCTCTCCCCGGTTTGTAGCTAATTCTGTCCCATTCTCATTACCCCAATTGTATCCTATCACTCTCTCTCTCATCACTCTTTCTATGTCTAATCTGCCCTCTTCACGCCTCTCTACCTCTTTCCATAACCGCCTGGATGTCTTCCATATCTCTGTCTGCGCTTACTCCTTCTGCCTCTCTACCTTTGCCTACTTTAAACTCTCTCCTCCTCCCCCCTCACTCTTCACCTTCATTCACTCCCATTTCCCCTCCTCTCCCTCTCCCTCAGCAGAAGGCCTACGGCTGCAGACCTTGCAGTGGCAGACAGGGAACACTCTAGGGTCCAGAGTCCAGCAGGGTAGAGGGCAGTGGAAGAACAATACTGACCACCAAAGGGAAGATCAGTTGACCTCCCCCACCTCACCTGGACCCCAGGAGGCTACTTAAGCCATCTTCATCACCTCCTCCCCGCCCATCATGGACTTAATGTCCCAACGGGCGGTGCGAATGATAGACTCCAGTGGGAGGCCAAGGGGTGAAAATGGACCCAGCATCGATGCCTGGCAAGGAGAGGCTCCATCTGGGTAGGAAGTGAGAAGATGCCCTCTTTCACCTGCAGCAGGCCTCCAATGGGCCGTTCAGGCCCCATCGGGCTGCTTGCCACAGCCGAATAATACGTACAGCATGTCCAGCATGCTACCAAACAAACGGCACGCAGCTGGCCCTCGGGCACCAGTCCTTATTAATCCAACCCTGAGTACCGGTACTCTCCTTGACAGTGGAGAAGTGCTGGTACTCAGATCGGTAAATTTAAGAAGTGCCGGTACGCAATCACTCACTTAGGATTATTTTAACCATCTCTTCTGTCTATTATCATGCTAGGTACCAATTATGTTCTAATACACACTAATTCTCTGTATGGGATTGCCAGCATCAATTAATAAAGACAAATATTTATTTATGAGGCTCTATATAGATGTTGAAAAGCAGCATCGATGAGAATAAACCGAGGGGCACTCTGCGGTGCATGGAAAGAGGAGTACATTTTGAGGGTTCAATTAGATGAATTGAGGGCACTTTAATAGCGCACTGCACAAAAAAGCGACTTCACATGCAGGTCATCTCATTACTGGTAAATCCAGCTGGCGAGGGAGTAGACATTTTTGATTTGTCACAAGATGGATCCGGCTTGAGGTTCTGCAATGAGTTCAAGATGTCTAAAATCATAAATGCAGACATTTGCTTACTGAACTGTAAACACCCAAAGAGAGATGGAAGGGTTTGTGGCATCAATGCATACCTATGAGAAAGTGTGGGCATTTACCTGACAGTGCTGGATTTACCGGTTTGTGTGCTTGATCCGTTTTCAATACAGACTCAGTATAGGTTTTTATTGCTCTAGCAGTACAGCTACATTTTCTCAATCCTTTGACTGGTCTGATTCTGCATTTTGGGGAGACTTTCAGATTGTCCTCTAACCAGACATGTGATGTATTTTGGAAGACAGCACTCAGCACTGAAAATAACATTATAAGAGAGGTTGGAAAAGGGATTCCACTCTGGAAAAGTGGTGTAAAATTGTATAATTTAGTGAGATTGTAATGTATAAACAACATTTTTAGTGGATGAATTCGTCTACGCTCAAGTATTTTTTGGGGGAAATGCTTTATTTAAAGCACAACCAGCCAGTAAAAGTAGTTGAAATCTGATTGAATTTTACAGGGTGGTTGTTTCCATGGCATTCTGGGAAATGTGTCTGAAAAGGTACATTTGCAAGCACACTTGACCAGTGATTCCCGGTCAAACTCAGGATATTTTGGGAGAATTAGGGAACTGGTATGTTCAAAAAAACATTAAGTTTGCTACATTTGGGAATACTGAACAGAACCTAGCTGCACTTTTACAGCGGGGTTTAAGAGCTTTCTATGAGAACATTTTGGGGAAAGAAAGTGTCAGATAGTACGTTTTACAGCACATAGGGACAACAATATTTGACAAAGCTGAGAATCACGCAAATACAATTTTACAGGAGCTTGATGGGCGTCCCTCAGAAAATTTAAAGATAATATATGGCAGTAGGTGAATTTCTAACCTCATTTTGCCAAAATTAACTGTGGATCATACCATCTGCAGAGTGGTTGTAGAGCAGTACAAAAAAATATGAAGATAGCTCAACCACCAATGAAAGGAAAAATCCATACTCCTTTCCACATGCTGTACGCTCAGCGTGCAATCCTTTTCTAGTGAAGACCTCTAGGCAGGTTTATCCCATTGCTATGAAACACACTAAATGTGATGGAGTTATGTATACTTTTCCTACACCCTTTTTGCGTCCAGTACCAAAACTGTTCGTTGTAAATATGAATAACATCTAATAGGACAGCACCAACATCTCTCAGCATTCATGACAAAAGTTTAACCGCTGAACTGCGGCGGCAATTCTGCTGCAGTGCGGCGGTTTGATTAGGTGGGCGGGCCGCGTCGCCCAACGGACGTGCGCAGCACTATGAAGGTAGTGCCTGGGACGGCCGTTGGCCGATGGGCGCATGGAAGGGGTTACAAGGACACAAGCTACACTTATCAGCAGGGCTTCCACGCCTTAAATGGTGTGCTATCAACACTTTTTAGGACAGCTACTAGACTTTTATGGAAAGAGCACAAGACCTACTAACATTTCACAGTAGGAATTTGGTGTCCTAATTCACATCAAGGATGATAGCTGGGTTAAAGTTTCAAGATTTTCAAGCAAATAATGGGGGAGAAGGAAAACTGAACTAAATTGATTTTTAAAATCGCAGTTCTCTTCCAAAGAAGGCCTTATCCCGCCACCAAGGGTCAGACAGCCTCTGCTCCTGTGTCTTTTAACTTTCAGCTCTAGGATCTCATCCTTCTACTGCCATTAACCCTCTAACCTATGCCCTGGAAGTAGACACTTCCCTGCCTATGGGCCCCACATTATATACACCTCTGGACTGCTTCCAGCCCCTTCACCTAAAACTTCTAGCACTTTGTTAGAGTGCCTAGCAAAATGGTCACATATTATCAGCACCGCTATAGTGCCCGATGGCTCTGGCTTCGCAACGCCTGCAAAGTCAACAAGGTTTTCAGCAATATTTACTTTCTCCAATAAGGTGAATACATACATATACACCATGTAATTCCTCTTAAAACTAATTCAACCGTGTTTCACTCACATCACTTCTCACGATTTTTAAAGGGATTACCGAACTGAAGTCCATAATGTCGATTTCTTCAAATAATTATAATATTCATTTATACATACTCTACAGAAAGTCCAAAGGTCTTCGCTTTACCACTGTTTGTTACATTCTTTAAATGCTGTACAATCTCATAATATACTTGGCTGTACCCTCCTCTAATACTTGGTGTCATGCTCCCTCTAATGCAAGGTATCCTCTGGTTTTAGTCATGTTGGAAAATATACGAATCTCAAACGTTTGTGTGAATTCGGGGGCGACAAACATTTGATGGGCCTCTCTGCTCCAAGGAGCATCTCATAATAATATTAACTTCGTCACCACATAGTGGTGTTGCACATTAGCTGCACCAAGAAGGAATTTGACAGGCCTTCTGTTTTATTATTTAAAAATAAGTTGTAACAGATCAGCTGGGTCCCAAAATGGACAGGACATGAGGTAAAAAAACGTAGTTACCTTGTGACGACACTGAGTAATTTGGAATCAATGGAGCTACTGAAAAGGATCACACACAATGCATTAAGAGAGACACACACAAACATATGCACACATATAATCACTGCATGTATGCGTTCACACATGCAGAGCACTCAGGCACACAAACCTCCAAACAAAACATACACACACACATTTATAGAAACAGGTATATTATGGAGATTAAAGGTTATTTTGCTCAGTAAAACCATAACATCCCTAGTGATAGCCAGCCGGTTTGACCCAATGAAGCTTCAACTAGGGGTCGCAAGGGTTCTAGAGCACCAAGTCACAAAATGCGGTGGGGATTCCGTGAAGAGATCCAGCAATCAGCCAGCCCCCAAGCTCCCAGCTCAAGGCTTCGTGGACTAAACTAAAAGGTATTTCTATAAATCTTTGGCCCGCCTGTAGCTGGAGTAGACATAGCCTGTATAGGAACTAGAAATACTCCCAAACTCCTTACGTGCTCCTTTTCCTATCGCACATGACACCAGAGCTTAAAATAACCCTTTGTATTGGATGCTCCAGAAATTAACAGGGAAAACGCAGGAGTTTTGTAGCAGGGAGAACGAGAACCAATCAGCAATCCGCGTACATCAGCCCAAAAAACATGAGCCTGTCAACGCAAGAATAGAGGGGCGAGGACAGGACGGAATGCTCAGAGGACAGGGCAGACAGAAAGAGCAGGCATGAGGTAAACACATGTATTGAACGCTCCGACAGACTGACCTGCTGCTGAAGACGGACAGTCGTCTCTGGCCTCTATGATGCCTCACCTCACTGGTCACGCGGCACCAGCGCTTTCACCAGACGAGCCCCACCCTAAGGTTAAAGACCGCGCCGCCGCGGACGCTGGGACATCTTCCCGCCTGCACCAATAAGAAGAGTAAGTGAAAAAGGAGAGGTACCCCTTAACAAAAGTCAAGGGAAATAGGGTTCACCAACCAATATAAAACAACGATTCCCTTGAGCAAGGTCATGTACATAAGCACCATAAGTGGAAAAAAGCAATAACTATAACAAGTAAATCTAGAGTAAAAAACTGACAAAATTTATTGTATACAGTAAAGTTAAAAAAGCAGAAAACATAGTAAGCAGCCCGGGACAAGGGCGGGACCGTCTGTGGCCGTCAGAGGCCAAAGGCGGCCGGGCTGGGCCTACTCCCTTTCATCGAGATTGCGGTGCAACGGTACTGACAATACCGCGTTTTTTTGACTTCGATCATAGATTTCATATGCTTATTCGTATCAAATTAGCCACAGTAGTGTTGCCACTGTTTGTATATTTAGGTTCCTGTTACCCTGGTATCTTGACCTGTTTGTGCGACTAAAATGTCATCTCTCGAAGTAAATACCATGTCAGGAACTGTTGGGTCTCCCATTTTAGGCCCTCTGGATAAATTCTTTGCTAAAATTAAGAGTGAAGTTGACAGGGAGCTCACACTCGCTGAGAAGCGTGCTGGGCGACGCCTCTCCATTGAGTTGCTAAAACAAAGACCCCTTCCGCCCCCGGATGTAGCTACAGGCACCCCAACAGACTTAACTAAATCCAAAGAACATGATAGCGAGTCTTTTAACACAGAGGATATTCCACTTATCTTTCAGACCAAGTATCCTGACCAAAATGATACCATAATTAACCCTGACCCTACCCCCTCTGAGTCTATTGATAACCAGATAATTGACTTAAGCACTCCCCTTAACGATTTAGCCCCCCTTCACGACATAAATGTACCTTCCCCTATATTTACACCATTGGGGTCCGACCAACATCCCCTTAGTATACCTGTTGGAAGGCCTAAAAAATCACCCACTAAGGAAACCAATAAGCGTTCCATCAGTACCTCTGGTTCTCCGCCGAGGAAGAGAAGAAGGAAGGGAGCACTTAAAAAGGGAAACAGACCTTCCATCAATCCCACGTACACCCCGCACACGATTCCCCAAAATGTAGGGAAAGCTGACTCAACAGGGCACTTGATTGCCAAATCGATATCTGTTCCCAGCTATGAAGGGTTATTAAACGATATCGATCGCCTTATAAAGGCATTAATACTTCCACTCACCGAAAGGGTCATAAGGCTAGGGGAAAAAGTTGATCAGATCCTCCAAGGGCAAAAGGATATACCATGCCACAAACCTGAGGAACGAAGAAACGTAAACCAGTTTATTAAACAACCACATATTGAACCATCAAAGCCATTCACTGGTACTCCTACAACAACTATAAAGCCCGCAGCAGGGACCTCCAAACCAGTGCTGGACAGTAAATCTCTCAATAAATTCTCTTCAGCCACTGACACTATCAACAAAGATACGCCCCATTCTATCACAGGGACTCAAAAAAGATGCTCTAATATTAAAAATCCTTTAGGCAAATCAACCCCCGCACTCAAAACAAGATCAAGAAATGTCGCTGATTTACCCCCAGAATGCCTAAATTGCGTCATCGTCTTCACAGGTGTCTCGCCCTCGCCAGATGGTAACCTAGAAAATCATTCTAACCTCAAAAATAAGGTTATCTACTGGCTGCGGAAAAACAGACCACTTCCAACACACCTAAACGGTGACATCGTCTCGGTTAGGCGATGCAAGTGGGTGGGTTCTAGACCTAAGGACATCGAAGGTGATGTGATTATCGTCAATTTTAAAGACCACAGACTGGTCACATACATCACCGATTGGTTCCCTGGGAAGGGTGAGGGGGGGGATTGCCACGCATAACCTGAGCTATTTTTACCCGGAAGCTCTCATGAAGCCCCCACCCCCTAACAACTTACCTACGAGTAAGAGAAATCATCGCTTTATAAATAAATGGAGACCTGAAGGCCCCTATGGACCTACTCTAGCCTTGAATTCAGTCCATAGACATCACAATGGAAATGACTCTCCCTTCTTTTAACCAATGCCCACCCTTCATCAACCTAAGAGCTATAGACCACATGTACCCTACAGACCAGATTCATTGATGAACCCGGGGGCCCATGACTTTTACAATAGCACTAGCGATCTCTGTTTTGCATCCAGGCCGCCTAACCAACCCCTGCCTAATTACAACAATCCTTTTTCCTATAAACACTGGGACAATTTTCAATCCTATAATCCCAAGGACTCTTGGAACATACCGTTGACTAATTTATTCCATCCTTTCTCCGGACTGGATGAGAATGAATGACTCAATGTGACAGGCACAAGGGAAAAGCTGCTCGGTGGGTATCGGATGTGTGAATGTACCACCGTCCAAAATGTATTATCTAGTACGTTAAAGGAGCTACAGGACAACATGATAGCTGGGGAAATTTCACCAAGTTTTGTTCCGGACCCTAATTCTGCCCCATATCATACCCAATCAAACTGCCATGACTGTAGTTCTGCCATTCCCACGACCACAGTGGCCACCCCAACTATATTTCTCCCACTACCGCGGAATCCTGTAGTGAACGCTGGTAGTTCACAGGGGGACACTAGTAGGGTAACCCATTCCTATTCTCTGCTCTCGTGGAATGTGGCGGGTTTAGGAAGCAAAGTTGCCAGTAAAGCCTGGCTAGATGTCGCTTTCGCTTTAATAACCCATGCTAACCCAGGGTTTATAACTTCCTGGGAAGTCGGAAAGGATATCTCGAGTGACCACTACCCTCTGATAATTGGAGTAAATGTAACAGGGCGTTATGACAAAAAGGGAATCCCCGCCCTTACCCATATAAGATTAATTTATCTAAAACCAACGGATACGTTGTTAAATGGGAAAAAATTGTGCCCAGTGTGTTCCTGCAGAAGTTGATTACCCATTGTGCTGCTGATGTCAATGTCTGTTTGGAGGAACATGGCGTTCCTAGTAACGTTATGTCCGCATTTGCTAATATTCAACGCCACATTAAAAATATGCTGGTCCGAGTGCCTAAAGGAAACCCAACAAGCCCTGAAGGGTGGTTCAACGGGAAATGCACGAAGGCGTTGAAAGACTTAAAAAGAGCTCTGTCCCTAAAACCAAGAAACCCCCCTTTAATACGCGAGGCTAGGAAATTATATAAATTAGCTATTAAAGAAAGAAGACTGGCTCTAAAAAAGGGAGCATGGGATTCACTGATGGAGGCCTCTAGACAGAAGAATAGTTCTCTCTTCTGGAGGGCGGTTAAAACCTTATACAAACCAAGGGAAAGTGGTAACACAATGGACCTAGCCATAACTGGCGAAAGATGGCTAACCCATTTTAGTCAACTGTATAATCACCCAATGGCTGGTGATACCATATCACCTTCAGGGGGGTGCCCTATCACAGAAAAAAGAGTAGCCACCAGTGGCTGTGAACACCCCTCATCCTACCCATTTCCAAAAGACTTAACCTTTACTATAGAGGAAGTCCACGATGCCATCAGGGAAAGCGCTACAGGCAAAGCTGCAGGACCTGACTGTACCCCGGTAGACGTTTATAAAGCAGAGCCAGATTTTTGGGCCCCCCTGCTCACAAATGTTTTAAATAAGGGAAACCAAAGCGGGTTCATTGAAACCTGGTCGGATGCCATTGTGGTCCCTATATTTAACAAGCATTTACAATGCAACGGTTTCGCCTTTGGAAAAGTTAGAGCTATTGGCATTGTAAATGACAAAATTTGTATTTAGGTGTTGGTTCTGAGTGCTTGGCAGGGCTCCGGCCAGGTCGAAACCTAAAAAAACCTCTGTCCTTGTGCTGTGAAGAGAGGGGTGATTGATTGTGTGAGAACTCGTCCCTCATTTGTAGCACGTTAAACATCTCTGCCTTTTAACACCGAGCTAAACCTTTCTACACAAAGGAAGGGGTGTTGGCCCCCCACCTCTCTGGGGGGAGGGGGGCTTTGAGCAAGTGTTTCTCAGCTGGTCTGTCCTGGTTCTAAATGTACCGCGCCTTCCAATGCGCGGGGAGGCAGTTTCAAGAAATGAGCTTGGAACTTTCAAAACTGCAGTGCCTCTAAAAAATAAAGCGGCAGCACGAACAACAAGAGCAGGGTTTACCAGAAACGGGTTCCTAATAGAGAGGGGCCAGTGACAGGTACAAGGGTGGACGCACATATGGATTCTAGTCTTAAACATGTGACAACGTCAGGGGCACTGAAATTATGCAGCATTGAAAGACCAAATCTTGCAGCAGGGTTGAGATAATTATGCAGCAAGAAAAAGCAACTTATGTGGAATAATGAGGCTTAATCTGTAGCAGTATTGTTATGTTACTTTGTCATTTTAAAAACTATTAATTGTGTCAGGGCAAAGTTGCCCTTCATTATTAACAATTTACCATCTGAATACAACAATCTGCAATTGGAAGGTGATCAATTAACTCTTGCAAGGTGTCTGCAACTGCACAGAACAACGTGAGGCCCTTTTTGTTTAGTAACTGTTGATTATTTTGAAGTAGAAAGATTTGTTGAGACAATCGGCAAATTATGCAGCAGATTATGAGGCAAGGTCAGTAAATCCGTAGTTATGTGGGATCTGAAGAGACCGTAGAATCTCGTAATTCAAATAGCCCTATACCTTTTTCAACACAAGGATTTAGGAATAGCGCCCTATGCTAAAACGGGGCAGAAAAATATGAACTAACATAATTTGACACTCCCTAGCTTTCCAAAATTATATAATATATACATGAAGCAATAGGTGAAAAATAAAGCTATGATATTCCAAGAATGTGACAAAGATAGCAAGAAGCCTGCCAATTCAGAAGTACGTGGAACTCAGCAGGACGACTCCAACAACAACAAAGTGCAACTAGAAAAGTAAAAGGGTGCACGAGTGGCAGTTTGGGGAGCAGAGGCTAACTATAAGAAATCTAGCACAAATAATAAATCAGGGAGACAAAACATGCCTTAGATACATTGGTGACGTCTGGACATGGAAGTGTGATGTTGGAGGCTGAGTAGACTTGAGTGAAGGACCGCTAATTACCCAAACTATAATGTATACAATATTCACAGTGGAAACTGTCCAAAGATTAATCTCATGAATGGAAGGAATGGGTTCAAGCCTATGCTTGTTATGGAAGTGTAAAAGGCAGGGAGGCTGAAGGGATACCAACTATGGGACCACAGTCACATTGTGGCTGACACAGTCTCTGGAGAGAGGAGCAGCAGTGTGAGGTTGGGGGGAGACCTGATACACCCCTCTGAGCTGCGCAGCGCCCTATCACGTGTCTGAGGAGCCTGCCATCTTTTGATATCCGTGTGACATCATGTCGCCTGCACGTCATCGCGCCAAAGTGATGTCACAAGAGACGGGCGACAGGATTGGCCTTGGAAGGAAGGCAAAGAAATCCATCTAGTAGTTATGCACCTCAGGACCACCTCTTCCCTCCAGCAGTTCAGGAACGGACTCAAGACCTGGCTGTTCCTGTGAACAGATCACCACAAAGCCGTTAGCAAGTCCAGCGCCTTGAGGGATTTGCCGCACTCTACAAACCCTTGATTGATTGAATGCATTTGGTATTTGTTCACATACCTGGAATTATAAGTACGGAATTACAAGAAGCACATTCACCCAGTGACCTTACGAGCTGATGGTTACGGAGCGCACTAATGTTAATAAAGGAGCCCGGATGAATCTACTAAGAGAGCTTTGCCGAAGAACACGCCAGTAGCATGCCCCTGTGACATGTTCTGCGGCGGAAGCCTGCTGGCTTTCCATTCTGCTCCGAGGGCAGAGAGCAGCTCTGTGAACCTAAAGAAGCAATTGGGTCTAGTCCTCTCCATGGTGACGGATAAAAGAACAATTTGCTGAACAGTTTCAATGAGGTCGTGCCAGGTGACTCGGCCTCATCTGTTGAATATAGTCTCCAATTTACCACTTCTAGAACCCCGAGTCTATGCTGATGAGCGCCAGGGCGTGGATTATCACAGAATGCACTCAATGCCGTGCAGCGCCCACTTATTTATCCAGCGCTTTATATGCACGTCAGTCGGTGTCCAAGCCGTCTCTGTTTTGGAAAGTATGGGGAAATGAGGCACGAGGTGAAGCTATGTGTCCAGAATCACACGCTGTGATCGGGCGAGGGAGCTGCCATTAGAACGTAAATCTCGTGGATCAAGAACACTTTGGAACACTGAACGAGGAGAGATCTAACTTGATTACGGTTTAGATTTTAAAGAGGTCAGAGCAACACAAATATGATCAGCTTCATAAAATAGTCTAAACCCTGAAAGCATTTAGTCAAAACGCAATCTTTATAGATCACATTTAATTGCGTTTCACCTTTTACACAGCGCCACGTGAATCTTCAAAGCCCGTTACTCGGCCGCCCACTGAAGGTGTATGCTGCCTTGAGAGTTGAGAAAATATTGCATGCTATTGTGTCCAACAGATACATCTCTCCTGCTACTGTCCACGCTACTCGCTGTAGTGGTTAGCCTTTTGACGGAAGTGGAAGGGTGAGAGAGGACAGGAGGGTGTATTACACAGCATCACAACACCAGTAGCTAGCCAGTGTGTCATGGGCCAGAGTGCAAGAGAGGAAATGTCTAAAATGCAAAATAAGCAGGGGTTCAAAGGGTCATTCAGGCCTCTGGACCCCGGTGCCACTGCACCTATTGCACATATGAAAGCTACGGCCCTGCACAACGCCTTCCACAATCCACCAGTGGTCTTGGAGGGACGTGCAACAACATAACCTTATTGTGTTGGGATGTGAATATAGGGACACTTCTAAATGGGATACAGAAATAGTCTACTGACACTTTGGGCGCGAACTAAGATTGCATGTATCGGCGTATTCAGCTTTCATTAAGCTGCATTTCAATAACCTGCCGCGATAATGCGATGTTCCCCCAAGCAAGTAAAAGATTCGAAATTAAGTGCTCTGCGGCGACATGGATGGCGACACTTCACAAAATTATATATATAAAAAAAATTATCTATACAACTTCGACGGATCAGGAAGCTATATGGGCAGGGTTCTCTTTATTGTCAGCGGTTAATGATTGATAAATGCCCGTGCCCGATTCCAATCTCATTGTCTCTAAGAAGTTTAAAAATAATAGATGGGATGAAAGGCCACGTATAGAAGACGGATACAATATTATAATGTTCTCTCCTAGCAGGCACATTGAACGTTCAGATAATAATCCATTTATGTGTTTTTCGCACAATAGCACTTTGGGGGAAAACTGTATGGACATAGGTTTTCCAGGTGCTAATCTAATTTGTATTTTAGCGGGGGATAAATGAATCAAGAAGCTGCTATTTAAGATTGTTAGCATTTTCTGTCTTGTATGTAAGTGATATTTATCAGTTTCTCTCGGAATTTTAGAATCGAAATGTTGCACAAAAGATATTTTAATTGGTATAGCGGAGACTTCTGATGGAAGAAATGTTGATTGTTATGCTTTTATCACTACATGAATTTGTAATTTAATGTTTTCATCTATTAAAATAAAAATATTTTTTTTAAAAACGTAAACGCAGCAGTACTAAAATTAAAACGTATAATAATCATGTTGTACTACCCTCTAGGGATAAGGGCTGCTGTTGTAAATCGCCCACTAATGATAACCAGGAGGGAGGGGACAAAACGAAGGAAAGAGTAATTATCAGCTGTTAACGCCCCACAGCATGAGAGCAATGAAGCTTAAAGAATCTCCGCCAAAACATCGAGAAACGAACATCAAACATCACATGGTCTCAATGTACTTTATCTTAGTACCACAGAACACAGATGAACATCAGTAGTGCTGGCGCTCTAAGCAATCTGATAGGCTTAGCCTATTAACGCATTATATAAATGATGCTACTACGTCTTCTCTCTCTGTATATATGTAATCATCGCGTGCTCACGTACCCTGAACACACTTCCTTCACACTCCCCCCCCCCCCACTCCAGTCACAACATTTCTAAAATGAGATCTTCTTAGATGAAAATAAGGGTGAGGGACGGGTGTAATTAGTGAATGCTCACAGTGTCCTTTGATGTCCCCAGTTTCTTCAGCCCGTCAAAGGCAGCAGGTCTGCCGAGTCCTTGTGCATGAACTGCACCGACTGCTTCATCCTCCTCTGTTGCCGGAGAGCTGCTGCCTCCCTGATCTCGGCCTCCTTCCTCCCCGAGTCCGTCAGCATGCCCGAGTAGAACATCTCGGTGCCTGGCCACGAGCCCCTTCACGAGCTCCGAGCCGCGCGTACAGATACGAGGGCCTTGCCTGGCCACGAGCCCCTTCACGAGCTCCGAGCCGCGCGCACAGATACGTGAGCCCTGCCTCGCTAAGAGCCCTTCACGAGATCCAAGCCACGCGCGCAAGTACGAGTGGCTGCCCTCGGCTCCACGCCGCGCGCGCAGATACCAGTGACTGCCCTTCAGAACTAGTGCTGAAAGACTATCAGCCCCCAGCCAGTGCTGCGCGAGGAGGAGACGTCATCTGGTAACACGGGGCTGCAGATAAACAGCCTCTGACAGAACTTGGATGCAAAGGGAAAATCATGCTAACTCTTTATTGGCTGAGCCAGACACAGCATTTGAAATGACAGCAACTAATTGGAAAATATACTTACAAAGCGGACTTGTCATTTAAAAAAAAGGAAAAAAATTAGGTTGCACGTGCAAACCTCCCACGCGACTGCATGCATACAAGGGAGTATCGAACAACTGAAAAAATGACAGGATAAGACGAAGAGGTTTACTCTTGTTAAATTATCTTTACTAGAGAAGGCATGCATAACAAACATTGAACAAGTCAGGTCCCGGGCCGCGCTGTGATTGGCTGACGTCATGGGGGTGTCCCGGGCCGGCAGCCAATCACAGCGCGGCCCGGGAAATGACGTCACGGGGGTGTCCCGGGCCGGCAGCCAATCGCAGCGCGGCCCGGGACAAAGGGGCGGGGCTTAAAAAAAGCACCAAAAACGCCCCCGAATCGCGTTTTCAAGAGAGAGCGCGATTGACAGCCTCTGTCTCCCAATGGCTAGCCTCCATTTATGGAGCTAGCCAATGAGAGGCAGAGACGGGGCCGACATCCCTACTGTAGACAATAGTTTTCGATCTGGGAGGGGCTTTGCCCCTCGCCAGGTCGAAACCTAAAAAGGGCAGTAGGGACGACCCCACCTGCTACAGGCCAATATCCTTATTGGATGGCCTAATAAAAGTGGCAGGAAGAATTATTTTAAAAAGAATACAACTATGGGAGGAAGATCATAATGTTGTGTCCCATTTGCAGTATGGGTTCAGAAAAGGAATTGGGACAACTGAACAGTGCTTAAATCTGTCCCTCCTTATCTCTAAGTACACCCAGGCTAAGAGCGGAGCGCTTTTTATAACTTTTATCGATTTAAGCTCCGCGTTTGACTGCGTTGATCATTCACTACTGTGGGCCACGTTAGGTGAACTGGGTATTGACAACCGCATTATCATTTTTATTAAAGAGCTCTATAACGACTCAGGGGCCAGAGTGAGGTTCGGCAAACAGGGGGAATGTACTGAGAAATTTCCGAGGGGTGAGACAAGGCTGCATCTTGGCCCCACGGCTTTTTACCTATTATATAAACTCAATTGGACAACACCTCTCTCTTCTACCAAATGATTACCCTACTGTCAAAGGCGTACCTGTACCAATTTTACTGTATGCCGACGATGCGGCCATAATGTCCCAGACCCAAGTCGGCTTACAAAGGGCGGTAACCAACTTTGCTTGTTACATGAGGGACAGAGGCCTTAGAGTTAACATCTCAAAAACATTTACCATGCCATGTACTCGAAAGTCTAACAGAGCCCCATGCACTATATTCCTTGATAAACAAAAAATAGCTCTTACTGACAAGTTTTGTTATCTAGGAGTTCTGTTTGACAGACGGTGCCGGTGGCAGGCGGCGATAGCAGCCAGAAAGCTGGCGTATAGCCGCACTATAGGCGCCTTGCGCGCTTTTTCAGATAGACTTGGTGGTAAGCCTATTAAAGAGCTGATCCAGATCTATCGGGCTAAATGCGTTTCAACAGCCACCTATGGTGCGGGCTTATGGGGCATTGAGAAGGACCACTCCCTGCAGGGTTGCGAAAATCAATTTATTTGTTACTTATTGGGAGTGCCCAAAAGTACCTCTACGTTCATGACGCATATTGAGGCAGAAGTTAAGTACCTTAGTGATACCATTAAGATGTCCCCAATCCTGCTGTGGCATAAAGTGTGGGTTACACACGAAGCTAGGTTTAACCGGGATCTAATTGAAGACTGTTTGGCCTTAGATGGGTTTGCCAACTTTAGATGGTTATCGTATGTAAGATCAATATTTACTGATCTGGGGCACCCAGAGTACTTTGAGAATCCCAGAACCTTGGAGGGTATCCCAAGATCAGTTCTAAAAAAATGATAACATCCACCTAGAAACTGCTAAATGGAACCAAGAAAAATTAAGACATACAGTTTTAAACTTTCAGGAAATTACCCCCAACGAAGGCCTGCAAACTTACCTGGCTGTGGTACCCAGCCCGTACCCCCGAATGCTTTTGTCCCGCCTGCGCCTGGGGATTTTTTATCGCATGGTTACTCTACCTAATATCAACGACTGGTCACCTAGTAAATTGATCTGCCCATGTGATAACACCGTGGCGCAATCTAACATACACATAATGTTTTTCTGCAAACTATATACAAACCCTAGACAACAATTTTTGAAGCCTTTATTAAAACGATGGGGGTTAAGAAAATGCAGACCAGCTTTTCAAAAACTGTTACAGCTAGAAGATGACCATGTTATTTTTGCCGTCTCATGTTTTCTAAAATCGGTAATAAGGTACAGAAAATCTCTGTGGTAACACATTTCTCCTCCTGACACTTTGTTGTCTGTCGTTGTCCGTTAATACTGAATTCTTTTTGTAATAATGGTGTTTCATTCGGATATATGATGTTACAACGCGGACTTTTACTCCGCATACCGTTACAACGCGGATTTTACAACGCGGATACTGTAACAACGCATGTATTTACAACGCTTTTTTTTACAACGCAGGTACCTTTACAACGCAGACCATTACAACGTAAGTATTGGTAAGTATATATTAAAATTAATATTATAATCGTAAATTAAATTTAAAAAATATAATTTAAGGTAATTTTATATAATTTAATTTCCGTTAATTATTTTAAATTAAAATTAATAATACATTATTTTTACACTGTACCCCTGTACCCCAGAAACTCAAAACTGACCCTCAACCCTCAAAATAAATGTAAGTAAATTAATTTAAATTAATTTAAATTAATTATTGTAATTTTTTAAAAAAATTATTTTATTTTTACCCTGTACCCCTGTACCCCAAAAACTCAAAACTGACCCTCAACCCCAAAAATAATGTAATGTAATTTAAAATAATTTATTTAGTAATAAATAATTTAATTTAAAATTAATTTTCATTTACCCTGTACCCCAAAAACTGAAAACTGACCCTGAACCCTAAAAATACCCCTTTACCCAAAAACTGAAAACTGACCCTGAACCTTAAAAATACCCCTTTACCCAAAAACTGAAAACTGACCCTGAACCCTAAAAATACCCCTTTACCCAAAAACTGAAAACTGACCCTGAACCCTAAAAATACCCCTTTACCCAAAAGCTGAAAACTGACCCTAAACCCTAAAAATACCCCTTTACCCAAAAACTGAAAACTGACCCTGAACCCTAAAAATACCCCTTTACCCAAAAACTGAAAACTGACCCTGAACCCTAAAAATACCCCTTTACCCAAAAACTGAAAACTGACCCTGAACCCTAAAAATACCCCTTTACCCAAAAACTGAAAACTGACCCTGAACCCTAAAAATACCCCTTTACCCAAAAACTGAAAACTGACCCTAAACCCTAAAAATACCCCTTTACCCAAAAACTGAAAACTGACCCTAAACCCTAAAAATACCCCTTTACCCAAAAACTGAAAACTGACCCTGAACCCTAAAAATACCCCTTTACCCAAAAACTGAAAACTGACCCTGAACCCTAAAAATACCCCTTTACCCAAAAACTGAAAACTGACCCTAAACCCTAAAAATACCCCTTTACCCAAAAACTGAAAACTGACCCTGAACCCTAAAAATACCCCTTTACCCCAAACATATAACATTTAAAATATAACTATATACTTACCAATACTTAAGTTGTAATGGTATGCGTAGTAAAGGTACCTGCGTTGTAAAAAAATGCGTTGTAAAAACATGAGTTGTAACAGTATCTGCGTTGTAATGGATGCGTTGTAACAGTAGTGCGTTGTAAAAAATGCGTTGTAACAGGTGCACACTGTTTCATTCGGTTTCCCAAATGAACGTCCCTTTTTAAATGTTAAAGTAGGCGCCTATTTGTATCAATCATGTATATGAGTTTTTAATTGATGTATTTGTTGCGCTTTTATGATTTTATCTGAAAAATCGAATAAAGCTTATTTATTTACAAAAAGAAGCACGTCGGTGCCTTTTGTAAGTTTTGCCAAACCTGTCAGGCCAGTGACAAAAGCGGAGGGAAGTGACTGGCACCCCTCCAACCCTTTCCTGTGGTGAGCACCCCTTTTGAGTGGGTGGGCATCGACATCGTGGGGCCCCTGGACCCCAAGACCTCCTTAGGCAACAGGTTTATCCTGGTCTTAGTGGACCATGCCACCCGGTACCCAGAAGCAGTCCCTCTCAGGACAATCACAGCCCCCGTGGTGGGCCGTGCCTTAATGGGGATCTTTTCCCGAGTGGGGTTCCCCAGAGAGGTGGTCTCCGACCGGGGAACAAACTTCATCTCTAGGTACATGAAGTCTCTGTGGGAGGAGTGTGGGGTGACATACAAGTTCACCACTCCTTACCACCCTCAAGGAAATGGGTTGGTTGAAAGGTTCAACCGCACCCTAAAAGGCATGATTATGGGCCTAGAAGAACCCATGAGACAGAAGTGGGACGTCTTGTTACCATGCCTATTGTTTGCCTACAGGGAGGTGCCTCAGAAATCCTTAGGGTTCAGTCCCTTTGAATTACTGCATGGCCACCCCGTCAGAGGACCTCTCACTCTGGTGAAGGAGGGGTGGGAGAAATCCCATGGAAAAAACCCCCAGGATGTGTTCAGCTATGTGCTGGCCATCCGCAACCAGACCAAGCGCTTCAGGAAGCTCGCTCAAGAGAACCTGGAAGCTAGCCAGGAGGAAATGAAAAGATGGTACGACCAGAATACCACTCTAGTTGAGTTCCACCTTGGTCAGAAAGTGTGGGTGATGGCGCCGGTGGAGCCTTGTGCGCTCCGTGACAAGTGGACCGGGCCATATGAGGTGGTAGAGCATAAGAGCGAAGTTACCTACCCGGTTAACATGAAGACTCCCAGGCAGCCCCTGAGAGTGTTGCACGTGAACCACCTCAAACCTCACTTTGAGAGGTCTGAAGTGACTATGCTCATGGCTACAGATGCTGGAGGGGAAGAGGATAGTGATCCTCTGCCTGACCTCCTGGCAGCCAAGGAGCAGGACGGGTCAGTGGATGGAGTGTTCCTCTCGCCCACCCTGACCCCAGAGCAGCAGAGGAACTGTCGCCAGGTCTTGGGGCAGTTCGCCTCCCTGTTCTCTTTGACCCCGGGTGTCACCAACTGGGGCGTGCACGATGTGGACACTGGAGATAGTCTGCCTGTGAAGCAAAAGTTTTACAGGGTGGCTGACAAGGTCAGAGCCAGCATCAAGGAAGAAGTTTCCAAGATGTTGGCGCTAGGGGTAATTGAGCCCTCCAGCAGCCCCTGGGCTAGCCCAGTGGTCTTAGTGCCTAAGAAAGCTGCTACACCCGGTGGCCCTCCAGAACCCCGTTCCTGTGTGGACTACTGTGGGCTCAATGTGGTCACCAAGACTGACGCACACCCCATCCCCAGAGCTGATGAGCTTGTGGATCGGTTGAGAGCTGCCCAGTACCTCAGCACCTTTGATTTGATTTCAGGGTACTGGCAGATTGCCTGAACTGGGGGGGCTAAGGAGAGGTCAGCATTTTCAATGCCAGAGGGGCACTTCCAGTTCCGCGTCATGCCCTTTGGGTTGAAAAATGCCCCTGCCACATTCCAGAGACTGGTCAACCAGTTACTCGCCGGGCTAGAGCAATTCAGAGCTGCATACCTGGATGACATTGATGTGTTCAGCTCCACTTGGGAGGAACACCTGCAACACCTCTGTGAAGTGTTAAAGGTCCTGCTGAAGGCAGGCCTCACTATCAAGGCCAGTAAGTGCCAGATAGGGCAGGGATCAGTAGTGTACTTGGGACACCAGGTGGGGAGCGGCCAGGTGGCGCCCCTACAGGCAAAGATTGATACCATTCTGGCTTGGGAACCCCCCAAGACCCAGACAGAGGTGAGAGCCTTTCTAGGCCTCACCGGGTATTACAGACGGTTCGACAAAGGATATGGCACCATTGTTGCCCCTTTGACAGAACTAACCTCTAGAAATCAGCCCAGGAAAGTGAATTGGACCGAGGCCTGTCAAACTGCTTTTGATGCCCTAAAAACTGCCATGTGCACAGCACTGGTGCTTAAGGCACCTGACTTTTCCAGTGAGTTTTTTTGTGTGGTTTTTTTTGGCGTTCAACTGTTTATTGCATCTTTCACACGGTACACCGCTTTTGCACCTACAAACCTGGGGACGGTAGCATGTCAGTTGTGACGATAATGAGGTATTTAACGGTTTGACACAGCCTCGTTACCGACAGCCCGGAGGTCCAGTGGCATTTAGTATTAATATTTGTTACACATTATGTACCTTGTGCAAAACATATCTGACATGGCATTACAGTAGAACCTTTTTTTAGTTGTTCATGTATAATCATACTTGAAATTTAGTTATTATTTTCCAAATGAAATACAAAAATAAAGAGAAGTATACAAATTCAATATACAATGATGTTTCATAAGGTGCCACTCTAGTCACAATCACTAATTGTGCAATCTTTCAAACATACTCAAATTGCACGGCCAAGATAGGGATAAAGGTCCACAGTAGGGGGACATATCTACCTGAATCACTTAAGGCAACATTACCACTCAATGTTCCCATCCGTGCATGCTCAAAACGCAATTCCCCAGTTCAGCGAGGCGCACGGACAAAGGGGGGCAGGGATATCCCACAAAGTGTGCATTGATCAAATGGTCAACATCAGGGTATCCTCACATCCCTCAACCAATACCCTCTGGGGCCATCGCAGGTGCAGGGATGTGTTGACTATTCTCAATGGTGCCCGCTATATATGCGCGGTATGGGCCCCAGATGTCGACTGGCCTGGATGTGGCAGGGACCATGTCTGAGTATTCGGTACTGTTGAGATTGCAGTGTGCCATGCTCCGGAGCCAGGAGCTGTGTAGTGGGGGTCATCGGTCGCACCACCGCAGTGCAACTTCTCGTTTGGCTAGCAGAAAACTCATTGCCGCCAGTCTGCGCACTGACTTTGGAAATTCAGCCACATATCCCAGGAGAGCGATCTCCGGGATTGGGGCCAGGGTTAAGCGGAGCATGGCACTGAGTGTGCTGTGTACTCGGGACCAATATTCATGCAACTTAGGGCAGGTCCATGAAAGGTGAGCGAAATCTGCGAATGAGCCACCGCATTTGGGACAGGCGTGAGGTCTTGATGGGTCTATCCTGTGGAGTCGTGCTGGTGTGAAGTACAGCCTACACAGAAACTTAAAATGTAAAAGTTTGTGTTTGCTATTGATAGAGACGTTTTTGGTCGCTCTACAGCACCACTGCCATTGATCATCCGAGATGGTGTATCCCAAATCTGCCTCCCAAGCAGCACGCACTACCTGATCTCGAGAGGGGAGGAGGTCGCAGCACATCCGATACAACTTAGAGACCAAGTGTGCGCCCGACGGGTGTTGTATGATAAAAGTGAGGGGCGTCATCTCCTCGGGGGGGAGGGGGAACGAGGAGAATGAAGCGTGCAGCAAGGAGCGCAGTCTGGTAAGTACAAATGAGTCCATTAACGTCCTCTCCGTAAAACGGTGATCCTCCATCAGTCTGAATGCATGACCTTCCGGGAATAAATCCCTGATAGAGGTTATATGGAACTTGGTCAACGTTTGTCGCACCACAGTCTCCCCAGTTATCGGGAGCCAACTGGCGTTGGGTAACGGAAGGGCCTGGGAATACAGCTGCGGAAGGCCGACCAGGCGACCCAGTCTTCCCCATGCCAGGAATTTAGCTGAAACCGATTGGATATCTTTCGGATCTCTTGGGAAGCCCGACAGGAGTGTGGTAGACAGTGAACCCGGCAGTACCAAAACGGCCTCTGGTTCCAGGTATGGGATCCTGGCATCAGGGTGAAACCATGGGTATGCATATGAGCACTGCGCCACCAGAAAATTGAGATAAAAATCAGGGACGCCCAACCCACCCCGGTCATATGGGAGCGTTAGCACGTGCCATGTCACACGTGGGGTCTTATTGCCCCACACCAGTTTCAGGAGTAAAGAGCGGAGCTGCGTGAAGAAAACTTTGGTGAGGGGTATAGGTACATTGTTGAACAGGTATAGAAACCTTGGCAGTACTATCATTTTGATGATAGCAACGCGGCCGGCCATGGACAATGGGAGTCTATTCCATCTTTCAACCTCCTCTCAAGGGCCATCAGCGCAGTACCGTAATTTAATCTGATAATGGATTCTGTCTCCAAATGTATATGGATGCCTAAGTATCTCACAGAATCCCGGCAGCATGCGAGGGGGAAAGAGTTGGGCCATTCAACAGTACTGGGCGTAAGCGGGAATATGACCGACTTGTGCCAGTTAATACGAAGGCCAGAGTATTTGCCAAATCGGGTGATTTCCAAGAGTACTGGCTCTAGGTTGGTTTGGGCTGCCTGACATAGATGATGGTATCATCCGCATATTGTGAGATCAAAAGTGGGCCAGTGCGAAATTGGAGGCCTCGGTGCAAATGCCTTTCCTGGAAATGACGGACCAATGGGTCCATTGCCAGAATATATAACAGTGGGGACAGGGGGCAGCCCTGCCTCGTACCGCGCACCAGTCGGAACTGGGCAGTGATTGTACCATTTAAGCGCAATCTAGCGACGGGAAGAGTATACAGTAATTCCACTGTGTTGACCAAGCATTCCGGAATTCCCATGCGGCACATCACAGACATCAGAAAAGGCCCCTCTAAGGAGTCAAACGCCTTTTCGGCATCCAACAGTATCGCTGCCGCCGGTGTATCGGGGTCTACCCGGTGTAGAACGGAGAAGAGGGTGCAGAGGTTGAGGGATGTGGAGCTGTGTGGGATAAAGCCTGATTGGGCAGGAGAAACTATGGATTCCATCAGGAGCGAGAGGCGAATGGCGAGAACTTTCGCTAAGATCTTGTAATCAAGATTCAGTAGGGACAGTGGGCGGTAAGATTCACAAAGCGTAGCGTCTTTGCCCGGCTTAGGTAATAGCACGATGACCGCCTCTCTTAGAGTGGGGGGCAGACAGCCAGATCCAAGTGCCTCGGCGTACATTTCTACCAAATGGGGAACCAGCAGATCCTTGTAAGCCTTGTAGAAATCCACTGAAAACCCATCCAGCCCAGGGGCCGAAGAACTCTTCATGGAGTCAATTGCCTTGGAGTCTACACTATCCGATGTTATGGGATCCGACCAAAAAATCAATCATCCATTTATCTAAGTACACTTGCAATCTCATTCAAATAATCCCCTCGCTCAGTAGCATCGTCAGTCAATGTGGAGGTGTATAGTCTGGTGTAGTAGGATAGAAAGGTGTCACAGATCTCAGGCGTGGTGCGTAATATGTCTCCCGTTGGTCCTCTAAGCTCCGTGATATATGATGAGGAGTGAGGGGGACGGAGTAGGTGTGCTAAGAGCCTGCCAGGTCTTTCGCCCTCCCCATGTTGTCTGGCCGTGTATGATCTGGTCAAGAATCGGAGCTCTCGTTCTGCTTCTTCCCTAAACTCCACCATCAGTTGTAAGCGCTTGCTCTCCCTCTCCTCTGTGTGGAGTTGAAGCTGTTCCGCGTCCAGCGCCACTATGTCGCTTTCTATGCGAGAGAGGGCAGCCCGCACATTGCGCAGCATTCCAGTATGTTTAGCGATGCACACCCCCCTAATGGTTGCCTTAAATCCCTCCCAGAGGACAGCCCAGGTGTCCACCGTGCCCGTGTTTAAGTCAAAATAGTCTACAATGGCCTCTCTGATTTCTTCTGTGAAAACTGGATCCATTAAAGCCTTCCCAGGGAAGCGCCACCTTCTTTCATAACCCCCCTCCCGTGGGACCCTCAACCGAAGCACTATGGGAGAATGATCTGATAGGGTGCGTGGCAGTGTAAGTAGGTAGGTTACCCACTCAACCACCTCTGGGGATATCAGCCAATAGTCGATTCTGGTCCATGTGTCGTGAAACCCAGAGTAGTGGGAATAAGCCGGTGTGGTAGTTTGCAACAACGCCTCAATGTCTACTAGAGAGAAGTGTGTGCAGATGTCACGCAGGACTGGACGTGATTGGGGTCTCGCGTCCGGGGTAGCCGCCGGGCTGTCCCATGACGGATCGAGAAGTAGATTAAAATCACCGCCAATCAGTATTAGGCCTGGTTCCGAGTTCAACAATTGTACCTGTAGATCATTGAAGAAAGTGGGTGTATCAGTGTTATTATTATTATTATTATTATTATTGCATTTATTGAGCGCACAGCTACCCGGAGGTTTCCCGGCGCTTGCCTTGGGAAATCGTCCTGGCTTTTCCCTGTGAGATAGCCCCTACAGGGCATCCCCAAGGTGAAAGCCAGGCATCCCGCCGCAGGGGGGCCGTTGTGGAGATTAAGCAAGCTTAATGCCCAGAGTTGCAGAGTGAGAACCCATGATTAGAGCAGGCACCGAAGCGAGAATGATCAAGTCCGTGGACATTTGAGCTCAAGACCCGGCCGCGTCGGGAATTGAACCCTGGTCCCGGGTCTGACCTCAGCTCCCGGGTCTGCCTGCTCTACACCGTGAGCCACACTTCTCCACAGGGCCATATATCCCAACGAGCGTAACCCTGTGCCCCATGAGGGTTCCCGTAACGATGACATATCTGCCATCCTTGTCGATGACAGTGTGGTGCGGTTTAAATGGTAGTCGCTTGTGAATGCAAATTGCCACCCCCCTGAAGTATCTGTTGTAGTTAGCAAAGAAGCGATGTGTACCCCAACTTCTGGCCACCCTAGTGGCGGAGTTGGTGGTCAAATGAGTCTCCTGCAGGAAGACAATGTCTATTTTATGCCTGGCTATATAAATAAACACCTGTTTACACTTTCTGTCGTTGTTCAGTCCCCTAACATTCCAGGTCATCATTGACAATTCCAAGGGGCCCAACTGCAATCCTAATCTGGCCATGGGAGCAAAGTAGGGCTAAATGACCTATAGCAGGAGCAGTTTAGTACCACAACTGTAATTGCATAGACTTCTGGACACCTGCTAAAAAAACAAAACCCAACAAAACCCCAATCCCACCCTCCACCCAACCTCTTGCAAACCCCATAGGGGACCATCCCACCCTGCGCGGAGGTAAAATGGAACATTATGAACAGTAGAAGCGCAATTGCAACTGAAACCTCCGTAATGAAAAAAACAAGAAATTCCCCAGGCAGAACGGCGATCGCCAGGGGGGGTAGCGACGCCTCGACATCCGGGCTATCAAATCACTATTGTGTAGTAGTCAATCCAGTGAGTCTCCAGCAGCAACGCCGATTGTCCAAAATATGAGAGTATAAGCAAGCTTAAGAGTACAGTTGTCAGCCATGACCAGTGTCCGTGAACAGATCCACGCTTTGTTGAGTGTCTCCCTGAGCCGGTGACGGTGCCCTGGAGTTGGTTGTGCTCTGGGAACCTTTGGCTTTATAGGTGTGACAAAATTTCTGCACCACCGATGGGGAGTCAAAGACTCGAGCCCTGCCAGCTACCTCTACCCTGAGGCGTGCAGGGTAAAGCATACCGTATTTGAGGCCCAGATTTCGCAGAGTAGCCTTAACCCCGGTGTATTTCCGACTTGCCTCCTGGACCATGGAGGTGAAGTCAGGGTAGAATGACAGTGAGTCGCCTTGCCATCGTATTTCCCCTTTTGCCCGGGCGGCATGCAGGGCTGCATCTCGGTCCCTGAAGTTCATGATCCTGGCGATGATAGGGCGTGGTGGCAGGCCCGGCCGTGGTCGTGGTCCCAGGGGCCGGTGGGCCCTCACAAATCCCGGAGTAAACTGGTCCCTTCCGAACAGGTCAATGAGAAGCTTTTCCACGAAGACGTCCATCCGGCCGGTTTGGGTGGATTCTGCCACACCCAAAATGCAAACGTTATTGCGTCGTCCGCGCGCCTCCAAGTCCTCATTTTTTATGGCCACCTCCTTCAAGATCTTTTCAACTCTATCAAGACGTTTCAGCGTTTTAGAGCCTGCGTCTTCAATATCAGAAATGCGGGCTTCGGCCACGTCCAGACGGCGATCATGGGCCTGCACTTTAGATCCCATGTTTGTGAGTTTTTGTTCCAGCGTATCAAATCTATTGTCTAGTGCCTTGAACCCAGCTCTCATTTCGGTCATCATTGTCGCGACCAGTGTAGTGGTGCTGTCCAGCTGAGTAGGGGGCACCGCTTCCGACGTGGCGCCCGTGGTAGTGTCATTGCTCAGCAGGGAGGCCTTATCAAAACTGAGCTTACGCCGGTTAGGGTCTCTTTTCCCCATGTTGGCCGATGGTTCGTCTGCCGCGTGCGGCAGCTAACTAGCCAGGTGGGGGGCAAGTGCTGAGGCCTAGTGAGAATTAGCCAGGCTAGCAGGGTAACGTGACAACTGTCTGTCAATGCTCTTGGCGTTCGGAGTTCTCGCAATGTGCAGGCCGTGTCAGGCAAGACAGAATGGGCTGTTAAATCAGGTTCCTGGCGGTCATCAGGGTAGCCAGCGTCCAGGGGATGAGTCTACCAGCTCACCGCTACTGACCATGCAACAGGGCCACAACTCTCTTTCAACTGTGCTGCCGGCGAGGCTAATGTGTCGTTGCTAGGCGGTAGAGCGCCCACCGCGCCACTGGCACAACCCCCAGGTAAGATGGCAGATCAGGGCTGGTGGTCCGCCGAGAGTTCGGTTTTCGCCCCGCTCCACACTGCAGATGGGCATAGGGGGAACCTCCAGGGGGGGTGAGGCGGGTCCGCCCAGTCTTGCAGCAGCCCCGAACCAAAGGGCGCCTACCCCCGCCCATGCGTCCCCTCCCGGCACCCGGGTCCGGCCCGCCTCCCGATCCCCACCTGGGACAGCCGCAACTCTACCCCCAGGCCCCGGCCCACGCACTAGGCCCGAGGCTGCGCGCGGCCCGGAACCACAGAGCCAGCATGGACAAACCCCCAGGCCGGCACCCGGAAAGCGAGCACAGACCCCCGGCACCTAAAGCGGACCCCAGACAGCAGGCGCAGCGCCCTGGCGCGGAACTTACCCGCGATCCAGGCGCAGGGAGAGCAGCCGCCGGTGGGGTGGTGATCCGCTCCTCCGACGATGTGTCCCCCTCCGGGCACCCCTGAGCCCAAGTCTGGTGTCAATCGGCGGCAAATCGCCGCGGCTGTAGGATGGTTGTGGAGAGCGGGGTTAACGAAGCCTCAGGCCCTCAGGATGTCGGGTTTAGGCCGCCCGGACGGCGGAGCTTTAAACAATGGCGGCCATCTTAGTCGCCTCCGTGGCCACGCCCCCCAGCTTTTCCAGTGAGTTCATAGTGCAGACAGATGCTTCAGAGCAAGGCGTGGGAGCAGTACTCTCACAGACCAACGACAAGGGCGGAGACCAACCTGTAGCTTTCATTAGTAGGAGGCTACTCCCCAGGGAACAGAGATGGAGTGCAATTGAAAGGGAAGCTTTTGCTGTGGTCTGGGCTCTGAAGAAGCTGAGGCTCTACCTGTTTGGAACTCACTTCCGTGTTCAGACCGACCACAGGCCCCTCAGATGGTTAATGCAGATGAGGGGTGAGAACCCAAAACTGTTGAGGTGGTCCATCTCCCTACATGGAATGGACTTTACGGTGGAACACCGCCCTGGTACAGAACATGCCAACGCTGATGGTCTGTCCAGATTCTTCCGCCTTAGTGAAGAGGACTCCCAAGAGGTTGGGTAGTTCTCCCCACTTTCGGCTGGAGGGGACACGTGTTAGACACCCTTGGCGTAGTTTTTCCCCTATCTTTTTGCCTCTGCCTCCTGTATTTTTTATGCTGTGCTGGATTTCGTTTTTGCTGGTTTAGATGCTTTGGACACTCTGCCACTGCTGACCAGTTCCAGAGTGAAAGTGTTCCTATAGAAATTGTCATATTGATTGGATGTACCTGATTGGCATATTTGTATCACCACAAAGTCCCTAATAAAGTGTACTGGATGTACCAGGGCTGGTGATGACAGATGCTACTAGTGGGCCTGCAGCACTGATTGTGCCACCCACATGAGTAGCCCTAAAATGGTGTCTCAGGCCTGCCACTGCAGTGCCTGTGTGCAGTCAGTGAACTGCCATGTCCTCCTAGCCAGTGTCCCCACTGGCTGGGCCTATCCCTTCCCTTTATGTACACATTGGTCACCCCTATGGAAGGCTCAAGGTACCCCCATGGGCAGGGTGCAGTGTATAGGAAAGGTAGCGCATGTACTAGTGCAGGTAACATGCTCTGGTAGTGAACAGCAGCCATTTTGTGTGCTCACTGCTGCAGGGTTATCTTGCCCCATAGACTAACATGGGGGAGGCTGGTCCCAATGGATACCAGCCTATCTTCCCACAGGAACAAGATGGGACATAAGTGATTGATATCCCTGAACTCAGAATTTAATAACACATCTTTTAGGAAAGGTTGTTTTTAAATTCTGTGTTTGAGAACAGTACTTTTAGAAAGTGACTCTTCTCTTGTCTAACCTTTCTGTGTGCCTGGGCCTGCTTGTGGATTGACTGTCTGGTTTCAGGGCGACAGGGGCTGGGGAGCCCCCAGGAGGTTGTCTGAGTCAGCCCGTGGTTGAAAGACTGCATCTGCAACTAGAGTGGTGGAAGGAGATAGCACCTGGGAGTGAATAGGGCTGTACCTGCCTGCCACAATGCTGGCTCGACCTCCTGCTGGGCGGTTGTCACCTCTGCCCCTCACACTGAAAGGAAGGAAGAAGCCAGGAAGCCCAAGAGCTCCAGCAACACCCAGAACTGGTTTAGACCGGGCTCAGGGCCCACTTGCACAAAGACTTCAAAGACTTTTAGGGGTATAAGAGAAGGACCCCTGACAATAGATTTTCAGATTCTACAATCAAGAGGAACCTCTGCCAGAAGAAGGACCGCTGAAGGAACTAAGGAAGACTGCCTTGCTGTGTGCTTTAAGGGCTGACCTGTTCTGCTGTTCAACTGAAGGAGAGAAGAGGGGGGGCTTTGCTGTGTGCTGTGACCCTGCCTGCTTTAACTACAAAGACTTTGCTGTGTGCTGTGTCTTAGACTGAATCTCCAAGGGCCTGAGAAGAGCTGGCCTCCTGTCCTGGAACCCAGGGTCAAAAGGTTCCACAGAAACTGAACTGCGCTGTGAAGATCGTGCTGTCTTGGCCTGGTGCGTGATTCATTTTGAACTGCTGATCGTGGGCAGAGATCGGTGTGCTCATCGGCACATATTCTGCGAGGGTTGGAGGTCCGTGGTGCCTCCTTTAATGAGCTCTGCCCCAACAAGATCTTGTGGCCGTGATGGCAGTCTAGTTGTGACCCGCGCCCTTAAAAATCACTGTGCCACTGAATTTACTGATGCCTGGGGCCTGAAATCGCCCGACGATCTCGCCGTCCCTTGCTGGGGCCGCGGAGACGGAGATCGAAGCCGCCGCGCTCCCATTGGCTAAGAAAAATGAGCCCCCTCAGTGAACGCCGCACTGGGATTGGCCCAGCGCCGCCACGTCATCATTGGAGCCGCACCGTGAGTGGCTACAGTCTCCGTGCCAACAGGCCGCAATGCCATTGGCTGACTCCTGGGTGTCTGCAGAGGCTTGTCTGTGGAGCCGCGACCTCATTGGTCTATCCCCGGGAAGCCTCGTTGGAAGACGCCGGAGCCGCGACAGAAGCGAGGACTTTCCTCACCGAGGGAGCCGCCCGAAGCTTCCCCCGCCTGCACGTCTGCCCCAGAGAGAGCGGAGTGAGTAATCACTGGTCCACCATCTCCGCGCCTGACAGGTATTACGCTCCCCGCCGCTCGCAAGAGATCGAGAACGGGCGGATAGCTGGGAGGACCAGCCGGGAGAGCGGAAGGGGGGTTAAGTGCATAAAGAGGCTCCGGGGGCCACCGCATTGAGAGCGCTTCGTAACCACAGCGCTAGATACGCCATTCAGCTCTATTTTTTTAAAGGACTTACAGTTTCTACTGATCTGCCTACTATTTTCAAAGAGATTGGGATAAGTTAACTGAATAACTTCCTAACCAAGTGCAACACTTTAAGAACGTGCTGAAATCGTGTAACTACTACAAATGATTCCTAACTTGCTAAACTAGATAAAGATATATTTTTTTGATAAACCTACCTGTGTGGTCTCAGTTTGTGGTGTGTTGTAGAAATACTGTGTGTGTTAAGTGCAAATATTGTACACATTGCCTTGGGGATAAGCCTGTCTGCTCGTGCCAAGCTACCTAGGGGGTGAGCAGGGGTTATCTACAGTGTGTGTCCCTTTACCCTGACTAGAAGCAAGGGTCCCTATTTGGACAAAGGTTCTTACCTCTGCCTACTAGAGACCCCCAGATCTAACACCTCCCCTTCCATCATGCCCCGAAGGATATCCTCACAAATGAGTGGCTTGAGGTGGAGAAACAGGGTATTCTGCGATTCTTGGGGACGCGGTATCACCTGGCGGACTTTGATTCCCAGTTTCCTGCTATTCCAGAGCTAAATTCTCTTTTGTCCTCTATGGCTTCTGCCTCTTCTTCCTCTTTGTCCTTGGAGGAGGTTACCCTGTCTGATCCGGTGGAGCATAAGGTGGAGTCTGCTCTCAAGCGTTCTTACGCCGCTTCTCACTTTGGGGTGCGTGCTATCATTTATGCGGCCTATGCTTCGCAGGTCCTGCTTAAGGATTTTGAGAAGCTGTTTAACTGTCTTCAGGATCAGGGGGACCCTACTCCTGTGTTGGCTCAAATGGAGGTCCTGGTACAATTCCTCTCGTATGTCACTTTTGATTCCTTGTGGGCTTTTTCCTCGGCTGCTGGGGCGATGGCGGCTGGAAGGAGGTCTCTGTGGACAAAACGTTGGAGTCTTGAGGCTGAACAGTAGGCCTTCGTCCATAAACTGCCTCTTGAGGGTCCCCATCTTTTTGGGAATGCGTTGAATATGATGGTGCAGCACTCAGCTAAGGAAAATAAGTTGATAACGCCTTTTGAGCATGCTCCTAAGAAAAGGTCTTTCTTCCAGAAGCAGGGTTTTGTCATCTCAGCCCTTTTGTGGTCGGGCCTGTGGTTTGGGGGCTACGTTCCATTAAAAATCCCGGACTCAGCAGCAGAAGCAGCAACAGCCTCCCTTTGGTGTAGGACAGAAGTGACTATGCCGCTGTGGGGGCTCGTCTCCGTTTGTTTCTGGACCTTTGGTCAGCTCTGATTTCTGACCAGTGGGTCTTTTCTGTCATCAGGTGGGGTTACCAGATTCCTTTCCAGGGCCTCCCCCCCCTGGATTGTTTTCTGGTTACCCCATTGTCAAGAGACCCCGTGCGGCGATCTGCCATGTTGTCCAGCATCACCATGTTGTTACGGAAATGGGCTATGGTGCTGGTTCCAGTGGAGGAAGGGGGCCTGGGGTTCTATTCCTCTCTGTTTCTTGTTCCAAAGCCCGATGGTTCATTCCACCTCATATTGAATCTTGTTCCCTGAACAAATTGGTGCGGTTGGATTATTTTTGGATGGGCCCCTTACAGTCTGTCATTTTGCTCATCCAGGGGGGCAATTTTTTGGCTTCCCTGGACTTAGAGGACGCTTATTTTCACGTTCCGGTCCATCCTGCCAGTCAGCGGTTCCTGAGGTTTGCTGTCAAGGGGAAGCAGTTCCAGTTTCAGGTTCTGCTGTTCAGCCTCTCCACTGCTCCCAGGACTTTTACCAAGGTGTTGGCTCCTGCTCTGGGGGTTTTACAACATCGGGGTTTCTTCGTGTTTCCCCTATATGATGATTGTTTGGTCCGGGACAGTTGAATTTTCATGTGGACGCTCTGAGCCGCAACCTTCTAATGTTCTGTACCATCTCTCTCTTCCTCTGTTCCAGTCCCTTTGCCTTTAGTTCGGGACTCCATGGATCGATCTTTTTGCGTCTCCTCTCAACTCTCTCCTTCTCCGGTTCTGGTAGGTGGTACTGTGTCTTCAGGCTTGGGCAGTGGATGCTATTTCGATTCCCTGGCTGCCTGCTCTTCTGTATGCATTCCCTCCCATCCCCCTCCTCCTGAGGGTGCAGCAGAAGATTCGGAGGGAGAAGGTTTCGGTCCTGTTGATTGCTCCTTGCTGGCCTCGCCGCCTTTGGTTTCCTCTCATGTTGCGGGTGGCGGAGGGTCAGTTTGTCCGGCTTCCTTTGTGTCCGTCTCCTCTTCAGTTTCTGCTCCTGTCTCTGCCTTGTCTTCGTTGTTTGCAGCTGACGGCTTAGCTCTTGAGTGGTTGACGTTAGAGTCTTTGGGCTGTTCGTCTGTGGTGGCTTGTGACATCCATTGGTCTTGCCAACTTTCGACCTTTAAGTGCCGTAGTCATTGGGGTTCTTTCTTTTGTTTCTTGGTGTTCTTCTCATGGGGTGAATCCTGTACGGTTAGTTCCTACTTCTGTGTTAGACTTTCTCCAAGATGGTTTTTTGAAAGGCCTTTCCCCTTCCACGTTGTCTGCTCAGTGAGTGGCGGTTCGTGCTGGTCGGGGTCCTGGGGCCTCCTTGGAGGGTGTTGCCACATTGGTTTGTCCGCTTCTTCTGAGCTTTCGGCTTCGTCAGCCAGTTTCTCCTGTTCTCGTGGGGTCTACAATTGCCCACTTTTGAGCCTTTGATGGAGGCAGATTTGTTGTGGCTGTCCGCTAAGGTGGCTTTCTTGTTGGCCATTACCTCAGCTCGCCGGTTGGGTGAGTTGGGTGCCTTGCTCATTTTGTTTCCTTATTTGCAGTTCCTTTTGGATCGGGTCATTTTAATGCTTGATCTGTCCTTCCTGCCTAAGGTTTCTTCAACTTTTCATTTGTAGCAGGAGGTGATTCTTCCTGATTTGCCTGCTGAGGGGGATTCCCTTGTTCCCCCTTCCTTGGATATTCGCAGGGCTCTCCAGATTTATCTCCAACGTTCCCTGGGGTTCCGGAGTTCTCCTGCCCTGTTTATCTCCTGTGGGAGTGTGGCTAACGGGAAAAATGTTTCTACTTCCCCGGTCAGTTGGTGGGTGCGTTTGGCGATCTGCCAATCTTACAAGTCTTTGGTTTTGCCTCCTCCGTCTCATGTGCAGGGTCGTTCGATGCTTTCTGTGTCTGCTTCCTGGGCTGAGGCGGGGGGGTTCTCTATCTAGGAGGTCTGTAAGGCAGCCACTTGGCAGTTTCAGCACACATTTGTGCAATATTATAGGCTTGATGTTTTGCACGCCTCTGCTGACAGTTTTTCTGTTGGCGTCTTGAACACTGTTGTACATTGATCTTTTATTGAATAAAGTTTTGTACTCTGCATGAATCCCTGGTGTCCTGCGTTTTTTTTGGTTCTCTGCTTGTGAGTTCCTCATGTAGTAAGGACTGGGACGGGGAGGACCCTTGAGGGGGTAATATCTTGTTACTTACTGGTAACCTTCATTACCCCGTAGGGTCCTCCCCGTCCCAGTCCTCGACCCTCCCGCTGTGTTTGTGTCTTAGTCTTAGTGATAACAGACATGGCAGTAGGTGGGCAGGGCTTTTGTACCTTAAACATATTGGCGTTGTGATTGGCTGGGTGGAGGCAGGACTGGCTCACGTGCTAAGGATTGGGACGGGGAGGACCCTAATCGGGGTAATGAAGATTACCGGTAAGTAACAGGACATTACTGGCACCTGAGGCAGCCTAAGCAATTTTTATGCAAAACGATACACACAAAAACTGCCACAGGCATTCATCAAATACACAAAGAATTAAATATTTGATTTGATTAACAAAGATTAAAAAAATGTTAACTTAAGTGGTCAGGTTGGAGCTTTTTTAAATCCATTTAGGGCCTTTCTTCCATATTAAATTCTATTTGATTAACCAACACTGCCCTCATAAATCAATCTCAGGATACCTATTAGTTTCTAGCGTCCAATCCTAATTTTTTTCACATTTACATAAGAATGTCAAATTTTCAATTTTGCTTCTTTATTCATATACACTTTATTCATCTGTTAACAGAATCTACTTTTCTGAGAAGGTATTCCTAGACCACAGGCTAAGAACCACCTTTCTAGATAGCATGCAGTGGCCAACAGAGTAAAGTACAGTTTGTGGAAGGCCCCTCATAATATAGTGTCACTCATTAGGTAATGGACTGTCACTCGTAGACACACTGAAACGATAGAAGGGTTTCACATCATGAAAACATGGCAGCTATGTTCTCTGCTTCCACCACGTTGGCGGTGTTGTGCACATTTTGTCCTCAGTTTCACTACTCACACTTGTCATTCACGTCCTTTCTCATTGAGATGGAATTCTTGGCTTGTGAGACACAGAGAGGAAGTTCACTTTGTAGATCACTGTCTCTCATCTGATGCGATTTCACAACTTGTCCGACCCGGCAGGCGACACCTGGACATGTTGGACCCACCGTATGTGTGTTGCACCGTCAATTGACAGGCACGTGATCTAAGAGTGAGGTTTATCTGCAGAGAGGTTTGAAAGGTTAAGACCCAGACAGCCAGGATCCTTGTCGTCTACAAAGGTTACGTTTATCCTCTTGCTCGACTACGTCATCTTCCAACAGAGCTGCAGGAGTATTGAGGAAGCCTGTTCTGCAAACGCTGCACGTGCAGTCAGCTGAGTTGTCCGTTTCCGATGATCTCGCGAAGAGAGCGGAGGGCACTGAAGCCAGCACTGAGGTCTGAGGGAACTGACGAGTGTGGGTGAAGGATGGCTGCGGTGCTCACTCCTTCGCTGCTGCTGCTGCTTCTCGGGCACCCCCTGACTGCAGACCACCTCGAGGGACCCGGCCCTACAGACAGCGGGGGCCCAGGTAAGACAGCGGCGTAGGAGGTCAAACTGGGACCCGTATGTACAACGAGCAACTAAAAACATACAACTAAACACATGGAATAGCACAATGCTTGTTTACCTCTGAAACTATTTGCTTTAGTCAGCTTTTTTGGTCTATATCTTATTGATCACCCAGTCTTGTATCTCAAGTAAAACATTTTGGTCTCCAACTTACTGGCCACTCAGTTTTGTATCTCCAGTTGCTTTTTGTTCCAAACAGTTTTAAACAAGCATTGGTAAATGCACCAGGCTTAGCCTTTGCGATTAATAATAAGCTGTTTTGTTGTAAGTTTTAGCTTACTGAGTAGTTAGTTGCACAATATGTGGAGAAGTGTGGCTCAATGGTTGGAGCGGCAGACCCTGATGCAGAGGTCTAGCCCGGGACCAGGGTTCAATTCCCCGCCTCGGCGGGTCTTGGGCTCAAAATTCCACGTACCTGATAATTCTCGCCTCGGTGCCTATTCCAATCATGGAGTGCAACTCTGGGCAATAGCTTGCTTAATCTCCACAACGGCCCCCACAACGCTAAGGATACCTGGCCTCCACCTTGGGGGTGCCCAGGAGTGGACGCCTCACAGGGAAAGCCAGGATGGGTTCCACAGCGGTATTCGTACAAGCGCCTTGAGACCCTTGCGGGTGAGTAGTGCGCAATACAAGTATCAATTTACATTTACAATATAAGCTATAGAAAGTCTGTTAAAGTGCTATGTCTTGTTTATGTACAAAATATTGTGCTCTTACTAGTGACATAGTGCAGGTAAGTAATAGCAACATTTTGAAAAATGAAATGAAAGAGGGAAATAATATAATTAATGGATGTAATACCAAAATTATATATATGGAAGAGTTCTGACAACTTTGGGACTGGCGCCATCGCACCTGCTGAACTATTCAAATCATGCCTCAAGTGTCTGTAAAGTAACTGCACTTTTGACTGCTGTTTAGTAGTAAAATATAGCAATATTTGGTGTTTAGAGGATTTAGAGGTTTGGCCCCGGTGCCACTGCACCTCCATCACCATTCAGATCATGACTCTATTGCCTGTATCCCAACTACACTTGCGGCCACCTGTTCAGTAGTAAAATATTTCAATATTTGTTGTTTGGCGGGGTTCCTAGAGCTTTGGGGCCTGGTGTCACTGTACCTGCTACACCATTGAAATCATGACCGTGTGCCTGCAAGGTAACTACACTTGTGACTGCTTATTTAGTGTTCAAAGTATAGCAAAATAGAGGAGTTCTCACAACTTTTGGACCCGGTGCCACTGCACCTGCAGCATCATTGAAATCATGGCACTTGTGACTGCCTGTATAGCATAAAGTTTAGCAATATTCTGCATTTAGTGGGGGGTCCCTAAAGCTTAAGGCCCCGGGGCAACTGTACCTGCGGCACCATTCAAATTAAGCCCCTTTTAACTGCAATTATGTCTGGCTATGTAATTGCAACATATAGCAATATTAGGTGTTTCTAAGAGGTCATGACAAATGTTGGGCCCGGTGCCACAGCACCTGTTGCACCATTCATATCATGATCCTGTTGTCTGCCTGCTAACTGCACTTGTGACTGCCTGTTTAGTAGTATTAGGTGTTTAGTGGGGTGCCTCGACGTTTTGGTGCTAGTGTTACAGCACCTGCTGCACCATTCAAATCATGACCCAAGCTCCAACTACCACTAGTACAGGGAAGAAGTCTTTTTAATTTCATTTTTCAGAGATGTCCTGGCAAAAGATGAACCTAGGCAAATGGAGCTTGAGCCCGTCCCTTTTCAAATAAAATCAGTCCCAGTTAGTACACCCGCAATACAAACAAGAATCCTTTCAACTGTAGCCTTTCAAAGAGAATATAAGAGAATATAAAATATGCCTCCACTGACCCACTGTCGCCAATGGTATTTATTTCAAAGAACTTTTCGTCTTGCTAGATTTAGCATTTTTGAGAGAAGCAGTTGTAGGGATAACAATTTCAAGGAAAATGCCCAAATAGTGGATTTTTGCTTTGAGTTCGTTCCCAGTGCTTATAAACTAACTGGTTTCTTAAGAAACTTGTAATTTGTTTTTTAAGTGAGACGATTTGTGTAGGGTTTTTCCTTTCGAACTAGGTATTTTGGTGTCTCTGACAAGAATGAGATGGGAACAACCACAAACCTGACTGCTCTCAGCTTCAAAACAAAATATTGACAAGCTCATGCATTCATTAAAGCAATTGGCAAAGAAAAAAATGAGGGCTTTGGAAAGCAGAAAAGAAATAGCTCTTAGTGCTCTTTGTTGACAAGAACCCCCATCTCCTCTCCGCCCCACACAGATATACTCAAAACAAGTCTAGAACAGCCGTGCCCCCTCCTGATTTAAGATTTCTGTCAAGTTTAATTCATTTATAATTATCAGGATTAGCTAGGGTGATGGCTGGAAGATTAGAAGAATTCGGCCATGTTTCCATCAGGAAACAGATATCCGGTGCATGAGAGGTGATTAAATCCCATATCTCGGTCACATGGTTAGCTAGCGATCTCACATTACGAAGGAGGCTTTTGATATCCTTCTTAATAAGTTTGGGGCTCAATTTCGAAGATGGCAGTTGTAGCATGCCATCAGGCCCTCTAGGATAAGGGTAAAGCTATTGGTGCATACAAGTTGATGACGGGTGCTAACTTTATTCGGTGTCCTCAATGGATGAACAGAAGCCAATGAGCACTAGTATCGGTGGAATCTGTTACATCTTTCTCTGGGAGTACCAGGGGTCCTGGTGACATCCAGGCATGGACGAACTTGCCTTTGGCACTCCCGCTGCTCTCGTCCGGCCTGGCAAAGGCTTTTACAGCCCTATGCAGTAGAGAGCTGACTACAGCCTCACTGGAAGTGGGTCACTATGCTTTCTCGCACAAACAACTACTGAAGCTGCAGCGGGCTGAAAAGCAAAGACTCAGTGACTAAAGGCGGCAAGGAGCAGTAATTACAACAAAAGTGTCTGAGCACTAGTAGCAATGAGACAGTGCATTAAAATTGGCTCCTACTAATGTCTGATACTCAAAAAATATACAAGAGGCATCAAATAAAAAAACAGGATAAAAACTGGCCTGAACAATAACATCAGTAAAAGCGTATGAGCCTTAATCCGCCCGCACTTGATCTGCCATCTCCCGCTGGACTCCTACTGCAAGCCATTGGAAGGTGACCTGTGGGTCCTCAGCATCCAGGGGTGGCTGAGGTGGTGGGTGGTACCTGTTGGATATTTGTCAGGGGATTTGGAGATGCCATGACGCTGCTGACCCTCTCTGGGTGCCGGAGATGGTTTTCCTATGGAGTCTAGTAGCTCTTGGAGGATGTTGTGGTAGATGGTTGGAAGGTTTTCTTCATCACCATCATCATTGGTGGTGTCTGGGATAATGTACTGAGCAGAAAATAAGTGTTTGTCCTCTGCATTGAAAGGGCAAATACTATTGTTGCTGCCTGTTATATGTTGACATGTTGTTAAGCATTAAAAAATCAAAGTGCATGCCACTTTCCATTCTCCTGTGTTACATGGCACACCTGTTACATAAAGCTGAGTATGGCCATTTACACTGTCCATGAATGCTACATGTCAGAATTTGTAAATAAGGCCCCCTTTCAAGCTACACTTAGCGTGAAAGGGGGGACAATGGGTGATGCCGTGTGTTAGACCTGGCATGTTTGGCGTCGTTTCCGCTGTCTTTTTGGCTTCTACCTCCTGTATTTTTGATGCTGTGCTGGATTTCGTTTTTACTTTCAAATTTGTTTTATTGGTTCCAAGAGCATCATTAGACATTACAATGCAAGGGAGTCGTAGTGGGCAAAAGAGGCAATAAAGCAAATAAGATCTACAGTATACAGAAAGCATATGAATGTTCATTTGTGCCTGATAGAACAGTGACATGGTACTAGAGGTGCAGACACTCCTTGCCACGCAGCAGTAAAACCATAATAAGAAAAACCCCAACTGTAGCCCCCCCCCACTCCCCCACCCTACCTCCCGGTTCCCACCCCGCCCAGTGTGCCAGTCATGTGGGGCCAGCAAGGCTCTAGCTATATGATAATCAAAGCGGTCACTCAGGTGGATGTATGGGGTCATTCGTGTTCGAGGTGAGTCTAAGAATACGTAGGTATTTAGGGCACGTGATCTCATTAAATTCCCTGGACAAGAGGGAGAGCAGAGGGAGCCACACTTTCTGGTAAGCAGCTGTGGACTGCGTAATCGTGGCGTGAATGCGTTCCATGCCCAGGGTAAACCATATCTTATGTAACCAGCCCGTGTGAGTAGGTCTGGTGGTGGAGCCCCATAGGGATAGGAAGTGTTGTGTCGTGGCCTGCATAGCCACTCCCATCTGACGACCTCTAAGGGATTTCAGGGGGAATGTGAGTGCGTTGGGTAAACCCAAAATAGCATATGCCGGGAATCTGGGTATTTCGGTATCAAACACGGAATCAATGTCGTCTAGGACAGCTTTCCAATAGTCTTGAACCTCTCTGCATTCCCATAGAAGGTGTGTTAGAGTGCCCCATTCCCCACAGCCCCTCCAGCATGACGCGCTGCGTGCGGGGTTGCCTTTGTTAAGCCGAGCCGGCGTGAGGTGCCAATATATAGCCAGTTTCGTCGCTGTTTCCCTGGCAGCTGTGTTGCGGGTGGTGTGCGCAGCTCTATAGTAAACATAACTCCATTCCTTATGGGACAGTGTTCTCCCCAGGTCTGCCTCCCAGCGCCTCTGGCCCGCTGTTTTGCCTGCCGGGGGAATTGGTGTAAGCATTTTGTAAAGGTCTGTGATGAGGTGTTTGTCAGAGTCCTTCGTCACCAGCCATTTCTCGAAGACTGTCATGGGCCTGCCTACCAAGGGGAGAACGTCCGGATGGGTGAGCCAGTTTCGGAGTTGGAAATATTGAAATAGCTGAGGGGATACGACATCGTAGCTGTGGGTTATGTATGTGAGAGAGAGGAAACCTTGCAAGTCAAAAAGGTGACCGTTGGGGAAGCTGCCAATTCCGCGCCATTGCGGAAAGGTACTAGGATCCTTGCCCGGAGGAAACTCCGGGTTATCCAGAACAGGCATAAGAGGAGAAGGTAAAGTAGTGAGACCCCGTTTGACCGCAACCGTGTTCCAGACCTGCAGGACAGTGCGGGTGATAGGGGATCGCAACATGTAGCGTGGTCTATGTTGTCGAAGAAGAAACGGGATCTTCCAAAGGGAGGTACCCGCCATTGCTCTTTCCTGGAATAACCAGTGCTTTTCGGACTCTGGCCTAAACCATTCTACCAAGTATCGGAGTTGCGCCGCTTGGGTGAGTAGTTGCACTTTAACAAATTCAGCGATGACATCACGGACTTCGTCAGCCCACATGCCCTCGCCTCCGAGAACTACATTCTTTTAGGAGACCTCAACTACCACCTTGAAAACAAACAAGACAGCAACACCACACCACCACCCTGCTGGACAACCTGGCCAATCTCAGACTCAAACAACTTGTCGACACCCCCACCCATGAAGCCGGACACACGCTCGACCCTATCTTCACCTCTAGCAAGCACATCTCCTTCGATCGCACCACAGCTCTCCACTGGACGGACCACAGCTGTGTTCACTTCAGCTACAAAACCACCCCGACCCACAGCCGCCCTCAACCTATTCCTCGGAGAAACTGGAACAAGATCACCACCGACCAACTCCTCACATCGCTCAACCAAAACCCACCCGCCCTCTCATCGGACCCAAACCAAGCTGCCACCAACCTCAAACAATGGATCACCCACAGTGCTGACGAATTAGCACCCCTGAAAAAGCACCAGATCAAATCAACCAGCAAAAAGGCTCCCTGGTTTAATGATGACCTTAAAACATCCAAGAAGCTATGCCGCACCCTGGACAAAACTTGGAGAAAAAACCCAACCACCGACAACATGGCCACCCTCAAGGCAGCCACCCGCAAACACCACCAACTGATTCGATCCGCCAAGAAATCAGCATTCAAGGATCGTCTCGACAACAACACTCACAACAGCAAGGAACTTTTCAACATCGTCAAAGAATTCACCAACCCCACCGCAGCATCTAACGACATCACTCCCTCCCAAGACCTCTGCGATGCGTTATCCTCCTTCTTCTACAACAAAATTGCCGACATCCACAACAGCTTCGAGAATACTCCCAGCGACCAACCCTCCCCACCCCCCTCAGATCCTACTCCACCAATTAACCACCTTAGCGCTTGGAACCCAATCACCACTGAAGACACCACCCGCCTAATGAACTCAATCCACTCTGGCTCGCCAACCGACCCCTGGCCCCACCACATCTTCAACAAAGCAGACTCCATCATCGCACCTCATCTCCGTGATGTCATCAACTGCTCGTTCAACTCTGCCACCTTTCCAGAAAGCTGGAAACACGCTGAACTCAGCGCCCTTCTGAAGAAACCCACAGCAGACCCCTCTGATCTTGAAAACTACCGCCCCATATCCCTCCTCCCATTCCCGGCCAAAGTCATTGAGAAAGCCGTCAACAGCCAGCTCGCCGCCTTCCTTGAATCCAACATCTCCCTCGATCCATCTCAATCCGGGTTTCGAGCCAAACACAGCACCGAAACCGCCCTCATTGCAGCGACGGGCGACATCCGAACACTACTGGACAACGGAGAAACAGTGGCCCTCATTCTACTTGACCTCTCCGCCGCTTTCGACACAGTCTGCCACAGCACCCTCATACAACGCCTCAGCAACATCGGCATACATGGAAAAGCCTTGGACTGGATCACCTCATTCCACGCTGGGAGAACTCAAAGAGTCCGACTTCCCCCATTCAACTCAGAGGCCACCGAAGTCATCTGTGGCGTACCTCAAGGATCTTCACTCAGTCCCACCCTCTTCAATGTCTACATGAGTCCACTTGCCTCCATCGCGCGTCAACACAACCTTAACACCATCTCATACGCCGACGACACCCAGTTAATCCTTTCCCTCACTAAAGACCCTAACACCGCCAAAACCAACCTTCACAAAGGCATGAAAGAAGTAGCCGAATGGATGAAACATAGCCGTCTAAAACTCAACTCAGACAAAACGGAGGTGCTCATCCTAGGATCTTCCCCCGCTACTTGGGACGACTCTTGGTGGCCTTCCGCTCTGGGCACAGCACCCACACCCACAGACCATGCTCGTAACCTTGGCTTCATCCTAGACTCCTCTTTCTCGATGTCCAGACAATTCAACGCAGTCTCATCCTCCTGCTTCAACGTACTCCGCATTCTCAAAAAGATCTTCCGCTGGATTCCCCTCGAGACAAGAAAGACTGTCACCCACGCACTGGTCACGAGTCGACTGGATTATGGTAACACACTCTACGCTGGAATCACAGCAAAATTACAGAAAAAACTCCAACGCATCCAAAACGCTTCAGCGAGACTCATATTAGACATCCCTCGCCAAGATCACATCACCAGACACCTAAAAGACCTCCACTGGCTTCCCTTCAACAAAAGAATTACATTCCGCCTTCTCACCCACGCACACAAGGCCCTCTACAATCAAGGACCCGAATGCCTCAACACACGACTGTCCTTCTACAAACCCACCCGCCAACTAAGATCGTCCAATCAAGCCCTCGCCGCAATCCCGCGCATCCGAAAATCCACCATGGGTGGCAGATCCTTCTCCTTCCTTGCTGCCAAGACCTGGAACTCACTCCCCACTCACCTCCGCCTTACTCAAAACCACATCTCCTTCAGAAAAGAACTTAAAACCTGGCTATTCAATAAATAATGAACCCCTTCCCCAAGCGCCTTGAGACCCCCTGGGTGAGTAGCGCGCTATATAAATGCTCAAACTTGAACTATTGATTGATTGAAGACCACCCTCATCTGTGGACCTGTAAGCTAAGTGTTTAGTTAGGCGCGCCCGTTTGCCCTCCCAGATGAAGTGATGGATAGCCGCTTGGAGGGCTTGAATGGTACCCCTAGGGGGGAGCATAGGGAGAGTCTGAAAAAAGTAACGCTTTTTCCGCGTCAATGGCCAGCAAGGCTGAGTCCGAGTTCTGAAAGTGAGCCTTATCGATCAGATGTAGAATACGTTTAGTGTTGTCGCTGCATTGGCGATTGGGGACGAAGCCGGATTGATCAGGCTCCAAGATCCCGGGCAGACATGGGCCAAGGCGCGCAGCCAAGATCCCAGTGAAAATCTTCATGTCCAGGTTAAGTAGGGATATGGGGCGGAATGCTGAGCAGCCGGAGGGTTTTTTGCCTGGCTTGGCTAGCACGACAATCTCAGCCGCCAACATGTCAGGGGGGATAGATCTCGGGCCCTCGAAGGAGTTAAAAAGTCGGGTGAGGACCGGGGCTAGCAGTTGACAAAATGGTTTTATAAAACCCAGCAGAGAATCCATCCGGACCCGGGGACTTCAGGGGGCGCAGACAAGAGATAGCTGCAGTGACTTTGTCTAAGCGAATAGGGGCGTTCAGGGAATTTACATTGTCTTGGGACAACTCCGTTACATTCGCCGATGCTAAGTATCGATGGCCTCCTCCGGCGAGACTTCGTCAGCTTTGTATAGCGTAGCGTAAAACGTACGGAATGCTTCTGCTATCTGAGCCTCGCCAAAGATGTCCTGGCCGGACTCGTCCTTCAGGCTAGTAATTTGGGAGCTTTGGGTCTTCGCTCTCAGGGCGTTAGCAAGTAAGCGGCCTGTTTTGTTCCCCCCGACGTAGTAAGAGTGACGCAGGCGTAGAGCGGCAAATTCCGCCTGGTCCGTATCTAGACTAGCCAGCTGGGCTCTGGCGGATTTAAGTTGTCTCCAGACTCTTGGGGCGCCGGTGTGGCTATGGACCCTCTCGAATTCCGAGACACGGGCCGGGAGGTCAGCCCTCTTTGCTTTGCGTTCCTTGGCCTCCACTGCCGCAATGGCAATGAGCTCGCCTCTGGCTACAGCCTTCAAGGACCCCATAGGGCGGTCACGGGGGTCTCTGGAGTGTCATTAAGCGCCAGGTAGTCGATAAGGCATGTGTGGAGTTGTTTGGTAACTTCCGTCCGCTGCAGGAGAGTCTCACGTAAATGCCACGACCCAGGGGGGCGAGTGGACCTGGGGACCTGTATAGTTAACTCCACAGGGTCATGGTCAGATAGCGCCGCAGGGACAATGTCAATGTCTTTGAGAATAGGGAGCAGATCAGACGAGCCCAAGATGTGGTCCAACCTGGCGTATGTGTGGTGAACATGTGAGTAGAATGTGAATTGCGATGAAGTGGGGTGTGTAGATCTCCAAAGGTCCATCAGACCTCGGTCCAGCAGCCAATCTTTTCCAGCAGCCGTGATGGCTCCCGTGTCCCCACTCCGACGACCTGATCTGTCCATGTCTGAGTCCATTACTAAGTTAAGGTCCCCCCCGATAAGCAGAAGCGAGGCTGGGGAATGAAGGGACTCCGAGGAGGCTTGTTTCAGGAAGGTTTCTTGGCCCGAGTTCGGGGCGTATAGTAAAGCGGTGTCCCCCTAGAAGAAAGGTGTGAGCTAGCAGCCTGCCCTTGATCTCCCCCACTCTGTCCCCCACGGAGCCGCGGAAGCACTTGGAGACTAAAATACCCACTCCCGCCTTCTTTGTTGGGAGCGAGGAAAAGAGCTGTTGGGGAAAAGCGCGCGAGCGCATTCTGTGCCAATCCTTAGGTAAGAGGTGGGTTTCTTGGAGCAGGCATATATCTGTCTCAGAGTTCTCCAGGTACGAGATCACCGCCCTCCTTTTAATCGGGTTGTTCGGACCCTTAACATTAAGCGTCAATACCTTCAGAGTGGACTCCATCACGGGGGATCGTGTAAGCCCTGAGCTGTATAGTAGCAAACTTCCTTAGGGACTGAAGGAGTGAAACACAACAAGGTCACCGCTAGCATTCCCCTTTCAGCACACTGCCCCCCCCCCACTCCCCCTGAACTTCTCCCTCCTAAACAACTTAACTGTCGAACTGTCTACTCATAGTCCATAGCCATAGTCCCAAAATTAAACATGTCCCCCCCTCCCGTCTCCCTCCCCCAACACTCCAACCAAGAAAAGACATAGTCCCAGTCCTGTCAGTTCACCCAGGGCCGTGGTAAAGGTTCTTACAAGGGTCATATCCGATGGCGGCCGTTCCAGCCCCCCACCCAACCACCCCCCCCCTCCGGCACCAGCGAGGGTCATGCTGTGAGTGATCTCCCATCTCGGGTATGAGTTATTCGGAGGAGGATGTCTCTTTGGCCACCTTTGCCACTGCTGTTGCCTTTTCCTGTGAGATGATGGCCGCGTCGGGCTTCAGGTGACGTGAAGGGGACCGTCTCCGGCCCACCATCTGCCAGCCCCCCCTGGAGGGTCCCCGCGGAGCTCTTGTCGGCGGTGCATCGGCATCCTGGTCGATTCCCAGAAGGGTGCAGGTGTCCGTAAGTGATCTCAGTTGATGCAGGGTTCCATTCCACTTGAAGATCAGTCTGAATGGGTGACCCCAGGAGTAAGGGACCTCCTGGCTACTCAGAAAGTCCGTCGCTATTCTAAACTCCTTACGTTTCTGCAATGTTATGGCCGACAGGTCCTGATATAGGGCGACCGAGTTGCCCTGGAACTGAAGGGGTTGTGCTTGTCGGGCCTCCCGTAGGATCCGCTCCTTCAACGGGAAGTCAGGGAGAAAGGCCAGGATGTCTGGCGGAGGGGCAGATGCGCGCTGAGGCAATCCGACCCTGTGCGCTCTGTGAATGCATATGGTAAAGTCTGCAGACTCCCCTAGAATGTTCCGAAACAGGGCTTGTAAGTATCCCACGACGTCGGTCCCCTCCGCTTTCTGAGGGACCCCCTGGACCCATATGTTGTTGCGCCGGGAACGGTTTTCAAGGTCCTCTGCGTGGGCCTGAAGGTCCAGCTGCTGGTCCGTGAGTCGCAGGACTTCTTGTTGGAGCTGTGCGATTTCATCGCTCCTGGTGTGGTCGGCTTCCTCGATCGCCTCCACGCGTTCACCAAGCCCCTCAATGTCTCGCCGAAGTTCACGGACCTCGCCCGCCACCTCTTGCTTCAGGGACTTGAAGTTGTGTCTGAGAGAATTAAACAGGGTCTCTAGGATTGATCTAGTTATGGGCACCTGGTCGTTAGGCGGTGTTGTTGAGGCCTTCGCAGCCACCGGGGAAGGTGGGTCTTTGCTGGGTTTAGATTGGGACTTGGCTGGCATTTCGGGGAGAGTTTGAGGCCCCTTCTTCCCTCTGAGGCTTGTCATGGTGCGGCCCACCACTGACGCGATCCGGGCGGTCGGCTCTGGGTGCTCGGAGGTAGGAAGACAGAACCAGCAGCAGAAGGCTGAGGGCAGGTCGTAAGGAACTTGCTCGGTGTTCTCAGGGCCCAGGCCCATGAGGTAGTCGTAGATGGCCGGGCAGCCGGGCAATGCACGACCGTGGAGCTAGCAGGCCCAAAGCTTCCCAACTGCCATGCAGGCCTCCAGTGGCCTCTCGTGTATCCCTAGAGAAGCAGGCCACCGCAGCCGGCTCAATGTCGACCTGTGACCCCTTTCATGCAGTTGCGTTCCTTCTTAGGCACCTCCCCGGTGGCCCCCCACGCTATCCCGCGAGGCAGAGGTGTCTGGATGCTGGGCCTGGAGGCCTGTGGTCCCCCCCCTGGAATGTCGGTGGAACTCGGCCAGGCTGTCCTTCCCCCGCCGGGGGCTCGGTCGTGCCCCCGAACCCTCGTCGTAGTGCCCGCCTCCGCTCAATTCACCTTCTCTCCGGCGCTGTGGCTGTGGCTCTGCAGGGCCGCACTCCTCTCCCTCCTGTGGGCCCCGGTCCGGGGAAGATCCTCCGCCACCGGAACCTCAAGGTGCGGCAACCAGTCCGGTCTTGTCCGGAATGGAGCAGTGTGGGGCAAGGCCAGCCAGGCCCCCTCCTCGTCGCAGGGGCTGACCAGTGGACCCTCGTGGAGGGGCGTAGGCCCGCGGTCAGTAGGCCCGAAGCCGGGGCCTCAATTTCACTGCCCCCGGCCGGGCCACTCTGAACTGCGGGCCAGGGCGCGGGTGAGTGCGCTCCGCAGGGGCCCCGTCTCCTCTAGGCTAGCGTCTGGGGTCGCGACGGCAGAGTCCACAAGTGTCGGGTTGCCTCGTTGACGCAAAGGGCAGGGGCGGCGGAGCACGGGCCGCTCAGCCGTTCATCGCGACCGTCATTGCTGAGGCCCCGGCCGGGGATCCTGCGACGTCCTCTGCCTCCCCATCGTGTGTAGGCACTGCTACGGGACCACTGCCGTGATCCGCTGCTGTCGCTGACTACTCCCGGTGGTTTAGGGAGATCGGCAACATAGTTTGGCGCTTTCGGGCACAGGCCGTTCAGCCGCTCATCGCGGCCGCCATTGTTGAGGCCGCGGGCCGGGGTGCTTGCGACGTCCTCCGCTTCCCCAGGGTATGTAGGCTCTGCTATGGGGCCACCGCCGCGTTCCGCTGTTGGTGCCGGCTGCTCCTGGTGATTTAGGGAGATCGGCGACATAGTTTGGCGCTTACGGCGGGATCGGGCAGGGAGCCTCACAGACCTGCGTTCGATCACGCCGCCATCTTGGACACCCCCCTGGATTTCGTTTTTAATGGTTTAGATTCTTTGGACACTCTGCCACTGCTGATCAGTGTCAGAGTGTAAGTGCTTCATGTGTAAATTGTTATTATGATTGGATGTACATGATTGGCATATTAGTATCACCAAGAAGTCCCTAGTAAAGTGCACTGGGTGTGCCAGGGCAGGTGATGACAAATGCTACTAGTGGGCCTGCAGCACTGATTGTGCCACCCACAGGAGTAGCCCCAAAATGGTGTCTCAGGCCTGCCACCGCAGTGCCTGTGTGCAGTCTGTGAACTGCCATGTCCTCCTGGTCAGTGTCCCCACTTGACCAGGCCTACCCATTCCCTTTTTGTGCACATTGGTCACCCCTATGGAAGGCCCAAGGTACCCCCTTGGGCAGGGTGCAGTGTATGTGAAAGAGTAGAGCATGTACTTGTGCAGGTGACTTGCTCTGGTAGTGAATTACAGCCATTTTCGTTTTTCACTGCTGCAAGGCTATCTTGCTCCATAGGCTATCATGGGGGATGCTGGCTACAATGGCTACCAGCATATCTTCCCATAGGAACAAGATAGGACATAAAAGTCTAGTATCCCTGTACTCAGAATTTAATAACACACCTTTTAGGAAATGTTGTTTTTGAATCCTGTTTTTGAGAACAGCGCTTTTAGAAAGTTGCTGTTCTCTTGTCTGCCCTTTCTGTGTGCCTTGGCCTGTTTGTGCATTGAATGTCTAGTTTGAGAGTGACTGGGGCTGGGGATTCCCCAGGAGGCTGGCTGAGTCAGCCCTAGGCTGAATGACTGCATTGCAACTTGAGTGGTGGGAGGAGATAGCACCTGGGCCTGAATAGGGCTGTGCCTGCCTTCCACAATGCTGGCTCCACCTTCTGCTGGGCGGCTGACGACCCTGCCCCTCACTCTGAAAGGAAAGGAGAAGCCAGGAAAACAAAGTGCTCAAGGAGCACCCAGAACTGGTTCAGACTGGGCTCAGGGCCCACTTGCACAAAGAGAACAAAGACTTTTAGGGGCATACGTACAGGACCCCTGACAGCAGAAAATTAGATCATCCTGGAATCAAGAAGGAACCTCTGCCAAGGAGAAAGCAGAAACTGAAGAAGGAAGATTGTCCAGCTGTTGCTATGCTGGATTGCCCTGCTGTTGCTGTGGTGCCAGGGAGAGGAGAAGGACTTTGATTTGTCCTGTGTCCCCTTGCTTGAAGTAATCTCCAAGGGCCTGAGGCTGAGCTGGCTCCCTGTTTTGAAGTCCCAGGAACAAAAGGACTTCGCCCCCAGCTTCCCCTGAGCTCTACAGAGAGAGTTCTGTCCTTCCTGGAGTGCGTGGCCCATGTGTGGTGCCTCTGGAAGTTGTACCTGTGTTGGTAAGCTGGAAACCAAGTTTTAAAGACTTTGCTACAGAAAAGTTATCGCATCGCTTGCTGCTCAGCGCATCCCCGACAGTGCGAGGAAATTCCCACCGCTACGAGGGCCAAGATTGTCGCAGCGCCTGTTGCCGCTGTCAGAGCAGTCGCATCCTTCGTTTGCGGGACGCACCTGACCGGTGCGGGAAGACTACCATTGCTGCAAATGTTGTCGCAGAACCGGTCGTCGCTGGGTGAGATCGCCACACCGCACATCGTCGCAGAGCCATCGCATCGAGGAGCTGCGAGCCAGAGATCGCTGCTGGATCGCACATCGTCGCCCCGGAGATCGTCGCAGCCCCTATGAGATCGGCGCATTGTGCCTTTTAGAGAACAAACTTCCTACAAAACCGATGCACCGGAATCCATACAAGTGGCCTTCCTCCCCATACAGACCGGATTTGTCACAACACGCCTGCTGCTGTAGCGGGGTTATCACATCGCCTCCCCAAGGTCTCAGGAGCAACGCATCACTTGTTTTCCACCGCACCAGCTTCTGCTTTTGGAACTTTGTTGCACTTAAAGGTACTGTTGGCTAAACGTGACACAACTGTGAACTTTTCACGCAACTGTGGATTATTTTTATCGCAACCTTAAGAACTCTTTCGCAACCATATTCTTGAACTGTGTATGTTGGATTTTTGTCGTTTTGGTCTTGTGTAGTTTAGATTAAATACCTTTATTTTTCTAAACTGTTGTCAAGTCAGTTTGTGGTGTTTTCACTGTGTTACTGTGAGTGTTGGTACAAATACTTTACACATTGCCTTCTGAATTGCCTTGACTGCTCGTGCCAAGCTACCTAGAGGGTGAGCAGGGGTTATCTCGGGGGGTTTCCTCCTTATCCTGACTAGAAGCAAGGGTCCCTATTTGGACAGTGGTACCTACCTCTGCCAACTAGAGAACCCCAGTTCTAACATTGGTGGTCAGCGGTGGGGATTTGAACTTGTATTTGTACTAGACCCACAGTGATTGGTGTACATCACTAGTGAGTGCAGACCACTACGCCACCGCATACTACTGCTTTTTTTGGATCACAGATCTGCCTGTGAGCAGAACAGGCTCAAGGCCTTGTAGCACCCATTCCAGTAGGGGATTCACCCAAGAAGATTTAAAAGAGAATCAAAGAGTGAGAGAACATGACTTAGAAGTCCTGAAGTTGAAAATGAAGCAATTGGAAATGGAGAAAGAAAGGGCGGTGGAGGAAAATAAAAATGGCCGTGCCCTGAGGAAAAGAAATTGCTTTTGGCTCATGAGTTGAGCATGAGAGAACTGGATCTTAAAGCCAAAAAGGTGGATGCCAGTTCAAATGGTGGCAGCGCACAGCCAGTGCATGGGGGTAAAGTATATATTCCCAAGGAGCTGGTACAGAATTACAATAGGAGTGAGGATATTTATGCCAGGTTTACTTCTTATGAGATTGCATTGAGAATGAATGGTGTGCCTGAACAGCATTGGGGGGCGGGCCTGTGGAAACATTTTTTAGGCTTCTGGGAGGAGTGCTCTACAGCTCTTAGAATTAGTAGGTGCCATGACCTACCCCAATATGAAGGAGGCTCTATGTCTCAGGTATGGACTTACTCCAGAGCAGTGCAGACTGCAGTTTAGAAACTCCAAGAAGAAGGAATCTGAGACTTGGATGGAGTGTGTGAATTTATACTCGCGTGCACTGGAAGGTTGGATGAAGGGCAGCAAAGTAACTGATTACAAGGGGTTGTTGCATTTAATTAGTTGGGAGCACTTGAGTAGTCTTTGTGTTCCAGAGCTGCGCCAGCATCTTTTAGACAGCAAGCTGACACACCCTATTGAGCTTGCTAAGGAGGCGGACCACTGGACCAGTACCAAGGTCCACAGAGGAATTGTGGGTACCACAGCCAAAGGTGGGCAGGGTCCCCAGCAGAAGAGTGGGGGGGACAAGGGTAACCAAAAGGAGTCCTCGCAAGGGCCCCAAAAAAGTTCCCAGGAGAACGAATCCCAACCCCCCAGACCTAGACAGCCACGGCCCCCTAGGGGCAGGCGGAACAACATAGACCCCAGGGACAATGGAGGTCCCCCTACCTGCTTTCACTGCAATGAGGTGGGACATGTTATCAACCGGTGCCTTAAGAGACCCCCAGCACCCATTGGTGCTCCACCCCCAGGGTTAGCAAGTCTAGCTTTGGGGGGGGATTTGATTTCTAGTGGGGAGGAGGGGCAAGCAGTTATGTCCCTTGTCTCTTTAGGAGACCAAAAGATGGTCCAGGGAACCTTACTGCCCCGGAACACTAAGAAATATGGGCAGAAGGTGACCGTCAATGGGAGGGAGATCAAGGCTCTGAGAGACACAAGAGCCAGCATGACATCTGTGAGGTGTCAGTGGGTGTCTGAAGAGCAGCTTATCCCCAATGTACTCTGCCCCGTAGTTGCAGCTGACAGTTCAGTGCGCCTCCGCAAAGTGGCACGTATTCCCTTTGAGTGGGGGTAGTCTCTGGTCTTTTGGAAGTTGTTGTCAGTGATGCCTTGCCTGTAGACTGTCTGCTAGGTAATGACCTGGAGAGTTCTCCATGGAAGGATGTAGAACACCGAACTCATTTGGAGATGTTGGGGTTGCCTGCGTGGATCTGTGTGACCACGCGTGCTATGGCAGCCAGTAGGGGTGATTCAGCAGAACTGGAGCCTGAAACAGTGGCCCAGAGACCAGGCAGAGGGTGCGGGAAACCAGCCCCAGCTGTTCTCATGGTACAGGAGGAAGCAGACCCCGAGGGGGATGCCCTGGAACCTACAGGGGAACAGGTGGCCGAAGTGGGCGACCTACATGAGCTGACCCATTGGCAGCAAGAAGGTGGGCCTTCCAGGGAGGAATTCTGCAAGGAGCAAAAAGAGTGCCCTTCTCTCGTTGGTATGCGGCAACAGGCTGCAGACCAGGCAGCAGTTGGAGCGGCCAGAGATCACTGCATCTACTGGGAAGATGACTTGTTATATAGCGAGCCTAAGTTTGCTGAGCCCGCTGCAGCCCGTGTGCTGGTGGTATGAACTTCCTAATGGGTCTGGCTCATGACGGGCTTCTCGCAGGACATCTGGGGCAAGACAAGACCCTAAACAGGCTTGTCACCCACTTCCACTGGCCCCAGATAAGGAAGCACATTGGTTCCTTTTGTAGGTCTTGCCAAACATGTCAGGCCAGTAGCAAGACTGGAGTGAAGTGCAAGGTACCCCTCCAACCCTTTCCTGTGGTGAGTACCCCTTTCGAGCGGGTGGGCATCGACATCATGGGGCCCCTGGATCCTAAGACAGCCTTAGGCAACAGGTTTATCCTGGTCTTGGTGGACCATGTCATCCGGTACCCGGAAGCAGTCCCTCTCAGGTCAATCACAGCACCCGTGGTGGGCCGTGCATTGATGGGGATCTTTTCCCCTGTCGGGTTCCCCAGAGAGGTGGGATCCGACGGGGGTACCAACTTCATCTCTAGGTATATAAAGTCTCTGTGGGAGTGTGGGGTAACCTATAAGTTCACCACTCCTTACCAATCTCAAGGAAATGGGTTGGTTGAAAGGTTCAACCGCACCCTGAAAGGTATGATTATGGGCCTAGCGGAGCCCATGAGATGGAAGTGGGACGTCTTGTTACCATGCCTGTTGTTTGCTTACAGGGAGGTGCCTCAGAAGTCCTTAGGGTTCAGTCCCTTTGAACTCCTGTATGGCCACCCTTTTAGAGGACCTCTCACACTGGTGAAGGAGGGGTGAGAGAAATCCCTTTGGAAAACCCCCCATGATGTGTTCAGCTATGTGTTGGCCATCCGCAACCAGACACAACGCTTTAGGAAGCTCGCTCAGGAGAACCTGGAAGCTAGCCAGGAAGAAATGAAAAGATGGCCCGACCAGAATACCACTCTGTCGAATTTCAACCTGGGCAGAAAGTATGGGCGCCAGTGGAGGCTTGTGCGCTCCAAGACAAGTGGACTGGGTCATATGAGGTGGTGGAGCGAAAAAGCGAAGTAACCTTCCTGGTTAACTTGAAGACCCCCAGGCAACCCCTGAGAGTTCTGCATGTGAACTGCCTCAAAAAACCCCACTTTGAGAGGTCTGAAGTGATACAGATGCTGGAGGGGAAGAGGATAGTGATCCTCTCTCGCCCTGACCTCCTGGCAGCTAAAGAGCAAGACGGGTCAGTGGATGGTGTGGTCCTCTCATCCACGCTGACCCCAGAACAGCATAGGGACTGTCGCCAAGTGCTGGGTCAGTTTGCTTCCCTGTTCTCCCTGACCCCAGGTATCACCAATTGGTGCATCCATGATGTGGACACTCGAGATAGTTTGCCTGTGAAACAGAAATTTTACAGGGTAGCTGACAAGGTCAGGGCCAGCATCAAGGAAGAGGTTTCCAAGATGTTGGCGCTAGGGGTGATTGAGCCCTCCAGCAGCCCCTGGGCTAGCTCAGTGGTCTTAGTGCCAAAAGCTGCTGTGCCCGGTGCCACTCCAGAACTCAGGTTTTGAGTGGACTACCGTGGGCTGAATGCGGTCACGAAGACTGACGCACACCCCATCCCCAGAGCTGATGGGCTCGTGGATCGGTTGGGAGCTGCCCAGTACCTCAGTACGTTTGATTTAACATCTGGGTACTGGCAGATTCCCTTAACTGATGGGGCCAAGGAGAGGTCAGCATTCTTAACACCAGAGGGGCGCTTCCAATTCCGAGTCATGCCCTTTGGGTTGAAGAATGCCCCTGCCACCTTCCAGAGACTGGTTAACCAGATACTGATCGGGCTGAAGGAGTTCAGCACCGCATACCTGGATGATATTGCTGTGTTCAGCTCCACGTGGGAGGAATACTTGCAACACCTCTGTGAAGTGTTGAAGTCTCTGCAAAGGGCAGGCCTCACTATCAAGGCCAGCAAGTGCCAGATAGGACAGGGATCTGTGGTGTGTTTGGGACACCAGGTGGGGAGCGGCCAGGTGGCGTCCCTACAGCAAAGATTGATACCATTCTGGCTTGGGAGCCCCCCAAGACCCAGACAGAGGTGAGCGCCTTTTTAGGTCTCACTGGGTATTACAGACGGTTTGTCAAGGGATATGGCACCATCGTTTCCCCCTTAACAGAGCTGACTTCCCAGAAGCAGACCAGAAAAGTGAACTGGACCGAAAGCCTGCCAGACTGCTTTTGATACCCTGAAGACTGCCATGTGCACAGTATCGGTGCTCAAGGCACCTGATTTCTCCAGTGAGTTCATAGTGCAGACAGACACTTAAAAGCATGGTGTGGGAGCAGTACTCTCACAGATCCCTGAGGACGGCTGGGTCCAGCCTGTAGCTTTCATTAGTAGGAGGCTACTCCCCAGGGAACAGAGTTGGAGTGCAATTGAAAGGGAAGCTTTTGCTGTGGTCTGGGCCCTGAAGAAGCTGAGGCCCTACCTGTTTGGGACTCACTTCTGTGTTCAGACAGGCCACAGGCCCCTCAGATGGTTGATGCAGATGAGATGTGAGAACACAAAACTGTTGAGGGGGTCCATCTCCCTACAGCGAATGGACTTTACGGTGGAACACCGCCCTGGTACAGAACACGCCAACGCTGATGGTCTGTCCAGATTTTTCCGCCTTAGTGAAGAGAACTCCCAAGAGGGTGGGCAGTTCCACCCACTTTCAGCTGGAGGGGACACGTGTTAGACCTGGCAACTTTGGCGTGGTTTCCCCTGTCTTTTTGGCCTCTACCTCCTGTATTTTTGATGCTGTGCTGGATTTCGTTTTTGCTTGTTTAGATGCTTTGGACACTCTGCCACTGCTGATCAGTGCCAGAGTGTAAGTGCTCGATGTGTAAATTGTTATTATGATTGGATATACATAATTGGCATATTAGTATCACCAAGAAGTCCCTAGTAAAGTGCACAGGGTGTGCCAGGGCAGGTGATGACAAATGCTACTAGTGGGCCTACAGCACTGATTGTGCCACCCACAGGAGTAGCCCCAAAATGGTGTCTCCAGCCTGCCACCACAGCGCCTGTGTGCAGTCTGTGAACTGCCATGTCCTCCTGGTCAGTGTCCCCCACTGACCAGGCCTAACTCTTTTTGTGCAAATTGGTCACCCCTATGGAAGGCCCAAGGTACCCCCTTGGGCAGGGTGCAGTGTATGTGAAAGGTAGAGCATGTACTTGTGCAGGTGACATACTCTGGTAGTGAATTACAGCCATGTTCGTTTTTCACTGCTGCAAGGCTATCTTGCTTCGTGGGCTATCATGGGGGATGCTGGCTACAGTGGCTACCAGCATGTCTTCCCATAGGAACAAGATAGGACATAAAAGTCTAGTATCCCTGAACTCAGAATTTAATAACACACCTTTTAGTAAAGGTTGGTTTTGAATCCTGTGTTTGAGAACAGCACTTTTAGAAAGTTGCTGTTCTCTTGTCTGCCCTTTCTATGTGCCTTGGCCTGTTTGTGTATTGACTGTCTGGTTTTAGAGTGACAGGGGCTGGGGATTCCCCAGGAGGCTGGCTGAGTCTAGGCTGAATGACTGCATTGCAACTTGAGTGGTGGGAGGAGTGAGCACCTGGGCCTGAATAGGGCTGTGTCTGCCTTCCACAATGCTGGCTCCACCTCCTGCTGGGCGGCTGATGACCCTGCCCCTCACTCTGAAAGTAAAGGAGAAGCCAGGAAAACAAAGTGCTCAAGGAACACCCAGAACTGATTCAGACTGGGCTCAGGGCTCACTTGCACAAAGAGAACAAAGACTTTTAGGGGTATAAGTACAGGAACCCTGACAACAGAAAATTAGATCATCCTGGAATCAAGAAGGAACCTCTGCCAAGGAGAAAGCTGAAACTGAAGAAGGAAGATTGTCCAGCTGTTGCTATGCTGGATTGCCCTGCTGTTGCTTTGCTGCCAAGGAGAGGAGAAGGACTTTGCTTTGTGCTGTGTCCCCTTTCTTGAAGGAATCTCCAAGGGCCTGAGAAGAGCTGGCTCTCTGTTTTGAAGTCCCAGGAACAAAAGGATTCCCCCCCCCCAGCTTCCCCTGAGCTCTACTGAGAGAGTTCTGTCCTTCCTGGAGTGCGTGGTCCATATGTGGTGCCTCTGGAAGTTGTACCTGTGTTGGGAAGATGTAAACCAAGCTTTAAAGACTTTGCTACAGAAATGTTATCGCATCGCTCACTGCGGAGTGCATCCCGGACAGTGCGAGGAAATTCCCGCCGCTACGAAGGTCGAGATCGTCGCAGCGCCTGTTGCCGCTGCCAGAGCCGTTGCATCATTCGTTTGCGGGACGCACCAGACCGGTGCGGGAAGACTACCATTGCTGCAAGTGTCGTCGCAGAGCCTGTTGTCGCCGGGTGAGATCGCCGCACCGCTTACTTGCAGACCACATCACGTCACTGCGAACATCGTCGCAGAGCCATTGCATCGAGTAGCTGCGACAGAGAGATCGCTGCTGGATCGCGCATCGTCGCCCCGGAGATCGTCGCAGCCCCTACGAGATCGGTGCATCGTGCCCTTGCGAGAACAAACTTCATATGGAACCTACGCACCGGAATCCATACAAGTGGCCTTCCTCCCCATACAGACCGGATTCATCGCAACACGCCCGCTGCTGCAGCGGGGTTGTCTCATCCTCTCCCCAGGGTCTTAGGAGCAACGCATCGCTTGTTTTCCACCACACCAGCTTCTGCTTTTGGAACTTTGTCGCACTTAAAGGTACTCTTGGCTAAACGGTATGCAACTGTGAACTTTTCACACAACTGTGGATTATTTTTATCGCAACCTTAAGAACTCTTTCGCAACCATATTGTTGAACTGTGTATGTTGGATTTTTGTCATTTTGGTCTTGTGTAGTTTAGAATACCTTTATTTTACTAAACTGTTATGGAGTCAGTTTGTGGTGTTTTCACTGTGTTACTGTGAGTGTTTGGTACAAATACTTTACACATTGCCTTCTGATTAGCCTTGACTGCTCGTGCCAAGCTACCTAGAGGGTGAACAGGGGTTATCTAATACGGTTTCCTCCTTACCCTGACTAGAAGCAAGGGTCCCTTGTGTACCTACCTCTGCCAACTAGAGACCCCAGTTCTAACACTGTGGATGTTCCGCTGCAACACCCATTGATTTTGCCACTCCTCCCTATTTACAAGGGTGGCGTAAATAGGAGTCTGTGTCAAAATTGAGAACAGGGAAAACATTAACATTGCAAAACAAGGAGAGATGCTTTAATTATCATCGTTTTTACTGTTTCTATGTGTTTTAACTTGTCAATGTTAGTATACATGAAGAACATGGGGCTAGATGTAGGTAATTCCCATTTACAGACTCTTAAATACCGAATTTTACCAAATCGGTATTTAAGAGTCTGTAAATGGGAAGGGGCAGATTTAGGTAATTCCGAATTTAGGAATACCGAATCTGTAAGATTGCCCATTGTTTCCTATGGGCCTTGAAGCCCATAGGAATCAATGGGAAATACCGATTCGGTATTTACCGAATCGGTAAATACCAAATCCTGCAAGGGTGCAGGGGGTGTCACTTTGACACCCTCTAGCACCCCAAGTACAGGCTTGTGTGACATGTGGCACACGTACATGCCCTAAGGGCATGTCTGTGTGTCTTATGGCACAGGTGTGCATGCACAGATGGATTGTGTGGTAAAATACCGACTCTTAAGGGCCTGTGGCACTCTTAGGAGTGTCAGCTACATATGGATTTACCGATTCGGTAAATATACCGATTCGGTATTTTACCGAATCGGTATATTTACCGAATCGGTAAAATTACTGAATCGGTAAATTTACCGATTCGGTAGGCCCCCTACATCTGAAAAGCCTAATACCGGTCGGAAACGTCCGAAAACGGCCGTTTCCGACCGGTATTAGGGCTCCTATATCTGGCCCTTAGTTACAAGGCCCTTGCATCACTGATATGTCACTTTCAATAAGGTAAAAAGTGACATACCGACAGGGCAAAGGGCTTGTGAATAAGCCCTGGAGTACCTATGTGGCTACCGTTTGATCTGCACACAGTGTGGGATAGGGCTGAGGCATAGGTGCGTGGACTGTGCAACATGACATATTTCCCCCTTTGTTGTTACTTACCCATTTATTGATGTAGTTGGTCATAATCAGCACTGTCCAGTCTCTCTACTCCAACCACCGACTCCTCATGGATGACTGTGGACACCTGTTCCTCCAAGGGATTAAGCTCCTCCTTCGGTCTGCAGTGCTGCTTGTCAATTGCTGGACAGTTTCTACTTTGTCTTGCGCTTGGCATCAAGCAGCACTTTTTGCAGACTGTGACTGTCCTCTTGACTTCCGGCGACGGAGTTCACCTTGATGACTATACACTGTTATGTTATGTTAATTTAATTTTCTAGTGCGCACAGCTACCCAACAAGGGTTTCCCAGCGCAGGTCCTGAAAGAAATTCTGAAAACCCAAATTAGGATTATTGGTTGAAAAGCCAAGTTTTTATTTGCTTGCGGAAGTTAGAGTACAAATTCTCTTTGCCATATAGTAATTTTGATCCCCCAGTGACACCTTGTAGCTGACGAAGAGCTGATGTTGATGCTACGTCACCTCCGCAATCATGATCTCATCCTCCTCCTGACTGAATCTGCATTTCCTCTTCCTCATGGACTCAAGCTGGTCATCCTGGCTGTTGGGGGGAGAGGGTGAAGGGCTGTTTTCCTGTGCTGAACTTGGTCCTTGTTGCTCCATTCTGCATTCAGGTTTTTCTTACTTTTTTTTCCCGTTAGCGGCGTATTTGTAAGCTTTTTTGTCGCTAAACTCTGAAAAGTGATGTTTGGCTGATTAGTATGAACTTCCTAGCCGCTAATTGGCTGGCTGTCCCTTTTTTCATGCAACATGTATTTTGTCTACATCTTGACGCTGGCATTAGTGTAATTTTTCCTGCCCGCAGGCTGATCCTAATGCCACGTAGTGACGTATTATAAATACTTCACAAACATGGAGTTAGGATTTGGCCATTGGCAGTGGGAAAAAAAATAATTCGTTAAGCAGCTTGAATACTGCTTAGCGACAATCCTTGTAAATATACCCCCAAGTAATAGTGCAGACTCTGATGTATACAAGGATGCCCTGGAGAATTTAGACTGTTACTGACAACCAAGAATTTGCATGGCCGTAGATAGGTAACATTTCTTTCACCGTAAATTATCTAAGACAGAGATAGTTGAGTATTACATGGCTTTTTTTCTTACTTTTCTTTATTCATTTTAATTACATAATACAATTAAGATTATTATCATCAGGCAATAAGTACCGGACAATTTGGCAATCACAGTAGCACTGCAGGTTAACATAGGCACATCATAATGTATAAAGACACTCAGCAGAGAAAAAAGAATAAAAGGCAGATGAAACATACACCCCTCTCTGTGATGAAAAGGTGTTCATAACCAGGAAGAAACATTGAGCAGCTGGCGACCACACCTAATCATATTATGACTTTAAAGATGACTACTGACAGGAACTCTTTGTGGTTCACTAATTTCTTTACCCATCAAGTTCTGTTGAAATGGGCCCCAGTGAGAATGAGGTTTGGATTGGGGGAAGAAGTTCGCCATATGAGTCCGACTGGGTATTGCAGTAGATCATATCACTCATCCATTCCTCAATTGTAGGGATCGGACCTCTACCCCAACCCATGACAATCCGTCTCTTTGCCATAAGTTGCGACATTGTCACCAACCGTTTGATAGTTTTGTAAATAGGTTCGGCATAGCCTAGGAGTGCAATGAGGGGGTCAGAAAATAGTGTGAGGCCAGTGATATCATTGATTATCTGAAATATTTCCCCCAAAACTCCAGTATGCGAGGGAAAAACCAGGCTAAGTGCCTCTGGATAACGAGAACAGGTAGCGAACTCATGCAAACTATATATGAGCAGATGTTCTGGAGTGTAGTATGTTCTATTAATGTATTTAAAATGTATTAGGCAATGCCTACCATTCATCAGGATCTTCTTAGTCATCTCGCAGCAAAATTGACATTCTTTGTCCTCAAGAACCTGGCCCAAGTCCCTCTGCCAGTCATGCCTAGGCTTGGAGAACTGAACCGATCTGTTTGCTTGTACTATGTTATATATTCTAGAAATTAACTTTGGGAGTGAAGGAGTCTTGATAATGTAAGAGAGAGCAGGGACTTCCGGGGACACCTGTAGGGAATTCCCCAAGAGATATTTCAGGGCAGGCCAAAGTCTTAGATACTGGAACTGAATCAACAGTGTAGAGCAGGGACCATCCGCTGCCAGCTGTTCCCAGTTGCAGAGTTCCCCCTCCTCTAAGAGGTCACCTATAAAAGTGACGCTAACTTCGCTCATGGCCAGGCAGACCTCCCTATCAATGCTGGGAGGAAACCAAATGCACCAGTTCAAAGGGGTCAAGGGGAAGTACAAAATAGAGCCAGCTTGTCTGTTTAGTAGGTTGTGTCAAGCATGAACAGTGGATTTAATAGAATCAAAGATACTGTGCCTAGGTGTTGAATTCCTGAATAGCGTCTGTGGGCGAGTATCAGAACCAGCTGCTATTCTCTCCATGTATATGTGTTGGGGAGTAGTGGGCAATGCAACCAAGTAGATGCATGAGAACACTGCGCAGCTCTATAGTATAGGTCTAGATCCGGAGCATTAAGACCGCTCAGGAAATATGTAAGAGGGAGAACGCTCCATTTTACACAGGGCTGCTTGCCAGCCCAAGCCAGCTGTATCATGAGGGGCCTTAATTTAGTTAACATATGTTGTGGGAGGAGTATTGGGTATGTTCTGAAACAGAAACAATAGTCTGGGTAGGGCAAACATCTTCATCAATGAAACACGACCTGGTAGTGAAAGTGGTAAATGTGTCCATAAAGTCACATCCTCTTCCAGTCGATCCAATACTTTCCCATAATTATCAACTAACACTAAGTCTGGCCTGGGCCAGTGTGTATCTGGTACCCCAGATAGCGAACAGACTCTGTTGTCCACTTCAAGGGTAATAGCATCCTAGGAGGGGATGAGAATGCGGTCAAGACAAATATTAAGGACTTGTTCTAGTTAATGTTAAGCCTGGACAGCTGTCCAGGAACACAGCAGCTGCACTAATTTTTGGGTTGATATGCTGTACAGCAGAAAAAATTGTACGAATGTTAGACATCAAGTTGCGGCATGGGACGAATCCGGCCTGCTCGATACCCACCAGGCCCGGAAGCAGTGGAGAAATACGATTGGCTAATATCTTGGCGAATAATTATGTGTCTATGTTTAACCGGTTTGAGGAGGGTACCGATTAATGTCTCACACATAGAGGGGGGCATAAGTTTAGTCTCCGCCATCTCTTCGAATAGGGTAACCAAGTGAGAAATTAAAAGGTCTTGGAATGCTTTATAAAAGGCGACAGTCAACCTGTCAGATCCAGGGGCAGACCCACTTTACATTGATGATAGGGCAACCCTGATTTCCCGGGGGTCCAGGGGGGCCATGAGGTGTTCCATGTGAGAATTCGTGAGCCAAAAGAGACGGATGTGAGATAAGTAATCTTCGATAGCTGAATGATCAGGGGGGATACAAGACCTATCAAGCTCAGCATAATATCTGCTGAAACTATACACGATGCACTGTGAATCATATATCATACTACCATCTTCGACTTTAATTTCAACTTTGGAATTAGTTTACCTCAGGGGAAGCTGTAATTTAGCTAACAATGCACTGGTTCGCTCGCCCTTCTGTACACACGAGCTGTAGCATACTTGCCTGGGTGCTTGACCTCACTCTCCGCTGTATCCTGTAATTTCCCCAGCAGTACTTTAATATCCTTTACTATCTCAGTCAGTATGCCCCATTAATTGATGCTCTAGTTTCAGAGCTGCAATGTCTGCCTCTAGTTTTGTAAGCCTGTTGTGAATGGACCCAAGAACTCCGGCATGCTTAGCGATTGTTTCCCCGTGAATGAAGGCCATGAACGATTCCCAAACAGTTGAGGAAGTAGGCACTGAGACAATGTTCTCACTAAAGAAGGTTTCAATAGCTGTAGCCATTTCAGAGTGAAACACCTTTTCTAGAAGAGAATATGGCGGGAACCTCCATGGGAATTGGGCATGTTTAAATGTAGGGACTGTCAATATCAACTGCACTGGAAAATGGTCGGAGTAAGTTCTGGGAAGTGGTTCACAATTCGAGACCAGAAGGACCAGGCTTCTGGAAATTAACCAGTAATCGAACCTAGTATGAGTGTCATGTGGAGAAGTGTGGCTCAATGGTTAGAGGCGCAGACCCGGAGGCAGAGGTCGGCCCGGGACCAGGGTTCAATTCCAGACGCGGCCGGGTGCAGGACCAATGTCAGCGGGCCTGATAAATCTCGCCTCGGTGCCACTCTAACCATGGGGTCCCACGCTGCAACTCTGGGCAATAGCTTGCTTAATCTCCACTCCGGCCCCATCACCGCCGGGGATGCCTGGCTGCACCTTGGGGATGCCCAGTAAAGGGACCATCTCACAGGGAAAGCCAGGACGAGTTCCCCAGTTGTACAGCGCTGGAACGATCCAAGGTAACCACGCGCTCTATAAATCCAACATTCATTCATTCATGTGGGACGGAGTAGTGAGTAAACCCTGGTGTAGTCGTCAGATGCTGAATCCAGATGTCTGTAAGCCCCAGCTGCTCCATGAGCGCCAGTATGGCGCTGACCGCAGTGGAAGGTTTCCTGGGTGGGCTACGTGATCTATCTTTTGTGAAGTCAACTATGCAATTAAAATCTCCTCCACACATTTGCAGTAAATCATTAGTGTTAAGCAAGCGTTCAGCCAGGGACTGAAAAAACGGAGGGTCGTCATAATTGGGACCATAAATGTTCTCTAACCGAGCACTGAATCCCTCCACCGGACAGCAGACTATAATAAATCTACCATTGGGGTCGATCTCTTCTTCATGCAAGGATAAGGCAGATCTAGAGTTGACCCGATGTGAGGACCCCCCTAGCATGTGAAGTGAAACCAGCTGCAGAAAAAAAGGCCCTACAAGCGCTGTTTTGAAAGCATCTTATTCTGTGGGTCCAAGTGGGTTTCTTGTATCATTGCTATATCTACATGGTGTCTTTTAAGCATGGCGACAACCTCTATTAGCTTACGGTAATCATTAAGGCCCTGGACATTCCATGTCCAGAACTTAAGCGCCTTGGTCGTCATAAGTGGAATTAGAATACAATGTGCATTGCATGTTCAATCTCAGTATCATACATCATTGCAAAGAGCGTAAATAAGATCAAAATGCTGTGATTTGCCTGTAATACGCTGACGAACCTCAACCCTTTCCGCCCAAGCTATGCTGACCCCAACTAGGCATAGTCGAACCCTCAGCCCTCCATCACCCATAAATACAAAAAGAACCAACAAAATATACATTCCATAACAAAATCAAACCCAAATGTCGATGGTGAGTAACACACAGGGGCAGATCTCCCCCGTCATCCAGGCTAGAAGAATTAACGCATTAGATATAACTTTAACCTCCAGAGTTATCTCACCAATTATTATCTACAGATTTTACTAACAAAAAATGTGTTTCTAGCTCAAATAGATCAAAAGTTACTAAAACTGTGGCTACATGTGTTCCCGCTCAGTGGAAGGCCCTTTGCAAAAGTTGACTATCTTTCAGCTGCATTTTGCTGCATTTGGTTGTTAAACAGGTACTAATGAGGTGAGATGTTTGCCCTGACAGTGGTAACATGAGTAAAACTGAAAAAGAAATGGTGCAATACAATCACAAAATGTGTCTCGTTATGCCGCATAATTTGCCTTTTTGTAATGCATAATTTAGCCAACTCTCCGCATAATTTGGTTCCCCCGGCGCCTTAATTTTAATTGGCCCTGAGTATAAATAACACCAACAATCAAAGAGCACATGGCAAAACAGCTGAGTTGGTTAACCGCTTGCTGCAGAGATCTGCAGTGTTAGCTGGTCACAAATTGAAATATTTGCACAGTCTACTCAGCCTTTTATCTTTCAAGTTAAAAAGGAATGCCTTTGTATTGAGTAATATTGACCTAATATCTTAGCCCCGAGGCACAATTTAATTAGCGGTGTATGTTTTGTGAGTGGGAGTATAGAGCGCAAACGTAGCCATAGAACATCACAGCAGGGTACAATAGTTGCCTAGGTATATTTGAGTGGTAAATCATATAGAGCTGCCAAACTGACTCCAGAACCAGGTGGAGTGGAGAGTCTTGCAATATGATTTTATTCACGCTCTTCAATGAAACCCTAAAAGCTAAAGCTCAAGAGACAGAGCACAATGTTAGTCTTTTTTTCACTACTTCCAGACCATAAAAAGACCGGAACCTGTATTTTGGGGTGAAAAAACAAAAAACGAATTTCAGATTGACATGATGGAAAAAAAAGCCTCTTGGCACAATATATTTTTTATGTGTGGTGTGCTATTAGACACCTGTTTGCACTGCTTAAAAACAAATGAAATTCGTGAATTATAAACCAATTACCTGACACTTATTTTATTTCCTAGACACCAGAGCAGCAGATACACACAGTCCGTCCCCCATGCGCTGCGAGAGAGGGTGGTGCGACGTGCGAGTAGTCACCGTCACTGACTGCTGCACAAAGCGCCACTCGGAGACTGGCCAAAAATTATGCCCAGGGTCGTCATTGGTAGCGCTTTCCCGCGCTACAAGATTGACGGCCCTAAGGACCCACACACTGGAACCGCCAGCCCGCTCCACACACCACTATACTAGGGTGCGCTGCGCAGCATGTACAAGCGGGTGCGCTTGCACTCACATACAGGTGCTGCTGCCTTCAAATTAAAAAAAAATTCCCCCTTTTGCCACCCCAGCCCTTTTGCTGCCCTAGGAGGCCGCCAAGTCTTGCCTAATGGTAGAAACGGCCCTGCACTGTTTACACACAGAGTAGAAACATATTAGGGGAGAATTACTATTCTTCCGGATCAGGAATATTGTCAGCTAACGAGTGGCAAGTACTTGGAGATCCCCTACCTGGAATGTCCCTCTCCCTACTTTTCAAGAAATGTTGAATCTGTTTGGAATCATTAAATGTGTGAAATTTCCCATCAGCGCGCAGTCTAAGTTTGGCTGGATAAATCATATTATATTACAGATTCAGGTCGCGTAGCTTACGTTAACCGGTACAAATTGACGCCATGCGTCCTGCACTTCCTGTTTAAAATCCTGTTAAAGTGATATTTCTGTGCCCTAGTATCTGAAAGATTGTAGTTCCCTGGCTTTCTTTAAAGTGGCATCCCTGTCTCTATAATTAAGGACCCGGGCAATAATAGGGCAAGGAGCAGCCACCGGGACTGTCATAGGAGCAAGAGACCTATAAGCACGTTCAATGATGAACATATTAGAAAAGGTATCTTTGCCCAGGAGTGTGACCAGCAATTGTTTCATGAAGAGTTCATGAAGAGTTCCATATTAGGAATGTTGCAGGAATACCAACCATGCACAGATTGTTCCTTCTCGAACACGCTTCCAAGTTCACTGCTTTAGACTGTACAAAGTGCAGTAGCTTTTCCAACTTCGAGGTGGAGTTCGGGGTAGAATTAAGTGTGTTGTCAATGTACGACACCCTCTGCTCAACAGTGTCCAATCTAGCAGATGGTTTGTCCAGCCTCTCTGACATCCTGTCCATCCTGAAGGAAAGAGAGTCTATCTTACCGTCTATTTTCGTTAGGCAGAGTTGCATGACCTGGAGAATCTGCTTTAGGTCGGAGTCAGCGGCAGTATCACCCATTTCTGATCCAGACTCAGATGCATTTTTCTCAGTGTCTTGATGTCTGGGGATGCGAATCAGGCAGAGGCCATCACCAGGAGAGGGTCATTGTCCACTGGCCCAACACCATCACAGCCCCAGCACCAGGTGTGGATCCCAATCCAGCGTAGAAAACACAATTACCACAGGGTAGCCCCAGGTCAGCTCCCCAGCAGCAAGCTGAGGCAGGCAGAAGAAATGAGGGGGGTAATAGCCACAGTTCTCCCAGCCGGAGGGCACGAATGGAAGCTGGCACGTTTGCGGCTCGATGCGGTTCGCAAGTCTGATTTTGGAGGTCAGTGCGGATCCCAGGTCTGGGAGCGGGTGAAAGCAGGATGTCACAATCGATGACAGGGGTAGCCGAGGTAGGTGTAGGTGCTGGCCCTGTCACTCACCACTGCTGCTGCAGTCCCCTTTGATATCCCTTTGTTCGCCCTAAGTTGGCAGTGTATGCCCAGACGGTCCCTTGCTCACTTTGCCACTGGATTCAAGAGAGCCTGGCTCATGAGGGTTATGAACCCGAAACCGGTCCCAGGATGCTTTTTTTCGGTCCAGGGAAGACATGGTTTGGCAGTTCGGGCTGGACGGTTCCCATGAGGCACAGGGTCAGACTGATTTGCATATGGCCATGTATGAACTGGGGTGGTGGAGTGAGCTAAAGAATGATGATCGATTAAACTCAGATCAGTTGACTGGGGGTGAGTGTTTGATTTGCTTAAGCCCTCCATCCATCATCCCCTTTGGTATCACATTGCAAGTCCAACGGCAATCCGGGACATATAGGATCCAGCAGGGAGGGGCACCAAGCAGAGCAGCAGCAGCCTCACCAGCGCTACAGAGCTGCCGTCGGGTGTGTAGGAGGTCCGGAGCTCCAAGGGAGCGGCAAGATCGGAGGAAACAGGCAGCATCACCCATATCAGGTCGTCCCACAGGTCTCAGCTACAGCAGTTGGACGATGTGGGGCAAATTGGAGGGCAGAATCATGTCGAATTGTAGTCGGCTCACGGAGCTAACCCAAAGCGCTGTTTTAGATATGGTAATAGGAGACATTTAGCCAAAGACAAAACTTTCCTTCCAGTGAGATCTAAATGTTCACACTGCGGGATTTTCGATCATTTCGCCATGGTCTGTAGGGCGAGGAGTGACCCTGTGGAGTGTGTGACAATGCGGATGCAAATACAGTGATATCCTTCTTGGAGAAAATATTTTGGAGGGAGGGGAATCCCAAGTCTTTTTTTAGAAACAATGGACTACAATTTACTGCTGACAAGTTGGTGAAAATTTTGTCTAGGATTGATATTAGAGGGAAGTGCACCCCGATTTATCATCCTGTGGGAAATGGAGCTGTAGAACGGTTCAAAAGAGTGATTATGGCTGCCACCAATGTTGGTCTTGACTCGGAGAAGGAGTTAGGGAGCATGGTGTGGGCCTAGAGAATCACTCCTATCTTAACAGGATACAGTCCCGTCAGGATTTTAAAAGGTAGAGAACCAATTACACTGCTTTGATAAATATGAAGTTCTATAGCAAATAATCACACTCTGTGTTCAAAAGTAACTTGTTAAGAGTGAAAGAAGTGTATAAAGAATATTACAATAAGAAGCATAGTGTGAAATATGTGTTCTTGATGCCAGGTGACTGGGTAAGAGTCAAACTGCGGTTTAGGACCAAAAATGGTTGAAAAGTTCTCTGTGCCACTTCAAGTGAAGGACCTTTACTCAAGGTCGACACTGTTAAATGATGGAAAGATTTGTCATTTTGGGAGGATGTCAAGATTTAATAAAGTTTTGACTTGGAAAGATGAGAGGAAAACATATTTGTATTGTATTTTTCAACTTTAGTTAATGAATATCACGTTAAAAAGGGAAATAATAGGTATTTTCATATGTCTTATTAGAATGTCAGATTGCACATGTTATTTTGTGTCTTATCTTTAGTTGTCGTTTGGTCATTATTAAATGCTCTTGTTTGTTAAATTCTAATTTGAATTGTAAGAAGGGAGAATATGTGATATACCGGCTTGCTGGTTACCATAGCTGTAGTTCTCGAATATTAGGAGGAAGAGCACTTAGCTAGAGGACTAGGTTACATAGCTTGTGCCCCCAGCTTGCTATGGAATGAAGGCACATTTTACCTGTCACTTAATGGTCTCGTCCTTACAAATACATATTCAATCAACAAAAAAAGTGCTGTGTCATCTTCACATCCAGTGTCTTTTGAAATTTGGGGCTGCACTAAATTGGAGGTCTGCCAAGAGAGCACTCCCTCTCTGCTTGTGACCGTACATGAGTGCTCTATTGGTTGGTCTGCCATGCTACTGTAGCTCCGCTTCACAGACTTTGTCTACGAAGGTACATCAGACTGCGATGAAAATGTTCCTCAGAATCGCTGGAAGATGAGTCATCGGATGAAACTATGCCAACTTAAAAATCACTTCCAGATTCTGCTCCATGTTCCTCTCGCTCATTCAGTCATTGCTAATATAAAGGTAATTTCCTGAAGCCAACCATCTACCTTTGATCTCAAGAAGCCCACATTCACATAGCAGCCCCAGATACTTTGTTCACAGGTGTGCTCCTTCTGAAAACTCAAATGATATTGCCAGGGTCACTAGAATTATGTGGCAGGAGAGCACCAAATTATGTGACTGGGTTGACTAAATTATGCAGCAGGAAAAGGCAAATTATCTGGCTTAATCTGGCACATTATGTAAAAAGTATTATTTATTATGTAAACATGATACTACTATCGGGCAATGATTTCACTTCATTAGTACCTGTTTAGAAACCAAATAAACAAATAAGCACCTGAAGGACAACCAGGCAATCTTTGCACAGGGCCTTCCACTACGTGCGAATACGTCTCCACATTTCTATTAACTTTTGATCCATTTGAACTAGAAGCATTTTTTTAATAATATGCAGAATATTGATCAGCTGATAGATTTTGTGACAAATCAAACTATTTTTTTTTTTTACAAATGTGTTTACCCGTGGGGATTTCTTAAAAAAAATATACATGGCCCCCACACATAGTCTCTCCATATTTATAAGTGGGCCGACCCCTTTGTATATGTCTTCTTTTTGTTTGTGTGTGGGGGTTTTCTTGCTGTCTAGGGTATGCAACTAAGTCAGACAGAATCTACCACTCTAGTCAGGATAAGGGGATTACATGCCTAAAATAATCCCTGCTCACCCCTTTGGTAGCTTGGCGCGAGCATTCAGGCTTATCTCAGAGCCAATGTGTAAAGCATTTGCACATAACAAACAGTAAAACAGGGAACACACTACAAAAGGACACCACACCAGTTTTAAAAGAATATCGAATTTTAATCTGTGTAAAACAGGACCAAAACAATAAAATCAAGCATAAAGTTATCAAAATATGAATAATGATAAAATAGGCTTTATATGCAGTTCCTTGAAGTTGATAACTCCGTCCAAGGCTATCATGGTGTCATGAACAAACAAAGTTTCATCCGGTCGCGGCCCAACTATGATGTCGGGAAGACCCATAAGTGCATCACCTTTGGAGATGCTGGGCGTCAGACCTTGCGGTGAGCTCCGGAGGAGTGGCGTCAGTAGGCGTTTGTTCCAGTAAATCGGTGCAAGAGTTGTCTGACCCTTGATGTCACATGTGTTGCAGGTCAAACTCCATGAGTCTGTAGTCAGGAGTATTGGTGGTGGTAGACGTCAGAGCTGCGGTGTGAAGCGGAGCGGTGCAACGCGTGGTGCCCTCAGGTCACAGTAAAGGCAGGAGCTTGTTGATGGTCATCCAGAGGTGTCAGTGATGCGGAGCCCACAGGTCGCAGTGCAGGCCCTGGCCCTGGCATCGGTTCATGAACTGGAGTAGATGGGTCTGATGTTGGTGGGCCATGGCTGTGGTATGCGACGGGACGGTGCATTGTGTAATTTAGGAGCAGTGCCTTCAAACCACTGTGCAGGCAGTGGCATCAATGTCTCAGAGCTGTGGTGTCGGTGATACCAGGGCTGCAGTGCAAAGTGGGATGGTGCTCCGTGTTTTCCATGAACGGTGTCCACGGGTCACGGTGCAGGAAATGGTGTCCGTGACAGCATTGCAACAGCATCAGGGATACTTGGGCGTTGGTTTTAAGTGAGGCAGTGCACAGTGCGGTGCCCACAGGTCAAGGTGCAAGCAGCAGCTTGGTTGGAGCATCAGACGGCATTGTTGGTGAGACAAGGGCTGTGGTGCGAAGTGCGGCAATGCTCTCTGTGGTGCCTTCAGGTCACAGAGCTGGTAGCAGTGTCATTGACAGCATCGGGCTACTTTTCTCCTCTATTGCAGCTGAAACCTCTTGTTCCAGAAGCCGGTACCCAGAAGGTGTTGAAGTCTATGATTTACCTGAGACTTCTAACAGGAGGCATGCTCTACATCAAGCCCTTGGAGATACTTAGCATGCAGAAATAACAGTCCAGTCCTTTCCCTGCCCAATTTAAAGGCAGCAACTGCAGGCCAACCCAACAAAGGGGCAAAGGGGCAGTTCTCCTCCTAGCAACTCTTCCAGCTGTTCTTCCTGGCAGGTTCCTTGGTCCAGCAGTAATCTAAAGTTCTGCGGTCAGGGCCCCAATATTCATAAATAACACATTTTGCTTTGAAGTTGGCAGAAAGTTCCTCTTGCTCACATAAACCATTTCTGCCTGGCTCAGGCCAGGTTCACTACAGGTGGTGGAGACAGCTTTGTAGAAGGCAGCCACAGTCCATTCAGGTGCAAATAACAACTCCTCCCACTACTCTAAATGCATCGAGGTCTATTCAGCCTAACTATGATTCACCCAGGAAAGGCAGGACACCCCTCAACCCTTATTGTGTATGTCTTATGTGAATGCACATCCCCAGCTGCTGACACTCCAAACCCAGACGGTGAGTGACTACACAAATGGCAGAAGCACACAAGATGGTTAAGCAAGAAAATGCCCACCCCCTTTTTCTGAATCACTTTATAAATGGGGCATTTTCAAACACACAATAAAAAATAATTTTCACTAAAAGATGTAATTTTCAATTCTGAGTTCAGGAAGCCTAAATTCCATTTCTATATCTTTTCCCAATGGAAAGTTACACTTGTTACATGCTACAAGGCAGCTTCCATGTTACCCTGTAGGGCAGACAGCCTTTCACTAGTAAAACACAAAATACACAGTATTTCTCCATCAGGACATGTAAATGGAAAACACACCAGTACATGGCCTACCTTTCACATACACTGCGCTCTGCTCGTGGGGGTACACTGGGCCTACCTGAAGGGTGCCTTACAAGTAAAGGGAAGGTTTGTGCATGTCAAGTGGGTGCACTTTTCAGGTTGACATGACAGTAAGCACTGTGCACAGACACTGTAGAGGTAGGTCTGAGAAACCTTTGAAAGACTACTTGTGTGTGTGGCACAACCAGTGCTGCTGGCCCACTAGTAGCATTTGATTGACAGGCCCATGTGCACATTACTAGGGACTTAGGAGTAAATCAGATAAGCCAGTCATAGAAACAGCAATCATAACACAACTTACATAGAGAGCATATGCATTTTAGCACTTAATAGCATTTGTAAAGTGCACAGAGTCCTACAACCAACGAAAAATAGGTCAAACACAAGAGGTCAAAAAGTCTGGGAGTAAACCCTCTGAAACTAGCCACGTCTAACTGTGTGGTTTCCTGTTGGGGCAGTGATGCCCCTACCCAGAAAAAAAAACTAATTTCTTCATTTAAATTTTTTTCCAAATTCAATCGCGCCCTCCAGGGCAAAAAAATCTTTCATATTTTTTTATTGGAAGCACCCCCAGTGAGTCAGCCCGTTCAACATATGGGCGGATCCCCGAACACAGGTTCCAGGTGGCCTAGTGGATTTCCTGGTGGTGGATCATGGTGCAATCACGATTCATAAGCAGGCAACCATTTCACGAAAGCATAGTTGGAAAGGAAAGACTCTCCCCTTTGCAATGAGGCTTCCATGAAACTAGGGTAGGCATTGTTTGCCATTTGCCACTGCTCAAGTAGATTTTTTACTCAAGCAACAGCTTTCTGACTGCGGGCAGTCGCGAACGCCCACGTTGGAGAAATCTCATAGGATGCACGCCTAGCAACTGAAAATCGCACTAGGGGACACACAATTTCGCTTGTGCTCACCAATTTACCATTTGAGAGCCATGCATGAGAAAAAGACTCGGTGTTTGGCGGATTTGGCCCAGAACTCCACTTTACAATTGTAACATGGAGTGGCCAAAATTCTGTCATTTTCGCAGCTGAGCGAAATATATCGCCCACCCCTAGTCACAATTAAGAAAAGGATGCTATTAGAAAGTTGCCATTTTCTTATCCTAACCGTTTGGGGCCTGCAGTCTGTGACCTTTGTATATTCCTCCAAGACAGTGAGACAAAGGTGACCTCCTGACATGATAGGAGGGGCAGAGCTGTTCTCTGTGCCACTTACGTTTTAAAGGAGTTGCATCAGCACACTCACAAAGTCAATCATACTAGTCTTTTTTTACCCCAGATCTATTGGGCAGGGAGGAAAACATTTCAGAACAATCTATGTGTAAAAAACGTCAGAACTTTCTTCCTCCTTATAGTTGGCATACAGTATTAAAAAAAACCCCTCAGATCATAAAAGAAAGAAAATAGGACCTTGAGACCCACTCTTCAGTTCACTGCTGAACCTACGGAGGGCACTTACAAATCCTGCCCTGCACTTCAGAGGACCGTTGTGCTGCATGAAGTCTGCTTTATAGTTCAAAGGACTGCCCTGTTGTTGGAAGCCTGCCTTGTACCCTCAGAAGACTGCCCTGCTGCTAAAGGACTGCCTTGCTGCGTGAACCCTAAAGAGTGACTTCAAGGGCAAGTTGGCTGCTTGAGATACAGGGACACAAAAAGGTTCAACTACTTAAACGCGGCAGCTGGGCCCTGCCTGAAGTGAGCCCAGCTGTCCATGTGGTGCCCACCCAGTTCTTTATCAGTGGAAGTAGTGTTGGAACCCAAATAACCAAAATCTAAAACTGTTCAGCGACTTCTAGCAGAGGGAGTAGATCTTGTTAACTACGAGTCTGCAGCTCCTCGCAGAAGGGCTAGGATTCTGCAGCTCGTCCCACTGTAGAATCAACTTCCAAAAAAGAGACTAAGGGCTTATATACGAGTTTGGTGGTCCATGGGAATGCCAAACCCACAGTGGCATGACGGCTACCGCCGCACCAGTGGTCTGGCTGCTATATTACAACTTTGTAGGTGTGGACCGCCATGGACCCACTGCAGCCACCGGGCTTCCGCGATCCCTCTGCGGTCACATGGTGGACTGGGGCAGAAATATGCTGGTGGTGCCCCTGCAGCACCCCCAAGCATATTACGACTTTCCTGATCCCGCCATGAAAAGTGTGGCAGTCAGGAAAGTAAGGGGGTCCCCTGGTGCCAATGTGCATGGGGTTCATGCAGGGGGGCACATGGTGTGCCCCCTGTGTGCTTGCACCCCAGTTCCTGCACGGCATGGATGGCACAGTTCATGCTGTGCAGGAACTTGCTTTGGCGCTCCCTCTGTGCGGCAGTTCAAAATTTTATTTATGAGCTTTAAAACTGCCCCGTCGCGGGACCGCCAAAGCAACACCCACCCGACCAAAAGGAAACTCGTATTCTGGAGGGCTGGCTGTGGTAAAGTTTGATGGTGTGGGCGCCAGGTGCTGGCGTGGCGGCCCGCTACCACACCGCCAAACTAGTAATTATGCTTGACGTCTGAACGTAGAAATCTTCACCACAACTTCACCCAGTGGCTCCCCAATGACCACGCCTCCTCCTCCTTCAGTAGAGCTCAACCCCTGGTGGCTATGTCACAGGGCAGACAGACTTTACTTGAGAAAATGTGTAAAGCATTTTGAAGTATCAAAACAGCGAAATAGTCAAAAACCTAACTCAATAAAAATCCCACTCCAATGTATAAACATAGAAGAAAATATAATAAACAAAATGACACAAAAATGATAAAAATCCATTGAGGGCGACAGGAGATATGAATGTTTAAAGTTATATATAACAATACCACCAAAAGCATTAAGTGGCAACCAAAGTCATCTGGTTGTGCTTGACTGAGACCTATGCACGATTAAGGCAGACAGAGTGCAAGTCAGATACAAAATCCAGGTTCATCCCTATCTGAAGTTTACTTTCTTACTTAGTCTCTGAAATGGAAGTCAAAAGTACTAAGAGGGGCAATGTAGCAGGCTGTGGCTGATAGGATTCCACATAGCAGTTGGTCAAGGTCCCGGTGAAACAGCTGACTTTAATGAGAAAGATCAGAGTGAGAGGAATTAAACACTTGTGCCCAAGAAGATCCCAAGAAAGGCCCCTCGCCAGCTGGATACTTTTGGCACCTTCCCTCTGTGAAGATTTCTACGCTTGGATATCGTCATTTCTTTGGAGCTTGGATATCATCTTTGTAACATCCTACTAAAGCAGATTTGATGCTGTTAAAAAGATCCAAGCAACCTAAATCTTTGGCCCAACAGCAATGTACCTCTGTCATATTGACTTGCCATGTTTGTCCCGATTCTCTGAAGGTTTTTGGAACAAAAAGGTTTCTAAGTCCCAGGTTTTTCAGGATATCAGAAGCAGTACACTTTGACACAGCCAATGGTCCCAAGACTTCAGGAACAGAATTTGGGGGTTAAGACGTACTCCAGCTGAAGCCACCAGTAGGTGGAGTTAGAACTGGTCAGCTGGGCTCTTCTTGCAGCTTTTTATAGCCCTGATGCCTAACAGGAGGCGGGTCAACTCATCCTTGGAATCCACTTCTTTGTCCTGGGTACAAGTGGGAGAAGGTCTAGCACTTTAGGTCCCCTCACAATTCTCAACAGCAGGTACTGATCTCTGTCTTCCAGAGGTCTAGTAGTGTGTTGAAGAGGATACCCTTGGTGCCACATTTATACGTGGCACTAGCTGGTGAGCAGAGTTGGCTCCTGAACCCTCCATGACCAATAGGAAAAAAATGTCCAGGGACTTTTGCAGCAGTTAATTTTGCCCTCCCATTCCCACACCGAAACTCTCTCTACCTAAATGCAGCATAGCAGAACTCGCATCTCTCTGTGAAGGGACTTTTTGCCCATGCCAGAGGTGTAATCATGGAAATGAGCTCCTCTGTGGTAATTTCAAACCAGTTCTGGGGCAGCTTTTTTCCCATTGGGATTGGTGTCTGTTTGACTGGGGAACAAAGAAGGGCCAAAGGCTGGTGTCAGTTCACATTGGACTCTTAGGGTAGAACTATTTGAAATGCATCAAGTTCCTAGGCAAAGCCCAGGTAGCCCTCCTACCAAAGGAACAGAAAAGCCTCCCCACAACATAATCCCTTTGTCCTGCTCTCTGAGCAATTTTCACATCAAATCAAGGTGGACATTTCGTTGCCAGGTGACCGTTAGAGCTCAAGCAATAGGGCCCCCAGAGGCTTTAGGCAGGGAAAAGGCAACTTTCTGAAAGTATCTCTTCTTTAACAATTAGCACAAATTCAAATTTCCCATTACGTTGGTTTTAAAATACCTTTCCTATAGAGCTGGCAGCCTTGCTACAGACAAAATAACTTTTGGGGATTTTTCAATGTAAGGATATGTGTGAAGTTACATTTCTACATGTCATACTTTTAAATATCACGCACTCTGCCTTATGTCTTATAAAGCCTACATTATTGTGACTTAATATTTAAAAGAAAGGTTTTGATTTGTCAAAAGGTTTTATTGTGACAAGCCAAATTGTTGTTTAAGAACTCCCACAGCCAAGCCACAATAGTAGTCATGTTTGTACTGTCACTGAAATGGATGGCACAAAGGGTGCTGCAGTCAATTAATGGCATTTAATTTACAGGCCCTGTGATAATCACCAGAGACTTAACGCTAAGTTAAATATGCCAGTTTTGGAGTACAGCCAATTTCAATATGTCTTAGGAGTCATAGTTCATAAACCGTGGCCTGGTTAGAAGAATCCTAGTGCACAGAGTCAAAAACCAACAGCATCAGTCTACAAAAATGGGGGTAATGATACAAAAAGAGACCATTTTCTACATTGAGTCATTGTGGTCCCTTTAGAGGCTGCTGCATGCAAGCCAGTGTTATTAGGAAATGAGTCAGTGTTGCACCCTTGGCAGGTTTATGTGTGAAGACCCTTGCCATGATCTTCTCTGGATTGAACTACACTGATAGGATTTGTGGGAATATCAGATTAGTGCTGTTATTTCCAGGTGAAATTCTCCAACTATGTATAATCTGAGGGGGGTGGAGAAACTCTGAAAGAACCTTCAATACGTGTAAGGAGTATGTGTGAAAACAATTCTCTTCATCCTAAATGGCTCCACGTCTCCTTGTCAATTAAATTGTACAGCTGTTGGACAGAGAGGAGGCAAGATGGCGCCCGTGTGAGAGGTCGCTGCAGAGCCTGCTCCTGAGCCTGAGCATGGAAATTGCTTAACGTAACGCTCTGAGTGTCACCTTCAGCCCTTCAACCCTTCAACTCTTCAGCCTCAGTCTTGCACCTACTTTTTTGCCTTCAGCTGTCTCAGACCTCCGAGACCCTCAAAACTCTCCTGTCGATGGCCACGCTCTGTGATTGTGTATGCCAGCGAGGGGACCATCATAAGGCAAGGCAAGTAAAGCTACCATTTCTGAAGCGCCTTAGGAGCACGGGAATTTCAACTTTGCTTTTCAGTACTTTTTCGCGCTGGTTGAATCGCAGTGGATAACCGCAGGGGATAACTGGATAACTGAGGCTAGATGAACTTTGAAAACGGAATAAACTAACTTTGCTCCGGAGTACCAGAAGTCGGTTTGCTAAGTGTGGGGAAAAAAAAAAATAAATAAAAAAATAATAAGACAGAAGACGCAATTACACGCGTTCACACGGAGTGCAGCTAGAGCGGCTAAACCTTGCTACCGGTTTCCTTCAACTATCGGCTTTCAGCTGTCGGCTTCAGCTACCTGCATCCCCGGGTTTCCCTTTTTAGTGCCAAGACGCTTGTGGTGCTGCCTGCTCACAATAGGCGCACTATGGAAGCATGAAACGAGTATATGGCTACACCAAAAAGGAATCAATCAGCGGTGTGTAAAAGTACACTGTGAGACACTGGGTGAAAGAAAAAAAAAAAAAGAGAAAAGGACTCTTGGACTCGAGTGGATCTTACTGTTCAGCGCTGATCTGCTCTCTCCTTTCTTGATCGATAGCGGTGCTTGTCTCCTCCTCGTCTCCTCATCGCTTCTCAATCTCTGTTTCCATCACCTCCCTCGCTCCCTCGCTCCGCTCACCGCCTCAAGCTCGCTGCTGCTCAACAGCTTTCATCACCTTCATTGCCTGCCATCATCTTTCATCTGCAGACACGACGGCAGGTCTTAAGAAGGCAAGAGACCACGTCGTTGTCAAGGGTGACGACGCTGACGCTGTTAGTTGTCAGCACGGAATGCACGGAAAAGCCCAGGGGGGTCGAGAATAATAAATGAAAAGAGAGCATTGAGTGAAGAGTACAGCACAGCTAAGAGCACAGCACAACATAATACAAAAGGTGGATGAATATTTGTCAAAAAAAAAGGAAATATAACGGAAAAGCAAGGAGATTAAAGGGGGGAAAAAAAAAAATATATAATAAGTTATCACCCCAAAATCACCCCGGGGGGGGAAAAAAAAAAAAAAAATAGTAATATAAATAATAAATATATAAAAAATATATAAAAAAAAAAAAAGGGATAACAGAGATTCAAATTTATACACAATACGATACAACAGCAACAGCAACAGCACACCGGGAGTAAAGGGAGGCAGGCCACGGATGGGCTCTCTGGTGGCTAGAAACAACTTTCAGCAGATCTGTTCAGACTTGCAATTGGGGAAGAATACAGATCTGGATATTAAGATCCTCAGGAGAAATAGAGCGTGTGCTGGATTCTCAAGCTTACTCAAACCAACTTCAAGGTTTAGAGGTGGAGGATTCAAGGCTAGAGGTAACCCAGTACTGCTCGCAGTAAATATCACGGAAATTACTATACAGACTTTCAAAACAACTATGGAGAAAGACATCGAAAAGATCAAAGAAAAAGAAAAAGATAAAATCAAAAATAAGGATAAAACCAGTGACAAAACCAGCGAACTTGATACTCAAGATCTAAATCAAACTTTAAAACAGAATCAAACTGGTATAAAGAATGATAAGATAACCGAAACAAAACCAAAAGCAAAGGCCCAGGCTCAAGGAGTAGAGGGTGAGGGTGATCAAGATCATGAAAAAGAAGAAATACAAGAAAGTCAAGAAAGGGCAGAAAACTCAGATGACCGAGGAAATACCAAAGAGAGTTATAATTCACAAGGATCTCAGAAGAGAAAAGAAACACAGAGACGACCCGAAACTAGGGGTTACAAAGCGATGGAAAATAACGACGAGGATAACGATGATGGCAAAACAAGAGCTATCAAGACTGATGGAATAGATAGAAACAATGAGACCGGTCAGATCGAACAGAAACAGCACAAGGAAGCCGAGAAATCAAAAAAGAAAGTCAAGGATAAACAGAGAGTAAAAGAAGCAGAAAAGGAAAAAGAATTGACAAGCAGAGAGAATCTTGACCTACTGGAGAAAAAGGCCAAAAGATTACAGACGATCAAAAATTTAAAAGCCACGGCCAACATAACTGGGCACTCAACAGGTTCCCAACCTAGAATCTCAAACATATTCAGCCCAGCAATTAAAGAGAGACACCAGAATAGCCCACTTAATGAAAATGCACCATATACAATGGATCTACAAGGATTACAAAATAAGACCATCATTGCGGCATCTGAGGTTTTAGTCTCAGCAGTCCTAAAAGAACATCTAGAACATGAAAATTTGAGAGAAGAATGCGGATCTCTCCCCAACATAGACTCAGACTTAAAATCAAATCTATTGGTGAAAGGCAGTACTTCAGAAGAAGTCCCGAATATAAACCGTGTGACGGAGGAATACGTCTCAGCAGAAGTCTCCGATAGCTCTGAATCAGAGATCTATGAGACAGGAATATCAATCTCCAGTGAATCCAGCAAATCCAGTGAAGAGACTGACCTTGGTGACAATCACAAACAGGAGGAACTGGACAAAAAAGCACCTTCACCGGCAAACACTGGATCTAAGAATGCCCTACTATATGATTATACACCTCCAAAGAAAATGGGGAAAAAGAAAAATAAACATAGAAGGCATCCAAATATAATTCACGATGAAACGACAGATCCTGGGAGCAATCCAGAACAAATAATAGTGAGAACCAAACTCTCACGCAAAAGCCCCTATCGCAAAACAAATGCTGATTCGGGAAAAAACAAGAATATCATCGACAACCTGGATGATGATGAACAGCCGAAGCACAGAGAACCTACACTTAGCGAAGTCTTTGATTCAATCAAAAATTTTCATAAAGATGTAAAGGAAGATAGCCAAAGAAATCATGTCGCCATTCAAAAATTGGAAGGAGCTATCAACAAAGTTGGCAATACATGCCAGGAAATCTCAGATAGAATGTGCTCGGTAGAAGCTCGTGCAGAAAACCTGGAATCAGATGTCGCTAGACTACAACTCCAAGCAAAGGAGCACGAGGGAATAATTAAGGACTTGATGATGAAAGCTGAGGACCAAGAAAATAGAACAAGGAGGAATAATCTTCGCTTTCTTGGGATTCCCGAGGGCTCGGAAGGGAGCGATCCAAGGAACTACATGATCAATCTACTAAAATCTTCTTTCCCAGAACTTAACTCCTGGGAAATGGATAAAGAAGTATGCCGAGCACATCGCTTTCCACTAATACAACCAAAACGGTTAGAGAAATCTTCAAAATATCCTAGAGCTCTTTTAGTCAACTTTGGGAACTTTCTGGTACGTGACACTATATACGACTTGGCCAGACCAACGGCTCAAAGAGAATATAGGGGCTTTAAGTTTTTTGTGAGACCAGACTTTGCACACGCAACAGTAGAAAGACGATGGCGAATGCGACAGCTTTTTTCCCCTTTCGAAAAGCTAGGAGCAACGGTCTATCTGCAAAACCCGGCGCGGTTAAAAATAATCTACAAAGGCTCAACAAGGAGTTTCACAAGTGAAATCCAGGCAGAGGCCTATCTCAAGGAGGTTGAAGCAAGAATGAAACAAGATAATGGTAACTAAATAAAATAAGGCATCTAGTGCCGACGAACTATTGACTCGCGCTATGAAGGTTGACACTCACTAGGCCCAAAAAGTATCAGGCCAGGTGGCTGGTCCAGGCGCGCGGAACACACGGCCACCAACAGCTGGGTGAGTCAAAACCCAGGTTGCCTCAAGGGGTGGCAGGAGGGGGGGGGGCTAGAGGGTGTGGAAGGGAGGGGGGGAAAATGGGGTGGGTGGCGGGCGTGGGGGGAGAAAATGGAAAACTGAAGAGAGTTCGTACTGTTAAAGTGATTCCGAATGAAAGGGTAAAATTGAAACAAAGGACATGCTGTTATTATGTATATTGTGTATATATCAGTTATCTGGACAAGTTGATGCTATGGAAATATTTAAAAATTAGGTATGTCTAAACTAAGGATTGGATCCCTCAACATAGGAGGATTAAATGATTGGAAAAAGAGGGGGAAGCTTGAACAATATCTAAATATGATCAATTTAGATTTAATATGTTTACAAGAGACCCACTTACCCTGGAGCAAAAAACATTGGTTGAATTTTAAAAACTATGAATTACTGTCATGTACATCCCAGACCTCTATGATAAGAGGTGTGGCCATAATTGGTAAAGTGGGGCTAGGGGGGGCCAAAAGGTGCAAAGCGGATTCATCAGGAAGATGGGCAATTTGCGAAATGAACTTAGGTTTCACTATCTGCACAATATACGGATCCAATACAGACGAGCCAGTAATCTTTAGCCAAATTGAAAATGAATTAAGTGATTGGTATACCCCGATAGTAGTATGCGGCGATTTTAATATCTCTGCAAATTTTACGGATGGCAGCGCATACATAGGTAGGAAGCCAAGGGTGTTTAGAGCAATCACGTCAATGATGCAGTCACACGGCTTAGATGATGTTTGGGGAAATTTATTGACCGGAGATCCCGGGTTTACCTATTTTTCACATCCTTTTAATAAATACTCGAAACTGGATTATTTCATGATCTCGTCTACCCTACTTAGGAGTGTACAAATAAATAAGCTTCCGAAAATTATGTCTGATCATAATCCCCTAGTTTTAAATATGGCCATCAATAAACCATACAAGGTTCCTAGACCTTGGTCGTTTGATAAAAAACTATTAGCGGATGCCGACTATATCACACATATGAAAATCTGGTCCCAGTCCTTTTTTGACGCTAATAGGTATAGTGCATCAAGGGGAGTTGTGTGGGATAGCTTTAAAGCAGGAATAAGAGGAGAGACTATAAGCTATACCACCAACATATGGAAAAAGGCTAACAGGGAAAGGGAAGCATTGATGGGAAAACTAAGTCAGGCAGAGACACAACATAGACATGATATAATTACAGGTGCTCAATCTGTCGAGTGTCTACATAGAGTGAACTCCCTAAAAGCTGAGATCCAGAAACAACTAGCAAGAAAGGCGGCAGCAAATTATCAGGCACAGAGATCACGCCTTTACGAAACTGGGGAGCAAGCAGGTAGAGCTCTTGCCCTGCGAATTAGGCAGGTGGCTAGTAAGAACATTGTGACACAAATTGAATATCAGGGCCAAATACACGATAAACCTGGTGAAATTCTGGAGGGGTTTAGGAAATTTTATCAAGAATTATATCAGGAGGAAGTAGCCGGAGATGCACCAAATTTATGCTGGTTAGACATGGGTAGTAAGTTGAAACCAGCCCAGATCGAACTACTGGAACAAGATATTACAATGTCAGAGGTATTGGAAGCACTGAAAGAACTTGCAAGCGGAAAGGCGGCGGGCCCAGATGCTATACCAGTAGAGCTTTATAAAAGTCTAAGGGAGGAAACAACACCAATACTCTTAGATCTATTCAATGGTGTAATGAATACCGGAATAATACCTGAGTCCTGGCAAGAAACTAATATAGTAATCTTTCACAAAAAAGGGAAACCTAAGACTAACCCGAGCTCGTACAGACCAATATCATTGATTAACGGCGATAACAAGTTATATGCCAAAATTATGGCCACCCGCATGGGAGGGATCATTGCGTCCTTGGTTTCCCCCTGGCAGCATGGGTTTATCCCAGGAAGAGGAACCACAAACCATATCAGGAGGGCTATTACACTATTTGACATCGGTGCTGCTAGGGGGGAGGAGGTTGCAATGATCCTCCTCGATGCGGAGAAGGCATTTGATCGCGTCAGATGGAGTTTCCTATGGAAGGTTATGGAGGCAAGGGGATTTGGCCCTAGATTTTGTCAAGCCATCCAGGCTATGTACTCATCGCCTATCGCAAGAATTCAATTAATGGGGGAAAGATCAGATAGGATCAACATAACAAGGGGTACAAGACAGGGCTGCCCATGCTCTCCAATCCTGTTCGCGCTTTACATAGACCCTTTAATTACACAATTAATGAACAGTGCGCTTATTAAACCAGTAATATCTAATGGGTTTCATACCAAACTTCTAGCCTATGCGGATGATTTAGCAGTCATTACAAAAGATCCAGAGCTAGCTATGAGGGAGGTAGTTAACATAACCAGTCAGTTTGGAGATGTGTCTGGCTACCGACTAAATGTGGATAAAACACAGGTACTCTGTTCTAGAAAAATTGCCAAGGTGGATGGAAGGTATGTAGAATCTGTAGTTTACCTGGGTATAACAATTAATGCAGAACCAGGTAAAATAATTGACGATAATTACACCCCTCTTCTCAAATCTATGGAAACAGATCTAAAAAGAATGGACTCATTAAAGTTGTCACTGATTGGGAGGGCCAATGTCATAAAAATGACACTGTTTCCCAAGGTGCTTTATAAATTAAGATCAATCCCATTCAAAATTGACGAGAAAATTATTAAGAAGATTGAGTCCATTTTCATGAAATTTTTATGGCAATATGGCAAAATACGGCGGTCAAATAGATATATGGCATTACCACAAGATAGAGGTGGGTTGGGATTGCCAGATATTAAGAGCTATCATTTTGCATGCCTCCTTGTAGACACGGCTATCCTACTCCATCCGGGGGGCCCAACTCTCAGGCAGGCGGAGATACCATCAATTTATCAGCTATTGGTGGGAAGTGAAGCCGTAGGGCTTCTATTAAGGAGAACCCAGAGGAGATATTACATGGAAATTGGATATAAGACATTGGAAGGTATATGGTCCATGTGGAAATCTGTTAAAAAAGTTCTAGATATACCCACTATGCATTATCGCACACCACTTTGGAATTCAACACTCTTTCCAAATCTTAGTAGCGATGGAACGTGGCGACATTGGGAGAGTCATGGCATTGTGGAGCTGGGGCAAATAATGATCAGAGATCAATGCAGAACGCTAGAAGAACTCACATACCATTATTCACTACAAGGCTATCAAGAGTTCAAATACCTACAGATAGTAAATAGAATTAAAGCAATTAGGCCATACATCACTCAGCTTGGGAAATTCGAACTAATTGAGTATTTGAAGTCAGGTGGTCATAGAATCAGAGATATTTATAAAATATTTAACGACGTATCAATCGACGATATCGGGAAAATTGAAACTACATGGTCCAGAAAATTGGGAGATCCCGAAGTAGACCTTGATAAAGCGTTAGCTATGGATAAGAAGTTTCTGCGTTCCTCGAATCTTAGGGCCCAACATTTCAAAACTCTATTTAATTTATACTATACGCCCGAAAAATTATTCTCCTGGGGGAAAGCGACAGATAGCAACTGCCCCAGATGTGGTAATGGTACAGCAGATCTTATACACATGTTCTATGGCTGTGAAAAATTAAAAACTATTAAAACCGAGATAACACGCTTTTTAGAGGGGCTACTCGGCGTTAAAATTAATCTATCCCCAACTCTGATAATAATTGGTTGTGATGTGAAACTAGATATGAGTATGGAGGCTGAAGCTTTAGTTTTCATTTCCGTAGCAGTCCTCAGGATTTTAATCAGCGCAGCCTGGAAGGATATAGAAGCCCCAACTTTCCAAATGTGGTTGTGCAGAATGCTGGGTATACATAATATTGAGGAAGCATTATATGAGGTAAAAGGAGTAAAGCTAAGGGATATAGGCAAGCGACTTTGGGCCCCAGTGGCCACTTGGAGGACAGCAAAACTACAAGTGAATGATTTACTGGCCGTTTAGATATTTAACATGTCAACTGACTCTCTACTGTATAGTACTCTTTACGCCTTTTTCGTTTGATTTAATAATGTAATGCATCTAACTATGTACTTACGTATGTTTCTATGAATATGTATTTACCGGTATGAACTCTCAATAAAAATATTTAAAAAAAAAAAAAAGGAGTATGTGTGAAAAAGAATGAAAACCTGGATATCTTGTAACTGAAAAGTGCTTTGTGCCTGGTGAGTGCAGGCTGCTATTGGCTTTAAGCCTGAAGGGATCAAGCACAGATAAGCTACCGTCTACTGCTATTCAGTAGAGAACATTTTTCCTCAATCCATGTTAAAAGGAGTGCTCTTCTTGAGACAATCTGAAAAATCTGCCCTTTTATGCTTCTCAGTGGCTCTAATGTTTTTTTTATTTTTCAGAACAATGCAGAAGCCCAGTCACAAGATGGTCATCACTAACCCTATCTCCCTCCAAACTATGGTATGACCATGGAGAGAGGTTGCAAGTGATGTGCTCTGAGGGATACCAGCCTTCAACATCTGTAATAGAGTGCAGACAAAAGGGACATAGTTCTGCCAGTGAATGGAATGTGACGGTCACCTGCATCCGTAAGTGGGCCTTAAATTATTGTTTTTTTTGTAATATTTTTTTTAACTCTTTTTTATTAAGATTGCTCAAAAAACATGGTTTACATGAATCACTTGTGTTTATACATGGTGAGGTTTAGCTATTACAGCAGTAGTGTTTACAATAGATAGGAGACTGTACATCGTTAATGGCTCACCGGGAGTAATTTCGTAATTTCGTAGCACAAAATATTATCCAAGAAGTGTCTTAACCCGGTTCCTCACATCGATCCACCACTCCGCCCCATTGCAGTTGTTGCGCATCACTCTCCCACCGGCGTCACTCTGTGTTGCCGCCATGGTGCCCACACTTTCTCCCATTTTTTAACACAACCCTTACTCTTATACACTGTTACTTCAGCCCGCTGGCTCCAGTCAAGATCCCGTTCCCACTCATTTTATGATGGAGGCGAAGACGCCCCCCACCATCTGGCAATGTTCCTTTTGGTGATCCCAGTTGCAAGTGCCAACCATATTCCTACGTATCCGGGCCAATCGGAGTCCCCTTTGATCATCAAAAGAAGCCACTTTGCATCAATTGTCACCCTAGCCATAACGTCTGACTTTCCGCCAGTATCTGGTAATTTCTGGACATTCCCATAGAATATGCAGGAAAGTTCCCTCCTGCTGGCAACCCCTGACGCATAATGCTGTTGGAGCCGTATCCCAGGTATAAAGGTGTGTACCGGGGTAATAGGTACTAAGTAGTATCTTAGGCTGTACTTGTCTAAATCTGGAGTGAATCGCGATCTCTCCTGGACTCTGTATTGCCTCCTTCCAATCCTCATCATCTATGCTCCCCAGGTCGTTAACCCAGATCTCGCGCAGGGACAGCAGGGGGTCTGGTATTTTGTGCATCAGCTTGCGGTATATTGTAGATGTCATTTTCTCAGGAATGGGATCAAGTAACAACCTATCCTCTAATGGGGAGTGATCCGGGACATGGGTACCACTTTGGATGTGGCTCCGTAGTGCATGCATTAGTCTCAGGTAATGGTATCTCTGTGTCGGATTTAAATTATATTCCTGCTGTAGCTCCTCAAAAGCTGGGGAGTGTCCCTCTTCCATATATATATATATATGAATAGAGCCCAACAACATTAGGAATAGCGATTTAATTCATGTCAAGAGTAATTATACTGATCGGGTTTCCAGCTCGTCTTTGAAGGCTCCTAAAAGCTGATTTTCACCATGACATCATGAGTTTTGAAAGCACCCTAGGATCTCAGCAGCAGCCTCGTCAAGTTTCTTGTGTTTTTTGGTCGAATAGAAGCTGGTGGAGGTGGGTTGGAGTCATGTCCGGGAAGTGTCTCTTAAGCAATTCTTGGACTGGATCCCCAGCCCCTTCAAGTCCACACCCTCTCCTCTGATACATGAACTGTTTTTAAGTTGGCAAGTCTGCACTGTGAAGCTCTGGTGACGATCTCTTAAATATAGCTCTTTTATGCTCCTACCATGCTCAAGCATTGATGCAAACTGGTGATGGAAGTTGCGACCCCTATGCAACCAATTGTGACCCCAACAGCTTTTCTTGCAATCCCTGGCTCCCTTATCAGAACACTTCAGGTTTGGTTTATATGGCCAATTGAAAAACTTTGGGCAAACCCTGGATGGTGGGAAAGCTAGGCTATTTCATACAACATGTGAACCAGTGTCAGCTTGTTTGAAGGCATATACTGGTGCGGCCAGGCTGGGTTGCATTTTGCTGCCGTAGCAGAGCATGCTACAGCTCTGTGCCCAGTCATGTGCTTCCAATCCACACAGGCCTTTCTTGCACCAGGCATGTCATCAGAGAACCTGACAGTGCCAGCCTGTGAGCAGTGTCCTACAGTGTCTGTACACAGACGTGCAGTCCTCACTACCCTTGCAGAGAAGCTCTTAAAAAGCAGCATTGGGCTGCCAGTGGATTTTATGGGCGGGCCGGGCAGGCAGAGAAGTGTCTGAATAACTCTAGTTTTCACAGTAGACAACAACTCAGTCTTAGTTTGTAAGACATTTCTACCTTATGCTACAGTTATTAAAGAGCCTTTTTTCATGTTCGTCATAGGGTCTAGCTCACACCTAAGAAAGGGTTCCACTGTAGTCTCTCTGTTGACCAGTGGACCACACGTTTGCATGTCCTGCTTTTTTTAAACCCCCCTCTAACCCAAACCTGCCATTAGTAGGAGTTTCAGATCAAGTCTGCACACTAGCCATGTGTCACAGCAAGCCCTTGCATTAAGATCCTGTCACTGGTGGTCCTCCCAGATCCAAGTGCAGTTCAGGTGCCACGCTGTGCGCGTACAATAGATCCCTCCTTTTTCAATCAGTAAATCACAGAGCCAATCTGAGGCAAGTTATTGGTCTGTGCTTGGAACCAGAGGTACCGTAGGCTCAAAGCTATCAGCCCATGGAGGACACTGATTCTCAGATACAGAAATATTCATGTCCCCCCCACTCTGGAGCAACTACAGGAGGGTCATCTCTTTTCCTGCCTCCCTTGAAAGAATGGTATGATGGTGGAGGCAGGGTACGACTGTCATGACCTGAGGGATATCCACTGTCAACATCTGAAATAGAAGGCAGAGTAAAGGGTCAGAGTTCTGAGAGAGAATTAGATGCCCACCAGCATTCAAAAGTATGCCCTGCCATCCTGTTGTCATTAACTCTTTGATCAAGTCACCATGGTCGTTGAGTCACCGAAATGTCAAGGGTAGTGGAAGTTACACGACATACCCTGTGACCTTAATGACATCACAGGCAGTGACATCATATGACCCTTGATCCTAATTTTTCCCAGAAAGACATACCACGTGACCCTGACATCACACTCACACTTTCTTAACCCATTCTTATTCCTTTTCACTCACTCGCATTCACTCTTAATATCACTCATACATACCGACACAGGCCCAGAATTGCTAATGTTTTGCACCATGTTTACCTCACTTCTGTGACGCAAAAATGGCGCCACATGTTGGGGTGTGATTTACTATCTAAAAGCAAATATAGATTTGTGTTAGATAGTACCTGAAAGTCATGCAAAGTTGTGCTATGTACTACCTCACGGTACTTTGCACTAAATAGGTGGTGCATAGGTGTTTCCATGCAACCACACATGGGGTTTGGCACAAATTAGCAGAGAAGAATTTTCACCAAACCCTTACAACTCCTCAATGCAGTCTTAACAAGGAGAAATGTTTTAATTTCTCTTCATTTTTTTGTCTTTGCCTGTGTGATGTATTGTACAGCAGTCCATCTTTCTGACAGAGTATCCACAGGTCCATAAGTGTACTGAAGACTTGGGGGAAAATTTACAAGCCCCTTATGCCACTTTTGCATCAATTTTAACATGGGAAAAGTGACACAAAAGTGGCACAAGGGGCATGTAAATCTGCCCCTTGGTGTCTAAGGTCCTTACCTTTGAAGTCGGGAGAAGTTTCTAGAGGCATGCCTTTGAGATACACAGATGTCCTAACTTCCCGGCCCTGACTCCAGACGAGTGGTGGCTGGTGACATTTGAAAATAATGGGGCGTAAAATTATTGTCGTACTTCACTGCAGCGAGCGAGTGTAGCGAGCGATCCCGAACAACCTATGGGTGGTTTTGAGTGGTTTTCCCACCAGAAAATTTTGAAAAAACAGTGGGCAAATGGTGCATTTTGAAGCAAATTTGAGGAAGTAGGAAGGTTAATAAAGCGATACGATTAGATTATTTATCATTTAGGAAACTTAAGTGAGTTTCTATCTTTCTCTGGTGAAAAAGCCCTTTACTGTTATTGCTGTTGAGTTGCAGTCCAGCAATCTCACTGACCACTGAAGAGCCTGAGAAAACGTACATTTCCTTCTCTACTCAGCCTGGTGCGTGAATACACTATTGCACTGTCTACTGCCACATGGCACAGTTAACCAGGACACCAAACAAGTGGCAAAAGACTGCGGCCTAGATTTGGCACAACTAGCAAAACTGAGCCTGTGATCATAAATAGTGTGTGTCTGTGTGGAGAAGCGTGAACATGTTGTAGTGTTTCAACACTAGCACACTGTCGGATATGGAATGCATTACATTAATCAGAGAATGGCAATGCCTGCCCCTTGGGGTGAACAGCCATGAGGGAATCAAAAATGTCTACCCATCGCTAACGTGAGATGGAACCATACTGACTGCTCATGTATGAGTGTCTGCCTGCTCCCTGCCATGTGTCATGCTCTAGCTCAAGTGAGAGCATGTGGCAGCTGAATGTATTTTCACTGGTATCGCAGGGCCACAAATGTGAGAATTTCATATTCTGGGATTGTGGTACAAAATAATGCACATTTCAAGGTTAAACATATCTTACTCTTTGTCTAATCACATTGCTTCCTAATGGCGCTGATCATAATTCAATACAATAAATGTGTATCACGGGTTATGTTTGCAACATGGCATTACATTCACATGGTGGTGTTAATGCTAATTATCCAAACTTATCTCATCATTGAACAATTTTTTCCACAGGCGCATTTTAAAATGGCCTTCTTTACAGTCGTGTATAACGCAAACTTGACCTGAAGGATTTTTAGTTCGCTTTACGTGAGCACCAGTTCCATTACACAAGGACACATCCATCTCTTCCGTTGCCCTTCAGAAAACACCAGCCACAAAATGAGATTGAAGAGATTAATTCTATGAGTTTGTGTTTCACACTCACAAAGCTGTTTGTTCACTGAATGCGTATCTCTTTTTATTTAGTGTGAAAGAATTGAACCTCTGGTCGTCATATTGTTTCCTGTTCTAATGATGCCCCGGGAACAAATCAGGGTGGAAAGGCCGTTGGTATTCTCGAACTGTAGACATGTTCTTTTAAAGCAACGGTTCCACCCGTCGTATAGTATCCACTGCTCTGTATTGTTTTTTTGAGCCGTCATGTATATATTTCTAGACACGATACACCTGTCACATTCCCTCTCAGCACCGTCTTGATAAATATATTTATGTGATTTGCGTGACTGTTGTGTTTTTTGACTGTTTCGCGCACAGGATTATTCATTACGCCTTTTCAATGTTACAGGCATATAAAAGAGGGTACCTCAGTGGGAATGCCCTTTCTTATTTTAAGTGAAGCATTGTGATTGGAAGCGCCTTCGTGAAAGAACCTTCCTCACAGAACGCTTCGGAGCAAACCTTTTTCTCAAATTCAAGCTCAAGAGGCTGCATAAAGGGAGTGCATACAGAGCCGTCTCACATCAGACCACCTTATAGATGAATGTGTGGCCATAACATTAACAGTGGCCTCTGCTTTCTCGAAGGGCAATAATTTAGAATGGATCAACTCTGCAAAAGGATCCACTTTCCGACCTCCAGTCCGTTACTTGTGTTGTTTCATAATTAACCTTAATTACACAGTGCAAGGATGAATCAAGAATCCTGGGAAAGCTATTAGCAGCGCGTTAGTCTTGTTGATGAAAAACTACAAGAAACTAAATCGGACCTTTGGCAGCGCAGCCAATAAAATAAAACCACCCACTGGGCGTTCAGCCAAGAAAGAGCAACTGTGTGGGCAGCCAAGAAATGATGCTCTCCGTGCGTCACACATTCTCAAATTGATAGGAACCCATTACAGTCTAATATGGAATGAATACAATATTTTACAGATGGATTAAATTTGTATTTGAATCACTGCGCTGTGAAAATGTATCCTACCCTTTGATAATAGTATGGCTGGAAGTACATACAGAAATGTATGAAACTGTCTGTGGGTGGATTTAAAATGCAGGGAAACTACACATTACATGGACCGAATACAATATAACACGCATCACATAGCTGGATTTTAAACATGTCAACATTTGTTTGTGGGACCTTAAAACAGTGTGGACCAGTAGCGGCTGGCATGACGGGTGGGTGAGGTGAGGGGGGGGATAGATGGGTGGGGTGAGCGGAGTTGCGCGGTTTCAGGGGGGGGGCCTTGTTCGCGGGGGAACAGAACAATAATTACAATATTTTTTAAACGTACTTTACCCAGGGTCACGCACGGCTGCCTCAGGTCCTGCTGCTCCGGGTCTGCCTCCGTTTTCCAGAATGCAGCCTCCCTCCCCTCCCCTCAGCCAATCACAACGCTGCAATGGCACCATCGTAATTGGTGCCTGTAGGGAGGCCATTTTCTCTATAGAGGCTGCATGCAGCCTTCAAAGAAAAAAGGGAGAGTGCGCATGACTGGTTTGGTCGGCCCTAGAGGGCAGACTAAACAGTAAGGGCCCACAACAGTGGGCAAGCCCCTCCCCCTGCCCTCGAGCAGGACCGCCCACCTGCCCGCCTCCAACCAGGCACTTCTGCTTTCTTGCAATGCGAGAGGCAGAAACATAAATTGGTAGTTTTACCATTTTAGATTTCTCTTTCTTGCACTGAGAGAAAGCAGTGGGGCGATGACCCGCCACTCTAAGGGAGGAGCGGCCCCTGCTCCAGACTAACTACAGGTGGTATGCAGTCTTTTGTATGGAGATGGAACACAACCTACTCAAGTATAAGTGGGGCAGTTGGGGTGTGGTGTGGCTGGATGGGTGTGTGTGTTCTCATCTATGACCCGATTACCAGTTGCACGGTAACTGATGGGGTGCAAACTCTTTACACATACTTACAGTAAAAGTGCAGTAATAACCCACCAGAATAGGGAGTACTTGTGTGGACACAAGATTAGTGTGCAATATTCTGCATGGTACTCAATAAGGTCAACGCAGACATTTACCCTCTGCTATGAGCAGGTGCTAAATGTATGTGGGGACTTATAAGTGAGGCGGGGTGGAGGCAAAGGGTAACCACATTCTGAACGCATCCCAATCAGAGTTCAAAATAAACCACAGGATTGAGACTTCTCTAATTGGTAAAGGGAGCACTTGCTTTTCTTCTCAAACAGGATACCGTGTAATGTGGTGTGCATGAGAGAGTTATTAATAGTAATTTTATAATATAGAAAAAATAAATATTTCTTAACAATGCTAGATTACAATAAATACATAAAATCAATTCTACAACTAATGACCAGTCAATGTTTAAGTAAAATCATTTAAATCCTGACATTATGCGATAATGATAGGTTAAATGTAAAAACATAATCAATTAGCAAATAAAACCTTGATCAGTCATTCAAAAACAATATTTACTGGCATGATCAATCCTTCTTTTGTTGTCTCTGAAGAATGCCTCCTTTAGGTATTTTCTCCTTGCATCTAAAAGGAATAAACATACACAAATTTAGTACTCAATCGTGTCATTCTTGTAACCCACACAAAAACTGTGTTTGAATGATGAAAACTGATTGTTCCTGGCAGCCTCAAATTGGAATACTGGGATATAAAACAGACAGAACTTCAATGCTTTTATTTTACAGGCAGGATCAAGCGATGCAGTAAAATAATATTGCCTGGGCTTACAAAAAATGTCCAGAATGTAATCTTGGTGCTCAGAGTTCTGGAGAAGACAATCGTTGAACTTACTGAAGTTCCTCAGACCTGTCTTTATTTGTTCTTTGAGATTTGATCGAGAGATGCTTGCCAAGTTATTGAAATGACAACAGATTGGCAGTTATATATATTTTGTTTAAATTGTCAATTGTTTTTTTTCATCAAAAATAATGGAGGCTTTGGAAGGGTTGGGATAGGTTTGATGTTTGTGATGTTCAATATTTGGCCTTTAACCCTCCCTCCATAGACATTGCTGATTTCTTTAATTAAGTTCACCTTGGTGTTTGCTTTCTGTCTCTTGTTTGCAATGTGATCAGTCCACAGAGGCTTGTTCTCCACAGACAGGCCAAGATAATCTATACTGCTTTTATGATTGGGTAGCCACCATTTGTTTTCCACTCAGTTTTTATATATATCATTGAATTTGGTCTTTCGAATTACATGATTTTTGTTTCTCCCAAACTGATCTTGAAGTCATTTGCCATATTGTACGCTTGAAATTTCTGGAGTTGGGTTTGCAGGCTGGAGGAGTCTAAGGAGGATGATAATTTGGTCATCATATGGTAAATATGAAATTGGGGTAAGGCCATAAGGGCTGTCATGATGGAAATACAAATCCGATATGTAAAGGGTTTAAAGCCAAAGGTGCTACAATGCAGCCGTGCTTAAGATCAATGGAAGCACTCAGGCTAGGAAAAAGGTTATTCTCCGTCAATTCTACTTGGAGCCCTGATTCTTAATGGAATTTAACCAGAAAATACAGCAAAGCATCGTTGATGGACCATTTCTTTGGTTTCATCCAGAGTTTACTGCAAGTCACACTGTCAAATGCTGAAGAATAGTCAATAACGCAGATCTTTAATGAAATACATTTTTTTGTAATAGAACTGGCTATTAATTTCAAAGCCTCAATGTTGTCAAGGGTAGACTAGTCTGGCCTGAGTCCGGTTTGGTTAAATGGAAGAAGGTTGGAATCAGAAGCCCAATCAAACTTTTAATCCAGCAAAAATGTGCAGAAAAACTTCTCTTCAGTACCTGGGAGTGCAACAACATTATAGTTCTTTGGGTCATCACTGGGTCCTTTGTTATACCGATGATGTATTATGGACAGTCTCCAAGAAGGTGGAATTTGGACAGATTGAAGAATCTCCAAAAATAAATTCAATAAAAGTTGGCTCCACAAATCTGTATTCTAAGTTTAAGATGTTAATTGGAATTGTGTTCGAACCTGCAGCTCTCGAGGATTCAGCTCTTAGAACCATAAGATAGATTTCCCTCTTCATAATCTTCCGATCCTGGTTTATATAGATTGAAAGAGTAGCCATATCAACGGTACTAGATCCATACAGTAACTTGACGTTTATAAGCCATTTGTTGAAAGGTACATAAAAATCAGAGGCTGCCTAATGTGAGCCGGTGCCCTCCTGCCATGTTTTTTTTAAATCTGTTTATTAGGCAGCTTGTCATAACAGATCAGCAACAGTCCAACCCAGGACTACAATTTACATTACACTTTAGACGAAACAAGCCTTTTTTGTTGGATATGAACCAGCAGTCTACAGATACATGTGAACGTGGAACAGAGGTACTGCCAATAACAATATGAATGAATGAATGGGGAATTTATAGTGCGCAAACTTAACCCAGAGGGCATCAAGGCGCAAGACACACACAAACATACAGTCTCAGAGAAGCGGATGCCAGGACATTAGTAAGCCTGAGAGAAGAGCCAGGTTTTTAAAAGTTTGCGGAAAATCCCCAGTGAGGGTTGACTAGAGAGTTCAGGTGGGAGCGAATTCCATAGCTTAGGGGCCAAGGTGGAGAAGGCTCTTCCTCCCCACTTCGCCTTTTTAAATCTGGGAACCGAAAGCAGATTTCTAGAGGCCGAGCGAAGGGTTCTGCTGGGAATGTAGGAGCTGACAAGAGACCTGATACCTTCAGAGCCCAATCCAAAAACTGCCCTGTGGGCCATGCAGAGGAGCTTGAAAGAAATTCTGAGATTTATAGGGAGCCAGTGAAGATCTTTCCTGGCCTGAGTTGCAGATGTGAGCCTGGGGAGGTTCAAGACCATCCTGGCTGCGGCGTTTTGCACCATCTGGAGGCGATGGACAGACCTCTTATTTATGCCGCAATAAAGTGCATTGCAATAATCGAGCCTGGAGGAAACAAGGGCAACTGTTGACTGTTTGTGGGCATCAGGCGACAGATAGGGGGCAATCTTTCTAAGTGTCCGAATGATGGCACAACAGGTGGACACCGTTATGTTGACCTGGAGGTCGAAGGATAGGGCCGGATCTATCAATACGCCAAGATTCCTGGCAGGACGGGTCGGGTGTGGGCAGTCCCCCAAAGAGGAAGGCCACCAATCCTCAGATCAAATATCTTAATTTCCTCCAAAAATCAAGACCTCTGTCTTTTCCCCGTTCAATTTTAAGAAGTTTCGTACCATCCACTGTGATACTGCTTCCATACATGCTCTGAATTTAAGGGCTGAGTCGTTTACCGACTGAGCGATGGAGACCATAATCTGATTATCGTCGGCGTACAACAAAATCTGGAATCCAAAAGATCGTACCATTTTGGCAAGTGGGGTTACATAGATGTTAAATAACATCGGGCTTAAGGAGGAGCCCTGCGGTACCCCACATTGCACAGACTGGGAGGGGGACAGAAAGTTGCCCAATTTTACTCTCTGCTTTCTTTGGTGAAGGAAGGAAGAGAGAAGACTAAGGGCGATGCCGCCCACCCCTGTCCCTTCAAGCCTGTCAACCAGAATCGAAGGAGACAGGGTGTCAAAGGCTGCCGTGAGATCGAGCAGCACCAGTAGCGTAGTCTGGCCCCCGTCGACCTCAGAACAGTTGTTGATCACAACTGTAAGGGCCGACTCAGTGCTTTGAGCAGCACAAAACCCATGTTGAGAGATTTCCAGCAGGTCCGAGCTCTCCAAGTAGGAGGCCAGATGGCAATTGAGATGGGCCTCAAGTATCTTGGCCGGGGCTGGGAGTAGTGAAATAGGCCGGAAGTTTTTTAGGACTCCCGGATGCAGAGAAGCCTTCTTAAGAAGAGGCTTGACAACTGCGGTTTTCCAGGATATGGGGAAAATCCCCTCGGTGATGGGCAAGTTCATGACCTCTAGAAGGGGAGGAAGTGCGACCTCTCTTTAGGCCTTCAGAGTTTTTAGAGGACAAGGGTCCAAAGGCGAGCATGACTTGGTGGCGTCAAGGAGGCAATTTAGTTCTTCCAGGGTCAGAAGAGGAAAACCTGCGAAGCCGAAATTGGGGCCAGATTCAGATACCTCATCCTGGGAAGGGTATATCAAATAACTTTATTTCGATTCCACAAAGAAATCATAAAAGTATACATCATCATAAAAACACAAGCTACAATAAAACCACGGTGCATAATGCTGATTTTCATAAACATTCACTATCGATTTCTAATAGCAAGAGCTGATCTAATAGGGGTAGAAGAATTGATGGAACCCATACCTAGCAAATGTTTGTGTAGGGCTGTTGGTCTTGGTGGGGGGATAGGTGGGGTACACGGATAAAAATCATACAGATCCCAAACGGAGATGGAGCCGTCATTATCATGGGGCTGGGAGGATCGTAAGTAGGGGACTGTGTGCCTGTCCCTAAATTTGACTAGAACTAGGTCCCCGGGAATTTCTTTAGGTGTTGACCCTAACCAACCCACCCTTCTAACACTCAGGATGCCACCGTCTTTGTTGGGTGGGAGGGGTCTATTTTTTGATAACCAAAACAGGACCTTGTACAATAGGTCTTGATGCCTTTCAGGTCTCCCGTGGATGGGTGCAGGTACTCCTGCAAGAACAAGCACAAAGGGAGCGGCTTCTGGAGGCAAATCTATACAAGCTACTCTGTTAGGCTCTGCTCTAATAGCAGAGTATTTAGGTAACGCGGGTTTACGGGCAATTTTGGTGGCAGTTGAAGGTAGTTTCTTGGGAGGTTGTCTATCGGTTAGGGCATTTTTTGTGGTTTTGATCACAGATGTATGGGCAATTTTGGTAGCGGTGTGAGGTAGGCAATTGGGGGATTGACTAACAGTTGGGACAGTATTAGTAGTGTGAGGCACTTTGGGAGCAATAGGGAGAGAGGAACAATTAGATCTAACAATCATTGCGGGAGAGAAAGAATTGGCTTTAATAATAGTCTCTAGGCTTGTCAACCTGCCCCCTAAGATGTTGATTTGATCAAGCAGGGGTGCTATTACAGATCTTAACATCAATTCAAACTGGGGCAATAGTTGCAGATGGGGGGATGCTACTACGTCAGCCAGAGTTTCAGTGTGCATCTTGGATAAGGTAGGATTTATGGCAGGCGATGAGGAATCAGTGCAAAGTCTTTGTATTTTGGCTTCTGTTTCGTGATCATTAACCCCGTTGTGCTTCCTTTTCACATTTTTGCCTTGTGACAGTCCACTGGCTTGGCTGCTATCCTCCTTAGGTGATAGGGGTGAATTGCAAGGTCTATCTACGCGGGGGTCGATAGTAGAGCCTTTTACGGGGGAAGGGGCTATAACAGGAAGAAAGTTAGTCCCGCACAAAGCATTTAATTCCTCCCAATAAGTCAATTTTTTCGGACTGACAGAGGTTTGTAGGAGGGTTTGAGTTGGGTTAGTCCTGAAAAAAGTATTTAGTTCCTCCCAATAGGAAATTTTTTCCGAACTGACAGGGGTTTGTGGAAGGGTTTGAGTTGGATCTAGGGGTTGACGGCAATCATCGGTATCTGTTTCGCTGATAGTGGTAAGGGTCCTATGGCTCTGAATGTGCGTGTCCATTTCCTGGCCCGGGCATCGTTTTGAATGAAAATTGGATAGGCCCCCTTGGATGTCATGATTTATGTAATATGACTATGTTGGTGAAACAGAAGTCCATAGGTTGTAATAGGCACTATACCTTCTCTTATGGGGATGCCAAGGGGAGTGGCCCGTCCCCGTCCTCCTCGTGCCGCTGAGGGCCGTAGAGGGCCCGCCCTTTGCCCGGGCTTCGCCCGGCGCGGCCCGCGCGCTCCCGCGTTGCGGGGGTTAGTCCCTCCTTATCAGCGCCTCCGGGCGCACACTGATTGGCTATGGCGGCGTCCAGCCGCTAGGGATCTTGGGGGATGTAGTTCCCTCTCCCGCAGCCGCACTGCGATGTCCTGGCAGCGGCGGCAATGGCGGGGAATGGCGGGGCTGGAGGATCGCTCGGACCCAGGAGCACAGGGCAAAAGGTAATGGGTAACTCTGTCCGCAGAAACGCCTCCCGCTTCTGTAAGGGCAGTCCGTCCTTATCAGCGCCTCCGGGCACGCACTGATTGGCTATGGCGGCGTCCAGCTGCTAGGGATCTTGGGGGATGTAGTTCCCTCTCCCGCGGCCGCGCTGCGATGTCCTGGCAGCGGCGGCAATGGCGGGAATGGCGGGGCTGGAGGATCGCTCGGACCCAGGAGCACAGGGCAAAAGGTAATGGGCAACTCTGTCCGCAGAAACGCCTCCCGCTTCTGTAAGGGCAGTCCGTCCTTATCAGCGCCTCCGGGCGCACACTGATTGACTATGGCGGCGTCCAGCCGCTAGGGATCTTGGGGGATGTAGTTCCTTCTCCCGCGGCCGCGCTGCGATGTCCTGGCAGCGGCGGCAATGGCGGGAATGGCGGGGCTGGAGGATCGCTCGGACCCAGGAGCACAGGGCAAAAGGTAATGGGCAACTCTGTCCGCAGAAACGCCTCCCTGCCTGGGAAGGGAAAGGAGGAGGAAGTGGGGATGCACAGTTAGTATCCAACTCCAAATTGAGGATTTTAAGGGAGTTGTAAATCTCGGCAATTTTTGAGTGGAAGAAGCTCGCGATATTATCGCAGAGCTCCTGTCTCTCAACTACGGGGTCAGCTGCTTTAGGTGTCTACAGAGTATAAATGATTTTAAAGAGCTCTCTTGTTGATTTTAGTGAGGCAGTGATATTGCTAAAATAGTTATTTTTTCGTCGGCTATGGCCCTCCTGCATTCCCTCAGCGAGAGTTTGTGTTGTATTTTTCCCGAAGAGTCGGGATGTGCATGCCAAGACCTTTCCTTTTGTCTGCACTTCTGCCGTAGGTTTCTTAGACGTTCAGTGTACCAGGGCAACGAGGGACTCTTCCTGGCAGAATAGTGTTTCTTGGGCGGCGCTAGGGTGTCCATCGCGTGAGAGAAGGCGTTGGACAAACCAAGTGCAGCTGCATTGGGATCTGACAGAGAGAGGGAATTAAAGGCATCCATAAATGGGGCAAGGGAAGTATTATTGACCTCTTTATAATTTCTTCTGGTTTCCCCTACATTCCTATTCAATTGGTTTGGGGCAGAGGGAGCGATGGTCAGACCAGGACAAAGGAATAGAAATTCCCGTCACCAGTCTGGTGTCATTTGAAAAGACGCCATCCAGCGTGTGCCCAGCAAGATGCGTAGTGCCTTCAACCAGTTGGGTCAGCCCGAAAGCGGTCAGACCCTCGACCAAGGACATTGTGTCTCTGTCATCTACCGCCTCCAGATGAAAATTTAAGTCACCAAGGAGGGTTAGATTGGACCTGTTAATGAAGGGCTCTAAAAGTTTAAGTATGTCGTGAGAAAAAGTAGCCCTGGGGCCAGAGGGCCTGTAGCAAAGGATGCCAGAAAAGGAGCTTTGGGGGCACACTTTATCGAAAAAAACAGTGCCTCAAAATTATCAGAGTAAGAAGTGATAGGGTCAGTGCGACAGATAAAAAAATCTCTGAATAGAATTCCCAGCCCTCCACCCCTATTAACGGTTCGCTCCATTCTGGTCAGGGCTTAGCCCTACGGGATGGCATCATCAAGTCTGGGCCTGAGGAATCCGAACCCCAGGTCTCAGTTATAAACACCCAGGGGGGTTTCCTCTGTAAAACAAAATCACTGAAGGCTACATTGTTTCTGACCAATGAGGGCTTCACTACCTCCGGAATAGCCTGATGTTTTCTAAGATGCCGAATCCAAGCAGGTCTAGGGACGCTACTACAACAGTTTTTGGTTAAAAGATCATCCGGGGATGGAGTGTGATGACATAGTTGTGGAGGGGGCCTAACAGAGAGCAAAGTAGAGAGAGTATAAAACTCACGGTCGGCAGGAAGGGAAAAGCGGGGCCCAGCCCGTCTGGCCCGTGGCGCGGTCTCAGTGCGGACAGGCGCGGACGGGCTTAACTTTGGCGCAACTATGGCGCGCGCACGCTGTTCGCGACCGCTGTGCGCGGAGAAAGCCATCCGTACTAAATAGGATGGAGCCTGCGTGTGGATACCCGCGTGACCCTGAGGGGCCAATCAGATCCGGGACCCCCAATGTATTGCCTGCACCCTCCACAACAATCGGGAGATCCCGTGGTGGAACGGGGCGCCGGCACTGATGATGTAAAAGCGGTAAGAGCTACGGGGGACTGCGGGGGAAAGTGCACAACGGAACACAAGTGGTGATATTAAAAAGAAACACACAGTATTATTATATCAAGGCAGCAAAGCTAAGCAACATCTAAATCATGCGCTACAGGGCGATGCTACGCAAACAATACTGGCGGCAAATAAAAAGGTTCCAATAACTTTTAAAACAGGATATCACAAGCATCTAATTCATACACCCGAACCTGAGACACAAAAACCACAGTACAGTCTAAACTCCCTTCCCTGATACTTACCCCTCCCAGGATTGAGACTTCTCTAATTGGTAAAGGGAGCACTTGCTTTTCTTCTCAAACAGGATACCGTGTTATGTGGTGTGCATGAGAGAGTTATTAGTAGTAATTTTATAATATAGAAAAAATAAATATTTCTTAACAATGCTAGATTACAATAAATACATAAAATCAATTCTACAACTAATGACCAGTCAATGTTTAAGTAAAATCATTTAAATCCTGACATTATGCGATAATGATAGGTTAAATGTAAAAACATAATCAATTAGCAAATAAAACCTTGATCAGTCATTCAAAAACAATATTTACTGGCATGATCAATCCTTCTTTTGTTGTCTCTGAAGAATGCCTCCTTTAGGTATTTTCTCCTTGCATCTAAAAGGAATAAACATACACAAATTTAGTACTCAATCGTGTCATTCTTGTAACCCACACAAAAACTGTGTTTGAATGATGAAAACTGATTGTTCCTGGCAGCCTCAAATTGGAATACTGGGATATAAAACAGACAGAACTTCAATGCTTTTATTTTACAGGCAGGCTCAAGCGATGCAGTAAAATAATATTGCCTGGGCTTACAAAAAATGTCCAAAATGTAATCTTGGTGCTCAGAGGTCTGGAGAAGACAATCGTTGAACTTACTGAAGTTCCTCAGACCTGTCTTTATTTGTTCTTTGAGATTTGATCGAGAGATGCTTGCCAAGTTATTGAAATGACAACAGATTGGCAGTTATATATATTTTGTTTAAATTGTCAATTGTTTTTTTTCATCAAAAATAATGGAGGCTTTGGAAGGGTTGGGATAGGTTTGATGTTTGTGATGTTCAATATTTGGCCTTTAACCCTCCCTCCATAGACATTGCTGATTTCTTTAATTAAGTTCACCTTGGTGTTTGCTTTCTGTCTCTTGTTTGCAATGTGATCAGTCCACAGAGGCTTGTTCTCCACAGACAGGCCAAGATAATCTATACTGCTTTTATGATTGGGTAGCCACCATTTGTTTTCCACTCAGTTTTTATATATATCATTGAATTTGGTCTTTCGAATTACATGATTTTTGTTTCTCCCAAACTGATCTTGAAGTCATTTGCCATATTGTACGCTTGAAATTTCTGGAGTTGGGTTTGCAGGCTGGAGGAGTCTAAGGAGGATGATAATTTGGTCATCATATGGTAAATATGAAATTGGGGTAAGGCCATAAGGGCTGTCATGATGGAAATACAAATCCGATATGTAAAGGGTTTAAAGCCAAAGGTGCTACAATGCAGCCGTGCTTAAGACCAATGGAAGCACTCAGGCTAGGAAAAAGGTTATTCTCCGTCAATTCTACTTGGAGCCCTGATTCTTAATGGAATTTAACCAGAAAATACAGCAAAGCATCGTTGATGGACCATTTCTTTGGTTTCATCCAGAGTTTACTGCAAGTCACACTGTCAAATGCTGAAGAATAGTCAATAACGCAGATCTTTAATGAAATACATTTTTTTGTAATAGAACTGGCTATTAATTTCAAAGCCTCAATGTTGTCAAGGGTAGACTAGTCTGGCCTGAGTCCGGTTTGGTTAAATGGAAGAAGGTTGGAATCAGAAGCCCAATCAAACTTTTAATCCAGCAAAAATGTGCAGAAAAACTTCTCTTCAGTACCTGGGAGTGCAACAACATTATAGTTCTTTGGGTCATCACTGGGTCCTTTGTTATACCGATGATGTATTATGGACAGTCTCCAAGAAGGTGGAATTTGGACAGATTGAAGAATCTCCAAAAATAAATTCAATAAAAGTTGGCTCCACAAATCTGTATTCTAAGTTTAAGATGTTAATTGGAATTTTGTTAGAACCTGCAGCTTTAGAGGATTTAGCTCTTAGAATCATAAAATAGATTACCTTCTTCATAATCTTCCGATCCTGGTTTACATAGATTGAATGAGTAGCCATTTCAACGGTACTAGATCCATACAGTTCCTTGACGTTTATAAGCCATTTGTTGAAAGGTACATAAAAATCAGAGGCTGCCTAATGTGAGCCGGTGCCCTCCTGCCATGTTTTTTTTTAATCTGTTTATTAGGCAGCTTGTCATCACAGATCAGCAACAGTCCAACCCAGGACTACAATTTACATTACACTTTAGACGAAACAAGCCTTTTTTGTTGGATATGAACCAGCACTCTACAGATACATGTGTACATGGAACAGAGGTACTGCCAATAACAATATGAATGAATGAATGAATGAATGGGGAATTTATAGTGCGCAAACTTAACCCAGAGGGCATCAAGGCGCAAGACACACACAAACATACAGTCTCAGAGAAGCGGATGCCAGGACATTAGTAAGCCTGAGAGAAGAGCCAGGTTTTTAAAAGTTTGCGGAAAATCCCCAGTGAGGGTTGACTAGAGAGTTCAGGTGGGAGCGAATTCCATAGCTTAGGGGCCAAGGTGGAGAAGGCTCTTCCTCCCCACTTCGCCTTTTTAAATCTGGGAACCGAACGCAGATTACTAGAGGCCGAGTGAAGGGTTCTGCTGGGAATGTAGGAGCTGACAAGAGACCTGATACCTTCAGAGCCCAATCCAAAAACTGCCCTGTGGGACATGCAGAGGAGCTTGAAAGAAATTCTGAGATGGATAGGGAGCCAGGGAAGATCTTTCCTGGCCTGAGTTGCAGATGTGAGCCTAGGGAGGTTCAAGACCATCCTGGCTGCGGCGTTTTGCACCATCTGGAGGCGATGGACAGACCTCTTATTTATGCCGCAGTAAAGTGCATTGCAATAATCGAGCCTGGAGGAAACAAGGGCAACTGTTGACTGTTTGCGGGCATCAGGCGACAGATAGGGGGCAATCTTTCTAAGCGTCCGAATGATGGCACAACAGGTGGACACCGTTCTGTTGACCTGGAGGTCGAAGGAGAGGGCCGAATCTATCAATCCACCAAGATTCCTGGTGGAACGGGTCGGGTGGGGGCAGTCCCCCAAAGAGGAAGGCCACCAATCCTCAGACCAAATATCTTAATTTCCTCCAAAAATCAAGACCTCTGTCTTTTCCCCGTTCAATTTTAAGAAGTTTCGTACCATCCACTGTGATACTGCCTCCATACATGCTCAGAATTTAAGGGATGAGTCGTTTACCGACTGAGCGATGAAGACCACAATCTGAGTAGCATCGGCGTATGACAAAATCTGGAATCTAAAAGATCGTACCATTTTGGCAAGTAGGGTTACATAGATGTTAAATAACATCGGGCTTAAGGAGGAGCCCTGCGGTACCCCACCTTGCACAGACTGGGAGGGGGACAGAAAGTTGCCCAATTTTACTCTCTGCTTTCTTTGGTGAAGGAAGGAAGAGAGAAGACTAAGGGCGATGCCGCCCACCCCTATCCCTTCAAGCCTGTCCACCAGAATCGAAGGAGACAGGGTGTCAAAGGCTGCCGTGAGATCGAGCAGCACCAGTAGCGTAGTCTGGCCCCCGTTGACCTCAGAACAGATTGTGTTGATCACAACTGTGAGGGCCGACTCAGTGCTGTGAGCAGCACAAAACCCATGTTGAGAGATGTCCAGCAGGTCCGAGCTCTCCAAGTAGGAGGTCAGATGGTAATTGAGATGGGCCTCAAGTATCTTGGCCGGGGCTGGGAGTAGTGAAATAGGCCGGAGGTTTTTTAGGACTCCCTGATGCAGAGAAGCCTTCTTAAGAAGAGGCTTGACAACTGCGGTTTTCCAGGATATGGGGAAAATCCCCTCGGTGATGGCCAAGTTCATGACCTCTAGAAGGGGAAGAAGAGTGACCTCTCTGCAGGCCTTCAGAGTTTGTAGAGGACAAGGGTCCAAAGGCGAGCATGACTTGGTGGCGTCAAGGAGGCAATTTAGTTCTTCCAGGGTCAGAAGAGGAAAACCTGTGAAACCGAAATTGGGGCCAGATTCAGATACCTCATCCTGGGAAGGGAAAGGAGGAGGAAGTGGGGATGCACAGTTAGTGTCCAACTTCAAATTGAGGATTTTAAGGGAGTTGTAAATCTCGGCAATTTTTGAGTGGAAGAAGCTCGCGATATTATCGCAGAACTCCTGTGTCTCAACTACGGGGTCAGCTGCTTTAGGTGTCTACAGAGTATAAATGATTTTAAAGAGCTCTCTTGATGATTTTAGTGAGGTAGTGATATTGCTAAAATAGTTATTTTTTCGTCGGCTATGGCCCTCTTGTATTCCCTCAGGGAGAGTTTGTGTTGTATTTTTCCAGAAGAGTCGGGATGTGCATGCCAAGACCTTTCCTTTTATCTGCACTTCTGCCGTAGGAGTCTTAGACGTTCAGTGTACCAGGACAACAAGGGACTCTTCCTGGCAGAATAGTGTTTCTTGGGCGGCGCTAGGGTGTCCATCGCGTGAGAGAAGGCGTTGGACAAACCAAGTGCAGCTGCATTGGGATCTGACAGAGAGAGGGAATTAAAGGCATCCATAAATGGGGCAAGGGAAGTATTATTGACCTCTTTATAATTTCTTCTGGTTTCCCCTACATTCCTATTCAATTGATTTGGGGCAGAGGGAGTGATGTTAAGGTGAAAGGACACTGCCCGATGGTCAGACCAGGACAAAGGAATAGAAATTCCCGTCACCAGTCTGGTGTCATTTGAAAAGACGCCATCCAGCGTGTGCCCAGCAAGATGCAAAGGGCCTTCAACCAGTTGGGTCAGCCCGAAAGCGGTCAGACCCTCGACCAAGAACATTGTGTCTCTGTCATCTACTGCCTCCAGATGAAAATTGAAGTCACCAAGGACGGTTAGATTGGACCTGTTAATGAAGGGCTCTAAAAGTTTAAGTATGTCGTGAGAAAAAGTAGCCCTGGGGCCAGGGGGCCTGTAGCAAAGAATGCCAGAAAAGGAGGCTGTGGGGGCACACTTTATCGAAAAAAAAGTGCCTCAAAATTATCAGAGGAAGAAGTGATAGGGTCAGTGCGACGGATAAAACAATCTCTGAATAGAATTCCCAGCCCTCCACCCCTATTAACGGTTCGCTCCATTCTGGTCAGGGCTTAGCCCTACGGGATGGCATCAACGAATTCTGGGCCTGAGGAATCCGAACCCCAGGTCTCAGTTATAAAAACCCAGGGGGGTTTCCTCTGTAAAACAAAATCACTGAAGGCTACATTGTTTCTGACCAATGACCTGGCATTAATAAGAAAACCTGCCTCCTTAGCGGGATTTTCGAAGGGCTTCACTACCCCCGGAATAGCCTGATGTTCTCTAAGATGCCGAATCCGAGCAGGTCTAGGGACGCTACTGCAACAGTTTTTGGTTAAAAGATCATCCGGGATGAAGTGTGATGACATAGTTTTGGAGGGGGCCTAACAGAGATCGAAGTAGAGAGAGTATAAAACTCACGGTCGGCAGGAAGGGAAAAGCGGGGCCCAGCCCGTCTGGCCAGTGGCGCGGTCTCAGTGCGGACAGGCGCAGACGGGCTTAACTTTGGCGCAACTACGGCTCGCGCACGCTGTGCGCGACCGCTGTAAGCGGAGAAAGCCATCCGTACTAAATAGGGTGGAGCCTGCGTGTGGATACCCACGTGACCCTGAGGGGCCATTCAGATCCGGGACCCCCAATGTATTGCCTGCACCCTCCACAACAATCGGGAGATCCCGTGGTGGAACGGGGCGCCGGCACTGATGATGTAAAAGCGGTAAGAGCTACGGGAGACTGCGGGGTGAAAGTGCACAACGGAACACAAGTGGTGATATTAAAAAGAAACACACAGTAATATTATATCAAGGCAGCAAAGCTAAGCAACATCTAAATCATGCACTACAGGGCGATGCTATGCAAACAATACTGGCGGCAATTAAAAAGGTTCCAATAACTTTTAAAACAGGATATCACAAGCATCTAATTCATGCACGCGAACCTGAGACACAAAAACCACAGTACAGTCTAAACTCCCTTCCCTGATACTTACCCTCCCCCCCCAAAAAAAAACCATCCCCTCCCAACCTCCCTCAACAAAGTGGCTTGACATTGCACACCAATGACACAGCATGTAACAAAGTGCCCTCCAGTGAGCGACATATAACACTAATAGCGTGGTCTGTATCTTCCAAAGAATAAACTCCCAATGTATAATAATAGTACACTATAAAGTTATAGTAAATCAGGTTGAGTATGTAGATAAACCGTAAATGGTGCCCATAAGTCTTTGGGGCGTGAGGTTTCAGGCAGCTCCTCAGCATATATCTCCAACTGATCTCTGTAATAAATCAAATCTCTGATCCAACCTTTGACAGTGGGAGTGGTGTTCGCCCCCCAACAAAGTGCGATTGCCCTCTTTGCGAACAACGTAGATACAGCAATTATCCCCCCTCCTACTATGCCACATAATGTTTTGATGTCTTTTATCCTTGAGGCTAAAACAGCTTTGCATTTTGCAATTTTGTCCGTAAATCTTTCATTTCATGTTGTAGAGCATTTTCTCCACCATGATCAGTTTGCCCCATTCTTTGAAGGGATATTTTCTATAAGGGACCTCATCTGTTTCTGGTGATTTGTCTTTTATACACCAATGATGATCATCTCTGACTTGATATTGAATACTGAGCTCAAGAGTTGTTTGCAGTCCTTGCCCAAGCCTGAATCGAGATAGGGCTTTGAATTATTTAAATTTAAAAATCATCAAGTGATAAAACTTTGACACTTTAATGAGAGATTTTTGGAGTTGAAGGTACTGTTCCTATTTATAATTTTTTTTGTTGATTTTGAATAATAATGGTCACTCTTATTGGTCTTCTGTTAAAACTGATGGTTCCATATGAGATTAATGATTTGGGGCCTGTGATCACTCTATTTCCTAGGAGTGGTTTAAAATTCCTTAAATTAAAAAAAGTGTGATAAATTAATGGATTAATCAATTATGTTTTTTGAATTTACTGTAGCAAATATCCGTTGTGCCGGTTCTTCGCCTTGACATTGACCATTCAATGTGCCACAATTTAGCTCGAAAAATGGTTCAGACGATTGACTGAATGTTAAATGCCTCGTTTTCACCCATTCAGCTATTGACTGTGTAATCTATACCAGGATTATCATTAAGAGGAGAGTTTGTCCCAAAAAGATAAAAGGTGGATTTTTCTGCACCAACACTTCATAAGAGTGTTAACTCATAAGTTTTTAAAATATTGGGGCATATTTACAAGGGCTTTATCTCTGCTTTTTTGTCTTACAAAGCCAAAAAAGCGGAGATAAAAACAGTGCCCTATTTACAAGAGGGTGCTAACATGTATAATCGCATGTTAGCACACTTTTTCCCAACGCCTCCCTTTGCATCTCCAATGAGATGCAAAGTGGGCGTCACTGGGCGTACCCCGGGTGGACTACCTTGCAAATATCGCTGCTGATGTTTACATCGTGATATTTACAAGGCAGCCCGCATGATTTTAGCACACGTTAGATTTTGGCAAAAACTGCAGTTTTCCCAAAATCTAACTTCTGCTAAAATCCCGATTTAGCCATTCCTAACATAGGGGGTGGATTATGCTGATACGACTCTGCGGGTCGTATCAGCAAGGTTATCCCCGTTTTGCAGGGAACATCACTGGAAAACCAGAGATGTTCCCTGCCAAAGGGCGATAACCTCGCTATCTCTAGAATTTTTATCGCCCTGGAGAAACTTGTTGTTAATAACGCGCTACCAGGGCGATAAATTCCAGAGATAGCCTGCGATAAAATTATTATTGCTAAGCACGGGCAGCGATAATTATCGCTGGCCGTTGATAATATGCCTCCATTAATCTTCCTCGATTCTTGAATACAAATTTTGTTGTAATTACGTAAGAATTTCACAACTCTTTTATTAGTAGATTTAAGATGATAATGGATTCCAGCGATGTTCCAAGAGCATATTGTCAAGTTATTTTCCCTCTCACTAAGGAGTAAATTATGGTTTGGAATACTGAAGCGGTGATACGTTGGGTGGCTTTGTCAACGTAATTTGTTTTATATATATATATATATATATGGTAATGTTGTTTTATGGCCGCGCTCTCTATACATGTGGGAGGCTTACCTTCAGTTGAATGACTCTCACTGTTCTAAACGGTGTTTATGTTATTACCGTCAAAAAAGCTCAAACAGATTTCTACGCACAACTGTTGGTTTGCAGAAGCTCGGGATTACTGAGCCAAGAAGAATTTTAAATTCCTCAAAAATGAACATCCAGTAATTACCGTGTTCTACCTTATTCCCAAAGTCCACAATAACTCTGAGAAACCACCAGGCAGACCCATCATCTCTGCGCATAGTGGTCTCTTGGAGAACCATGCATATTGATTCTTTTCTCCAGGAGTTTGTCAAGGCGTTGCCATCCTATGTACAGGATTCTGGTGATTTTTTGAGGAAACTAGATTGTGTAGTATGAGACTCAGATTGTTGGCTAATCACTTTATTTATTTATTTATTTATTTATTTATGTGCTTCTATAGCGCCTGAATAAATCCCCGAAGGGGTATCTCCGCGCTCATGCTGGATGGAGGGATTAGACCTGTGCCTGATCATTACAGAGGTGATAAATCATAAACTGAATTAATTAGTAGTGAAAAGGTGGGTCTTGAGTGTTTTGCAAAAGGATAGGTGGTTGGTGATGAGTTTAAGTTTAAGGGGAAGGGAGTTCCAGAGAGCGGGACCTGTATGTACCAGAGCACGACCTCCTTGACGAGATTTTTTTATTTTGGGGACCTGAAGTAAATAGAGGTTACTCGATCGAAGTGATCGGCCTGGTACATAGGGTTGAAAAGCTTTGGTCAAATATTTGGGGCCCTTTCCTGTCAGGCATCTATGAATGGTACAGAGAATTTTGAACTTCATGCGTTGCCGCTCTGGCAACCAATGGAGTTTGGCTAGTAGAGGACGGGAGGGAGTTCTAGATGGAGCATTGAGAACTAACCTTGCCGCCGTATTTTGGACTACTTGTAATTTGTTTAGTTGGCCTTCATTAGTTGACAATAGAAGGCCATTACAGTAGTCCAGTCTACTGATCACTAGTGCCTGGACTAGGGTTTTCCTGTGACTATCAGGTATATAGGGGAACACCCTTTTTAATAGTCCGATGGCCCTAAAGCATGTGCCAGCAACTTGGTTGACATGATATTTGAAAGTCAGGGCTTGATCGAATAACACCCCCAAGTTTTTGACAGTCTGCTTTGGGACAGGGACTGGTCCTAGTTCTGTGGGCCACCACTCCCCAGGCCATAATGTTGCCGCCTCCCCAAACAATAAAACTTCCGTTTTGCCAACATTGCATTGAAGGCTATTCTCGGCCATCCAATTTCCGACGGCTCTCATGCCTTCAGCAAAAGATTTTTGCAGGGCAGGAGTAAAAGTTTTAAAGGGGAACATCAGCTGGGTGTCATCAGCGTAGGATATCGGGGTAAACCCATATGGCCTCACTAGGTCGGCCAGGGGGGCCACATACACATTAAATAATGTGGGGCTAAGACATGAGCCCTGTGGCACACCCCTGGTGAGCTCCCTGGAGGTGGATTTATGGGAGCCCAGCCTGACTTCTTGAGAGCGGCAGGAAAGGAAACTTTCCACCCAGGACAGGGCTGCACCTCCCACCCCTACATCCTTCAGGCGGTCGAGAAGCACTTTGTGAGACACCGTATCGAAAGCAGCAGACAGATCCAACAGCACCAGAATCATAGACCCCCCACTATCCAGTGTCAGCCTGATGTTATTGGTCACTTCTAGTAGGGGTGATTCGGTGCTGTGGTTTGGCCTGAACCCAGATTGTGAAGGGTCCAGGCCTTCTGCTGCTTCCAGGTGATTCGATAGGTGGGTGTATACGTGCTTCTCTGTCATTTTACCGATGTAGGGTAGGAGGGAGATGGGCCGGAGATTGGAAAGATCTGTCCAGGGGGAGGTCGCTTTCTTCCTTATGGGGTTTACCACCGCTATCTTCCATTCCCTCGGGACTTGTCCTTTCGCCAGAGAGGTATTCATAACTGACTGAATGGAGGGTCCTAGGATGGAGATCAGAGGGGCCACCATTTTAGCAGGAAGGTGATCATTTGGGGAGCCAGTTTTCATGTGGTTAATGAGGAGTGGAAGGTCTAAATCACTGACAGGTGGAATGGTAAGAAAGGTGCCGCCTCATCTAATTGTAGGGATAGATTATTTTTCCTTGCAAGTTTTATATTCTTGTAATAATTTGACTGAGCTTCTAAAAACATTTTCTTTTCCTGCTCTTTTTTAGATTTCCTCCACGCTTTTTCAAGCCTCCTACATTTCTGTTTTTCTTTCCTGAGGTCAAGGGTATACCACTTTTCTTGTTTAGTAGGGGGGTACTGCTTATGAAGTTTAAGCAGGGCAAGAGTATCAATGGCTAGTTTAAGAGATTTATTGTACTTTTCCAATGCCACTTCGGCTGAGTCTGCTTCGGAGAACTGAGGTTGTTGCCAGTGTTCACGCAGATTTTCAATTGATATTTTATGCCATTGGCGGCGATAAATAGGAGGAGGTGGTGTTCTAGGTTGTCGTTTGGTAGGTCCTGCCAGATAGAACTCAACCAAAAAATGGTCTGTCCAGTAGATTTCAGTGGCAGGAAGGCACCTAATTTTAGTACAATTGGAAAATATAGAGTCAAGAGTGTGACCCGCTATATGAGTAGCCCCACTGTTTTTTATCTCAAGTCCAAGATTGGACAACTCTGCTGTTAGTTGTATTGATTCAGGGTCTTCAGAGTTATCCATATGTACATTAAAGTCACTTTGGATGTGTCATCCTTATATACTAGCATCTACCATCTTGACGGTCTGAGGGCTATTCAATACTATTTGGGAAGTAGGCCTATCCAAATGTCTGATGATAATAAGATTTTTCTAGCCATGATTTCCTAATGTTTGCACAATAACTTTTTCATGTTCAGCAACCAGTATTTTCAACAGATCAGGGGTGTGGCTATTGGGGCATTCTTCTCTCCCAGGTATGCCTGTTTGCATATGGGCTACTGGGAGGAGCAGGTCCTCCATGATACCTACCAAGATATATTTGTTGAACATGTGGTGCATTGGTACCGTTATATTGACGACATATTTCTAATATGGCGAGGTACGAAACAGCAGGCCTTGGAATTTATTGACTTACATCCAACATTAGCCAGGAACATGTCTGTTTTTTAGACGTAGAAATTGTCGCTAGAAATAACAAACTAGAGACAGTACTTTACAGGAAACCAACGGCAGGCAACACAGTGCTGCATGCCAAGGCCCATCACCCAGCTCATCTGATACGCAGTATCACCTACGGGGAGATGCTGCGTATCAGACGTATTTGCAGCACTGACTTTGAGTGCCAGCAAGCTCAGGAGGCTAGCAAAGCACGGGTTTTAGCTAGAGGGTACACTGCTACAGTAGTAGACACCGCTATCAGGAAGACCAACCTCATCCTTCGGTAAGAGGCCCTGCTATATAAAACACCGGTAGAAGAACCAAACACAACCATCCAGCCAGCTAGACTTATATTGACATACAAAAGGCAGCATCAAGCTCTCCGTAAGATCATCAACAAAAACTGGAGCTTAGTGCGTAATGATCCTGTCATTGGGGATCTGATGACAGTAAAGCCTGAAAATTTTTTCAGGAAAGCACGCTCAATGAGCGATGCTCTGGTTAAGTCTAGTCCTGAGGTTGTCAACAATACAACTTGGTTGCAGGCCAGTAAGGGCTTCAGGAAATACTCTACGTGTAAAGCTTGTAAACTTAAGGTTTCTTTATTTGTTGATTAATTTAAATCATTACAAAAAAGTACATGTCAAACACAGAATCTGATTGAACATATACGGACACAATGCCTTAAACATAAATTGATCAACAATCGTTTAACCGTTAGGGATTAAAATGCATTATGCTAACAGCAAATATTGTGCATTTGTCAAAAGCAGTCCACAATGATTAAATAAAGTGCAGTGTGCTCACTTGACCGTAACTAATGTGCAATGTGCTATCAGCAAATACAATTTTTCACAGACAATGAACAGCACAAAGAAAAAGCAATTTTACAGATTGTCTGAAGCTATTGACAACAAGATATAAAGTGCATTTAGATTTTCAGCGACAAAGCTAAAGTGCCTTATGCTATTAGGAGCAAAATATAAAGTGCATTTACGTTTTCAGCGTCACCAAAACCAATGTGCATTGAACTAGCAGCAAATATTAGTAGTTTTTCAATACCAATTGGCAGCAATTATCTGTAACTACCGACAACCAGGTATAAAATGCATTCGATTTACACTGACAAGACTAAAGTGTCTTATGCTATTAGCAGCAAAATATAAAGTGCATTACATTTCTCAATGAAAAAGATAAAGTGCCTTATGCTAGTAGCAAAGAGTTAAAATCTAGTGTTAAAAATAATGTATAATGCAAAGCTCCTAGATAAAGAGCCCCTACTCTAACCTCTAAAATCGTACAAATAACTGATCATATTGTGCCAAACAAAGTTATAAAATTACCTTTGTATTTACAATGTACATATATCACACAATTTCAAAAAATGAATTGAAAATGCGGTAAAATAGCCCACCTATTTCCTATAATCAATGTAAAATCATGATGTCGTTACCCTAACGGATGTATCATTTACTTAGGATGACAACAATTACATAATTTCTTTTCCACTTTAAAGATGAACTGAACAAATCGATGTATAATGTGAACATTGACACCACATAAGCAAAATATAATTGCTGTTCTACAAGTTCTAACTCCTGATTCTTTAAAGATAGGTTTTAAAAGGGACTTCCGCTCCTGCAACATTTTTGGACATGTTACCATGTGCAGCAAAGTTTCTTCACACAGCCCACAAAGCCTACAAATATTCCATGACCATTTATACTCCCATTTTGGGGTTGTATCTTTAGTTGGATATGTGCCAAACCTTAATAGCATACCTTTCTTTTTGATCAAGGGTTTTAAAAGAAAAAGCAAATAAAGTTGGACTAACATTTTATCAAAGAAGTTAGCTATAGTCCAAACGTGTTTTTTTTTCTCAATTCATCTTTATCCATTATTTCTGACAGCAAAGCAACGGTTAAATTAATTTATTTTTTATAAACCGTTTTACTCCTCACTTCATCTACCACGTTTGGGCATTCAAAATTAAATAGACACTCAGATAAATATTCCTGCCAGCTTCTCGAATAATCGCCCTTCCAAATCTCACGCCAGCACACATTTGATAACGTGCCTTCATTGGCTCGAGATAGTGTCAATATGGTTTTTAAAAATGACGCTTGACAAACCAAAGACTGTTTCCTTAAACCATATTCCAGTCTTAAATTAGCACAAGAAATCTGTCTAGGAATCATGAAAACTGATTTATACGACCTTACTTCTATGTCATCAAGCAGTTTTGCATCCTTGCCCAGAAAGATTATTGTACCAAAGTCCAAGGATGGGATTAGCTTTGCTCTCGTAACCTTCAGGACCTTCAGCAAGTGATCATAATTAGGGCATAACAACTTATCTCTCAGTTTTCTAAAGGCAAATGTAAGTGAGGTACCTTTGGCCTCTTACAGGTAGATTCATCAAGCCGAAATCGGCTCGTAAAGGGCCAGATTCTGAGAATCTGGCCTTTTGCGAACGCTATTTTCGCATTTGGGATTCATCATCCCAAATGCAAAAATCGCAATTCTAGAAATCGCTAAATTGCGATTCATTGCATTTAAGGAATCTCAATTTGAGATTCCTTAAATACAATTCATGAACCATTTTAAAATTGCAAATTCGCAATCTGGGGCCGCTATTTACCACGATGTCTAACTACGTGGTAAATAGCAAAAACTGAGAAAAATGTACTTCAGTGCATTTTTCTAAGTTTTATGTTCCACACACACATGTCCTTTGGACATGTGTGTGCGCAGCAATTACCATTTCAGTGGTGTTACAGGGTGTCCTTCGGACACCCTTGCACCCTTGAAATTGCTTCCTTATTTGCGATTCGCTAATTGCTAATCGCAAATAAGGAATGACTCCCCTTTCATTCCTATGGGCCTTAGGCCTTAGGCCCATAGGAATGAATGGGGAGTCATTCCTTATTTGCGATTAGCAATTAGCGAACCGCAAATAAGGAAGCAGTAGAAATCGCATATAATATTGCGATTTCTACATGCATCCCGTTTTGCGAGTCTTTAATAGCGAATCCTTAAAATTCTCTATTAAGGACTCGCAAAACGTTACTTTGATGATCTGGGGGTAAGTTATTAAAATGATGCCTAAATGTCAATCCATCATCAAATGTAATTCCCAAATATTTATACGTTTTTACACAGTCTATAGACAAACCACTAATATTCCAATCCTTTACCCCCAATTTGCCTTTCCCTATTGACATTATTTTTGGTTTTTTTGTATTAATTGTTAACCCATTTTGGGTAACATATATTAAAGAAGTCTATTAATCTTTTTAACCCTATAACAGTTTGGCTAAGTAAAATGGTGTCATCTGCATACTGTAAGTATTTAATTTCTTTACCCATCACAGCAGGAGAATGTGAAATAACATTGTTAAAATGGGCTGGGAGATCGGACATAAATAGATTAAAAAGGCAAGGCGCGAGGACACATCCTTGTTCCAGGCCGGCATTAGTTTCAAGGCGACGGGTAGTGTGTCTACCGTCGCCAATTTTAACCTGTACCCAAGTAAAGCTTGTAAACATGGGGTGAGCAGAACTGAGTACAACATTCCTTTTTCTGACACTCCATGTATCATCCACAAACAGCTGACGTGTAAGACTGAATTCGCGGTGTATGTGCTGGAGTGTCCGTGTGGCCTGCAATATGTTTGTAGTACCAAATTGCAGGTCCACAAACGGATACTCCAGCACATTAGGGTAGTCAACACTAGTGATGCCGCTTATCCGGTTGCACGTCACTTCAAAGAACATCAAGAAAATAAAAGTCAGCTGTTAAAGTACTTTGTTATAGATGCTGTTTTCCCCCTTATAAGGGGCGGTAAACCGAGAGGCTATCTTACGTGCACTAGAAACTAGGTACATTGTAGAACTAGACTGCAAGACCCCTCTAGGCCTGAACTCTAGTGAAGACTTGTATACCTGTCTTTAGTTTGAATCCCTAGCACAGAAGCACCATTGGAAACAGAATGAAACTGGAAATCCCCCATTGTTTGATGACCACCTGACATTGGGAATGACAATGGTGCTCCCTCGTTTCTCCCGCAGATCACATTGTTTTTAATATACCTGTTTACATGGCTCATTTCAAAAGAGTCTCTTTTTTCAAGTTTTTATCAATTTTGCACATTTTGCACTAAATCACTATGGGCCAGATGTATCAAGATTCCGTTTTGCGAATCCTAAATAGCGAATTTTTGCGAATCGCTATTTAGAATTCGCAAAACGGAATGTATGTACAAAATCGCTATTTTTTAGCGATTCCTTATTATTCTTTATTTGCGAATTCACATTTTGCGAATTCGCAAATAAAGACTAATTTTCAATGCATTCCTATGGGCCAGGAGGCCCATAGGAATAATAGTGCAATAATTCTCAAATTGCGAATTCGCAATTTGCTAATCTCAATTTAAGAATTATTTCAAGGGTGCAGGGGTGTCTCAAAGACACCCTGCTGCACCCCTGAAATGTACATGTGTGTGCATGTGGCACACATACATGCCCTATGGGCATGTATGTGTGTCACATGCCACCCACACAAATGCCAAATAGGGCATTTTTAAAAGAAATCGCAAATTACCACCAAGTACAAGTTGGTGGTAATTTGCGATTTCTTAACACAAAATCGCAATTTCAAAATGTGTCATACATATCATTTAAGGAATCTCAAAATTTGCGATTCCTTAAATGCTATGGCAAAATAAGGAATCGCAAATAATTGCGATTCCTTAAATTGCGATTTTTTCATACATATGAAAAAATGCAAATAGGCCGTTTGCGAGTCGCAAAGGCCTTGATACATCTGGCCCTATGTTTGTACTAAATAACTAGACGGGCGCAGTTGCCCAAATATCTTAGATTCAGGGCACTGGTAGAACAAATTAACCCACTTGGGTTCTTTTCTTGTATTTGCTCTATTTTGCACATTTGCATAACATTTGCACATGTAGGAGATGTTTTAATTCATCAGTATCTCCATTTGTCCAGTCTTAAAAAAGCTTATATGCCTTTTTTTTAATAAAGACTTGTTTTACTGTGCATTTTTTACTTACATCTATTGGGTTTTTAAACACATCTATGGACCTGTAAGTATAGTATTTTTTCTGTGCCTATGCTGCTGGTTTTAGTGACAACCAATCATATGTCGGGTCTCTTGCACTTTGCACTTTAAATCTTGTTTGTTTATCACAGGGCGTTAGGTAACCAAGGCCTCTTGGTAGGTTGAAACGCGTAATGCGGGCAGGCTGCTGAAAAATTGAATAAAAATTCTCATCTGCACGTTTGGGTCAGCACTCGTTTCTTTTAATGTGGAGTCCCGGGCTTAAAAGACTCCTCTGCCATCCGGCCTTTGCAATCACACAAATAGGAGCACAGACCACCTTTGAGTGCACAGAATCTCCTTTATTCGGGCTGTGCTCTGTCGCCCATAACGCGTTATATATATAAACTTTATTTTGACAGCTTGTGTCAGAAAAGCAAGAGAACAGACAGGCATAAAAATAGTTCAAAGATATAATAAATAAATAAATAAATAAACAGTTAATAAATCACATACCCACAGAGTTCACACAAATTGTCTCTTATGGTGAATCATGAACTTTACAACATGGGGACTGTTAAATGTTTGTCAGAATTCGGTCCCTCGTACAGTGTCCACAAAAGTTGTCTGGAGCCAGTGTTAAAGCTAGTAAGGAATAAAATTGGATCCGAAAACGCCCAACTGTCCTAGTCCAATTTAAAAACCATTCATCATACAAAAGATTGTTGCAGTAGAAAAATGTGTTCATACGGGTTACGATTATCTGAGTAAAAAGGAAATTAAAAAGACAACAATCAAGATATTTCAGTGGTTAAAAAAAAAGTGTTACAATTATAAGGTACCCAGCGAACATATATCAGGTAATTGCCCTATAGACCCTTGTGTTATGTGGCTGTGAGATAATTTGGCTTTGCTGCTATGGACAGAAAAGTGCTTGTGCCCTCAGATACTGGGGATGATTCCATGGGGAGTGATACTTGGTGTCCAGAGCCTGTGGCGTGCTAGGGGCCGCCCGCTACGTTCTCCATTTCTTATCTCTTGGCTCTTCCTCCTGGTGACCCAAATGTGGCCTAAATACTTAGCTACTGTACAGACAAAAGGTGGCCTAGTATCCAATTTGAAGATTCGCAAGGCATCCTGGTAGCCCTGGCTAATGGGTTTTATCCATTTAGATCATGGACGCACGTAAGCTGGGCATGCGAACAGCACATGGGCAACAGCCTCAACTGGTACCTTGCACCCTGGGCAACTGCTGGGGTTCACTTCGCTGTTGTGCCACTTAGCTTTTTCTTAGTTGACAGGGAGGATGCCAAACCTAAATTGTATATAAAGTTTCCTATCCTGGGGAACCTTGATTAGGTCAAGATAAGGTTTCAAGAGTCTGACATGTTTGTGTATTAGAAATTCTGTGGTGAGTTTTTCCTAGTCAGACCTGGTGGAATCTTGTTGTGCAACCCAATCCCAGTAATATATCTTTACTGTATACCAGCCGTAGCCAGCAGCTACTGGATATTGCCTCAGTTTGAAGCCAGGCCGTCTCCCATTGATCGCTCGTTAAGGGGCTGTCCAGATCCTAATCCCACTCCCGGCGGCCCGAACAGGGCGAATGGAGGGTGCACTCCACACCCTTTTATACAGCATGGAGATGACATGTGTAGGGGCTTCCGACTGCAACATTAAGTGTAATGACGTAAATGTTTCCGGTTCCTGCGGGAGCTCCAGAGTTTGAGCCCTAACACTCAGGCGCGTGTATAAGAACATATCCATGAAGGAGTGTTCTCCAAAAAACAGTTCTTTCGTGCGGAATTTCCCTTCAATATATAGGTCTTCCCATGTTACCAGTTTCAGTCTGTCTAGCATGCGTTGGCAAATCCTTTCACCTGTGACAGCTAACAGCGGACAGAGGCGCATGCCCTCAGCTTTCGCTAACCAATTCCACGCCCGGACTTGCAGTCAACTCCCTAGAGGTTGTATATACATATTCGGGCGTGGGAGTGGGGGCCATGTAGCCGTCCTCTACCGCGAGGTGAGGCATATAGTGGGGGGGGTGAAACCAGTATACAACAAAAAGTGCCTGGGCACTGTAATTGTATTGTTCAAAATTAGGGACATCCAAGCCGCCCTCGCGGTATGGCAGCATAAGTGTGGGTAACTTCAATCGGGCCTGTTTACCCCCCCAAATGAGCCGGACTAATTGTGAATTATGAGTATGAAAAAAGAAGGCCCCAGCGTAGTACGGAATGTTTATGAATAAATATAAGAATTTCAGGAGTATGTTCATTTTGATCAATGATACTCGGCCTGCCATTGAAAGGGGTAATTAAATCCATTTAGAGACATTATCTGTCACCTTGTCCATGGTAATTAAGCCTCATCAGAGCGTCCTTATCCCTCGTAACGTGGATGCCCAAGTACTTAAAGTCATCCATCTCCCACAACAGGGGATAATCCATCGGATGTGGCTTAGTGTGATCAGTCAAGGGGAAAACCGCCGATTTATTCCAGTTTATTTGCACTCCCGCCACTGCACCGTACTTAGTGATTTCCCTCAATACTGGGTTTAAGTTGTCCTGTGGCTTGTGAACATACAACGTTATGTCATCTTCATAGAGTGAAAACAGAAGCTGCCTGGATGGGTAAATAAGGCTCCTATGGTTGTGGTGCTGTCTTAACTTCGCAGCAAGAAGCTCTATTGTTAGGGCGAAAAAGACTGGGGAGAGAGGGCATCCCTGCCTTGTGTCTCTGGCCACTGGGAAGCTAGCAGATCTAGGGCCGTTAAGGAGTACTCTGGCACATGGCTGGGTGTATATAGCTGAATCCAGCTGACAAAGGAAAAGGACATCCTCATATGGAGAAGGATCCCTATCAAGTAGTCCCATTCAACAGAATCGAACGCTTTGGTGGCGTCTAAGAAGACCACCACCGCCGCGCAATTCGGATTAATATCTTGTAGAACTGCTAAGAGAGTGCGTAGATTATGAGCTGTAGCCCTATGGGGCACAAAGCCCGCTTGGTCAGGTAACACTTATTTTTCTAGAGTAAATTGAGTTGCGTCGCGAGTACTTTAGCCAGGATCTTGGTGTCACTATTTAGTAGTGATAAAGGCCAATATGAGTCGCAAAGCGGTGGTGCCTTACTGGGCTTTAACAGTGACATTATTTGTGCCTCCCTCATTGTGTTGGGTAAGCGACCTTCCTCCAAGGCGGCAAAAAAACACTGCCTTAAGTACAGGTGCCAGGGTAGTCACAAAGGCTTTGTAAAAATCTATAGGAATCCCGTCAGATCCCGGTGCCTTCCCTGACGACATGGACATGATAGCTTCTGTGATCTGGTCAACCTCTAGGTCGTGTGCTAGAAACTTACACTGCGCATCCTCAAGCCATGCCAACGCTACATCCTCCAGATAGCTTTTAGGGTCTAGTGGAGTGCCCCTTTGTGATGCATAAAGCGTTTTGTAATACCTCATCAAGATATCCATTTGATCTGGAAGATTACGACGCAGGCACCCTTGATCGTCTTGCAATTCCGTGATGTGGTTCTGGAACCTAGGAGCTCGTATCGCGCTGGCCAGTGCTTTACCTGGTCTATCCCCTTCGCCATATACCCGGGCCACATGGTGTTTCCCCCGGAATTTACATTCCCTGTTCTCAGCTTCCTCAAACTCCGAGATGTTCTCTCTCATTCGAGCACGCACTTCCCCGCAATCTCTCCCCTCGCTTATATCCGTTTCCAGTGCTTTCAGTTCCCCCTCTAATTTATGTAGTTCCCACCTAAGGTCTCGAAGTATACCTCCTCCTCCTTTAGCCATGCACCACCCCCGTACTGTCTCTTAAAATGCCTCCCAGACAGTTGTGAGGCTATCAACCGAGTCAATATTCCTAGCCAAAAAATCCTGAATGTCTAGGTCCATCTCCGTTTTGAAAACTGTATCCTGTAAATGTCGTGGATTCAGCCGCCAACCCAGATAGGGGGAAATGTCTACCGGGGGGTTAATCGTTACAAGTACTGGGGAGTGGTCCGAGTAAGCGCGGGCCATATGTATTGCTTTACTTATCCAATGCGCCATTCCTAATACCGTAAGGCTAAACAATAGGGAGAGCAAGGGTTTTTAGGGGCGCGTCCTGTTCCCAAATGTAATATAAAGAATCAATGTGGACTAGCCCACTGTGTGTTTAGAATATGTTCTGATATTCTAGGTCACTTGTGACTGCGGCCTTATGGCTGGACCCAATAGGTCTTGTTAATAAACCCCTCACAAACCAACCTGGTTGGTGTCATGCTTCATCATCGGGGTCCAACCAGGCAGCCGAGTGCCGCCTGGTTGTGCTTCCACGCCTGACTACAGCGGAGCAGGTGTCGTGCAACAGTGTGATGTGGATGAAGGTGAATATTAAAATACACCTCTGGGAATCCTCACCTAGGGCCAGATGTAGGTAAATCATATTTACCGACTCTTATATACCGAATTTTACCGATTCGGTATTTAAGAGTCTGTAAATATGAAGGGGGGAGATGTAGGTATTACAGATTCTGTAAATACCGAATCGTTAAGATTCGGTATTTACCGAATCTGTAAATACCGAATCGGTATTGCCCATTGATTCCTATGGGCCTTAAAGCCTATAGGAATCAATGGGCAATACCGATTCTGTAATTACAGAATCGGTAAATACCGAATTTTGCAAGGGTGCAGGGGGTGTCACTTTGACACCCTCTGGCACCCCAAAAATAGGCATGTGCCCCATGTGGCACTGTCTGTCACATGGCTAGGTGTGCATGCACACATGTGCATGCACACCTGAATTCGGTATTTTAACACCCAATTGGATTGGGTGGTAAAATACCGAATTTGTAGGGCCTTTGGGACTCAGAAGAGTCCCACCTACACTGGGAATTACCGAATCGGTAAAAATACCGATTCGGTATTTTGCAGATTCTGTAAATTTACCGATTCTGTAAATTTACAGAATCTGTCAAATCTGGCCCCCTACATCTCAAGATGCCAAATACCTGCCGGAAACGGCCGAATTCGGCCGTTTCCGACTGGTATTTGCCACCTACATCGGGCCCCTAATGTTTTATTCTTGGCGGCCCAGGGTGTTGGTTAAAATTATGTGGTGCAACTACAAATAGAAAGATTATTGCTATGAGTTGACTATGTGTTTGCGGTCTACATGTTTCAGTCCCTTTAAAAAATGGGCAGGACTTTCGTCAGGACAAAGAGAAAAGTAAAGTGAGTGCCAAAAGTGGTGCCATAGGTGATTATCTCCTACACACGCGCTAAGTTGTGTGGAAAAAGTGAAGGTTAAAAACTGCGTAAATTTACTTACAGAAACTTGCTGCTTGCGAGAAAATCTCAGCTATAGCATTCTGTTCCAGAAATTCGGGGCGCGGGGGAGAGGCACTCCCGTTATCAATTTGGTTCGTGAGTGTCCTCTGCGAGAAACCTAGTTCGGGTCCCTCGGCGTCCCGTCCCTAATTCCACCAACACATAATCTAATGCGGCCCACGTGTTATGCACTGCTGAGTGATGCGTTCCTTACCTCCTGGAGGGGTGCAGGTGACGCCATGTATCTAGTTTGCCTGTAAAATGTCCTGTAGTGTTAGGTGCATAGTGGTATAGTGCACAGCTACAGCATGGGAACGATCAAGTTTGGGATCTATAACAGTGTTAAAATCCCCTCCCCATATGACATAGGTAATTCCTAGCGTGTTAAGCTTGCCTCTAAGCGCCAGAAGGGGGTGAGCCTCATCTATATTAGGCCCATAGTAATTCGCAATCGCTACCTCATGCGAGTTCAACCTCCCCCACAGCAGACATTATCTCCCTTCAGGGTGGAGGTCCACGTCACCCTGCACAAACCGCACCCCCTTCTTGATAAGAATGGCGACCCCCCTAGAGTAACTGGAGAAGGAGGCAAAGCAGCGGTGAGACGCCCAGCGTGAGGCAAATGGAGGCGAACCGCCACGTGGGAGATGCGTCTCCTGTAACAGGGTTAAATGGATTTGATAGCGCTCTAAATATCCCAGTACCTGCCTTCGCTTACGCGGGTCATTCAGGCCCCTAACATTCCAGGACATTACATTCACATCAGAAGAAGTGCCGTTGCTATTGGCCATGAGTCATACCCAACGCAAGCATTGTATTTCAGTTAGCATTCCCGTTGTGCCCATTCCCATAGTGTGCCTGAGCCCTCCCCCCCCCCTACCTCCTCCCACACTGGCACCCCCAATTTGCCAGGAATGTCTCTCCCACCCCCCCCCCATTCATCCAACACCTCAACATTCATTTCCCCCACGTGACCCGAATCAGAACTCTAAATCAGGGGAATGCCCGCAAAAGGGGACCGCTAGGGGCTCCCGCACTTCATTCCACTGCACTATTTCACCCCTCCAGTCCCCCGGTGAAAGCAGGGTACTCTAAGACAGGGCAACATCACCAACTTGGAGCAGCAGTTAGTAGTCTGTACAGTTCAGGGCAATTGTTGCCCGCTACTATAGGGTATTCCATCAGCCAGGTTCCGACAGAGGAGAATAGGATCTGGATCTCCTCCGGGTAGCCTCTTCCCTCCGCTCCACGTTGCTATCTCGCTTCAAATACTCTTCAACTTGCTGGGGAGAGTTGAAGAGGTGCTGGTGTCCCCGGTGGCTGATATTCAATCTTGCAGGATATAACATAGTGTACGTGATCTCTTTAGCCTGTAGTCTTTTCTTAACAGCCATGAAGTTTCGACGCGCTTCCTGTACAGCCTGGGTAAAATCGAGGTAGAAGGCAAAGGTGGTGTTGTCATAGCGTACTTCCCCTTTCTCTCAGGCCAGGCGTGGGACAGTGTCATGATCCCGGTAATTTAGAAATCTCATTATCACCGGCCGAAGTGGGGCTCCGGGAGGGCGTCGCGCCACCAGAGATCTGTGTGCTCTTTGGATAGTCATATGGGCTGAGAACGAGTCCTTACCAAAGAGCTCTCCCAGCAGCCTTTCCATAAAGTCCTCCAGTCTGCCAGTGTTGGTCGACTCGGCCAGGCCCAGTACCCTCACGTTGTTCCTCCAGGAACGTGCCTCCAACTCCTCATTCTTTTCCGCTATGACCTTTAATAGTTTATCCATTTGCAGCATCTGTTGCTTAGTGGTGCCTGCCCCATCATCCAGTGTCGACACCCTTTGTTTTGCCTCCTTAATTCGCTCCTCAAGCTGATCCAATTTCTCCACCACTTTATCGAGCCGGTTATTCATGGCATCCATCTTGGAGTCAATGGAGGTGAGGCTCTGCTGCATTCCTATCAGGAGGGTTTTCCAGTCCCCATCTCGTGTTTCTGGGGAGTCCGGGTCAGTTCGGTCCCTGGAGCCGGAGCCTGTTGTCTTCCTGGCATCAAAGGACAGCTTCACCTGTTTGGGCTTGGTGCGCCCCATGGTATGCTGCAGTGAGGGTATAATAGGATAGACACAGTAGGGGATCTTTTCCGGCCTCGTTTCCCCTCTTCACGGGGCTACATCTGCTCCCAGATTCTGTGGTTTACGTCTCCCCCTCCTGGGTACAAGGTCTGTGACTTACCCGCTAAACCTCAGCACATGCCTCCAGGCATAGGGGCAAGCTATATCCACAGCCTGAGGGGAAGGCGTCTGGCTTTCTCAAATGGCCGCCAAACGCAGGTGCCGCGTCTTGCCCTCAAAACGGCGTCCCGAGGCACCAGCCGGTAGCGCCGATGTCGCTAAGGCCTTCCCCGCATGCAATATTCACCCCTCACAGTTGCTGCCTGCCATTAAGCCTCTCCCCAGGTCTAAAGGCTTAAAATGGTATCTCCCCAGACGCCTTCAGGTGCCAATTGGCTTAGCGTTTAGTGTCCGGGCTTCTCGCAGTCTTTTCCGCGCCTCTCCAAGAGCTCGGGCGTCCGCTGCAGCAATACCCCAGGTCTCCCATTCATTGTTCTCGTGCACAGGGCCCGCTCAGTAGTGAGGGTCCGCTTCTCACCCGTGGGCTACGTCACAGCTTTAAACCCTGCTCCGCCTCCCAAGTTCCCAAGCGGCGCCGAGACCGGGCTCTTAAATCCCCAGCTTTGCGTATTGTCAGGCCGCAGACGGGTTCACCAGCTCCTCCGCCTCCTCGGTCCGCCTCTCTGTGTCAGTGGGCCTCTTGTGCAGGCGGCGTCGCAGGGGCTTTGGAGTCAGTGCACCAGCCGCCGCAGGTAGTCCGCTGCCCGTTGGTGGTAAATCTCCCCAATTATGTTGTGAAGGATGGGTTTATGTATATATCACTGCCCGAGTCGGCGAGAGCCTGCTTACAGCGCGGCCATGACGGTCAAGCGCCACCTAGCACCCCTCTGGTAGAACTATATTTTCAAAATGTTTTGCCTTTTACAATTGCAGCATATTTATAGAACAATTTATCAACCAGCAGAGACTCACACTGGTATCCCCATCTCTCAAATAAGTAGCTCTATCTGCTGCTCCACATTCTCTCCTTTCGATTATCTGTCAGGGAGCTCTTTCCTTCTCCCGGATGATGACTGATGGAAACATCTCTTTATTAATTACATAGGTGAAACCTATGCATTACTAAAGCTTGTTTATTAGAGCTTGTGACTCTTCTTGGTGGTATTAGAAAGAGATTTATCCAAAAAGGTAAAGCCAGCTACAAGAATTTTGGCTAAATGTCCCTCCTTCGTACACTGAGGATCTGAACTTCTGTTGATTGTCCAAAGAGCTTGTTGTCAGGAGTGGTTCCTTGTCTTGTTTGAACTCATTGACTGAGTTATGTAGATCAATCTACCTTTTGAGTGTAAGTGTCCCTAACAATTGCCCCAGTAAACTTCTGATCTGCAGGTTGGATCCATAGATTGCCTATGTATATATGACATTTTTTCAGTTGTTTCATACCTCTTTTCTTAGGAGAAAGTGAGTGAGTTTGGTGCAGAAAAGTAGGAATGAGCTGCTGTTTTTTGTCTCATTGGCCATGCTGTATTTTGAAACGAGCAAGGGATTTGCGGGATTATCTTTGTCATTTATGTTTCTCAGCTTCTTAAGACTCTTTTACTGGTGTATCAGGTTGATCTTGTAGAAATGAAAATGTCCTTCTTAGGAGAAGGCTCAGTCACTGAAGTAAGATCTGTGGAAGGTTCATTTTAAAAACTGTGTATATGGTTTCTAGTTGTTATCTGATTCTAAGCTGAGGCTGTAAACCATTCTGATACCATTTATCGATACCGGTGGATCACTGGATGGTGTAAGAAGGATGTGAGCAATAATATTTTCGGATTGGACGGCAGATGATTGACTTACTTTCAACAGTAAGAATAGATAACTTTCCATATTGCAGATTGATTGCTGCACTGTAAGAAGGAGATTATTGGCCTACAGAAACAATGCCAAGTCTTTTCACAATCCTTTAGCAAAGCTATTTGATTACCACTATGGAAAATTGGGCCCCCAACACATTGTTGTGTGACGTTTTTAGGTTCCGAGTGAATTTTCCCTATTCATGCCCTTATATAGGTACAATTTAAATTGCCCTAATATAGGCATAGAAATCAAGCCCTTATTTAGACATAGCCCATGCAGACCAAATACAGGCATGGCTACTTTCACCCGTACCAAACGTCACAACGATTTCTTGGAAAATCGGCTTAAGCAGTTAGGGAACTTCCCCTTGTTCGAATATTGATTTGTCTAAGAACTCATGTACTTTTCAAAGAACTACTATTCCCTAGGGATTCTTTCCTGATGTTATCATGCCCCACTTTACGTCAAACTAGACACCTTCAAGGTATAAATATGCCTTCACTTGCTCTAGCAAGACACGGTAGTTCGGAGCAATTCGACTATCTACTTGCCCGACGCAGCTTGCTACAGCAAGTGCCGAACGAAGTTATCCCTCCAGCTGACGCACTGATCGAGAGGCTGCCTTTCTCCCAACGAGAATCCAGCTCCAGTGTTTCCAAGCTCCCCTTGCGGGGTGTTTGGAAATCGAGTCCCAATTTAGACCTCCTTCATTGTAAACCAAGGTATGGAGCTGATTAGAACCTAAGATAAATTTTGGATAGATTCCTGGCAAAGAAAAATTAAACCTATGCTACACCACACTTACTTCTTCCCTCGTACTAGACTTAGGTTAGGTACATTGGCGTAGGCGTATTTTAGAAGCACCAGTTGAGTACTTTTAGCTTTGTCATTTAAGTATGTATTTTTATATGGCTTAGAAACCATACAATGCTCTTACATTATTAGTTTATAATATTGTTCTCGCTGTACGCATTATACTGTGCCGACTGCATTACGAATGTAGCAGTTCACTTCTCTTGCATGAGAAAGAAGACTGTTCAATAAAAATCCTCTTTTATTGAAAATGCCTGTCTCTCTACTTCTCTGCAACTCTGTCGAAACGAAGCATCCACGATTGACTGAGTAAAATTCTTATCTATTGTTTCAACAACTCTAGAGATATATTTCTTATTCTTGGGAAACAAAGTTGTCATGTTTATGCAGTTGTCAGAAACGAATCCCTTCTTGTGAATTTCGAGAAAGTTTCTACTGACCTCTGAGCTAGCTGGCACTCACAATTAAGTTTAATATATTCGATAGAGACCTAGTCGACCTCAGTCCTACGTCTAATCTATAGGGTATATTATTGCAATGCGCAGAGCCTATTGGGAATATAGGAACTACACTACATGGTGCCCAACGTTTGGTAAGGCACTAATTTAACGCTAGATACTAAAGTAACTCAGTCGTGCTTTTCTCAGAGACCCCTTTTTCCCGTAAAATACTCCAAAAGACATCTGGAGTGGGTAAAACGATAAAATAAATGCCATAACTGAGTAGGATGAAAATCCTATGTATTAGTATTTGGTTTTTCAACTTTGAAAGATACAGGGTTCCAAAATATTGTGTACCTTATCTTTGTTTCCTTGAAACTTGCTCTGCAAATTTTCAGACAACAAGATGACTGAAAACGAGAACGGTGGAGCTGCAGAAAAATCCAGCAGCTTTTCACACTACAGGCTTTAATGAAGCCGACGATTATCCTATAATCATCCCAGAAAATTTAAGGTAAGTCATCACTATAAAACTTATAACAAATGGCCTATCATCAAGAGGTGGTAGGGTAATTTTTGTGATAGAGTCACATGAATATAGACAGACAGAGGTATTCTACTCATGGTTGATCTTCCCTGAAGCAAATCCAGTAACACATGTGTTTCACTTCTACAAAGAAGAGGAAACCTCTGACGGAATACACTCCTTTCAAGGATGTTGAAATTCCATTAACATACCAAGAGCATGCGCTCTGGTTTAAAGAAGCCCTACAACATCAAAATCACATTATCAGGCTCGGTCCACTATGTAGACCAGGAGCAACATGTCCGGTATTATCCAGCTATATACCACATCCTGCCATTGAAGAAATGTCAGGAACGGAACTATTAGTTCAACTAAAACAACTATTCAAAATACACAGACAATTGGTTCAATATATCATGGAGACTCTAACTGTCCAACTTCCTATTAGGATTCCAGAACAAACCCCTCACCAGGGGACAACAAATAAAATTACACCACAGACTATACATTCAGTCATTGGTAAATTGCCAGCAAAAACGGAACAAATTCCATTCTGGATAGCTCAAAAAGTTACTCTTATCGTGGCAGTATTTCCTGATACTACCCCTCATGAGAAACACAGGATTTTAACAATCTGTTTACCAATGGGGATCGCACCACATCTGGAGGACTGTGACACTTGGGGTACAGTTTTTGCTGCAATCTACACAAAAACACATGGTGTTCCGTGCATGGCGGTAATACCGGATGTCCTGAAACAGATTCAAAATGAATACGGAGCAGAGCCTGCTTTAAATCTGGGTATGAAATTACTAAAGGATTTCAAGCAGGTCTCAGCAATAATATTAGCTAATATTAAATGTGAAGCAGCATCCATGGCGATCCATCAAAAGTTGAAAGAATTTGACGTAACTGAGCAACCACAAGAACTAGCTAGAATAATTGAAAAATCCTATGAAGAACTAGGTAGGGATAGTTTGGGTGGGAAACCAGATAAGCCCCAACTAACAGAAAGTCCTGAAAAGGTCTTTATTAAAAACACTCTCACTACTCCTAAAAATAAGTGGGAGAACACTAAACAAACTTCCAAAGAGAAGCGTTCTTAATCCCGAGGTGGGTCTCCTCAAAAGGAGCCCTCTGAAAAGAGGTATAACCTCAGGAATAGGGATAATTTGAGAAAACCTAATAGATATCAAGATACTGATACACGTTCCTCTCGTACCTTTCAGACTTCCTCACAGAAATCAGAACACAAGGAAGAATGCGCAAAGTCCAAAGACGATCAACACGTTCCAAAAAATAAAAAAGCTCAATTCACCAAAAAGAAGGTAGCAGGTTTAAAAATCAGACATGCCGTGGATCTTGAGGACACAACTCAAGAACAGGTAGTGGGCTCAGACAATGCTGGACAGCACATCAGAAGTCACCATAGCTCGCAAGATCTTGAAGGATCATCTGGAGACAATGGACTTGAATTAGTACATCCAAGTTAAAACTGCCGATACCAGGGTTAGTGTACCCCATAAGTTAAAGGAAATAACGCTCCGGATGGAGAGGGACATAACTAGGAAAATAAGAGCACTCTTTTGGGAGAAGCTCTCTAAGGGTTATGACAATCTTCTAGCTGAAAAAGACTGGCCACCAAAATTTGTCAGAGAGTGCCCACATGGGGAAGACATCAATATGCCAGCCTTCTCTAATCATTTTCCAATTCATAAAAAATACACCTATGCCAGAAAATTGGCTGTAGCCCAGGCTCCAGCATTATATAAAAATCATGTAGGATGGGATGAGGATTCTCCTCTCCATAAAATCCAATTGAAAACACAACCACAATGAACAAAGGCAGTATCCAGTTAAACAAGAAGCTAAAAAACAGGTCAGGGAGATATTAGATCAACTTGAATACCAAGGGGTGAATGAAACATGCACCTCATCAATGAACAATCCTTTGTTTCCTGTCTCCAAACCAGACAATACATATCGTCTAGTTTTGGACTATAGACATTTAATTCCTGTTGCAAAACCTTTCCAGTTCAAAATGCACACAGTGCAGCACTAATGAATAACATTGTGCGTAAAAAATATAAAACCACATTATATATTTCTAACGGTTTCTTCTGTCAAAACATGGCACCAGAAAGTAGGTACTTGACTGCTTTCTCAATTATGGGGACACAGCGTCACTTTTGCTGTCTCCCCCCAGGGATTCAAGAATAGTCCAGGGTTATTTTCAGCCAGAGTAACAGAGTTACTAAAAAAGTTGACTTGGATAGGCACTTGAACAGAGTGAACACCATAATACTTGGCTTCGCATCTGAAGGGTACAAATTCAATTTTTAGAAATTACGAATTGCCCACCTCAGCGTCCTTTTTCTTGGATACGAATTATAAAGTGAAGGCAAAAGACTGGCAGCCAACTTTTTAGAAAAATGTGCGCTGCTCCAACCTCCAAAAACGCTGAAAAACTTACAGTCAATTCAAGGTTTCCTACATTTCAGAAGAACTTACATTCTAAATTACTCAGAAAGAGTTAAACCTCTCTACAAAGTAATCAAACCTGCTTTCAAAACAGTTATTTGGACTCAAAACCACACTGAAATTTTGCGTTCAGTCCAAACGGACAAGTTGGCAACAACACACTTACAAACATGCATACACGTACGCAATCTAGTAATTCGGATCATCCCAGGAAGATGCAGATTCACATATGAGGGAGAAAAAGTACCAATAGCTTATAAATCACACTTGTACACACAAGCTGAAATGAAATTCACTTCGACAGACAAAATTCTGACAGCGGTACAAACTGCAGTAGCAAAAAAGAGACCCTGGCACAAGGAAAACGCATAATGGTCGTTACTCCTGTAACTGCCTTATAGGCAGTGACAAAAGCAAGCATTCCAAATGCTAAAGCATTACATCCAAGATGGATACAATGGGTTAACTCTCTTGCAGCAACAGACGTTAAATAAGTTTTTGACCCCACTTGAAAAATCAAGAATTTCTACAATACGAACAAGAATGTCCTCTGCCTACTGAGATTCTACCTCTAGAACAATACGGATGTATAATTTATACAGACGGCTCAGCACAGCCCGCAATTGGGGGTAAACAAGCTTATAGTGCTGGGTGCGCGATCGTTAAAGGTCGCTGGCGAGATGGTAAATTCTGACCTATGGTCACTAAAACTCAATCTCTAGGAGATTATACAGCTCAGTGGGCTGAACTACAAGCATTGAAGATGGCGCTTGAAAATACTGATCGCGAATTCCCCACACTAATAGTGTGCAATTCCTATTATTTTTTCCAATCTAACAGTGAATACTTGCAGAACTGGATTCCAAACGGTTTCAAAGATGCAAAAGGTGGCACAATCAAGCATAAATTGCTTTAGGAACAAGTAGTTCAATTACAGAAAGAACTACAAAAGACTCACGTGATACATACACTGAGTCATCAGCGTAATGGCTTCACGTTGCAGGGAGTTCATTGGCTGATGAAGCCGCGAAGACAGCTGTGCAAACGGCTTCCGTAGCTGCAATCACTCGTTCAAAAAACGAAAATAGACAGCAAAATAATACAGGCAGTCTAAGCTTCCAGCAAAGGCAGTGGTAAAACATTGCCAAAAGGCTTTCCACTCAAGTACTCATATATAACTGATGCAAGTAATGTTCCGTTTGCTCGAATCCCTGGAGTGGGGGATAGAGTGATTCCAAACATGGAACATAAATTAGGACTAAGTTTAGCAGCACATGAAGGGCTTGCTTCTGCACATGCAGGTGTTTCCACCACAGTGTCTTTATTAAAACAGAGATACTGGTGGCCACGCATGAGGAAACAGACCCAAAACTATGTTTTGGAATGTGAAATCTGCTAGAATATTAAAGTCTCTACAGTGAAACGTCCTGCGCAAACGCCCCTTTTAATTTCAGATAAAGCACTAGCTTGTGTTTACCTGGACCACTGTGGTCCCTTACAAAGGGATGGCAACTTTAAATATATGATTGTCGCAGTGGATTCATGCTCAAGATTCATTTGGATGTGGCCTCAGGGCTCGGCTGATGCCCGAACTGTTATAAAAGATTTGCTAGTCTTTATCGGCACATACGCAGTAGGCACGCTACATTCTGACCAGGGTCCTGTGTTTAGCTCCAAAGCTTACAAGGAGGCCATGGCCAATCTGGGCGTTGCATTGCAGTATTCTAGTCCATTCCATCCTGAGGGTAAATTGGTAGTGGAAAGAAAAAACAGAGACATAAAGAAAATCTATAACAACTAGGGTATTAGGCTCGGGTGACGGGTGGGTCAAACATCTAATAAGTGTCCAATGTAGTCTTAACAATCTACCAAGAAGTTATCTAGGGGGGAATCACTCCATATGAAATCCTTTTTGGAACTAGAATGATTGTCCAGGACCTTGATCGTCCCACTTCAGTGGTGGAACAAAAACCCTTTGATATCAAAGATCGTTTGGCTGTTTTACAGGACATAAATGAAATTCGGTCCGCCCAGAATAACTTACTCCTGAAGCCAAAAACCATTGAAGAGAAACCACTCGTCACAGCACGGCCTGCCTGGATTCCAAAGATTGGGGATCTAGTCAGAGAAAAGATTGCAGATAAGAAGGAATTTGGGCCTTCTTACAGACAACCAGTACCTGTCCTTGCACTCCACGGATCAAGAACAGTGTTACTGCCGCCCCTTGCTGGAAGGAAGGACAACAGGTTCGTGTCCATCGACCTGGTAAAACCACATCATGTGGCCAATCATAAGTAGTAGGCCAAGTGGACTCCAAAGATATAGCAGACGCCTGAATCTGGCTACTATCCAAGAGGCTCAAACTGAGAGACTCATCACCTTTGAAAATCTGCAGTACGCAAAGAAGGATTATGCAACGAAGCAATGGAACTTGTACCTCTTGAAACCCAAATAACAGTTCATCAAGAAACTCCACTCTAAAATGATATAGCACCAGACTATACAAATATGACAAGTGATCAAGTGGTTCCAGCGATTTCAACAAATCCTGATGCAATCCCAACAATTGACAGAACTGCCTCTGGCTATTTCATAAACTTTGACACGTTCTCTGAGGATCCCAGTGAACCTGAAACAATGCCAGCTAAAATAACTTTTAAACAACAAGCAACAGTACTTTTTCAACAACTATAAAAAAGTATCTAGTTTCACCATGGATTGAACTTTGGATTGTGTTGGGTGTACTTTTTCTTCTACTATCGTTGACTATAGTAATTACTTTGGGAACACTGATAAATGGAAAATATAGTAAAAAGGACACAGCAAGTAAGAACATCAACTTACTACTCAAGCCACACAAATCATCCCATGGTGAACGGAGAGACTTGTCATCAGTGAACATCACAGCTGTTCCTATACCTGGTGGTATAGCATGGGACAGGACTGATTATGACGTTTTTGGTCCTGCAGAGTTGTTGAAGATTCCAAACCAATTCAAGGTTTCCTTGAGTGACTTTGTTTCACCGAATACCTTTTCTGATTATTGGGACTTTGAGACTATTAATAATATGATGTCAGACTTAGAAATGTCTGCAAAATATACAAATCATGAATACTTAGAAGGTTCATCAGATTATAAACAAGCGTACTATTATAATCATTATGATCATCATTTCTTGCATAAATCTGCAAACACTAGAAATGTTTTGAAAGATAATCAATGGGAACATTGTTCGACGCCACCAAAGGGTAGCTCAAAAACATTTTATGACAAATTTCCATACCTTTCAGGATTCAATGTTTCAAATCCAAAAACATTTTACTTTAAAAATGTCAATAAGACAGGAATGAAAAGTATGCTGACTAATACTAAGCAAATGTATTCTTCTGCCTTTTATGCTCGGCTGTCTACATTAGGTTTTGACTTTTGGAAAGACAACATTGATACAAAAACTGACTGCGGCACAAAAGACTGGCAGGTGCGGAGATTAGAAGTCTTAATTAGAGCCTGCATCATCCCTGAACAAATTATGTTTTTGAATGACACTGTTCAACAGACATCTTGTCTTGGCGTAGCCAAGATAAAAGATTTAAATAAACTGTCTATACCAAAACCGACACCTGATAGCAACAACACTTCAGAGGGGGAGGTCGACGTACATAATATTTTACAACAAAACGGAACAGATCCTGATTTGAAAAAATGGGTCATCTGGCCCATAAACACAAACAACTGTCAAGATAGATTCCTGAAAAAGACACAAGGGTTCACATACACTAGGCCAGACCCAGGATATGTCCAGAGACAACATCCAGGGATAATAACATCATACAGTGTAGGAGAATTGTGCCTTGAGTTGCTACAGAAATCTACATTGAAAGAAGTAAAACAACACTTATCTTCACTTAAAGATGGCGTTGATTTAAGGGACTTTCTACAAGGACCTAATAGACCGTGTCATAAACGTTTCATATATGTCAGTATCTATGCTACTTACAATGAAGCATGGAAAATCACACAAATTGAAACTGCAGAACGAATACGAGCAATTGATTGTATTAATTTGGAGAAATCACTCTATGTAGTTGACAATGGGTTAACGACTCTGTCCTCCAGAATATATTCTTTGGACAGCATAGACATAATGGAACAGGACTTGCTCATGTTACAACATGGACAGTCACAATTGCATTCTATAATGCTTTTAGGCTGGACGTTACAAAGTCTTTGTTCAGGCTATGTGCCTTGGCGTCTAATCAACACAACGTCATTGTCTTCTGACTTTAACCTTACAGATGAACAAATCTCTTTGGCACCAAGGGGAGCAGACTATTCAGTGCTGAGCATTGAAAAACTGGAAAGATTACCATGAACTGTTTCTGAGAAACCAGCGATAGAATGGATAATATATGGCACAAACACTCTGCCTGTGACGATTTTCCATTTTCAGTATTGCTCAAAACATATACCAGCTGGCCTATATGAAAGTTTGGGTAAAGAATACATCAAGTCAACCTGGGATTTACCATACACAAACAGATGTTGGAGTGGGGGAAAATGAGAATTTCTTAGTGGTACAAACTGCAAAAGCACACTAAGCGGTACACTTTATGTCAGGGTATTAACTTACACGGAGCCTGTGACGGTTCTTCGACCAACTTATCCTGCCACCTGCAAGGTTCTCCAGCTGCAGTGATAGATCCAATTTTTAGGCAGCTTTCTAACGGAAGCTATATTATGTTGAATGATCACAGCTGCTGTGGCATGTTGGCAGGGATAGCATATCTCATAACGGTGTCAGCCAGGGTCACTTGCTGTATGCAAGTATTGTTTCCAAAAAGACAGACAGGGAGTCGCCGTTATGGCCTTCACTGAACATCTCTTCTATACAAATTGATACTTTAAGCAGAATAAAAGGCATTCTTTTAGAAAAAACTGTGCCACTGACCTCTTCCAAAGAAACGTATGATCTGCAAGTTGCAAGGACTGCTACAGAGATACTTGCCCTTCTATCAACAAACTCCCCTATACATTTCTCATAAATGTTAGGTTGTATCTTTAACATGTCTGATGCGAGTGGTATTGTACATGTGTTTAAGACAGTTTTTTCGGGACTGTTAGTTCCCTTTCAAGCAGACCTAGGAATATTTCCAAACTTCGTGCACTCTGTGTTTGGCGAACTGCCTCTAGTATTGGGAGTCAAAGCAGGAATACTAGTTTTGCTCCTACTGCTCCGATATGGCAAGCCAAAACACCAGCGACATTCAATTCACCGTGGAGAACACTCTTCTAGCATTGAGGTGTCATGAGCACATAATCCAAATTTTGGGATTAACTCATTTAGGAGAGCTGAATACCACATGGTTTCTATCATTCAGAACAATTAGGCAAGATTGCATCCTACCTGTTCTACGATGCCTGTTATGTGGAGAAGAATGCATGTTAGACATCTATCTTACACTACCATCAGTCCTGCCAACGGATGTTGATACCTTGCTTGGACCAGTAATGGCTCATGCTATGTGTTGTCCCTAGCAGCTACTGATCCTGATGACGGCATTCGTTGAGATCTCATAGACGCAACATGCTACTGCTGAGGTACAAGAGGAAAGCAGCACACCGGTACCATCCAATCTGAGCATTGCAAATGTGGGAAGCGCTGACGGCGATTTTTCGCATCTGTGTACAATTGATCTTCTTAACGGGGTAGTCCAACTTTTACCTACAATGGTAGACACATTTTTTACAGACTTAGAAGACTTGATGTTTTCCCCGAACAATAATACTGACTTTTGATTTGGCACACAGTGTTCTGAGAGACTCTGAATTCGACCTTCATTTTTCAAAACAAAGTTTCTAACTCTTTTTCCTATGATTCATTTTTGTTCTCCAAAATTGTATTTTTAATTTTTTGGCACAAAGTAATCTGCTTAAAGTAGAACTATTCATAGAGAACTAGACATTCTTTGAGAAACTTCCAAGAGACAATATTTGACCTTGTCCACATTCGAACACGTTTTATATATTCTGCAATGAAATGTCTTGACTTTTTCTTCTGTAAATAAGAGCCATTTCATAAATGTATTTCGTGATTCATTTGGATAGCATTTCAAAATGACAAACTATATGCTTTGAATGAAACATTGCTTTGAGAATGCCTACAGCACAAATGCTGTAGGCATGCTCTTTTCGTGTATGTTGGACTTGGCCCTTTTAGCAGGTTCACCCCGAAACTTTTTGCATTTGCCTAACCTGTTTCTGTAACCTGGTGTTGGTGATTTTAGGCCTCTGCTCACTTTTTCACTGTGGTCCAGTGTAAAGGGTGTGCGCTCTCTGTGTATGTGTGGTGAGAGTGGCCTGCCCTCCAATAGGAATGCATGCGGAATATGTGTGTCCATGGTAGTTCCTGATGTGTGGGGATTGCAGGGTCGAGTTTGGTATGTGCGAACTCGTGAGTTTAAATGCTGCGCGATGATGTGCACAGATTTATTGTGTCTAGTGTGGAAGTGCCACTTCTAGAAGTTAGCATGTCTGTGCAGTGAATGTGAATTGGCTGTCTGGCATGTGATTGGCTGGAGCTGGCTGGTGTGCCTGGCTCCAGAAATCAGGGTGGGTCTGCCCCGGTGGTGAATGGAGAGATCTGCATGTTGATAGAAGGGAGGAGTGCACCTGGGACCTGAATAGGGCTTGGCCTTCCCTACACAATGCTGGCTCCACCCCCTGTGGTGCGTCTGATGTCCCTAGCCTGGCCAGTGAAAGGGAGAGAGGGGCTGAGCAAAACAAAGTGCTCAGGAGTTCCCCTGAACCAGCTGTAGCTGGTTCTCCCCCTGCCCTACAGCCTAGACAAAGGATTCCTGTGTATAAAAAGGGGCCATGAAAAAGGTTCTTGTTCTCCTACTTGAATCTACTAGGGGTGTGCTGCTGCTGTGGCCCAGGGGAAGGCTTGCCTTCCTGGGCCCTGCCCAGCCCCTGGATGCCTGATGCACTTTTTCTGGGACCCTTTTTGTTTTAGGGATCATCTCTTGGGGGCCTGGTGGTCTCTGTGCCCTCCTAGAGCCTGGAAAGTGATTTATCCTAATTTGCCCTGTGACTGAGGGAGCCTACCCCTCATGGCTGCCTTTATTGATGGCAGCGCGCGTGCCCACCCCGCTTATTTCGATATTTACTAGCAGGTGCCTACCCTGCATAATGCCCGTGGGTTTATGGTTAATAACGCGGGTGCCACCCCGCTTATCTTTATTAATAGCAGGTGCCCACCCTGCGTGATGGCCTTGTTATTGGTTTTATTTAAACCACAGCGGGTGCCCACCCCTCTGTATATTGCTAGCCCCGAAGGAGCCTACCCCTCCATTGCCGCCTCAAGGGAAAGTGCTGCGGTCCCCGACCCGCCTGACTGTGGGCGGGGCCGCCGGACGGAAGTTCCGAGTGCGGCCGGAAGTTGTGTTTCAAGAGAGGAGGTCGGGAGCCCACCCTGCCTCCACGAGCCCCAGAGAGAAGAACGGAAGTCCTCCTGTGGCCCGGGGCTCCCGTGAGCTGTGGAGAGCCCCGGGGCCGCCAGCAAGGAGTAGCGCAAGTAGCCCGGATCCTTGCGGGCTCCATCTGCGAAGGCCCGGTCCCGAGATGGGGGACCGGGTGAAGATGCAGGTGTGAGCTGCACTGCGGGGCTCCAAGGCGGAAGGGAGAGCCCCGCGAAGGCGACCGGCAAGAGAGGAGCCACCCCGTGACCCCCGAGAGAGACGGTAAGTTTAGACGGCTGTGGGGGGGAGATGGCCTCAGAGCTAAGTGGGGCGCTACAACGTCTGCCCATACTTGTTTACTTGGGCCTATTGGGGCCCATGCTTGTTATTTTAGGAGCCAGTGTGCTCCATGGCACCTGATTATAGTCAGAGCCCCGTGGCTCCCACATCTGGCACAATTTGTTTGAAGGGCAGTCCTCATGCCTGAGAGGGCTCCTGAATGTTGCAAGTCCTGGGGCACAGTTGGTTTTCGATCCAGATGGCTCCAACGCCCCTCAGCTGTTTCAGAGCCTAGGTGGCTCCAACTTTTTGGCGCAAAATTGTCCTAAGGGCCAGTGAGGGCCCATGTCGCAGTTTTGCTGATTTACAGCTGCCCAGCAAGTAGTGGGCAGCTGCACCGTTTAGGTGCCATTTTAGAGAGTGCCTGAGAGGGACAGAGGTGGCACAGAGATGCCCGGCCTTCCACGACTGCGCAGCACTTAGTGCCAGCTGCAGCATTTAGGCCCTGTTCTTGTTCTCAGCTGCCCAGCAAGTAGTGGGCAGCTGCAACGTTTAGGTTTGCGCCAGTAGCGCACCCCTGACTGGCGCTGGTTGGCAGCACGCTCTGACATTTTGGACACAGGGCATTTGAGCCACTTCTTGACGGCCAGTTGGCCAGGGGGACTGATAGAGGTATAGGGCGTAAGGCCTTAATGTGATTGATATGTGCTTTAAATGTGGAGCTAGGAAATGTAATGCACCCTGTGTTGATATCTCCAGAGATGGTTTTACCTGTGGAGGTTTGTGTTAGTGAGATTGTACTTCACTGGGATTTACGCCCCTAAATGTGAGTTATACTTAGGAGGTAGGGTCTAATGTGTTTAGATTAATGAGGAGATTGCCTACTGTATTTATACTGGTGCGGCCTAATGTGATTTATGCGTAATGTGCAATGCCTTTATGCCTGTGATACCTCTACATGTGTTTTCATGCTTAGGAGGTTGTTTTGCCTAGTATAGTTTATACTAGTGAGTTTATGTGTCCCTGCATGATCTATGCCTATGGTTATTAGTATTGCGTAATGTGTACCTACCTGTTACCAGTGGTTACTGGTTGTGATCTATAATTATTATTTGGTGTTACAGTTACTCTAAGTGCTATTTCTACTAAGTGCTGATCTTGACAGTGGCCCACGTGGACCTGTTCTGTGTAAATAATCCCTTGTGAATATTGCCCGTGCCAGTTGGCACAATGTATATTGTGTGATTACTATCTGATGTTTTTTTAAGAATACCAAAGTTATTTTTATATAACCTTGTGTGGAGTACCTTTTGTAGTGTGCCTGGGATGTTGTTGCTGTGGGCGTGCGCAAATGCTTTACACATTGCACCCGGGATAAGCCTGACTGCTCGTGCCAAGCTACCAAGGGGGTGAGCAGGGGTTATCTTTGGCGTGTAACTCCCTGCCCTGACTAGAGTGGTGGTTTCTGTCTGGCTTTGGCGCAAACCTTAGCCAACCAGAAATCCCAGTTCTAACAGTGTACAACCAATGCAAATGCATTTTTATGTCTTTTGGGTGGGTTTTAACACATCATGTTTAGATATGTTTAATTGGGTTTAGGACCTAGTAATGTTGTACATGATAAAGTGGAGTGGGTGTTGTGTGGCGTTTTTAGGCTGCGAGTGAATTTTCCCGATTCGTGCTCTTATATAGGTACAATTCACATTGCCCTAATATAGGCATAGAAATCAAGTCCTTATTTAGACTTAGCCCATGCAGACCAAATATAGGCATGGCTACTTCCACCCTACCAAACATCACAATGATTTCTTGGAAAATCGGCTTAAGCAGTTAGGGAACGTCCCCTTGCTCGAATATTGATTTGTCCAAGAACTCATGTACTTTTCAAAGAACTACTATACCCTAAGGGTTCTTTCCTGACGTTATCATGCCCGACTTTACGTCAAACTAGACACCTTCAAGGTATAAATAGGCCTTCACTTGCTCTAGCAAGTCACAGTGGTTCGGAGTAGTTCGACTATCTACTTGCCCAAAGCAGCTCGCTACAGCAAGTTCCAAAGGAAGTCGTCCCTCCAGCTGACGCACTGATCGAGAGGCGGCCTTTTTCCCAACGAGAATCCAGCTCCAGTGTTTCCAAGCTCCCCTTGTGGTGTGCTGGAAAATCGAGTCCCGAGACAGTGATACCAGACCTCCTTCATTTTAAACCAAGGTATGAAGCTGATTAGAACCTAAGAGAAATCTTGGATAGATTCTTGGCAAAAAAAAATAAACCTATGCTACACCACATGTGCTTCTTCCATCGTACTAGACTTAATTTAGGTACATTGGGGTAGGCGTATTTTAGAAGCACCAGTTGAGTACTTTTAGCTTTGCCATTTATGTATTAATTTTTATATGGCTTAGAATCCATACAATGCTCTTGCAGTATTATTTCATAATATTGTTCTCGCTGTACGCATTATACTTTGCCGTCTGCATTACGATTGTAGCAATTCACTTCACTTGCATGAGAAAGAAGACTATTCAATAAAAATCCTCTTTTATTGAAAACGCCCTTCTCTCTACTTCTCTGCAACTCTGTAGAAAATGAAGCATGTACGATTGACTGAGTAAAATTCTTATCTATTGTTTCCACAACTCTAGAGATATATTTCTTATTCTTGGGAAACAAAGTTGTCATGTTTATGCAGTTGTCAGAAACGAATCCCTTCTTGTGAATTCGAGAAAGTTTCTATTGACCTCTGAGCTAGCTGGCACTCACAATTAAGTTTAATATATTCGATAGAGACCTAGTCGACCTCAGTCCTACGTCTAATCTATAGGATGTATTATTGCAATGTGCAGAGCCTATTGGAAATATAGGAACTACACTACAGTATCTTCCATTTTCACAAGGATCAAGTTACGTCCCCCACAGCTTGTAACACGGGGTAAACTGGTGGCATGAGTAATTCATCAAAACCTGAAGGGCGTGGATTGCATCATAAAGAGGTAAAGTTAATAAACTAGCATTTGATGGAGCATAACTCAAGCTTGGCAACTCGTCCAATAATACAAAGCAAGCCAATGAGTTAGTCATAGAGTTATGAAACGATAAACACTCAGTCAGATGCTAGTCCATCCCTGCCTCTTCAAGTCAAGGATCCAAACCATACAATGTATTTAGCATTACTAAAGTGAGTGAAGTGGCAGAAGTGACGTACTCACTCATCACAATAGTTAGATGATTCTGAGTGGGAGTCAAATCCTTCACTCTGCCTATGACTGTCACCCTTCCCATCCCTGTCACACCCTCAGTGCCTGTCACATTTCTAGTTCATTGCTCACGTAATCCATGTCTCTCTACCCCAGTCACACCCACCGACAATTTCAAACTTCCAGTCCCTGTCACAGTCCTCGTACTTGGAAGCCTTCTCATTGCTGTTACCCTCCTCATCCATTAACAACATACGAATAGCGGTGGGTCAAAGAAAAGACAAATAGAAATGGCTTGCTCTACAACTGACAGACTGTGTTAACAGGGGTACTTCATTCAGGTTTGAAGAAAAATACCCATCAGTATTCGACCTGTGCCGCCCTTGTCATCATTTGGGTTCCTCCATACCACGAAGGAAGGTAGTCTACAATAGCTGTTTTGTAGGTAGACTCCAATATAACCCAATGGTGTGAAAACAGATAGTTTAGGCCACAAGAGAGTACTGTTAAGCAGTGCATGTGAAACAAAAATGTGATGATAAACAAAAGAAAGTGTTGTTAAAATTAGATAACTAGGGGGCAAGAAACTTTAATAAACACCTCCCTGCTTCTAAGTCAATAAAAAAGTAGTGCGAGTCTAGTGGTTTTAACTCATAGTCACTAGTATATTCTTATCGGGTCGACATGTTTCAGCAGACTTTACAGATCCATCAGGTATCTACTGCATTCATCAGGACCGGCGACGCTACTGCTTATCATATGAAAGTGAAAATCATAATAAAAAGATTTTTTTCACCTGGGTAGATGTGAACAACTTTCTCCCAGCTGATGGAACCAAACAACAGGATACACACAGACAATTGTAGAAAAAGACAAAACATATAATTAATACATTCCCAATTTTCAAAATTCTTATGATAAATCAGGTGTAAGTATATTAGCCAACTAACTAATTGTGCCTTTACGCTGCATATTCTATTACAGCAGTGTCAGCTCGTGCTAATAGCTATGCTCTCACTCACCAATTAGTATGGGAGAGGAAAACTCCACCTCACCTGGCTCTGGCTCAGGTAGCTGGAGCACCGCTCTAGGGGGAGAAAGGAACATACAACAATGTCAGCAACTGCTGACTACAAACTTGATAACTTGATATTATTTTACAACAGATAATAAGAATGGACTGCTAAAAGAAACGAGCCTTCTATACCATCCCTCTCAAAACACCAGAGGGTTTGTCTACTGTGAACTCGGACACTTTTTCTGACGGTGTAAATGTCAAGTTTGTAGTCAGCAGTTGCTGACATTGTTGTATGTTCCTTTCTCCCCCTAGAGCGGTGCTCCAGCTACCTGAGCCAGAGCCAGGTGAGGTGGAGTTTTCCTCTCCCATACTAATTGGTGAGTGAGAGCATAGCTATTAGCACGAGCTGACACTGCTGTAATAGAATATGCAGCGTAAAGGCACAATTAGTTAGTTGGCTAATATACTTACACCTGATTTATCATAAGAATTTTGAAAATTGGGAATGTGTTAATTATATGTTTTGTCTTTTTCTACAACTGTCTGTGTGTATCCTGTTGTTTGGTTCCATCAGCTGGGAGAAAGTTGTTCACATCTACCCAGGTGAAAAAAATCTTTTTATTATGATTTTCACTTTCATATGATAAGCAGTAGCGTCGCCGGTCCTGATGAATGCAGTAGATACCTGATGGATCTGTAAAGTCTGCTGAAACATGTCGACCCAATAAGAATATACTAGTGGCTATGAGTTAAAACCACTAGACTCGCACTACTTTTTTATTGACTTAGAAGCAGGGAGGTGTTTATTAAAGTTTCTTGCCCCCTAGTTATCTAATTTTAACAACACTTTCTTTTGTTTATCATCACATTTTTGTTTCACATGCACTGCTTAACAGTACTCTCTTGTGGCCTAAACTATCTGTTTTCACACCATTGGGTTATATTGGAGTCTACCTACAAAACAGCTATTGTAGACTACCTTCCTTCGTGGTATGGAGGAACCCAAATGATGACAAGGGCGGCACAGGTCGAATACTGATGGGTATTTTTCTTCAAACCTGAATGAAGTACCCCTGTTAACACAGTCTGTCAGTTGTAGAGCAAGCCATTTCTATTTGTCTTTTCTTTGACCCACCGCTATTCGTATGTTGTTACTGTAGTCTTGGGGATTATAGCAGTGTGTGGTCGTTAAAAATACCCCTGGACCCTCCAATACCTGTTTTTGTTGAACCCTCCTCATCCATGCCATTGACCTCATCCCTGTGACAGTCCTGCCCCCACCCTTCATGAAAAGAATCAGGAGTCTGAGAAAATGGTGCCAGTTCTGTGCATATTGTTGGCATCCACTGAATGACTGTTGCCAGCCCTGTCATAATGCTTGCCCTGGTATAATTCGTGTAATTCTTGGCCTATTGCTGGCATCCATGAGACTTTGGTGCCCAACCTTGATATCATATTATAATGGTGATAATTCCTGATATTCTGTGGACGTCTACATCATTGACCACAATGGTGTCCAAGCTTGGTAGAATAACACTCCTGGCATAATGGTGATAATACTTGGCACATTGTTGTTATTCATAAATCTTTCGTACCACCCCTGATGAAAGGTTGCTTATATCATAATAAGTGCTGATAAAATGTGGGGCCTCCATGGCATGTTGGTGTCCACACCCACCTGCTATAATGATGATCTTTGCATAATAACAGGGAATCAGTGCATAATTGGTATATAATAGACATTCATTCCATCTGATGGGGATACATATTCATGTAATGTAAAAATTATTGCTTTGTGAAACAATGATATTTGGCGATCAAATCTGTGTTTACTAGAAAAATTAAAAGTTAGCGGCAGATTAACAAGCCCCTTGCGCTGCCAGTATGTCACTTTTTGTGACGCACTGACAGCGCATTCCTATGCCCCATATTTACAAGGACAGGAAAAGCCACCCTCCGTGGTCTTCCCTGTCCTTGTAAATATGGCCCACTTGCAGCACTTTGCGTGAAAGGGATTCTCCATGGGTGCTGCTGTGGGTGTTCCCACACACCACCCATGGAACCAGACACATTTCCAGATTTATGAGAAATCGTAAACCTGGAAATGCATCAGTTTGCCACGCCACCTTAAGGGCAGCAGAGCCAGGCACATAGAGGAGAAATGTTTTCATTTCTCCTCTTGTTTTCCTCTTTCAATGCGTGCTGCATTCTACAGCACACACTGAAAGAGGAAAATGCCTGTAGTGATAGTTTTTGTGCAGGAAGGTCCACCTTCCTGCACAAAAACAATCTTTGCATGGCGCAGGCAGCTGTTTGTGTGCCAGCCCAGGGGAGAGCACAGGAATGCTACTTATCATTGTAGATATGGTGCATTCCGGTGCAGTCTGAAAGTGCCGCAGCGTGGCCAAGCAAAAGGGCTTGTGGTGCCACGCTGCGGCACTTTCTTGTACATCTGCCCCCAAAAAACCCAGGGGCTTATTTACAAGCCCCTTGCACCACTTTTGCATCACTTTTCCCATGTTAAAAATGACGCAAAAGTGGCGCAAGGGGCTTGTAAATGAGCCCCCCAATTTTGTTCCAAAATCCTATGGGCCTATTTACAAGCCCCTTGCGCCGCCGGTGCGTCACTTTTAATAAGGGAAAAAGTGACGTACCTGCGGCGCAAGGGGCTTGTAAATAGGCCCCATAGTATTTTAGAACAAAATTGGGTTTTTACACAAAAATGGCATGCTTTTTGAAAATTCGAGTATATTTATCCCAAATAAAAAAGTGATATCTAGGTGATTATATTTTCGAAACTGCCAAGCTGGTGTTTGAGGACATACGATTTCTATTCATGCTGTGTTCAGGGAAATGACTGCTAGATCGTTTCACTTTGTGCCATCTGATTTACTCCATGACCGACATCTGTATTTGTTATGAGTTGAATGACATGACTACATCTGTTGGAGTCCAAGGCCTATAATGATTTGTAGTGAACCTCTGGTGTAGGTTGCTCCAGATCTGCTAACCTCTAGTGTCTACAGCGTCAGAGTGTGAGATCTCTCTAAGGGGCATATTATCATGTCAATTATTACTGCTTTAGCTTCCGTTTTCGGGCAAAAAGCATCGATAATTTTATTGCACCGTCAGCAAGGACACACTAGAGTGTGAATCCTTGCCTCAGCGCCCGTTTTCATAATGCCCGACCTCCCAACTCTAATTATAGGCATAGTGGGCGTACCTTACTAAAATAACCTGGGAAATGTCGCTAACACAACTATCTCCTATATCAATCTTTCCAGCAAACCCGCGTAGCGATATGAAAAGTAGCGCTAACCGCGCTTACCGCTGGTTTACAATATGACTTAGCCATTATATCCTTTGGGAGGTGGATTGTATGGACGAGTCCACCCTGCCCTATCTACAGGGATTTGCCTATCGCTGGATTTCCAGCGATAATCACACCTTTTTCTGCTATCGATGTTTTTTCTATTGCCTTGGAGTTAGACGTTGATGATAACGCACCAACTCGGCGATATCAACCAGCGATAGATGGCGATATTCAAATTCTCGCTAAGCACGAATTGCGATATTTACCGCTATCTGTTGATAATAGGCCCCTAAGTTTTTAATTTTTCCACATATATTTGCAGTGAAAAGGTATGGGGGGGAGTCTACTTGAAAGGTGGATGTAAAATAAAACACAGCTCTTGGGGTAGCCGACAGAGTCTAATATGTTTCATGTAAACTCGCCAGCTGGCAATCAGAGCATAATGAAAGGCAATGCCATGTCAATGGACCAGTGCATAGCCCCTGATCAGCTGGGCATGTAATGTTTCAATCCATGCAATGTTCATTCAGTTTTGCACAGTTTCTCCAAATGCACGTGAATAGGAGTGGGAACAAGAGACAACTAGAAGTTTGTAGAGGGGAGGAATGTGAGATGTCCTTGACAAAGAGATTCAGGTAACCATAACAAGAGTCATTCTCTTACTTTCTAATTTGAGCCAATTTCAAAACTAGGTCATGCTTGACTAGCACAGGCCAGTAGAATGTGCAATGTACAACATAGAAGTACACAACAAGCCCATATAAAATGTGTGTAATTGAGCAATCATATCAAGGTTCTAGTGATCTTTATATATAGTTGCTATAGGTATAGAAAGGACCTTGCAGTTGGTTAATAACATACAACACACTTTAAGGTACACTTGAGCTTTAGTGTTTTCATAGTAAACATATATAATATACATTAAGGCACAGATTTAGGTAAATCAGCTTTCTCAGTGGAGGAACTGCACTGCGGAATTGAAAGAAGATGCTATATACATTTACTAATAGTCATTGCAAACTTGCATATACCCATTTTTTTGACCCACTTGTCAGGGTCATTTTAGTGAACTTGTGCTGAAGATTCAAGCTCCTTGCACTGTCTGATCGTCACGTTTCCCATATTAAAAGCGACGCACCGGAGGAGCAAGGGGCTTGTAAACAGGCCCCGCAGTCTGCTAATTTATTTAACTTGTCTTGCAGATAGTTATTCACACACACACATACACTCCTGGTGTGACTTCCGCTTACATAGCGGACAACCAGTGCTATGGAATATTTCATGGGCGCCTCTTCAGCACCCATGGCTTTTCAGTACATTTAGGTACAAAGCATGCTCTAAAGATGATTATTTGGCCCCATTTATACATTTTATTTTCCTAAGAAAAGTCCCCTCCCCTTCTGAATACCTCTGGAATTCCTGAGCTTGCATACTGTGTTCTGCTTGTGCCGACTGTTTATGCCTCACAGCTGTGATGTTTTTGCTGCCACCACTGTGCACTTTCTATCTTCCTCCCACTTCTGTTTTGAAAGTTCAGCAGCTGTACTTAAACCATAGGCCCTCCAAGGAGTAAATGCCCCTCTCCAAAGCCCCCAAATCTCCGCCACGGTGTTCCAATTTAATAAACCATGCTCTATTGCATATCTCATAGATGCTTATATTTCTTTTATATTTCAGAAAGATGCAAAAATCCAATCTCAGGCTGGTCTGTGCTCATCCTGGCTCCCTCCAAAGAATGGTATGATCGTGGAGAAAGGGTGCAAGTGACGTGCCCCGCGGGATATCGAACCTCGACGTCAACATTAGAGTGCAGACAAGCGTTCTGGGCCTCTGACAGTGAATGGGATGCGACGCCCACCTGCATCCGTGAGTCAGTGTGCCTTACCTTTCAGTTGTCACTGGTTCTCTGATCAAGTCACTGTGAGCATTTGTTTGACCTGGAAACAGACACTGTATCCAGAACCAGGTGAGCGTGGGCAGCGTTATTCGGACTTGCACACCCTAATGGACCAGGTCTGGACCCAGGTCAAATACACATGAACAATATCACACTAGTGGGGACTTTTTTACGGAAATATTTTGCAGATTTGACGTCCTCCATTTCAAAGGAACTCTAGACCGCGCCGCACAGAAGTGGAGGCCAAAGCAATCACGAATGTTTCTAAATAACGCCCAGCAAAATCAAGAACAATAACATAACTCAAATTAAATATAGTTACAAAATACCGTGCTAATGACGTGAAAAAAATATATTTGCTGCGTGATGCAAGCGAGAAGTCCTATTTATAAAGTAACACAAGAAAGTTTAGAATATAAAATCCTACACGCGAAAAAATATATTATGTTTAGTTTTTACAACCGTCATGATGGATAGGTTGGGCCCATTGAAATGTGGAGGAGAAACAGAAGAATACCTTCAGGGAATATGAACACAATACTCTATTCTGGTGTTTGAGGCAAGCGAGTGCTATGCCTCACTAGCAAAAAACAATCTCAGACTTAAGGACAAATTGAAGGTACATGAAGTAGCCACCACCTGCAAGGGAGGACAACTCGTTCACAGTAAACATCAGAGGAAGAAACTAGCAGAACAAGGTTCGTGGGGGAAAACAATTTGAGAAAAATAAGAATGAAATAAATAAACTATTTGTAATTACTGTCACCACCTATGAGGAGGTGAAGGTTAGTGCAATGGTGCCTTCAGCTGTAAAAGCCCGCCATTGAGACCAAAGTCCTAGGGGCATATTATCAAGGACCGGTGTTAAAATTATCGCTGTTTTATCGGCAGGAAACTGCCGATAAAACGGCGATAATGGGCTTGATAATACACCCTTGTTAATTCCCATAGAAGCCCATGTTAACACAAGAACATGGGCTTCTATGGAAATTAACAAGGGCGTATTATCAAGCCCATTATCGCCGCTTTAGCGGCAGTTTCCTGCTGCTAAAACGGAGATAATTTAAACGACGTTCTTGATAATATGCCCCATACTGTCTTTTCTGCATATGAAGTTAATTTGAGGTGGGCTGTACGGTTTGGGGCCACCAGCAGTGACTGTGCTCATAGACGAAGAGGTGTGGCGCCGTTCGATCCCTGGCACCGGCGGCAGGTCAGCCCAGCACCATGTGACTCTGGGCAATAGCTTGCTTAATCTTCCCAACGGCCCTGCTGCGCCTAGAGACCCTTACGGGTGATTGTGCGCTTTACAAATGTGGATTAGAAGGCTGTGAGAAGTTAGTGGGACCTTGGTCTGCAGTTTAGCAAATGAGGAGCAGCCGTGTCCAGCAAGGGGAGGAAGGTGTTTGAGATTGCCGGCCAGATGAGGCCGAAGTTATAAGGAATTGATGATGGTCCGTGTCTGGGCAGCTGGTAAAGACTGGACTACGTGATATTAGGTAGAAGCAGGGCTGAACCTTGCAACCACCAGTGGAAGAAAGAAAGAAGACTTAGTTGTGTGGTGGGAGGTGCCAGCAGGTCTCACTTGAGGTTGCATCGAACCAGCAGGAGGGCAGACAATGTCATAGGGAATCAGTGGACTCTGGGTCCCCACAACTGTGGGGGCGCAGGTTCCTGAGGAAATGTACTGCTCAGAAGAACATGTCCTTGAATGAGCACCTCTGGTGATTTGTGCTGTTGCACATGGAGGGTCCTGGTCTGGGTTTGCCGACACCACAGCAGCAACGACTTTCCCCAGGGTCTTTGTTTCAGGTGTATAAATTGAAAAAAGAAAGTAAAACTTTGGTAGCATTGTCCTTGGGCAATTCCCTCTCCACAGGAGGACTGTCAACAGGACTCATAAGTCCCTGGAAATGGCTGGCTTTTTCAGTATATCAACTATAAGAATACCGTGATACAAGAATATTTTATAGCAACATTTTTGACAACCCAAAAATGTTGGAATATATAAGGGAAACTATAAATTAATTATTCTTAACTCCACATTTACCTAATCCCGTGTGTTTGTGTGTGCTTGTGCAAATGTGTGCATATCTTTGTGTGTGCGTGTATTTTGTATGAAAATAGGTGTGTTAGATGCAAAAACAGCGTTCCTACCAGTTGAATAACGAGGGGAACGTATGAATTCCACTTATAAGGAAATGCCAGTACATTTTAGGATATGAGAGAAACAAATCCAATTGGTATACCTTGTAGCTTTAAAGTGCTATTTGATCTAGTGAGTAAAGCACAGTGTTGCTGCCTCATATTATTGAGTGAGCAGCATCTCCCTGCAGTCTGTGCGCGGGGGAGCCCGCTGCCACTCAGGATCACCTGAGCCCGCCTTCACTAAGCTCCGCCTGGACTTCTATTCTTACTTCTATTTTTCAGAAAGATGCCAAAAGCCGATAACTGGAGGGTCAGCTCTTCGCTTCTCCCCCTCTAAAGAATGGTACGATCGTGGAGAATGGGTGCATGTTACATGCGTTGAGGGGCACCAAACATTGACGCCATCAATACTGTGCAGAGAAAAAGATGGGAGTTCTCTAAGTGAATGGAACGAGACACCCACCTGCATTGGTAAGTGCACCGCACCTTTCGGTTTTGCATTGTTCTTCCAGCCACAGATATTAGAGTCAAATGCCAGAATTAATGCTGCACGGAACGCTGACAGGCACAATATTCTGACCAAAGTGTTATCAGTCTAGTCAAGTCAAGTCAAGTCAAATTGAAATTTGTATAGCGCACTACTCACCCAGAGGGTCTCAAGGCGCTTGAGGGAGGGGGGTACGTTACTTATCAAATATCCAAGTTTTGAGTTGTTTTCTGAAGGAGAGGTGGTTCTGTGTAAGGCGGAGGTGGATGGGGAGAGAATTCCAGGTTTTGGCCGCTAAGTAGGAGAAAGATCTTCCTCCCATGGTGGATCTTTGGATGCGTGGAATCGCGGTGAGGGCTTGATTGGACGATCGTAGTTGGCGGGTGGGGGTGTAAAAGGTCAGGCGCATGTTGAGGTATTTGGGTCCTAGGTCGTAGAGGGCTTTGTGTGCGTGGGTGAGGAGACGGAACATTATTTTCTTGTTGACGGGGAGCCAGTGGAGGTCTCTCAAGTGACCAGTTATGTGATTGTGGCGGGGGATGTCTAGGATGAGTCTGGCGGATGCGTTCTGAATGCGTTGGAGTTTTCTCTGTAATTTGGCCGTGGTTCCGGCGTAGAGGGTGTTTCCGTAGTACAGTCGGCTAGTGACAAGTGCTTGGGTGACCGTCTTTCTTGTTTCGGTGGGGATCCAGCGGAAGATCTTTTTGAGCATGCGAAGGATGTTAAAGCATGATGATGAGATGGCGTTGACTTGTCTGGTCATCAAGAGGGAGGAGTCCAGGATGAAGCCCAGGTTGCTTGCATGGTCCGTTGGTTTGGGTGCGCTGCCCAGGGCCGGTGGCCGCCATGAGTCGTCCCAAGCAGAGGGGGAAGATCCTAGGATGAGGACTTCCGTCTTGTCTGAGTTCAGTTTTAGACGGCTGTTCTTCATCCACTCGGCTACGTCTTTCATCCCTTCGTGTAGGTTGGTTTTGGGTCTTTGGTGAGGGAGAGGATCAGCTGGGTGTCGTCTGCGTAGGAGATGATGTTGAGGTTGTGTTGGCGCGTGATGGATGCGAGGGGACTCATGTAGACGTTAAAGAGGGTGGGGCTGAGTGATGATCCTTGTGGTACGCCGCAGATGACTTCAGTGGCCTCTGATTTGAAAGGGGGGAGGCAGACTCTCTGGGTACTTCCGGCGAGGAACGAGATGATCCAGTCCAATGCTTTTCCTTGTATCCCGACGTTGCTGAGGCGTTGTATAAGGGTGCTATGACAGACCGTGTCGAACGCTGCGGAGAGGTCCAGTAGGATGAGGGCAGCTGTTTCTCCGTTGTCAAGTAGTGTTTGAATGTCGTCTGTGGCTGCGATGAGGGCGGTCTCGGTGCTGTGTTTGGCTCGGAAGCCGGACTGTGATGGATCGAGGGAGCCGTCAGACTCGAGGAAGGTGGCGAGCTGACTGTTGACGGTTTTCTCAATGGCTTTGGCAGGGAATGGGAGGAGCACACATTTGTTAGACTGTCACACTGGCCTCATAGACGGTGCCTCTGAAGACAACACACCGAAACTGCAAGTTGCGCAAAACTCTGCAAGTGTGTTATGAAGAAGAAAGGAACCCAAATAAGGTTGGTCCGGGACCTTGGGTAATCAATTATTTCTAAAGACAGTGGTCCCTAGACAAGAATTAATGAGAGCAAAATATAGACCCAATCAGTACTATATTTTACAGCTTTCCAGCTGGACAGGTGTTTTTAATATATAATTGCTTAAATATACACAAACGTCAGCAAGAAACAAATAAAGTGGGACACAAGCCTGTATCCAACTTAGTGGGAAGGACGTACAACATGAAACAAAGAGTAAATTGTTTGTATGAGACACATTTTGGTAAGACAAACAAATTATTGTGGAGACACCGTTACACATAATAAGTATTAAATAAAGAGGTGTATATGACATACAACAAGTCAACAGCATTTTGATCCTTTCAAAAGATATAGGATCATCATCAGGACATTAACAATGGTATTCCTGTATACATTTTGTGTAGATCCAGGTCAGAGTGACATGGAGGAGGTTTGTTTCAGGCGAAGACCGTGTAGAAGTCCAGGCCAAGTACACGGAGAGTAAAGGATGCAGACAGCCGTGGCTGCGGTCTGTACAGTTGGATGCTGGGTCAGAGTCGACCTAATAAAGGCTTTAACAGCATAAAGGAGGCATTTGAAAATGTTCGCTCCACGGAACAGGCTTGAAATCAGAGTGACCTATTGCAGTGGGCGGCTGTATATCAGGGACGGCAAGCCAGTAACCTGTGAGCCGCGTCCGCGGTCTCTAGTGACAAGGAATGGGGTCAGGGCCAATCTGTGAATAACCTCTGTTACAGCATGTCTTGCCTGTCGGGATCGGGGATATGAAGGGAAACTCTGCAAGTGTAGCAGTTTATCGAAGACTATCCAGGTCTCCCATCTTTGAATGATACATTGGTTTCTAATGGCAATGAAAATATTTTTCTCCAATCTTGGATATTTCATAGATTCAATGCTTGAATCATTCCCAGTCGTCGAAGTGGGAGTCCCACTGTATCATTTTAGAGCAGTATGTATCACTATCATATGCTATAATGGAAATTAACAATCACTTCAATATCCTATCTAAGTCCTTTTCAAAAGAGGACAAAAGTTTAACTATAACCAGTCAGGTGACAGCATCATGTAGAATACTCCCAAGAGAGGCTGAGTCTCTCAGATCTTCTACTGCACATCGTGTGATGGGAGTCTCCCTGAGCTCTGCTCAATTTATTCCTCAAACTCACACATTTCAAGAAGATTCTTCTCAGGTAAGATATGTATTTCTCATATTATATCAGCCTAGGGTTACCTGACTATTTCCGAGCATTCCAAGAGAGGGTTATTCAAGCCATGCAGCACCTGTGGCAAGAAAAGATTCCAATCTGATGATGCCTATAAACAGTGCATCTATTGTCTCTATCCTGAGCACACAGTCAAAGACTAAGATTTACCGCACTTTCTCCCAGAAAACCCTGAAGGACAGGGATGGAAGACTACTGTTGTGGTTCCAGAGACTTAAGACAAAAGATCACCCTGTCTCTGAGGAAGAGAGTAATGACTCCAAGGTCTGGCAAATCTCATAAAAAGATAGAGCCTATGAAAAGGAGCCTTCTGATTCACCTAAAAAGGCCCTTAGAAAATTTCACCATAAGACACCTAAACATCTTTAAAAATCTGAGCAGAAGTTACCAAAGAAACCTTTTTCAAAGTTTCCTTCAGAACCCACAACACCATCTGTAAGAGAAGGATCTCTCAAAAGTTCTTCAAAATCTCTTCCGTCAACGATAGGAGGATTTTCTGTGGGAAAAATCCAATTTCTTCTATTTCATCACAGTTGTCAATGACATCAACAACCTTAATGTCCACATTCTCTACAGTGACATTACCAACGATAATATTGCTATCTCCAGCAGTGTCAGTGACCATAGTTACCTACAGCTACTGTCGAAGATAACATTGTCAATGAAGATGACTCCAGAATTTCAACTGCATTGGCGAAACACTCATCAAAGCACTCATCGACAACCTCATCGATGATGGAGCCACCGCCAACAACGATCCCATTAATAAAGACATCAATGACCGAGGATCCGTCATCGATAGCACTGTTGGTGGAAGCATCATCGTCCAGAATACAGTTGATGACAACATTGTCGTCAAGTACACCGTAGATGGTAATTTTGTCAAAAAAGTCAACTGTAATACCAGAAAAAGCTAAGAAAACTTTGTCGACAAAGTAACTACTTTTGATGGATGCACAAATGTCATCATCCCCAAGCACCTTTAACACCTTTGTTGCCTGTGTCAGATATGTCGTGTTCTGGAGTAATTAACCCTGATGTGATCCTTCCAATTCACACCTCTCCAAGTAAAGTGTCACCATTTCTACCGGCCCATATACTGGATGAAGAATTTGAAGATGAGGGTCTCTTTGGAGATGCTCATAGCCCTTCAGAATTGCAGGTTAAATATCAGGGGTATGATAATGATGAAGACGAATACAGTCTGGAAGAAACCTATAAACAGCAGTGCTCTGCGAATATGCAACACGGTCAACAGAAGCATTCCATTCAAATGCCACTGGAATTAGTTACCAACCTCCAGAACATGCTACAAGATTCTTACAAACGGTTCCCTGAAACCGTGACAACTGAGCCTACCCCACTATTACAAGCACAAGTGAGGTCTCCACAACTGCAAACTCCCCCACCTCATCCATGCACATTACAGTTATCGATTACTCCTTTGTCATCTCCACCATTGGTGGACCCGCCAGCAAATGATCCTGACACTTCAGAAGGGAATCAAGAGAAAAGAGAAATAAGGGATCAGGCCTCAACTGCTACTGAGTGAGATAACTACTTAATACCAACACCATCTCCTCCAGTAGACTCGCCTCCGGAAGATAGAGGTGGCTTCCATAATATCATGGAGAGGGCAACAAAGCAGTTTCAGTTACCTGTGACCACCAAACAGATGTACTGTTTGTTTTATGATTTTAAAGAACCTATAAAGTGTGAAGTAGTGTGGCTCACTGGTTAGAGGCGGCAGACCCGAGAGCAGAGGACGGCCCGGGACCAGGGTTCGATTCCCGGCGCGGCAGGTTTCTGGACCAGGGTCAGCGGACTCGATAATTCTCTCGCCTCGGTGCCCACTCTGATCAGCGATCACACTCGGCAACTCTGGGCATTAGCTTGCCTCATCTTCACTAACGGCCCCACCAGACCGCCGGGGATGCCTGGTCTCACCCTGGAGATACCCATTAAGGGACCATCTCTCAGGGAAGCCAGGAAGGGTTTCGCAGCGGTCGAAGCGCCTTGGGACCCTCCGGGTAAGTAGTGCGCTATATAAATGCCTATACATACATAAAAAAGTCGGCAGCCATGCCTAGATTAGACAAAATTATAAGGCATCAGATAACGCGCCAGCATGTCTATTGCGTCTCCGGAAACCCAATTCAGTCAACAGCCAGGCATCTCAGAGGTGCTTGAAGAACCTTTCCACCCTTATCACAACACCACCAGATAGGGATGGAGTCTGCCTTCACAACGTTGCCAACAATTCGCTAGTATGGCAATGTGAGCAGGCAATTCCCTGACAATACTAGGAAGATTTGACAGGCAGATGTGGTACAATATATGAATAAATAATAGACTGTGCCATTGATTTGTCCTCAACAGGGTTCTGGCAATTAGCAGGTGCTGCAGTGCTTAGAAGCCATGGCTGGCTGAAAGCGACATCATTCAGACCAGATGTCCAAAGTAAAATCTTGAATATCCCTTACAATGGAGAGGCATTGTTAGAAAACATATTGATGAAGTTCGACAAGCTATTAAAGCCGATACCGACACTACCAAATCCCCGGGAACTTTACAAATGAAGATTCAGCCCTTTAGAGGTGCTAGCGACAGAAGTTCTTTCTCATATAGAGGAGGATTCCAAGCTTATAGGCAGCAATATCAGCATTATCAAGGACAATAGTGCCCCAATATACAGAACAGTACAGACAACCACCTTCGGTGGCATACAAACAGCCAACAAGTGGAAAGCAGCCCAACAGAGGACAAGACACTGCTTAGAAAGCAATGATCTTACTCCCCACAAATCTCACAGAACATCCTGGGGGTCATATTTCCCATTATCTCCACCAATGGTCCCTCATAACAACCGACAAATGTGTCCTGGACATTATAGCTCGAATGCATACCCACAGATTCACCAACAAACCACCAAATATCCCACCCAAAGGAGCACCACCTACCGATCTAAAACAACTACTGATAAAAATATCTATAATGTTGGAAAAAGATGCAATAGAGAAGGTCCCTATGTCTCAGGAGGGAATTGGGTTCTACACCCGTTTCTTCCTCATTCGGAAAAAAGTCAGGGTTCTTGTGCCCTATCTCAGAACTTCAGAAGCTGAACAAATACTTGAAAAAACAGTAATTTCAAATGGTCTCCCTGCAGGGCAGTTTACCCCTACTCAATGAAGACCACCAAATGACAGCTCTCAACCTTCAAGATGCATACTTCCATGTCCAGATTTACCCCAAACATCGAAAGTATTGACGATTCCAGGTAGCTGGCACCCACTACCAATTCAAGGTTCTCCTTTACGGATTAATGCCAGTCCCAAATGTGTTCCCCAAATGTATAGCCCCTGTGATTACCCCATCTGAGACAAAAAGTATTCTCATACTTGGACGATTGGTTAATAAAGGCACCAATCCCTCAACAAGCCAGAGCGGATACGAAACTAAGCCTCTCAGCATTAAAAACACTGGCTCTTACAACAAATATGCAAAGTAATCTCTCAATCCTAGGATGACACTGACTTTCCTAGGAGCAATATGAGACACCAAAACAGACAAAGCATTTGTCTCCCTGGAACAGCAGAACAAGATTCAGCAATTAGCCGAGCGGCTCCACAAAAGAAAGTCTGTTTCAGTTTGACAGTACCTTTTTGAGTAAGCTGTTACAAAAGTCTTCAGAACAAGTACAAGCATCTGAATACGTTCCTTTAAATTTGACAGTGGATACCAAACGAGAGTATGTGATAGTTTTAGCAGCCATGAATACATAGGCAATGCCTGTGGTCAGCAGTTCCTTCAGACAAGAGCAGTAATGGTCTGAGAACCAGTAATGGTGAGTCGGATCCCCGTTGGGGTACAGCTCTGCCTAATTACACCTCCCCTGGTGTTCCAGGGAGCATAGTTTCCAATTGCAGGAAAACCAGTCTCAAATTTGCCAAAGGATGGGTTGGAATGCTACCTCAAGCAATTGCCAGTAGTTACACTTTTTACAAGCATTTCTTTCACCACTTTGTATGTGTTTGATGTAACACCCTAAATGGCCAGATGTTGGTACCATGCTAACTGTGCCACTGGAACTAATCCTGACTGATGAGTCGCAATCAGGGTGAAACCGGTCTTGTGTTCCAGTTCTGGGAGTGCTTAGCCTTGTAGTTTGGGCTGTTTTTGTTAGAGCTGGGTCAAGGCTGATTAGCAGGGTTTAAACTGAGGTGGCATGGTGGGCAAAAGAACGATGGCTGAAATACTAGCTTAAGGGATTGCTAGTCGTTAGATTTATTGCAAGCATTCCTGCCATCACCTTTTGTGTGATCCATGAGACAGAAAACTTAGCCCTGCCCAACTGCTTTCTGTGGCACAGTGGAGCAAGGAACGTTCCCCATGCCTGGCACCAGTTTGCAATGACTTCTGACATACCCCTCACTCGACTACTCCCCATCCAGCACATGCAACCTCAGTCTGGTCAGAGCAGGTATTAAATGAGAGTAGATTTGTCAGCAAAATTGTAATCCCCCTTCGGATTTGGACCCAGTATTTCCAGGTACACATAGTATGTACTATTCTTTGGACAAAAACTCAGAAGAGCTTGATTTAGGTGCAGGGATATCTCAGTTCTTATTTCCAGCCACATGGTATCTCTGCCCCTAAATATGATCTGCTCATCATCTGAGTCAAAGAAGTGGGATTCTGCGGGCAGGAATATTTATGTAATTTCAGTTGCATTTATGAAATGCTAGTGCAGCATCATTCTTGGACACATATGGGCATCCCCTCTGGGGGTCTCCCCAAAGATTTTCGAATGACATTTTTTTGATAGATAAAAAGTTTTGAAAATGCGTTTAATATTGTTCAACTAGGTCACAAGTGAACCAACAGGTGATTCTGATCTTGCAGCTCATTGCTAATGCTAAGGGCTTTGTGTGTTATGCAAGCCACCTTCATTAGGATCCTAGATTCAACCCGGAGCCAGTTGAGGGTTCTGAGTGATTGGGGAATGTGGTCATATCGATGTGTGCCTGTTAAAAGTATGACTACTGCATTTATTGTTGCTTTCATTGGTGCTAGGCTGGATTTCAGTAGATCTATGAGTGTGTTATTCCCATACTCCAGTCTAGAGAGCACTAGCAATTGAACTGCCATTTTGAGATCACCTATCAGTATGAAGGGTTTTAGTTGTATTAGTAGGTGCAGAGGTAGGTAAGCAGTTTTTGTTGCCGCTTGTATATGAGCTGAAATGTTTAAATAAGTCTAGTGTGATGCCTAATGATTTTATGGAGTCAAAAATGGTTGGGGTGCAGTTTAGCGATTTGAATCGATCAATCAATCAGGCGTTTATTAAGCGCGACTACTCACCCGTAAGGGTTTAAAGGCACTGGGGGTAGGGGGTTGCAGGCTCCAGTCCATCAAGGAGGGGGTCCGTCGAAGAGCCAGGTTTTGAGGTTTCTGAGGAAGATGGGAAGTGATGCTGTCTGTCTGAGGTGGAGCGGAAGGGCGTTCCAGGTTTTGGCTGCAAGGAAGGAGAAGGAGCGGCCTCCCGATCTGGTTTTTCTGGTGTGTGGGACCACGGCGTAGGAGAGCTGGGCTGATTGTAGGGTCCTTTGGGGTGCATGGAACTTGAGTCAGCTGTTCAGGTATGCTGGTCTGTTGTCATGGAGGGCCTTGTATGCATGGGTGAGCATCTTGAAGGTGACTCTTGCATCAATGGGGAGCCAGTGCAGTGTGTGCAGGTGCTGGGAGATGTGGCAGTGTTTTGGCAGGTTGAAGACCAGTCTTGCGGCGGCGTTCTGGATGTTCTGTAGCTTGCGGGTGAGGTTTTTGTTTATTCCGGCATTGAGTGCGTTGCCGTAGTCTAGACTGCTGGTGACCAGGCCGTGAGTGGCAGTCTTTCTGTGTTCAAGAGGTATCCATTTGAAGGTCTTATGTAGGAGGGTGTGGAAGCAGGAGGACGAGACTGAGTGGATCTGGCGGTCCATTTTGAGCTCGGAGTCCAGGATGATTCTCAGGTTAAGAGACCAGAGTTGCAGTTCAGGGGATCTAAGGGGTGGAGAGAAGCGAATACATTCAGTTTTTGTTTGGTTGCGCTTTAGATGGTTGTGTGCCAACCATGACTGTGTTTTCTTCATGGATTCATCTAGTGTCTGGATATCCTCATCAGAGGATAGTTTAAGGTATAGCTGAGTATCATCAGCATACATGTGGTATGAGATTTCTGATTATTCAAGGATTTCAGTGAGTGGTTCCATGTATAAATTGAAGAGTGTTGGTGAAATTGTACATCCTTGCAGAACGCCTCTGTCAATGTCTGCTATATCAGATAGTGTGGTGCCACTTTTGACTCTGTTGTTGGTTCTGCAAGAAGGAGGCAAATCGATTAGGGACGGCTCCTGAAAAGCCCATTCTGGATTCAAGATTGTCTCTGAGGCATTTGTGGCTAACTGTTTGAATGTCACTAATATATCTTTAAGTAGTAGGAGACAGGATTTGTTTTCATTTGTGATGTTTGTATATTATCTAGGATGTTAAGAATGGCAACCTCAGTATTGTGTACAAACCTGACATCTGATAGGTGTCTGTCCAAAAGGTCAAACTTCTTGATGTGCTTGCATAGCTGATTGTGGACACATTTTTCTACCAATTTAGCTAGGAAAGGAAGACTGGATACTGGTCAGAAGTTGTTTAAGTCATTCTGGTCAGTGCCCACTTTTTTTAAGTTGGGGTGATACTTGTCCCATCTTCAGACATTCCGGGAGGGACCCTTGTTGTAGAGATGCGTTTATGGTTTTGTCCGTAAAGGAGTGACGGTTTGGTGTATCTCTTTCAGTAGGTGGGTGAGAATGGGATTGTTGAAATGTGTGATATGTTTCATGGACAGAATTGTTCTCTTAATTTCCTCCTCAGATAGAGATCTGAAGCTGCTCCAGAAGGCTCTGTTTTCACCTGGGATGGTTGGAGACTGTTGATTCTGACTTCGTGCTGTGTGCTGAGGGAGTGGGGTTGATGGATTCTCTAGGTTAGGTACTAGATTGGCTGTAGATAGAGTTGCTTATGGTTGTGATTTTTTCTTTAAGGGAAGTGGAAAAGGCTTTGCAGATGTCGGTTGAGTGGTCTGCAGTTGTGAGTTCTTCGAGTTTCCAAATTGTTGTTTTATTATGTCAAATAGCTTTTGTTGGGCCTGTTCTTCGCTTTGTCTAGTTAAGATCTGTTTGCTGATGTTTTAGCATTCCACATAGCTGTTATGTATGCAGCTCTGTCCTTTCTCAACTGTTCGAGAGAGGTGATGGTTGGGTCCTGCCCCCAAAGCCATTCTGCTATCCTTCTTTGTATTGTTACTTTTATTTGTATTTGTGTGTGTATTTGTATGTGTAATTAATAGGCTCATGTGCACCAAAACTTCTTGGCTCTAAATGGAATTATGTTTAATAATAAGGGTGAGGTATTACATCTACAGAATAACAAGGTAGTTTTATTTAAAGTTTGTCGAAGATAACAAGCATGGAGGAGGAGCTAAGCTCACAAAGAAGTGTGTTCCACTCCCTAGCTGCAAGCACAGGATAACCTTTATCCCCAAACATTTTAGTCTCATTTTGGGAATGGCTAATAAAAAGGTCAGCAAATTTGTAGGCTCCAGCTGGATTGTAATTGCTAAATTTGAAAGCTAAATAGAGGAAAACAGATCCCTGGATTACCTGGTGTATAACCCCATTGTCTTGAATTGAGCTTTCGTCCTGACAAGTAGCCAGTGTATATGTTCAAGTACAGGAGAGATGTGATCACGAAGGGAATTATGGCTGATAAAATGAGCGGCCATGATTTCAACTAACTACAGGCTCTTAAGAGTTTATCTCAGACTCATATAATCCAAGCAAGATTGCACAAAGGCTAGGACTACAGGAATTTGTAATTTATTGTCAATCAGGGGCAGCATTTTTTTCAGTAGCTACAGTTGCTAGAAACAGCTGGAGGTCACTCTGCTTTTCCAGAGTGAGGCCTAAATCAATATTGATGCCCAGGTTATTGACCTCTATTGAGGGCTCATGAGAAAAAAAACTGGTTTTGGTCAAATTGGATGGGGTAGGTTATACACACTATTATTGCTGCTCAGTAGTTCCGTTTTTAAGGATTCAATTTGAGACATTGTCGTGAGGACATGTGTCAGAGTACCCTTTTCACCTGCTGAAGCAATTTTTTAATATCTTGACTGCTGAAGTAAAAAAAAAGTCTATGTAGCATAGGCACACATGCAGAAATGAGCACCCATAGTATTCAACATTTCTGCAAGTAGGGCGAGACATATGTCAAGGATAAAGGAGGATCATATAGAGCCCTGTGGTACCCAACAAGAAGCCAATTTAGCATAAAATTTCAAAGGTGGAAACAAAATGGTCTGAATATGAAATTACTCAAATCAACTAAGTGATTGAGGGGCCGAGCATAAATTCATTACTCAAGAGTGCAAGAAGGCATGCTCGATGTTATCAAATCCCACTGATAGATTGAGTGTGTTAGAACTGGTTATTTTTGGTTGGCTAAGGCTTGCGCCAAAGCCAGGCAGAAACCACCATTCTAGTCAGGGCAAGGGAGTAATACGCCAAGATAACCCCTGCTCACCCCCTTGGTAGCACGGCACGAGCAGACAGGCTTATCCCGGAGGCAATGTGTAAAGCTTTTGCGCACGCACACAACAGCAATAACATCCTAGGCACACCACAAAAGGAACTCCACACAAGGTTATATAAAAATAACTTTTGTATTGGCAAAACAACTCAGATAGTAATCACACAATATACATTGTGCCAACTGGCATGGGCAATATTCACACAGGATTATTTACACCAGGACAGGGCCACATGGGCCACTGTCAGAATCAACACTTAGTAGAAATAGCACTTCTAAACTTAGAATAAGCGTAGCACAAAATAACAATTATAGGTCACAACCAGTAACCACTGATAACCTACTAGGCAAAGCAAACTTCTAAGCATGAGCACCTTTAGAAGTCTAAGACAAGCATAAAGGCAAAGCGGATTACGCATAACTCACATTTGGGCCTAACCGGTAAAAATACAGTGGGCAATCTCTCACTAGTCTAAACACATTAGACCCTCCCCCTAAGCATAACTCACATTTAGGGGCGTGACTCACAGTGAAGTAAACTCTCACTAACATAAACCTACATAGGTAAAATAACCTAATAATCATAGTAACATCACATTGCTCAAAAATCGCATTCGGCAATTACCATTATAAACATAGTAAAATCACATTATGCAATAATCACATTAGGGCTTTGCACCCTACCCACATTCCAGCCCCCTGGCCAACTGGCCATCCCAAGAAGGGGCTCAAATGCCCTGTGTCCAGAATGTCAGGGCGCGCTGCCACGCAGCGCCAGTCATGGGTGCGCCACCGGAGCAAACCTAAACTTTGCAGCTGCCCACTAATTGCTGCAAAGGAAAGGTTAAACCCAGTAAAGTCAGGGGACCTGGGTAGTTATACGGTGCAAGGGAAAAGGGTCCCAGACAAAGAACAAGTGATTACAATTTTGTGTACTTATTTCAAGAAGACAAATTATTAAATGCAACAGGATTTATTTCAAAATTGCATTATTACCTTTCATTGGTTAGGTTTCATCAACAATATTTCAACAAACTTTATGTATATGTGCCCACATACACAACAGGGAAGGGGGGTGAAGTGAGGGAAAGTGTCAGGGATATAGTCGGATTGGGGGAATAGTCAGAATCATTCGTGACAGGTATTCATCATAGCTTCAAAAACAATATTCATGTGGTTCCTTGAACCAAGGGCCACATTTTTATGCTCATATAGAGTCCAGAAATCAAATGATGCAGACCACCTAACTCGCCTTCAGCTGCTTCGGTCTAGCTTGAGGGTAGGAGTTGGTGAAGTTTATATGGTCTACGTTTCGACCCGAAAGATGCGTAGGATAGTAGTCCTTACAAAAGGGGTCTTCTTCAGGACAGAATGGTTGTGGGTGGGCAATCTCCTATCGCACAGGAGGAGAAAGACCGGGAAAGATTATTGGTCCTAAATTGTCGGGACTTGTAATTCGTTCCTTGCGGGTGCTTGTGTGTGCTATTGGAACACGAATCAATCTCAGGCGGCAGGGACCTTGTCGTATTTCTGCTGTAACATATGTTTCTACTTGCTTGGGATGTGCATATATTCCGTGTGTTATATAAGCCTGAATGCCGCTGTTCTCCACAGGAATGATGGGCGTTGCTAATGAATCAAAGTTGACACTGTCGCCTGTGTCAAAATGAAAGCGCAGGGGAGTCTTCGTCTGAACCTCTCTGGTTTTACTCTCGAAAAATGGATCTGAATTGCACCAATGCGTTAAATATACCAAACGAGCCCTCCTGAACCGCCGGTACAGGAGTCAATGTAGTTTCAGCACATAGATCTCGCTAACATTCGCTCGCCATGTGATGTTACTCTCTAAAACTGGCTCGGAATTGCACCAATGCGTTAAATATACCAGAGATGCCCTCCTGAATCGCCGGTGCAGGAGTCAGTGTGGTTCAACAGCGCGTCTCGCAAGCTTCCCTCGCTAATTGCTGGGCAGCTGGGACAAATCACAAGGGCCTAAACGCTGCAGCTGGCTCTAAGTGCTGCGCAGCTGTGACAGGCCAAGGTAGGGGCGAAGGAGTGCAACTCACTCCTGAGTTCATAAAGAACAGGTCCCCTGAACAGAAACAAAAGCCTAAATGGTGCAGCTGCCCACTATTTGCTGGGCAGCTGGAGACAAAACTGCGACAGGGGCTCTCACTAGCCCCTAGAACAAATCTGCGCCATCTGTTGGAGCTACGAAAAGAGTTATCAACCCGCGCTCTCCCTTGCGTGTACTCTACTACTTAATTTCTATACATAATTGGTACATTGTTTGTGTGCTGTTTGGTTGAAAGGCAGCCAGCCTTAATAAATGATCAACCTCTGGTGGATACTCCACTAGTATACCAAACGCACTACCTGGTAAAGTATTACATTTAACAACAATTAATACATTTATGACTTATCCCAGTAATCACTCAAGAAAATTGTTTTCAAAAAATATTCTTGTATTGTTATTCAAACAGTACATTGATTATGCTGATCCAAAAAAATAATGAATTTATACAAAATAATGCAAATTCAGTTGCTTCAGTGTTATTGGATAATGATTGTAAAAACGATTAAACTCAATCAATCACATACTTAAACTAGAAACTGCGAAAACAAACACATAATATAGGAACACAATTTAAAAACTGCCCAATGCATTTCGGGAGGTTCCCTTCTTCAGGGGCACTGTGAAGAAACAAAACATTATATCAATTCATTATAAAGATGTATTTCAAAGCTGTATGCTAAATAGCTTGTAAAACTAGCTAGTGATCAAACTAAACATGCAGTTCTATAAACACAACCAAGTTGACCGGACTGGTATGATAGCAGAACCTGTAGAGCTTATTATGGAGGTCAAAGAACAACGTAAAAAGTTGAAGATGAAATTAAGATAGTGTACAACGGCACCGAAAAGAACACCAAAAGTCTGTGAAGTTTACAAACCAGTACCACCACTCTAAATCAAAAATCTTTCCTGAGGTTAACAGACACGTGATTCATTTCGAGATCTAAAAACTACTAATTAGTAAAAAAACTGAAACAGTACAGGTCGAAACCCTGTTTGCAACAAAAAGTCACTTGCAAAAAAGAAGCTTAGGTAACGATGAATGTGGTATTGACGGGAAATTTGTCTTGATGGTCCTGCTGGACCCTACAACGAAATGTGGGTGATGAATAACATTTCCAGTCATTACATTATTACAATGGACGCAATTGTAACATTTGCGCATTCCGTGGTAGTATTGTTGTGTTTCAACTGTTTTAGAAGCTATGATCTCCTTTATATTTTTGCTTCGTGTATACGCGAAAAGAGGTTCCTCATCATATAGTCCGTTGAAATCCGGTTCTTGCCTCAGTAACTCCCATCTCGATTTGATGATGTGTTTGATGGCATGTGATCTCGATGAGTATTTAGACACGAATACGTGTCTGTTTGTTTTCTCTTTGGGCTTAGTGACAAGCAACATTTCTCGTAGTTTTGATTCGGTCTTACTCAAGGCTGTTGATAAGATTTCTTCTGGATAGCCTCTTTCGCTGAATTTCTTTTGCTGATGTTGTAATGCAGATTGTAAATTAGATTCATTGGATGTAATTGGTTTCACCCTTAACAACTGTGAATACGTAGGTTGTTTATTAGAGAAGGTGGATGAAAGCTTGTGTACAAGAGCAGATTGTTTCTATCTGTTGGTTTAGTGTATACTTGTGTCTCAAGCTTATTGTCTCTTTGATTTATCATTACATCTAGATAGTGAATGGTATGTTGGTTGATCTCATGAGTGAATTTGATTCGCTCATGTTTGTTATTTAATTCTCCAATCAATTGTTCCAGCAAAATTTGAGAATTCTTCCATACCAGGAAAATGTCGTCAATGAATCTGACATAAAACGCTAAATTGGTGGACCAAACTTCTTTGCTGAAAATATGAGTATCCTCAAATTGCGCCATGAATGTGTTGGCGTACGCCGGCGCTCCTGAAAAATCCATGGAGGTTCCACTCACTTGTAGGTAAAACTTGTCTTGCCATTCCAGGTAACTGTGTTGTAAACAAAATATCAACAATTCTAGAATGAAAATTTTGTTGACTGGTAATTCAGGTAATTTCAAAAGGGCCCACTCGCAGGCTTCAACACCTTCTTTCAAGGGGATAGAGGTGTAAAGAGCAGTTACATCAATTGTACACATCAACCAATTGGGGCTGTATTCCATTTGTGCTTGCTGCAGCAGATTCAGAAAGTGGGTTGTGTCTTTAACATAACTACACCAGGACTGTACAAATTTTTGTAAAAAGTGGTCAATCAGATGGCCAGCTGGGGAAAAGATGGAATCACAACCTGACACTATTGGTCGAAAAGGTGGATTGTTCAAATTCTTGTGTACTTTAGGAAGCATGTACAACCTTGGTCTTCTTGGGTATTGTACTGTGAGAAAATTGCGTAGCGTGGATGTTATCCAAGCCATATTTTCAGCTTTTTCTAGAATCTGATTGAGGATTTCAATGAAACTAGAAGTTGGGTCTTCTTCCAACGGAATATATGTTGTTGCATCATTCAGGTGTTCATCATAGAAACTCGCATCCATTACTACTAAAGCACCTCCCTTATCCACCATTTGGAAATTTATTTGTTCATCTGATTTTAATCTGCGTAGGATGTCCATTTCATCTTTTCTCAAATTTGGCTGCATACGTGGATGCAAATTCAATTTAGTTAAGTCATGACGCACCAATGACTCAAAAGTGTCAAGTATTTTATGTGACACTGGTGACATAAAGGTACTTTTCGGTTTGAATGATCTGAATTCCAAGTCATCTTCTTCTTGCATAATTGCTGGTGTATCAGAGGATGGTACCACATTAGTGAAAAGTGTTTTAACCTTAGGTTCCTTAGAAACCTGAAGACAGACACTTCCACTTCTAATTTTTTAGTGTGATAGACGGGCACAAAAGAGGTTCCTTTGTTCAATACCATTTCCTGAGATTTAGACAATGGCTTAGAGGAAATATTGATACGAGGGTTTGCCCTTGCTCCTCAGACTCCGCGCTTCCGCGTCTTTTTCCTTGGCTTCCTCTCCTTTGTTTCTTTGTCTTTGTCTTTGTCTTTGACTCCTCCTTGTTTTTTTAGGACGTCCAGCGGTCCCCCTCCTCCTTGGACCTTGTCTAAAAAAGGCTGTGCTGCAGATGTACTACCTCCGTTTTTAGATCCAGATGTTGATGATTCTTGTCCAGTAGGCAATGGCTGTCGTGATGGGTCCAAATCAGTGTCAGATACTATTGATTCCTGAGATGAGGTTGCAGGTTTTTGATAGGGACGCCGTTTGGCATACACCTCTGCCCAGGTGTACACCTCATTCAATTTATAGTCAATTGTATCTCTACGAAATTTTCGTAGTTTTCTTTCTTGAATGTCTTTACCGTAGGAATCTAATTTGCCATTAAGTTCTTCCAAAGTAAGCTTCCAAAAATCTGCGTCACAGCGCGTAGACAAGTCTGCCTTAATGATATGTATCTCTTCTTCTAGCTCTTTAATAGTTTTTGATAATTCCTCAATCAGAAGCAAGATTAAATCAAGTGAGCATTTATTTAAAACTGCTTGCCACTTTTCCATGAATCTTTTGTTATATTGGAATTTGTATAACAGAGGCTTAATGGGCAAACGCAATCCACGAGGGATTCTTTGCACCTTGTGGTACTGGATCAATGTCGACGCATGTAGCCGTTGACTCAATGCTCTTTTAGCTATGAACTCGAGTTATTTCAGTTGTTGTGGTATAGAACTGCCTTGAGCATTAAATGAAGGAGATTGTTCAATAAGCGAATAGATACCTTCAAATTGTGTATCTGTGTAAGTTCTAGTATCTGCTCTATTTTCTCTTAAATTTGAAATGCTGTCGAATGACATGTTTGGAAAGAAAAAAGATTGGGGTGCTGCAGGTCAATGTGAGTGGCAATGGAAATACGAAAAGAGTTATCAACCGGCGCTCTCCCTTGTGTGTACTCTACTACTTAATTTCTATACATAATTGGTACATTGTTTGTGTGCTGTTTGGTTGAAAGGCAGCCAGCCTTAATAAATGATCAACCTCTGGTGGATACTCCACTAGTATACCAAACGCACTACCTGGTAAAGTATTACATTTAACAACAATTAATACATTTATGACTTATCCCAGTAATCACTCAAGAAAATTGTTTTCAAAAAATATTCTTGTATTGTTATTCAACAGTACATTGATTATGCTGATCCAAAAAAATAATGAATTTACACAAACTAATGCAAATTCAGTTGCCTCAGTGTTATTGAATGATGATTGTAAAGACAATTAAACTCAATCAATCACATACTTAAACTAGAAACTGCGAAAACAAACACATAATATAGGAACACAATTTAAAAACTGCCCAATGCATTTCGGGGTGTTCCCTTCTTCAGGGGCACTGTGAAGAAACAAAACATTATATCAATTCATTATAAAGATGTATTTCAAAGCTGTATGCTTGCTAAATAGCTTGCAAAACTAGCTAGTGATCAAACTAAACATGCAGTTCTATAAATACAACCAACTTGACCGGACTGGTATGACAGCAGAACCTGTATGAGCTTATTATGGAGGTCAAAGAACAACGTAAAAAGTTGAAGATGAAATTAAGATAGTGTACAACGCCACCGAAAAGAACACCAAAAGTCTGTGAAGTTTACAAACCAGTACCACCACTCTAAATCAAACATCCTTGCTGAGGTGAACAGACACGTGATTCATTTCGAGATCTAAAAACTACCAATTAGTAAAAAAACTGAAACAGTACAGGTCGAAACCCTGTTTGCAACAAAAACTCACTTGCAAAAAAGAAGCTTAGGTAACGATGAGTGTGGTATTGACGGGAAATTTGTCTTGATGGTCCTGCTGGACCCTACAACGAAATGTGGGTGATGAATAACATTTCCAGTCATTACATTATTACAATGGACGCAATTGTAACATTTGCGCATTCCGTGGTAGTATTGTTGTGTTTCAACTGTTTTAGAAGTTATGATCTCCTTTATATTTTTGCTTCGTGTATACGCGAAAAGAGGTTCCTCATCATATAGTCCCTTGAAATCCGGTTCTTGCCTCAGTAACTCCCATCTCGATTTGATGATGTGTTTGATGGCATGTGATCTCGATGAGTATTTAGACACGAATACGTGTCTGTTTGTTTTCTCTTTGGGCTTAGTGACTAGCAACGTTTCTCGTTGTTTTGATTCGGTCTTGCTCAAGGCTGTTGATAAGATTTCTTCTGGATAGCCTCTTTCGCTGAATTTCTTTTGCTGATGTTGTAATGCAGATTGTAAATTAGATTCATTGGATGTAATTCGTTTCACCCTTAACAACTGTGAATACGGTAGGTTGTTTATTAGAGAAGGTGGATGAAAGCTTGTGTACAAGAGCAGATTGTTTCTATCTGTTGGTTTAGTGTATACTTGTGTCTCAAGCTTATTGTCTCTTTGATTGATCATTACATCTAGATAGTGAATGGTATGTTGGTTGATCTCATGAGTGAATTTGATTCGCTCATGTTTGTTATTTAATTCTCCAATCAATTGTTCCAGCAAAATTTGAGAATTCTTCCATACCAGGAAAATGTCGTCAATGAATCTGACATAAAACGCTAAATTGGTGGACCAAACTTCTTTGCTGAAAATATGAGTATCCTCAAATTGCGCCATGAATGTGTTGGCGTACGCCGGCGCTCCTGAAAAATCCATGGAGGTTCCACTCACTTGTAGGTAAAACTTGTCTTGCCATTCCAGGTAACTGTGTTGTAAACAAAATATCAACAATTCTAGAATGAAAATTTTGTTGAATGGTAATTCAGGTAATTTCAAAAGGGCCCACTCGCAGGCTTCAACACCTTCTTTCAAGGGGATAGAGGTGTAAAGAGCAGTTACATCAATTGTACACATCAACCAATTGGGGCTGTATTCCATTTGTGCTTGCTGCAGCAGATTCAGAAAGTGGGTTTTGTCTTTAACATAACTACACCAGGACTGTACACATTTTTGTAAAAAGTGGTCAATCAGTTGGCCAGCTGGGGAAAAGATGGAATCACAACCTGACACTATTGGTCGAAAAGGTGGATTGTTCAAATTCTTGTGTACTTTAGGAAGCATGTACAACCTTGGTCTTCTTGGGTATTGTACTGTGAGAAAATTGCGTAGCGTGGATGTTATCCAAGCCATATTTTCAGCTTTTTCTAGAATCTGATTGAGGATTTCAATGAAACTAGAAGTTGGGTCTTCTTCCAACGGAATATATGTTGTTGCATCATTCAGGTGTTCATCATAGAAACTCGCATCCATTACTACTAAAGCACCTCCCTTATCCGCCATTTGGAAAGGTATTTGTTCATCTGATTTTAATCTGCGTAGGATGTCCATTTCATCTTTTCTCAAATTTGGCTGCATACGTGGATGCAAATTCAATTTAGTTAAGTCATGACGCACCAATGACTCAAAAGTGTCAAGTATTTTATGTGACACTGGTGACATAAAGGTACTTTTCGGTTTGAATGATCTGAATTCCAAGTCATCTTCTTCTTGCATAATTGCTGGTGTATCAGAGGATGGTACCACATTAGTGAAAAGTGTTTTAACCTTAGGTTCCTTAGAAACCGGAAGACAGACACTTCCACTTCTAATTTTTTAGTGTGATAGACGGGCACAAAAGAGGTTCCTTTGTTCAATACCATTTCCTGAGATTTAGACAATGGCTTAGAGGAAATATTGATTACGAGGGTTTGCCCTTGCTCCTCAGACTCCGCGCTTCCGCGTCTTTTTCCTTGGCTTCCTCTCCTTTGTTTCTTTGTCTTTGTCTTTGACTCCTCCTTGTTTTTTTAGGACGTCCGGCGGTCTCCCTCCTCCTTGGAGCTTGTCTAAAAAAGGCTGTGCTGCAGATGTACTAGCTCCGTTTTTAGATCCAGATGTTGATGATTCTTGTCCAGTAGGCAATGGCTGTCGTGATGGGTCCAAATCAGTGTCAGATACTATTGATTCCTGAGATGAGGTTGCAGGTTTTTGATAGGGACGCCGTTTGGCATACACCTCTGCCCAGGTGTACACCTCATTCAATTTATAGTCAATTGTATCTCTACAAAATTTTCGTAGTTTTCTTTCTTGAATGTCTTTACTGTAGAAATCTAATTTGCCATTAAGTTCTTCCAAAGTAAGCTTCCAAAAATCTGCGTCACAGCGCGTAGACAAGTCTGCCTTAATGATATGTATCTCTTCTTCTAGCTCTTTTATAGTTTTTGATAATTCCTCAATCAGAAGCAAGATTAAATCAAGTGAGCATTTATTTAAAACTGCTTGCCACTTTTCCATGAATCTTTTGTTATATTGGAATTTGTATGACAGAGGCTTAATGGGCAAACGCAATCCACAAGAGATTCTTTGCACCTTGTGGTACTGGATCAATGTCGACGCATGTAGCCGTTGACTCAATGCTCTTTTAGCTATGAACTCGAGTTGTTTCAGTTGTTGTGGTATAGAACTGCCTTGAGCATTAAATGAAGGAGATTGTTCAATAAGCGAATAGATACCTTCAAATTGTGTATCTGTGTAAGTTCTAGTATCTGCCCTATTTTCTCTTAAATTTGAAATGCTGTCGAATGACATGTTTGGAAAGAAAAAAGATTGGGGTGCTGCAGGTCAATGTGAGTGGCAATGGAAATACGAAAAGAGTTATCAACCCGCGCTCTCCCTTGTGTGTACTCTACTACTTAATTTCTATACATAATTGGTACATTGTTTGTGTGCTGTTTGGTTGAAAGGCAGCCAGCCTTAATAAATGATCAACCTCTGGTGGATACTCCACTAGTATACCAAACGCACTACCTGGTAAAGTATTACATTTAACAACAATTAATACATTTATGACTTATCCCAGTAATCACTCAAGAAAATTGTTTTCAAAAAATATTCTTGTATTGTTATTCAAACAGTACATTGATTATGCTGATCCAAAAAAATAATGAATTTACACAAAATAATGCAAATTCAGTTGCCTCAGTGTTATTGAATGATGATTGTAAAGGCAATTAAACTCAATCAATCACATACTTAAAATAGAAACTGCGAAAACAAACACATAATATAGGAACACAATTTAAAAACTGCCCAATGCATTTCGGGGGGTTCCCTTCTTCAGGGGCACTGTGAAGAAACAAAACATTATATCAATTCATTATAAAGATGTATTTCAAAGCTGTATGCTTGCTAAATAGCTTGCAAAATTAGCTAGTGATCAAACTAAACATGCAGTTCTATAAATACAACCAAGTTGACCGGACTGGTATGACAGCAGAACCTGTATGAGCTTATTATGGAGGTCAAAGAACAACGTAAAAAGTTGAAGATGAAATTAAGATAGTGTACAACGCTACCGAAAAGAACACCAAAAGTCTGTGAAGTTTACAAACCAGTACCACCACTCTAAATCAAACATCCTTGCTGAGGTGAACAGACACGTGATTCATTTCGAAATCTAAAAACTACCAATTAGTACAAAAACTGAAACAGTACAGGTCGAAACCCTGTTTGCAACAAAAACTCACTTTCAAAAAAGAAGCTTAGGTAACGATGAATGTGGTATTGACGGGAAATTTGTCTTGATGGTCCTGCTGGACCCTACAACGAAATGTGGGTGATGAATAACATTTCCAGTCATTACATTATTACAATGGACGCAATTGTAACATTTGCGCATTCCGTGGTAGTATTGTTGTGTTTCAACTGTTTTAGAAGTTATGATCTCCTTTATATTTTTGCTTCGTGTATGCGCGAAAAGAGGTTCCTCATCATATAGTCCCTTGAAATCCGGTTCTTGCCTCAGTAACTCCCATCTCGATTTGATGATGTGTTTGATGGCATGTGATCTCGATGAGTATTTAGACACGAATACGTGTCTGTTTGTTTTCTCTTTGGGCTTAGTGACTAGCAACGTTTCTCGTTGTTTTGATTCGGTCTTGCTCAAGGCTGTTGATAAGATTTCTTCTGGATAGCCTCTTTCGCTGAATTTCTTTTGCTGATGTTGTAATGCAGATTGTAAATTAGATTCATTGGATGTAATTCGTTTCACCCTTAACAACTGTGAATACGGTAGGTTGTTTATTAGAGAAGGTGGATGAAAGCTTGTGTACAAGAGCAGATTGTTTCTATCTGTTGGTTTAGTGTATACTTGTGTCTCAAGCTTATTGTCTCTTTGATTGATCATTACATCTAGATAGTGAATGGTATGTTGGTTGATCTCATGAGTGAATTTGATTCGCTCATGTTTGTTATTTAATTCTCCAATCAATTGTTCCAGCAAAATTTGAGAATTCTTCCATACCAGGAAAATGTCGTCAATGAATCTGACATAAAACGCTAAATTGGTGGACCAAACTTCTTTGCTGAAAATATGAGTATCCTCAAATTGCGCCATGAATGTGTTGGCGTACGCCGGCGCTCCTGAAAAATCCATGGAGGTTCCACTCACTTGTAGGTAAAACTTGTCTTGCCATTCCAGGTAACTGTGTTGTAAACAAAATATCAACAATTCTAGAATGAAAATTTTGTTGACTGGTAATTCAGGTAATTTCAAAAGGGCCCACTCGCAGGCTTCAACACCTTCTTTCAAGGGGATAGAGGTGTAAAGAGCAGTTACATCAATTGTACACATCAACCAATTGGGGCTGTATTCCATTTGTGCTTGCTGCAGCAGATTCAGAAAGTGGGTTGTGTCTTTAACATAACTACACCAGGACTGTACAAATTTTTGTAAAAAGTGGTCAATCAGTTGGCCAGCTGGGGAAAAGATGGAATCACAACCTGACACTATTGGTCGAAAAGGTGGATTGTTCAAATTCTTGTGTACTTTAGGAAGCATGTACAACCTTGGTCTTCTTGGGTATTGTACTGTGAGAAAATTGCGTAGCGTGGATGTTATCCAAGCCATATTTTCAGCTTTTTCTAGAATCTGATTGAGGATTTCAATGAAACTAGAAGTTGGGTCTTCTTCCAACGGAATATATGTTGTTGCATCATTCAGGTGTTCATCATAGAAACTCGCATCCATTACTACTAAAGCACCTCCCTTATCCGCCATTTGGAAAGGTATTTGTTCATCTGATTTTAATCTGCGTAGGATGTCCATTTCATCTTTTCTCAAATTTGGCTGCATACGTGGATGCAAATTCAATTTAGTTAAGTCATGACGCACCAATGACTCAAAAGTGTCAAGTATTTTATGTGACACTGGTGACATAAAGGTACTTTTCGGTTTGAATGATCTGAATTGCAAGTCATCTTCTTCTTGCATAATTGCTGGTGTATCAGAGGATGGTACCACATTAGTGAAAAGTGTTTTAACCTTAGGTTCCTTAGAAACCGGAAGACAGACACTTCCACTTCTAATTTTTTAGTGTGATAGACGGGCACAAAAGAGGTTCCTTTGTTCAATACCATTTCCTGAGATTTAGACAATGGCTTAGAGGAAATATTGATTACGAGGGTTTGCCCTTGCTCCTCAGACTCCGCGCTTCCGCGTCTTTTTCCTTGGCTTCCTCTCCTTTGTTTCTTTGTCTTTGTCTTTGACTCCTCCTTGTTTTTTTAGGACGTCCGGCGGTCTCCCTCCTCCTTGGAGCTTGTCTAAAAAAGGCTGTGCTGCAGATGTACTAGCTCCGTTTTTAGATCCAGATGTTGATGATTCTTGTCCAGTAGGCAATGGCTGTCGTGATGGGTCCAAATCAGTGTCAGATACTATTGATTCCTGAGATGAGGTTGCAGGTTTTTGATAGGGACGCCGTTTGGCATACACCTCTGCCCAGGTGTACACCTCATTCAATTTATAGTCAATTGTATCTCTACAAAATTTTCGTAGTTTTCTTTCTTGAATGTCTTTACTGTAGAAATCTAATTTGCCATTAAGTTCTTCCAAAGTAAGCTTCCAAAAATCTGCGTCACAGCGCGTAGACAAGTCTGCCTTAATGATATGTATCTCTTCTTCTAGCTCTTTTATAGTTTTTGATAATTCCTCAATCAGAAGCAAGATTAAATCAAGTGAGCATTTATTTAAAACTGCTTGCCACTTTTCCATGAATCTTTTGTTATATTGGAATTTGTATGACAGAGGCTTAATGGGCAAACGCAATCCACGAGAGATTCTTTGCACCTTGTGGTACTGGATCAATGTCGACGCATGTAGCCGTTGACTCAATGCTCTTTTAGCTATGAACTCGAGTTGTTTCAGTTGTTGTGGTATAGAACTGCCTTGAGCATTAAATGAAGGAGATTGTTCAATAAGCGAATAGATACCTTCAAATTGTGTATCTGTGTAAGTTCTAGTATCTGCTCTATTTTCTCTTAAATTTGAAATGCTGTCGAATGACATGTTTGGAAAGAAAAAAGATTGGGGTGCTGCAGGTCAATGTGAGTGGCAATGGAAATACGAAAAGAGTTATCAACCCGCGCTCTCCCTTGTGTGTACTCTACTACTTAATTTCTATACATAATTGGTACATTGTTTGTGTGCTGTTTGGTTGAAAGGCAGCCAGCCTTAATAAATGATCAACCTCTGGTGGATACTCCACTAGTATACCAAACGCACTACCTGGTAAAGTATTACATTTAACAACAATTAATACATTTATGACTTATCCCAGTAATCACTCAAGAAAATTGTTTTCAAAAAATATTCTTGTATTGTTATTCAAACAGTACATTGATTATGCTGATCCAAAAAAATAATGAATTTACACAAAATAATGCAAATTCAGTTGCCTCAGTGTTATTGAATGATGATTGTAAAGGCAATTAAACTCAATCAATCACATACTTAAAATAGAAACTGCGAAAACAAACACATAATATAGGAACACAATTTAAAAACTGCTCAATGCATTTCGGGGGGTTCCCTTCTTCAGGGGCACTGTGAAGAAACAAAACATTATATCAATTCATTATAAAGATGTATTTCAAAGCTGTATGCTTGCTAAATAGCTTGCAAAATTAGCTAGTGATCAAACTAAACATGCAGTTCTATAAATACAACCAAGTTGACCGGACTGGTATGACAGCAGAACCTGTATGAGCTTATTATGGAGGTCAAAGAACAACGTAAAAAGTTGAAGATGAAATTAAGATAGTGTACAACGCTACCGAAAAGAACACCAAAAGTCTGTGAAGTTTACAAACCAGTACCACCACTCTAAATCAAACATCCTTGCTGAGGTGAACAGACACGTGATTCATTTCGAAATCTAAAAACTACCAATTAGTACAAAAACTGAAACAGTACAGGTCGAAACCCTGTTTGCAACAAAAACTCACTTGCAAAAAAGAAGCTTAGGTAACGATGAATGTGGTATTGACGGGAAATTTGTCTTGATGGTCCTGCTGGACCCTACAACGAAATGTGGGTGATGAATAACATTTCCAGTCATTACATTATTACAATGGACGCAATTGTAACATTTGCGCATTCCGTGGTAGTATTGTTGTGTTTCAACTGTTTTAGAAGTTATGATCTCCTTTATATTTTTGCTTCGTGTATGCGCGAAAAGAGGTTCCTCATCATATAGTCCCTTGAAATCCGGTTCTTGCCTCAGGAACTCCCATCTCGATTTGATGATGTGTTTGATGGCATGTGATCTCGATGAGTATTTAGACACGAATACGTGTCTGTTTGTTTTCTCTTTGGGCTTAGTGACTAGCAACGTTTCTCGTTGTTTTGATTCGGTCTTGCTCAAGGCTGTTGATAAGATTTCTTCTGGATAGCCTCTTTCGCTGAATTTCTTTTTCTGATGTTGTAATGCAGATTGTAAATTAGATTCATTGGATGTAATTTGTTTCACCCTTAACAACTGTGAATACGGTAGGTTGTTTATTAGAGAAGGTGGATGAAAGCTTGTGTACAAGAGCAGATTGTTTCTATCTGTTGGTTTAGTGTATACTTGTGTCTCAAGCTTATTGTCTCTTTGATTGATCATTACATCTAGATAGTGAATGGTATGTTGGTTGATCTCATGAGTGAATTTGATTCGCTCATGTTTGTTATTTAATTCTCCAATCAATTGTTCCAGCAAAATTTGAGAATTCTTCCATACCAGGAAAATGTCGTCAATGAATCTGACATAAAACGCTAAATTGGTGGACCAAACTTCTTTGCTGAAAATATGAGTATCCTCAAATTGCGCCATGAATGTGTTGGCGTACGCCGGCGCTCCTGAAAAATCCATGGAGGTTCCACTCACTTGTAGGTAAAACTTGTCTTGCCATTCCAGGTAACTGTGTTGTAAACAAAATATCAACAATTCTAGAATGAAAATTTTGTTGACTGGTAATTCAGGTAATTTCAAAAGGGCCCACTCGCAGGCTTCAACACCTTCTTTCAAGGGGATAGAGGTGTAAAGAGCAGTTACATCAATTGTACACATCAACCAATTGGGGCTGTATTCCATTTGTGCTTGCTGCAGCAGATTCAGAAAGTGGGTTGTGTCTTTAACATAACTACACCAGGACTGTACAAATTTTTGTAAAAAGTGGTCAATCAGTTGGCCAGCTGGGGAAAAGATAGAATCACAACCTGACACTATTGGTCGAAAAGGCGGATTGTTCAAATTCTTGTGTACTTTAGGAAGCATGTACAACCTTGGTCTTCTTGGGTATTGTACTGTGAGAAAATTGCGTAGCGTGGATGTTATCCAAGCCATATTTTCAGCTTTTTCTAGAATCTGATTGAGGATTTCAATGAAACTAGAAGTTGGGTCTTCTTCCAACGGAATATATGTTGTTGCATCATTCAGGTGTTCATCATAGAAACTCGCATCCATTACTACTAAAGCACCTCCCTTATCCGCCATTTGGAAAGGTATTTGTTCATCTGATTTTAATCTGCGTAGGATGTCCATTTCATCTTTTCTCAAATTTGGCTGCATACGTGGATGCAAATTCAATTTAGTTAAGTCATGACGCACCAATGACTCAAAAGTGTCAAGTATTTTATGTGACACTGGTGACATAAAGGTACTTTTCGGTTTGAATGATCTGAATTCCAAGTCATCTTCTTCTTGCATAATTGCTGGTGTATCAGAGGATGGTACCACATTAGTGAAAAGTGTTTTAACCTTAGGTTCCTTAGAAACCGGAAGACAGACACTTCCACTTCTAATTTTTTAGTGTGATAGACGGGCACAAAAGAGGTTCCTTTGTTCAATACCATTTCCTGAGATTTAGACAATGGCTTAGAGGAAATATTGATTACGAGGGTTTGCCCTTGCTCCTCAGACTCCGCGCTTCCGCGTCTTTTTCCTTGGCTTCCTCTCCTTTGTTTCTTTGTCTTTGTCTTTGACTCCTCCTTGTTTTTTTAGGACGTCCGGCGGTCTCCCTCCTCCTTGGACCTTGTCTAAAAAAGGCTGTGCTGCAGATGTACTAGCTCCGTTTTTAGATCCAGATGTTGATGATTCTTGTCCAGTAGGCAATGGCTGTCGTGATGGGTCCAAATCAGTGTCAGATACTATTGATTCCTGAGATGAGGTTGCAGGTTTTTGATAGGGACGCCGTTTGGCATACACCTCTGCCCAGGTGTACACCTCATTCAATTTATAGTCAATTGTATCTCTACGAAATGTTCGTAGTTTTCTTTCTTGAATGTCTTTACCGTAGGAATCTAATTTGCCATTAAGTTCTTCCAAAGTAAGCTTCCAAAAATCTGCGTCACAGCGCGTTGACAAGTCTGCCTTAATGATATGTATCTCTTCTTCTAGCTCTTTAATAGTTTTTGATAATTCCTCAATCAGAAGCAAGATTAAATCAAGTGAGCATTTATTTAAAACTGCTTGCCACTTTTCCATGAATCTTTTGTTATATTGGAATTTGTATAACAGAGGCTTAATGGGCAAACGCAATCCACGAGGGATTCTTTGCACCTTGTGGTACTGGATCAATGTCGACGCATGTAGCCGTTGACTCAATGCTCTTTTAGCTATGAACTCGAGTTGTTTCAGTTGTTGTGGTATAGAACTGCGTTGAGCATTAAATGAAGGAGATTGTTCAATAAGCGAATAGATACCTTCAAATTGTGTATCTGTGTAAGTTCTAGTATCTGCTCTATTTTCTCTTAAATTTGAAATGCTGTCGAATGACATGTTTGGAAAGAAAAAAGATTGGGGTGCTGCAGGTCAATGTGAGTGGCAATGGAAATACGAAAAGAGTTATCAACCCGCGCTCTCCCTTGTGTGTACTCTACTACTTAATTTCTATACATAATTGGTACATTGTTTGTGTGCTGTTTGGTTGAAAGGCAGCCAGCCTTAATAAATGATCAACCTCTGGTGGATACTCCACTAGTATACCAAACGCACTACCTGGTAAAGTATTACATTTAACAACAATTAATACATTTATGACTTATCCCAGCAATCACTCAAGAAAATTGTTTTCAAAAAATATTCTTGTATTGTTATTCAAACAGTACATTGATTATGCTGATCCAAAAAAATAATGAATTTACACAAAATAATGCAAATTCAGTTGCCTCAGTGTTATTGAATGATGATTGTAAAGACAATTAAACTCAATCAATCACATACTTAAACTAGAAACTGCGAAAACAAACACATAATATAGGAACACAAGTTAAAAACTGCCCAATGCATTTCGGGGGGTTCCCTTCTTCAGGGGCACTGTGAAGAAACAAAACATTATATCAATTCATTATAAAGATGTATTTCAAAGCTGTATGCTTGCTAAATAGCTTGCAAAACTAGCTAGTGATCAAACTAAACATGCAGTTCTATAAATACAACCAAGTTGACAGGACTGGTATGACAGCAGAACCTGTATGAGCTTATTATGGAGGTCGAAGAACAACGTAAAAAGTTGAAGATGAAATTAAGATAGTGTACAACGCCACCGAAAAGAACACCAAAAGTCTGTGAAGTTTACAAACCAGTACCACCACTCTAAATCAAACATCCTTGCTGAGGTGAACAGACACGTGATTCATTTCGAGATCTAAAAACTACCAATTAGTAAAAAAACTGAAACAGTACAGGTCGAAACCCTGTTTGCAACAAAAACTCACTTGCAAAAAAGAAGCTTAGGTAACGATGAATGTGGTATTGACGGGAAATTTGTCTTGATGGTCCTGCTGGACCCTACAACGAAATGTGGGTGATGAATAACATTTCCAGTCATTACATTATTACAATGGACGCAATTGTAACATTTGCGCATTCCGTGGTAGTATTGTTGTGTTTCAACTGTTTTAGAAGTTATGATCTCCTTTATATTTTTGCTTCGTGTATACGCGAAAAGAGGTTCCTCATCATATAGTCCCTTGAAATCCGGTTCTTGCCTCAGTAACTCCCATCTCGATTTGATGATGTGTTTGATGGCATGTGATCTCGATGAGTATTTAGACACGAATACGTGTCTGTTTGTTTTCTCTTTGGGCTTAGTGACTAGCAACGTTTCTCGTTGTTTTGATTCGGTCTTGCTCAAGGCTGTTGATAAGATTTCTTCTGGATAGCCTCTTCGCTGAATTTCTTTTGCTGATGTTGTAATGCAGATTGTAAATTAGATTCATTGGATGTAATTCGTTTCACCCTTAACAACTGTGAATACGGTAGGTTGTTTATTAGAGAAGGTGGATGAAAGCTTGTGTACAAGAGCAGATTGTTTCTATCTGTTGGTTTAGTGTATACTTGTGTCTCAAGCTTATTGTCTCTTTGATTGATCATTACATCTAGATAGTGAATGGTATGTTGGTTGATCTCATGAGTGAATTTGATTCGCTCATGTTTGTTATTTAATTCTCCAATCAATTGTTCCAGCAAAATTTGAGAATTTTTCCATACCAGGAAAATGTCGTCAATGAATCTGACATAAAACGCTAAATTGGTGGACTAAACTTCTTTGCTGAAAATATGAGTATCCTCAAATTGCGCCATGAATGTGTTGGCGTACGCCGGCGCTCCTGAAAAACCCATGGAGGTTCCACTCACTTGTAGGTAAAACTTGTCTTGCCATTCCAGGTAACTGTGTTGTAAACAAAATATCAACAATTCTAGAATGAAAATTTTGTTGACCGGTAATTCAGGTAATTTCAAAAGGGCCCACTCGCAGGCTTCAACACCTTCTTTCAAGGGGATAGAGGTGTAAAGAGCAGTTACATCAATTGTACACATCAACCAATTAGGGCTGTATTCCATTTGTGCTTGCTTCAGCAGATTCAGAAAGTGGGTTTTGTCTTTAACATAACTACACCAGGACTGTACAAATTTTTGTAAAAAGTGGTCAATCAGTTGGCCAGCTGGGGAAAAGATGGAATCACAACCTGACGCTATCGGTCGAAAAGGTGGATTGTTCAAATTCTTGTGTACTTTAGGAAGCATGTACAACCTGTCGAATGACGTCTTTACAATCATCGTCCAATAACACTGAAGTAACTGAATTTGCATTATTTTGTATAAATTCATTATTTTTTTGGATCAGCCTAATCAATGTACTGTTTGAATAACAATACAAGAATATTTTTTGAAAACAATTTTCCTAAGTGATTACTGGGATATGTCATGAATGTATTAATTGTTGTTAAATTTAATACTTTACCAGGTAGTGCGTTTGGTATACTAGTGGAGTATCCACCAGAGGTTGACTATCTGTTGGAGCCCCACAGGCTCTGAACAATTAATGGGCCAAACGTTAGAGCCACCAAGGCTCTGAGATCAGCTGTGCCAATTGGAGCACTCTGGCCCCTGAAATAACCATGCCCCCAAACACTGGAGCCCCGCAGGCTCTGTAAATAACTGGGGGCCTGACACTGCTCCTGGGCCACTCGGGCCCTCTAATTAACAAAACTACCCACTCGTTGGAGCGCGCTGGCTCTGTAGGAGATCACGGGCCTCCACGGGGCCCTTTAAATCAATATTGTGTCTCCATAGCCACCTAGGCTCTAAGTCTAATCTGGTGGGGGCATCTTGGGGAGCCCTCTAGGCTTGGAATTAACTGTGCATTAGAGCACTCGGCTCAGTAGAAATGTTGGGGCGGCCCACTGCCATCCGGGGCCGCCTCACCTATGCCCTCGTCATTGTGCCTCTCTCCGGCACCAACAGCAGACCCCATGGAGCCCCCCAGCCCTTTTTACTCACCGGGCAGCTCCTTCAGGCGGCGGCGTGCGCAGGGCTCTACCTCTTCACAGGAGATCCCCGCCTTCCTCTTTACCCGGACCCTTCCTCGGGACCCGAGACAACCCGGCCATGCTCCGGGAGGAGGGGTGGCCTCCCGTTCTCCCTCATCGGGCATCTCGCGCTGCCCGATCCTATCGCGGCTTACTGGACGAGCCCCCTTTGATGCGGCAGCTCTTCCGGCGCTGTCCAATCACAGCGTGGCCTCACGGGACGAGCCTCCCGCAGCCACACATCAGGAACTACCATGGTCACACATATTCTCCATGCATTCCTATGGGAGGGCAGGTCACTCTCACCACACACACAGAGAGCGCACACACTTTACACTGAACCACAGTGAAAAAGTGCGCAGAGACCTAATATCACCAATACCAGGTTACAGAAATAGGCTAGGAAAAAGCAAAAGGTTTCGGGGTGAACCTCCCAAAAAGGGCCAGGTCCAACTGAGTGCAACTAGTGCATCCATTCCGCCTTCATCCACATTGATTTAAAGTAATCTAATACTAATGTTATGACTAACTCATTGCTGTGGCCTGCTCTGAAGCAGGAGTGCAAAGGATGGTGAAGACTATTGGATTCACTGAATGCTTGAAATCGATTGAACACTGTTTTTTCAAGAACATTTTCAAGAAATTGTTGAAGGGAAGTGGGGCGACCATTGTAACAATATGTGGAGGAAAGCGTTTTTTTTTAGAACTAGTTTTATCATGGTTGCCTTCCGGTATTCTGTTACCATGCCCTGACTGAGCAGAAGATTAGGAGCCTAATTATGACTACAGCATTCCGATGGACTACCAGAACCAAAGGTGACGGTGAGAGCCCCTCCGCACCAGCGGTCCGACTGTCCTTTTATAAGTTGGGCGGTTGGTCCTCCATGGGACTGCAGCAACCGCGAGGAATGAGAGATCGCTGGTGGTGTTGTGGCGGTCTGGAGGCCGCAATATGCTTGGCGGTGATGCTGCGGCAGGGCCAAGCATATTATGTTACCTCTCTACAACTATTTTCATGGCAGTGAGCCCTCCATGAAAACTGTGGCAGAAAGGATACAAAGGGGGGTCTAGAGGACCACAGACCCTACGGCAGTCTCAGGCTGCAAAAGCAAACGCACACAGCATCACTGAGACAGGGATGGAAACTTTGATGGTCCTGAGTTTTCACAACAGGAGGACAGCTCTTTAGGTCATTGGAGACTTGTTCCTTCAGGACACAGTACACAGAAAAGTCCTCTTGGCAAGAGCGTGGGGCCACAGCACATAGCAAAGTCCCTTGTCTTCTCCTTAGTTGAATCAGCAAACTGCAGGTCAGGCCCAGGGCAAACAGCAAGGGCAGTACTTCTCCTCAGTCTCTTCAGCTGATCTTCTTTGGCAGAGATTCCTCTTGATCACAAAGTAGTCTAATTTTCAGGGGGTTCAGCTCTTACTTTTATACCGTAAACATCTTTATTCTCTATGTGTTATGGGTCCTGGACCCAGTTCAAACCAGTTCTGGGTGCACTCTGCCAGTGCAAAACTTCTTCCTTTGCGAATGTGGGCCAGCATCTGCAGATGCTGGCCCACATTCACAAAGGAGGTGGAGCCAGCCTTGTGGAAGGCAGGCACATCCCTATTCAGGCCTAGGTGCTACTCCTCCCACCACTCTAAATGCAGATAGGTCTATTCAGCCTAGTGCTGACTCACCCAGATTCCTGGAGACACCCCAGCCCCTGTCACTCTCAAGCCAGACTGTCAATCCATAAACAGGCAGAGGCACACAGAAAGGTTGAACAAGAAAATAGCCACTTTTTAAAAGTGCTATTTTCTTTTTTTTTAAATTATTTCTGTAATTTTTTATTGTAGAAAAATATATATTTACATGGAGCATAACATATACATGGGTGGAGGAAGAGGAGAAGAGGAAAAAGAGAAAAAGGTGGAGAAAAGAAGAAGAAAAAGAAAAAAGCCCGGGGGGGCCCAGGGTCGGGGGTCAGCTTTGCTTTCAGCTTCCAGTATTATTGGAGTTAGTCCGATTGTTGGTCGTTTGAGCTCGACTTTGTCTTTTGGGTCCTCCGTCCCCTTGTCTTGCATTGGTTGGCATCCTTGGTCCCACACCCCGGCCATATGCAGGAGAGAATAGAGAGAGAAATAGAGAGAGGAGCATCACAGGTTCCATTCCTGGTGTGTGCACAGTCCGAAAAAGGCAAGGTAGTCTGTGGCTATTGGCTTTGGTGTCTAGCTTCACTGCCTATGGGGGTTTGTGCGACGATAGGTAATTGTCTAGGGACTCCCACATATTTGACTGCCTGTGTGTTTTGGGTGAGTGTGTCGCTGTGATGGTAAATGTAAATGTAAATGTACAGGAATTTATATAGCGCAAATCACCAAGCGGTTTCTAAGCGCTTGCTTAGGGAACCCGTCCTGGTATTCCCCTGTGAGATAACCCCGGCAGGGTATCCGCAAGGTGAAAGCCAGGCATCCCACCGCGAGGCGCCGTTGTGGAGATTAAGCAAGCTATTGCCCAGAGTCGCAGAGTGTGAACCCGTGAATCGAGTAGGCACCGGAGCGAGAATTGTCGAGTCCATGGACACTTTAGGACTCAAGACCCCGCCGAGCCGGGAATTGAACCCTGGTCCCGGGCTGACCTCTGCTTCCAGGTCTGCCTCCTCTAACCAGTGAGACACACTTCTCCACTAAGTGTCCGCACCTCGTAGGAAAGTGACCCAGTTGAGCCATGCTTTGGGCGTGGCTTTCCCTGTGTCTTTCCAATTGTTCAGAACTGTTTTGACTGCCGCTGTCAGTAGTAGGTCGATGAGGTCGCGGTCTTCTTTAGTTGCTATTGAGGGGGATGTGAAACCCAGTGCCAGGCTATTGAAGTCTAGTTGCATGGTATCCCCTGTGATGTCGTTTATTAGTGTTTCAATTATGTTCCAGAATTTTCTAACAGTGGAAGAGTAGGTGTGCAAGGTCTCCCTTTTTCTTGTTGCAATTCCAGCAGGAATCGCTGTCACGGATTCCCATGGATGCTAGGCGGGCGGGGGTCCAGTATGCTTTATGTATGAGCCAGAATTTAGTCTGGTTTAGGTGCTGTAACCTTTTTCCTCGATGTTGATCTCCATAGCTCAGACCTCTCCTCCTCACTTAGCACCCTACCCACTAATGTGCCCCAATAAGTCGTGATTTTATCGTTGAGTTTGGTGGATTTTGGGCAGAGGGCCTTGTAGAGGTGTGCGACTTGGTGTCCTAGTGCATTAAGGTTAGTGGCGTATTGTATGAGTGATGGTGTTAGTCCGTTCAGGTTTGCCTTCCTTATTGCTACCTTGATCTTCAGGAAGTTGTACAGTTCTATGCTCTCTAGGTTGTGTTCTTCCTTAAGTGTGTCGAAGGTTAAGTTTGTGCCCTGTTTCTGTAGGTTGCTGGCAGTGGAGATGCTGTGCCTGTACCATGAGTGCATGTTCAGAGTCTTATCCCTGTATTTTATTGTAGGTTTGTGCCAAATGGACTCAAACTGGGTTTTCTTTATGCTTGTCCCCATTAGTTTGTCAACACTTAGGAGCGCTGTCTTTGTGTTTCTTAGGACGGGGTTGTCTTTGATTGCTGGGTGTCGGGTAGCGGTGAGAAGGGCGATGGGGTTCATACCTTTCAGTAGTCCTCGCTCAAGTGTTAGCCACGCCGGGGTATATTCCGGTCTCTGGGTGAGCCAGTACAGCCCCTGTCTGGCTATGCACGCTTTTTGGAATGTTTTGAAGTTTGTTATGTTTAGGCCGCCTAGGTCTTTCGTCAGTCTGAGCAAATGTAGGCTTATTCTGGGCTTTTTCCCCTCCACAGAAAGGTATTCAGCATTTTGTCTAGTCTCTTATGGAAGTCTTCTGTGTTTATCAGTGGCAGCATGTTCAGCATGTAATTCACCATTGGCTTGAGCATCATTTTAATCGCTTCCACTCTCCCCCACCACTTTGTGAATTTGGGAGACCATCCTTCTACTCTTTCCCTTATTTTGTGTAGTATGGCTTGTTCATTGTGTTCTAGTGTGGATCTCAGGTCCATCTCAAAGAGGAGGCCCAAGTATTTGATAGGTTTCTGTTGCCATGTCAGGCCGGACGAGCCTAAAACCGTCTTAGTGGTATGGACGTTCAGAGGTTTGCACTCGGATTTATCCCTGTTTAATTTGTGTCCCAAGACCTGGGCATATTGTTCTATCGTTACCATCAGTGCTTTGATTGATTTCTCTGGGTCTTCGGTGATTATTAGCACGTCGTCTGCATATGCCGCTAGCTTAAAAGTTTCTCCCTCTATTGGTATTCCTGCTATGTCTGTGTTAGTTCTGATCATGTTTAGGAGTGGTTCTATCGCCAGCAGGAACAGGGCTGGTAAGAGCGGGCACCCTTGTCTGGTCCCCCGTCCTAGATGGAGTAGTTCTGATGTCCCTCCGTTTACTACCACTCGTGCTTTGGGGTCGTTGTAGAGGGCCAATACCATCTTCCTATAGTTGGGTCCGAGTCCGAATTTTATCATGCACTGGTCAAGGAATGGCCTGGACACTCTGTCAAACGCTTTCTCAGTGTCTAGGGCTTTCATGACCACTGCATTGCTGCTCTTGGAGGAGTGGTTTATTATGTGGCATAGCAGCCTTGTGTTGTCGTGGGACATACGGTTTTTAAGGTATCCTACTTGTGAGCAGTGTGAGTTTTGGTAGGTGTGCGTTGAGTCTGGTTGCTAGTATTTTGGCGTAGATTTTACAGTCTACGTTTATAAGTGAGATTGGTCTAAAGTTCTTTGCCTGATTTGTGTCCTTGCCTTCCTTTTGTATTACTATTATGTTGGCTTCCGCCATTGACGGTGTCATGTGTCCATTCTGGACACACTTCGTGAAGACTTCCTTCATTGTGGGCCTGAGAATGTGCAGGTACTGCTTGTAGAAGCTGGCCGTGAAGCCGTCTGGCCCTGGTGCTTTGTTGTCTTTGAGACTCGCTTAAAAGTACTATTTTCAAACACAGAATTTTAAAAACATCTTTACTTAAATATGTGTCATCAGATTCGGAGTTCAGGGATACCAGATTCCAATTTTCTATCTTACTCCCATTGGAAGATATGCAGATAAACATGTTACACAGCATTCCACATTCCTCTTTTCAGCGCTACTCATGTGGGTGGCACAATCAGTGCTGCAAGCCCACTAGTAGCATTTGAATTACTGGCCCTGTCACACTTAGTGCACTTTACTAGGGACGTACTGGTAAAACAAATATCCCAATTATGGATAACCTATCACAATAACAATTTACACAGAGAGCATATGCACTTTAGCACTGATTAGCACTGGTAAAGTGCCCAGAGTCCTATAGCCAACAAGCACAGGTCAGGAAAAACAAGGGAGGAAGAAGCAAAAAAAAAAAAAAAAGTTTGGGGATAACCCTGCAAAAAGGGCCATTTCCAACAGAGTGTGACCAGCATTGTGTGTGGAATGCTTAATCAGCAGTTCCAATGATGCACCGGCCATCATCTTAACAATAGAGGCTGTGTTATAGTCATCTAGATCTTCTAGATGGAGGTTAAAATCACCAAGAAATCCTCTGGTTCGATACTTGATTCTATGATAGGGCTAATAATATCTGCAAATCTATTTTTTGCACCTGGAGGCCTGTACAGTAACGCACCTCTAAATGTGTAGTTATCACTTAAAGTTATTCTAAAGGATAGTAATTCGCAGCCAGTGCAGCTTCCTATGGGAAAACCTTTATTGGCAGAGTATCTTTGCGGATGATCGCTAGACCTCCTCCTCATTTATTTTGTTTGTCGTTTCTAATTATTGTAAATCCTGATTTAATAGCTAGAGCAAGATTGAAATCGGAGGTACTATCCGCCAGGTTTCTATCACTAAAGCCATGTCAATTTTGTATGCTGTCACCAGTTCGGCAAATTCTCACTTGTGTTTCACAAGAGACCTTGTGTTGATGAGTAAGCCTAAGACTGTTTTGGGTGCCAGTAATTGTTGGCAATGGACTTGTTGCAAAATTGTGCAAGCTCTTACTTTCTGAAATGAATTTTTTGGGGAGCAGTGCACGCATGAATTGGGCTCCTTAAATAGATTGAGCTGTGGACAAGCTGGAGTTTTAGTAGGCCTGCTAGGACTCAGAAGAACACTTTTTGAATAGGTCACTCTGAGTCCCCCATTTGAAATGGATTGGGCAGGGGTTAAAGCCCTGGGACCGGTCCAGGCGCGGACAGTTGCAGACCAGCTTGCCTTTGGCGCGGCTTTGGCGCGCCGGCGGCGCACCCACTGTGCGTGTCTGATGCACGTCTGCTCCGGCATCCTGCTTATGTGGAGATTAACCGCAGGAAACTGGTGCGCAGATACCAGCTAAACCCTTTTGACCCGGAAATTCAGTCCCAGGTTTTTCAGGTTCACTGAGCCCTCCACGCAATCAGCACCAGCCGTGGTGGAACGAGGCTTTGAACCGGAAGACAGCTGTGGTCTGAGTGAGTATTAAACTAATTTTAATCTACAACTAACAATCCAATGCCTCTGGATTTTTAAAAAGAGTAAAAGCAATGCAAGTTAAAAAGCTCCGGGCGGTAAAGATATTTAAAAAGCACAAAATTGAAAGATATATGCCTTATAGCGTTGATGCCAGTAATAGTCAGAGTGCCAGGAATAATCAGAATGTGTTTCAAACAAAAAAATGCGGCAAACCTACAGTTGGTACCGCAGTATGTATCTGAAGAAGTGAAGATGGCAGTAGGGTGATGATCCCTACAATGAGTAGATTCCTGATTGAGCAATATGAGGTTATAACCATCTAGTTATTTATAAGGTTCTGTGTGCTAGTGTCAGAGAATTCCAGTAAGAAGTGAACATTCCCTAATACTATGGTGCAACTGATTTCCATGACAGAATGGCCTCTTCCATCTCATAAAGGGAACAGCATCTTGTGAGGGTCAGTAGACCAAAAGCAAATTAAGCTAGTTCGAGAACACCAGGCCCTATTTTACCGACTTGTAATTCCAGCAGGTAAAATCGCATGAGGCTCTAGCTGCAACAGCAAGCAAGGCTCAGCCCCCCCCACCCAAATCCCTGAAAAAGGGCCTTATTAGGATGGCAGTCGAACCGCCACCAGCAGGCTGTCATTGGTGGTGCTACTGACATCCAGTAGTACGGTCTGACTGCTGCACTATGATGCAGTTGTTTGGACCGCACGGTCAGAGGGATCAACCAACGCTTCTGACAGATTGTAATCCCTACAGTAGAGGCGGTGCCTGCACCGGCAGGGCCATAGGGATTATAAACCTAATCTCTCCGAGCACTCTCACTATACATGAAATTAAGTTATATCAATATGTTTTATAATGCATCTCAATTGGCATTTGTCACTCTCCCAATATCTTTGATCAAAAGTCCAAAATCCCCAGTTTAAAGTTCATCCGTTTTTATTTTCGTATTCTTCCAAATAACATGAATGCTCGCGCTCCCGTTCCGAACGCACTAGTGAAGATATACACTACCCGTGGAACAGAAATAGCGATCTGTGGATAAAGGATCTGGTCGTAAACTAAACGGGAGCGCGAGCGTTAAGGGTGAGTGGACTGAAACTTTGGATAATTTATATATATATGGATATGGGTTCAGAATAGTGAGATATGCATATTCTTTGGTTTTAGTAATTTGCAAGTGGAGAAAATACACGGAGCAAGAGAATAACGAAGTGGATAATATTTACTCTGTCTTGGGATCGGAGACATAGAGATTTAAAGATGGATTGAGTATGAGGAGATGATTACAAGAGAGTGAATCATCAGGATAATATAGCCCTGAGGAAGTCTAAAGTGTCTTATAACTACACGACGAAACACGTGTTGGCTGCTGTGGCTGCTCTATCGAGAATTCATGTTATTTGGAAGAATACGAAAATAAAAACGGATGAACTTTAAACTGGGGATTTTGGACTTTTGATCAAAGATATTGGGAGAGTGACAAATGCCAATTGAGATGCATTATAAAACATATTGATATAACTTAATTTCATGTATAGTGAGAGTGCTCGGAGAGATTAGGTTTGTTGTTTGGTTTCGCCTAGGTGAAACATTGTGGGTGTTGGATCCGCATCCCTTTTCCTGGAAGCCCCACTTCCGACTGAGACTATATACATTACCCTTGATACAGTTATTGTGAGTGCCCATTTGTCTGTAGGTATCCAATCAGTTGACAGCCATAGGGATTATGTTGTCCCTTTCCGACCGCTATGGAAAGGCTGTCAGAAAGGGACTTCAGGGGTCCCTAGGAGGGCCCCCATCCCTGCACTGCCCCCACAAACATCCATACCCGATGTTTTAGGCGCCATATTGTGCCTGGCATACGGTGCATGGATATTTAAAAACATCCCTTTTTCCATAGTGGCTTGTGCTGTGGCTCTTTTCAGGCTGCGGCACAAGCCGAAATGGAAAATGCCGTGGTTCTGACGGAAGTTACATCATAATTTAGTGGGTGGGACCGCTGACTACTAGTCGGTTAGTCACCATTATCGTAATCGGACCCCAAGTTTCTTTTTTTCCATGAAAAGAAACCATGGCTCCCATTTGACACCTGCTGAGAGCACATGCTAACTGGGAGCGTTGAATCCTGCAGAATAGGCCATCAGGCGTGGAATACCGCCGGGTAACTCCAAGTCTGCAGTTATTTCTGATTCCCATGGGGTTTCACTCATAAAAGAAGGATGCCAGCCGGTAACTCAAATTCTAGCCTCGCTCTGTGAATCTACACATGGATTTCAGCAGAACTCTTAATCAAGGCCATAAACTGCGCACAAAAAAGAAGTGTTTCCTGAAGTGTCTCGTAAATGATGATGCTGTCAGCACAGGACTGTGTGTCCCAGACCTATAAGGGCAGTTTTATGGATTTTCTAAAGGTTGATACCTTATTCCCTAATGGGAACGTGTCATTTTCTGTTGTTTACTTTGATGACAAGTGCGTTTCTTGTGTCATTCTTCTGATAGTGTGCATTGCAAACACGTGAATGTTCTGTTTCTCATAGAAATAAAGCAAACACACCTGGGCGTGTCTTCCAGCCGCGTCACGATGACACTGACCTGCGGAAACGACGACTGTCGAAGTTTTTGGGACACTTCAGCAACATGGTATCAAAATTCCTGCTGTGCGAACAGATGCTCCCCATATCTATTATACCAAGAATGTGCCATTGAAGCCCAGGACAGCAGGGCCAAAGAGACAGCGGTGACATGCACAGACCTGCTCCCCTTCACCGAGTACATCGTGGCTGTCTATGGAGCAAGAAAACAGCTCTCTCCTGATCGATACTATCTCCTCTATAATGTGACAGTCACAACCAACCAGACAGGTAAACAGTGCTCTGTGTGCAGAAATTACCATTATGGATGAGGAAAAGTGATGCGGTGATGTCTGCACCGGCAGTGTTGACTAATGTGAGCTTTGGTGGTGGTTGGCGGTAATGTTGTCGGCCCCTCGTAGAAATGTTACCCAGATGAACCAACGTTTGAACGTGGCTTTACTCGTGTTTTTCCAGTTACCTAGAATTGTTTTGACGGCTGCGGTTAGCAAGACGTCATCTAGTTCGCGGTTCTCTTTGGAGTTGAGCTCTGTGGTCAGGAAGGCCATGGTTATGCCTGGTAGTTTTGAGATAATAAAAAAATTCCTATGAAAAGACACATGTTGAAGTAGGGAAAGAGAGAGACACACAGAGAGAATGCGAGAGAGAGACAGAGAGAGACAGAGAGAGTGAGAGGGAGAGAGAAGGAGACAAAGAGAGAGAGAGGGAGAGAGAGGAAGAGATAAAGACAGAGAGAGAGAGAGAAAGAGAGAGAGAGCAAGAGAGAGAGCGAGAGAGAGTGGAAGAGTGAAAGAGAGAGAGAGAGGGAATGAGAGGGAGAGAGAGACAGAAATAGAGAGAGAAACAGAGAGAGAGACCGAGAGAGAGAGAGAGAGAGAGAGAGAGAGAATGAGAGGGAGGGAAAGAGAGAGAGGGAGACAGAGAGGGAGAGAGAGAGACGAAGAGTGAAAGACAGAGGGAGAAAGGGGGCATAGAGAAGGGAGACAGAGTAAGAAATTATAAAAACAGAGAGTGAGAGAGAAGTAGAGACAAAGAGAGAGAGAGCGAGAGAGAGAGGAAGAGAGAAAGACAGAGAGAGAGAGAGAGACAGAGAGAGACAGAGAGAGAGAGAGTGAGAGAGAGGAAGAGAGAAAGACAGAGAGAGAGAGAGAGAGAGAGACAGAGAGAGACAGAGAGAGAGAGAGAGAGTGATAGGGAGAGATAGTAGATTCAGTTATTATTCTATTGATTATTTCCACTACTGTAAAGCCACATTTCTGTGATTGGATCCTCTTATAACACATTCTGTTTCAGCTGAATGAATGAATGAATGAATTGGTACTTGTAGAGCGCATGGCTATCAGAAGACCTCCCAGCGCTTAGAAACAGAAACTTCATGACAGACATTAAACAATAGGGAACAAAAAGGTTTTTAGCTGTCTTCGGAAGGACAGATAATCCTCTTCAAGGTGGATATAATTGGGAAGTTGGTTCCAACGTTTGGATGCGTTGTAGGAGAACATTCGTACCCCGCTCCTAGACCTATGTATCCTTGGGACTGCTGCCAGGTGTTTCTTCCCAGAGCGAAAGCATCTACTGGGATGGTAAGAAGAGATGATGGATCGCAGAATTGATGGGCCCTTTGAGGATAGAGTCTTGTGTACAATGCATAGAGCCTTAAACTGAAGTCTCTCAGCGACCGGAAGCCAATGGGGGGAAGCTATTGATGATCGCACGGATTCCCTATTTGGGGTCCGTAGAAGGAGACGAGCTGCACAGTTTTGAACAGTCTGTAGCTTCCTAATTGTTGAGCAAGGGGAGCCGAAATAGAGAACATTGGCGTAATCAAGGCGTGAGAGAATCAGAGCGTGAACCAACAATCTCCTGTCATTGAAAGGCAACAGGGGGAGGATTTTCCTAATCATTCTCAGTATTCCATAGCAGATCCCTTCTACCTTCTCTAGATTTCTCCTTTATGTTTAGATTGTGGTCCAGCCAAACGCCAAGGCTTTTGATTTGCTCTTTTGGAGGAGGCATGATATCCAAACATGTATGCCATTAAGAGCTGGAGTCCAGGGGGGAGGGTTTGCCCAAGAACATCAGATCTGTTTTAGCTCCATTCAGTTTTAAATATGAGTCTTCCATATATGCAGACACTTTTTCCAGACAGCCGGCCAGATTAGTTGCCCCATTCTCCGATTGGTTTAAGGAGACAACCAATTGGGTGTCATCCACACAGGTAACAATCTGTATGCCAAAGGGCTTGACGACCTCTGCCAGGGGGCTCATATAAATATTAAACAACATGGGGCTCAGGGAAGAGCCCTGAGGGACACGGCAACAGAGCGGCATACTTTTAGAGATGGAGTTAGTCTTGAAATGATCTGTCAAATAAGAAGGACTCCAACCACTTGAGAGCAACTCCAGACACTCCTACCATTCTGAGCCTTGAAATCAGCAATTGATGATTGACTGTGTGAAATGCCGCGCTTAGGTCGAGGAGGACAATTGCTGCAGAGCCACCAATATCTAGAATTTTTCTGGTTTCCTCAACTACTAGGAGCTGGGTGGTCTCCGTGCCCTGCTGGGGTCTAAAACCGGTTTGCAAGGGATGAAAGCAGTCATTTTTTTCCAAGAAGATGGAAAGAATGGACTTGACATGCTTTTCCGCAACTTTTGTGATCCCTGATAAAAGCGAGATCGGACGGTAATTCGCAAATATTTCTGGGTCCAAGCCTGTATTTTTGAGAAGTGCTCTCTCTCAGAGCATTGGGGGGGGGAGGGGGGGGGGGTACATCTCTGGGGGAGCCTGATTTTAGTTTATTGAAATAGATTTTTAAGGATTTCATGTCGAGGGGGGGAATAACCGCCGAAGAACTGTTGAGTAATTTTGACCCGTTTTCCACCTGTGGAGCGTTAAGGGGGGCAGGGGCTGGGGAAATAGCTAAATAAATATCTTGAATTTAAAAAAAAAATAATTCTGTCAGCTTATTGCAGCGGCCTAAAATATCATCAGAGTGCAGAGATGGGGAAGCAGGGCTGAGAAGAGATTTGGCAATTTTGAAAATTTCACGAGGGGTATTTGAGGCTGAGGTAATCCTTGTTGCGAAGAATGAGGATTGGGTCCTTCTGGTTTCTAACTTATGAGTTTTAGTTGCATTTCTGTGTTCAGTCTTCTTATCGTTGGAGAAATCTTTCCTCCAAAACCTCTCCAGTCGTTTACATTGTTGCTTCAGCTCTCTGAGCTTAGGCGTGTACCATACTATCATCTTAGAACCCTTCTTATTGGTTGTCCTTTTTTAGGAGCCTCCAGGTCTAAGGAGGATTTGAGCCTTTGATTAAACTTGTTGGCAGATTCTGGGTCGTCCTTCAATGCCGCTCGGGTGTTACTAAGAGTAAGCGCCCAAGACTCAGTAGGAAGTTTGGCCAAATTATGACTTTTTTACCGGTTCCAATGGCGGATCACTATCCGAGGGAGTCCATGAGAAGGGTATCATATGGTGATCCGACCAAGTCATTGGGATAGGATTTTCCACAACAAGCTTGTTAATGTTGGAAAAGATAGGGTCGAGTAGTGGCCTTTTTGATGTGTGGGTCTGGTCACTTTCAAATTAAGTAGGAGAGCACCCAAGCTATCAGTCATTTCCTCCACACCAGGTGAAGAGATTGCATCGAAATGGATATTCAAATCACCTAATACGGAGAAGTTCGAAAGAGAGCTGACTGATTTAGCTATTATCTCGGGCAGGTCTCTATTAAAGTGGCCAATAGCTCCTGGAGCAAGTGTGGGAGAAACCCAATGCAAAAAAGAGGCTTTCACAGTCAGGAATCAGGCCTGTCGTGGCTCGACTGTTGAATACATCTTCATAAATAATGGCCAGGCCTCCTCCCCTATTTAATTCCTGATCTTGCCTCTGGATCACATAGCCTGGAGGAAGTGCCTGGACCACTACCGGATCTAGTGAGTTGGTAAGCCATGTTTCTGTTAGATACATGGCATCCGGGTATTCTTCTTCCTGAACTGACCGGATTTCAATTGCATGCTTGGGCATAGAGCGGCAATCTAGCAGGCACATTTTGAAAGCAGGTTGGTGGGAAGGAATCTTTACTGCTGAGACCTTGGGATCTGGTTCAAATAAACAATGAGGGCATTTACTACTTACAATGGCTGGTGCAAGAATGAGATAGCATTTCTGTGCCAAAGTCCCTCCAAGGACATACAGCCGAATAAAAATGTGTTTTTCTCATGGGAGGACCAGGCGTTCAGGAATTCTAGCTCCTGGGCCCGGTCGGGCTCGGACGGGCGCGGACGGGCTTGCCCTAGGCATCATTCCCGCCTTTTCAATCAAAGGCGAGCATGAGGACGGTAACAGCTAGAGTGCTAACCTCTATTGCTGATGCCCCTAAATGTCAGATACCTCCCCAACTAGAGCATTGAACACAGCTCCTTTCCGGACTTAGAAAGTGAAAATGGCAGGTAGTTAAAAACAGTTTTAAAACTAATGTGCAAAGTCGCATTCAATTAAAAGAAGAATAGCTCCTCAGGAGAAAATTACGTGCGGCAGCTGAGAATCGGACTGCTAGCATTCACGTCATCCGCCCCTTTTCAATCAAGGGCGATCGTGAGGACCGTCATGGCTAGAGCGCTAACCTCAAATGCTGACATCCCTAAATGTCAGTGCCCTCCCGGAGCATTGAACACAGCTCCTTCCCGGACGCAAACAAGCCCGGATTGGCCATAGCAAAATCTGCCCTGCAACAAAATCGGCCGAAAACCGGCCCTAGCAAAGTGCTTGGCAGCACCTCCAACCCCACCACCCCCCCGGAGTGGGGCGGGGGGGGGGCGAGCACTTTGACAGGGCCGGTGTTGATTCCCAGTCTGGCCTGAAACACAAAGTGAACAAAAGGCTTGCAAAAGGGGAGATGCGCCGGTTCCGTGACCCGAGGGAACGGTTGCGTCCTTCCTCAGTGCTTGCACAGAGTAGGGGACTCATCGTGAGCCTTACCGGTGCGGAGGTGATGCATAGATTCTCGGCTTGCGGGCCCGTTGCGATGGGCAAGACGGCACCTGGATGCGATGCGATGATCCACTTGCGATGCAAGAAGATGGCGCCCTTGATGCGGCAATGCGATGACGCCCTGGCAGCCTTGCAACAACTCTGTACTTTGGAACCGCGACAGGCCCTGCGACGCGGTTCTCCGGTGATGCAATGGTGACTCTCACGATGGTGTCAAGCTTCTCCGGTGATGCGACAGCAGACAGCTTCAATGAACACACGCTTCCAGGGAGATGCGGCGAAGGCTTGCTTCTCCAGTGTTGCGATGATTTCAGCTGTGGCGGCGACATGCTTCTCCTCGATGCGTTGCGCTTCCAGCTCCCAGCGGCACGCAAGTGACTGGAATCAGAATTTCCAGCAAGGAAATTCAGGAGGGAGCTGGAGGTGAAGTCTTTTGTCCCTGAGACTTCAGCAGGAGGCAAGCACAGTTCAAGCCCTTGGAGAATATCCTGTAGATGAAAGTCCTTACAAAGTTCCTTCTCCTTTCCCCTGGCAATGAAGTAACCACTGCGGGCCAACCCAGCAAACAGCACATTGGCAGAGGGCAGTCCAAACTCCTGCAGCTTCCTTGGTTCTTATCCTTGGCAGAAAGATTTCTTGTTCCAGAAGTGATCTAATTTCTTGGGATCAGGCTCCCAATATTTATACCCCTTTGTTCTCTGAAGGCAGAGAGGCCTCTGCCTAGTCCAAACCAGTTCCTGAGCACTCTGTTTACATGACTCTCCTCTTCCTTTCACTGTGCAGGGCAGAGACATCAGACGTCCCACAGGAGGTAGAGCCAGCACAGGAGAGGGAAGATGCAGCTCTGGAGCACTCTGTTGACATGATTCCTCCTCTCCTTTCACAGTGCAGGGCAGAGACATCGGACAGGCACCAGGGGGTGGAGCCAGCATTGTAGAGGGAAGTCCCAGCCCTATTCAGGTCCCAGGTGCACTCCTCCCTCCCATATGGATGTAAATCTCTCTATTCACCACTGGGTTGTCCCAGCCTGTCTTTTGGAATTCCCCAGCCCTGTCATACACAAACCCAGACAAGGAATACACAACCCAGCAGAGGCAGGCTCAACTGGTTAGGCAAGCAAATACCTGCTTTCTAAAAGTGGTATTTGCAAACACAGAATATTAAAATAACCTTTACTAAAAGATGTATTTTATTATTCTGAGTTCAGGCATACTACATTTGAATTTCTACCATGTTCCCTGAGTCAGTTAGGATTAAAAGAATTTAATAATCTAACTGCCCAATCTAACCTATTGAGAACAGGTTGCCTTCAATAGTGAAAAACGAAAATGGCTGTAATTCTCTATTAGACCATGCTACACACATCAGAGCATGTACTACCTTATACTTACAATGCACCCTGCCCTTGGGCCTACCATAGGGTTGTATAATATGAAGCAAACGGAAGGTTTAGGGACTGGCAAGTGGGTGCACTTGGCCAAGTCGACATGGCAGTGCTAGACTGCACACAGGCCTTGCTATGGCAGGCTTGAGACACATTTTACAAGCTGCTTCTGGGGGTGGCACAACCAGTGCTTCAAGCCCACCAGCAGCATTTGATTTACAAGCCCTGGGCACACATAGTGCACTGTACTAGGGGCTGACAGGTAAATCAAATGACCCAATCATGGAATCCAATTAATACATCAATTAAACATAGAGAGCACTTGCACTGTGGCACTGATTAGCAGTGGCGTAGTCCCCAAAGCATAAATCCAGCAAACACATATCAAAACAGAGGAGGCAATCCATCAAAAATGGAAGGGAGACTCATGGCAATGATGTCAGGTCTAACAGTATCCTCATCTGATTATGATGCACCCTCTCTTATGTTTGCTACAGGAGGTATAGATGTCCCTGTTACCTCATCTTTCAATTCATTAGACTGAACTATGGAAGTGATAATCACTACTGTAATAACTATGATTTCTCCCTTTATAAGTGTGCCTATCATGCATTTCTGCCTGCGGCTCAAATTTCCTTACTCCATGTTGAATCAGTTTTTCCACTCTGCAGAAATGAAATAAGAAAGTCTCTTTTCTCTGTCTTGAACTTCTGCACAAAGTCCGTAATGATTTGCCTGTAGTGCTTAGATTCTTTTGTATTCAGTTTGATAATGCTAATATAAAGTTCATGAATAGACATCCCTATCCCTCTATCTTCTTCTATTGATATTCCCTAATTGTATTCTTCTTCCACTCGGGCATAGGTTATCTTCTTTTGGAACAAAGTTCATATGCTTCTTTCTTTTTCTTTAATCAGTTCAATTTTCATCAAAGATTATGTCAGTACCCAGAACATCAACAACAAGTTCCAGGATTTCCATATGAAATGCTGCCAAATCTTGAGCTGTGGTCTGACAACCAAAGGATTGGGAACGTAAATCGATTTAGCATTAAGAGTCTCAATCCACTTAGCCTTGGAGGATCAGGTACGTCAGGATCAGAATCCAGAGAGCCTCAACTCCTGGGACTAGCAGTTCAATCTCAATAACCAGTGTGTTCCCTCTGCCTAGCACTCTCCCAGACCATAGTCTCCCTGACTTCACTGGTTTTTGAATCTGTGCATAGGTATGTCCACTCTAGAGCATCGTATTTTTAACACAGCACTCGTCCTCTTTTTGATCTTCTTAGGCCGTCTTGATTTGGTTCTGTCTCACTTTTCTCAGATTCAGAACTTTCAGAGATGGGAGCAAGATCCTTTTCTGATGTAAGCCTCAGATTCAGTCTCTCTTTCCTTTCTGGTCACCCTTCACTTGCAGCCTCGGTTCTACTCCCCAATCTGTCCTGTTCCACTTCTGTCTGATCCACCAGATCCGATTCTGTTTCAGTTCCAATGCTTTTGTCACTTTCGATGTTTATGTCAGAATCTAATGCAGCATGACTTCTTCCAGCCTGACCCAATGAATGCTCTACTTCAGTAGCAACCCTCAGAGCTTGGCGTGTCCCCTCTTCCGAATTTCTATTCTCTGTTGTGCGTCTTTGATCAAGGAGAGCTGTTCCCTCCGAGGGTGCTGTAACTCTGCAAGTGTGAGAGGCGTGGATCCAGTTCGGCAAATCTCCGCACTTCACAGCTGTGCTTGTAACCAGGATCACTTGATAGGGTCCATGCCAGCGTGCATCAAGGCAGCTCTTCCTCACATGCTTTCTGACCAAAACCCAGTCCCCCAGGCTTAAGTCATGCAGGAGTTCTCTCGAGGTGGAAGTAGTCACAGCCTAGACCTGGTGGACACAGAATTAACCACATCAGCCAATCCCTTGCACTAATCAAGCACCAAATCATCGGTGATGTTTATCAATGCTGTCGCTGGCACTGCAGGCAAGCGCATCACTCTCCCCATCAATATCTCGTGAGGGAACAATCCTGTTCTCCTATCTAGAGTGCGATGCAAACTCATCGAACCAAGGGCAGATCATCCGGCCATTTTAAAGACGTCGACGATCAAACCTTTGCCACTCTCATCTTGATAGTCCTATGTATTTGCTCCACTAGACCAGAAGCCTCCGTCCGATTCCAATGAGGTGGAAATCCAAACCGTGGGATAATCTCTCTAGGCAACAATTTTGCTACTGTAAGACTGTCACACCTTCTAGTCAGATACACCTCAACCCAACGTGAAAAGATACACACTACCACCAAAACTTATCTTAATCCATTGCACCTGGGCATCTCTATGAAGTCTAACTGCATTCGATTGGAAGGACGTCCTGACCTCCCAATATGACTCAAAGCAACCACCTTTTCTTTCCTGCATTCATCTGCTGACACATACCACACATATGACACACTGCCTCATCATACATACGGAACTGTGGATTGAACTAACTCTAACGAAACATGGCGTCTCTTCCAAGGTGAACTGCTCCATGTATATGCCTTGGAATAGGGCTCAATAGACAGTTGTGTAACACTGTTCTTTCATCTGTTGTCACCCAAATGCCATGGCCTCTTCTCTCACAACCTGCTCTTACCCATGCTGCTTCTTCCTCTTCAGGGACCTCTTCTTGTAATCTTTTAATCTCATCCCAGGTATCGGCCATAGCCAACATCATGCTGAGCTCTGTCTTTTCTGTGCTATCTCCCACATATTCTCCGTTAAAAATACAAGCATGTATAGCACAAAAACGAGCCAATTTGTCTGCATAACGGGTTCCTTTGATGACAAAATTCTCCCCCTTTCGTGTGCTGCACACTTTACCACCGCTATTTTTTTTTATTTCTGTAATGCTTTTAACAGTTGTCTCACATATTCCCAATTTCTGATCGGAGATCCTGATGACATTGGGAACCCTCTTTGTGACCAGAACTACTCCGAACCCATACTGTCTGTCTGTCTAGACAGTCACTTGGACTCGATCAGAGATGAAAAATGCATGTATTAGGGCAATAATTTCTGCCACATATGCAGAGTATTCTCCTTGTAAACAAGTGGCTTCCACAACTCCCGAAATAGTACAGACAGCAAAAGATGCTCTCAAACAACCTTCATTGTCTCTTAAACATGAACCGTCAACAAAAAGGACTAAATCAGATTCAGGCTAAGGTTCATTGACAATATCAGGTCAGGGCTTGGTAGAAAGCTCACTCACATCTAGGCAGTCATGCTCCTCACAATCTTCACCTTCTACAGGTGGATATGGCATCAGTGTGGCTGGGTTTAACATAGAACATCTTTTCAGAGTCACATTTTTAGATGATAGTATCACTTGCTCATAATTGGTAAGCCTATTTTTAGTCAGGTACTGTGTTTTGGTTCTCGTCATCAGGAATTTCACTGAGTGCGGTACATATACTGTAAGGGGATGACCCATCATGATGCTTTGACACCTCTCAATGCGGACACCAGTTGCAGCAATGGATCTGAGACATCGGGACATTGCAGAAGCCACTGGATCTAAGGTGACTGAAAAATAAGCTACTGGTCTACAGGCACCCCCATGTGTCTGAGCTAATACTGCCAATGCGCACCCATCCCTCTCATGACAGAAAAGCAAAAACGCTTTATTATAATCAGGCATTCCAAGAGCTGGTGCACTGCACAAGCTTTCCCTTAGCTCCTGGAAGGCCCTCAAACAATCGTCATCCCATGGTACTGGATCACTTAAATCCTTCTGCGCTAACCTTAACTAAGGTTTTACCTGCAGAGAAATATTTGTGAGCCACTGTCGCCAATAGCCGACCATTCCCAAAAACATTTGGACTTCCTTCTGCCGCTTTGGAGTACCGATTTGCATAATCACCTCTATGCGATCTGATGACATCTTTCTCTTTCTCTTTGCAATTTGATGCCCTAAATACTGTACCTCAGACATGTAGTGCTGAGGTTTTCCAGGTAACACTTTATGTCCATTCTCTGCCAGATGACTCGACAAAGCCCCAATATCTATCCTGCAAGCGTCTTCAACTTCTGAGGCAACCAGAAGGTCGTCTATGTATTACACAAGAACCGACTTCTGTGGCATTGTCAGACCTTTGAGATTCTTTTTCAAAATTTGATTAAAGATAGACTGACTTTCTATATACCCTTGTGGGATGTGACCCCATGTTAACACACAGTTCTCCAGCCGGTAAACAAATAAAAATTGTCGCTCCTCTTGGAGGGGTATCGAGAATGATGCTTGACATGGATCAATGACCGTAAACCATTCAGCTTCACAAGGTATTTCAAGCAAAATAACAGCTGGATTTTGTTCCAAAGGACAACATGGAATCACAATCCATTAACATTAACCTGTCATAAATCCTGCACTATTCTATAATTGACACTAGGTTTCTGCAGCCCCATTATAGGTGAATTACAGGGAATTCCTCGAATCTCCTTCAGTACGCCCTGCACAATCATGCCTGTTCATATTTTTTCATTATTTCTGCCGATGGGCCATGAGTTAACGGATTCCTGGTTGGTTCTGAGGTGGGCCACTCAATTGCGATCTTGCAAGCTGCCCACAAATCCCTTAGGGCCATTATGTCAAATAGAGTATTCAAATCTATCCCCAGAACCTTGGAGATTTTCACAAACAGATCAATTTGTTTGTACCATTCCTCAGTCTTCTCTCTCAGCTGAGGGAAATCATTTGTAAACAATGCCAAATCACCCCACTCCAAGGCACATCAATGTACCCCCAATCTGTACTCCCCGTAACGGGAAGTTTCCCACTCTCTCTTGCCCCCCTCCGCGAGGCGGGGTATCTCCTATTCCACTCCTTACTGTAGTACTGTGATTTTTAAGTTTGTTGGTTTGACTTATATTGCACTGTGCGTCTTACCTGCAGCTTTCAAACTGATCCTGCGCCTCTCCATCCCTGTCCCCGGTACGTCACAGCTTTTGATGCCGGTTGAACGGAGGGACGCAAGTCCTCCCCAATTGCTTTACTTCCTGCCTCTGTGTACTTAGGGCAGATGGGGGCCCAGACGCTCAGCAGACGCTCTAAACGGGTCGCCGCAAGCGCACTGAAGGTGTGCCAAAGGCAAGCCCATCTGCGCCTGTCCACGACCGGAACGCGGCCAGCGCCAGCCATGCTGCCGGTTGGGGGAGTGAGACAGTCATATGTTGGTCTAGAGACGAGGTGCCGCTCCACAAAGGTACTGTTTGTCCCGGGGCTCACCAGATTAACCTTGCAATGACTACACTGCCATACATATGCCACTCTTTTGGTCAGGTGTTTAATTACACCGTAGATATGCAGCATAATAGCAGCACTAGGAAAGCTACTCCCCAGGGCACAGCGCTTAAGCATTTTGAAAAAATTAGGGTGTGCCTAGTCAACTGCAGATTGCCAATGCAGATGATGTTTGGGGAGTTTTAACTGAGAATTCCTGGGACGCCATGTTCTTAACAGAAACTTGGCTAAGTACGTACTTTGTGGCAGCGATTTTAAAATGTGGAAAACCTGGGGGTAGGCCTAAACCTTGGAATTTTCAGGCATCCACCACTTGTATAGCTTGAAAGATCAATACCACTTTTTTATATCAATCCTGGTATATTTATTTATACCTTTTCTTTTTGATCTATTTACGTTTTCAGTATTCAATCACTAATACATGAAAAAAGGAAACACTATCACTTCCTAATTACAGTTTTTTCAAAGCCATTTCATCTTTGCAATTAGTTATGAATCATATCATGCACAACAATATTAAAAATAAATGACCATACTTTACAGAATTACAAAAAAGAATTTACACAAAAACTTATATATCTCTAATACAAAAAATTAAACAAATAACAACACATATAAATTAGGTTGCCCTAGTGCCAAACAATCATCATCTACTTTGCTATGTCTTATTCATTTTTTGACCCAAGTAAACATCACTATTCTCCAATTGTAAAGTTTTTTGGGGAAAAGTCCTTGTTATGTAAAGTGGCATTCATGTATTAGTGATTGAATACTGAAAACGAAAATAGATAAAAAAGAAAAGGTATAAATAAATATACCAGGATTGATATAAAAAAGTGGTATTGATCCTTCAAGCTATACAAGTGGTGGATGCTTGACAATTCCAAGGTGTAGGCCTACCCCAAAGGTTTCCTTATTTATTACCCTGCCTAGATCTTGTCCGACTGGGTCTTACTCCTTTGTTTTGAAAAGGTTTTAAAATGTGCCATGCTAATAAGGAGGGCAATAAAATAGGGGATGGGTGGCCATTATTTTTAAAGTCTCATGGGAGCTAGTTTCCTCTGCCCCACTCTACATGCAGGGCATGGAAGGCCTCAATTTTTGCCTCCAAATTAACCCTTCATCCTCCTTTTCAGGCATTCTCATTTATAGACCACCTAAATTTATGTCAGGATCTCTGCAATTTTATTGCACAAAAATCTCTAGTTTATGCCACTTTTACGGCCCTTGGCGATTTTAATCTGCACGTGAATGACCCAAACTGTGGCCAAGCAGTTCAGCTGGTCTCTTCCTTAGCAGGGGCTAATTTTATGCAACTGGTATCCTCTACTACACATAAAGCAGGCCATACCCTTGACCTAGTGTTTTCTAACATCGCATCTATAGTTATGGAGACTCACTGCCCAATGGTGTGGTCGGATCACCACTTGATTCCTTTTTTGGTTAATCTGGACAAACCCAGCCAGGCCAAGGGCAAGCGCACCATCAGAAAAATAAATTGGAAAAATCTGACCGCAGCATCTCTCAGCCAATTCTACAGGATAATTATCCACCACTATCTTCAGACCCCAATGCAGATGCCCTCGCTGTAAATCAATGGATCACTGCCGCTGTGAAGTCCATGCTCTGGCCAGAGTTGTGAAGTCCATTAGACTGTCCCCCTCTGCACTTGGTTGTCTGATGCACTTAAAGAAGCAAAAAGCAGGTGTAAGGGACTGGAAAGCCAGTGGAGAGCGAGCTACTGCGAACTGGCAAAAGCAACCTATAAAAATGCACTGAAAGAACTACATAAGTTGCTAAACGTAGCCATGAGGAATTACATTGACTCTAGTATCCACAAGGCAGATCACTCCAGTAAAGATGGTTTTGAGGTGGTTCAGTCCTTTGTGCAACTATTCCCAGCTCTGTGTGAAAAAATTGCAAGTTTCTTTGACAATAAAATTTCAAGGTTTATGACTCCTTCTCAATGTCAGAGGCAACGGAGAAATCAGATATGCATTGGGAGTTGCGGTGGTTCCTTCATTCACAAATTTCGAACCAATTACATCTCAAGATGCATTGGCAGAAATTTAAAAAATGGAGATCAGGTGCCCCAGAAGATCCATGTCTTTCTAAACTCTGGAAAGTGCTGTCTCATTCTCTCATTGGTGCGCTATCTCATGTCAGGAACTCTTCCCTTGAGTCCGGAGTTTTCCCAGACAAGTGGAAACCCTCTACCCTTCTGGCTCTCCACAAAGAACCTAAATATAGAGGGATCCCGAAAGCTGCAACCACGTTTCATTGGACCCTTTAGTATAACTGCCATAGTAAACCCGGTAACAGTAAAATTGGACTTACCAAAAGAATACCCAGTACATGCTACATTCCATGTGTCCTTGCTTAAGCCGTACAACCCAAATACCCGACCCGAACCACCACCTCCACCCATACCAATTAAGGGAAATCTAGAATATGAAGTGAACAGCATACAAGACGCAAAAAGAATTAATGGACGTCTGTTTTATTTAGTAGAATGGAAAGGATATGACGAAACTGAGAATTCATGGGAACCAGCGTCCTCTGTACATGCCCCACGGTTGATTAGACAGTTTTATCTAAAAAATCCAGGGAAACCCCGTCCCTTAGGAGGGCCTTTGAGGGGGGCGACTGTTAGGGTTTGTGCACAGCAAAGAGCATGTCCCCTCTCATTGCACTAGTGGTCTCTGTAATAGCTCTCTTTAAACATACTACTGAAAGCCTTTCTTGTTATCTCAGCCCCTCCCTAAGACTTCTGTGTATGTTGCTCAATGTATTCACAAGTTTGGACATTGCTGTCTTGTTTGCACATTGGACCTTGCTTTTACCAAGGCTTATTTAGAAAACATTGGGCCTTGCTTTTACCAAGGCTTATTTAGAAAACATTGGACGTTGCTTTTACCAAGGCTTATTTAGAACACTCCTCCCTAGGCCATGTGTTACTTCAACTCATTAGCATAATGACTGAAGCTCTGCACACCTGCTTGTGAGAACCACACCCAGTTCTTCGAACCACACCCAGCTCTTCGAACCACACCCAGCCCTGCCTATAAGAGGCAGCCCCTGAGCTTCACCCAGTGCTTGTGCTCATCTACCTCCCACTTACCTGAGAACAGATCCTTCGGCGCTGGCACTCCTGCTCTCTCCAGGCATTAATTGACTTTAACGGGCGCAGCTCCTGGCTCTTCCTTCTTCTGGTTTCCGGTTACTTCTTGCCTCAGCCCCTCTTCTGTCCACTGCAATCGACCTGCAAAGAGAAAGAGGTCAAGGATAGACTGATCAGTATCCCTTTTCAGCAACAAGTAAGTGCAAAACCTTTTATTACCTGAAAGAACTTTATCGGCGATTTCTGGATTCATATAAAGACAATTTGGAACAAGATATCTCCCACGAACTTTCTGGTTCAAACCCTTTGTTACAAGAATACTTTGTGGAACTTTGTGAAATAAACATTGTTTTACATGGAACTTTTTTAAGAATCGAACAGAGGAAACCATTGACAGCAAGGCAAACAGTAAATCAAGGACTTGCACAAATTACCTGCTGTATTTCGATGTAAAAGTGCAGTATTTGTTTTATAAAAAGTCTGGAAATGTGTGAAAATTGAGTTTGCTATTAAGAATTTAGGCTTTAGATATATTAAGGTGAATGTTAGACGTTGGTAATTTTTTTTTTTTTAAAACCTTTATTGTACAGTTCAATAAATTACAAGCACGGGCCAACAACCGCAGGGGCCGGCCGCAACACAAGAATAAGATCCAATGTATTATCTAACGACACAGCTCTTCAGCGACAACCCTGAGGTCCGGCAGCAAATCAGGATAAACATTGTATTGAACTTATAACACGTTGCAGGATAAGACAAAAGTTTCATTTTATGTTTAACCCCCCCCCCCAACCAGAAAAGGAAAGAGGAACAGACATATCTGGTGCCATACCTTCAAACACAATGATAAAGTGAGCGGGTAAAAATAGAATAGTCACAGATCAATTTAAAGGGAACGACCTAGACGCCTGCGCTAGCAAGCACAAGACAGGATATACGACCAAGCGATCTATAACACAATGCAGCCGCCCGCACTCAGACCCCTCCCACCCTTTGACACCAGGATAGAAAAGGAAGTACGGTTACTAGATACTGGAATAAATACGTTCAGGATAATCCGCCCACGTTATGCATATAAAGAGACCAAAAGAAAATAAAGGACAGAAAAAACATTTTTAAAAAAAAAGGACACGGACAAAATAATAAACCCTTCCCCCCACCCTGCACCCCTGCATATGGCTCTCGCCTAACCCCAACTAGCAGTGTGCCTGTCGCCCCAGCTAACTAAGTTCTAAAAGAAGAAAAAGAGTAAGAGTGGAGGAGGATAGTTCCAAACAGGCTCCCGGTCCTCTTCCCCCCCGCCAGAAACAGTAACCCCTGAGATAAAGCAACAGTCTAACCAATAATGAAAAGAAAACAAATCAGGGGAGCACTTGAAAACACCGCCTGGCCTCCCGTGTGCCCAACAGTATAAATCCCACTTCCAAAGAAAACCCTAATACAAACCCTAGGCCATACATCTCAGCCCTGACCCTTCCGCACCATCATACATCATAGAACCACTGAGTCAACACAAGCAGCCGCATGCCAAGAGAGTTCAAAAAGTGTGTGTCCAAGACAACTGCAAAATCTAGGGTTCTGAACAACCCCATCAGCAGCAAAACTCTCCTTCAACGACAGACAGTCTCGATGTTCCTTCCTCCACAGCCACACCGCAACCATGGGGGAACAAGATGAAGAGAAGGCACCAATACAGTCAGCGACAGGAAACTCAAGTAAAAAAACGTAAGTCAAGTCTCGCACCCACAATGGAGACGATGCACACTGCAGATTGTTCCAGGCATTAGGGTCACAATCTTCCGATGCACTGACCAAGGGCTCCAAACACTCTTGCAGCACAGGGTCCTCATTGGAAAACAACATTGCGGTCTCGGGTGTCGTAGCCGGGTGCAGGTCTTGTAGCGAAACAGGGTCCGGTCCCGCAAATCCTTTAACCATTAAGCCTGCAATCATTCCACACATCAGGGCATTCATATGAGCGTGAAACGCCCCAATGGCTGCCATTACTGTTGCAAGAGACGGCTCACGCTCCGTCTGGTTCATCACTCCACTCACCGAAGCGAACATTTACGTACCCTCCAGAGACCCCGGGCTCTCCGGGGGGAGCGGACAATGGCAGTGCGGACGGCTTTAGAGGGTGGCCACACACTTCCTACTGCTGCAAACAGTACCCCGCTGCCGCAGGCGGAGACCCCGACCACCGAGCCCCGGCGGGGGCCAAACTGGGTCCACGGGACGAGGACCACCGCCCACAGCCTCAGTATTGCCGCTGCACTCCTCTCACCAAAGTTGAACACTCCAAAGTGATTGCCGTCAAAATTGGGCTTAAAATACTTCCACCGCTGTAGACCGGACCCTGGTCTCGGCTGGCAGCCGATGTTGTTCAACTGCAGCCCGACCAGACCAAAACTCGAGACCCCGGCTTTCCAGCTGAAACTTGCCTCAAACTTCAATTCGACATAACTTTGTCAAATCAGCGAATTAAGTTTCCGGGATAGCACCATCAGAGCACACATGGATTCGTACACCTTGAGGTCGGACGCAAAATCAGGATTTTCATCAGGATCCTCTGGCAGGGACGGAGGTTGACGGAGCCGGGAGCCTAAGCAGCCATCTTGTTTGCGAGCGTAGCTCATCCAAGGCGTTGGTAATTCTGATAATGATATTCGTTTGATTTTACAGAAATTTTACAGTAATAGAAAGCACATCCCAGAACAGTAACACATTCCAAACCTGGAAGCTTGAGACCAGGATGTAAATGTAAATGTACAGGAATTTATATAGCACAAATCACCACTGGTTTCTAAGCACTTGCTTAGGGAACCCGTCCTGGTATTCCCCTGTGAGATAACCCCGGCAGGGTATCCGCAAGATGAAAGCCAGGCATCCCGCCGCGAGGGGCCGTTGTGGAGATTAAGCAAGCTATTGCCCAGAGTCACAGAGTGTGAACCCGTGAGTCGAGTAGGCACCGGAGCGAGAATTGTCGAGTCCATGGACATTTTAGGACTCAAGACCCCGCCGAGCCGGGAATTGAACCCTGGTCCCGGGCTGACCTCTGCTTCCAGGTCTGGAAGCCACACTTCTCCACTTCTCCAGGATCTAAGAGGTATGTTTAGAAGAGAATTTCTAATAAGACTAAGGTTTAGTCAGGAACACATTTAGGGATAGGTTGCACTTATCTGTTCTTTGTTTATGTTTCATTAGGCACCAGTTTCTGCAGAAGTCAGAAAGGGCCTCAGATTTTAGCAGCTCTTCTACAGTGGAAACGCAAGAACGGTGTTGTTTCTCTTTTTTTATTTTATCCACTTCCCCCATCCCTTGAGCTTCTGGTTCCTAGTGCACTGTTTTAAAACTAGTGTGCTAGAACAAGCAGTTTCAGTGTGGGGTCGGACTGTTTTCAACCTCCATCAGAAGTGAACAGAAAACAGAAACTCAGGTGAGCTGGGCTTTGACACCTTCTCCTTCTGGAGAAAAAACTAAATGGTGACCCAGGAGATCTCAACAATGTCAGGCCAATTTCATGTTAGAGAAGCTGGTCCAGCGTCAACTGACTTACTTTATCCAGCGCCATGGCTCATTGCATGACACACAATCTGGATTCCGGGCGTGTTTCAGCACAGAGACCGGAGTCAGTGAGAGGGTTGCTTGATTCAGGGGCATCAGCGTTGCTGGTGCTCCTGGATCTGTCTGCAGCATTCAACACAGTCGATCATGCCATGTTGGTTCAGAGACTACGTGACATAGGCTTCGGGGGGAAGACGTTGGCCTGGTTGAAATCTTATCTGAGCGGTCACACTCAGAGAGTTGTCCTACAACCATTTGAATCAAAACCTAAACACCTTTGGTGTGGTGTTCCTCAGGGCTCAGCGTTGAGCCCTCTGCTCTTTAATCTGTACCTTGCTACGCTTTACTCTTTGATTGCCACCTGGGGGGTGAAGGCGATTTCCGACACTGACAACACCCAGTTGGTTTTCATGGTAGATGCTTTCAAGAATTTTAAGGGCTGTCTTGAGAGACATAGCACTATGGATGAATAAAAACAAGCTAAAACTCAAGGCGGGAAAAACAGAGGTGCTGTTTTTTGGAAAGGGCCTAGCGCCAGCTCCAGATCTGTCGTGGCCGTCAGAAATGGGCCTGCCTCCTGCCCCGCCAGTGACATTAAAAATGTAGGCGTGAGGTGGGAAGCAGATCTTTTCTTTTTGGCTGAAATCCAGCAGGTCTCTGATTGAGAAACCTCCGGGAATTTTTACATTTCCTGCCAGAAGATTGCCGGAAATCCGCCACAGTGACATCTAGGCTAGACTACGCACATGGTTTATACCTTGGCCTTCCTAAATATTCGATTAGACGCCTCCAGATGGTATAGAATGCGGCTGCGAGACTGATCAGATGCATACCTTTTCGGCATCACGTCTCTCCGCCCCTACATGAGCTTCATTGGCTCCCAGTAGCTAAAAGAATTGAATTCAAGGCCATGACTCTGGCCTACCAGGCGCTAAATGGCAAATGCCCCAGGTATCTTAAACAAAGACTTTGCTGCTACAAGCAAAATCGATCTCTGAGGTCAAACTCACAAAATTTTCTCTGTACCCCTTGCTTTGCGAAAGTCCGTCTGGGTGGGAGAGCGTTCTCAGTGAGGACGGCCAAAATGTGGAACGCCCTGCCTGGGATCCTCGCCAAGCTGATTCAGAGACCTGTTTCAGAAAAGCGCTGAAGACATGGCTCTTTAGGCTTGACTAGGCTGGGTACCAATGCCAGGCGTAATGCCTGCTGATTAGAGCACTGGAACACCTCTGTTTGAGGTAGCTGTTTGCGCAATATAAGCTCCAGTATTATTATTGTTATTATTATTACGGTGTTTTTCTTAGACCTCTTCTCTTCCCATCTAGGTAGTGCTTTCCATGCCCTCATTCCTATGACTAATTCTCGAATGTGTGCTATCAACCCTACTACTCTCTTTTCCTCCAAATCCTGGTCTGTGTAATTCAACTGGTGATTTTAGTCAATATTTTAGTTTTTGTCAAATCCACATCATACTCTTGCGCTAATTGAACCAATGCCTCATGAGCTCTTTTCACCTTTTGAGGGACATCTTTGGCCACAAATAGCAATTCATCTGATTCATATAGATCTATTCTTTCCAATGACAGATTTCCATCTATCACCTCATCGACCTCTGCCTTCAATTTTAATACATCCAACAATCTTACCTTCACTGCAACTTCAATTCTTCCTTGATTTGTCACATTGCAGGACCCCTCTCTGTTATAACTTCGACTTCTCTAACCTTCTCCCGTCGCCTCATCCTGATTGATGGACCCGCCTTCTCTTTCACAACTCTGATTCCTTACTCAACTTTTCATCCCTACATTTGAAACACCTGGTCTTATTCCAAACGCCTCTTGTCTCATTCCTCTCTCAGCTAAACTCCTCATACTTTCCCGTACTGGTGGAACCAATATTCGTATTTCTGACCTAGAATTTGCCAATGCTCGTGTTCGTCTCACTTCCGATCCTGTACCCACCATTGAAGAGTCTGTCGTTGCTGCCAATGTGGTACTAGTCTACACAGACCCCAAGGGTACACTTGTCCACATAGTAAGACTCCAGAGATAGTATCTTCACTTCTTCCTGTTTGTAGTTGCCTCCCACTATCTCCCATACTCGGATTGTATATCGAGACTACGGGTCCAATGGTAACCAGTACCGTAAGAGCTTCTGGCAACCGTATGTCACAGTTAGTTCTTCTTATTTCAGTATTTTCAACTTCTGATCCATATGAAATTCTTCCCACTACTCTTGAAATTACACCTGTTGGATAGGATCCCACTCCTTCTGAGCTTCCCTCTTCCAGTTCTCGCTTTCCCTCTTCAGACTGAGGATTGTAAGGTGGAGGATGCTCTGCCAACAGTCTGTCTAGCAAACTGTCATCAGTATCGCTGTCATCTCCAGGGTTTCCAGTCTTTGCGGTAGCTCCCTGTAGCAACAATGGATACAACCTATTTTCCTCTATGGTAACTATGCTCCATCTCTTCAACTGTACATCCCACCTAGCATCCTGATAGTACTTCATGGCTTTCCTCATCCTTCCTTGAGAGTTTTCTCTTTTCCTAGCTTGTGCTGCCCGCATCCATGCATCCAATGCCTCAAAATGTTCAATCCTACATTTGCTGCCATATATTGTGCTGGGGTATCCTCTGGCCGGGCTTCTTCCCCAACTCGATTCACTACACATGAATCATCTCTACATAAATCTTGCAATACCTTAAAACATCTAATTTTGAAACTTAATTCGATACAATACACAATTTTCTTTTCCAACATTTTTCACCGAAAAGTCTCCAATCCCAGCGCGGTGTTACACCAATTGTCCTATGACAGCGCTGCACACTCTGACGTCACTGTTCCTTCACTGCAGCGGGTCACCCTCATTTACAATTTCAGCTCGTACATTCGCTCTCACATTTACACAACCAAGTAACTGATTATCAAAAAGCTACTAACCCAAGTAGCTACCTATCAGGCAGCCACAGCAACTTACAGTTACATAAAACCAAGTAATCGTTTGCCGTCTAAAAGATCCATAGTATACTCTCACTCAAGAACATTCACACTCAGTGACCCACGATCTGCGTCAGACACTCAAATCACTGTAGTCTACTCCTGGCTTGAAGTTTACCACACTTGACTTAAAATCATTCAAACACATTTCCCTACCCCAATAAAGCCGTTGATAGCACTCCACGACACCCACATTAATGATCAGACAATTACAATTACAAAACTATCCCGGATTATTGGACTTCTCTTGAGTCAGTTTATCAAAACCTCCTGATCCGCATGTTCAGACCAGTAAACCAGTAACCTCGCATTCACTCGACTATCATTCCAACTCCGCAAGACCTCACACAATCAATTCACCGCAATATAACACACACACTATTCATACTCACGCTACCACTGTCTTCGCTGCCCCATCATCTTCCGCCGAGCTCCGTCTACACCTGCCGTCCTCTGTTCTCTATCATGGGTTCTCTTTTTGGGCTCTGTAAGTCTAAGTTATTCTAAACCATCCTTGTTTGCTACCAATTGATAAGGCCGAATTTTGCGCCCTAATTTCACTTACGAGTCTCCGGTGATGGTTTTTTATTGCCTGCTAAAAAGTGTGGAGGGAAGAATACACTTTACTAATTATATAATTGCCCTCCCATCCGTATCCAATAACCGCAAACTCCGAATTTAGGTTTTGTAGATTTATTACATAGCCAGAAAAAACAAAATATAGACAAACCTCAAAATCAAGGTATAAAGATGCATGAAAAAGAATACAGACCCCAATTTACGAATATAGTTCATATGACAAAATAGGCATAAAATGATGAATTCCAAAATGAGAACACAGCAGTGTATAGATGCTGCATCCATATCTCTTTTCATTTGTGTTTACAAATTTAGAATAATCTTTCCCTACTCTACTTTTAAAGTGGCATCCCTTTTCCTATCTCCCTATTAAGTTTCACAAAAGCTGTCAGCACGTGTTGACTTCCAAAGAAGTAACGTCACGCCAAATGGGTCATGTAGCTTACAGCTACAGAGCTCGTTCTAAGATTTCCTCCTTCATCACTCAAAAAACAGAAGTCCTGCAGCTCTGACCCTCTATCTTATACAAAAAGGCAAAGTTACATCCCTGACAGGTCACGTGGTACATTGTTCAGTGAACGCCTTCTTCAGTACCTTTCCACAAATCCGAATAATTTTACACTTCTGTCCGCCGACTTTGGTTCCCAAGTTTCGCCAGGCACGGAAGGCGCCCTTGCTTTTCTCTTGTCCGAGCGCCTTAAAGACATTCCTTTCCTCCCATGTATCTTCTTGAATCTAATTTAACAAGGTCAAATTCCAACACCTGCAGTAGGGGTGAAATGAAACACATTCTACACACATACATTTTATTTAGCTCCTGACCTTAAGAGCAAACGAGGAGAAATGAAACCTTGAAGGAACGAAAGTCAGGCCTACGATTCTGGCTAACTTAAAACATCCTTTAATATGCACTTGTTACACTGGTCTTTATATGAATCTTATAACAGTAAATGCATCTGGTTACTTTTGATCAACAAATACGTGCACCAGTATATGATTTATCTAAATACACACAAAATATTAATCAGTTCTGTAAAGCATGTCATGATTTTGCTTCACAGATTTGCATATGATGATATATATAAAATTCATTTTAATATGCACGAAGTTCAACCACACATTGAATATATAAGTACAATTCGTTCATGTGTATACTGCACCCATTACAATTTTAAAGCGCCCTGCGCTCTATCATTCCTTACAAACAAACACTTCCCATACAGGCTTAAAACTAAAACAACTCTCTTCCAACCACACCCCCTACATGGTGTAGCTTGCCATTCATGTGGAGAGCCTTTAGGATGCTTTTCTCATTTTTTTTCCTGTGGCTGATAATGCTACAGTCTTCTTCTTACTGGACCTGCCTGCAAGTTTCAGTACTATTGACCAGAGTGTTTTGTAGTACAGACCGGTAGCTGTCATCATTTCACATGTGGGTAGTAATGCTTCAACCATGTTCTTTTATGGACCGGGCCTCAAGTTTCAATATTATTGGCTAGATTACTTTTTTTTATAAATCTGAAGCTCCCATCATTCCAGCTCTGAGTGGTAACACTACAGCCTCTTTCCCCCTGGACATGTCCCCATGTTTCATTTCTACTTGCCAGAGGGTTTTGTTGGCTAGATCGAAAGTCATCATCATTGCAGCTGTGGGTGATAATCCTCCAGCTTTGTTCTAACTGGGCCTGTCCACAAGCTTCAGTACTATTTACAAAGGTCCTTCATCCTCCCACCTCCTGGGAATCACTTGTTGAGGCATGGTCTCATGACACTGCGTTTGCATTCTGATGGTAAACTCCCCACTGTGACGACGACCACATACATTATAGCGTATCACCCATCCACAGTAGGCTTTAAAGATGACGTTTCATCTAGTGGGAACATGAGTTTCTGAGTTCTTCTGATTTGCGTGTTCCAAGCGGCCTGACAGAGCTTTTTGTCTGCGTTCCTTCATTTGAGAGGACTACGTTACAGGAGTCCATCAACCTCACATTGGGAAGCGTCTCTTGCACCACAACAGTCTGCCTGTTGACCAAGAGGAATGTGAAACCTGCACACATCACATTGGGAAGTGTCTCTTGCACCACATCAGTCTGCCTGTTGACCAAGAGGAATGTGAAACCCCACACCACACATTGGGTAGCGTCTCTTGCACTGCATCAATCCGCCTGTTGACCAAGAGGAATATGAAACTCGCACACATCACATTGAGAAGTGTCTCGTGCACCGCCTCAATCCGCCTGTTGACCAAGAGGAATGTGAAACCAGCATACCTTACATTGGGTAGCGTCTCTTGCACGGCATCTATACGCCTGTTGACGAAGAGGAATGTGAAACCCGCACACCTCACATTGGGAAGCGTCTCTCGCACCATGTCAATCCGCCTGTTGACCAAGAGGAATGTGAAACCTGCACGCCTCACATTGGGAAGCGTCTCATACACCACATCAATCCCCCTGTTGACCAAAACGAATGTGAAGCCTCCACAGCGCACACTGGGTTGCGCCTCTCGCTCACCACCACAACACGTCATTCCTCCTATTAGCCAAGAGCAAAGTGAAACCTGCAAACAGTACAAGTACTTTCCATTGCTCCCATTTAGGAATAAGACCCTACAAGTTCAACCACGTTGTGAGTGTGCTTAGCCCTGGAACCCACACACACCAGTAGTTCTAAACAATGCCTTAGGCTTCTGCCTTCAATTTGCCTACATTTTTGATAACATCGTGGTGACATCACGGTAGCCCACTCAACTCCTATAAACAATGCCACCAAGACAACTTTCCATGTCTAATTCCCCATTTTGTAGTGTGACCAGTGTGCAATACATGGACAGCTTGAGATCTCTGATGGATGCAGCTGTGGTGTCCAGTGAACCTCTCCTTTATGCCTCATTTGGAAAGCTCCATCCTCCACTTTTGGGCAGATTTCCTTGCCACTGTGTGACCAGAGGACATTAAAAGCCCATGAAAAAAGATCTACTCTGGAACAGTACTGTGCCTGTACACAAGCACATTCTTTGTGACAGTGATAACAAGGTGATTGTGCTGCATCTTCATGGTTAGTCCAGATGCTTTCCTAGTTGGATAAAACTGTCCACTCATGTGTCTTCTATCTTTCCATGTATGTCAATTCATCTTCGGGCTGGATGTTTTCTCTGATGTACTTATAACTTGACGTGAGGCCTATGATATACCTGCTGACACTCTATGTGCCTGAAATAGAATTAAGTTTTGATCCCTAAATCAGCACAAGAGTACAAAAAGCGTGTCTACCAACGAGGCTAAGCGGTCCTGGGTTGCTTATGTTCCAGTTCAGAAAGGACCTGGCATGGCAGTTAGGGCTGGACTTTTCCCATTGGAATAGGGTCCAACATGAGGTGGCAGGGTGTGCAAAATAATGATGGACAGGGGTACAGCCCCAGTGGTTACCAGTGGCTGAGATTCATTCAAGCATTTCATCCATCACTTTTTTGCATACTTTAGTGAAACGCCCTAAGTGAGATAAGTGTGCTCAGACGTGGGTCCCGTGCCCTCTGTTTGCGAACGTGACCACGTTTTTCCTGAGTTTGCTAAAGCTGTCCTGCACTCAACTGGTGATGATTTGCTGCAGCAGATCTTCCTGCTCATGTAGGACAGGATTTCCTGTGGCACAAGATTATTGATTGCGGATACTTTATATCTACCACCGCAAGCATGTGATGTCATGGTGTAGGTATGGTCTAATCAAAGTGAGAGAACGCACCCCAATGTGGGATGTATACTAAATTACATTCACCCCAGGCACCCTTTTTGGTTTTTAAAAGGAGTCCCACCTACTATAGTTCATTTAGTGACATGCTTCTTCATCTAGTTCTTGGCCAGATACATTGGCTATCTGGGCGGGCTCAACTTTGACGATCAAGGGAGTTCTTGTAAATTGAGGGATCTATGTGTACAATTGCCTAGGAGTCCCCTACATTTACCAACAGGTTCATACGTTTATGGGACCTGTGGCAAGGTTCAAAGCAATGTTTGGTGCTACTGGAGAAAGTTAGCAACTCCTGCAAATAATGTGGTGTAGGTATGCCCAGCAAGCGGTAGTTACAAAGTGGTGTTAGTTGCCCCTGACCCTCACACACTTGAGCAGCATCAGCGTGAGCATCATTTTCCCAGTAAGGCAAAGTGTTTCTAAAATTGTTTTTTTAAAAGATGTAAGAGAACTATCAAACTGTGCTCTAAAAAAGAACGTAGATAGAGCTGCGGGTCAGCCGACTTTACACCCCTATACTTTAAACTCCTTCATGTTGGGCCCCATCGTTTTTTTTGTATAGAATAACACCAATAGTTAATGGTGCTTTTAAGCCTCAAATAACTGTACTATTCCCCTACAAACCAGTGAAAGAATCCACCTCATGAGCCCTAATTAAAATGATGAGTATTTACTAGGGACCATTATCTACTAAACAAATACTCCTGGGTAGTGAGAGTTAGCTCTCAAGGAAGTGGCTGAGGGGTTGGAACAAAGTGGTGACGTTTGTATATAGTTTTTTTATATATATATATCACTTGATTTTATATATTTAAAGAAATAGTTCTGACTGGACCTCAATTATGTTGTGTGTAATCCCTTGTGTATATATCTCACACAAGTGATTGCACACAACCTAAAACATGGTTTAGCAAAGTCAAGGCTTTAATGTTCTAATACATACACACCGTATGTGTGCATGTCTGTGTCTTCATGTGCTAGCTTATTAAAGTCAGATTCATTGACTTTGTCAAACCTTGTTTATGTCAGATGTTGAAAAGAGTTGTCACTGCGAGCCCAGCTGTGCCTCTGATGCAGCGTACCTTTTTGTAAATGCAGGTCCCAGTGTAGTCGTCGTAGAGGACACGCCACTGGTTGAATGGACCTTTTCTTATCTACTGAAAGTATCTAAAGTGAGCCATCATTAGTACCAAATTTCAATTACAGTGATACCAATTTGGCTCCACAGAGTGACAGATAGTATGGTGCCCAAACTATGATGGTATTGTTAGCAAATTTAGTCAAAGTTACAACCAGTCAATACATCAGTGAATCGATGTATCTAATCAGAATACATAGTCATTAGGTTATGCAGCCTGAATTTGTAAATAACACTGAAGAAAATGCAAACTATAGTGATATACAGAATACAAAACAGAGATAGATTGGTTCAATAAAGGGTTTCAAAGTGTCAAGGGGAAATTCTAAGAGAAAGGTGTCAGCATCTGATAAACTAATGAAGGTCCAAGGGAAATAGGTACAGATGTTCAAGCATACAGCTCAACACCTTGAGTAGAGGAAATGAGTGCACTGCAAGCTCACTGCAAGTCTCCAATTAATGCTCCCTAACCCAACAGTTCTCAGCATAAACAAAAGGGGATGCTAACGAAGAGGATAGATGGGACACCTACAATTTAATGGAAAACACGAGACCAGCTCTAGAAGAAAATTACATTCAATATACGAGAATTTCAAAAAGAGTTCGGTCAACCTTAAGCCTATGCTTTTGAGTGAAACAAATATATAATAAACTACAAATTAGTCTAAGAATATGTGAATGTGTTTACTTCTTACACATATACATTTCCCACACATTATCACTTAGCATATTGATCAACACATGATTAGTAGTATATGGAGCATTACAACTATGCTTCTTCACCTGTACCCATGCTTCCCCATGCCAAGTATTTGACTAACACATCTGTGGGAGTTAAAAAACCAGGGCAAATTATGTTTTGGAATCTATAGCAAAGACTTTGTTTACAACTGAATGGTAAAGATCTAAGAGTGCATTCTTTCAAATGTTAATAAACACTGAATTTTACTGTATATACAAAACCGGCTTCTCTGAAGCACTGCAAAAAAAGCATAAGGGGGACTTTTAAAAAGTCAAACAGAATGCCTAAGTCTGAAATAAAGTTACCCAATTCAAACCCATGTAGAATCTATTGGCCACTCCTATTGGTGTTTGGAAAGCCTGGCCCATTGTAGCTGCTTAAACATAAACCTTCCTAGAAAAATCTTCATCAAACAGAGGCACAATATCTTCATTTAATCAATCAAGATTTATAAAGCACAGATAATCACTCATAGAGTATCCAGGCTCTTCCTTGAAAACATGAATGCAATTTGCATCACTCATTGGTACCCAAAAGGAGTTTCAAGGCACTAAAGCATCCCAATGTTTTTTCAAGATTCTTTATCACCTAGGCAGCCCGTTTCATTAATACAAGGTACTTTGATTAAAAAAGCAGAAAAAGATCAAAGTGTTCTTCCAGTTATGTAGCTGTGTATCTAATTCCAAAAGAATGGCGCTCTAGTGCAGAAGAGCACCATCACAGATACCCAAGGCTTTGAAAGCAGATCATTTGGTGAAGGAGAGACTTGAAGGCTTTCAAGGTTCTCTGAAATAGCTAATCTTGGAGGGAAGTCCCAGGAGAAGTTGAGCTGCTAGCTTTTTAATAAGTTAGATTTGTTGTGCGTGGTGTTTCCGAAGGCCTGAATTAAGCGAGTCCCCATGATCACTGACAGAAATAATAGTTTGAACCACAGTCTTCCCAGAGTCTAGTGGTAGAAGTAGAACTGTATAAAGCATCCTCGTGTGGTAATAGGAGGAGGTGAGGAAATTATAATAAGCAAGTATTGCCTAGGTTTCTTTCTGATTTAGATTCGATGAGCAAGAGCTTGGCTCTCAGGGCCTCTGAAGAACAGCGAGAGGGAGAACCTCCAAAGAGTAAATTAATCTTCATCCAGTTGGCAACTGTACACGGGCACTTTAGAAAACAGTCTGCCTGGTCACCTGAACTACCAGGAGATGACAATCTTTGTGTCGTCAGCATAAGACATAACTGAGAAGCAGAATTGCCTGATAAGCTGAGTGAGGTACATAATGAAAGGAGAGGCCCTGAGAAGGAGAGACCCCTGCAGGACACTTGAGTGCTGTTAGGAAGAAAACAGGTTTTCAAAGAGACAGCCTTGTCTCTTACTATGGGAGAAGAAAGACATTGTAAAATGATGGAGAGGTGTACCAGGTCAACTGTAATACTCAAATGCAAAAGAGTTTAGTGCCACACTACTGCTACTATTCACAATCACTCTAATGGCATATGCAGTGACAGAGCAACTTCCTTCTAGTAGCCGGCAGAAGCCTGCCTGAGCATGGACTAAATAGTGATTTACCTCAAGAAAGGCAGAATGCTGTCTGCTAATCACTCCCTCTAACTATTGCTAAGAATGTCAGTAAGGAAATTAAGTCAAAATTATGATGCTCGGCCGAATGTTTCTTTCGAAATGGAACCACTGTCTTTGGCTTTCTTTCGTGAGTGAGGGACCGGACTGGATGTTGCGTTGGTGGCACCCGATGCGACAATCGGTTCTTGGCACCTCTTCCCCCACTGTCCTCCTCCATGGATTCCCTCACTACCACTGTCCAACAGATCCCTCATCTCTCAGTAGTCCCTCTCTAACATATATTTAATTTGTTTTGAAGGCCTGGTTGGTATCTGCTTTATGAATAAGAACATCCCAACCTATATTATGCCGTTTGCATGCAGCTCTTTGATGCCAGTTCACAATTCACTGTTCTATATGTTAGGATTGTAACTTATGAACTACTGTATCAGAAAGATCTCTTTGACAAAAGCAGCAGTTAACTTAGCTGTCCACATACGGTACATGTCCTCTGCGCTCTTTTATGATGAATCAAAACTGCCACTAGACAAAAATGCAATCTTTCTTGTACAGAAAATGAATCCCTAGTTATACTGACATTTGTATTGCTGTCTAAAAATTGCTGAAGACATATGGAACTCTGTGGCAGATGTCTTTTAAACTCATAACCAATGGGCCTCCAGGCGCATAGGAATGAATGGCAATTACTGAATCGGTATTTACAGATTCGGTAAATACCGATTCTTAATGACCGAATCTTACCGATTCGGTGATTTTTACTGAAAAATTATCTACATCCCATTTACCTATCCTTAAATACCGAATCGGTAAAATTCGGTATTTAAGAATAGGTAAATTGAGATTACCTACATCTGGCCCTAAAATACAAGACCAATGGTGTTGCCTATCGTGGGTCCCAGGGGAGCCATATTCAATGGAATGAGCAGCCCACTTTGCGCCAGCACATGGAAATGGACAGTAATCCGCTATACGCCTTAAATACGGTGCATTCCTGCCCTTTCCCTGTCACGCAGCACTGCACCACTTTTCCATCAATGAGCCCCTTGATTTATAATAAAATTAGAGGAAGAGGAAAGAGAAAACACCTGGGTTACCTATGTAGGCACAATCTAAATAAAGAGACAACCCTCTAAACACTTAAACAACTAACGTGACCTCGACTGCAGCAATGAAAGGCAGGAGAGTTTGAAAACTACTTCGGTGAAGTAACATCTTAGGTCTAGCAAGTGATAATAGTTGATGTATCTCGTCTGAGGTCATTGTGGGAGGTGTACAGGAGGCGCAGCCTGATGATAGCAAGCTGTAGCACGTGCCTCCCAAAAGAGGGGAAGTGGGTTAGCTTTAACATTTCTTTTTTAAAGTGACATAGTCAAGATAAGGTTTCTGTAATAACTCACAAGAAGTAAAGTAAGCAGAGAAGGCTTTATTGTAATTAAGACTCCCGCCAGCACGACATGTCAGCACAAAATGGCAGTGGACTCTCAGGCGCTCGAGCCACCAACTGTCTCACACATTACGTAGGCAGCCAGCACGAGATCAGTGCCTCGCGCGTTGCTCACAGTGCGAGCGCGAGGCAGGCTGGCTCACTACATATCTCCTTTCCCTAAAAGGAGAAGAGAAGGAAAAGAAGTAGAGAAGAACAAAAGGAAAACAAAAGGAAGAGAGAAAATCAGGAAAGCAAAAGGAAAAGAGAGAATCATCAACGGAATCTAATAGGAACCCTGATGGCTCTGGTGCTCCTCCTCATCACAGAGGATTGAGGAGCTGATGGCTGTACACTGGTATCACATGGGAAATTATCACAAGGAACATTTTTAGCATCATTAGAGTTCAACAGATTGACATCAAAACTTTTAACTTTTACCACCTTGTTGACATTCCACCAGTGCTGTCCATTGACCCGAACAGCACTACCACAGACTTTGTCGACCTTAACAATATCACCGAACTTTGCATCACCTTTCTTTACAAACCCTTGTTTCTTAATCCTTATACAGTCCCCCACAGCAAATGCTCTGCTTTTCACCCGTTTCCTTTCATCAAAGTATTCTTTCTGTTTGGACTGTACTTTTTCATTCTTTTTCCTGACTTGCTCATCAATCTCTTGGGGAGAAGAATGGAATTTGAACCATTTGGACATCCATGCAGGCCTAAATTCAGTGCATGGTTTCCTGCCCCTTAGTAATTCAAAGAGAGACACCCCTGTAGATGAATGTGGGGTGATCCTGTAGAACCATAGCATGGCTCTCACACTCTGGGGAACCTCTTTGTTGTGTACAATAGCCCATTTGACACAATCACCAATAACTCTGTTGAGTCTTTCCACCAAACCATTGGTTTGTGGGTGGTAAAGGGAACTTCTGTAATGAGTGATGGCAGACTCCTTAAGGAACTCTTCCACTTCAGTGGACACAAACTGCACTCCATTGTCGGATATGATGGAAAGGGGAAACCCTTCTCTCATGAAAATTTATTTCATGAAGTCAATGATCTCTTTAGAGTCAACTTTGGATACAAATTTAGCTTCTGGCCATTTTGTGTAATAATCCATCATTACAATGGCAAATTTACACTGATGGGGTAAACTATGGAAGGGTCCTAGCACATCGATTCCAAGTTTCTCCCACGGTGCACCTGGAAGAGATATAGGCGTGAGCGGAGGACTGGCTGTGCGAAAACTTTTGTCACTAGAAGAACAGATAGTGCATTCTTGCACCATGGCATCAATATCTTTATCCATCTGTGGCCACCAGAAGTACTCTCTTACTCTACGTTTAGTGAGTGTGGCTCCAAGATGCCCTTCATGGGCCTTGGCTAAAAGTGTGGCTCTAATTTTCTCGGGAGGTACCAATTTCTCTGTCCTAAAAACTAGACCATCTTCGATAGAGAGTTCATCGCTCACTTTCACATAGGGTTGTAAATCAATACCAACATTTCTTTCCCTCGGCCATCCTTGGACAATATGTTTTTTTACTTCTTTCAGAACTTGATCACTTTCTAAAGCTTCCCTCCAACCTTCTTGCCCCACAGAACATACATGTAACAATTCAACACTGGCAATAATACAGTCTTCATCATCATCATAACAACAGTCATCATTACTCAGTGTGGTTTTGCTCGTGGAGGAAGGTAGGCGTGACAAAGCGTCTGCTCTCACATTTTTCCCACCAGCAATGTGGACAACATCAAAATTGAATTGCAATAACTTAGATGCAAGGCGTGCAATGCGGGGAGTAGCACTACGTCCTTTTGTGTTACCAAGGATTGACACTAAAGGTTTATGGTCTGTTTGAAGAGTGAATTTGCGCCCCCACAGATAATTTTTGAACTTCTCAATGCCCCACCAACATGCCAGGAGCTCTTTCTCAATCACGGAGTAATGCGTTTCCGCCTCTCTAAGTACTCTGGATGCAAACCCAACGGTATGTTCATTTTCACAAACATCTTGTGTCAATACGGCTCCCAATCCATGGTTACTGGCATCAACAGTCAAAGTGCAGGGGACATCCTGTACATAAGGTTTCAAAGCACTGACAGTGCACAATTTATCCTTGATCCATTCAAACGCCTTATTACACTCTTCATCCCACACAAATTCACTTTTGTCTTGTAACAACTTTGAAATAGGGCGAATGTTGGTGGCATAGTCTTGGATAAATCGTGAATAGAACTCCGTTAGGCCTAAAAGTGATTTTACTCCTGCTTTGTCCTTTGGAGCTGATGCGTCTACTATTGCTTGAACCAAACTCGGTTTTGGTGTGACGCCTTCGCTTGAAATGGTGTGACCCAGATATTCCACACTGTCTTTAGAGAATACGCACTTATCTCTCTTTAGTACAACTCCATGCTCTTGGAAAATTGACAAAATTTTAGACAACACCTGGTCATGTTCCTGCTGATCCTTAGCATATATGAGGACGTCATCTTGAAATATGGCAACATTTTTTATTCCTTTGAGCAGGTTGACCATGACTCTCTGAAAGACAGAGGCTGTCGACGCAAGGCCAAAAGGCATGCGGCAGAATTGATACAATCCAGATGGTGTGTTGAACGCAGTGAAGTTGCGTGAATCCTTGTCAAGTTTGATTTGGTGGTATGCAGAGGCCAAGTCAAGTTTGGTGAAAACCTTAGCCCCTGCAACTACACCTAGAATTTCTGTGATGTTGGGTAATGGGTGTGAGTCCACCCAAATCACTTTGTTTAAGCTGCGCAGATCAATGCAGATTCTGAGATCATTGTTTTTCTTTCTTGCCACGACCAAAGCCGAAGACCAATCCGAGGATTCAATCGGTTCTATTACTCCTCTTTTATGTATAGACAAGAGTTCTTTTTCTAGATCATTGCGGATGCTGAAAGGTACACTCCTTATTTTGTGTTTGACAGGCACTGCATCATTCTTTATTTTTATCTTGTGCTTGAACCCTTTGATCTTTCCAAGTTCACCAGAAAATACTCTAGGGAATTTATTGAGGAATTCTTCCACATGTGTTTGGTCACGAATAACTAAAATTTGTTCCTTTGCTCCAGGACGTAGCATCATACTGAACAAACCTTGATGGAACCACCCAAGAATGTCCAATCCATTGACGGCCACATATATTTTTCCATATATATGCCTGTTCTTGAACACCAGGACATCTTCAAAATACCCTAGAAGTTCAATGCTCTTCCCTTCATAGGATACTGGTTCGCGATCTGGTGGTTGCAAAGGTCTATTTCCCCATTTCTCTTTGAATAAAGATTCACTGATCATTGTTATCCTGGCACCTGAATCTACTAAAAGTCTCAGATTTTTATCACCAACACCAATGATAGCATAAGGATCAACACAGTCATCAGGATTCCCTGTTATTATGTCTCCTTCTTTTACCACCAGAACCATGTCTTTAAGTTCACATAGGGCGTCATCACTGTCACTTTCACTTGAGTCCTTAATACATGCAACTTGGTTAGGACTTTTCTTGTTTGTCTGGCAGACTTTGTCAAAATGCCCCAATTTCCCACATTTTCGACATGTGGCATTCCTCGCAGGACATGGCCTTCCACTTCTAGCATGTGAAGGATAACCGCACCTGAAGCAGATATCAGTTCTTTTGAAAAAATTATTCTGTTGAAAATCTTTTTTCCTCACCACATTTTTAAAGCGAACAGGGGTCACCAATTCAACATTTTTACTTTCAAGTTCTCTGATAGAGGATTGTGACGTTTCAATACTTTTGGCTATGCGGATGGATTCATCTAAGGTTGGATTTTCCAAGGATAACAGCTTCTGTCTGATGGATTTATCCAGGCATTTACTAATGAATTGATCACGCAATAGTTGTTCACTGAAATTTTCGAATTCGCATTCTGCAACCATTTTTCTCAAGGCAGTAACATACGTGTCGACATCTTCCTCTGTTTTTTGTGCTCTCTTAAAGAATTTATGTCTTAAGACCACGACACTGGGTTGCTTGTCATACCTTAACTTAAGTTTTCTAACAGTGTTTTGATACTCATCAGTTTCTTCACCGCCTTCATCAATAACATCAGGTAAGTGTTTGAGAGTTTCTCTTCCTTCAAAACCCAAAGAGTGAAGAAGTAAAAATCTTTTCCTTTCTGCTCTAAACCTGTGTGCTCCAATGGCACCCAAATAGTTCTCGAAAGCATCAAACCATTTTCTCCATGCCACAGGTGGTTCCCCTGGCGTATCCAAGAAAGGAGGCGGAGGGTGAATTGACTGCATCATTTACTATATTGTGAAGACAGCAAGTAGTATAACGTATACCACAGCAGTATATTTTATTTTCACCCAGCAGCTAAACTACTGTCAGAAAACACAACTATGATTGAACTTACACAGAAGCAAAATCCAATATGCTGGGCCTGACAATGTCAATAATCTTCCTAACTTGTTATTAGTTTGAAGCTTGAGTGTGAATTCCCTTTGAACTCTCTAGTTATATTTTCCCTCCTTATATGTATATATGTCGTGCTTTTGAATACAGTTTCCTCAAATGAGTGGTAAAAACCACATCGATGTTTTCTCTAAAGTCCAACTCTTGTTTGTGCTGCTGAACACAGATTTTAAACGTTTAATTCCCAAAGAGCATATGCACACGATGAAATGGTTACTTCCCCTTTAAGAAGAATAAGAGGAAGCCTTCTGCCGAGGAACTAATGTGGTAGGCGTTGACTTCCTCACGCTCGACTTACGTGAAAGTGCGCAGTCGCCTCAGGCAGAGGGAGGGAGAGGCAGGTCCAGCGTCGTCAAGAACCAGTGCCGATTTCTCAATTTTGATGTTCCCACACTGCGCAGGAAACACAGCGAAGCGTCCAATCTTCAGTCAATTTCGCCACCATGCGAGGTAAACTTTTTGCTGCTTTAGATAAATAAGCGGGTCCGTTGCGGAAGCCTTAGGTCGTCGTCGCCAGAAATGAGTGTAATATCTCACAAGAAGTAAAGTAAGCAGAGAAGGCTTTATTGTAATTAAGACTCCCGCCAGCACGACATGTCAGCACAAAATGGCAGTGGACTCTCAGGCGCTCGAGCCACCAACTGTCACACACATTACGTAGGCAGCCAGCACGAGATCAGTGCCTCGCGCGTTGCTCACAGTGCGAGCGCGAGGCAGGCTGGCTCACTACAGTTCCCTACCAAGTTATCTTCCTCTACTCACCGAGGCAAAGAACTTCACTAAACTGACACTTTTTTATGAGGATCACTGATTCAAATGATCCCAAGATCACACCAAGAGAAAAAGGCAGGCTTCAATCCAGGCTTCCACCAAGGCTTCAATCCAGATTAAGCCAAGTGTTTGCATTTTGATCTCTAGGTCGAAAGTTGATGCTGAGCGCTTTTCTGTGCTCTTTCTGCTGGTTTCTAACAAGGAACTCTCCCCTCCCGCTCTTCTTTAGTATCTTTCCTCTCCCTGATGATGTTGTCTTTCCTTGACAGGCACTTGGCTGTAGTCTCCCCTGTGAGCACCCTTTCACCGTTTCCCATTTAGCAGTCTCATGCACCCTCTACCTGCACTCTGCTGTACTCTCCTGTTTTCTCATAATTCTCTTTGTAGCTTTCGCCCAGAAGGCTACCACCTCCTCCTAGGAGAAATGTAGTGTCCACTGACTACATTCAGCGGTACTCGCCTCCTTCTAGAAGTTCTCTCCTGTGCATTACCTTCATGCAGGTTCAATTGTGTTCCTGTTTTATGACTCCCTCATGTCCTTTCGCTCTATCTCCTGCAGTCTCTACCACAAGTAACTTTCTTGACCAGTACCTTTATCTGTGTTCTGCTGCAGTCTTCTTTTATTAGCACTGAATGGACCATTCCCACTCTCCTGCACTCTCCTGCTAGCAGTTCCTTCTTTATTACATGAGTTCACTGTCTGAGCATTCTTCTTCAGTCAGTCCTAGAGCACTCTCATGCCCCGTGCATCTGCACTCTTACATTCTCTGTTTCTTTGAGAACTCTCTTACCTGCTCACTTCTGCTGATCCTGCCCTTTTACTCTAAATCCCTTTGGATGCTGGGATTTCTGACCCCATACCATCAACGATGAATGTAAAACGACATGCACCCAAGAAGGCGCGCACTTTTTGTTGTGGTTCAGTGAAGCAGTGGGTGATATGTATGGTGGCCACCTCATTGCAGGTCATCACTACACTCTTTCCAGTCCAGGCCTTTCTTGGTGCAATCTTATACATTTTAGGGGTTGACCTCTTGGTTTGGTTCTATAGAGCTCATTTTGATGAAATCCTTGATAGCAATGATTTGTAGGATAAAAGCCCTCGTCTCAAGACAAATTGTGTATCCCGGCATGGACTAAGGGGGATATCATTGCCATATGCTCTATGCAAGTATTGAGATGGCCCCAAAGGGACACTGGGGGATGTCCATCATTGGATCACTGGATGTGGTACACAAGGTGAGAGTGACAGATGTTCAGTCTGGGGCACAGGGTAATATGTGCAAGGGGCACAGTGGTGTTTACGATAGTGGCACATATTTATGTTCTATATGGGGAAAACACAGATGTGCCTTACGTGGCACGTCACACATTCATCAGTTATTAATTTAAGGACAGCAGTATTTTATTTGCTCATTGACAATTTTTATACTAGATTTATAATTGTAAAGACAAATCAACAAATTCCAGAAGGTAAGGATCTGTTGGGTAAAATGTCACAGTTGGTTGAAGGTGTTATGTATGCCGAATGCCATTTAGTGGATACGCATATAAATGGGGAGATGGTAAAAATTACAAACATTTATAAATGTAATAGGTTTGACCTAGTATAGTATTTCAGGTTTTTCATAGTTATATAGCACAGCAGTTTGGTTTTAGGAGCTTGGCTATAGATGAAGATGGTCGCCTCATACCGAAGGGGGTATGTTGGATACAAGTGAAGATGGTCGCCTCATACCGAAGGGGGGGATGTTGGATAGAGGTGAAGATGGTCACCTCATACTGAAGGGGGATGTTGGATAGAGGAGAAGATGGTCCCCTCATACTGAAGGGGGGATGTTGGATAGAGGAGAAGATAGTCACCTCATACTGAAGGGGGGATGTTGGATAGAGGGGAGGAGGGTCACCTAATACTGACGGGGGATGTTGGATAGAGGAGAAGATGGTCCCCTCATACTGAAGGGTGGATGTTGGATACAAGTGAAGATGGTCGCCTCATACTGAAGGTGGGATGTTGAATACAGGGGAAGATGATCGCTTCATACTGAAGGGGGGATGTTGGATACAGGGAAAGATGGTCTCCTCATACTGAAGGGTTAATGTTGGCTACAGGTGAAGATGGTCACTTCTATACTGAAGGGGGATGTTGGATACAGGGGAAGATAGTCACCTTCATACTGAAGGGGGGATCTTGGCTACAAGTGAAGATGGCCTCCTCATACTGAAGGGAGATGTTGGATACAAGTGAAGATGGCCATCTCATTCTAAAGGGGGATGTTGGATACAGGTGAAGATTGCTGCCTCATACTGAAGGGGGGGATGTTGGATACAGGTGAAGATGGTAGCCTCATACTGAAGGGGGATGTTGGATACAGGTGAGGATGGCTGCCTTATACTGAAGGGTGGATGTTGGATACTGGTGAAGATGGCTGCCTCATACTGAAGTCATACTCAATGTCCTTAATGTAATTGGAAGACCTAATTACAAGCATGGATTCCCATCAGTCACCAATGGTGCCATACTTTATTATTATCTGGGTCTCCTCCTGGTGTCTATGTAGTAACTCTGAGGACTCAACCCCCGTCTAGTGAAGGGGAGAGATGACTCGTAGATGGTAAATTAGGACCTGTTGATGATGTCCTAATCCGACTCACGAGAAACTAGGTGACCTACAGATGTGGATGATTGTTAAACTTGATGGGAAAAAGGTTGATCTATGACAAGGAAATGGACAAGTCCTTCTGAAGCCGTATGCTGGGACTCCTACTAACTGACTGAAATGCTGATTTCAGATGTCCAGTATAATTGTTGATTAGTTCTCTTCATACCCCTCAATTATGATGTAACAGTTGATTCCTTGTCTGCAGCCCTCTCTTAACTTGATGGTCTTCCAGTGCCCCCCGAAGAGCAGTGTCGCAGGAGGTAACTCCTCTACATTTTTACACTTCACTGCCATAAATGCCATGACCATGATTGTTTTCCATTGTTCTTCCCTCTCTTCCTTCCCGCTCTCTTTCAAACACTCTAACGCTACTTCGTTGTATACATTCCCGGCGTGATACCTCTGACTATTTCAATAATGTGTGGGCCAGTAAACTTTGCTACACTACCTGCACTGATGTCTCACATTCAGGAAAGAATTGTCCTTCCTCACTTGACCATCTGCAAGTCCCTCCACCTCTGCTACACAGTTAGTGGGTAAGGAGTTGCTCTCTGAGATCATTTTTCTCTTTTCCTGATCATATTATAGACCATCTCCACCTATGATTGCTGGACAGATGTTTGTACCTTTCCATTTACACTGCCCAACTCCTCCAAAACATTATTCTATGCTTATTCTATAAATAGATGCCCTGACAAGGCTTGGACTCCATGCTGCCTGCTGTCCGTGAGTGATGATTTAGTCCAACAATGAAAGTTAGAGGCCTATGCTTGGTCCACACCCCTCTAGGGACTGCTTTAACCTATTATTGCCTATGAAGCACTTCTGTTAAGCCCCTTTCCCCATGTTCTTTGTGATATTATATCTATGTATAGTAGGCTGTACATACAGCCCCAGCTCAGTGCTTGGTGCCTCTTTCCACTCTTACTCACACTATATTGACTCTCCCTCTTTGTGCCAACACCATACCACTTTGTTTCAGTTCCCATTGATAAAGTGTGCCCCCATACAAAGCTCTATGCCTACTTTTGAGGCAAATCATGCTCATCTTGCAACTACCCGAGGAGTGGCCATTACTACATAAAAATCCTCTTGACAGCAATTCTAGTCACGATTGTTTCCCTAAGTGAGAAAAGTGTGTCCAACTATGTGGAAAGTCAAAAAGTACTGTCATAACGTGCCTCAAACCATGCAGACATAGCACTTCTGTAGGAAACCCACGTCACAATTAGAATGCAAAGAACTGAAGATGTTCTGGGGTGGGAGAATATTCTACAATAGCTGTTTGCTTTCTTCTCATAATCCTCTTTCTACCCATGCCTCCTCTTCAAAAATGAGCAGAGGGGCTGGATTGCCTAGGAAAACACTACCATGTATGGTCCAACAGGTGTTGATTGAAAAAGAAGAGCGATACACATTTACCACAGCACTAATATTTGCCAAGAACATTACTGTGGGACCAGCATATCCCCTCAACTCCACCAAACTGTCTTTTCTGTCCCACTTATCAGGTTCAGAGTTTGATATGATGCAGACGAGTGTCAGGACGACTGAAATATATCCTTGGTCCCAATGTTAGATAGGACCAACCTAATAGATACCCAGAATGCCAATGATAAGGATGTAATGGGTGACTTGTCATGGACATTTGGAGGCTCACTTACCCAACTAAAAATATACTTTTCTCACTTGTGCTTATGGTACTCTATCAAGAATAGACTGCTTTCTCACCGCACACTTCCTGACACTCTACGTGACCGGCTGGGGGATCTTAGAAGTTATGGATCATGCACTGACATTGTTCCAGATTAAAAGGGGATGGTCCTTGCAATGAGAACAACTTGGTGCATAAATATTTCTCTTCACAAACTGCCTACAGAAAAAAAAAAATGACATTAGAACCAACATAAAAAACAGCCAATTGGTTGTCTTCACGGGTCTTTTAGGTGACAGTCAAAGACCAACTAATGAGGGATTATGCCATTTCGAATGAACATAAGAAAGGAAGCAAGCAAACCTTGAGAGGGACTTTGAGTGGATGACCCATTCTTACACTGAGAACCTTCTGATGCCAACAGAAGGAAATTAGAGAAGGTCAAACTTGTCCTTAATACCAATTACTCTCCAAAGGCAGAGTATAAACTATAACAACTCAAGGGCAACCATTAATAACAAGTACAGAAGGCCGGCAGGCTTCTAGCAGCAAAACGTAGGCAGAGAGAGGTAACAACAGCAGTCCCTCCCATCTATGATGACAAAACAAACGAGCGAGACTCCCAGAGGACATCTTGGATACCTTTGCTGCCTATTACAGTGCTTTTAAAGTTCTGAATCACAGAATGATCTGGGGACATTCCTCTGAAGAGCCACATACATGTTTTATGCCCTGTCATTGATTTATATGAATTAGTTATAGAAGCAGCTATTTAAACAGATCCAGAACATATTCTCATTGTAGTGCCCCACGCGATGAAGCAGTGATAATGAACAGCGTGATGCAGGAGCGGAACACATAGAGGATGCCGCTCCAGTGTGTCAAAAATATACCATACATAAACATATAGGATTTAAAATATAAATATTAGTGACAAGGGAGCTGTTTTGCCCTTGTGCATTTGTACGTATTTATGTGATATTTATTTAGCAAAAACCTAGCCAAAAAGCACCCGTGTGTAGTATGTGGTCCATGACAAACATACCGCTGTCTTGTTTATTCTTTATTTCGCTTCTTAGTCTGCAGTATGATGTTTTCCTGACTGCGAGTGTCTTGGAAACCACTAGAGATGGTGAGCCTTTCTCTAAGATAAATGTGGATGCTGGTTGTGATCGCTCCATAAAGGATAATGCAGGTATGAAGATTGGTAGGGCCATCAAGTGGAACTAATGGAGTTCCCACAGGACTAGGGCAATGTGATCATATGTCTTCAGGCCCTGGATGTGACAGGCTACAGTGTATAGGATGCCCTTAAGTAGTGCCAGTGGGGAGTCTGGCAGATAATGCCGCAGAGTGTTGCCACAATCCTGAACAGCAGTTCTGAAAGTTCTCTCTAGATAAAACAATTTCCTTTTACAAGAACAAATAAGCATCAGGCCATCTTTGTTTTTTTGGCAATGTGTTACTCGAGGAAAGGTAGGTGTCCAGTGTGAATCCAAGTGAGTTGGCATTCGAAGTCATCAAGGATCATGTCATTGAGTCAGGTTTGCACTGTTTTTGTTTCTTACCCTTAGTAATACAGGAATTCTGTATTGGTTGGGTAGTGCTTCAGGTTGGTCCAAGTTTGCATAATGTGTAGGTAGTGTTTGAGGCATCTCTGAAGCATAGGCGACTTTTAGATATGTGCATCATTGCCATGTTGTTGAATCTTGATGCTGTTCTCTGTGAATGGAGTACCAAGCGGCTTCATGTAGTGGTTGAAGATAACAGAGGACATGGGAGAATCCTGCGGGGCTCTGGCGTTGACAGGAATCGTTTGTGACCTGGATGTGCTCATGTCAACAAACTGGTGGCAGTTGTAAAGGTAAGAGGAGAACCAGGACAACGATTGAAGAACTTTGCTGATAAATCCCATTTGAGAATCCAGGATGTGTATGAGGGTGGGATGGCCATCTGTGAGGAAGGCAGCTGGGAGGTCCAGCAAATCAAGAGCAAGGGGTAATCTTAATTTGCTACAGTTTTATTAGAAGCCAGCGTAACAGTCGTGCAGGAGATGGCTTGGTTTAATGTGATCTTGGAGTTGACCATAGACAGCTTTTTCAATAATCTTGATGGGGAATAGTAGATGAGTGCTGAGCTTGTATTTGGCAAAGTCATCAGGGTCTAATGTACGTTTCTTTAGGAATAGGAGGATCTGGCCCTTTTTGAGAACTTCTGGAAGGTCACATGAGAATAAGTAAACCCCTACTTTTATTAATTTTAGGTCTGGGGTAAGGGGGAAAACAAAAATCATAAACAAAACACAGTATCCCACTCAACCTGTATTCTGTTATAGCTCAAAGTGCACAGTGGACTGATCAAAAACAAGTTCAAACCATTGTACTTAATACATTTGCATATATTTTTTGTATTCTGTGTTTTGTTTAGAATGTCTCAAAGGTTCCTTGAGTGAGGGACGTATTGACAAGATATGCAAACAACTCGGACACCAATGGCAGACCAATGTGGAGTTGCAATTGAGCAGTTGCACCTCCTTGGTGGGGTATCTTTGCAAACCAGCACTCTCAATGATTTAGTAATTTTTATCTGCTTTTGATTATTTAGTCTGTGTATTGTGATTGTTGTGGTGGTATTGTACATTTTGTATTGTACATGTTGGGTTTGTGTACTTTATCTGCTTTTGATTATTTAGTCTGTGTATTGTGATTGTTGTGGTGTTATTGTACATTTTGTATTGTACATTTTGGGTTTGTGTTTGGGTGCAGAGAACAGGTCAATTCATATTGGTTCATGCTTCAGTCTGCCACAACTTTTATTAACTACTAAGCTGTTGTTTGTAATCACCAACCCAAATGGGTCCAAGGATGCTTATCTCCGGTCCAGGAAGGACCTAGCCTGTCAGTTCAGGCTGAACTGTTCCCATGTGGAACAGGGTAAAGGCTGATTTGCATAAGGCTGAGTCCAAACTGGGGTGGCATAGTGAGCAAAAGAACGATGGATTAAACCCAGATCTTTGACTGGTGGTGAGTGGTTGAAAAAGTCAGCACTCCGTCCATTATCTTGTGTTTGCGTAGTTTGTTATTCCGTCAGAACGTAGTGGTTGAATGCAGCAGTGGAATACCAGAACCTTTCAAACCTTTTAATCCTTGACAGTCAGAGCTACTGCTCAGTGCCCTTATATAAGTGATGTTGGTGCCCAACAGAAACCAATCACAGACTCAAATTTTACACAAGCTCAGCACAATCCTCGCCCTACTTATCTTGGTCGTTAAGTGTGTTAACCATCTATGTTATTGCTATGGTTGGTCCATTCTAATGGGAATACAGCTGGTGGCCTGCATAACTCAGACGTACACCCACATCAACCGACCATGCATGCAACCTTGGCATCATTCTTGGTCAACTGATTATGAAACGACAAGTCAACGCAGTCGCCTCCTCCTGCTTCCACACACTTCGCATGCTCTGCAGAATCTTCAAATGGATCCCAACCAACACCGGAAAGACCTTCAACCAGATTCTTGTCACTAGTCGCCTCGAATACGACAATGCCCTCCATGCCGCCATTTCCACCCAGCTACTCAGAAGACTTCAGACCATGCAGAACGCAGCAGCCAGAGCCACCCTGGATCTCCCCAAACACACCCACACCACCCTCTACCTGAGAGATCTCCACTGGCTCCACATCCAGAAGAGATACCAGGTCAAGATGCTCATGCATGCCTACAAATTCCTTTATGACCTAGGACCTGCCTACGTCAACCATCAACTGGACTTCCACCAACCCTGTACACACCTACGCTCCTCTTTACTTGCCTGTGCTCACACATCCCCATCCAAACCAGTAGCGGCCGTTCCTTCTTCTACATCGCCATCAAGACCTGGAATGACCTTACCCTCCCGCTCCGTACAGCCTTCTCGCTGGCTGACTTCAGAAATATTCTGTGCATGTTACTGACACCTACACTGGCAAACAACTGAGCTCTCATCCTGTATAATATAGTCAAGACCAGTAGACAATGTCACTGCCAGAGCAAGCATACAAATGCAGGCAATCTGCCAGCATTCCTGCCTGCTTCCAGTCATATATGTAGTGGACTGAATAGTTAATTGGACAATCCAGAAATGGGTGGTCATCCAATATGTACAAACCACCCACAAATGTGTATGTTTGTGGGTATTCACAATCTCATTTTAGGTTGTTTTCTGCTAAGTAAGAAAGAAGAAGCTTTCCTCATGTAAGAAACAGGATTGAGTGTCTTTCCAAAATTGAGAAAGGGAAGGTTGTTTTTGGATTGTGTTCGCCACCACACTTGTGAGAAGATATGCAAAACATAGACGAAACCCACTGATCTTTAAATCTATGATTTGAAGTTGTGCACAGTTACTATGACTACAGTTTTAGTACATATTCATTTATTGCACTTCACATCATTGTGATATCACTATCAAATTGCTGAAATTTACTAGAATGTGCAATTTATAGCACTTCCAGTAGGATTTTAATCTATTTTCTTACAGTACCAGATGCCCCTGAAATTGAATGGTTTAATGCAACAACCAAAACAATCAAGTGGAAGAAGCTGTCAGAATGTAGCGGGACAATCCAAGAATATCAGGTATCGTTTATGGATTCAATAAAGGCATATTTGGAAGATTAGTAAACCTATAAATGTTCTGTGTCATGTTAATTGAATTTATTAGGTCGTTTACTTTCTACCGTGAATATAATTATTAGTAAAATCTTGAATAAAATAGCATTGAATGCAATCCTAACACTTTGAATCGATTGTGTCGTCACTGTGTTAGGTCGGAGCCTTCGTAGGAAAAGCATTTTTGTTTTCCTAATACCTTTGGCACTGTTTGAGGCATCTGCATGAAACGTTATAAAAAGCTTGTTCATCCTCTTTGGCTCCTTCCTGGAAAGTTTCGCACTAACCTGTCAAGCAGCGGCCAAAACAACAGGGGGTGCTCAAAAGAGTGATTTCCAATGTCAATTCCCATAAGAAACTTTCTTTTTTGCAATTAGGTGTAAATATGTTCTGCTGTTGTAATTAGTGCTTAAAGAGGGGTTCTGGTTGGGCATGAAAATGTTAACCCTCAGAAAATGTTAGGTATAGTTCGTTCTCGCCTCTTGGAAGTCCTGCATTACTCCTGCGGTACAAAGAAATAAAATAAAAAAGCCTTTGTGATTCTCCAAGAGAGCTTTTTCTGCTGATGGTCATTCCAGTACTACAATACCATTGCTGGTAACTGATCTGGTTGGCTGCCTCCAACACTGAAGAAAATGTTGCAGCCGCTATTACTTGTTTCATGAGTCCTGGATTTTTTTTTAAAATGCATGCCACATAAGGATTCAAGGTGGGCACTCCATGACGTACAGGGCCATGGGGAAGGGAGTCCAAAGGGACCCCAAAGGGACCCTCCATCAATTTAAATGAAAAATATATATCATTTTGAGTCAGCAGTAACATGGTACTAGCACCCAGAACAGTTGTCCTCAGCGAGGACACCCCTGTGGTACCGAGGTACCAAAAAAACAAAAACAAATTACAGGGGTCTGTTCACAGATCTTAACACCGTAATTATAACACAGTGCACTGCTTATGAGCTCACATATCACTTATGACATCATTGATGACATCACTGATGGCATCTCAAATGACATAATTTAAGACATAATTAATGACATTATCTAGTCATAAAACAAGATGACGTATTGATGCCGCCACTGAGAGTTTCACCCTGACGGTTCACCGCTCCGCCACCCGCGATACAGCCGAATACCGCTGCATTCATCCGTATGGGTCCGCTTACCTGCGGGAGGACTGCCGCGTGAGACTTGCATATGTCTCAAAGCCTGCTGGGCAATCTTCACTTGGTCCCCACATCGACAAACGCCTCAGAAGGGAAAGTAAACACAGCGAGCAGGGAGCTTGGCTGCCGACATGAGCACAGCGGGTCTTCACTTTTGAAACGTGACAGCTGAATGTGGTCAGCGGTAAGCCGAGAGTTTTGCTGCTGCCGCTGTTATTACCTGCTTAAAGAGAAGCTGCTCATTAAAAAGGAGAGGAAACAAGACAGGTTGAGAGTCCTGCCACTGTTATGCCTCAAGCCAGATATGCCTTGTCCTCCTGGAAGTGGGAAGTATTGTTTATAAAAAGTAACTGCATCGAGTAATCCTGCTTCTTCTTGAGTGACTTAAAATAAACTACAGGCCTCATATGCTGCTGCTGACTGTTGGGAAAATGCTGCCCTCCCCTCCTGCAACACCAGTATGACTGACAAGCTATTGAGTGTGTTAAAAATGTTGACAATTTTGTCCTGGAAGTAGAGAGCAATGTCATGACATCATTTTTGTGATGCTGCCACCTTGTTGTTTAGGCAGGTGGGGGAAGAAAGGTCCTTAATGATTTTAAAAAGGGCTTTTGCTCCATTCGGCGCTTGAATGATAGAAGTACCATAGAATTCAGCCTTAGTTTTAAGAATACATTCTTTGTATTTCAATTGTACTGATCTCAGATCTCTTTTATCTTCCTCAGTATATCCCTTTCTCCATTTCCTTTCCGCCTTCTTGCGGAGTGCAGGCAACTGTTTCAGGTCTTCATTATACCAGGGGGCCATGATTTTATTCCTGTTTTTTAACTTCTTTATTGGGTTTGTCTGATCTAGAATGTCTATTATATAGCTGGTGTAAATATTATAGTTTTCCTCAGCCGTCGTCATAGGTGGGAAGTAGTTATTCTCCTTGACAGGTAAAAGGGGTCCAATCTAATCTAATTTTGCCCATTCCCTGCCTCCCCTATAGGTATTCTGCTGGCTAGTTTTGATCTTTAAACAGGGCCGCCTGACCTCAAACTGAATTAAATAGTGGTCAGTCCAGGACTGGGGTAATATATTTAATATATTGGAGATAGCTTGATTGGAAAACAATAAGTCAAGAATGTGCCCCCCTTGATGAGTGGGCTGTTCCACTAGCTGTGAGAGATTAAGGTTAGCACACGTGTGTCTCAGATCTCTCAAGTGGTTGCTGAGGTTCCCATTCTCCCTGAGATTGAAGTCTCCCAGTATGATCATTCTAGTATGCGTCAAGGTTAGATTGGTGATAGTGTCTAGGAAATTTTGATATTGCATGGTGCTGCCTGGAGGCCTATAGCATAGCAGTCCTGTAAGTAAACTGCCCCTGAGTGTCTGCAACGAAAAGCCCATAATTTCTATCCCCTCCGCTTCATCTATCAGTAGGGGCATAAAGTTCAGCTTCGCCTTGAAAATTACTCCCACTCCTCCCCCTCTGCCTGCAGTTCTTGGCATGTGAAGGATTTTATATCCGTTGGGACAGGCAAGACCTATTTCCACCACCAACTCCGCAGTGGTCCATGTCTCTGTCAGGAACAAAGCGTCTAGTCCCATGTCTTCAATCAGACTTGAAACATCCACATGGTGCTTAACAAGCGCAGCTACCTTCAGCTACTGTGTAAGGTCAAGTTCTGCTCCCCCAACCTGTAACTCCCTGATGCTGCTACGGATCACTGGGAAACGATTGCAGCTTTGGACGTTTGCTTGGCGCCCTCCCTTGTTTGGTTCCCCTCTCTGCCTTTTTCTCTCATCTTCTGTCCAAAATGGCACTGCCGAAACCAACAGGCTAGAAAGGGGCCAGAGCTGCCACACATGCCCTCACAGCCGCCTGCACAGTACATACTGCATTGAGCGGGGAAGAACCACAGCTTCAACCCTCAAAAGGTACTGTGAATCGCTCATCCTCCAAGGTAAAATGCTCTATTCTTAACATCCTGCATTCAGATAACATGAACAAGTTTATCTATCCTGGGGGAGCTACAAATCCACCTCCAGAGGGGGAAATGGTGGAGGCACTTTTAGAGGCAGTCCTAAACTTGTAAAAGGAGCCTATCGCTGCACCTTCTGTCCTTCCTTCTCCACTGTGCAGTGAATATCCCTCGGCACAGGGCTCGATACAAGCTTACTCTTTATTTCCTGATGGTGAATCTCTGCGCTTTGGCTGGCACAGGGAAGAGCTGACTGAAGATGTCCTTGTATGTTCACCTTTGGCAGCTGCAGAAAAACAAACTATAACGGTATGCACAAATAGGAGACCTGCTACCAGTACCTGCTCAACAAGTAAGCTCAGTACACTATCCTAATGAACTAGATGCAGATCATGATATTCTACCTGCTGCAAAAGGTACCAGCGAAACCTGGCAGTTAGATAAAGATTCTTTAGGAATGGTTGCTGGTGTACAAACAGTACAGACCGATGATTCACAGGGCACTTCACCGGTTAGACACAAGCAAGGCACTCCATCTTCTACCTCTTCTAAGATCACCGTTGTTCAGATTTTCCGCAAAGAAGGAAGCTTTACCATCACGACATAGCGGCAAACACCTTCAGAGATGTGACCTCCAGAGACACACAAACAACAGTCCAATCGCTCTGTTTGTCTAGTGGGAAGAAGCGGAAGATAAGATGCAATTTTAACATCAAAAATGCAAGAAACTTTAAAAAAGGAAGGGATAAAGAAAGTGATGTGCGCATTTTCAATCCTGCATCCACCAAACTGGCCACTACCAGCTCACTTCGCAAGTGGGTTACTGCCAAAAGGGAAGTGAAAACCTTGATTTCAAGACTCTTTGGTTCCATCTTTGTCTCTGACCCTGGTTCTGCCACTGGCCATACCTCGCTACATCAAGATTCAAGCATGCCACGTGAATCAACCTCAGCAGTAGGCAGCAACCCCAGGCTAAAGCAGACAGCTCAGCGATAAAGCAGGCCCTTGCTGAAGTAAACAACAAAGTCGCTGCATTACCAACCAATATAACGAAGCTGCAACATCGCGTATCAGATACCGAGGATCCCATGGCAAAGGTTGCTAATACTTCTGATGCACATGAGATTCATCTTACTGCTCTGCAAAATAAAGTTGAGGACTTAGAGAATCGGCAATGATGTAACACATATCCGTCTGTTTGGTGTGCCTGAAAACGAAGGCGGCTCGGATCCCAGAGCATTCATTGTACAGCTACTCATGAGGGAATTTCCTGATCTGGACGACTGGGACTGGGACAGTCAAGTACAACGAGCCCATAGATTACCATCTGCTGTAAACAATACTTCATATCTTTTTTGGAAATTATCGCATACCATAAGCAAATTCCATCAAAGCCCCTCCCAATGTGCCTATCAGAGTGGGCCCGTATTCCATTTTTTGTAGGTCTGACTTATGCAAGAACACGATGGATAGGCGATGGAAACTACACCAAGAACCAGCACGCTTAAAAAATGATCAAAAACGGCCAAGCTCAACTGGTATATTTGAAGCATGCCGCTCAACAGGCGTTGGCAAAGTTACAACTAAAAACTAAATGATATTGTCCTTCCGGTTTCCCCTTTGCATATTTTAGCAACACTACCTTCTATACTTTTTTCTTGTCTCTCTTTTGTGCTAAAGACCCTCTCGCTTAGTAATGAGTTTCATGGTGTACTGGAGGGGTGGGGTGGTTCTCAGGGTGCTGGCGCTCTCAATTGCTTTATTGCCAGAGACAACAGGGAGGGGGGTGATTCTTTTCTTAGGATACTGGGTGGAATTTGGGTAGGTTAGTTTCAGGATGGTTTAGCTTTAAGGGGTAGGGTAAAAGCAAAGGGGGTATGCGAACAGAATGGTGGTGAGTAGTTATTAAGCTGTATTTATACTGGGGCAGTACTATGAATAAAGTTGGTATATGCATGTATCACACTAAAAAAAAGTACTTTCTCACAAGGAAAACCTATATATGGTGTTCAATCTTTGATTTTTTATGGCATTACTTAAATGCTTATGTTGGAATGTCTCTGTTCTGAATGCTGCTAGCAAACGTTGGCTTGTTCGGGAAGAGCTAAATGCGTACAAACCACACCTGGCACTCCTATCAGAAACTCATCTAGCTCATAAATATAGTAGACTTCTTAATGAACTGGCATATCATACTTTTGTCTGTACCTCACAAAGACTTTCAATTAGAGGAAATGCAATCCTTGCTAGCAAAACACTTACGTACACAATCCTCAGAGTTTAGCAGATCCAAGAGAGAGGTGGGTAATCGCTCAGGTGGCGATCTCTGATGTGAAATATGTTTGGTTAATTTGTATGGCCCGAACGTCGACGACCCAGAGAGTTAATGCTAACTATATTGGAACTACAGGGGGTACTGATAATTGCAGTCGACTTTAAATGTGTGATAAACTAAGCTGTAGATTCCACCAGCCCTTGCACTACTGTTAGAATGCCTAAAGTTAGGGCAGCAATTTTAGAATTAGCATGTCCGTACATCCTTAGTGAGATTGGAGAATGTTGTATATAGATCTTCCAGCCTCTACTCATTATTCATGCCCACACAGACTGTACTCCAGGCTAGATATGGTGTGGGCCCAGAATCAGATTCTCCAGTCTGCGGCAATCAAGCTGTGCCCTAAAATCACTTCAGACCATAACCCTTTAACTATCACTTTCCAAACCCTTTCGGCAAAAACATATAGACGTTCTTTTTCTTTCCCCCGATATTTATTGACAGATAATCGGTATACCCCACATATGGAAGGACTGTTGCTAGAATTCCTTCATATCGATATTAATTCTACTAACTTTCGTACTCTTTGGGACTAACTTAAGGGTTACATTGGAGGCATCAGTCAGCAGTTTTTTTTGCGAGAGAATAAAGGCAAAGAGGGTGCTATTAAAGCTGCTCCCGCTGCATTGGTTAGTCTGGAAAGATCTCATGCCACTGCTGTTAAAAATAATGAACCGAGACAAACTCAGATCTACTCTGATTTGATTTTTGCCCAGGCTTTAGCCAGTCAATCTCTAAAGGAGAAGGTTAATGCAGATTATAATAAATTCCGGTCATCACAGTCGAATATGGTGAACAGGTGGGGAAAATACTGGCATATCAGTTGGCAGACAAAAAAGTAAAAAACTCAATCAAGGCAATCAAGGTTATGGATCATATGCTCCACACAGAGACTAGTATGATTCTTAAACAGTTTTATTCATTTATTGATTGGTATTTATTTATTGAGTTTTATATAGCGCTGACTAGACCAGAAGGTATCAGATTGCTTTACCTGAGGTACCACAAAGTTACATCTGTTAACAGGTTACATAAGTTACAAGTAAAACATTTAAAGAGCATGGGAGAAGAGATAAATAGAGCGTAGAGGGGGAGTCTTGCTGGGTAGGTGACGGCCTTGAGAGAAGTACACAGCCCATCTCCTCCTTAGATATCATGTAGCTCCACCGGGCATCGGCCAAATAGCAGGGTCTTGGATTAAAAAAATAATTTTAAAGAGCATAGGAGGACAAGCAAGTGTAGGGTAAAGGGTAGGGGGAGAGTACGACGGAGAGACGAAGGAAAGTCTGCCCAAAGTCCGGCTGGGTAGATGATGGTCGAGGGGGAAGTCCACAACCCATCTCCTCTTTAGCTAACAGATAGCTCCACAGGGCATCAGTCAGCTAATTAGGTCTCAACAGTCTGAGGAAGATCCCAGAATTAATGTCATGATGAGTGAGCCAGGGGGGGAGGATGGTGGGGAGCACCCCAAGTCTCGCAGGAGTACGCTCGATGTGCCAGTCCAAGGGGTCTGGAGTGGGTGGAGGGGCTTCTCTATTTGCTGAAGAATGGTGGAGTGAGAAGGGGGTGGGTGGAGGAAGGGCTTCGTGAGTGAGGAATGGAATGAAGGAGCCAAATTGTTTAGTTCGATTGTGTGGAGGCCAGGTCAAGGTCAGGCGCCCAGGTATTTTAAGATACCTCGATTGCTGCATCCTGATGATTGGGACTCGCACGGCTGCCATGTTGGAGTCAGGCATCCTCCTCCATGAATGTATTCTCGCCTGGTTGTTGCACCGGAGGGGAAGCTCCTGAAAGACTGTCACGTGTAGTGTGGGCCAGGCGGCCGAGGTTCGTACAGTGCATGGGAGCTACTAGGTGTTAAGTTTAGTAGAGGGGTTGTGGGGAGGATGGCCGGTGTGTGCTTGGGAGCTGTTGCGGGCCATAGGTGCCTGCGACTTGTCTGTGGTGTTCGTAGGAGGATATTCAAAGCTTTTGCCACCCCTCCGGAGTTCAGGAGCCGTTCTGCTCTGAGTCGCTTCTATCGGCGGATTCCTTACAGAAGATTAGCCCTCATATACCAGAGTTCACAACCTTGCCTTCCCACGGCAGCAAAACGATCAGTACCGCTTGAAATAACAGAGAACTAAGCACCATAGCCGTGGAGAAATTCAGCCCCAGATCTACGGGGGCAGCTCGAGTGCCCCACCGGGGGGCACCCAAGCATCGCTGCACCAGCACCACAAGGGGGTAATCACCAATTAACTCGTCCAAATAGCCACCCCCAGGGGGCCGGCCAACAGTACTGCACTACTGGGGGGTGAGGAGGACTGCCACTGGGTGTTCAAGAGAGAAACTAGTGGCATCACAGTACCTGGCTCCCGGCCTTTGAGTGTGGTCACGAAGATCTCCGGGCGGCATCTTAGCTCACTCCCATGCGGGGGCTCCGCAGGTCATATCACGGTTGATCAGAAAAGCAGACAGGCGTTTTTTTGATCAGTGAGAACGGCCAGCATTCCGATTGCAGTAATTATGCGACCGGTGGGATTTGATTGCGGTGAAGCGCTGCTCCGGATACTAGAGAGCGGGTCAACCACAGAGCTTCAGTTCAGAGCTGCCATCATGGAAAGTCATGGTCAAACAGTTCATTACATAGTAAATATTAATAGGCACATTTATAAAGCGCAATGGTTACACTATGACCAGTGTGTCCCTGCGCTGCGGTAACGTTGCTTAGATTCTGATACCCTCCACCGCCACCCTACATATCTCGGAGGAAGAGGTACGTTTTTAAGTTTTTCCTGAAGCAGGTCTATTGGACCTCCATCCGGAGACCAACCGGGAGAGCATTCCATTGCTTAGCAGCCAGTAAAAGGAAAGACTGTCCACCCATCCTAGCTCTCTTGACAACGGGTACACACACCAGACCCACTCCACCTGATCTCAGCTGACGTGTGGGGACATGGGGGGTCAATAGATCAGACAGGTATGATGGAGCACTCCCCTGCAGGATCCAGTGACAGACACAGGGTGCCTTGAATATGACTCCTTCCTTTATCGGGAGCCAGTGTAGCGCCGCCCGTGTTGCCATCGCAGACGACCTTCTTGGGCGCATCCGGATTAAGCGGGCTGCTTCATTCTGCACTCCCTGAAGATGGAGCATACATTTAGTCGTCGCACCTAGATAGAGAATGTTGCCATAATCCAGCTGCGACTTCACCAAGGCATGGACCATGATCTTCCTGGCCGCCATGGACAATAGGTCCAGAGTTTTCCCCAGGACCTTCAGGACCCCAAAGCAGGCGCCTGCCACTCGCCTGGTTTGATAGTCAAAAGAAAGGTCTAGCCATACTCCCAAATTTTTTGGTCTCCTAACTTTAGAACTCCTAAATGCCTTCTGTGAATACCGAAAGTCTTAAAATTAGGATGTTTCTAAACTTTCCTACTACTAAACTGAGAAAAATCCTAATTTTAAGACTTTCGGTATAAACAGAAGGCATTTAGGAGTCCTAAAGTTAGGAGTCCTAACTTTACTACTACTAAACTGAGAAAAATCCTAATTTTAAGACTTTCGGTATTCACAGAAGGCATTTAGGAGTCCTAAAGTTAGGAGTCCTAAATTTACTACCACTAAACTTGGAAAAATCCTAATTTTAAGACTTTCGGTATTCACAGAAGGCATTTAGGAGTCCTAAAGTTAGGACTCCTAACTTCTGTGAATACTGAAATGAGTAAGCGTCAACTGTGAATACCAAAATGAGTAAGTGCCTTCTGTCAATAACAAACATGGTAGTAAGTTTAGGATTTTGTCTTAAGTTAGTTCTGTGAATCGGGCCCACTATGTTTGTGGACTAAACTTTCAGAAATATAATGTCAGTATGGAATTTTACATAACTTTGGAGTATTCTAATTTGCAATTTTTAGTGTAAAAAAAGTTATTATCTTAGGTCTGGCTCAAGTAAAAGGAAAACTTTTATTTTAAGCCGCTAAATAAATGTTATATATAATTTTTTTTAAGTCTAACATCTGCATTATAAACTGCCAAAATATTTTGCATGTCATTTTTCATTTACTTTCTCTCCTTATGCCATCCAGAGGTTATATCTACTATTTTAAACAGTTGAAATTATGGTGGTGCTTGTCTACCCACCAGCACCACAGGACCCTGTTGGTGAATATGTAACTCCTGCTTCAATGGCCGGGAACAGCCAAGCTGCTGTGCGTTATTCTTCAGCTAGTGGCGTAACAAAACTTTAGGGGGCTTCCCTACAAAGTTCACAGAGGGACCCCCCTCATGCTCCGGACCCAGTTAGGATCTTTAAGGACAAGGACCTCCGCGCCCTTGGCCAGGGTCGGAGGGAGCACCCTAGAGATTGGGGGCCCTCTGCACCACGGGGGCTGCGAGGGCTATTGTTACACCAATAGCTACACACCAAGGAATTCAGTAGTTTGTGGAAAAGGTGAGGGTGTGACCATGTATTACAAGGAATGAAGTACTCGCTGCCATAGATAATAAGGCTATTGTAAGAAACCTTCAGCCTCATTCCGCTAAAGGGTCATGGAACTCCTCAGTGAGTTGCAATATCCTTATAATGTATGGCAGGTGCTACTTTATCTGTAAAGTCCCCCCACCAGTTTAACTATGTCATAATATATGCCCCCCACAATTCACTTCTAAGGACGCTACAGAGAGTTCCACTAGTGATATTCTAGACAATGCATAACATAAAACACGCATAGAGAAAATAGTACATATGTCTGTGATAGTCCACGCAGGCATGGGTAATTGCTGATATGGGTAATACATTTTAAATACTTGTAATTGAATTACCTTTTCAATTTACCTGCATGGACGGAAATATATTACATCGCCACACAACCAGTGCTTAACCCTTTCCATGCTCATGACGAGCTCAGCTCGTCATGATGCATGGTTGAGCTGTGCTGGTGATGAGCTGAGCTCGTCATGAAACAATGGAAATAATCAAAAGTCAGCACAGGAGGGGAAAACCCCTAGCAGCCAAGGTGTTAATTTGAGCCAGTGGTTTCAAATGCTCAGCACCAGCACTTAATTTTCAACACTGCACTTATGATAGTCTGCCACATGGTGGCGCTGCTCATCTAATTTAGAGATGGGCAGAACAACGGTTGTTTATGAATACAATATACATAAAAAATACTAATACCTGCCAGTAGTTGTTTTGGCAGCGATGACAGGGCAGTGGGTGGTGCAGGTTATTTTACAAATTAAGCACTGAACACAATGGCTCCCCTTGGTTTATTGTATATGCAGAGGACACCATGCCCACATTTAACTATTTTAATAAATGCTCCTATTGTCCCCTTACAGCAGACCATTAACCTAACAAGAACCCTGTGCAAGGCACAACCATGCTTTTCATTGAGAAAAATGGGTGGTGTCGTAGGTGGTCATTTTGGCGGAGGGGGAAAACTTCCTTAGCACTCACCTACCATAATCTATCATATGCAATCACCCCTTCACATCCTTTACCACTGATTCAACATTCTAGCTATATTTTGTCTCTCCATTGCCTCCAAGCAGAGTCCGGGGAGGTTATCTGCTCTTGTAAGGGGCCTGTAAAGAAGGATTGATCCAAAATAAGTATTCCAAGTATCTTTATTGGAAGGCAAGCAGGTACACCTTATCCTGTCCAGCTGTTCTCAATAACTGACTACAGTTCCACCATTCTAGAGTCTAGCTGTAGTGCATCTTCCATCACCATGGCACCAGGAGAATGCACTACACCAAGCAATATCTAAGACTTTGCATTTAAATCGTCCCATATCCCATTCCTTATTAGAAGTAGCACATGACTATACTCATTATTCTCATATATGATGACTATGTCCAAACTCTCATACATGTCCAAAGTCATAATTTAGACTTATTTTTCCATTTATAGCAATACCTAAATTGCCTTGATCAACCCAACCCAAGATTGAGTGGCCAACCAAGGCAACATAGAGTTTCCCAATACACTTCCTACCTTCAAATAAAAAAATTACCTCTATGAACCCAACCATTGGAATCCTTTCCCCATTAAAGCTAACAAGTTGAATATCAGGAGGCAGCAACTCATTTCTTAAAGTATCAACAAATAGCTCATTCCAAACCTCATTTTTGATAATTGTGTAGGGTGTGCCTGAATCGAGTATCATGTTAAGCTGAACTCCCCCTACAACAATGTTACAAGTGGGCCCCATCTTTGATCTAGGATTTACATTCAACACCAAATTATCCATGTCAAAATAATCATCACTGGAAGAATCAGAGTTATCAACGTTAGCATCATTAGATGCTTAAATACATTTAACAGTCTCTACCCCATTGTTAGACTTAACCTTACAAGCCTTGGTAAAATGGCCAACTTTACTGCAGTAGTTGTATTTAGATTTTAAGGATGGACATTTCCGATAATTCGCATAATGCCCACTGTGCCCACATCTATTGCAGATAGGAATCTTATCAGACATATTTTTAGAGGACACCAGCAAGAATTATCTAATAAATATCACAGCGTTACTCTCATATCACTTATTCACTGTAAAAAAAATATATCCACCAAGCTTGAAGAGCTACAATTGAGGTATGATCATCACTGTGTTAAAATTCACCAAATATAAATATAATAAATTCCTAAGTGTGCAGTAAAGATGATGTCCAGAAAGGATGATGTGAGTACCATCAATATTCACCTGCAATTTTTAAAGTTTTCAAAACACTGTGTTAAAATGCATTAAAATGGATGAATTCCATCTGCATCACCGTGTAAACTATTTAAAATATAATAACGACTTGCAATTTTAGAGTGTGCACATCACTGTGTTAAAATGCGTTAAATGGATAAATTCCATCCACCTCATCTTTTTAAACTATTTTAAAATATAACAACGATTTGCAATTTTTAAAGTTTGCCCATCACTGTGTTACATACATTAAAATGAATGAACTTCATCCGCATTACCGTGTCAAACTTATCTAAAATAATAACAACCTTCCATTTTTAAAGTGTGCACATCACCGTGTTAAAATGCATTAAAATGGATGAATTTTATCCGCATCACCATGTTAAACTATTTCAAATATAACAACGACCTGCCATTTTTAAGGTGTGCCCATCCTGTGTTAAAATGTATTAAAATGAATGAATTTCATTAGCATCACCGTGTCAAACTTCCTGCAATTTTTAAAGTGTGCACATCCCATGTAAAAATGCATTAAAATGTAGAAAATCCATCCACATCACAGTGTTAACTATTTAAAATATAATAATCTTAAATGAACTACTCAAAGAATAATTAAGCACAGTACCATGAGATTCCTAGATGTAACATCTAGTAAATCATACAAATATAATGAACAATCAATATTCACCTGCAATTTCTAAAGTATGCACATCACTGTTTTAAAATGCGTTAAAATGGATGAATTCCATTCGCATCACCGTGTTAAACTATTTAAAATATAATAACGACTTCCAGTTTTAAGGTGTGCCCATCACTGTGCTAAAATGCGTTAAAATGGATCATTTTTATCCAGCTTACCTTGTCAAAGTATTATAAAATATATTAACAATCAGCAATTTTTAAAGTATGCACATCACTGTGATAAAATGAATTAAAATGACAAAATTTCATCCGCATCACTGTGTTAAACTTATCTAACATAATAACGACCTGTAATTTTTAAAGTGTGCACATCACTGTTGTCAACAGTTCAATAGTTGTTAAAATAACAAACTTACACAAAAGAAGTAGAATGGATGAATTCCATCCACATCACCTTGTTAAACTATTTAAAATATAATAACGACTTCCAGTTTTAAGGTGTGCCCATCACTGCAAAAATGCGCTAAAATGGATAAATTTTATCCAGCTTACCTTGGTAAACTATTATAAAATATAATAACAACCAGCAATTTTTAAAGTATGCACATCACTGTGTTAAAATGCATTAAAATGAATTAATTTCAACCGCATCACTGTGTTAAACTTATCTCAAATAATAACGACCTGTAATTTTTAAAGTGTGCACATCACTGTTGTCAACAGTTCAAAGGTTGTTAAAATAACAAACTAACACAAAAGAAGTAGACACCGTTGTCATCATGAAAGATTGATACAAATTTAACTAATGCCATTTAAAAGTCTGAAGAACAATCTAGTCATATTTCTGCTCTGTGTTCTACAATATCACCAGATTGCTGCCTCTCAGAGTTTCAGATGGCTGCACCAGGTTCGATGAGACACGTCAATCATAAAATAGCGGCACGTAGATCACGTAATACTGGGTGACTACCTGCACAATCATGCTGTAAAACGTTTGTGGAAAAACAGCAGCAACACACTTCCATGGACGTTGGAATGGTCAGAGTTCTGTAGTAGTGGTTCAAATATAATAAAATCCAAGTAATCCAAGAAATAGTGAAAAGGTGTTTAATAGAGCATCCACCTTCTTGAAGATCAGCAGTGTAACTGACAGCTGACAATAAGATAATACTACAAGTTCTCCTCCATGTAATAATGCCAAGTAAGTTAGTTGTGATGCTATAACAATTACTTAAACAAATATGCACCTCAAGATTAATTAAATACAAAATGTATGTGGAGTGTTCATACACTTTTAAGGTGGTGAAATAGGCTTTTAACTAATGTTTTATACTCTAAGCAAAGTGTTACTATTCTTTCACACTTCCACTATGAACCATATCATGTAGAATATGTAATTTTAAATAACTTAAATTCCACTTCAATTAATCTACAAATTGTTACCAAACGATATGCAATTATCCAAAGTGTGCACGTCACTGCAGGTGTATAAAGTGTGCACGTCACTGAAATTACACCATGAACTCAAAGAGACGTGCCGATACAACTTGGTGTGCGCATCACCGCATATGTCTTTAAGGAAAGAATAAAAATGTTCCATCCAATGTTCTTTCCTTTTATTTTTAAATAAGTAACAAATACCTTCCAATGTAGAAAAAAATGGAATCTAGAACTTCCGTAATGACGTCTACGAACAGAAAACAGCTGATATCTTGAAGTATCGAGCACGATGAAACTGATACAAAAAAAAATTGAGGCAAGTTGCGTGACCCCGTCACGTGATGATGTCACACGCTTACGTAATGTAAGGTGCTCCGTGAATGTGCTCCGTCGTCTCTCAGCATTCCGAGAAGGACGTCATCCGAGTGAGATCATGCAGCATTCTCAGCGCGGGTGTGAATCCCCATGAAGGAACGCTCACCGTGTTCAAATGATGCGGAGAAAAAATAACCGTATACAGTGCAGGTACTGTTGATTAAGTACACATGAGATTCAAGCAAAGTGAGTCAAACCTTTATTCAAATCAAGTTCTCAAACCGGCAAATACATTTTCCTTTGTGCTCTATGCAGAATTCCCAGTACTTAAATTGCATATTTTGATCTCTTATTCAAATTCATCACAGGGAGAACGCGCAGCATCTCTGCGCGGACATGGCTCCCGCTTCAGAACACTCACCACGTTTGAAGGATGCTCAGACAGCAATTGAGGTACCGTTGCTGTAGATCAAGCGTTGTTATGGTTTGAACAGTAACAGGATTTAGCCTTATCTAGATCATAGGCTTCCGACTAAATTTCAACGTTGAACAAATTGAACCTCATACCACTCGTACAGTTTCAAAATACTTCAGTCAATATCCTCATAATCTATGCTCCAAGCTTAATTGCATAGAACAATTTTGCTTGACTTAATTTATTAGTTTAAAGTTTCTTCACTGCATTAAAATTCCAACCTCAACTCGGTATGCTGCACACAGTCTCATTCGCGATGTTAAAATTAAATGAGATGTCAATTCCACACGCTAGTTATTCCAGATATTTTCCAAATAATTAATATTAAAAAAAAATAGTCTCCCTATTTTTACTCACAATGTACAACGGTTTCCAGATGGATTCTTCATGCTTAATAATGAGAAGCTTCTTGAAAAGTATTCTTCTTTACTCACGAAATCTGTGTCGTGCAGGGATGTTCTTCTAGTAATGTTAAATAATAAACTTCTTTTCAAAACCAGGAAGGCGTTAATATCAAAATATTTAGTCCAATAATGTAATAAGCGAATAAAAAAAAATCCTTGCGCAGGTTCTTCAATCTTCCTGCTTGCTGCAGTCCAATCCCAACCTCGTCACCAAAATGTAAAGAAGGATTGATCCAAAATAAGTATTTCCAAGTATCTTTATTGGAAGGCAAGCAGGTACACCTTATCCTGTCCAGCTGTACTCAATAACTGACTACAGTCCCACCATTCTAGAGTCTAGCTGTAGTGCATCTTCCATCACCATGGTACCAGGAGAATGCACTACACCCAAGACACCACAGGGCCTGGTTGGCTCGGTGTGAAAGAGATTCAGCTCATGTTAGCTCAGAGCTACTCAAACCAGCCTGCATACTGCATCAGCTTTACAAGAGACACATGCCCTGGACAAACAAGCCGAGGGTCCCCCCTTCATATATAGAAGAATGTGGGGTCCCCCTCGGCTGCGGGTGCAGCAGGGTTTCTGTTATACCACTGTCTTCAGCACACACACACAACGACAAGCAGCCGTGATGTACAGGCTCTGCAATGCTGCGAAGAGTGACTACATAAGAAACAATAGATTATGACGTAGCTGGCTATGTCATTTTGTAGGCATAAGTTTCAGAGAGGTGCTAATCTTCCACACTGTGATGCTTCTTACTATAGTAACAGAATCAACACTGCCCAGGAATATTTGCATTACTGAAACACAAGCCAATGCCCACTCTTCAATACTTGCAAGAATGTGGCAGCCATGTAGGGAAAATTTACTTCATGAAGAGGCAAATAGTTAGGAGCTTGGATACTAAACTGTGAATGTAAAAAATATGTGTTTTTGTGTTTTTGTTTTTAGAAAAAAAACTCAAAGAAAAGTGTGCGCAGCTCGTAATGTTTTTATTAATTAACGAATGAATAATTTTATTTCATTTTTTTTAAAAACATTTTTATTTTATGGGTGTCACAAGCAAATTTTAACACAAACAGAAAACAGTATTTCATTTTACAATACATCCAGCATATGCGCTGATATTACAAGAAGCAGAAAATAAGATAAATGAGAGAAATTGGCACAAATAAAAAGTAAAATCAAAATTAAGATTAAACAGGGCTTCACATCACATTAGTTCAGTTCACAAGTAGGAAACATGCATCCCCAGATTCTCTCTATTTTAGTCATTGCTTTAACACCTCTTTTCCTAGCTAAAGATAACTCCATATGATATATCTCTTTGGCCAAGCACCACCGTTCATTTACATTAGGCGAGTGATCCGCAATCCAAGCTCTAGCTAAAACCAGCCTTGCGCATGCTAACAGAATAAAAATTACATTTTGAAATGGAGATGGAGTAGGCTGAAGACCTAAGAGGATCATTTCAGATGTTGATGGTGCATCAATTATTTGTTTCAATCTCAGAATTCTTTCTAAGCTGTCCCAAAACGGAGCAAGAACTGGACAGAGGACCAACATATGTTCTAAGTCAGCAGCTTCGAGGTGGACCTTTGGGCACTTAGTGCGATCACTAAGAGCATTATTAGAGGCCCATTTACTTATTTGTAAGGGGGTATGATAAAGTTGGCATATTGTTTTGTATGCTTGTAGTTTTAAGCTTGAGGAGTGGACTAACGTGTCAATTGAATGAATGAATGAAGCAGGATTTGTATCGCGCAACTTAGCCCCAAAGGGCGTCAAGGCGCCTTCAATTTTGTATAAGAAGGAGGAGATTTCATTCGAAATAATACCGGTAGGAAACCGTAAAGCCCATTTCTGTGCTATTTTGGGGCATTCATCTGATTTGTTTTCAGTAAAGCATCTGTATCCTTTGCTGATGGTGGCTTTCTTATCCCCCACTCTTTTATACATACATTGCCAAAAATCTGAGTCCACAATCTCTTTAAGTTTTTTTTTCCCCTATAAGGAAATCGCGTATTTGTATATACTTAAAATAAGTGTGTTCTGGTAACTTGTATATTAACCTCAGTGTATCAAACTCCAAAAAGCCTGATGAGCCGTATAAGACCCCCAATTTCATTATGCCATGTTTTGCCCATATCTTACATCCTAAACCATTAAAGATGCTCGGTAAGCCCGGATTGTTCCAAAGACTTAAAAGAGAATGGTAAAATGATACTTTATTCTGGATCATTAATATCCTCCATATACTGATTATATCTTTCGCAGTCTTAAACCTCACTCTTTTAAAGTAATTTGGGTCATTATTTCTAGCCAAAAACTGTAAGCAATCTGACCCTAGCATGAATCGATGGAAAAAATATGGGTTACTGGAGATAAACAAGCTCTGTAGCCGCCCCAAAAATGAGGCAAAGTAGTACATTCTGAAGTCTGGGAAGTTTAGCCCTCCTTTTATAAATGGTAGTTTGAAAGAAGAGAGTGCTCTGCGGTTCTTTTTGAAGCCACATATAAATCTGCCCAGTATGCCATCAAGTTTCCTGAAAAATATTTTATTTATCTTCAGAGGAATGCATCTAAATAAGTACAAGAATCTTGGCAAGATGTTCATTTTAATAAAATTGATTCTCCCAATAAGATTTAAAGGCACTTTATGCCATTTTTTAAGGAGAGCCTGGGTATCTTTCAATAAAGCATCATAATTCAAAGACATTATATCCCTAATATTAGATGTTATCTTGATGCCTAAATAGGTAGCAGCATGGCATATTCCCGTTACTTGAATCAGTGGTTTGTAATTAACTATAATTTGAGTCTTTCCCAAGTTTAACTTATATCCCGAAACTTCTCCAAAAGATTCTGCCTCTTTGACGATTCCTGCCATAGATTCAATCACATCACTTGTATTAACTGCCAAATCGTCTGCGTACGCTGTAATTTTAAGAGAGTTTGCCCCAGATGTAAATGGTTTTATCATCGCCTGGGATTGTATGGCATTAATGAAGGGTTCCATGGCGAGAGCAAATAATAGAGGTGATAATGGGCATCCCTGCCGGGTCCCTCTTCTTATTTGTAATTTAGTTGAGAGTAAGCAGTCGTAACCTATTAAAGCGTTAGGGAGGTAATAAAGTACCTGGATCTTCGTTAAAAATGTAATTTTGAACCCCATTGCTTTCAGAATTGCCCATAGATAATCCCACCCCACTCGGTCAAAGGCTTTTTCAGCGTCAAGTAATATCATACCGAGTGGGGAGGGATTAGTAGCAGCCATATCGAACACTGTGATAGCCGTGTTTAGATGCTGAGTGGTATCCCTGCCTACTACAAAACCATGCTGATGTTCACTGACCAATCTAGTCATAAAGGGGGAGAGTCTTATGGCTATTAATTTAGCAAATACCTTAGCGTCAGCATTGATCAGAGAAATTGGACGGTAGGACCCGCACTCCGTAGGTGTTTTATTCTTCTTTAAGAAGAAGATAATTTTAGCAGTATTCCAGGAGGTCGGGCCCCATCGATTGCGATAATCTGATTAATGACCGAGCAAAGTACAGAGATAAGTTCATCGCAACAAATTTTATAAATTTCAATAGGCAAAGTGTACTCTCCTGCAGCCTTCCCAGATGGAAGAGAAAAAATTGCTAATTTTAGTTCTTCCTTAGTGAAGTCTTTTTCTAGTTCTTCCATATCTCCGGTATCATTCTCGGACCGCCAGTTATTTCTAATATAGTTTTCCACAAGCTCCATTGGGGGTACGCTCTCAGGGGTGTACAGCTTAGTGTAATAATCAGCAAATTGTTGCAGTATCTGATCAGGGTGAGTATAATTAGTACCGTCTGCCCCTTTTATGCTCTTTATTAGTGAGGTGGCTCTGTCGTCAGCTATTTTATAAGCAAGAATTTTTCCTATTCTGTCGCCACTTTCATATTGTAAAGTCTTATATTTGTGTAGTTTAGCAGTGACTTTGTCTCTTAAAAATTTCTTAGTTTCACAGCGTAGGGTGGTTAATTTAAATTCCAATCTATCTTTATTTAAGTTGTGAGAAGCACCTGCACCTTCTTTTCTAGCAATCTCAGCCAAGTGTTCTTCTAGCCCCCTTATCCCTGATGTTATACGACCGATCTCTTCTTTCTGGTTGGCATTCTGCTGTATAATAAACTGCTGGGCAAAACCTCTGATACTGGCCTTGCAACAGTCCCATACTGAAGTGATTTTAGCTGTGTCGATATTGAACTCTAAAAATTCTTTTATATGTGCTTTCAGGAGAGGAATAAACGAAATATCGGATATCAGATGTCTGGGGAAAGAAAATAATCTAGGTTCCTTCTTTTTAGATATAATCTTAAAGGTTACCACTAGGGGATTATGGTCCGATGTTACCTTTGGGCAAATCTCCATTTTGCAGCTCTCCAAAATATGACTCGTTGCCCAAGCCATATCTATGCGTGAATACTTTTTATGGGGTATAGAGTGGTAAGTGTATCCGGCCAAGGTAGGATATAAATGTCTCCAGACATCTTTCAATTTATGTATACGGGCTAGCTCTAAAATAGATGCCCTGGTCTTGCACATCGATGTGAGGGAGTGCTCTTAGTTGTATCTTTTGCGTAATTTATGACACAGTTAAAATCCCCCATAAGTAGTATCTCTCCCTCCCACCCTAATAGTTCAATATTTAGACGGTCGAAAACTGCTGCATCGTCGTAATTAGATCCGTATACTGCACATAGGGTATATTTGAGACTAGATAGCATGATTTGAGCGATTACCCATCTTCCGGCTTTATCAGATGCTACCCTATTGATCTCAGCCTTGAATAATTTTTTCTTAAGTATAGCCACCCCACGGATAGACACATTCAGAGGTGTACAGTTTACAGGCTCATACCCCCCGTGCTCCAGCATTTTCCTATCTTTGTATCGTATATGTGTTTCATTTAATAATGCAAAATGAGGATTGTACATTCTTAACTCTTTAAACACAAGCTGTCTTTTGCTTCTATTATTGAGCCCTGAAACATTCCATGCAAGGAAGTTAACTTGACACATGTCTTAATTCAGAGATGTTTCGAATAACTGCTTCAGCAAAAAAATATACCAATTCTAAGATTATAAATTTGTACCACACATCGTGCCTGCTTGTGCCACCCTTTTCAGTTGCCCCCCCACCTCCCCCTGGCCTAGGCCTCAATCCCTCCCCCCAACCTGTACCTACCCGGAAGCCTAGCCCTATCTTCTAATGCCGCTGGATGGGCAGCCAGTCAGTGGGAGCTCCCCAAGGACCCTCTCGCTCCGTGTTAAATCATACATAGGCATCATATTGAAGGAATAGAGCGAATGAACAATATGAGTGAAAATAAGAAACAGAAAAAGGAATAACCAATCAGCTATCTGTGAACAATCAAAAACAATATTTCTGGTGGTTAGTGATCAGCTGCCAATGAGGCCAGGAATTGTTCGGTCTCCTTGAAATCATTAAATATACGGGTGTGGCCTGCCTTTGTAACTTTAAGCCTGGCGGACTCCTGGAGATAGACCACTGACCCCATAGATTTTAAAGGGTCTATCAGTTTGCACAGTTCCCACCGCTTGTCCATTGTGGCCTTGCTAAGATCTGATTTCGTAAAAAATTTAACATTATCCACAGTCACTGGGGAGTTGGGTCTAGCTTAATAGAGATTGCCTGTTTTAATAAGAAATTTCCCAAATATATCAGAATGGGTCTAGGGAATCTACTATCCTTGTTTTTAGAAAACATTGGCAACCTGCGAGCTCTTTGTATTTGGGAATCCCAATCGGATAAATCTGGGAAAGCTTTATGCAAGAGCTTAACCATGTATGCTCGGGCGTCGGCCCCTTCTGACCCCTCGGGAATTCCAAAAAAGCGCAGGTTCTGGCGCCTTTGGCGATTTTCCAGGTCCTCAACCTTGTTCTTAAGTGTCATAATATCTCTATCCTGGCAATCTGAGGATATAACAGTGGTAGCCAGAGTTTCCTCTACAGTGACAATCCTCTGTTGAATTTCAACTATCTCCTCCGTAACATTATGCAGTTTGCCTATGACCTCCTGCAGACAGCTCTGCATTTTGCAGTTGTCTTCCCTTAGTTAAGAGAAGTTGTGTAGAACCTCTTGACGATGTTCTAGAAGTGTCTTCAGAATTAAATCCACGGAGGTTCCCGCGGGGGAAGCTGTGGGTACAGCAGGTACTGGGCATGATTGTTGAGGTAAGATTGGTATCGATATTGAGCATGATGCCAAATGAGAGGCTTGGCTGGGCTCTATGCAGCCGGATGAAAGAAGGGATGAAGAGTCAGCAATCTCACCTTCTATATTGGGAAGGTCGGGAGCGTTACCTGCTGCTTTTGGTGCAGCTACCTGCAAAGGATCTGTAGGTGTATTGCTATTAGCAGAAATCTTAGGGTTATTCATACCCTCTGTAGGGCTATTGCCAGAGAGACGCATAGCTATAGTTTTTACACCTCCTTTAGCCTGTATCCACTTACGTAGTGGACTCTGATCTTTCAAAAGTTTCTCCCGGGCACTAGCATTGGCAGACGTTAATGTTGATGACAAAGTGTTAAAGTTCAGACTTCTGCCCTTCTTGGCCTTGATCTTCGCTTTCCCTCTCCTTTTAAGTAAGCCCATGTTTTTGCCATTCATCATTATTGCAGAGTCGTCTTCAGTCTCATCACCCTCGAGGCCATCCTCGATAACCAGGTCCTCATAGTCATCCTCGTTAGAATCCACCGGTGAGAGGTCATTTTTATCTGAGTCCTCTCCTTTCCCAATTAAAGTTCCATCCGATGCACTTATTGCAATTACATTTGTCTGGTTCTCTGTCTCGATATCTATATCAATGTTAGTGGAGCATTGACTTAGCACAGCTGGTGAACCTGGTTGATTAGAAACATCATCCTCAGTGATCAGCTTAGCTTTCTCCATATCCATATCCAAGACTAGGGTCTGTGCTGCCTTGCTCGCCCCCTCAGAAACTTGGTAAGTCTCTGCATCGTTTTGTGTAGTATCTCCAGAGTTTTCCTCAGACCGGCTTGTCTTAGTAGTAACAGCTGCGGGAGCTGCAATAGTGACTCCATTAGTAGTAGGGGCGCCAGCGTCTGTGTGATAATTAACCATCGGTACAAGTGAATTATCGCATAAGTTATGACCCCCACCGCTAGGGTGGCCCATAGTATTACGAAAGACCTGAGGGCTAGCTAGTCCCTTGTTATTCGCAGTAGCGTTCTTTCCTGATGCATTTTTACAAGCACTTGTTGCTATTTCATCCCCCCCAGGAATCAGTAATACTGGTGGTCGGATTATCAATTGCTTACCGCCTTGTTTGCCTGGTGTGGCGAGAGAAAGTGAAGTACCAGATTTAGCAGTCGCTGCTACTATTGCTTTTGCTGTTACTGGTAATGTTGTTACCTCTTTATGAATAATTTTAATTGTTTAAAGTATTTTAAATTGCATTTCTGACCTGGTACTGAGCACCTGCACAAGTGGTTTGTGAAACAATTCAAATAAAGTTGACCCCAGCCATCAAAGCTGGTAAAGAAAGAGAGGTTACAAAAGAATACGACTCTCGGGTGGTGCTAGGCTAAGGCAAGTGCCGCTTGCAGCCCCCTACCGGAACCCACGCAATTGCAACAAATGGCTAGGAAAGTTGGAGCCCCTTAGCGGCAAAATGTCATTTTACGTGGGTCTCCTAAATCCTTGCATCTAAATTGGTTAACACCATCTCCGGCCGCTGAAATGTTACTAGTAATGGCGCATTCACTTGACTCATTTGCAGTCAGTGTATAAGAATGCCCCTTGTGCGCGCATACCTGCTTGACTGCCATGGAGTATGTGAGGCTTGGGTAATCACCTGCAATTGTGGCTGGCTTCAATTTGTAGGATCTGACTTGCCAGTGCAGTTGTTGTTAAACAATTATGCGGGTATCATCAGTAGAGAGGGGCTTTGGCTATGACCACATGTTAGGAGCTAGGAGTACATATTTTTGATTGGACAATTAGGTGTGTGCTTCCACAAAAAAAAGTCCCTGCCCTCCACTGCAGCTGTGATTATTTTTACAATCCTGCTGGCTGAGGGTGAACTTTAAGGGGGTACTCACATTACATTGCAGTTCAGTAAAAGTGTCTTAGATTACTAGATAATTTATTCTGTTTGTCTTTCTCTGGCAGCAGCACAGATAAGAGGAGAGCAGTCATTAATCTACATGGATATTTAGGCCTGGTTTGACAGTGCGACTGTCACCTAACTTTTTAACCTCCACTAATATCATTCTGCAGTTCTGTGCTTCCAAAAATGCATATTTATTTCTGTGCTATTTACTTGTACTGGTTCACTTTACCATACATCATTCCTTTAAAGCCAGACCTATTGACATTGCAGATGCTTGTTTTTGCTGTTTTTAATCCGATCACAGAATAAATTCAACCATTTGATTCTCAGGACTCTGCTAATTGCAACTGGTATCCAGCAGATGGCGCAAGAAGACTGTTCTATATGGCATCTCACTTTGTCCTTGTTAATGAAAGGCAGCAAGTGGAAGTTCCGAAGTTCTAGCAATTATAATAATATTTTCATATTTTGTATAGCATGCATTGTCAAATCAAGTTTATTTCACGTTTATTCGGACCATAGGTCCACAAACAATACATGTCGCTAAAAAATTCATCCAACAAGTTAAACAAAACATTTAATTAACACACATAAAATCTCCTAAAACTAATTTGATCTAAAAGCCCACAATTATCTGATCGAAAAATAGCTATTTGTTAAAAAGATATAAAACTGCCTTCACTTTTTGCATCTATTTCCTCATAGCCACAGCAATATCTAAGTGGGCCATTTCTGTCATTAGTAACACAGCCTGGGTCCAAGTTTTAATCTCATATTTCATAAAAATTGGTTTTAAAAATGTAATACATTAATCCAAAAACTTCAGACAATCAAACAAGATGTGCAGCATATCACATTTGGACCCCAAAGAGCAAATGCAGCTTCCCTCCTCATTGATCACAGCTCGCTTTACAGAGTTGTTCATATAACTGGGGTTTACCCCAATTCTTACCCTCAGAACCTCATTTCGTAATTTGCTGTCAGGTAACTTATCAGTGTAGGTGAAGCATTGACCATCATTCCATGCATCGATCATAAAACAGATTGAAGTTTTACTTGCAAGATAGATTTTGTCCTGTGCATGCGATACTTCCTTCCCCGTCGACCTAAGTAACTTTTTATCAATATTAGCCACGGAGACAGTAGAGCATACATTAACGCTCATCTTCTTGCATAACTTTGTTATTATCCCCCTGCACCCACATGCATCAAACTCCTGTTTTACGATTCCTAATTTGCGATTTTTACCGAATCGCAAATAAGGAATTCGAAAACGGGATGCATGATTGAAAGTGCATATTATTTGCGATTCGGTAAAAATCGCAATTTTTACAGAATCGCAAATATTATGCGAATTCCAATTTGCGATTTTGCAATTCCCATTGATTCCTATGGGCCAAAAGGCCCATAGGAATCAATGGTAATTGCGAATTCGCAAATTTGAATTCGCAAAATGTGGATGCATTCCATGGGTGCAGGGGGGGTCCAAAGGACCTCCCCCTGCACCCCTGAAATGTATTTTAAAATGGATGTTTCACACACACATGTCCTAAGGACATGTGTGTCTGTAACATGACAGTGTTTAAAATGCTAATTTGAGCATTTTAAACATTTTTCGCAAATTACCACGAGGTTCACCCTCGTGGTAATTTGCCCCCCCTAATTGCGAATTCGCAATTTTAAAATTAATCATGCATTGCTTTTAAGGAATCGCAAATTTGCGATTCCTTAAGAGCAATCGCATTTTTGGAATTCGCTAAAAATAGCGATTTTTCCAAAAATGCTTGATGCATACTAAAAAGGTATTTAGGAATCGCAAACGGCCGATTTTACCGAATCGCACTGTTTGCGATTCCTAAATAGCTTGATGCATGTGCCCGCTGGTCTCTCTTGCCCATTTTAGTTCACTGACCTGAATTTCATATTTGCACCATTGTGATATTTTGGTAATTGCGCCTATTTCTAGGTCAAAAGCGCAAAAAGGGCCATACCAACTTGTGGACCCCATGAAGTCAGGCCTAGTTCCAGTCTTACTACCTGAACCATTGCTGACCGGGGGAGCATAAATTACTTTTTTAGGTTTTTACCTTCTTCCACATCCTAGTTTTCCTTACCACTTAGGAACAACAATTCTGAACCATACAAAAATTGCGGGGGTACAATAGCAGCGTAGGCTATTAGCACTGGATTGTCAGTCATAGCACTATAGGCTTTCTTAAACAATATCAGACCGCTAATCGAAGCAGAAGTTCTTCATTTAGATGCCTCTAAGTGGGTATTCCACTTCAGATTCTGCTCGAACCATAACCCCAAGTATCTATACTCTGTTACTGATTCCACTTTTTCTGACCCAATCCACCATGAGAACTCAGTTTTCCTCCGGCCAAAGCTCAATGTTTTGGTCTTGTCCATATTTATCACAAGTTTTTTCCTTAAGCAGTAGTCATTAAATACATTTAGTTTTCTTTGCAAGCCAACCTCGGTCTGGTCCATAGTCACCAGATCGTCAGCATAGAGTAAACATGCTATCTGCTTGCCATTTAATTTCGGGCTTGCCCCAAAGTATTCCCCAGCATTGATGGTAGGTCAGCTAGGAACAGGGAGAACAACAAGGGAGCTAATACACATCCCTGACGCAGACCATTTCCAATTTCTATTTTCCCTGATAAACTTCCATCATTTTATTGCGGAATTCAAGAATTCACGAGGCTACAATATTTTAGAGTTATCCTTAAAATGTTTTCTGAAGGCTATTTGTGCATAATTTGAGTGTTGCATCTTTGGGCTGGTTTTGGGCTGATACGAGTCTGTGTTAGGCTGAAATTTGGCTTATACTTGGACAGCTTTGGGCTCGGGACAGACCCTTGTGATTAGACAGTGTGGTTTCAGTAACCTTGCTGTAACAGAGGAATTCTCGTGTATCTGCTATAGTATTCCGGTCTTTGTTCTTGTGTAGTTCTTTTTGGGACTAGCATTATTAGTCCTGGTGCATGTTTAGTCTTGTTGGGAATATACATTTGCTATTAGCAAAACGTATGGTACACCATTGGGCCCAAACTTTACCTTGATTCCTGACAACTTGAATCCTGAGTCATCTGGAGTCATGTCATAAAGATGCGTCACCTAAATCAGCAACTTATCTACTTTTAAGGTCTATTATCTAGTGTAACATTTAGGGATTGGGTCCAGCAACACATCTATCATTGAATCAAGCTGTGCTGATAGAAGACATATGTTAGAAACACAGTCTGAAGTTTACAGGTCCAGTACAATGCAATGCAAAAAATCTAACATTTGGTATGTATTGTAAGCGATACAAGCGTTCTTGCATACAAGTTACTTTCTCGCATACAAGTTACTTTCTCGCATACAAGTTACTTTCTCGCATACGTTACTTTCGCGGATACAGGATACTTTCTACTCAAAATGCCCCAAAAAACAGGGACGTGATGGGAATAATAGGCCCGATTCGTGGAGATAAGTGTAAAAGCATGGGCAGAACGCTAAGACTCTGAACGGACATTGACATATTTTAAGATTCACAACACAGGTGCAACATGCACACTTTGTGCAATTATGCATTGGGAAAATGGTAAGTCATTAAAATCTCACAAGGCATTCCCAGCAGTAGGCCTGAGAACCTGTGGCTGGTGCTGTTTTCCTGGCTGACTATGGGGAAGGTTTGTGATTTGCAAAAACTGTCTTTAAAGTACTTTCATAGAAAGGTGTGTATATCTGTTTGTCCTTTTGCATATGCTTTTTTGTGAATCAGCCGCGATGTGATTATTTCATTCACACAATGACGATATTACTTGTTAAGGGCCAAGTTACACCTAAGTATGAGGTACTTGTTAACTTCTGAAGGGATGAGTAGATTGGGATGGGAATGGTTTGTCACAATTACATAAAGGAAATCTTCTAATTATGGATACTGGTCCTTAACATAACTGCTAATAAGGGATACGGCCCCAATCCCACTGCTGAGCAGGCTCGAGGGGGAAGGCTCAGGGCCTCATTAGAGTAGCAGGGAAACCTGTGTGGGGGAAGGGACCCTCTCCTCTTCCAGTCAGCTCTATATCCTCGCATCAAGTAACAGGCACTGCTTCACAGGGGTTGGTTGATCAATATCCCTTTCGTATGTCTGGCTGAATGGTGTCTTGTTTGTTCGGATTTATTCATTATTTTTAAGGTTTATCCATTGGAAAATCCTTCTTTCCTTTTCCCCCTCTTTCTTCTCTGTATCCTCTTTTTTTCCATCTGCTCCCTCTTATTCTCGCTTTTCTCCTTTCTTTTTCTGCTTTTTTCCTCCTCTGACTATATCAGCTGATAGTGATACATTTGTGGATGGAATACATATAAGCTAACCTGATTGGTCTTCATGAATGCATATTTTTATCTCTGGCAGAATACTTTTATTTACTATATATGGATGCATTTCATATGAATTATTTTTGGATTTCATCTTCTGATGGTCTGTTTATTTGCTCTCAAATGTATCACTTTATTTATATTCTGTATCTTCATTTGTTAATTTATAACAATAAAATCTTTTGAAATTAAAAAAAAGTAACAGGCACTGCAAATAATCGACTCCAGGAAGGGGGGTGAGATGTGGACCTGAGAGTACCAGATCCCTCTCCATTGCTCATTGTTCATTCCCAAATCCAGGCCTTCACGGCTTCCATTTACCAACTGCTTTGAGAAGATGGAGGGGGCAGTGGAAGGCGTGCTGCGTGTCGGTTACCAGAGGCCGAAGGGCAGTGAGAGGAGGGCACAGCTATGCTTGGGGAGCATTATCTGCTTTCTCCATGGTGTGGAGGAGTGCGAGGGCTGGGCTGCCTCCAGCCCCCGTCAGAGTCTTCCATGCATCACAAGGTGAAGTTTTCAATCATCTCCTCTGATACCATGGTCAGTTTTTCGGGCAACAAATTAGGAGATTATAGTGACATCTGTGCCTTCACAGGAACTCATGGTGGTTTCTGTAAAGACACAGAATGTTTGGAGCATTGTCACCATCTTTTAGGTGGCTGTGCACCAGTGCTTAAAAACAAAAATGCCAGAGCCCTCGTCAGGAGGCCACTACAGCCTCTGTCACTTCTGCCAATGACAGCACTAACACACTACTAATCATCACACTCTTAAAAGTGTGACAATCCTAGCCCCCCAAAGCTATAAAAACGGCCTCGTGGTAGGTATTAGTCATTTATATTGTGTATTGAATTAATAAACATCTATTGTGCTTATCTCTAAATTTGGCTGACAGCGCCACTGTGTGGCAGACTGTCATAAGTGCCGGTGTTCACAATTAAGTGCCAGTGCTGAGCACTGGAACTACTGGCTCAAATTAAGCACTGCTGTGCACCAACGTTTTGTTTTTCAGAAACAAACCACCAGAGCGGGAGTTTTTTTCTAAAAACAAAAAATGAATGGTTCTACACCCTGGAGTTTTTTCCATGGGTGTGTGAGATCATTTTATATTTTTTCTGATCTTTGCAAACAAAAAAAAGGGACGAGACCTTTCATTCTAAATAGGGCTGTCAGTCTGGTGGCCTTTATTCAACAGCCTGACTCCCGTGGGTCATCAGAGGAGGTTTTGGACACCGCCGTCAGAAGACTGACTATGCATGAGGCTCAAAATAGAGCCGTCGGATAAAGGGTATTTCAGACAGTGTACTCCGTTTGTGACAAAGTACCCCATCTGCTGAATTCTAAATCAATCCCCAAGTCTATAAACAGTAAGTGGCCTGTACCGCCCCAGAGCAGTATTCTTACAAGCAATCTCACTCCAGTTAGCTGATAACGAGGCCCAAATGTCATCAACAGCTCCTCCGCAATGGTGGAGTAACATCCCCCATTGCTTGGCTCAGAGCCAGCAAATGAAAAATAAAACGATGTTGTAGCATTGTTTTATTTTTCAGTGTCGGCTGTGAGCCAGGGCTGTAGGAAGGGGCGGGGAGGAGGCATGGGAAGAGAAGGGGAAGAGGAGTGCTATGTGCAGTCTCTAAGTGCGCATATGTGTTTTGGCCAGCCGTCTCAGGTCGACCAATACACACATACGCACTTAGGTTTCTCCAACCCGGTTGCATTGAGCAGCCCGGCAGGAGAAACCCCACAGACCTTCTGACCTGAGCGGAGCGTCTTTTCATCTTGCTCTGGCCAATCCCCGCACTGCTCTCAAGGAGAGCAGTGTGGGAATTGGATGGGGGTCTGTCCCAGAGACTGCCAGTAAGAGAAGAGGAAGCGCAACGCGATGAGGGAGGCGAGGCGGCCGTCAGCTTCAGGTTAGTAGACAAGTTCTTTTTTAATTAATATTTTATTATTAACCCCCCACTCCCCGCACGTGGACGCGACCCCTCCCACGTATCGTCCACCAACCCCACCACCCTTCATTTGTGACTGCTGTCACTGACAAATGTGCAAGTTTTCCAGAAGTGAATGTTAATTTTGAACTGTACCGTATTGACTCTAAACATATTTCTTTTTCAGTTGAACATCACAGCCTGGAGAGACTACAATAAAACTTTCCTGGAGACCGAATTTGTTACAGTAAATTCCTCGGTCACTGAGTACACAGTGGCGAGTTATGATACAAACTACAAAGCTAATATCCGGGGACTGACATCAGCTGGACTGGGAAAGGCGTTAACATGGACATTTACGACAAAAATATCAGGTAACAGCTGTTCCAATGTATATGATACCCCGAGATATTAAATCACATGGGATGGCATCTCTAGGAGAGTAAATATTTACTTTGTGTAGCATCAGAAGATAGGTCTTTCCTTATAGCCCACCTACTTGCCTATGAGATAGTTCTGCGGGTGTCTTGTCTGAGGCACCCTGGGGTGGATTAGCAAAGGGGGTTAGATACACATCAAGGCAGACATGTAATACGTGAGGAACGACAAGCCCATATGTTTTCCAATGTTTGCTGTAACACTGTTTTGCTCTTAGTAGACAGTTTTTTTCTCTGCCTACAACAAATCAGCGTAGTGACCAAGAAAGAGGCATCAGTTATGGATCACATGTATTTCAGGACCACAAATTTCAGTGACTTTTCCTTTTTTTGTTCACTGAAACATAACTAACCTTTAACTATGTTTTTTGGTGAATATACTGAAATGACTTGAAGTACAGTGGTTAAAGTAGAAAAGTAGTTTATTCAGTATAACAACCCCAGGAGCATTCAAGGACCAGCTTCCTCAGTAACTGTGCATCTCAGCTCTGCTCCCTGGATTCCACACTCTGGAATCCAGTGAGCACAGTGGCCATGAGACAGTGACATCATTGCTAAGATACAACATATCTCCCTTTCTATAAAATAACAAAACAAACAAGAAAAACAAAGAAATAAAATAAGACTAAAAGAGAACAGATATAAATTGATACAAACTGGATTTCATATTGATACACATAGAAAATACCAAATCAAGGACAGATGTAATCCTTCATCCAAACTGGTCTACACTTAGGCCTAGTAGATAAAGACGCAGAAATGGGTACATCATCTCTTTTCTCAACAGATGTTTTTGGAGAATTGTCTACCAGACCATTCATTTGTTTGCACTCTAGATCATTACATCTTGTAATGCTTCTCACATTCCATTGTTTACCATCATCTAATTTCACTATATTACCAGTTACAAGAATAATTTGTTTTGGTTTAGACCATTTAGAGGAACCAGGTTTCCGATTACCCATTAATTGTGAGCGTGCCCAGTCACCAACCTTAAATACTTTAGCATTACAACTGATCTTAGAATTGTAATTTTGAACATATTTATTGTGATATTGTCGAACCTTAAATGCAAGGTTCTTACTATCAGTCACTTTTGAAATATTTCTAGACATCCATACGGGTTTGACCTTAGATCCAGCCTCACGCCCTTTTAGTAAAGAAAACGGAGATATTCCCGTAGCTGTGTGGGGAGTATTTCTATAACACCATAACATCTCCTTGACAGCATCCTTACAATCATCATTATTGTTGCTGGCAAGTTGGATGCATTCCTTCAACACTCGGTTGAATCTTTCTATTAAACCATTTTCTCTTGGATTATATACAGAGGTGGTAATGTGTTTTACTCCAACTTTATTAAGATAAGCGGAAAATTCCTTGGCTATAAATTGTGGGCCATTATCTGATAAGATAGCGCTAGGATACCCTTCTCTTCGGAAAATACCTTCGCAAAACTCAACAATATTGGAGGCTTTGATGTCCCTTACAAAAGCCACTTCAGGCCATTTAGAGTGAAAATCCATCAAGACAATTGCGAACTTATTTTCGATACCCTTGACATGGAATGGACCACAAATATCAATAGCAACTTTATCCCAAGGCTTTTCAGGAAAAGGAGTTGCCGAAATAGTAGTTTCTTGGGATTTGTGAGATTTGTCACTAGACATACATGCTAAGCAATTCCTAACGCACCTGCCTATGTCCTTGTCCATTCCAGCCCACCAAAAATCATTCCTGGCTCTCTTCTTCATGCTAGTCATTCCACTGTGTCCCTCATGTAATAAATTCAATAATTTGTCACGCAAAACTGCAGGTACAACTAGTCTATCGCCCCTCCTAAGAATGCCATCGTAAAAAGATAATTCTGGCCAAACCATTTTATAATCGGCCAAAATAGACTTGTCTAAGGATGACAGATCTACACCAACATATAGGTTGTTGATGATTTGTTGTAGTAAAGTGTCATCAGTCACAGCTTGAACCCATTCTTGTTCACTGATTGCATTATTACAAGATTCCTCGATGTTGGCAACTAACCACTCATCATTATCTTCAGATGTATCATCCTTGTCACACGGCAAGGGAAGACGTGATAAACAGTCTGCATTAATGTTTTTATGACCGGGAACATAATTTATTTGAAAATTATATCCCTGTAATCTATATAACCATTTTGCTATTCTAGAAGTGGCTCTAGAAGCACCTTTTGTTGTGAAAATGTCAATGAGAGGTCGGTGATCTGTTCTTAATTCAAAAGAAGTACCCCAAATAAAAGTTTTGAAATGGTCTACACCCCACCAACATGCTAAAGCCTCCTTTTCAATTACGGAGTACGAAGGTTCAGCACCCTTAAGTGTGCGAGACGCAAACGCTATAATTCGTTCAGCTCCATTGTGCTTTTGCATAAGGACAGCACCTAAACCATAAGCACTGGAGTCCACAACAATTATAGAGACATGATCAGGATCATAAGGTTTAAGAGCTACAGCTTTTGTGATATCTTTTTTGATGTTTTCAAAAGCCTGTTGACACAAAGTTGACCATGCAAAAGAAGCGCCTTTTTTCATTAGCAATCTTAAATTATACACTTTGTCAGCAAAGTTTGGGACAAATTTAGAATAGTACTCCGCAAGTCCCAAAAATGATCGTAACTGATCTTTATTAATGGGGTGGGGTGCTTTTTCAATGGCATCCAATAGTTTCATTTTAGGGTTAACCCCTTCATTGGAAATGGTATGACCAAGATAATCTATTTCTTTCACTCCAAACTTGCACTTTTCACCACATACAGTTAGACCAGCATCCTGTAATTTCTGCAGCACACCATGTACTGCTTGGTCGTGAGAAAGTATGTCTTTCCCCAAATGAGAACATCATCTTGAAAAATTCTCACATTCAATTCACCCTTCAAAATACTGCACATGACTCTCTGAAAAACTGAGGATGCAGATGCCAATCCAAATGGCATTCTGAGATACTGAAAAGCACCCTCAGGTGTAATGAAAGATGTTAAATGCCTAGAATCAGAATGCAATTTGATTTGGTGGTATGCATTTGACAAATCAATCGATGAGAAATACATGGCATCTTTAATGCTTGAAATCATTTCATTGATGTGTGGCAGCGGATATCTATCAACCCAAATATTTTTATTTAAATCCCTCAGGTCCACACACATCCTATTTTTTCCAATGGGTTTGCGAGCTTTTTTAAAAGAAAGTATATGGAATATATACTCATCAGGTACCTTGAAACTTCACGAAAAATTCAGCCTTAACCTGGGGTTGTGTGTAGAAAGTCTTCAGTTTGTAGAAAATCTTCAATCCAAGTCGAAATTTCTTTCATCAATTTGTTCAAAAGCATCCCATCCTCATCGCCACTGAAATGACTTGAAGTACAGTGGTTAAAGTAGAAAAGTAGTTTATTCAGTATAACAACCCCAGGAGCATTCAAGGACCAGCTTCCTCGGTAACTGTGCATCTCAGGTCTGCTCCCTGGATTCCACACTCTGGAATCCAGTGAGCACAGTGGCCATGAGACAGTGACATCATTGCTAAGATACAACATATATGTTATTTAATGCTATACTACATCAGGAGGTCTGAGACTTCCCAAGTTGGCTAAATGCTAGCTGTTAGCCTTTAGTCGAGTTCAGTAAGGTTGCTCACGAGCCTTGTGCGCTTTGCGCAATCCCTGTGGCTGGCAAACTGCTGCAGATTACTGCTTTTGCCGGGAGCAGTGGAGTTTGACTGCAAACCAAAACCCATACCCCACTCCTAGGGTGAGCAAACCCCAGCAGTGCCTTTGACGTTGGATAGAAAAGATTAGCTGCAAGGTCAGGGCATGCTGTGGTCCCAAACCACGTGACAACTGACCCTGGCAATTGTATTTTTTTTTATGAAAAACTCATTCATTCATATAGTTTTTATTTTTGGGGGTTTGCAGACCCCTGAAACCATGTTCATGGTCTTTCAAAAGGCCATTTACAGGTCCAAACCACCCGTGAATGAGGGCATGGCTCAGGGATATTTCTTAAAACATTTTTTTATTTTAGACCCTCGAACTCTACTCAAACCTCAGGACATAACGGCCAGAGCTGCCTACTTTAGAACTGAGGAACCTGGTTCGAATCTCGGCATCGGATCAACATCTTGTGATTCAGGGCAAAATAATAATGAACATGTCTTTGTTGCTCATGTAAAGTGCCCCAATTCCTGTGAGTTAAGATTGTTCTATATAAAACTGCAAAGAAAAGAAGAAAAAAAAGTAAGAGGAATTTTCAAGGCCCCTTGGGCCCCTCAACTAGTGTTCGAAGACCCCCAAAAATGGTTTTAATCCACGAACCCGGTTTCAGGGTTAGCGAACCCTGCAACAAAACCTCCCTACTAGGTTTTGGATCATTCATTTTTGTTTTTTGTAGAACACAGTGTTAGCTTCAAGTTGTTCTATGTCGTGGCTATCCAAAAGAATGAGAAGGAACCTCCCTTGTCAAATCACTTTTGTTTTTTGAATTTGCATCCTCAGACTGTCCTGCTGTAAAACTGTTCAGTTTTTGCTCTAGCTTTTTTGCCCCTCCTTGATTTTTTCCCCCTGCATAGAACTGCATGAAAATTGGCATGCCAGACCTTAGCTTTTAAGATCATACTACTTGACATTGCTTTCGGAATGGGATTTCCTTGATGTGTTTAATAGTAATGGTCAATATGAATTGTAAGAGAAGTAACAGGCCTTCAAGTTTGTACCCAAATCAGGGTCTTTTGTGTATCCTGAGTAAATCAGTGTGATCTCTGTCTTATTAAGGATGCAAGTAGATGTCAATGGAATGTGCCTAGTGTGCTTTAAGGTTTAAGGGGCATATATATATGGGATGGAGGTGCAGTGCAGCTCAGCAAGTCACTTTGCTGCGCTGGACTGCACCGCTGGGAAAGGGCAGGAATTTACCCCCTGCGCTGGCGCCATTTTGGCAGCTTAGCACCAATGCAGGCACCCTTGTACCATGGTGCAAAGTGCCTGTGTTGCATGCAGGATTGTTTTTGCGCTTGAAGGTGCTCCTTCCTGCACAAAAGCAATCCTGAGAGGATTTTTCCTCTTTCTATGTGTGCAGCACACACAGGAAGAGGAAGTAACAAGGAGAAATAGAGATATTTCTCCTGGTTACGCCTCTCCTTTGGGAGGCGTATCTTTCTGGTGCAGTCCCAAGTTGACCAGGTTTGGTAAATCTGTGAATGCGTCATAAACCGTGGGAGTTGCGTGGGAACAACCACGTAGTGGCCACGGAACGCCTCCCTTGCGCAGAGTTCTGCAACACGTTCTATTACTCCATACTTTTGAAGCTATTCAAAGCATTGCAAAGTGACTTTGAGTAGCTTCAAAAATATGACATAGAGGTTTAAGTCATGCATGTGCCACGGTGCGTGGAGCAAGCATGACGCAAAGCTCTCATAAACATGGCCCTTAGTTTATCAAGGTATATGCATGCCTTCATAGGTTACCATGGAAAATCAGAAATGGTTTTATCTAATGCCCTAAAGAAGTCATTAGAGAGGCTCATAGATAGCATATTTATCAAAATGTTAGCTCTAGGGCAAATTATCATTTTTATAACTACTGCCTTTTCCACAACGTAAAATATTTGGCTGAGCAAAAATCTAAGAGATATGTATATTTGGTTAGCGTTGTTTTTTCAGTGTAATTAGGTGGTTGTTTCTTCTATTGGGGATTGGTTGAGTGGCCATTTGCCCTGCTTGGAAATGAGTCAGTTTAGTGGGATGACCTTGTGTTTTGTTAAGGTTGATCTCTAACTGGTTTTCATTTGTGTAAACCGTTTAATCTTTGTAACCCAACTCTTTTGTTACTATGAACGTGCAGGTCATCCTGGTGGAAGATCTTGTATATAGGCAGACCACCGATGCTCGGGCATGGAACACCAGCTTGTCAAGGGCTGGAGAGAGATCTGATTTGTACAGATTGAAAAGGATGGGTGCAAGCACGCACCCTTGTTCCAAGCCAATCATTGTGCCCACCCCCCTTGACATGTGGATCCTGTTTACACGGCTTATCCTGTGGTACACGATCAAACTTCAAATTAAAGTCGACAAAACACATCTACAGCGGCGTGTGGGTATCATTAGCCGTTCTCATGACTGTTGGAAAATGGCCCGCTCTGAAGGGTTACCACAAACGTTTTGCCTTCCTCCTCCTCTTTCCTGGCCTCGTTTTTGCTAGCTTTAGAACTCTGCACACTTTACCACTGCTAGCCAGTGCTGAAGTGTATGTGCTCTCTCCCTAAAACATGGTATCATTAGCTCCTACCCAACTGGCATATTTAATATACCTATAAGTCCATAGTAAAGTGCACTACATGTGCCGAGGGCCTGTAAAATAAATGCTGCTAGTGGGCATGCAGCACTGCTTGTGCCACCTACTTAAGTAGCGCTCTAACCATGTCTCAGGACTACCACTGTATGGCCTGTGTGTGCAGTTTACTGCCACTTTTAGAAGGCATTTAAAACTACTTGCAAAACCTAAACTTCCCTCATATTACTCATTTCACCCCAAAGGTGGGCCCTAGGTAGCCCATTGGGCAGGGTGCTGTGTAATTAAAAGGTAGGATATGTACTTGTAAGTTTTACATGCCCTACTAGTAACAAGCTGCTAAATTCATTTTTCACTACTGTGAGGCCTACTCCTCTCATAAGCTAACATTAGGGAATCCCTAAAATACCTTTAAGCGTGAATTCCTAATTAGAAAAGAGTAGTCTTTTATGTTCATGTTTCATGTTTACTGGTAAAATAATAATAATAAATAATGAGGACCTAGCTCTGCGGTCCAAGATCCCATGTGCTGCCCGCTTGCAGAAAGTACTAGATCAATTTTATCTGAATAGCCATTTTTTTTTGTTTTTTTCTAAAAAGAAGTTCCGAGGGGGCTTGAGGACAGGTAGGAACAGCGAAATCCACAGTTTTGAAGTCAGTAAGCTGGTAGACCTGCCACCAAGGCATATTCTTCTCACTTTCGAAAAGCAATCCCTGCTAACCCAGAGGGTCTTAGATTCCTCAAAGGAGTTTAAGGTTGAATGAGCAGCTGTATGTAATGAAGGACACTGATTGTAAAAGCTTTATAACAGTAGCACAACACCGTAAACACAATCTTCTACTTCACAGGAAGATAGTCTAATGTAGCTAAGGAAGATCCCATAAAGACGCATTTCAGGAGATTGAGTAGTAGGCGAGTCGCTGCATTCTGCACTCAAAGTTGCATCATTCAAGACTATGACACTCCTAGGTACAACAGCTTACAGTAATCCAGCCTTGAGACAACTAAAGCCTGGACCACGGCTTTCCCCGCATTTTCTGGGAGCAAATCCAGGATCTTTTTCAGGGTCTTCAAGATTCCCAAACATTTCCCACCTAATGCTGTAATTTGGCTATCAAAGGACAACTTCTGATCATACCACATGCTTAGGTTTTTAACTTTTGGCTTGGGGCTGGTTAGCAAGCCGAGAGCTTCAGGCCACCATGAGGTTGACCAGATGTTAGGTTTTTTGCTTGTAATCAAGACCTCAGTCTTCCCTGCATTCAACTTGAAACAGTTTTGTTCCATCCACCCAGTGACCTTCTTCGGACACGACCTTAATGAAGAAGCCGTAATTACCGCATCTTGGGGGAGGGTGATGATCAGCTAAGTATGATGATGATGAAAAACCTGTAGAGTGCACGAATGCCCAGAGGGATCTTGGCGCTGTAAGTAAACCAGGTCAGAGAGCCCTTGCTAATTGCTAAATAGCCAGGTCTTTAAGATTTCCTGAAGGTTAATAAAGTAGTGGCAGATTTCAGGTCTAGGTGGAGACTGTTCCATTAAAAAGCAGTGCAAATAACAAAGCTTCTGCCTCCCCAAGAGGAACGTTTGAAGGAGGGAACAATCATATTTCTGGATGAGCTAGACCACAGCGTTCTACTGGGAAAGTACCATTCAAAGTTTTCCTTCAAATAGGCTGGGCCTAGTCCAGGGAGCACTTTGAAAGCAATGCAAAGAGCCTTGAAGCTAATTTGCTGCTTGACGCGGAGCCAAGGTGACCTACTTATGGCCTGAGGTGCAGATTGAAATTTAGGTATGTCCAGAAGCATCCTCGCTGCAGTATTTTGCAATGTCTGAAATGTGTTCAAGAATCTCCTTTGCAAGTTCCAATAAAGACCATCACACTTATCTAGTCTGGATAGGACTAGGGCAGCGACAGGTGTCTTCAATAAATCAATGGGGATGTATTGAGGAATTTACTTCATTATCCTCAGAGTATAAAATGCAGAAGAAGTGACAGCATTAACTTGATCTTTAAAGGTTAGCTTCTCATCCGCTATAACACCTAGGCTTTTTACTTTCCTAAACAGGTGGAGGGAGGACTTACGGTCCCCATAAAGGGGACCAGAAGGAAATATTGTTGCAGAAAAAGATGACTTTGGTCTCAGCAGAAGTTAACTTAAGACAGTTGGTATTCATCCACTTACTTCACTGCCTTCATTCAGTTCTGGAATAAAGGAAAGTGTCCCTTTTTGCATGGCTATCCCCACTTTTTACCTGACCTCTGCTGCAACCTAACTTGATGTGCCATGGGCCCCTGCCAATCAGTTTCCCACAGTCTGTGTTCTGTCCCAAAACGGAACCTTTGCACTCACAATTGGCACATCAATGGCCACAGGTAAGCCGGGGACTGTGACCAGCGAAGGCCTCTAAGGCACCTATTGTGCTACCCTTTCAGGCCCTGTACCTTAACACCCACACACTGCTATTACAGGCTGCTTGTCTTGGTGCAGAGAAAAGTGAAGAGTCGACATGGCACAGATCCCTGTGTGCCTCGCCTGCAACCCATGGTATGAGGCCTAGATAAGTCACCCCTATAGCAAGGTGCACTAGCCCCCAGGTGAGGGTACAGTGGCATAAGCCCTGGCCCCTACATTGTCTAAGTCCATTCTTAGACAATGTAGATGTAGTAAAGCCATACAGAGTATATGGTTTTCGAGTTGGTCATTATGAATCCCACAGCTTCATTATGGCTTTAATAAAACTGGCAAGTTTGGTAGCAAACTTCTCTCAGTGAAATGCATCTTAGAGATGCCCGCTGAAAAACGACCACCCCTGGTATGGTTCCTGAATGGCTGCCCACCATTTGCCACCATCAGGCAAGTTTCTGAATGCCTGGGTAGAGAGCCTCTGCTCTCTGGATCCAGAAAAAAGCAAATCCTGGGCAGAGATGTCATGCCTCCTCCCTCAGGATGGGCTGTGTCCATGAAGGGGAAGCTTCAAAGGCCTGCCGCCTTTTTAAAGCTGACCCTGCCTTTTGCTTCTCTCAGCAACCGGCTCCCATGGGTTCTGCCCCTTGCTTTGGGCAGGAGAATCAGTGGGAAAACCAAGGTAGGGAGAGAGGTGTGTCCCCCTTTGCCAACCCCACCACTCAGGAGGGGGAGGTGAGGTGAAGCACACATCTCAGTCCCTTCCAATCAGGGAGAGGCTCATGTCCCCCTTGCACTGGAGAGTGGCATAATAGGAGGTGTACCTACCTCAAGGAAGGGACCCATTGGTTCTGGCCTGCACACCCCTTTCTAACACTCCTAGATCTAGAATGTAAGGGCCACCCTGAACCTTACCTTCTCAGATTCGAGGAATAAAGAAGGACTACTACTGCTTTGGCCCAAACCCTACCAGCCAGTCCATCTCCGACCTGCCTACAGCAAAAGAAACCGATGTGTCCAGCAGCCAGCCGCCCCCCAGAGTCTAAAGAACCTGCCCTGCACTCACGCTACAGACTCCGTATTTGCTCAACAAAGATTCCAAGACCAGAATCTGTATTCCAGTGACTCTGCGATTCTGCACCACTGGACACCCGACGCCCACCTGAGTTCGAGTGGCCCAATACCACGTGGAGGTCTCCACAGCGATCATGACCTAGAATCTGGTGATTCTCGACCTCCCTCAAGACGACGCCTGCAACCTCAACCAGAAGGGTCCTTCCACTGCGACCAGAGATGGTAAGAAAGCCCGATGTCAGAAAACACCCCTTCACCCTATATCCCATGGGTGATGTCTAAAAATCCCCCAAGAACCCAACTTACCTCTCCAGCCAGTGGTCACCTACAGGAAGTCTCCCTGACTGAGCCTGCCAAACCGAAGGTCCCCGCACAGGGTCCCGACGCCTTCTTGGGGATCTTGCACCCGTCCTCCCCAGTGCCGCTGGTGGTGCAGCTCATGTGATGGTCATTGGACCCTGCATTGCTGACCTTAACCCCAGGAGCTTTGCCCTCACACCCGAGTGGCCAGCTCATCAGCAGTCCTCAATGAAAGCTCCTTAGCCCCGTTGGCTAACATTGGGTCCCTGCACTTTGCACTCGGCTGCCCCAGTGCTGCTGATGGTGTAACTCGAGTGCCATCTAGTCCTTGGAGATCCTTGGTCCTATCTGCCAAAGCTCCCATTTGTAATACGTTTGTCTGAAAAAACGATAACCTTTTGTTCCCATAGGAACTCATGTTATGAGACTTTGGGCCTAAAATGTTCTAAGTGTTGAACTGTTGTTTTTTACTGGAAAACCGAAACGTTAACTCAAAGGCAAGAAAAAGTCTTACTTAACTTGTATTGTGCAATCCTTAGGTGTGGTCGCCAGTCCCGGGACTCAAAGTAATCTACAAGTAGCGAAAAACTATTCTAAAAGTAATTACTGTGTAATTCAAACAAATGTATGATGTTACTACGTATACTAATACCACGCATGCCATTACAATGTGTGTATTACTATATCAGTACGGATATAACGACCTACCATTACAACGCATTCTTTTACCACGAATATGCCTTTACCACAAATGCCAGCACAACGCAAAGGCATGCGTAGTAAAGGCACACACTTGGTAAAAGTGTGCAAGGTAAGCAACATTAGCCTGCCCTACCATAAACCCTAAATCCCTAACCCTGCACAACCCCTCCCAACCCCTAATCATTTCCCTACTCTAAACCACTACCCCTGCTTAACCCCCCACCACCAATCCTTTCCCTACCCTAAACCCTAGAACACTACCCCTGCATGACCCCTGACACCCAGTCCTCACCCTACCCTAAACCCTAAAACACTACCCCTGCACAACCCTCTCCTAGTCCTCTCACTACCTTAAACCCAAAACACTACCCCTGCCCACCTCCCTCTGACCCCAATCCTTTCCCTACCCTAAAACACAACCATGCACAACCCACCCAACCCCAGTCCTCTCCTTACCCAAAACCCATAAACACTGCCTCTGCACAACTCTTCCCCTTGACCCTCAGTCCTCTTCCTACCCTAAAACACTGCCCTCCATGACCCCCTAGCCCCGCGTCCTCTCCTTACCCTAAACCTTAAAACACTATCCCTGCACGACCCCGACTCCCAATCCTTTTTCTACCGTAAATCACTACCCCTGCATGACCCCCAATCGTTTCTCTACCCTAAACCACTACCCCTACATGACCCCGGCCCCCTTTTACCATAAAATAGTAACCCCCACCTCAGACCCAATCCCCATTACCTCTCCTCATGGTGCCTCCTTCTCCTTGTGGTTCCTGGTTCCCTCTGGTTGCCTGAGGGGCGGTGCACGTTGTTGTAAGGAGGCGGAACAGACTCTGTTTCCTCACAACAACGTGGATCGCCTATATTTTTTACAAAGCATGTGCTTTTACCATACATCCCTTTACAACAAAATTTGTCTTAAAGGCATGCGTGGTAATAGCACGTGCATTGTAAAAAAATGCGTAGTAAAGACTACACGTTGTTACAACGCATGCTTGGTAACGCTTGCATTGTAATGGCATGCGGGGTAACAGCTGCGATGTAATGGCTGGTACCCAATTCAAACTGCTTTTTAAAGTGATACCCACTTGTAGCAATTGCAGATCCATCCTTAATTTCATTTCTGTGTAAAGCTTTACAATTGAAAGTATATTTTACCTTCCTGTACCAAGTCTTGTTTGGTTCTAGAGATGAAATACAAGTATACCTTTTTATACTTACCCATTTGGTCTGGATTCAGTCTCTTGATTGAGTGATTATAATAAATGCCTGACAACCCCTCTGGATAAGCCTAACTGCTCGCCCACTCTACCACAAAGACAATTGTTGGTACTTACCTAATTTAGCCTCTGCCATACCTCTGGGGACTTGCTGGACTCTGTGCACACTATACCTTACTTGGTATAGTATATACAGAGCCTGCTTCCTACACGAAATGTCTCACCTGTGTTGTTACTGGTGCTAGAGAGCAAAATGTCATTTTGGGTATCGTCAGCAAAGGATACCAGCGACAACTCACAAGATTTGATTGAGCTGGCCAGAGGTGTAACATACATTTTAAACATTGTGAGGGACACCACTGGGCAGAGAGAAAAGTTCTGATATAAATTCCTTAAGGGCAACTGATTGAACATGATCATCAAGGAAGGAGTGAAGCATGGCCAAGGAAGCATATTTGAGCCCGTTGCTCTGGAGACGGTCAATCAACAAATCATCTGTGTCAAATGCTGCAGACAAATCAAGTAGGCTAAGGACTGCTCTGCCTCACTTATCTAATGTTGTCCTAATCTCCTCTGTACTATCAGAGAAAGCTCCCTTGTGACCTATATTTCTTTTATCTGATTGAAGATGAATTTCATATGGACTGAGATAAATTTAAGCAGTAACAAAATTCAAAAGCATAAGCATATTTATAAACCTTCACATCATTTATTGATTTTCTTTGTTTTATCAAAATTCTTTTTATGCTTTCTTTTACATCTTTTTACATATAAAATCCATTTCATCAACAATTACACACAAATTAGCAATATAGTGACATGACATTTTCACTTGTCAACACCTAAGTTAATTACACTCATACCACTCACACTACATTCACTAATACATATATCCGGAGGGTGGGAGACAAGAGATAGTTTTGAGTCTACACGACTATTTAGAGCAACTGCATTAAGCAGGATCTGAACAGCACAGGTCGGCGCGTTTCGGTGGCTTTGATAATGGATAACACCACCTTCTTCAGGACCAGCCAGATACCAGACCAATCTCGCTAACCCAGGGGGTACTATCACTATTGCGCCACCAGAGTTACACAACTGACCGGTTGGCTGTGTGTCGAGCTTGTGAGAACTTCGTTGCTATGGACCGAAGTTAGTGACCCTATGAGGACACAGTGTTCCCTTGATAATATATTTGCATTGATACCTCATCCAATACACAGCGAATAAGAGAAAAGTTTGAATCCAGCCACAGTTTTTATTAAAAGATTTTTTTTATTTGATAACAGAACTCTGGTGGAGCAATAGTGGTAGTACCCAAGGGATTTCTTCAGTAGAATTTGCCTCTATATGGGTACTTCCAAGGTTGACTTTTCACCCCAGATAGTTTAATTTGGTACCTAGGCCCAGTTGGCCTTCCTGGCGGAATATCATGCCTACAGATACAATCAATACTATGTTCGTAGGGTCAATGGGCCTAAAGCTGTCTTTTTTCCTTGTCCGCTGAGGTATGCCTTGTTGCTTCATTAGATTTTATTGACAGGATGCATCACTCTTCAGGGTAAAGCTGTGCCACTCGCTTGAGCAATACCAGCCAACTCAGGGTTATATGTCAGCATGTCAGTGCTTCCAACGTGACCCTCTTCTTCCATGGGAGACACAGTTGAGTGAGTACTTGGGTGCCCAGGACCCCTGGGCTGGATCATTTTTCTACTCTTTCTGGCATGCTTTCTTTTCTGCTTCGTTAGGTGGGGACGAGGAGGCCTGTATAGTGGCTGGTTCCAGTCCATCATTCCTTGACACTGTATTGGGTTCCTAACCCCACGGCTCAAATTATTTCCCTGTGGGGTTCCCCGCAATATCTCCTTCGCACAAGATGGAGTAGGTTGTCTGAGACTCGTGGGGGTGGTGTGGTTGTTTGAAGCATTGCTTTGTGCTAAGCTGGCTGGCTGCCCAGTATTTAAAGTGGGAGAGTTACTTCTTCCTCCAGGATTTCTTCAAGGACAGCTGGTGGCTATGCCAGTTTATTGATTACTTCTTTGCATGAGCATATGGTAAACTTTGTATCACTCTTTGTTTGCACTTGTTTTTCATCACTGTCAGACACAAAAACGGCCAGGAAAGTAGGTCTATTTGTATGTCCATTTTATTAGCATGATGGTTGAGAGTCATTACCATTGCTTGCATAGAGGTTAAGATGGTTGTCCAAAGTTTGTTTGAGTCTTTTGGATCTAATACAATAATGTTTGGTTCCTCAATCAACATACAAAAGCAGAGATATACATTTTAAAAGGTTTAAAATAGTTCGGTTCACAGAAAAATATGTATGCGTCACTTTTTAGCACAAAGTACATGGGATGCATCAAAATCAAAGACGAAAACAGGCACAGGGGAAATGAGGCGCAAGAAATCAAGCGATGTGTTGAATCCTTACTTCCAGGGAAGGTCATGTGTCGATTCCTTACTGCCAGAGGATGTGATGTGTCTATTCTTTGCTGCCAGGGGAGGTGAGTCTTTGATTTCTTACTGTGAGAGGAAGGGTTGCATCGGTTTCCAGACAAATGACCTTGGTTCCTAACTGCTGAGCAACGTCGATGGAGGACTTGGCACGCAGGTGCAATGTGTGGGAAATTCGAAATCGCTGGGGTCAAAGTGGCGGTGATGAAACAGGTGTTGCCTTGATTTTCCCAGCCACGAGCAGGTGATGCATCGATTTCTTCAGCAGCACAGCAGGGCCTGCATCGGAGTCAGAGCGGGTGTCTTGAAAGTCGGAGACACGTTACACACAGGCGCAGTATCAATTCTTCAGCCGCACCATGGCAATCTGTTGGTTTTTTAGCCACACGGCAATGCTGCATCAGAAAAAATAGGCGCTGAAGGGGGATGCGTGTATTTTCTTCTCTCAAGGGCCCACACTTGAATTGACAACACTTGACAAGTCAGAACTCCCAGCAGAGGAGTTCAGGGGCTCCAGGTAAGTTCATTGATGACCTTGAGACTTATTGACAGGAGGCAAGCACACACAAGCCTTGGAGAAACCTTGGCAAGCAGGATACAAGAAAACAAAGTCCAGTCCTTTTACTGTCCAAGATAGAAGCAGCAGGCAGCAGGCCAGTACAACACAGCAACAAGCAGTGTGGCAGTTCCCCTCCTACAGCTTCTCCAGCTCTTCTTCTTGGAAGAATCTCCTCTTTGTCCAAAAGTGTTCTAAAAAATGTTGGGTACAGCTCCAGTATTTATACAAGTTTCTGCCTTTAAGGTAGGCAAACTTCAAAGGATAGTCTTTGTTGTGCACAGGTCCCTGCTTTGCCCTGTCCTGACTTCCGATACACTACAGGGGGGTGGAGACAGCTTTGTGTGAGGATAGGCACAGCCCTATTCAGGTGTCAGTGACAACTCCTCTCACCCCTCTAGCTCAGGAAGACCCATTAGCATGGTGATGGGCCATAAGGGTAAGCAGGGCACACCCCAGCTCTTCTTGTGAGACTGTCTAGAGTCATTGCACAAACAGCACAATTGTGAGTCTAAACCAGACATGGATTCCACAGGCAGAGACACAGAATGGTAAAGCACGAAAATGCATACTTTCTAAAAGTGGCATTTTCAAACACACAATTTAAAAACGAATTTCACAGAAAGATGTATTTTTCTAATGTGAGTTCAGTGGGCCCAAACTCCAAATCTCTATCTCTTCCCAATTGGAAGTTCCCCTTATAAAATGTTACAAACAAGCTCCAATGATAACCTTTGGAAGAGATATTCCTTGCAATAGTGAAAAATTAAATTAGCAGTATTTCACTATCAGGACACATAAAACACACCAGTACATGTCCTACCTTTCACATACACTGCAACCTGCCAATTGGTTGACCTTGTATATAGAACAAGGGAACCCAATTCAATTGGCCAGGGACCTTGGGTAGTTACGAGTTTTAAACACAGTGGTCCCTAACAAGGACAATCAATGTAAGGTGAGATGAATATAGACCCAGAGTCATTACAATATATAAAGCTGTCCAGCAGACAGGAATGCTTTTAATTTGTAAAATTAACATGGAAACAATAAAGTGGGACACAAGCCTGCATCCTACTAAGTGTGTATTTAGAGCATAAACTGAAAAACAAAAGAGATGCTCAGACACAGCGAATTGCTTGTATATTATACATTCAAATAGCACAAGCATAAATGTGTTGGGACACCATTACACATGAGTAATATTAATTAGGAAAGCGTTTGCTGTGTAGATAGAGTCAACAACGTTTTCATCCCTTTTAAACATTTTTGGATCATCATCAGGACACAGTGTTACATGCCTGAGTAAAATTGCCTGTAAAAGTAATGAGAAAGGGAAAATGGGAAAGACAGTTAGGATGAGTTTAAAAACCAGTGAAAAATATCATGCAGACGCAAGTGCGCCGGTGACTGATTTAAGAAAACTTCGGCACAAAGGACACATGATCCAGTGCCAATCTAGCTGTGTAAAAGGTCTATATCTGTGTCAGAGGTGGAGTTTTGTGATGTGACCTGGCCCATTATATCAAAGTGAACCAGTTTTAAGAGAAAGACTGTGTGTTCTGTAACTGTGGTACATGATATGAAAAACAGGGATCGGTGGCCCTAGAGTGGACAATCAATGGCGATAGTGCTGATTATGGCAACTCTTGAAATATATTATGGTTAACACATAGTCTTGTCTCCTGAGGACAATAAAAGGGATAGAAAACTTCTTCTATGGATACTCCATTGGTAAAGAATGCAAAATGACAGTCACTTTACCTATCAGGAAAACTATGGAAATTCCAGTTCTGCAATGAAATCTATTAATGAAATCCCAAAACAAAGTAAGTATAGAAACATAGAAAGAAAGAAAATATGTACTTAGCCCTGTTGCGCATAGGTTATTGATGCACTTGAAAAAAAAAAGGAAACTTGAGTCACTCGGGTATTGGATAACTCCTCCAGGTCCTGTGACCCTGTAATATAGGAACATGAGGCAGTCATGGAGCAGCTACTCCGGAGGATTTCACAATGTCTGTAATTTCCGGAAACTGGAACAAATGAAACAAAAAAGCCCAGACCGGGCATGTTGAAATGATGTTCCGACTGAACGTGAGAAACAAACCCCTAGATGCATCAACGTTGTCATTTGCGATTCCTTATTTGCGAAAAATAAGGAATCGCAAATAAGGAATCGCAAATGGCAATGCATCATTAATTTCGCTATTTTATTGAGATTCGGTAAAAATCGCAATTTTTACCGAATTCCAATAAAATTGCGAGTTCCAAATAGCGAATCCGCAATTCCCATTCATTCCTATGGGCTGAAATGCCCATAGGAATGAATGGGAATTGCGAATTCGCAATTTGAAATCGGAATGCATCAAAGCCTTTCAAGGGTGGAGAGGGGGGTCCAAAGGACCCCCCCCTGCACCCATGAAATGCACTTTTACATGTGAGTTACATACACACATGTCCTAAGGACATGTGTGTCTGTAACGTACACGTTTAAAAAATGCATTTTCATGCGTTTTTAAACATTTTTGCAAATTACCACGAAGTTCAACTTCGTGGTAATTTGCATTTGCAATTTCTAAAATCGCAAATGTTTTGAGGATGATGTATTGCATTTAAGGAATCGCAAATTTGCGATTCCTTAAAAGCAATCGCATTTTTGGAACTCGCAAAAAATAGCGATTTTCCAAAAATGCTTGATGCATCCCAGTAACCAATTTAGGAAGTGCAAAAGGCCGATTTTTGCGAATCGCACCGTTTGCACTTCCTAAAAAGGTTGATGCATCTGGGCAATGGTATCCAGTCTCCTCCACTGAAAGCGCTCATGCACACTGTGAGGAAATGGATCAGAAACAAAGTATCCAGTCTCCCCCACTGAACGCGTTCCTGCATGCTGTCAGGAATTGTCTCTCTTCACTTTCGCTCGGGAAGCAACGAGCTCGGCTTTAGCGCATGGATCTGCAGAGCACTGATCCGAGGTATCAGCTGATAAAGGAGACCAAAGGAAACGGGACTCTTTGGCACACCTGCCACAAGTGCACAATGCCAAGAAATACAGGTATGAACGGGATATCGCTTGTCCTCCTAGAAGCCATCATCAAACTAAACATACAAGGATTGTCAAGCACTGGTTGCTTCCTGGGAGTGGTTTTTATAGTTGACACACAGGTAGTTTTAATTGGTACTCAGGGGTGCTTTTCCCAGACTTTCTGTGACACGTACTTTTTTTTTTGCCATAACACATTCTTCCACCAGTCACACCATTATACAGAAGAGGTTTGTAAGAATGTGTTTTACTTGTATTCTTCCTTCCTCCTCTGTACTCCACCATGACACTAAATGAGAGGCTTCACCCAGAAGGTGGAGCTGCAGAAATGGCCTGAGCAGAGTCTTATGGTTGCAGAGGATAAGAATCTAGATGAGGAGCAGGAAATTGCTGAGGAGAAGAATGAGCTGATTCTGGAGTCTGCTGTGCCTCTGGACTTGCCTGTTGATGGAGGACAGCAACTTGCCTTGGGCAGTAGTTGGTCTCAGCGTTTCCTCCAAGGACCTGTCCCCAGAGGGGCTGGCAGACAGGAGGGAGGAGAGAAGGTAAAAGCTTGCCAAGCTAAAGCAAGCTCTAGAGGAGAGGAGGATGGCTCTGGAGGAGAAACATACTCATGAGCTCAACCTCAGACAGCTGGAATCAGAACCCTGCAAGTAGGGCCCAGCAACAGTAGTGGTGGCAGCATACCTCAGTGTCTTCACATGAGTCAGGGGTCAGAATACCCGAGGATTTAATGCCTGGCTTTGTGGTGGGGGATGATGTGGACAAGTGATTTGCAGCCTATGAAGTGTCTCTAAGAGTACACGAGGTCCCAGAAGAGTTCTGGGGTGGTAATCAATAGAGGCACATGCCCAGGGTGGGGAGGGGTGCTCTTCTTACACTAGAGGTGGGGGACCAGACATGCTACACTACATGAAGACCATCTTGACCATTAAGTAGGGGCTGACACCTGAGAAATACCGACAGAGGTTTGTCCCAGTCACAAGCTATCCTCACAGAGCTGGGTTGACTGCTTAGAGTATGGTGGTAAGGCACTGAGGGGCTGCTGGGTGAAGGGAAGCAATGTAGATGATTATTCAGGACTGTATAACTTAATTTTAAAGGAGACTATGCTTGATCATTGTTTTACAGAACTGATCAACACCTAGGGAATAGTAAGCTTAATGATCACAGGAAGCTTGCTGAAGAGACGGACATCTGGGTCAGCACCAGAGTGTCCAGGAAAACATCAGTGGCAGGCTCCCAAAACGATGGCCAAAGATCCCACCAGACAAAATTAGGACACTCCCCCAAAACAGCTCATAGGGCAAAGGGTCTGGTTCTCATTTCGAATCTGGCCACCAGAAGAAAAGCTACCCTGACAAACGTCAGCATACCAAGCCTGTTAAGGGCTATGAGAGCTATGAGTATGGACACTATTAGGGGGACGACAAGTGTCTAAAATGAGCACGAACTCCCACTGGAGGAAAGGTTCCATGGGTGCTGAATGTAGTGCTGGGGGAGGAGTTTGTCCCAGGTAATGGGGGAGTAATGAGGTTACCCTAGTGCCCTTGGGTGACAGTGAGATGATTCCTAAGATCCATGTGCACTTTATTACTACAAAGTATAGGCAACTGTCACTATCACTGGGCAATGTGTGGAGGCTCTGAGGGATAACCAAGCCAGTATGACTATGGTAAAGAGTCAGCTGGTTTCCCCAGAGCAGGTAGTTCCAAATGTATTCCACCAGATTGTGGTGGCTGACAACAAAGAGGGTCACATTTCTGTGGCTCTGGTTCCATTTCAATGGGTGGGGGGGGGAGAGAGTTTCAGGTCTTCTGAAAGTTGCTATGAACCCTTTTATGCAGGTGGACTGTTTATTGGTAAGAACCTTGGGCACATTACTTGGAATGAAGTGCAGATCAAGGCTCATGTGGAAATGTTATCATTACCTGATTGGATCTGTGCTACAGCAATGTCCATGGGGATGGGGCACCTGTGGTTGTCGCCCTGGAGCCCACTAAGGGGTGTGGGGGGCGCTTCTCCCCTTGGTGACTCGTCTGTCATTGCTGGATGGCATCTAGAAGGAGGACCTTCAATGAGGAGTTCTGTAGGGCACAGACAGAGTGTCTAACCCTGGAGAAACTGAGGCAACAGGCTGAAGCCCAAGCAGCTGGTGATGCATCTGGTAGTCACCATACTTACTGGGAGGACAGCCTCCTTTGCAGTGAGCCTAAGTTTTCTATGCATTGGCCTGGTAGACCCTCAATGCTACAGGGCCATCCTACTGGAGTTGGCTCGCGCAATTACCCTGGCAGAACACCTGAGCCAAGACAAGAACTTTACAAGGCTCCCACACTTTTATTGGCCCAGGATCAAGACTTCCTCAGATATGTTCTGCAGGACTTGGGTTATGTCTGCTTGTACTTCAAGTGAACCCCAAGGTCCTGTTGCTTGAGACTCAGGGAAATGAAAGTCTCTACCCCTGCTCCTGTGCCTGGCACACTGGAAGTGGCCCAGATATGTGCAACACACAGTTTGATCCATCTTTTGTCTGCATGTAGCAGACCCGGCGCATTGACTTGGTTGCTCGAGTAAAATTGGCATATTGGAACCAGTGCTTTGCCTCCCAAGATCGACACATCAGACAGTGTATCGCTGCTGTGGCAGCTTGGTGAGATCGAGGCATCCCCTTGACTGCCTTGCAGAATCTGGCGTATTGCTCAGCGACTCTTGATCTCCGGCACCCATGTTTATGATTGACGCGTCGCCTTCTCTGCGTAAAGAAGATTTCCACATCTTACTCTTTGCGACCTGAAAGGAACTTTGTTCACTGGGCCCTGCGTGGGTCATGTAGCCAGCCTGCGCTTCCATGAGGTCTGCCCGAACTTTGACTTTGCCCTGGTCATGCATAGCCAAAAGTAACCTTTTTAGCGCTACTTGCTTCTAAGTGTTTTATTGCATTTATTGCTGTAAAATTCAATATCTCAACTTCTATACCATGGATGTTTGTTCTTTTGGTCTTGTTGTGTATGACACAAAAACTTGACACATTACCTCATTAGTTAAGCTTGGCTGCTCTGTACCAAGCTACTAGAGGCTGAGCGCATGTTATCTTTTAGCATTTATCTAGCTTACCCTGACTAGGATTATGACTTCTGCTTGGACAGGGTGCATACCGTTACCAACCAGAAACCAATTTCTAAGAGTGCATTACTAAGAGTGATGCCATATCTGTCTGCAGTAAAACTGCTACCAGATTTACCCGTACCTCATAACTAATTCAAGTGTTGATTCTGAAATGATGAGTTTGTTCACATTGTCTGTATTGCCAATCATGGAGTCCCACTCTGTAACTCTGGGCAATAGCTTGCTTAATCTCCACAACGGCCCCCACAACGCTAAGGATGCCTGGCCTCCACCTTCGGGGTGCCCAGGAGTGGACGCCTCACAGGGAAAGCCAGGATGGGTTCCACAGCGGTATTCATACAAGCGCCTTGAGACCCTTGCGGGTGAGTAGTGCGCTATACAAGTATCAATTTACATTTTACATGTGTAAAAATTGCATTTGTTGAAATTGAAACTGATTTTGACCAGAACCTGTTGCTATTATTCAAGATGTAATCATGGAAAGCGTAAAAATATAATATGCGCAATAAATTATGTATGTTAAACCTGTGTGAGGCTGTTTCAATCAATGGCGAAGTGCTGAAAGATAATCTTATTAATGATTTTTTTAAATGATTGTAGATGTTAACATTACTATCTTTAACATGTACATTTAATAATGATTGATTTTTGTTGTACAAGAAATAACAGAGATGACTTTTGGAAAGTTAAAAATAAAAATAAATAATATAGCTTTCGAAACTGAAATATTGTTTTTAATGAGAGTACAAATGTCTTAAAAGTAAAATCGTATGTACTTTAAAGGTGTACATTTTTTACAGTTGTCAATATGTGTGATACAAATTTAAACACTAAGGACACAGTCATATGTTATAATAAAGTTCCTAATATTTTGATTGTTAATTTTTGTTATATATTTCATTTTAATGTAAGGAAATAAGTTTTAAACAAATATTATTACCATCCCTAACTCTAAGTGAGACCACAGGGCAACAATAAAGTAAGATAAAGTATATTTCACATTACTTATGATACATGATACACAATAATGTTTTATGAAATATTGTTGTCTCTATCCATGGCTTATATATATATATATATATATATATATATATATATATATATATATATATATATATATATATATATATATATATATATATATATATATATAGATAGATAGATAGATAGATAGATAGATAGATAGATAGATAGATATATGTATATATATGCCATGGATAGAGACAACAATATTTCATAAAACGTTATTGTGTATCATGTACATGTTTATGAAGATGTTTATGTTTGATTATTTTAGTAAAACAAGTTTTACATTATTTATATATATATATATATATATATATATATATATATATATATATATATATATATATATATATATATATATATATATATATATATATATATATATATTTAATGTAAAACTTGTTTTATATATATTTATATATATTTAATGTGAAACTTGTTTTACTAAAATAATCAAACATAAACCTCTTCCATCTTCATAAAGGAAAAATATTGCTTCTAAACAAGTGTCACAGCGCCTTTAAACCTTTAATTAATATTGTTTTGCACATAGGCTGACGCTTTGTCAGAACCCGTCATGTGGATACGCTGGTGTGTGGTTCAACCTCGACCCAAAGTGAAGCCCGAAGATACACAGAGTTATCATGGTCGGAGAGGGTCCGACTCTGGAGAGACAAAATGGCTGCCGCGGTGCCGTGGTGCTGCGAGGTTGACGCTCTAGTCGTTTAAGCCTCGTTTTGGTGCGGAGAGTATGAGCGGGACGCAAGTTCTAGAAACTACGCACTTCACCTGAACCGTCACCGAAGAAGAACCTGTGTGCGTACTCTGGCGAATTCCTCGAATCCTTAGTTTAAAGTATCCTGGTTGTAGTACTCCATTTGCGATTAGCGCGAGTGTTGAGGAAACGTTATTACGGCGTACTAATTCAAGCGCGTAATAACAGCCCTTTCCCAAGTCCAAGTTTCCAGCGTCAAGTGAATCTCCGAAGAATCGTCGAAGTGTATCCTGAGCAAGGTGGATTCCTGTGGAGAAGAAGATTTCAGCGACCAAGAGAGTCAGTCAACAACAGAAAGCTAAGTGTCGTGTAACTAGTGTTTGGCCAAACTGAAGATATTCAAATGTTGTAGTTAACATTGTCAAGTGTATAATTCGAACTTCTAAAATTCCATGTGACTAAGAGAAAAGAGAAAAACCTTTCTTGAACATTGAGGGACAAGAGAAACGACAAGGATCTTTCTTGAACACTGAGTAAAAGAGAATCGAGAAACCCTTATTTGAACCTTGAGCGAAAGGAGGAACGAAAAGTCTTTTTTCCTAGAACATTGAATGGCAAGGGAAAAGAGAAACCATTTCCTGAACTTTGTGCAAAAAAGTCGGAAATAAGGATTGCTATAACCTTCCTCCTTGAGCCGTTGCGAGGATAAGACTATCTATAAGTAAAGTCCTGTTCCACATTTTCCAAATACAGTACAACTTTACAGAACCCCCGAAGCAGCGTCCTCGAGTAATTAGTCAAGTAAGTATGTCTAGAAGGAAGCAGTATCAGGGGTGATCATAGAATAGCATGTGTAAGGAACTAACCCATTCGCCCTTGTCTTCCCTGCAGCAACGACTAACTAGACGAGAAAAACCACATTTCATAGAAGAGAAGCAAGGTCCGGGAAAATATTAAGTGAGTTAAGATTAAACCCGAAAACATTAGAGTCAGAGTAGCGTAGGAAGGAAAAACTAATGGTGTGCTCCTCTTACAGGTTTCCAATACGCAGACACCCTGAAGGAAGTAGTCTGAGGAAACTTTCCGGACCAGTCTCTTCTCTGTTTGTTATTTTATCCACACCCCCTTCCCGGAGGATGATGTAGGGAGGTTCTTATAGACCTGCCGGCATCGTCTCTTGGGATTCGGGTACTGGCATCTAGTTCCTGAGCCTAATCATCTCTGCTCCCGCGCAAGTACAAGTTAAGGCGATTACATATCAGGTATGCTTGGAGCTCTGACAGAGTGAAGTGCCCAAGTATTTTTTGCACCTGAGCAGAGATGGCCGAAGGAATAGATGTACAATCGTTAGGAACGATCCTAGACGCAATCCACAAGGAACTGGGGCAGTAAGGGAAGAGAATCAGAATTTAAAACAAGAGGTAGTGAACGCCCGAAAGGAAACAGCCGAGTTAGCCTTGAGGTTACACAGAACTAGTAGCTTAGAGCGGGAGGCCATGAATCCAGTGTTAGAAGCGACAAACAGGTCAACTACACAAGTCATACACTCCCTGTCTCCAGTTATTCCTCTAGCCGCCCCTGAAAGGTTTAGTGGGGATCCACAGAAGGCACAGATATTTCTCTCGCAATGCTCCTTACATTTCCTGTGCCGCCCATCGATTTTCCCTGATGCGCAGTCCAAAGTAGCCTTCATTCTCTCGTATTTGAGCGGGGACGCAGCGGCCTGGTCCATGCCTCTAGTCACCAGAGAAGACCCGCTGTTGAGGAACTTCGAAAATTTCAAACAAGAGTTTCTTCGGATATTTGATCGCAGGAGGATCTCTCAAGTTGTGGACAACGAATTACTAGATTTGCGACAGGGCAATCGAGACCTAATAGCATATCTGGCGCAGTTTAACAAGTTGGTGGTGGAGACGGACTGGCCAGAAAGCAAACGAGCAGCAGTGTTTTATCGTGGGTTGAGAGACGAGCTGAAGGACGTGTTGGCTCAAATTCCAAATCGCCCAACGGAGATATCGGCCCTCATCGATTTAGTTCTAGAAATAGATTTTCGTCAAGGAGAGCGGCGAGGGGAAAAGAAAAAAGATTTCCGGGCGGTCATTCCCAGATTCGACAGGGCACGTCCAGAGGGAACACGAACCTCAGAAGGAAACTCCGGAGTAGAACCAATGCAGATCGGAACCATCAGAGGGCCTCTAACGAAAGAAGAAAGAGAGAGAAGGAGAACAAATAACCTGTGCATATATTGTGGTTCGAGTGGGCATTTTGTCCGAAATTGTCCGAAGAAGCCCAAAGGAACTTTCAAGCCGAAGGAAAACTAGCGGCACCACCTGTGGCTGGAGTTGAACGGGTGGGTGCGATTACTGAAGAGACTCCAAAAGAACACCATGTGGCCAATACCCTACAAGCAGCGGCTCCGCATCTGATTCTGTCTATGAGAGTGATGTTCCGATCGACGGTCCTGACCGAAGTCTCTGTCATGATAGACTCTGGAGCGACGGGAAATTTCTGTGATTTGCGTTTTGCGGACAAGGTGGGAATCAGAGCCATAAGAAAAGAGAAAAGCGAGCCGGTCCGCGCCGTGGATGGAACTAACCTATCGTCGGGACCCATCGTGAGCCACACAGAGGTGATGGAGCTGATCACCGCAGATGGCCATCGTGAATTGATCCAGTTCAACCTGATCGATGCTCCACAGTTTCAGTTAATTCTTGGACTACCATGGCTCACGGAGCATAACCCCACGATTGACTGGAACTCCAGAACCGTTCACATGGACTCAAACTACTGTTGTGAGAACTGTTTTGTTCCAAGGAATAGGGGAGAAGAAATAAACCCAGCTCATGCCTTGAGTCTTGTGGAGCACTCCGTGTGCGCCATAGACAACCGCCAGGTCCCGGAGGTGTATAAGGAGTTCGAAGGTGTGTTCAACGAAGTGGAAGCCGAGATGTTACCTCCACACAGAACCTACGACTGCAAGATTGATCTAGAACCTGGAGCCAACTTGCCATGCAGTCGAGTGTACGCGTTAACCGAGAAAGAACACCAACATCTGAAAGAATACCTGGACAAGTACCTGGCGAATGGTTTTATCCGACCCTCACAGTCGCCTGTCTCGTCGCCCCTATTTTTCGTGCCAAAGAAGGAAGGGGACTTGAGAACATGCATTGATTACCGAGCAATCAATAGAATAACAAAGAAGAACAGATACCCCCTGCCCTTGATATCGGAGTTATTGGACCAAGTCAAAGGAGCTCAAGTCTACACAAAATTAGACCTGCGAGGGGCCTACCACCTAGTCAGGATGCGAGAAGGTGACGAGTGGAAGACGGCCTTTCGGACTAGATTCGGCCTATTCGAGTACCAAGTGATGCCCTACGGGCTATGTAATGCCCCAGCTGCCTTCCAGCATTTTATTAACGATGTCCTGAAGGAGTTCATCGACCAGTGTGCCATTGTATACATTGATGACATCTTGATTTATTCCTCTGATGTGACGAGACACCACGAGCAGGTGAAAGGAGTTTTGAGGAAACTACAAGAGAACCAGCTGTTTGTAAAACTGGAGAAGTGTGCCTTCGACGTTTCCCAGGTCGAATTTTTGGGATTTGTCCTTTCCCCGTCTGGCATCTTAATGGATCCGCGGAAGATAGAGGCAGTAACCACCTGGAAATCTCCAACGAGTGTGAAAGAGGTCCAAAGTTTCATTGGGTTTGCCAACTTCTACAGGCGATTCATCAGAGAATTTTCCGGGAGAATTCTACCCCTTACCAGGCTGCTAAAGAAAGGAACGAAGTTCGAGTGGTCGGAAGAGGCCGAGGAGGCTTTTCAAGCCTTAAAAGAAGCCTTTACTACTGCACCAGTCCTGCTTCACGCTGATCCATCGGAACCGTTTTATGTCGAGACTGATGCGTCGGACCAGGCGTTGGGGGGAGTCCTGTCGCAGCGTCACAAGAGCACAGGTCAACTGCATCCAGTAGCTTACCGATCTAGGAAGCTGACCCCGGCGGAAATTAACTACACTATCACTGAGAAAGAATTACTGGCTATCAAGGATGCCTTCAAGGAGTGGCGGCATTATTTGATGGGGACACAGCATCAAGTCACAGTATTCACAGATCACCGAAACCTGAAGTTCTTGAAGTCCGCCAGAACGCTCACGCCAAGGCAACTCAGATGGTCCCTGTACTTTGCGGATTACGACTTCGTAATTACCTTTCGTCCAGGAGCACAAAACGGGAAGGCCGACGCACTTTCCAGACTGGATACCGACCCTCAGAGAACGACCATAGAGGTTCAACCGATCATCCCTGAGAACAAGTTTATTGGGGCCACAGTCTCGATCAATGTCCAAGAGGCCATAGCAGGAAGCATGAGTTCGGAGGACAAGCAAAATTGGGTTAAAGAAGATCCTGGCAGGAAGATCGTTCGTCAGTTGCCATATCAAGGGGAGGCCTTGTATGTGCCTACAACAGAATTGCAGCAACAGGTGATGCGAGAGTGTCATGATGATAAGCTGGCGGGACACAAGGGAGAGAACAAAACCGAAGAACTGATAAAGAGACACTATTGGTGGCCTGGGATGTCAACAGATATTGAGAGATATGTTAAGGCTTGTGAGATCTGCGCTCAGGGAAAATCTGAACGACAAGCACCTAAGGGGCTCCTGCAACCCCTACCCACCCCTCCTTATCCCTGGCACACAGTGACTCTTGATCTCATTACCGATTTACCCTTGAGCAGAGGTTATGACACCATTCTAGTGGTAGTAGACGCCTTCTCAAAAATGGCCCACTTCATAGCATTAAAAGGAACTCCGTCAGCTAAACAAGTAGCAGATCATTTTAACTCCCAAATAGTCAGAATCCATGGCATACCCAAGGTGGTCATTTTGGATAGGGGTACTCAGTTCGTATCTCACTTTTGGAAGGCATTCATGAAAGGTCTAGGTACAGAAGTTAGGTTTTCCACGAGCTATCACCCAGAGACAGATGGGCAAACAGAGAGGGTGAATTAAGAGCTGGAGCAGTATCTTCGATTATTCCTTCTGAAGGAAGAAATTCAGTGGGCCGATTACTTGTGGTCGGCGGAATTCGCCCATAACAATGCGAGAAACAGTTCCACTGGTTTCTCCCCCTTCTTCTTGAATTATGGACGACATCCAAATGCATCAATCCGACAAATGGAAACGGCAGTCCCAGCTGTCGAGGACCTGGTGTCCCAGATGGGTCACATCCAGCAGCAGGCAACAGACAATCTGCAAAAGGCTAAGGAGAAGTATAAGATTTATGCGGATAGGAAGCGGCGTGCTGGTCCTCCACTGTCCGTGGGGGATAAGGTGTGGTTGAACACAAAGCATCTGAGACTAAAAGGAAATCGAAAATTTCAACCCCGCTTTATTGGTCCTTACCCAGTGGAGAAACAAATCAATCCCGTCACCTATCAATTGACACTTCCTCCTAGGCTAAAGATTCATCCTGTCTTCCATGTTTCATTGCTAAAGAGAACTTCTGCAGACCTGAGAATGCAAGCACCCCCTAAGCCAATTCACCTGGAGACGGGAACGGAGTTTGAGGTAAAAGACATTCTGGACTCCAAGTTCTCCAAAGGGAAACTGTACTACCTCATCGACTGGAAGGGTTATGGGCCTGAGGAGCGATCGTGGGAACTGGAAGAAGATGTTCACGCTCCCAGATTGGTTCATTCCTTCCACCAACGCTACCCCTCCAAGCCCAGAAGGAAGGAGCCTGCCTTGTTGGGGGGTACTGTCAGAACCCGTCATGTGGATACGCTGGTGTGTGGTTCAACCTCGACCCAAAGTGAAGCCCGAAGATACACAGAGTTATCATGGTCGGAGAGGGTCCGACTCTGGAGAGACAAAATGGCTGCCGCGGTGCTGTGGTGCTGCGAGGTTGACGCTCTAGTCGTTTAAGCCTCGTTTTGGTGCGGAGAGTATGAGCGGGACGCAAGTTCTAGAAACTACGCACTTCACCTGAACCGTCACCGAAGAAGAACCTGTGTGCGTACTCTGGCGAATTCCTCGAATCCTTAGTTTAAAGTATCCTGGTTGTAGTACTCTATTTGCGATTAGCGCGAGTGTTGAGGAAACGTTATTACGGCGTACTAATTCAAGCGCGTAATAACAGCCCTTTCCCAAGTCCAAGTTTCCAGCGTCAAGTGAATCTCCGAAGAATCGTCGAAGTGTATCCTGAGCAAGGTGGATTCCTGTGGAGAAGAAGATTTCAGCGACCAAGAGAGTCAGTCAACAACAGAAAGCTAAGTGTCGTGTAACTAGTGTTTGGCCAAACTGAAGATATTCAAATGTTGTAGTTAACATTGTCAAGTGTATAATTCGAACTTCTAAAATTCCATGTGACTAAGAGAAAAGAGAAAAACCTTTCTTGAACATTGAGGGAAAAGAGAAACGACAAGGATCTTTCTTGAACACTGAGTAAAAGAGAATCGAGAAACCCTTATTTGAACCTTGAGCGAAAGGAGGAACGAAAAGTCTTTTTTCCTAGAACATTGAATGGCAAGGGAAAAGAGAAACCATTTCCTGAACTTTGTGCAAAAAAGTCGGAAATAAGGATTGCTATAACCTTCCTCCTTGAGCCGTTGCGAGGATAAGACTATCTATAAGTAAAGTCCTGTTCCACATTTTCCAAATACAGTACAACTTTACAGAACCCCCGAAGCAGCGTCCTCGAGTAATTAGTCAAGTAAGTATGTCTAGAAGGAAGCAGTATCAGGGGTGATCATAGAATAGCATGTGTAAGGAACTAACCCATTTGCCCTTGTCTTCCCTGCAGCAACGACTAACTAGACGAGAAAAACCACATTTCATAGAAGAGAAGCAAGGTCCGGGAAAATATTAAGTGAGTTAAGATTAAACCCGAAAACATTAGAGTCAGAGTAGCGTAGGAAGGAAAAACTAATGGTGTGCTCCTCTTACAGGTTTCCAATACGCAGACACCCTGAAGGAAGTAGTCTGAGGAAACTTTCCGGACCAGTCTCTTCTCTGTTTGTTATTTTATCCACACCCCCTTCCCGGAGGATGATGTAGGGAGGTTCTTATAGACCTGCCGGCATCGTCTCTTGGGATTCGGGTACTGGCATCTAGTTCCTGAGCCTAATCATCTCTGCTCCCGCGCAAGTACAAGTTAAGGCGATTACATATCAGGTATGCTTGGAGCTCTGACACGCTTTGATGTTATAGGTGTTGCTGGATTTAAAATATTAAAATCTACAAATCATATCACAGGATTAGATATTGCTTTGATCAGAGTCACTTCTGTTGCCATTAGGTTAGACCACCACAGCATTTGTATCAAAGAAAAGTTGTAATGTGTATGAGATGTTAGTAAATGTTTTTATATTGTTGATATCATCGTTTTATTTATGTGTTTGATATTTAGGTTCATCCAATGAAGATCAACAACCTGTGCCGCATGAAGAATCCTTTGAGCCATCCCTGTCCTCCATGGATGAAGTATCAGTTGCCCCAATTGATGAATCTGGCACGGCGCCTGCAATTTTGGCAAAGGAAGAAACAGTGAGAGGGTGTCCTAACCATGTTAAGGCATTTCAAGACATTCAGAAGTCTATGCATACAATTCAAGAAAGACTTGAGAAGAAGATGGACTCATTGGTGGGCGTCATGAATGTCCTTAATCAAAACGTTATTCAAGTCATTGGCTCTCAGGAAAACCTCACCAAAGATCTAAGTACAGCCTTAAGTCGTTTCACTGATGTCTTGAAGGACATTCAGATTATCTCTTCAAATACAGGTCTGTTCTCCAAAGAAGCAACCAGATTTCTGCCTACCGCTTCAAAAAACATTGCAGAGCAGGAGGGGGGATCTGAAGATGCACAATAGTCACGCTGCAGTGTCAAAAAAGACATAAATGAGGCTGTTCAGTGCTAAAAACCTCCTTAGTTCTATGTTTCTGCAGGTCACCTTTCCTTAACCTAAAACAGTCCAAAAATATCATTGATAACATTGAGGGTTTGAGGATTTCTTATTTATATGCAGCCTTATAATTATTTTTTATATTTTGGTAGATGTTTACTTAAAAATTTCACCTTATGCTTGGATAAGAGGAGCTTCCTTTTATCCACATATTTCTTTGTCATGTATTAAAAAAAGTAATTTTTTAACAATATTTTTAATAATTTACAATATTAATAGCCATAATATTCCTTACTTCCAACCAATGTAAACTGTTGTCAGTCTTTGTCCTAAACCAACTGTTGTATTTAAATAAATAATATAAAATGTGAATTATACTAAACATTATGATTCTAAATCATTCTAAAACATATGTTAATGAACACACATAATTTGTTCAATATTGTTGCAGTTACCAGGTACCAAATGTGCAGTAGAAGTGGGTAATTAATTCACAATTGTATTCCCTCATGTATTTTCTCTCTCGTGCATTCTGATTTATCTTGGTCCTTTGCACAGTGGGAACAGACTAGGATTCTCCACCTGGGTTGTAATGGGGAAGACCCGTACATTTACACAGTCTTAAGTTAGCATGGGTTTGTTAGAATTTTAAACACCATTTTTACTTTCCTGCTCTGCTTTGCGCACAACACGCACTTGCGCTATTGTTTAGAGAACACTGAGTATTTTGCATCATATGAGAATAACATGTTTTGCTGCATTTCTAAGCTGCTTTGTTAGTTAAGTCTGTACACTGAGAGCTGAGACCGTCAAGGTTATCTTAGACACTGTAGCTGTTGTTCTAACTGATCAGCGCAAGCTCTAGCCATAACACATATGCAGCTGGGGCCACCTCTGAAATCGGCGCGTTTATTAATGCACTGCGTAGGTATGATCACACAAACCTGGAGAACATTCGTATGCTGAGAGCTTGTGCAGAATTTGATGTGATCCACTTCTGCTAATACCAGAGGTATGGGGCCGCCTATGTAATCCTAAGAGACCTTCTGTAGTTATAAAATAACCTACTAGCAAGGGAGGGTGAAATATAGGTATATTTCAAACCTGTTTCCATTTAGCATTATAACATGCTTTCTCCCTTTGTATTTTATGGAATAGTAACTATGCTGACAATCTTGTTTCTAATAATAAGTCTGCTTGTATTAGCTAAGGTGCTGCGCATGAGATCACAGCGTTAGAAATAAATATTTTAAACTTGCTCGTGTCTCCTTTTACTCCATGTTTTGGATTGGTATGAGAGTATAATTAAGGAGTGTTCTTGTTTTCCACATTGCCTGAGGACACCTAAGTCGTATGTTCTGGGTTGCCTAATCGTTGGTTTCTTTTCTATAGGACAGAGAGCTAATGAGACACTGATGCTAGTCTGGTAGGGGATGTTGGGTACTAAAATGAGTTTTGGTACACCCTAATTCTCTGTGCACAGTTCTGTGTAGGAGCAGAATCCCTGCAACATGGCGCCCAACCGATGGTGGTCTTAATAGATGACGCTTAAGTAGTACTTCTATCAGTCCTTAACCCCTTCACTATTGTTTCCGGTTAAAAGTGGTGATGGATAAACCGACCTATAATTACATAGTTCTTTTCAAGCTTGACTCTTTTAAAATGGTTTTCTTTTGAATTACTACCCAGTTGTGCTACAAAGTATTACATTGTACTTCTTTTTTCTGTGTCGTTATGGCTGACATTAACATACTGCAGCATAGTCGCATTGCGGTCCCCAACCATTTGCAGGCTTATAAGGTCGGCTTGGACGGCATGCCAGTTATTTTGGTGGTGAGTGCTACTCATGGGTGACGTTTCCCGCTGCGGATGCGGCTACTCAGGTGTTTCACACTTATACTCACACAGCCGTGCCCGTGGAATATATTCCTTATAGGCCACAGGAAGTTCCGATTTCTGCATTGCAGCACCGTCTTTAGTTTAATGGCGCCCTTCCCCACCGTTTAATGGTGATTAGATTAGGTCCTTTGTCCATTCTAGGTGCTTCTTTGCCTGTTTTGGCTGGATTTACCCTGCATCCTCGTGCGGGGGTAGTCCCCGTTGCTGACTTGAGGCTCCTATATAACTCTGCAATAGGGGTTATCAGGGCCCTAGTCCAATATATCACCCACAATTTCCAGGGCGGGGTCCCTGGTATTGCGGCGCTCCCAGCTGGACCGAGCGGAATGAAGCTTAGTCCTGTGATGGTTAATGCGGTTATGGGCAAGCGTCCCCAAGATAAAGATGATATGCCTTTTTGGCTTGCAGAGAAGTTTGACCAGCTGGAGGCAGTTTTTCCTAATTCGAGTCCCGTAGAAAAACACAAGATTCTTACAATTAGTTTGCCCAAGGACTTGGTACCGGAAGCTGGTGACTGCGAATCATGGGGTAGAATTTTTGTGGCAATGTACACGAGGTGCTTCGGCACTCCGTCAATGGCTGTCCTTCCCATGGTCATTAAACATGTTCAGGATGAGCACAGACCTGAGGCTGCGGTCGAATTGAGAATGAGACTCGTCTGCACTTTTGACGTAGTTTCTGATCTCGTCCTTTCTAACATTAAGGGAGATGCGGTTATCTTTCAGGTGTCTATAGCCTTGCACGATGTCTCCGATGTCGTTATACCCGGACAGTTACTGAGAATTATTACAGCGGCTTATAAGACCATAGGCCGTAATAGTTTAGGTGTCAAGCCTTTCTCTACAAATGAGAAAAAACAGACTCAGGCTCCGAAGTCTGATAAGGTTGATCAACCCAAATCTCAAAAGCAGAATTGGAGTAAGAACCAAAAACAGGGTAAACAGCAACAGAAACAGGAGTCCCGTCCCACATCACCAGTGTCTGTGTCTACTGAACGGGTTCATGATTTTCAGGACCGCTCTATGATTAAGTTGCCTGATCGATTTCAGGGTCCTGATCAACGTTCTCCTCGTTCTTTACAGTACACATCGGCCTCATCGTCCGGTGGAGGAGGTGGTGGCAGAGGTCAGGGTGGCCAGCAGAGTCGCGACCAGCCCCGACCGAAAGGCGGAAAAGGCAAGCAGGGCGATTCTTCACAGAGAAGACCCGTCCTAAGAAAGCCAGGTTTCTTAGGACGGGTGAATGTGGATCCATCACTGTGTTGCTAATCAATTTGAATATTTTATGTCACTACTTCTTGAATTTTTTCCTTTCTAATCACTTTACACATCCTTTCTGCACCCCTTTGCTATGTTGCACGCTCCGTTTGGGGCAACCACTATGATCTGTAATGTTTTGCAGCTATAAATCATGGTATTTATTTGACCAAGAGACAATGGATTAAAAATATTGCTCTGTGTTGATACTGTTGCTTGTTTTATGCCCTTATTATTATATTGTTTCATGAATATTTGCATTAATGCATACAGCAGATCAATGTACATGTTCCAAAATTTGCTCAGTCAATGATTCTTCACTGATTAATTCAGTCCATAAATCATAAAGGTCTTGGACCATTGTTTTCTCGATAACGTTCTTGTGCTATGAGCTCAACAATGAAGGTAGAGGATTGGATTCTCACTTCTTGGAGAAATGCGCACCACTGCGCGCTCCGACAACTCTGAGAAAAATTACAGTCCTTGCTGGGATTTTTGAATTTCAGGCGTACTTATATTCCCAAATATGCCCAGCGTATCAAGCCCCTGTATGCTTTGATACAACCTACTTTTACCAAATCGTGCTGGCTGCCTGAACATTCAGCCCTTTTGCAATACTTGCAGGCTGATCTTCTAGAATCTAAATTCTTATTGACTCGTGATAACTGCGCCAACCTGGTGATAAGAATCGTCCCTGGGACGGTGGGTTTCACATACCTTACTTTTAACGAAGGTGACACAGTACCTATCGCTTACAAGTCACACTTGTACACTTCGGCTGAAATGCGGTTTTCCACTGTGGAAAAAGTTTTGAGAGCATTGCAAATGGCGATTCTGAAGGAACGCGCACTGTCGCAGGGAAAACGCATGTTGGTTGTTACCCCGTATCCTGCCCTGGAAGCAGTGACGAAAGCCAGTGTACCAAATTCTAAAGCTATGCACCCCCAGTGGATACAGTGGGCAACATTATTGACATCTCCGGATGTCACGTTTGTTTTTGATGTTTCCTTGCAGTCGCAGGAGTTTTTACAGTATGAATTTGTCCATACTGCTCCTTTGACTGTGCGTTCTTTGGAGGATTTCCATTGTATCATTTACACTGATGGTTCTGCGCAAGTCGTGCATGGGTCAAGCACGCATATGTTTCAGCCTGCGCAATTGTGGGCCGTATCATGGTGAGTGGAGAGTTTAAGTCCGATGTCGTGCATACACAGACATTAGGGTACGGCACTGCCCAATTGGCAGAGCTCCGTGCTCTTCTGCTTGCATTGGAGTATGCAGATCCTGTGGTGACTACTCTTATTGTGAGTGACTCTTATTACTGTGTCCAGTCTTACAATAAAAATCTTTTGACTCAAAATGATTATCGAGATTCCAAGGGTAGCACAATTAAACCTAAAATGATCTGGGTATGAGTGGCTGAACTGAAAGAGCAATTGCCACTCGTGTATGTAAATCATACTCTCGGTTATCAGCGTGTGGGAGTTCACGCTATTGGCAAAAGTTTGGCTGATGAGGCCGCAAAGTCAGCAGTAGCGACATATTTGGTAGCAGCAGTTACACGTTCCAAAAGTAAGATTGATGATGACATCTTGGCAGCTACTGCCGCTATTGAGAAGGGAAGTCAATATCCTACTGGATTTTCTTCAAAGTACTCTTATCACTTAAGTCCTGATAAAGTTCCTTATGTGAGAATACCCAATGTTGGTGACAGATTGATTTCCAATGCAGACGGCAGGCCCTCACTGATTACAGCTGCCCACAAAGGTGAGGCGTCCGGGCATGCAGGCGTTTCGGCTACTGTATCTCAGCTGCAACAACGTTTCTGGTGGCGGGGACTGTACAAACAGACGCGTGATTATGTCCTTCAATGTGACATTTGTCAGCAGATCAAGCCTTCGACTGCTGCGCGTTCGCCCCAGACACAGTTGTACATATCTAATAAACCACTTGGGTGTGTTTATTTAGCTCTACCTTTTGAGTTATAACCAAGGCTTGAAAAATTCTCATCAGGCCACCCTTAATGGTGGAGTGTCGTCACATGAGATTAGTAAAAGGATCCAACCATCGCCCTGACCATCTGCTGATGGTACGGAGGTGGATACCAATGGTGTATTCCAGCCAAAGGTTTCTCAAAAGTGCTGCTGATGAGGTGCAGTGCAATAAAGAAGTGAATTATAAAAATTGAGCAATGGTGCAAAAATATGTTTAATAAGGGTTGTTCCAGTGTCAATGGTTAAAACAAGCACGCAGGGTAGTTATGAATTTATGGCTACCCCGTTGCGTGGTGCAGGAAGGTCAACATGTTTCTGCCATGAGGATCTACTATCCGGCTTTCGTCAGGACCTAATAGGATTGAATGCTACTGCAAAGAACCAAGTAGTGGTCCGTGATAAATAATAAATGTGTGATAGTGTGATCAAAGATTCAAAAAAGACTTACTACCAGGACCTTGGAGCCCCAATGTGTCCTTGCGGAGTAGACCACAAATTCTCACCCAGCTTTTTTTTGCTCCATTGCTCAATTTTTATAATTCACTTCTTTATTGCACTGTACCTCATCAGCAGCACCTTTGAGAAACCTTTGGCTGGAATACACCATTGGTATCCACCTCCGTACCATCAGCAGATGGTCAGGGCGATGGTTGGATCCTTTTACTAATCTCATGTGACGACACTCCACCATTAAGGGTGGCCTGATGATAATTTCTCAAGCCTTTGTTATAACTCAAAAGGTAGAGCTGTATGACCTGTCTCGTTCTAGTTTCCACTCTGTGACACCACTTTCTAGACCCTAGTGTCCCTCTTCTTGTTGTTTAGCTGAAGTAGGGGATTGGGACACAGTGGTCTTTAAATATTCCCCTCTCTGACCCTCATTTAATGTTGTTTTTTGGTTTGTGTTTATTTAGATCACTGCAGTCCTTTTTCTTCTGATACTACTTATAAGTATATCTTAGTTGCATTTGATTCTTGCACATGCTTTGTTTGGGTCTGGCCTCACAGCAGCGCTGATTCGCGAACTGTCATAAGAGACTTGCGTGTCTTTGTGGGAATTTTTGCCTGTGGCACCTTCCATTCGGACCAGTGTCCAGAGTTCGCCTATAAGGCGTACAATGATGCCATGAGTTCATTGGGGGTCCAAGTCAAATGTTCGTCTCCATACCGGCCTGAGGGCAACAGTGTTGTGGAGAGAATGAACCTTGATTTAAAGCAGTCTTTGACAGCCAGGGTATAGGTACTGGCAGGAACTGACTAGTCCATCTCAATAGCGTACAACGTGCACTTAATAATCTCCCTAGAAGGTCTCTGGGTGGGCGGAACCCATACGAAATAATCTTTGGTATCAAAATGTTTGTCCCGGACCTTGTAGGTCTAGACCAGGCTGCGCCTGCTGCCCCCTTTGACGTAGATGAACATTGTCATGTTTTACAGAATCTACAAGAGACGAGAGACAGTCTTGCAAAGGAACACTTGCCCTCCACATCTGATGCTGCGTTGCAGATCCCGGTAGTTGGCTGGTTACCCCAAGTTGGAGAACTGGTCTGAGAGAAGATCGAGAACAAGAAAGAATTTGGCCCCTCGTATCTAGCTCCAGTTCCTGTACTTGGCATGCAGAGCACAAGAACCGTCATTTTACCACCACTTCCAGTTTGTAAAGATAAAAGGTACATCTCCATTGACAATGTCAAACTACACAGAGTGGCCGATTCTTCTTAGTATGACACCTGCGGTCTCCTGCCCAGCTATGCTGAGGAATTCTCTTTTGGCTCCGGCACCTAGGAACAGGCCTGATGTTGCACTGGAGATGCCTGCTATTTCAAGTCCTTTGTTGAATACCGTACCTGATGCCCATCTTGATGGTACTGAATACACTTACCCCACTGACTTAGCAATGCCCGATTTACAGACCTGTGTGGCCAATGAGTCCAGATTTTCTTTAGACACTCACTCTACCCATTCAAAAATGTCTATTTTTGCTACATGGTTTAAAAAACATTTTTTGATTCCCCCTTGGACTTACGTCTGGTTGGTACTTTTAAAAAAAAATGTGTTCATGTCAATTGGATTTGTGGTGTATTTTTTCCGTCTTGTGAATGAACACTACGTTGAGGAAAGAACAGTTATTCGACCAATTAATGGAACATTGGCACCCCACTCCTCATCCCACAGAATAAAGAGAGACTTGGCCTTTGTGAATATTACTGCTTGGCCAGTTTTAGATGGAATTGCATGGGACACTGTTAAATTTCAAATACATGGTCCCACAGAGGTTATAAATGTCCCTAACATACTAAGAGTTTCTATGGGGGATGTGATTAAACAAAATATATGTTCTGATGATTGGGATATTCAAGCCGTAGAGGCTTTGTTTTCAGATTTGAAATACTATAATGCCTTTAGATTCTGCAATCTATGGTGATTTGTATTGTTACCAACACTTTGGAAATCACTACCTGCACAAGGCAAACACAAGAAGAAATATGGTTAATTATACTCAATGGGAACATTGGCCCGCTCCTGTTGAGGGCAGCTACAGTGCTCTTCTGAAGAGATTCACATATTTTACCGATTTCAATCAGTCAAATCCTAATGCGTTTTATTTTAAGTTGACAGAAAATTCCTCTTCCAAAATTAGACTTACCCACTCTAAATTATGATATTCTAAGTCCTTTCTTGACCAATTGGCTATCGGGTGCTATTAACTGTGGAAAGATACCATTGATCTTAAATCTGTTTGGGGTTCTAAAGCTTGGCAAGGCACAGAGGCTTTGCATCGTGCATGTCTCATCCCGAACCATATGTTGTTTTTGAATTAGACTATTTCACAAACGACTGGCTTTGGATTAGCTACTACCAAAAAATGGAATGCACCTTTTTTTCCTGAATTAGAAGAGTATCCCGGGCGGGATAATTATACTACTATATCCATTAGAGAATTACAGACCATGATGCTGAATTCTTCATTTAAAATTTCTAGTCTGGATCCTGAGGGTTGGTTGATTTGGCACAAAAGTGCTGATTCCTGTCAACATCATTTTCTGGGTTTGTCCACTGGGTATACACAGGTTAGGGTGGATCCCCGGTTTGAAAGTGACCATTCCGTCACTACCTATTCAGTAGGCAAGCTGTGTCAGAATTGGCTCAAACACTCCACTTCACAGTCAGTTAAGCTTTATTTGTCTAAGCTGACTGACGATGTTGATCTGAATGACTTTGTGAAAGGTCCTGCAGCTGGCAGATCCAAAAGGTGGATTCATGCTGTTTACAATGAAGTTTGGAAGCTGTCTCAGATTGAGGCTGCCTCACGGTTAGGAGCTATTGATCAAGCTAATTTAGAAAAAGTACTTGCAGTTGTAGATAATAGCATTAACACACTTTCTTCCCGCATTTACACATTAGATAATATTGTTTTATCCGTTGTTGATATTGTGCAGGAAGATGTGTCTGTTTTGTTTCATGGACAGAATCAACTGCGTTCCATCATGCAGTTTGCGTGGACTTTGCAAACGTTAAAGGCTGGTCGAGTGCCTTGGGACCACATGAACACGTCCTCCTTATTTGCTCCTTTTAATTTGACTGAAAAGCAACTGTTTATGTTGATGAAAGATGCAATGTTTTCTATGCTACATATTGAAAAGTTAGAACCGTTGCCATTTTTTGTGGCCGAATACAATTCTGCTGTGTGGCTTGTTCATGGGTTAATCACACTCCCTTTCCCTCTGTTCAAATTTGAGGCTTGCATGAAATATTATGCCATAGGCAGGTATGAACCTTTAGGCAGTGCTTATCTCCATGAAGATTGGTCACTGCCATTTACATACAGATGCCTGAAGGACGGTAAAGAAGTTTATTTGAATGGTGCCTCTGGCTACATTGAGTGCGGCCTATGGATTATCGTTTCGATTTTCCTTTTTCACATGCGTCCAGCCTTTGCTGCGATTGCGACTGGGCCCTGGATTTGTGTCTCTGCAATATGGTGTTACCCAACGTGGAATATGATCAACTGATGAGCCCCTTAGTTGCTTATGAATTGCTTTGTTCTGGCGACGGGATTATGGCCTTTACAGCGATGCATGGAGTCTTGGGACGTTAGAATGTTTTTACAGCGGCGCATGACTTCTTGGCACGCAGTTATATTGAAGATGACCCGAGTTATCCTCTGATGGTACTAGAGGCTCCGGTTGTTGAGGAACATGTATGTTCGTTTCCATTACTGAATTGGATGGCTGAAATGTTTTCGGATAAGAACAATGACTTCCTATAGGAGGCTGTTGCAATATATGGTGCATACACGCTGTTGGAGTGAGACACTTTTTCTTTTTTCTCTCTTCCACTACTGACGTCATGTGTTGAACAGCGGATTTATTTTATTTTTACTTTATTTCCCTTCGAGTTTTGATTGATGAAGAAGAATATTCTACATTTGTGTATTATTGCAAATTCGGATTGCTCCCGTTTTCCCGTTGTGGCAAATTTGAACTTGACTCTGCCTCTTGAACTTGAACTCTGCATTCCAAATTTGCCCCCTGCTTCCACATGCTCCGATCGAGGGAGGGTGTAGTGGGGATGACCCGTACATTTACACAGCGTTAAGTTAGCATGGGTTTATTAGAAGTTTAAACACCATTTTTACTTTCCTGCTCTGCTTTGCACACAACACTCACTTGCGCTATTGTTTAGAGTACACTGAGTATTTTACTTCAAATGAGAATAACTTGTTTTGCTGCATTTCTAAGCTGCTTCGCTAGTTTAGTCTGTACAGTGAGAGCCGAGACCGTCAAGGTTATCTTAGACACTGTAGCTGTTGTTCTAACTGATCAGCGCACGTTCTAGCCATAACATACATGCAGCTGTGGCTACCTCTGATATGCATTGATTACCGAGCAATCAATAGAATAACAAAGAAGAACAGATACCCCCTGCCCTTGATATCGGAGTTATTGGACCAAGTCAAAGGAGCTCAAGTCTACACAAAATTAGACCTGCGAGGGGCCTACCACCTAGTCAGGATGCGAGAAGGTGACGAGTGGAAGACGGCCTTTCGGACTAGATTCGGCCTATTCGAGTACCAAGTGATGCCCTACGGGCTATGTAATGCCCCAGCTGCCTTCCAGCATTTTATTAACGATGTCCTGAAGGAGTTCATCGACCAGTGTGCCATTGTATACATTGATGACATCTTGATTTATTCCTCTGATGTGACGAGACACCACGAGCAGGTGAAAGGAGTTTTGAGGAAACTACAAGAGAACCAGCTGTTTGTAAAACTGGAGAAGTGTGCCTTCGACGTTTCCCAGGTCGAATTTTTGGGATTTGTCCTTTCCCCGTCTGGCATCTTAATGGATCCGCGGAAGATAGAGGCAGTAACCACCTGGAAATCTCCAACGAGTGTGAAAGAGGTCCAAAGTTTCATTGGGTTTGCCAACTTCTACAGGCGATTCATCAGAGAATTTTCCGGGAGAATTCTACCCCTTACCAGGCTGCTAAAGAAAGGAACGAAGTTCGAGTGGTCGGAAGAGGCCGAGGAGGCTTTTCAAGCCTTAAAAGAAGCCTTTACTACTGCACCAGTCCTGCTTCACGCTGATCCATCGGAACCGTTTTATGTCGAGACTGATGCGTCGGACCAGGCGTTGGGGGGGAGTCCTGTCGCAGCGTCACAAGAGCACAGGTCAACTGCATCCAGTAGCTTACCGATCTAGGAAGCTGACCCCGGCGGAAATTAACTACACTATCACTGAGAAAGAATTACTGGCTATCAAGGATGCCTTCAAGGAGTGGCGGCATTATTTGATGGGGACACAGCATCAAGTCACAGTATTCACAGATCACCGAAACCTGAAGTTCTTGAAGTCCGCCAGAACGCTCACGCCAAGGCAACTCAGATGGTCCCTGTACTTTGCGGATTACGACTTCGTAATTACCTTTCGTCCAGGAGCACAAAACGGGAAGGCCGACGCACTTTCCAGACTGGATACCGACCCTCAGAGAACGACCATAGAGGTTCAACCGATCATCCCTGAGAACAAGTTTATTGGGGCCACAGTCTCGATCAATGTCCAAGAGGCCATAGCAGGAAGCATGAGTTCGGAGGACAAGCAAAATTGGGTTAAAGAAGATCCTGGCAGGAAGATCGTTCGTCAGTTGCCATATCAAGGGGAGGCCTTGTATGTGCCTACAACAGAATTGCAGCAACAGGTGATGCGAGAGTGTCATGATGATAAGCTGGCGGGACACAAGGGAGAGAACAAAACCGAAGAACTGATAAAGAGACACTATTGGTGGCCTGGGATGTCAACAGATATTGAGAGATATGTTAAGGCTTGTGAGATCTGCGCTCAGGGAAAATCTGAACGACAAGCACCTAAGGGGCTCCTGCAACCCCTACCCACCCCTCCTTATCCCTGGCACACAGTGACTCTTGATCTCATTACCGATTTACCCTTGAGCAGAGGTTATGACACCATTCTAGTGGTAGTAGACGCCTTCTCAAAAATGGCCCACTTCATAGCATTAAAAGGAACTCCGTCAGCTAAACAAGTAGCAGATCATTTTAACTCCCAAATAGTCAGAATCCATGGCATACCCAAGGTGGTCATTTCGGATAGGGGTACTCAGTTCGTATCTCACTTTTGGAAGGCATTCATGAAAGGTCTAGGTACAGAAGTTAGGTTTTCCACGAGCTATCACCCAGAGACAGATGGGCAAACAGAGAGGGTGAATTAAGAGCTGGAGCAGTATCTTCGATTATTCCTTCTGAAGGAAGAAATTCAGTGGGCCGATTACTTGTGGTCGGCGGAATTCGCCCATAACAATGCGAGAAACAGTTCCACTGGTTTCTCCCCCTTCTTCTTGAATTATGGACGACATCCAAATGCATCAATCCGACAAATGGAAACGGCAGTCCCAGCTGTCGAGGACCTGGTGTCCCAGATGGGTCACATCCAGCAGCAGGCAACAGACAATCTGCAAAAGGCTAAGGAGAAGTATAAGATTTATGCGGATAGGAAGCGGCGTGCTGGTCCTCCACTGTCCGTGGGGGATAAGGTGTGGTTGAACACAAAGCATCTGAGACTAAAAGGAAATCGAAAATTTCAACCCCGCTTTATTGGTCCTTACCCAGTGGAGAAACAAATCAATCCCGTCACCTATCAATTGACACTTCCTCCTAGGCTAAAGATTCATCCTGTCTTCCATGTTTCATTGCTAAAGAGAACTTCTGCAGACCTGAGAATGCAAGCACCCCCTAAGCCAATTCACCTGGAGACGGGAACGGAGTTTGAGGTAAAAGACATTCTGGACTCCAAGTTCTCCAAAGGGAAACTGTACTACCTCATCGACTGGAAGGGTTATGGGCCTGAGGAGCGATCGTGGGAACTGGAAGAAGATGTTCACGCTCCCAGATTGGTTCATTCCTTCCACCAACGCTACCCCTCCAAGCCCAGAAGGAAGGAGCCTGCCTTGTTGGGGGGTACTGTCAGAACCCGTCATGTGGATACGCTGGTGTGTGGTTCAACCTCGACCCAAAGTGAAGCCCGAAGATACACAGAGTTATCATGGTCGGAGAGGGTCCGACTCTGGAGAGACAAAATGGCTGCCGCGGTGCCGTGGTGCTGCGAGGTTGACGCTCTAGTCGTTTAAGCCTCGTTTTGGTGCGGAGAGTATGAGCGGGACGCAAGTTCTAGAAACTACGCACTTCACCTGAACCGTCACCGAAGAAGAACCTGTGTGCGTACTCTGGCGAATTCCTCGAATCTTTAGTTTAAAGTATCCTGGTTGTAGTACTCTATTTGCGATTAGCGCGAGTGTTGAGGAAACGTTATTACGGCGTACTAATTCAAGCGCGTAATAACAGCCCTTTCCCAAGTCCAAGTTTCCAGCGTCAAGTGAATCTCCGAAGAATCGTCGAAGTGTATCCTGAGCAAGGTGGATTCCTGTGGAGAAGAAGATTTCAGCGACCAAGAGAGTCAGTCAACAACAGAAAGCTAAGTGTCGTGTAACTAGTGTTTGGCCAAACTGAAGATATTCAAATGTTGTAGTTAACATTGTCAAGTGTATAATTCGAACTTCTAAAATTCCATGTGACTAAGAGAAAAGAGAAAAACCTTTCTTGAACATTGAGGGAAAAGAGAAACGACAAGGATCTTTCTTGAACACTGAGTAAAAGAGAATCGAGAAACCCTTATTTGAACCTTGAGCGAAAGGAGGAACGAAAAGTCTTTTTTCCTAGAACATTGAATGGCAAGGGAAAAGAGAAACCATTTCCTGAACTTTGTGCAAAAAAGTCGGAAATAAGGATTGCTATAACCTTCCTCCTTGAGCCGTTGCGAGGATAAGACTATCTATAAGTAAAGTCCTGTTCCACATTTTCCAAATACAGTACAACTTTACAGAACCCCCGAAGCAGCGTCCTCGAGTAATTAGTCAAGTAAGTATGTCTAGAAGGAAGCAGTATCAGGGGTGATCATAGAATAGCATGTGTAAGGAACTAACCCATTTGCCCTTGTCTTCCCTGCAGCAACGACTAACTAGACGAGAAAAACCACATTTCATAGAAGAGAAGCAAGGTCCGGGAAAATATTAAGTGAGTTAAGATTAAACCCGAAAACATTAGAGTCAGAGTAGCGTAGGAAGGAAAAACTAATGGTGTGCTCCTCTTACAGGTTTCCAATACGCAGACACCCTGAAGGAAGTAGTCTGAGGAAACTTTCCGGACCAGTCTCTTCTCTGTTTGTTATTTTATCCACACCCCCTTCCCGGAGGATGATGTAGGGAGGTTCTTATAGACCTGCCGGCATCGTCTCTTGGGATTCGGGTACTGGCATCTAGTTCCTGAGCCTAATCATCTCTGCTCCCGCGCAAGTACAAGTTAAGGCGATTACATATCAGGTATGCTTGGAGCTCTGACACGCTTTGATGTTATAGGTGTTGCTGGATTTAAAATATTAAAATCTACAAATCATATCACAGGATTAGATATTGCTTTGATCAGAGTCACTTCTGTTGCCATTAGGTTAGACCACCACAGCATTTGTATCAAAGAAAAGTTGTAATGTGTATGAGATGTTAGTAAATGTTTTTATATTGTTGATATCATCGTTTTATTTATGTGTTTGATATTTAGGTTCATCCAATGAAGATCAACAACCTGTGCCGCATGAAGAATCCTTTGAGCCATCCCTGTCCTCCATGGATGAAGTATCAGTTGCCCCAATTGATGAATCTGGCACGGCGCCTGCAATTTTGGCAAAGGAAGAAACAGTGAGAGGGTGTCCTAACCATGTTAAGGCATTTCAAGACATTCAGAAGTCTATGCATACAATTCGAGAAAGACTTGAGAAGAAGATGGACTCATTGGTGGGCGTCATGAATGTCCTTAATCAAAACGTTATTCAAGTCATTGGCTCTCAGGAAAACCTCACCAAAGATCTAAGTACAGCCTTAAGTCGTTTCACTGATGTCTTGAAGGACATTCAGATTATCTCTTCAAATACAGGTCTGTTCTCCAAAGAAGCAACCAGATTTCTGCCTACCGCTTCAAAAAACATTGCAGAGCAGGAGGGGGGATCTGAAGATGCACAATAGTCACGCTGCAGTGTCAAAAAAGACATAAATGAGGCTGTTCAGTGCTAAAAACCTCCTTAGTTCTATGTTTCTGCAGGTCACCTTTCCTTAACCTAAAACAGTCCAAAAATATCATTGATAACATTGAGGGTTTGAGGATTTCTTATTTATATGCAGCCTTATAATTATTTTTTATATTTTGGTAGATGTTTACTTAAAAATTTCACCTTATGCTTGGATAAGAGGAGCTTCCTTTTATCCACATATTTCTTTGTCATGTATTAAAAAAAGTAATTTTTTAACAATATTTTTAATAATTTACAATATTAATAGCCATAATATTCCTTACTTCCAACCAATGTAAACTGTTGTCAGTCTTTGTCCTAAATCAACTGTTGTATTTAAATAAATAATATAAAATGTGAATTATACTAAACATTATGATTCTAAATCATTCTAAAACATATGTTAATGAACACACATAATTTGTTCAATATTGTTGCAGTTACCAGGTACCAAATGTGCAGTAGAAGTGGGTAATTAATTCACAATTGTATTCCCTCATGTATTTTCTCTCTCGTGCATTCTGATTTATCTTGGTCCTTTGCACAGTGGGAACAGACTAGGATTCTCCACCTGGGTTGTAATGGGGAAGACCCGTACATTTACACAGTCTTAAGTTAGCATGGGTTTGTTAGAATTTTAAACACCATTTTTACTTTCCTGCTCTGCTTTGCGCACAACACGCACTTGCGCTATTGTTTAGAGAACACTGAGTATTTTGCATCATATGAGAATAACATGTTTTGCTGCATTTCTAAGCTGCTTCGTTAGTTAAGTCTGTACACTGAGAGCTGAGACCGTCAAGGTTATCTTAGACACTGTAGCTGTTGTTCTAACTGATCAGCGCAAGCTCTAGCCATAACACATATGCAGCTGGGGCCACCTCTGAAATCGGCGCGTTTATTAATGCACTGCGTAGGTATGATCACACAAACCTGGAGAACATTCGTATGCTGAGAGCTTGTGCAGAATTTGATGTGATCCACTTCTGCTAATACCAGAGGTATGGGGCCGCCTATGTAATCCCAAGAGACCTTCTGTAGTTATAAAATAACCTACTAGCAAGGGAGGGTGAAATATAGGTATATTTCAAACCTGTTTCCATTTAGCATTATAACATGCTTTCTCCCTTTGTATTTTATGGAATAGTAACTATGCTGACAATCTTGTTTCTAATAATAAGTCTGCTTGTATTAGCTAAGGTGCTGCGCATGAGATCACAGCGTTAGAAATAAATATTTTAAACTTGCTCGTGTCTCCTTTTACTCCATGTTTTGGATTGGTATGAGAGTATAATTAAGGAGTGTTCTTGTTTTCCACATTGCCTGAGGACACCTAAGTCGTATGTTCTGGGTTGCCTAATCGTTGGTTTCTTTTCTATAGGACAGAGAGCTAATGAGACACTGATGCTAGTCTGGTAGGGGATGTTGGGTACTAAAATGAGTTTTGGTACACCCTAATTCTCTGTGCACAGTTCTGTGTAGGAGCAGAATCCCTGCAACATGGCGCCCAACCGATGGTGGTCTTAATAGATGACGCTTAAGTAGTACTTCTATCAGTCCTTAACCCCTTCACTATTGTTTCCGGTTAAAAGTGGTGATGGATAAACCGACCTATAATTACATAGTTCTTTTCAAGCTTGACTCTTTTAAAATGGTTTTCTTTTGAATTACTACCCAGTTGTGCTACAAAGTATTACATTGTACTTCTTTTTTCTGTGTCGTTATGGCTGACATTAACATACTGCAGCATAGTCGCATTGCGGTCCCCAACCATTTGCAGGCTTATAAGGTCGGCTTGGACGGCATGCCAGTTATTTTGGTGGTGAGTGCTACTCATGGGTGACGTTTCCCGCTGCGGATGCGGCTACTCAGGTGTTTCACACTTATACTCACACAGCCGTGCCCGTGGAATATATTCCTTATAGGCCACAGGAAGTTCCGATTTCTGCATTGCAGCACCGTCTTTAGTTTAATGGCGCCCTTCCCCACCGTTTAATGGTGATTAGATTAGGTCCTTTGTCCATTCTAGGTGCTTCTTTGCCTGTTTTGGCTGGATTTACCCTGCATCCTCGTGCGGGGGTAGTCCCCGTTGCTGACTTGAGGCTCCTATATAACTCTGCAATAGGGGTTATCAGGGCCCTAGTCCAATATATCACCCACAATTTCCAGGGCGGGGTCCCTGGTATTGCGGCGCTCCCAGCTGGACCGAGCGGAATGAAGCTTAGTCCTGTGATGGTTAATGCGGTTATGGGCAAGCGTCCCCAAGATAAAGATGATATGCCTTTTTGGCTTGCAGAGAAGTTTGACCAGCTGGAGGCAGTTTTTCCTAATTCGAGTCCCGTAGAAAAACACAAGATTCTTACAATTAGTTTGCCCAAGGACTTGGTACCGGAAGCTGGTGACTGCGAATCATGGGGTAGAATTTTTGTGGCAATGTACACGAGGTGCTTCGGCACTCCGTCAATGGCTGTCCTTCCCATGGTCATTAAACATGTTCAGGATGAGCACAGACCTGAGGCTGCGGTCGAATTGAGAATGAGACTCGTCTGCACTTTTGACGTAGTTTCTGATCTCGTCCTTTCTAACATTAAGGGAGATGCGGTTATCTTTCAGGTGTCTATAGCCTTGCACGATGTCCCCGATGTCGTTATACCCGGACAGTTACTGAGAATTATTACAGCGGCTTATAAGACCATAGGCCGTAATAGTTTAGGTGTCAAGCCTTTCTCTACAAATGAGAAAAAACAGACTCAGGCTCCGAAGTCTGATAAGGTTGATCAACCCAAATCTCAAAAGCAGAATTGGAGTAAGAACCAAAAACAGGGTAAACAGCAACAGAAACAGGAGTCCCGTCCCACATCACCAGTGTCTGTGTCTACTGAACGGGTTCATGATTTTCAGGACCGCTCTATGATTAAGTTGCCTGATCGATTTCAGGGTCCTGATCAACGTTCTCCTCGTTCTTTACAGTACACATCGGCCTCATCGTCCGGTGGAGGAGGTGGTGGCAGAGGTCAGGGTGGCCAGCAGAGTCGCGACCAGCCCCGACCGAAAGGCGGAAAAGGCAAGCAGGGCGATTCTTCACAGAGAAGACCCGTCCTAAGAAAGCCAGGTTTCTTAGGACGGGTGAATGTGGATCCATCACTGTGTTGCTAATCAATTTGAATATTTTATGTCACTACTTCTTGAATTTTTTCCTTTCTAATCACTTTACACATCCTTTCTGCACCCCTTTGCTATGTTGCACGCTCCGTTTGGGGCAACCACTATGATCTGTAATGTTTTGCAGCTATAAATCATGGTATTTATTTGACCAAGAGACAATGGATTAAAAATATTGCTCTGTGTTGATACTGTTGCTTGTTTTATGCCCTTATTATTATATTGTTTCATGAATATTTGCATTAATGCATACAGCAGATCAATGTACATGTTCCAAAATTTGCTCAGTCAATGATTCTTCACTGATTAATTCAGTCCATAAATCATAAAGGTCTTGGACCATTGTTTTCTCGATAACGTTCTTGTGCTATGAGCTCAACAATGAAGGTAGAGGATTGGATTCTCACTTCTTGGAGAAATGCGCACCACTGCACGCTCCGACAACTCTGAGAAAAATTACAGTCCTTGCTGGGATTTTTGAATTTCAGGCGTACTTATATTCCCAAATATGCCCAGCGTATCAAGCCCCTGTATGCTTTGATACAACCTACTTTTACCAAATCGTGCTGGCTGCCTGAACATTCAGCCCTTTTGCAATACTTGCAGGCTGATCTTCTAGAATCTAAATTCTTATTGACTCGTGATAACTGCGCCAACCTGGTGATAAGAATCGTCCCTGGGACGGTGGGTTTCACATACCTTACTTTTAACGAAGGTGACACAGTACCTATCGCTTACAAGTCACACTTGTACACTTCGGCTGAAATGCGGTTTTCCACTGTGGAAAAAGTTTTGAGAGCATTGCAAATGGCGATTCTGAAGGAACGCGCACTGTCGCAGGGAAAACGCATGTTGGTTGTTACCCCGTATCCTGCCCTGGAAGCAGTGACGAAAGCCAGTGTACCAAATTCTAAAGCTATGTACCCCCAGTGGATACAGTGGGCAACATTATTGACATCTCCGGATGTCACGTTTGTTTTTGATGTTTCCTTGCAGTCGCAGGAGTTTTTACAGTATGAATTTGTCCATACTGCTCCTTTGACTGTGCGTTCTTTGGAGGATTTCCATTGTATCATTTACACTGATGGTTCTGCGCAAGTCGTGCATGGGTCAAGCACGCATATGTTTCAGCCTGCGCAATTGTGGGCCGTATCATGGTGAGTGGAGAGTTTAAGTCCGATGTCGTGCATACACAGACATTAGGGTACGGCACTGCCCAATTGGCAGAGCTCCGTGCTCTTCTGCTTGCATTGGAGTATGCAGATCCTGTGGTGACTACTCTTATTGTGAGTGACTCTTATTACTGTGTCCAGTCTTACAATAAAAATCTTTTGACTCAAAATGATTATCGAGATTCCAAGGGTAGCACAATTAAACCTAAAATGATCTGGGTATGAGTGGCTGAACTGAAAGAGCAATTGCCACTCGTGTATGTAAATCATACTCTCGGTTATCAGCGTGTGGGAGTTCACGCTATTGGCAAAAGTTTGGCTGATGAGGCCGCAAAGTCAGCAGTAGCAACATATTTGGTAGCAGCAGTTACACGTTCCAAAAGTAAGATTGATGATGACATCTTGGCAGCTACTGCCGCTATTGAGAAGGGAAGTCAATATCCTACTGGATTTTCTTCAAAGTACTCTTATCACTTAAGTCCTGATAAAGTTCCTTATGTGAGAATACCCAATGTTGGTGACAGATTGATTTCCAATGCAGACAGCAGGCCCTCACTGATTACAGCTGCCCACAAAGGTGAGGCGTCCGGGCATGCAGGCGTTTCGGCTACTGTATCTCAGCTGCAACAACGTTTCTGGTGGCGGGGACTGTACAAACAGACGCGTGATTATGTCCTTCAATGTGACATTTGTCAGCAGATCAAGCCTTCGACTGCTGCGCGTTCGCCCCAGACACAGTTGTACATATCTAATAAACCACTTGGGTGTGTTTATTTAGCTCTACCTTTTGAGTTATAACCAAGGCTTGAAAAATTCTCATCAGGCCACCCTTAATGGTGGAGTGTCGTCACATGAGATTAGTAAAAGGATCCAACCATCGCCCTGACCATCTGCTGATGGTACGGAGGTGGATACCAATGGTGTATTCCAGCCAAAGGTTTCTCAAAAGTGCTGCTGATGAGGTGCAGGGCAATAAAGAAGTGAATTATAAAAATTGAGCAATGGTGCAAAAATATGTTTAATAAGGGTTGTTCCAGTGTCAATGGTTAAAACAAGCACGCAGGGTAGTTATGAATTTATGGCTACCCCGTTGCGTGGTGCAGGAAGGTCAACATGTTTCTGCCATGAGGATCTACTATCCGGCTTTCGTCAGGACCTAATAGGATTGAATGCTACTGCAAAGAACCAAGTAGTGGTCCGTGATAAATAATAAATGTGTGATAGTTTGATCAAAGATTCAAAAAAGACTTACTACCAGGACCTTGGAGCCCCAATGTGTCCTTGCGGAGTAGACCACAAATTCTCACCCAGCTTTTTTTTGCTCCATTGCTCAATTTTTATAATTCACTTCTTTATTGCACTGTACCTCATCAGCAGCACCTTTGAGAAACCTTTGGCTGGAATACACCATTGGTATCCACCTCCGTACCATCAGCAGATGGTCAGGGCGATGGTTGGATCCTTTTACTAATCTCATGTGACGACACTCCACCATTAAGGGTGGCCTGATGATAATTTCTCAAGCCTTTGTTATAACTCAAAAGGTAGAGCTGTATGACCTGTCTCGTTCTAGTTTCCACTCTGTGACACCACTTTCTAGACCCTAGTGTCCCTCTTCTTGTTGTTTAGCTGAAGTAGGGGATTGGGACACAGTGGTCTTTAAATATTCCCCTCTCTGACCCTCATTTAATGTTGTTTTTTGGTTTGTGTTTATTTAGATCACTGCAGTCCTTTTTCTTCTGATACTACTTATAAGTATATCTTAGTTGCATTTGATTCTTGCACATGCTTTGTTTGGGTCTGGCCTCACAGCAGCGCTGATTCGCGAACTGTCATAAGAGACTTGCGTGTCTTTGTGGGAATTTTTGCCTGTGGCACCTTCCATTCGGACCAGTGTCCAGAGTTCGCCTATAAGGCGTACAATGATGCCATGAGTTCATTGGGGGTCCAAGTCAAATGTTCGTCTCCATACCGGCCTGAGGGCAACAGTGTTGTGGAGAGAATGAACCTTGATTTAAAGCAGTCTTTGACAGCCAGGGTATAGGTACTGGCAGGAACTGACTAGTCCAGCTCAATAGCGTACAACGTGCACTTAATAATCTCCCTAGAAGGTCTCTGGGTGGGCGGAACCCATACGAAATAATCTTTGGTATCAAAATGTTTGTCCCGGACCTTGTAGGTCTAGACCAGGCTGCGCCTGCTGCCCCCTTTGACGTAGATGAACATTGTCATGTTTTACAGAATCTACAAGAGACGAGAGACAGTCTTGCAAAGGAACACTTGCCCTCCACATCTGATGCTGCGTTGCAGATCCCGGTAGTTGGCTGGTTACCCCAAGTTGGAGAACTGGTCTGAGAGAAGATCGAGAACAAGAAAGAATTTGGCCCCTCGTATCTAGCTCCAGTTCCTGTACTTGGCATGCAGAGCACAAGAACCGTCATTTTACCACCACTTCCAGTTTGTAAAGATAAAAGGTACATCTCCATTGACAATGTCAAACTACACAGAGTGGCCGATTCTTCTTAGTATGACACCTGCGGTCTCCTGCCCAGCTATGCTGAGGAATTCTCTTTTGGCTCCGGCACCTAGGAACAGGCCTGATGTTGCACTGGAGATGCCTGCTATTTCAAGTCCTTTGTTGAATACCGTACCTGATGCCCATCTTGATGGTACTGAATACACTTACCCCACTGACTTAGCAATGCCCGATTTACAGACCTGTGTGGCCAATGAGTCCAGATTTTCTTTAGACACTCACTCTACCCATTCAAAAATGTCTATTTTTGCTACATGGTTTAAAAAACATTTTTTGATTCCCCCTTGGACTTACGTCTGGTTGGTACTTTTAAAAAAAAATGTGTTCATGTCAATTGGATTTGTGGTGTATTTTTTCCGTCTTGTGAATGAACACTACGTTGAGGAAAGAACAGTTATTCGACCAATTAATGGAACATTGGCACCCCACTCCTCATCCCACAGAATAAAGAGAGACTTGGCCTTTGTGAATATTACTGCTTGGCCAGTTTTAGATGGAATTGCATGGGACACTGTTAAATTTCAAATACATGGTCCCACAGAGGTTATAAATGTCCCTAACATACTAAGAGTTTCTATGGGGGATGTGATTAAACAAAATATATGTTCTGATGATTGGGATATTCAAGCCGTAGAGGCTTTGTTTTCAGATTTGAAATACTATAATGCCTTTAGATTCTGCAATCTATGGTGATTTGTATTGTTACCAACACTTTGGAAATCACTACCTGCACAAGGCAAACACAAGAAGAAATATGGTTAATTATACTCAATGGGAACATTGGCCCGCTCCTGTTGAGGGCAGCTACAGTGCTCTTCTGAAGAGATTCACATATTTTACCGATTTCAATCAGTCAAATCCTAATGCGTTTTATTTTAAGTTGACAGAAAATTCCTCTTCCAAAATTAGACTTACCCACTCTAAATTATGATATTCTAAGTCCTTTCTTGACCAATTGGCTATCGGGTGCTATTAACTGTGGAAAGATACCATTGATCTTAAATCTGTTTGGGGTTCTAAAGCTTGGCAAGGCACAGAGGCTTTGCATCGTGCATGTCTCATCCCGAACCATATGTTGTTTTTGAATTAGACTATTTCACAAACGACTGGCTTTGGATTAGCTACTACCAAAAAATGGAATGCACCTTTTTTTCCTGAATTAGAAGAGTATCCCGGGCGGGATAATTATACTACTATATCCATTAGAGAATTACAGACCATGATGCTGAATTCTTCATTTAAAATTTCTAGTCTGGATCCTGAGGGTTGGTTGATTTGGCACAAAAGTGCTGATTCCTGTCAACATCATTTTCTGGGTTTGTCCACTGGGTATACACAGGTTAGGGTGGATCCCCGGTTTGAAAGTGACCATTCCGTCACTACCTATTCAGTAGGCAAGCTGTGTCAGAATTGGCTCAAACACTCCACTTCACAGTCAGTTAAGCTTTATTTGTCTAAGCTGACTGACGATGTTGATCTGAATGACTTTGTGAAAGGTCCTGCAGCTGGCAGATCCAAAAGGTGGATTCATGCTGTTTACAATGAAGTTTGGAAGCTGTCTCAGATTGAGGCTGCCTCACGGTTAGGAGCTATTGATCAAGCTAATTTAGAAAAAGTACTTGCAGTTGTAGATAATAGCATTAACACACTTTCTTCCCGCATTTACACATTAGATAATATTGTTTTATCCGTTGTTGATATTGTGCAGGAAGATGTGTCTGTTTTGTTTCATGGACAGAATCAACTGCGTTCCATCATGCAGTTTGCGTGGACTTTGCAAACGTTAAAGGCTGGTCGAGTGCCTTGGGACCACATGAACACGTCCTCCTTATTTGCTCCTTTTAATTTGACTGAAAAGCAACTGTTTATGTTGATGAAAGATGCAATGTTTTCTATGCTACATATTGAAAAGTTAGAACCGTTGCCATTTTTTGTGGCCGAATACAATTCTGCTGTGTGGCTTGTTCATGGGTTAATCACACTCCCTTTCCCTCTGTTCAAATTTGAGGCTTGCATGAAATATTATGCCATAGGCAGGTATGAACCTTTAGGCAGTGCTTATCTCCATGAAGATTGGTCACTGCCATTTACATACAGATGCCTGAAGGACGGTAAAGAAGTTTATTTGAATGGTGCCTCTGGCTACATTGAGTGCGGCCTATGGATTATCGTTTCGATTTTCCTTTTTCACATGCGTCCAGCCTTTGCTGCGATTGCGACTGGGCCCTGGATTTGTGTCTCTGCAATATGGTGTTACCCAACGTGGAATATGATCAACTGATGAGCCCCTTAGTTGCTTATGAATTGCTTTGTTCTGGCGACGGGATTATGGCCTTTACAGCGATGCATGGAGTCTTGGGACGTTAGAATGTTTTTACAGCGGCGCATGACTTCTTGGCACGCAGTTATATTGAAGATGACCCGAGTTATCCTCTGATGGTACTAGAGGCTCCGGTTGTTGAGGAACATGTATGTTCGTTTCCATTACTGAATTGGATGGCTGAAATGTTTTCGGATAAGAACAATGACTTCCTATAGGAGGCTGTTGCAATATATGGTGCATACACGCTGTTGGAGTGAGACACTTTTTCTTTTCTCTCTCTTCCACTACTGACGTCATGTGTTGAACAGCGGATTTATTTTATTTTCCTTTATTTCCCTTCGAGTTTTGATTGATGAAGAAGAATATTCTACATTTGTGTATTATTGCAAATTCGGATTGCTCCCGTTTTCCCGTTGTGGCAAATTTGAACTTGACTCTGCCTCTTGAACTTGAACTCTGCATTCCAAATTTGCCCCCTGCTTCCACATGCTCCGATCGAGGGAGGGTGTAGTGGGGATGACCCGTACATTTACACAGCGTTAAGTTAGCATGGGTTTATTAGAAGTTTAAACACCATTTTTACTTTCCTGCTCTGCTTTGCACACAACACTCACTTGCGCTATTGTTTAGAGTACACTGAGTATTTTACTTCAAATGAGAATAACTTGTTTTGCTGCATTTCTAAGCTGCTTCGCTAGTTTAGTCTGTACAGTGAGAGCCGAGACCGTCAAGGTTATCTTAGACACTGTAGCTGTTGTTCTAACTGATCAGCGCACGTTCTAGCCATAACATACATGCAGCTGTGGCTACCTCTGATATTGAGGCATTTAAAATTGCACAGCATAGGCATGATATCACACACACTTGGAGAACATTTGCATGCTGAGAGCTTGTGCAGAATTTGATGTGATCCACTTCTGCTAATACCAGAGGTATGGTTCCACCTATGTAATCTCAAGAGACCTTCTGTAGTCATAAAATAACCTACTAGCAAGGGAGGGTGAAATATAGGTATATTTTAAACCTGTTTCTTTTTAGTATTATAACATGCTTACTCCCTTTGTATTTTATGGAATAGTAAATATGCTGACAATATTGTTTCTAATAATATATCTGCTTGTATTAGCTAAGGTGCTGCACATGAGAACACGGCTTTAGAAATAAATATTTCAAACTTGCTTGTGTCTCCTTTTACTCCATGTTTTGGACTGGTATGAGAGTATAACGAAAGAGTGTTATTGTTTTCCAGATTGCCTGAGGTAACCTAAGTCGCATGTTCTGGGTTGTTTAATGGTTGGTTTCTTTTCTATAGGACAGAGAGCTAATGAGACACTGATGCTAGTCTGGTAGGGGATGTTGGGTACAAAGGTGAGTTTTGTTACACCCTAATTCACTAAGGTCCTAAGTCTCTGTGCACAGTTCTGTGTAGGAGCAGAATCCCTGCAACACGGTGGATTATCCTCCTGCAGAGCGATGGAAAATTGAACTTTCTCTGATCAAACATGTAGGCTAGTAGGCACTAAAAAGACCATTAGTTAATGTTCACTAACCTTTGTGTGCCTGTCCAGTAGAGATGAATTCCAATTAACCATCATCATTTTGAGTGCTAACTGTAGCAATTCATGTTTTGGTCTGTAATAATCACAGCAAAATAAAGTTCCCTATTTCTTTATCTACCCTTTTTCATAATTAAAGCAGAAATTATGAACAGGCAAATGCTGGACTAACCGTTAAACTTTCACAGCTTCATGTCCTACCATTATACCCCAAAATATACTGTATGACATAACTGAACAGTAATTAATCTGATGAACTTTAATGAAAGTATTTTGAAAGATAGTTTCAGATGTGCATGTCTTCATCCTCCTCATTTCTATGACTGCATGTCCAGCCTCCATCCAAAAGAAAGCAGGCAACACACTTACATTGTTAGGGAAAGATTTAGCCACCTTCAATCTTGTACGGATCAAAAATGGACATAAAATGTAATTCTATATGATTTTTTACTAAGAGTCACAAGTCTTAATGGCACACAGCTATCCTATGATCAATATACATACATATGTACAACCTGAGTTTCTGGGTCCTTCAGCAACGCCTCACAAGATCGAACAGTTCTGTGCAGCTACACTGTGGATCCCTTCTGGCGGGCCTTTGGGGCCCAAAGAGCAGAGATGCCTTCCACCTGGGATATGACCAGCGGGTTTGCTCTTTGTGCTAGCTGGTCCTTCTAAGCCCATCTTGCCTCCGGCTCCTGTTCCAACACCACCCTAGTGCCTGAAAGCCATGCCAGGCCCTGGTACGTCGATGCATATGTTCACCTCACAACCTGAAGAGGTGGCCCCAATTGTCCTTTCTGACAGAAGTCCGGCATCGATCGACTTCAAAACTGAATCCAACCGAAGCTCCCATTACTACGTCCAAATGACCACAATGCAGACAAAATCCTTTGCACTCTCTTTTTGGGACTGGCTACGATAATAATCATGACTCAGGTGATTAGTTTGCTCAGCACTATCCGAATGACCACTTGTATGAGCAATTGCAGGAGGCTAATGTGCTCATCTCCCCTAGAGACAGCTCTTTTCTCTTCACCTGGACCAGTATCAGAAGAATCTGCCTCCTCTGCTATGGTCATGCGTAGGGCAGCTGAAGTATTTTTTCACCTTGACTTCCCACCCTAGACGTGAAAACTAATGTTCTTACTAAGGTTCTGCATCCAGGCCTTCCTATGAGCTCCTTCTGCCTTTCAATGAGGCTCTGATGGACACCCTTATTTGAACTTGTGCCAAGCCATGGAGTGGTCCATCAGTCATTAGACAAATTGCCAAGCATTGTTTCCCTGTTCCAGAGGTCCCAGCTTTCCTATTACAACATCCTTCACCACAAGGTTTCCTGTGGCAGGATTCAGCCATCCTTTCCAATCGAAACACTTTTCCTACCACTCCTTCTGATAGGTAGTCACAGCAAGTGGAAACATTCGGAAGACCTTCGCCCTGTACGGGCTTAGGTGATTCAAGATGGTTGTGATGCGGCCAAGTTAAAAACTGGTTGTGTCTCGGACGTCACCTACTCTATCCAACAGGCCGTAGGCACCAGCGTTGCCATTCTCTGGCATAAGTGGGTAGACTTGACTAGATTCTCTGATGATGTCCAGTCCTCGAAGATTGACATGCCCTTTGATCAAACTTGCCTGTTCATGGACAAGGCTAACTCCACCCTAAAACGTTTCAAAGAGACTTTCTGCCCCACCAACCGCAACAATTCAGTCGCCCCTTTTCTGGTTTTGGCAAAGGCAATTTCGTGTAAGAGGCCGAGTTGCCCATAGCCCTCACAGCCAAGGTCGCGTGCCTCCCAGTCCGCCACTCACAATACCCACCCTCCACAGCTCCACCTGCAGACCTCGCTTAGGTTACCCTTACAGGCCCACCGGCACCACTGGGAGGCAGAATCCACCAATTCTATCTCGGTTTGCAAGTAATATGTTTTTTAAATTATTCTCAAAGGATGCAGCTTACCTTTCTTTTTTACCGCCATACATTCCACCGTCCGTCATTCACCCAACAACTGATAGAAGGCCAATTCTCTATTGTACGGCAGTGCAAGTCTTTTTGGTCAAAGAGGCTGTCGAGAGGGTGCCAGTGCCAGAAGTAAGCCATGGTTGTTATTCCCACTAATTTCTGGTGCCCAAAAAAGTTGGACACATGCAACTTATTTTAGTCCTGTACCCTCTCAATGCCTTCCTCCAATAGGAAAAGTTCAACATTCTCACCTTGACGTGGGCCTTGTCTGCTCTTGGCACTGCAGACTCTATGGTGGGGTTGAACTCACAAGCCACCTATTTCCATATCCCCGTTCTGCTGGCCCTCCAGGGCTATGTGCAGTTCTTGGTGGGACAGGATCACTTTCAATGCTGTACTTCCTTTTTGTCTCACCAGTGCCCCTCAGGTGTTTAAAAATGTTATAACCGTGGTGGCAGCACACCTTTGCAGGTCAGGGGTGTCATTCTTCCCCTACCACGATGACTAGCTGGTAAAGGCCAATTTTCCCCATTCAGTCATCATCCACCTCCAGATGACAGCGAACCTCCTTTACTTATACGGGTTCAATATCAATGTGCCCCAAAGTCACACCTGACTCCTTAAATGGTTCCTTTCATCTGCCCTTTTTGGACACAGTTCAGTTTTGTGATTTTTCCCTGGGGAGGAGAGTCCAGGACATTCAGTATGATACCAATCTTTCCGCCTAAGTCCTGGATTTCAATGAGGCTAACTCTGCAGTCGCTGGGACTGATAGCCTCCTGCATCTTGCTCTTCAAGCACGCCAGGTGGCATATGCAGGATCGGAAGCCTCAGTATTAAGGGGACCTCTCTGACCACATCCAGATTTCAAATGAGACTGCAAAAGATCTACTGGACCACGTTAGGTCAGCAGAAGACCTCTCTCCTTTTCCCACCCAGTGCTGACAGGGTTGACGATGCATGACTTCCGGGGCAGCCATCTAGAAAAGGTGAATATTAGAGGTCCATAGCAACCTTCTGGAGCTCAGGGCCATACACTTGGCATTGAAAGCCTGACTTCCATTCATCAAGGGCAGAATGGAACAGATGCTCACAGACAACACCATTGTTAAGTGGTATTGAAAAAAACAGGAAGGGGTGGGGTCACAGACCCTGTGCATGGAAGTCTTGCACCTATGAAAATGACTGGACCTCCAAGGCATTTTCCTGGTTGTGAACCACCTAGCACGCTAATTGAATGCCAGGGCAAATGAATGAGTAGCAGTTACAGCCTGAGTTAGCGCAAGGTCCCTTCCATGAATGGGGAGACCCTTGGCTTGATCTGTTTGTCACCACCGAAAAAGCACAATGCCGGCACATCTGCACATTGGTGTTTCTAAGGGGTCTCTCTCTTGGTGACAAGTTCTAACGCAAGTGGAACTAGGGACTCCTGTTTGCCTTTCTAAAGATACCACTCTCAAGGAGATCAGAAAATACCATGCCCAAGTCATCCTAGTGGCTCTGAATTGTGCACAGAGAGTGTGGTATCCTGAACTTCTGGGCTTGAATGGATGTTCTCTGATCAGGCTGGCCCTATGTGAGGACCTGCTGTTTCAGCAACAGGGCCGGACCTTCAAAATCTCCACCTTTATGCATGGAGATTATGCGGTGACAGTTGAACACCTTCATCCTTCCTCCGGAGGTGGCTGATTTCTTTTTGGTAGCCAATCATCCATTAACAAAACCTGTATATACCTGTTATTGGGACAGGTTTGTGGTTGTGTGTGTCACACATCAGATAGAACCCCTCCAGGCCAAGTTATCAGAAGTTTTGCTCTTTGTCTTGTCTCTTGCCTAGAAATGCTTTAATTTGGCCACATAAAAAGTTATCTTTCAACCCTTTCGGCCTTACTACAGTTGCCAGATCAGCCCTTCTTCTTTAAGTCACTTGTTGTGATGCAGTTTATGAAAGACCTACAGCATATGTTTCCCCCTTCTCCTTTTATCATGGTCCAATGGGACCTTGACCAGGTCCTGGCGCATCTAATGTGCACGCTGTTCTAACCACTTCAAAGTTGTTGTTTACCATTCCTCACTATTAAGACTGTATTCCTCATCGCCATCACCTCAGCATGGCATGTGAGTGAGGTTAAGGCTCTTTCTCTCACTCTACCATACACTTTGGGCTTTCACTTGAGCGTCTTTCCTGCTGAAAGTTGTGACTCTGTTCTATGTTGGCCAGAACACCATCTTGCTCGTGTTTTATAATCTGCCTCACCTCTCCAAGGAGAAGGAGTGACTCCATCACTTGGACCCTTATAGATCCCTGAGCTTCTTCATAGATGACCAGCTCTTTGTTGAGTTTGCTGGAGCAAAAGTAGGCAAGACCATGCAGAAGCGAGCCATCTCATTCTGTAAGGGGTTTGCATTAAAATCTGTTATGTATTGGTAAAAAAGCAGCCTATCACTGCTTTAGCACACAGAGTCCCCTTTGTAGACATATGCCAGGTAGCTATATGGGCGTTTTTCGTATATTCAGAAAGCACTATTGCCTGGACAGTCTAGTTTACCGGAAGGGCAGTTTGCTTGCTCGGTCCTCGAACACTTTCTGGTTTGATTTCCCCTTTGCAGACCCATCTACAATAGGTACTGATTTGGTATCTATGCAAAAAGGTAAGGAATCTCTGTCTCGAAGTCTCTTACAGAAGAAAACGTTAGGGAAAGACTCTATCTAGATGCAGATTCCTCACTGACGCTCCCATTGTAACCAATTTGTGATTGGACTGTACCCAGTAAAAAGATCCCAATTCTAGAAACCCGCACACTGCTCATGAACAATTAGCTCTTGGTGCTCCTCGAACAATCTCAAAAGCAACTGTGTGGCGCCTATTTAGGCCAAGCAGATCAAAGCAGAATGGTGCCAGTGTGGAGCAGTGTGGCGCCACCTTCTGGTGTGCAGAAGTACTGGTCAAACATTTACAGATCCAGTTTGACGCCCGAGGAATATTTGGACGGTTGGGAATCTGTAGCTAGATAGAGTTTCAACCAAAATTAGCAGTGCAGAAGATAAATAACTCATTCATCAGAATTCACAGTTCGGGGTTGACCTGGACCTAGGTGAGATTTCGGACTGACTAGGATCAGTCGACCTTGTCAAAGTTTTTATCTTCTGACTATGGGCCTGATCTAGATCTTGCCATTGTTATTGAGTAACCCATCTGCCGAGCTCTAAATCAGACCCTTTGTATTTTTTATAGGAATTTAAATTCTCCAGTGGAGCAAAGTTAAAGGCTGTATCTGGCAATGTCTTCTCAAATTCGGATAACCTCATAGCAGGAAATATACCTTTTGCGTTGCCAAACTCGTCAAATGACAAGATACTTTTTGTTCGTCTGCCCAGTCCAGATTACAATCTTGGGATTCTTTTTTTAGAGATTGAAAACTTCCAGTGGTACAAGCTTGGAAGCTGCAGCCATACAGGTTGCAACCTAGATGGATAAACATTGGCTGTGGTGGTCAACTGAAGTCTTTATTCAATTAACAACAAATCTCTCAGCAAGACCAGCCTGATTTTTTTGCCTGCCAAGGTTACGCCTTTTCACATTGGTACAGTTCAATTTCCTTCACTGTACGTATCTGACACAGATAACCTTAAGCAAGATTTATCCCAGAAGGAATTCCTCCTGCCCAAATGCTGCAAAGACAGGGACTTCTTACTTCACCTATCATGGGGGTTATCCCTGCTTGGACCGTATTGGGGAACAGAGTTTACCACACTGGGTGGTCATGGGGATATCACTAGAGCCCGGTCCCATACAGTGTACATTGGGAGTGATCCCTAAAAGGAAAGGGAGGAAGATGTACCTTGAATTGTTTAGATTGATGCTAGTGCTAGAATGTAGGCGTGTGGCAATGGGAGGGATGAGTACCAGAGTTCCCAAGCCCTCCCAGTTGCATAGGGATGTAAAAGAGTAGGTGACAGATAAAGAAAGGTACATAAAATTAGTCAGAAGGGAAGAAAAACTGAAAGAAGTTCTACAAACAAGAGGGGAGCTTTTAGATAGGGTGAGAACCTGAAAGTGCGTTTATTTATGGAGGAGTGAGACTTGAAAAGTTAATGATCACTGCAACTCAGATGGAGAGAGGTTCCCTACCCACTCTCCATGTAACTATTATATATTCTATGATTTCTCAGTCGGCTGGATGGTTACAAAATGCATAGGGGACCAAGTTGGGACAGTGATTTACATTTCAAAAATTTGCCTTGGGATGTTTGTTTAGTGGGTTGGTGCAGATGGGAGGACTCAGAGGGGTGCTTACGTCATGTTAACATAATTATGGACAGTTGTAAACAATGGATGACTTGTGGTTACTGTTGTTATATATTAATGCAAAAACCTATAAACCTTGAATATGAAATACCTTAAAACACAAAAGACAAGAGGAGTTTATCAAAACAGGAACCGTTTGTTTAATTAAATGTAGCGGCCGGGAGATTATAGGCACAGGGTCTGAGAATGGTCTCAATTCACAGTCGGTCTGTGGCCTTCTTTTCTACAATTCATCGTAGGTGATAAAAGGTCAGGGCGATCCATATATGGTGAGGAATGTTGGTTGCTGCCTTAGAAGTCATAATTAATTGTCTAATGGCTAATACAGGTGGGTCTCAACCTTGCGTGTACACAAAGTTGCCAGTGGGTAACGAATCCAGATGCCTGGCATGATTACTGCCAGTTTTGTGTCCTGATTGGCTATATGTTCCTAACTCATGTAGCATCTGACTTTATGTTGTTTAAGCAGCACGTGTACCCCCTCCACCCATGTGTACTTTATTGGGGCCATTCCCCCTTTACCATTGAAATGTCACTACACCTATCTGTTGGGATTGATCTGAGGTTTCCTGTTCGTGAGTTTTTCTGACATCTCTGTATGCCATTCCATCTGTGACCTATCAATCAGTAGTCCCAGGCCTAGGTTTAAGATCTTGCCTGACCATGTATTTGTGAGTGGTAGTTGATGTGGAGTTCCAACGGCCAATTTCATTAATAAGGAAATTATTTTGTTCTCATGAAATAATGTTTTGTTTTCCATGTTAATACTAGCTTTTTACATACCTTGCTATTTACCTGCATTCTTCCTAGTTTGAAGACTGTTTTTTTACAGCAGGTGATCCCTAATTGTACAGCCCGTACCCCCTCCGCCCATGTGTGCTGTATTGGGGCCAATCTCCCCTGACCATTGAAATATCGCTGCAACTATCTGTGGGACTGATCTGAGGTTTCATGTTTGTGTGTTTATCTGCCAGCTATGCGCCATCCCACTCGTGACCTATCAATTAGGACCCGTTGCCTAAATATCTGAGCTTGCCTGACTATGTATTCGCGAGTCATGGCTGATATGGAGTTCACAGTGGGTTATTTCATTAATAAGGGTGCAATTTCGTTCTCATAAAAGAATATACTGTTTCCCATATTAACAATGGCTTTTTCCATAGTAACCCCCCCCCCTTTGGTTGATTCTTCAATTACACTATCTAACTCATACCTTTTAACATTTATTTTATTTGGGGTCTGTTGTTCTTTATGCTTGCTTTCGACAAACACTACCTTCCTATGTACCAGCATTCTTCCTAGTTTGAGGACTAGGTTTTTACAGCAAGTGATTCCGAATTGTATAGCCCGCATACCAATAGAAACACAAGGATAACTGGCAACAGTGATGTACACAATCCGGAGATCCATCATGGATGCCAGGTTAACCAATGTGAAAATCACTCCTGCTCAGGGGCACTTCCCTCCTCACGCAAGTCTCTTTGTAAATTGTGAAATGCTTGGATGGAAAGTGTCAATGTACCAATATCCATATCAATCCCTGGGATGAACTTACAGCAAGCCGCACTAATCTTAGCCCACACCCTCCCTCCATCCATTAAGTCTAATATCTATGCTGAATCACCATGAAACGGATTGTTCGCAGTTCTTACTTGACTGATTTGAGGCAAAGCTCATTGCCTTTCATCATTTTAAGCATCTCCCACCTGGTGATTTGGAGCCAGCTGGCATTTGCTTTTGTCTGTAAGGAAAAGAAGGGTATAGACCCTTCCACAATATTTGAGCGCCTTTGAACAGTCTGAATTCTTCCGGAGAAAAGACTAAAAATTAGTCATGAGCTTGGTGCAGTAAGTTTATTTACTTCCTTAACAGGTGCTGGTACAATCCCAAAGCTCTTCTACAGGAACGACCAAGGTTGAGGTCTGTATAGTTACCAGGAAACAGAGTCCACGCCATCTGGGGATGAGCTGAGCATGGCCAAACTCACTGCATTGCCAGTAGTAATCCATCAGCATGGAGGTGCCCCATTCGCATATCCACAATGTGTAATATCAATTCGCAGATAGCTTTCATGCCCATCGGAAGTGTTCCTTTACCTCTGAAACATAAGGAATACAGTGTTCGCTTATGTACAATCAGGGTTTGCCCTTTGCCCTCTGGCCAGGCGTATCCACCCATCTCAGTGTCCAAGATTTCCTGACTTGGTGTAGCTATGCCTTCATTCAACCCTCTTCCATGCAAACCATTTCCCATTACACCCCAGAGCTGAAAGGCCCTACATTGAAATTCCATGTCGGTAGACCACTTGTTGTATAAAAAAATGCCCCAGTTATACTAGGAGAAGCTATTGGCCAACAGATGGACATAGGAGCAGAGGTATTTGTGCTACCTCCAAGAACCATTTCTCCATGAAGTCTTACCCTCTTTGGCCCTTCCTACACATCCTATCCAGCTCAATTTGGATATCCATGGGTTCTTTCAGGATGTGTAAACCTGTTGGGGTAGATTCATATCAGGTCAAATTTACTACGACCCTTTGTGGTTCTACCTTGTTGGGTTGACTTTTTGACCCGTATTCTACATAGATATCATTGTATAAGGCATTTTGCTTTCTTTGGGGCTACCTCTTGGGATCAGTTAAGTCTGTCTGCACTTATGCATGCAGAGTCAATGAACAGATATAACATGACTTGGCTGATGCTTTCGAACCAACTGTGGTCATGTGTTAGTACCATGTGTTGTGCAAAAGGACGCTGTTTTGTACATGTGGGATGATGGTGTTCTGCTGAGTGGGGACATGGGAGAGATCCATGCATAAGCACTGTGGTAGATTTTAAGTAAACGCCTTTTTACTCACCAGTTCCTCTGTCGGGTATAAGTGTGGCATTACCCATATCAGACAGATCGTACATAACAATGCAATCATACATAACTTTAGATTCAACATTAAAAGTCTTGGTATGGGTCCCTTGGGAGGCATCTGTGGTTCTCCGGTGAAAGTGTTTTCCTTGTCAGTTCAAACAAAATGTTTGTGGTCTTAGTTCATGGAGGGTTAGTCATAGAAGGTTTCAACTGCACATTAGAGAGGTGAACCCACACATGTTTTTCCTCTACCTTGAGGGCACCCTCACCCGGTAGGGCCCCTTAAACTATAGCATGTTTCCACTTCCTTACAAAGTTTCGAATCTAAACGTCTTGTATGTGCTGGGGTATTTGATATGAAAGCTTGGTTTTTCTGCACTTGAAGGTTCTGTGGTTTACCTGTTTGGAGAAGAACCTAGCAGTTTTGGTTAGTTCTGAAAGATATAGATGCAGTTCATTTCACAATGCCTGGGAGCTAGCCTCGGAACTTAACCTGCTCCTATTTTTTGAGATGGGTGTTCCCATCAGTCTACCAGTCCTAATCTGGTGTGGTGTGAGATGTGATCACTACTAGCTGTGTTTCTGAGTGTAAAGAAAGCTAGGGGTAGACAGTGGAGCCACTTCTTTTTAAGACTGGTGCAAAAATGACTTATTTTGTTTTTAACAGGCCATTGAGTCTTCGGTTACTTTGGTCATGGTATGCTGATGCTAATGTATTCTTTATTTCTAGCAGGGTACAGATGTTGTCAAACATTGTTGACAAACTGTCTTGCATTGTCGGACCGGATAACGTCTGGCACCCCCCCAAAAGGGTATTACCTTTCTGACCAGGAACATTGCTGCTGCCTTGTTGGGCCGGCTTCGATCGATCCAGAGTATGGGCAGATGACTACAATCAAATATCTGTAATTAGCACGTCGATCAATCATGTTGATAAAATCGAATTGAAATGCCTTGAAGGGTCCAGTTGGTCTAGGAATGGACAATTCTATGTGTATGCAAAGAGTTGTCGTGCTGTTCCTAACAAAAGTACGGATTGGTATAGTCAGTGATGTGAATGGATTATGGGAGGGTGGTCAGAAGTTCACCCTGGGAATCCATTTTGTTGGATTTAATGCCCTCACACACCCTTTCAGGTGTCATGCTTCATCATTTGGGCTTGCTCCTCGTTGGGTCGGCGGTGCAATACCCAACGGGCGACACCTCAAAGAGGGGCTCTTTGGCAGAGATCTTTTTCCAACTGCCGTATAGATGAAGTGTGGGTATGGGGCCAGATACAGGTGGTAGACGTGGGTATAGTGGGTTAAAATAAAGCTAGTGGTACCAAGGGTACTTTATTCAGAGGGCCACTGCTTTGGTTAAAAACGATTACCCTGGAGGGGAGTAATGGAAAATAATGTCTCCAACTCTGATCCAGAGGTTGTTGTAGTCAGGTCAACATGTTTCACACTATAGAGAGTATATCTAGCGATTCTTCAGGACCACGATTGACTATATTAGCAGGTATCTAAATGTGAGGAAAACTGTCTACACTTACTTAAATAGGATGTGGTGTATGTATGCTCCTATGACTACCACAATATGTGTATTTAGGAAGGATAACACTATTGTATTACCCTTCTTGTGTTGAGATTGTCAATACCTAGCGTTAAAAACAATCAAAAAACGACAGCGGCGATGGGTGGGTGCTAGACATGCAGCTCAGGATACTACCAACCTTATGGTGGAAGATCTCCCTGAAGCTTTACCCGTTGGACACTGTCGTTGTTTGATTGTGCCAAGCTGAACGAAAGTGGCGGAAGAGCTATTCCCCGAATTACAAGGAGGCATTTATGCTCCAACTAAAACATTATAAAAGACTTATTATTCAGCCTAAAGCTGCTTTTTTCTCAGGAAGGGCTATAAATTCGACAAACAAGTCTAAGGAAATCTTCAGAAGTGTGATTGAACTATCCAATCTGGATAGAGTGACTATCACTGTCTCACAGACTCAGAGTCTTCGTCAAGCTCCTAATTCCTTTTTTGTGGATAAGATTTCGACCATCAAAGCAAACATTCTGCGAGACAGCCTGAACGAAGGGTAACAGTGGAAGACCATAATCTAATGATAACGTCTGAACTGCCTTCTATCAGTAAAGATAGTTTCCTGGGATTATTAAATGGAGTGAAATCAGCATCACCTGATGACCTTTGTCCATCAAAGGTGCTAAGGACTGTGTTCACCCGTTCTCCTGAATTAGCTCTAGCTTTTTTTAAATCAGTCTTTGAGCAGTGGAACGGTTCCCATTGCCTTCAAGGAAGTCACAGTAGTACCTCTGGTGCTCTGTTGAAGAAGGTTGGAGACAATCTTTTTGTATTAAAAAATTATCGCCCTTTATCACTCCTTCCATACTTGAGACATGAAACATGAGACATGAGGTAAATGTAGCAGGATGTCTATGCTCTTTTTTAGAAGACACCATGGGCCATATGTAGGTAAATCCCAAATAACGAATCTTAAATACAGATTTTTACCGAATTTCACCGAATCAGTAATAAGAATTCGGTATTTGGGATGTAGGTTATTCGGTAATATTTACTGAATCAGTAAAATTAGGTAAAGAAATACCGAATCCCCAACACCGATCGGTAAAAACCTAATTGGTAAAATCCGAATCTGTAAAATCCGATTTGGTAAATACCGATGCGGTAAATACTGAATCAGCAATTCAAAAAAAGAAACAATTAAGGAATCAGCCAATCCGGTGCAGCCACCCCACCTCCCAACCAGGAAGTGGCCACACCCATGCAGGTGCACTCAATCTGAAGCTGCTGGAGAGGCTGGGAGAGCAGAGCAGAGCCCTTGAGACACTGGGATACTTACTCCAGGAAAACAGCATGATGTCAAGCAAGGACACTGAAAGGGAAGGAGCAGAGAGAAAGAGGAAGGTGAAATTCAGCACCTTGGAGCTGCAGGTTCTTGTGGAGGAGGTAGTGAAGGAACACCACAAGTTGTTTGGCAAGCAGTCTCTGCTAGTGGCAGAATCTGCCTAAAGGAAGATTTGGCTGGCTATACAAACCAAGGTGAATGCCACTGGAGTGTCCGCACGGGACATCAACAACCTCAAGAAGAGCTGGTATGACCTCCGGAGCGTGACAAAGAGAAAAATGTCTGAGCTCCAGAAACAAGCGAGGCACACAGGAGGAGGGAGGAACAGGGCACCTGCCCTGACTGAGCTTGAGGAGCTGGTGGAGTCCACCATAGAGCCAGACAGCGTCTGTGGAATTGGGGATGCAGACCGCTTAGCCCGAGCTGCCACTACAAAAGGTAAGAAGCATGCACAGCAATCACCCCCACCCCTTCCCCTTCCGTTTCCCTTTCCCCAATGTGGTAGTGTGAACCCCACTCTAGTACAGGTTTTAGTATACACCAGCAATGCATTATGGGAGATGTAGTCAGTGAAACACCTACCATGTCAGACAACACACCAAACAACAAGGCATGCTACACACATCAGTGATGAGCAAACTGAGGCAATAGGGACAGTGTTTCAGAGATGAGAATGTAATTGTATAAGCAGGGCTGCAGGACCACAGAGCTAATGTACGCTTTTTTGTCCACAGACGAGACATCTCGCAGGCGTCCCAAGGACAAGGAAGATAGTGCACCCCAGAGGGAAGGCACACACAAGGCGAGTACCAGTGCAGGGCACACCACGCAAGCAACAGCAGCATCACCAACACTGCCAGCCTCGCAACACCTGCCAGCGTCACCACAGCTGCTGGCCTTCCCACACTGGCTAGCGTCACCACAGCTGCTGGCCTCCCCACAGCTGCTGGTCTCAACACTACTCCTGTCCTCACCTCAACTGGTAGCATCACCGGCTGCAACAACACCTGCAGTGCAAAGAACCAGGAGGCATGTTCTGGGCACACTCCTGGAAATGGAGTCTTCCGCAGAAGACACGGTGGGCTGTGACACATCAACCGTGGGAGTTTTGGACAGCAATGCTCATCAGCAGTCCACCGCCGAGGGGACCCACACAGGTGCCAGACGCCGCAGAGCCAGGGACATCAGTCTAAACCAACGTGGCGAGGGTTCTAGTGTCTTCTGCGGCCTGGAGTCAAGTATGGTAAAGGTGTAGCGCATGCAGGGGAAGGCCATCCAGTCAGTCCAATGACAGATGAAGCACCTAAATGAAAATGTAAAAAACATTGATAGGGGCATCAGCTCAATGGTGGAGGAAATGAGAGAGATGGCTGCGGGCATGCAGGACATGTCCCAGTCAGTGCTGCTGCTGTGCAGCAAGCTGGACGAGGACAGGGCAACAAGGCGCAGGGACAGGCAGAGGTCTGAAAAACACACAAGGGCAGTGAACCGGCTAGCCACTGCCACTTCCCGGCTCTGCAGGCGCAGTGTCAATACGCAGGAGGGACTGGCGCGTTGCAGCAGTGAAGTCCCCAGGGGCCTTGTGAGGGTGACAAGTGAAGTTGAGGTGCTGCTGACTGCTCAGTCGGCAAATACTGGTGCTCTGGATGTGGGGGTGAGTGAGGAGACCACCAGTAGGAGCAGCATTACCCCCACTGTTACTGACATCCGGGGGAGCAGCAGGCGAGATGGGGCTGCCACTGCCTATGGAGCCAGTGAGGCCAGTCAGCCAATGGCATCCAGCACCGGTGGGTGTGCACGCAGACACTGATGCTGCCCACACTCCCTGAACTGGAATGGGTGAAGTAACCCAAGACTTCCCTAATGGATGGCAACAATTGGACAGGCACATTTGGGCCTTTGTGTACTGGCGTAGTGCCAAGACATTAAAACTATGTCGTGTACATACAACAACTGGCTGTGTCTCCTTACTTACTTAGAAATAGTTGGATGTGTAAATTCATCATCATCATCATCCTCAATATCTGTTAATTCTACTGCTGTTCCTTTCTTAGTGGCAAGGTTGTGCAGCATTGCGCAAGAAGCAATAATTTTACAGCAGATGAGGGGTGAGTACTGATGTGCGCCTCCGCTTTTGTGGAGGCAGCGGAACCTGCTTTTTAACAGCCCAAAGGTGCGCTCCACAACGTTGAGTGTAGATTTGTGTGCCACTTTGTATCGTCTCTCACTCGGGGTTGATGAGTTCAGGTAGGGAGTCAGGATGAATGAGGTGACGGCATATGCGCTATCGCCTTTGTGGAAAAGAGAGAGCCATTAATCACATGCACAACAACACCTATATCTGCAGTATCTATCAGGGTGTGTCACAGTGTTTTACCTAGCAGGGATCCTTCTCCGAATTCCCGCGCTGCCAGGCGTGTGTAGATGTAGGAGTCGTGGGTGCTTCCAGGGAATTTGGCCACGATGTCTGTCATTATGTTGGCAGCATCACAGATTACCTGCACATTTATGGAGTGGGTGGACTTTCTGTTCCTGTAGATGTACTCAGTGACTGCAGGTGGGCAGATTGGGATGTGTTTGCCATCAATACAGCCGAGGACATGTGGGAACTGTGCCATTTGTTAAAAGTCAGTATTGGTCTTCATCAGTTTCGCATGTGTGTCAGGGAAGCTGATGTAATGATGCATTCTCTGCATCATGGCCTCCAGGAACTTCCTGATGAAACGGGAAAGATAGCTCTGGGACACCCCACCTACCGCAGCTATCACCCCCTGGTAACTGCCAGATGCAAGTAGGTGTAGGCAACAGAGCACCTACACATGTGGTGGTATGGCGTGCGCCCTTGGTGTTGGGTGCTCCAGGAGTGGGTGCAGGTCCCTTTTCAAGTCCAGGATGGTGTGGGGGTGTAGCCTGTACCTTTGATGGATCTCTGCCTCAGTAAGTTGGAAGAGTGTGATCCGCTGTCTGTAGACTTGCTCCTCCCATCTCCAGATCCTCACTCCTGCTGCCTGTAGCCGTAGCCGCCTTTCTATCACATAGAAAGCTGCCATTCTGATCACACTGTTGCATTTTGGGGCCTGTTTTTTGGCCTGCACCTGGTTACCACCTGCTTTCAATCCATGGTAATTACTGACTCTTAAATACCGAATTTCATGAAATTCGGTATTTCCGATTTGACCTACATCTCTTTTCTCTTTTTTACTGTTTCTTATTTGCCGAATTGGTAAATAAGAATTTGGTAACTACCAATTCGGTAATTTGGAATTTGGTAATGATGAATTGGTATTTACCGATTCATGATTACTGAATCCTTATTTTTGGCATCCTACATCTCAAATGCCTAAATACCGGTCGGTAATGGGTAACTTACCGAATTGCGGCCGTTACCGACCAGAATCAAGCTACCTACATATGGCCCCAACTTCCTTAATTCTGATCAAGCCGGTTTGCGGCCACCTCATTCCACAGAGTCAGTTATCTTATCAGTAGTGGGTGACTTGCAGAGGGTTGCTGATAAAGGAACTACCCATGCTATGGTACTGTCGGATCTTTCGGCGGCCTTTGACATGATCATATAATTCTGGCGGACCGTGGCAGGGCAGAGGGCTTGGAAGATACCGCTCAGGAGTGAGTTATCTCATTCTTCACGGATCGGCAGCAGTCATTTATGATCTCTTCATTGCGCCCTCCGATGGTCAAGTTAGCCTGTGGAGTTCCTCAGGGCTCATCCCTTTCTCCCTATCTGTTTAATTTATACATCCCCTTTTAGTGTGTGCTTTGAATGAAATGCATGTCAAAGTGCATAATTATGCAGATGACATGCAGCTGATCTTTACCATTGAGGATTCACCAGAATCGAAATCTTCCTTCCAGTAGACAGTGGTTTTTATCAGGATTGGATGAATGATAACCAAATAAATTGAATTCAGATAAGATTGAAACTGTTATCATTGGTAGATAACCCAACCTGAGAATGCTGCTTTCTGGCCAGTCTCAAAGGGCAGTCTTCCCAGGCCCAAAAATTCTGTCAAAAGTCTTGGAGTTGTGATTGACTCCAAATTGGCAATGAAATCCCAGGTAGGGGCTATAGTCTCTGCCTGCTACTTCCAACTCCGGAAAATGTGAAACATTGGTCAATTTCTTTCTTTTGAGGCTTTAAAACAATTAATCAATGCATTGGTCATCTCAGGAGTTGATTATGCTAATTCACTCTACTTGAGACTTCCTAAGGGCCTAGTTTGTAGGCTTCAATTAGTTCAAAATCAGGCTGCAAGGCTCTTGTATCTATTACCCCCCAGGAGTCACTTTACACTCTTGCTGCAGGAGTTGCACTGGCGCTCAATTGAGCAACGTTAAGTCTTCAAGGCCTGCCTCATTGTTTTAAAATCCTTACAGGGTTGCCCTGCATTATTTGCTATGCCCTGGAGGATCTGGCCTCTAATTCCCAACCATTCTTTTTCTAGCTGACTGACTTGCACAGCTATCCAAGTTTTGCAGTTGGCAACATCCCGTCAGAAAAAGAAATGAGAATGTCCAGTAATGGTTTGTACCATGGATCAAGAATTGTGGAACAGATGTAATGGTTGGGTGACACAATGCCTGTTTGCACCCTTGTTTTTTCAGATAAGCGAAGGAATAAGCTCTCCACCAACTCATATGCTTCTTTTTTCCTCCACACCTGCGTACATTGCAGACACCTCCTTTAACTGTTCCTATAGCATGTGCAACAATGGGATAGCTCGGCCCATGGTACAGTCCTTTCTGATTTCACATGTGAAGACCGGTTAAGGAAGCAGCATCTCTGTCAGGCATTTAACTAGGCCCCATTGATCCATCCCAATGATTATACCTTTCACAGTTGCATCCCCTCTTTGCATGACATATTCATTGATTACTCTGTACTGCTCAAACAGACGTTCAAGCATGTAATAAGTTGAAGTCCAACATGTTGGAACCTCCTGGATGATTGCTTTAACTGGCATTCTATTATCACGTTGAATGATCCTCAGCTGCTTCCGGGCTTTAAAAGAATGGCTGAAATGTGTGCAGATTTTTCTGCAGGTGGTCAGCAAGTTAGTGACTCGGTCTTCTTTTTTCAGAAGGTCTTGAACAATGATGTTAATGCTGTGGACCAAACACAGGACACTAAAATACCCACCATCGGCCATGGCCTTAACTATATTACTGCTATTGTCTGTGGCAACAAAACAAATATCATTCCCCCTTGGTCGCAGCAAAGCAAAGACCTTAGTGTTAAAGTATTCCAAAATGTTTGCAGTAGTATGGGATATCACCATGGCGAACACGGCTACTGAAGCATGCTTCTGAGTGCCATTAAAAATGGATCACTGAAATAATATCGACTGACAAAATATCGACTTGCCAAAATATCGTGGACAAAATATCGACAGTCAAAATATCGAGTTTGTATCTACAAACAGGTAAGTACAAAAATATCGAGTACAAAATATCGTTAACAAAAATATAGATGTAAAAAATATCGACTTTATTAAAAACAGTGTTAAATTAAATTAATATAAAATTTTAATTACTAAAATATACTTAAAACGACTTAAATTAAATTATAATAATAAAATAATAAATGAAAATAATAAAAATAATTTTTTAAAATCTTATTTGTTGACCCTGAACCCTAAAAATACCCCTTTACCCAAAAACCCAAAACTGACCCTGAACCCTAAAAATACCCCTTTACCCAAAAACCCAAAACTGACCCTGAACCCTAAAAATACCCCTTTACCCATGACCTGAAAACTGACCCTGAACCCTAAAAATACCCCTTTACCCATGACCTGAAAACTGACCCTGAACCCTAAAAATACCCCTTTACCCATGACCTGAAAACTGACCCTGAACCCTAAAAATACCCCTTTACCCATGACCTGAAAACTGACCCTGAACCCTAAAAATACCCCTTTACCCATGACCTGAAAACTGACCCTGAACCCTAAAAATACCCCTTTACCCATGAACTGAAAACTGACCCTGAACCCTAAAAATACCCCTTTACCCATGACCTGAAAACTGACCCTGAACCCTAAAAATACCCCTTTACCCATGAACTGAAAACTGACCCTGAACCCTAAAAATACCCCTTTACCCATGAACTGAAAACTGAACCTGAACCCTAAAAATGCTCCTTTACCCAAAATTTATCAATATTATTTAATTACCAATTAATTATTAATTAACAATAACAATAAAGTAAATATATTAGAACATTAGGTGTAATTATTTTAATAATTAATATTATTTTATCAAAATTAAGTACTTAAAAATAACACAAAATTATATATATAAAAAATGTACTCTAATTAATGTAATTAACTAATTACAATTAATTAATTAACAATTATTTACTAATACAAAATATATTCAAAATTATATTAATTAATTAACTAATTAATATTAATTAATTATCAATTAATTATTAATTAAAAATATTAACAAACATATATTAATTAATTAATTATTATTAAATTACTTCCCACCCTATTCCCCTATAAACCCACAACCCGCTACAGAATTACATTACGCAATTATTATCAAAACAAAATTCATGTAATAAAATATTTAATAACATTAATACACACTATTCACACATATTATTACATAAAAATACACTATAAAATATTATATATTATTAAAAAATCTATATTTTTGCTATCTATATTTTATACAGTCGATATTACTTCACTTACCTGAAAAACGATATTTTTGTAGTCGATATTATGTCCAGTCGATATTTTGTCCAGTCTATATTTAAAACTCGATATTATGTCCAGTCGATATTTTGGAGTCGATATTTTGTCTCTATACCATTAAAAATATCAGCAGTGTCAACACCTGCAGATATATTAATTCTACCCCCACAAAAGAGATCCAGTTTGCAGTGATGCACATGTAATCAGTGGCCTGGGAACTGTATGTTGTCAGGTGGATAGTGTGAACAACTCTCTGTTACAAAGCTTGTCCGAGCAATTCCAGCACATCGTGATGTAGGGCTGAAACAGCCTCTCTGGTGAAATAGGACCAGCTGGGAACCTTCCATTTCAGACAGATGGTTGACACAAATTCAGGAAAACCCACCCATTCCACAAAAGAAAAAGGGAGGAGGTCCAGTGCTAACATTTTAGCAAGCTTTGCGTTATACAAACTTGTCATTGGGTGGTTGCATTCGTACTGCTCCTCCGGCCTAAACATGGTGAGATGGATGCCTGGATTTTTTTCATTTCTGATGCAGGTGACTTGAGACCAGATATTGTAAGGCTCAATGCACGTTTTTTCGTTGCAGTACTCTCTTGCCTTGGACCCGTTGGTGTCTCGACCTGACTCGTGTGCCATTGCAATGTTGCTGATGATGGTGTGGGTGGTACCACTGCACGGCTGGGGACGGGGCTGCTTTGTGTACCAGAGAAAATGTATCCCTCTTTTTCACCTTTCACCGTGATCGAATCTTCATACCCTCCACCAGCAACACTTGCAGTTTTTTGACCGTTAAGGTGTCCCTTTCACTGGCTCAGATGGGTTGTTTGGCCTCTGGTACCATAGGTTGTACCAAGCTTACCCCGACAAATACCTACTTCACAAATGGAGCATATAGCAATGTTCACCGCCTGGCTAACCAAAAAGAACCCCCAAACCTGGGAGGTCAAATTTCTGACGCTACTGGTGCCATGTCGCATGAACTGGTAGTTGGACGTGGCATTGTAAATAAATGTAAAATCCAGTACTTGTACAGCACACGAATCACCCCCGAAGAGGTATCTCGGCGCTTAGGGGCCATTGGAAAGATTAAGCAAGCTATTGCCTAGTGTCGCATGGGGCTGGGCAGACTCTTGCCGCCAGAGGCGGGTGTAGGAAGGTGGAATCTGACTACGGCTACCCCCATTTTTTGCCTGGTGTTTTGTTGGTTTTCGACTTAGTTTTACTGGGACCCTGCTCTTCAGGGCCCCAGTCTATCTGCTTTCTCTATAAAATAGACTCCAATTACTTTAGGTACATACAAGATTGGTTACTGGGTCACCCTTGTGAGCCCCTTTATATGGTACTCTAGGTACCCAGGGCATAGGTGCACCTTAGGCCTACCATGGGCTGCAGCATGTATTATGCCACCCCTGGTTAGCCTTCCAAACTGACATCACAGGTCTGCAATGGCAGCCTGGGTAAGGTGGTGTAATCACCCCTTACTTAGATATAGTATACCTATATCTATATATAGACACAAATTAACCTATAAGTCACTCCTATGACAGGCCTTGACAATCCTGGAGGCAGAGTGCTTGGTTTTGTGTGAGAGGGTACCCTAGCATGAGCTGAACCTCTCTGCAGCTTTTGGAACCATCTCCTTATATCTGTTCTATGATATAGCCATACCATATACTCTTAAGTGCATTATAATCCTCGCAGTTAATGCTAACTTTGGTTTGGCTTTATCAAAACATGTCGTGTAAGGTGTCAAACACTTTGGAATACTACCCCACTGCCAGTTCTTGCGGCGGGGTAGCATTCCACCCTTCTAGCGGGAGAAGACATGTAGTTACTGTAAAACCAGGTTAAAGGTAAACAGAGCCCCAGCATCACAAAATGGATGCTGCTGCCACAGACAGGAGTCTGCCCTCCTGCTGCTGGATGAAACTCTGGCAGGGGAGGACTGGACAATAGGATTCCTGTCCAGGGAGGTGCTGGCACCTCCCCAGACAGGCTTTAATGTATTGGGGCAGGGTGGGTTGCATTCAGTGAATGCTTTTCAGACACTGCCTGGGGCACACAAGGTGCCCCATGCATTTCCCAGTTCAAACCGGTTGCTCCGGCACTCATCCCCAGCTCTGGTATGAAACTGGACAAAGGGGAAGGGGTGTAACCACCCCCTCCCGAGGTCCACCCCTAGGAGGGGCCTTAGAGTTAGCCCAACCCCTAATATTACTATAAGAATAGGACCCTGGACGAAACTCTGCATCATATATCTTGGACCTTCAACATTCCATATCGACTGGAAGACAAAAGAAATCTCCCTTGTGGTCAAGGAGTGACCACCCTGTTTAAACAGGCACCAACTGCATCTTTGCCCGTCTGCATTTTCGAGGCTCCCGCCCGATTCCGAGGAATCTGTGACACAGGACATGGACTTCCAGACATCTCTGAAGCTGATCCGAGCTCCCTTCAAAGCTGATACCCGTAGCTGACACGAGAGATGTGACACCAGAACTCTAGGACATCCTGCATTTTGCAACCTGCAACTGCTTCCCAAGGTATTCCGAAGTTGTGCATTGAGGTGCTTGAAGTTCCAACCCCAAGCAACATTTGCACCAAAGGTCAGAGCCCACACTCCACGAGTGTCCCGTGGGCCCGCTTTGTGCATTTCCACTTGATGCGTCTTCGCGGTTGCTAGTCCGTTGGCTAGTGAGCCCCTACGAAGACCAATCCTTGATTCACTTTGCTTTCCTGATTGCTCCAGGCTTGCTCCCACTCCTCTCCAAAGGAGGTATCCCTCAGACCTTGCTGGTCTGAACCAAAGCCAATCTTGATATTCTGCATGGATTGCGTTTGACAAGGCTTGTTGGGTCCAATCCGGATTCCGACACCACAGCGAACTAGATTATTTGTGGGACAGCTCGAATCCAGTTCCTTGTTGTTGATGACGCCTCCGGGACCTTGTGGCTGAAGAGACAGACTTCACCTCTTGTACCTGAAAACACCCGACATTCCCTGGTAGCTTCCCATCGCCATCCTGGTCACTGGCTAGTGACCCAGACTCTTCTGCTTTCGGGTTCTTCACATCTCAGATCCACCCTTGGATCCACCCGTACACTTCTCCTCTGGTCGCTTGCAGCACTTCTTCGCAGCTCTCCATTGGAATCGACGACAAAACCCGACATCAAAAGACTCTTATGCACCCGGCTTCCGTGGGTGAGGTAACTCAACTACTCTGGTAGTCTAGTGGGTCTTGACTCTCGAAGTGTCTAACTCTAAAAGGGTCCATCGTAGATCATCTAGAAGTACCCTTAATCTTTAAAATTGTAACTTTTTCGTTCTCCATAGAAAGTGAATGGTAACCCGCTGCTGTGTTTAGACACTGCATGCGTCTCCCTTGGGCCTTCTATATCCTAACCTTTGGTGGTTCTAGGTAGCTCCAGCGATTCCACAGGCCCTAAGCCTGCTTTCTAACTTTCACGTGGTTCTTATACCACTATTTTAGTATATGGTTTGTGAGGCCCCATGGGCATAACGTATACTGTGCAACTTATCATATGCTGATTAAGTTCCTTGTATTGTACTTTTACCTCTGCCCTCATAAAGAGTCCAGAGGGATTGTGTTCAGAATAAATACATATATATTTGATATATACATTGTGTGGTGTGCTTTCATTTGATCATTCAAGAGATTAATGGTAAAACAACTATCTTAACTTGCCTCTAAGTCTTAGCCTGAAGGCTGCTCTCCACAGCTACCACTAGGATAACTTTCTATAAGGTTGACTTTACGATCTACCATCAATAAGGGTAGTTTGGACTTATGCAAGGTGCCCACTAGAATAGTGGACATCATATACCAGGCCAACGTCTCACAGGGGGGATTGAACCGTGATCCCCTGGTTCCTTCGTCAGTCGCCCTGGCCGCTGTGCCACACCTCTTCCCAAGTTTGCCTTTGACTCTCTGCAGTACCTACTTCTACTGAGGTGGTTGGAGTTTATGTAGGTTGCTGCCCCCAGCGTCTTGAGACTCTCATGGGTGAGGATCTTGCTTCACAAATCCCTGATTGATTGATTGATTGATTAAAAATGGCTGCTGGAGGTGGTGTTGGTGGTATCTGTGTTGGTGATATCTGTGCCACATCCCTCACAGCAATTCGTGATGGGGTAATGTCGGTCTCCAGTGGCTCCGGGCTAACGTTCATGATGACTGGCTCATCATCATCCTCCTCTTCTACATCTACCTCAATAACTCTAAGGCTTTCTGGAACCTTCCTTTTCCCTAGTCTTGTCTCAAGAGCGCAGCGTGTCTCACTCTCAGACCGAGGCGGGAACCAAGTGGTGTCTGGATCATCAGACGAGGGGCTTGGAGAAGAAATTGATGGTCTAACCCTTCTTTTCCTTGCTGGGGATCTGTAAGACAATGGATCTTCTGGAAGAGTGGCTTGCTCTTCTTCCTCAGCAGGAAGTTCGACCTCCTTAACTGCCCCTACATTGGGAGGAACTACTATCATTGGAGTGGTTGCAGCTGTTGTTGCCCACTTATCTGAGTTTCCTGCATTGATTGGGTACTACTTTGAGATAATAATAAGTTAATTTCAATGTCACTGCTCGTCGGCGTTGTCATGATAAGACTGGGTGCCTCTGCGACAGACATGGGCTTGGGCCTAGGTTGGTAGGGTGGGTCCACTAATGCGGTGGTGCTGCTCCTAGTTTGTTTCCCAGACACCACTGCTGCAGGCGCAATTTTTGGTTTCCCAAAAAAGGTACTGGATGACAAACCAGTGGTGGTAAGTGGCCTTGCCTTCTTCTTCTAACTAACACATTTGACTTTCTTGGTACTGGTACCTTTCTTTGGGCCATCTTGAAGCTGTCAGTTAGCACGCAGCAGCACTTGTTTTAGATTCACAAGTTGAAAAAATGTCTGTGGTCACACGTCATGTGACGTCATGCGCAGGACGGAGGCCTTCTGTCTGGCAGAACAATGGGTGATGTTGTCTCCTCCTCTTGTGCACCTAAAAGCAAAGAAGCAAGAAGAACAACAGTGAAATGTGACAATGTTGTAGTTTAATAATTACTAGTACAAACACTTATTATAATATATACTTTAGTGTGTGGTCACACTTGTTAGTGTTACCTCAGTTATTAAAAAAATGAACAATACAGTGTAACCATTTGTGAGACTTTGACAACAACAAGGGCTTACATAGTGTACTGTACAGTTCAGTACATTCAGAAAGAATAGGAAAGAAGAAGAAGAACAACAAAAATACAAATGTAACGGTTTGGCATTGTGCATCATGTGGCGGTGAATGGATCTTTCACTCAGGGAGCTGCAGCTGACAAATCCCTAGACAATGAATACTTTTGTGCACGTCATATTGCAGACACGGGGTTAATGTTGATGGTTCATTGTTGCCATGTCATGTTACTTTGAAACTGAAATTTAAAAAAAATGAAAAAGAATTGGAAAAAATAACAAAAACAATCCGAAAAATTCAAAACAAATTTAGAATATTAAAATAAAAAACTAATTGGAAAAAAGTAAAACATAAAAATGAAAAAAAAGATATTAAAATAAAGAAATAATTATAAATAAGTAAAATGTCAAAATTAGCACAAGCAAATGGCAAACTGGCTGAACGCACAAAATGCCTGCACAACAAGAAGCAATAAGCCAAGAGGAACAATGTTGAAACATGCAGGTCTATGGCAAAAAAAGCACACTGACTGCCTCCACAAAATGGCCACCAGCCACATGGTCACAACAACAAGCAGGGGGCCTGGTAAACAGTGAAGACAATGAGGCCTATGGACACAGACTTTACAAAATGCCCCTGGCCATATGGGGAGCGAAGGCAAATGCTGTAGCCGACAATTACATACACACTCACACACTGGTCAGATAAAGGAGGCCTACTAAACAACACAAAAAATCAACAAAGAAATGTATTTAAGAAATGGAGCAAGAGCAAGCGAGTTTGCAAATCACAGTGAGAGTTTCTTGTGAATAGAACCAATTTACGTTTTTTAGAAGGTCCTCACTCACCAACCTAGTTGGTTACATGCTTCATCGCCGGGCCCCACCAGGAGTGGCCGAATGCCACCCTAGTGTGCTGCAATGCCAGTTTATTGCGGAGCTGGTTATCAGTGATTGGTGAAAGGTGAATTAGTGAGTTAAAAATGCCCTGATCATGTCAAAAAAATTATTTTCTTAGTTTTGCCAATCAGACATGAATAAAAACTAGATGGTAGGATAAAGAACTAAATTAAAAGTTCAGTTTTATCCCAAAAGTGTGGTCAACATGTTTCTGCCTATGTGTGAGCATTTAGTCAGGCTTTTATCAGGACCAAAAAAGTGTAGTGGTGAACCCCGGTGGTATGGGCGCGCTAAGGCGGACGCGCACTGTTTTCATCAGCATAGTGTGTAACCTCATTTGTTTGCTGGGGGCATTTTGCTTTATTTTAACCTTGCTATATCTTTTTAAAAAGGGAATTTACTGCAATCTACCTGCTTTTGAGCCGTACCTATCCCCGGTCCACCACGGGTCCTTGTCCCGGTTGAGTGGAGGTAGTGCTGGCCACGACTTCAGTGATTTCCCCTCTTTCGGGTTGGAGACTGGAGAGGGCTGAGTCCCGCAATATCATTTAAATTGATGTTTTCCTTACCACGCAGCGGACGCACGCTGCTTTCATCAGCTGAGTGTGTGACCTCATTTGTTTGCTGGGGGAATTTTGCTTTATTTTAACCTTGCTATATCTTTTAAAAAAGGGAATTTACTGCAACCTACCTGCTTTGGAGCCGCACCCCTCCCCGGTCCACTACGGGTCCTTGTCCCGGTTGAGTGTAGGGAGTGCTGGCCACGACTTCGGTGATGTCCCCTCGGTTGGAGACCGGAGAGGGCGAAGTCCCGCAACATCATTTAAATTGATGCTGATCGTCCTGCAAGGAAGGTGGGAGGAGGGGTGGCTACCATAATCAATCAGAAACACAAACTCACTTCCCTGGTTCCTTTAGGCATCTCTCTAGTCGATAGCCTCTCACTAAAATTTGAGTCTCAGGTTCTCTCTTTCATCTGTGTGCTACCTTATAGACCCACATCCCATATGCCCACATTTCCCCAGTTGTTGGCTGACAGGATAACCGAGCTTTTGGTAAATAACTCCAGTGTATTATTTGTTGGGGACATCAACTACTGGCCCAACAATGTACATGAAAGCCCATGTTCTCTTGAATTTTCCGAACTTTTAATGGGAATGAACTGTACTCAACATATAAAAGTAGCCACCCACATCAAAGGGCATACCCTTGACCAGGTCTGAACTGCCAACTTGGACATCCCTCACCTGTGGCCCTGTGCTCATGGTCGGATAACCATCTGGCTACGTTTTTTATCCCCTTTGTTTGCCCTGAAACCACTTCCCCTTTAGGCAACTTCTTAGCCAGAAACTGGAGTAAAGAGGACATGGAAGAATGTTGCTCCATGTGAACTGCTGCGGCTCCTAGTGCTGGAGAGGAGTCACTTCACACTCAAGCGGCCAATATTACCACCTGGCTGGATGGGGCCAGAGACAACTCAGCACCTTTGAGGAAAGTTAAAATAAAGAGGCCCCATGATGCACAACGGTGGTTTTCTACAGAGTTAAAGGCTAAGAAATTAACCCTTAGGCAAGCGGAACACAAATGGCGACGCAATTATTGCCCTAATCTTAAAGCTATTTTTATATCTGTATTTAAAGATTATAAAGCACTGATCCTTATGACCAAGGCTGAGTATTTTTCATCCAAAATATTAAACTCAGCTAATAAAGTCAAGGATTTTTTTTCAATAGTGGACAAACTTTCTAAGTTAGACAGAGTCATCGTGAAACCCACTCCTTCTCAACATCTGGGCGATTCACTTAATCATTTCTTTATTGAAAACATTGTTACCATTAAGGCAAGCATACCTAAATCCATAGATCCTCTGCCTTATTTATGTTGTGACCCAAATACTGCCACTCTGGATCATGGTCTTCTCGTCACCAAAGAAACCTTCTTTGGCCTTATCAAGAAAATTGGTTCTGGTTCCCCTCTGGATATTTGCCCCCCCCCCTCACATTCTTCAGGAAGTTTTTTTACGCTGTCCAGACTCACCGGTATCACTCATTAACAACTCCCTTGCCCAAGGGATTGTTCCAGATTTATTTAAGATGGCTGAGGTTGTCCCTTTCCTCAAAAAACCTTGCTTAGACCCGCAGGTCCCGGGCACTTATCACACCATTTCTCTACTACCCTACCTGAGCAAGGTCATAGAAGCCCATGTTGCCAACAACCTCAGCTTGTTCGTAGAACGGACCCACTACCTGGACCCTCACAAAGCAGGATTTAGACCTGAACACTCCACCGAAACTGTTGTCCTGGCAGTCTTGGACGAGCTACGAAAGGGAGCGGACCAGGGCTCCACCCAGGCCCTGGTGCTCCTTGGAATATCGGCTGCCTTTGACACGGTCGACCACCAGATTTTGGTCGACCGTGTCAACTGCACTGGGCTCCAAGGTCAAGTTGAAATGGATTACCTCCTTCCTTACTAACCGCTACCAATCTGCTCGCCTCGCCAGTTTCAGGGCAGAACAAACAAAACTGACTTGCGGGGTCCCACAGGGCTTCTCCCTATCGCCTTTACTCTTTAATTTGTACATTCTCCCCCTGATTCTGGCCTTGCGCAAGAGAAAGGTTGTGGTGTTCAATTATGCTGATGACCTTCAGTTGATCTTTGACATTGATCCATCAACCTCATCTATCACTAACTTTCAATCTACAATGAACTTTATTAGTGGTTGGATGAATGCTAATCAACTCAAACTAAATCCAGACAAAACAGAGTTGATTCTTACTGGTGGCGTGGCTAACCCATGGAATTTCAGCTTTTGGCCTCTCTCATTAGGGAGCCCCCCTGACCCGGTCCCATCAGTAAAAAGCCTGGGAATTATAATCAGTAGTGATCTCACCATGAAGGTTCAGGTTAGTTCGGTGGTTTCAGCATGCTTTTGTCATTTGTGCAAAATCCGGAAAAACAGTAGATTCCTCTCCATCGAAGCCCTGACCCAAGTGGTTCTTGCCCTGGTCATTTCACGTATTGACTACGCCAACTCCCTTTATGTGGAATTCCTGCGTATCAAGTACACCGCCTGCAACGGGTTCAGAAGCAGGCAGTCAGACTCATTCTTGGACAGCCTAAGCACTCTCACATGAAATCACTGCTGAAAAGTATGCATTGGCCACCTATTCCCCAACGCTGCTTGTTCAAGTTGGGCTGCACTATTTACAAAGCCTTGTCAGGACGTGGCCCCACTTTTATTGCTCTAAACATCCAGCGGTATCTTCCCTCCTGTGATCTATGCTCTTCCAACAAGAACTTGTTGGTGTCTCACTCTTTTAAACGGAAAAAACACGGCGGCCTTAAATACACGAACATGGCTCCCCAATTCTGGAACACCCTCCCCCCTTACCTGCACACGACGGATTCCTATACTCAATTTAAGAAATTACTTAAAACCTGGCTTTTCTCCCACGCTTATAACTGACACTCACTCTCTGTTCGGAACGGCGACCGCTCCTACTGTTAGCGTCAAGAAACCATCTGGTGAACGTGCAATCAAGAAATAAATTTTAACATAACATACCCATAACATAACAAGGCCCACCCTAACCTGGGGTTACTAGTGTTAAAAAGTTAAAAAACACTGAGTACAGATTCCCTCAAGAGTAGAGGGGAACTGAGTTTATCAAAAGGTACAGATATTCAATACACCATGGGTCACGGGAGGGGGGTGGTAGCGATTCGGCACACCACCCTTGACGCTGGGCACCCACTTGAAACCTGCACGCTCCCTCTCATATCCGGACCCCTGAGAGTTCAGCGGGAGGCAAGCTCTGTTCCAAGCCCTTGGAGATCTTTCACAAGTTGAAAATAAAGCACACAAAGTTCTTTCTCCTTTCTTTGGCAGTCAGGCAACCACTGCAGGCCAATCCCCCAAGCAGCACTTCAGCTTAGGGATAGTCTTGCCTCAGTTTCTTTACGTTCCTCTCCTCAGCAAAGGTTTCTTCTTGTAGCCCAAAAGTGATCAAATTTCATGGGATCAGGGCCTCAATATTTACACCACAAAATTCTTTGTCCTCTGAGGGCAGAGGGGCCTTTGCCAAGTTGAAACCAGTTCTGGAGCACTATGTTTGCATGACTCCTTCTTTCCTTTCACAGTGCAGAGCAGAAACATTAGACGCCCCACAGGAGGTGGAGCAAGCATTGTGGAGGGAAAGCACAGCCCTGGAGCACTATGTTGACATGATTCCTTCTCTCCTTTCACAGTGCAGGGCAGAGACATCAGACGCACCACATGGGGTGGGGCCAGCACTGTGGGAGGCAGGCACTGTCGTATTCAGGTCCCAGGTGCAACTCCTCCCTCCCATCTAGATGCAGATCTCTCTATTCACCACTGGCGGACTCACCCTGTCTCCTGGAATCCCCCAGCCCTGTCACTCAAACTCCAGACAAGGAATACACAACCCAGCAGAGGCAGGTTTGGATAGTTAGACAAGAAAATACCTACTTTATAAAAATTGTATTTTCAAACACATTATGTTAAAACCAACTTCACTAAAAGATGCATTTTATCATTCTGAGTTCAGGCATACTAAACTCGAATTTCTGCCATGTTCCCTGAGTCAGTTAGGATTATAAAATCGAAATATCTAACTGCCCATTCTGGCCTATGGAGAACAGGTAGCCTTGCAATAGTGAAAAACGAAAATGGCTGTAATTCACTATTAGGACATGTCACACACACCAGGGCATGTCCTACCTTATACTTACAATGCACCCTGCCCTTTGGCCTACCATAGGGGTGTCTGAAATGAAGAAAAGGGAAAGTTTAAGGACTGGCAAGTGGGTGAACTTGCCAAGTTAGCATGGCAGTACCAGACTGCACACAGGCTCTGCAATGGCAGACCTGAGACACACATTTACAGGCTGCTTCTGTGGGTGGCACAACCAGTGCTGCAGTCCCACTAGCAGCATTTAGTTTACTAGCCCTGGGCACACTCAGTGTACTGTACTAGGGTCTGACCAGTAAACCAAATCAGCCAATCATGGAATCACTAATTCATACATCAATTTACAACCGGGAAAGCATATGCACTTTAGCACTGATCAGCAGTGGTAAAGTGCCCAGAGTCATAAAACCAACAAAAACAGGGTAGACAAAATACAGGAGGAAGGCAAAAAGTTCAGGGATGACCCTGCAAAAAGGTCCAAGTCCAACACAACCCCACTTCCAGCCAAAACGCAGGGTAGAGCAATCCCTACCTTGATGGGCTTCCCTGCTTTGGGCCATAGAACCTGGACCTGGCCCGCAACAGCAGGGTCATGTTCCAGTTCTACGCCACTCTGAACCCATTTCAATTGCTCTGTCCATACTCTCAGGGCCCACCATGCTAATCCATAGGGAACCCGTCTCCTCACCTGTGGACACCACCTGTGCAGCATTTAACCTTAACGTGCTCACAGGTGTGTCCCAATAGACAGACAGCAAGTCGCAGTGGCCACTGACAGTAATCAGGGGTGAGACCCAGGCCTTATGCCTCTCAGGGCTCTCAAACCTCTGTGGCGTAAGGGAGCAGGGGGCCGCAGCTCCAGGTGCTTGGCACCCTTTGTCCACTCTCCCTCCTGTCAGTTCCAATATGACATCATGACACTGACCCACCAGCAACTGGCCTGTACCCAGCGGCTGGACAAGAGACGGGGATGGGTTCTCCCACACCCGGTCCTCCTCCATGGGGCTCTGTACCCTCCCACCTGGAGCGGTACCCCCTTCCAGGATTGTCAGGGTGCCTGTAGCAGGTGTTCTGCACAATTCGCCCACCTGTTCAGGGGTCCAATCCTGCAACTGGGCTTCCAGGTCAGGGGGGACACCCTGAACCTGACCCTCCAACCTAGGGTCTAAACCCTCAGACTGCACCGGGGTCAGAGGTGAGGACCCCCTCCCTCTGCACCCCTTTCCAGAGCACTTCACCCTCTCAACTGGAGTGGTACCCCTAGAAGCTACCTCGGTCAGGACACTGTGTACAGTTGCCCCTTCCTCCATGTCAGACAACACCTGAACCTGGCTTCCCAACCCAGGGACCAAACCCTGCGGTTGAACACTTACCCGGTGCACCAGGATTTCCTTGGGAGCACGCATGCCCCCATTGGGGGTGACACATAACTCATGTGTTGTGTGATAGTCTGCCTGGCGCAGATCTCCTGACCCCTGTCCATCTGACAGTGCGCGAAGATCACCCAGGACAGAAGTGGTGTCACCATGGTCATTCCTGAGTGACTCAGCCCTTCTGGCTGGCCCCTGACCTACTGGTTCTTCCACTGGGGACTCTTCTTTCCTCTCACCCCTCAGTCTGGACTTCTGCACCCTCCACTTAGGAGCGGCACTGCCAGACACCAGAACTGATGGAGCCCTGCTTACAGACACTCCCAGTTCACCAGACACTAGGGGATTCTCTTCAACTGGCGGCCCATCAGGACAGCCTAGGCTCCCTACCTGGTGTTCCCTTGAAGAACCATCCAGGCTCTGAGACTGGGTTTCAGGTACCTGGGGACACGAAGCCTAATACTCACTCCTTCTCCACTGAGACAGAACGTGAGCCCCTACACCCATTCCACTACAATGGGACCTAGCTGGGCTACTCTGAACCACTTCCCCCACTCTGGGCTGGAAGATACCTGAGTCACTCCCCACATGGTCATTCCCCAATGCCTCTCCAGACCCTCTGGAATCCACCAAAAGGTTTGCCTCCAATGTGAGCTTCCCCAGGGCCCCGATTTTTTTTTTTTAATTTAAACTGAGAAATGTGCGCAGGGTGCATGGATGTGCCGTAAAAAATCAATAAAAACGAAGCGTGGGCTCCTGGGCTTGTTTAAAAATTAGCTACCGGACAGGCCAAATCCCGGGGTCTAAAATATTAAATTTGATGGGGGTCCAGAGGTGCCCCATAGTCCGGGGACCTCCATCCCTCGGTGCTACAAAATAAATGGGTTGGGGCGCTGAAAGGCTACTCCCCCAGTAAAGTACTTGGGTAGGGGGGCTTAAAGGCCCCCTCCAGCCCCGGGGATGGCTACTTTCCGAGTCTTTCAAAAAAAGATTGGGGGGTTCAAAGGTCCCTCTAAGCCCAGGTGATCACCACCCTCCGGGGCTTTTTATATTGTGGGATGGGGGCCGCTTGGTCCCCATTCTGGAGCAGTCGAGGGACCTGGGGAACACAACCCCCCCGGGCCGGCTCCTGCTGTGTCTTGGGGTTGCCTACCCCAGTGACACTGCTGTTTGCTATGGCAGGGCCTGAGTCAAGGTTCCCGCTCTGTCATAGCACAGTTAAGGGCATATTAACAAGGGCCATTTTGCTGCATTTTTAAAAAAAAAAGCCAAAAATGCTGTGAAAATGATATCACCCTGTTTACTACGGGATGCTAAGATGCATTAGCGCATGTTAGCAGCCAGTTTGCTAACGGCTCGTCTCGCATCTCCAATGAGTTGCAATGTAGGCATTCCCAGAGGCAAGGTAGGTGTTCCTATGACAATAAACATGGAAGAGGGAGGTACGACAATAGCATTGTATTTACAAGGCGACCCTGGACTTGAGGAGCGATAGCAAAATTCTCGCTAATTGCGGTTTATGCCGGATCCTAACATCTGCTCTGAAGTAGACTTAAGCATGTTTAATATGCGAGGTGGATTGATAAGTTAAGTCCACAGTGCTAAATTAATACGTTTTTCACTTGCGAACATGATTGATAGCTGTATTTCTCGCGATATTGGGGGCATATTTACAAGGACAGTGTTAAAATTATCGTTAGCAGAAAGTGCTGCTAAAGCGGCGATAATGGGCTTGATAATAGGCTCTTGAGAATTCCTGAGAATTCTAAAAGAAGCCCAGGTTCACACCAGAACATTTTAACGCTGTTCTTGTAAATATGCCCATTACAGACTCCTAGTTTTACCGTAAAAAAAATCATCACCTACTACAAACTTTTATTCTTCCCTGGATCCCATCCCAAGGGCAAATATACAACGTTGGGGAGCGTGGGTGGAGCCCCAATGTTCCTATGGTCCCAGCCAGTTCCTCGCGTCCTTCGGAAGCCGCCATTACTTTTCCACACGGGGACCTGCTTATATGCAGCTTCCCGTGGGGAAAAGCAATCTGTTTGGTGCGAGCTCCGAGTCCGAGCTACATTTGTGTGGAAGAGCAGGTCTCAACAATGGAATGGTCAATCAATGAATTTCTGTAAAGGAAGAAATCATTTAATGGTGGAAACGTTTGAAGGTAAATGAAGGTTTATTTTAAGCTTGATAGAAAATAGGAGTTGGGTGCATCCTTTGTTTTTGAAGTACAATCAATCTTTAGTGATAATCGTGATTCAAAGAGGAGTTGGAGTGCATGGGAAAACACTAGGTTAAATAATAATATATCAAGCTAATGTTTATATTCATAGGAATAGAGCGTATGCTAGAAGGTTAATGTTCGTGTGTAATGCAGTGGCAGGAGCCTGTGTGAATGTACACTCATTAAGGAGCTAACTACAGTGTCCTAAAAGCCAATGCCACGTGTCTGTGGAGCAGCGCTTGTTGCTGGCTAAGGTCTATACTACGGTCCAGTAGGCCCTTAAAATTAGATTGATGTGATTGAATGAGGTGGGAGATGATTACAGACGACAACATTGCTTTTTCTCACATGCACACTCAGGGTAGTGCACCCCACCCCTCCTGCAGAATCACCCTCAACAGGAGTCTGTAGGGCAGCGTTGCCCGTAGGCTTAGGCCTACCCTATGGTACAGATGGTATTTATAATAAGACAGAGATGTGACTGAATGACATCAAAGATCACAAATTAACATAACACTTGGCAATATTGGTTATTCACATGTGTGCAGTCTGCCTGATGCATCCCACCCCTCTCGCAGGCCCGTGCTGAAGATGTGTCTGTGGGGAAGTGCCTGCTGGCTGAGATCTACAGTATGGTCCAGCAGGTCTTTAAAATGATTCAGAGATGAGTATGAATGAGGTGAGAAATCACATCATTATGCAGGAAAATATTGTTTGTTCGCATTGCATTTAATTGGAGGCCTTGTGCACCTAGGGCGCTCTGCTTACCTGCTGCAAACACTACTTTTAGCAGAGGTCACAACTTGAATTCTGCTTTGGATCTATACTGCGGACATCTTAACTTAGCCTTGATTTAATAATCTGCACTGTGGACAGCAGGGTTCATAACTTGAAAAGAGAAAGAGAAACGGTGTGAGAAAGATGAAGAGAGAGAGAGAGATATTGAAGAGAGGAAGAGAGAGAAAGAAAGAATGGGAGAGAGAGAGGAAGAGAGAAAGAAAGACATTGAAAGTGTGAGAGAGGGAAAGGAAGAGATGGAGTAGGATAGGGAATGTTGACACTGGAAAAAATCTTCGCAGCTCCCATTTTTTGCCACCGGTGTTTGTCCAACTACTTGCCGGGTTATAGTGCACCCTCAAGTTCAGTTATCTGAAAGATATTATACAATCAGTAATTGCAGAGTACATACAACTACACACGTAATTTTCTATGTTACGCCTCTGCACACCCAGCCTGCTGTATTCACTCAACTCCCATTGCAAGGAGGTGTCTGTGCGCTCTTTTCTTCCCAGGGTGCTGTACCTCATGCACTCCCACTGCACAGCGGTGACTTCTCATTACTGGACACTCACACTGCTACACTCCCAGTGCGTTGAGGTGAGTGCCCGTTTCTGCTCTCCCAGACCGTTGCAACCTATCCAGTCCTACTGCCCGGAGGTTATTGTCCATTCCTACGCACTCAGGTTGATGCACACTATCCACTCTCACTGCCCAGAGGTGGCTTCTCACTGCTGTGGTAAGAAGCTTCTCTGCTCACCTTTTGCCACCGGCATGTTTCAAAGAGTGTCCACCATGTGCTGAAGCAACCTTCTCTGTCATTGTTAGAATGGCCACGCATCATCGCAGATTACTCAAACGTTGAGCTTTGGTGGTGTTGGTGGGGTGGTGAGGGACGCCAATTCGTAAAGCACAACCTGTTAGATAAAAAGGAAGATAAAATTGTGCATCATTTGTTCATCAAAGGAAAGAGGAAGAGAGAGAGTGACACTGAAAAGAATATTTTCAGCTCACATTTCTGTCACCGGTGTGTTTCCCACCACGTGCCTGGACATAGTACACCCTGAAGCTCCACATCCAAAAGATAGTAGAAGAAAGCTGTTATGATTGGTAATTGCCACTATCTTAACCTGGAGTAGAATAACATCGCCCTCTCACACACCTCCCTTCCCCCATTAAAAATACAACCATTGGTACGGTTCCAAATTGTTTAATGGGCTTCAATTTTTCAACAATTAGTAGAGTAGTAATGTTTTCCATCCAGTTACAGAAAATGAGTGGTGCACAGCCATACACGTGGTTTTAATCATCACGCCCATATCTGGGCACGATAATTGAAACTGCATGTTCTATTGGAGTCTATTACGCACAGCAAGCGCGTAATAGACACCAAAAGGCCATGGGTGGAGCAATGCGCCCACAACATGGAAAGTACGGGGTATCACTGAGCCTATATTCACACATACTTTCACACATGATAGGTGGTGGTCATGACACATTTGTGCGCATATGAATGTTTATTGCACATTGAGTAGCAATACAGGGCTATGAAAGGTTTGATTTGCATTTTTTGGCACATGAAGGGCAGCTCATATATATACTTATGTGGTCTTTCGGGTTTACTGTCGAACTTGGTGCTGGAAATCAGTGCTAGTCTCGAAGTCGCGTCCACATCCTGTTATTGTACACAAATCACGTAATCTACGCATGCCTGAAAATGTACTGTAAATACGGTGGTCATGTAAACCGCTGAAATAGTTTTGGGTCGACTTTGGCTTATATAAATATGCTACAAAAAAAAACTCAAGCAATCACAGACACTTAGAAATTCACTATACACTTTGCTTGCAGTATTCTAATGATCCAGTTTCTACGTTCGTATGTGAAGAATGAGCGAGAGAAAGTTATATAACCAAAGTTTTTCTTACTGCCAGAGGTAAGATGGTTGCATACACTGTTTACAGCACAATGTAATGTGGTAGATTCATTTTACAAACATAATGAATACACACACACAGATAGATATTTGAAGTGGGTACTGGCATGTGCGCTCGACTCCATTTTATTATATTGCTGTTGGTAACAAGTACAATAGTAGTAATCATATCATACACAGAACTTCCATCATAAATGGTTTATGACTTCTGCTGTACAAAGGTGGGAGCACTACATGTGAAATAATACACAGAAGATTTTATCGTAAAGGGTTTATGACTTGTGGTGCGCTGAGGTAGGGCGGCTTAAGTGGAGACTGCGATGATGCGTGGTCAGGGTAGGTCGCACTGGTAGCAATGTCTTTTGCCTAGTGAATTTTGTCTTAATAAGGCCAGGTGGCGATTATTTATGGCGTACTGAGTTAGTGGTACGACTGATGCTCAGTGTGTGCTCACCCTGCGATGCTGCATCGTCTGAACGGGCTGCATTGGAAGCATTGTCTGTTGCCTACTGGACTGCATTATCTGTAATCATGATTCAAATGAAAGACGAAATATGTATGGAATACATTGTCGAAATATGTAGGTTTCAGGGACATTATAGTTCAAATTGTGACCTGTGCTGTCTGCAGTGTAGACTGCCATTCAGTGTTCCTTTGGACTTGCAGGATAAATGTAGTTATTGTACTAAACCTATAACTGATATAAAAGAAGTTCTTAAAGGAAGGATACTAAAGGGATATTGTGTAGGTGTGAGGGACGTTCTACTTAGTTTGGTATTGCACTCTGCAAATAATGAATCAGGAGTCTATTTAATTGTGAACTCTGAGGACCGCAGTGTAGGCAGGAGGCAGCGGTTAGCAAAAGCCCACGGCCACGTGGCGTTGAGTAGAGCTGAACATTATTGGAAATTTAGTGTGTGTGCAACCAGCGATGATAAGTGGTGCAATGAGTTAGTGGCACCTGAAGCAACAAGGGGGCATATTATCAAGGGGGTTTATCTCCGCTTTTTTTGCTTTAAAAGCCAAGAAAGCGGAGATAAAATTATCTCCCTATTACCTAGCTGTCGCTGACACCAGTTAGCGACAGCTAGTAGGAGATAGCGACCATCTTGGGCCCCACTTTGCATGTCAGTGATATTTATCACTAATGACATGCAAAGTGGGCGTGCCAAGATGTTAGTGACTGGAAACATTCGCTAACATCGCTATCTCCTCTTACCAACTTTTGGAGATATTCGCACTAAGCGCGAATATCTCCAAAAGCTAACCCCTGCCCTGAGCAGTTCTTAGCCATGTTATCTAATGGGAGGTGGATAACATGGCTAAGAGCATTAGCTCGGTAATGCATAATTATCGCTGACTTTTCAGCGATATTCATGCATTGCGGATGATTTTTATCGCATTTGCGATAAACCTTGGTAATACCAAGGTTTATCTGCGTTAAAAATCGCCGCAGCTCAGCGGTAAATTTTTGTCTCTAACCAAGCAATAACAATAATTATCGCTATTGCTTGGTAATATGCCCCTTGGTTCTGTGGGCCTGCGATGATGCGTGGTCAGAGCAGGCCGCACTGATATCAAAGTATTTTGCCTACTGAATTCTGCTTTAATGAGGCCATGTGGGGATGATTTATGGTGCACTGAGAGTTAGTAGTACCTTTGGCGCTTAGCGTGTACATACATTGCGATGAGGCGCGGTCCGGAGGGGGGGGGCAGGACCGTACTCGGACTAATGTCTTTTTTCAATTTAATTCTGCATCAATTTGATTTTAGAGTAATAGTATGCCTCATTGCTGACATAAAACTGTTCACTCTGATTTGTGATGATTTATGGTGCACTGAGTTAGTAGTATCTTTGGCGCTGAGCTCGTACGTGGTGGCCGCATTCGGACCAATATCTTTTGTCTATTGAATTCTGCCTGAATACAGCCATTTGATAATGACTTATGGTGCACTGAGTTAGTAGTACCTTTGGCACTGAGCGTGTATGTAACCTGCGATGATGCGTGGTCATGGCAGGTCGCACTGGTAGCAATGTTTTTTGCCTAGTCAATTCTGCCTTAATAAGGCCACATAGAGATGACTTGTGGTGCAGTGAGTTAGTGGTACCTGAAGAACTCAGCGTGTGCGCAACCTGCGATGATTTGTGGTTCGGGCGGGAAGCACTGGTACAATGTCTCCTGCGTACTAGAAATCGCCATTCCACCTGAATCGTGAGCCCTCACAATGTAGATCGAAGGTAGTAGTCAGCACAAACATTGAGGAATGCTTTTTGTCACATCCTTTAACAAAATCTAATGACATAGAGAACAATTGTCTCTGCATTAAATAAATCAAGGCTGAATTCCATTCTGTCCGTAGTGTAGATCCGAAGCTGAATTCAAGTTGTGAATCCTGCTGTCCGCAATGTACATCGAAGGCAGTAGTCAGCACAGATATCCACAAATGCTTTTTGTCACTTCTTTTAACAAAATCTGAAGACATACAGTACAATTGTCTCTGCATTACATAAATCAAGGCTAAATTCAATGCTGTCCATAGTGTAGATTCAAAGCTGAATTCAAGTTGTCAACCCTGCTGTCTGCAGTGTAGATCGAAGGCAGTAGTCGGCACAGACATTGAGGAATGCTTTTTGTCACATTTTTTAACAAAATTTGAGGACATAGTGTACAATTGTCTCTGCATTAAATAAATCAAGGCTGAGTTCCATGCTGTTCATAGTGTACATCTAAAGCTGATTTCAAGTTGTGAACCCTGCTGTCCGCAGTGTAGATCAAAGGCTGTAGTCAGCACAGACATCGAGGAATGCTTTTTGTCACAACCTTTACCAAAATCTGAGGACATAGAGTACAATTGTCTCTGCATTAAATAAATCAAGGCTGAATTCTCTGCTGTTCGTTGTGTAGATCCAAAGCTGAATTCAAGTTGTGAACTCAGCTGTCCGCAGTGTAGATCAAAGCCAGTAGTCAGTAGAGACATCGACAAAGGCTTTTTGTTATATCCTTTACCAAAATCTGAGGACATAAAGTACAATTGTCTCGTCATTCAATAAATCAAGGCTGAATTCCATGGTGTCCGTAATATAGATCCAAATCTGAATTTAAGTTGTATACCTTGCTGTCGGCAGTGTAGGTCGAATGCAGTAGTCAATATAGACATAAGTCTGTGGTGCTGTGCACTGGGTTTACAGGGGGCTGGTGTCGAGGAGGCCCACGAAAATGGCGACAAACACGTGGCAGGGTGAGGACTACCGCGTTGGCAGATTCTTTGTACAAGTGAACGACGCACAAGGCGTGGCCTATGAATTTATACTCTTACGCTGGAGTTCCGTACGTTGGACCAGCCTACTCCGCTTCCGCTACAAGGGGAGGGGACGATTTACAAAAAGGGGGTGGTGATGAACAGAGTGTCTGAGTTAAACAGACCACTCTTACCCAGTCCAAAGATCAGGGCTTGATCCATCACCGTTATTTATCTCACTGCCCCATCCCAGCTCAGAACCTGGCTATATGCAAATCAGTCTGTCCCTGGCCCAGTGCATCATGGGAACAGGGCAGACTAAACTACCAAGCCAATTCTTCACCAGAAAGGAGACAAGCTACCGGGGACCGGTTTCTGGCATTTCAGCCTTCTTCGGCCCGGCTTGCTTGAATCCTGATGGAGCAGTGAGAAAGGGACTCATGTCTGAGTATACCCTGCCACACCTATAGTGGCCAAAAACGATTTACAAAAAGGGGGTGGTGATGAACAGAGTGTCTGAGTTAAACAGACCACTCTTACCCAGTCCAAAGATCAGGGCTTGATCCATCACCGTTATTTATCTCACTGCCCCATCCCAGCTCAGAACCTGGCTATATGCAAATCAGTCTGTCCCTGGCCCAGTGCATCATGGGAACAGGGCAGACTAAACTACCAAGCCAATTCTTCACCAGAAAGGAGACAAGCTACCGGGGACCGGTTTCTGGCATTTCAGCCTTCTTCGGCCCGGCTTGCTTGAATCCTGATGGAGCAGTGAGAAAGGGACTCATGTCTGAGTATACCCTGCCACACCTATAGTGGCCAAAAACGATTTACAAAAAGGGGGTGGTGATGAACAGAGTGTCTGAGTTAAACAGACCACTCTTACCCAGTCCAAAGATCAGGGCTTGATCCATCACCGTTATTTATCTCACTGCCCCATCCCAGCTCAGAACCTGGCTATATGCAAATCAGTCTGTCCCTGGCCCAGTGCATCATGGGAACAGGGCAGACTAAACTACCAAGCCAATTCTTCACCAGAAAGGAGACAAGCTACCGGGGACCGGTTTCTGGCATTTCAGCCTTCTTCGGCCCGGCTTGCTTGAATCCTGATGGAGCAGTGAGAAAGGGACTCATGTCTGAGTATACCCTGCCACACCTATAGTGGCCAAAAACGATTTACAAAAAGGGGGTGGTGATGAACAGAGTGTCTGAGTTAAACAGACCACTCTTACCCAGTCCAAAGATCAGGGCTTGATCCATCACCGTTATTTATCTCACTGCCCCATCCCAGCTCAGAACCTGGCTATATGCAAATCAGTCTGTCCCTGGCCCAGTGCATCATGGGAACAGGGCAGACTAAACTACCAAGCCAATTCTTCACCAGAAAGGAGACAAGCTACCGGGGACCGGTTTCTGGCATTTCAGCCTTCTTCGGCCCAGCTTGCTTGAATCCTGATGGAGCAGTGAGAAAGGGACTCATGTCTGAGTATACCCTGCCACACCTATAGTGGCCAAAAACAATTTACAAAAAGGGGGTGGTGATGAACAGAGTGTCTGAGTTAAACAGACCACTCTTACCCAGTCCAAAGATCAGGGCTTGATCCATCACCGTTATTTATCTCACTGCCCCATCCCAGCTCAGAACCTGGCTATATGCAAATCAGTCTGTCCCTGGCCCAGTGCATCATGGGAACAGGGCAGACTAAACTACCAAGCCAATTCTTCACCAGAAAGGAGACAAGCTACCGGGGACCGGTTTCTGGCATTTCAGCCTTCTTCGGCCCGGCTTGCTTGAATCCTGATGGAGCAGTGAGAAAGGGACTCATGTCTGAGTATACCCTGCCACACCTATAGTGGCCAAAAACGATTTACAAAAAGGGGGTGGTGATGAACAGAGTGTCTGAGTTAAACAGACCACTCTTACCCAGTCCAAAGATCAGGGCTTGATCCATCACCGTTATTTATCTCACTGCCCCATCCCAGCTCAGAACCTGGCTATATGCAATCAGTCTGTCCCTTGCCCAGTGCATCATGGGAACAGGGCAGACTAAACTACCAAGCCAATTCTTCACCAGAAAGGAGACAAGCTACCGGGGACCGGTTTCTGGCATTTCAGCCTTCTTCGGCCCGGCTTGCTTGAATCCTGATGGAGCAGTGAGAAAGGGACTCATGTCTGAGTATACCCTGCCACACCTATAGTGGCCAAAAACGATTTACAAAAAGGGGGTGGTGATGAACAGAGTGTCTGAGTTAAACAGACCACTCTTACCCAGTCCAAAGATCAGGGCTTGATCCATCACCGTTATTTATCTCACTGCCCCATCCCAGCTCAGAACCTGGCTATATGCAAATCAGTCTGTCCCCGGGAGCTTGTTTCCTTCCCAGTGTAAGAATTGGCTTTTGTAGTTTGGTTTGCCCTGTTCCCATCATGCACTGGGACAGGAACAGACTAATTTGCATACAGCCAGGTTCTGAAACTGGGATGGTGCAGTGAGCTAAAAAACGGTGTTGGATCTAGCCCTGATCTCTTGACTGGGTGAGAGCTTTCTGCTTAATTCAGAGACTCTGTCCCTCACCACCCCTTGTTGTAAATATTTTTGTCCACCCTAAGCGTGGAAGGGTATTCTCAGATGTGAGACCCTTGCTCATTGCACCATCTGGATTCAAGCAAACCGGGCCGAAGACGGCTGTAATGCCAGAAACCGGTCCCCGGGAGCTTGTTTCCTTCCCAGTGTAAGAATTGGCTTTTGTAGTTTGGTTTGCCCTGTTCCCATCATGCACTGGGACAGGAACAGACTAATTTGCATACAGCCAGGTTCTGAAACTGGGATGGTGCAGTGAGCTAAAAAACTGTGTTGGATCTAGCCCTGATCTCTTGACTGGGTGAGAGCTTTCTGCTTAATTCAGAGACTCTGTCCCTCACCACCCCTTGTTGTAAATATTTTTGTCCACCCTAAGCGTGGAAGGGTATTCTCAGATGTGAGACCCTTGCTCATTGCACCATCAGGATTCAAGCAAACCGGGCCGAAGACGGCTGTAATGCCAGAAACCGGTCCCCGGGAGCTTGTTTCCTTCCCAGTGTAAGAATTGGCTTTTGTAGTTTGGTTTGCCCTGTTCCCATCATGCACTGGGACAGGAACAGACTAATTTGCATACAGCCAGGTTCTGAAACTGGGATGGTGCAGTGAGCTAAAAAACGGTGTTGGATCTAGCCCTGATCTCTTGACTGGGTGAGAGCTTTCTGCTTAATTCAGAGACTCTGTCCCTCACCACCCCTTGTTGTAAATATTTTTGTCCACCCTAAGCGTGGAAGGGTATTCTCATATGTGAGACCCTTGCTCATTGCACCATCAGGATTCAAGCAAACCGGGCCGAAGACGGCTGTAATGCCAGAAACCGGTCCCCGGGAGCTTGTTTCCTTCCCAGTGTAAGAATTGGCTTTTGTAGTTTGGTTTGCCCTGTTCCCATCATGCACTGAGACAGGAACAGACTAATTTGCATACAGCCAGGGTTTGAAACTGGGATGGTGCAGTGAGCTAAAAAACGGTGTTGGATCTAGCCCTGATCTCTTGACTGGGTGAGAGCTTTCTGCTTAATTCAGAGACTCTGTCCCTCACCACCCCTTGTTGTAAATATTTTTGTCCACCCTAAGCGTGGAAGGGTATTCTCAGATGTGAGACCCTTGCTCATTGCACCATCAGGATTCAAGCAAACTTGGCCGAAGACGGCTGTAATGCCAGAAACCGGTCCCCGGGAGCTTGTTTCCTTCCCAGTGTAAGAATTGGCTTTTGTAGTTTGGTTTGCCCTGTTCCCATCATGCACTGGGACAGGAACAGACTAATTTGCATACAGCCAGGTTCTGAAACTGGGATGGTGCAGTGAGCTAAAAAACGGTGTTGGATCTAGCCCTGATCTCTTGACTGGGTGAGAGCTTTCTGCTTAATTCAGAGACTCTGTCCCTCACCACCCCTTGTTGTAAATATTTTTGTCCACCCTAAGCGTGGAAGGGTATTCTCAGATGTGAGACCCTTGCTCATTGCACCATCAGGATTCAAGCAAACCGGGCCGAAGACGGCTGTAATGCCAGAAACCGGTCCCCGGGAGCTTGTTTCCTTCCCAGTGTAAGAATTGGCTTTTGTAGTTTGGTTTGCCCTGTTCCCATCATGCACTGGGACAGGAACAGACTAATTTGCATACAGCCAGGTTCTGAAACTGGGGTGGTGCAGTGAGCTAAAAAACGGTGTTGGATCTAGCCCTGATCTCTTGACTGGGTGAGAGCTTTCTGCTTAATTCAGAGACTCTGTCCCTCACCACCCCTTGTTGTAAATATTTTTGTCCACCCTAAGCGTGGAAGGGTATTCTCAGATGTGAGACCCTTGCTCATTGCACCATCAGGATTCAAGCAAACCGGGCCGAAGACGGCTGTAATGCCAGAAACCGGTCCCCGGGAGCTTGTTTCCTTCCCAGTGTAAGAATTGGCTTTTGTAGTTTGGTTTGCCCTGTTCCCATCATGCACTGGGACAGGAACAGACTAATTTGCATACAGCCAGGTTCTGAAACTGGGGTGGTGCAGTGAGCTAAAAAACGGTGTTGGATCTAGCCCTGATCTCTTGACTGGGTGAGAGCTTTCTGCTTAATTCAGAGACTCTGTCCCTCACCACCCCTTGTTGTAAATATTTTTGTCCACCCTAAGTGTGGAAGGGTATTCTCAGATGTGAGACCCTTGCTCATTGCACCATCAGGTTTCAAGCAAACCGGGCCGAAGACGGCTGTAATGCCAGAAACCGGTCCCCGGGAGCTTGTTTCCTTCCCAGTGTAAGAATTGGCTTTTGTAGTTTGGTTTGCCCTGTTCCCATCATGCACTGGGACAGGAACAGACTAATTTGCATACAGCCAGGTTCTGAAACTGGGATGGTGCAGTGAGCTAAAAAACGGTGTTGGATCTAGCCCTGATCTCTTGACTGGGTGAGAGCTTTCTGCTTAATTCAGAGACTCTGTCCCTCACCACCCCTTGTTGTAAATATTTTTGTCCACCCTAAGCGTGGAAGGGTATTCTCAGATGTGAGACCCTTGCTCATTGCACCATCAGGATTCAAGCAAACCGGGCCGAAGACGGCTGTAATGCCAGAAACCGGTCCCCGGGAGCTTGTTTCCTTCCCAGTGTAAGAATTGGCTTTTGTAGTTTGGTTTGCCCTGTTCCCATCATGCACTGGGACAGGAACAGACTAATTTGCATACAGCCAGGTTCTGAAACTGGGATGGTGCAGTGAGCTAAAAAACGGTGTTGGATCTAGCCCTGATCTCTTGACTGGGTGAGAGCTTTCTGCTTAATTCAGAGACTCTGTCCCTCACCACCCCTTGTTGTAAATATTTTTGTCCACCCTAAGCGTGGAAGGGTATTCTCAGATGTGAGACCCTTGCTCATTGCACCATCAGGATTCAAGCAAACCGGGCCGAAGACGGCTGTAATGCCAGAAACCGGTCCCCGGGAGCTTGTTTCCTTCCCAGTGTAAGAATTGGCTTTTGTAGTTTGGTTTGCCCTGTTCCCATCATGCACTGGGACAAGAACAGACTAATTTGCATACAGCCAGGTTCTGAAACTGGGGTGGTGCAGTGAGCTAAAAAACAGTGTTGGATCTAGCCCTGATCTCTTGACTGAGTGAGAGCTTTCTGCTTAATTCAGAGACTCTGTCCCTCACCACCCCTTGTTGTAAATATTTTTGTCCACCCTAAGTGTGGAAGGGTATTCTCAGATGTGAGACCCTTGCTCATTGCACCATCAGGATTCAAGCAAACCGGGCCGAAGACGGCTGTAATGCCAGAAACTGGTCCCCGGGAGCTTGTTTCCTTCCCAGTGTAAGAATTGGCTTTTGTAGTTTGGTTTGCCCTGTTCCCATCATGCACTGGGACAGGAACAGACTAATTTGCATACAGCCAGGTTCTGAAACTGGGATGGTGCAGTGAGCTAAAAAACGGTGTTGGATCTAGCCCTGATCTCTTGACTGGGTGAGAGCTTTCTGCTTAATTCAGAGACTCTGTCCCTCACCACCCCTTGTTGTAAATATTTTTGTCCACCCTAAGCGTGGAAGTGTATTCTCAGATGTGAGACCCTTGCTCATTGCACCATCAGGATTCAAGCAAACCGGGCCGAAGACGGCTGTAATGCCAGAAACCGGTCCCCGGGAGCTTGTTTCCTTCCCAGTGTAAGAATTGGCTTTTGTAGTTTGGTTTGCCCTGTTCCCATCATGCACTGGGACAGGAACAGACTAATTTGCATACAGCCAGGTTCTGAAACTGGGATGGTGCAGTGAGCTAAAAAACGGTGTTGGATCTAGCCCTGATCTCTTGACTGGGTGAGAGCTTTCTGCTTAATTCAGAGACTCTGTCCCTCACCACCCCTTGTTGTAAATATTTTTGTCCACCCTAAGCGTGGAAGGGTATTCTCAGATGTGAGACCCTTGCTCATTGCACCATCAGGATTCAAGCAAACCGGGCCGAAGACGGCTGTAATGCCAGAAACCGGTCCCCGGGAGCTTGTTTCCTTCCCAGTGTAAGAATTGGCTTTTGTAGTTTGGTTTGCCCTGTTCCCATCATGCACTGGGACAGGAACAGACTAATTTGCATACAGCCAGGTTCTGAAACTGGGATGGTGCAGTGAGCTAAAAAACGGTGTTGGATCTAGCCCTGATCTCTTGACTGGGTGAGAGCTTTCTGCTTAATTCAGAGACTCTGTCCCTCACCACCCCTTGTTGTAAATATTTTTGTCCACCCTAAGCGTGGAAGGGTATTCTCAGATGTGAGACCCTTGCTCATTGCACCATCAGGATTCAAGCAAACCGGGCCGAAGACGGCTGTAATGCCAGAAACCGGTCCCCGGGAGCTTGTTTCCTTCCCAGTGTAAGAATTGGCTTTTGTAGTTTGGTTTGCCCTGTTCCCATCATGCACTGGGACAGGAACAGACTAATTTGCATACAGCCAGGTTCTGAAACTGGGATGGTACAGTGAGCTAAAAAACGGTGTTGGATCTAGCCCTGATCTCTTGACTGGGTGAGAGCTTTCTGCTTAATTCAGAGACTCTGTCCCTCACCACCCCTTGTTGTAAATATTTTTGTCCACCCTAAGCGTGGAAGGGTATTCTCAGATGTGAGACCCTTGCTCATTGCACCATCAGGATTCAAGCAAACCGGGCCGAAGACGGCTGTAATGCCAGAAACCGGTCCCCGGGAGCTTGTTTCCTTCCCAGTGTAAGAATTGGCTTTTGTAGTTTGGTTTGCCCTGTTCCCATCATGCACTGGGACAGGAACAGACTAATTTGCATACAGCCAGGTTCTGAAACTGGGATGGTGCAGTGAGCTAAAAAACGGTGTTGGATCTAGCCCTGATCTCTTGACTGGGTGAGAGCTTTCTGCTTAATTCGGAGACGCTGTCCCTCACCACCCCTTGTTGTAAATATTTTTGTCCACCCTAAGCGTGGAAGGGTATTCTCAGATGTGAGACCCTTGCTCATTGCACCATCAGGATTCAAGCAAACCGGGCCGAAGACGGCTGTAATGCCAGAAACCGGTCCCCGGGAGCTTGTTTCCTTCCCAGTGTAAGAATTGGCTTTTGTAGTTTGGTTTGCCCTGTTCCCATCATGCACTGGGACAGGAACAGACTAATTTGCATACAGCCAGGTTCTGAAACTGGGGTGGTGCAGTGAGCTAAAAAACAGTGTTGGATCTAGCCCTGATCTCTTGACTGAGTGAGAGCTTTCTGCTTAATTCAGAGACTCTGTCCCTCACCACCCCTTGTTGTAAATATTTTTGTCCACCCTAAGTGTGGAAGGGTATTCTCAGACGTGAGACCCTTGCTCATTGCACCATCAGGATTCAAGCAAACCGGGCCGAAGACGGCTGTAATGCCAGAAACCGGTCCCCGGGAGCTTGTTTCCTTCCCAGTGTAAGAATTGGCTTGTGTAGTTTGGTTTGCCCTGTTCCCATCATGCACTGGGACAGGAACAGACTAATTTGCATACAGCCAGGTTCTGAAACTGGGATGGTGCAGTGAGCTAAAAAACGGTGTTGGATCTAGCCCTGATCTCTTGACTGGGTGAGAGCTTTCTGCTTAATTCAGAGACTCTGTCCCTCACCACCCCTTGTTGTAAATATTTTTGTCCACCCTAAGCGTGGAAGGGTATTCTCAGATGTGAGACCCTTGCTCATTGCACCATCAGGATTCAAGCAAACCGGGCCGAAGACGGCTGTAATGCCAGAAACCGGTCCCCGGGAGCTTGTTTCCTTCCCAGTGTAAGAATTGGCTTTTGTAGTTTGGTTTGCCCTGTTCCCATCATGCACTGGGACAGGAACAGACTAATTTGCATACAGCCAGGTTCTGAAACTGGGATGGTGCAGTGAGCTAAAAAACGGTGTTGGATCTAGCCCTGATCTCTTGACTGGGTGAGAGCTTTCTGCTTAATTCAGAGACTCTGTCCCTCACCACCCCTTGTTGTAAATATTTTTGTCCACCCTAAGCGTGGAAGGGTATTCTCAGATGTGAGACCCTTGCTCATTGCACCATCAGGATTCAAGCAAACCGGGCCGAAGACGGCTGTAATGCCAGAAACCGGTCCCCGGGAGCTTGTTTCCTTCCCAGTGTAAGAATTGGCTTTTGTAGTTTGGTTTGCCCTGTTCCCATCATGCACTGGGACAGGAACAGACTAATTTGCATACAGCCAGGTTCTGAAACTGGGATGGTGCAGTGAGCTAAAAAACGGTGTTGGATCTAGCCCTGATCTCTTGACTGGGTGAGAGCTTTCTGCTTAATTCAGAGACTCTGTCCCTCACCACCCCTTGTTGTAAATATTTTTGTCCACCCTAAGCGTGGAAGGGTATTCTCAGATGTGAGACCCTTGCTCATTGCACCATCAGGATTCAAGCAAACCGGGCCGAAGACGGCTGTAATGCCAGAAACCGGTCCCCGGGAGCTTGTTTCCTTCCCAGTGTAAGAATTGGCTTTTGTAGTTTGGTTTGCCCTGTTCCCATCATGCACTGGGACAGGAACAGACTAATTTGCATACAGCCAGGTTCTGAAACTGGGATGGTGCAGTGAGCTAAAAAACGGTGTTGGATCTAGCCCTGATCTCTTGACTGGGTGAGAGCTTTCTGCTTAATTCAGAGACTCTGTCCCTCACCACCCCTTGTTGTAAATATTTTTGTCCACCCTAAGCGTGGAAGGGTATTCTCAGATGTGAGACCCTTGCTCATTGCACCATCAGGATTCAAGCAAACCGGGCCGAAGACGGCTGTAATGCCAGAAACCGGTCCCCGGGAGCTTGTTTCCTTCCCAGTGTAAGAATTGGCTTTTGTAGTTTGGTTTGCCCTGTTCCCATCATGCACTGGGACAGGAACAGACTAATTTGCATACAGCCAGGTTCTGAAACTGGGATGGTACAGTGAGCTAAAAAACGGTGTTGGATCTAGCCCTGATCTCTTGACTGGGTGAGAGCTTTCTGCTTAATTCAGAGACTCTGTCCCTCACCACCCCTTGTTGTAAATATTTTTGTCCACCCTAAGCGTGGAAGGGTATTCTCAGATGTGAGACCCTTGCTCATTGCACCATCAGGATTCAAGCAAACCGGGCCGAAGACGGCTGTAATGCCAGAAACCGGTCCCCGGGAGCTTGTTTCCTTCCCAGTGTAAGAATTGGCTTTTGTAGTTTGGTTTGCCCTGTTCCCATCATGCACTGGGACAGGAACAGACTAATTTGCATACAGCCAGGTTCTGAAACTGGGATGGTGCAGTGAGCTAAAAAACGGTGTTGGATCTAGCCCTGATCTCTTGACTGGGTGAGAGCTTTCTGCTTAATTCAGAGACTCTGTCCTTCACCACCCCTTGTTGTAAATACAAGGGGAGGGGACAACACAGCTACAGGACCGAGATCTTCCCCAGTGTCTAAGATAATATGGTTGCGTCCACTGTGCAGTACAGTACACGTATCAATACTATATCTCCAATTGGAAAGGTTTGTTGTTTGTATAGTGAGTTGTGTACAGCATATCACTGGTAAATTTGGGATTGTGTGAATTATTGTTGAGGTGCGAGTTCCCTTCCTTACATATAGTTGGTTGCCACATCTTCAAACATTCAGCTATTGTGCGGTTGAGGAGATATGATATTTTGGGATGGTCCGTTATCCTGTTTTGCGCTGCCTCTTAGGTAGTAGGGGGAGAGGTGTTAGGGGGTGGTTGTGGTGTTGGCGGCGCTGGGTGTTGTGATAATATATTTGTCTTTAGATGTGGGTGTGAGTTGAGTGTAATTCAGGCAGTAGATAGTGAACCTCCTCATACCAGTTAAATATTGATATTCATTTGTTACTGGTAAGTGGGGCTATCGCCTGTTTTTAAGTAGCATTGCAGATTTGGCTGGTTGTTGAAAATATGGGGAAGTGGTCTTTTCGTGTTTTTTTTCAATGGGAACGCATAGTTTGTACATCATTAGCGTTAGTTGTGGTTCTAGTTTGTGGCGATTTTGTTGGCGGAAGGAATTAATGGAAGAGTGTTGATATTTGCAGTTTTTATTAGGTTGAGATTGGGATGATAATTAAAAAAGACAGAATGAAACAGATATGCTTAATGAACATTATCATTAGAAATTAGCATTTAAAATACCTTTGAAATTCACTGAAAAAACCATAGGTTACATATATGTTATAGTTAGGAATTAGCATTTAAAAAACCTTAGAAATTCACAGAAAAAAACATAGGTTTCAGGGATGTTATAGTTAGCAGGATATTTCACTTGTACAAAACCATTGAAATTCCTCTGTTATAGTTAGTTGTACTAACTGTAATTCGGGCGCTTGCAATCCACTGCTGATGATGTCACATATTACATCATTGATGACATGGTCAGTGACATCACTGGTGACATCACTGATGACATCTCATATGGCCTTCTGGTTCGTGTAGTTGCACCAAACATCTTCCTCTAGGGATTTACGCCTTGTAATTGCTTCACATTTAATTACACCACAGTGGGCGAACAGCAGACAGTTCAAAGAGTATGCCCTGCGTTCTCCGCATTCTAAACTGCTCCACCTCCCGTCTAATGATGACTTTGTTGAAATCATCGCGGGCCCGCTTTTGCAGTGTTTCCCTTCCACGGCCGGACATAGCCGCTAACATAAATTCAGAAGAGTTGCCCCAATGGAAGAGAAACCGAGGTGGGATCCATGCTGCACTTATTTATTTAGAATGCTGCAAAGTCATATTCAAAGATACCGGCTCTTCTCCATACATTGTCCCCGCGCTAGACGCGTTTCAAGTTTCCTTTTCTTCAGTAGCGTTGGGAAAGCAAGTATTCAAGGCATTTTATGGACATTATGGGAACAAGACAACAGCACCCACTTGGATTATTATTTTAGCACCACAATCACCAGAATGCTTTGGGCCTGATGCAGTTGACACGCCCACTGGGGCGGGACTGTGAATAAAAATACCATGTGGTGCAATGAGCAGCTGTGGCAGTGTTTTTCATTTTGACTCCTGATGAAGAACGTCAATTTGAAACACGTAGAGCCGTGTGAGGTGAGAGAACATTTGAATGCACTCATGCTGTTTCCTTCAGTGTAGAGGGATACCTTCACAGTGGTCATTCTCACTGGGGCAACCTTGTGTGTTTGAATTTTAGCTGCCGGCCCGGTCGCGAGAATTTATTTATTTTTATTTATTTATTTATTTAATGCCATTTATAGAGCGCGTGCAACTACCCTTAGGCGTCTCGGCGCTGAAATTGCATTGAAGTCTCACCCTAGACAGAAAAAAGCGGAAAAGTGGATTACTGATTAAAAAGCCATGTCTTCAGTTTTTTCTAAACTGAAGAAGAGTAGAACTAGTTCTTATGTGGATGGGTAGGGTGTTCCAAAGTCTAGGGGCCGCGATTGAAAAGCAGCGATCACCCCAGGAAACTGTACGGCTACGTTGAACCACTAGATGGTTAAAAGATGTGGATCTGAGCATTCTCGAAGGATTGTAAGGAATCAGTTGTTTTTTAAGGAATCGAGGTCCTAAATCCTGAAGTGATTTAAAAACAGTGCACAGAGATTTAAATTTGACCCTATTGTGAATGGACAGCCAGTGGTATTTTTTAAGCGTGTCCGAGATGGGTGCAAATCTGGGTTTTTTTGAAAGTACGCGGGCAGCGGCATTCTGAACGGTCTGTAATTTTTTGATGACTCTGTTCTGGGCATTAAGCAACAGACCGTTACAGTAGTCTAATGAAGACAACACTAGCGAAGAGACTAGTGTTTTTGCTGCTGATTCAGGTAGGTAAGGTATGATTTTCCTTACAATACGTAACTTAAAGTGAGCATTAGCAGCCACTTTATTCGCATGGGCCATGAAGTTGAGCTGGTTGTCAAAGGTGACACCTAAGTTTCTAACTTTGACCGTGGGGCAAGGAGGTGTGCCCATGGCCGCTGGCCACCAGGTTGCCGACCAGGCTGGGGAGAGAATGACCTGTCGCTGAAGCGGATCTGTGGTGTCCGGATCGCCGGATGCTGGTTCAGAAGTGTAAGGCTCTGGCTGTCGGATTGCAAATAACAGTGCCAGTGACATTCTGTGTGTCGTCAGCGCCCACTGGGGCATTTAATTGACATTATGGGAACAAGACAACAGCACCCCCTTGGATTATTATTTTAGCACCACAATCACCAGAATACTTTGGGTCTGATGCAGTTGACACGCCCACTGGGGCGGGACTGTGAATAAAAATACCATGTGGTGCGATGAGCAGCTGTGGCAGTGTTCTTCTTTTTTGCTTGTGATCAAGAACGTCAGTTCGAGACGCGTAGAGCAGCGTGAGGTGACGAACATTTGAAAGCGCTCATGCTGTTTCCTTCAGTGCAGAGGGATACCTTCACAGTGGTCATTCTCCCTGGGGCAACCTTGTGTGTTTGAATATATATATAAATATATATATATATATATCAGGAAAAACTGCTTTCGCAGCTTCTTAGATCTCCTTATCAGCAAGCAGACACGGACCCAGACTTAGTAGTTGTTTAATGTCTGCCATTACCCGTTTCGGTCCTCCAAGGACCTTGATTACATGACAACCTCAACAGAGTACAACACTCCCTAGCACACATATGGTTATAATACAGTTCATATATGTCAGTGTTTCCGCCGGTTCTTGCAGGAAAAGTAGAGAAGAATTCTTGTTCTTGTAAATCAATTCCAAGTTTTATTCTTGTTAACTGGAAACGTTCACACAGCCAACACGTGTTTCGTCGTATTTGGGAATGTAACCCACGACTTTTTCAAGCCTATTTCGGTTGTGTATCCGGTAGGGGATTCAAAATATCATTCGAAGCGTGTCTGCTTCGAATGAACGGGGGACCGATAGGAACCGTACCAAGCGCTGATCACAGGCCAAAGCCACCGCAGCACATTTGGAGACAGAAAAGATATTTTTAATCCCCTACCGGATACACAACCGAAGTCCCCCATAAAACCCATATGCGGGTTGGAATTATCACCGCATTACACTAAATAAAATACAGACCTGGAAATAGCCTTGAAAAAGTCGTGGGTTACATTCCCAAATACGATGAAACATGTGTTGGCTGTGTGAACGTTTCCAGTTAACAAAAATAAAACTTGGAATTGATTCACAAGAATAAGAATTCTTCTCTACTTTTCCTGGAAGAACTGGTGGAAACACTGACATATATGAACTGTATTATAACCATACGTGTGCTAGGGAGTGTTGTAACTTTGATGCAGTAGCCAAGTTTGAAAGGAATAGTGGTTCATTTTACCCTATAGCACCGTCTAAAATAATTAGCATTAATCATATTGTGTTACCCTTTAGGAGGCGCCATTTAACCTATAACAAACCCTGCCAAGTTCAGTTAACACCAACAGAGTAGGTAGACCAATGAAATTACTACACATATGCACATGTTTGATGACGTAAAGTGAAAATGGAAAAACATTTTACATATGTCTTGGGTAGAAGAAACATTCCTTCATTCTCATCAAGCCACTTTCTTTTAAAGTGCCAGTTGCCAACACAAAATATAAATATCTTGTTTTTTAAGTCAAAATAAGAAATAATCACTATGAATTAAAGTAATAAATATAGATTGACATTATATAATTAAAACAATTAATTACAGTAACTAACAAGTCTTTTTAAAACCTCTAAAAACGTTTTTAAATGTTGTAAAAACATTAATAAATATTCAGATCTAAAAGTATTGGCTTGTTCTTCGATGGCAATGTCTAAAATGGCATACATACAATGTAAACAATGTAGGGATAAATCCTGGATTGTAAACAGAATCATACTGGCGAATGCCAAGCTTCAAAATCAACCTTAAAAAAGTATTAATTCTTCCATTGCTAAGACATTGAAAGTGCTATGTGCTACCTTAATGCATTTCAATTCACCCTCATTAAATTCATAAAAAAGGAATCAATAAACCTATAACTGGGCGAAAACACAAAGTGCATATATATGTGTGTTAGTAAAAAAACAATATATTAATTGGTTAAAGTGATTGGGCAGCCTCATTATACGTCATGATAGTAAGTCCCATAAATTAACTAAAACTAGTTTTACAGATGGAAACACAGATACTTTTGTTATGGGAGGACGTGAATACTGAAAATAAGTAGAAATAGATTTGATATGAAAGCTGGGTCTTTAAAAGACCAACAGAAAAGGATGCACGGAGTCTAAGGGCAAGTTTACAGAATCATAGACATGTATATAAGTCCTCCGTATTGTTAATCCCTCCTGGGGCCTTACTATCCATGTTTGGAATGTATCTTGTTTCAAGTTTGCGCAGCTGATATTCTCTGTCCCCACGCCTTTTTGGTTTTGGGTATGACATCTATTACATAGTAAGAAAAGTCCTTTAGATTGTTATTGTGGACTTCTCGAAAGTGCCCGGCGACTGGGTAAGTGGGGTTGCTGTTGTTGATGGCCCTGATGTGTTGTAAGATTCTTTTGCTCACGGGTTGCTGGCTATGTATTTGAAAGGACATGAACATTCCAATACATATATTGCAAATTCTGTCTTACAATGAAGAGGTTTGTTGATTTTAACAGCTTGTTCACTGAAGGCAGTGCAATAACTTTTGTTGTTGGCACCATATTGGCACGCCTTGCATGATGTACACTTGGTAAATCCATTAGGGACCGTTAACCAGTTGGTGGAAGTAGATGATTCGGGACAGCTGGAAACCAGACTACTGTGCATGGAGAAAGCCCTTTTGTAGGTAATACTAGGTTTGGCAGGTAGCTTGTGACATATGATTGGATCACTTTTAACCAATGCCCAGTTTCTATATACGATTTTTCTGATCTGATAGATCTTTCTTTGGAACTGTAGGTGGTGTCTAAGGTCATCAGAGTTTAATTTATTCATCTAAGTCTCCATTCTGGATTTTTTGGGAATGAAGAGCTCACTTTTAATTAAATCACGAGTTTTGGTATTGGCATCATCAATGGTTTTGTCTGGATATACTCTGGCTAAAAATCTCATTCTGCTCTGCTGTTGGGCTTGGACCAAATCATCTTGGTTACTACAAATTCTCTTTAGGCGTAGCATCTCGCCATAGGGAATACTATGCACAAGATGTCATGGATGGCAACTAGAAAATTGTAATACTGAATTGTCTGCTGTCTCTTTTCTATATAACCTGGTCTCCAGTTTGTCTTTGTTAACATAGACCTCCACATCAAGAACATTAATCTTACAATTGCTTATGGTGGAAGTTGTTAGGGATTAGTCAGTTCTTTCCCTTTCTCCTCGGCTATCTTTTCTCTCCTTTCCAGTTTCACCTGGTGTCCTTTCTCTGTTTCCTTGTTTTCGGTAACCCCCGTCCCTTTTCCCTCATTTGGATTTAGGACGCCAGCACTTGGGCTCTGTGCTTGGTTTCTTACCTTGTTGGCGTTTTTCATGCGTCTGGAGTGTGATTTGGGATTTATGACTTATCGTATGAACGTTTGGCAAAGCGTTTCTTCACTACGCGACCTGGCTGGAGGCGGCGTTTCGCTGAACGAGGCTTCGTGTCAGCGTCCCGGATGGGTTCTGCATCGGTCGTCTTCCCGCTCGAGAAAGATTCTTCGGAAGCGTAAGAGGAGCGTTCGAGCTGTGGAGCTCGAGTACGAACTGTTGTCATAATTTGAAGAGTCGAGTTTGGGCTCAAGGGTTTGCCTCGCTGCCGAGGGAACCACGGTAAAGCCGATTTCCGGGTTTTGAGTACCCGAAGTACGGTGTAGCTTTTAGCGCTTTACTTAGTATGCGCTCCTAGTCTGTGGCCACAGTTATATTATATTTTTGTAGAAAACAGTGTAGTGGTCTGCACTTCTAGTTTTTAGGGTTTTTTTGTCAGAAGTATGACTTTTTCCCCTTTTCGAAAATAAAGAGTAACTCGTGGATTCGGTCATTTTTTAAACTATTGGATTCTCGCTCTCCTTGGGACAATCCTGCTATGTTACGCAAGTAAGGAGGGGATTGGGGTTGTGTTGGGCATATATATGGTGTGAGAACAAGGATTCAGGTGAAAGAACACTGGGCATTGTGTTAATGTGCTGTTCCTCTTCTGTGTTTCTTTTCTCTTATGGCTGCAGGTTAGAAGACCATTCCCTACGAAACAGAAGAGGGTCTGCATTGCTGTAACATAGAGAGAGCATTGGCTTTACTCTTTCTTTGTTTTACTCTTTCCTACCTTCTCCCTTTGCCCGGTTCGCGGTCACGCTGTACATATGTGCGTGTGGCGTTCCGAGCGAGGGCAGAGGAGTGGGGCCATCCTCGCTTCCGTGGTTGTGGTTTGAGTCGGAGAAAGATCCAACAGAAAACCAAGCCCACGAATTTAACACCACCCGAGCGAGAATGGATGAGGATGGGAATGTGTTGGAAGAAAGGGTCCCTACAGTGCAGGAACTGATGGGGGCTGTTAATGCCCTTCAGATTAAGGTGCAAGAATTACAACAAGAGAACCAAGGGTTACGTCAGGAGATGAGTGCAGGGAAGGTTAAGGATCCAGTTTGGGGAATGGGTAAACCCTCTTTATTACAGCCTGCCACTTTTCATTTCGATAGAGGTGCGAGCGCCAGTAATCCCCCTTTGACTGTTAATGTTACTACTCCCACCCCTGTCCCATTGGCGGTCCCAGAAAGGTTTACTGGAGATTCCAGTAAGTACAGTGTATTTATGAACCAATGTCATTTGCACTTTATGTGTCGCCCTGCTTCGTTCCCTAATGACTCTTCCAAAGTAGCTTTTGTCATATCTTATTTAGCGGGAACTGCGGCTTCTTGGGCAGTGCCACTGGTGGACAATGATGACCCTGTATTGTATAATTATGTGGCTTTCAAGGAGCAGATGCGTTGTCTTTTTTCAAAACATGCTTTTATGCAAGCTAGCGACGCCGAATTGTTGAAATTGAGACAGGGAAAGCAGGATCTACTGACCTATGTATCCACGTTCAATCGGTTAGTGTCCGAAACCCATTGGCCCGTGGATAAAAGAACCTCATTGTTTTACCAAGGGTTGTCAGAAGACCTGAAAGATATCGTTTCACAGGTGGTGAACCCTCCTGAAGATTGTGTGGAATTCATTGATCTTGTGGTGAAGTTGAACCATAGGTTACTAGAAAGGAGAGGAGAGAAAAACCGCTTTCAGGTTTCCCGTGTGGGTCCCTCGAGAGGCGAGGTAAAGAGCCCAGGTGAGAGTAGGACAACACCGGAACCAATGGAAATTGGTGGAGTACGAGGCCCCCTCACTGCCGAATAGAAGAGTAGAAGACGAACACAAAATTTATGTTTGTATTGTGGGCAAGGAGGTCATTATGCCAGGGACTGCTCAGTTAAACCTTCTTCCTTGTCATCGAAGAAAGTGGTAGCTTGTGTGCAGCCTTCTGCAGAGTTGGTGATGAGAGATAGACTTAATCCTTCCTACCAGATTTCTGGCATAGTCAAACGAGTCCCCAAACATTTTATGATCACCGTCTGTTTAGTGATTTCCAACAGCCATAGGACTCCTGTTTCGGCGTTATTGGATTCTGGGGCCACGGGCAATTTCATGGATATCAAGCTAGCAGAACAATTGAAAGTGCCCTGGATTATGAAAGATCAACCCGAGCCTGTGAGGGCCATAGATGGAACAGAGCTGTCCTCAGGTACTATCACTAGACAGACTGAACCCTTGTGTATGATATGTGATAACGGACATTCGGAGTACCTTGGGTTTGATTTAATTGATGCCCCTTCGTTTGGTGTTGTGTTGGGGGTTCCTTGGTTGCAATCCCACAATCCCCGGATCGATTGGTTTCGAAGGACTGTGACACTTGATTCGGTCTATTGTTTGCAGAGTTGTTATAAAGTTGCCACTGATTGGGTTACTCCACTATCTTGTGCAGTAGGAGATGGGTTGAGGTGTGACGTGCAGAAGATACCGGAGGCTTATGTAGAGTTTGCCGAGGTGTTTGACAAAGGGCGAGCGAGGGACTTGCCTCCCCATCGTTCTTTTGATTGTCGAATTGATCTGATTCCTGGGGCCACTCTACCTTGTTGTCATATCTATGCCTTATCTGGTCCGGAAGAACAGCATTTAAAGGAGTACTTAGACGAGATGTTGGCTAAGGAGTTTATTCGTCCTTCCTCCTCTTCCGCTTCCTCGGCTATCTTTTTTATTCCCAAACGGGAAGGTGGTCTCCGCGCCTGTGTTGACTATAGGGCGCTCAATAAGGGTACCATTAAGAACAAGTATCCCCTTCCCTTGATTCCCGTATTGCTCGATCAGCTGAGGCATGCGACGGTGTTTACAAAACTGGACCTCCGAGGGGCATATCATCTCATACGTGTCCGTGAAGGCGATGAGTGGAAAACTGCCTTCCGGACTAAGTTTGGTCTGTATGAGTATTGTGTTATGCCCTTCGGGTTATGTAATGCCCCGGCTGCCTTTCAGTTTTTTATCAACGAGGTACTGAGGGAGTTTCTGGATGTGAGCGTGATAGTTTACATAGATGACATTTTGATATTTTCAAACACGGATGCGGAACATGTAACACACGTTCGTCAGGTCCTGCAGACCTTGAGAGAACATCAGTTGTTTGTGAGACCTGAGAAATGTACCTTCCATACCGACAGAGTAGAGTTTCTGGGGTTTATTGTATCGGTTGAGGGCATTCGAATGGATCCACGAAAGATCGAGGCTATTACCTCGTGGCCATCGCCAAAAAATGTGAAAGAAGTACAGGTGTTGCTAGGATTCGCAAACTTTTATCGAAGGTTTATCTCCCATTTTTCGGAGATAGTGGCCCCCATGACTGTTTAGTTGCGAAAGGGTGTTCCTTTTGTGTGGTCCTATGTGGCTCAAATGTCTTTAGATCAGTTGATTGAAAGGTTTACTTCAGCCCCTGTTCTGGTTCATCCCGACCCAGCGTTACCCTTTTTTGTGGAAGCAGATGCTTCCTTGGGTGCTGTGGGGGGGGTTTTGTCGCAGCGTAATGCTGAAACAGGATTTATGCACCCCATAGCTTTCTTTTCAAAAACCCTGTTGCCTGCAGAAAGAAATTACACGGTTGCTGAACGCGAATTGCTGGCCATCAAGCTGTCTTTCGAAGAGTGGAGACATCACTTGTGGGGGGCCCGCCACTCCATTACCATTTTCACAGACCACAAGAATCTTGAGTTCATTCGGTCTGCTCGTGCCCTTACTCCCAGGCAGATGAGGTGGGTTTTATTCTTCAATGAATACGATTTTATTATCACCTACAGGCCTGCCGCTCAGCAATTGAAGTCGGATGCTCTATCCCGCATCCATGTGAAACAGAATGAGTGGGGGACAGACAAGGACTCGGGGTTATTTATTCCATCTGAGAAGATAGTGGGGAGTATTTCATTGGATGATTTTGTAGCCACTGTGAAAGACAAGTTGAGGGAACTAGATTTAACTCCTTGGTCTTCCCAGCCCTCCTTTGCAATGAGAGATGGGTTGTTGTATCATGACTCACAACTGTTCATACCTCCCTCTTTAAGGGACTCAGTGTTGGAATGGTGTCATTCTTCTGCTTTGGTTGGGCATCCCGGAATCAATAAAACCAGGGAATTCTGTTTACGTTGGTTTTGGTGGGAGTCCTTGACACATGACGTTCAGCAGTTTGTAGCTTCTTGTCCAGTATGCGCTGTGAGTAAACCATCTCATTCCAGTCCAGCTGGTCTGTTACTGCCTTTACCTGTACCCCCTGCACCCTGGCATACGATTAGTATGGACTTTGTTACAGACTTGCCGTTGAAATCAGGTTGCACGGTGATTCTTGTTGTGGTTGATTCCTTTACAAAGATGGGCCATTTCATCCCCTTACCTAAATTGCCCACGGCCAAGGAAATGGCTTTCGTATTTGTCTCATCCATTGTGCGATTGCATGGGTTACCCTCAGCCATTGTGTCTGATAGGGGTTCGCAGTTTGTGTCCCGGTTCTGGACTGAGTTAGGTGAGGCTCTCCATATGAAACTCTGCCTTTCATCAGCTTATCATCCCCAGTCCGATGGCCAGACGGAGAGGGTCAATCAAACCATGGAACAGTACTTGAGGTGTTTGTTGACTTCTTTGACTTGTGATTGGGTAGTAGCCCTCCCTCTTGCGGAATTCGCGTATAATAACAGCTTTCATTCCGCAGTGGGAATGTCTCCCTTTTACTGTTCTATGGGGTTTCATCCCAGGGCAATCCCTATTCAACCTTCTGGTCATGTGCCTGCTGTTGATTCTTTAGGAATGGCATTGAGCAAGATATGGGGTTTGGCCAAGGAACATCTGGTAAAGGCCAAAGACGACATGAAGCGACAGGCAGATAAACATAGGGTTCCTTCTCCATCCTATTCAGTAGGGGAGCGGGTATGGTTGTCAACAAAGAATCTGAGACTGGATGGCCCTAGGAAACTGCAGCCTAGGTTTGTGGGTCCTTTTCCCATAGCTCAGGTGATCAATCCTGTTGCGATGAAGCTGGAGTTACCAGATGAATATCGCATTCATCCGGTGTTTCATACTTCATTGTTGAAACCATTTACAGACACCGATCAGTCTTTGCCTCCTCCCCCTCCTGTGATGGTTGAGGGTGAGGTGGAGTTTGAGGTCAATGCTATCCTTGATGCCCGGAGGAGACGAGGGAGGTTGATGTACTTGATTGATTGGAAGGGGTATCCTCCGGAAGAACGCTCTTGGGAACCTGCTACCGGGGTGCATGCTCCTAGATTGGTTAGACTATTCCATCTCCGTCACCCGACTAAACCTCGCCCGGTTGGGAGGCCTTTGAGGGGAGGTACTGTTAGGGATTAGTCAGTTCTTTCCCTTTCTCCTCGGCTATCTTTTCTCTCCTTTCCAGTTTCACCTGGTGTCCTTTCTCTGTTTCCTTGTTTTCGGTAACCCCCGCCCCTTTTCCCTCATTTGGATTTAGGACGCCAGCACTTGGGCTCTGTGCTTGGTTTCTTACCTTGGCGTTTTTCATGCGTCTGGAGTGTGATTTGGGATTTATGACTTATCGTATGAACGTTTGGCAAAGCGTTTCTTCACTACGCGACCTGGCTGGAGGCGGCGTTTCGCTGAACGAGGCTTCGTGTCAGCGGCCCGGATGTGTTCTGCATCGGTCGTCTTCCCGCTCGAGAAAGATTCTTCGGAAGCGTAAGAGGAGCGTTCGAGCTGTGGAGCTCGAGTACGAACTGTTGTCATAATTTGAAGAGTCGAGTTTGGGCTCAAGGGTTTGCCTCGCTGCCGAGGGAACCGCGGTAAAGCCGATTTCCGGGTTTTGAGTACCCGAAGTACGGTGTAGCTTTTAGCGCTTTACTTAGTATGCGCTCCTAGTCTGTGGCCACAGTTATATTATTTTTTGTAGAAAACAGTGTAGTGGTCTGCACTTCTAGTTTTTAGGGTTTTTTTGTCAGAAGTATGACTTTTTCCCCTTTTCGGAAATAAAGAGTAACTCGTGGATTCGGTCATTTTTGAAACTATTGGATTCTCGCTCTCCTTGGGACAATCCTGCTATGTTACGCAAGTAAGGAGGGGATTGGGGTTGTGTTGGGCATATATATGGTGTGAGAACAAGGATTCAGGTGAAAGAACACTGGGCATTGTGTTAATGTGCTGTTCCTCTTCTGTGTTTCTTTTCTCTTATGGCTGCAGGTTAGAAGACCATTCCCTACGAAACAGAAGAGGGTCTCCATTGCTGTAACATAGAGAGAGCATTGGCTTTACTCTTTCTTTGTTTTACTTTTTCCTACCTTCTCCCTTTGCCCGGTTCGCTGTCACGCTGTACATACGTGCGTGTGGCGTTCCGAGTGAGGGCAGAGGAGTGGGGCCATCCTCGCTTCCGTGGTTGTGGTTTTAGTCGGAGAAAGATCCAACAGAAGTAAAATTTAAGTTGACATCATTCTTGTTGATATGTGTAACAAAATTCATGGCTTGCTCCCATGATCCATCCCACAATATAAACAGATCATCAATGTATCTAAAGTACAACTTAACATGGTCATCAAAGTGCTTTTTGCGAGTAACCAGGAGAACCAGCTCCTCCCACCAGCCCATAAATAGACAGGCATAGCTGGGGGAGAAGCTGGATCCCATTGCAACGCCCACATTTGCTGATAAAACACTTGATCAAACAGGAAAATATTGTTGTTCAAGCAAAAGCTGATTATGTTTAGCAGCATGGCATCATGTTAGGGGCAAGTAGTCCTATTCTTTTTAAAATAGAATTCCAGGGTAGGAGAGAGGGCTTCCACTTCCACGTATGCATTTTCATGATGTAGTTCAGTTAAGACTTGCAGTAGAGAATGCTCTGATGGTAATGTAGCCTGCAACTGCTCCTCTGTAGTTTGTGAACTTAGATTAGTGGTACTAGTTTCCGTTTTTGTTTGTTTCATGGCATGGAATTTTTGAATTTTCAACTTCCTTAGAAATTTGTAAATATCCATGCGAGTGTTGGGGTAATCAAAGTTGGATTCCTTGCAGAAAGACAGGCCAAGAGCTAAAATTTGTATCTCTGCTTGGTTGAGCAGAGATTAATTACCGTTCTTTTGCTTTCCTCTGTTGTAGTTATTCCACCAACCCCTCTCGCGCTTTTTGTTGTTGCCGCGCATGGTTGGCTCGCTTTCCGGCCTTGCGTCCCTGCCTCAGCCTATAGTTTCTCCTCTGCCTGCCGTTTTATTCTGCAGCCTCGGGCGGAGAGTAGCTCTCCGTTCTTCAGCTAAAAAATTCGGCTCCTCTGCAGGCGAGGGTGTCACACTGACTTTGCTGAGTCGAGGTCTGCTGGTGTCGCCCTCGGTTTCGCTTTCGGTTGCCGAGCAGAGGTCTGAATAGGAAGAATCCGCCATGGGCTGTCTGTGCACAGAGGCTCCCATTGTCTGAACGCTTGATGCAGCGTATTTGGAGGACTTCATGGCTTCATATTTACGTGAAAAGGTAAAGATGCTGCCATTTGCATAGTCCACTCGATCCCGGTGGAACTTAAAAGCTTTTCGTTCTTTTATTTTATCTTCCTCCTTTCGCAACTGAACAGTCATTTCTTGTTTGAGTTTGGCGAATTCATCTGCTGGACCCATGTTGATAATCTCAGCAGTTAATGTTTCTACACTGCGTTGTAGCTCAATCCTGTCTATTTTGGCATATTTGACTAGTATTTCGACTAGTCTTCTAGATGAGTCCAAATTGCACTGAGCCCACTCCTTAATCATTTCAGGATTTGGTTGCTCGTAACTGGCCGCCATTAATTTGTGAAAACCCCTAGGAATTCTTCCCACGTCTCGGTAACGTTGCAGTGACTTGTGTTCCCACCACTTTCCTTGTTTACCGCGCATCAACTTTTCAAGCGCTTTCATTTTGCTTTTCAAATCTTCATTGCTTTTGATGACATTCATCCCTGATTGTTAAACACATTGCTTGCAGGGGGTTCATTGTCAAATAGTTCTGAGGCTGCTGCCTCACGGTCTTTCAGCGTTTCAGCGGACATAGTAGTTAATGATACAATAATTCAGTTGAACGTTTCCCGGGCTCTGAAAATATATGTATCCAAAAGAGTTACCCCCAGATGAAATGCACTCTCAACAGATGAAATTTATAGGCAGCAAACATCTTTGGTAAGCAACATTCAAATGCAGTAATTGCCGACACGTTTCAGACTTTACGTCCTTCATCAAAAGGCAGCACCTGTGAGAATGGTAAACTTAACCTCCAATTACTCCCCCAAATATATCCTCATGTGACCTTCAAGTGACAAAGTGCATTTTGGTATTGGAAGTTCATGTATTTCCCAAGTGGGTTGTCAACATCACATATGCTCAGTTTTTATCTTACTGCCAATGTTATCTGCACCAAAAGTCATATGCAAATAATGCCATGTACTGCTGCCCAAACATGAACGCCACCAGTTCACTTACAATCGCGGTGGGTCACCTCATGGCTTGGCTGGCATATTAATGAATCAAAAAGAGTTGCCCCCTGATGAAGTGCACTCACAACAGATGAAATGTATTAGCAGCAAACAGCTCCAGTAAGTAACATTCAAATGCAGTACAGTGCCGATGCATTTCAGAGTGTCCATCCTTCTTCAATGGCAGCACCTGTAAGAATGGGAAACATAACCTCCTATATATTATGTAGCAGAATAAAAATATTTTTTTTACATTATATTATGTATTAATCCATATATATATATATATAAATATATATTACCTACTGGCGGTCGCCAGTAGGTAGTTATAGTTAGGATTTTTTTCAATGCAAAATCTAAAAATTCTATTGTGAATAACTTTGGCGTCGGTTGACGAATCTGCGTGAAAATTTCCCCAAATTTGCCTCGCTGAGCTCCGGTCCTTCCCTGAAAGTTTGGGGGGGATTCCTGAAGCGGGGGCCGAGATAAAAGGGGGTCCATAAACATGTTTTCCCCATGTTAATTTCCATAGGGCGGTCAAACTCACTTTTAGCCCGAACGGCTGAATGGATTTACACCAAACTTGGCAAAATTGTAGGGACTGGTAGCCAGATGTGCCTTTGCTATGTCTCAAGATATGTGCTCCAGTGGATTTTGAGTAATTTAGGTTCAAAAAAATATATATATCTATGGCCGCGCCCCGGTACGCGCACCGGGAGCGCACCGGGCGCGCTACGTGACTTGCGCGCGGAAATCTGATTGGCTCTCGGGTGTCTGTAAACATTCTAAACAGTCCGGAGCGGCCGCCATCTTGTGTCTCAGTAGGATCGAGACCCCCTCCCCTGACCCCCTAGGTTTGATGTGGGGGCTATAAAAGGGACCCGCGGGGCAAAAAAAAAAAAAAAAAATTCGATTTGCACGGGGGGAGCGCCCGGTACGCGCACCGGGGAGTGCACCAGGGAGCGTACCATGGGGAAAAAAGAATGACAGACTTTTCAAAAATTGTATGTTTATTAATTGCTCTTTTTGTTGTTTTTTTTTAATTTAAGTACCAACATGTAGGTACCAATGCAGAGTCTAAAATTTAATATACACCGTCTCCTTTGTAGATAACTTGCATGTTGTTACAGAAGTTATTGTGGTATATGGAATTCATACCATAGTCTTTCAGGAAAGCAGAAACAACATGGAGGCAGGAGATGATAAAGAGATGTTAAATACACATTGGAGATAATATAGTGGGAGAAAGGAAGTAACTATGAGCAAAATTACTATGTAACATAAAAAAGTTGCACAGTATATTTTAAGTCTCACTTTATATTATATCTATTTTGGTACTATTTCATAATTTACATATGAAAAAGAATAATGTCTCAAATTTTTTTAATTTTTAAATAACATTTATTGCTGTGATTTTTCAAAATCTAAAAGAATTTCCAACATTATTTCATCAGGTATGTCCTCATTTGGATTCCATGATTCAATTTTTTCTACACATTTACTTTTCTGTAAGCATGGTGATCTACTACTAAGTGTACAGACGCTATTACAATCAGCTTATTTTAAAAATTGTTAATATTTTAATCGGAGCACTTTTACTGAAAAACAGACCTCTCTGCCGGTCCGGACGAGATTTCTTCGTCCCAGGGGCCTGACCTTGCTCTCTGTCCCCCGGCGCAGCTGAGCACAGCGCTTTCGCGGGCCGGGAGAACGCGGAACCGCCATCTTGGGGGGAGGCAGGGTAGCGCTCCAGCTCCTGGACGCCTCCCGCCCTCCCTCACTACTTAAGACCCTCCGACCCTCTCTATTACAGATTACTTGTTTATCCCCTGAGGCGGAAGCCGGGGGCATCTCTCTTTGCACTTTGTGAAATTGGAAATCTTTGAGTGTGTGCGTGTGTTGTGACATTTACTTTTCTGTACGCCTGGTGATCTACTACTAAGTGTACAGACGCTATTACGATCAGCTTATTTTAAAAATTGTTAATATTTTAATCGGAGCACTTTTACTGAAAAACAGACCTCTCTGCCGGTCCGGACGAGATTTCTTCGTCCCATGGGCCCGACCTTGCTCTCTCTCCCCCGGCGCAGCTGAGCACAGCACTCTCGCCGGCCGGGAGAACGCGGGACCGCCATCTTGGGGGGAGGCAGGGTAGCGCTCCAGCTCCTGGACGCCTCCCACCCTCCTCCCACCGCTAGATGGATTTGGATAAAAAGAAGGGCTCTTCCCGTCCGCGCAGCGGGCGGGCGCAGCGGGCGCGCCGATGGCGCGCTGAAGTCGCGCCTAAAGCAAGCCCGTCTGCGCCCGTCCGCGCCGTGCCCGCGTCCAGCGCCAGAACCCCTGCATCTCGCTCCCCAAAAATCGCCTGGATCTTGGACCAACTGCTTCAACTTCGTCACAATACATGCAACCCCATAACGTGCTGTAAACCCTATAGCCTGGAATCAACGGCTTATTCCTGCTCACAATGCAAGTTTACTATCCCTGCTGTTCTTAAAGCATCTCAACTGCCCCCGGTCATTTTAAAAGCAGCTTTAATTAATTGCAGATCTCTCCCGGCTCACGCCACCGACATCTGGCTATCGCTTGACACTCACAAATGGGACATATTGTTTCTCACAGAAACTTGGATTAAAGATTCGTCCAAACCGGATATTAACCTGGCCATTCCCCCTGGTTACTGTTTCGCTGGCATTAACCGAGAAAACTCCAAGCCCGGGGGGGGGGTCTCGCGGTAATTGCGAAATCCCACCTTAAACTGAACCTTACAAAAATTCCCAATCCCGGCCTTATCGAAGCCGCTTACTTTACGGTCACGGACTCGGCAAGTACCATTTGTGCCGGTATCCTGGTCTATAATCCCCCTGCAGCCACCATCTCCTCTCTCAATGGCCTGACGCATTCTATTGCTGATTTCTCACTCAAACACCCCCACTTTACTGTGCTGGGAGACTTTAATCTCCATATTGATAATCCATCTTGTACACAAGCCTCTTCTCTACTGGAAACTTTACAAGGACTTACCTTGCCCCAATTAGTCATAGGCCCGACTCACATAGCAGGCCACACATTAGAGCTCATCTTTTCTAATCATCCTGGTATCTCTGCTCTTTCCCCTTCTCCCCTGACCTGGACAGATCACTTCCTTCTTTCCTTCACTATCACTTCTCCTTCCCCTCCTCCCCCCTCCTCCCTTAACAGAGACAGGGGTCGTAAATGGACCAAAGTCACCTGTGAGTCCTTAGAAGCCCATCTTCAATTTCAATTTAATCAGCTGGAAGACCTTGACAATGAAACTGTAAGATTCAATTCGACCCTTTCCTCGGCTCTTGACTCGGTTGCCCCTCTTGTCCCGCTGTCTTCCTCCAGATCACGCCCCTCAGCCCCTTGGTTTTCCCCCCTGCTTCGTGAGGAAAAGAGCAAGTGTAAACAGTTGGAACGCAAATGGAGACAAGATTTTGACCCTCTAGCCAAACTGGCCTATAAATCTGCCCGGGACAAATTCCATAAACTGAAACGTTCTGCGATGAGAGCTTATTTTTCCAATCTTATTCAACAGGCGCAGAACTCTTCCAAAACTCTTTTTACCATCGTGAAAGACTTTGTAAATCCACCTGCCACTAAAACCCAATGTACCCCTACTCAAGATCTGTGCAACGGACTCTCGGACTTTTTTCAGAACAAAATAATCAAACTCTCTTCCTCCTTTGATATTGCCCCACCTAATCACCTTTCCGATATACCATGTCCCATCCACTGCTCATTTAACTCCTTTAGTGAGCTTACCCCTGACCTAGCGTTGTCCCTGCTACATAAAGTCAAGTCTTGCTCCCCTTTGGACCAAGTCCCTGCTAAAATCATGGGCAATCTTGCCCCTGTCTTAGTAAATCCTTTTCTCTCCATCTGGAACTCCTCCTTGTCCCGCGGTCAATTTCCTGCAGTCTGGAAACAAGCCAGGCTAATTCCCATTCTGAAAAAACCTGGCGCAGACCCTTCGCAATTTAGCAACTATCGGCCCATATCACTCCTGCCTAAACCTGCCAAGGTACTGGAGAAAGTGGTACAGAAACAGTTGGCTCAATATCTTGAATCAAATCAGCTGCTACATGATTCCCAATCCGGCTTTAGAACCGGATACAGCACCGAGACGGCGCTGCTAGAAGTCTCGGAAATCATCAGGGAATCAGTGGATAGGGGCGAGGAGGCAATGTTGGTCCTCCTCGACCTATCCGCTGCATTTGATACTGTATCCCATGACATTCTTGCAACCCGTTTACAACAGCTTGGGGTCGGTGGTACTGTGCTGGCTTGGACCAAATCTTTCCTGTCCAGTCGGTCTCAGAGGGTTACGATGCACCCATTTGAATCTGAGGACAAACCCCTCCTGTGCGGCGTGCCCCAGGGTTCCGCCTTAAGCCCTTTATTGTTTAACGCCTATGTGGCCCCTCTTGCCAAGGTATTAGAATCTTGGGGTGTCAGGGTGGTCTCTTATGCTGATGACACTCAGCTTGTTTTTTCATTTAGAGACCACTCTGATTTCCTTTTTTCCAACTTCAGAAACTGCCTTTACAATATCTGCACATGGATGTCAGCAAATCACCTTGCCCTTAACACCGACAAAACCGAGGTTCTTTTCTTCAGCCAAAAATCACCCCCCCCCCCCTGCAATTCTATGGTGGCCCACCGTCTTGAATCCCCCACCAACGCCAGTACAGGCGGCCCGCAACTTAGGCTTCACATTTGACAACACCTTGTCTGGTAGCTCCCAAGCTAACAAAGTTGCAGGGGCTTGTTTTACCAAATTGCGCATGATCAGGAAGATTTTTCCCTACCTCCCTCAATCATCCCGCAAAACGGTTGTCCAGGCACTTATCACGACACATCTAGACTATGCCAATAGTCTTTATGCAGGTGCCCCCCAATATCTGATTGACCGTCTGCAAATTGTTCAGAACGCGCAGCTCGGCTCATTGGTAATATTCCTGCCCGTACCTCGGTCAGAGCATACCGGGATGAGCTTCATTGGCTCCCCATAGCCCGGCGCATCGACTTTAAAATCCTGATTCTGGCATCCCGTGCAATTCATGGAACTGGCCCGTCCTATCTGAGCAAACGCCTTAAGATTTCATCTTCAGTAAGACATCTGAGATCCAACAGCCTTCGTCTACTGATCGTCCCAAGATTCAGGCTCTCCCGAAGTGGCGGCAGAACTTTCACCGTCACAGCTGCCAAGCTCTGGAACAGCCTTCCTCTTGACCTCAGGTTCATTGAATCTGAGTCAGTCTTTCGACGTAAACTTAAAACCTGGTTGTTTACTAAACGATCATAATGTTCTTCAGCTTCTCTTATTCCTCTCAGTTGAACTTAAACCTGGTTTCTCCCTCGGGCGACATTCAGGTAATCTTAGCGCCGGGACACCTCCGTCGGAGGTAGCCGCGCGCTTTACAAGCTTCTAAAATAAATAAATAAATAAATACACAATTAACTAAGTCTTGGTCCAGAGACTGATCCAAAAAGTCTAATTCATCAATGTCTTCCTTAGGATTGTTCTTCATATCAATTTCAAATGAAATAATAATTTTATTTTGTTCTCCTTCCATTTTCTTGCTGTAAATTGCATAAAAAATAAATATATCAGTAGAGATAGGGCACTGTTGGGTTTAAGTTCAGACAGGTACTTGTGAGTTTTTAACAGTGAAGTTATCTTTGGGCAGTGTATGGTATGAGGTAGGAAGTAGAAATATAAAAAAGTGTATGTGAAGAAGCCTAATATAATTCATAATTATACCAGAGAAGCCTAATTCAATCTATAACTATAACAGAGAAGCCTATCTCAATCTGTAATTATAACCGAGGGACAGTAAATAACTGTCAGAAAACGTTTTTACAAATGAACTTAAAGTGCCCCTTCACAAATTTATAACTTACCTTATAGAAAGGTGATGAAGATAAATGAGTAAATCTTTTAAAGATGTATCTCAGGTAGTTGTAGTCAAAATGGCCGTGTTTCCCTCTCATTTTTCATTTATATTCATGTACATAACCGATCAAATGTCAGGAAAAAAAGTAGGAAATGAAAGTAACATTTTAATTGGTTGTAAATTCCAACACTTTCATATGTGTTTTTGTCATGTAATTTACCTCAGGATATTTAGACAAGGCTACAGCCCAAATGGCTGAATGGAATACTATCAAATGTGGGATAATGGTAGGAAGTGGTATATAGTAGGGTCTATGCTATATTTGGTGAAAGTCTGTCCAGTAGTTTTTATGTAAATTCGTTTCCCACATTTTTTCGGGGAGCGCTCACCGGTGCGCTCCCCAGTACGCGTACCGGGAGCGCTACGGGAGTCCGCCATTTTGTGTTTTGGTTGAATTGAGACACAAGATGGAGGACAAACAACATTGGGAATGGGTAAAAAGGAGCACAGTAGACACTCCTTGACCCTCTAGGTTTGCTGAGGGGATGTGCCACAAAAAAAAAAAAAGAATCGCGGGGGGAGCGCCTGGTACGCGCACCGGGGAGCGTACCGGGGAGCGTACTCTGGTGAAAAATAGTGAAAAAAGTCAGATAAAGATAATCATTTTGAGTGATCAGAGGTAGGGTAGCTCTGAAAAGAGCTTTTAGGTTCTGTGGCTGATTTAGGTACCTACAAGTAGGTTCCAATGCACAGTTTTAAATTCAAGAGGAATATTCTATTCCCCTCATCTGAGAAGTGCACACCATCTCCTCTGAAGATGTCTTGCATGTTGTAACGCAAGTTATTGTTGTATATTGAACCCATTCCATAGTCTCTCATGTAAGCAGAAACAGATTCATTCACATGTTTCCGTGCTTACTCAAATTGTGGACAAAATTGTTTGGACCAGTTCCATTTCTGTCTTTGGCATATATTGGAATATACCAAGGCAGTTTGTTGAAAAAGTGTCATCAATTGATCAAAGGTGTCCTTTAACCTCTTAGGTGCTGCGCCTCATCCAACGGCCGACGGCACCACTACCTCAGGAGTGCTGCCGTCGGCCGTTGGACGTTCGAACCTCACCTGCGCAATGGAACGTTCAGCACTGGAGCTGGACGTTCCATAGCTGCTAAGAGGTTAAAAGCATTTCCAGACCAACCCCAGTCAAAGTGCCCAAGTCATTTCCACCACAGTGCACTTAAGAGGTCAGGGTGTGGCAGATGCAAAAAGGTTTTCACCAATGGTATCAATTGGTGACATCTCAATCCTCTCTGGCCAATCCACTTGATTTCCACATTTGATAAATCAAGGTTGTGAAAATTTCTGCTAGCTGCATACCTTTGAGCCCAGTGGATGTAGCTATGTCCAATAATCCACACACAATACATGATGAGAGAAGGTTCTGGTGCAGTCAGATGAAGTGTGGGAATGAAATGGCAGTTGGAACAGTAGGAGTTTACAAAAAAATAATTGTGGAGTTTCCCTGCTGTTGAATCACAAGCAATGATTGGTGGATTCAGTTGGTTGAAAACAGAAAGTTAGAGTGCATGGTTGTGTTGTGTGTAAGAAGCAATTTGAATGGTTAAGAAAAAGTCACTAAAAGCAATATTGCCCTGGATAAGCTGGTGTATTGAGAGGTCAAACATCCTTGCTGACTTAATTTGCAACATTGTAGAATAAACTTTTGAACCTGAGAGTTCAGTTAGGAGGAAGTTGCTATGGTAACAGATAGAAAGGTCTGAGAGGGGGAAGGGTGTTGGTTTGAAAATCGTGAGGGTAGACTTTTGATTGGTTGAAATAAGGCATATGTGTGTAAAGTTAGAGATTTTCTATGCCAGTCTTGGTTTCAGTGTATTGAGTGCACACCTTTTGCTCTGCTAAAGAAAAATTGGTGTGTGTGTCTGACACTGTTTTCAATCTCCCAAAGCATTTGTAAAGGTAAGTAATGATTTATTTAATTTAGATAGAGACTTGTTTACTCTATGGAGAATATTTGGAAGCAGATAGTTAAGTTTCAGTAGTGTAATTGAATGCTTGTACATAGGTCCTGTGTTGTGTTTCTAAAATATTATTCAAAAAACGATTTTAGGTGCAAATGAATGGTATTTTATTTGGCCCTTATTTATGATTGCCTTGTGGAGCTGGTGCATCACTTTAAACATGGGAAATAAGTGACGCTCTTGTGGCGCAAGGCCTTCATAAATAAGGCCCTGAGTTTGTTGGCTGTTGATTTGTTTTTTGCTTTTTGATAATACTTATTATGAACATTTGCAAGATAGTGGATTTGTATTTTGGGAAACAGTGAGGTTTCAAAAGTGATATTGAGTGGTTGTACATAGGTTCTGCGCAGTGTTTCTTAAATGTTATTCAAAAAACGATTTTGGGTGCAAATCAATGGTATTTTCATTTGGCCCTTATTTATGATTGCCTTGTGCAGCCGGTGCATCACTTTAAACATGGGAAATAAGTGACACTCTTGTGGCGCAAGGCCTTCATAAATAAGGCCCTAAGTTTGTTTGCTGTTGGTTTGTTTTTTGCTTTTTGATAATGCTTAATATCAACATTTGCAAGATAGAGGATTTGTATTTTGGGAAACAGTGAGGTATCAAAAGTGATATTGAGTGGTTGTACATAGGTTCTGCGCAGTGTTTCTAAAATGTTATTCAAAAAACAATTTTGGGTGCAAATCAATGGTATTTTCATTTGGCCCTTATTTATGATTGCCTTGTGCAGCTGGTGCATCACTTTAAACATGGGAAATAAGTGACGCTCTGGTGGCACAAGGCCTTCATAAATAAGGCCCTGATTTTTTTTGTTGTTGGTTTGTGTCTTGCTTTTTGATAATACTTGCTATGAACATTTGCAAAATAGAGGATTTGTATTTTGGGAAACAGTGAGGTTTCAAAAGTGATATTGAGTGGTTGTACATAGGTTCTGCGCAGTGTTTCTAAAATGTTATTCAAAAAACGATTTTGGGTGCAAATGAATGGTATTTTCATTTGGCCCTTATTTATGATTGCCTTGTGCAGCCGGTGCATCACTTTAAACATGGGAAATAAGTGACGCTCTTGTGGCGCAAGGCCTTCATAAATAAGGCCCTGAGTTTGTTGCCTGTTGATATGTTTTTTGCTTTTTGATAATACTTATTATGAACATTTGCAAGATAGAGGATTTGTATTTTGGGAAACAGTGAGGTTTCAAAAGTGATATTGAGTGGTTGTACATAGGTTCTGCCCAGTGTTTCTTAAATGTTATTCAAAAAACGATTTTGGGGGAAAATCAATGGTATTTATATTTAGCCTATATTTATGATTGCCTTGTGGCACCAGTGTGTCTCTTTTAACATTTGACGCACTCGTGGCGCAAGGCCTTCATAAATAAGGTCCTGAGTTTTTTTTGTTGTTGGTTTGTGTCTTGCTTTTTGATAATGCTTGATATCAACATTTGCAAGATAGAGGATTTGTATTTTGTGAAATAGGGAGGGTTCAGTAGTGAAATTGAGTGCTTGTACATAGGATCTTTGCTGTGTATCTAAAATGTTATTCCAAAAACGATTTTGGGTGCAAATCAATGGTATTTTCATTTGGCCTTTATTTATGATTGCCTTGTACAGCCGGTGCATCACTTTAAACATGGGAAATAAGTGACGCTCTTGTGGCGCAAGGTCTTCATAAATAAGGCCCTGAGTTTGTTGACTGTTGATTTGTTTTTTGCTTTTTGATAATACTCATTATGAACATTTGCTAGATAGAGGATTTGTATTTTGAGAAACAGTGAGGTTTCAAAAGTGATATTGAGTGGTTGTACATAGGTTCTGCGCAGTGTTTCTAAAATGTTATTCAAAAAACGATTTTGGGTGCAAATCAATGCTATTTTCATTTGGCCCTTATTTATGATTGCCTTGTGCAGCTGGTACATCACTTTAAACATGGGAAAAAAGTGACTCTCTGGTGGTACAAGGCCTTCATAAATAAGGCCCTGATTTTTTTTGTTGTTGGTTTGTGTCTTGCTTTTCGATAATACTTATTATGAACATTTGCAAGATAGAGGATTTGTATTTTGGGAAACAGTGAGGTTTCAAAAGTGATATTGAGTGGTTGTACATAGGTTTTGCGCAGTGTTTTTTAAATGTTATTCAAAAAACGATTTTGGGGGAAAATCAATGGTATTTACATTTAGACCATATTTATTATTGCCTTGTGGCACCAGTGCGTCTCTTTTAACATTGGACGCACTCGTGGCGCAAGACCTTCATAAATAAGGCCCTGAGTTTGTTTGCTGTTGGTTTGTTTTTTGCTTTTTTATAATACTTGCTATCAACATTTGCAAGATAGAGGATTTGTATTTTGGGAAACAGTGAGGTTCCAAAAGTGATATTGAGTGGTTGTACATAGGTTCTGCGCAGTGTTTATTAAATGTTATTCAAAAAACGATTTGGGGGGAAAATCAATGGTATTTACATTTGGTCCTTTTTAGGTCTCGCCTGTCGATGCGCATGCGCATCGAGCAAGGCGAGAGTATTGCGACTTATCCACTCTTTATCCACACTGCAAGGAATCGTGGCGATTCCTTGCAGTGCCCGTGACTTTTAAGGTCAATGCGCATGCGCATTGAGCTTATGCGCATGCGCATTGACCTTAAAAGCGCGTGCACGTCCGTCTTTGTTTACCCGCTCCGCCCCCTCCCCTTCCCGCCGTGTCGCATTTCTCCTCCCCCCTCCCCTCTCTTCCCTCCAGCTTGTTTTTTGTTCATTTGACCCGCTCCGCCCCCCTCCCCTTCCCGCCGTGTCGCATTTCTCCTCCCCCCTCCCCTCTCTTCCCTCCAGCTTCTTTTTTCTTAACCTCCGAGTAGCGACTTTTTTACCTCATTACTTAGAATGGATTAGTCAAATTATTACTTAAAAGCACTCTCGCTAATCCAAACAGCTTCTGCTTCCATTTTTAAGGTTCACATTCCCCTTGTGTACCAGCATTGCCTGAATTATGGCCACTTCTGTTCAGTAATTCTTTAGACGCCACTTGTGACGAAGTACTTCTTGGAAACATTCTGCTTTGGTCTATACCTGGTGTCTCCAGAGCGACTCGTGAGCTAGTGGTGGTAGCTCTCCAGCTGCCTGCGCGTGTCTCCGATCCTTTCGCTCTCCTCCCCCCTCCCCTAAAAACAAGAGATCTCTGAAGGTCCACCCACAAAATCAGTGCCCCTAGTTTAACCTCACATACATTCTCTCTCATTCGCCCCCTCCCTCCTCTTGCACGCGGGGTCTCTACTTCTGCTCGGCTTGATTGTAAATCTTTTTCTGTGGACTGCGCGCCGCCCGCAGGTACTCAATGATGTCTCGCTTCACCACGGACACGTTGGTTCGGGGGTGCCAGCGTCTGACGGGCTTCCCATCCGGGTCAACCAGAAACTTCTCGAAGTTCCACTTGATGTCATTCACCTTGAGGTTATCCCAGAAGAGACGATTGGTGGGATTCCCGAAGCTGTAGCCAACAGGCGGGCAGGCGTTCTGCAAGGAAGACAACGTAGGAATGTTTATGAATATATTCATTGTGGGCCGACCAGAAATAGTGTTTCCTTCTGGTTAAACCATTACAGTGTTGCATTTACTGATGGCTTTGCTGGGTCAAAGTGTGACCAGGAACGCTGCTGCTCCATGTTGTACACTGCATATTTTAGTAAGTACAACCTTGTTTTTAAACCTAGCAAAAGGAAGCAGTGTTTTGTGAGGAGATTCTTGTATTTGTGGGCATGGATGCTAGCTTCCTTTCAATGCCTTTCTGCGCCTCCTTGGAGGAAAAGATTCAGCTACCTGCATATTACATTCGTTCTGCTGCTGAGGCTAATTGCTGTCTCATAATCTCTCTGCATTGATGTGTTTTAGCAGGAAATGTATATATGCCGGACCAAAATGTACATTATGTAAGCATGCTGCTCCACCTGGCCATTTTCTAGCATCAGCCGGGGTTCATTTAAATGACAATAGACTTTTGATAGTTTTGCTTGGCTACCTGCTATTTTGTATTACACGCTCGTTGGGCTTGGACCTCCTTATGTGTTGTGTTCGATTTTTAACATCATTATTCTCCTTTTAAAATACACCTTTCCTTGCATTGGTTCTGTTTTAAACCTAATGGCTGTTAATTTTATATTTTTTTCTACTTATTTGATTTTAAAATTAAATCGCACTTTCCTTTGGCTTTGACGTTTTTAAACATGAGCATTTGCACTATTTTTATGATAGAACACGTAGCCATGAACCGGCCCACTATGGCATTGTTGAACACCCGATTGCGCTTGTACAAGAGAACATGGCATGCCGGTATCTCACTCACGTTTTCACAGGTCACACGTAATTTTAATATGAGACATCCCATACCATAGCCACCCTCACTCACCCTCACCCTCACTCACCCTCAACCCCTCACCCTCAACCCCTCACCCTCAACCCCTCACTCTCACTCATCCTCACTCACCCTCAACCCCTCACCCTCACTCACCCTCAACCCCTCACCCCCTCACCCTCACCCCCTCACCCTCCACCCTCACTCACCCTCAACCCCTCACCCACCCTCAACCTCAACCTCAACCCCTCACCCTCACCCTCACTCACCCTCACCCTCACTCACCCTCACCCTCACTCACCCTCACCGTCACTCACTCTCACTCACCCTCACCATCACTCACCCTCACTCATCCTCACCCTCACTCACCCTCACCCTCACTCACCCTCACCCTCACTCACCCTCACCCTCACTCACCCTCACCCTCACTCACCCTCAACCCCTCACCCTCAACCCCTCACCCTCAACCCCTCACCCTCAACCCCTCACTCTCACTCATCCTCACTCACCCTCACTCACCCTCAACCCCTCACCCCCTCACCCTCACCCCCTCACCCTCCACCCTCACTCACCCTCAACCCCTCACCCACCCTCAACCTCAACCTCAACCCCTCACCCTCACTCACCCTCACCCTCACTCACCCTCACCCTCACTCACCCTCACCGTCACTCACCCTCACTCACCCTCACCATCACTCACCCTCACTCATCCTCACCCTCACTCACCCTCACTCATCCTCACCCTCACTCACCCTCACCCTCACTCACCCTCACCCTCACTCACCCTCACCCTCACTCACCCTCACTCACCCTCACCCTCAACCCCTCACCCTCACTCACCCTCACTCACCCTCACTCACCCTCACCATCACTCACCCTCACTCATCCTCACCCTCACTCACCCTCACCCTCACTCACCCTCACCCTCACTCACCCTCACCCTCACTCACCCTCAACCCCTCACCCTCACTCACTCACCCTCACTCACCCTCACTCACTCACCCTCAACCCCTCACCCTCACTCACCCTCACTCACCCTCAACCCCTCACCCTCACTCACCCTCACTCACTCACCCTCAACCCCTCACCCTCACTCACCCTCACTCACCCTCAACCCCTCACCCTCACTCACCCTCACTCACCCTCACTCACCCTCACTCACTCACTCACCCTCAACCCCTCACCCTCACTCACCCTCAACCCCTCACCCTCACTCACCCTCAACCCCTCACCCTCACTCACCCTCAATCCCTCACCCTCACTCACCCTCAACCCCTCACCCTCACTCACCCTCAACCCCTCAGCATCACCCTCACTCACCCTCACTCACCCTCAACCCCTCACCTACCCTCACCCTCAACCCCTCACCCTCACCCTCACTCACCCTCAACACCTCACTCGCCCTCACCCTCACTCACCCTCAACCCCTCACCCTCACTCACCCTCACTCACCCTCACCCACCCTCACTCACCCTCACTCTCACTCACCGTCAACCCCTCACCCTCACTCACCCTCACTCACCCTCAACCCCTCACCCTCACCCACCCTCAACCCCTCACCCTAACTCACACTCACCCTCACTCACCCTCACCCTCACTCACCCTCACTCACCCTCACTCTCACTCACCCTCACTCTCACTCACCCTCACTCACCCTCACTCTCCCTCAACCCCTCACTCACCCTCACTCACTCACCCTCACTCACCCTTTACCCACCTTCACCCTCACTCACCCTCACTCTCACTCACCCTCACCCTCACTCACCCTCAACCCCTCACCCTCACACAGTGCAATAGGTCTCGGAGCATTTGAGTTAGAGCTTTTAGATTTGTTTATGGCTTTTTTATTTGTAATTCTTTAGCATTGGCTACAGGAAACAAAAATGCTAAAGATTTACAAAAAAAACCCATAAACAATTCTAAAAGCACTAACTCTAATGACTGCCTTGTGGCACCGGTGCATCTCTTTTAACATGGGATGCACTGGTGGCGCAAGGCCTTCATAAATAAGGCCCTGAGTTGCTGTGGTATAAACTTTAATATGTTGCAAATTAGTGTTTATATTGTTTTCTTTTTGTCATTACTTTGTTGTTTGCTAATAGTGGTCTTTAATGTGTTATTTTTTTCAGAACCACAGATTGAAATCAACATTTTAAAAGCAAGCAAAAATGCCATCAAGGCAAAGGAATGGAAAAAATACCATACGTAAAAAAACAAAATCATCAAAGGAAATAAAAGAATCCTCTACAACAAGTACTTCAAAAAACACCAGAAAAGCTCCTGGTAAGACAATTAAGTGTTTTCTTCACAATTTATGTAGATCAAAAAGTAATGTTAATGGTCATAAGAAGATCCAGAAGCAGAGAACAAATTTAAAAAGGAAGGAGAGGCCCTCAAAAAATGTCTCTATTGGAGCAGGAGATAAGACTATGGATAGCAATAGAAGGTTAAATCAATTTAGGGACATTCGTAGACGAATGTTTCGCAATAGGGTAGTTTTAAATTTGCTAAAAAATGAAAAGAAAGGTAAACAGAGAGCTGATTTTTACAAGAAAAAGAAAAGTGTAGAGAAGATTGTTGATCAGGCTTTTGAAGTTAAGAAAAAATTATTTATTTTAGTAATCAATAGAATTAGAATACTTAATAAGGCAATTGATGTTTTCAAATCGAACAGTAGATGGAAAAGAATTATTAATCGGACTAATTTTTGTGAAGTATTTTCTGGAGAATGGATGCATAGTTCAAGTTCTGAGCCATTTTTTAATGAGGAGAGTTACTTTCAGGAAAATGAATTGGTGCATGCAGTTGACACCAGTGGTCGAGCACATGAGGTGAAAGATGGTTGTGTGATGGAAAAAGAGAAACTTGTGTCTAAAGATGCAGAAGAGGTGTTAAGTGATGAAGTTTTAGGGAGATGTACTAAGGGTCCAGTGTACACATGGAAGTGCAGTAGTATTTGTAGTGTGCGACAGGATTCTATCGATTTGCTTCGAAATTTCTTACGTACATATAGTTAGAAAAGTCTAAAACAAAAAATGAAGATCTTGCAAGAGTTAGATCCTTGCAGAGTGAGAGAAAGCACAGGTTTGCATGGGCATTCACTGGCTTGTCTTTCTAGAAAAGTATGTCAGAGTATTTTTCATCATTTTAGGATGTTAGCAGTGCATCATAATAAGGTGAGGAAATTAATGAGAAGGTTGTATTATGCAAAAAGTCCAGCACTTAAGCTTAAACAGTTAAACAGTGCTCTTTTGCATGGATCTGAAGTGGATGTAAAGACTATTTGTGAAGAAATTGAGTTTTGTTATTTTGGGAACAAAGAGGACAGTGTAGAAATGGATATAGTAATGGATGGTAATGTGGAAGACAATGTACAGATTTCAAGTACAGAAAATTTTGACGAGGAAATTACCAGGTTTAAGGTGAAATCAAGTGAAAGGCCTAATTTAACTTGTGTGTGTTGTCGACGGACTCATTATAAGATTCAGACTAGGTTAGTTGATTTATATGCAAAATGTGAATTGGAAAATAATAGTGAATGGCAGGATTTTGTAAGTTATTTGTTGGTGGAGAATTCTTTTGATTTGAGTTTTGATCAGTGCATTTGTAATTATTGTTTGAAAAAATTAAATGAAAATAGAATGCCTGCTAGAGCTGCTCATAATATTCTTCAGTTGATAGATATTCCTTCTGAGTTGATGGATTTAAATACTTATGAATTAATTTTGATTCAATGCGTCCATCCTTTTCAAGCTATTGTTCGCATGGAGCCTAAAATAGGGAAATTACCTCCTACAGATTTACAAAGAGGATTAAAGGGAAGAGTTGTTTATTTGCCTCTAGATATCAAGAAAAATATTGATACAATTGGTGTAGAAAGAGTAGAAGAGGATCCTCGGGTTATTCTAGTTAATGGGGTTCCGACAAAGAGTAAGAAAATCTGGCAAGATTTAGTGGATGTTAGGAAAGTCAAAAAGGCAACGTTGTATTTGGTCAAAAACAATGAGTACTATAAAGATGTAAGTGTTGGAGCAGAGGAAACAGCTACAGAAGAAGACAGTGATTGTTCAGTTGGCCAAATTGAAAAAGTTGATGTGTCTAGAAGTGAAGAAATATATAAACATTATACTGTTCATCCTTTGCATTCCAAAGAAGTAATGGGGAATGCAATTGACTTTTTTCAAATGAAAGCAGCAAAAGGAAGTCCCATTAGTGTATGGGAAGAAAGTTTGGAAGCTCGTTGTTTTCCACAGTTATTTCCAACAGGTCGTGGTGGATGATATGACGATCGACCAGTTCAAATTCCTGCAGCTGAATACCGGACTTTAAGATTATATGCTGAAGATCCAAGGTTTCGGCAATGCATTCCGTATTTGTTTCATCTACTGTATGAAAGTGATTTGTCTGGGCTTTCTTATGCAGTTAATCATATATTGAAAAGTGGAGCTCATCTGCAAAATGTTTCAGCAAGGGACTTTATGGAGAAAGTCAATCTGCAAGACAGTATTTTGGAATCTCAGCTAATCAATCTCATGGCATGTCAGCGTAGAACAAATGAGTATTGGTTCCGTTGTCATGGGGAATTGAAATGTATGCTAAGAAACTTAGGAACTCCTACATGGTTCCTCACTCTTAGCTGTGCTGAGTATGCATGGGACGACTTACTTCAATTTCTACGAGAGGCAAATGGAAACATACAAAATATAGAATTGAAAACACCTGGAGAACTGTGTTCTTTGGATCCAGTGAATGTTTGCAGATATTTTAATCATAGATTTGAAGCTATGATGTCTTTTATTACCAACAAAAAAATCCTCCCCTTGGAGAGGTTTTGGATTTCTTTTGGATGAAGGAATATCAAGCGAGACGTGCTCCTCATATACATATGCTGTAATGGATTAAAGATGCACCCAAATTTGGATTAGATTCGGATGAAACAGTGATGAGTTTCATTGAACAGTATTCAACATGTGCTGTTCCAAAAACTACTGAAGAAAACAGTTTAAGGCAACACGTTTTACGTTTTCAATCTCATCGTTGTGGAAAGTACTGTCGTCGAAAATTTAAAAACAAGGAAAAGTACTACACAAAATGTCGTTTTGCGTTTCCACGACCAGTGATTTCTAAGGGAAGAGTAAATAATTTGATGTCATCTCTACGACATACTGTGACGAGGAAATCTCCCAAAAATACATATAATTTAAAAAGAAACGAAGAGTCCAAGTACATCAACGACTACAACCCAGTGATTTTGTCCATGTGGAATGCTAACATGGATATTCAGTTCGTTGCTGACAACTCTATTTCTGTGGCTCGATATGTGACATCTTACATCACAAAAAAAGAAAAGACAGAACTGAAGGAAATGTGGGAGGACATTTCACATGAAAAGAGTCTAGGCAAGAAATTATACAGTTTCAGTCTGAAGATGTTGTTGCATCGAGAAATTGGAGCATATGAATGTTCTGATCGGTTATCATCAGCAGGTCTCAATGCCAAATCAAGAACAATCATTTGGGTGAGTCTAGGTCTTGCTGTAACACGAAACCGAGTTTTGAAATCTGTACAAGAAATTGAATATTTGGCGGAGAAAGAACCAAACAGTACAGATATTTTGAAGACAAATATGTTGGACACATACTATCCAAATAGAAGTACTCACCTTGAGAACACTTGTTTGTATGAAGTTCTGCAAAACTACAGTTATAAGAGGAACATCACAGAAGATATCAATAATGGAAAATATGCTGTCATTGGGTATGTAGGATGTCTAGTGAAGCAGAGAAAAGGCCATAAAATTAATCATCGAAAATTGAGTTGCGAAGCTCCAGACAAAAGAGAATTTTACTATTTAGCTCTTTTGCAACTATTTAAGCCATGGCGTACAGAAGAGGAACTACTTGAAGATTTTCTGTGTTATGAAGACTCTTTTAATGCAACTAAGGATACCATAGAATGTCCTGTTTTCCCAAATTGTCTGCAAATGTTGAACGAAGAAATAGAACAAGAAACCACAATTGCTGAAGAGATTGCTAGAGACAGTTCTCAAGACAGTCAGAGTTCTACTTCATTGAGCCAGGATCCACTAGGAGGACCAATTATCCAAAATGAAGCTGCAACTGCCATGGATGAGGTGGAAAGAGCTATGGAACAAGCTCAAGAGGATGGAGTTAGCTTAGAAGATTTGATAAAGCAACTAAACGTTGCAGAAAAAGATATATGACAAAGTCACAGAACAGATTGAACATGGATTCAGACATGAGAAAAAAGAGTGCTCATGTATATCATTTGAGCCTGTCCGACTGTACATAAGTGGAGAAGCGGGAACAGGAAAAAGTTTTTTGATTAAAGCCATTTCAACTTATCTGCCGAAAAGGACTGATTCACCGCTGTCTTGTGTTGTAACTGCTCCAACTGGTCTGGCAGCACATAACATTAAAGGGATTACTCTACATCGTTTACTGATGCTGCCAGTTGAGCATGATAATAAATTGCATTACAACAAGTTATCTGGAGATGCGTGTTCTGAAGTTTCAAGAGTCTTGAAGAAAATGAAACTTCTTATCATTGATGAAGTAAGCATGGTCTCAAATCTAATGCTTGCTTTTGTGCATTTGAGAATGCAAGAAATTCTTAGAACAGAGTATGATGTGTTATTTGGAGGAAAACACATTATTGTTTTTGGAGATCTATTGCAGTTGACTCCAGTAAAAGGACAACGAGTGTTTAAAATGCTCACGCATGAAGATACCCACTAAGTTCCCCCAATCCAGGCATAGCCATTCTCACAAATGGTTCACGCCCCACTTAAAAGCTCTCCATTTAGAACTCCGTCAGTATGAACGTAAGTGGAGAAGGGACTACTGCCCTCCTAGCAGAGACGCCTATGTGGCTGCGCGTAACAGGTATAAACTCGCCATCTTGGCTGCCAAAAAAACCTACGCCTCTGGCAAAATTCTATCCGCCCCCTGTCACTCTAAGGAAATCTTTAAGGTGCTTAATGAATTCACTTCTGACCCCAGGACGCTCCCTACTCAGGCCCCCACACAGGAAGCATGTAATATTCTTAGCTCCTTTTTCATTGACAAAATTGTATTAATTAAGGACACCATCCCCGTTACACCTCCTGGCGCTGGATCTGTTTCCCCTCCTCACAATTCTTCCTCCTTCTCACAATTTCCTCTTCTAGACTCTTCATCTCTGGCCATTCTTGCGACCCGTATTAAATCGGGATCCCCAGATGACTGTTGCCCCCCCTCCATACTTCGGGACATCTGCCACTCTCTACCCAACTGCATCCTCCCCTTGCTAAACTCTTCTCTTTCCTCTGGTATCGTGCCGGGTCCCTTCAAGGAGGCCGTGCTGGTACCCCTCCTGAAGAAGCCGGGGGCCGACCCCGCTGTCCCGGCAAACTACCGCCCTATCTCCCTCTTACCTTTCTTCTCTAAGATCCTGGAAGCCCACGTCACCACCTGTCTCTCACAATTCATCGAGAGTTCCAACTTTCTCGAGGCCAACCAGGCAGGCTTCAGACCCGGCCACTCTACGGAGACAGTGATCTTGGCCGTGCTGGACGCCCTGAGAGACGGTGTTGACAAGGCTGTTCCCCAGGCCCTGGTATTATTAGACCTGTCAGCCGCCTTCGACACGGTGGACCACAACATCCTTCTCCACCGTGTCGAACAGGCTGGCGTCCAGGGCCTGGCGTTGGCCTGGGTCAGATCTTTCCTGACCGGTAGGTCTCAGACCCTCAGCCTGGGCGTCTTTAGGGCTCCCAGAGAGCATTCGCTCTGTGGGGTCCCCCAGGGTTCCTCTCTGTCCCCCCTTCTTTTTAATCTCTATCTTCGCCCCCTTCTTTTTTCTCTGAGGCAGTGGGACGTCACTGTGTTTAATTACGCAGACGACCTGCAACTCATCTTTTCTCTTAATTCCCCCTCTGCTATCCCCAACTTTCAGGCAGTCATGTCCCACATCCTCCAGTGGATGGGCCAAAATCAGTTAAAGCTGAACCCCGGAAAGACGGAGCTCCTCCTTCCCGGCAGGAGCGCTACCTTCTGGGGGCCCCAATTCTGGCCGGCGGACCTGGGCCCCTCCCCCACCCCTGTAGCCTCGGTGAAGAGCCTGGGGGTCACCATCGATTCCACCTTATCCCTAGGGCCGCAGATAGGGACCGTGGTTTCCTCCTGTATCTACCAACTGCGCAGGATCAGGAAAGTGGCATACCTCTTTACACCCGATGCCCTCCTGCAGGTTATCATGGCCCTCGTCCTCTCCCGCCTAGATTTTTCTAACTCGATCTACCACGGTCTGCCCAAAACATCGATGGCGAGACTGCAAGTGGTTCAGAATCAGGCGGCGAGGTTGGCCTTAGGGATTCCAAAGTGGCAATCCGCCAGGCCCCTTCTTGTCAAACTCCACTGGCTCCCAGTCATCTCCAGGGCAGCCTTTAAGATCGGATGCCTTATCTTTAAGTCGCTAGCTGGCACCTGCCCTGCCTTCATTAAATCCCTAATCAGACCCTACTGCTCATCCCGCAATCTAAGATCCTCCCACCTCCATCTCTTGACTGTTCCACCTTACAAGCTTTGTAGATCTGGTGGCCGGAGATTTGCTTACCTGGCCCCCAAGCTTTGGAACTCTTTCCCCCTCTCTCTAAAAACTTCTAACTCTTTAACTCTTTTTCGTAAATCTTTAAAAACTTGGCTCTTCCCCCAATCTGGCTAGTCTTTCTGTCCCCTCTACTTCCAACCAGCGCCAGGAAACCCATGGTGTCAGTGCGCTCTATAAGCACCCCTAAATACAAATACAGGAAGTCCCTTGGAAGCATTGGAAACGTTAATATATAGTTAAATTTTAAATATGCCGAACTGCTTCAAAATATGCGACAGGCAAAGGATGAAGATTATAAAAATATTCTACAAGATGTAAGAATTGGAAAAGTAAGTGAGCTTGGGAAAGAAGCTCTACATGCTCGATTAATTTCAAATTTGTATCCAAATGAAAACATTCTGCCAGAGAATATTTTTTAAAAAATGACTGAGAAGAAATCTGGGATATGTTTGATGCCAACTCTGCAAGAATGTTCCATCTTCAACAACAAAATGTTAAAGTTAGAAAATGAAGAGATTGTGAAACTGGAAACAATAGATAAAATCGAGCATATGGGTGCAACAATTGTTTTGTCAGAAAATTTGAAAACAAGATTGGATTCATTAGAGAAAAGTATTTCTAAAACAGCTGGTTTTGAAAAGACTCTGAATGTGTGTTTAAATTGTCGTATCATTTTGAGAAGGAATTTAAATGTTGAAAGAGGTCTGGTAAATGGAGCAATGGGTTATGTTGTTGATTTTGTGAATTATAGAAATAGAGATGGAATTGAATTTTTAAAAATAAAATTTGATGGTATTGAGCAAGTACAACAAATCAGTTGTTGTTCTGCTAGATTTTTACTTGTAAAAGACTTATATGTTCGCCGAAAACAGTTTCCTGTTTGTTTGGCATATGCAGTATCAATTCATAAATCTCAAGGTTTAAGTGTAGATAGTGCTTTGGTGAACATTGGAAGATCTGTGTTTAAAGAGGGTATGGCATATGTGGCATTATCCCGACTCAGAACTTTATCAGGATTGTACTTGATTGAGTGTGATGAGACAAAGATTGTGCAGACAAAAAGTAGATGAAACTGTAATTCAAAACAGAAAGAAAAAGGATTGTGATGAAAATGCTGTTGGATTTCAGTTTGAAAATAGTTCTGGTGTCAACTGCTATGCTAATGTAGTGGTTAATGTTGTTGTTTTTCTTCAAACTTTACAAGATCAGATTGTTGAAAATCGGGATCAAAGATTGTGTGGTTTATTGAATTCTGTGTTTGAGAAATGTAGCAGTGATAGAGCAAAAATAGAAAGCGTAACAGAAATTCGAAATATTTTAGATATGTGTTCAGGTCAAGATAAATTTTCACAGAACATCTAGCAGGATTGTCATGAATTTTTAATGTATATGTTTGGTGTTTTGGAAGATGAAGGCGTAGATGTAGATAATCTTTTCAGCCTTTCTTATCAATGGCAGCATGACTGCCACAATTGTAGTTCATCAAGTAATACTAGAATAGACACTGAAAGATTTATATATTTGACTTTACCAGACTGTAAATCAGTGTGATTTAAAAATCTAGTTAAAGTAGCAGATCATAATATGGTGTGTACCCAATGTAAATGTCCAATGCTATCCACATTATTTATACAAAGTTATGGTCAGTATATCATTTTAGTTTTCCACTGATGTAGACCTGATGAAACTAAATTGACAACCGGTATCAACAATTTTGTCGCTTCTCAGTTATCAATTTCAGGAAGAACCTTTACAACTGAAGCTATTATTTATCATGACGGTCCTTTGACAACATCAGGACATTATACATGCTACTTAAAATGTAAAAAAGGTTGGACTTACTGCAATGATTCTCATTTGACTTATAAACAATGTTTGCCTTATGACTTTAAAAAATCTTACCTAGTGTTTTTAAAAACAAAGTTTTAGTAAAGGGAATTGGCCTTTGAAGATGGGAATAGTTAATAAAAGTTAGTTAGTTAGTTAATCTAATGTTTAAAATTATTTTTCTCATATAGGTACTGTAAGTGGATCTCATAGTAAAAAATACTCATATATCTGACACAATTTGGCCGTAAGGTATGATGTTCTTAGATCTTTTTTCATAGGAAGTCGATGAAATGGAAGTTATAGAGCACAGCAGACTTTTTTTCCACCAAAAGGACCTTCACTATATTCTATTTGGCCTCACGGAAAAGTAAGTGAATCAAAGATTAGTGTACATATATGAGTTGTAAGTTTGTATGCTTTTTTTAAACACAATCTTTTAGATTGTGGTTTTTTTCCCGCTGTTATATGATGAAGAGTTTGAACTCACTAATTTAAGTGAAATTCAATATATTCTCAGAACAGCAAAAATAAACAATGTAACATATTGTAGAAGTTATTCTATAGTTTGCATTGTGTAATTTATATTGTATTCACATTGTCTCACACTCATTTTCCTTTTTCACCCTTATTTAGCTCTCTTTATTCATTTGCACTGCCTTTTTTTAACTTTGTTTCATCGCTGTTCCTTTACTCCACTTCATTCACAACTCCTCAATCCAATTTGAACTGTCTGCATTTCCTCTCTCCCTTCCACCACTTTTTATCTTTCTCACATTCTCTCAGTACCACTGCTTTAGTTTTCTTCCCCTCTCTTTCTTTCTTTTTCTCCTTTACTCTTTTTCCTTTCGCGCTCATTGTACTGCAGTTCACTCAGTCCTTCCCTTTGTTTTTCTGTGTACTTACTCTCTCACTCCTTTTTCATCCATCGTTCTATATTAACCTCATTCCCTTCATCCCTTCACTCTGTGACTCCCCTTCACTCTCTCTCAGTCATCTTCTATTCCTCTTTCCTATTAATAGTTCCTCATTTAGACTCCTCTCCTTTTCACTCATTTTCCTTTTACTTTCTTATCTTTCCTGATTTCGTTTTGGTATCTCACATTCTTTTAGTATCTTACTTACCTTCAGTAATTTGTTCTCTTTCTATTTCTTTTTCCCTCTTTTTTCTCTTTCTACATTACTTTATTTCTGTTTTTGTATCCTTCACTATTGCTTTATTTCTTAGTAAACTTTTTTAGATTTTTTACCTCTTGAACTGTTTCTTCTATTTTTAAATATACATTTTACTAATTATAACTTGTTTTTTCTTTTGTCTTTCACAAATACAAGTAAGTTTTAATTAATTATATGGTAAGTGTGTCTACAAAATGTAGTTTGTCATCACCCTTTGCTTTAACCTCACTACTTTTCTCTCACCCTACCTCACCCCCGTTTCCTTACTCTGCTTCCCTCACTTATTCTTATCCTCCATGTTTACTTCTCTTTTCCTTACTTTCCTACCACATTCAACTTCTTTCAGTGCCCCTGCTCATCCACACTCCTTCACTTACCTTTTTTACTGGTTCACTTAGTCCCTTTCTGACACTCCTTCCTTTACTCTCTTCTTCTTTCTCTCTGTCACTCCCCATGTCTTACCCTTATTCACTTATATCCACCCTCTTTCACTCCTCTTTACTTACACTCACTGCTATTTCTTTCCCTCCGTCACTACTGTTTCTTTTCTCTGGTTCCATCACTACCTGTCATTCCCCATACTTAATTCTCCTTCCTTTTACTTTCATCACCCATTCACATTCTCCCAGAACCTCTGCTTTAGTTTTCTTCCTCTTTCTTCTCTTCTTTTGCTCCCTTATTCATTTTCCTTTTCGCAGTTACTTGCTCTTACACCTTTTCTCTGTTTTACTATCTCTTACACAGTCCCTCTGTGTTTCTCCCTCTAGCTTTCTTTCTCTTTACACCACTCTCTTTGTCCCCATTCCTCATGCTCACTCCTTCATTATTTTTTTTTTTTTTCAAGTGCGTTGACGGAACGCGCTCTGGTACGCGCACCGGGGCGCTCACCGGTACGCGCACCGGGAGCGCTCCAAAGTGAATTTTTTTTAAAAAATGAATATACTTTAAAAAAATATATATTATATTAATATACAATATAGGGTTCATTTTTAGAAAAACATACCTTTCTCAGCTATAGACATTTGCGAAAAAATAACCTTAGAAATTCACTAAAAAGTACATAGGTATGAAGCCCTATAAAAAGTTAAGAATTAGCAGTTAAAAAACCTATGAAATTCACAGAAAAAAACCAAAGGTTTCACACCAGTTATAGTTAGGAATTAGCATTTAAAAATTTACTGAAAAACCCATAGGTTTCCCACCAGTTATAGTTACCTGGAAATTTTACTGACATAAAACCATTGAAATTCCCACGTTATAGTTAGTTGGACTCACTATAACTTGCGCGTGTAATGCACTGCTGATGACATCACATATTACATCACTCATGACATGGTCAGTGACATCACTCATGACATCACTGATCACCATCCTTGGGACAGAAAGACTGACCTCCTTTCACTGTAAAGTAACCCTTGAAACACATATTGAAAAATAAAAACTAACATTTTAAAAAAAGTGGACATACCTATACCAGTTACAACAACCAATTCAGTAATTCCACCATTTATATACACATCCAGTCATTCACCAACACTTCTATATAGTCACTCATACATATACTCACTCATCATATGTAGTGAGACACCTATACATCCGTTAACACACCGACAGTCTTCCAAAAGTTGCTCACACACATACTCACACATGCAAATAAACTATTGAACATCCATTTATTTGCATATACAGCTATACATACACTACCACCTTACTTCTAAAGAACCTTAAACATACTTACTCTCTTAAACAATCACTTATAGAAACACATGCTTATTAAAACAAGAACTCTTTCAATCTCTCACTCTCACATGTACTCACTTATATATACCAATACTCACATATACTAGATTAAAACATATGTAGTTACTGATAAAGACAGTAGTGAGACAGTCATTCACTTACTAACACATACATATACACACTCACTCACCCATACAGTCTGGCACATATGCTGTCTTCAAAACACATACAAACAGTGAGTCAGTCATTGATGCATCAGTGTGCTAAGTAACACCCCCACCAAATCATACAGACATTTATACTGATACTAAAAAAACATCTAATAAGCCATAGAAACACACATGTAGCTACTCACCAACCCATGCACCCACTTATATACAAAGTGATACAAACATTTAAATATTGAAACAATACTCGCTAATATATGTATTCACTATGATACACTTAATAAGCCAGTTAACCAATCATTTTTTTTTCAAAAAACATCCATTAAGACACTTATTTAACCATTTATTCTTCCATCGACCTTTACATATACATATATAAAACATATTTATTTTGGAGGAAGATGGCGGCGGACTGACGTCGGCCGGGAGGTGAGCTCCGTCCTGGCCTGGAAAATGGTCGGCAATAATATGCACCTTTGAAGATACAACGTCCGATATACAACGCAAAGTATAAAGCGGTGAGCATATGCGGGCTTTTTATGTTTTTGCTCGGAAAATCCCCGCTAAACCTCTGCCTTTTCTCTTTTGTCCCCTTGCTGCTTTGCTTCGGCTTCGGGAGCGGAGCGGGATAGCCGGTTGTGCGGCACTAGGACCTGGGGGATTTTCACCCGATGTTTGCAGACGCTGAGTTTCGTCGTGTCAGACTCCGCGACTCAGCCGCTCGAGGGGAGGCTGGTTTGGTGAATCAGTCCGGAGTCTGGAGAAGGATTGCATCAGCGGCAGCCAGAGTCTACCCCAGAGGACGCAGAGGACGCAGTTTTACGGCGGTGAGAGGGTGCTTTTCAGTCAGTTCGGGTTTAGGGACGGAATGTAGTCCCTTGAGTCCCGTGGGTTGCGCTGTGAGTTATCGAGTTAAAGGATTAAAGGGCAATAGAGATACAAAATCAACTTGGTGTCCTCTCAGGGATAGAACATTGTTTGTTGCTGGCACCGTGAGGAGCGTGAGGAACGTGCTTATTAGCCCAAAGGGGATGGACACAGTGGAGGTCGCCAAAGTTAAGAAATCTGCGGTTTTCACAGGGGCTTTAAAAGAAAGTGCTTTAAAAGAAAGTGCGCTAAATATAGAGGACAGTAATCCTGAGCCTATTGATCCGCTTAAAGTATCAGAAGAGGTAACGGTTGCTCCCCGTGTCCCTAAGAACAGATATTTCCTTCGCTCTCTGCACCAGAGAGATATACCTACTGAATTTACATCCACATCTCTAGGTCAAGCGCCTGCATCAGAAAGAAATAAAATAGGAATTGTCCGAAAACAAAAGAAAGCTCAAGCTGTGCCAAAATCAACACCCTCAGTGAAGGCGTACTTTCGAACAATGGAGAAAACTGTCGCCGATTTGGGTACAAAACAGGTGACATCGCAGTCGGGCTTACAGGCAGATATCATTTCTGTCTCAATTTCCGATTCTACACCCATCTCTCAACCCAGCATCAGCATGGATGTAAGTACTAGCTCTAATACTAGAGATAGCTCCTCCGTGGAGTCCCAGAACAGATATGGTCCATTGTTATTAGACCCTGAGACTGTTTTGGAGGAGTTTCCAGCTGATACTATACTGGAAAAAAATACCCAAGTAGCTGGTGAAAGCAGGGATCAAGTGAGCCAACAGTTCCATAGAGAGGAAGAGAGAGGTGGAGGGGCAGACGGTAATCTGGAGAGTTTTTTCAGAGCTATGCATGAAGATCTTTTGGCGAAATTGATGCCTAAGTTCGAAATATCTGAAGGAAATCAAAGAGAAATAGCTGAGAAATGTACTAATCTTGAAAATAAATTGGATGACATATGTACTAGAACAGAAGCACTTGAGGGTGAAGTGGCAGTCCTGAATAAAGTGTCAGAGTCACACTCGAAAATAATAGCTGACTTGAAAGCTCAGAATATGACTTTGCAGCAGGACATGGAGCGTCTTGAAATCCATGCAAGACGTAATAACTTGAAATTCCTTAAAATTCCAGAAGGAGCGGAAAATGGGGACGTAAAGACCTTAGTCTGTCGATTGTTGAGAGAAGGAGTTTTGAAGGATAGACCGGATATTAATTTAGAGAGCGAAATACAGCGTGCACACCGGGATCCTTTTAGACAGCATTCGGGTCGGAGCGCCCCCCGAAAGATACTTGTCAACTTTCTCACGTACTCAGTTAAAGAACTGATTCTAGGTAGGGCTCTCACTGACTCTTCTCTTCAAATTGACTCTACTAAGTACCTAATTCGCTCCGATGTGGGTAGAGTGACAGCACAGAGGCAGTGGGAGTTGGGGACCCGGATGCAGGAAATCAGAGAGTTGGGGGCACAGGTCATGATGAAGTTCCCTGCTGCTTTACGAGTTGTATGGAAGAACAAAACTTATAACTTTACTTCCCCTCTAGAAGTGGATAGTTTCATCATTTCTTTGAAAGAAGCTCAGCACATGGAATAAGTATTAGGACAAGGATAAGGTCACAGAACTTGGGTTAGACGAAGGGCTAAACATATAATTCCCACTTTGCTTACTATATTCCTAGATCATTGATGATAAAAAAAAAAAAAAAAAAAAAAATGTTCATATATAACCTATAAACAACAAAAAAAAAAAAATATATATATATATATTCTCATCGCGCATGATTAATGCTAGTGTGGGTTTAGGTGCACTATAATTTTCTTTTGGGGAGGCCACAATCCAGGTTAGGGGTAGAGCTGACGTATGGCGATACAATCGCCAAGGTTGAAATGGGGGGGTTCCTCATGGGGGGTGGGGGGAGGTGATGGGAGGTGGATGGACAAAAAGAAAAAATATTTTCCTCATATACTGGTATTAGATGAAACTGACTTGTTAAGCAGAGTGAAATGGAGGCAAAAGACTCTTTCCTTGGTCATAACAAAATTGGATGATGGAGAATAAGACAAAGATAATTAGCTGGAATGTCAATGGATTAAGGGAAAATAGGAAACTTAATAGGATTTGTGAATTTAAGTCTGGAGCCAATATCATATTCCTAGAAGAAACCCACCTAGAGCAGCAGGAATGCAAGGCAGCTTTTAAAAATCAAAAGTGGATTCAGGATCTTCTCTGCTCTGGACAGACTGGTAATACCAAAGGTGTGGCCTTGATTATTAGATCCAACAGTGGGATAAGTGTGGAAAAATATCAAACCGATTATACGGGTAGATGGTTAACAGCATCCTTATTTATAAAAAACACACGGGTGACATGTGCTATATACTATGGACCGAATCAGGATTCTCCAGAAGCACTGGTTAATCTAAAAACTAGTTTTCAAAACTTAAATGCTCCTATTATATTAGGGGGCGATTTTAATTTAGTATTTGATCCTAAATTGGATCGTACGTCCCGAGCTATTTCTGCCACATCATATAAATCTAAAAGAGAGCTCAGAAACATGATGAGGGATTTTAACTTACTAGACATCTGGAGAGTAAAGAATCCAAATAATAGAGACTATTCGTTCTATAGCCATAGACACAGACACCACTCACGTATAGATTTTTTCCTTATTGATCAAGGATTACTTCCAAAGACTGTGTCTACCACTTACATTCCTGCCATCTTATCTGACCATTCTATGGTAGAATTAACAGTGGTATTCTCTCAATGTGTTCAGGTAAGACGTTGGACCCTAGATAGGTCCCTCCTATTACAGGAAGATTTAGAAAATGACCTACTAAAGCGTATAGAGGAGTATTTTGAAATCAATAACACCACTGCGTCTGAACAAATTGTATGGGAAGCATTTAAGTGCCACTTAAGGGGAGTACTTTCTACCATAATGATACAGAGAAATATAAGGAGGAAGAAGACAGAGGAAGATTCGCTGTATAAAATCAAACAAAAGGAGCAAGAGCTTCAAAGAGCCGCACTAGAGCAACAAATCAACTTGCCTTCCATTCAGAAGGAGCTAGAGGACTTAAAAGTCAAATACCAGGCAAATCTTGATAAGACTATCAAAGAGAGGTGGGATGCTAGTAGATTGCAGAACTTTTCCTATGGCGAAAAATGTGGTCGTATTCTGGCTTGGAAGGCCAGGTCCGATCGATCTAGAAACCAGATAACCAGGCTAAAGATACAGAGTTCTGGCGAAATAACATTTAATAATGATGAGCTATTGGAAGAAGTTAAGCTATATATGCAGAACCTATATTCTGGTACAGACAATAAAACTTCCACTGAAGAAGCAGCTCTCTGGCTAGAAGAGCTCAACCTCCCATACTTAACTAACGAGGATAATTTGATGCTAGGCTCTTTGATTAAAGAGGGGGAGGTCCACGATCAGCTCAAAAGAATGGCCAGGGGAAAATCAGCTGGCCCAGATGGCCTTCCAGTTGAAGTCTACCAAATGGGGGCTGCCATAATAGTTCCAATTCTTACATCTCTATTTAATAAGATCCATCTCGAGGGACAGCCTATCCCACCGACCTGGCTGGAAGCCACAGTAACGTTAGTCCCTAAGCCTAATAAGGACCCGCTGACAGTTGAGTCATATAGGCCAATCTCGCTGCTAAATATAGATTATAAGATTTTTGCTGGGGTTTTGGCGGCGAGATTAACCAAAGTAATTAAGTCCTTAATACATGAGGATCAGAGGGGCTTTATGCCAGGCAGGCAGTTAAATGAACTGACATATCAAGCCATTGCTGCAATAGATTATGCTTCAGAGCAAAAAAAACCCTTGACTATTGTGGCAATTGATGCCGCTAAGGCCTTTGACCAGGTCCACTGGTTATATTTATGGGAGGCTTTATCTAAGTTTGGCATTCCAGCTAATTTTATAGCATCCATAAAAGCGCTATATCACAGTCCTAAGGCCAAGTTCCTTGTAAATAATCTGCTAACAGATTGGGTTCATATAACACGGGGTACCAGACAGGGATGCCCCCTGTCTCCTTTATTGTTTAATCTTTATATAGAGCCTTTGGTAAACCAGTTAAGATCTGATACTATGATTAAACCCTTCCAGATCAATGAGTTAGACCTGAGATTCGCACTATATGCTGATGACCTCCTAATGTATACATCCAATCCTGAGATATCCATCCACCGCCTATTTCGTCATGCTGAAAGTTTTGGGGTGATCTCAGGATATAGAATCAATAAAGAAAAAACGGAGGTCATGCAATGGAACTATGTGGATAAACTTCCGGAATCAAAACCCCGGATGAGATACCTTGGAATTCACTTAGTTCAGAACATCGTAGAAACATCAAAGGTGAACATGGACAGAGTTTACAAGGAAATCTGCGGGACTTTACAACGTTGGTCTGGCCTACCACTAAACATCTTTGGAAGGGTTAATTTAATTAAGATGGTCATTTTGCCAAAGGTTACTTTCTTATTTAACTCATTACCCTTATCATTTGATCCTAAAGATATCGCCAAACTACAGGGAAAAATCGGATCTTTTATCTGGAATTGTAAATTGCCCAGAATTTCTTTAAAAAAATTGCGACGGAAATTGAAAGCTGGAGGACTAGCTATGCCAGATATTTTGTATTATTGTCACTCTTTTCACTTTAAAAACTTTAGGTGTATGGCAGACAAAGCCGATACATCCTCTTTAGGACGGCTATTTCAGGCGCTATTACATGGTATCCCTTTAGGGCAAGAATTCTTTTTGTTCAAATTTGGAGATCCAAGATTCTACAAGAAGGTTAGATTAAAGGTGCTAGGAACTGCCCTGAGAAACTGGGTGTTTGTGAGAAAGAAACTGGGTATTCCCTATTACACCCCCCAGGCCCCTATATGGGATTCACCTGGGACGCCAGCATGTCTCAGAGACCAATTATCAATTCCTCTTAAAACAGCCGGTCTTATCCAATGGCAGGATTTTATGGATAATTCCCAGCTATTGGGGTGGGACTCACTCTCCAGGTTGACAAATGGAACTCTCACCAGATTTAAATTCTATCAGTTATCAAGTTGGTGGTCTACCATTCCATGGGAGTACACAACCAACCCAAAATTTGAATTTGTGACGAGAAAGGATAGATGGAAAAAGGAGATCTCCTTTTGGTATGAGGCCTTAAATGAGAAGGATGAAATCTCAGAGAGTGAACTTAACAAACTCTGGGGGGAGATAGACGACCTGCAATGTGATAACTTGCTAGCATTATGGGGAGACTCTTTTAAATTGTTAAATATAGTGGTGAAATCTGCCCCCTTAAAGCGCAATCATCTGTTCACCTTAAATAGAGTCTATATAACTCCAAAAAAATTGGTTAAAATTACAAAGCTGGAATATAGCTGTCCAAGTTGTAAGGCCCCTGCAGCAGATGATATACACATGTTCGCAGAATGTCCTAGTTTGTTACTCTTTTGGACCAAAATTGGAGAGTTCATATCTGACGTACTCGGCATAAATTTTGAGATTTCCTCTAGGAAAATTTTTTTTGGGTTAGGGGCAGAATACCAGCTTCAGGATTTGATGACTAAATTCATCTTTTATATAATTATTCTATCAAGGCGTGAAATCTGTAAAGCCTGGAAGTCAGAGAATGCCCCTACATTTACGGAATGCCTGAAATATATTATTTATGTGAGTGAGTCCGATATGGCTTGTGATCGTTCTAGTCAAGATAAGATCTGGGCGGCCCTTGTGGCTTGGCGGAACCGATGACAGTATTCCTATGATTTCACCTGGGCACTGTTGGTGCTTGTTCTCCTGCCGTAGAAAGGGTCTTCAAGGTCGAAATGGTATGGAGCGGACATAGCAAACAGCCAAGTCTAGAGCGGGGTCTTCGCCCTCCCTCCCTACTAAGGATATAATCCTCTAAGTCTCGTGAATCGCAATGTAGGGAGGAGGAGATGCCCTAACTAGAATACCCAATCTGGTATATGAGGAATACAAAAAAAACAACAAAAAAAAAAAAACATATTTATTTTTCAGAAAGACACACATTCACTGGATGGTGTCATCAGTAATGTCATGAGTGATGTCACTGACCATGTCATGAGTGATGTAATATGTGATGTCATCAGCAGTGCATTACACGCACAGGTTATAGTGAGTCCAACCAGGTAACTATTGTTGCGGGCTTATCTAGGATCCTGATCGATACTGTGACCTTATGCCCCTATTCGGCTATAAATCCATTTGTTCCCTATATTGGCATAACCGTTCAAGTGCGATATTCAGAAAGTCATCTCTGGCCTCACACGAACAGAGCCACATTCCAGAATAGTTTTCTCTGCCACTTCCTTTGCAACCAATTAGTGCAATGACAGAGCAGAAGTCACTATCTGAGATTCCTGGATTAACACTCCGAGTTCTTCAACAAGATAAAAACTCAGCAAACCTGGAAATCCCCGCTCGCTGTGTTTTGATTAGTAATAGAACTCTAATGAGCAACTGATAGCGATCACTTCCTAGTGACATCTTTATTGACGTCTTATGTCCAGCAAACTTACGTCAAACATGGCACCTTTCAGGTATAAATATTACCAACGTTGCCTTAGGCAATTGCCTGTTGCCTGTTGTTAGCTGTGGTTCGCTGAAGCTGATACTGCCAGCTATCTCGCTGCTGCTGAAGAAGCTGTCATGCTGATGACACCATAGCTGCTATCGCTACTGCTATCGCTGCCAACTAGCGAACGATGGTGTGGTGAACCTAGGAGCTGGACAGCCGTCCCTCTGCGAAGAGCCCAGCAGATGCAAGCTGTCCGCGGACGCTGTCCCCCCTCCTTCTCCTCCTCGACGCGCTGAAGAAGAGAGACGCTGCCTTTTTCCTGCCGAGAAATCCAGCACCAGCGTTTCTGGTCTACCCTTGCGGGTGACTGGGATACCGAGTTTCCCTGAAGGAGATACCAGACCTCCATCATTCTATTCAGAGGTATGATGTTGACTAAACCCTTAGTGAGAATTCTTCAAGCAAACCTTGGCAAAACCAACTTAACTTAAAGCTACTTACTTACTCCCCTCCCAAGTATTAGGCTTAGTTCAGGTACACTGGGGTAGGCGTAGTTAGAAGCACCAGTTGAGTATTTTAGCCTAATGTATATATGAATGTATATATGTTTTATTACTTTTAAACCATTGTATGGCTAAGAAACCATATCAATGCTTTTACAGTATTATCTCGCAATACTTATCTTACTGTACGTACTTTTTATCATAACAAGTCTTGCAATTGTGGCAATACATTTCTCTTGTACGAGAAGAAAGACTGTTCAATAAATGTTAACCCTTTATTGACAAACGCCCGTCTCTCTATTCTCTACATATTGTGAAAGTAATCTGCACTAACCTGACTGAGTAAAATAACTGTCTATTGTTTCACACGACCCTAGAGATTGACTGTTGATCTGAGGAGCAAAGTTGTCATGTTGCACGGTTGTTGGAAAACTGAATCCCTTCTTGTCTGTGCCAGGGAAGCTGATCACTTCCTATTCAGTCAAGAAAGTTTCCAGTGACCTCTGAGCTAGTTGGTAACAAACCCAATTAAGTCTAGCATAGTCAGTAGAGGCCTGGAAGATCCGCACTTCTACGTCGATACTACTGTTTATGTTATTCCAATGCGCAGGGCCTAGTGGGAAACTAGGAACTACACTACACTATAACTGGTGTGAAACCTATGTTTTTTTCAGTGAATTTGATTGGTTTTTTAACTGCTGATTCCTAACTATAACAGGTGTGAAACCTTTGTTTTTTTCTGTGAATATATATATATATATATATATATATATATATATATATATATATATATATATATATATATATGTATATATATATGTATATATATATATATATATATATATATATTTATATATATATATATATATATATATATATATATATATATATATATACATATCCAGACAGTTGTCAAAAAATGAAAAGGTATAGAGTCAAAATATCGAGTTTTTATTATCGACTAGACATAATATGGAGTAAAAAATATAGAATAGACATATTATCGACTAGACAGAAGATAGACTGCCAAAATATCGACTACAACATTTTAATATCGAATAGAATGGACATAATATCGAATCAAAAATATAGAATGGACATAATATCGACTAGACAGAATATAGACAACAAAAATATCAAATTTAAGGTAAGTTAATATAAATTTTTAATTTTTGTGTAATATAATTCTCTAGCGGGTTGTGGGTTTATAGGGGAATAGGGTGGGAAGTAATTTAATTTTAATTAATTAAATATGTTATTTTATTTATTTGTATTTATTTAGAATTAATTGTTAATTATGTATTAATTAGTAATTAATTAAAATATAATTGGTAATTAATTTTAAATGATTAATTGATGATATGTTAATTTTAGTAATTTATTTTCTGTAGCGGGTTGTGGGTTTATAGGGGAATAGGATGGGAAGTAATGTAATTATATTAAATTAAATATGTTATTTTATTTATTGGTCTTTATTTAGAAATAATTGTTAATTAATTATTATTTGGTAATTAATTAAAATATAATTGTTAATTCATTTTAAATGATTAATTGATAAATATGTTAATTTTAGTAATTTATTTTCTGTAGTGGGTTGTGGGTTTATAGGGGAATAAGGTGGGAAATAATTTAATGATAATTAATTAAATATGTTTTTTTATTTATTGGTATTTTTTGGGAAATATTTGTGAATTAATTATTACTTTTTAAATAATTGAAATATAATTGGTAATTAATTTTAATTGGTTAATTGATAAATATGTTAATTTTAGTAATTTTGTTTTCTTCAGCGGGTTGTGGGTTTATAGGAGAATAGGGTGGGAAGTAATTTATTTATAATTAATTGAATATGTTATTTTATTTATTGGTATTTATTTAGAATTAATTGTTAATTAATTATTAATTGGTAATTAATTAAAATATAATTTGTAATTTATTGTAATTGATTAATTGATAAATATGTCACTTTTATTACATTATTTTCTGTAGTGAGTTGTGTGTTAATAGGGGAATAGCTTGGGAAGTAATTTAATTGTAAGTAATTACATTTTTTAAATATATTTTTTTGTGTCTAATTTTTAATTATTTTTATATTGTAAATTAATGTATTGGTAATTGGTAAATAATTAGTATTAGTAGGTAATTTTTATTATTAGTTAATTTTCTATTTGTAAGTTTAATTAATTAATTAATATATTTTATAAAATTGTAAAATATTTCAATTAATATATATGATCTGTATATTTATATATGAAGTATTTACTTTCCCTACTATTGCACTCACTGGAGTGGGAATAGTAATTTTTAACCCTATGCTATCCAACGCTTTCCCTACTGTTGCACTCTCTGGAGTAGAAAAAGTAATTTTTACCCCTACGCTATCCAACGCTTTCCCTACTGTTGCACTCACTGGAGTGGGAATAGTAATCTTTACCCCTACTCTATCCAACGCTTTCCCTTCTGTTGCACACTCTGGAGTTGGAATAGTAATTTTTATCCCTCCGCTATCCAACGCTTTCCCTAATGTTGCGCTCTCTGTAGTTGGAATAGTAATTTTTACCCCTACGCTATCCAACGCTTTCCCTACTGTTGCACTTACTGGAATGGGAATAGTAATTTTTATCCCTACGCTATCCAACGCTTTCCCTACTGTTACACTCTCTGGAGTAGGAATAGTAATTTTTATCTCTACGCTATCCAATGCTTTCCCTACTGTTGCACTTGCTGGAGTAGGAATAGTCATTTTTACCCCTACAATATCCCACACTTTCTCTACTGTTGCACTCTCTGGAGTGGGAATAGTTATTTTTACCCCTATGCTATCCAATGCTTTCCCTACTGTTGCGCTCTCTGGAGTGGGAATAGTAATTTTTACCCCTACGCTATCCAACGCTTTCCCTACTTTTGCTCTCTCTGGAGTGGTAATAGTAATTTTTACCCCTACACTATCCAACGCTTTCCCTACTGTTGCATTCTCTCGAATGGGAATAGTAAATTTAACCCTTTCGCTATCCTACGGAAAAAATACTGCATATGTTTTGTTAATAATATGTATATATATATATATATGTTTTAAAATATATATATATTTGTTTAAGTTACATTAATTATTTATTAATTTTAAGTTTACGTATTAAGTATTTTAAGTATGTTTAAATTAATTATATTTATTATTATATTAGTTTTAAATTACTTGTAATATATTTTAAAAATTCGATATTTTGACTGTCTATATTTTTTCCTGTCAATATTTTGTAGTCAATATTTTTGTACTTACCTGTTTGTAGATAGGAAGTCGATATTCTGGCATTCTATATTTTTACCTCGATATTTTGGCAAGTCGATATTTTGACTGTCGATATTCTGTCAGTGATCCAAATACAAAATGACGAAGAACAGACCCTTAAGTTGCTGGTGCAAAGTGATTAGTTTATTTGTTCCAGCACGTCCGCCTTGACGCGTTTCGCCTCGGGAAGAAGCTTGATCACATGACATACTGCATTCTGGAAAGCCAGACTTTTAAAGTGACAGTGCAATCACGCTAATGGTCAAGTTGTAAACATAGACAAAATACTGTGCAAAAGAACGCAATGGAATCAATGAGTAAATATTGTTCCATATATCAAAAGCGTCGAGGTAGCAGCATTGTGGGGCACATTTAGAAATATCCATGGTTAAAAACATATATAAAAAATTCTTATTTTTTCATGATAAACATGGTGGCAACAGTGAGATACAAACTCTCATTCCGTCGTACTCATTGTTCTTTTTGGGGCCCAAAAAAACAGAATTACCCCATTGCCTCCGGGCCCAATTACATAATGCTGCTCAAGATTATGTACCTCTGTTTCAAATATTGCACAATACCAAAATTAAGGATAACAACTGTCCAATATACCATCCAGTTTCATACAGCCCTAGTGGGCAATGGTGGTAGTACACATCTGCCCAATGATTTAAAGTGCAAAGTGCAAAGTGCAAATGAAAGTGCAAAATACGCTAATGGTGCAAAAGACAGAACATAAAAACATTTATATCTCAAGTAACTATGTATCGCTCAGCCTCAACCTGTAATTAACTTAAATCACAATAAATAATTTCATAGAGTTAAATCCCCCGGACAGGCAAAATCTTACTGGTTAGTCTTTAAATGCATGTGTGCAGGTCCTCCCTATCGTTCATCCATTTGGATTTTTGCTGTCTAACTCCAATATATATCTCGTCTCGAGGAGACGGAGCTTGGCCTCTCGATCTCCTCCTCTCCTAGATGCTACTACTGTGTCAATGACATAATATTGGAGTTGACCTGGATTACCTATGTGTTTTAGTTTGAAATGCCTGGCAACCGGGTAAGTCTGGTTATACCCTACAATCGCCCGGATGTGTTGGAGTATCCGTTTGTGGGCGGGTAACCTGGTACTACCAACATACCTCAACCCACACGGACACTCCAACACATACACTGCATAGTCAGTCCTGCATGTGAACCTCTTAGTGATGGCGATTCGTTCCTGCCTGAAAGGACTGATGTAATGTGTCCTATTGCTGCCGTAATGGCAGGCTTTGCATTGGGGACATGTTTTAAATCCCTTGCTTAGAGACAGCCATGTGGTGGATAATTAAGGTTCCAACAAATTCCTGACTAAAGCCTTAGCCATAGAAGGTGATCTCCTAAAGGTGAGTAGCGGTTTATTGGCTACTTTATGTCCGATGACTGAGTCACTTTTTACTAGGTTCCAATTCTTATAGAGGATCTTTCTAAGCTCTCCATGTTGACAATTATATGTTAATATAATAGGTGATGGTATATTGGAATACTGACCTCTAGATTGATCTACCCTTGTCTTTGGAATCATGGCCTCCTGCCTAGTGATGGTCTGAGTGCGTTTAATGGCATTGGTAGTAAATTTGGTTGGAATACCCTCTAACTAGGAAGCGTTTCTTACTGTCCGCCTGAGCTGCCACACATTCGGAATCTGTGCTACAAATCCTTCTGATCCGAAGCATCTCCCCGTACGGGATGCTCCGGATCAGATGAGCCGGATGAAGGCTGGCAGCGTGTAAGACCGTGTTGCTGGCAGTAGGCTTCCTGTACAACTTGGTCGCAAGGGTATTATTCTCCACATCCAAAAAACACAATGAGATGGCACTAATGTTACATATATATATATATATATATATATATATATATATATATATATATATGTATATATATATATATATATATATATATTACCTACTGGCGGTCGCCAGTAGGTATATATAGTTAGGATTTTTTCTCTATGGGATTTTTGAAAATTCTATGTCTAATAACTTTGGCGTTTGTGGACGGAATTGGCTGAAATTTTCAGGAAAATGGAACATTTTGTTTCTGAGCAGCCCCTGACAATTTGGGGGGGTTTCATCAAGGGGGGGCCGAGAAAAAAGGGGGGTCCCAAAACGCATTTTTCCCATGTTAATTTCCATAGGGCGGTTGGCCTCACTTTTAGCTCGAACGGCTGAATGGATTTGCACGAAACTTGGCAAAATTGTAGGGACTGTTAGCCTGATGTGCCTTTGCTAGGTCTCAATATATGTGCTCCAGTGGATTTTGAGTAATTTAGGTTCAAAAAAATATATATATCTGGGCGGAGCCTAACCACACATCTGATCTGATTGGCTGTCAGCACTTCATCCAAGAAGTGTTGGCAGCCATCTTGGGACCAATATACATGATAGCACCTCATTAAAAAGCATTGTAGTTAATAGAGGGTTTTAGGACTTTAGTTACATTATAAATCATTTGTTGATGGTACCATACTCGTTTTAGGAATTGTGGTGGGTTCTAAGGTGATTTTACCATGTGAAAAAACCTTCTGCTGTGATATCATGAATATTGTTTGAAAGAAAACTAATATCTCATGATTTTCCCACAGTGGTTTGGAAGGGGATCTATAAGCTAAACTGAAAGCATATTTTCTGTAAATTCACATTATCTTTCTCAGTCATGTGAAAATGAAGTCTGACATTCTCAGTAAAACATGTACATCCAACAAGGACAGAGACTGTCAGTTGATTCCTTTGTGTTCTACTGCAGCCTCCTAGAGTGTTCTAAAGAACAACTAGAGCGCTAACAGTCCTACTTATTACAAAGGTATGGCACACCTGAAGCCATCTTGATTGGAATAAAGTGGTAACTCTTAAAACATTTAATTTAAAAAGAAACAACATGAGGGGGTATATTTTGCCATAGAAAGTATGATTAGTGCTGCAGAATGAAAAATTAGGGCACATTTTGAGTGACTTCTCAAATCCTTTTCTATTTCATTAAAACATTCTGACATGCAGTCTCCCAAAATGGCCACCAGAGACAAAAGAGCCCAAATGTAGCCCAAATATCACCCAGATGTAGCCCAAGTATAGCCCAATGACAGAATGTCCCAGAGTGTTCTAAAGAACAACTAGAGCGCTAACAGTCCTACTTATTACAAAGGTATGGCACACCTGAAGCCATCTTGATTGGAATAAAGTGGTAACTCTTAAAACATTTAATTTAAAAAGAAACAACATGAGGGGGTATATTTTGCCATAGAAAGTATGATTAGTGCTGCAGAATGAAAAATTAGGGCACATTTTGAGTGACTTCTCAAATCCTTTTCTATTTCATTAAAACATTCTGACATGCAGTCTCCCAAAATGGCCACCAGAGACAAAAGAGCCCAAATGTAGCCCAAATATCACCCAGATGTAGCCCAAGTATAGCCCAATGACAGAATGTCCCAGAGTGTTCTAAAGAACAACTAGAGCGCTAACAGTCCTACTTATTACAAACGTATAGCACACCTGGAGCCATCGTGATGGGAATAAAGTGGTAACTCTTAAGACATTTAATTTAAAAAGGAACAAAATGAGGGGGTATATTATGCAATAGAAGTTATTATTAGTGCTGCAGAAAGAAAAATTAGGGCACATTTTGAGTGACTTTTCAAATCCTCTTCTATTTCATTAAAAAATTCTGACATGCAGTCTCCCAAAATGGCCACCAGAGACAAAAGAGCCCAAATGTAGCCCAAATATCACCCAGATGTAGCCCAAGTATAGCCCAATGACAGAATGTCCCAGAGTGTTCTAAAGAACAACTAGAGCGCTAACAGTCCTACTTATTACAAAGGTATGGCACACCTGAAGCCATCTTGATTGGAATAAAGTGGTAACTCTTAAAACATTTAATTTAAAAAGGAACAAAATGAGGGGGTATATTTTGCCATATGAATTATGATTAGTGCTGCAGAAAGAAAAATTAGGGCACATTTTGAGTGACTTCTCAAACCCTCTTCAATTTCATTAAAAAATTCTGACATAGTCTCGCAAGATGGCCACCAGAGACAAAAGAGCCTAAATGTAGCCCAAATATCACCCAGATGTACCCCAAGTATAGCCCAATGACAGAATGTCCCAGAGTGTTCTAAAGAACAACTAGAGCGCTAACAGTCTTACTTATGACAAAAGTATGGCACACCAGAAGCCATCTTTATTGGAATGAAGTGGTAAGTCTGAAAACACTCAATGTAAAAAGGAACAACATGAGGGGGTTAATTTTGCCATAGAAAGTATGATTAGTGCTTCAGAAAGAAAAATTAGGGATCATTTTGAGTGACTTCTCAAATCCTCTTCTATTTCATTAAAAAAATTCTGACATGCAGACTGAAACATGCACTTTGAATACCAGCAGCAGACGTCCCTGGTGAGCAGTAGCTTTACTACAGTGATCTAATGTGCAACTAGAGTGCTAACATTCAGAATTTATGGCAAATGTGTGACACATCTGAATGCCTTCTTGATGGAACCAAAGTAAACAAGCATTGAAAATGCAATAGATCTCGCCCTCATTTAAGTTAAAGCCATTCTGTTTGTAATGAGGTGGCTTTTTAGCTTTGCTTTTATTAGTGTTTTTTCAACTTTCATGTAAATAACGCACCGTTTTCACCAAATCGACTTTGCCCAAGCACACCCTTCCCTTCGGCCAACAAATCCCAAAAATTCGGCACACCTGCCGATCCAATCTCCCTACAGCTCACCCAAGCCCCGTCCCTCTAGCGCAACTGGAACACCCCAAATTCACCTTCTCCATGCGCACCAAAAACTCCCATTGAATAACATGACAATTCGCTACTCCGCACAAAAATTGCTCTTTAAAGCACTTCCACTGCTCCGATCCGCTTCAAACTTGGCTGGACACTAGCTCCAGCTATTCCCTAACATCTCACCAAAAATCAGCCCAATCCATCCACTGGAACGGGGACGAATTTCAACCCGAATACGCGCCCCCCGCAAACACAAAAAAAAGCCATAAAACGGCCAAATCTCGACCAAAAACCGCCAAAATCCCTCAAAACCTTGCCAACACCAATGCGCACGAAACTGAACCGGCCCCTGAGCCCTAGGCTCCGGGAACCCTACTTAATTGACCCAAAAGCCCTAAAAAAGCAACATAATACACACGAAAACGCCCTAACAACCCTAAAATGCATATAAGTATATGTATGCATGCATTTATGTTTGTATTTATATGTAGATATACAGATGATATATGTTTATATATGTATGTATATATATATATATTCATTGAAAAAACCATAGGCTATAGACCATATATAGTTAGGAATTAGCATTTACAAAACCTTGAAAATTCACTGAAAAAACCGTAGGTTATAGACCATATATAGTTAGGAATTAGCATTTACAAAACCTTGAAAATTCACTGAAAAAACCATAGGTTATAGACCATATATAGTTAGGAATTCGCATTTACAAAACCTTATTTTACTCACACAAAACCATTGAAATTCCATATATAGTTAGTTGCACTAACTATATATCGCGCACCCGCAATCCACTGCTGATGATGTCACATATTACATCATTCATGACATGGTCAGTGACATCACTGATGACATCACTGATGACATCTCAAATGACATCACTGATGACATCACTGATGACAACATCCAGTGACTGTATGGTTCTGTAAAGTTAAAATATGTCTTACATATTGAAGAATGAGTGGATGTATAAGTGTCTGGATGAAGGATTTAGTAGGTGCATGACTGACTGTATGAGTGAGTGATTAAATGTGTCTCACTGAGTGCATGGGTTAGTGACTAAACTGTCTTAATTTGTGCATCATTATGTCTGTTGTTCTGTAAACTGTTGCATGTGTTGATAAGTAGCTATATGAGTAACTATATGGGTTATTGATTGGTTGCCCAAGTATTTGTATGGGATACTGAGTGTGTGTGTGGGTGGCTGGGAGGTGTATGACTCTGTGCATAGACGTGTGAGCAGTTGATTCACTAGATGTATGGTTTCAAAAGTGCATGTGGAAACAGCTGTATGGGCGGTTGACTGTGTGCATGAGTGTATTGGTGAGTGAATGGATATCTCAGTGCTACATTGCTACATGTCAAAGTAAGTACATATGTAAAACACAGTTCATGTGAGAGTTGACATATATAAATAACTGTGCATAAGAGCCAGTGAATGTGTGAGTGGCTGTATGGATCATTGTGAACTTGTATCAGGGATTGTATAAGAGAGTTAATATGTGTTAGTATATGTTTGAATAAGTAAAGTTTGTATAACTGTATAGTTGAGGAAATGGAGGTGTGATTGATTCTTTGATTGACTGACTAGGTGTGTGAGTAACTCCATGGATGAGTGACAGTCTGTGAGTGTCTGTTTACACTGATTGTATCTAAGGTTATATTAGAGTCTGAAGAGGTTCATCGTATTATCACATGAATGATATCATCAGTGATGTGATCAGTAATGTCAAATGAGATGTCATCAGTGATGTCATCAGTGATGTCATTTGAGATGTCATCAGTGATGTCATTTGAGATGTCATCAGTGATGTCATCAGTGATGTCACTGACCATGTCATGAATGATGTAATATGTGACATCATCAGCAGTGGATTGCGGGTGCGCGATATATAGTTAGTGCAACTAACTATATATGGAATTTCAATGGTTTTGTGTGAGTAAAATAAGGTTTTGTAAATGCGAATTCCTAACTATATATGGTCTATAACCTATGGTTTTTTCATATATATATATATATATATATATATATATATATATATATATATATATATATATATATATATTCACTGAAAAAATCATAGGTTATAGACCATATATAGTTAGGGATTAGCATTTACAAAACCTTATTTTACTCGCACAAAACCATTGAAATTTCATATATAGTTAGTTGCACTAACTATATATCGCGCACCCGCAATCCACTGCTGATGATGTCACATATTACATCATTCATGACAGGGTCAGTGACATCACTGATGACATCACTGATGACATCTCAAATTACATCACTGATGACATCACTGATGACATCATTCATGTGATAATACGATGAACCTCTTCAGACTCTAATACAGAGGTCTTCAAACTTTTCCAGGTTGAGCCCCCCCAGCTGAATTCCCCCAGATGTTGGGCCCCCCCACCCCCCAACAGAAACCTCGGGAATCCGGCACACCACATGATCGACTGCCACGCGCACACCACGGCCCATATCCAGCAAACAATGCTCAACACAACAAGAGTGCCTAGCAAACTGCAGGCCTGTGAGTGGGTGTGACGAAACGACAGAGGCGTACCAGACAGCTCAAAACACAATCCTCCAAGACAAAATGTCCGCAAATTCTCCCCACTAGGATGCCCTGCCTTACACAGGACACAGATCAACAACACCACCAACATGAATGTGACGGGTGTGCCGGTGCCCAGCCACACCTAGACTCTCAATCTGTGGGTGAATCCCTGCCACTGTCATCCTCAGGCTGTGCTCCACATCCAGTTCTAAACGGTACCTAGATCTTAAACACCGCAAGTGCTGAGAACCCAATCTCACAAACTCCCCAACAAATAAACAAATACATTGTAGGATGTAAAGCACCATGCACAAGTGAACCAAAGGGAGGACCGCCGTGATGAGCCCACTATAGGGAACACACCATGGGTGCTTCACCAAGCGGAACCCAAAACATGGAACCCGACCTTGCCCATGGGGGCCCCGCATTCAAGTAGCAGCTGGACGTCACGCAAAATGTCAGGCACATATGAAATCCTTGAACTCATACGTACAGGACACCGGAGATTTCCTGCGGAAAATTGAACAAATTGAATGGAAATCTGATTTCCTCCTGGTGACACTGGACGTCAGTTCATTGTATACTTGTATTAAACATATGGATGGCCTACGGGCATGTGAATACTATTTAAGCAGTAGGCCAATGGAACTGACCAATCATACAAAGATGCTTCTTGAAATGTTATCTTTTTGTTTAGAAAATAACTACTTTATGTTTAATGGCCAACTATACCAGCAAACCCAGGGTGTAGCCATGGGGGACAGCTTCTCCCCAAGCTATGCCTGCCTCTTTATGGGGTGGTGGGAGGAGCTGGTCCTAAGGCGGAAATATACACACCAGTGCACCACCAATATAATATCATGGCTGAGGTTTATCGATGACCTTTTTATTGTTTGGCATGGAACTGAAGAAAGTGTTTTTAATTTTGTACAGGACATCAATGTTAATGATCTTAATCTGAATTTTACTTCTAGTATCAGCAAGGAGTCGGTGACATTTTTAGATGTGCGTGTTTTTCTAGATAATAATGTTCTTAGTACTACCCTTTTTAGAAAACCTACGGCGGGGAACACTCTTTTACATGCTACAAGTGCCCACCCAAAACACCTGATAAAATCAATCCCGTACGGTGAGATGCTACGCATCCGCCGTATATGCAGTAATGAAGAGGATATGCAGGTTAAACAACAAGAAAGTCTTTGTAGATTTGTGGAAAGAGGATATGGGGCCAGAACAGTAGAAACCGCCATCAGGAAGTCACGACTTAAAGCTAGAGGTGATCTACTAAAGTCCAGTGAAAAAGCGAGCCAGGCTCAGAGTACAGAAGGCAATTCAGTCAGACTAGTTTTGACATACTCCAGACAAGAAAAAGAACTTAGGAGTATAATAAGGCGCAACTGGCACTTTGTGCAGGATGACCCAGTTATAGGGAGCTTGATGTCCACCAATCCCTCAATAACCTACCGAAAGGGTATGAGTTTGGGCTCTATCCTAACAAAGAAAAGCAAGGAATGTTTTGGTAAGGAACCCTGGCGCCCTATAAGCAAAGGGTTCTATAAATGCTTTGCGTGTAAGGCATGCCAGCATGGTGTTAACACCAAAAAATACACCACGGTTATCCCAAAAATCACGAGGGAAATCAAACAACATCTGACTTGTAAAACGGAATTCTGTATATACATCTTGGAATGTGAATGTGGGCTAAAATATGTAGGGAGTTCAAAACTACCTATCCACAAACGTATCCTGCAGCACTTGCGTGCGATAACTAACAAAGATCAAAGTTATCCAGTTGCCAGGCATTTTGAGGCCTTCCACAATAGCAAACCTCAGTGTTTAAAATATTTTGCTATTGAGTCAATCCCTGCCACAAAAAGAGGGGGAGATAGGGAGGCCCTTATGCGTAAAACCGAAACGAAATACATTCTGGAATTTGATGCCAAATGGCCCGGGGGATTAAATACCACGGAGGACCTCCATACATAATTATGAGATGTTATCAGTAATATATGTGAGGTCCCCCATAGGTATTTGTGTAATCAACAACAAGACACGGCAACAAAATACCCATCTTACAATAAGGAGGAATTTAGGAATATACAATTGCTAGATTTGCACATATTTTGTACTCATATTAAACCTGTCTTTTAAAACCATTTTTTGTTTTTGGACAGATTATAAGTATTAATTGAGTGAAAATAATGATCAATTATCTCTGGCTGATTTTAGATATCAGGGTAGTTTTTATCCGGGTGTCTTTCTTTTTTAGCTGGTTTTAATTGTGTCACCGACTTCCTCCTTTTATAATTATGAAATTGTAATGTGTATAGTATTTTTAGCTGATGGTGCTCTCATTTACTATAGTGTCTTAGATCTTTGCAGTTATCAAGTAATGACCTGCTAATTAACATGAAGTACTGTATGAATTAATATGAATATGTCCCTTATATGAACTTTTTATTTATGAATTGTCCTCTAAGATGTTCCTAACAACTATGCGCTATAATGAATTTTACTTTTAACCAAATTGAAATGCGAAATGTAAAATATCTATACAATAATTTCACTAAATGATGTAAGCATGAGTCACTTTATCTATTATGCGCCTTTGCACGAGTTCACTTTTAAGGATTTATAATGGGGGATCCCACTGTAAAATTAAGTGAAATATTTATGAAATAAGCACTAGGGGTTGCAATAAGTGCCACAGATATCCTATGGAGGACTAAGGTGTTGGAAAAATGATAAATACTCATAAACAGCAATGGGAAATTTCACTATCTATATGATTTAGTGAGCCCTTAATGAACTAATGTAGTTGTATAGAGGTTAAAACATTTTGTCGCTACTCATGTGGTTAATTGTAAATAAGTATTATGAATATGTTAATGGAGAATTTGTTTCATTTATTATAGTTTGAGCACGATAGGGTGAGCACTGATTAAAATTAGAAAGTTTTGCAAATGGATAAATAGAGTTGAAAATAAGTACGGAAACTCTAAAGCATTTATGCAGTTATCTTCTTTTTTCTAAAAAAACTTTAGTTGTTGAAGGAATGGAGTTTTTTCTGAATATGGTACAAATTATTTGCATAATGAGAATGTGTATATGCAAACGTATTTAAACAGTTATAAATGCTCCATTAATTTCAATGTATTTAAACGGATAGCATTTTCTCTATGTCCATTTGTACATGTGAGCACTTGCACTTTAAAAGGAGGTTGAATTTATGGCATCGTCATGTGACCAAGGCCGCAGGGACGGTCGAAACGCGTCATGACTAGCTGTTGGGGTTAATAAACACTGCAGAAAACTACAGGAAGTGGTCCTTGCCTTGTTTTTTTCGCCTAGGAACGGTGAAAGTACTGCGAGGTATTGCAGAGATATATATATATATATATATATTCACTGAAAAAATCATAGGTTATAGACCATATATAGTTAGGGATTAGCATTTACAAAACAGTATTTTACTCGCACAAAACCATTGAAATTTCATATATAGTTAGTTGCACTAACTATATATCGCGCACCCGCAATCCACTGCTGATGATGTCACATATTACATCATTCATGACAGGGTCAGTGACATCACTGATGACATCACTGATGACATCTCAAATGACATCACTGATGACATCACTGATGACATCATTCATGTGATAATACGATGAACCTCTTCAGACTCTAATACAGAGGTCTTCAAACTTTTCCAGGTTGAGCCCCCCCAGCTGAATTCCCCCAGATGTTGGGCCCCCCCACCCCCAACAGAAACCTCGGGAATCCGGCACACCACATGATCGACTGCCACGCGCACACCACGGCCCATATCCAGCAAACAATGCTCAACACAACAAGAGTGCCTAGCAAACTGCAGGCCTGTGAGTGGGTGTGACGAAACGACAGAGGCGTACCAGACAGCTCAAAACACAATCCTCCAAGACAAAATGTCCGCAAATTCTCCCCACTAGGATGCCCTGCCTTACACAGGACACAGATCAACAACACCACCAACATGAATGTGACGGGTGTGCCGGTGCCCAGCCACACCTAGACTCTCAATCTGTGGGTGAATCCCTGCCACTGCCATCCTCAGGCTGTGCTCCACATCCAGTTCTAAACGGTACCTAGATCTTAAACACCGCAAGTGCTGAGAACCCAATCTCACAAACTCCCCAACAAATAAACAAATACATTGTAGGATGTAAAGCACCATGCACAAGTGAACCAAAGGGAGGACCGCCGTGATGAGCCCACTATAGGGAACACACCATGGGTGCTTCACCAAGCGGAACCCAAAACATGGAACCCGACCTTGCCCATGGGGGCCCCGCATTCAAGTAGCAGCTGGACGTCACGCAAAATGTCACACGCATGATGCATAGATCCCACACATGAGCACACATAGAATACAGAACAGTAACACATAGGCAAGGGAGCAGCCAAACAATTCAAATACCTTCCACTCTGAACCACAGCTCTCATGGCACCAAGAAAGCAAAGGAAGTCATCACAACCCTCCCCATCCATCATGTACACCTTGTCATCCACCAACTCCCCCACCATTCATTCCGTCCCTCCATCTGAGCCCCATCCACATCCAAACCCCTTCAACCACTTGCAAACCCATCCACCTTCCATCCATCATCTCACCTCTCCATCCCTCCATCCACTCTCTCACCCATCCATCCATCCCTTCACCCAATCTATCCCCTCACCAATCCATCCACTCTTCCACCCATCCATCCAACCATTCACCCAAGCTATCCTCCCACTCATCCATCCATCCATTCATTCATCCCTTCACACATCAATACATCAATCCATCCATCACCTCTCTCATCCATCCACCCACCGATTCGTCCACCATCCACCCCCCCATCGATCCATCCACCATTTCACTGATCCATCCACCCCTCCACCCATCCATCTACCCTTCCAACCATACACACATCATCCACTCCCATTCATCCCTCCACTCATGCATCCATCCTCTCTCCCAGCATCCATTCACACCTTCACTCACCATCCATCCCCTCACTCATCCATCCACCCCCACCCATTCATCCACCACTCCACCCTCACACCTTTTATGATTAAAATTCGAATCTGCAGACCAACATCCCGGTGCCCACACAAAGATCCTCATGAGTTGAGGACCACAGACCAGAGCCCACTGACCCGATTCATGGCCCAAACCCGGATTGCAACCTCTCCCTCGCTTCCCAAAATAACTGAAGGACTCCCGCCCCCCCAACTCCCTCTCACTCCCACCCCCCTTGAAAGGCTGGGGCCCTGGACCAGAGCCCACCCTGGCCGTGCCTCAAAACCTCTGCGAAACCTTCTCTCCCTTCTGGGAAGAGCTATCTCTCCCAGGAGGGGGTTAATTCACAGAGCTGGCAGCTTCAGCTGCAGTGGGAGGCAAGGGGTCTCCTCTGCTAAAACTGAAAGCGTGTCTGTTTGTTTGCTTTCGTTTTTAGCAGAGGAGACCCCTGCCTCGCACTCAGCCGAAGCTGTCGACTCCGTGAATTGGCCCCCTCCTGGGAGAATCACCCAGACAAAGAAATGGGCACAAAGGGAAGATCAAAGTGGAGCCTGCGCCCCCCCTGGGATGGCGCCGCGCCCCCCCAGGGGGGCGCGCCCCACAAATTGAAGAACCCTGCTCTAATATAACCTTAGATACACTCAGTGTAAACAGACACTCACAGATTGTCACTCATCCATGGAGTTACTCATGCACCTACTCAGTCATGCAAAGAATCAATCACACCTCCATTTCCTCAACTATACAGTTATACACACCTTACTAATTCAAACATATTCTAACATATTTTTACTCTCTTATACTATCACTGATACAAGTTTTCAATGATCCATGCAGCCACTCACACATTCACTGGCTCTTCTGCACAGTTATTTATATATGTCTACTCTCACATGTACTGTGTTTTACATATGTACTTACTTTGACATGTAGCACTGAGATATCCATTCACTCAGCAATACACTCATGCACACAGTCAACCGCCCATGCAGCTGTTTCCACATGCACTTTTGAACCCATACATCTAGTGAATCAACTGCTCACACATCTATGCACAGAGTCATACAACTCCCAGCCACCCACACACACACTCAGTCTCCCATACAAATACTTGGGCAACCAATCAATAACCCATATAGTTACTCATATAGCTACTTATCAACACATGCAACAGTTTACAGAACAACAGACATAATGATGCACAAATTAAGACAGTTTAGTCACTAACCCATGCACTCAGTGAGACACATTTAATCACTCACTCATACAGTCAGTCATGCACCTACTAAATCCTTCATCCAGACACTTATACATCCACTCATTCTTCAATATGTAAGACATATTTTAACTTTACAGAAATATACAATCACTGGGTGTTGTCATCAGTGATGTCATTTGAGATGTCATCAGTGATGTCATCAGTGATGTCACTGACCCTGTCATGAATGATGTAATATGTGACATCATCAGCAGTGGATTGCGGGTGCGCGATATATAGTTAGTGCAACTAACTATATATGAAATTTCAATGGTTTTGTGCGAGTAAAATAAGGTTTTGTAAATGCTAATCCCTAACTATATATGGTCTATAACCTATGGCTTTTTCAGTGAATTTTCAAGGTTTTGTAAATGCTAATTCCTAACTATATATGGTCTATAACCTATGGTTTTTTCAGTGAATTTCATTGTTTTTTTAAAAGCTAATATCTGTAGCTGTAAAATGTATTCTTCTTTAAATCCAAAAATATATTTTATATGTTTTTTATAAAAAAACATTTTTAATATTTTTTTATCTTCGCTCCCGGTTCGCGAACCGGGAAGCTTCCCGTTAGCTCATCTTGATGCCGCGACCTAGTCCGCGAACCGGTAAACGTTCCGTTTGCGCAACTGCCGCGTTAGAAATCAACATTGTGACGCGTTGCGGAAGCGCGACGTATCACGTTGTCGCGTAATGCGTCTTATGACGCGCCGCGTTAGCGCTCCCGGAAGTGCTCCGGACCGCGAACCGGAAGCGATCCGGGGCGCGGCGCGCACCGCATAACGTGAGCGGAACAGGTCATGTGACTTGTTTATAAAACTTTTCATTGGTTCATTTAACTTTTGGTTTCCAAATGATGTAAGACTAGGTCATATGACCTAAAAATAACACTTTTCATTGGTTTAGAACTTTTGCTTTTCCCAAATGATGAAAACCCCTCCTTCTTTCCTCACTCTGACTTTCATCTTGGTGAGAGAAAGACCCTTTTTCATAGTTGAGCAATGGCTTCAGTAGTTGCTTCAGCTGGTGCACCCCCACCACCACCTTCACCTCCTCATGGGAAGAGAGGACCACCACCCCAGTTCATCACCAACACAGAGGAGGAAGAGGATGAACTAGAGGAAGAGGAGACAGAAGGACCACAGTTCTTACAAGAGGTGCCCCGTGGTTCCCATCGGAAAACCAGTTTCATTTGGCAGTTTTTTTCACTCCCTCGAGGGCAGAAGAAAGTAAATGCTAAATATGTCACCTGCCTCATTTGTAAAGACAAGTTATCAAGAGGCACTGATAAAAAGTATAGCTTTGGGAACTATACCATGCATCGGCATATGAGCAGGTGGCATCCATTGAACTACAGCCGTGCAGAGTTGCGTGACCTGCAGGATAATCCAACAACAACTCCTGTGGCCAGGTCAACTTCGCAAATATCGTTGACAGGAGCAGAGGCATGGGAAACCGTGCCAAACATTCAGCAGAACTTTTTACATATCAAATTAACCTGTTTGTATTGCGGTGCATTGCTTTCATGTGGTAACATGAGCATATCGTTAATGAACGTTGCTTATGAAAATCATAATTGCCCTAACCGCCCCAGACAGTAATTTTTTTTTTGCTCCTGTTGAGCCCTTTTCAATGCCTCTTTTTTGTTGTTTCCCCTCCATCAAAAACAAAAAAAAACATAAAACTGTTCAAAAAATACAAAAAAACCAAAAAATGTTCAGAAAAAAAAACAAAAAAAAACAACAAAAACATTAAAAAAAAGTTCTTTTCAGAACTACCTCCCCTTTCAAATTAAATTGCTAGAATGTTTAGAACTCTGGCAAGCTCTGTTTCCTTTGGTTCGCTTCCCCGTTCGCTGCCCGGTTCGCGAACTAGGAGCGGACCAAAACATTTAAAAAAAAAAAAAAGAAGAGTAAGTATAAGGGAAGTAAACAGAGAGTAATGTTAAAAGAAAGACAGCTATAGGGAGTAAACCAGAGATACTGTTTAATAGATCTATTTACCGAAGAAAAGATGGAAGAGGGTATAATTGCGAAAAACAAAATGGATAAGGAAGTGAAAGAAAAAAAAGAGAGTAGAACAATAACAAAGAAGAGTTTCTTGGAGAATGTGAGTGAATGTTCAAAATAAGATTAAAACATGTGGAATAACAGAGAGAAAAAATAGAAAACAGAAAAGAAAAAATAACAGAAAAAGATTAATTGAAACAGCAAAGAAATGTAAATAACATAGAGCCATATAATCAACATAGGCAACAAAAGTTTTGCAGCTTTTATCAGCAGAAATATGTCGCCAAAGCATTCTAATTAGCTTGATACATATGGTCCCAAGTGAGGCCTGTCTTGCAACATGGTGCATCTTTTTCATCACTGCTGCATCGGTTTCATGTGGCACGGTTTTAAAACAGCATGACACATTTGCCTAGATGCATCAATTTGTAATTTTGACGCCTCATAGCAAATCTTTTGCACCGCCACTGCGTCACAAAACTGACGCACAGTGGCGCAAAAGAGGCATACACATATCATAAATCTGTCCCTAACATTTTAAATAAATAATTCAGGATGACGATAAGGTGTGGTCTCTCCAGAGGTTTGTTTAAGGTGAGGCCTACTCAGGGTTGCAGATCAATTTTACGCTTGTTGAAGAATACAGAGGAGATAATACATGTGAAGGCCTACCAATGAAGTAAGTCATGTCCACTTATTACATCATTCATGACATGGTCAGTGACATCATCAGCAGTGGATTGCGGGTAGAAAGAGTAGAATGGAAAGGGGCGACCACTCGGTCCCCCCGAACGTATGGCGGAGTACCACGATCCCCCCGGGAAGCCATCTTGGGCGGGAGGCGAGTCTCGGCTGGTATGCCCGAAGCGGCGTAGCCGGGGTGCGCCTTTTCCCGCCCTAGAGTGGGTTGGCCTAGACACTGACGCGGCTGGCCACGCCCTTGGGGCAGGCAGGGGCGGGTTTACGCCCGCCCTGAAGACGGATAAAAGGAGAAGCAAGATCAGAAGGCATCCTCTTGTTCCTGTGCTCTGAAGCTGCACCTCCTCGCTGCACGTGAGCTCGAGACGGAACGAAGAGCCAATTTTGAGCGTTGTAATCGTTCTTGTTTGTTTTTCAGATACTCTGTTGGAGAATGCCGAAGAAGGCGGGAAAGCGCATGACTACTGACCAGATGCTGCGCGTTCTCATGAAAGAGGTGACCGAACTAAAGAGGCGAATGGATAAAGACGAGGAAGGGGGACCGAAACGTCCTTTGGCGGGAGCAGCCCCGGGAGGGAAAAACAAGAGGCCCAGGAGGGGAGCAGCTGGGGAAGACATCCCGGGTCCCAGTACCCCGCTCGAGGCACCCACTCCCGTGCCGGAGGAAGGGAATCCGATTCCCGTTGTGGTCACCCCCGTGTCCGGGGAAGATATGCCGCCCGAGCTGGCAGCACAATTAGCAGCGTGGTTGGGTAAAGGTAGCGAGGGCGCCACGGCTGTCGACGCACAGGTGCTGATGAAGCAACTGCGTGAGTCACGGGAAGCAGCGAAGGTGTCCACGCCGGCTGCAGCAGTAGAGAAGCCACAGGGGACGGGTTCAGTAGCAGAGGCAGCGTCCGGTTCAGGTAAGCGGCCATTGCCGATTGCGAGGGATGAGTCAGCACCCTCTCGTAGGGAAAAGTTGGGTCAGCATGTTCCTTTGGCTATTAAAGAGAAGATATGGGCAGGGGAGTACGTAAACATCTTCTCGTTGCTTACTGATCACTATGAGATGGAGCATGTTAAGGGCCAGAAGGATCTCATGCATCCGAGTGTTTGGCGCGCAAAAATGGCCGCCTTTAAGGTAAATGAAAACATTGGCAATTGGGGCAAAGCGTGGGGGGTTTTTACATCGATCTTGGGGGAACGAAGGCCCGATCTGTTACCCGAATTGCCGATTTATCAGTCACGAATCATGGGGTACTCGGTATCACACGAGGGTAATCATTGGTTCTGCTATGATAATCTGTTTAGAAAGGCTAAAGAACATGATAAAAACTTAACGTGGGATTGTTATGATTCTGTGTCATGGCCCAAAATGGAGGATACTGGTATGTTAAAATTGCCATTAGTAGGGAGTAACGTTGGCGAATCCTCCCGCCAGTATGCGGGGACGCCCTTTCGATCAGGGGCGGGTACCGACAATTACTCGAGGCCTGCCGGCAATACAGGAAAAAGGGGGGTTTGTTGGAACTTCAACAGGGGTAAATGTACTAGGCCCCAGGGATCGTGCAAATTTAGACACGAATGTAGTGGGTGTGGGCAATCATCCCATCCTGAGTCCACGTGCAGAGCCAAAACGGGTGATAACGGGGGTAGAGGAGGCGCCAAACAGGTCTAACATAGTCCGAGGGGCGCCTTTACCTACCCCGATTGATACCTTGGCAATGATTCCCTGGCTCAGTGAATACCCGGATCGTACTTCTGCTGGGGTGTTGCGGAACGGGTTTTCTTATGGTTTCCGCATCCCAGTGGGGGACTTTCAAGGTGTAGAGAAATGTAAGAATCAGCTATCGGTCTTCCAGCATACGACCGTGGTACAGGATAAGATCAGGAAGGAGGTTACTCGAGGTCGAGTCGCCGGTCCGTTTAGTGTACCACCGGTTCTTAACTTTGTTTGTTCCCCTTTAGGTGTGGTCCCAAAGAAGGACCCGGGTGAGTTTCGGCTGATACATAATTTATCAGCCCCACGTGGTCTTTCCGTAAACGAAGCGATAGACCCGGAAGTGTGTTCGGTGCGGTACGCATCCTTCGATGAGGCCGTAGCCATTTTGAATTGCCTGGGGCCCGGGGCGCTGATGGCAAAATCTGATATCGAGTCAGCGTTCCGGTTGCTCCCGGTACCTCCAGACGATCAGCGTCTCCTAGGTTTCATGTTTCAGGGTCATTATTACATGGATAGGTGTATGCCGATGGGGTGCTCTATATCTTGTGCCTATTTCGAAAAATTCAGTAGTTTTCTACAATGGGTCTTCACAAGGAAGACGGGTTTCCAACATGTGATGCATTACCTTGATGATTTTTTGTTCCTGGGGGCAGCCGGGGATCCGGAATGTGGGCAGGCTTTGGCACAATTTTGTGTCTTGATGAATCAGTTTGGCGTGCCATTGGCACCAGGTAAGACTGTGGGGCCTTCCACTTGCCTCGAGTTTCCGGGGATCGAGTTAGACTCCGGAGAAGGTTGTTTTCGTTTACCAGCTGACAAAGTGTCAAAGTTCAGGACATCCCTGCAAATGTGTATAAGTGGACCTAAGGTTAAGCTGCATCAATTACAGCAGTTAGTTGGCCAGTTGAATTTTGCCCTGAGGGTTATACCAATGGCCCGCCCCTTTTCCCGTTCGATTGCTCAAGTCATGGTCGGCCTGAAGGAGGGCCATCATCGCACAAGGCTCTCGGCAGAGGTCCGCCAGGACATGCGCATTTGGTTGGCATTTCTGGCGGATTTCAATGGTCGAGTCGTCTGGAACAAACCGGCCGTGTCCTCTGAGGAGTTGGGGCTGTGGACAGATTCGGCAGGGAGCATAGGTTTTGGTGCCATCTTCGGCACAAGATGGTCTGCACAAAAGTGGCCGACATGGTGGCATGACAGTGGACTGACAAGTAACATTGCTTTCCTGGAACTTTTCCCCATTTTAGTGGCCCTGAGAACTTGGCCCGACGGGTTCAAAGATCACTCTGTGGTATTTTGGTCTGACAATATGACCGTGGTCGAGTGTATCAATAGCCAGGCAGCACGATGCAAATGGATTTTGAGACTGCTCAAGGAAATTGTTTTACTGTGTATGCAATTGAATGTGCTATTCAGAGCAAGACATGTCCCAGGGGTAATGAACCAGGCGGCTGATGCACTGTCTCGTTTTCGTATGCAGGCTTTCTGGGGTTTTCTTCCCACAGCGGACCCGGAGCCGGCACCCTTTCCCGAAGCTCTCTGGTCTCTCGGTGCCCCGAACTTCGTAACCTCGTGGGAGAGAGTTTAGCACCCAGGACGAGGAAGGCATATGAAGGGGCGTTCCGGTCCTATTTAGCCTTTTTGGGGACTGATAGAGAGGAGCTTTGGGGCCAGGAGGAGTGGGTGGTAAATTTTCTGATGTCCTTACATCTGGTCGGGAAATCGGTGGCCACGGCTCAGAGGCATCGGGCTGCCATTTCCTTTGTTGCTAGGGCTCATGGGATCCATGACCCGACAGCGTCTTTCGTTGTACAGAAAGCGCTACGGGGGTGGCAACGCCTTGAAGGTCGCAGAGTAGACGAGAGGCGCCCGATAGGTTTGGATAGGCTGGCCCAGTTATTATCCAGACTCCCTGCTACGTGTTCATCTCAGTTTGAGACAGTGTTATTCCGAGCCGCTTTTACGCTGGCATTCCATGGGGCTATGCGGGTAAGCGAACTAGTGGCGAGGAACAAGCAGGATGTGACAGGAGGATTGTGCCAGGAGCACGTTCAGATCAGAGGGGAGACAATGACGGTCTCATTTGTCAGGTCCAAGACCGATCAAAGTGGGATGGGTGACTGCGTAATCATACGCAGGATTCCCGGGTCCTCCATGTGCCCGGTAAAGTGTTTAGAAGATTATTTAGCACGAAGGGTGGCATCATGGGCAGGGACCTTGTTGAGACACGCTGACGCCACCCCACTGACAAAGTTTCAGTTTCAGCGGGTGCTTGCGATGTCGATTGCCGCTGCGGGCTTGAACCCGGGCGAGTTTGGGACCCATTCCTTTCGGATAGGGGCTGCTACAGAAGCTACAGCCAGGGGTCTGAATGTGGAACAAGTTAAACGGGTGGGGCGTTGGTCCTCCAATTGTTATAAAAGGTATGTGCGGTTGCACATGTTGTGAAGCTGTAACGATGTACTCACGCTTCTTGTTTTTGTTTGGTTTTCAGTTGCGCAAGCCTACGAGGCGGGGCGGACTTTGCAGTCGACCCAACACCGGGCCAGCGGTCAGACATCACCGGCTGTGAAAAAGGAGGTGTGGGTCGTGGGCCACTCATACGTGAGACGTGCCGCAGACGTATTCAAGGCAGGTGACATGATTCACGTAGCTGGGGAATACGGGTACAGTGTGTCCTTCTACGGAAGAGGCGGTCTCTGTATTGACCAGTTTCAATCATTTTTTGAGGGTTTGCTAGGGCGGACGAGGTCACCGCCGTCTGTAGTCATAGTACATCTTGGGGGTAATGATTTGGTCACCACTGGTAGACGACTTCTTCTTGAGGCGATGCTTTCCACTGTAAGTTGGTTAGCGAGGAGAGTTCCAGGGTGCACAATTGCGTGGTCCCATATGATCCCACGAAAAGTGTGGCGGGGTGCTATTTCGGTTCCTGCTTTAAATCATTCTGTTAGAAAGCTTAATAACAAAGTGAGTAGGTTGTTCCGTTCCAAGACACTGCATTCTATTTCGCATGGGTGTATTAATGATGACAGTATGTATTTAGGGGATGGAGTGCATTTGTCTCGGGTGGGGAATGAGTTACTCATAGGAGACTTCTTAGCATGGCTAAAAACGTTATACCATGACCTTTAGGTAGGAGTGTTGTGGGGGGTCCGGATAGCCGGTCAACTATCCGGCCTGTGGCGGTAAGGTCTTGATCGGTGAGCACTAATTGGAAGATCCCTATGAGTGGGCGTCACCCAGCACGGATGGGAGCGCTCGGGGGAGGTGGCCATTGGCCCCTCAACGGGGAGGCGGTCCCTTCTAAGGATGGGTCGCCGAAAGAAAAGGAAAGGCGGTCAAGGCCCCTTCCTGGGTAGGAGGGGTTACAGCCCCCTCCTGGGGAATTTCCCGGGGCCAGGACGTCTGCGACGGCAGATGTGGTAAGTTGTGTGGGGTTTGGGGGGGGGTCTACGCTACCTTCTAGATACCTCACACGAGTCCTCGTACGACCTCTAAGTGGCGTCGAGTTTTATTGGGGCCCCCGTCAAGTCAAGGGAAATTGGTAATTGCACTTGAGGTACGCCTCTGGGCCGCCCCTCACAAGTGAGGGCGATATTTCTGGGTTAGGGATCTTGACACCGGTTACGACCTTGCCGTTGGCCCTTAAACGTTAGGATGTACAATTTCAAAATTTCAAGTAAATGTTTTGTAGGATGTTAGTTCGGCTAGGAGAACCTTTGTATTAGAGAATCTGTTAAGGTTAGCCAAACATCGCAATGTGGTAATGAAATTGTACATAATATGAAACTGTTTATTTAATGTTTTAATTTTGTTTCATATTTTAATAAATACGGCCGGGAGGGTCACTCCCTCCCGTCTTCCAAAAAACTTCAGAACTGTTTCCGGTTTCCCATCCTTGGGGATTGTGTTGAGAGGGGGTGGCGGGTATCTCAGCCATATGGAAAGGGGCGACCACTCGGTCCCCCCGAACGTATGGCGGAGTACCACGATCCCCCCGGGAAGCCATCTTGGGCGGGAGGCGAGTCTCGGCTGGTATGCCCGAAGCGGCGTAGTCGGGGCGCGCCTTTTCCCGCCCTAGAGTGGGTTGGCCTAGACACTGACGCGGCTGGCCACGCCCTTGGGGCAGGCAGGGGCGGGTTTACGCCCGCCCTGAAGACGGATAAAAGGAGAAGCAAGATCAGAAGGCATCCTCTTGTTCCTGTGCTCTGAAGCTGCACCTCCTCGCTGCACGTGAGCTCGAGACGGAACGAAGAGCCAATTTTGACCCACCCACCAGCCCCTGAGGACAGCAAGTGGTTTTTTGAATAAAGTTGATGGATAACTCTGATTTTCGTTTACAGGTTGTGGTATTATCGTGATGATTTTGAGTATGTAATAAAGAATGGTCGATTTGTGTTACGTTTCGCAAATAAAGAAATTCTGCTTTAGTGTTCATTGGTAAGCATGCTTTTAATAAAATTGTAGTTGCTACTGTCTTTTTTAGTTTAGTCATTTAGTTAGCATTGTCGTATTTATTTTGGTCGGGCGGTAAGGTCATGATCTGTGAGCACTAATTGGAAGATCCCTATGAGTGGGCGTCACCCAGCACGGATGGGAGCGCTCGGGGGAGGTGGCCATTGGCCCCTCAACGGGGAGGCGGTCCCTTCTAAGGATGGGTCGCCGAAAGAAAAGGAAAGGCGGTCAAGGCCCCTTCCTGGGTAGGAGGGGTTACAGCCCCCTCCTGGGGAATTTCCCGGGGCCAGGACGTCTGCGACGGCAGATGTGGTAAGTTGTGTGGGGTTTGGGGGGGGTCTACGCTACCTTCTAGATACCTCACACGAGTCCTCGTACGACCTCTAAGTGGCGTCGAGTTTTATTGGGGCCCCCGTCAAGTCAAGGGAAATTGGTAATTGCACTTGAGGTACGCCTCTGGGCCGCCCCTCACAAGTGAGGGCGATATTTCTGGGTTAGGGATCTTGACACCGGTTACGACCTTGCCGTTGGCCCTTAAACGTTAGGATGTACAATTTCAAAATTTCAAGTAAATGTTTTGTAGGATGTTAGTTCGGCTAGGAGAACCTTTGTATTAGAGAATCTGTTAAGGTTAGCCAAACATCGCAATGTGGTAATGAAATTGTACATAATATGAAACTGTTTATTTAATGTTTTAATTTTGTTTCATATTTTAATAAATACGGCCGGGAGGGTCACTCCCTCCCGTCTTCCAAAAAACTTCAGAACTGTTTCCGGTTTCCCATCCTTGGGGATTGTGTTGAGAGGGGGTGGCGGGTATCTCAGCCATAAACATTTACCTTATAATTCTTGTTAACTTTTTCAATTCTTTTTTCATACTTTCAATCTGCGAAAGAGAGAACAAACATTTCAAAAATATTAAAACATGTATTTAAAAATTAGAAAAGACAAGGGAAAAGGTTCAAGAACAAACAGTTTTTCAACAACTTTGACATTTACAGAAGCCTCTGCTTCTCTACGTCCCCTACACAATCCTAAAGATATATATATTAAACAAACAGTATCTTGATGCTGATGAAGTGAGGCCTATTTTGGAACATGGTGCATCTTTTGCACTGCTGATGTCTCACAATAGTGATGCAATAGCAGCGCAAAAGAGATGTAAAGCCATCATAAAATTGTGTCTAACATTTTAAATGATTGTTTCAGGATGCAAATAAGATGTGTCCTTTCAAGAGGTTTCTTTGAGGTGAGGCCTATTCAGTTTTAAAAAAAAACAGTACCCAGAAGTGCAGCACTGTAAGCATTAACTTTGACACTTACAGAAGCCTCAGTTTCTCCATATCTACCTCACATTTCTAAATGTATATCATAAGTACAAAAAGTAGAACATTAATTATACATGTTAAATGGTTTATTTTTGCTGTTCTCAGAATGTATCAAATTTCACTTAAATCAGTGACTTGAAGGTATTCATCATGTAACAGCGGGGAAAAAAAAACACAATCAAAATGATTGTGTTTAAAAAACCCATACAACATAAGAAATCTGAATTCAAAACTCCTTAAAATTAACTTACTTTCCATAACGTCGAAGGATGTCCTATGAACAGCGTACACTCTGTTGTGCTATTAATATTTTCAGCCCGCCACTTTCTGAAAGTAAACCTCCATCGTTTTGAAAAATATGTTACATACAATAAAAGACTTCTCACTTTCTACCACATGTTTCCACTTGGCCAAATCATGTTGCAGCGATTTACAACTCTTGTAATTCTTGTAATCAAATCCCGTCATTTTCTATTTTCGCAACTTTCAAAAAGAAAACATTTAAGATTACTTTCACAATCCTGGACTACTAATATCTTACCCTTCTTGCTCACTCATGTTCTACTTTTCCTATGACACTGATACTGCTTACTATGAAGCAGACTTACTTGCATCAGGTTTATATAGTTGGATTTTTAAAATGACATTATAATTAAAAGTTTTGGACCAATAATCTAGACAGCATTGCAGACTTACATTCCCTCTACTTCATGAACCTTTTGCAATTCCTCAGAGGAAATCCCGAGATTCTTTCCTTAAAATTTTGGTTTTAAAAACACCAGGTAAGAATTTTTAAGGTCAAACGGCAATTTTTTTTTGAAAGTTACAACAGAATCGTTGCAGAATGACCAGCCGTTTCTAGACTTTAAATAAGCTGTGTAATGTCCTGATGTTGTTGAAGGACCAACGTGATAGATAATTGCTACAGTTACAAAAGTCCTTCCTGATATTGACAGCTGAGAAGCAACAACATTTTTTATTAAAGTTGACAATTTTGATCCATCAGGCCTACATCGTTGGATCATTAAAATGACATACTGGCCATATCTTCGTATAAATAATGTTGACATCATTTCAGATTTACATTGGCTACACTCCATGTTGTGATCAGCTGCATTTACTAGCTTATTAAAGGAGACTGATTTACTGTCTGGCAAAGTTAAATATATAAATCTTTCTGAGTCTACACTAGTAGTACTTGATACCATACAGTTCTCGCAGTCATGCTGCCATTGATAAGAAAGCCCAAACAGGTGATCTACATCTACACCCTCATCTTGCAATACATCAAGCATATACATTAAAAACTCCTGACAATCCTGCTGAATATTTCCAGAGAAGTCTGTTTGACCTGAACATTCATCTAACAGATAACGAACTTCAGACACACTTTCTACTTTTGTTCGATCAGTGCTACATTTCTCTAACACAGAATTCAACAAACAGCATAAACTTTGTTCCGAATTGAACACAATCTGTTCTTTTAAAGTCTCTAGTGAAAAGAGAACATTAACCACTACATTTGCATAGCAGTTGACACCAGAACTGTTTTCAAATTGAAAACCGACAACATCTTCAACAGAATCCGTTTTCTTTCTGCTTACAATTTTCGGTTCATCGACTTTTCGGCTTTTTGCTACAACCTCCCTACTATTAGTGATATTTCTTCGTTTACGGCCTACCACACGTTTCTCAAACAAAGGATATTGAGGCAAATGTGGGGCATACTCTCTTCTTAACCTATTGTATTCCTTAACACAATCTAGATCCGCACAAATGTTTGTGACATCACAATCAATCAAGTACAATCCCGATAAAGTTCTAACTCGTGACAATGCCACATATGCCATACCCTCTTTGAACACAGAACTGCCAATATTCACCAATGCACTATCTACACTTAAACCTTGCGATTTATGGATTGTCACCGCATATGCCAAGCAAACAGGAAACTGTTTACGGCGAACATATAAGTCTTTAACAAGCAAAAACCTAGCAGAACAACGACCAATTAGCTGTACTTCCTCAATGCCATCAAATTAAATTTTTAAAAATTCAATACCATCTCTACTTCTGTATTTCTCAAAATCAACAACATTACCCATTGATCCATTTACCAGACCTCTTTCAACATGTAAATTCCTTCTCAAAATGATTCGGCAATTTAAACACACATTCAAAGTCTTTTCAAAACCCGCTGTTTTAGATATAGTCTTCTCTAATGAATCCAATTTTGATTTCAAATTCTCAGACAAAATAATTGTTGATCCCATATGCTCTATTCTGTCAATAGCTTCAAGTTTCACAATCTCTTGCTTTTCTAAATTCAACATTTTGTTGTTGAAGATGGCACATTCTGCAAGAGTTGGCATCAAACATATTCCGGATTTCTTCTCAGTAATTTTCTGAAAAATATTCTCAGGCACAACGTCTTGTTCTGGATATAAATTTGACAGTAATCGTGCATTTAAAGCTTCTTTCCCATGCTCGGTCACTTTTCCAATTCTAATATCTTGTAGAATATTCTTGTAATCTTCATCCTTTGCCTGACGCATATTTTCATGCAGTTCAGCATAATTGAAGTTTAACCATATATTGACGTTGCCAATGCTCCCTAGGCACTTCCTGGTATCTTCATGCGTGAGTATTTTGAACACAGGTTGTCCTTTTACTGGTGTCAGCTGCAGAAGATCTCCGAAAACAATGATGTGTTTGCCACCAAATAACACATCATACTCAGTTTTAAGAACTTCTTGCATTCTCAAATGCACAAAGGCAAGCATGACATTGGAAACCATGCTTACTTCGTCAATGATAAGAAGTTTCATTTTCCTCAAGACTCTTGAAACTTCACAACAAGCATCCCCAGATAACTTGTGGTATCGTAATTTGTTGTCATGCTCCACTGGCAGCATCAGTAGACGATGCAAAGTAATACCTTTAATGTTATGTGCTGCCAGTCCAGTAGGAGCGGTAACAACACAAGACAGCGATGACTCAGTCCTTTCCTGCAAATAACAAGAAATTGCTTTAATAAGGAAACTTTTTCCAGTTCCCGCTTCTCCACTCACGTACAGTCGGACAGGCTTCAACGACGTACATGAGCACTCTTTCTTCTCATGACTTAATCCATGATCAATTTACTTGGTAACTTCATCATATATTTTCCTCTGCTCAACGTTGAGTTGTTTTTCCAAGTCTTCTAAGTTAACCGCATCCTCCTGAGCATGTGCCATGGCTCTTTCCACTTCATTCATTGCAGTGGCAGCTTCATTTTCGATAATAGGTCCTCCTAGTGGATCCTGACTCAATGAAACAGAACTCTGACTGTCCTGAGAACTGTCTCTGGCAATCTCGGATGCAATCGTTGCTTCCTGCTCAATTTCCAAAGTCAACATTTCTTGATATTTGGGAAAAGCAGGACATTCTATGGTCTCCTTAGCAGCAGTGAAAGAGTCTTCGTAACAGAGGAAATCTCCAAGCAGTTCCTCTTCTGCACGCCAAGGCTTGAAAAGTTGCAAAAGTGCTAAATAGAAAAACTCCTTTTTTTCTGGAGATTCGCCACTCAATTTTCGATGGTTTACTAATTGGCATTTTCTTTGCTTGACCAGACATCCCTCACTTCCAATTACAGCATACACTCCTTTCTCAATATCTTCTTTGATGTTCCTCTTGAATATATAATTTTGTAGAACCTCATATAGACAAACATTCTCAAGGTGACTGCTTCGATTTGGATAATATGTATCCAACATGTTGGTCTTCAAAATGTCGGTACTGTTTGGTTCCTTTTCCGCCAAATACTCAATTTCCCGGACAGGTTTTAGAACTCGATTTCGCGTTGCAGCAAGACCAAGACTCGCCCAAACGATACTCCTGGATTTGGCATAGAGACTTGCTGAAGACAACCGGTCAGAACATTCGTAAGCTCCGATTTCTCGATGCGACAACATCTTCAGACTGAAACTGTACAACTTCTTGCTGAGGCTCTTTTCATGGGAAATGTCCTCCCACATATCCTTCAATTCTGTCTTTTCTTTTTTGGTGATGTAAGATGTCACATACCGAGACACAGCCATACAGTTGTCAGCCACAAACTGTATATCCATGTTAGCATTCCACATGGACAAAATCACTGGGTTGTTGTCGTTGATGTACTTGGACTCTTCGTTCCTTTTCAAATTGTATGTATTTTTGGGTGATTTCCTCGTCACATTATGTCGCAGAGAAGACATCAAACTGTTCACTCTTCCTTTAGAAATCACCGGTCGTGGAAAGTTGAAACGACATTTGGTGTAGAACTTGTCCTTGTTTCTGAATTTACGACGACAGTACTTTCCACAACGATGGCTTTGGAAACGTAGAACTTGTTCTCTTAGGCTTTTCTTCTCCGTTGCGTTTGGAACAGCACACGTAGAATACTGTTCTATGAAATTCATCACTAAGTCATCCGGATCTGTTCCAAATTTAGGTGCATCCTTGATCCACAGCAACATATGTATATGAGGAGCACCTCTTGCTTGGTACTCCTTTCTCCAGAAGAAATCCAACACCTCTCCAAGAGGTGGATTCGTCTTATTTGTGATGAAAGACATCATAGCTTCAAATCTATGATTGAAGTACCTGCATACATTCACTGGATCCAAAGAACACAGTTCTCCAGGTGTCTTGAATTCAATGTTTTCAATATTTCCATTTGGCTCTCGTAGAAATTCAAGTAAGTCTTCCCAGCCATACTCAGCACAGCTCAGAGTGAGGAACCATGTTGGAGTTCCTAAGTTCCTCAGCATACATTTTAAATCACCATGACGACGGTACCAGTACTCATTAGTACCACGCTGACACGCCATGAGATTAATTAGGTGAGAATCCAAAATACTGTCTTGGACATTGACTTTATGCATAAAGTCACTTGCCGAGATGTTTCGCATCTGTATACCACTTTTTAAGATGTGGTTCACTGCATATGACAGTCCAGACAGATCGCTTTCAAACAGGAGATGAAACAAATAGGGAATGCATTGACGAAACCTAGGATCTTCTGCATACAATCGTAAAGTCCGGTATTCAGACGCAGGAATTTGATGAGGTCGCTCATCATATCTTCCTCCTTGACCTGTTGGAAATAGCTGTGGGAAACACCGAGCTTCCAAACTTTCCTCCCAAACACTAATGGGACTCCCTTTGGCTTGTTTCATTTGAAACAACTCAATAGCATTCCCCATGACTTCCTTGGAATGCAAAGGATGAACACTATAATGTTCATATATTTCTTCACTTTTAGAGGCCTCTACTTTCTCAATTTGGCCAGCACACAAATCGCTATCCTCTTCATCACTTACATCCTCTTCTGCAACATATACATTCTTATAGTACTTATTATTTTTCTTCATATACAATGTTGCCTTTTTGACTTTCCTAACATCCACTAAATCTTGCCATATTTTCTTATTCTTTGTCGGAACCCCATTAACCAAGATAACCAGAGGTTCCTCTTCCACTTTTTCTACTCCAATTGTGTTAATGTTTTTGTTCAAATCTAGAGGCAAATAAACAACTCTTCCCTTTAATCCTCTCTGTAAATCTGATGGAGGCAACTTCCCTGTCTTTGGCTCCATTCTTACAATAGCCTGAAAGGGATGGATACTTTGAATCAAAATAGATTCATAAGTATTTAAATCCTTCAATTCAGAAGGAATCTCAACCAATTCCAGATTATTATGAATCGCCCTAGCAGGCATCTGGTTTTGGTTTAATTTGTTACAACAATAAGTACACACACGTTGATCCGATCCCAAATCAAAATAATTTTCTACCATCAAGTATGTGGCAAAATCCTTCCATTCACTATTATTTTCCCTTTCACTTTTTGCATATAAATCCACTAACTTAATCTGATTCTTGTAATAAGTGCGTCGACAACACACACAAGTGAAATTAGGCCTCTCACTTGATTTCATCTGAAACGTGGCAATTTCCTTCTGAAATTTATCTGTACTAGAAACCTGTACATTATCTTCAACATTACCCTCTACTTCTGGGTCAATTTGAACATTCTCTTCTTTACTTCCAAAGTAACAAAACTCAATTTCTTCACAAATATTCTTGACATCTATTTCAGAACCATGCAAAAGAGCAGCACATAATTGTTTAAGCATAATTGCTGGACTCTTAGCATGATACAACATTCTCAGTATTTTCCTCACTTTATTATGATACACTGCTAGCATCCTGAAATGATGAAAAACACTCTGGCATACTCTCCTGGAAAGACAAGCCAGTGAATGACCACGCAAACCTGTCATTTGTCTCACTCTGCAAGGATCTAATTCTTGCAACAACTTCATTTTCTGCTTCAAACTTTTCTTATTAAATGTCCGTACAAAATCACAAAGCAAATTGATGGAATCCTGTCGCACACTGCAAATAGAACTACACTTCCAAATGTACACAGGACCCTTCGGACGTCTTCCTAAAACCTCATTACCTAACACCTCGTCTGTCTCTGTTGTCACAAGTTTTTCTTTTTCAACTGGACAACCATCCTTCACTTCATAAGCTCGACCACTGGTGTCAACTGCAAACACCAAATCATTATCCTGAAAATAACTCTCCTCATTAAAAAATGCCTCACAACTTGAACTATGCATCCATTCTCCGGAAAAAACTTCACAAAAGTTACTACGATTTACTACTCTCTTCCATCTACTATTTGATTTGAAATCAGAAATTACCTTGTTTAGTTTCCTAATTCTATTGATTACCAAAATAAATAACTTTCGCTTAATTTCGAAAGCATGATCAATAATTTTCTCTACATTTTTCTTCTTCTTATAAAATGCCACTTTCTGTTGGCCTTTCTTAATATTTTTTAATAAATTAACTATTATCCTGTTGCGGAACATTCGTTTTCGAATGTCCCTAAACTGTTGTTTCCTTCTACTATCATGCACAGAGTTATCTCTTGCTCTAGCAGTAACATTTTTGATTGGTCTTTCCTTTCCATTTAAATTGCTTCTCTTTTTCTGGACTGAAACATTTTTTGTTGAAATACTTTTTTTACTACAAATAGTTCTTATGAATGATTTCATGCTCTTACCCGGAGCTTTCTTGGTGATTTCACAAGTTTTTTGGGGAGAGGACTGCTGCAATAATAGATGATCCTGCTGTCTTTGACATTTTCTAGCCTTTCTAATTCGATTCTTAGTTGGCATTTTTCAAATTTTGAAATGATCTGCAGTTGAATCTGTGGAAAAATATAATAAAAAATGTTATTAACCACTATTACCAAACAGTAAATGAATAACAGTCATCAAAAACTTAACACCCTACTTATTATTTAACATAGCAAATCTTTTGCACCACCACTGCGTCACAAAAGTGACGCACAGTGGTACAAAACAGGCATACACCTATCATAAATCTCTCCCTAACATTTTAAATGATTGATTCAGGATGATGATAAGGTGTGGCCTATCTAGAGGTTTGTTTGGGCCCAGATCTTTGGACTGGGGTGAATGTGTGTCATTGATCCACATTCGGTCCATCACCTGTTTTGTTTGTTTGAGGTGAGGCCAACACACGGTTGCAGATGAGATTTTCGCTTGTTGAAGAAAACAAAGGAGATAATACATGTGAAGGCCTACCAATGAAGTAAGTCATGTCCACTTCACTCTTGAACAAAGGGCAGACCTCTTTTGAATCTGTGGTCAGACCTAAACTTCATCTGCACAATGTCATTCATAAACTTAGGAAACACAAGTGATGTAATTGAAAAATGTGGAGTTTCTTTTCCTCATTTCAGAATTACATCACCTGTGTTTCCTCATTGACTTAAAATGTCCTTAATACACATGAAAGCGTTTTTTTGATTGCCCTTGCACCATTTTTGGGTCATTTTTAACATGGCTATGTAACTCCCATAATCAAAATCTAAATTTGCCAAGCACAGGTGGGAGCATATTTACAAGAAACTTGCCCCATGCAGAAAGCTCTTCAATTTAAATGGGAAAAATAACATCATAGACACTCAAATGCCTTTTAAATATGCTCCAAACAACCTATGAAGTTCTAGCAGTACATATCCAGAAATGTAATTGATTTCAAAAAAAGTTTTTGAACACAACATATAAATCAATTGTATACCTACATTCAAGATGAAATGACTGAAAATGTCCTTGAGACACATGAAAGCGTTTTTTTGAATGCCCTTGCACCATTTTTGGGACATTTTTAACATGGCTATGTAACTCCCATAATCAAAATCTAAATTTGCCAAGCACAGGTGGGAGCGTATTTACAAGAAACTTGCCCCATGAAGAACGCTTTCCATTTAAAAAGGGAAAAATAACATCATAGACACTCAAATGCCTTATAAATATGGCCCAAACAACCTATGAAGCTCTAGCAGTACATATCCAGAAATGTAATTGATTTCAAAAAATCGTTTTTAAACACAACATATAAATCAATTGTATACCTACATTCAGTTGGAAATGACTCTAAATGTCCTTAAGACACATGAAAGCGTTTTTTTGATTGCCCTTGCACCATTTTTGGGACATTTTTAACATGGCTATGTAACTCCCATAATCAAAATCTAAATTTGCCAAGCACAGGTGGGAGCGTATTTACAAGAAACTTGCCCCATGAAGAACGCTTTCCATTTAAAAAGGGAAAAATAACATCATAGACACTCAAATGCCTTATAAATATGACCCAAACAACCTATGAAGCTCTAGCAGTACATATCCAGAAATGTAATTGATTTCAAAAAATCGTTTTTAAACACAGCATATAAATCAATTGTATACCTACATTCAAGACGAAATGACTAAAAATGTCCTTAAGACACATGAAAGCGTTTTTTTGAATGCCCTTGCACCATTTTTGGGACATTTTTAACATGGCTATGTAACTCCCATAATCAAAATCTAAATTTACCAAGCACAGGTAGGAGCGTATTTACAAGAAACTAGCCCCATGAAGAAAGCTCTTCAATTAAAATGGGAACAATAACATCAGAGACACTCAAATGCCCTATAAATATGGCCCAAACAACCTATGAAACTCTAGCAGAACATATCCAGAAATGTAATTGTTTTCAAAAATCGTTTTTAAACACAACATATCTGTTTCAGCTTACATGAGAGACCATGGAATGGGCTCCATGTACAACAATAACTTGTGTTACTGCATGCCAGAATGCTACACCGAATATGCAATTACAATTTCTCAAAGAAACAAAATCTATTTGTATATCACTTGAGACAAAGCCACATTTTAAAAACACAGCTTTCTTCATCATTTTCTCCTTAAATCATACTATTCTCTATCTAAATTAAATAAATCTTTTCTCACCTTAGCAAATACTTTTTGAGTTTCAAAACAGTCTCAGAAATACTCCAAATTGTCTTCAGCAGAACAAAGAGGATGCACTCCAGAGGCTGCAGCTATAGAAAGCACAGAAATGCTGATATTCATTACACATATCTCTCATATTAGCCAATCATAACGCTTCCCTCACTTTTTTCAAATCAAAACCCTTCCCCCCTCTGCCCTCTCTGCCTTTTTTGCTTAGCAACCACCTCCTGAAAGACCTCTGATGTTTGCAAGTTCACACAACAATGTTTCAATTGAACTCTGAACTCTCAGTGCACCTGCGTATCCAGTGCAATCTTTCATTAAATGTTTTTTCCTTGACCATTCAAATTACATCTTTCAAAGAACACATCCATGCACCCTAACTTTCTGTTTTCAGAAATGGAAATGCACCAATCACTGCTAATGAATCATTAGCACTGGAAATACACAGTTTTTTTCTTTACAAACTCCTACTGTTTCAACTGCCCTTTCATTACCACACTTCATCTGACTGCAGCCCAACTTTCTCTCACCATGTTTAATGTCTGGATTGTTGGACATAGTTACATCTACTGGGCTCAAAGGTATGCTGAGAACAGAAATTTACCTAACCTCAATTTACAAGATGTGGAAATTAAGTGGTTGGGCCAAAGAGGATTAAAATGTCACCAATTGATACCATTGGTGAAAACCTTTATGCATTTGCCAAAACCTGACCTGTTAATTGTGCACTGTGGAGGTAATGATTTGGGCACTTTGACTGGGGTAGGTCTGGAAATGCTTTTAAAGGACACCTTTGAGCAATTAATGGCACTTTTTCCTCAAACTGCCTTGGTATATTCCAATATATGCCAAAGACAGAAATGGAGGTGGTCCAACCAATTTTGTCCACAAATTGAGAAGTCGAGGAAGCATGTAAACAAATCTGTTTCAGCTTACATGAGAGACCATGGAATGGGCTCCATGTACAACAATAACTTGCGTTACTACATGCAAGATATCTACAGAGGAGATGGAGTTCACTTCTCAGATGAGGGCAACAGAATTTTCATTTTGAATTTAAGACTGTGCATTGGTACCTACTTATAAGTACCAAAATGTACCATAAACCCAAAAGCTCTTCTCAGAGCTACCCTACATCTGATCACTCACAATTATTATTTTTCTCTAACTTTTTTCTCTAATTTTCAACAAACTACGCTCCCCGGAGCGCTACCCGGTACGCGAACTGGAAGCTAACCGCGCAAAATTTAAAAAAAAATGTTTTTTTCCCGCACATATGGTCCTCCTCAGCCACCCTCAGAAAACCTAGGGGGTCAAGATACATCTACCGTGCCCCCTTCTACCCATTCTGAACATTATTTGCCCTCCATCTTGTATCTTGATTCGACCGAAACACCAAATGGTGGACTCCCGTTACGCTGCTGGTTCGCGGACCGGGACGCATACCGGGAAGCGGTCCAATAAAAAAGGTGGGAAAGCAATTCACAGAAAAACGACTGGAGACACTCTCACCAAATATACATTAGCTCATACTACATAACAATCCCTTTCATTTTCACAAATTTGATTGAAATTCCATTTAGCCATTAAGCCTGTAGACCTCTCTAAATACCGTGAGGTAAATTACTTCACAAAACACATCTGAAGTGTTGGAATTGACAACCAATGAAAATGTTACTTTCATTTTCTACTTTTATTACCTGACATTTGATTGGTTAAATACCTGAATATATATAAAGGAAGAGAAGAAAACACAGCCATTTTGACTGCTACTTCTTGTTGTACATTACATTTGAATTGTTACTAAACACTTCAACTTGTTTGTGAAGGTAAGTTGTTATTTTTAAAACTGAAGTATATTGTGCACTATAACTTAATATGGTAAACTTTTTCTGATAGTTATATACTATCACTCTGTAGTAGTTATAGATTTAGATAGACTTCTCTGTTATAGTTATGGATGGAGTTAGGCTTCTCTTGGTTAAATCGCATACACTTTTTTATAGTCCTACTTCCACTCTGATACTATACACTGCTAAAAGATAAATTCACTGATAAAAACTGCCTATCTAAAATTAATCCCAACAGTGCCCTATCTCTAGTAATATATATTTTTTTAATCCAAATTTCAGGCAAAATGGAAGGCGAGCAGCAAGTTCAATTTAAAATTGTACTGCAAGAGAGCAGCCAAGGAAACATTGATGAAAATCAAAATGAATTTATGGATGAAAGTAGGGACCAGGAACTACTGCAATGTGTGGAAGCAGTGGATAACCTGCTTAAAAATTAGGACATTTTACACCCTCATAGACTACAAAATATATTCAATGACAATTATGAAATTTCTGACAATGAAATGTTAGAAAGTTTAATAAATTATGAAACACAATCAAAATAAAAAAAATGCTTAAAAAATAAAGAAAATAAAAAATAATCAACAAAAACAACAAACAATTAACATACAGTATTTGAAAAGTCTATCATTCTTTTTTCCTTATAGTACGCTGCCCAGAACGCTTTCCGGTTCGCGGACTGGGCGCTCACCACGCAAAAAAAAAAATAATCTTTTTTTTTTTTGCCCTGCTGGGCCCTTTTAAAACCTCCACATAAAACCTAGGGGGTCAACGAGGATCTACTATGCCCCCTTATGGTAATTTCCCCCTTTGTTTTGGCCTCCTCTTGTCTCTCGATCCTACCGAGAGACAAGATGGCGGCCGCTCCGGACTGTTTAGAATGTTGACAGACACCAGAGAGCCAATCAGCTTCGCATCGCAAAGTTCCGTTACGCGAAAAGTACGCGAACCGGAGCGCTACCCGGAGCGCTGTTACAGATATATATCTTTTTTTGAATGTTAATTTCTCAAAATCCACTGAAGCACATATATTGAGACCTAGCAAAGGCACATCGGGCTAACAGTCCCTACAATTTTGCCAAGTTTCGTGCAAATCCATTCAGCCATTCGGGCTAAAAGTGAGGCCAACCGCCCTATGGAAATTAACATGGGAAAAACGCATTTTGGGACCCCCCTTTTTTCTCGGCCCCCCCTTGACGAACCCCCCCCAAATTTTCAGGGCTGCTCAGAAACAAAATGTGCCATTTTCCTGAAAATTTCAGCCGATTCCGTCCACAAACGCCAAAGTTATTAGACATAGAATTTTCAAAAGTCCCATAGAGAAAAAATCCTAACTATATATACCTACTGGCGACCGCCAGTAGGTAATATATATATATATATATATATATATATATATATATATATCACTCCGATCACTTCTCGATCGAGAAGGTCGCCCAGACACACTGTGTTTGCTTATAACCATTTATTTCGGCAAATAAAAAGTTACGACGCGTTTCACCATTACGGCTTGTTCACGCTCGTCAGACCCACAGAAGTCGGCCATTTTTAAATTACCAAAACACACCCATTGTGCAAATCATGTGACAAACATTGTGAGCATGGCGGACATCTTTGTCTAGGCAAATTGAATATATAAAGTGCATAGTATCTGAGACATTTGTTATAACATTCACTGTAATGTACTCAAATGGGTAATCTTATTTTACCTGGTGCATTCAACCAAATATACATTATTGAAATTCATTGGTGCACTAAATTAACTTAAAGACATGAATAGCCTTGATAGTATAAATTGATGGATTGTATCACAGCCGATAAACCGTATACCGTCAGATCAATCTACGCAGCATGTGATATGGTTCTGTACATTTTACGCTGCTGTAAGGTCGAGATGGATCAAACCACTCTTAAAAAAACAAGGTACCTGGCGACAATGTCGCCCGGCACTATTGTTTTCATTATCTTTAAATGATGTATATTGTGTTGGTATAATGACAGGTTTTTTAAAAAGCATTTTGAGGAAAAGGAAAAGTTTAGTCAGTTTTTAAAATACACGCATCCAGTGTTTTTAATGTAGTTCTTTGAACAATTGATTGTCTGAGAAATGAATTTGTTGCTTTTATGATTTTATGTTCTGTGAAATCGAATAAAGCTTTTCAATACAATACAACAAATTCAGTCAGATGTATTAACGAGGTATGGGCATTCCTTGGATACAAATCAAGAAAAAAGAGGACAGTCCATAATTGAACCTCAGAAAGTATTAGCGCCAGTACAACAATAGGATTTTATGAATGTCTTATACAATTCACATTTACAAATCAACCCTCAAGATTGGTTAAAAGATAAGTCGAATACAGTGCAACATGGTCTAATGTATCATGGAACTCTTTTGTATGTACCAACTTCTGGTTTATAAAAACAGATTATAACTTGGCACCATGCTTCGGTTTTGGCAGGACATCCGCGTTGGTTGAAAACCCTTGAAAATTTGTGAAAGCACTTTTGGTGGCCAACCATGAATACTGATATTAAGAACTATGTTGAAACCTGTCCTACATGAGCTTGTCAAAAGACATCACATAAAGCTCCGGCTGGTTTATTGATTCCAATGCCCATTCCACAAACACCATGGCATACCGTAAGTGTTGATTTTATTATGAATTTGTCTCCCATTAAAAAATATACTACTGTTCTTGTAATAGTAGATTATTTATCCAAAATGGCTCATTTTGTTCCCCTGATAAAGTTACCTACTGCTGGAGAGTTTGCGGACATATTTCTTAAAGAAATTGTACGTCTCCATGGATTACCAAGTAAAGTTCTTTCTGAAAGAGGTAGTCAGTTTAATTCCAAATTTTGGAAAACACTTTGTACAAAATTAAAAATAGAAGCAGCTCTGTCTACAGCTTTCCATCCAGAAACAGATGGACAAAAAGAGCGTTTAAACCAGACGCTACTGCAAACATTAAGATGTCTTTTAGCAGACTATACAAGTTAATGGTTGGAAGCATTGCCAATTGCAGAATTTGTATACAATAACACAATACATACAGCAACCCATTGCACTCCATTTTATTTTATGCAAGGCTATCATCCTAGGGCCTTACCAGTTATTTTAAATGACTCACTCCTTCCAAAAGTAACGGAAAGACTAACAAATTTGTTAAAAATACAAGAGAAAATAAAAAAGCATTTGACTAATTACAAAGAACAAATGAAGAAAGAAGCTGACAGACATAGAACCGAAGCACCCATTTATAAAGAAGGAGATAAAGTTTGGGTTTCCACAAGAAACTTAAATATTGAAGGATCTCGAAAATTACTACATAGATTCATAGGACACATTCCTGTTAAAGCATTATTGAACCCAGTCACTGTAAAATTAGATCTCCCAGATGATTATCCAGTACATCCTGTGTTTCATGTGTCCTTACTCAAACCATATAATTCCCTTACCCGAAAAGAAACGACCCCTCCCCCCATCCCTATAGCAGGTCATCTTGAATATGAAGTTCAGAGAATTGTAGATGCTAAAAGAATTCATGGTCGATTATTTTATTTGATAGCTTGGAAAGGCTATGATAACACAGAAAACTCCTGGGAACCTGCTTCTAATGTGCATGCTCCACGTTTACTCAGGTCATTTTATTTGAGGAATCCGGGTAAACCACGGCCTGCAGGGGGGCCTTTGAGGGGGGCGACTCTCAGGGTTTGCTCTAAACAGCGAGCTTGCCCTTCATCACAGCATTCAGGAGATGTCTTATAGTCACGGGTTGCTTTGTAGGAGTTCTCTGAAAGGATATCCTGAGTTAATTGGTAAACTATTCTGGAAATTGCATATGCATTATAGTAAAGGAATAAAATTGCATATGCATTATAGCAAAGGAATTAGCAAAGTTTATTGAACGTATTCATTTGGTTTTAACAAAGCTTATTGGCAAGGTCTAAAAACTCCTTCAGTTGTTTAAAGAGGAAAGAAAGCCTTCTTGTCAGAATATTAATGAGCGCTGCACGTTTTCAAACTGTTTCTTCAATAACGTGCAGTGCGTGAGAGCCCCGCCCGCTTCAGTCTATAAAAGCCTGCCCCGAGCCTTGCTGGTTGCTTGTGTACGTTTGATCTCCACTTACCTGCGCATCCTTGCTAATGTCTCCTGCCTCCGGTCTTCCTCTAGAGTTGTTCCGTCCATCTTCTTTCCTCCTGTTGGTCCGGAACCTTCCTTTCTGGTACCGGTCCTCCTACACATCGTGTCCCCAGCATTTCCTGCGTTCCAGCAACCCGATCCTTAGCCACGAAGGTTCCGCCTGCAAAGAAAAGAAAGAACAGAGAAGAGGCATTAATCAGGTATCAAGTCGACAATCAACCGCACTGCAAGTAAGTGTTTAATTGCATTTAAAGAAGGATATTTCCTGCAAATTTTGATCGAAAGTCGGACCAAGTTCATGACGATAAAAGAAACATTGTCTTTTAAAGGGAAAGAAGGATTTCTCTAACTACAGTTCTGTTTCTACCATTAAGTGCTGGAAAACATTCATGGATACTGCGCTTTATTTTTCTCCCAGTGTTATTTGGTGAAGGTTAAAGGGCACAGAATTGAGACTTTACAGACTAACGTCCTATGGAACTTTGTGAACTTTATTGATCAGTTTCAGGTTATTTGCTTTGTGACATTGTGAGACAAATATATATCACAGCAATACGAAGCTAACAGGAAACGTTTAAGAATCACTGTGGGATAAAGATCAGTGAGTACTGCCATCCACTGGCGTAAAGTAGAAATTCATGTGCTTCAAATATATTAGGTTTTACTTATAATAATGAGGTGTTATTTCATTTAAAGGAAAAAGTCATTCCTGATCAAGTCCTACGTCCACAGCTCTGGTGAGATATACAACCAGAGTAGAGAGGTATTTGAAGTCCAAGTAGTTTCAAGAAATATCTAAGTAAATGTGTTAGAGGTTTTAGAATCTTGTTATATTTTCTTATTAGGAACAACACTTCAGGAATTCACTCCATACGAAAATATTGCAAGTGAAGCTGTGTTTGTTTTTCTGTTTGTTATTTTATCCACTTCCCCCTTCCCTTGGTTTTCTTGATACCTGTGCATTGTTTCCTTCAGTGCAGGGGAGCAAGAGATACAGGGGAGGGTTAGAACTATCTTCAACTTCCCAACAGAAGATAACCGGATACGCAGGTAAACGAGTTTTGACACAGACAGCCAAAAACAATGCCCCCAAGGGGAGCAACCCTTCCCAAGGGGCCACTCCCCATAAATGTATCCATGTTGGTCTAGTGGGCCACTTTAATTAAAATATTTGCCCGATCTGCCCCCTATAGGGACAGACACACCAAAACATATTGCCCCCAAATAGTAGAGCGACCCGTGCCTAAGGGGCCGCTCCCCAAAACACAAAAAGGACATTAAATAAAAATCCCTGGTGGTCCAGTGGGCACCTATACATAAATATATCATTTTTTTAATCTGCCCCTCAAGGGGGGCAAACCAAAGTTAAAACATTGCTCCCCCAAGTCAAGCAACCCTTGTCCAAGGGGCCGCTCCCCAAAACAAAATGGCCATTTACAAAAAATAACACATCCCTGGTGGCCTAGTGGGCACATATAAATACACAATACTTTTTTTTTTTACATCGATCTGCCCCCCCCCCCCCACCCCCTAAGATGGGCAGAACAAAGAAAATAAATTTTTCCCCCAAGGGTGGTGACCCTTGCCCAAGGGGCCACTCCCTGAAACAAAATGGCCATATAAGCAAAAAATACCTGCTGGCCCAGTGGGCACCTATATATAAAAATATTGAAATGGGCCCCAATCTTCCCCCCAAGGGGGGCAACACAAAGTACAAACATTGCTCCCCCAAGGGGAGCGACCCTTGCCCAAGGGACCGCTCCCCAAAACAAAATTGCCCTTTAAAAAAAAGGGCATTCATGCTGCACGATTGCGCCCCAGGTGTGATCGTGCAGCAGGAATGTTTTTATAAAAAACTTTGGAGGAAAGGAAAGCCCGTCCTTTCCTCCAATGCCTTTTAAAAAGTACCTCCCACCCGCCCGAGGAGAAACTCACCTCCTCGTTCACCGATGCACTGGAAGCAAATGGCTTCCAGTACATCCAGAATCCTCTAATGAAGCCAGCGCGCCTCGCCCACTGACGTCATTAGGGGGAGGGTGGGGAAGGATGAGGAAGGGCTTCGCCTGCCTTCCCCAGTGGAGGCACATAGATCGGCGGCCCACGGGGTGAGCGCCAGCGCTTTCCCCGTGGGTAGGTGCTAGGACGGCCGGGAGCCATCCTGAGCACACGCCCACCGTGGCTCAGGACGGCTCGTGGCCATCCTGGGCATGGAAGGGGTTAATATTGATTTAGACCTATGGCATAAGACAAGGTAGCTCTTCTCTAACTGATGTACCCATCTAAGTGACTCACTCAGCCGTATGCTAAGGTAATCAAAATGCTTTACCGCTCAAGAGAATCACATGCAATCCTGATCTCCTTTAGTCTTCCGGGCACTATCCCAAACACCATATATTTCGTTTTAGTAGTGTTGAGTTCCAGACTCCTGTCCCTGCAAAAATCTAGAAATGTATTCAATAAAATTTGCAGACATATCGGTGTTGTGGATATTAGTAAAGAATCATCTGCAAAGAGTAAGATTGGGGCTTTTGCACCATTCAAAAATGGGAAATCATTCCTACAGTCCATCAATCTGCTCGTCACATCATTATTGAACATAGAGAATAATGTGGGGGCAAGGACACACCCCTGGCGCACCCCTCACTGTATCAGTATCTTCTTGGTTAATTCCCCATTTTCCCTCACCTAACCTTGGCATAATTATACTTGTGTAGTTTGGCTATAAGTGTTACTAGAGCTACTGGAGCACCTAAATCAAGTATTGTTTTCCATTGCAAATCACACTGTACTAAATCAAAAGCTGCTCTTGGATCTACAAATGCTACTTAAAGTTTCTGTTTTCTTAATAGCACATATTTCGATATTAGTAAAGTAAATCTGAAAGCCTGGTTGCATGTGCTTATTTTTGGACGAAAACCTGCCTGATAAGGGGACAATATTGCATTATTATCCATCCAGACTTGGAGTTTGTCTAGAATTTGTCTTGCAAAATCTTTTGCAAATTGTCCATCTGACTGATGAGTCTGTAAGTGGGGAGGAAAGCATTTAGTACCCTTTTTATAGATAGTAATTATCTCAGCTCCCCTCCAAGTTGCTGGAATTTCCCCACCAGCTGCTATACAATTGGACAAAAGATGTATGTACAGGGCCCATATCATGGGTTCCTATTTATACACATCGCCGGTATCAGGCCAGGGGCTTTACCTGCCTTTCATCTGTTAATTGCTGACTAAAAACCAATGCAGTGCCAATCACAGTCACCACAGGGACAGTGTTATCAAAGTTCTGATCGGCTCTAGGGGTGTTTAAGCAGTCCGAGACCTCAACCCTAGTGTATAATTTTGAAAAATGTTCCACCCGAGCCTCCTGCTTGGGTGGAGGACAGCCAATGATGAAGCATGACACCTGGCGGTGTGTGAGGCCAATCCATACATTTTTTTGAGATGTCCAACACAACCTGAACCACGGGCACACATGTGTGCTAACCTTCACTAAGGATCAGACATTGAGCCAGAGTTGTGTTATAGAGTGTTCACCAGCTACCATATTGGGAATGCCCCACACCTCAACCTCTTCCTCAAGTAAGGTACTTAATAAGAAAGAAGCGTTAAAGTCCCGGCAACTAATATTTTGGAATTAATGTGATAGACTCCTACCAAATCATCTAGCAGCGAAAGTACATGCGATTCACGATTCTGACCTAGCATAAACATTAAACAAGGTCTCATTTAAACTTGTCGGGAAGACAAGCTGGATCCCCAGAATATCTTCGGGAATTTATTGGTAATTTCTTATACTTGCAGGCTAGGGTGTTCTTTACAAGGATTATCTGCCTACCGCTAGCCCTGCTCTTTGTTTTAGGTGTATTAGCTTCCCAATATATGTGGTATAGCTATTTATGTGCACCCTATCTACAACCCAAGTCTCTTGGAAGATACAAATGTCATTTTTACCTATGTAAGAATACCATTCGAGATCTTGAAGTTTAGAATAGATCCCAGGCAGGTTCCAGGAGATTATATATACATATATATATATATATTAAAAAAACGTTTGAATATATAAACTTTATTTGCTAATAGAATTAGCATTTAAAAAACCTTGCGAATTCAATGAAAAAACCATAGGTTTCAGGCCTTATATAGTTAGGAATTAGCATATAAAAACCTTTAAAATTCACTGAAAAAACCATAGGTTTCAGGCCTTATATAGTTAGGAATTAGCATATAAAAAACCTTTGAAATTCAATGAAAAAAACCATAGGTTTCAGGGCTTATATAGTTAGGAATTAGCATTTAAAAAACCTTTGAAATTCACTCAATAAACTATAAGTTTTAGGGGTGTTATAGTTAGCTGGACATTTCACTCATACAAAACCATTGAAATTGCTTCTATATAGTTAGTTGGACTAACTATACTTCGCGCACCCACAATCCACAGCTGATGATGTCACATATTACATCATTCATGACATGGTCAGTGACATCACGGATGACATCTCTGATCCCTGATGACAGGGGCGCGTAGAGTAAGCGCGTCGGATGCTTACGTTGCGCGATCGTATGTGCTCGAGTGCTTCCGGGTGCGTTTACGCCGTGCGTATCACGCGGACGCGGCTACGCGATACGTCACCATGATGTTTTCGTTCGCGCCAATAGCGCTAACGGGACGCTCACCGGTACCCGCCCCGGGGCGCGCTGCATGACTGCCCTTACCGGTGCGCTCACCGGGACGCGAACCGGGAGCGCTCCAGGGCAAAAAAAATAAAAAATTAACAATATACATAAAAAAAATAGTATTACATAAATATACAATATAGGATTCATTATAAAAAATATTACACTTCATAGCTATAGAAATTTGCAATTAAAAAAGCTTTGAAATTCACTGAAAAAACATAGGTTTGAGGCCCAATATATAGTTAGGAATTAGCATTTAAAAAACCTATGAAATTCACTGAAAAAACCATAGGTTTCACACCAGTTATAGTTAGGGATTAGCATTTAAAAAACCTATGAAATTCACTGAAAAAACCATAGGTTTCACACCAGTTATAGTTAGGAATTAGCATTTAAAAAACCTATTAAATTCACTGAAAAAACCATAGGTTTCACACCAGTTATAGTTAGCTGGAAATGTTACTGACATAAAACCATTGATTACTGTTTCGAGTTCTTTTTCATGTGCTCAGTTAATTATTTAATATTAATCTGTAATAAGAGCGTCATTAAAATATGGTTGTAATATTCACTTATTTTATATTTTTTTCACAAGGTGTTGACTCGTGGGAAACGCTCGGGGAAGTTGAACACACAATCACCTGCGTGGACTCTGAGTGGGATATACTTCCTGATCTGCTCTTGCAATCAGCTCCTGAGAGCTTACATTTGGGATTCATTAAAATATGGTTGTAATATTCACTTACTTGATATTTTTTTCAAAAGGTGTTGACTCTTGTGAAACGCTTGCAAAGGTTGAACACACAATCACCTGTGTGGACTCTGAGCGGGATATACTTCCTGATCTGCTCTTGCAATTAGCTCCTGAGAGCTTAGATTTGGGATTCATTTCAGAACAGTGCTTCCTGTAATTCTGAACAAAGTAAAAGTTTACAGGAGTTCAATATGTTAGTAAAATTGATTATGATTTGTTCCATTGAATATATAATGCAATCATATTTTTACTATCTGGAGGACATGGGTTTTGATGCAAATTCTCCTTAACTTAATCCGACGATTACATTATGATCTGAGAGTCACAGTGCATTTTGGGCCACGAAGTGACAGCAATTCCCAAATAGCAGTACAAAAGGGGGTGGTGATGGACGGAGCATCTGAATTAATCAAACACTCACACCCAGTCAAAAGATCTGGGTTTAATCTATCACCGTTCTTTAGCCCACTCTGCCACCCCAGTTCAGACAATTGCCAAATAGGCTTCTTAAGAGGATTGAGAAAGGGCTGCATTTTAACCCTTTTCTTGTTCCTACGTTATATAAATGCAGTAAGTAGGCACTTAAGAGTAGAGAGGATCTCCCCAAAATAGGAACCAAACCAACACAATCCAGATGATTGTCTGTAAGGTCTATTGGATCATTTTGAGGGTTTTATGAATGACCTAGATTTAAAAATAAATTATGCTAAATCTTACGTAATGACCTATGGCCCTATTAACACCAAATCAAAGCGTGTTACAATGGGGGGTATACCCTTAGAGAAGACATCATATTTTAATAATCTAAGTTTAACTTTTAGCTCATCCCTCTTGTGGAAATTCCTCCTTCTCGTGAAAATACAACAATTTGGCATGAACATTGAGGACATCTTTCACTCCGCCCAGAAATTAAAACACCCGATAGCCGAGATGAAAGCCCTTCACAAAATAAAATGTTTTTCGGCAACCGTGCATTCTGCAGCAGTGCTTCAACGTTTGGAAAATGGTTTTGCGCCTAGGATGCTAGTTACCCCCAAAAACTCTGCAAATGTTGTGTGCCATGGGGAGTTGGCATTACCCTACATTGAGCATCAGATTGGCATAGCGCCACTCCTCTTGCGGATAAAAGGTTGCTGAATCCGGAGGCAGCATTAGTAAGGTCATGTATTACAGAGGGCCTAGCCATTAGGATACCCTGTTTTGCTTATTTAAAATGTACATTTTCTAAATTGGGCTTAAGCCAAATGTTCTAAAACACCCAAAACCTTGGTTCAAATAGTAAGGAGATCGTAAAGCAATGTTTTGCTCAGTTCCTTCCATATGACAGATCACTGAAAGCACAAACCATGCAAACTGTTGAAAATTGCTTACAGGTGCCAACCGCCAATAACATTGAACCTTATCTACTGTGGTGGATCGAAAATCCTACCTATAAATCATACCTTACATTTTTCAGAATAAACTTAATTCAGTATAAAGTGGCTTTTACATCTGTTTGGCAGTATGATTTGTGCCCATGACCCTTTACCAATACTGAGAAACAGAGCACTTAACACTTTAGTCTGTTCTGCACTTTAAAATCAGCCACCAGATCCTCCTTTTCAAAACCTTCTCACATTAGACATTTCAGGTTTGGCCTGGAATTTGTACAAAAAAATGTGGTCCTTAGATATCTGCTTTGTAGTGTTAACTTTTATTGAGTGCATTTGCAATCAGGAAATGTTATGAACTTTTATACTCACAGTGATACTTTTGCATAGAAATTAGGTATCATATTTTACAACAAGTTACTTCTTGTTATGATTCCCTGTACATACCTGCATACTTTGTGATTGCTGATTTGAATGTGTTTTAATCGTTTATCATGGCTATTGGTATTTTATATGCCAATTTTTTGTGACTATGGTTTAAAGAAATTACTTTTTAAACTGCTATTATAGCTCATGTCGAACAAAGATTGACTTAACATTAGAGATGTTAATTAGCATGGATAAATTGATTATGAATTGTTCAATGAAATATGTAAAAAAATAAAATGTTTAAGAACTCGCAAGTACTTTAAGGGTATCACAATAGAGCTTCAGGCGAGGAACCACACCCTAAGGAAGGGTTGTGGTTGATTTGTAGATTGTCTTTATTTAGAAGAAGAAGATTCCAACCTTTTTGCTTTATTTCACTATTTTATTCGGTGAGAGTAGACTTGCTCGCTTATCCTGTGTCCCTTTCAGTAGAAATATGTCTGCTATGAAAAAGCAGACCTACTATATGTACCTACTGGCGATCCTACAAATAGCATAAATGCACAATAAAATCATATAAAGTATAAACAATTGAATAAGAAAAATATATCAAATAATGGAGACAATAAATTAAATGATAAAACTAGAAACCCCCAAATATCACTTTTACAATAAAAATTATGAAACTTAAAATATGTTTAAAAAATACATAAAGAATCTAAACTATATAAAGAATAACAATTCATGCTAAATCTATTTGAACAATAACATGAAAACTATTGGAGTCTAGGAACATTAAATATATTATACCCAATTTAGTTTATGCAACAGTAGGAAAAGTGTTGGACTTTGATGGGGGTTAGATTTACTATTCCTTCTTCAGTGACCACAATAATAGGGAAAGTGTTGGACTTCAGAGGGGTGAGATTTACTATTCCCATTCTAACCTAATCAACAGTAGTAAAAGAGTTAGACTTCATAAAGGTGACATTTACTATTCCCACTCCAGTCTACAGACTTGTAGGGAAAGTGTGGGCTTTAGAGGGGGTACATTTACTATTCTGTATCCTAACAGCACAACAGTAGGGAAAGTGTTGGACTTCGAAAGAGGTAAATTGTACTACTTCCACTCCAATCTGTGAAACAACAGAGAAAGGGCTGTGTGATGGAAAAACGCATACCTCAACAATACATGTCCTAACCACACAGTCTAAACCCCGACAACATCTTTACCACGCATGCCTTTACCACACATGCCTTTACCATGCAATTTCGCTGTAAAGAAGTGTTTGTAAATGCCTAAAATCCCTTACTCCCCGGTACCCAGCCCAACTGCCCCTTTGACCTGAAGACTGCCCCTATCATTTCCCCTCCCCTGAGCTCTACAACTCAGCCCCCTTAAAACTACTCCAACCCAACACGCCTCCCTGATCCCTAAAACAAGCCCCTACCCCCATAAACTAACCTCACCTACCCCCGCCCTAGCACAACTGCCCCCTCAGCCTTAAAACTGTCCCTTTTCTGTCCCCTGCTCTAAGCCCTAAAACTTTTGACCACCTACCCTGAAAACTACCCAGGCCCCTCCACCTCCAAAACTACACCCCAGCTCAAATATTCTACCCCTACTTTCATCCCCTGAGACCTAAAACTCCCAACTTCCCCCTTCACCAGAAAACTGCCCTATCATGTTCCCTGCCCTGAGCCCTACAACTCAGCCCCCTAAAAATGACTCTGACCCCAGCCCCCTCCCAGAGCCTAAAACAAGTCCCCACCTCTAAAACCTAACCCCACCTATCCCTGCCCCAGCCCAAGTGTCCCTGCAGCCTTAAAACTGCCCCTTCCCTGTCCCCTGCCCTAGGATAAAGCTCCTGACCCCCAGCCCTGAAAACTACCCTGACCCCACCTCCAAACCTACCCCAACCCATATAATCTACCCCCACTTCCGTCCCCTGCCCTGAGCCCTGAAACTCCCAACCCTTCGTCCCTTTAAAACTACCTTGACCACCTACCAGCCCTGAAAACTATCCCGCAACCCCTATAAACTACCCCTCACCCCCTCAAAACCCAACTTACCTCTGCCCCTCGTCCTGATCCTTCCTCATCCAGCTCTTTCGCAAGGCAGCAGCAGCTACTAGACTGCGCATATGTCTTAAAAGTACATAAGAGTGGTTAAGGCATATTAGTGGTTTAGACATGCATGGCACCAGCTGCGTTAATCAGCCCAGCATAGTGCATGTTGTGTGGTTAAGAATGTTGCCCCAGGGAAAGAGTTTGGCTTTGGAGTGGTAAAATTGACTATTCCCACTCCAGTCTGTGCAACAGTAGGGAAAGCATTGGAATTTGTTGGGGTGATATTTGCTATTACCATTCCAGTCTGCATAACTGTAGGGAAAGTGTTGGGCTTTGGATGGGGTTACATTTACTATTACGACTCCAAATTGTGCAACAGTGGGGAAAGTGTTGGACAACGGAGTGGTAAAATTTACTGTTCCCACTTCAATCTGTTCAGCAGTAGGGAAAGCGTTGGACTATAGAGTGGTAAAACTTACTATTCGCCCACCAGTCTGTGCAACCTTAGGGAAAGCGTTGGATTTTGGAAGAGTGAAATATACTCTTCTCACTGCAAACAGAGCAAAGGTAGGGCAATCATTGGATTTCAGAGGGGTACAATGTACCATTTGCACTCTAGTCAGTGCAACACTAGGGAAAGTGCTGGATTTCAGAGAGGTGGAATGTACTTTTTTAATAATAGTTAACTAATTATTACTGAATTTACCTCTAAAACTATACCCCTACAAATTTAGCATCCACAACTAAAAAATAAGTAAAAATCAGTATTCCATATTTTACATAATCAAAAATCTAATAAATAATGAACAATTAATAATAGGTTCTTAAGTATTAATATTTGATTAACTTCCCTCCCTACACCCCTACAACCTAGCAACCAGCAACTAAAATATATGTAAAATAAATGTGTTCCATAAATGACTTACTAATAAATAGATAAAATATTTTATTAAAAATCAATTGATAATTATTACTGAATTAATGTCCCACCATATCTCCCTACAAACCTAACAACCCCAAATAACGTATATAAAAAATAAATATTACATAGTTTACAGAGTATAATCAATATATAATTAATTAAAATGTAATACATAGTTTTAATCATGAATTACCTTATTAAATTCCACCCTATCCTCCTACAAAGCCAACAATCCACTGCAACACTATAAATTAGTATAAACATATTTTAAGAAAACTAAGTCAGTTGAAATTACAAGCCATATTTAAAAAACAATCATAAACATGTATGTAAACGATAGTAACAAAAAATGTATATATCAACTAAAACAAATTAAGATAATTTTTAAAATTATATTTCTAACCACTATATTAGTGAAAACAATATTGAAAAATCTATGTTATTTACAAAAGTATCACTTACCTCAAAAATGATATTCTTGTCAATTATATGTCTGCACCATGATATTTGTGTGTCACGATATTTAAATCTCAATATTTCTGTCTCCCAGTATTTTTAAAAAGATATTTAGCCCAAACACCGAACAAACTTATGAACGCTTATGTGTGAACTGTCTCAAAGAACTCAGCATTGGGTTGGTTTGGGATGGGAGCCTCAGCACCAAAGTGGTGAAACAAAGCACAAGCCTCAAGAATCACGCTCCGCTAAAAAGGCATATTATTCACAAATGATTTTTTAGACTGGCAAATGCCAGCCAATAAATACCTCTGAGCTGTCACTTTCCTTTTTGTGCAACAATTGTTTATTGATATTCAATAAACAGGCACATGCATGTAATGTCAAGAGGGTTTTGAGGCTGAAACATGGCTTAACATCAGTATTACCATGAGGAAACAGACATTTTGCGCAGATATTAAGACATGTACATATTGCATAAGAAATTAGACTCTAGCAAATTGTATTGATCAAAGAGATTGCAGTAGCAAGGCCAAAAGACTAGTCTAAGCATTGTCAGTGACTTATATATGCGTCAGAGAACTGGGAGTATGACACAGTTAGAGGAGTCTGACAGAGTTAATATAAGATGCAGTATATCTTGAATGAAACAAATGTGCAAGTCGTAGAGATAGGTGGGTGGGGGTGAATTTGGGATAAGCTGAATGGCGTGAGATAGGAATATTTTCAGGGAGATGGGTACATGTATGAGGAATATGTCCTTGGAATGTCCACAGCTTTGACTTTATCTGGGTCGATTAGTAATTCTTAATATGAAAGTATGAGCCCAAAAAGGACAATTGAACTGTTTTGGAGATGCATTTTGTACATTGTGCATTACGGATGGGACTGGCATTCAATTCTCTATAATCTACACAGGGCCAACATTTACCATTCAATTTTGGGACGAAAAGAATTTGGCCTGTGCTGGAGACAGTGAATGTCAGAAAAATTCTTTAGTAAAGTTTTCTTCCAGATATTTTTTTAATACTAATTCTTGCTTTGGTGTCAATGTGTATATCTTGCCACCTGGGATCGGAGCTCCTGGTTAGAGGTCTACAGCAAAATGATGTTCTGAATAAAGTAGTATTTGCTCTTTCCACGCAAAACACATCCTTGTTTTCTTTGTACACAGATTGCCTCAACACTTCGTCTAACCGAACAACACCGTACCACAAAACAAGTTGGAGGTTGTTCCAACTGCGAGGAGAATCTTTTGTTTATTGTATTCAGAACTTATTGCAATGTATTATTCTTGCCAATTGATTTCAAGGATATGGAGTCCTGAATACTGCATATCAAACTAGGGCAAGGGGGATCTGGAGATTTAACAAAGGACTATCAAGCACAATTTGGAAACATCAGTGAAGAGATCACATTCAAATGAATGGGCTCAACATGATCATTTTCCATAGCCAGCAGCACTGTTTCCATCTACCATTGAAAATCTCCAGAAGCCGGAGGAGTGCCATTGTTTCCCAAAATATCCTTGGGTAAAGTGAGTGTTCAATACCATGTGTTCACCAGCAAAGGCTTTAGCAAACTGTTCCACAAAGTTTGAACAATTAGAGAAGAAAGGACTACTTCTGTTAATCAAATGTGATGTCCACATATGTGTTTCATTACTTAACTAGGAAAAGATAAAGTGAACTTTTATTACAACCCTGGAAAAATGCTTGAGGCCTGTTTAAGGTGTACAGTTTTCATGTGACATGAAAGCCTTGAAATGCTGCAGATCCCGCAAATATTATTCAGGAAGGGCCAATCCTGCGGCTCCAATGGGATATCCAGTACACTTTTACCAAATCCACTATTCTGATGGTTGCCTGTGTAATCCACAAATATTATAGAGGTCCCAGAAATTGTAGGCTTTGAGCTTACTTGACTCATAATAAGCTCTGCAATCTTTCCAAGTGACCTCTAAATCTTTATTTATCTGAGTGTGGGCTTGTGAGATGATATGGGGCAGATTAGAATCAGAATCAGAATCAGAATCAGAAACTGTTACAACACTATTTGGACCTGTATGGTAGTAGGGAATTCTGTTGCTAGTCCAAAACTCTCCACCAAATAGGAACAGTAAGCAGAGGAATACAAACCTCAAATTTACTCGTTCATCATAGGGGGATTGGGGTAGGGTGACCAACTGGGATGGGTGCAAATTCAGGACGGAGAGTGTAAAAATTCAGGACAAAGGGTCCAAATTCAGGACAAAACTTGGGACAAAAGGTCAGTTTTAGAGACATTAGTGCCATTCTCAGATGTAAAGCGGCACACATAGGATGTAGTTAATTGGGACCTGCAGTGTTGGACTAGAGTGCAGTCCTCCAAGTGGCCAGTTTTATGTGACTGTCGAAATTTGCAATTGCACGGTTTGTGTAACATGACAGCGACCAGTCTGGATTGTGTTTTAAAAGGCACTCCAGCCCCGGCTGTTACACCTACTTTCACATTGTTAGCAAACGGTAGTTATTTGTTATTAAATAATGAAGATTGCTGTTTTATGCTTGCGGGAATTCTGGACATCGTTACCGTTTCCCAACATGTTGATGCTGTAACAATGTCCTGTTTCCCCCTCCGCATGGGAGGCTCAATGTATCCATCTGGCCTTCTATTCCAACCTTGAAAGCAGAGTTCAACAAGATGAGTCAAATAAGGGCTCTTTTGTCCCAGAAATAAGTTACCCTTACATATGTGCGTGAAACATTTGTCCTTCATGTTGCTAACACTTGAACTGAGGTGCATGCCTTATTAAATACGGACCTGTCCCTGCATTTCGGTGCTTTGATTCATACGATATTTAATGGCTCTTCCACCACGGGCTTGGCTCACTTTTTTTAAAATAGTAAGTTCTGGCCTTGTGACCTCCTTCCAAACTATGGGGCCGATTAGGATGGTGGACGGATGCATTACTGCGGGGCTGGAGACGGCGGAAAATGCAGCTCATTGTCCGCCAGCAGCGGGCCTTCCGTCTGCCATATTAGGAAGGGGAACTGGGCACATTTACCATCCGCCACGTAAAAACGTGAACTGCCGCAGTAACACACCAGACACCTCGGCGGACGGAGCCAATCCGGGCTCACCGCTGTGCAGAATGACGTCCCGACTGTCCGCAATATTACGATGTCGCAAACAAACCATAACGCCGCAGCGGAAACACCTCCATCTCATAGACGGCGGAAGCACCACAGCGGAGAGGGAAAGCATTGCCACGAGACCCACCACAGGGACCTGACCGCCATGGACCCAGCCCTACTCGCCTTCCCGGCCCTGTTCCTACTTCACTACCAGCAAGTCATTCACCGTCATGGACGCCGCCGCAGGTACGCAAGCATGCAATACACACATATCACGCCACCGCATGCATGAACACTGGTACCTGTCCACACCAGACACCCTGGTGGGGACAGGAACACACAGGTGCACCCACACCAGTCCCACCTCAGCTCAATCACCCCCTGCATCAGGCACACGCCGCCCACGCAACACCACAGCCAGCCCAAGGACGGACTCCACTGCACTGTCGGCGGTTGGGCCTGTTACCGCGGCCACTCTGTCCGCGGTGGTCTGTTTGTCTATGGTTACGTCCACGGTCGGGGGTCTTTGGAGACATCCGTCCGCCGCGGTCGGCTTTTGCTGGAGGGGAATCCTAATAGCACCACCGGTTTCCCCACGGTGTGGTTGGACGGTCATTTCCCGCGAGACTGGCGGTCCGGACACGTCCCGTATGCCATCCTAATCGGCCCCTAAATTTGGTGTGATACCGGCATTTTTCATTCTATTTTTTCCAGCCTGTTTGGCGGTTTCCCGTTAATTCTTGCTTTGGGAGCCGGCGTACTACGTTTGGTTTTCTTGCTGAAAAAAATATGGATGCTTGAATGCTATGGATCGCTACCTCTGGCTACTTTGAGTGTGGCGTATGGTTTATCCTTCTGGTTTTCGTACTTTACATGTGTGCAGCCTGTTTTCCAATGGGTTTTGGGGTACAGGGGTATTGTTAGGGTTCAGGGCTAGGTTTGGGTTTTGGGGTATAGGGGTATTTTTAGGGTTCAGGGGTAGGTTTGGGTTTTGGGGTACAGGGTTATTTTTAGGGTTCAGGGCTAGGTTTGGGTTTTGGGGTACACGGGTATTTTAGGGTTCAGGGGTAGGTTTGGGTTTTGGGGTACAGGGGTATTTTAAGGGTTCAGGGCTAGGTTTGGGTTTTGGGGTACAGGAGTATTTTAGGGTTCAGGCGTAGGTTTGGGTTTTGGGGTACAGTGGTATCTTTTTGGTTCAGGGCTAGGTTTAGGTTTTGGGGTACAGGGGTATTTTTAGGGTTCAGGGGTAGGTTTGGGTTTTGAGGTAAAGGGGTATTTACAAGGTTCGGGGCTAGGTTTGGGTTTGGGGTACAGGGGTATTTTTAGGGTTCAGGGATAGGTTTGGGTTTTGGGGTACAGGGTATATTTATAGGGTTAAGATGGGTTAGTGTTTAAGGGTGTTGGGGTATTTTAAGAAGTAAGGGTGGGTTATGATTATGGGGTGCAGGGGTATTTAAAGGGAGCAGGGTGGGATTAGCACACGATATGAGATATGGCATGAAGGGGGGAACGTACCACACGCCCCCAGCGTTTGTCACGCCCCCAGCACACGCCCACAGCACAACGTAGACATGCCCACAAGGGACTACTTTGCTGGCACGGATCTTTTACCTTTTAAATGTATATGGTGGGCGTCTGCATAGCCTATGTCCTTCTGTTGCAACTGCCCTTTCCAACGCTGTATTGGGTGTTGTGATTGGTGCTCTGATTCCTGAGATTACCCGCCTCAAAGGTTTGGGCTCTCTTTTTATTATATTAGTATAGATATAGATATAGACTGCAGTCATGAATTCACACACTTGGAAGATTTCTGGTTTCCAGTGATGCAGAGAGCCTTTGCTGATCCTGATGTGATTCACTCTTGCTTAGCTGAGAGGTAATGGGGTCCTCCAAACAAGCCTAAGAGACCTTCTTTAGTTTATGAAACATAGTTCCGAGCTAGGGAGGGTGTTATAACTAGGTGCTATACTACCTGTTTTCACCAGCATTGTAATATGCTTTCCCCTTTTGTGTTTTATGGAATTGTAACAATGCTGCCCATATTATTTCTAATTATATGTCTGCTTATTTTGGCAAAGATACTGCACCTGAAAGCACGTCGTTAAAATAAACTTTTTAACCTTACCCGTGTGTCTTTTTTACTCCTGTTGTTGCCTGGTATGAGAGTATAACGAAAGAGTGTTCTCCCTCCCCACCATTCCTGAGTTTATCCTAGGTAGCATGTTCTGGGTTGTCTAATCCTTGGTTGCTTTGCTATGGGACGAAGAGCTAATGTGACACTGATGCTAGCTGGTTGGGGTTTACTAGGCACTAAGGTGAGTTTTTGGTACACCACAATTCACTGAGGTCCTAGTTCTCTGTGCACAGCTCTGTGTAGGAGCAGAATCCTTGCGACAATCACTTCAAGTATTGCATGTATGTTCAGCTGGTGATGAGTGGTATAGGGGCTGGTACAGTACTAAGTCATGGATAAGACCCATAGCGGATAGGTATTGTGTGAGGGTAAGAGCATGAAACAAGTAAAGGGAGCAATTAACCAGCCTGCATTAGCTAATACTGGCTGCAGACTGCTGAGTGTTATGGTATTATTGTGGGCCAGAATGGTTAGATAGGAATTGACATTACTATGTAATGCCCTGGCTATCCATATATCAGCACTCCTTATTTTACCTGTATATTGAATATAGTATACTGCTTGGGCTGTTTCATTTCTGTGATCTGTCAACTGCAGATTCTCATTGATACACAGAAGTGTGCTACAGACTGGAAACTGTGTACGTTGTTAAGGCACAATTGTAGGCCAGAAGGAGCCACTGTCTTTTATTACATACAGAACATTTTCTATCAAATGGCAGCAAAATGCCAACATGCAGTTTTACTGATAAGACGGTATACTCTCAAAATATAAAGTTTTTAATATCGATTTGCATTAATATCGATTAAAAAATATTGAATTGACACAATATCGACTGGACAGAATATAGACTACAAAAATATCGAATAGGATAGCATTAATATCGAATCAAAAATATAGAATGGACATAATATCAAATGGACAGAATAAAGACAGCAAAAATATAGAATGGACAGAATATAGACAACAAAAATATAAAATGGACAGAATATAGACTACAAAAATATAGAATGGACAGAATATAGACTACAAAAATATCGAATTTCAGGTAAGTAAGGTAATATTAATTTTTAAAGTGTTTTTTATATTAATATATGTTTGAAAAGTGTATATTTATTTTATTATTTATATTAATTAATATTTTCATGGTATTTAATTTTTGCGTAATATAAATCTGTAGCGGGTTGTGGGTTTATAGGGGAATAGGGTGGGAAGTAATTTAATTATAATTAATTAAATATGTTAATTTATTTGTTGGTATTTATTTTGAATTAATTATTAATTAAATATTAATTGTTAATTAATTAAAATATAATTGGTAATTAATTTTAATGTATTGATTATTTGATAAATATGTTAATTTTAGTAATTTTTCTGTAGCAGGTTGTGGGTTTATAGGGGAATAGGGTGGGAAGTAATTCAATTATAATTAATTAAATATGTTAATTTATTTATTGGTATTTATTTTGAATTAATTGTTAATTATTTATTAATTGGTAAATAATTAAAATATAATTGGAAATTAATTTTAATTAATTGATTAATTGATAAATATGTTAATTTTAGTAATTTATTTTCTGTAGCGGGTTGTGGGTTTATAGGGGAATAGGGTCAAGTCAAGTCAAGTCAAGTCAAAGAATTTGTACAGCGCACTACATACCCAGAGGGTCTCAAGGCGCTTAGACAGGGGAGGAGGGTTACTTGTCAAATATCCACGTTTTAAGTTGCTTTCTGAATGCTAGGTGGTTCTGGGTAAGGCGAAGGTAGGCGGGGAGTGAGTTCCATGTTTTAGCAGCTAGGTATGAGAAGGATCTGCCTCCCATGGTGGTCTTGTTGATGAGAGGTACAGTGGCGAGGGCTTGGCTGGAGGAACGCAGTTGGCGGGAGGGGGTGTAGAAGGACAGTCGTGAGTTGAGGCATTCTGGTCCGATGTCGTAGAGTGATTTGTGTGCGTGGGTTAGCAGTCGGAAAGTGATCCTCTTATTGACGGGTAGCCAGTGGAGGTCTTTAAGGTGACCAGAGATGTGTTTGTTGCGTGGGATGTCTAATATGATCCTGGCTGAGGCGTTTTGGATTCGTTGGAGTTTCTTCTGGAGTTTAGCGGTAGTGCCTGCGTAGAGGGTGTTTCCGTAGTCTAGTCGGCTCGTGACCAGAGCGTGGGTGACTGTTTTCCTTGTTTCGGTGGGAATCCAGCGAAATGTTTTTCTGAGCATGCGAAGAATGTTGAAGCAGGAAGAGGATACGGCGCTGACTTGTCTGTTCATTGAGAGTGAAGAATCCAGGATGACGCCTAGGTTCCGTGCGTGGTCTGTCGGGATGGGTGCTTTTCCGAGGGCTTCCGGCCACCAGGAGTCGTCCCATGCAGAGGGGGATGTTCCTAAGATGAGGACTTCTGTTTTGTCTGAGTTCAGTTTCAGACGGCTTTGTTTCATCCATTCGGCAACTTCTTTCATTCCTTCGTGTAGGTTAGTTTTGGCGGTGCTGGGGTCATTGGTGAGAGAGAGGATTAGCTGAGTGTCATCCGCGTAAGAGATGATGTTGAGGTTGTGTTGGCGGGCGATGGCCGCGAGGGGGCTCATGTATACGTTGAAGAGGGTGGGGCTGAGTGAGGATCCTTGTGGTACGCCACAGATGACTTCAGTGGCCTCGGACTTGAATGGTGGGAGGCAGACTCTCTGGGTTCTTCCGGCAAGGAATGAGGTGATCCATTCAAGTGCTTTTCCTTGGATTCCGATGTTATTGAGGCGTTGTAAAAGGGTGCTGTGGCAGACTGTGTCGAATGCTGCAGAGAGGTCGAGGAGGATGAGGGCGACTGTGTCTCCATTGTCCAGTAGAGTTCGAATGTCGTCTGTTGCTGCGATGAGGGCGGTCTCAGTGCTGTGTTTTGCTCGGAAGCCAGATTGTGAGGAATCGAGGGATTTGTTGGCTTCGAGGAAGGCGGCGAGCTGGATGTTGACAGCTTTCTCGATGACTTTGGCCGGGAATGGAAGGAGCGAGATGGGGCGGTAGTTTTTGAGTTCGGTGGGGTCCGCTGTGGGTTTTTTCAGAAGGGCGGTGAGTTCGGCGTGTTTCCAGTTTTCCGGGAAGGTGGCGGAGTTGAAGGAGCAGTTGATGACGTCTCGGAGGTGCGGTGCTATGATGGAGTCTGCTTTGTTGAAGATGTGGTGAGGACATGGGTCTGTGGGGGATCCTGAGTGGATGGAATTCATCAGGCGGATTGTGTCCTCAGTGGAGACTGGGTTCCAGATGTTAAGGATGTTCACGGGGGGAGAATGTTTAGTCAATGGTCGGGTGGGATGGTCTCCGGGTTGGTTGTCGAAGCTGTTGTGGATGTCTGCAATCTTGTTGTGGAAGAATGAGGCTAGGGAGTCGCAGAGGGCTTGAGAGGGGGTGATGTCGTTGGAGTTGGCTGAGGGATTGGTAAATTCCTTGACGATGTTGAAAAGTTCCTTGCTGTTGTGGGCGTTGTTGTCAAGTCGATCCTTGAATGCTGTTTTCTTGGCCTTTCGGATTAGTTGGTGGTGAGTGCGGGTGGCGTTTTTGAAGGCGTCCTTGGTGCTAGTGGTTGGGTCTTTTTTCCAGGCCTTTTCAAGGGAGCGGCAGAGTTTCTTGGACTTCTTAAGATCATCGTTGAACCATGAGTCCTTTTTGCTGCCAGGTTTGCTATGACGTTTTTTCAGTGGTGCTAAGGTGTCGGCGGTGTTGGATAGCCATAGGGTGAGGTTGGCGGCGGCTTCGTTTGCGTTAGAAGAGTGGGCTGGGGTGTTTAGAAGGAGCGATGCGGAGATCTGGTCCGTGGTGATTTTTTCCAGTTTCTTTGTAGAGTTGGTTGGAGGTGGTTGGTGGGTTTCGGCTTGTTGTAGGTGAAGTGAACGCAGCTGTGGTCAGTCCAGAGGAGATCCGTAGTGTGGCTGATGGAGACATGATTGCTGGAGGTGAAGATGGGGTCGAGTGTGTGACCTGCGATGTGGGTGGGGGAAGTGACCAGTTGTTTAAGTCCGAGGTTGGCGAGGTTGTCTAAGAGGGTGGCGGTGTTGCGGTCGTTGATCTTTTCAAGGTGAAAGTTGAGGTCTCCCAGAAGGATGTAGTCTTTGGAGGGGAGCGCGTGTGGGGTGATGAAGTCCGTGATGTCTTCACTGAATTTTGCACGGGGTCCTGGTGGTCTGTAGAGGAGGGTGCCTCTGAGAGTTGTCTTGGGGTCGATGTGGATCTGGAAGTGAAGGTGTTCGGAGTTAGCGAGGTTGGCGTCAAAGCTGGTTGAGATGCGGATGGATTTCTTATGGACGATAGCGATTCCTCCTCCTGTATGGTCGGTGCGGTCCTTGCGTGTGATCTTATAGTCTTCAGGGATGGCGATGGTGATGTCTGGGGCGGAGGACGCGTTCATCCATGTTTCCGTTAGGAAGGCGACGTCTGGAGAGATGGTGTCTAGTAGATTCCATAGGTCAATGGCGTGTCTGTGGACCGAGCGGGTGTTGAGAAGGATGCATTGTAGGAGGTTGGGGTCGGAAATCTGTGGAGTGGTCGTAGCGGGGATGTTGTCGGTGCCGTTGAATTTGCAGGAGTAGCAAGAGAAAGGTCCATGGGTGTGTCCAGGAGCAGCTTGGACGCAGTTGGGGGCGCGACCAGGGTTGAGGGCTAGGAGGGTGGTGGCATCGTAGGTGATGCGGGAGGGCTGGGCGGCGCGAGGGGCAGGGGTTCTGGCGCTGGGCGCGGTCCAGGCGCGGACGGGCGTAGACGGGCTTACCTTTGGCGCACCTTCGGCGCGGGTTGGGCGCGGTCGCTGCGCGTGAACGCTGCGCGCGGGAAGGACTGTCATATAAAGATAGTGGAGGGGGAGGGGCGAGGGCGACTCAGCTGGGAGGCGGGGCGGGCTGACCAAGAGAACAACAACCAACAAAATGGAGGAGGGGGGAGCACAACAGAGCGCTTGGGAAGAACGCGCTAATACAGCAGCTGAAAAGTACAATTTAAAGCCAATGCGCGGTATATGCAAAGCGGCAGCCAGGCAGAGCAATATGAAGCACAGAGGAGGCAAATTTCACAGAAGCGCTGCAATAACGATACCAGCACACGCCAGGGAGCACTGGGAGCGACCACTCCGGCCAAAGGGAAGAGCGAGTCACAGCGCTTCCAGGTAGGGAGGCGCTGTTAGTATCCTGTGGGAGGGCGACTCAGCTGGGAGGCGGGTCGGGCTGACCCAGAGAACAACAACCAACAAAATGGAGGAGGGGGGAGCACAACAGAGTGCTTGGGAAGAACGCGCTAATACAGCAGCTGAAAAGTACAATTTAAAGCCAATGCGCGGTATATGCAAAGCGGCAGCCAGGCAGAGCAATATGAAGCACAGAGGAGGCAAATTTCACAGAAGCGCTGCAATAACGATACCAGCACACGGTGGGAAGTAATTTCATTATAATTAATTAAATATGTTAATTTATTTATTGGTATTTATTTTGAATGAATTGTTAATAATTATTAATTGTTAATTAATTAAAATATAATTGGTAATTAATTTTTATTATTTGATTAATTGATAAATATGTTAATTTTAGTAATTTATTTTCTGTAGCGGGTTGTGGGTTTAAAGGGGAATAGCGTGGGAAGTTATTTAATTATAAATATTTAAATATGTTAATTTATTTATTTGTATTTATGTTGACTTAATTGTTAATTAATTATTAATTGTTAATTAATTAAAATATAATGGGTAATTAATTTCATTTAATTTATTAATTTATAATTATGTTAATTTTCTTAATTTATTTTCTGTAGTGGGTTGTGGGTTTATCCGGGAATAGGGTGGGAAGTAATTTAATTGTTAGTAATTCAATTTTTAAAATCCTTCTCTTAATCTAACTTTTTAATTATTTTTTAATTGTTAATTAATTTATTGTTAATTGGTAAATAATTTGTATTAGTAGGTCATTATTTTTAATAATACATTTCTATTTGTATTTTTAATTGATTAATTAATATATTATATAAAAGTGTTAATTATTTTAATTAATTTGTAATTGGTATTAATATTTATTTTTTCTTTTATTTATATGTGAAGTATTTACTTTCCCTACTGTTGCACTCACTGGAGTGGGAATAGTAGTTTTTAGCCTCCTGCTATCCAACGCTTTCCCTACTGTTGCACTCACTGGAGTGGAAATAGTAATGTTTACCCCTACGCTATCCTACGCTTTCCCTACTGTTGCACTCTCTGAAGTGGGAATAGTAATTTTTATCTCTACTCTATCCAATGTTTTCACCACTGTTGCACTCTCTGGAGTGGGAATACTAATTTTTACCCTCCAGCTATCCAATGCTTTCCCTACTGTTGCACTCACTGGAGTGGGAATAGTAATTTTTACCCCTACGCTATCCAACGCTTTCTCTACTGTTGCACTCACTGGAGTGTGAATAGTAATTTTTACCCTCCTGCTATCCAACGCTTTCCCTACTGTCGCACTTTCTGGAGTGGGAAGAGTAATTTTTACCCTCCCGCTATCCAACGCTTTCCCTACTGTTGCACTCACTGGAGTGGGAATAGTAATTTTTACCCCTGCGCTATCCAACGCTTTCCCTACTGTTACACTCACTGGAGTGGGAATAGTAATTTTTACCCCTACGCTATCCAACACTTTCCCTACTGTTGCACTCTCTGGAGTGGGAATAGTAATTTTTACCCCTACTCTATCCAACACTTTCCTTGCTGTTGCACTCTCTGGAGTGGGAATAGTAATTTTTATTTTTATTTTTTGTTATTGCACAAACTCAATTGACACAGCTGCTGGCCTACAACCTCTCCGGGCCGGCCGCATCACAAGCAAATCAGGCAAATCTAGACCTTATGTTACACAGCCCGTCGGCCGACAACCCTTTTCTCAATAATCAGTTGTTATCCCAAGCACTGCCGGTTTCAATGTTCATGTGCATTTTTTAGCTTTCCACCCTCTGCACAACCCATTACTCCCCCGCTGTGTTTCATCTCAGTCTAGCAACAGTACCTGATGACTCGTGTCGAAGCAAACTGATGTAAGTCCAATAGTGTCATTAACATCTCGCCCCCCCTCCCACCCTCTAGCCTCAGAAGGACCTCCTGCTCTACTCCAATGTGTCCAAAAGTGTGGTATCCTAACCTGTTTCCCGGCTCCTTACCCATCCTCACCTGGAAGTCCTAGGGAAACGTATCCCTTTCACGTTCAGGCTATCTATCTAGCTTGCTTTGTGCGGAGTCTAGATGTACCTGCGCGTGCAGTATATTCCCCCTAGTGACATCTCGCTAGTTCGCCCCTCACTCTATTCGCGTCCCCCCACTGTCCTCTCCAGTGGTAGCACTCCCATATCCGCTCTCGTCCCACCCCTGCGTCTCAGGAGCTCCGTGTAATGTCGTTTTTGGCCCCTGCCTCCTATCCCTGGGAAACATTATCTGTAGAACATACCTCCTCATTTTGCTGTCCCTGTAAGTAAGTCTGGTATAGGGCCCAGAAGTTTTTCGGGCGGCTTTTTGGGGGTCGTACTTCGCTGTACGTCTCCGTCTGTGTGCTACAGTACAGCATGTCCCGAGCCCATCTGGCCTTAGTCGGTAGAGGACCTCGCATCCAGCACTGGGCCACCACTCTCCTGGCCATTAGCATCCCCATGTCTGTGAGCCCGCGTATCGCACCCGGAAGCCCTCTGGAATTGCCTATGAGTGCAATGACCGGATCAATGTCCAAGTCAACCTCCAGTATTTTGCTCATTTCCGCAAATACTTTGCACCAGAATGCCTGTACACCCGGGCATCCCCACGACAAATGCAGGAAGTCGGCATCCGCCACATGGCAGCGCTCGCAGTTAGCCTCTGGTCGAAGACCATATCTGTGGAGCCTTACCGGGGAGTAGTACACTCTCTGGGGGAACTTGTAGTGTATGAGCCGATGCTACCTATGTAGAGAGATACGCTTCGTATCCTCACAGCAATAGCGCCATGTTGCATCATCCTGTAGAACAGTGAAGGTATTGGATCCAACGTCTGCCCAGCCTGGATCTCAACAACAGGAAAAACAGAACAAGGTGGCTGGACAGGAAGATTTAGCAAAACAACTTAATGCCACGTAGTCAATATATACCACGTGAACAACGGGCAAGAATCCCAAAGCAAATTACCTGCACCACTTTTCCTTGCCCCTTGGAGTCAGATGATCTTTAAAACAGTCCTACGATAGATACAATTGACACCCACTCTATATGTTTCTTACAGAATCACGACCCCCAGTCCCCGTCCTGAAGAGAACCTGTAATCAAGCCGGTTCGAAACGCGTCGACACTTCCACCCTGTGGCAAACACCAGGGGTGCCCCTAGGATAGAACTTTTCCAAATATTTTGGATCCTAGTCGAGCAACCCGGTTATAAATATTGAACCACAGGATTGGTTGACAGGCAGGCTCTTCATTCCACCACCTCTGCCTGTCCCATGGTCCCATAGTCCGATGGACTGGTCACATATTTTCTTTAAACCCTGAAGTTTTTGCACTGTATAGTATCACAATTCACATTGGTCACTGAATTTTGTATTGCTTTGGTGTGTCTTGCCTAACTGTGTTGCTTGATTCATGTTTGTTAATGCTGTAAATTTGTAAAAATTGTACATTTGTAGATACTGTTTCCATGAAACCACTGTCGTAACAGTTGTTTTGTTTGTGCTCGTGTCCCTAAATCTTTAAAAACTTGAGTTAAAAAATAAAAAATAAATTTGCTTTGGGATTCTTGCCCGTTGTTCACGTGGTATATATTGACTACGTGGCATTAAGTTGTTTTGCTAAATCTTCCTGTCCAGCCACCTTGTTCTGTTTTTCCTGATGTTGCATCATCCAGCGTGACTTCTAGATCCCTCTGCCATTCCAACCTGGCTTTCATGAGTTGGTGCGCACCTTGTGACCTGGCTATGCTGTAGACATTCGTTAGGATCTTCTTGGGCTCCTTGCATTTAATTATATACATCAGTTCTGGGACATCCGGAGGCTCCGCCATGTCTGGGCCCAGACTCTCCAAGAGGGCACTCCGGGTTCTATGGAAGTGGAAGCGTTGGAGCAGCGGAGGTTCACTTCCATCTCCTCGAATTTGGTCCCAGGTTTTGACTATGCCGTCCTGGAACAGGTTGCCCACTTTACTGAGTCCCAACTTCGCTAGTTCCTTTATGACCACCCTTTCAGCCATGGGCGGAAGCCAAAGCATCCACTCCATCGGCATCTCCGGCGAGTATAGTGCCGCCCCTCCCTGGCGAAGCAGGAGAGAGTGCCAAACGTGGTTGGTGGAGGAGATGGAGTCCAATATTCCCGTCCGATGATCCTGCGGCTTGCAGACCGTTGCCTGGAGCTGTAGCGGATGTGCAAATAGTCGCTCCATCCGGACATGCGGAATTTGTCTGTCGCCATGAACCCAGGTATGGAGGTGGGATGCCTGGGCCGCCCTGTAGTACAATTCCAGGTCCGGCGCAGCCAAGCCCCCCAAGCTGTACGGCAGGGTGAACGTTGTCCATTTGACTCTCGGCTGTTTCCCCGCCCATGCCAATTTTATCATCAGGCTTGTCAAGTGTTGGAAGAAGGCCTTAGAGAGCACTATTGGCAGGGCGCTAAAAAGGAACAAGAATCTCGGTAGTACTACCATCTTCATAATGGCTATACGACCCATTAATGTAAGAGGCAGTTTACACCAGATCTCTACATCGTCCTCCAGCCTACTGACCGCTCTCCCGTAGTTCTGGCTGATGAGCAGGTCCGGATCCGTGTGGATCTGAATCCCTAGGTACTTAATCGGGTCATCAGTCCACTGGACAGGGAACTCAGTCTCCACTTGTTTGGTCACTGGAGTTAGGGGCAGCACCACCGATTTTTCACAGTTAACCTTGAGTCCTGATAGTGCTCCAAAACGAACCACCTCTCTCAGGAGTGGGGGAAGTGTGGCAGCGGGGTCATGTGCGTATAATAGCGTATCGTCCGCATACATGGACACAACTATTTTATACGTGGGGAATCGTATGCCTTCGTGGCTATGATACTCTCTCAGCGCACAAGCCAGAGGCTCTGCTGCAAGTGCATATAGCAAGGGGGATAAAGGGCATCCCTGCTGGGTACCCCTGCTTATGTATAGGGGGTGGGAGATCGCGTTGCCCACACGCACCCTAGCCGAGGGGCCGTCATAAAGTGCGCCTATCATTTGGATGAAGGGTTCGCCAAGCCCCATACGACGTAGCACCTGAAGAAGGAACGACGACTCCACGGACTCGAACGCCTTCTCCATATCTAGGAAAAGCGCCACCGCCGGTACATCCTGCTTGACATGTTGGATGGTTCCTAACACTGTCCTTATATTGTACGTCAGTTTTCTGGATGGGATAAATCCCGCTTGTTCTGGGGCCACAAAATCAGGGGCCAGCAACGTCAGCCTAGTTGCCAGGACTTTAGCGTACAATTTGGTGTCAACATTTAGCAACGATACTGGGCGGTACGAACCACAGTCGTCATGTGGCTTACCCGGTTTTAGAATGGTGACAATCATTGCCTCCCTCATAGAGCTTGGCATGCTGCCTTGGACACAGATGTCCTCCAGGAGGGTATGCACGTGCGGCAGTAGTTGTTCTTGAAAAGTTTTATAAAAGTCGACTGAGAGTCCGTCTATCCCTGGCGCGCTGCCTGATCTCATAGTGGCTAGTGCGTCTCTGATTTCGTCTAACTGTATAGGGCACATGAGGAATTCCCTTTCAGAATTTGGGAGGAACGGGAGCTTTATGTGTTCCAGATAGTCTAATATTTAAGCCGACATGTCACCACTCTTGGAAGAGTACAGCTCCGAATAGAAGTCTCTGAAAACCGCGGCAATTTCCGCCTCGTCCGTCACCCTGTTTCCGCCTGCATTTCTCAGTTCTGAAATTAAAGCCTTTCCCCTTTGGCCCTTGACAACATTAGCCAAAACTGGGCCTGGCCGCTCCCCCTCGCCGTACGTTCGGGCTGTGGCATACTTGCCCATGTGCTGGACCTCCCTATCTGCGGCCTCGTGGTATTCCACCATTAGGCGCTTAATTTCCCCCTCTACAGTGTCATCCGGGTTAGATCGTCTTTGTTCCTCAAGTGCCTGCAGCTTTTGCTCCAGCTCAGCCAGTGTGGTCCTTGTAGCCTTCAGGACACTAGAGTGCTTGGACATCGCTATGCCCCTAATATAGACCTTAAACGCTTCCCAGATTGTTTGGAAGTCCTCTACTGATCCCACAGTCTTCTCGAAGAACACATCAATCGCCTCCACTAACTCCCCGCGGAAGAGCGGGTCTAAAAGTGAGTAAGGCGGGAAACGCCATGTGAATGGAGCGTACCCCTTCGCAGGGGTTTCCAAGACTATCAGTACAGGGGAGTGGTCCGAGAGTGTGTGCGGGAGCACCTTGCACTGCCTGACAGAACGATTGATCCCATCAGTGGCAAACCAGTAGTCTATTCTCGTGTGTATCTCGTGGAATGCGGAATAGTGTGTGAAGCCGCCCCTCCCAACGTTTCTACTCCTCCACACGTCTATCATGTCTAACATTAGTAACTTCGCTGTGAGCGATTGTGCGGATGTCGAGGGTCTTCGGGGGGGACTCGATGATCTATCTATGTCCGGGTTAAGCGTTAAGTTAAAGTCCCCACCCCATAGTACGTGTGGGTTGCCGTGTCTAGCTATCTCACTGGCCAGTGTGTCAAAGAATTCAGGGGAGTCGTAATTGGGACCATAAGTATTAACTACTAGCAGGTCCATCCCCAGCCCCTTACAGGACGCTATAACATACCTGCCCTCAGTATCCGCACCCAACGTCTGTATCTGGATGTTTGTTTTTGGGTTTACCCATGTGATGAACCCCCTCGCATGTGTGGTGAATCCAGCCGCTGCTATACGCCCTGCTATGCCCCTGGTGTGCAGCAATCTACTCATGAGTGGTAGGTGCATTTCCTGCAAGAGTGCTATATTGATATTGTGGCGTCTAAGGTAGCTTAACACTTTTCTGAGTTTTCTGTAATCGTTCAGCCCCCTGACATTCCATGTGAGGGCACTTAGCGAGAAGGGCCGTTCGTCCGTCCGTGCACTAGTTACATCATCCATGAGGGAGTGTCGTGAATTCTGAGAATGGATTCAGGTGTGCGAGGCAGGCTGTTTCGCGAATATGCAATTGGTCATAGCAAGCACTCTGTGTCCCCTGAGGCAAGGTACATCGTGGAAAAACATCAAAACAGTAACTTTCCCCTTGTCCCATGAATCCCCCGCCCACAGCAGACCAACCCCAACATGGCCTAGCATGATAGAATAGTCCCCCCTCCTCCCTTCCCCACGTCCCAAAGAAACCCGAGTTGGGTCCAGTTGTGCGCACAGCCCTAGGGCAGAGGTCACCGAGATCAATGCAGGGTGCATTTACTTAGTCCATCTCGACATTGAGAGCCTCTTAGCCCAGTCACTCCTTCAGTGTCTTAGCATTCACGCCCCAAAAAAGCGCGCCACCCTCACCACCCAACGGAAGCCCAACAACTTCTATGCAGCTGCTCCCCCCCCACCCCCACCGGTTCACCGTAGTATGGCTGCTCGTGGCCTTAAGTTCCAAGCAGACACCGATGTCAACCAGCTCAGAATAGATATACAGTAGAGCCAACAACAGTATAACTTGCAATGATCTCACCAGGGCTCCGCGAGGTTGCCGCCCCTGCAGTCCCGCCGGTAGTAGGCCCCGGCCGAATCTCAGCACGCCCAGGGGTCTCAGTCATTCAGCATACTGCCTTGTTTCAAGGGCTCACTCACCCCAAAATGCAGGAGTCAATGAGGAAGTGTCAGCAGCTCTAGCGGTCTACTCCTGGTCTTCCAAACCGCTAGCGAGGTCGTGTTCTCCGTCCTGGCCCCTGGGACTATTCCTACAGTCCTTGGACCACGTTTTCAATGCTTTCTGCAGTTCATTAGGGTCAGTGAAGAAATGAGAATGCCCCTATCTATTTATGTGCAGCTTTGCCGGGTACAACATGGCGTAGTCCAACCCTAGATCGCGGATCTGCTGCTTGTATGGGGCAAAGTGACGGCATTCCTCTTGCACCCTCGCTGTGAAGTGCGGGTACAATGAGATCGATGACCCCTCGTATTGCAGTTTCCCCTTTTCTCTGTCCAGTCGCAGAGCAGTGTCCCTGTCCCTATAGTTCAGGAGTTTTGCAATAATTGGTCTCGGGGGAGCGCCATGGGCCCAGCGAGCGATGCGTCCTTTCCACTATAAACATGGGCAAAAAGACATCGTCACCCAGCAGCGTGATGAGCAGTTTTTCCACGAACAGTTCCATTTTCCCCACTTGAGTCGTTCCCGCCAGGCCCGTGATTCGAATATTTGAGCGCCAAGAGCGAGCCTCCAAATCTTCCGACTTATCCTGTATGACCTGGAGAAGCTTCCCCATCTGTTTGTGATCTTTATCCAGGTCCATTTGGGCCTCTTCCACCTCAGTCAGGCGCCTCTCGGACATATACAGCCTCTCCGCGTGCTTGTCCACTCTCTCGGACTTTCGGTAAGTAAGAGCGTCAATTTTCGTACCTATTGCGGTCATGCCAAGCGGGTTTTCACCGTGGACTTTCCAGTTGCTTTGGGCAGCTCTGATCGGGCACTGCGAATCTCTCAATCGTCCACCGCTCAAGGGTTGCCCTCCGTTGTGGCTCCGCTTTCCCCGCTGCCAGGAGCAGGCCACAAGCTAGCGCAACCCACAGCCGGGCCCTCCGCCACGTGCAGGACCAGCGCCGGCTCGCCCTGGCCGCACCAGGCCTCATTCGGGATTCAGGCGTAACACCACTCACTCCTGCGCAGCAAAGGCCAAGAGTCGCACAGCTGGACTGCGTGGAGGTCACTATTTGTCCGCCCTTCGAGTCGCGCCAGGTAGTCACCGCTCTCTGTGCAGTATCCCCCAAGTGTAATGGCGCCACGCCGTTACCGGTCGCCTCTCCCCAATAGTCAATTCAGCTCAACAGGGGCAAGCTATCGTCCATCTTCCCCGCCACACGCGTTGGGGGGGCAGGGTCCGCAGCCCCTGCTGTGTCTCGCTTCAAACGCTCGGTCCAATCGTGGGGCTCGAGCCCTCCGCATCTCAGGTCGTTATGTTGGCCGCACGTCGAGTGACGCACTCCGGGGTGATTTCTAAGCAGGCGCCCGACTCAGCGGCCTAGTCCGCCGCGATGCCTGACCAGGATCGTTCTCCGCCGTGGAGGCTCAGATTCCCCCCGCGCTTCCTCAGCTGCAATCAGGCTCCCCCCGGGGGCAGGACGACAGCGTCGCCATCCACGGGGCTTGGCTATATCAGGATGAATTCAGGATAATTAGAAGTGACAGCACGGAGCTCTCACTTCAAGCGTCCGCCATAGTTGCCGGCAAGCTCCGCCCTCCGGGAATAGTAATTTTTACCCCTACGCTATCCAACGCTTTCCTTACTGTTGCACTCACTGGAGTTGGTATAGTAATTTTTACCCCTACGCAATCCAACGCTTTCCCTACTGTTGCACTCTCTGGAATGGGAATTGTAATTTTTACCCTCCCGCTATCCAACGCTTTTCCTACTGTTGCACTCATTGGAGTGGGAATAGTAATTTTTACTGCTACGCTATCCAATGTTTTTTCTACTATTGCACTCACTGGAGTGGTTATAGTAAATTTAACCCTCTCGCTATCCATTTGGTAAATATATTGTATATTTTTTATTAATACTATGTTTATATATATATATATATATATATATATATATATATATAGATATATATAGATATATAATTCTTTTTATTTATATTAATTATTTATTACTTTTAATGTTATTTAAGTTAGTTATATTTATTATTTCATTAATTTTAAATTACTTTTAACTATTTAAAAAATTCGATATTTTGACTATCTATATTTTTTACAACAATATTTTTGATTCGATATTTTTGTATCTACCTGTTTTGAGATAGGAAGTAGATATTTTGGCATTCTATATTTTTTACTCGATATTTTTGTAGTTCGATATTTTTGCCATAGATATTTTTTCAGTGATCATGATAAGACTATATAGCGCGCAAATAATAATGTGTGGAAATGTGGTTTCAATTAACATGTATCATTTGAACATCACCATGTAAGTGTCTTGATTGTTTGGATCCTATGAAAACTCTGTTTACAGCACAATTCTGAATTAAAAACAGTGTTACATTTGTGGTTTCCGAACTGCTGATATGTTTCTAAACATTTGCACAGTTCATTTGCAGATATTTAAAAGTTGTGTTACAAACAAACGGACTGCTTAGTGCCTTTGTTGTTGCACCCCCTAGAAAATTTGGGAAAACATGGTGCATTCTACAACACGTGTCATTATATATCAATTGTATTAGTTTCTAAAGCATAGTAAATTATGACTTTATTGGGACTCTTTAATGATTCCCTCACTATCACCCTCCACCAGTGTCTCTTATCTCTCCAAAGTCCCTCTCTCACTTCTATTTCATTTGTTTTATAGTGCCTCTCATACCAGGTAGGGTGCCAGAGCACTTTACATCACACACACATATGATGAATCATACATGTGTAAATCAGTCTATAGAAAATGTTACATAAGGCAAAGGGTAGGATGCACATCACCCAAACTGGTAGGCATTTTGTAAGAGTGCTTGGTCTGGAAAAGCACAGACTCAGGATTAAGAACATAATAAGTTGGTTAGCGTTGACTTTAATTATAAGAATTTATTGCTACCTAAACAATTTTTTTTAGCAACATCAAGATAATGAAAAATGGGGAAGACAATATAACTTTGTAAACTGCACCATGCAGTTTGCGTGCAGCTCTTCGATGGCAACTCATAGCTCACTGTGCTAGATTACAATTGTAACTTGTGAACTGCACAGTAACAAAAGAATTTTGGTGACAAAAGCAGTAACCCACTGAGCTCTGCACATAAAATACTGTTCTTGATATGCAGGGTACACATTCTTTGCAGCAGGCATCTGTGCTACCTTAGATGATTCAAAACTGCCACAAAACAAAATTCCCATCTCTCTCCATCAGGTACATTAGTCACCAGAGTTATCATGACACTTTTATTGTTGCCTGAAAACTGCTGGATATACAAGGAACTTTGCAGTGCCAGCCCCCAGTAGCAAAACCAGCCCCTCGTCCTTTCAGCTTCCCACGGAAATGCCCAATGCCGGGTCTGGCCAGTCGGCCTAGTTACCACCCTCATCTTCACATAAACCCTCATTCATAGGTATTTAATTTCTTTTATAGTGCCACTCATCTGAAGTATCTACCGCAGGATGCCGGAGTGTGTTACATCACACACATATTATATAGAGACAATGACTCATAAATGTGAAAGTCAATGTATAGGAAATGTTACTTAAGACAATGAGGGCTGTAAGAGTCAGATGTCATTCATACTGGTAGGCAGTGGGGTAGGGTGGTCCGGACCACAAGGGTGGTTGCCTCGGGTGCAATATTCCTAGTGGTGACCAATGTGGAAGAAACTCGTGTCACGTCGGTGCTGTTATCTACAATTGCAGGTTATGTTGACTTCCCCACCTTTCCCCGCAGAAGGGCTGCTTGTGCTGCTTTCTGGTCACATTGGAGCAGGGCCGCCCAGCAGCACAACAGCTGAATGTCTCTTGTGGTACCACGGCGCCATACAAGGAATTAGTTTCTGCATTTTGGCAGGCAGAATAAGCATTTCAAGCCTGAGTTTCGCACTTGCTGCCTGACGTCATGTGTCGGTTTGGGATGGCAGGTTAAGTCACCTGGAGGTGTGGAATCCATTCATTCTTTCATCCATCTGTGTGCCCATCCACATCCAAACCTATTCTACCGTTTCCCAAACCTATCCATCATCTATCCTTCCATCATTTCACTCATCCATCCACAATTTCACTCATCCATCCATCCTTTCACCCCATCCATTCACTCATCCATCTACACTTGCACCCATCCATCCATTCACTCATCCATCCAACCATTTACCCTTTCACCCATCCAGCCATCCTTTCATGTAGTCATCCAACTATTCACCCAGTCACTAATCCGTCCATTTGACCATCCATTCAACATTTCACTCATCCCTCGATCCTCTCTTCCAGCTTTTCACCCTCCCTTTTACTCATCTAAGCACTCTTTCAATCTCCATCCTTACATCCTTATTTTCACTCATTCAAACACCTATTCGCCCATCCATCATGCCAATCATCCAGCCATACTCTCACTTATCCATCCTTCCTCCCTTTCTCTTTCCATGCCCTTGTCACTTATCCATCCTTTTCCCATCCATCCTCACACCCATCCATCCACTCATGAATCCATCCATTGACCCTATCACTCATCCATTCTTTCACGCATCCTTCCTTTCACTCATCCATCCATCCACCCTTTCACTCATCTATCCATCCATTTGCCCATCTACCTACCCTTTCACTCACTCATCTATCCTTACATCCACCCTTTCACTCATCCATCCATCCATTCACACTTTAATTTATCAATACATCCATCATTTCAGTCATCCATCCACGTATTCACTCGCCCATCATCCACCCTTTCACTCATCCATACATCCTTTCACTCATCCAGCTACCCTTTTTCCCATCCATCCACCCTTTTACCCATCCATCCACCTTTGCACCCACATATCCACCATTCCATCCATACATCCACCATTCTACCCATAAATATATTTATTTATCCTTTCTCTCATCCATCCTTCCACTCACTCGTCCATCCATCCTTTCTACCATTATCCATCCATTCACCCTTTCGATCATCCATTCGTCCTTTCACTAATCCATCCAGCCATTCACCCATTCCTTCACTTCCTTACTCACCTACCTTTTCACATTAATTATGAGCTGAGCATTTGTCTGCAGAGTTGCAGGCAGAAGAGGCTGATCAAGAACTCCACACTGCTGTAGTTTCTAAAGCAAGGGGTGCGGGAGGGTAAGGTTTGCTATGCCTCTGCAGATAGGGAATCTGAAAACTTGGAAGTCATGCGTGATGCACAGTGCCAGGAGGTGAGGTGATTGTGACATGGTGTTGTTTTCAGGGCTTTAAGTTGGTTGAAAAAACTTGGGGGTCTCTCAAAAGGGTGTGTCCAATGTAATTAAGGGTGTGGCCTAAAACACATATGCAAAAAATCTGTCCTTAGAATAGTGTGCTGCCCAACTAGTAGTCTGCTACTTCTAGTATTGCATCCAGATATATAATTCATGTCACCTTCAACAAGCCAGTACTATTGGCTTTGTCAATGGTTGTTAGTTGTATAAAATAAAAAAGCAGCAACTATGGCTTCATTGTATATAATATTGAAAATGCTTCAGTTCTAAAATGATGAGACTGTGAAAGAATTATAACCCCTTCTTTTTAACTTCTTTACCCGGCTTCTTTTCATGAACTGGCACATAGCCGCATGGGCATTCTTGTACATTTGTTTTTGTACATTACTTCCATCTAACAGAATGCACTGCCATAGACCATGGCCGAAAGAGGCCCAACACATGCAGTAACAGCCCAGACTAGCCCATCGTCATTCTGTATGTGACAATCAGGAGCATACAGAATAACAATGGGCGGGTGCAGCTGTTCTTGAGCACAAAGGAGTGCGAGGCGGCCCCATTAGGGAGCTGAGGCGTCTTGCAGGGGAACAGCACTGCTCCCCGCAATGCCCAAAATGACAGACAAAAGACGTCCGTGTGTGGTTCCGTAGTTCATGGGTCCGTGGTTTGTAGATTCTGAACCCGTGCAATAAAGGTCGTCGGATATAGACGATTTTGGTATCAGCGGACCGCAAATCACGAGTGCGGTGTGTACGAGTGTTTTCGTCATAATCGAACAATGAGAACACTATGTATTCAGGGATTTTGTTTGAACCCTCGGGTTCCATTTTGTGTACGGCAGCCATTTTGTGTGGTTGCCCTCACATAGGCCGATGACTGAGGCCGAACGAGTCCTTGGGACATGTACACCTTAGCTGACTCTTATTTGACCTGGCCGAACTGACTCCCTTGCCCGAGGCTGACCTCGTTGAGCCAGTTCCTTGTTAAGCCGCTGGTCAGATAAAGATCAAAGAGCAGGACATTGCTGAGTTTATGGTACACTGCACCCACCCTTCTATCTTGCTTCTCATCTGCTTCTGTTCCTTCCTTTATGGCTTAATCACTGATTTGGGTTGAGGTTTTATGATGGGTTTGTCCAGCCTGATCGAACAGGAATATTGGAATGTGCTTGGTCATTTCTGGTGGGCTGGACAACGGAAAGTGGGATTGTCGGCATGCGCTACTTTCGAAATGTCATGCTCCCATTGGTCAGTTTGTATGTAATCGATGCTAGCCTGGAATGTGATTTTTGGCATAAAAGACCATGCTCCGCTCATTGAATTTGTGCAGTCTCTAGCGAACCACCCGTTTTGTGCTTCGTAGACCTCTGTTCCTGGTTGCAGCCAATAAACGTTGGTCTTTGGCGTCATCAAGAAGTGTCCCGTGTCTCTGTTTGCCGAGGCAGGGGAATCAGAAGACATTGAGCGTTATCCCTGGCGCTGCTGGGTTCTAAAACCCAGTTCTTCACGTGAAAGGGATCATCATAGACAAGGGACGTGAGATCCAAATCACAAAGGTCTGTGAAATTTACACATGGTTGGTCACCCTAGATTGGGGAAGAGAGAGAAAACACACTGGAGTAGATGTCAGGTCTACCAGGCATTTCATAGACGTTTCACCAATGGTGCTTGCACTCTGTCCCTGGTAGGTATTAAAGAAAATGCACAGATCACTGGTACAGCAATTCTGACTGTAGTGACAAAGCCAGATGATAAGTAATAGTAGGTGTGACAGTATAATTGTATGTAGTAATCCCCAAAGCCTTTCGCTCTTATCTGAGGCTTCATACCTGAATGATTATAACAAACACAGGATATGCCAGACAGCCTTTCCTAAGCTTTGGAGCACCAGGAGACTTTGAGACATGGTAGAGTGTACGTCAATAGAAGAGAGAGGCATACAAAGTAATAATAAGGAAAAAGTGAGTGAAAAGGATAAATCAAAGAAAGATGCAAGCAAATGTCAAATCAGTGATCGAGTTAAATGGGCAGTATCCATACACCTAAGCCACAGCGAGGAAATTAGAAACTGCAATTACGAGGCAACTGGCTACTGCTACTTGCTCCTGGCTGTTTAAATTGCCTGGGATGTAGTCTTCCTGTAAATCTGATTGGCCATTCTACTCAGTGTGAAAACATGATAGCCCGGCACGTTTTATACAGAACTTGTAGTAGAGTCAAAAAATTCAAAGGATTTTGTTCCATAAACGAGTCGATATTCAAATTCAACGTATTCTTTATTTTTCATTCTTTAAAAACTTTTGAGAGCACTTTTGAAACCGCCAACGCGTTTCGTCCCATCCAGGGACTTCTTCAGGGCTCGTAAAGTTAATACAAAGTGCACCTTGACGAACCATGTGAGACGGACACGATCGAAGACCTCCGCTACGGGACCCATAATTACTGTATCCGGGACACTGCCCCTTTCTAAAAAAGATTCTCTACCTACCTATGTTCAGCACATGAGGAAGTGCATAAAATAAGATTTAAAATGTACTTGTTGCGAACATATCAAAGAATACCAAGCTGAATACTTTGTATTAACTTTACTTTCTATTCAGTGTGGCCTGGAAGATCAGACTCCTGTCTCTCAGCTCCAGCCTTTTATGAACTGGTCTCCACAGTCGCCAGGATCTTTACGGTATCATGCCTTTCTCTGGTGGTCTTCTTCCACGAATCTTACCTGCTCATTTCCTGAATAGTGACAAAAAAAGCAATGATGGGTCTGGGGCCACCCCCCTCTTCCATGCTCTACAGTCTCATATGGTAGCCCCCAGGAACTGTAATGGTTCTGTGAAAGTAATGTTAAATAGCCAGCTCCGACAGAACATCCATCATATTGTCAATCTTCATCTGTTCAGGTATCCCATACAGAGGGATGTTTTCCTGCCTTAAATGGTCTTTCAAGTCTTCACATTGTGCTTTAGTATTCGGATATTAGGGCCCTGGTCCGACATATCCCCCTGTTTATTTTGTAGGACATCCAAACATTTTTCTACCGTATCCATGCAGGTGTGGAAGAATAAGATGTAGAAGCATATTGAAGTCACTTCGGAGGACACCTCAGCCCCTGCAGAATCTAGTTGAGGTATTGCTGACCCTACTGAAGAGAGATCTTTCATGATGGTATTCAGTGTCACTTCCAACATCTCAAGCAAAGCCTGCCTATACACTGACTTGGCAATGGACAACGCCTCGAAGAACAGATGTGAACATGCAGGCCGCTTGGAGAACCCGAGAGCTGAATTTCAGGAGACCTGTCAGTTCATCCTACAACTAGGTTTTGGTGTTAGTTTTTTTAAAAGCTGCAACTAAAGTCTACTTTGGTTTTCCGCCTTCTTTGGAAATTGTGTGTCCCATATTTGTGTCTCTTTTAACATTTACTTATATTCACTGTCATCCTTTCATTCATTTATATTTGCAGGACAGTTCTAATCTTACTATCATATTCCTAAACATCATGACCATAAATGAACTTCATCACCATAAATTAGTATGTCATTGTGGAAAAAACATGCTTGTTTAAGCTCCTTGAGAATGTCCTGCATAGACCAGCCGCCACTGAAGCAAGATCGGTTCACACCCCGAGGGGAGCTTCAAGGCGCTCAGGTGTTTTTGAATCATATCGCAGTTCGACGAGCTGCTTTGCAGCTAAAAGATCAATAACAGTGAAAAGACCCATAACAGTAAACAGGCGTCTTCCTGTACTGTACTCTATTACTCATGAATTATTATTAATGGATGTGTAGCGACCCATATTTTGCAATTAAGGTCTTTAAAATTCATAGCTTCTCTAGCCACCAAAACAACAGCCGCTAACAACCCTGGTTACTACTCTTCAGGAGCGATTACGCACATATTTCCTGTTTCATCAGCTGCTTCCTTCCTTAAATGTTCTCTCACTTCCAGGAATGTGGTCTTCCAAGCACAGAAGTCGTGAAGCAAGGGGTTCTCGTCACTTCCAGTAATTTTATTTTCCAGGCGCAGATATTCGTCGTGAGAACACAAAACAGTTGGGGGGATTGGCGGGGGGGGGGGGGGGGGGGGGGGGTTTGGGGAGGGAGCGAGTATGTTCGTGCACAGCACGCCCAATTCTCGTCGCCAGTGTTCTTATCTAAGCCGAGGTGTAGAAAGCAAGGTGACTTTTTATTCTAGAAACGTTAACTGCGTCATCGGGGCTCTGTCACGAATCTCCTGTGCAGAGGCGGCGCTTGGTCAATATGAATGGGGGAGGCAGGGGGGTGGAGAGGTGAGCTTCAGATTTCAGATTTCCCAACAATCCCGCAGCCCGCTGCGATACCAATGGTGCAGATTTTTAAGACCCTCGAGCGCGAAAGTGTGTGTGTATTCGTCAGTGTGGTTAGGTAAAAATCCCAGGCGCCATTCACCATACCCGACTGTGATAATGAAGTGAGCGTTATTGTCTGATTAATAACAATCATCACAAAATGCTACATTGGAATACATTTCCAGCAGTTGAAAAAAATATTCTTACTTGAGCCATATAACATTATGAAAACATACTGCTGCTCGATTAAATCTTATATGCATGAAAATACATCAAGATTTGAACTAGAGCTGCTTTTATCGTAATCTACAAGAAACCACACAGGTTACTTCAAAGCACTGAGTGCTGGTGGTACACAATATATGGCTGTAAAGATCAAAACATACGACCTATTCTGACAGAGACAAAAACCAGCACAATATGCTACAATACAATACATATCTGACAGTTTACCATAAAATGTTCTGACTTAGGCCTTATAACATTGTAAGATATATTGGAATTCAGTTAAAACCTATGTGCATTTGACTTCATCAAGGTTAAAAATAGAACTCTTGTTATCTTAACCCACAGAAAACCATACAAATTGCTACAAAGTGCCAAGTGCATGAGTAGAATATATGGCCGAAGTTGTCTAAACGTACGTCCTATTCAGACAGAGACAAATATATGTTGAGGAGTGCCAAGTGCAAGTATCCTGAAAATGTAAAATATTCTGATCAAACATGGGAGAAGAATGTATAAAAAGATATGAGTGTGTGAAATTGAGAGGTACCCCTTGAGAAGACCAAGGGAAATGGGGTTAACCAACCAAAGTATATAAATTCCCTTGACAAAGAATTAAGCACAGGTTGCTATACCAAACCTTACAAAGTCAAGATTACATACAACAAAAACATAGATAGAGTTAAAAATTCATTTATTTTGAATAACTTAAAAAACACACAGTTATAGGGTTAACTAACATAAATCCCTAGTCTTAAAATAAAATTAAAACAATACACCCAATTGCGACCTGCACAATTGGAAAAATGACAGAACAGGTACAACAAAAAATTATTGAATACAAATTGTATATTCTGGCTCCGTTTCGATTTCACCAGAATTGTATTGCTATCACATCAGCAAATCAACTTTGGTGTTGGAGACTTGAATTATACCGGTTATTGCGTCAACGCGTTTCGGTGGGTTCTCCTTATAGTAACCACCTTAGCAAGACAAATGATTATCTGTCACAACCAGGGGGTGTGTAAAATTGCCCTGCAATAGATTATATACAGACAATTAAATTCAAAAAATACTTCAGAAAATACTTCAGACTAAAATGATACACTTTTAACTTAACAGTACACCTTAGCATGTGCACAAATGTTCGGTAGCTTGGGCATTTATGTTTATGACATTCAATTGAGGCCCTATAATCCACTTCTTAACGGTGTCACTCTTTTATTACCCTGAAACATTGATCTGTTAAATATATCCTTCCAAATCCCACATGGCATTATAAGACCAATACAGCAATTATAGACACAAAACATTGCAAATAAACGTTTTAGCCGTACGCTGTTACTGTTATAAAAGAGGTACAAAGGGCTGACAGATCGAGCTTGGTTGCTGCTTATAATGGAGCACCCAAATTTCATAGTGGTTTGCTAGTATAGAAGGTATAGGAGGTACCTGCTTACCCTAGGTATCCAATGGGAATCGCTCCTTATGGTTAAAATGTCTTCATGATCCAATTGTGGACTTCAAATGGGGACTTGATAATGTCCTGTTACCAGCGATCAATCCTGCGGTACCAGGGTTATTAGGTTAATACATTGCTTGAATACACAATGCTAATATTAAACTATCAAAACCAGGGTCTATGCCTACCTGTTTTGCTATGTCCAACCTTGGTTATTTTCCTTCATATGATTATTCCAAATTGGATTCGTAAATTTAAAACCAATTTTTGTTAGTTAATTTCTAGACCGAACTCAAGCAGTGTATTAACCTAATAACCCTGGTACCGCAGGATTGATCGCTGGTAACAGGACATTGCAAAACAAGTCTCGCTCACCACAACAGAAAAAAGAGGTGGGAGGCAAAATTAATTGGGAGCTCTGTGTTCCAAGCGGAACATAGAGTTCGCGAATTCCGCAAAGTCTGCGTGCGGAGTGAATTTCTCCGCCCAGGCCTACCTGAAATACACTTGTAAATGAATTACTTGTATCATTACTTGTATCACTACAGTGGCAAATTTATTAGCACAAGTCTCTCCTCCCGCTCATTTAAGGGGATGGAGACACGTTCTCCTAATAATGATGGGAAAAATCGCCAGGTGTAGGTGAAAATCTATATGTACGGAGGTTTGTGCTTATAGACTCTCCTATGTGAACTCCCCCAATGTTTGTAAACATTTCCATTCAATATAAAAGTGCACATAGGTACCCATTTGTACAAGCCCTGGAGTGAAGTTAGAAGGGGCACCAGTAAGCATCAACTGCACCCCAATACACTGTACTGCTGCCCCCAGCAGTGTAAAGAGGGCAAGAGGGGCATGAAGAGAGTCTCTCTAATGTCATGGGCCCCAAGGGTGCCCCTGGGGTGCACCGGATATGTAGTTTGAGGCCTCCTTGGGATGAGGGGCCCCACAAACCCTGCCAGGAGGGAGGACAGAGTATGTCGGGGCAGTGGGGCATGGAAGGAGTTGTAAAGCTGCACCGATGGGGGGAGGATTTAACCCCAAAATGGAAGCCCGTGTGGCTAACAAAAGAATGCCGGTTGTGCAGACAAGGAGAAGAGAGTCTTTTACGCCTTCTCACTTTTAGAAATTCGGAAAATTGTCCTTCCCGAGCTTTTGAGAAAAAATCAACTAAGGACATGCAGAACCGCAGTCATACAATGCCTTGGAGGCCGGTCAATTGAACTATCTTGGAAAGCCATTAAGTTCTGGAAAATGGCAGCCACAGAATTAGACATCACAAATGAATGGACCGGAGTGGTTTCGACAAGGCTGCTTGGACCTTTCTCGTTTACTGATATTATTTCCCGATTCCTTGCTCACTGCATCGCCTTGCATCGCTCAAAATTGCACCGATTACAAATGCATACTCTGTGTATTAACTATTGATGATGAATCCGTACATGACAGCATTGCTCCTCAATCTTTTGCACCTTTTTAAACCCCATTTTTTAACCAATTTGTATGTGTTTTATCCACTCTTTTATGATTTTTAACAAAATCAAATAAAAGTGTTATTGACTGGCTGACTGGCCCTGCAAACAGAAGCAGTTTCTGGACATGTTTCCCTGCGTCCCTGTGAATGTCTTGTGCAAATATTGTTACAGATTGCACCACTTCTTATACAGCTTGTCATCCGGATCTTTCCTCCAATGAAAAGCAGGAATGGTGGCCTCGTGGCGTAGCAGGGATGATTATTTTTATAGTGTGTTTTTTGCCTAATTCCATGTCATAAGTTGTCCGATGTGGCTCAAGATGTCCTTATATATTACATCTCCGGTCTGATCACGGCAGGGTGTATGGTACCCCAGAGCTCGCTGCAGGAGCATTGAGTGTAAGAGCAGAGCTCTTATGTAATAACCGCACCGCACGAAGCAGAGCTCTTATGTAATAACTGCACGAGCTCAGCGGAGTTGTCCGTTTCCGGTGATCTTGTGCAGAGTCTGAGGCCACTGAGGGATGGAGAGTGTGGATGGATGATGGCCGCAGCGTTCTCTCCTTCGCTGCTGCTGCTGCTTCTCCTGCCCTCCATCACTGCCGGTCAGGACCTCCATGGACCCGGCCCTGCGGACAGCGGGGTCCCAGGACGCACAATCAGAGCCTTAGCAGGTAAGAATAGGACCCGTATCAAACGGAGCGAGGCGGCTAATCGAACCCGTGGGAGCCAGTGGTTTACAAGTGTGCAAATAACTCCGGTGCTAACAATAATAGAACTAATACAGCATATCTTGTGCGATTTTGCAACTTATTGTGACCCTGTTAGTCAAGGGGGGGTTATGTGTAATGTACCTTGTATGAACAGGTACCCCCATCTGTAAGCTGCTGCTAGTGGCGCACGGCAAACCGGATGCACTCCATTGAGAATGGGAGTTAGTGTTCAAATTAGTGGATTTACAAATGACTCCGCCCCCCACCCCCGCATCCCATAAACTGCAGGTCTCAAGGCCAGAACATAACTTGATATTGATTACTGATGACGCTATCGCAAACACACCTCTAGTCTGGGTATTTTAAAAGTGGGGTATAATGAAATAAAATGACCCTCTGCTTATCAAGTTTATAGCTCTTAATGCCCTACGCGAGGGAGGTAAATGCAGTTAATTGCTTGCCCCTTAATGAGAGGAAAGGAACATTAACACCCAGCAACATGTTCGGAGTAAGTTTATTAAGGCTTGTCACCTCAATGACATCCCGTTCAGGGGTGACACGTCAGGCAGAGGATATTGGCCCCGAAAAAGGTGGTTCTGTAAATTGGGACAAGTGCACACCTTATCACACCTGGGGGCTCACTATCAGCTTGTGACGCAGTGCCACAAGTCACCTGCACGACAGAGAAAGTGCAAGAATGTGACGTATTTGAGGCAATACAGCGCATTCCTGTCCTTTCCATTGCGCCGCCCCCTCTTGGCTGCCTAGCGCCAACGCAGGCAGCCTTGCACCGTGGCACTAGGGTGCCTGTGTTGCATGCAGGATTGTTTTTGTGCAGTAACGGGCCCCGTCCCCACGTGCACCCAGTTTGAGATGTCATGAAGAACTAGGCCTAAATTATTGGTCAAAAGAAAGATTCCTAAAAGTACAATCTATGTCTGCAATTATAGGATATTTTCCGCTTTTGTCAACCAATGAGATATAAGCATATTTATCCTGGGTATCAAACCCAACATATCGCTGTTATTTATCATTTGTTAGACTTTGTAAGATTCATTTTTTGGCAGCTTTCCCTCTACAATGTACTTGGTCATGCGACTTACCGCAATGTCAGTGTCACTAAATAACCACACAAAGTATGTGTCATTTTATTTTGTTTTTGACCCCTATATGATGTTCCTAGGCGTGAGTTTTTAAAACCTGTAATGCAGAAATCAGACCTTAAAACTCACCGGGAGGGTTTGACCTATCATCAGGGGCTGGTAAATATGGAAGTTGATTGGACAGTTCCGAACTTTGTAAGAACATAATTGATAATAAAAAAGAGATATGAATGGGTTCCCTCCTATTAAAACTGTATGACCAGGCCCAGAATTGAATACTGTAAACATAGATAGGAGGACGTGTCTAGATTTTAAAAAGAACCTTTATAGTCTTTTATCTCCCCTATATGATGAGAAAATGATGCAATTTAGTTGATGTCCCTCAGAGTTTTTTAGGATCATATGATCATTTTATAATTGAAAGATTATGCATGTGTCTTATACCGATTGGAAATCTTCTGTAACCTTCCACTAATGCTACTCGAAGAAATGTGATATTGTGCTTTATAATGTGCTTTTATGGATTCACGCAAATCTGAGTAAAGGTTTCGATGGGTGCTTTCTAACTGAAACGTTCGGGGTTCCTATTTCCCTGTGAACACTGCGCGAGAACAGCGGGGAGAGACTCACTGTAGCATGGGGTGCTCCTGGCTTTTCTCTCTCAGGGAGACAGCTTTATCTGGGGTTTCTTCAACCAGGAACTAGCTGAGCTTGTTCTACCGAACAGTCTTTCCGCCTGGAGCACCAGGCAGACTCCTTCCTTCTGTCAGTAGACAGGAATGCTTCAAGGCATTAGGTAGACACAAGCTATCAGATATACAATCTCCTTTGTGAGGCTTCTAATGAGGTACACACCAGCCATGGTCACACAGCAACCCTTTGAGGACTCTACAGAGCACTGTATGTCTTGGTCATGAAGAACTTGGAAGTGGTTTTCTAGATATGACGTGTGGATATACTTTCTCAAACTCTTGAACCAGTTTGGGGTGGTTCTCTTCAAATGTTCTCAAACTACTCTCCACACAGCCTTTTTGGAAAGTAATGCATCTCACAGCAGGTAGTTCTGATGTTTTCTCCAAACTGGAGCACTCACATCAAGGGCACAATTAAGTGTGATGCTTCTGCACTTGACTGTTAGCAATATTTTTAGTAATCAAGGACAAACCAAAGTGAGGTTCTGACCTTGAAAATACCTCACTTTGATCATCTGAAACTGAAGTCCCACCCCTCACCCACACTATCAACCAAATGACAGTGCTAAGGAAGAACTAACCAGCAGCCCCTTGTTAACAATTTGTAATTGTAATTGTAATTGCAATTATGTAGCAATAACTAAGCCTGGCAAGGCGTTGCTGCACTTTTTTGGGTGAGTGGCACGCTACTCCAAACTTTAAAAAGGATTAGTGGTGAATAGGTATTGGGAAATATGAACTTAATCTGAGCGGTGTTCATGTTAGTCTGTTATTTGGATTGAAAAGGATAGTGGAGGGATAGCATTTATTTAGCCCTTGCTACCCCTGATGGGGTCTTGAAGCATTTTTCGGTAAGTAGAGTGCTATTGCAGAACCCAAAAAGGATTAGCGGTGAATCAGTGTTGGGAAATAGGAAATTAATTTGGAGCGGTGGACATGTTAGTCTGTTATTTTGATTGAAAAAGGATAGTGGAGGGATAGAAGAGGGAAGAGTTTGCATTTATATAACGCTTGCTACCCCTGATGAGGTGTTGAAGTGCTTTTCGGTGGGTAGCACGCTAGAATGGAACCCAAACAGGATTAGTGGTTAATTAGTATAGAGGAAATATGAAATGAATTTGAGAGGTGGACATATTAGTCTGTTATTAGGATTGAAAAGGAATTGTGGAGGGCTAGAAGAGGGAAGGTTCTAGAAAGTTTTTTTTTTTTTTGAGTTCATAGCAGTAGGAAATGGTTTGGGATGAATAAAGGGAGGGGGAAGAGTCAGAGGGAAGGGTTTAGAAAGGCTTGTTTTGGAGATCTGAAGAGTAGAGTTATGAGATGAAGCAAGGAGGGGTAGTGAAGGAAAAAGCCTAGAATGGGTTGTTTGTAGATCAAAGAAGTGGTATGGGGTTTGGGATGAGTGATAGAGTGGAGGTAGAGGATATATTTAGACTGGTGTAGGGAGTGAAATAGAGTAGTGCATTGCAAAGAGTAGTAGACTGGGGTTTGAGATGAGTCAGATAGTGAGGTAGAGGATATATTGAGAAAGGTATAGGGTGAGAAATAGAGTAGTGCATTGGAAAGAGTAGTAGAATAAGGTTTAAGATGAGTCAGGGTGGAGGTAGAGGATATAGTGCGAGAGATATAGGGTAGTGCCCTGGATATGCTGAAATAGAAGCAAAGTAATAAACATAAAAATACATAAGTATATGGAAGGTATATATGTATAAGGAAGGTAATATATGTAGATTAAAGTTATATTTAATAAACTCAGACTTTCAAGTGTTGCTGTAAGTTAAGTGATTTTTTTCTAATTCAATAGTGAAGCAATTGTACATAAATAGTTATGATAAAAGATTTACTTATTGATGCAGTCACCTATATACATTTTTAACATAAAATAATGCAACTATAAATAATATACCATTTGTTAAGCAGAAGTAACGAATATCTATATCCTTAAAACATAATTATCATACACGTCTATAAAAAGCAATACTCATATGTAGGTACACATCTATATTCCAAATAAGCGCTTATATACAGATGGATATGCAGTATATTTACGGTAAACAGTCAAAACATAGAGTTTTTTATATCGATTTACATTAATATCGATTCAAAAATACAGAATGGACACAATATAGACTGGACAGAATATGGACTACAAAAATATCGAATTAGAGGTAACTAAGTTAATATTAATTTTTTAAAGTGTTTTTTATGTTACTATATGTGTGAAAAGTGTATATTTAATTTATAATTTATTTTAAATAATTAATTTTATTTTATGGAATTTTATTTTTGCGTAATATAAATCAGTAGCGGGTTGTGGCTTATAGGGAAATAGGGTGGGAAGTAATTTAAATATAATTAATTAAATATGTTAATTTATTTATTGGTATTATTTTGAATTAATTGTTAAATATTTATTAATTGGTAAATAATTCGTTTTAATTATTTGATTCATTGATAATTATGTTAATTATATTAATTTATTTTTTGTAGCGGGTTGTGGGTTTATAGGGGAATAGGGTGGGAAGTAATTTAATTATAATTATTTAAATATGTTAATTTATTTATTGGCATTCATTTTTAATTAATTGTTGATTAATTATTTATTGGTAAATAATTAAAATTAAATTGCTAATCAATTTTAATTAATTGGTTAATTGATAATTATGTTAATTATATTAATTTATTTTCTGTTGTGGGTTGTGAGTTTATAGGGGAATAGGGTGGGAAGTAATTTAAATAAAAATAATTAAATATGTTAAACAACTCGCTCTACTGGCCAAATAACAAGTGCTACAATCACTTTTCAAACACAGTTTTAACACTAAGAGCAGATTCCTGTAGTCTCAAAGTACACTCTGCTTCACCTCTGAGCTATATTATGTCTGTTACGTGGGGGAGTACTCTTGATTCACTCACTTTCTAAGCCAAAAGGGAGCTTGAGTGAATTGCTTAAACACATGTCTGAGCACAGATTAGGGGGGAAACTGGGAGGGAAAATCAGGTATCACCAGGCAGGTGTTAAACAACAGATTTTAAACTAAAAGAGCCAACACACAAGTGAAATTGAAGCAATCAATGGCAGGTGCAAAACAACAGGTTTTTAACTACAAAGCCCACAATGCAATAGAGAAATTGAGGCAATTATGGTCAGGCAAATCTTCAATTTTAAACTATAAAGCCCACAAGCAAAACAGGTGAAAAGGTGGCAGCCACAAGTAGAGGAAAATCGCTTTTCCTCTACTCTAAGTTTCAGCAAATAGACAGCACAAAATCTGTCCTCTTACCACCTTCTGGTCCTTGGTTCACTGCAATGTGTGGCACAGGGAAGCTGCAGCGCACAAAATGGAGATAAATATCTCAGGGTTCACCCAACCAACATTAAGGGGCCTGGGCAGGTGTGAGGGGAGGGCTCAGGGTTGCTTGGGAGCTAGAGAGTCAATCAGCAAGCTCCGACTGCTGGGCAGGGAGCTGGGAACAGCTCCTCAGTTCAGAATTTCCTTGGAATTTTTGTGACTTTTGAATGTGAGGTATGCTGTCATGTTATGTTTTAAGTGAGATATCTGAGGGTTAATTTTGCAAAATTTCACATTTTATCACACATATCGAGCCCCTAAACAATGCAACGCCTTGCCACCTTCAATCAGTGTACAACCCGCATTAAGAAGTTTCATAAACACTCAATTCATTGCTCTTCTCTAGTCAATCTGTCAGTAGTTGAATAGTGCCAAGACACCTAGTGGACACCAGAGGGATCTATACATTTCTCAATGAATGAATGATTTCAATCAATGAACACATATTTGTTGTATATGTTTTGCTGTAAATGTACCCAGTGTAGTTGAAATTCATAAGTGTGTTGCACAACTGAGCTCCTAAATGTCTCTGATATACAAAGTCAAAACGTTGGCATTTAGGCATATAGTAGCACAGAAATGCAGAGCAACAAGCATCAGACCTCAAGTGGAAAGCCCAGGGCAAAGCAATTGTGAGGCCTGTAATGGAATAAAATTGAAAAAGTCACTAACCTGATCCAAACTACCTCAGACACAATCAGCACTCGCCACCTGCCAGTGAAACCCTTTGAAAATGTCATGACTTCTACATATGAAAAACACTCAGGAGACTCCCTCCTATGTGCAAAAAGTAGTGATGTAATACAATAACTTTCTCTCACCTCTCTCTGAGAGTTAGAAGAGCTGCTCAGTTCAAATTGGAGAATCGCAGTGGCATGATTCGCAGTGGCATGAAGGCCTAGGGAGATGTACTGCATGGCATCTCTTCTACCTCAATATACTCCCTATGAAGAGGAATGGAGAGACAGTGTAGGGAGATAGACACAATGGCACACTCCTGACTTCCTTCAAAAGTTAGTCTCATGCACTGACAGTTACTTTGTGATAAACACCACATTGTAAGAATCTTCCAATGGGCATCCTATGCCCTGGCACTGCGGGTGGGGGGATCTGCGGGTCTCTGTGAAGGTTATTATAATATAACATTGCACTCATTCTAACTGGGGCCTTGAAGTATCCCAGAGGCAGTACACACAAGACATGAAGCAATAATTTTACCTGCCGCTCTGTGTCTCCCCGTAACCTAATCATACAGTTAGAGTGTGCGCAGGGAACTGTGTATGTGCAAGACATGAGCCTGCTCCTCTTTTGCTAAAGCGGCCATCAGACACATTAACCTTCAAATACCCTGGACTAGTCACACAACCCATGAGACTCTGAAAAAGATTCCTTTGTGGACGATACCTTTAAAGAGAGTTCCTCTTCCAAGTTACATCATTGAGAAGAGCCATCACCCAGACTTGCTTAAGTGTTCCAAAACCATTTTGCCTCCTATGCATTTCTGCTGCTCAGTTATTGTAGGTAGAGTAGAAGTGAAGAGTCCATCTGTGCTAAGTCTTTCACTCCTGTCTTTGGTAACATGAATGGATGGGTCACTGCCCACTCATTCTCTTTATGTGTTCATAGGCTTGCCTAAGCCTCCAGGAGACCAGGCCATGCCTACGTCCTTTTGGACTGTGCAGAGCTCTGGGCTCCAACCTACCAGTTCTTTGCCCTGGTGTCAAAGTTGTCACCATCCAAGAGGTCGTCTATGCTTCCAGTTAGGGGAGCGGAGGGGTCATGGGGAACACTTTGTCACCTTATTGATTAGTGGGTTTGATTTAGAAAAGCACCAACAGCAGCTCAGCAGCCTGCTTCAGATTTCATAAAGGAATAGGAATGGAAACTGGCATGGGTGCTCTATGTTTTGCTTGGCTTAATCCACTGCCTTAACTGCCCACAACCCAACTTCCTCTCCTCTTTCTCCTTCACTTAATGCTTGTCTGTGACCATGTACAGCGCTCTGCTGTCTTTTGGTGAGGTTTGAGCTTTCAAAATGCCATATATGTACATATATACCTGCATATAATTCAGTTGGATGGTTGTGAGCTATTGGGGCATTCCTGTTTTTTGTTAGAAGCTTGGTAATGTGCAACAAATCATTGATAAAATTACATTTACCAGCATTGACTTTGCACCATCATTATTTGGAAGACAAACGTATGCCTTAACCTCAGTCAGTATATCAAATTAGATTTGTTTAATTGTTTAGTTCTACCAGCAGGGATTGGCCTGAGTTATGCAGCAGACTATACCAATTCCCCACTCCTCTTAACTATGCTCCAAAAAGAGCTGTCACAAGTTTGGTCAGTACACAAAGAAAAAAATTCTGCGTATTTAAAAAGTGAGCAATCTGTAAATACATAAAAAAGATGGCTTCCTCTGGTCTCTACTCCTCGACAGAACCTCTTCCCAAGTTATTACCCTATTCTGTATTAAGAAATGTCTTAGCTCTAGTAAACCACAAGCCTTCCAATTTTTAAATGGCAAGATTGAATTGGAAGGCCGAGATTCTTGCATTCCCGCAAATTAAGATATTGTGCCCAGAGGAGCCCGCCCCCTTTAAAAAAAGATTGAGTCTGATGGAATAGTCCTTCAACGTCTTATATCTTGTTTTTTTCAGAAGTTTGGAGGTTTTTAAAAATATCGGGGTCTGAGATCCGGCTTCCTGCTCCAATTTATCCATAAACAAATAGTCTTTTGACCCATTAAGAACCAGTAAGCGAGCTATTGAGTCTAAAAAAGCAGTATCGTAGTATGTCCGTGCGTGCGGTAGAGACAGCCCACCCTGTTCAATAGTTAATTGTAATGATGCAAGCTTAACCCTTGGTGTCTTTTTTCCCCAGAAAAACTGTCCGAACATAGTTTCTAATTCTTTGAAAGAACCAATATTGATTTTCATAGGTGTATTAATAAAAAGTAAGATGAGTAGCAGAAGTATCAACATCTTTATAAGAGATAAGCGTCCTACTAAGGTTAAAGGGAGTAGTAGCCACCAATCCAGTAAATTCTTGATTTTGTCCTGCATTCTTATATAGTTAAACTTATATAACTGTTGGTATTGATCAGAGACATAGATCCCCAAGTATCTTATGGGGTCGGGTTTTGCTGCTTGCAACTTTAGATTGGCAGGAAGGGGATTTACATCAGTATTCAACATTAGATTTTCTGTGTTAATTTGATTAATTTTATAACCCCCAATTAACTTGCATTTACTAAATTCCCTCATAGCCAGTTCCAAATTCTGGTTAGTGAGTTTCAGATATAAAATTATGCCGTCTGCGAATAGCTTTAGTTTGGCCATGCCCAAGATTGGAGCATGATTGCAGAATTATTCTGCATTCTAATGCCAATGGTTCTATAAAGAACATAAACAGCAAAGGGAGAGCGGTTACCCTTGTCTTGTCACCCGATGTATTTTAACTATACCCACCCGTTTTGTATTTATTACTACGTGAGCATGGAGCTCCTAGTAAATATTGTGAGCATTAAAATGACCTGGGGAGGGACGCCGAACCTGCCAAGAGAAAGAAACAGTGTTCCAATTTACCAGGTCAAAAGCTTTTTCAGCGTCAAGATTCATAATGCAACCCAGGATTAGGTTAGTTTTGCAGTAATCCAACATCTGTATTAAAAATTAGGTTTTTGCTGACATAGAACTTTTACAAACCCAGCCTGATCTATATGAATTATTTCCTGCGCAACGGTTGAAAAACGCTGCGCCCAAGCTTTCATTAGGATCTTATAATCCTCATTGAGGAGACTAATGGGCCTATAGGAATTAACATATTTTGAATTCTTATCCTTCTTCACAAAGCAAACAATAACCACCTCTTTAAAAGATGAGGGCACCTGTCCGCCATTTCCAATATGATTGAAGAGTTTCATCAAGGGTAAAATAAATTCTTTTGCAAATACCTTATATAATTCTATAGGGAGCCTATCCTCACCACACGATTTAGCTCCGGCCATAGATTTTTCAGCGGCCAACACTTCTGAGCTTTCTGAATCTGATTTTAGCTTGTCTGCCAAGGGGATGGATAGTCTTGGGAGATTTACGTTATTATAATATTCCTGTATATTGCCTACCCGACCATATATTCCGTAGTATAGAGCTGTTGGTAATGTTACATAAAAACCGGAGCAATCTCGTCACTATTTGAAACTTCGATTTCGTTCTTGGGGTCTATCACCTTCGAGATTAGAGCTTCCTCTTTTCTATTTTTTGTAGAGTTAGCTAACAGTTTGGCAACCATTTGGCTGTCCACATATACCCGTTGTTGATAGGTTTGGGAACTACTAATCTCTTCAATTAAAAAAAATTCCCTCAGACCCTTTTTAGCCTTCTCGAGCTGATGTGAACATCACGCAGTTCTCGAAGCCCGTGACCCTTTTCACAGTGAGCTGTAGGTTAGCTATTTTTGTTCGTCAGGCTCTCGACTGGGCGGCCGAGAAAAAGAAAATTTGTCCTCACGCCGCTGCCTTGAAACCCTACCTAGATCGCGAAAGGCTCCTCCGTCTCCACCCTCTACTCGTTGATCCTCAAATATTATAGGATCCATATTCTAAAACCCTCCACCCATTTTTAATCCTGGAAGAGGACACTATCCATCTGCCACCTGGATTGCCCCCCTCTTGCCTTGCCAATCTCAAATTCAAGCTGGATATACGAATGATCAGAGAAGAAGTTAGTCCCAATGTCTGTCTTTAGAATGTTGAGAGATCTAGATGTTTAGAAGAAATCTATGCAAGATGCAGTCTGATATTGAATAGAGTGGCATGTATAAAAGTTCTTGTCGGGGTTGGCATTTCGCCAAGGATCTACTAATTGGTAGTCATAACTAATAGCTTAAAAGAGTCTTTTAGTTATTGGTTTCAATTGTTGTTGTTTTTTTTATTTGAAGTATCCTTTTTAGATCCTGTATATAGTTAAAATCCCCCCAATAACAATCTGACCAGGGACACCGATGAGTACTTCATTGATCTTGTTCAAGTCCGAGGCGTCGTCCATAACCGGGCCATAGTCATTTACAAAATGTTAAATTCTCCCATTCAATCTCGCAGCTACCCATAACCATCTCCCCTGTGGATCCCTGCGATTTTGTCCAAATTCCCAAGGCAAATTTCTAGAAAAATAGATGGCTACCCCTCTCACTGCTAATCCTGCGGATACAAAAAAGGCATGAGATAATGTCCTCGGTAAATAGAGCTTAGGTGAATTAGACTGCAGATGAGTTACTTGAAGAAACAAGACTTGGGGTGAAAAGGAGGCAAGCCATCTAATAAGCCCGACATATTACTAAGCATTCCATTTACATTGACTGACAAAATACTACACCTATTAGCAATTTCTATTTCTTAAAAAATGTGGTATCCACTCAAATGCAAAATCCTGTTTTCTCTGCCTTTTGCTCCCTCTGCTTCTGCTCTTTTCTCTGCTGAAAACCCTACAAGACATCCCCACCCCCCTCCCAGAACCAGAACCCCACCCCCCAAAATGTGGGAAACCCCACTAGCCATGCTAGCCACATTTCAGCCCTCCTTATGAACCTAGTGGGTGTCGTGGAAATACACCCATGGCGACAGTACCTACCCCCAATGATGAAGAAACTTAAACCTCTATACTATAAGCACAAATCATTATCAACTTGTAATAGAAATGTCTTTTAGTAACCCCTGGGCATCTTCTAAGTTTGAAAAAAGATGAAACTTCCCCTTCACAAGAACACAAAGTTTTGATTGTTGTGCGATTGAGGCCTGGGTGCCCTGCGCTTTAAACAGATACAACATCTTCACAAATTCCTTCTGCCTACGCGCTGCCGCTGCTGACATGTTAGAGAATATGCAACATTTAGTAGTCTCATGAACAGAAAATTGTCTTTGCTCTATCGCCTTTGCCAGGACTCTCTTTTTGACACGAAAATCAGCAAAATTCAGCAGGATTGTTTGTGATATCTTTGAATTCAGAAGAAGGTGAGCGGGAACTCAGTGTACCCTTGTGATCTTTAGATCCCCGTAAAATTCAGGTATAACTTTTTGTTTTATAAACGTGTCGGCCGAATGGAGAGTTTGAGATCCTTCGATCTCTTTGGGAACCTCTACTATTTGAAGATTTAATCTCCGAGAGTGAATCTCTAACTCCTCAAGTTTGTTCCCCAAAAAGATTTTACTTTTTGCCACTTTGTTTGCTTTCACAAACATGTTGCTCATCTGATCCTCCAGCTGTGCAATTCTTGTTTCAGTTTCCTGCAGTCTTGCTGGGAAACAAACCACTGCTTCTTCAATTTTGCCTAGACGCTAATGGAGGGAGGCAATATCAAACTGTTGTATTGGCTTCTTCCCGCCTGGCCACCTATCCAATCTATTATCTGTTTGTTTCTGCATTCCAATGCACCGTTTCCCAGAGGGACACAGAGATGCATTTCCTTCCGGGCAGTTCTACATTTCCAACACTGAAAACATTACATTTTTTAACTTTTTTTTCTTCCTATATGCATCCCGCACTAGCAAAGTAAAGGCAGTAGCTAAATAGCACCTGTTGTTCATGGCTTGAACCTGTTGACTCTTACAGCAGTCTCACTCACTACAGTGGTGGCTAGCATGGCTCTTTCCAGTGTGGGGAAGCCTGTGCCCCCACACCGCACCTGCTGAAAGGACCTATATTATGCCCCTATTGGACTGGAAATGGAGATGGAGAAATGTGAGTAGCACTGCCTGAGTCCCGACACACACTCCTCTCAGTCCCCTCTCAGTGTTTGAAGCATGTCATGTCAAGCAGCGAGTGGCAGGCATCTCACAGCACCGTTTAAGTCCTCTCAACCTCCCTCTGCTCAGTTGTGGTAGGTAGGCAGCACAAATGGCTGATGCCACGCCTCTCACAGCAGCGCTCACACTTCTAAACCCTCTAATCTTTAAATGGGATGACACTGAGCAGAGGGTAACAGTCCTTAAACAGCGCAGCTTGATAACATTTACCATTGTAAACATGTGATAGGTTTTCAAAAGCTGTTAGCGGACTCCAGACTGGTACCTGAATGACTTGTACAAATACACAATAGTATCCCATTTACAAATACACAATATTATCCTATTAACAAATAAACAATGTTATCTCCTTTGCAAATACATAATGGTACCTGATTTACAAATACACAATAGTATTTCATTTACAAATACACAATGTCTTATTTACGAATACACAACAGTGTCCCATTTACAAATATACAATGGCATCTCATTAATAAATACACAATAGTATCCCCTTTACAAATACACAATTGTATCCCATTTACAAATACACACTACTCTCTCATTTACAAATATACAACAGTATCTCATTTACTAATACACAACAGTAGTTTATTTAGAAATAAGCATTATATCATTTACAAATACATGACAGTTACCCATTTACAAAACACAATATTATCGCATTTACAAATACAAAATGGTATCTCATTTACAAATATACAATAGTATTCCATTTTTTTTATTATTCCAATCTTTATTTCGGCCATTGGCCATAAAAGATAAACAGTAAAACATATACAATCACAGTAAAATCAACATGTATAATCAATCAATACACACTTAAACAGTATAAAACCTTGGGATTACATATTGCTAAAATGCCTTAAGAACTATGAATCTTAAAATTAAGAGGGAGCCTGCATCTTCAAAATACGGGTGCGAGTGTGCCAGACATTAGTAAGAAATGTTGCTAGTGCAAACACAGTTGGGCCTGTAACATCAGTTTTTAAAATTCTATACATTGGGGCATACTCCCGGCAACCCAAGTTTCTAATCAGTGGAAGGAGCCAATATTTCCTCGCATTCCTAGTATTCCATTTAAAAATACACAATAATTTCCCATTTACTACACAATATTATCTAATTTGCAAATACTCAATGGTATCTCATTTACAAATACACAACATTATCTCATTTACAAATACAGAATAGTATCTAATTTGCAAATACACAACAGTATGTCATTTACAGATACACAATAGTATATCAATTCAATTCAATTAACTTTATTTGGTGTGTATAAAAACAACCACAAAAGTATGCATAAAAACAAATTACGTTGCAAATGATAATGTCAGATAAAAAGCAATATCAAATTGCACTTGTTAAACAACAGGGGGTCAAAGTTAAACACATTACAAGAACACATAAAATATCAATTTAAAAAAGCACTACAGTTTCGTAAAATCATCATGGGCTCAGCGCTATATTGGAACAATTATACTTTTATACTTTTATGTATATTAAGTGCATGTATAATGAAAAGCGCCACATTGAGGCAGACCCTGGCATCATTAGGTTCAGACAAATATTTTAATGCAGCAAGATGTGATCCATTGCCGTATGCAAGCAAAAGTGGTTTTAAATAAGTAACTTCTAAAACCAGAATAAAAGTCACAAAACAGCATAAAGTGCACAGTGCTCTATTTATTCCGTCCGTCGCTAGTGCAAGGGAACCCATCCGTTGGGCAGGTTTTCATTGTGGGAAAGGCAAATAAATGGTGAACAATTCCCAATCTGAATCGGACTAAGACAAAATGGTGCATAACATTGGGGATATAAATTAGATAATCCTGACAGCTAGCTTCTAAGGTAAGTGTTAAATAAAACATAACAGTTGATTTCCGGCTTTCATTAGGAAGCTGGATTTCGCTCCTATTATTCATAAAAATGTCTTTAATAGACAACTTGCTAAGTGATAACCCCTGTAGGGGGTTAGTCAGGACTGGCATATTAAACAATTTACTATACACAGAATTAGTATAACTTAGTCAGGGGATTTTCATGACATTATCCAAGGTAAAACAGTCTTGTATAATTGCTTTTGTAAAACTATTTTCTTCTTTGGACCATATCGAGTGCCATACCAATATGGGGCGTGATGTGACTATATCTGTGAGGTGCTGGAGCACTACTCCTCTGTGAGTAATCTCATATGAAGCCGAAATGAGCAGCCTAAGAAGTCGTTTGAGAAAACCACTTACCTTAGTCTGCAATGCTTTACAACGGTAGTGGCCCCACACACCAGCCCCATATGTTGCAGTGGATGAAACCCTCCATCTCCTTGACAAGCCTAGAACCCAGCTTGGCTTAAAATCTGAAAATACTATTGGTACTTGTGTCCATTTTGCTCCTGAGATTGGTAATTTCACGAGTCCACAAACCATTACCAGAGAAAGTGATGTCCAGGTAGCAGAATGAATCAACAGTAGTCACAGGTGACTTGTCCTTAAAAGAGGCTCAACGTTTTTTAACCCTAGGCTCGCAAACCACTGTATAGATTTTACTTTTATTCATAACCAATTTCAAGGTGGCAATAAAGTCCCCAAAGGGAGCAGGACCGTATCATCTGTGTACAATAGTACTGGGGTGGTGCGCCCAGCCACTTGGGGGACATCTGTGTACACTGTTTGTAAGATAAGATTTATTTATTTATTTAGAAGCTTGTAAAGCGCACGGCTACCTCCGGCGGAGGTGTCCCAGCGCTAAGATTACCTGAGTGTCTCCAAAGAGAGTAACCAGGGTCAAATCCAGCTGAGGGAGATAAAAAATACTGAAGACCTAACGTTTAGTAAACAACCAGGTTTTAAGTTTGCGTCGAAAGGCTGGCTCGGATTCAGTGAACCTGAGGTCAAGAAGAAGGCTGTTCCAGAGTTTGGCAGCAGTGACGGTGAAAGTTCTACCGCCACTTCGAGAAAGCCTAAATCTAGGCACCATCAGTAGACGAAGACTGTTGGATCTCAGATGTCTAACTGAGGAAGAAATCTTGAGGCGTTTTCTCAGATAGAGCGGGCCAATTCCATGAATTGCACGGAATGTCAGGGTCAGAATTTTAAAGTCGATGCGTCGGGCTATAGGGAGCCAGTGAAGCTCATCCCGGTAGGCTCTGACCGAGGTGCGGGCAGGAATATTACCAATGAGCCGAGCTGCCGCGTTCTGGACAATTTGCAGACGGTCAATTAGGTATAGGGGAGCACCTGCATATAGACTATTAGCATAGTCTAGATGAGTGGTGATAAGTGCCTGGACAACTGTTTTGCGAGATGATTGAGGGAGGTAGGGGAAAATCTTCCTGATCATGCGCAATTTGGAAAAACAAGCCCCCGTAACTTTGTTGACTTGGGCGCTTCCAGACAGAGAGTTGTCACAGGTGAAGCCAAGGTTGCGGGCAGCCTGTACTGGAGTGGGTGGAGGATTCAAATCGGTAGGCCACCATAGAATTGCAGGGGGAGGAGATTTCTTGCTGAAAAAGAGAACCTCCGTTTTGTCAGTATTGAGGGCAAGATGATTGGCTGACGTCCAAGTGCAAATATTGCCAAGGCAGTTTCTAAAGTTGGAAAAGAGGGAGTCAGAATGGTCTCTAAATGAAAAAACAAGCTGAGTATCGTCAGCATAAGAGACCACCCTGACGCCCCAGGACTCCACTACCTTGGCAAGAGGGGCCACGTAGGCATTAAACAATAACGGGCTTAAGGCAGAACCTTGGGGCACTCCGCACAGGAGGGGTTTGTCCTCAGATTCAAATGGGTGCATCGTAACCCTCTGAGACCGACTGGACAGGAAAGATTTGGTCCAGGCCAGCACTGTGCCACCGACCCCTAGCTGTTGTAAACGGGTGGCAAGTATATCATGGGATACAGTATCAAATGCAGCGGATAGGTCGAGGAGGACCAACATGGCCTCCTCGCCTCTATCCACTGATTCCCTGATGATCTCAGAGACTTCTAGCAGCGCCGTCTCAGTGCTGTAGCCGGTTCTAAAGCCGGACTGGGAGTTGTGTAAAAGCTGATTAGAATCTAGATACTGCGCCAGCTGTTTCTGTACCACTTTCTCCAGTATCTTGGCAGGTTTGGGCAGGAGCGATATGGGCCGATAGTTGCCAAATTGCGAGGGGTCAGCACCAGGTTTTTTCAAAATGGGGATTAGCCTAGCCTGTTTCCACACTGAGGGGAACTGACCGCGTAACAGGGAGGAATTCCAGATGGAAAGAAGCGGGTTTACTAGAATAGGGGCAAGAATGCCCATGACTTTTGCCGGGACTGGGTCCAAAGGGGAACCAGACTTAACGTTGTATAGCAAAGACAGTGCTAGGTCCGGGGTCAGTTCACTAAAGGAGTTGAATGAGCAGGGGATGGACTAAAGGAGTTGAATGAGCAGGGGATTCACCTCATTAATAAATAAGGAAAATAAAAGAGGGGCTAATACACAGCCTTGCCGTATTTCATGTTTGACTGCAAATTGCTGATGCATTCCCCATGGCCTCCAAAACAAAAATTGCTCTCCATGTTCTCGTGCAGTCTAGCCAGGAAACAGATAATTGACCTGGGTTCTTCCATGTCGAGCAAAGTGGTCCAGAGAATAAAGTGGTCTACTAGATCAAAAGCGCTGCTCAAGTCAGGAAAACAAAGATATCATCTTTCACCTTTGGCAGGGGTGTACTTGCCTATAAGCAGATCGAGATTCACACACTGGTCGATGGTCCCCAGGCCTTTCCCAAAACCAAACTGGGCTGGTGAAAGTATTGAGAAGTCCCAGGGCCATTCTTCTAGTCTTTTAAGCAGGTCTTTGCTCATCACTTTAACAGATGAATCTAGCAATGAGAACAGCATGCAATTTTTGGAATCTGATTTATTGCCCTTCTTGTGGATGGGAACTATAAGAGACGCACCACAAGTAGGGGGACTAATTGTCTCTGCAGCCATGTTAAAAACCCTGGTTAAAATTGGCGCCCATAAAACAACATTGTTCTTAAATACATCTACTGGAACCCCATCTGGGCCCTGGGCTTTACCCCCTTTGCTTTCCTTCAGGGCCCACACCACTTCCTGTATTGTAATATCCAAGTGTAAAAAGGGCTGTAACGGCTGCTCCTTGCTTTTAGTGGATGCCACTCCTACTATTGGACGATTAGAAATACCAGTAAAATGGGTAACCCAGGCCTCACTAGAAACATGAAGAACGTGTTATGTGCAACACACACTGACATTAAGTAACACAACCAATAATCAAGAGAAATGAATCAAATTAGTCGCGAGTATTGTCCTTTATTTGACAATACCGGTTTACAATCAATATAGAAAAATTCATATCTCATCAATAGCCCCAATGGGGGGAGGAAAAGAGGGGAGGGAAGAAAGTGCTCAGGGTAGTGTCAAGTCGGAAAGAAGATACACACAGTCATAAAGAATTACGAATTATTACAGTTTGCGATTCAAAGTCAAAACAAATCTGATACATAGAGCCTCAATTTTGGCATCCACTGAACAACTAATATTGTGGACATTCAACGGACACATATACAATTTCAGAAAATCAGGGGCATGTGCCGGAGGTCTAAGGAAGAAAGGCCATCGACGTTTCGACCCCTAGCCGTAGGTTACATTAATTCCTTATACGGGGTCTTCATCAGGATGTGTGCAGAAGAGGGAAGGAGTAACAAGGGGCGATACTGTCTAAAAAATTAAAAAACACGAATCAGGATAGTATATTTGAGGTCATCATCTTACTAGACATTATGACCAATACAATCATTGGGTAGAGTTTACCATGGGGTCTGGGCCAAAGTCAGGCCTCAGAGACATGGAAAAAGAGTAAGACTCAACCAGTGGTCAAAGCCAAACTCATCCATATTCAATAGTCCAGAGGAAAGATTACTCAGTATAGTATATATCAAGATAAAAAAGGGGGGGTTTGTCTTACAAGATTAAATGCTAGGGTATAAGTCACATCGGCCTCAGTTATCATACTAGTTGAAAATGGCTTGGAAAATGGATCAGGCAACAAATACCTCAAAGGCCAATAATGCAATGTATAAATCACTTACATTGGATACACAGGTGGGAGGCGTTCAAATTGGCACCTAAGGCGTCGTAAACGATGAGAACTGTATTGGTCACTGTGCATTTGGAAGATCAAAACAGAACATATTGGTGACATGCCACAGCAGTAATTAATTATCTCAACGTTTATTTACTGGGCATCAAAGTTGGATGGCATACCTCTAAAGTAATGTAGAAACCCATTTACATGGTCTCGCACTGGAAAGTTGCATATAAAGTAGCCAGTTCTGCGTATGATAAATTTCAGCGGCGTTTAAATCAAGAAAACTTGGGTCGCACAATGGAGCTTTGATTAAGGGGAGTACCCCTGTCCCCGAATCCTAAATGGAAAAGGCGACTATTTAAAAGAGAAACTAAAGATTGCCGGCGCTATTTTGCAATTACATTTCAGGAAAAAGAGGGGGGCAGGGCCACTTACAGTTTATTCGAAGGCTCAACTCCATCAAAAGATATTACGTGAAGTAGCCATTTCTGTTAACAATAAACTTCAGCAGTGATGAAATCCACCATCTAGGTTGCGTGTTGCAACTGTGGGTTAAAGGAGTGCCAGTGTCCCGACTCCTAGGTGAGGGAAACGGCTATTTAGAGATGCGTGGGGTCACTAAAAGCTGCAATTGCAGAATTTACAATACAGTAAAAGGGGTTCAGAGCCACTTACAATTTGTTCGGAGACTCGTCTCTTTCAAAGAAATTCCCCTGGGTTAGCCCATTTCTAGTTTTTCGAACATCAGCGACGGGTGAAGCAAACCAATCCTATCGAGCGCTGGAGCTGTTGCTAACAAAACTCCCAGTATGACCGAATCCTGAATGGATAAAAACGGCTCAGTCAGGGACGCGTAAAATCATTTATGGAGATGCAGAGGCTGATTAATACATGCATTCCGGGGAAAAAACCACTTACACTTTACTGGGCAGCTCGTCTCTGTCAACTCCGTGAGAGAACTACGTGAAGTTGGGGGCGGGGCTCAAATTTTAGTAACTTTTCAAGGACATGAAAGAGTTACTAGTTACTTTGGAAAGTCTGCACTATCGGCTTGATAAGAGGCGGGCTGATGCTACAACACCTCTTACTGAAAAACATAAAAGAGTTACTGAGTGAAACCTGTTACTAGATTGTGAAACAAAAACAGCATAAATATGATACCTCTCATCATTATTTTATTCACAGTAAAAATAGTGGTGACACATGTAGTGCGCTCGGGCAACTCTCACACAGGAGGTTGGACACGAGTCATGAGGTGACCCAGCGAAGTGGATCTCAATTCCAAAGACATTTTTGTTATTACATAAATCAATAATAAAATATTGTTGAAACACCATATGACAATTGTACACTGTTCAAGCATGAGTCTCTAAAAGGGCCTCTTACTTATATACTGACATATATCATATGTTAACATATATAACCCGCTAGGGCAGCTCTCACAAAGGGGATTAATTTCAGTTCAAATGGCATTGGGTACATGGGCAATGATAATGTACGCCAACTCGTGCACTTCTCTAGCATGAGAGTGTAGACGAGTCCAACATGCCATTTGTCTTGTCAGTTAAAAGTATGTTATGTGGCTATGTTGAAACACTAAATAGTGTGGAGTAGCTGAGTGGCAACAAGGTATGGAATATAAATTAGCCAAGCGCCGCTAATTGTGACAGGCTACTGTCCTGTTCATTTAGTCCATTCTTTATGGAGTCCAAAAGGGACATCCATTTGGATTCGCGTGTGTTCAGGATTGTCAATAGGTTACCGGCTCTTCTCCCTAAAGATACCTTCTCAATGACAAACCATTTTAAATCAGACACTACATGTCCCGCCTTTTCCCAATGTTCCACTAAAGGTGCTCCCAACACTTTGCATCGTAGTCTACTACAATGGGAGGAAATGCGGGATTTGATTTTTTGTTGTGTTTGTCCAACATATACGTGACTACATGGACATTGAATGATATAAATTACACAAGTTGAATTGCAATTAGTGTAATGTTTTAGGGTGTAGACACGTCCACCATAAGCAAATGTCTTTGTCTGAATAGTAGTGTCACATGCCGTGCATATGCCACATCTATGATGTCCAACAAGCGGAGGTAAGTTCCATAGGGTAGTAAGGGTCGGTTGACCTACTGGTTCCAAATAGGAGTGGACCACCAAGTCCCTTATGTTTTTGGCCCTTTTGAAGGAGTGAAGTGGAAGGTCCGGTTGTTGAATCTCATCAACCACCATGAACCAGTTCTTATTGATAATTTGTTTGATCTCATTGCTTCGTGTTGAGAAGGAGGTGACACAGATGAGACGTTCCTGCTCAGTTGAATTGATGGTTTCAGGGTTCAGCAAGCTCTCACGAGGGTTATACCAGGCCCGTTTTCGGGCCCGTCTTACCATTCGTTTTGGGTATCCACGGGCAACCAGACGCTCATACAGGGTCTCCGATTCTTTGATATAGTTAGCTCGAGTGGAGCAATTTCTTCTGATCCTCAAAAACTGTCCCACCGGCAGATTGTCTTTGAGACCTCGGGGGTGGTGACTCCCATACTGCAACAGGGAGTTTCTTTCAGTAGGTTTCCTGAAAAGAGTGGTCTGTAAGTGATCCTTATCCACATAAATCAAGATATCAAGAAATGGAATAGTTTCATTGCTGGATTCCATTGTAAATTGAATGTGCGGATTTCTAAGATTGAGCCAACCATAAAATTCTGTCAATTGTTCTTTGCTGCCATTCCCGATACATAGGACGTCGTCAATATATCTGACCCAGAGGGCCAGACAGACTTGGAAGGGGTTATTGGGTGAAAAAATGTGTTGTTGCTCAAAGTGGTCCATAAAAATAATGGCCAGATTTGGGGCAAAGGTAGCACCCACGGAGATAGGCCCTGGTATTAAGTGCAATACCAGGGCCTATCTCCGTGATACTACTCAAACTATAAATCTGATAGATGAGCGACCCTTTGATCCAACCAGCTTACTTTTAGTAACATGTGATATTATATCGCTTTACACTAGCATTCCCCAACAGGATGCTTTAGATGTAATAAGAGAGGTTCTGGATAAAAGACCAGCTCCTGTCCAAGTTCCCACAGCTTTCATACTCGAACTGCTAAGTATTGCCATGAAAGAACATTTTTTCATCTTTCAGGAGGATTTCTACGTGCAGACCAAGGGGGTAGCCATGGGGGCTACCTTTGCCCCAAATCTGGCCATTATGTTTATGGACCACTTTGAGCAACAACACATTTTTTCACCCAATAGCCCCTTCCAAGTCTGTCTGGCCCTATGGGTCAGATATATTGACGACGTCCTATGTATCTGGAATGGCAGCAAAGAACAATTGACAGAATTTTATGATTGGCTCAATCTTAGAAATCCGCACATTCAATTTACAATGGAATCCAGCAATGAAACTATTCCATTTCTTGATATCTTGATTTATGTGGATAAGGATCACTTACAGACCACACTTTTCAGGAAACCTACTGAAAGAAACTCCCTGTTGCAGTATGGGAGTCACCACCCCGAGGTTTCAAAGACAATCTGCTGGTGGGACAGTTTTTGAGGATCAGAAGAAATTGCTCCACTCGAGCTAACTATATCAAAGAATCGGAGACCCTGTATGAGCGTCTGGTTGCCCGTGGATACCCAAAACGAATGGTAAGACGGGCCCGAAAACGGGCCTGGTATAACCCTCGTGAGAGCTTGCTGAACCCTGAAACCATCAATTCAACTGAGCAGGAACGTCTCATCTGTGTCACCTCCTTCTCAACACGAAGCAATGAGATCAAACAAATTATCAATAAGAACTGGTTCATGGTGGCTGATGAGATTCAACAACCGGACCTTCCACTTCACTCCTTCAAAAGGGCCAAAAACATAAGGGACTTGGTGGTCCACTCCTATTTGGAACCAGTAGGTCAACCGACCCTTACTACCCTATGGAACTTACCTCCGCTTGTTGGACATCATAGAAGTGGCACATGCACGGCATGTGACACTACTATTCAGACAAAGACATTTGCATATGGTGGACGTGTCTACACCCTAAAACATTACACTAATTGCAATTCGACTTGTGTAATTTATATCATTCAATGTCCATGTAGTCACGTATATGTTGGACAAACACAACAAAAAATCAAATCCCGCATTTCCTCCCATTGTAGTAGACTACGATGCAAAGTGTTGGGAGCACCTTTAGTGGAACATTGGGAAAAGGCGGGACATGTAGTGTCTGATTTAAAATGGTTTGTCATTGAGAAGGTATCTTTAGGGAGAAGAGGCGGTAACCTATTGACAATCCTGAACACACGCGAATCCAAATGGATGTCCCTTTTGGACTCCATAAAGAATGGACTAAATGAACAGGACAGTAGCCTGTCACAATTAGCGGCACTTGGCTAATTTATATTCCATACCTTGTTGCCACTCAGCTACTCCACACTATTTAGTGTTTCAACATAGCCACATAACATACTTTTAACTGACAAGACAAATGGCATGTTGGACTCGTCTACACTCTCATGCTAGAGAAGTGCACGAGTTGGCGTACATTATCATTGCCCATGTACCCAATGCCATTTGAACTGAAATTAATCCCCTTTGTGAGAGCTGCCCTAGCGGGTTATATATGTTAACATATGATATATGTCAGTATATAAGTAAGTGGCCCTTTTAGAGACTCATGCTTGAACAGTGTACAATTGCCATATGGTGTTTCAACAATATTTTATTATTGATTTATGTAATAAAAAAATATCTTTGGAATTGAGATCCACTTCGCTGGGTCACCTCATGACTCGTGTCCAACCTCCTGTGTGAGAGTTGCCCGAGCGCACTACATGTGTCACCACTATTTTTACTGTGAATGAAATAATGATGAGAGGTATCGTATTTATGCTGTTTTTGTTTCACAATCTAGTAACAGGTTTCACTCAGTAACTCTTTTATGTTTTTCAGTAAGAGGTGTTGTAGCATCAGCCCGCCTCTTATCAAGCCGATAGTGCAGACTTTCCAAAGTAACTAGTAACTCTTTCATGTCCTTGAAAAGTTACTAAAATTTGAGCCCCGCCCCCAACTTCGCGTAGTTCTCTCACGGAGTTGACAGAGACGAGCTGCCCAGTAAAGTGTAAGTGTTTTTTTTCCCGGAATGCATGTATTAATCAGCCTCTGCATCTCCATAAATGATTTTACGCGTCCCTGACTGAGCCGTTTTTATCCATTCAGGATTCGGTCATACTGGGAGTTTTGTTAACAACAGCTCCAGCGCTCGATTGGAGTGGTTTGCTTCACCCGTCGCTGATGTTCGAAAAACTAGAAATGGGCTAACCCAGGGGAATTTCTTTGAAAGAGACGAGTCTCCGAACAAATTGTAAGTGGCTCTGAACCCCTTTTACTGTATTGTAAATTCTGCAATTGCAGCTTTTAGTGACCCCACGCATCTCTAAATAGCCGTTTCCCTCACCTAGGAGTCGGGACACTGGCACTCCTTTAACCCACAGTTGCAACACGCAACCTAGATGGTGGATTTCATCACTGCTGAAGTTTATTGTTAACAGAAATGGCTACTTCACGTAATATCTTTTGATGGAGTTGAGCCTTCGAATAAACTGTAAGTGGCCCTGCCCCCCTCTTTTTCCTGAAATGTAATTGCAAAATAGCGCCTGCAGTCTTTAGTTTCTCTTTTAAATAGTCGCCTTTTCCATTTAGGATTCGGGGACAGGGGTACTCCCCTTAATCAAAGCTCCATCGTGCGACCCGAGTTTTCGTGATTTAAACGCCGCTGAAATTTATCATACGCAGAACTGGCTACTTTATATGCAACTTTTCAGTGCGAGACCATGTAAATGGGTTTCTACATTACTTTAGAGGTATGCCATCCAACTTTGATGCCCAGTAAATAAACGTTGAGATAATTAATTACTGCTGTGGCATGTCACCAATATGTTCTGTTTTGATCTTCCAAATGCACAGTGACCAATACAGTTCTCATCTTTTACGACGCCTTAGGTGCCAATTTGAACGCCCCCCACCTGTGTATCCAATGTAAGTGATTTATACATTGCATTATTGGCCTTTGAGGTATTTGTTGCCTGAGCCATTTTCCAAGCCATTTTCAACTAGTATGATAACTGAGGCCGATGTGACTTATACCCTAGCATTTAATCTTGTAAGACAAACCCCCCCCCCCCTTTTTTTTATCTTGATCTATACTATACTGAGTAATCTTTCCTCTGGACTATTGAATATGGATGAGTTTGACTTTGACCACTGGTTGTGTCTTACTCTTTTTCCATGTCTCTGAGGCCTGACTTTGGCCCAGACCCCATGGTAAACTCTACCCAATGATTGTATTGGTCATAATGTCTAGTAAGATGATGACCTCAAATATACTATCCTGATTCGTGTTTTTTAATTTTTCAGACAGTATCGCCCCTTGTTACTCCTTCCCTCTTCTGCACACGTCCTGATGAAGACCCCGTATAAGGAATTAATATAACCTAGGGCTAGGGGTCAAAACGTCGACGGCCTTTCTTCCTTAGACCTCCGGCACATGCCCCTGATTTTCTGAAATTGTATATGTGTCCGTTGAATGTCCACAATATTAGTTGTTCAGTGGATGCCCAAATTGAGGCTCTATGTATCAGATTTGTTTTGACTTTGAATCGCAAACTGTAATAATTCATAATTCTTTATGACTGTGTGTATCTTCTTTCCGACGTGACACTACCCTGAGCACTTTCTTCCCTCCCCTCTTTTCCTCCCCCCATTGGGGCTATTGATGAGATATGAATTTTTCTATATTGATTGTAAACCGGTATTGTCAAATAAAGGACAATACTCGCGACTAATTTGATTCATTTCTCTTGATTATTGGTTGTGTTACTTAATGTCAGTGTGTGTTGCACATAACACGTTCTCCTTGCGGGGACCCTTCTTTACACATACCACAGAGCGCCCAGGTCCCCGCGACTGCTTGGGTAAAACCCCTCTTTTGTAACGTCACTAGTAACATGAGACAACAATTCGGGGAAGGAATCATCCTTTAAAAAAGGCGAATTAACAGTGTCCCAAAATAATTTGCTATCACCCGTATTTGTTGCTTGGGCCAGTTTCGACCAGGCCACTTCTTGCAGTTATTTTTTACTTGCTAGAAGTACCTTTCTGTGTTTAGATATAAGGGATTTAATCAATAAACTGTCCCTGGGTCATTTACTGAGGGCCAACATCAGTTCCCTAGTGTCGGTGGTAAATGCATTGTTGAACCAGCCTTGGCATTTAAAAAAGCCTGTTTTATTAGGGCGTGTCAGGAGAGCATCTATTATGTTAATAATGCCAATAAAATGATCAAATACCTGATTGTGGTAACCACATCTTCTAGGCAACACATGATGTAAATAAAACCTTTAGCACAAATATCAAAACAAAAAATTGTGTCTGGTCCACTTCGTTCTAGTTAATACGAGTCCCATTAGGTCTAATTGGTATAATATCAGTAGCACATCTAGAAGATGTCGCACTATGCCTGCCCCAGAAGACAAGATTATGCAGTTGTGATCACTGAGACCCAGGGAGACTACCCATGGTGAGGTGCACCACTTACATGCATTGGCAGATATTAAGATATGGCCAATACTGGACGCTGAATTCCTCCCTATAAAGGTTGGGAAAAGATCCCCCTTATCACCTCGGGCACTCTCTAGTAAATCTAAATCAAATTTAGACATCATAGAATTTAATCATTTGCCATATTCACTATGGGGGAAATGCAAACAGCCATTCCCACCTTCAACAGTCACCCCACATACCCATGTAGTAGAATGTGGGCTGTGTGAATATTAAAATCACCAACCCATATATAAAACTACTAGTAATGGACTTGAGTAAGGTCTCAAATCCCCCACCAAGAGCTAAAACTACCTTGCTCCCGGTATTGTTAAAAACATTATTATAAAAATTACCCAAAACAATGGCCTCTCCTAAAGGTTAACCATAAAATTAGACAGTGGGGGCCAATGGATATTTTCCTCATCAACCTTGCCAGTAATTTATTCAATATAAGGACCATGAGCCCACCTTATGCTCTTCCTACTTGCGATGACTCTCGAAAATGGGCATGGTGCACCATATTTCTTAGATACATAATATATCCAAGTCATTAATACACTCTGACCACCCTAGTTACCCTTTTTTTCGCAACCCACACATGTTCCAGGTTGCAATTCTGTAGCCACCATCCATCTCCGGCCACTACTACTATGTTGGAGTTCAATAGATGTAGCAACTGTTGGGTGTGTAGGAGCCACTTCAGTATCATGAAACGATGGAGGGGTTACAGGTCCATTACTGCGACAACCAACAATCCCAAGGCCACTACTACTAGGGAGTAATAAATTAGGTGTGGCAGTTATTATATGTGTGGGGGCCTCTGTATTGTCACAAGGGACAGAGGAGGTGATTGGTGACATAGGAATAATATCAGTATAGTCCAAAGGTTCCATTTGTGTATAATTGTCCCTTCCTTCATGAATTTGATTCCTTATCACAAGTCAATTGTTATCCTGGATATCACTCAGTGACTTAAATCAATTAGATACCACCAAAGGTTGGAATGAGGGGTGTACTAATGCAGGGTTGTTGCTTGTTGGACTGAGTTTGCTCATCTCAGGGGCACAGGGCCTAAAATGCCTGTAGAAAAAACCTAGGGGCTGAAGTGACACATTGCCTTCAAATTGAAGAAGACATGTCTCCCCCAAAAAGGACACCCTGCACACCTGGGTTCCCTGGAATAATTATAATGCAGTCCCCCACATAATGTTTCCTCAAGGGTCCAATTCAGTGCACTCTAACGAATAGAATGTCATTGGCGTCCTTTACTGAGAAGCGACAATTCCTGCTAAGCCAATGAATCACTCAGTGTTTAAGTGAGTCGTAAACCTCTTTTTTGCCTGGGCATAAAAGAGGGACATTGACTATAATGGCCACGTAGGGGACACATTGCAGTGGTAAATAAGTGGAGGCACACACATCTATGATACTGGTTTCCCTTGAAATAATATTACTGGTCTCTTCTAACAGTGGGGCTCATGCAATATTATCAGGTATGAAGTACTTGTTGTTCTCAATAGGAACCAGAGGCTGTAACAATGTATTTGGTCTGGATGCGAGCGATCGCGTACAATCCCTGTAATTAACTTTTGGTAAAGCGCCTGCGACCATTAACTTCTTTGGCAAAGTACTTGGTAGTACTGGGTTATCATTCAGTACTGTTATTGGTGTATTTGGGGTTACAGTTGGCACTAATGCCCTATTCAGCCCCTCTCTAGGTTGACCTATCGGGGGTGTAAGGTGGTGTTTCCTAATCTTAGTTACCTCAACAGACAAAGCCTCTAACTTCTCTAAAAAAGGTGCTAACAAATCTTCTAGTCTGGAAGTAATCCTAGCCATTAAGGATACCCTTGGCTGTTGTCTTCCCTAGTCACACCCTCATTTGCTGGGGGTATTGCTTTTATATCGTTTGCTGATAGAGAGGCGATGTTCGACATTATCTATCTCATGAGAGATCACATTTACTGCCCGCACTAAATACAAGTCAATGGTTGAACTGCAATGTCACATGCTGAAAGAATATTTGCTTCTTGTCCGGCAGGGATAAGTCCAGGTTGATCATAGTCTGTGTTCCCAATGCTAAAAGCAGTTACAATAAAGACAGTACCTTTGGATAAATGTCAGAGGGGTGGCCCAGCCCGGCTTTCTCCGGTCAGTGAGAGGCCCGCCCGTGGGAAATGGCATTGGCACCTCTTGGCGTGGGGAAGGTGGGAGATGCAGTCTCTGGCTGCCGCCGCCCCCATCAAAAGTGCTGGTGCAGTTTGTTTAGTGGGCTCCTGCACAGCGGGGAGCCCAAGAGTGTTTTAATGCATCTACGGCGCTGTGGGAAATGGCGTTGGTGCCTCCTGGTGCTAAGGAAGGTGGGAAATGCAGTCCCTAGCTGCCGCCGTCCCCATCAAAAGTGCTAGTGCAGTTTGTTTAATGGTATATCATTTACACATATACAACAGTATCCCATTTGCAAATGGACAGCAGTATCTAATTTACAGATATACAAGTGTCCCATTTACAAATGTTTATTAGCATCTTATTTATAAACACACAATAGTATACCATTTACAAATACACAACAGTATTTCATTTAGACCTACACATTATCTCATTACAAATACACAACAGTATCTCATTTACAAATACACAACAGTATCCCATTTACAAAACAGAATAGTATCTGATTTCCAAATACTCAATGGTGATGCATATACAAATACACAATAATATACCATTTACAAATACACAATAGTATCTAATTTACAAATACACAACAGCATCTCATTTACGAATACACAGAATCCTATTTATAAATACTCAGTAGTAACCCATCTACAAATATTCAATTGTATTCTATTTACAAATACACAATATTATCTAATTTGCAAATACACAACAGTATCTCATGTACAAATACACGACAGTATCTTATTTACAAATACACAATAGCATCCCATTTACAAATACACAATACTATCTCATTTACAAAAACACAATAGTATCTCATTTACAAATACTCATTATGCCATTTACAAATATCCCTTTCGGCGCTGTGTGGGAAAATTAATAAGTGAGCGGGATTTGGACGGCCCCCTGCCGTCCTCAACACACGCCCACCGTGACGTCGGATGGCCGGGGACCATCCTGAGCACCGAAGAAGATATACAACAGTATCTCATTTACAAATATACATCATATGTCATTTACAAATACACAATATTATCTCATTTACAAAAACACATCAGTATCCCATTTATAAATTTACAACATTATCCAATTTACAAATGCAAAATGGTATCCCATTCACAAATATACAATACTATCTCATTTACAAATACACAACAGTAACTCATTTACAAATACACAATAGTATCTAATTTCCAAATACACAATAGTATCTAATTACAAATAAAGAACAGTATCATTTTTATAAATACACAGTAGTACCCCATTTACAAAGTACACAATACTTTCTAATTTACAAATACACATTAGTATTTCATATACAAATACACAGTAGTATCTTATTTACAAATACACAATTATTTTCCTTGCAATGCTCATATTTGTCTCTTTTTCTTTCACAGAACAATGTAGATTTCCAGAGATTTCAAACCTCATCTCTGAACAAAGCAAGCTATATTATGGTGCTGGAGAAACAACAGGGGTGCGCTGCACTGAGGGGTACGAGCCATCAGTTCCTGTGTTAAGATGTGTTAGAAGAGGCTCAGCTGCTGTCTGGGACTCAGACGTCACCTGCATCGGTAAGTTTCATGTACAACAGACCAGCACTGGTGAGAGTTCACATACAAGAAAAAACAATGGGCCAGATTCACAGAACTAATCTGAGACAAAATCCTAAACTTACTACTTTTGGTATTCACAGAATGCACTTACTCTTAATGGCTCTTAATGACTTACACAACTTCATGGACCCCAAAAGGTTACGAAACTGGAGGCTTACTGATTTAAATACTTGCTATAAGTGGGGGATACAGAATTGAGCTGGAGTTAAGCAATTCAACTTTTCGGGAGGCCCTTCTGTGAACAGGGGGAGGTTTACTACCTCCCCAAAAAGTCTGGGATTTCTAGCATTCCTGTTAGAAAGGCGGCCCATGCTGAGTTTCAAAGTTTGGATTTCCTACCCTGAGCGTGGCTTTATAGTGCTTCTGGGCTTCATTCTCACTGTCTTTTGGATAATCATTTAAAGTTGCTTTAAGCACTTAATTGGCTTTGGAACAGGTAAAGCCAATCAGTCTAGTTTTATTGTGCAAACTCATGCCTGTATTTGCAAAAAACACAGTTGATGGACAGAATGTAGAATAATGTCATACATTCACCCCAGTACAAGGATCTGGGCCTAAATCCATCGTTTTTTTGCACTCCACACCACCCTGGGTTAGACACTGGCTATATGCAAATCAGCTCTGACCCTGTGCCTCATGGGAACAGTCCAGTCCGAACTACCAAGCCATGTCTTTCCCAGACCGGAATTAAGCATCCAAGGACCGGTTTCTGGCTATCAGCCTTCATCAGCCTGGATAGCTTGACTCCAGTGGTGTGGAGAGCCTGGGACTCACGTCTGAGTATCCCCAGCACACTCGGGGTGAAAATTGCAAAAAACACAGTTGATGGACAGAATGTAGAACAATGTCATACATTCACCCCAGTACAAGGATCTGGGCCTAAATCCATCGTTTTTTTGCACTCCACACCACCCTGGGTTAGACACTGGCTATATGCAAATCAACTCTGACCCTGTGCCTCATGGGAACAGTCCAGTCCCAACTACCAAGCCATGTCTTTCCCAGACCGGAATCAAGCATCCATGGACCGGTTTCTGGCTATCAGCCTTCATCAGCCTGGATAGCTTGACTCCAGTGGTATAGAGAGCCTGGGGTGAATGTATGACATTGTTCTACATTCTGTCCATCAACTGTGTTTTTTGCAATTTTCACCCCGAGCGTGCTGGGTATACTCAGACGTGAGTCCCAGGCTCTCCACACCACTGGAGTCAAGCTATCCAGGCTGATGAAGGCTGATAGCCAGAAACCGGTCCTTGGATGCTTGATTCCGGTCTGGGAAAGACATGGCTTGGTAGTTCGGACTGGACTGGTCCCACGAGGCACAGGGTCAGAGCTGATTTGCATATAGCCAGTGTCTAACCCAGGGTGGTGTGGAGTGCAAAAAAACGATGGATTTAGGCCCAGATCCTAGTACTGGGGTGAATGTATGACATTGTTCTACATTCTGTCAATCAACTGTGTTTTTTGCAATTTTCACCCCGAGCGTGCTGGGTATACTCAGACATGAGTCCCAGGTTCTCCACACCACTGGAGTCAAGCTATCCAGGCTGATGAAGGCTGATAGCCAGAAACCGGTCCTTGGATGCTTGATTCCGGTCTGGGAAAGACATGGCTTGGTAGTTCGGACTGGACTGTTCCCATGAGGCACAGGGTCAGAGCTGATTGGCATATAGCCAGTGTCTAACCCAGGGTGGTGTGGAGTGCAAAAAAACGATGGATTTAGGCCCAGATCCTTGTACTGGGGTGAATGTATGACATTGTTCTACATTCTGTCCATCAACTGTGTTTTTTGCAATTTTCACCCCGAGCGTGCTGGGTACTCAGACAGGAGTCCCAGGCTCTCCACACCACTGGAGTCAAGCTATCCAGGCTGATGAAGGCTGATAGCCCGAAACCGGTCCTTGGATGCTTGATTCCGGTCTGGGAAAGACATGGCTTGGTAGTTCGGACTGGACTGTTCCCATGAGGCACAGGGTCAGAGCTGATTTGCATATAGCCAGTGTCTAACCCAGGGTGGTGTGGAGTGCAAAAAACAGATGGATTTAGGCCCAGATCCTTGTACTTGGGTGAATATATGACATTGTTCTACATTCTGTCCATCAACTGTGTTTTTTGCAATTTTCACCCCGACCGTGCTGGGTATACTCAGACGTGAGTCCCAGGCTCTCCACACCACTGGAGTCAAGCTATCCAGGCTGATGAAGGCTGATAGCCAGAAACTGGCCCTTGGATGCTTGATTCCGGTCTGGGAAAGACATGGCTTGGTAGTTCGGACTGGACAGTTCCCATGAGGCACAGGGTCAGAGCTGATTTGCATATAGCCAGTGTCTAACCCAGGGTGGTGTGGAGTGCAAAAAACGATGGATTTAGGCCCAGATCCTTGAACTGGGGTGAATGTATGACATTGTTATACATTCTGTCCATCAACTGTGTTTTTTTTATTTGCACGTACCAGCACATTAAAGCCATACCAATTGGTTTGCCATTGCTCACTTTTTCATGTCATTACTTCCCCAGGCACAAGCTGTTTATGCATATGGGCATCGATATTGCCGGGGAAGATACAGTTTTTAGATCCCAGGCAGCATCCTGAATGAGCAGCATTGTCATCAGTCTAGAAGGACAGCTTGTCCAGTCATACTCCGGTGCATGCCAACCGGGCATCTTACTTCAATGATGGCACTTGGCCATTTAGAACATCACATGTGGGTGTGCAGTGCCTCCAGACAGTTGAATGCCTTCCTCTACTCAAGCATGTGCAAGGGGTTCTGGGTTCTTTTGCATCAAGGATGAAGGTAAAACCTGGATCTGTATGCCAAACCCTATTAAAATGTGTTATAATTTAAAAAAAAGTTTCTCATTTAGGATGAGGAGGGAAAAGTTCATAGGCCACTGTCTACTTCCTGGAGGGCACTGTTGCAGTTTCCAAAAGGAGAAACTATCCCACACGGAGAAGCAGTTACCTCTGCCCACTTAGACGGTTGTAATTGATCAATAGCTCGCAACTGCAATTGCAGTCAAAAAACATTTATACTTTCTATTGCAAACTGCAGTTAGGCGGGCAACATCCCTTTTTATATTGCCCTCTATTTGTGAACTTACAAGTTTGCAAAAGCTTAGAAGTTTACAACTTCTAAAAGGGCATCTGCACGTAGCAAAATACCCTTGAGGTGGCAAACCCGGTAACTTTGTGCATTACGGGGTTCGCAACTTCCTATGTGCTTTATGCAAATGTCCCATAATCTCCAGACAGTTAAATGTGGTAGATATAGATTAGTAATGTTTTAGACAGCTGTGGGGTAAGGATTCTCTCATACCTCCTCTTACATTAGTTCTCACTGGAGAAATATTCTCTGGTTTCAGTGTCTGTAAATTATTAGGATCTTCGGTGTGGAGTCCTCCTAAATACAGTGAGTAGCTCCTTGTTTGCTTGTTTGAGGAACTGATATACAACTAGATTAAGAAAGTGAGACTCTACTCAATGTGGCAAATTGCTAGGAATTATAGACCTCAATTTGCTATGAACAAATCAAAAAATGTATTAGAAAATCTGCACTCAAAACTATTGCCAAAATAAAGGATTTTTGATGATGACACTTGCTGGTGTTGTGGTAGAAACTAGGCCTCGCGGAATCTGGGTAATTTCGCTTTCTGAGGAGAATCCAGAATTGCCAAAAAATGTGCGATCCGTGGCTTGGCAGAATTCTTTGCTTGTTCGCTCTTTCAAAATGCCTGTTCGCGAGATAGTTCTCCCCGAGCACGCAACCAGCATTCGCGAACAGGAAAAAAGCATTGCAAACGGGCAGAACAAGCAATTTCGCGTGTTCGCAGAACTTTCGTGTGCTCGCGGACATTTTTTACCTTTTCGCAGAGCTATGCATAGCACGACCTCGCAAATTCTGCCTACCACTAACAAACATGCCTATTGAGCATATAACCAATGTGCTGGCGGAAGGTCCTGGAATATATCAATTTAACTACTCACTCACCGCTGGCGATCGGTTATCTTTATAAGTGGTGGCTCATAATACCAACCAGGAGTTTGCCCCATTTTTATAAAAAGTGCTTCACTCATACTCACCCCTGTCACATTTACTCCCTACCCTCTCACTCACTATAATTCACATTCTCTAACTTACTCATTCTCAATCATACTCACTTCTACTCATTGTTACTCACACACAACCGTACTCATACTCACTAGTTCTTATTAACACACTTACACACACTCACTAACTCTGGTTACTGGTGGAACTGCACCTGCTGCACCATTGATAGCTACACTCCTGACTCACTTGCACTCCCTCTCACAACCTCCAATCAAGCAATATCTCTCATACACTTATACTCCTTCACTCACACCCTCATACTCAAGTTTCAAGTTTATTTCGGGCGTGTTGCCATAAAACCCCACATCATAGAAATATACAAGTCATCAATACAATTAATTAAGCGGATAACACCAGTTTATCCCTCTATACATTAAAAAGTGCTAAATGATTATTTAAAGGAAATAAAAATGTAGCACCATTAAGCAGTTCAAACAAGCTTTTAACAAGTTCCAGAGCTTAGCACCAGTCATTGCCCTTAAGACACAATAACTGCGGCAATCAGAAAAAGTTACAGAAAATACATTAAAAAAAAAAAAATGTTAGAACATTAACCACATTTTTTTCCTGCATAATCACAATGCACATAAATAATCAATGACTCTGAATATTATAAGTTGGCTTGCACAGACCGCAAAATTCTTGTATCCTCGCTGTATTGTCTCTCTCCAATGGCAATGCACAATGTGTTCAGCCAACTTTTACTGTCATTCTGGGGACTGTAAAATAGCACATGTTAACATCCTCTGAAGCATATTCACAGAACACACATGTCGCCGAGGTTGGGTCGAGAAATTTCCAATTACTTATAAATGTATTAACCAGGAGTATTGTCCAGCAAGAGGCGGTTGAATCATGTCTACATACGTTTCTTTAACTAGGAAATGTTTGAAAGATAAAAATTGTTCCACCAGACCTCTGGCTTTAGCCCTACCATTCATCTTGTTGATGTTTCTGCTCCAATAAGCAGCTTTAACACTGTCCTTTGCACCCGCCATGATTGTCGATGGATTGCTCCAAAGCTCACCCAGGTTCAGGGCTTTAAGAATGAAATAAACTTACTCAAACTAGGGTGGGAGCTGTTTTTGCCTCACTGAGTCATGACCTCGTCTGCAGCCAACCTATAATACAAAAGCTCTGGAGTAGACCCCAACCTGACCCAAAAACAGAAGGGTTTCACTTATGCCAGGTCACCCACCCTTTTTAAGGCAAGATTAAATAAATAGCAGTAGCTTGGGTGTACTCCGCGGTGGGCTAAATATAAATCTCAGGAAGTTGCACTCTTTTACGGACAACATCCTGGTGTTTGCCTTCCCCAGACTTTGGCCCCATAAAGTATTTTCGCCTGGGCTTTAGCTCTCTAAACCTTGATGGCGGGGGAAGTAGAAGTAGGGGTCTTTCCTTATGCCTTTTGGAGATTGCAGAAAGCAGAGTGCAGTAACACTGATTCACTTTTTTCAATCTGTGATTTCCAAATTCTGCTTTTGTGTATTCGGATCCCCAAGTAATCAATATTCCCCACTGTTTGTAGGGGCAACCCCTTCAAAGTAAAATGACCTCTATGTGCTCTATGAGGGTTGAAGATTATAACCTTAGTTTTTGTGGTATTCACCTCCAAACCACCAGTGCCGTAAATTTATCCAGGAGGTTTTGTAACTCAATTGGAGTGCGAGAGAGCAGGAGGGTGTCATCCGCAAAGAGCAGGACAGGGTTGGAACAACCAGCTAGCCTTGGAGTCACCAAGGAAATTAACAACACCGTTAATATAGAAAGAAAACAGTGTCTATGCGAGGACGCACCCTTGCCGCACCACTCGCTGCACTGGAGTACGGTCTAACTGGTGATTTAAACCCCCTCGGGCTCCAAGAGGTCTTTGAGCCATATTATCAGGAAAGGGTAATACATTATCGCCGCTCTTTTCGGCAGGAAACAGCTGCTAAAGCGGCGATAGTGGGCTTGATAATATGCCCTTGTGAATTCCCATAGAAGCCCAGATTAACACCAGAACCTGGGCTTCTCCCAAGTCGCAGCGTTGCCTCACACTCCGTCAGGGCGATGCGCAATGGGTGTTGCGGTGGGAGTTGTTGTGGGCGCTCCTATGTAACACAAATAGAATTTGACACATTCCCAGATTTACGAGATATTGTAAACTTGGAAATGAGTCAAAAGCCTACCCTTCCCCAGAGGCGCTGCGAAAGAAAAGGCTGTAGGTAAACAGCACCTGCTTTTAAATGTTTAGTCTTGTTGGCTCTTATGGCAGTCGCACTCACTATAGTGGTGACTATGACTTGTCCTTCCAGTGTGGGTAAGCCTGGGCACCTCACACCACAGGAGCTGCAAGCGTCTGTGTCGTGCCCCTGCTGGACTGGGAAAAGATGACAAAATGTGAGTAGCGCTGCCTGCGTCCTGCCACGCACTGCTCTCCATCCCCGCTCAGTGTTGGAAGCGTCATGCCAAACGGAGACTAAAGTAACAAGTGGCAGGCATCACACAGCACCTCTCAAACCTTAACCTCACATGTCCATCTGTGACAGAGGGTAGGAGGCACAGATGGCTGTAGCCAAGCCTCTCACACCACTGCTCACACTTCCATGACCTCTAATCTTTAAAGGGGATTATGCTGAGCAGTGGGTCACAGGCCTTAAACAAGGCAGCTTGCCAATACTTACCATTATAAACACATGGCAACTGTTAGCAGACCCCAGACTAGTACCTGAAGGGCTTGTACAAATACACAATAGTATCCCATTCACAAATATACAACAGTATCTCATTTACAAATGCTCAATAGTATTTCATTTGTCTCTTTTTCTTTCGCAGAACAATGTAGAATTCCAGAGGGTTCAAAACTCATCTCTGAACAAAGCAAGTTATATTATGGTGCTGGAGAAACAACAGGGGTGCGCTGTATTGAGGGGTACGAGCCATCAGAACCTGTGTTAAGATGCGTTAGAAGAGGCGCGGCCATTGTATGGGAGCCAGACGTCACCTGCATCGGTGAGTGCCATGTACGACAGACCACCATTGAGAAGAGTTCATTCACAACAAACACAATGTTACCAGCCTTGGTGAGTACTCACCTGCAGCTGACGCAATGTTTCCTGCGCTTGTGAGTGTCACATACAACAGACACAATATTACTTGCAGTGGTGAGTACTCACCTACAACTGACACAATGTTTCCGGCGCTAGTGAGTGTCATATACAACAGATACAATTTTACTTGCAGTGGTGAGTACTCACCTGCAGTTGACACAGTGTTACCTGCACTGGTGAATGTCACATACAACACCCACAGGGATCTATGCACAAGGGCATTATGGAGTACATAAAGTAGATGCAGACGTCACCTGCATCGGTGAGTGCCTTGTACAATAGACCAGCATTGAGAAGAGTTCATACACAACAAACACAATGTTAGCAGCATTGGTGAGTACTCACCTGCAGCTGACGCACCCACAGGCGTCTATTCATAAAGGCATTATGGAGTACATAAAGTAGCATATAAAGTAGTACTCCTGTAGTATTCTTTGGCATACTTGTACCTGCCTTTATGAATTGGGGGAATAGTCATATACAGTTGCTACTATGAAAAAAGCACTGTGCCCTGTAATTGTTATTGAACAATGACGTAGCTTTAAATGAGTGTTGTTTATTAATTACCATGCCAACAACAGTCGAAACAAACACAGCTACAATAGGAAGTAATTAGTGAGACTTCTAAAGTAAAATTTAGACATAGATGCATCAAGCTAAAAACCGCTCGCAAAGGGCCACATTCTCAGAAGCTGCCCCTTTGCGGACGGTGTTTTTGCATTTGGGATGCATCATCCCAAATGCAAAAATCGCAATTTAAGAAATCGCAAAATTGCGATTACTTAAATTGCTATTGCATTTAAGGAATCTCAAAATGAGATTCCTTAAATGCAATGCATTAAAGTAAAAAAATTACCAATTTCGCTAATAGGGGGAGCAAATTACCATGAAGTTGAACTTCATGGTAATTTGCAAAAACTTTGAAAAAGGCACTAAAGTGCATTTTTCAAAGTTCCATTTTACACACAAACATGCCCTTAGGGCATGTGTGTGTGCAGGATGTACCCATATGCAGATTTCATGCTTGCTGCGGTGGGAGCTCCCATGTAACACAAATGGCATTGGACACATTCCCAGATTTACGAGATATTGTAAACTTGGAAATGCGTCAAAAGCCTACACCTCCCAGAGGCGCTGCAAAAGGAAAGGCTGTAGGTAAACAGCACCTGCTTTTAAATGTTTAGTCTTGTTGGCTCTTATGGCAGTCACACTCACTATAGTGGTGACTAAGACGGCTCCTTCCAGTGTGGGTAAGCCTGGGCCCCCCAACTCCAAGGGGGCTGCAAGCTCCTGTGTCACACCCCTGCTGGACTGGGAAAAGACGACAAAATGTGAGTAGCGCTGCCTGCGTCCTGCCACACACTGCTCTCAGTCCCTGCTCAGTGTGGAAGGGTCATGCCACACGGAGACTAAATAATAAGTGGCAAGCATCACCCAGCACCTCTCAAACCTTAACCTCACCTGTCCTTTTGTGACAGAGGGTAAGAACCACAGATGGCTGTAGCCAAGCCTCTCACACCACTGCTCACACTTCCATGCCCTCTACTCTTTAAAGGGGATTATGCTGAGCAGTGGGTCACAGGCCTTAAACAAGGCAGCTTGCCAATACTTACCATTATAAACATGTGGCAACTGTTAGCAGACCCCAGATTAGTACCTGAAGGGCTTGTACAAATACACAACAGTATCCAATTCACAAATATACAACAGTATCTCATTTACAAATGCTCAATAGTATTTCATTTGTCTCTTTTTCTTTCGCAGAACAATGTAGAATTCCAGAGGGTTCAAAACTCATCTCTGAACAAAGCAAGTTATATTATGGTGCTGGAGAAACAACAGGGGTGCGCTGTATTGAGGGGTACGAGCCATCAGAACCTGTGTTAAGATGCGTTAGAAGAGGCGCAACCATTGTATGGGAGCCAGACGTCACCTGCATCGGTGAGTGCCATGTACGACAGACCACCATTGAGAAGAGTTCATTCACAACAAACAATATGTTAGCAGCATTGGTGAGAACTCACCTGCAGCTGACGCACCCACAGGCGTCTATTCATAAAGGCATTATGGAGTACATAAAGTAGCATATAAAGTAGTACTCCTGTAGTATTCTTTGGCATACTTGTACCTGCCTTTATGAATTGGGGGAATAGTCATATACAATAACTACTATGAAGAAACACTGTTCCCTGTAATTGTTATTGTAAGATGACATAGCTTTCAATGAGCAGTGTTTTTTAATTACCTTGCCAACAACAGTCAAAACAAAGCACAGCTTCAGTAGGGAGTAATTAGTGAGACTTCTAAAGTTAAATATTGAATTTTATAGTTGTGCTACTTTTTCTTATTGAATTAATTTATATTACAACACAGTAGTTTTGTTGACAAAGCTAAACTAAAACATTAGCATTGAAAAAATCAAAGTTGTAGGTACCGATAGTGTCATTCTTATTGTATGTAGAAAATCATGTTACACTACACTTGTCCCTATTATGAACATTGAGGAAGCACAATGCTATCCACAACAAGCATTTTCAAATCCAATCAGTCTAGTTTTATTGTGCAAATACATGCAAACACCATTTCTGCATGCCTGTATTGAGAAGTGTGGCTCACTGGTTAGAAGCGGCAGACCCTGATGCAGAGGTCTGACCCGGGACCAGGGTTCAATTCCCGACGCGGCAGGGTCTTGGGCTCAATGTCCACAGACTCGATAATTCTCGCCTCGGTGCCTACTCTAATCATGGGTCACACTCTGCAACTCTGGGCAATAGCTTGCTTAATCTCCACAACAGCCCTGAAAGTGCTGGGATGCCTGGCTTCACCTTGGGGGTGCCCAGTAGGGGGCATCTCACAGGGAAAGCCATGAAGGGTTCCACAGCGGTGTACAGCGCCAGGATGCCTGAAAGGTGATAGTGCGCTTTACAAGTATACATACATTTACAAGTATACATACATTTACATTTACATGCATCAGGGGCAGAGCTTGCTCGTGACAAAGATGGCCACTTGAGCAGAGAGCTCTGCATTACCATCTCTTAATCCGTTAATTATCCGGCATCTGTTTGATCGTTAAGGCTTGACTAGAGATAATCCCAATTTTGTTAAAGCTCCAGAGTGCGAGGGACCTCTTCTGCTACCTGCCCTCCCTCGAATCATCGAGCGAAGTGACTCCACTGGTACCTGACCCGCAGAAGGCCGCAATCCCTGAGCTGGCATTAGGAAGCGTGGCGGCCGGGCACTCTGCGGCTGCTCGGACTAAAGCGCTTCTACGGCCGTAGCGAGACCCGAGTGGCTGACTGGTGCTAGCGGCGAAAGTGTTGTGCCCAGCTCCCGACATAGTGCGGATATCAGAGTTGCCTGCGTTACGAGTGGCCGAAAGCGCACAGGGAGCCTAGGCGTGCTGGATGGTGAGGCCGTTGGGGGACTATTACCAGGAGCCGCTGAGGGCAGACACACTCTGGAGTGACGCCGTCGCGGCGAAGAGACCTCCTGGGCTACTAACCTCGTTTGTGCGATCAGCCTGTGTGCGATTAGCCTGTGTGCTCTAAGAATGGAGGGCAGAGCTACAGACCCCCATGCATGGTGTAGATGCAGAAATCGAGGTCTGCCATCTTGAGGACTGAAGAGATGCGGGGGACCCCTGCTGTGTTCCCTGAATCCTGCGGCAAACTTGAGTGGTATTGACTCGGGTGGTGTCTACTCCAGGGGAGCATGGAGCACCAAGCTGCATAAGGTCTCTGCACCCACTGAGGGCAGATGCTGGAGAGAGACTGCACAGAGGGAACCTGCTGCCCGAGCATCATCTGGGTAAACTTGAATGACTGAGACACCTTTTTTTGAGGAGACTGCTGCACTACAGCTCTCTGTGGTGGATTCTGAAGTAGCTGCCTGCAACACTACACCTGGTCGCGGTGCCTGGTAAGGGCCACTGAAATGGAGCTGCGCAATTTCCCCTTTTGTGTGCCACACGGCGGAGAGCGGCTGCGGTACGCAGTGTACATGACGTACGACGCAGGGAGAGGTCACTTATGGCGGACGCAAGCAGAAGGTAGCATTTGGAGTGGGAACGATACCCCGGGTGAGTCGAGGCTGGCCTAACTCCATGCGTGACTGAAGAGAGTGAAGCAGTTGGGTTGAGTCTGTGACTTAATGCACTACGGCGATTGCTCTGTGAAGGGGTGCCGCAGTGGGACCACTGAATTAAGATCTGGATTTGGTCACCACTCAGAGCAGAAATCATTGGAGGATCCCCTGGATTCTCCTAGAAGCACGCTACTTGACAGTTGTTGCCGGCCTGGGTGTTTGATGAATTTTGACCCAACTTACTGCTGCAGATCTGCTGAGATGGGAAGAGTGGACAAGATTCAGCCCAAACTAACATTCAATCAAAAAAAGCCAAAGGGCGGGACACTGTGGCTGATGATGGAGACTCAGTACAGGACCTGCACCAGGAGGAGGCTGATGGAGATATCCACTCTATGCTTTTTGCAATGGAAAAAGGCTTGCAGGGCAGTTGCTCTGTCTTAGGCACGTAGACTCCCTCTCATACCGAATGGACAGAATGTCAGAGAGACTCGACAAGCATGCAGAAAGATTGGATAAGACGGAGAGACGGATCGCGGAGGTAGAGGAAGCGCAGACAACATTAGACACCGAACATAAACAACTGGGAAGGGTGATGCAAGTTCTACAGGATAAGACTGAAGGCATGTATGTGCTTCACATTACATTACTAAGGGGACCCATGCGTACAGGAGCAAGTACAAGTGTTAGGGCACCTCGGACACAATTGTGAAGTTCCTGTTGTGAAAGTGTAATTTCTAAGAGTTGATATGCTCTGTATGCCTGTGGGACTGTACCGCTGGTGTATTCATGAAATGTTTGTGTATTAGCATCCACAGCTGGAAAACGTACCCAAGAATCGAAGATTTCTAAGCAATAGGCATTGTGGGCAGCAACCACAAAGTTTATGTCTTTGCCTACATTGCGAAGATCATCTCAATTCAAATGTGTGTGCACTGGAGGTCTGCAATTATCAGCAATTGGTATAGGCTGTGGCTGGGCAATCTTAACAAACAGTAATAGAAACAAAGTGCAAACACAAATATGAGTAATCCTTTTAAACGTTCAAGCTTAAACAACCAACGGAAAAAAATACTGTGAAAGATTTTTATTTATTTATTTGGTGTTTTTTATATAACACGAACTTGACACTTATAGCGTATCAGAGCACTTTACATTCACATAATTAATTTTCCACATTATAACAACATGAACACCTTGCACTTTCAGTAACCCTACTCAATATACAGTAAGTTGCTAGCAACAGTGGTGCTACATAGTCATAAATTAGTTGTAAATTGAACTGTGATAGACACATTTGTGCATGACATAAAAATTACAAAATAAAAAATGACGTTAGTGGTCGATGTGTGGTAGCGTCTGCATTAAACAAGAAGTTCTTCCGACGATGACCGGACTGCTGAGGTTATGGCAGGAATTTGCTCATGAGAAAGGTTTTGGCTGTGTTTTTAAAAGATGCGATGGACGAGATTTTTCTAATGTTAGCGGGGAGAGCGTTCCAAATTCTTGGTGCTCCTCCGGAAAAAACTCGATCATAAGTTCTTTTCTTTCGGAAGAGGGCTGGCTTCAGTAATAGATCCCCATGACTCCGGGAAACCTGCTAACTTCCTGATAGAGGGATTTTCTGAGCTAGGTACATGGGTGTTTTGTAGTTTATCGCTTTGTGAGTGATACATGACATTTCTAGCTGTATTCTTGCTTTGTAGGGCACTAAGTTTAGAGCTTTCATATGAGGGGCAATATGTCAAATTTTCTGGATCCAGTTATAAGTCTTGTAGCCGCAGTGAGATAGGCTTTTAGTGAATCTGTTGAAATCTTTGGAAGACCGGCTAGTGTTGTGCAACCGTACTCGAACCTTGAAATGACTAGTGCCTGGACTACAGTTTTAAGGTCTGCGTTATTTATGAAAGGTTTCAGTTTTCTGAGGTAGCCTAAATTGAAGCAGGCATTTTTTGCCATTGTGTTGATATGGGCAAGCATGTTCAGGTTTTTGTCTAGCACCATACCCAAAGATTTGGTTGAGCATACAATCCTCGAGATACAGTTTAGCACAGTGATTAATTTGGTACACTCCGCGATACTCATGGTGCTTTTCTGGGGGAAATCACGAGGAATTCAGTTTTCTTTGGGTTAAGCTTGAGGTGATTACTAGTTAGCCAATGGACGGTTTTCTTTAGTGCCTGGTTCATGATACTGTTCTCTTCTGTCGATGTGATATTTATGTAAAGCTGTGTATCATCAGTGTACATGTTGAAGGAGATGTTTGCTTGCTGTAGGATATCTGTGAGTGGCTCTACGTACAAATTGAATGGAGCAGGGGGTAGTGTTGAGCCCTGTGATACCCCAATAACATTTCTAGATGAAGCAGATAAAGTTTGGTTCACTATGAATTTTTAGGATCTGTTTTCTAAGAATGAACTGAACCACTTTAGGACTGTACTCTCTAGGCCCATCCTTTTTTTCAGGCAATCTAGTATTTTGGTATGGGTCAAGTGCTGCTGAAAGATCAAGCAGGATTAGGAGACAGATTTTGTTGCGGTCGAGGGCAAGTAGAGCATCATCCAAGATGTGCAGAATTGCTGTTTCAGTGATATGGTTTGGTCTGAATCCTGATTGGAAGTCGTTCAGCAGTTTGAATTCAGAGATGTGTTGGCTCAGTTGTTGAACACATTTTTCCAGGACTTTGACTATCATGGGAATGTTAGTTACTAGCCTGAAGTTGATCAGGTTTGCTGGGTTCTCTGTTGTTTTAAAAAAAAATTGGAGTGACTTGCCTTATTTCTTATGAGCCTTGCAATAGCGAAGCAATATTATTCTTTGTCCATGAGGGGATAAGCAGATGGTTTATTGTAGACCAACAATTTGCAGGTAGAGGATCGTTGAAGGGATTGTATGGGTTAATTGTCCAGATAATCTTTGCGATATCTGTCAGAGGCAGGCTTGAATTCTGACCAAATAGCATTATTTTTAGATCTTTCCAGCATTAGTTGAGAATGAGGCTTGCTAGGGTGTTCTTCTTGATTGATGGGCAATCCTCTGCCTTTTTGAGCTCTACCGCCATCGATATGACTTTGACTGTAAAGAAGGAGGAGAATACTTTGCTGCTTATGTTTGATTTTGTAGCTGTTGGTGCTGATGTGGCCGTTTTATTGGATTGATCTTTTAATACTTCAAAGAGTTTCCTCGGTCTGTTTTTTACATTATCCAATTCTTTTCTAAAGAAGTATTTCTTAAAATTTAGAATGCTTTTATTGTAGACCTTTCTGGCCTGTCTTAGTTGGGTAACCTGTGGTGAGGAAGGGTGTTGTCTGAGTGATCGTCTTCCTTCATTGAAGGAACCGTTAAACCAAGGGTTGTTATCTTTGTCTGGGAACCTTTGGCGTTATAATGAGGCTATGACCTCAATTATGCTCGTCATCGTATTATTGTGGAAATCTGTAAGGTCAATGACGTTTTCCATGTTATTGGGAGGTTGCAATTTTTCCTCACAGCGTGCTACAAGACTTTCCATATTGAGCCCTCTGCTTTCTCAAGTTAATTTTCAGGGTTTTATTGGTTGTGAGGAGGTTTTCTTTTTTATGTGGGGTATCTGGAAATAAATGATGTGATCATCAGACCCAAGGTGTTGATAGCTTTTTCTTTAGAGATTATCCAATCTAAGGTTGAGCCTTTCAAATGGGTTGCTAGTTGGCATTCTTGGACCAGCGATTGCTCTCCAAGGAAGGTTTTGAGAAGATTGATATGATTGTCTGTATGATCGTCCCAGTGAAGTTTGCAGTCTCCTAGGAAAATATCATTACAATGGGGAGTAGAGTTTATGAACATGGTGTTTTTATCGGGAGGGTGGTAAAATGCTTGAAGTTTGCAAGTTTGATTATCTAAGGATCTTAATGACCGACTGAGATATTCACAAGACTCTAAAGGGTCTGATTGTACTCTTGTAATGGCTGTATCAGATCTATGTATACAAGATATGCCTCCCCCTTTTTGTTAGGTCTGTCTGGTCTCACAAGACAATAGTTCGGGGGCTCAGGCATGCTGAGGATGAATCAGAGAGCCATGTTTCTGTGAGAATAGTTATGTCTATTTCCTGGTTTATGATGAGGTTGGCTATATCAGCAGCATGTTTCTTTGCTGATCGACAGTTGAGTAGTAAACACCCAATAGTTTTTTGTGGTTTGATGGTTCTTTCTTTTTAAATTAGTATCACATTTTTTAGGTTATTAAAGTTAGGCCTTCTAAGGCTGATCGTTGCAGTTCTGCTTGCGTTAATTGGGACTCACTGAATGAGATGTCCGTCTAACTTAGTAGAAAGATTGGGGAAGGTTTCATATGATAGCACAAGGGTTTGTAACTTAATGTCTGTCAGATATCTAAGTTGATTGCGAGAACGATATAGTCTGTTTGCCACTGATTAATCCGAAACACTACAAACGTCTCCAGTGGTAGGTGTAAGGATGCTATGGGCATGCACAAGCACTACTCAGGAGTCACACTGAAAAAGTACCAGACCTTTGTTGGTGGCGCCATATTTCAGGGATTCTTTTGGGAAGCAGAACTGTGCCTTGGGATAACGGAGAGTTAGAATGTAGGGACGGTGTCTCTCTACCATGTCAGTACATGTACGCCTATGTCTGACTACCTCACAGTGCCTCACCTGAACTCCTAACCTTTCCAGAGTAAGAGATGATTTTGGCAAACCTAGAACATGAAAATCTAGTCCCCAAGAAAACTATGGAAACAGATAATCCCCTTTCGTTTCTCACTCATGCAAGTCCATAGGAAACAAATAAAAGACACAAAGGAAGTTTAAAATATATTTATTGAAACTATTGTAGTCTATTATGAAGCAGATTTGCTGCGATAAGTAAACAAATACAGCTAATCAGTATAATCAGCATTACTAGCAGGCTGTATACAATGTAGACAATGGACAATGGACAATCTAACCATGGCAACTAATATATCTAGGCCTACTCTCACTATGTGAGTACAGGGACATGTTAGTGATCTCTAGGATTAGCAACAGACAGACCTCATACTTGGTGTGTGTGTGTAATTAGGTGGTCTGCATAATATGAGTAAACTCAGTTTATACAAGGCTACCACCACCATTTCAGGACAGGTCTGTCTACTGGAATTCTCCTCTCTGGCCCCCAAGGGGGTGAGACACTGTACATATGATAAGAACTACTGTGTTAGAGAAGTGCAGCTGGCTACCGTTTTATATCTAAAAATGTGAGGAGATGTTGCTGACCGGGCACAAGAAAAAAGTACACCATGTTGTTCGACCCTGTACAAGACATTCAGACTGAATGTTAAGAAGAGTCCCTTAATAACAAATTATATGTCCAGCGTATTTCTAAAAAGCATCATGTCACAAAAACAAATGTATTATGTGTGCCTGTGCAAAGCAGTGGCAGACTAAAACAGCTAATACGTTAAACTAATGGAGAACCAAAGTGGGCCCATAAGGGAAATCACTACAATCGTACCAAGGGGAGAGTGTCTTAGAGCTTTTATTTAGCCTCCATTTTAGCTCTCCTTTTTAGGTTGAGACTATAGCGGCAGCGCACATGCACTGCTCGCTTTGAGAGGCATGTAGTATTCAGTATGGAGTGGAAGCTCAGTGGAAGCTCTGCCCACTCTCTGCCCATCTTTTTCATTGGCTTGTGTCTTTGTAATTCGTAATTGCTGCCTTCTGATTGATTTTGAGGCTTGTTAGTCCCTCCGTATGACAGACATGCCATCATTTGTCATCTTCCAAGGCTACTGGCCCCTTTACTTCGAGTGTTACATGGTACGTGGACTGTGAGCACTCCTTTGTGCCCCCTTCTCCCCCCACCCTCCATCCCATTGTCTGTGATGTAATATGTAATAGGTCTTCTATAAATGCGAGTCCTATTGCATTGCAAATGCCTGTTAGTTTGTGACTGACTTCTGCAACTCTGTGGCAGTACTTGAGTTAACAATTAACATCAACGTGTCCTGTGCATGATACTGCATAATAACAGACGCTAGGCCAGAGGTATTTGTGGGGGGCCGGGCGTCATCCCAATACGCGCTAAAATGCGGCGTGATTACCACTGTCTGCTAGACGGCCCACGAAAGAACGGCATTTTAAACCTCACTTTGTTGTTCCTGCCTGAACATTATTGCTGTGCCGATTACATCAACACCCTTAACAAAGGAATCCTTCAAAGACAATCTCGATAATTTGGTTTGGTGGTGCTCGAAATAAAAAATCAAATCTGGGGACTCGCCACGCCGCACCCCAACTCTTGAATTCAGCCTGGGTGTTAGAACCGGGGTCCCAGGGACCACTGACTCCTACACGGTATCTTGGCACGAGGCAGGTAGACACGTCCAAGGCTATGTGTGAAGTAGTTGTGCAGCACACTCCCACACTGACACAGTAAAGCACACACAATATGGAGACACCACTCCAGTTTCAATTATGAAGACAAGTATCTTTATCTACTTCTTGTCAGGGTTGGTAACGTAGGGTTCTCACAGTATGCAGGATAAATGGTTATTTGTATCCTCAAGCCAATTCAGGCAACACTCCTTATGCAGTTAGATTTTCAATTCAGGCCACATTTCCTATGCAGACATAGATTCAATGCAGGCAACAATTCTCAGGTAGATATATCTATGCAAGTCAGGCAACAAATCTAGACAGATATATATTCAATGCAGGCAACAATTCTGATGTAGACATATATTCAATATAGGCAACATGTCTTATGCAGTTAACATTTCTAAGAAAGAGCTTCAGTACAGTGTCCAAGAGGACATTTCAGCAGGGGGGCATTTCCCAAACTGTTACTACTCGTGTTTGGGTATTTGAGCCAGGTCTTCAGACCCCAGGAACCCCTGGGGGGGTTCCCTGCTGTCCGTAGGACGGGGACTCCATGTGGGCGTAGGCCCCAGATCTCCCTGACTCACTGCTGTGTCCCTGCGGGGGAATTTAGGCCACGCAGCAGCGCCGGCCCCAGCATGCTCAGGTCACCCCCTCCCCAGTCAGCCCACTCCTTCCTTCACTCGGGGATTGGACTGGGGGAGGTGGAATAACTCTCTGCTCTCACCGGGCTCTCTGCTTCTAGGAACCCGGCCTGTGGAATCCAGGGGCTCCCGCACTTCTCGGAACCCCTCTCGGGTGTGTTCACCATAAGCCCCGGACCTCCAGGACGGTTCCTGGTCCCAGAGCCAATCCAGGAGCGGCTTCCTGGGGGCGCGGCTGGCGCCCCGGTTGCTAGATGACGCTCTCCTTTGCGCCCGATCTCAGCGCGGCCTTAGCAGTAACCGTGGTGGCCCTCACTTCAACTCAGGGGCCGCAGCAGTGATCCGGGATGCAGCATCTCTTCTGATAGCACCGCATGGGCCGCAGTGGTGAGTTTGGCCAGACAGAGCTTCTCCCTACAGCGCTCTACACTCCCACTTCGCTCGCACTGACTGCGGTGTTATGGGGCCAAACAGCACTCCTGCTCACAGCAAGCTCCACAGCCTCAGCGCCCGCGCCAGCTGCAGTGCTCTGGACGCTCTCTAAGACAGCGCTTGACCTTAATTTTGAGTTTGGGGTACACCACGCTTCGCTGACATTGATGACAGATTCTGGATGCACAGCACTTTACAGTACCTCACAGGTTACCAGGCAGCAGCAGCGTTCTCAGGATCACAGCGCTTCGCAGGCACAGCGCTGGTAATGGATTTCAGGTGTCAGTTGTAGGGGAAGGGAATATGGCAGTCCTGGGCAGGCACACTGGAGTTGGTATCCCTGGTTCCCCTCTGAATGAATGAATGAGGAGTTTCTTGTAACGCGCGTACTTAGCCCAGTGGGCGTCAAGGCGCCTAGATTAAATACAGCAACTTATGACCCTACCTAGTCCTATTTAATCATGAGTAGGCCTTCTTAAAGAAATACGTTTTTAGAGCCTTTTTGAAAGAGTCGATGGAAGGGAGAGTTTTTATCTCCATGGGGAGGGAGTTCCACAATTGCGGAGCGACGACGGAAAAGGCTCTGGCTCCCCATCTGACAAATTTGATGCGGGGGACAGCTAGTTGACAGAGTCCCGCAGAGCGCAGGTTTCTTGTGGGGACATAGCGCGAGAGAAGAGAGCCAATGGCACTAGCAGGACCATCCATCAATGCTCTGTGGGTGAGACAGAGGATTTTGAAGGCGATTCTGTGCTGTACCGGAAGCCAATGAAGCTCCTTCCTGGCTAAGGTGGCAGAGGAGGCTTTGGGGAGATTCAAAACAAAGCGTGCTGCAGAGTTCTGAAGAGTCTGCAAACGGTGGATCAACCCTTTGTTGACTTCCATATAGAGGGAGTTGCAGTAATCCAGTCTCGAACCCACCAGGGCGACTGCAACCTGTTTACGCGCCTGGGGGGAAAGGTACCCACGGATTTTGTTGAGTACCCGGATCACACCACAGCAGGTAGCAACGGTCCTGTTGACTTGCAGGGACATAGAGAGTGAGGTGTCAAATATCACTCCCAGATTTCTGGCAGATAGGGAGGGAGTGGGGCAGATGCCAAGAGAAGAGGGCCACCACTCGCTCGACCACAGATTCTGGTTCTTCCCAAATATCAACACCTCGGTTTTTTCACCATTCAGCTTCAGGGAGTTTATAGTCATCCAGTCTGCCACATACTGCATGCAAACCCTGAAGCTGGCGGCAGATGTACTAACCGAGGTGTGAGCAAGAGAGACCATAATCTGCGTGTCGTCTGCATAGGATACCACCTCCATCCCCTGAGATTTAATAAGTCTTGCAAGGGGGGCCACATAGATGTTAAAAAGGGTCGGACTTAAGGCCGACCCTTGTGGCACCCCACATTGCAGAGACTTGGCAGGGGAGAGGTGGTTCCCAAGCATCACTCTCTGTTCCCTTTCGGTCAGGAAGGAATTTAGGAGACTCAGGGCCGATCCAGTGACACCCGCCTCCCTTAGCCGAGATGACAAGATGGCGGGGGAGAGGGTGTCGAAAGCGGCCGTGAGGTCCAACAGAACTAGGACCGTGGTTTGGCCAGAGTCCACCTTGCGTCGGATGTTATCGACCACATAGGTAAGGGCGGACTCTGTGCTGTGGTGTTTTCTGAAACCGTGCTGAGTGTTATCCAGGTATTCAGAGGATTCGAGAAAGGCAGATAGATGGAAATTCAAATGCGACTCAAGCAACTTCGCGGGTGCAGGAAGAAGCGAAATGGGCCTAAAATTTTTCAGCATGGCCGGGTCCAGAGTCGGCTTCTTAAGTAGCGGTTTGACTATTGCCTTCTTCCAGATAGAAGGGAAAGAGCCTTGAGCGATGGCCTTATTTAAGACGTCAAGCAAAAGAGGAGAAAGGTGGATTCTACACTCTTTCAGTTTCTTAAGGGGTATCGGATCAAGGGGGGAGGCCGATTTAATTTTGTCAAAAGGCAAGATCAGCAGGCAGGCGGGGTAACTCATCTAACTTGGGGCAGCAGTTCCTAGGATCAGTAAGCCTCAGGGGTGTAGCAATCCCCCTAGCTCGGCAGCCTTCACTCCAGTGGAGGTTCCCCAGGTCCAGTAGTGTAACTAACTTATCAGGTTCCCTCCTTTTCGTTTATACCTCTGGGTCAGGTGACTCTCCAAAAAGACAGCAAGTTCTGGCGGCAACCTGGGGGGTTGGAAGATTCTAGAGGAATCTGGGGACTCTGTGGTGTCTGTCTATGGTGACAAGAGGCAGGGTAGTCAAGGTTACAGTAGCATTAAGTCCAAGCCTTATCCCAACTACTAGTGCACAGATAGGACAGTGGCCACACCGCAGTAGCAGGGGCCTGTGGCAACCATGTTGTTAGGAGAGAGCACCTGCACCTCAGCACTGTTTAGCAGTGGTAAGGCTCCCAGAGTTCTATGTCAGCAAAAATGGTAGTCAATAACGAGGCAAAAAGGGAAGAAAATGTAGGGGAAGACCACACTAGAGCTGACAGGTCTAACACTGGGGCAGTAGTGTCAGTAAACTCTTAATGAAAGTGTAACAGGCCGCTGAGAAGTGCCAGTGTTCCGGTAATGGCTGCCACTGCTAGTCCCTAGGAAGAAGGTTGCCCTTCTGGGAAGTCAAAGTCTATCCTAGATACGCCACACCAGCGCAGTCTGTCCTGCTAAAGGGGCAACAGACTAGCTTGCAAGGGACTTAATTACTAAGTAGACGCCTGAAGACCTGGTCTGTATCCCATTCAAGTCACAGTGGCCCTGTTGAGAAATGCTTGTACTAACCTATCCTATCCTATACAACGAGCAGCAGCCCCACAGGGAGCGCGTTGTTCTCATACCAGCCCAGCTGAGAAGGGTTGCACCTTTCATGTATGCCAAACCTACTGAGACGAGACTGTATCATTGAACATGTGACTCTCTTGAGATGTGCAGGCACTGGTCCTTTAAATACAGCAGGCCTGCTAACAAGTACCTAAATAAATTATATAAAGGTCTTGAGATAACATTCTAATATACATGCACAAAATAACACAGAGCTCCGTTGTTCCTTCTCGAGGTTTGCGCTATATAAATATCAATACATTCATAAATGCATAGCACTGCTGGGAAGGGCCAGTGCTATCTCAATTGATATGTTTCAGACCCTCATGACAGTGCAATACTGTCCCATTATACAGATCCGCTGAGAAATGCAGGGGTGATCTGTTAGACGAAGCCCTGGTGAAAGGTCTGAGTACTGCTGGATTAAATGTAGCCTCGTAGGAAGTGTGAGTACTATCCCATTAGACACATACTGGGCCTGCTGAGAAGTGCACGTGCTGCACCATTACAACAGCCCTGCTGAAAGTGCATGTACAGTCCCATGAAATATAGCCTTGCTGAAAAGTGCATGTACAGACCCATGAAATGTAGCCTTGCAGAGAAGTGCTCGTACAGTACCAAAAAATGTAGCCTTGCAGAAAAGTGCATGTACAGTCTCATGAGATGTAGTCTTGCTGTGAAGTGCATGTACAATTCCAAGAAATGTAGTCTTGCTGAGAACTGCATGTACAGTCCCATTAAAATACCCTTTCTGAGAAATGTGGCTTCTATACAATTAGACAAAGAGTGGCCCTGTTGAAAAATGCAGGTATGGGAAGAAGGTGCATTAAATGAAGCCATGCTGAAACCGCTTGGTACTGCTCCATTAAATGTAGGCTTCTTGAGAATGGCCTTAGTAGCGCATTAAAACCTATAGCAGATTAGCTAAGAAGTGCTGGTGCTATCCTGTTACAAGGAAAACAGGGCCAGATGAACAAACTTATTTTACTATGCCAAAACACCCACAATTGGAGTTTGTGGCAGCAAAAAAAGTTTTTTAAAAGGGTTAATTCAAATTTAGGAGCTGCTATTGTTTTCCCGACTCTTAAAACGTGATTGTGACTATATACTTATTTGGTAGTGGAAAGAGGCATAATGTGTGTGTCTCTTCCAAATACTGAATTGCTGTCTAATGTATCAATGGTTTACAACCCTGATGCTGCCACAAACTATTGAAAATTTACCAACTCCAATGTAAGAGGGGGGCATGGCCACGATGGCGTCCAAGATGGCCGCAACCGTCTGAAGCTCCACCAGTCGGGCTGCAATGTTGACGTGATTATCGAATAACTAACACCCCTAGTGCTGCGGACACCTTCCTGCTGGTCCCGGAATACTAGGGCTGCATCGGATGCCTGGAGAGCCGATCCATTTCCCTGGGACGGTCGCGGCGGGAGCCAGCGCGGAGGTCTGACGCGACCTTGCGGCCTCCATTGCTGCTGGTGACCGTGGCGGTCGGAGAGGTGAGTTTTGCCCCAATTGGTGCCCTAGAGCTGATTTCCGCTCCCTGGTGGCGCCGCTTATGGTCCTTTCCTATTCCCTCCCCCCTGCCTCTCCTCCGGTTGGGCCCCACTGCCGGGGACATACGCCCTGGGAATTGCGGCCCTGTGGTCGGTCTCAGGTCGGGGCCTGCCGCACTTGGGTTGGCCGGAAAGGGGGCTGGGTTTGCGGGAGGGCCTCAGGGCCTTGTCGAGATGCGGCGACGGTACTGGTGCTGGTTGGGTGCATTGGCTCGCCCCTCCCCCGCCCCCTCTTGTGTAAATGATGGCCTGAGTGAAGCAAAAGCTGGCCTTGAGAGATGCACTTGTGTGCTACCCTGAGTTGCTAGCTCCGACTGCTGCAACGCTGAGATGATGTTGGAGCTGCTGGCTACCCTATGTCCCCGCCTTTTCTGAGAGATCTCCGACTGTATTGTGCTCTGGGCCCATCATAGATGCTGTCTCTGCCGCACCTGGCCTCATTGGCATCGCCATCACTGCTGTGCAGACCTGCAGCCTTGGGGTTGCCTGATCCCACTTCTGTGCTGGCTTCGTGGATTGCTCCCCCCTCTGCTATTCTCCTGGCTTGACTTGTTGCCTGCGGATTTCACACATGCTTGTCCTGAACGCCGTCCCTATGTTCTGCCTATAACTGTATGTTTCAATATTCCCCCGGCAAGAGCTATATCAGGGCTGTTGGCTGTGCTGTGACTCTGCTTCAGTCTGGGGGCTTGCCTTTACACCCACCACAGTCGCCATCGCCGCTGCGCCTGGTGCGGATTCACAGGGCGCGGTTGTTGCACTTCTTTGGAGCCCTATTGACGCCAGTGCATATCTTGGGGGTTTCTCCTCCCACTACTGTTCGAGGGCTTTTCCTTACTCCACTGGCTAATTGCAGGCATTATGCGAGCCGGGCTGTGGTGATTGTCCCAAGAATACACTGCGTCCTGTTGGATCAGCTGTGAACACGCCGCCTGGTTTGCGATTCCTCCTCTGTCCTCTGTGTTCTACATTGACGGAATCCCCCCTTTTTCTTCCTTGACAAGATGGTGAAGAAGGACCCCAGGCAGAGCAAGCTGCAATTTGACAAAGCCGCTGGCGCTCCGTTGGATATCTCCGCCGGTCAGTCAGACAAAACTACGGTCCCTCAAGATGCAGAAGAACCTACCTCTCTAGCCACAGCCACGTTAGCCGAAATGAGAGCCGGGTTCATGGTGTTAGATGGCCGGTTTGATGATCTGGACAAAAAGTTGGCGGACATGGGGTCTAAGATCCAAGTGCATGATCGGCGCCTTGATGTTGTCGAGTCGAGAGTGTCGGACGTCGAGGACGGAGCTACATCTTCCCTGAAGCGGCTGGACAGGATGGAAAAGATTCTTAAGGACGTAGCCATTAAGAACGAGGACTTGGAGGCCCGCAGTCGCCGCAACAATGTCCGAATCATTGGTATTCTGGAGTCGACAGCGACTGGCCGGATGGACACCTTTGTGGAACAACTTCCAGTGGAACTTTTCGGCAGGGAGACGTTCACGCCGGGCTTCGTGATTGAGCGCGCCACAGATCACTGGGGCCTAGTCCTCGGCCGGGCCTTCCCCTGAGGCCCATTATTGCCAGGCTAATAAACTTCAGAGACCGAGATGCCGCTCTCCGCGTGGCCCAGGAGTTGGGGGACGTTCAGTGGCAAGGCAACAAACTGTTCTTCTTCCCTGATTTTACCGTTATGGGGCAAGAGGCGAGACGTAAATATCAAGGGGTCAAGGCTGCTTTGAAAAATCTGGGTCTCCGATATGGCATGCTGTATCCGGCGAAATGGAAAGTGGATGTGGACGGCAGATTCCAGGTGTTTGAAACTCCGACCGAAGCGCAGGAATTCTGCCAAGAATACAAAAAGAATCATACTGGAGCGTCTGGGGGTTCAAGATCTGCCTCCCCGCCGCAGGAGAATTCCCAGAACAGTGTTGAACTCTTTTCCCAAACAGGGACTAGTTGATTGATCTTTCATATTAAGTTCACTGTGTCCTGCTAAGCGTAAAATGTTTACTTAAGTTTTTTCCATTAATGCAATGATGCTCCTTGTACTATTGCCTGACTGGCGTGGCGTTGCCATGTCCTATGGTTAATACCGTGGTGCCTTTCTTTGGTAGGGTTGAATTGCTTTGTGCATCTTCTGCTTCTATAGATATCCTGTTGTTTGCATTGCATACGCACATGTCTTGTTGTTTTGGGCACTGCCTCTTTGGGGCTTGCAAGAGGCTGGGTGGTGGGTGGGGGGCAGTTGGCACAGTTTCTATTGTTTTGTCAGTGTATTTGATCCAGTTGTGATGATGTGGCATGGTTCGGACAGACATAGTGATGCGCTTGCGATTGTGTTGTTTCAATGGTTAAACTAGGGAATGTGCCTGGGCCTTCCGGGTTGTCGCTGATGATGAAACGTTCGAGGCCTGAATAACAACAGGAAGCGTAGGCAAGTCCTCAACTTCATTGTACAGCACCATATAGATATAGTTTTATGCAGGAGGCGCATTTGTCATCTTCCGACCACACTTCGGTGGCGGCAAGTTGGGGTTCCCATAGATTTTTTTCCAACTACAGTTTTTATGCTCGCGGGGTAGAAATCTGTATACACACGCGAGTCCCTTTTGTCCTGCACAACACAATAGTGGACACTGAGGGCCGCACCCTGATCATTACTGGCTCCCTGATGGGGCATAGGGTTACCTTGGTGGGGGTTTACGGCCCTAATGTGGATTCCCCCTGCTTTTTTTCATGACTTGCAAGTGCGACTCCTGTCCCTTGACCCCAGGCTATTGATCCTAGGAGGCGAATTCAATCTGCTACTAGACCCAGTTAGGGACAGCACTTCCACTTCCCCCGACCCTAAGCCCCGTGCCCGGCAGGCCCTCAGGGAGATATGTGCCCACTTTTCTTTGATAGACGTTGAGCATCAGCTACATGCACATCTTCCGGAGTTCTCGCACTACTCGGCATTCCTTAACACTTGGACCAGAATAGATTGTTGGTTGGTCTCTCCCGGGGTGGCGGGGTGGCTAGATGGTATACTTACCCTCTCCCCCAATCTTTCGGACCATTCTCCAGTAGTACTGTGCCTGCATGTCCCCAGAGAGGGAGGGTATGAGAGACAATGGCGGTTCCCCGGCAGCGTGTTGTTGGATCCGGTCTTCCATGAGGAGGTCAGACAAGCGATTGACGACTACTTTGATATTAATACTGGGTCTGTTGACACATGGGCAGTGCTCTGGGAGGGCTTTAAGGCTTATATTAGGGGGGTCTGCATCACCAAGGGCGCAGGAGTGCTTTGGGACCTCCGTTTCACTTTGAACCGCATTGAGAATGACATCGCTGCTTTAGATCGCAAAATACTTGACACGTCGTCGGTTGCTGGCGAGGCTAGATGGTTAGCATTGTTAAAATACACCCCCTCCCCCAAGCGCCTTGAGACCCTCTGCGTGAGTAGTGCGCTAACAAATCTCTGAACTTGAACTTGAACTTGAACTCGAATTTAGGGACGCGGCAGAACGGGAGTTGCTGTTCCTCAGCAAACAGCATATAGCGAGAAGATATGGCGAGGGTGAGCGTCCTGGTAAATTGCTTGCAAATACCTTGCACCCCCTGTGTGACTTCGCGTACATCACTGAATTGACTGGCCCAAACGACGTCCCTTTGTACTCCACTCCGGATATTTGCGATCATTTCCTTTCAAATTACAAGACCCTTTACACTTCCAGACTTTCTGGGGATCTGAGTGAGCAGGGGGAATACCTGGCGGAAATCGCTTTGGTATATTTAGAACGCTACATGCAAGACTTCCTGTCAGTCCCCCATTACCCCGGACAGTATTGTGGAGGCCATCGATGCCCTGCGGGGCTCTTCGGCACCCAGACTGGATGGGTTTTCGGCTGATTTTTACAAGGCTTATAAAGACATCCTGGTTCCGCAACTAGTGGAGGTATACGAGGAGGCGCTGGAAGTGGGCGTCCTTCCCCCGACATTTAGAGAGGCGGTCATTATTCTTCTTCCCAAACCAGGGAAGGATCCCAAACTGTGTGTCTCTTATTGTACGCTATCTTTACTGAATCTTGACTATAAAATTTTGGCCAAAGTCATAGCGATCCGACTGTCCTTATTGATGGAATCTATCATTTCACAGGCACAGTCGGGTAAGCCCATCTCTGACAATCAATGGGAGCAGTGCTGTAGGGTCACTAAGGAGGTCTCCTTGAACAGTAGACACAAACTACTCCATTTTAAATTCCTCTGCAGAATGTACCACACCCCGCTCGCTCCCATAGAATAGATCACACTAGGCCCCATCATTGCCAGAAATGCTTGGCTCCCTTTGCCGACTTTGCCCACCTCGCGTGGACATGTCCTAAGATTCATGGGTATTGGATTCAGGTCCACGCGACTCTGGGTGGCATACTGGCCATGCAGCTCTTACCCACATCTGAGATCGCCCTGTTGGATTATGTTTCCAATTTCCCTCGGAAGGTCAGAAAGCTGGCCGCCTTGGGCTTCCTTTTGGCCAAACGAGAAATTGTGCTGCTGTGGGGTAGCAGAAGTGTGCCCACTCTGCAGGCGTGGCTCAGGAGCCTGGCCTTCTGTAATGTAAACTGTGAAGAGTTCTCCACGTTAATACCTAGCTCATCCAGACCAGTGGACATCTGGGGTCCATATAGAGACTACATTTCCCGGCGAAGGGCGATGCGGGAGTCTCCAGTGGCCAGCGGAATAGTTCCTGAGGGGGTGGGTTGAGGTACGTTTTTGCTTGCACACGGGGTGTGATGGCTGATTACGAACATGGTTCATTGATGGCTGTCAGGCTGTTCTTTTACTGCTATGTTTACTGCTGCTCCACTCTGCCGTTATTTGCAAGATTGTTGAGAGCTCTAGGAGTACCACTTGTCTCCAACGTATATTCATGATTCGCCTCGCCCTTTTTTTATATTGTTTAACCGTGTTAATAAATGCATCACAATTGTTTTGTAAAGCTTATCTTTTGCTTATGTCAATGATATGATCTGTATCGTGCCATCACCACAATACCTGTATGAGAAAACTGGAAAATAAAAGTTTTTTAAAAAAACTCACAAGTATGGGTGATAACTGATTCTCAAAGGGGATGTGTTGCTTTTCTTCCCCTTCTCTTTTATGAATTTTTATAAAAGTTTCAATGGAGTAGACAGTAGTCCAGGAATAACTCTGTTTAAAAAAAAAAATGCCCCGTTTGCTTTAAAACAATATTTGCAATGCAATAGGTCTCGCATTTACGTGAGTTTAAGCTAGTGGCATTGTAAATGACAATGCCTTATATTTATGTTTTAAAAATGAAAACAAAAATAAAAGGTATTGTTATTTGCAATGTCAATAGCTCAACCCCGCGTAAATGCGAGACCTATTGCATTGCAAATGCTTGTTTAACTTAGCATCTTTTTCAAATGGTGGTTTACACGTTTTCCCCTTTATGAGAAATGTGCTAAACACTCATTTACTCTTGGTAGGCATTTTTGCCCTGTGGTCCCACAATTAGAATGCAATGTCCTTGCTATATGTTTTGTGCTTGTAGGATACAACTCTTTCTCCCTAGAATAGTTAAAGACTCTATTCGGCACCTCTGTCACATTAAGTTAAAGATGGTGTTTTATTATTTAAACAGCATTGATACTGAATTCGGTGAGATGTGCTTCACTACTCACCATAGTTATCACATAAGCTGCTGTGATCTGTGACTCAGATGCAGCTCTGCTATCCCCTAACTTCATTCTGAGAAGGAAGACAGCCATGCGAGAGAAGTTTGCAGGCCTGCACCCTCAGATGGGGTGCATTTTTTAATGCTCTGAGGCTGGCTTCCCAGCACACTGTATCAAGGTATGGGGTTAGACAACTCCAACAGGTCTAGCAGATGTGTACTCCCTGCATGCCCTCTTTAGCATAGAGAAATTTGTGATAGATAGGAGTTAACTTAGGAACATTAGGAACAATTAGTAAGGTGGAAGGATGTGTTTCATCTGTCTAAAAATTGCAGTTCACATTTTTTCCAATAAACATTTGAAAATACATTATCGGTTCTTTTCTTTGAAACACCTGGGGCATGCAAAAGTGACAAATAAAAGGGTTTCCGCGAATTCCTGGAGAATCAGAATAGTCAAGTTTGAGGTTACAGTGACATCTATAACTCTTAAAGGTTAGGAGTTTGGCTGTGGTACTGTGAGCTAGCCAAAAAACATTTACTGATGATATTTGTAGACTTGATCTCTATATTATGAAGATGTGTTGTCCTAATACAAAATCCCACTAAATTTGTAGGAACAGTATAACACTCCATTACAGCATGTGAGGTTGCAGACAGTCTAGTGTAAATGAGAGTAGATTTGGAAAAACAAAAGAATCCAAACAATAGGAATGTAAAACCTGAAAATGGTCCGAAATGATTTATTTGGGCTGGTAGTGTAATACAAAATTACTGTATGGCACTGCAGAAACACGAGCCCAAATCCTCACTGCTGAATACCAGTGTTAGACATCGGGTTGCATGTTGAGGAGGGTAAAATTCTACACTAGCAGCAACTACAATCTGTGTCAGGGTGAAGTTACAAGCAAACCCAAAATTAACCAGTTCTCAACCCCTGGTTGATTGGCACAGAGCAGTCAGGCTTAACACTTCAAACTGTAATAAAATGAGAACAACCATAAAAAGAATACTACACCAGTTTAGGCATATAGAGCAGATATGAATAAAAAAAACACGCTCAAACAATCAATAGAGCCGTAGATATGCAAGTACAAATATTTAAGTGAAAATATTGTCAAAAAGCTCAAAGCCCCAACTGTGGATATCTGGGCACACCACATCATCAAAAGTTCAGTGCTGACTGCCGTGGAGCGGGGCTGGCTACTGGCACCTGGAGAGCTCACTGAACAAGCGTACCCTAAATCCTAGCTGTGGATCATTGTAAGGTCCTGCATTGAGGATGCGTTATGCAGCCAAGATGAAGCAACTGCTCTAAGGGGCTATGAAGCTGTGAAGCGAGGTCCTATGTCATTGTCGAGAAGCCTGTCGAAGAAGGTTTGCGATGCGATGTCCGATGTCGAAGATGCACCGCTCTGTTGAAGCGATGCATCGGTTCTGAAGACCTTTGAGGCTGCGTTTCAAGAACCTGCATCAGCATCAAACCTGCGGTTGATGAGAGATTTGCGATGCAAGTCCTGCATCATTGAAGCTTTGCACATCAGCGGTTCCATTGCGGGCTGCAAGGTCGATAAGGAGTCCATATGCTGGTAGAAGCCTTGCAGCAGGCGTGATGCGTCTGTTCTACTCGGAGTTGTGCTGCGCAGCAGAGGTGATACGTTGTTATTGTTGGATCCACAGATGGACTGGCAGAACCACTTCAGGCCTGCTTCCAAGGGTCCAGCCTTCATGTAGGACCTCTTGGCAGTGTAGAATTTACAGTAGCAAAGCCCAGGGGCTGATTGCAGGAGACTAGCCCTTGCAGTTACTGTGATGGCCTGGGTTCAGGGGCAGGTCCAACCCTTTTTATCAAGGCAGGAGGGCAGCAGCCAGGATCTGCACAGCAGGCAGCAGAGTAGCAGTCCATTCAGCCACACAGCAGTCCTTCATGGCAGAGTCTTCCACAGTTCCAGAAGAGTTTGTGTCTAAAGTACAATATTTATATTCAGCTCTGCCTTTGAAGAGGGAGAAGCATCTAGAGTTCTCCCTTTGAAGTGCATATGTGTCCTGCCTTCCTGGCTCTGGTTCCAGGGGTGGGCAGCTCTTTGTGTGGAGGCAAAACACAGCCTATTCAAGTGTAAGTAGGGCTGTGCCCAGCTCCTCCCTCCCATCGTGCCAGCAATGGCCCATCCAGCCACATCTAAGTGCTCTATTATAATAGACAATGTCCTAATGTCCACTACACCCAGGCATGTGACCCAGAGACAGGATGCAGGGACCATGTCTAAGGCAGGAAAATGGCAACTATCTAAAAGTGCATTTTCAAAATTGTAATTAAATTCACCATAATGTAGGATTTTTCAGTACACTTTCAAAGACACCGAACAAGAACTGATTGTCTGTTCTCATTTGGAAATTACAGCTTATTAAATGTAATAAGGCACACTCAAATGTTATCCTATGTGAAAGGTAGATCTTGTGGAAAAAAAATGTAAGACTTTTTCACTACCAGGACATGTAAGACTTAAAATTACATGTCCTATATTTTAAATACACAACACCCTGCCCTCTGGGGTTTTCCTGCCTACTCCAGGGGTGACATATGTATTTAAAAAAAAGGTTTGGGTCTGGAAACAAGTTTATTTTACCAGGTCAAAATAGCCATTTTAAACTGCACATACAGGCCTCAATGGTTGGCATGAGACATTTTTAAAGGGCTACTAAAGTGGGTGGCACAATAAGTGCTACAGGCACACTTATAGCATCTAACTTACAGGCCCTGGGTGCATGTAGTACCAATTTACTAGGGGCTTCTAAGTAAAATAAATATGCCAAATGGGGATACGCCAATGCTACCATGTTTGAAGGAGTAAATCCATGCACTTTAGCACTAGGTAGCCGTGGTAAGGTGCAGAGAGTACTAAGGCCAGCAAAAATTAGATATTCAAAAAATGGAGGGAGAAGGCAAAACATTTGGGCGAAGACCACACTAAGACAGACAGGTCAAACAGCAAAGCAAGCCTTAAGTGAGATTTACTATGCTGTGCAGAGCCACCTGACATGAATCAGCATAGCATAGTAAATCAGGAGTAACGCAACCCAGCGAACGTTACTGACTTGTGTTACTCTGCCCTTGGAAGGTGTTCCATATGTGGAGCATGAGTATTCCACGCATCCACCCATGGATTTTAGTGCAGTAGTAATAATAATAATAATATGAAATTTATAATGCGCTCAGCTTACCCGGGGGCATCCCGGCGCAACAGACCAGAAGGAGAGACTAAGCTAATCACTACTATGGAAACAAGTGGGTCTTAAGAAGTTTCCTGAATGGTAGGATCTTGGGCTCTGAGCGAATCTTGAGGGGCAGAGTTCCAAAGAGAGGCCACTTGTACAGAGAAACGCCTGCCCCCAGAACAAGCTCTTCTTACTCTCGCTAACTGCAAAAGGTGTTTTTGGTCCGAGCGCAGCAGACGTGGGGGTTTGTAAGGACGGGCCATGTTAGCAAGGATGGGGGGGGCCTTTGCCATGTAAAATTTTGTGGGCTGTACATAGCGCTTTAAATTTCACCCGCTCCTTCACGGGGAGCCAGTGAAGCGCTTTGAGGGCCGGAGCAGCAGACTGCCTTCTGGGAACATCCATAAGGACTCTCGCAGCTGCGTTTTGCACCTGTTGGAGGGTTTTGAAGGTCGTTTCGGGAGCACCGAGAAACAGCGCGTTCCCATAATCGAGCCTCGATAGTATCAGGCCACGTATCAACAGCTTCCTTGCTGGATCAGGAAGCAAAGGTAGCACCTTTCGAGCTGATCTCAGTAAACAAAAGCAAACCCCTGCGGTCTTCCTGGCATGAGTCCTGAAGGACAGGTCTTCTTCCAACCATACTCCCAAGGACTTGATCTCCTTCTTGGGGGATGGTGGGTCCCCAAGAGACCGGGGCCAGCAGCTCGCAATAATGGAGGGGCTGGAATTGCTCAGGAGCATCAGCTCGGTTTTACCTCTATTAAGCTTTAAAGCGGAGATAGACATCCAACGATAAACATTGGCAAGGCAGTCGTGTAACACCTCAGGTTGTTCCGTCAGCTGAGTGAGGCCCACCACCAGCTGAGTATCATCAGCGTAACTGATGATCTTCACCCCGAAGGGGCGACCACTCTTTCAAGTGGAGTCATATATATATTAAATAGGGTAGGGCTCAGTGATGAGCCCTGTGGGACTCCACATTGAAGGGGGATTAGGGCAGATTGCTCTGACCCTTCCCAGACTTGGTAGAAACGGTCAGAGAGAAAAGATCCCAACCATTTCAGGGCCGTCCCTGAGACACCTACCTCTGACAGACGTTGGAGGAGCACCTGATGACTCACGGTGTCAAAGGCAGCACTCAAGTCCAGGAGGATCACTGCCACTGACCCTCCTGTATCTAGAGTGCTCCTTGCCTCCTCCACTACTGCCAGCAAGGCAGTGTCTGTTCCATGGCCGGGGCGGAAACCAGTCTGGGAATCTCCTAGCAGGTGGTTAGACTCAAGATGGTGAGAGAGCTGACGGTTGACCAACTTCTCTGCAATTTTAGAAAATCCAGGCAGAAGTGAAATTGGCCTGAAGTTGGTCAAATTGGATGAATCCAGTCCTGGTTTTTTCAATAGGGCTTTCACCACAGCCTTTTTCCATCTCTGGGGCACTGTGCCCTGAGCGAGTGAAAGATTCAAGAGATCAGTCAGAGGAGTTGACAAGGTGTTAGCCACGAGCTTAAGATGTTTTATGGGCACTGGGTCACTCGGGGAGCCACTCTTCATCTCCAACAGGACTTTTATCACCTCCTCTTCCGAGAAGGGGCCCAAAGATGCTAGCTCAATCGAGCGACTTGTGAGGCTAGTAGCCGGTTCATGGCTTTGAGGAATAGTGGGTAAGGAGGATAAGATGTTCTCTATTTTTGAATGGAAGAAGCTGGCCAGTTCCTCACATTTTTCTTTGGGATTATCATGCAACACTGGGGGGACCGGGGCATTCAGAAGTTCCTTGAAGATTTTAAACGATTCTCCAGAAGAATTGCTTGCTCTCTCAATCCTGTCGCTAAAGAAAATCTTTTTTGCGCCCTTCAGTGCGCTTTTATATTTCCTCAACTCCCTTTTGTAATTGGCCCGGCTTTCTTCCGTCTGCTCTCTCCTCCAAGCACGTTCAAGCCTTTTACAAGAGGTTCTGATGCACCTAAGTTCGGGGGTATACCAGGGGGCAGAGCCAATTCTTCTCTCCCTGACAAGCCTCCTTTTATTCGGGATCGGGATTCGGGAGTAGTAAACCTCGGAATGCATCAAAAAGGTACTCCATCCCAGGAGAGGTGCAACAAGGAGAAATAACTTTATTTCACCTCTTTTTTTCCTCTTTCTAAGATAGCGGAGATCACAATATTCTATAACTCCACACTGGTTGAACAGTATGCTCTATGTAACCTCACATACTTTTTTTGCCTTCAAGGGAATAAACCCCAGAAATTCTGACCGTGATCTATTTCCCTTCCCACGCTGCATGGGGAGTTATAGCACAAGTGGCCGGTGTCAATCTCTAGCACTTTCCAAGATGGCATGGCGCAAAAATATCCATGTGTGTGAGTGTTCACAAACTTTCAAGGCTAACCACACCCTTGACACATCCACTTGCCACCCTTGGGTGACATTTCTAGTTGCAGAGATCTTTGCTCTTTTGACAAACATTCCCACACACCAAAATAGGTGTATGCTTGCCACAAATGCCTTTGTACATTCCTGGCAGATGTAAGTAAACTAAATTTGGTTTTATTCTCAGTTTACCACCAAATTTAGCTCTGTGAAGGTAACCAAATATTCCCACTGCTTTGTTTTCACTAGAAATGCTGTAATATAATAACCAGGCAACACATTCAGGTATAGACAGCAGAATGGTTGTGTCGATCAGTGGTCACTTTCTAACAATAGAACCATCATGCAACTCCCCACTTTGGCCCAATTTCTGGAAAATGATTTGACCACCTACCCACAAACGTAGGAGACCAGTGTTTGTACCTGCGATAACTGTGCAACATCTGGGCTACAACTCAAAAAGAAGGCAGGGAGGGTCTAAAAAAAGGGGGCCTCATGGAGTGACTAACATGAGCAATGACACATTCATTCAATCACCAACCACTACTCACTATAGCCAAAGTGACTAATACAAGGAAAAGGGATTGGAAACACATATTGATAGTCCAGGTAAGAAAGGGAAATAGAGGTGCATGAGAATGGGAGAGAAATACAGATCAAAGATCGTCGTGAGGGAAATGTAAAAAAAGGTGGAGACTCTCACAGAGAAAGAGTGACACTCACTGACAAGGGGCAATATAAGAGGGAAAAAACAGACATAAACAAGCATTTACAATGCAATAGGTCTCGCAGCATTAAAGTTTGAGTTATTGGCATTGTGTATGACCATGCCGTTGCATAAAATTTTTAGCAAACTTTGAATTGGTGAGCAGTGACAGTGTGTGCAAGCTTTATATACATAAACTTACATTGCATCAGCGTTGAACACGAGAATACAATGCTAGTGTAATTTAAAAAAAAAAAAAAACGAATCATGCCATGCACACATTTTAAATGATGCACAGAAATTCAAATAAATAAAAGGTTTTTAAAAAGTTACTAGCATGTATGAAATTGAACACTGAAAAAAACACTAGGTCCTTACTAATAATCCTATTGGCTTTGCCAAGCCTTTTTAGCCATGCTTCACCGCTTCGCGTATGCTGTGCAGCATTGGCTATTTTAAAAGAAAAATATGCATGACACAGCTGCTGTGAGGGGTGACATGGATAAACATAACTGCATGGTCCTTTTAATGCGGCTTTTTAAGAGCTGGACACATTTTTACTCATTACTGTCTGACAACATCGAGACTCCTATTCACAGGACACTAATGATCGATCAATACTCCTTATGGACTTTGTCTGGAACCAATAATGCCATTGGTGCTAGTAGTGTGTGACACAGCTAATGCTCATTTATTCTAAGGGGCTATGAAAGGTCACTGCTGCATGAGGCATTTACATTTAATGCCTGGGAACACTTATATTATTTATGTGCGAGGTCATTGCAGGGACTTAAACAGTTACTAATGCCTTGAGACATCAACAATATTTAATAGACAGGGGTGTGAATGCTCTTTGGTCTTTACTTGCCCACTGAGGTTTTCTGTACTGATCTGACCAGTGCATAGTAGCGGTATTTAATGATGACTGTAGCCTGGGGCCATTAAAGCAAGGGGAAGTTATAGCTCCTTAAAACCTAGGGTAATTTATGCTTATTAATGTATGCGACCAAACAGAACAGTGAAGGTATTGCTCACCTTACCTTGCACCCAAGTCATCATGTGGGAAAGCGGGAACTCATTTTCAATTTAGTAAAAAACGGCAAACATTCCTGTTGAAACGTTACTTGGAATCCTTTGGCTCCCATGAACCTGTTTTTACACGCGGCGTTTCCTGTCCTTACACCTCTTCTCTTTGGATATACATGCTCCCAGTTCTTTTCACTACCCGTCCATCACGCGCATGTCAATTCCACCTTGCTCAGAAACATTTACCCTCATGGGCTAAGACATTTACACTCTTTCATAGTCCCTTCCCTTGTCTTCCTCTACCAAATTCCTTTCCTGATGCCCCTGCCCGCCTCCCTCGCCACCCACTGGATAAGATTTAATCAGTCTCCTGGCAGAGATCTGCACATTCCTTGACCTTCATAATTAGATAGATGTGGCTATACAACCAAAACACTGGAGTGTTAATTCAGTCACAACCCTACGATTCTACAAACAAAAGGACAAAACGAAACCTATCGTGGGGCGGGACTGACAAAACGAAACCTATCGTGGGGCGGGACTTCCGTTTTGTGAAGCCCGCGCCCACGGAGTGCCTGGAGGAGCACCGAGGGAGAGCCCTGCAGTCGGAGGCTGCACAAGTCCGGAGGGCCGTTGACCGGTGAGCGGGGAAGGGGGGGGGATGCCTGTATGTGTGCGTGTGTGTGTGTCTGTGTGTGCGACGGCGGAGGGGTGGGGGGGATGCTCGGTGCACGTGTGTGTGTGTGCGTGTGTGTGTATGCGACGGCGGGGGTGGGTTCTCTGTATGTTTGGGTGCGTGCGTGCGTGCATGAGCGCTCGTGTGTGTGTCTGTCGCTGTTTCTGGGCATGCGAGTGTGGTCTTGCTGCTTCCCAGGAGACAGCAGCTGAGCGCGTTCGCCGAGCGTGTGGCCAGCGGAAATCGCCTCCTTGAAGAGGCAATGCGCGTGGCCGAGGCTGTCTCCTGGGAAGCACAGTCCGTGACAAAAGATCTCGGAGAGTACAGCGCTGACGCGCTGTATCGCTACGAGACCTAAAAAGGGAGGTCAGTGTGAGGGTGGTAAGAGCTAGTGACAGCAGGTGATAATGTATGTAAAAAAAGGGAAGAGAGACTAAACGAGGAAGCGCAGTGGTAAAGGGAAGGAGATTGATAAAGATAGGCCATGCCAAACAATGAGTAGGACATTAGTGAGTAATACATGAACACACTCGAAGGATGTGTGTTTGAGAGAGAGAGAAGCGAGAGAGACAGAGCAAGTGAATGAAATGAATAAACAGAGAATGGAGTGAGACACAGGGTGGATGGCAAAGAGATAAAGGTCAAAGAAAGGTAAAGACCGGAAGGAGGGTCATGTATGGGAAAAGTAGAGAACAAGAGAGGGGAAAAAACTGGAAAAGAGAGAAACAAAATTGGCATCAAGAGTGACCTCTACTAACCAGAGAATGTCATGAGAATAACGCTGCCTAAATTGAGGGCTAGACCCAGAGCGTGAGGGAGACCTTACGGCGTAAGAAGGGGCGAAGAAGACACATAGAAATAGCAGTCAAAGAGAGGAGGAAAATAGATCAAGGGAGGGTGAAAACTGCATGCAGAGAGAGGAGGGAGAAAAGGTAATCTACAGAATGGAGAGCCATCCAATTGGGAAAAAATGAATGTGGAGCTGGCAGCAGTGATTCAGAAGGGGAAGGCAAGACACCGGGAGTAAGCACACTGAATGTAACCTGGATCAGTACAATTATGGTCGCTTGAATGTATTCTTTATGTCAAAGCTGAGAGCTTTTACATGTGGGTTCTCAGTGCTCTCCTACAGAATGTAAAGCATACCTTTTAAATAACTGCAGTACACATATGTTTTGGGACATTTGGAAACTGTGAAAGTTTTCATTGTTTAAACAATGTCCTACTGGATTCTGGCTGAGAGTGCAGGCTGGATGAACCCACACCCCAAACCTGAGGCCTAACTTCATTCACTCATCCAAGTCTTCTGTAAGAGCCCTTCGCCCACACTTGAAATTACAAATACCGTGGGCTAACTTCCTAAGCAATCAGTGACTTGCACAAATAACACTAACTTATTGCTTACATTTCTATAGAGATGCGTCGGTCTGTTGCCCTGTTTCTTCACACTGAACACAAAAGTGTGCAACATGGTAATTGATATCAAGAAAACAACCAAGCCGAATGGCTGACATGCAGTCAGGGCCTCCTGCACTGTGGGAGTTGTAGGTGTGTGTAAGGCACCTGTATACGCGCACACATGCGTAAATACGTCCATACAACCTCACACACACACAGATCTTTAATCTATTTAAAATGTTTCTCTCTCTTTCTCACTCTATATGTTTCTCTCTCTCATACACACTCTCTGTTCACAGTCTCTCTATTATGCAGTGTTCCCCAAACTGGTGGACAATTTTTGTGAAAATCCACGCAATAAATAAAGATGCTTATCAATTCTGCATTTATCTTGTAACATTTTCTGAGCTTCAGTGACAGCGGTGAAATGTCAAGCTACCGTCTGACAATTTGCTGCCATGGGGAAGAATGGTGTTTACAAACTCTTCTCAATTTGCAGTCCGAGAAAGAAAAGTAAAGTGAATATGTGATAATCTTGCTGGAGTACATAGAGTGTCAAAGGAAAAGTTCTAGGGTGTCATTTTTTTGTAGCACACACAAACGTAGTTACTGGTAAATCAACTGTACACATTCAGCAGAACAGAACTAAAAAAGGAAGCACATTTTTTATAACTCTGAATTGGGATGGAAACCAAGGACCTGAGTCACAAAGGCAAACTCGTTTGAGTAGGGACTGTCATATCACTTTATGTACAGAGACTCAGCAAGATACGACTAGTACAATACCTTCCTGCAACACTTGCACAAACGTGTAAGTTTACCTTTGTGGATCAAGCTCAAAGATTTTATTAGGAGCTAAACAAATCAAGACACTTTATCTTGGTGATGCACGAATGATAAATATTTACTGAAACCTAATTTCAACATATTATCATTTGTGTGCAAATATTGTTTTATCTGTAAAACTGTTTGTCTGTGCAAATTTAATGGCCATTCCATTGGAAAATGTGCTGTTTATAAATGTCAGTATCCTACCACACAATGCTTTAGTTACATGCCCTTCAAAGCTAAGTGAGTCACACACGTTTGTGATGCTAAAAAGTGGGTGTGCGGTTCGAAAAGGTTTGCAAAGCCCTGCCCTGGTAGCTTCTTCCCTCCTGGTCACCTATCCAACCTCCTGACTGTTTTTATCTGCATTCCGTTGCGCGGTTCCCGGAGAGACACTGTGATGCCTTTCCTTTCAGCCATCTCTTGTCTTGCAAAGATACCATTTTCAAATCTGTTTCTTTTTTTTCTGCCTTTATACATCACCGTGCTGGCGAAGGAAAAGCTGAAGCTAAACAGCCCCTGCTGTTAATTGTTTGGACCTGTCGGCTCTTATGCAGTCACGCTCACTACAGTGGTGGCTGCGATGGCTCCTTCCAGTGTGGGGAAGGTTAGCACCCAACACCACGGGGTCTGCAGGCGACTTTGCTACGCTCTTGCTTGACACGTAGAGGGTGACACAATGGAAGTAGCACTGCCGGAGTCCTGCCACACACTGCTCTCAGTCCCCGCTCAGTGTTGGAAGCGTATCATGCTATAGTTGTGAGTGCCTGGCCTCACACAGCGCCGTTCAACCCTTCTGAACCTCCCTCTGTTCAGTAGTGGCTGGGCAGGCAGCACAGATGGCTGGTGCCAAGCCTCTCACAGCTGCGCCCACACTTCCACACTCTCTAATCTTTAAATGGAGTGATGCTGAGCAGTGCGCCACAGGTCCTCATATATGCGGCTTGCTAATATTTAACATGTAACCATGTGAAAGGTGTTTGAAAGCAGGTAACCGGCTTCAGGCTAACACTGAATGGCTTAAACAAAATACTCAACAGTAATCCATTTACAAATACACAATAGTACAATAGTATCTTATTTACAAATACAGTGGGCCAGATGTACGATCATGATAAATTGTGACTCACAATTTGCTCTCGATTGCGAAGTCGTAATTTGCGTTTGATTGCGAGTTGTAAATTGCGAGTCTCAATTTAGAATGTAAAACAGTGTCAGAGACACTGTTAGCAATCCTAATGGGGTTGCAAAATGCGAGGCTCCTGAATATTAATGAGCAACTCACTATTTGCGACCCCATTGGGAATGACCGGCAATCGCAGGGATGGTGGCCTGCTGGGGTCAGCCGACCATCATGTCTGTGACTGCTTTTCAATAAAGCAGATTTTTTTTTAATGCATCCCGTTTTTCTTAAAGGAAATGGGATGCATTTAAAAAAGAAAATGTTTTACTTTTTGGTTTAAATTTTTAAGGACATGTAGTGGTCCTTGGGACCACTGCCTGCCCATAAAAGCAATATATCAGAGCCTGTAACAAAGCAGAAGGGGTCCCCTGGGGACCGCTTCCCATTTGAGACTGCATTACCACCCTCTTGAAGAAGGTGGTAATTTGCAAGTGTTTTGCGACCGCAATTGCGGTCCCAAAGCATTCACACATAGGGCTGCGAGTCGCAATTAGGAAGGGATGCCCTTGGAACACCCCTTCCTAATTGCGAGTCACGAAACACTATTTTGCAAGTCGCAATTTTTTGGGAGTGGCAAAATAGTCTTTGTAAATGGTCCACACCGATTTTGCATGCACAAACGGGTCGCAAACCCATCTGTGCATGCAAAATCATGTCGTACATCTGGCTCAGTATCTTATTTACAAATACACACTAGTATCCCATTTACAAATAAACAACATGATCTCATTTGTAAATACACAATAGTATCCCAGTTAAAAATTCACTACAGTGTTTCATTCACAAATACACACTAGTATCCCATTTACATATACAAAATAGTATCTCATTTACAAATACACAATAGTATCCCATTTACAAATACACAACAGTATCCCATTTACAAATTAACATAATTTTATTTAAAAATGCAAAACAGTATACCATTTACAAATACACAATAGTATCTTATTTAGAAATACACTTTTATATCTCATTTACAAATACACAGTAGCTTCCCATTTACAAATACATAATAGTATCTCATTTACAAATATATGATAGTAACTAATTTACAAATACAAAATAGTATCCCATTTACAAATACACAACAGTATCCCATTTACAAATACACAATAGTATCTTATTTAGAAATACACTTTTATATCTCATTTACAAATAAACAGTAGCTTCCCGTTTACAAATACATAATAGTATCTCATTTACAAATATATGATGGTAACTAATTTACAAATAGAAAATAGTATCCTATTTACAAATACACAATATTATCTAATTTACAAATATGCAACAGTATCTCATTTACAAATTCAACAATAGTCTATTTACAAATGCACAATAGTCTGTAATTTACAAATTCATAATAGTATATAATTTACAAAACACAACAGAATCTCATTTCCAAATACACAACAGTATCACTTATGAATGAGGGAATGTCTAATACTTACAATAGTCTCTTTTTCATTCATAGAACAATGTATATTTCCAGAGAGGTCAAACCTAATTTCTGGACAAAGCAGGCTATATTATAGGGCTGGAGAAACAATAGGGTTGCGCTGCACAGAGGGGTACGAGCCATCAGTCCCTGTGCTAAGATGTGTCAGACGAGGCGCAGCTATTGTCTGGGACTCAGACGTCACCTGCATTGGTGAGTATCTTGTACAACAGACCAGCATTGGTGAGAGTTCACATACAACAAACACAATGTTACCAGCATTGGTGAGTTTTCACCTACAACTGAAATATTGTTACCTGCACTGGTGAGTGCCACATACCACAACCACATGGGATTGTTAACAAAGGCACTTAGGAGTACGTAAAGTAGCACATAACGTAGTATTTCTGGAGTACTTTTTTTTACATATTTGTACCTGAATTGCAGAAATATTCATTTATATCTGGTACAAAGAAAAAGCATCATGGCCTGAAATCTTTATTGTCCAATGATGTAGCTTTAAATGAGCACTATTTTCAAATTACCGTGCCAACAACTGTTAAAGAAAACAGCTACACAAGAGGAGGTAATGTGATCAATGAGAATTCCAAAATTAAAATTTTTATTTTTACTGATGTGCTATTTTTTCTTATGAAATTCATGTATAACACAACACAGTATTTTTGTTGACAAGGCAAAAAATAATTGCATTAAACAACAGTTGTTGTATGGACCAATAGTGTCATTCTCAATGTATGTAGTAAATTATGTTACATTCCACTTGGATTTATGCACATTGATGAAGCACATCGCTATACACAACAAGCATTGGCAAAGCCAATCAATACAGGCACATTTCTGCGTGCCTGTATTTGTATGCATCAGTTAGCACATTAAAGCCATACCTATTGGTTTTGCCAATGCTCATTTTTTCATCTCATCACTTCCCCATGCACAAGCTGTTTATGAGTCTCAGCATCGATAATGCCAACAAAGATACTGTTTTTATCTCCCAGGCAGCACCCAGAATGAGCCCAGTTAGGCGGCTTCTCACATTTCACTGTGGGATTAGTAACCTACAGCACTTGGTGCACTCCATGCATTCTCAATTTGAGAGCCTCTTCACTAGAAGCCAGGGGCTTCTTTACAAGGCCCTTGCGCTCCCCATATGTCACATTTGTCGATCTTAATAATGGCACTCCGGCAGCGCCGCGGCTTGTAAATAAGTCCCCCAGTCTCTAGGTTTTAGTGAAGAGCTAGATGATGACATACAGTCATTGCATGGTCCAGAGATGCCAGTTGGAAATGGTGTGATATAGATTTCACCAAATCAGGCAGTCTTTTAGAAAAATCCATAATCAAGCAATCAGTTATTGTTTATGATGATGGTGCTTGTACTCCAGATACCCACATTGGCTGCCCCATCATGACTTCATGGAAAGACAAGCCTGTTCTCCTGTATGGGGTACCTCTAATGTTCATAAGAACCAACAATAGGGCATCTGGCCATTTCAATGTTGTAGATGCACATAATGTGGACAACCTATTTTTAGTAGTTCCAATCAACTTTTCCACAAGTTCTGAAGATTGGAGATTATAAACACAATGCGCTTTCTGCTAACGGATTCACAGAATGTTCTTGTTATCTCATTTTAAAAATATCCTCCTTGATCACTCGCAATGTACATTGGCATCTGTAATCAACTCGGTAACATAATCCGCTCTTTAAATAACAGTCTTGACACAATGATATCAATGCATCTTCTCACTGGATAAGCGTCCACCTATTTTGAAAACATGCAAATGCCAGCCAGAACATATGTATATCCTTTGAAGGGAGGCAGTCCTATAAAGTAAATTTGAAGTCTCAAAAATGGTTCATAAACTAGTGGGGAATGCTTCATTGTTACAAAAGTTGTTTTTCCTGTGTTCTTTTGTTAAAACACAACCATTGTGAATATTGTTCTTGAGCAAATTTCCGAAATTTTTCATGCCACCACAATTGTCGAAAACTACCTCTCTCCTTCATCATGAAGTTTTCAACAGCTTTGCTCTCACAATTGTTTTTCTGTTGATTCTACACTTTTCTTCACAATTATAATGTTTTCCACAATTAGTGCAGTCACATCAAAGTTTGGCCTCGCCATCAGCAAAGCAGTACAAGTGGCAGCCACCTGCTGCCGCCCATGCATATGGGCTGAGCGGCCTCACCCACTCACCTTTTTCCAGGCAAGAAGAGGGTCTAAACAAAGGTCAACCTGGCGGACACTCTTCTCGTTCCGGTCAAGCAGCCTGGGGCGGGACATGTGCTAAATGTGCAGGCTCCTGGGTGCCTGAGCTGAACTTTTCCAGGCTGTGGATGTCACAGCTCATGAACGTGAACTCTTCAGCCTGGAAAAAGTGCCTTGAGGCCCTCCCCCTCATGATGAGGTGGATTGTCACTGATTGCCTTGGTCCTGCGTGTTTCTGTTTTAAGCCATCAAGTGGAGAGAATGTGGGCAAATGGCTAGGGTGGTCGACCTCGGGGCTAGGGAACCGGGTCCAAGTCTCGACAGGGACGCTCAACATTCTGTGATTCTGGGCAAATCACTTAATCTCCCAGTGCCTAACAAAAATGAATGTGTGTCCATATGTAACATAACTGGTGTTCATGTAAAGCGCTCTGATACCTCTGGATCTAGTTAACGCTATATAAAACTCAAAAATAATAATGATAAATAAGGGCCCAGGGCCTAGTGCCAATCAGTGACACCTCATCACAGGTTGGGGTGTGGTCAGCAGTCTCACTGACCCCATTCCACTCTGTGACGAGTGAGGGACTGTTGCCTTCCCTCATTAGCTGACCTTAGGTTAACCCTCCTGGTATCCCTGAGGCTTCCTTCTATACAGTGAAGGTACCTCTTATGCAATTTTTTGTGATTGTTGCGTTTGTGCATGTATGGTTGAATGTATGTGTATTTGTGAGTGAGTGCTGTGAATGGGTGTGTGTATGGATGCACCGGTGTGTGTAGTGTATATGTGTGCTTGTACCCCCGCCTCCTTGGCAAAGTTAGCGGCTGCCACTGGCCAACACATTAAGTGCATAAAATCTAACCACAGTGTCTGCAAAATTAATGCTCTTTGAAACTTCGTCTGACCATGCTGCACATTTTACTTCACCTGTCTGAGCTGATTTTTCCAGAGATGTCTGAAAACCCAGCACACAACGTGGGAATCTTTAAATCTCTCTGTATCCATAGCTGTCCATAATTATGAACACCTAAATACATAACAGGAATCTGTATAAATTGTTACATCTACATCTCTCTCCCTACGACACTGATCACGCATTTGCTACAGTTGATACTTTGATTACTTTTACAACTGTGCACTCTGTATTTGCTTCTTTGTATTTGCCAATAATTTCTCTTAAACATGAACCAACAGCAAACAATAAATTGTTACAATTTTCCGCAGGTAAGTTTTTAGTATCTGCAAGATGTTTTGTACATAACTCATTCACTTGTATACATTCATGATCTTGTTCTTCTAGTTGTGGCGGTAAAGGCAATAGAGCAGCAACATTCAAAATCCCACATCTCTTTTTTGGTATTGTGGGAGTGGCAAGCAATGATATTTCATATCAAGTGAGTCCTGCATCAGACCGGTGCTGGGTTTTACACTATGTAGGCACTATTCCAACTGAATGTTGTACATACAGTACCATGGCATTCCTTAAAGTTAAATAATCACATCGCCCGCATAGAAGAAAAGGACAACTTGGTGACCTATGCCTCACGCATTACCTCACTCCATGCTGTTACTTGAAGCGTAAAAGTCAATTTTATTAGGACAGGATTGCAATAGTTAACTTTATTAACCAAAAATATCAATGCAAGTATATCACTCTTTTTATCATCAAACCCCTCATTCTCCCCACCATCTTCAAACCATCGCACCTGTTTCACTCCACTCATTTCACTCTGACCTCCTCCATATCCGCATTCTCCGCTTCACTTTCCCTCCAACATCCGCTATTAAATTTCCTCAGTTGCTCTTTGCATCCAACACCAAGCCATCAGTCACCTGCTTTCCCCCTCCGAGGGATGGATCCGCCCGTATGTGACTCACCACCCCTCCAAAGTACTGCTACTCATGGAACCCCCGTAGGGCGGATACCTGCCCCCCCCAACCATTCCTGTGCACCTTTTGCCCGCTCTTAGTATTTCCTTTTTTTTTTTATATCTTTATTAGGTTTTTTTCCCAAATTTACAAACCCCTCTCTTCCCCCCCCCCAAGTCAGACAAGTTCAACAATAATATTTCAAATATAAACACAGAGAAATTATGAATTTTAGGTGAGTTCATAAATCATACATTAATGGCTAAATAGGTAAATAGGTTAATCAACCAGCCAAAACATTTCCACTCTGTTTGGGTAGATACAAACAGCATCTAAATAATTATTAATTACAAAAAAAAAAAAAAAAAAATTTACAGCCATAACAAATTACATTTTGGCAGTTCTTAGATCACGCTGGTTATGGCCTTATATTACAGAGAATTGCCTTGGGATTGAGACCACTCAATTAAGGGATTCCAGATTTTTAATCCCCGGACCCTCCGTCTTCTGCCTTTTCTTTTATATATAGCCATTTCTAAGTTAAATATAGCTAACAATCTAGAAAACCACTGTTGAAAATATGGTGGGTTAGGGTCTAGCCAGGCGGTGGCGATACAGATTCTTAAGACCGCCATTGCGATAAATATTAATTCGTGTCCAGGAGATAGTTCTGCGAGACTAGTCGCCCCAAGCAAAATCATTTCATTAGAAAGGGTTATTTCCGTTTTTAGAACATCAGTTAGAAACCTTTCAATGTTCAATTTTAAAGAGGATAAGTTTGCACAGGAGGAAAATATATGTATGCTGTCTGCATTAGATAAAGTACATCTAAAACAACATGTACCCCTCCCACTTCCCATTTGGCGATTCTATCAGGGGTATAATACATAAAAAAGCAGGTTTTATAAAACTGAGTTTGCAGTTTAGTTGACACGAGGATAGTTTGAGATAAATCATATGCATAATTAAATTCTTCTATGCTGATTGCTAATTTCCCCTGCCACTTCTGTGCTGTTTTCTCAAGATTGTTCGGAAGGAGGGATAGCAGGTGAGAATATATCTCACCAATGGTGAATTTTTTGGTTCTTTTTAAGGTTTCTGCTGCCGGTATTTTATCAAATGGGGTATTTTCCCTAATCCTTCGTGTTAAAAAATCTCTGATTTGCAGATATTTAAAAAAATCCCTCCATTCCAAGTGATATATTTCCCTCAAGGTTTCAAAAGAGTGTAACCCTTCATTTGAAATAAGACATCCAAAATGTGTAATTCCTGCCATATTCCATCTATCAATACAGGCATCTCTGAATATTTCAGGGAGGGCTGGATTGTTGCTTAGAGGAGAGTAAAGCAAGAGTCGTCCTATACCCAGTAATTTCCTCACAGCTTTCCATGCTTTAAATCCTCCCAATAAGGTTTTTAGGCGGACCTTTTTGTGGTAGCTATCATAGAGAAATCGCCACATATAACCTTTGCTCTTATTACCTAATACCAGCTGGTGAATCGATGGTTGGTCTTCCCCTGAGACTGTCTCATTATCATCTAATAGAAAGAAGAGTTCATGATTATATGAAAGCATACAAGCCCAATAATATAGCTTAAGGTTAGGAAGGGCTAAGCCTCCTTTTTCTTTAGGGAGAGTCAAGAGCTTGTAGGCTCTTCGAGGTTGTGAATAGGACCAAATAAAACTGGAGAAAGTACGCTCCATCAGTTTAAACCAATATTCAGAAATTTCCAGATTAATTGCTCTGAACATATAGAGCAATTTAGGGAAGTAAACCATTTTTAGTGCATTTACACGGCCAATCAGAGATAGATGCAGGTTATTCAAACAGTGAAGATCTTTCTGCATTTTATCTAGCAGGGGGCTAAAGTTTAATTTGACCACTGTATCGAGTTTAGAGGAGATACATACCCCTAGGTAGGTTGCTTTTGTTGTCACACGAGGATCCACCATAGTGCATTTGTCATTTAGAATTACTTGGGTTTTGTTCTGGTTGAGGGCATAGCCGGCCATTTTGCCAAAGTTTTTTGCCTCAGTTTCAATTATAGGTAAGGCTAATGCCGGATCTTAGTATTTCCAGTGGCACCAGATGGACTCATTCCGCTACCTACTAATCGCATCGCTCATCTCCATCATGTAGTATGCATTCCCCATTTGCGAAAGGTGCACCCCATTGTTCCTCAACAATAACAGCTCTTCCAACTTTAGTCCCACATGAGTAATTACTTGTATGCCTCTCCCCTGGCAGAAAACCGTCATTGCCCTATTCAATTTCCTGCTGGCTTTTTCTATGGCTGCATGTTTGCCAGCCCCCTCCAAACTTTGCGAGGTAAGAACTCAGTCCATAGTAAACATGTATCAGCCAGATTGTACTTTATCGCCTCTAAATCCCTCTGCATGTGTTGCAATATTGTCAGTCCTGAAAGCCGCACCAAATCGTTCTCGCCCAAGTGTAGAACCAGCATTTCTGGGCAGCCTCTTTGCAACACCATTTTCCTCAACCATGGCAATAAAGCCCCCCATTGCATACCTCCGTTACCCCACCAAAACATTTCATGGTGGCTGCTCCTCAAACCTAGGTTACGACCATACACCTGCCGATCTGCGCATATGGCTGCCCAATGAACAAAAGAATGTCCCATGATCCAGGTAACCGCCTTTGTTCCTGGGCTGCTCACACATCCTGTGATATAAAGGAATAGATTATCATATAAAAAAGAAAAATTCTACCCCTTTCCCAGTGTTCTAGCACTTCCTGCTCCCGCCCCTCTTTGGTTCTGCCTCCCTTATTTGTGTGTGTATCTCTCGCAGCACCTAGATCTCCTCCTCCCTGTCTGGCAGGTTCTGCCCCAAGGCCATTTTAAACACGCCGCCGCTGTAGCAGCACCAATGCGGAAGGAATGTGTTCCAAACCAGGCTGGGATATTCGATAGCGCATACATAATGTGAAGCAATATTTTACAGTAATGGTTTAACTTTTACATTGATGGTGTCCTTTTGTAGTGCTTACACTGTATTACTGTTGGCTATGTGCAAATCCTTTACACACTGCCTCTATGATAAGCCTGACTGCTCGTGCCAAGCTACTAAGGGGGTGAGCAGGGGTTATTTTAGGTGTGTGACTCCTTTTTCTTGTCAAGAGTGGTGGTTTCTGCCTGGCTTTGGCACATGCCCTAGCCTGCCAAAAATCCAATTTCTAACATTGGTTGTCAGTAGGGGTGGGCGGAATTGACTTTCGCAAATTATCGCAAAATTGCTCAAAATCTCCTCGAGCACGCAGAACTTTCTAGAAGATGCGGAGATTGCTTTTCCTGCCCGTTCGAGATGTGTTTTGGCGTGTTCACGGGGTAATTTATCTCTAACTTGCCCATGCGGTCGCTAATGGGCGCAGCCATCTTGCTCGCAATGCTTATTTCCTGTTCCGGGTCGAATGATGTGTTCGCGATTGCAAACTCTCGCGGGATAGCGCGACCGGCTACCAACAATCCAATATCTTGTGGCACACGCGAACAGATATGAAAACTTGTCAGCGAACACATGGAACCGGTAACTCGCTATAGCGCGCGCAAGAATGCATTTTTAAAGCACAAATAAGAAAATACTTCAGTTTTGCAGCAAATTGCAGAAGTTTTGACATTTTCGCGTTCTCCGCGGAACGCGAAAAGGTCACAACATCGCAGAACTAAATTTACCGCCCAGGCCTAGTTGTCAGCAGTGAGGATAGGACTTGTGTTTGCACTTGACTTACAATGATTGGTGTGCTCTACTACCATATTGCAGACCATTATGTGCCACATACTGGTTCTTTTTCTTTTTGGCCTATTTTTGATCTCGCCAGATTGCACTTGCTACTTCATCATGCCTCAATCAAGAGCCTCATCTGTTGCGTACCTGGAAATTGCCTTTCAGGAGGATAGGTTGGAATCCCACAATGTTATGGAATTGAAATCAATTTGCAAAAACCTGAAAGTGCAAGTTAGAGGCCTCACGAGGAAGGAGGAGCTACAAAAGGTGCTGAGGGCCTGGGTAGCAGCCAGACATGCCAGCGAGTAGTCTGGCAATCTCAGTGGAGAGGCAGATGAGCCTTTTCCTAGGGTGGATGTGCTTTTTGGGAGGCGGGGAACCCTCCAGGCCAGGCAGCAGTGGCCTGTCCCCAGGAGAGCTGGAGGACAGGCGGGAAGCATGGAGAGTTGCAGTAGAACTGGAGTAGATTAAGTTAGCCAAGGAGGAGAAAAGGATGATGTTAGAGCATGATTTCAGGATAAAAGAGCTGGATCAGATGAGTAGAGCCAGCTCAGATGGTGGCAGCAACCCTTCTAGACAGGCAGACAGGATTGTGCACATCCCTAAGAATGTAGGCAAAGAATTCAAGAAGGGGGTGACATACAAAGGTGGTTTCAGGGTTACGTGGCAGGGATACAGATAAATGGGGTCCCTGGGGAGAAATGCGGAGCAGGATTGTGGCCTTTCTTTCCAGATGAAGTAAGGGATACTTTAATAGCTTTGAGTAAGGGGTATCACCTCACCTATCCAGACATGAAGGATGCCCTTATCACTAAGTATAGTCTCACTCCTGAAAAGTACAGGGATCAGTTCAGGTCCAGTAAGAAGTCTGATGCCAACACGTAGTTGGAATGTGTAGATATGTTTTGCAGGTCACTGGATGGCTGGGTTAAGGGCAGTAATGTGACAGATATTCAGGGGCTCTACAATTTGATAGTATGGAAGCACTTGTCTAGTCTATGTTTTGCAGATATGCGCCAGCACCTAGCTGATAGTAAGCTGACTGACCCCGTAAGCTTGCTATGGAGGTGGACCGCTCGGTGAGTATCAGGGTCCACAGGAAAGCGTATAGGGGAGACTTAGCCTAAGGTGGGCAGGGTCCCCAGTAAAATAGTGGGGGGGATAAGGATAAAACACAGGAGTTCTCTAAAGGGCCCCAAACTAACACCCAGGGTAAAGGTTCCCATCCCCCAGGAGATAAGAAACAAGGGGTCTTGTCAGGAAAGCCTGCTGAGACCGGCCTGGCAAGTGTTTTGCATGTGACGAGGTGGGTCACATAAAGGGGGGCCCCAAGTGCCCTAAGGGGGCACAGCCACCCACCTGTGGGCAGTCCAAAGCGTTGACTAGTGTAGCGCTTGGGAAGGGGGAGTACCCACAGGAGGTTGAGGACCCCTCAGAAATGACCCTCGTCTCACTAGGGGACAGTGAGATGGTCCCAGGAAACCTGGTGCCCCCTAACACAAAGAAATGCAAGACCTGGGTGACCATCAATGGGAAAAGGGTGGAGGCTCTCAGAGATACTGGAGCCAGTGTGACCTCAGTCCGGTGTCACCTGGTCTCTGAGAAGCAGGTAGTCCCAGGGGCATTCCACCAAGTAATTGCGTTGGACAATTCAGAGCGGCAGTGTCTGGTGGCGCAGGTTCCATTCGAGTCGGTGGGTCTCAGGTCCCTCGAGGGTGGTTGTAAGCCCTTCCATGCCTGTAGATTGTCTGATAGGTAATGACCTGGAGCAGTCCTTATAGGAGGATGTTGAGCTCAGGTCTCACTGTGAGGCGCTTGGGTTGCCAGAGTGGGCATGCTTGTCCACTTGGTCAATCGCGTCCAGAAAGGGTGATCAAGAGGACTTGGAGCCTGAAACAGTGGCCCACGTCTCTGCCAAGAGAAAGGGCAAGGGGCGCGGGAAACCGGCCCCTGACGTTCCCAAGGACCGGGAGGAGGTGGACCATGAAGAGGCAGCCCGGTGTCTACAGGGGAGCAGGTAGGCGAACTGGGGGACATCTCTGAGCTGACCTATTGGCAGTAAGAAGGGGGTCCCACCAGCGAGGAATTCTGCAAGGAGCAGAAAGAGTGCCCTTCTTTAGAGGGTCTGTGGCGGCAGACTGCAGACCAGTCAGCTGGTGATCAGTTCAGCTCACATTGGATCTACTGGGAGAAGGATCTCCTGTACAGTGAGCCTAAGGTTGCTGAGTCTGGGTCCGTCCGTGTGCTGGTGGTGCCCCAGCCCTCCAGGATCTTCCTACTGGGTCTGGCTCATGACGTGTCTTTGGCAGGAAATTTGGGGCAGGACAAGAACATTGACAGGCTTGTCACCCACGTCTTCTAGCCCCAAATGCAAAGGCAGTCAGATGGACATTGCAGGTCTTGCCAAACTTGCCAGGCCAGTGGTAAGATTGGGAGTAAGGTCAAAGCTCCTCTCCAACCTTTTCCAGTGGTTAGAACGCTCTTTGAAAGGGTAGGGATGGACATTGTGGGGCCACTGGATCCCAAGACAGCCATGGGCAACGGGTACATCCTGGTCTTGGTGGACCATGCCACCCGGTACCCGGAGGCAATCCCTCTCAGGACACCGACGGCGCCAGTGGTTCGCCAGGCATTATTGGGGGCCTTTTTCTGAGTTGGGTTCCCCAGAGAGGTGGTTTCTGACAGGGGGACCAATTTCATATCCAAGTATGTGACCTACCTATGGAAGGAGTGTGATATTACCTACAAGTTCACCACCCCTTACACCCACAAGGTAACGGTCTGGTGGAGAGATTCAATCAGACCTTGAAGGGCATGAATAAGGGTCTAACAGAACCCATGGGATATCCTCTTGCCATGCCTTCTCTTCGCATACAGGGAGATACCATTGAAGTCTCTTGGGTTCAGTCCCTCTCCGCCTCTGTATGGTCACCCTGTGAGAGGACTTCTGAGTTTGGTGAAGGAAGGCTGGGAGGCAGCTCCCAGGAAAACTCCCCAGGATATGTTCAGTTACATGCTGGCCTTCAGAAACAAAACTGCCCGCTTCAGGAAACTCTCTCAGGCAAACCTAGAAGCAAGCCAGGAATAAATGAGGAAGTGGCATGACCAGAAAGCCCCTCTGGTTGAATTTCAACCGTGGCAAAATATGTGGGTCATGGCCACAGTGGAACCTTGTGCCTGGCAGGACAAGTGGACTGGGCCATTTGAGGTGGTGGAGCGCAAAAGTGATGTCACCTACCTGGTGGATTTGTGGGCTCCAAGGAACCCTTTGAGGGTCCTCCACATGAGCCACCTCAAGTCCATCTTCAAGAGGTCCGAAGTGAGCATGCTCTTGTCGACAGAAGATGGAGTAGAGGAGGAGAGTGAAGCTCTCCCTGACCTTCTGACTACAAAGGAGCGCAATGGGTCAGTGGAAGGTGTGAACCTCTCCCATACACTGACTCCAGAGCAGCAGAGCTACTGTCACCAGTTGTTTAGACAGTTTGCCCCACTGTTCTCCCTGACCCCAGGGGTTTCTCACTGGTGTACCTAGGATGTGGTCACCGGTGACAGCCCTCCTGTGAAGCACAAAGTTGACTGGTTGACTGACCTGGTCAAGGTCAGCATTAAGGAGGAGGTCTCTAAGATGTTGGCGTTAAGGGTGATCGAGCCTTCCAACAGTACTTTGGCCAGTCCAGTGGTCTTGCTCCCAAAGGCTGCTGCAGCCAGTGCCACTCCAAGACTGTGGTCTTGTGTGGTTTACCCTGGGCTCAATGCCATCACCAGGACTGACGCACACCCCATTGTCAGAGCTGATGAGCTCATTGATCGGCTGAGAGCTGCCAAGTTCCTCAGCACGTTTTATTTAACGTCTGGGTACTTGCAGATTGCCTTAACCAATGGGGCCAAGGAGAGGTTAGCATTTTCAACCCCAGAAGGACATTACCAGTTCCGGGTGATGCCCTTTGGGTTGAAGAATGCCACTGTCACTTTTTAGAGGTTGATCAAACAGATGTTAGCTGGACTGGAGGATTTCAGTGCCGCCTACCTGGATGACATTGTAGTGTTCAGTTCCAGCTGGGAAGAACACTTGTAGCACCTCAGTTAAGTGTTGAAGGCACTGCAGAGGGCAGGCCTCACGATCAAGGCCAGTAAGTGCCAGACCGGGCAGGGTTCGGAGGTGTACTTGGAACACCAGGTAGGAAATGGCCAGGTGGCGCATCGACAACCCAAGATTGACACCATTCTGGCTTGGGAGTCCCCCAAGACCCAGACAGAGGTGAGGGCCTTCTTAGGACTCACCGGTTACGACAGGAGGTTTGTTAAGGGGTATGGCACCATTGTTGCCCCCTTAACAGAGTTGAGTTCCAGGAAGCAGCCCAAGAAGGTGATCTGGAGTCCTGCCAGTAGGCTTTTGATGTCCTGAAAGCCGTCATGTGCATAGCTTTCACTGTTGTCTGGGCACTGAAGAAGCTGAGACCATGCCTGTTTGGGACTCACTTCCAGGTTCTGACAGACCACAGGCCCCCCTTGTTGATGCACATGAGGGGTGAGAATCCAAAACTGCTGAGGTGGTCCATCTCCCTACAGGGAATGGACTTTACAGTGGAACTCCGTCTTGGCACAGAACACGTCAATGCAGATGGTCTGTTCAGGTTCTTCTGCCTTAGTGAAGAGAACTCCCAGGAGGGTGGGTAGTTCTCCCTACTTTCGACTGGAGGGGACATGTGTTAGACTTGGATTCTTTTGGCGTGTTTCTCATGAGTGTTTGCTTTCTGAACTCCCGGTTTTGACTCTGTTTTTTCTGGCGTAGTGTTTCTGTACACTTTTCTCACTGCTGATCGGTAATAAACTGCAAGTGTTCCTGTGGTAAAGTGTTTTATGGATTGGTGTTTCCATGATTGGATATTTGATTTACTTGTTAGTACCTAGTAAAGTGCACTGACTGTGCCAGGGCCTGTGAATCAAATCCTACTAGTTGGCCTGCAGCACTGATTGTGCCACCCACGTGAATAGCCCTGAAAAGATAATTCAGACCCGCCATTGCAGAGTCTGCACGCAGTTTGTAACTGCCATGTAGACTTGGCCATTGCACACACTTGCCAGTCCCACACCTCCCCTTTTCTTACAAGTCAGCCACCCCTAAGGTGGGCCCAAGGTACCCCTGTGGGCCGGGTGCAGTGTATGTGAAAGGTAGGACATGCCCTGGTGTGTGTGTCATGTTCTGATAGCGAAATACGGCCAATTTCGTTTTTTGCTATTGCAAGGCTAACTGTTCCCCATAGGACGGAATGGGGAGTTTGTTTATAACATCTTATAAATATAACTGGCCAGTGAATTAGGTAGGAAAATAAAGTTTAGTATGCCTGAACTCAGAATCTAATGATGCATCTTTTAGAGAAGGTGATTTTTACATTCTGTGAGTTCGAAAATACCACTTTTGGAAAGTAGGTATTTTCTTGCTCAGTCCTCCCGTGTGCCTCTGCTGGAATGTCGATTGTCTGTCTGGGTTTTGGATGACAGAAGAGATCAAAGGATTTTGGGATGTAAATATTGGGGCCCAGACCCCTGAACTTTAGAACTCTTTTGGATCAATAAGACTACCAAGAAGAAGTGTTGGCGAAGCTGTAAGGAGAAACTACCACTTTTCTGTGTGTTTTGCTGTGTTGGCCTGCAGTGGCTGCTTCTGTCTTGGGCAGTGAAGGGACTGGACTGAACTTTCTGCAATCTACTTTTGTGGGTTTCTCCAAGGGCTTGAGGTAGAGCTTGCCCCCTGTTCAAGAAGTCTCAGGAACAGCAAAGACTTCAAGCTCTTCTGCCCTCAGCACTGGGGACTGTGTGTTTTGTGCTGCAACAAAGCAAATACAACCCGATGCCGTCTACGACGCAGCTGCCAACTCCATGTCCTGAAGGCACCACAGAGGGCACCTCCACAATGCCGCACCGCGACCCTGGTTTCACCAATGCCGCCTGCTGACGCCGCCACCGAACAGCTGCTCGCAGCGCAATCTGTGGGCACCACAATCTGCACCGCCTCGCTTTATGATGACGCTTTGGCCTCCCTGACGACGACGCTCCACACCAAAATCAACTCTGTTGCTTGCATCGTGGTTCGAGTGCACCGCACATAAAGTTACACGATGCACCTCCTCATCCCGCACCGCAGCCTTGGCCTACCGACGCCGGCGCCATTGACTCCAGACGACAGTGCTCCAGCAACGACGGTGCCGCTGCTTGCACCATGACCTGCCAGCACCATGATGAACACAGCATTCACTTCACACCACGACCCTGGACTCCCAGACGACGCCATCTGACGCCGCCACCGAGCCGCTGCTCGCACCGCGACCTGTGTGCACAGCATGCCACACCCCTTGCACTTCGCCCTGCAGCACCCGACGCTTGTGACTTTGAGGGCCCGACAACTCCTGCACTGACCTCCAGAACCGATGCTTGCAGACGCCGTGCTTTCGGAAGCTCAACAAGAGGTCGTCGACGCCGCGCATTTCGAAAAGGTACTGTTTGTGGGTCTTCCCAACACCGTAGCTGGCCCGCGACGCCACGGTCAGACAGAACTGTTTGGATTTGTTTGTTCATGACGCCCTGATAGCCCCGAACAGAGCTATCGACTTCAAGGAACTATTTTTTCAAAGTTATTTTGATAACTGCAGATTTCTAAATGTTATATTGTGGATTTTGTATCGTTTTTGGTCTTGTCTTAAGTATATAAAAATATTGGATATTTTCTAAACTGGTGTGGTGTCCTTCTATAGTGGTTACACTGTATTATTGTTGGTTATGTGCAAATGCTTTACACACTGCCTCTAAGACAAGTCTGACTGCTCATGCCAAGCTACCAAGGGGGAGAGCAGGGGTTATTGTAGGAGTGTAACTCCCTTATCCTGACTAGAGTGGTGGTTTCTGTCTGGCTTTGGCACATGCCCTAGCCTACCAGAAATCCCATTTCTAACAGGCACACACCCATGTCTGCTTTTATAGTCTTTATTTCATGTATGATATCCGTCATGTATGTTCATACTGAGAAGTCTGGCTCCCACCACAGTGATCTACTTTAATATAGCCTCTAGAGACACCTTGGATGGCTGTGCATTGGTCAATAATTTGGACTCTTCAACTACCTCCATAAAGGGCAGTTGCAGAGAGACCTTGCCTCAGGCCATGTTCCAGCATGGAGAAGGTGAAGTAAGTAAGGCTTGAGTGATGAAGAGTAGGTTGGGCGTATTTTTGCATGAAAAGAGGGACAACACTTCAGCATAAATCTGGATAGCATCTGCGTGTGGGAGTAGACCTCAGTCAGATAGGCTGCAGAGGTGGGGGTCCATATAATTTTTGCTGCGCAAATGGCATAGATGTTTAGCTGAGAAAGGTCTTGGTAACTGTAAAGTAACCCAAGAGTAGAAGAAACATGGGGTATTATTAGTGGAGAGGATTTGTCAAGTTTTGCACTCACCCGAAATCCAAGGGATTCCAATGAGGCGATGCTGACCCACTCTCCACCCAAGAACAAGTCTCAATCATTTTCTTGCAACCTCGACTGGCAGCTGTTCTCAGGGGAAGGGACCATGGGATAAGAAACAAGCATTGATAAATGCATTATATTTCACCTATGTGATTAATAATACGCTGCTTTTTGTTGTGAGTTGTAGCTCGCTGAGTAGTTGTACAATATAAGTTACAGAAAGTCTGTTAAAGTGTTATGACTTGTTTGTGTACAAAAAGGCAATATATTGGGCTGTTACTAGTGGTATAGGGTTGGTAAGTGATAGCAACATTTTGAAAAATGAAATGAAAGGGGGAAATAATACAATTAATTGATGTAATAGCAATATTATGTGCTAAGACGAGTTATGAATACTTTTGGCACCAGTGCCACTGCACCTGCTGCCCCAATCAAATCAATGCCCTTTGACCTGTAAGGTAAATTAACTTGTGACTGCCTGTTTAGTAGTAAAATATTGCAATATTTGGTGTTTAGAGGGGTTCATAGAGCTTTGGGCCTCGGTTGTCACTGCACCTGCTGCACCATTGAAATCATGACCCTAGGGCCTGCAAGTTAACTACACTTGTGACTGCTTATTTAGTAGGTAAATATAGCAGTATTTGGTGTTTAAAGGAGTTCTGACAACTTTTGGCCCCGGTGCCACTGCACCTGCAGCACCGTTGAAATCATGGCCCTAGTGTCTGCTAGATAACGGGAAACAACCTTTACAATGCAACTTTTACAACGCACTACCATTACAACAAAACTTTTACAACGCAACATCCATTAAAACGCATGCCATTACAACGCAACCATTACAACGCATGACACTACAACGCATACCACTACAACGCATGTCATTACAACACAGTCATTACAACGCATACCATTACAACGCATAGCATTACAACACATAGTACCCTTACACTATCCAACACTTACCCTAATGTTGCACCCCCTGCAGTTAGAATAGTAATTTTTACCCCTACAGTATCCAACACTTACCCTACTGTTGCACCCCCTGGAGTTAGAATAGTAATTTTTAACCCTACACTATCCAACACTTACCCTACTTTTGCACCCCCCAGGAGTTAGAATGGTAATTTTTACCCCTACACTATCCAATACTTACCTTACATGCTATGTAATATTGTGCGTTGTAATGGTATGCGTTGTAAAGGTAGTATGCGATGTAATGGAATGCGCTGTAAAGGTAGTTTTAAAAAATTTGTTGTAATGGCATGCGTTGTAATGGAATGCGTTGTAATGGATGTTGCATTGTAAAAAATGCGTTGTAAATTTATGCGTTGTAAAAGTATGCGTTGTAACGTCATAGATCCCTAGATAACAGAAGTCCTCATCCTAGGCACCTCCCCCTCCGCCTGGGATGACTCTTGGTGGCCAGAGGCCCTTGGAAAAGCACCTATCCCGACGGACCACGCACGGAACCTGGGCGTCATCCTGGATTCCTCACTCTCGATGAACAGACAAGTCAACGCCGTTTCTTCATCTTGCTTCAACATCCTTCGCATGCTCAAAAAAACATTTCGCTGGATCCCCACCGAAACTAGAAAAACAGTCACTCACGCTCTGGTCACGAGCCGACTTGACTACGGAAACACCCTCTACGCCGGTACCACCGCAAAAATCCAGAAAAAACTTCAACGCATCCAGAACGCTTCAGCCAGGCTCATTTTAGACATCCCGCGTAAAGAACACATCTCTGGCCACCTGAAAAACCTCCACTGGCTTCCCGTCAATAAGAGGATCACTTTCCGGCTCCTAACCCACGCACACAAAGCACTATACGAAATCGGACCCGAATGCCTCAACACACGACTGTCCTTCTACACACCCTCCCGCCAGCTACGATCCTCCAACCAAGCCCTTGCCACTGTACCTCGCATCAACAAATCCACCATGGGAGGTAGATCCTTCTCCTACCTGGCAGCTAAAACCTGGAACTCACTTCCCACTCACCTTCGCCTCACTCAGAACCACCTAGCATTCAGAAAGCAACTTAAAACGTGGCTATTTGACAAGTAATTCCCCACCCTTCTTCAAGCGCCTTGAGACCCTCTGGGTATGTAGCGCGCTATACAAATTTATTGACTTGACTTGACTTGACTTGACTGCCTGTTTAGTTGTAAAGTGTAGCAATATTCTGTGTTTAGTGGGGTCCCTAGAGCTTTTGGTCCTGGTGCCACTGCACCTTCTGCACTATTCAAATCAGGCCCCTTTTGACTGCAAGATAACTGCAATTGTGTTGGCCTGTTTAGTTTTCAAATATAGCAATAATGTGTTTATAGGAGTTCTGACAACTTTTGGGCCCGGTGCAATCCTGCTGCACCATTCAAATCATGACCCTGTCGTCTGCAAGGTAAATGCACTTGTGGCTGCCTGTTTAGTAGTAAAATATAGCATAGCTCTTGTATATTAACTTTATTTTTAATGTGCAATGTTTATTACCACATTTAGAAGTTGATCATAATGGCCAAATAAATTATCAATCCGATCATCCCTAGAAAGTTCAAAGAAAGATACTGAGGCATGAATAGGAAATGTCATAAAGGTTCTGAAGATAAAGCATCTGCTTTACACAGCTAAGCAATAAATAGTAAGCAGTCCAGCATACTGTTAGAAGTTGTCCTTGGGAAGAGGTCTTATCTTGACAGTGAATTGGCCTTAAACAGTGCGAACAGCTTTAGTAGAAATAGTGCAGCCAGGGGAAGTTAGCAAAAAAAAAGTTGCACACAGTAATTTAGCGTTGGGAACTGATAAGAGCCCCCTTTTCAGATATATTAAACAGAAGAGATTTCACAAGCATATCACAGGTGCTGTGCAAGCAAAACCTAAAAAAGAAAGGCAAATAATCTACAGCTATTCCAGCTTTTCTTTATGCCCCAGGGAGGAGAATTAAATAATGTCTTGTTACTTACCGGTAATCTTCATTACCCTGATTAGGATCCTCCTCGTACCAGTCCTGACAGAGTGAGGCAGTCCTGCCTTCAACCAGCCAATCAAAGCACTTTAAAATGAAATGCCAAAGGTCACATAAACCCCTCGCACCCACAGCCATGCCTGTTTTTTCTTGCTGTCTGACGGCTGGTGCTCCGTGTCTCCTGTTGCCGTTTTTGCCCTTTATGGTTTCCAAGTCTGGTGTTTCGCAGGACTTGGTTGATTGGAGCAGCATTTCATGGGAGTTGCTGGGCACTTCCTGGTGTGTGTTTTGGGTTTCCGGTGTGTTTTTTTTTCTGCTCTGGCCGAGAGTGATGGGGCGTCCTCTCCGGTGCCTCCACAATCCTTGTCCAAGCAGCAGGACCCCAGACCCTCGCTCTGAGATCTGCTCTTCCCCAGCAGCTCTGCTGTGCCTTGCTCTGCCGCTGAAGCCCACCTAGCAGGGTTCGAGACTGTGCTGGTGCCCGGTACGCTTTTGTCCCTGTATTTGTGCCGTATTTTTTATACTATTTCTTTACTGCCTCCCTTCCTCCTGTTGCCCTGTATCAAGTCCGATTTCCTTATCGTTATCTCTTTTTGACTTTCATTGCACGCCCCTGCTGACTGCTGCTTGCATCTTCCCCTTTGTATTGTCTGCCTTCAGTTTCTCTCCCCCGTTCCTGCTGAATTCCTCTGCCCCCCGCTCCTGCCTCCCACATACATGTCATGCCCCGGTCGCGGTTACGCAGCGGGCGTGCCGCTTGCACACCAAGGGCGTGCCTATAGCAAGCCCATCTGTGCTTGTCCGTGACCCGACCATGTCCAGCACCAGGAACCCTGGCCCTCCCAGGCCCCACCGCTACGACTCATCATCCCTCCATGCACTCAACCCCAGAAGACACGCTGACTGGACCATGATCCTCGCCCAACACTACCCAGGGGCAGTTCTCATGCAGACCCTGCTGCAGATCCTTCGCCATCGACAAAGCTCCCACTACCGCCGAACGCCCGCCTGATGCTCGGACCACCAAAACCCTGACTTGCATCCTCCTCAATGTGCGCTTCACCTTCAACTACACCACCGCACCCAAGCCCGCCACAAACGAACTGGAGCAAGGTCACAGCGGAACACCTCAACATCACCCTCCATCAAAACCCCCTCAGCGCCACGACCAACACGAACGCCGCAGCCAGGGAATTCCACCGATGGATCTCCTGCTGCACCGACAAGCTGGCACCCCTCCGCCATCCCGACAAACAACACCCTCTGAAGGCCGCCGAGTTCACCACAGAACTTCAAGAAGCCGGACGCCTAGAGAAAACGTGGCGAAACCAGAAAACTTCAAAAGCACAGAACAACCATCGTCCTGGCCCCGAAGCAGGAGCTCCGGTGCGGCCACACACAGAGAATGCATCAGCAAACATCAACAAGAGTGCAGTAGACCAAAAGGCAAAGAAAAACTCACTGCACCGTAAACACATCCCGCCTAAACCGAAACCGGCAACAGGAGACAGGGAGCACCAGCGTTCGGACTGCTGTCAGACAGCAAGAAAAAACAGGCATGGCAGTGGGTGGGAGGTGTTTATGTGACCTTTGGCATTTCATTTTAAAGCGTTTTGATTAGCTGGTGGATGCAGGACTGCTTCACTCTGTTAGGACTGGGACGAGGAGGACCCATGAGGGGGTAATATGTCATTGTTCTTTCCACGATAATGGGAAAATGGCGTTAAATGGAATTGTAGAACCTAACAACGACAAAAGCAAGAGAAGTAGTTATTGCATAACACCAGTGAGCCCTTCGATAGATTATAAAGCAGTACACTGCTATTGAGCCAATATCTTTTTTACCTCTTACAGTTCTCTTAAATAACAATAACTCAATATCCCTTGATTAGTGGCTCACGGTCAAATGTCTGGAAAAACATACACTCTTTTCTTGAACAAGTTTATTGTTTCTGAATGACTGTTCTCTGCACAGTCCCAAAGGCTGCGCTTTATCAATAGTTCACCAACAATGTGTTTTCTAAACAAGTCTTGAGTAAGTTTGCCAAGTTTTAGAAATACTCAACAAAGTCTTGAAATTACTCACAAAGTCTCAAAATCAAGTTAATTCAATTCAATTCAAAGATAGCTTTATTCGATTTTTGAAAGTAAAAAACCATAAAAGCACATTCAAATACAATTTTAAAAAAGACATTACAACACATACGTTATACAATATATTAAAAGATTTATGCATTTGATAAAACAAACCTATTAGGAGGTATAATCAAAAAAGCAATACAGATAAAAGTTACTTTTATAAAAAGGGTTCAGTCCATCGACGCTCTACACTTTATAAGATATTTTAGAAATTTGGCTACTACTGCCACAGTCACTTCATCCTGTAGCATATATAGTTTCATCAAGGCTGGTCTACATTGCCTGAGGCCCCATGCTTTTAATAGTGGGACCAAATGATTCTTTCGTCCCCAAGTCTTCCCAGAAATAATCACAGATGATATCAGTCTGCACTTATGAAATATTGGCTTTTCATTTTTCATGCATGCACTGTTAGTTACCTTTTCCGATTCAGTTTTAATTCCTTGTCCTTTCTTTTTTAGGTGGTCCAGGATCCAGAATTATGGAGGGTCGAAAGACAGGTAAGTTCTGACTATCTCTGTGGTTCAAGGAGGGTGCTGGGAGCTTTAGGAGAGAGCCAACATGTCGCCACTTCAGAGAAGATGCCTGTGCTTGGAGTCGGGTGTGGCCTTTATAGACCGTCCCCCAAAAATGGCTGCTCAGTCTCAAGTTACTCGTAATCTCACAGTAAGGGAGGTGGTAAAACGCTCTGTGCTCTTCCATGAATTGTTTGTAGTGGAATAGGTACAACTTAGATGGCCACAGTAAGGGAACATGAACATTTCAATGGTAATGGTATTGGGGGCACAAGCATCATGAACATTACAAAGGTAATGGTACTGGGGGCATACATTTGGGTAAAAAACATCACCAGCTCCTAGGACCATGAGCCGGATGCACGTGGGTGACTGCAGGAGAATGAAGGCCCAAGGCAGACAAGCAGGTCTGGCATCCCTCGTGCCCACTGGCAACTCCCACAGCCATAACATGATTCATGACCCCAGGGCTGAGAAGAGAGGTGGTGAGGTCAGCCGCCGCCCTGGTGTCCAGTTTATGCATGGAGGAGAGGCCGCTCACAATGCCTGAGACAAGATCGCTCCCAAAAGGGTGACTTTCCCCAAGGGGAAGGTGGAGGGTTCCCTTCCTCACAACAGAATCCCTGAGGGGGAGCTGAAATGAAATTGCCATGTCAATAAAACATTATACCCGTGGATATTGGGGTCCTGATTTCTGCCTGTGATGGCTAGACAGTCTCTGCCCTGCAATATGCCCCACCATCATCCTGCTCACAACCTGAATTCATCAGCCTTGAGCCCATGTTGCCTGAAAGGTCCCTTGAAACTGGTGTTTCCCCTTGTCCACTGGGGTTGCAGCTGGTCATTGCGCATGTTGGAGATGAGCTGCTATTGGTGTGCGAACTGGGATGCAGAGGAGCATGCTGAGTTGAGTGGGCACAGACATTCGGACGGGCCTGGTCTGTACCTGTAAGAGGAGTCATAGAGGAGAGAGTGGCCTGCACTTGGGACCATACTTATCAAACTTTCATAGAATGAACTATACCAAGCCACCTTGCTGTACTGCATGAAAGGCCAAGGGCAGAACCGCGCCGTACTGAACATTATACAGTGTATTCCTGCCCTTTCCTTTTGCTTGTGCACTTTTTGGCTGCCTAGCGCCAACGCAGGCACCCTTGTGTCATGGTGCAAGGCTGCCTGCATTGAAGGAAGAATTGTTTTTGTGCAGGAAGGGACACCAACCTGCACAAAAACAATAATCAAAGGCATCTTCCTCTTTCTATGTGTGCAACAGAATGCAGCAAACTTAGATAAAGGATGAGAAATAAGGATACTTCTTCTTGTTACGCATCCCTTAATGGGAGGTGAAGCCTTTTTACACATTTCCAGGCCTGACGCTAATGGTAAATCTGTGAATGTGGCAAAATCCATGCGTTGGAACACTCACGCTCCATTAATGGAACTTCTCATTGGGGCAGAGTAATGCTAGGTAGCGATTGTCGCTGCCTTGCTTTATTCCAGATTTATTAAGCCATGCAGGATCATGCAAGGTGGCATTGCATGGCTTGATATATCTGATTTTAGTGTTGCATCACATTTGCTCCCCTTGTGTGGTGCAAGGGCAATGCAACAGTAGGACAATTCTGGCCCTTTGTGTGCAAACTGAAGTGAGTCTCTGCGTGAAGATGGTAAGTTGGCAGTAAATTGAGAGTTGTTTTTCCGGCACAACTTAGCCCATTTCTGGACCACTGGACGTTGGCATGGCAGAAGAAAAAATGCACCAAACCACAAATTCAGATCAAGGTGGAGCAGTTTGGCAAGGCACTCTATAAGCTGACCACGCAAGCCTGACCCAGATGCCATATGCTGGGTGCAGAAATCTGCTGCCCTTTGACTGACATCATCCTGAATGCCATTGAGGCAACATGTTCATCAATGGTGAGCTCATTGGGAAGACTTCCATTATCTTCTCCCTACTGCATCAGGACCTCTGCAGCATGAAGAACTAGGTCACCAATGCGGAAACATGGAATCCAGAGATGGAAGACACTCTAGACCCCTCAATTCCATAGCGGCTCAACAGACAAATTCAACCAGCCTTCTTGAGGACAGGGTTGAGAATGCAAGGGGATGTGCTTCCTGCAACAATCTGCGGGCGATGGGAATTCATGACCATGCGCATGGGTTCTATGTGCCAAAATAGAAGCTGTTTGCATAATTCTTTATCAAGCTGTACACTAGGCCCTTTGACCCAGAACCACACTTGGGTGCTGCCACAGCCCTTCCTGCAAGACTATTTTGTTACAAGCCCATTGCAACATATTGCATGCAGCCAGCGTTAAGGGCAAAGATTTCTAAGATTCCAAAAAATCGCAAAATCAGCAGTTTTGTAAAAATGCCGCGATCTTTACAAAACTGCCCACGAAATTTGGAAAATGTGATCTTTTTAAATTTTTTTCAAGAAGGGCTATGAAATATTATAGATAGATATTTTCTAACTTAGAGGCATACATTATGGGAAACAACAGTGTCCATGCACAATGTCCAGAGAGAAGGGCTGCAGCAGACGCCCAGCGCAAGGGCTGCTGGGAGATGTAGTGCAAGTGTGAGGTGGAAGGTGGGAAGGTAATGGGCGGAGTACAGACCTGAGTTACAAGAGCTGGGAAAGAGGAACTCTGCGGAAAAGAACAGGGTAAGACAGCGCTTGGGTTGTGCCCACACTTCCCCATCACATGCTGCTGTGTAGGGGGGGAAAGTTTAGCAAATACTCACCAAATACATGCCACTTGTGTCTGTTCACGGCGGTCTTTAAGGTAAGTGAGGTGAGGCTGGGAGTCAGGTCTGTGGAGTGTGAGTTGGCCTGAGTAGGCTAGAGGCACAATGAAGGTCTGTGAGGAGGCATCTCACCACACTAAAGGAATTTTTGAAGAGACCAGAGTCTGCCCTGGATTAGTTAGTGGAGCGATAAAACTTTACGCAGAAGAGGCTGATATGCAATGAGCATACACAGAAGGAAGTAGGTGGCATGGTACCCCTAAAAGAAAAAGGGGAAGAAATTGAGGAAACATGGGCTTGCGAGAGATGTGCAGAGATGACCCAAGTGGTAGGATATTTAGGGGGAGGACAGGTTGCTGATCTAGACTGCCTATCGATGGTCAATCCATTGACATATGATCTTTGAGTGAATAGCCTGGAATCTTTCTTTGTCTACTGAACTTTTGGCCCGTTGCCATCCTTTATTTTTTTCTTTTCTTTTCAGTCCAAAAATATGTTTATTGAAGGAAATGAGGTATCAATACATAATACCGAAAAGCAATAATTTAGGCACAAAACAGTTGGATATAAATGTCAGGTTAGTAAAGTATAAAGGAGAAAATGAAAAAGGATATGAAAATTGGATAAGTGGATGCAAAAGAAAATTACATTCCATACAAAATTACATCGACCTAGTGCCAATCAGTGACACCTCATCACAGGTTGGGGTGTGGTCCGCAGATTTACTGACCCCATTCCACTCTGTGACGAGTGAGGGACTGTTACCTTCCCTCATTAGCTGACCTAAGGTCAACCCTCCTGGAATCTCTGAGGCTTCCTTCTCTACACTGAAGGTATGTTGTGTGCAATTGTTTGTGATTGATGCGTTTGTGCATGTATGGTTGAATGTGTGTGTATTTGTGAGTGAGTGTTGTGAATAGGTGTGTGTGTGGATGCACCGGTGTGTGTAGTGTATATGTGTGTGTGTACCCCCCGCCTCCTTGGCAAAGTTAGCGGCTGCCACTGGCAAACACATTAAGTGCAAAAAATCTAACCACGGTGTCTGCAAAATTATCGCTTTTTGAAACTTAGTCTGACAATGCTGCACATTTTACTACACCTATCTGAGCTGTTTTTTCCAGGGATGTCAGAACACTCAGCACACAAGGCCTTTTACTACTTATTCGGGGTTTGGTGGGAATCCTTAAATCTCTCTGCATTCAAAGCTGTCCATAATTATGAACATCTAAATACATAACAGGAATCTGTATAAATTGTAACATCTACATCTCTCTCCCTACGACAAGCTCTTGCAAGTGCTTTTAATTCTGCAACCTATACTGATCACGCATTTGCTACAGTTGATACTTCAATTACTTTTTCAACTGTGCCCTCTGTATTTGCTTCTTGTATTTGCCAATAATGTCTCTTAAACATGAACCAACAGCAAACAATATATTGTTACAATTTTCCGAAGGTAAATTTATAGTTCATGTTAATGTGACCTTTGGCAATTCATTTTAAAGCGTTTTGATTGGCTGGTTGGAGGCAGGACTGACTCACTCTGTTAGAACTGGGACGAGGAATATGTCCTTGTTCTTTCCACAATGCTGGGAAAATGGCATTAATTGGAATTGTAGAGCCTAACAACAACAAAAGCAAGCGAGGCAGTTATTGAGTAACACCAGTGATCCTTTCAATAGATTATAAAGCAGTACACTGCTCTTGAGCCAACATCTTTTTTACCTCTTACCGTTCTCTCAAATAACAATAACTCAATATCCCTTGATTAGTGTCTCACAGTCAAATGTCTGGAAAAACATACAATCTTCTCTTGAACGAGTTTATTGTCTCTGAATAACTGTTCTCTGCACAGTCCCAAAGTCTGCGCTTTATCAATAGTTCACCAACGATGTGTTTTCTAAACAAGGCCTGAGTAAGTTTGCCAAGTTTTAGAAATACTCAACAAAGTCTTGAAATTACTCACAAAGTTTCAAAATCAAGTCTTCCCAGAAATAATCAGCGCTGATATCAGTCTGCACTTATGAAATATTGGCTTTTCATTTTTCATGCATGCGCTGTTCTTTATCTTGTCCGATGCAGTTTTATTTCCTTGTCCTTTCTTTTCTAGGTGGTCGAGGATCCAGAATTACGGAGGGTCCAAATACAGGTAAGTTCTGACTATCTCTGTGGTTCAAGGAGGGGGCTGGGAGCTTTAGGAGAGAGCCAACATGTCGCCACTTCAGAGGAGATGCATGCGCTTGGGGTCGGGTGTGGCTTCTATAGACCGCCCCCCAAAAATGGCTGCTCAGTCTCAAGCTACTCGTAATCTCACAGTAAGGGAGGTGGTCAAACGCTCTGGGCTCTTCCATGAATTGTTTGTAGCGAAATAGGTACAAGTTAGATGGCCACAGTAAGGGAACATAAACATTTCAATGGTAATGGTATTGGGGGCACAAGCATCATGAACATTACAAAGGTAATGGTACTGGGGGCATACATTTGGGGAAAAAACATCACCAGCTCCTAGGACCATGAGCCGGATACACGCGGGTGACTGCAGGAGAATGAAGGCCCAAGGCAGACAAGCAGGACTGGCATCTCTCGTGCCCACTGGCAACACCCACAGCCGTAACATGATTCATGTCCCCAGGGCTGAGAAGAGAGGTGGTGCGGTCAACCGCCACCCTGGTGTCCAGTTTATGCATGGAGGAGAGGCCGCTCACAATGCCTGAGACAAGATGGATCCCAAAAGGGTGACTTTCACCAAGGGGAAGGTGGAGGGTTCCCTTTCTCACAACAGAATCCCTGAGGGGGAGCTGAAATGAAATTGCCATGTCAATAAAACATTACACCCGTGGATATTGGGGTCCTGATTTATGCCTGTGATGGCTGGACAGTCTTGTCCTGGTGGCAGTCCAACTCTCTGCCCTGCAATATGCCCCACCATCATCCTGCTCACAACCTGAGTTTATCAGCCTTGAGCCCAAGGTGGCTGAAAGGTCCCTTGAAGCTGGTGTTTCCCCTTGTCCACTGGGGTTGCAGCTGGTCATTGCGCATGTTGGAGATGAGCTGCTATTGGTGTGCGGACTGGGATGCAGAGGAGCATGCTGAGCTGAGTGGGCACAGACATTCGGACGGGCCTGGACTGTACCTGTTAAAGGAGTTATAGAGGAGAGAGTGGCCTGCACTTGGGACCCTATTTATCAAACTTTCATAGAATGAACTATACCAAGCCACCTTGCTGTACTGCCTGAAAGGCCAAGGGCAGAACCGCGCCGTACTAAACATTATACAGTGTATTCCTGCCCTTTCGTCTTTCTTGTGCACTTTACAGCAGCTTAGCGCCAACACTGACACCCTTGTGTCATGGTGCAAGGCTGCCTGCATTGAAGGAAGAATTGTTGTTGTGCAGGAAGGGACACCAACCTGCACAAAAACAATAATCAAAGGCATCTTCCTCTTTCTATGTGTGCAACAGAATGCAGCACACTTAGATAAAGGATGAGAAATAAGGATATTTCTTCTTGTTACGCCTCCCCTAATAGGAGGTGAAGCATTTTGACACACTCCTAGGTCTGACGCTAATGGTAAATCTGTGAATGTGGCAAAATCCATGCGTTGGAACACTCACGCTCCATTCATGGAACTTCTCATTGGGGAAGAGTAATGCTAGGCAGCGATTGTCGCTGCCTTGCTTTATTCCAGATTTATTAAGCCCTGCATGGCTTGATATATCTGATTTTAGTGTTGCATCACATTTGCTCCCCTTGTGTGGTGCAAGGGCAATGCAACAGTAGGACAATTTTGGCCCTTTGTGTGCAAACTGAAGTGAGTCTCTGCGTGAAGATGGTAAGTTGGCAGTACATTGAGAGTTGTTTTTCCTGTACAACTTAGCCCATTTCAGGACCACTGGACGTGGACATGGCAGAGGATAAATGCACCAAACCACAAATTCAGATGAAGGTGGAGCAGTTTGGCAAGGCACCCTATGAGCTGACCACGCAAGCCTGACCCAGCTGCCATATGCTGGGTGCAGAAATCTGCTGCCCTCTGACTGACATCATCCTGAATGCCATTGAGGCAACATGTTCATCAATGGTGAGCTCATTGGGAAGACTTCCATTATCTTCTCCCTACTGCATCAGGACCTCGGCAGCATGAAGAACTAGGTCACCAATGCCGAAACATGGAATCCAGAGATGGAAGACACTCTAGACCCCTCAAATTCCATAGCGGCTCAACCGACAAATTCAACCAGCCTTCTTGAGGACAGGGTGGAGAATGCAAGGGGATGTGCTTCCTGCAACAATCTGCGGGTGGTGGGAATTCATGACCATGTGCATGTGTTCTATGTGCCAAAATAGAAGCTGTTTGCATAATTCATTATCAAGCTGTACACTAGGCCCTTTGACCTAGAACCCCACTTGGGTGCTGCCACAGCCCTTCCTGCAAGACTATTTTGTTACAAGCCCATTGCAACATATTGCATGCAGCCAGCGTTAAGGGCAAAGTTTTCTATGATTTTAAAAAATCGCAAAATCAGCAGTTTTGTAAAAATGCCGCGATTTTTACAAAACTGGCCACGAAATTTGGAAAATTTGATCTTTTTAAATTTTTTTCAAGAAGGGCTATGAAATATTATAGACAGATATTTTCTAACTTAGAGGCATACATTATGGGAAACAACAGTGTCCATGCACAATGTCCAGAGAGAAGGGCTGCAGCAGACGCCCAGCGCAAGGGCTGCTGGTAGATGTAGTGCAAGTGTGAGGTGGAAGGTGGGAAGGTAATGGGAGGAGTACAGACCTGCGTTACAAGAGCTGGGAAAGAGGAAATCTGCGGAAAAGAACAGGGTAAGACAGTGCTTGGGTTGTGCCCACACTTCACCATCACATGCTGCTGTGTGTGGGGGGAAAGTTTAGCAAATACTCACCAAATACATGCCACTTGTGTGGGTCCGCGGCGGTCTTTAAGGTAAGTGAGGTGAGGCTGGGAGTCAGGTCTGTGGAGTGTGAGTTGGCCTGAGTAGGTGAGAGGCAGAATGAAGGTCTGTGAGGAGGCATCTCACCACACTAAAGGAATTTTTGAAGAGACCAGAGTCTGCCCTGGATTAGTTAGTGGAGCGGTGAGACTTTACGCAGAAGAGGCTGATATGAACTGAGCATACACAGAAGGAAGTAGGTGGCATGGTACCCCTAAAAGAAAAAGGGGAAGAAATTGAGGAAACATGGGCTTGCGAGAGATGTGCAGAGATGACCCAAGTGGTATGATATTTAGGGGGAGGACAGGTTGCTGATCTAGACTGCCTATCGATGGTCAATCCAGTGACATTTGATCTTTGAGTGAATAGCCTGGACTCTTTCTTTGTCTACTGAACTTTTGGCCCGTTGCTATCCTTTATTTTTTCTTTTTTTTTCAGTCCAATAGTATGTTTATTGAAGGAAATGAGGTATCAATACATAATACAGAAAAGCAATAATTTAGGCACAAAACAGTTGGATATAAATGTCAGGTAAGTAAAGTATAAAGGAGAAAATAAAAAGGGATATGCAAATTCGATAAGTGGATGCAAAAGAAAATTGCATTCCATACAAAATTACATCGACCTAGTGCCAATCAGTGACACCTCATCACAGGTTGGGGTGTGGTCAGCAGTCTCACTGACCCCATTCCACTCTGTGACGAGTGAGGGACTGTTACCTTCCCTCATTAGCTGACCTTATGTCAACCCTCTTAGGATCTCTGAGGCTTCCTTCTCTACAGTGAAGGTATGTTTTGTGCAATTGTTTGTGATTGATGCGTTTGTGCATGTATGGTTGAATGTGTGTGTATTTGTGAGGGAGTGTTGTGAATGGGTGTGTGTGTGGATGCACCGGTGTGTGTAGTGTATATGTCTGTGTGTACCCTTGGCAAAATTAGCTGCTGCCACTGGCAAACACATTAAGTGCAAAAAATCTAACCACGGTGTCTGCAAAATTATCGCTCTTTGAAACTTCGTCTGACCATGCTGCACATTTTACTACACCTATCTGAGCAGTATTTTCCTGGGATGTCAGAAAACTCAGCACACAAGGCCTTTTACTACTTATTCGGGGTTTGGTGGAAATCCTTAAATCTCTCTGCATTCAAAGCTGTCCATAATTATGAACACCTAAATACATAACAGGAATCTGTATAAATTGTAACATCTACATCTCTCTCCCTACGACAAGCTCTTGCAAGTGCTTTTAATTCTGCAACCTATACTGATCACGCATTTGCTACAGTTGATACTTCAATTACTTTTTCAACTGTGCCCTCTGTATTTGCTCCTTGTATTTGCCAATAATGTATCTTAAACATGAACCAACAGCAAACAATAAATTGGTACAATTTACCGCATGTAAATTTTTAGTTCATGTTAATGTGACCTTTGGCAATTCATTTTAAAGCGTTTTGATTGGCTGGTTGCAGGCAGGACTGCCTCACTCTGTTAGGACTGGGACGAGGAAGACCCCTGAGGGGGTAACGTGTCATTGTTCTTTCCACGATGATGGGAAAATGGCATTAAATGGAATTGTAGAGTCGAACAACAACAAAAGCAAGAGAGGTAGTTATTTAGTAACACCAGTGATCCCTTCGATAGATTATAAAGCAGTACACTGCTATTGAGTCAACATCTGTTTAACCTCTCACCGTTCTCTCAAATAACAATAACTCAATATCACTTGCTTAGTGGCTCACAGTCAAATGTCTGGAAAAACATACAATCTTCTCTTGAACGAGTTTATTGTCTCTGAATAACTGTTCTCTGCACAGTCCCAAAGTCTGCGCTTTATCAATAGTTCACCAACGATGTGTTTTCTAAACAAGTCCTGAGTAAGTTTGCCAAGTTCTAGAAATACTCAACAAAGTCTTGAAATTACTCACAAAGTCTCAAAACCAAGTCTTCCCAGAAATAATCAGCGCTGATATCAGTCTGCACTTATGAAATATTGGCTTTTCATTTTTCATGCATGCGCTGTTCTTTATCTTGTCCGATGCAGTTTTAATTCCTTGTCCTTTCTTTTCTAGGTGGTCGAGGATCCAGAATTACGGAGGGTCCAAACACAGGTAAGTTCTGACTATCTCTATGGTTCAAGGAGGGGGCTAGGAGCTTTAGGAGAGAGCCAACATGTCGCCACTTCAGAGGAGATGCCTGTGCTTGGGGTTGGGTGTGGCCTTTATAGGCCGCCCCCCAAAAATGGCTGCTCAGTCTCAAGCTACTCGTAATCTCACAGTAAGGGAGGCGGTCAAACGCTCTGTGCTCTTCCATGAATTGTTTGTAGCGAAATAGGTACAAGGTAGATGGCCACAGTAAGGGAACATGAACATTTCAATGGTAATGGTATTGGGGGCACTTGCATCATGAACATTACAAAGGTAATGGTACTGGGGGCATACATTTGGGGAAAAAACATCACCAGCTCCTAGGACCATGAGCCGGATACACGCGGGTGACTGCAGGAGAATGAAGGCCCAAGGCAGACAAGCAGGACTGGCATCCCTCGTGCCCACTGGCAACTCCCACAGCCATAACATGATTTATGTCCCCAGGGCTGAGAAGAGAGGTGGGGAGGTCAACCGCCGCCCTGGTGTCCAGTTTATGCATGGAGGAGAGGCCGCTAACAATGCCTGAGACAAGATGGCTCCCAAAAGGGTAGCTTTCCCCGAGGGGAAGGTGGAGGGTTCCCTTCCTCACAACAGAATCCCTGAGGGGGAGCTGAAATGAAATGGCCATGTCAATAAAACATTATACCCGTGGATATTGGGGTCCTGATTTCTGCCTGCGATGGCTAGACAGTCTTGTCCTGGTGGCAGTCCAACTCTCTGCCCTGCAATATGCCCCACCATCTTCCTGCACACAACCTGAGTTCATCAGCCTTGAGCCCATGTGGCCTGAAAGGTCCCTTGAAGCTGGTTTTTCCCCTTGTCCACTGGGGTTGCAGCTGGTCATTGCGCATGTTGGAGATGAGCTGCTATTGGTGTGCGGACTGGGATGCAGAGGAGCATGCTGAGCTGAGTGGGCACAGACATTCGGACGGGCCTGGTCTGTACCTGTAGGAGGAGTCATAGAGGAGAGAGTGGCCTGCACTTGGGACCATATTTATCAAACTTTCATACAATGAACTATACCAAGCCACCTTGCTGTACTGCATGAAAGGCCAAGGGCAGAACCGCGCCCTACTGAACATTATACAGTGTATTCCTGCCCTTTCCTTTTGCTTGTGCACTTTACAGCAGCCTAGCGCCAACACAGGCACCCTTGTGTCATGGTGCAAGGGTGCGTGCATTGAAGGGAGAATTGTTTTTGTGTAGGAAGGGACACCAACCTGCAAAAAAACAATAATCAAAGGCATCTTCCTCTTTCTATGTGTGCAACAGAATGCAGCACACTTAGATAAAGGATGAGAAATAAGGATACTTCTTCTTGTTACGCCTCCCCTAATAGGAGGTGAAGCTATTGACACATTCCCAGGTCTGACGCTAATGGAAATCTGTGAATGTGGCAAAATCCATGCGTTGGAACACTCACGCTCCATTAATGGAACTTCTCATTGGGGCAGAGTAATGCTAGGCAGCGATTGTCGCTGCCTTGCTTTATTCCAGATTTATTAAGCCATGCAGGACCATGCAAGGTGGCCTTGCATGGCTTGATATATCTGATTTTAGTGTTGCATCACATTTGCTCTCCTTGTGTGGTGCAAGGGCAATGCAACAGTAGGACAATTTTGGCCCTTTGTGTGCAAACTGAATTGAGTCTCAGCGTGAAGATGGTAAGTTGGCAGTAAATTGAGAGTTGTTTTTCCTGCACAACTTAGCCCATTTCTGGACCACTGGACGTGGACATGGCAGAGGATAAATGCACCAAACCACAAATTCAGATCAAGGTGGAGCAGTTTGGCAAGGCACTCTATGAGCTGACCACGCAAGCCTGACCCAGCTGCCATATGCTGGGTGCAGAAATCTGCTGCCCTTTGACTGACATCATCCTGAATGCCATTAAGGCAACATGTTCATCAATGGTGAGCTCATTGGGAAGACTTCCATTATCTTCTCCCTACTGCATCAGGACCTTTGCAGCATGAAGAACTAGGTCACCAATGCCGAAACATGGAATCCAGAGATGGAAGACACTCTAGACCCCTCAATTCCATAGCGGCTCAACCGACAAATTCAACCAGCCTTCTTGAGGACAGGGTGGAGAATGCAAGGGGATGTGCTTCCTGCAACAATCTGCGGGTGATGGGAATTCATGACTATGTGCATGTATTCTATGTGCCAAAATAGAAGCTGTTTGCATAATTCATTATCAAGCTGTACACTAGGCCCTTTGACCCAGAACCCCACTTGGGTGCTGCCACAGCCCTTCCTGCAAGACTATTTTGTTACAAGCCCATTGCAACATATTGCATGCAGCCAGCGTTAAGGGCAAAGTTTTCTATGATTAAAAAAAATCGCAAAATCAGCAGTTTTGTAAAAATGCAGCGATTTTTACAAAAATGCCTACGAAATTTGGAAAATTTGATCTTTTTTTATTTTTTTCACGAAGGGCTGTGAAAACAGATATTTTCTAACTTAGAGGCATACATTATGGGAAACATCAGTGTCCGTGCACAATGTCCAGAGAGAAGGGCTGCAGCGGACGCCCAGCGCAAGGGCTGCTGGAAGATGTAGTGCAAGTGTGAGGTGGCAGTTAGTAAGGTAATGGGAGGAGTACAGACCTGGGTTACAAGAGCTGGGAAAGAGGAACTCTGCGGAAAAGAACAGGGTAAGACACTGCTTGGGTTATGTCCACACTTCACCATCACATGCTGCTGTGTGTGAGGGGAAAGTTTAGCAAATACTCACCAAATACATGCCACATTTGTCGGTTCACGGCAGTCTTTAAGGTAATTGAGGTGAGGCGGGGAGTCAGGTCTGTGGAGTGTGAGTTGGTCTGAGTAGGTGAGAGGCAGAATGAAGGTCTGTGAGGAGGCATCTCACCACACTAAAGGAATTTTTGAAGAGACCAGAGTCTGCCCTGGATTAGTTAGTGGAGCGGTGAGACCTTACGCAGAAGAGGCTGATAATCAATGAGCATACACAGAAAGAAGTAGGTGGCATAGTACCCCTAAAAGAAAAAGGGGAAGAAATTGAGGAAACATGGGCTTGCGAGAGATGTGCAGAGATGACCCAAGTGGTATGATATTTAGGGGGAGGACAGGTTGCTGATTTAGACTGCCTATCGATGGTCAATCGAGTGACATATGATCTTTGAGTAAATAGCCTGGAATCTTTCTTTGTCTACTGAACTTTTGGTCCGTTGCTATCCTTTATATTTTCTTTTTTTTTCAGTCCAAAAGTATGTTATTGAAGGAAATGAGGTATCAATACATAACACAGAAAAGCAATAATTTAGGCACAAAACAGATGGATATAAATGTCAGGTTAGTAAAGTATAAAGGAGAAAATGAAAGGGATATGCAAATTGGATTAGTGGATGCAAAAGAAAATTACATTCCATACAGAGAATAAAATAAAAAGACTTAAAGTGGTCTAATTAATATAGTATCAATATAAGTAAAATCATGGTTGTTGAGAAACTTCTTGTTGAATAAGGGTTAGGTAAAAGGAGCGTTTAGTGCTAGCATAAATAAACAATGTGATAGGTAACCATAAATTCAAACGTTTTCTGGCCATGTGAATAGGATATACAAAAGTTGTGTAAAATCTGTGATTGTGACAAACAGCGTGCCCCGATGCTTGGTAACATAGTTTGTTGAAGACCTTGCAATTTTTGGATGTTTGTTGAAAGGCAACTGCTATCAATAAATCTATAATCTTTATGTTAGGAGTACCATTGGTCCAAACAGGAGACAAGCTTTCCAAAAACACATGAGAAATGTAGAAAGGGCATTTAGATTCAAAGATTACAATCATTTGAGACCAAACCCTTTTCCAAAAGTTGTGAACAAGCAGACAGGTAAAAAGCAGATGATGTAAATCAGCATGTGGGGGGGAACATGTCCAACAAGAATCTGGGAGATCAGTGTGCCTTTTGTTTAAACTAACCAGGCACAGCAATAGTCTGTTGTATATCAAAAAGAGTGTTTGAGTAGTGTTTGCTGCTCTGAAAGATTTCCTAATTAAAGTCCAAATTTTGTTCATAAAGGATGTTGACCAACATATCCCTGGATCCTGTTCCCAGGAAAGTTCTACCTTAGTCTTTTCTCTTGTAGTACATGAGGTGTGTAAATAATTATAGATAATAAAAGCTTTAGGATTGGTATGAAAGAGGGTGTGTAGTATATTAACAGGAGAGCAGTTGGAGGCAATAGGTGATGTAAACTTGTCACAAGCAGATAAAATAGCTTGTTTCAAGACGTTATACTTGGATTGAAATATGAGGGTATGTTAAAAAGTCCGCGGACTTGAGCGAAATACATGATCTACTCTTGTAAATATAATTGATGTATCCAAATTAACCCCTCTGTTTTCAAGATTTCCAATACACAGGTTTACCTCGTATCAGTGCCAATTTATTGTGCCAAACTGTATATCTGGAGAAAGAATCCAAGGGCCAGATGTACAACCCTTACTTGTGGCCGCAAAAATGGGTGATAGCATTGTTGGTATGTAGGAACATATTTTTTAAGAGCACTCAGTGGTCCCAGAGACCCCTGCCTGCCCTTAAAAAAATGAAACTGAAAAGTTTCATTTAATATTTTTAAATACATCCCTGTAGTGTAGTTTCTATATTCCCAATAGGCTCTGCGCATTGGAATGAAATGATATATACTGTAGTTTAGACGTAGGACTGAGGTCGACTAGGTCTCCACTGAACATATTAGACTTAATTGTGTGTTCCAGCTAGCTCAGAGGTCGCTAGAAACTTTCTCCAAAGTACAAGAAGGGATTAGTCTCTGACAAACATATAACATGACAACTTTGTTTCCCCAGAATGAAACGTGTCTCTAGAGTCGCGGAAACAATAGATGGCTATTTCACTCAGTCAATCGTGCATGCTTAGTTTCACCAGAATTGCTTTTAGAAATATAGAGATGGGCGTTTACAATAAAAGTATTTGTTAAACAGTCTTATTTCTTAAGCATAAGAAAACTATAATTGAAATGCTAGTTAAGAGGTACGTGGCATATAATACGAATAGTATTATAAAATATTACTGTGAAAGCATGATATGGTTTCTAAGCCTTAAACATAGAATACATAGAATGCATAAAATACATACAGTGATAAAAATGATGGCTAAAAGTACTCAACCAGTGTACCTAACCTAAGTACAAAGGAGGAGTAAGTGAAGATTAGTTTAAGTTTTAGTATTTCTCTGCCAAGAATCTGTTCAAGAATTCTCTAGGGGTCTAATCAGCTCCGTACCTTGGTTTTAGTATGATAGAGTTCTTGTATCTCTCTCTCGGGACTCGATCTCCCAGCAACCCGCAAGGGTAGCCTGGAAACACTGGAGCTGGATTTCTCGGCAGGAGAAAAGACAACGTCTTTTCAGTGCGCCAGTTGGAGGGTCGGCTTCCTTCAGCACTTGCATCAGCAGGGCGTCGGGCAAGTAGTTAGTCGATCTGCTCCGGAACCACCGTGTGTTTGACTGGGCAAATGTAGGCATATTTATACCCCTGAAGGTGCTGAGTCTGACGTAAGATTGGACATAATATAGTCACTAGTACCTTAGTTCCTTGAAAACTCCTGGATTTCTTGGATAAATCAGTATTCAAGCAGGGGAGGTTCCTGACTGCTGAGGGCTGGTTTTACTACGAAATCAATGTTGATTCTCTGAGTTTAGTGGAAGTAGCCATGCCGTATTAGGGCTGCGCCGGCTATAACTAAATAAGGCAATGATTCTTTATGCCTGCATAAGGACTGGATGGTTTATACCTATATATGGGCATGAATCGGGAAACGTTACACTAGGGTCCTAGATTCTCACATAACACCCACTCCACAAATGTTAAGTTCAATAATACATAAGCACTGAACATATGTCAAAGCAAAGTGTTTACAATCCTACCCCTAAAATACAAAAAATGCATTTGCAAATAGGTTTGTTTGCATGAAGGGAGTATACATCATGTAAAAATCATAGGTATCATGAAATCAAATATAATCTGGGAGCATATATCTTCACATTATATAAAATGAAAGTACAGTCGCTAATCAATACCTGAGATCAATCCCATAGCATAATTGTCTATCTATCTTTGTAATTGACGTTGAAGCCAAATATTGTCAATTAGGAAGTACAAGCTTGAAATCTTGTTCTCTAAGAATAGCGGAAAGTTCTATTTTGGAAAAAGTTCAAATTAAATGGATTTGTTTTGAAAAAATGAAGGTCGAATTGCAGAGTTCAGGGAACGCTGTGTGAAATATTCAAAAGTTATTCTCAGGAGTGTCAGGAGAACATCAGATCATCCAGGCTCGCAAAGAAACCTTCTACTGTGGTAGGTAAAAGTGGAACCACTTCAGTTAGCAGATCAAAAGTGCAGAAGTGTGGATCATCGCCATCAGCGTTTGATGCATTAGCAATGTCCGTAGTAGATGGTACCTGTATGCCTTTAGTTTCTCGTATCTAACCCTCAGTTAGACTTGCCGGTGAGACCTCAATGAATGCCGTCATCAGATTTGGCAGACGTTGGGGGCAACACGATGCGTGACCCGTTACTGGACTTAGCAACGCGTCAACATGTGATGACAGTACTGATGGAAGTGTAAAACAAATGTCCAACACGCATTCCTGTCCGCAAAAGCAGGCATCGAAGTAAGGGTAAGATGCAATCTTGCCAGATTGGTCTGAACGAAAGAAACCCCGTTGTATTCAGATCTCTTAAGCGACCCAAGCCAAGAATCTGTGAAATCCTTTCACGATATCTCATTGCAAGGAGGCATTGTTCCATGGTAGTTTCGGTGTCGTTGGTGACCGGACTTGCCATATCGGAGCAGAAGGAATAAAAATAGGATTCCTGCTACCAGTCCCAAGATGAGAGGCAGGCCGCCGAACACAGAGTGCACGAAATTAGGAAAAATGCCGAGGACTGCTTCGAATGGTGTTAACAGTCCCCAAAAAACTGTCTTAAATACATGTGCGATGCCGTTGGTATCAGACATGTTTAAGATTTGGCTTAACATTTCTGCGAAATGCACTGGGCAATTTGATGATAATAATGCATGTATCTCTGCAGAAGACCTTGCTACTTGCAGATCATACTTTTCTCTAGATGAGGTCAGAGGCACATTTTTTTGTAAAAGAATGGCTTTCATTCTGCTTAAAGTATCAATTCGTATAGAAGAGATTTTCAGTGAAGGCCATATAGCCGTCTCCCTTTCTGTCTCTGTTTTTGGAAACAATACTTGCATACAACAAGTGATCGTGTATGACAAAGTTACGAGATAACTTTTTCCTGGCAACATGCCACAGCAGCTTTGATCATTCAGCATAACGTACCTGCCATTGTATAGCTGCCTGAAAATCGGTATTATCTTAGGAGAGGGTGAGGCGTGCAGGTGGCATGAAAGGTTATTTGCAGTCCCGTCACAGGCCCATGTAAATTAACTTCCTTGCACAGAAGTGTACCACTTAGTGACTTTTTGCAATTATTGCCACTAAGGAAAACTTCATGTCGCCCATTCCAACACTTGTGTGTATATGGCAGAACCTAGGTCGACTTAATGTATTCTTTACCCAACCTTTCATACAGGCCTGCTGGTACATGCTCTAGACAATACTGAAACTGGAATGTCGTGACTGGAATTGAAATGGAGCCATGAATAATCCACTCAATCACAGTTTCCTCAGAAACTGTCAATTGTAATCTTTCGAGTTTTTCAATGCGCAGCACAGTATAGTCTGCTCCTCTTTGTGCCAAGGAGATTTGTTTATCTGTAAGGTTAAATACAGCAAACAATGACGCTGTATTGATTAGATGCCATGGCACATAGCCAGAACACAGATTTTGCAATGTCCAGCCGAACAGCATGATAGAACGTAATTGAGACTGACCATGTTATAACTTTAGTAAGTCTTGTTCTATGATGTCTATAGCAGATGACACAAAGCTGTCCATAGAATATATTCTGGAGGACAGAGTTGTTAACCCATTGTCCACTACAGAAAGTGCTTTCTCCAAATTAATACGATCAATTTCCCGTATTTTTTCAGCAGTTTCTATTTGTGTCATTTTCCAAGCTTCATTGTAAGCCACATATATACTGGCGCATATGAAACGTTTCTGCCTTGACTTGCGAGGTCCCATTAGGAAATCTCGCAAATCATTGCTTACTTTAAGCAAAGACAAGTGTTGTTTTATTTCTGGAAGTGTAGATTTCTGAAGCCATTCAAGGCAAAGCTTCCCTACACTGTAAGTAGTTACCATCCCTGGATGTTGTCTCTGGGAATATCTAGGATCTGGCCTATTCCATTTGAATCCTTGCGATTTGTCAGGAATCTTTCATGACAGTTATTAGTGTCTGTTTGCCAGATTACCCACTTTTTTGAGTTAGGATCAGTTCTGTTCTGTTTTAATATATGAGTTACGTCTACTTCCTCATCCGAATCGTTATTTCTTTGGAAAGATTAGACAAAAGTGGGATTCTAAGAATATACTGGTTCCTTATTTCCAAATCTCCAAACAGTATGGTAGGGTTGAGATCACAGTGGGATGGAGGCTTGGGTCTATTTGAAAAGGAATACTAGAGGGGTGCTCCAATTGCACCATGGGAACTAGCCAATGGTTTTCTCCTCCGCTCCCGGAGATGAACAGGACTGTGAGTCTTCCATGGGAGTGAAATAGCAAATACTTGTTCTGATGGTCCAGTGTTTATCCTGAACTAGGGCTGGACAGCAGGGCCTAGCTAGGCACGGTGCTACTTTTGTATTCTTGGTTAACTGAATCAACACTCTTAGCTCAACTACTCATAAGCATAGAGAGGTAAAACATGCAGAAAACGTTAGTGCACATATTACATCAGACAACTCTTTTGTAATGCATGCTAATACAAGAATAGGAGTAAATCCCACAAAAATTCTAATCAGTCCTGAAAAATAATTGTTGTAATCCTGACCCCCTCCTTTATATGTACATTCATTGCACATGAATAATGTTCTGTAATCATGGATGGGATTTGTGCATTATAAGGAATGTATTCACTGGTGTGCATCATTATCCCTTGTCCGGGTTAGTGGTGGTGTTCGGGGCACATGGAGAAGACATGAGAAATAAGATTTGTTCATAAGGATAAAAGTTATGTGGGTTGTGAGTCCGATAGAGAATGGAAGGCCAGATTGACTAGCAGTGGTTAGCAAGGTGAGTTGGTTGGTAGGGAGTTGGTGTTAAGGACAAAGTGGTTATCTACCAATTGAGCTATAAGGCTCCTCTGTTTTTGCTTTTTAATGGTTTAATGGTATCATTACGTAAGCAATGGCAAGTCTATGCTAGATAATGGTCAAATGTGTTCTTGGCAGATTTCATTGACATCCTGATTGCTAAATCTTCAGCCACCTCTTGGACTCAGACAAACGTTTGTGTTTTGGATAATTTCTTTACACAAAGTGTCTCTAGACAAAGCTTGGAAGCTATATTGTGCTGCCCTTTTTACCAGTATTAATCAAGTGGAGTGGAGTAAATCATAAAGACCATCAGCTTAAAAAAACATTTGTGAATATTTTCATGATCTTTGCTGCCACCTGTGATCATGTGGAAATATACAAAAAAATGTTGTGGCCTTTCATATAGGGTGAACTAGACCCGAAGATATCAGAGCACTTTACATGAGCACCAGGTACATTACAGACAGACACATTCATTTTTGTTAGGTATGTGGCGATTAAGTGATTTGCCCAGAATCACAGAAAGTTGAGAATCTCTGCCTAGACTCGAGCCCAATTCCCCAGGTGGAAGGTCGACCGCCCTAGCCATTTGGCCACATTCGCTACATTCACAAAAAGGGTTTCCCACGTGATGATGTACGTCCCAAGAAATGGGACTACATTACCCCGAAATCCTGCAGAGTGAATGAAGTTGGTGACTATTTAAAATCTTGTGCTATGTATTTAAAAGACCGGCTCATAAAGACACCTTGTTCTTTATTTGATGTGCAGGTTCCTTGTGGTGTTGGTGTAAACAGTAGGTTGGGTGTTTCTTACAAGCAACAGAAGGTGCTTCTAGAAAGAGGATTGTGAAGATGATCCATGACTGAGCCTTTTATACCAGAACTAACAAAGAGGATGACAAGCGTTGGCGGGTTGAGCTCTAAATCCGTACTTTGTAAAGCGCAAACTGCCCTCCCTTACAAGCCTCAAGGTGCTGGGGACCATCGTGGAAATTAAGTGAGCTATTGCCCAGAGTCACATGTCACTGAGCTGAGCCCGGCCCCAGGGATCGAACCGTGAGCCCTGTGCTCCAAAGTCAGTTGGGCAACTGCAAAAGGCAAGAGCCACCAGGCCAAACAGTGCATCAGACTCTGCTGCCGAATGATGGTTGATGCTGAGAATTTAGAGAATCATGGGGGGAGCTCCAAGGAGTATGAGGGGGGGCCATAGAGGGAGTGACTATTGTTGGGCAGGGAAAGAGATGTTTACAATATGCATTGCTCAGATTAACTTGGCGGAACTGAAACTCAAAAACATATACCTCACTCTTTTAGCTAATTAACTATTGCTACCACTGCTGAAGATGTATTTTTGCAACAATCTTCCTTACTTTGGATGATACCAGAGAGGGGCTTGTTTAGTAGGTTCGAACAGGGGGAATGTTTTTTATTTGTTTAGGTTTTGTTTATATTTCGATGTTTACAGGATTTGGGAAATAGGTAGAGGTGGAAATTGTGCAATCATGCATAAGCAACATTTATTTAACATCCGCTATAAATTAGACCTGGGCGGAGTCGCAAGCAGTGGAGTGCGTTAGGACACGTAGTATGTATTGATTTTTAACGCCGGGTGCTGGTCCCACACTAAAAACACGCAACCTGCACCATGCGCAGTGCAAGAGGACTTTGCTTCTTTCTGCCTCTCAAGTAGATTTTCTACGCGAGCGTCAGCTTCCTCAACATGAACAGATGGTTTCTGAATGTGAGCGGTCGTGACCCTCTGTGACCACCGGTGTTGAGAAATCTCGCTAGGTGGTGGTGTAGCATTGGATGTTTCTAAACATTTAGTAGGTGAGAGTGCCTATAACTCTCCAAACTTTGCAAATGGATTGGAGTTCACTGCCCAGGCCTACTGTAGATAGCTTCAAACAGAATAGGAGATATATGCATTGGAACATCTGGGCCAGTGAGCTCGAAACAAGTATTAAATAGGCATCCATACATTGTCAATTTTTTGGGCTCAACAACTTTAACATGCCACCCGGTATCCTGAAGAAAGCATATCCTCTGATATATGGCTTTTTCTGAAAAAAGAGACAATTGGTACATTTTTGGAAGGCTGAAGTCCAAACATTTGACCAAAGCTACATAGCTCTTGTAATGTCAAAAAGTGAAAGGGATGGAATTACTCCTTTCCCGGTGTTCAGGCTCAAAGTTTATGAATTGTACAAGGAGCGGTGGTGGAACTTGCTTAATGGTACACGTAGGAGTGTTGGGTTCTTATAGCATGAGCATATGTTCCCAATGCCTGGCAAGAACAATTTCTTATTTGAGCCATAGTAATGCGTATAATAAAAAGACTCTTTGTGACTGCTGGAGCCTGGCCAAGTCCACTATCAATGGAGAAAACACAAAAGAAGGCTGAGTGGCACTGGGGAGGAACTAAGATATCCAATAGGTTTTAGGGCAATCGCACACCTGGTAAGGTTAAGGGAGGTAAAGTAAAACAGTGGACAGGTGCAACCTGGTTAAACCTCCTTAGAATGGGGTTAAAGGTATTTCCCAAGACTTGTGTTATCCCTCTCAGTGGAAACGTCCCCAGGGTGCACTCGAATGTGAAAATTCATTAAAGTTCAAACAAGTATTTTTCAGGTTTTTCTTCAGTCTGATTGTTCAAATCTTTTTATCTTCAAATGATAATTATTTCCATCATATGTTTTGAATGATATGTGCAATGCATTTCGGGCCATGCTCTTCTTCATGAGACTTATTTTCTGGAATGATTAAACATAAAGCAACAACTTTTTAATTATATGCTGGTACCATCTTTGTACATGATTATCTGAATATATCATTGTTGAATGGATGGTCGAATACCTTAAATCCCCAGTACAATAATGAATGTCAAACTTGACGAGTACTCTGTGTGGTGTACATGTAAATGATTTCAGTCAAGTCTGAAAATTAAAAAAATCCCCAAAATGTTCCCCAAAGTCTCTCAGTGCTCAAGCCTTGTGAAACATGCATAAACTTATATGGGTGAACGACAAGTGGCGGAGGGAAAAAACTATCAATAGTGCAAACTGCTTAACTGTGGCAAAAGTAAAAAACTCATGAAAAATACCCAAAGATGCCTCATGAATCAGCCGCGAATGTTAGAAAAGTATGGCGAGTATCTTCTAATTTCTCACAAATTTTTTCGATTATTACAAGAGTGTCCAAAGCAATTCCAAACTGTATAGTATGAAACCTGTAAGAATAATGTGAGTGCTAAGTATAACAGAAAAAGGTAAACGTTGATCAAACGTATATAAGAATTAAGACTCACAACACAATGTGACGAATTTTCATATGTCGCGTTATCTACATATTCGACACTTGGTCAGCTGCAAGACAAAAATAATAACAATGAATGTTGCGTATTTACATGAATCGAAAGATGAGGGGCGTCCAAACTTTAGTAAACTTACCCCAGGTTGAAAGGAGAAATCTCCCCGGTGTACGCAAGAAAGGTACTCGTCAATATCCGAGCTTTAGTTTAAACCTCTGCGAGTCCGCCCTTTCATATCACGTGACTGTATGGAAAAAGTTAAAAGACTCACGATACGAAACTAAGTCAAATGCTGGTCGGAAAGTAAAAGAATAAAAAGACTCGAAGCTATTTGTGAATGTCTTCTATTGTAAATAAAGTTGCAAACCATCATGATATTTAAGATAACAGAAATTATACTGTTATAAAACAGTAAAAAAACTATCGTAGAAAACGGGAAACAGAGGTTGTAAGGTGAAAAATCAGAAGAATAATAGTAAAAGCACATTTGTACACAAGGGATGTAATAACTGTCACTAATAGAAGTCAGTGAAACGAAATGTGTGTTATATTCTCATGTGTAAACAAATTAATAACACCATTTTTGTGATACAATGTGACCGATAGACATAAATTCTACGGACTACTATACATGTGAAGAATTCAATGTGGAAGGAAAACGAATATTAGCACATTCATTATATAACATAACATACATCATTAATGGTCATTTTTTATCTGTTGCCCTTCTATCTTACTGTCCATATCCAATACCTATGGGCTTGAATTCAAAGAAAAAAATTCAAATCAACACGTTTATTGAGTCCCTTTGGGTGTACAGTATTCAAATAATGAATCCAATGTATTTCCCTTCTTAGCAGATGCTGTGTATTGTCTCTTCCCGGAAGAATTTGTGCCTGCTCCAATATCAAAAATCGTATCTGACTCGGATTATTGTTGTGCAAGTAAAAATGTGTGGCTACGGTGAATTTTAGATTTTTCGTGCGAATGTTACTCTTATGTTCGGTTAGACGGATTTTCATTTAGCGTTCAGTCTTGCCTACATAGGCTAGTCCACATGGACATTTTAACATGTAGATAAGGTTACTACTGTCACAGGTAGCTGTGACTTTTAATCTAATCGGCGTTCCCTTGGTAGGATGGAGGAACTAATTGCCTTTAATTATGCTGTTACAATTTCCACAGTTATGACATGGTAAGGTTCCCTTGTACGTTCTGTCTTTTTGAACGTCTTTTTGGTTGAGTATTTCTTTGATATTACGTGTGCGTAAATACACAAATCGTGGTGGTTTTGAAAAGATCCCATTGAAATCTTCCTCCAATGTCATTAATAACCAATGTTTAATTATAGCTCTCTTTATACAGTGACTTCTTGTGGAAAATTTAGAAATTAATACCATTCTTTCTTCTTCCAGTGGTTTGGTTTCTTGTGAAAGCAACTTTTTTCGATCAAGGTTTTGGACTTTTGTTGCCGCCTCCTTTAAAATATTGTCAAAGTGCCCTCTCTCTCGAAATTTTTTAACTGTGGTAGTCATGCTGTCTGTGAACGACTATTTGGTTGATGAAATTCTTTTTAAATGTAATTATTGTGAAAAAGGTAGATGTTTTTTCAGCAACGGTTGATGGAAACTGGTATAATGTAGAAGGTTATTTCTATCGGTTGATTTGGTGCAAACTTTGGTATTCAATTTTCCATCAGAATTGTGCATCATAACATCCAAAAAGGTTATTTCTTGTTTATGTAAAGTGTGTGTGTAAAACTGATCCTGTTTTTGACGTTATTTAGTTTCTCAATGGCCAAGATTAAAGATGGTTCTGATCCTTTCCATAAAATGAAAATATCATCAGTGTACCTTTTGTACATAATCAAGTTCTCAATCCATTCAGGTTGGTTCAATATGTTATCTAGTTCAAATCGGTACATTAAGATATTAGCATATGCAGGAGCTGCACAATTTCCCATAGAGGTACTCGAAGCTTGAATAAAGTATTTATTTCGCCATTTGAAATAACTGTGATACAACGTGAAGTGAAGGAGTTCCTTCAAAAATATTTCTAAATCATCTTCCTTGTCAGCCAACATCAAGTAGGATTCTACTGCTTCTAATCCGAGGTCATGTGGAATAGACGTATACAACGACTTCCCGTCTATGGTACTTTTCTAACGTTCACGGCCGATTTATGCGGCGTCCCTTTGCCGCTTTTCATGAGTTTTTCACTTTTACCACAGTTAAGCACTTTGCACTATTGATCTTTTTTCCCCGCGCACCTTGTCGTTCACCTGCATGAGTTATGCACGTTTTACGAGGCTTGAGCACCGAGAGATTTTGGCGCACATGTTTGGGAATTTTTTAATTTTCAGACTTGACTAAAATCATTTATATGTTCACCACACAGAGTATTCGTCAAGTTTGACGTTCGTTATTGTACTGGGGATTTAGGGTATTTCACCATTCATTCAACAGTGATATATTCAGATAATCATGTACAAAGATGGTACCAGCATATAACAAAAAAGTTGTTGCTTTATGTTTGATGATTGCAGAAAATAAGTCTCCTAAAGAAGGGCACGGCCTGAACTGCATTGGGAAAAACATTTAAAAAAATTGATGGAAATATTTATAATGTGAAGATAAAAAGATTTGAATAAATCAGACTGAAGACAAATCTGAAAAGTACTGGTTTGAACTTTAACGAATTTTCACATTTGAGTGCACCCTGGGGACGTTTTCACTGAGAGAGACTGGGGAGGAACTAAAAGAGGCTAGAAGACATATACCTTTTAGACCTGTGGCGCTTTCGACTTCCACATACAAATGGCTGTTCCCATTAATCAGCAGTGTGTAGCACCTATGCAGGGCTGGATCATCTTGGTTCATCCACAAGCTAGAGTAGGTAGATCAGGTAGGAGCTGGAATCTCCTAGATCCAGATACAAGGTGCTACAGCAATTAAAAGCCCCCAGTTGTCAAAGTGTAAGGATCCTCAGGAGGTTTTCTCTCCATAACTCAACAATTGCCAGAAAACTAATGTTCAAAAACTACAAACGAGGTGTAAAAACGTTAAACGAGAAAATCTGGAGCACGAGTTGGCAGCGTAGAAATTCAAAGATGTCTGCCAACTTGCCTTTCTTAGCAGGGTTCTATTGGTTTTATTCCAATCACGATTAGCATGTGAAGCGTGCACTAACATTCTAACACGCACTTGATCTGAGCAAATTCTTGAAGAGGAAGATTCGTATCTGTTCTCCGTCGTGAAAGTTTAGTGAAGGGTAGAGGCGGTGGGCGGCGTGTTAGTACCGCTGGTCTTTCTTGAAGTTTGGCTTCTTCAACAAGGTTAATTCTTTCTTCACATGTCTACATGCGTCATGTAAGTAGTCTAGTCTACATGTGCATACTTAGTCTGTTATGAGAAGCGTCTCGCTCTCCGAGCAGGTCTAGTCATCCAGGTAAAGTAAAAGACGCTGGAATTACCGTAACCAAACTCTGTGTCTTTTAAAAAAAGAAATAAACTTCTCAGCTGTCTCATGTATTCGAGGTCAGCCTACATTTTAGTGAGAGCTCAAGCAATAGTAGATTGGTGAATAATGAAGGGCTGTACTTCAGTTTCTGTAGTTAAAACCAATTAAATAACTAGCGATCAATATTTAAGAACACCCTGAGACATAATAGGGCATACCGTTGATTAATTAACTAAGAAACAGACAAGTGTCTATTAAAAGAAGAGTAAAGTAGTAACTAGCGCTGCACTTACCTTAATCCTCCTGGACTGCCACTGGAATTGCTTGTTATTGGTCATCTCAACATTGTCGCTAGCACTCCCTGCAAAAGAAGAAACAAGGTTATGTTATTAATGAATAAATAGAAATAGGAATCTTGACTACAAGCAAATTAAGCACACATACATTTCAGAAGAGCGGCAATAGCCAAGAGTAGTACAGGTAAGTATAGTAAGGAAGGTAAAAATATGAATAATACAAGAATTAGAGTGGTATAAGTAAACGATTGTGATTACGTTTTCAGCTTAAGAGATAAAGAAAGATTGGACAAGACAGAAGAAAACTACTGAAGATAGAAGAAAGAACAGCAAGCAGAGTATTACCGATTGGCTGTCTCTTCTTATCTCCATCCCCTTTCCCCCCTTGGTACATACCTATATAGAAGAATACAGTATCTAACAGGGGTATTCCTGTGGGGGCATTAGGAATTAGTAATCGTTCTGCTCCTGTGCAACTTGACTAACCATAGAGGTTACCTGTCCTGACGCAAAGGCTCCTGGTCCAGACAACTTTTCATCTGGCTTTCCACCCGTGTTATCTTTGTATTCAAGTCAAAAGAGCTTCTTACACAGTTATGAATGAAATCATCTGGATTCATCACTTGTTCCATCAATGACTGAGGTCTATGTGTCCCAAATTTGAAAGCCATATAAGGATCTTACTCTATGTCAATCATATAGACTTATCTCTTTTATAAGTTTGAATAATATGTTGTTACCAAGATATAGTAGACCTGCCAAAGGCACACAGCACTGCGGTTTGCCACATGTTTATGGCACTCATCACACGGCCACCTGGTGAGAAGGCATGATTCCAGGGTAAATTGTCAGGTAACCTGGAACAAAGGAAGCATCTCCAAAGGCCAGGTGTTATAAGAGGTGGAGGTGGAAGGTTGGGGGATTAAGGTAGGTGTGACAGTCTGGGTGTCAAAAACCCTGCTCCAGCTCCATGGACCTGCCCACTCCAAGGCACCTTCTATTTCTTCCCTGTAGAATCACACACTGGAAATTATGTTAAAGTAGGCAGCCCTGAAATAGGCAACAAGGGTGGATGAGTGCCTTCCCAACCTCACACATCCAAATCAATCAGTCTGTAGGCAGAATACTGGTCAAAATACAAAGTAGATTTTACACATCATAGACCTGGATTGGAAGTGTGCAAGGGAGAGAGTTATCTTGTTGTTGGATACTGGAAAGGCCTCAACCATGTAGATTAGGCCTTCATATCGAATGACTTACGTAAGGTCATATGGGGGAACAGTTTATCCTGGAGTATCGGGGAATTAGTAGAATCTGGAAACACAGGTCAGGGTCAATAGCAGACTCATGGGCAGAATTAGCATATTTTGAGGGAAGACAGGGCTGGCCTGGCTTCTGCATTAGTACTTGATTCCTTCCTACAACAAATTAGCGAGAACACCGTAATCCGGGGAGAGGAGATATTAAAAGTTACAGTGTATGGCAAAGCTATTATTCTCACCCCGACTACCCCATAGACATCGGTCCAGCTCTAATAGGAGAGCTGCAGCAGTACAACGTGGTTTAGTGCTTTAAACGTAATTTATGTGTGGCTGAGGGTTTTAACAGCAACACCTTGGAGCACACAGTACAGGGCCTCTGGCAGAATAATTCCTTTAGATGAATAGACAGAATGTCTGGGAAGAGTTACTGCTCAGACACATCAGAAGACCCTTTCGAGAAATGTATTAAAATCATTAATGCATTAAAGGCAGATGTACTCAAGTGGTGCCATCACCAGATCTCATGGGTTGAGCAGATTGCACAATATAAATGATAGGGCTATTTATTATATTGTGGGCTTGAATTATAGTTTGGTGAATGGGTTTCTCTGTCACAAACATGCTGGATATTCCAATCATCTATTACAAGTGCAGCATATTCTATGACATTTGAATTTTTTTAAGAATGATTGTTATTCACATTTGTATCAGAGTATCTCATCTGCTAAACCGTATCTCAAGTGTTCCTTCCGTTGCACGTACTTGCACTCACCATCTGGAGATGGATCTTCAGACCTTTCATGCTACATGTTTGATTACATCATGCTGAGGAGGAAAGCACGTGTAAGATGGTGGCAGAGGACCTGTAAGCCCAAGGAGTCAGGGGCTAGGAATTCCTCATTTGCTTAAAAAGTATCAGTCTTCCCAATAATCAGAGCTGTGGCTTACAGAGACACTGCATTTACCATTCGCTCTCGGTTGGACAGTGTGGGAGGTTGCACAGCTAACTGGCCATTAGTACCACCCTAAAATTGTGTGAGGGGAAATTGGCCTCAGAGGAAACATGACTTCTTATCAATCAAGTTTATATCTTAATTTGCCAAAATGAACTCGTTCTAAACGGAGATTGATGCTAAAGCATTCAAGGTCGGAGAAGGGTGGTTGAGTCATGAAGGAAGATATATTTTAAATAGGTGTCTGATCAAGCACTTCATTCAAGTTAAAGACGATTTTGTTCTCCAAGAGGGAGAGAGGTTTCTCTGTTATTAGGCAAGACAATGAGTAGTTAACACATTCCCAGTTTAGAGCAGTGAGGGGCAGACAAATGATACCTTTCAAGATGTTGGTGCATTTCTTCATCGTGCAGGGTGCTCCAGGGCTTACCCTTGGTTGGTCTGGGCTGTGGAACGCTATCTTCAGTCACAGTCGGACTTAGCAACATAAAGTGCCACATGGCAGCACTGACACCTGGATCTCAGCCTCTAGCATTTTAAAGCAGGTACTAAGCACACATGGAAGTCTACCCCCATCTCACCAATGTTCAACACTATAGATCTGCTTCCTTCACAGTATAGCAGATTTGGTTGTACTCCTTAAATGAAGACAGCCATGGTTATGTCTCTGGTCCAGTCCTTTCCCTATGAAGGTGTGAAAACCATGGCTCATCAGATCAATGAAGCACAGATTGGCTCCTCTGGGACAGTGGAATCAGGACCCAAGTCATTGACATGCCCCTCAGCACAGGAAATCCATTGAGATATCAAGAACCTGGTGGCTGAAAAATCTTGAGCCATCGCTTCTTAACCACAGGGAGGCCAGTTTATATGTCAGTCCTTTGGGAGCCATGTCCAATGCCTTGGATCATGAACCATTGCATCTGAGGCTGCCAACTACAGCAAATATCAAGATCCTTGAGTGTCCTTCTCCAGGGAACCTGGGCATCTGCACTTGATCCTAAATGGAAACCCCAAAAGTCAGAGTCTTCTGATCTCATTCCTCACCTTCCTGCCCACTATTCAGGGGTGGTTAGGTGGGCTACTCATCAGAGCATCTCTTGCACATGTGTTTTGAGAGTCAAACCTTTGGTCTAACTCAGCATAGGAAACCATAGGAATAATCTGTACTCGCCATGCACCTTCCAGCTCTGCTCATAGAGGAGCCTCAGGTGTTACACATCGACATTTGGACGGTGATGCACACACTCATCACTCATGATGCCCCAGCTGCAAGGCATGGCCGATGATCCAAGGGCCATGTGTACATGGGTGGGGGGGGAGTTGAAGAAAGTGTTTATTGAAATGTGAATAGGAAGAAACCAGCTCCTTTTAGTCCACATGTGGAGCAGAACAAAGTCCAATCCATGCAGACTAGAGAAGAGGGCAGATTCTGTTCCCAAAGACAGAACACTGATGGGTCTGTGGCGCCAGCGCATCCCTGGCCGTCGGTATGTCTGTGGTGGGGTGAGGGTACCACGGGGACCTGTTCTGATTTGTGAACCGGAGGCAATCAGAAATGTATCCCCCTCCATATCTGGACCTTTACTATTGGCTCTTACTGCAGGGAGTGGGGCGAGCAGAGGCTGCAAAAGCGAAGCAGGGAAAGGCTCTGGGTGGCATATATGGCAGCGGCGACAACATCTGCACTGTGCGTTCTCTCTCAAACAACGATAACAAGAGGGCATCTCAACCAGAGGTTAGAAAACTGTTCTAGCTGTTATTGTAAGCTTAAACTACATTTCAGACGTCTATGGGGTCCACAATGGATTCCAGGACTCCTCCATCGAACCTTTAGCAGTCTTAGTTTTCCACTAAACTTTGTGTACATTTTTGTGAAGTATGTTGTTATCATTCATAACATTACTTAAGAGTAAATGCAGTGCCTGTGTATTTACACATGTCTACATGTGGCTCACAAGTACATTTGGAACCATTTGCTTTGTAATTCTGTCCCAACACTAACCTGGGTGGAGGCCTACACCTGCCCTTGGCAGGAGTAAATCTCTGGTGGTAGCCACAGTTGGACTGTAAGTGCGTTTGTGAGTACCAAGTATAAAAACACGGTACTTGTGAAAACGACATTTCAATCAATCCACTTAGCAGCGTAAGCTCAGGTTTCGTGAAGAGTGAACGAAGTTAAAACTAGTGTGCAAACACCTTTGTGGATGAGGCTGTATGTTTCTATCCTCCTAGGTAATGGATGTTTGCAAAATGAATTATGTAACGCAAGACCAGAACCGCGTAACTATTCAACATAATTGAACTTTCTGAAAACTAAAGAGACATTGAACTAGAAACGACTGCATTTGTTTTCTGCCCCTACAGGCACGGCCGAGATGGAAGAGGGCCCCTCGTTTACGGTCTTCAATGCCATCCAAGTGGCTCAGATTGTGGTCCTGCTTCTCGGTGTAACGGTGACATCACTTCTGTGCAAACGTGGCACATCCCAGAGCACAACTCCTGACTATTATGAATATATATACACAGTCTCTTAACGGTGGTGCACAGACAGTGTAAGTGCTTCAAACTGAAATCACCAATGTAGGCCCTGAGAGGACTCACGCAAACTGATCCAAGGTCATTCGAAGGTCAGCAGGCAAGTCGATCTCCACTGTCCTTTACATGTGTCAAACATCTGCACGAGACTCCAAAGCAGGGGAAATGAACGAAATATGACTCAGTGACATTGCTCTGTTGGAGATTTTTGTAAAACAGCCCCTCGCCGAGGAATTCCAGCTGGTGGTTGGCCGAACTGAGACCCATACCCTTACCCATCACCCGCGCCAGTAACCTCGGGATCACCATCGACAGCAAACTGTGTTGTAAGGATCATGTCTTCTAGCACAGAGCCTCCTTTTTTTAACTTTAGTTTGAAGACGTGTTACTGCACATGTAACAAGGGATGAATTCCTATCTTATCAAATACACGTTTTGGGCACGTGTTTTTATTCTAGAAGTGTATAATGAATATCATTGATAAGTAAGATGAAGCAAACACACGTTCAGTGATAATTTTTTGTCTATTTTGCTTGGAATGAATCCAGAAATGTTCTAAATCTTAAGACTGTTTCCCACCATAATTCTATTATTTTATCTATTTTAATCACTTGCTTTTCCTGCTTATTTCTTTTAGTTTTAGGTTCTTAAACACATACAGGACAGGTTACTTTTTAGCTATAGTCTCCATTTTAATTACCTTGTCATGCTTATTTACCTTTGGCCTCAAACCAATCTAAGGTAATGGAGGTTGCCATCTTCAACAATGGAGGCTGCCTTCTTAAATAATGGAGACTGCCATCTTTCTTAAGGTAAAAACAACAGTTGATGGACAGAATGCGGACCAATGTCATACATTCACCCCAGTACAGAGATTTGGGCCTAAATCCATCGTTTTTTTTGCTCACCATGCAATTCCAGTTTGAACCCAGCCATATGCAAATCAGTCTTGACCTGTGCCTCATGGGTACAGTCCAGCCCGAACTGCCAAGCCAGGTCCTCCCTGGACTGGAAACAAGCATCCTGGGACCGGTTTCGGGGTTTCACCCCTCTTCAGCCAGGATAGCTTGATTCCAGTGGCATGGAGAGCGTGGGACTCACGTCTGAGCTTACATGTCCCACTCGGGGTGACAAATGCAAAACAAGAATTTGTAATGCAATAGGTCTTGCATTAGAAAAGTTTGAGCTATTGGTATTGTAAATGACACATTTTTTTATTTATGTGTTGGTTTTGAAAAGAGCGAAATTAATAGCTTTGTCATTTACAATGCCAATAGTTTTAACTTTCTCAAATGTGACACCTATAGCTTTTGTAATGCAATATGTGTTGTATTTACGTGACTTAGATGTATTGATATTACAAATAACAATGGCTTTTATTTTTTTAAAATAATTAATAATTAAATACAAGCTATTGTAATTTATAATGGCAATAGCTTAAACTTTTGTAAATAACTTTTGTGAAGATTATGTTCAGTGTATTTTATTGTGATGAAAATCCAAGAACAGGAGTGACATATTAACATATTTTTGTGACATTTGTAATAAAGCTTGAAACATTGGGAGAACATATTTGAACCAGTTGTTGTTGAATGGTTGCACAGATTAATGCTGTGGTGGCGCTGAGTGATGTGGTGGCGATGAGTGATGCTGTGGCGTTCAGTGATGCTGTGGTAGCGCATACTGATGTTGTGGTTCCCCTGAGTGATGCTGGGGTGGTGCTGAGTGATGCAGTGGTGATGCAATAGATAGATAGATACAGTGAGGGCAATATATAGATAGACAGATAGAGTGAGGGCGATCAATAGATAGAGTAATGCCGATAGATAGAGTGAGTGCAATAGATAGACAGATAGAGTGAGGGCGATAGATACATAGACAGATAGATAGAATGAGGGCGATAGATAGAGTGAGGGTGATATATAGATAGACAGATAGAGTGAGGGCGATGAATAGATAGAGTTATGGCGATAGATAGAGTGAGTGCAATAGATAGACAGATAGTGTGAGGGCGATAGAGAGAGTGAGGGCGATAGATAGAGTGAGGGCGATAGATACATAGAGAGAGGACGATAGATAGATAGAGTGAGGGCGATAGATAGCGTGAGGGCGATAGATAGATAGAGTGATAGTGATAGGTAGATAGATAGATTAGATAGATAGATAAATAGGTAGATAGATAGATAGATAGATAGATAGATAGATAGATAGATAGATAGATAGATAGATAGATAGATAGATAGATAGATAGATAGATAGATAGATAGATAGATAGATAGATAGATAGATAGATAGATAGATAGATAGATAGAGTGAGCTGGCCTTGTGAAGGACGTGGTTGTGGCCGTGGTGGTGGTGGTGGACGTGGTGGTGGTGGATGTGGTGGACGTGGTGGTGGTGGACGTGGTGGATGTGGTGGTGGTGGAGGTGGGTGTGGTGGTGGTGATAGACGTGGTGGTGGTGGAGGACATGGTGGTGGTGGATATGGTGGTGGTGGACGTAGTGGTGGTGGATCTGGTGGTGGTGGACATGGTGGTGGAGGTGGTGGTTGTGGACGTGGTGGTGGTGGTGGGTGTGATGGTGGATGTGGTGGTGGACATGGTGGTGGTGGATGTGGGGGCGCAGTGGTGGTGGACATGGTGGTGGTGGATGTGGTGGTAGTGGACGTGGTGGTGGTGGACGTGGTGGTGGCTGGACATGGTGGTGGTGGACGTGGTAGTGGTGGACGTGGTGGATGTTTTGGTGGTGGACATTGTGGTGGTGGTGGATGTGGTGGTGGTTGTGGATGTGGTGGTGGTGGTGGACGAGGTGGTGGTGGTGGATGTGGTGGTGGAGGTAGACGTGGTGGTGGTCTTGTGGTGGACATGTTGGTGACTGTGGTGGTCGTGGTAGTGGACATGGTGGTGGTGGATGTGGTGGACATGGTGGTGGTGGACGTGGTGGTGGATGTGGTGGACATGGTGGTGGTGGTGGACGTGGTAGTGGTGGTAGTGGTAGTGGACGTCCTGATGGTGTACGTGGTGGTGGTAAAAGTGGTGGATGTGGTACCGGTGGTAGTGGTGGTGGAAGTGGTGGTGGGTGTGGTGGTGGTGCGCGTGGTGGTGGAAGAGGTGGGTGTGGTGGTGGTGGTGGACGTGGTGATGGTGGACGTAGTGGTGATGGACATGGTGGTGGATGTGGTGGATGTGGTGGTGGTGGTGGTGGATGTGGTGGTGGTGATAGTGGACATGATAGTGGTGGTGATGGATGTGATAGTAAAGTTGGGTGTGGTGGTGGTGGACATGGTGGTGGTGGACATGGTGGTGATGGACGTGGTGGTGGTGGTGGTGGTGATTGTGGACATGGTGGTGTTGGACGTGGTGGTGGTGGACATGGAGGTGGTGGATGTGATGGTGGTGGTGGATGTTGTTGTGGTGGTGGTGGGTGTGGTGGTCGGTGTGGTGGTGGTGGACATGGTGGTGGAGGACATAGTGGTGGTGGATGTGGTGGTGGTGGACGTTGTGGTGGACATGGTGGTGGACGTGGTGGTGGTGGATGTGGTCGTTGTGGATGTGGTGGTGGATGTGGTTGTGGTGGACATGGTGGTGGTGGACGTGGTTGTGGATGTGGTGGACATGGTGGTGGTGGACGTGGTGGTGGTGGATGTGGTGGTGGTAGTGGTGGTGGACATGCTGGTGGTAGTGGTGGGTGTGGTGGTGGTGGACGTGGAGGTAGTGGAGGTGAGTGTCGTGGTGGAGATGGACATAGTGGTGGTGGATGTGGTGGTGGTGGTCGTGGACGTAGACCTGGTGATGGATATGGTGGTGGTGAATGTGGTAGTGGATGTGGTGGTGGTGGTAGTGTTGGCGGACATGATGGTGTTGGTGGTGGACCTGGTGGTGGTGGAGGTCAGTGTGGGTGAGGTGGTAAGCCTGCAGGAGTTTGCTAGTGATAGATAGATAGATAGATGGTGGTGGATGTGGTGGTGGTGGACGTGGTGGTGGAGGTGGTGGTTGTGGACATGGTGGTGGAGATGCTGGTGGGTGTGATGGTGGATGTGGTGGTGGACATGGTGGTGGTGGTGGATGTGGGGGACGCAGTGGTGGTGGACATGGTGGTGGTGGATGTGGTGGTAGTGGATGTGGTGGTGGTGGACGTGGTGGTGGCTGGACATGGTGGTGGTCGACGTGGTGGATGTTTTGGTGGTGGACATTGTGGTGGAGGTGGATGTGGTGGTGGTTGTGGACGTGGTGGTGGTGGTGGTGGTGGACTTGGTGGTGGACTTGGTGGTGGACTTGGTGGTGGACTTGGTGGTGGACATGGTGGTGGTAGTGGATGTGGTGGTGGCCATGGTGGTGGTGGTGCTGGTGGATGTGGTGGACATGGTGGTGGTGGACGTGGTGGTGGATGTGGTGGACATGGTGGTGGTGGACGTGGTGGTGGTAGTGGCAGTGGATGTGGTGGTGGTGTATGTGGTAGTGGTGGAAGTGGTGGATGTGGTCCCGGTGGTAGTGGTGGTGGAAGTGGTGGTGGTGGTGGGTGTGGTGGATGTGGTGGTGGAAGAGGTGGGTGTGGTGGTGGTGGTGGATGTGGTGGTGGTGGACGTAGTGGTGGTGGGCAGGGTGGTGGATGTGGTGGTGATGGATGTGGTGGTGGTGGATGTGGTGGTGGTGGTGGTGGTGGATGTGGTGGAGGTGGTAGTGGACATGATGGTGGTGGATGTGATAGTAGAGGTGGGTGTTATGGTGGTGGTGGACGTGGTGGTGGTGGACACGGTGGTGGTGGATGTAGTGGTGGTGGATGTGGTGGTGGATGTGGTGGTGGTGGAGGTGGTGATTGTGGACATGGTGGTGTTGGACGTGGTGGTGGTGGACATGGAGGTGGTGGATGTGATGGTGGTGGTGGATGTTGTGGTGGTGGTGGTGGGTGTGGTGGTGTTGGACATGGTTGTGGTGGACATAGTGGTTGTGGATGTGGTGGTGGTGGATGTGGTGGTGGACGTGGTGGTGGACGTGGTGGTGGTGGACATGGTTGTGGTGGACATAGTCATGGTGGATGTGGTGGTTGTGGATGTGGTGGTGGATGTGGTTGTGGTGGACATGGTGGTGGTGGACGTCGTTGTGGATGTGGTGGACATGCTGGTGTTGGACGTCGTGGTGGTGGATGTGGTGGTGGTAGTGGTGGGGGACATGGTGGTGGATGTGATGGCGGTGGATATGGTGTTGGTGGAGGTGAGTGTGGTGGTGGTGGACGTGGTGGTGGTGGACATGGTGGTGGTGGATATAGTAGTGGTGGACATGGTGGTGGTGGACATAGTGGTGGTGGATGTGGTGGTGGTCGTGGACATAGAATTGGTGGTGGATGTGGTGGTGGTGGTAGTGGTGGCAGACATGATGGTGTTGGTGGTGGACCTGGTGGTGGTGTAGGTGGGTGTAGGTGTGGTGGTAAGCCTGAAGGAGTCTGCTAGCGATAGATAGATAGATAGATAGATTGATAGATAGATAGATAGATAGATAGATAGATAGATAGATAGATAGATAGATAGATAGATAGATAGATAGATAGATAGATAGATAGATAGATAGATAGATAGATAGACGTGGTGGATGTGGTGGACGCGGTGGTGGTGGATGCAGTGGTAGACACAGTGGTGGTGGATGTGTTGGTGGTGGACATGGTGGTGGAGGACGTGGTGATGGTGGACGTGGTGGTGGATGTGGTGGTCGTGGTGGATATGGTGGTGTTGGTGGTGGACGTGGGGATGGTGGACGTGGTGGTGGATTTGGTGGTGGATTTGGTGGTGGTGGTGGATGTGGTGGTGTTGGTGGTTAACGTGGTGGTGGACGTAGTGGTGGTGGAGGTGATGGTGGTGGTGGAGGTGGTGGTTGTGGATGTGGTGGTTGTGGTTGTGGAAGTGGTGATGGTGGACTTGGTGGAGGTGGATGTGGTGGTGTTGGTGGTGGACATTTTGGTGGTAGACATGGTTGTGGTGGTAGTGGTGGTGGGTGTGGTGGTGGTGAGGGTGGTGGAGGTGGGTGTGGTGGTGGTGGACATGGTGGTGGTGGACATGGTGGACGTGGTGGTGGTGGTGGTAGTGGTGGTGGACGTGGTGGTGGTGGATGTGGTAGTGGTGGTAGATTTGGTGTGGTGGACATGGCGGTCGTGGATGTAGTGGTGGTGGAGGTGGTACTGGTGGAGGTGGTGGTGGTGGTTGTGGACATGGTGGTAGTTGCGGTGGTGGTGATGTATATGGTGGTGGTGGACTTGGTGGTGGCGGTGGATGTGGTGGTGGTGGATGTGGTGGTGGTGGACGTGGTGGTGGTGGTGGAGGTGGGTCTGGTGGTGCTGGACGTGGTGGTGGACATGGTGGTGGTGGTGGGCATGGTAGTAGTTGCGGTGGTGGTGGTGGACGTGGTGGTGGTGGATGTGGTGGTGGACGTTGTGGTGGTGGATGTGGTGGTGGTGAATTTGGTGGTGGTGGAGGTGGATATGGTGGTGTTGGTGGTGGACATGGTGGTAGTGAACGTGGTGGAGGTGGGTCTGGTGGTGCTGGACGTGGTGGTGGTGGACAAGGTGGTGGTTGTGGGCGTGGTAGTAGTTGCGGTGGTGGTGGTGGACGTGGTGGTGGTGGACGTGGTGGTGGACGTTGTGGTGGTGGATGTGGTGGTGGTGAATTTGGTGGTGGTGGAGGTGGATATGGTGGTGTTGGTGGTGGACATGGTGGTGGTGAACATGGTGGTGGTGGTGGATGTGGTGGTGTTGGACTTGGTGGTGGTCGACATGGTGGTGGCGGTGGACTTGGTGGTGGTGGACGTGGTAGTGTTGGACGTGTTAGTGTTGGATGTGGTAGTGGTGGACGTGGTGGTGGTAGTGGACATGGTGGTGGTTGATGTGGTGATAGACATGGTGGACATGGTGGTGGATGTGGTGGTGGTGGATGTGGTGGTGGAGGTGGGTGTGGTGGTGGTGGTAGACGTGGTGGTGCTGGACATGGTGGTGGTGGATGTAGTGGTGCCCAACATAGTGGTGGTGGACGTAGTGGTGGATGTGGTGGACATGGTGGTGGTGGAGGTGGGAGTGGTGGTGGTGGTAGACGTGGTGGTGGTGGACATGGTGGTGGTGGACATGGTGGACGTGGTGGTGGTGGTGGTAGTGGTGGTGGACGTGGTGGTGGTGGAGGTGGGTGTGGTGGTGGTGGTAGATGTGGTGTGGTGAACATGGCGGTGGTGGATGTAGTGGTGGTGGTGATGCATGTGGTGGTGGTGGACGTGGTGGTGGACATTGTGGGGGTGGATGTGGTGGTGATGGATTTGGTGGTGGTGGAGGTGGATATAGTGGTGTTGGTGGTGGACATGGTGGGGCTGGTCATGGTGTTGGGGGTAGATGTGGTGGTGGTGGACTTGGTGGTGGTGTATATGGTGGTGGCGGTGGACTTGGTGGTGGTGGACGTGGTAGTGGTGGACGGGGTAGTGGTGGATGTGGCAGTGGTGGACGTGGTGGTGGTAATGGACATGGTGGTGGTGGATGTGGTGGTGGTAGTGGATGTGGTGGTGGTGGAGGTAGACGTGGTGGTGGACTTGGTAGTGGCCTCGTGGTGGACATGGTGGTGGCCATGGTGGTGGGGGACATGGTGGTGGTAGATGTGGTGGAGGTGGTAGTGGTAGTGGATGTGGTGGTGGTGTACGTTTTGGTGGTGGAAGTGGTGGATTTGGTACCAGTGGCAGTGGTGGTGGAAGTGGTGGTGTTGGTGGGTGTGGTGGTGGTGGACGTGGTGGTTGTGGACGTGGTGGTGGAAGAGGTGGGTGTGGTGGTGATGGTGGATGTGGTAGTGGTGGACGTAGTGGTGGTGGGCATGGTGGTGGATGTGGTGGTGATGGATGTGGTGGTGGTGGATGTGGTGGTGGTGGTAGTTGACATGATGGTGGTGGTGGATGTAATAGTAGAGGTGGGAGTGGTGCTGGTGGATGTGGTGGTGGTGGACATGGTGGTGGTGGATGTAGTGGTGGTGGATGTGGTGGTGGATGTGGTGGTGGTGGTGATTGTGGTTTGGAAAAAAATTGAGAGAGACCCCTTTAAAAACCAGGGGAATTGGGTACTACCAAAAAGTAGAGTTAAACAATTTCTCTTGGCCAAGTATCTGAAGAATTAAGCCCAAATATTGATCTTGGACACAAGACTCAAATAAGTAAAAGTATAAACATAAACAATATTATATGTGAAAATGTAAAAATATTTTAATAAAACAATATTGTTGGAATTCTAAAAAACACATACACGAAGCATAAAATGGAGTTTGTCAACTCTTTACACAACTCATTTAGACATACTCAAAATACTTATCCTGCAATTCATACACACTTATATAGACATCAATGCTGAAACAATATATTGGAAAAAGACCTGCAAACCTGCTCTAATTAATACAGTATGAGAAGGAGATGATTGTGGACCTGGTGGTGTTGGACGTGGTGGTGGTGGATGTGGAGGTGGTGGATGTGATGGTGGTGGTGGATGTTGTGGTGGTGGGTGTGGTGGTGGTGGACATGGTGGTGGTGGACATAGTGGTGATGGATGTGGTGGTGGATGTGGTGGTGGACATGGTGGTGGTGGACGTGGTGGAGGTGGATGTGGTGGTTGTGAATGTGGTGGTGAATGTGGTTGTGGTGGACATGGTGGTGGTGGATGTGGTTGTGGAAGTGGTGGACATGGTGGTGGTGGACGTGGTGGTGGTGGATGTGGTGGTGGTAGTGGTGGTGGACATGGTGGTGGGTGTGGTGGTGGTGGACGTGGTGGTGGTGGAGGTGAGTGTGGTGGTGGTGGACGTGGTGGTGGTGGACATGGTGGTGGTGGACATAGTAGTGGTGGACATGGTGGTGGTGGACATAGTGGTGGTAGATGTGGTGGTGGTGGCCGTGGACATAAAATTGGTGGTGGATGTGGTGGTGGTGGTAGTGGTGGCGGGCATGATGGTGTTGGTGGTGGTGAGGTAATATGAATTTTTATGGTCAATTGTGTCCCCTATCGTAGACCCCAACGGCTCCATGTACGTGCTTCTAGTACATGTAAGTTCCCTCCACAACCAGCTATGAAGACGCAAATACACTTGCGTCCAACGTTAACATGTCCTCTTTCAGATCCACCATGAATGGGTCCGATATTCAGTTCCTAAGTGTGCCTTGCCAACGTCTTTACATGGTGCACTTTCACGTTTTTCTGGCCCTGGCGAGTTGGGCCTTGTTTTCTGCCATTCAAGCCTTTTCCTGCCTTCTGCCTCTGGAAGCTGCAGCCTGGACCTGCATCTGTATCCATGACCTTTTACTTACTCCCTGCGTGGCTGGCGGTGCTTGGCTCGGCCTGCTCGCCTGCCAAGACTGTATTCAGCCTTCAAGTTATCTGCTCCGCTCCTCGAAAAATACATTCCTGTCTAGTAGTTTAGGTAAACATCCTTCCCAGCTGCAGAGCAAAGGGCCCGGCCTTTCTGTCTCCGTGCAAGTAATACATAGCTTCCGTTACCATGGTAGGCCCATGGCCCCCTTGCTTTACACGTAGACACACAGTCGCATATGCACGCATTAGCAGTCAGTATAGAATAGCCTCTGCCCGAGAGACCTTTCCTTCTAGATAATACAGTTCCTCAAACACAAGATATTAGATATGATTTGGGATTAGGTTGTTCTGACACCCCAGACTTCTGTCTCCACATGTAGGGCTAAATGTCAAGTCCCCTTCACCCTCCAGTTACACGTCAATCACACGTCATGCTGCTGCGCGCGCATCTCTGCCACATGTTTTTGCTGACTCTGCCGGATCTTTCTAGGGATCCACCCACTTATGACACCTTTATGTGACGTTTCTAGCACACACCTCCGTGTACGCCCTCGTGCACGCCTTCTGTTACGTACTTCTGTTCTTATCTCTTTTTTCTCAGCTGTTACGCCTTCTGCATTCAATACTACTGTATGCATTGACTATATATATGATATCCTGTTAATAAATCATTGTACATGTCCATTGCAATTCCCATCCTGAACCCTCGTGGCGATGGATCATGCTACCCGGTTCGAACCAATTCCTTTTTAAGGAATAAAACCTTCATAAACCTCAGATGCCACGGACTCTGCCTTTTCATTTTGACTGAGTTATTCTTATTGAACTTTACTGCATAAATTCCGTATAGGTAATTAAAATTTACCACATAATTGGCACCCGAATAGGGACCCCTCTCCCACCCCACGCGCCGGCGGTGCGTTGCAGGCCTGGTCCCCTGCCACAGCGCTGACGGACAACTACGCGTACCCGCAGGATTTCCTGTATCTCCCTCAGGCCAACGGAGGTGACTGAGGCTGCGATCGACACCCAGACGAGGCGGTGAGGAGTGCGGAGGATCCCGACCAGAGCCTAGCTGAGAGAGAAAAGTCCGAGGTATCCGGAGGCCCACCAGTTCCGAAGTTCCGAAGTGCTTACGTCACGAGTCGAGTCCAGTCGAGTCCAGTCCAGTGTCGAGTTTCCGAGGCCTTCTGTTCCGTGCTTCCCGGTGAGTACCGTTGCCAGGGACGCATCTAGACGAGCGCATTAATTTGTGCCGGTCAAGACGGGTTTGGGTACACAGACCCGGTCTGCACTGTTTAGCGGTGTATCTGTACTGTTTAGCAGTATATCCAGTATGCAATTAGCTAGTTTTATTCTAATCATTATTGTTCGTTCTGAAATGTTTTAGTATGTTTTAATGTCGTGGTATGAGTGATTGTTCGATCTACATTATTGTGTTTACTGTATTAGTTGTGTCCAAGTTAGAGTAAGTATCAAGTCCCGAGTAGCACGGCTGAAACATGCCGCTGTTTTCCAAACTGAAACAGATAGGAACTAGAAAAGGGATTCTAGAAGAAGCAGTGCCTGTTCCACCTAGGGACACTCCAGGGCACTTTATGTACCACAAACATGGCCTAGATGCCATATTATATCTCGATCTGTGGGTAGACTATACCAAAGATTTAGTAGAGAGTCAGAGATGGCCCGCTACAGGGACATGGAATGCTGATTGCATCATGAGAGTAGAAGAAGCGTTATGGAAAAAGAAAGCCAGACAGTCACAGAAAGACGCCATTGAACTATGGCGTAAAGAATCGCACAGGCGCACAGAGAAAGCACTCAGAAAAGCAGAAAAACATAGAGAGGATTCAGACAAAGCCCAAGAAAACGTATTAGTTGAGGAGGGGATACGAGTAAAAGCAGAACAAGTAGACCGACAACGAAACACTCTTATGAATGGTATGTATCCTCTGCTGGCCGAGGGTTTACCTAAGGCCACTCCGGAAATACCGAAGGATCTGCCCCCTCCATTGCTCCCGACTAAAGTACATCATAAGACCACAAAAGACATATTCCTTTCTTCCTATTTAGACGACGTAGCTCCCGCATATGCAAATAGACGTGTCCATGTACCACCCGCCGATGACGGCACCCCACCTCGAAATAATAACCTACTTCCGCAACAACAGACTCCTCGTCCCGTTCCACATCCTCCTCCCGTTCCACATCCTGCACCTGTACCCCCAACTCTTCCTGCACCTATTCTTCCTATCCTTCATCCACAAAATCCTTTTGGACCTGGCACCTCGGGAGGTGCGACAGGAGGTTTTCAAACACCGCCACAAGCACACCGATTGACTTATAGGGATTCAGCGCAACAACGTACACCTCAAACAGCTAATTACGACATACTTAAAGAGCCTCTTACAGACTGTTGATATGATCCAGTACCCGGTAAAGACGACAGAATGATGCTTGCATCAGTACGGTTGCGACGAGTCGCAAACTTTTTATTGTTACTACCAGGAATGGTTGATCATCTAGACAGAATATATCATTTTGTTCAAACAGGGGAAGGTCCTGAAAGTATTGGCGAGGCCATGGCCTACCAGAAAGTTGACACTCAAGGCATGATATTACGGTTTTTCATAAACTGCCTAATAAGAGACCAAGACAGGCCTGGTGTAGACCAGGAAGAAATGAAAGCGCTTAATAAATGGGGTCAGAATATAGCAGACGGAAAACATGATAAACAGGGTTGTATAGATAACATGTACCGAAGGATCCGAAAAGCAGTATTAAAAATACACGAGAGAAGACAGCTTGAACCAGAAATAGAGACCGATAAGAATGAATCCTCGGAAGAGGAGGAACAACCAGAAACGACAACAGGACAATTACCAGCTAGAGAAATGATAGCATATGTAGGTAAGGGAAGACCTTTTAATAATTCAATGCGACCGGTACGCCCAGAAAGTAAAAGAATTTTTCAAGCGGCCATGTCAAACCCAAAGACCCCTGAACATCTATTTCAGGCTACTGATAGAATACTTCAAGAACGAATGGGGTACCATGTACTCAATACCATGGATGAACAAGAATTGGCCAGATCAGCAGTACAATGGGCTGACAATCCTGATAAATATAGTGATGATGGTTTAGCGCAGACCTTTTTAAACCTTTCCCCTGACGAACAGAAATTAGCTGGAATATATATGATTCAGCATCTCATTACATTATTCAAAGGCCAACATTCTGATCCAGGTCCCTTACCTGATATTTTAATAGAGCTACTCTCGCCACAATGGAGAGGTCTAGGTACCGACTTAATTAAAGTAATTCTAGAACATCGACACAGGTATAATACCTTTCTGAATACACAGTTTGTTCCAGCTCCACCTGTAGAAAGAAAAATGTATTACATAGACAGACAGAACCCCTTGCGAGAAGTACATTCAGTCCAGAATGATGATAATACCTTTAGACACGTGTTTGTGTACACGCCCATAACTAAAATGGAACTATTAGAGATGAAGAAATTAGTGCCCAGTCACGATAAAGACCCTGCAGGTTTCCACCGTGAAATCAAAGACATGTTACTCATGGGGGATTACACCTATCCTGACATCATGAAAATATTGAAAGTATTAATGCCTGCCGGTATTTACGAGAAACTCAAAGAAAAAGATTGGGAGGTGGGAGAACAAAAGATTGATTGGACTGCATTAGAAAATGAAGAAAATCTTCGAACCCTAGGAACAGGGCTTGGGGACAAATCTAAAGCATTACCAGGATTGTTAGTGCAAGTATTGCCACGTTTATTAGCAACGAAAAAGGAGGACTGGGATGCAATCTCAGCCTGTAAACAGAAACCCGATGAAGACACTAGTGATTTTTATTCCCGATTTGAGAAATGTTTTGGTATTAATAGTGGCCGGAAAGCAAGTAGCGAGTCATATCCACATCTTTTCGTAACCAAGTTAGTCGAAAATTCCCTGCCCCAAGTTAAAAATCGTGTACAGAAAGTCGAGAGCACATGGCAGGCAAATACGCCTTCACAAATGTTACAAATGTTACAGTACCACCAGAATAGAATTAGAGAAGAACAAGAACACGAACAAAGACGCATGAAAGACACGAAAATGAAAATGTTAGTTGCTCAGTCAGTTCCAGCTGACGGTCAGAAAAAGGGCACGACACAGTCTAATAATTCAGCAGCTCCTGTTAAAGGGACATGCAACTATTGTAAACAGCCAGGTCACTATATAAACGATTGTGCAGTTTTGAAACATAATATACTTACTGGAAAAACTAAAGAGAGACCGCGTCCTCCTAGACAGGATCAGGTCCAACAACAAGTACCACAGAATATCCAGCCTATGCAAGCCTCACAACAGACAGTACAGACAGTAGCGGTACCACAGCCCCAACCGATTGCCGCAACACAACATGCATCTCAGCAGATGTACCAGTATGCCCAGACTGATTATCCCGATTATCAGCGATACACATGAAACAGCCTAGAGAGGGAAGTTGGCTTGCCTCTTATTGAGGTTCCTGTAGATCAAGAGGGTCCTTATGTACACAGTCAAGTATTAGGGAAAGACAGAAAGTTTTTAATTGATACAGGGGCAAGCCGAACAACGATAAGTCATGACGAGGTCCCAGGGGCACCCCTCTCAGGCTCACAGAATGTTTCCCTTGGGTTTTCAGGCAAGCCTATTATTAATGAAGTATCACAACCACTTCCCCTTGCTGTTGGTCCATTAACACGTACTACAGATTTATTGCTCACAAAGTCATGTCCAGAAAACTTGTTAGGTATCAAGACACTGAAAGGTCTAGGAGCTGTTATTTGCTGTTCTCCGGAAGGAGTAAGATTGTTTTTGCGTGACTTTAAAGGTCACTATGTGTTGAGAGATATTGATCCCCGATTACAGAATGTACCTGCACATTTATGGGCGCAAGGCCCCACTGATGTAGGTTGTATGCACATTACACCGTATCGAGTCACACTCAAGCCAGGAGTTGTTTTACCACGAATTCGACAATACAAGTTACCCCCAGATGCTGTAGTGGCTTTACTGAAAATCATTGACGAGCTCATTGCACAAGGAGTGGTTGTAGAAACCAACTCGAATTTATGTAACTCTCCTATCATTCCAATTCTTAAACGTACTGATCCCAATGCACCACCAGTCTATCGATTAGTTATTGATTTGCGCGAATTGAATAAATGCATTGTACTGCAGTACCCTGTGGTCCCAGATATCTCATATCTATTGACAGCTATTGATTCTGAGGCAACGTTCTTTACTGTAATTGATCTGAAGAACGCCTTCTTTAGTGTCCCTATTGATCCGGAAAGCCAATACCTTTTCGGATTCTGTTTAAATGGACGAAGCTTCAAATTTGCACACGCACCTCAAGGATTCACAGAAAGCCCCAGCATCTATAGCCAAGCACTGAAAAGACAACTCGACAGTATTCACATGCCTGACAACACTGCCCTACTCCAGTATGTCGATGATTTACTGATCACCGCCCGAAGTGAATCTGAATGTGAACTAGCGTCACTGACGGTTTTACATTTCCTGGCTGACACGGGGCACAAGGTGTCCCCTTCGAAGCTGCAATTCTGTGTTCAGCAAGTGGTGTACCTTGGGCACTTGCTGTCCAAATGGGGGAGACAGCTAACACCTGACCGCATCCAGTTAATTGCAAGCATGTTACCACCCAGGACACAAAAGGAGGTGCAGGCTTTTATAGGCCTTACTTCTTACTGCAGACAATGGATCCCTCAGTATGCATTTCTAGCAAAGCCACTCATTCAGTTGACGACTCAGGAGGCAGCGTCTTCGACTGTCCTCCCTTGGACTCAGGAACATACACAAGCTTTTGATGACTTAAAGAAAGCCTTATGTCAAGCACCAGTTTTAGCGACACCATGTTACAGTAAGCCTTTTACACTTTTTGTCACAGAACGTGAAGGTACTGCATTGTCGGTACTCACGCAGGATCAAGCAGGTTCACACAAACCGTGTGCTTACTTTTCTAGTACATTGGATCCAGTAGCCCAGGCTTTGCCTGCGTGCTTGAAATCAGTTGCAGCAACAGCTCTAGCAATCAGACAAAGTGATTCAATAGTGTTAGGGCATCCATTGACAGTACAAGTTCCACACTCTGTGGAAGTTCTTTTAAACCGAACACAGACTCAACACTTGACTATAGCAAGATTGACAGGTTATGAATTGACATTGTTTCAGCCACACATAGAAATTAGACGTTGTAATACATTGAACCCTGCTACACTTTTGCCATTAACTGAAACAGACCCATTGGCACATGATTGTATTGAAGTCATTACCATCACGACGAAACCCAGACAAGACTTGACAGACACCGCATTACCAGATCCAGACCTGACACTTTATGTGGATGGTTCATGCATGAGAACAAGTACAGGAGAATTAGTGGCCGCCTACGCAGTCACAACAGAAACTGAAGTCATTGAAACAAATTGTATTGATACCCTGTCAGCCCAAGCAGCAGAGCTCATTGCTCTGACACAAGCCTGTATTCAAGCCAAGAACAAGAGAGTTAACATATACACAGATTCACGTTATGCATTCGGAGTTGTGCACGACTTCGGAGTCCTCTGGCGAGAGAGAGGTTTTTTGACTTCTCACGGTGCCAAAATTCAGCACGGTCCTCTCATTCAGACTCTGTTAAATGCAATACATCTGCCTACAGCAATATCCATCATGAAGTGCAAGGCACATACAAAGGTTACAGATACTATTTCCCAGGGTAACGACCTGGCAGACCGAACTGCAAAACATACAGCTCAGAATCAGATTCACAGCACTGGCCTGACAAAGACAATAGTCGCGACGCCGACACATTGCATGACAGTTAAGGATTCCGCCCTAGATGTAATTGACATACAGACACATGCTACACCAGACGAAATAAAGAAATGGACTGAACTAGGAGGGATCCAGACTGAACAGGGATGGATGACGAAGGGAAAATCCACATGGTTTCTCCCCGACTCTATGGTTCAAGTGATCATTAATACAGTACACAGTCCAGCACATTTAGGAGAAAAAGCCATGTTAGACAGTATTCAACACCTCTGGTTCAATAAACACTTACGAGCAGCAGCCAAACAGAAAGTGCGTACTTGCATGATTTGTTGTCAGTTCAACCCAGGTAAAGGCATTCCCGTAGAGCAAGGTGGATTTCATCCTCCCGATCACCCTTTTGAAGTCCTCCAGATGGATTATATCCAGATGGAACGTTGTCGAGGTTTCAAATATGTCCTCGTAGTTGTATGTGCACTATCCCGTTGGACAGAAGCATATCCAGTCCCAGATTACACTGCTCCGACCACTGCCAAGCAGCTGGTTCGTGAATTCTTCCCCAGATATGGTTTGCCCCGCATCGTATACTCAGACAACGGTCAGCCATTCTCATCCGAGCTTATGAAGCAGGTATCACTCCTGCTAGGCTACCAGTGGAAGTTCCACTGTGTCCGGCATCCCGAGGCAGCAGGTCCCGTGGAGCGTCATAATCAGACCCTGAAAATTCGTCTTGCTAAAATCTGTAGGGAGAAAGGTGTCGACTGGATCGTAGCTTTGCCAGTCGCCCTTTTTTACATGAGAATGGTCGCACACTCCAGAACAGGGCTATCCCCGTACGAGGTGGTCTTCGGTAGGCCACCAAATATGTGGGGGACGCCTTTGCCTAGAAAAATTACCGATGTCGATTGTAATATGTTGACAGATTACCTTGCCTCCTTGATGTCTGCACTACAATCATGTCGTTCACAGGTCGCTGCAGCCTTTCCCGACAACACCGAGGTGAAACCGCATGACGTTGTTCCAGGAGACATCGTCCTCGTGAGGAACTTCGACAGGAAAAGTCCGCTGGAGCCCCGTTGGCAGGCGCCGAAGTTGGTACTTCTTACAACCAGGACCGCAGTGAAGGTGGAGGGCCGCAAGGGATGGCTCCACTCGAGTCACGTGAAGAGATTTCATGCATTGCCAGAGACTGACTCACCCTCCCCCTCTAAGGACTGTCCAGATTCTAGTGACTCTAAACTTCCCCTGATAGAGAAAACTCCACAGCAGGAGTATAAAGAAAAACTGAGGTCTAGCAAGTCAGACAGTTTAATTGTTTAAGTCCTCCCCTAGGTGAATCGGTTAGACGAGTTTTCTGACATGTATCCCCTAGACCCCAACAGAGAGAGAGATAGACAGAAACAGCTCAAGAAACGTGCATATTGTAAATCCTTGCGCAGTCACTGCATTGTGACTTTACTGATTATGTTTTTTCTCAGTCTTATGATTATTGCTGCAAGTGTACTACTACATGTATATTACCCTATTTTCAAGCATGCACATTCTTCCTTCAACGTTACTGCTGAACACTCTTTCAGTGAATTACCTCCGCACGAGTTATCTTACAGACTTGCGCTGCGCAACAATACATTCATTAGTATGTTACACCATTCCCATCAGACCAGCAACGCTACAAATTGTTGGATATGTGGCCGACTCCCTCCCTATCAGAAATACAAGGGAGTTCTGCCTCTTTTTTCGTACCCGTTCACACACAATGGATCCTGTGGTGCATGGTTTAGTTTAATTAATTCCTTGAATTCAGATTCTGTAGTTTACCAGGGTAACTGGGTATGGGGAAACCTGAACACTGTTTTGCATAAAGTATGTTTCCCTGACAAGGAGGGTCTCCCCAAAAGAACAGGAACTGATCTAGAAAATGAAGTATATGGATTAGGTAACTTTACACTTAACCTCATGATTCTCAGTGTTGAATCCGAATCAGAACCAGTCTTGCCCGCCATGTCCGTACTTCCAGTCAAAGGTGAATTATGTGTCAGAAAGAATGGTTCAGTACACCTGGGTCATAGTAAATGTACTACTGTGATCGAATTCAGTGATAAGGGCAAGTCTACCTTCAAAGCTTCACGTCATTCCTACTTCATTTGTGGTCATACCGCATATATACGTTTACTTCTAGACTGGGATGGCACCTGTTACATTGCATTCCTTCTGCCACCTGTTTTTCTAGCCCCTCCTGATTATCATAGGGATACTCATCTAGTACACAGCAGACCACAGAGAGATCTCCCGATTGTCGACTACACTGAAACGGCATGGGAGCAATACACAGATTTCAATAAAGGTTTCTTTCCCTACTTAGGTGCTGTCTTTAATAGTAAACTGATACGAAAATTAACTAGAACCCTTGAAGCTGTAGTGAATGAAACTACTTCCGCCCTGGGCAACTTAACAGAGGAGCAGTCTGCGATGCGGATTGTTGTTCTTCAAAATCGTCTCGTCCTTGACGTCATCCTGGCAGATAGGGGCGGAGCTTGTAGAGTCATCGGGTCGAGCTGCTGTGTTTTCATTCCAGAAAATGCGCCATCAGTATATAAAGCTATTACCCGTCTTCATAAGATTGCAAGTCTGATACACCAGAATCCAGGCACCTGGACTTGGTCCGGCTGGTTCTGGACCACGTTGTCAGCCTGGGGATGGAAAGTCCTATCCTTCCTAGGTATAGCCCTTCTTATAGTATTCAGTTGTTGCCTATGTCTGCAATGTGGGCCAGCGATTTGCGGCTTGTGCGCCACATCATGTATTCCTCATTCAAGTTCACATTCAAAACGTCGTAAGAAGAAAGAAGAGCAAATGATGTTACATGAACAGATTGATAGATTAATGAGGATTGATATATCATGAAGGGTCCGTAGGGGACAAGGAGGGAATGAGGTAATATGAATTTTTATGGTCAATTGTATCCCCTATCGTAGACCCCAACGGCTCCATGTACGTGCTTCTAGTACATGTAAGTTCCCTCCACAACCAGCTATGAAGACGCAAATACATTTGCGTCCAACGTTAACATGTCCTCTTTCAGATCCACCATGAATGGGTCCGATATTCAGTTCCTAAGTGTGCCTTGCCAACGTCTTTACATGGTGCACTTTCACGTTTTTCTGGCCCTGGCGAGTTGGGCCTTGTTTTCTGCCATTCAAGCCTTTTCCTGCCTTCTGCCTCTGGAAGCTGCAGCCTGGACCTGCATCTGTATCCATGACCTTTTACTTACTCCCTGCGTGGCTGGCAGTGCTTGGCTCGGCCTGCTCGCCTGCCAAGACTGTATTCAGCCTTCAAGTTATCTGCTCCGCTCCTCGAAAAATACATTCCTGTCTAGTAGTTTAGGTAAACATCCTTCCCAGCTGCAGAGCAAAGGGCCCGGCCTTTCTGTCTCCATGCAAGTAATTCATAGCTTCCGTTACCATGGTAGGCCCATGGCCCCCTTGCTTTACACGTAGACATGCAGTCGCATATGCATGCATTAGCAGTCAGTATAGAATAGCCTCTGCCCGAGAGACCTTTCCTTCTAGATAATACAGTTCCTCAAACACAAGATATTAGATATGATTTGGGATTAGGTTGTTCTGACACCCCAGACTTCTGTCTCCACATGTAGGGCTAAATGTCAAGTCCCCTTCACCCTCCAGTTACACGTCAATCACACGTCATGCTGCTGCGCGCGCATCTCTGCCACATGTTTTTGCTGACTCTGCCGGATCTTTCTAGGGATCCACCCACTTATGACACCTTTATGTGACGTTTCTAGCACACACCTCCGTGTACGCCCTCGTGCACGCCTTCTGTTACGTACTTCTGTTCTTATCTCGTTTCTCTCAGCTGTTACGCCTTCTGCATTCAATACTACTGTATGCATTGACTATATATATGATATCCTGTTAATAAATCATTGTACATGTCCATTGCAATTCCCATCCTGAACCCTCGTGACGATGGATCATGCTACCTGGTTCGAACCAATTCCTTTTTAAGGAATAAAACCTTCATAAACCTCAGATGCCACGGACTCTGCCTTTTCATTTTGACTGAGTTATTCTTATTGAACTTTACCGCATAAATTCCGTATAGGTAATTAAAATTTACCACAGTGGACATGGCGGTGGTGGATGTAGTGGTGGTGGAGGTGGTGGTGATGCATGTGGTGGTGGTGGACGTGGTGGTGGACGTTGTGGTGGTGGATGTGGTGGTGATGGATTTGGTGGTGGTGGAGGTGGATATAGTGGTGTTGGTGGTGGACATGGTGGTGGTGGTCATGGTGATGGTGGTGGATGTGGTGGCGGTGGACTTGGTGGTGGTGGACGTGGTAGTGGTGGACATGGTAGTGGTGGATGTGGTAGTGGTGGACGTGGTGGTGGTAGTGGACAAGGTGGTGGTGGATGTGGTGGTGGTAGTGGATGTGGTGGTGGTGGAGGTAGAGGTGGTGGTGGACTTGGTAGTGGCCTCGTGGTGGACATGGTGGCGGCCGGGGTGGTGGTGGACATGGTGGTGGTGGATGTGGTGGACATGGTGGTGGTGGACGTGGTGGTAGTGATAGTTGACGTGGTGGTGGTGTAAGGTGGTAGTGGAAGTGGTGTATTTGGTACCGGTGGCAGTGGTGGTGGAAGTGGTGGTGTTGGTGGGTGTAGTGGTGGTGGACGTGATGGTGGAAGAGGTGGGTGTGGTGGTGGTGGTGGACCTGGTGGTGGTGGAGGTAGTGGTGGTGGGCATGGTGGTGATTGTGGTGGTGATGGATGTGGTGGTGGTGGATGTGGTGGTGGTGGATGTGGTGGTGGTGGTAGTTGACATGATGGTGGTGGTGCATGTGATAGTAGAGGTGGGTGTGGTGGTGGACGTGGTGGTGGTGGATATGGTGGTGGATGTAGTGGTGGTGGATGTGGTGGTAGTGGTGATTGTGGACGTGGTGGTGTTGGACGTGGTGGTGGTGGACGTGGAGGTGGTGGATGTGATGGTGGTGGTGGATGTTGTGGTGGTGGTGGTGGGTGTGGTGGTGGGGGACATGGTGGTGGTGGACATGGTGGTGGTGCATGTGGTGGTGGTGGATATTGTGGTGGACGTGGTTGTGGTGGACATGGTGGTGGTGGACGTAGTGGTGGTGGACGTGGTGGGGGTGGATGTGGTGGTGGTACTTGTGGTGGACATGGTGGTGGGTGTGGTGGTGGTGGACGTGGTGGTGGTGGAGGTGAGTGTGGTGGTGGTGGACGTGGTGGTGGTGGACATGGTGGTGGTGGACGTAGTAGTGGTGGACATGGTGGTGGTGGACATAGTGGTGGTGGATGTGGTGGTCGTGGACGTAGAATTGGTGGTGGATGTGGTGGTGGTGGATGCGCTGGTGGATGTGGTAGTGGTGGTAGGGGTGGCGGACATGATGGTGTTGGTGGTGGACCTGGTGGTGGTGGGGGTGGTTGTGGGTGTGGTGGTAAGCCTGCAGGAGTCTGCTAGTGATAGATAGATAGATAGATAGATAGATAGATAGATAGATAGATAGATAGATAGATAGATAGATAGATAGATAGATAGATAGATAGATAGATAGATAGATAGATAGATAGATAGATAGATAGATAGATAGATAGATAGATAGATAGACGTGGTGGATGTGGTGTACACGGTGGTGGTGGACTCAGTGGTAGACGCGGTGGTGGTGGACGTGTTGGTGGTGGACGCGGTGGTTGTGGACGTGGTGATGATGGACGTGGTGGTGGATGTGGTGGTGGATATGGTGGTGTTGGTGGTGGACGTGGTGATGGTGGACATGGTGGTGGATGTGGTGGTGGTGGTGGATGTGGTGGTGTTGGTGGTAGACGTGGTGGTGGTGGTGGACGTGGTGGTGGTGAAGGTGGGTGTGGTGGTGCTGGACGTGGTGGTGGTGGACATGGTGGTGGTGGACTTAGTGGTGGTGGACGTAGTGGTGGTGGATGTGGTGGTGGTGGTGGAGGTGGTGGTTGTGGATGTGGTGGTTGTGGTTGTGGACGTGGTGATGGTGGACGTGGTGGTGGTGGATGTGGTGATGGTGGTGGTGGTGTTTGTGGTGGACATGGTGGTGGTGGACATGGTGGTGGTGGTAGTGGAGGTGGTCGTGGTGGTGGGGGTGGGGGTGGTGGGGGTGGTGGATGTTGGACTTGGCCCTCTTGACAGGGTCATCCCTGAACTTTTTGCCTTCCTCCAATACTCTCTCTGACCTGTTTTTGTTGGTTTAATGACTCTGGGCACTTTACCACTGCTGACCAGTGCTAAAGTGCATATGCTCTCCCTATGTAAAATGTAACTGTGATTGATTTCCTTGATTGGTTCATTGGATTTACTGTCAGTCCCCAGGAGTGCCAGGGCTTGTAAATGCCAATGTTGCTAGTGGGCCTGCAGCGCTGGTTGCGCCACCCATAGAAGCAGCCTTTTAAAATGTGTCTATGATCTGCCCCTGCAGAACCTGCGTGCAGTCTGGTACTGTCATGCTGGCTGGGCAAGTGCACACACTTGCCAGCCGCTAAACCTTCCCTTAACTTCATATTAGTAACCCCTATGGTAGGCCCTAGGGCAGGGTGCATTGTAAGTGTAAGGTAGGACAAGCCCTGATGTGTGTGGCATGTCCTAATAGTGAATTACAGCCAAATTCGTTTTTCACTATTGTAAGGCTACCTGTTCTCTTAGGCCAAGATGAGCTGCTGGAATTATTACACCCTATAATCCCAGCAGGCTCAGGGAACATGGTAGAAAGTCAAGTTTAGTATGCCTGAACTCAGAATAATAAAATACAACTTTTAGTAGAGTTTATTTTAATATCCTGTGTTTGCAAATGCTACTTTTAGAAAGCTAGCATTTGCTTGCCTAACCATTTCAGCCCGCCTCTGCTAGGATGTGTATATGACTGTCTGGGTTATGTGAGTAACAGGGCTGGGGGATGACAGGTGGTGAATGCAAGGATCACACCTTGGTGGGAGGTGGGAGTGCCCCTGGACTCTCAATAGGGCTGTGCTCTGCCACCACAATGCTGGCTCCGCCCCCTGGGGAGCGACTGATGACTCAGCCGACACCTGGCCCAGAAAAAGGCGAAGCCCTGTCAACAAGGTACTCCTGGCTGCCCCTGTCCACACAATGCTGGCTCCACCTCCTGTGGAGTGTCTGATGTGCCTGCCCCTCACACTGAAAGGAAAAGCCAGGAACTGCACAACAGAGTGCTTCAACACTGAAATGGACTATGCAAAGGCACCCCTGGCCTGATAAGACAAAAGAAATGCTGTATAAAAGTAGGAGCCCTGCTCCTTGTAAATCAGAATCCTGTTTCCCACAAAGAACCTCTGCCCAACTAGAAGGAGAAGAAGACGCTGGAAGGACTGGCCTGTTGCTTGCCTTGCTGAGGAAGGAGAGGAAAAGACTTGCTGAAAAGACTTTGCTGACTTGTGCTAGAAACTTTCTCCAAAGGTCTGGAAGAGAGCTCGCCCCCTGACCTGAGCCACAGAATCATCTGGCTCAACCTGCTCTCTGCCCGTCTGCCGGTATCTGTGAAGATTTCTGCCCCCGCCGGAGCCGTGACCTTGGTGCCCCCCAGCCCCTCCTCGAGGCCGTGACCAACTGTGTTTCCCCGTCTCCGCCGAGGAAGAGCCACGCCCTGCCGAGACGCCCTTCCCCCGCTGTGGGAAATCGCCGTGTCACCTCACCTTTGGAGGCTCGCTGGTGTGCCCCCCAAAGACCCAGAGAACAGATCCCCCGAAGTCCGGACGCCTCCTCCCAAGGATCTTCACCGGGCTTGGGCCCACAATGTTTTATTTCCGCTGATCAGAAAGGTACGTGCCTACCTCTGAAAAGGCCCAGGGTTTCTCCGAGGCTCGAGAGCCCCCACCTCCGGAAAAGGCCCAGTGTTTCTCCGAGGCTCCTCTCATCGCCTCCCTGATCCTCACTGCAGCTGAGAGCCCCCACCTCCGGAAAAGGCCCAGGGTTTCTCGAGGCCCCTCTCTGGTCTCCATTCAACCCACACCGCGAGATGCGTGAGTCGGTAGGGTCTGTCCCAGTTCCGCCGGGAAAGCGCGTGAAGCACTATGAAGCGTCCCAGAAGCCCCAGAGAGGCCTCCAGGGACTCAGAGCATTTTTAAAGAACAAGGAGAACTGTTTTTAAGTGAATTGAACTGAAGAAGAAACATTTGAACAGTAACAAAGAGAACACCTGCCTACTTTTCTAACTTGTGGCTAAGGATAGCGTTATCTATGGTCTTGTGATAAGCCTGATATATATATATATATATTTTTTTTTACATAAAGGAACATATTTTTATATATAATACCAGCCTGGTGTCCATTTGTGTGGGGGATTAGTACATTTTACTGTGTGTGTTATTACAAGGGCTTAACTCCATAGCGCCTGCAGAATAGCCTTGGCTGCTCATGCCACGCACCTAGAGGGTGAGCAGGGGTAATTCTAAGGGGTCATCCTTCGCCCGGACTCAGAGGAGAGGGTCCCTGCTTGTCCCAAGTGCATACTTGCGCCAACCAGAGACCCCCAATTCTAACAGTGGAGGTGGGTGTGGTGGTGGTAAACGTGGTGGTGGTGGACATGGTGGTGGTGGACATGGTGGACATGGTGGTGGTGGTGGTGGTGGTGGACGTGGTGGTGGACGTGGTGGTGGTGGAGGTCGGTAAGGTGGTGGTAGATGTGGTGTGGTGGACATGGCGGTGGTGGATGTAGTGGTGGTGGTGGTGCTGTAGGTGGTGGTGGTGGATGTGGTGGTGGTGGTTGTGGAAGTGGTGGTATTTGCGGTGGTGGTGGTGGACGTGGTGATGGTGGACGCAGTGGTGGTGGACGTGGTGGTGGACGTTGTGGTGGTGGATGTGGTGGTGATGGATTTGGTGGTGGTGGCGGTGGATATGGTGGTGGACAAGGTGGTGGTGGTCATGGTGGTGGTGGTGGATGTGGTGGCGGTGGACTTGGTGGTGGTGGACATGGTGGTGGCGGTGGACTTGGTGGTGGTGAATGTGGTAGTGGTGGACGTGGTAGTGGTAGATGTGGTAGTGGTGGATGTGGTGGTGGTAGTGGACATGGTGGTGGTGGAAGTGGTGATAGACTTGGTGGACATGGTGGTGGATGTGGTGGTGGTGGATGTGGTGGTGGTGGATGTGGTGGTGGTAGAGGTGGGTGTGGTGGTGGTGGTAGACGTGGTGGTGCTGGACATGGTGGTGGTGGATGTAGTGGTGCCTGACATAGTGGTGGTGGACATAGTGGTGGATGTGGTGGACATGGTGGTGGTGGAGGTGGGTGTGGTGGTGGACATGGTGGTGGTGGACATAGTGGTGGTGGACGTAGTGGTGGTGACGCAGTAGTGGTGGATGTGGCGGTGGTGGAGGTGGTGGTTGTGGATGTGGAAGTTGTGGATGTGGCGGTGGTGGACGTGGTGGATGTGGTGGTGGACATGGTGGTGGTGGTCATGGCGGTGGTGGTGGTGGATGTGGGGGTGGTGGACGTGGTGGTGGTGGACATGGTGGTGGTGGTGGATGTGGTAGTGGTGGACGTGGTAGTGGTGGATGTGGTAGTGGTGGACGTTTTGGTTGTGGACGTGGTGGTGGTGGGTGGTGGTGGACGTGGTGGTCATGGACATGGTGGTGGTGGACGTAGTGGTGGTGGATGTAGTGGTGGTGGATGTGGTAGTGGTGGACATGGTGGTGGTGGTGGCAGTGGTGGTGGTGGATGTGGTGATGGTGGATATGGTGGTGGTGGATATGGTGGTGGATGTGGTGGTGGATGTGGTGGTGGTGGTTGATGTGGTGGTGGTGGACATGGTGGTAGTTGACGTAGTGGTGGTGGATGTGGTGGTGGTGGACATGGTCATGGTGGGTGTGGTGGTGGTGGATGTGGTGGTGGTGGACATGGTGGTTGTGGACATGGTGGTGATGGACATGGTGGTGGTGGATGTAGTGGTGGTTGTTGTGGGTGTGGTGGTGGTGGACATGGTGGACATGCTGGACATGGTGGTGGTGAACGTAGTGTTGGTTAATGTGGTGGTGGACGTGGTGGGTGTGGTGGCGGTGGACGTGGTGGTGGTGGACATGGTGGTGAACGTGGTGCTGGACGTGGTGGTGGACGTGGTGGTGGTGGAGGTGGGTGTGGTGGACATGGTGGTGGTAGACGTAGTGGTGGTGGATGTAGTGGTGGTGGAGGTGGTGGTGGTGGAGGTGGTGGTTTTGTGGACATGGTGGCGGTGGATGTGGTGGTGGGGGATGTGGTGGTATATGCTTTGGTGTTGGTGGTGGACATGGTGGTGGTGGACGTGATGGTGGATGTGGTGGTGGTGGATGTGGTGGTAGATGTGGTGGTGTTGGGGGTGGTGGTGGTGGACGTGGTGATGGTGGACGCAGTGGTGGTGGACGTGGTGGTGGACGTTGTGGTGGTGGATGTGGTGGTGATGGATTTGGTGGTGGTGGCGGTGGATATGGTGGTGGACAAGGTGGTGGTGGTCATGGTGGTGGTGGTGGATGTGGTGGTGGTGGACTTGGTGGTGGTGGACATGGTGGTGGCGGTGGACTTGGTGGTGGTGAATGTGGTAGTGGTGGACGTGGTAGTGGTAGATGTGGTAGTGGTGGATGTGGTGGTGGTAGTGGACATGGTGGTGGTGGATGTGGTGATAGACTTGGTGGACATGGTGGTGGATGTGGTGGTGGTGGATGTGGTGGTGGTGGATGTGGTGGTGGTAGAGGTGGGTGTGGTGGTGGTGGTAGACGTGGTGGTGCTGGACATGGTGGTGGTGGATGTAGTGGTGCCTGACATAGTGGTGGTGGACATAGTGGTGGATGTGGTGGACATGGTGGTGGTGGAGGTGGGTGTGGTGGTGGACATGGTGGTGGTGGACATAGTGGTGGTGGACGTAGTGGTGGTGACGCAGTAGTGGTGGATGTGGCGGTGGTGGAGGTGGTGGTTGTGGATGTGGAAGTTGTGGATGTGGCGGTGGTGGACGTGGTGGATGTGGTGGTGGACATGGTGGTGGTGGTCATGGCGGTGGTGGTGGTGGATGTGGGGGTGGTGGACGTGGTGGTGGTGGACATGGTGGTGGTGGTGGATGTGGTAGTGGTGGACGTGGTAGTGGTGGATGTGGTAGTGGTGGACGTTTTGGTTGTGGACGTGGTGGTGGTGGGTGGTGGTGGACGTGGTGGTCATGGACATGGTGGTGGTGGACGTAGCGGTGGTGGATGTAGTGGTGGTGGATGTGGTAGTGGTGGACATGGTGGTGGTGGTGGCAGTGGTGGTGGTGGATGTGGTGATGGTGGATATGGTGGTGGTGGATATGGTGGTGGATGTGGTGGTGGATGTGGTGGTGGTGGTTGATGTGGTGGTGGTGGACATGGTGGTAGTTGACGTAGTGGTGGTGGATGTGGTGGTGGTGGACATGGTCGTGGTGGGTGTGGTGGTGGTGGATGTGGTGGTGGTGGACATGGTGGTTGTGGACATGGTGGTGATGGACATGGTGGTGGTGGATGTAGTGGTGGTTGTTGTGGGTGTGGTGGTGGTGGACATGGTGGACATGCTGGACATGGTGGTGGTGAACGTAGTGTTGGTTAATGTGGTGGTGGACGTGGTGGGTGTGGTGGCGGTGGACGTGGTGGTGGTGGACATGGTGGTGAACGTGGTGCTGGACGTGGTGGTGGACGTGGTGGTGGTGGAGGTGGGTGTGGTGGACATGGTGGTGGTAGACGTAGTGGTGGTGGATGTAGTGGTGGTGGAGGTGGTGGTGGTGGAGGTGGTGGTTTTGTGGACATGGTGGCGGTGGATGTGGTGGTGGGGGATGTGGTGGTATATGCTTTGGTGTTGGTGGTGGACATGGTGGTGGTGGACGTGATGGTGGATGTGGTGGTGGTGGATGTGGTGGTAGATGTGGTGGTGTTGGGGGTGGACATGGTGGTGGAGGTGGTAGTGGCGAACTTGATGGTGGATATGGTGGTGGTGGACATGGTGGTGGTGGACGTGGTGGATGTGGTGGAAGTGGTGGTGGTGGATGTGGTGTTGGTGGATGATGTGGTGGTGGTGGTGGTGGTGGTGGTGGACGTGGTGGTGGTGGTGGACGTGGTGGTGGTAGATGTGGTGTTGGTGGATGATGTGGTGGTGGTGGTGGTGGTGGTGGACGTGGTGGTGGTGGTGGACATGGTGGTGGTGGAGGTGGGTGTGGTGGTGGTGGTGGACGTGGTGGTGATGGACATGGTGGTGGCCGACGTAGTGGTGGTGGATGTGGTGGACATGGTGGTGGATTTGGTGGTGGTGGATGTGGTAGTGGTGGACGTGGTGGTGGTAGTGGACATGGTGGTGGTGGACGTGGTGATAGACGTGGTGATAGACGTGGTGGACATGGTGGTTGATGTGGTGGTGGTGGATGTGGTGGTGGTGGTAGACATGGTGGTGGAGGTGGGTGTGATGGTGGTGGTAGACGTGGTGGTGCTGGACATGGTGGTGGTAAATGTAGTGGTGCCCGACATAGTGGTGGTGGACGTAGTGGTGGATGTGGTGGACATGGTGTTGGTGGAAATGGTGGTGGACGTGGTGGTGGTGGAGGTGGGTGTGGTGGTGGACATGGTGGTGGTGGACATGGTGGTGGTGAACGTAGTGGTGGTGGGCATAGTGGTGGTGACGCAGTGGTGGTGGATGTGGTGGTGGTGGAGGTGGTGGTTGTGGATGTGGTGGTTGTGGACATGGTGGTGGTGGACGTGGTGGTGGTGGATGTGGTGGTGGTGGACATGGTGGATGTGGTGGTGTTGGTGGTGGACACGGTGGTGGTGGTCATGGCGGTGGAGGTGGTGGATGTGGGGGTGGCGGACATGGTGGTCGTGGACATGGTGGTGGTGGTGGACGTGGTAGTGGTGGACGTGGTAGTGGTGGATGTGGTAGTGGTGGACGTGGTGGTGGTGGGTGGTGGTGGACGTGGATGTGGTGGATATGGTGGTGGTGGACATAGTAGTGGTGGACGTGGTGGTGGTGGATATGGTGGTGGTGGACGTAGTAGTGGTGGACGTGGTGGTGGTGGATGTGGTGGTGTTGGACATGATGGTGGTGGTGGAAGTGATGGTGGTGGATGTGGTGATGGTAGATCTAGTGGTGGATGTGGTGGTGGTGGTGGGTGTGGTGGTGGTTGATGTGGTAGTGGTGGACATGGTGGTGGTGGACAGAGTTGTGGTGGATGTGGTGGTGGTGGACATGGTGGTGGTGGGTGTGATGGTGGTGGATGTGGTGGTGGTGGACGTGGTAGTTGTGGACATGGTGGTGATGGACACGGTGGTGGTGGATGTAGTGGTGGTGGTTGTGGGTTTGTTGGTGGTGGACGTGGTGGACATGCTGGACATGGTGGTGGTGGACGTAGTGGTGGTGGATGTGGTGTTGGGTGTGGTGGCGGTGGACGTGGTGGTGGTGGTGTACGTGGTGTTTGTGGACATGGTGGTGATGAACGTGGTGGTGGTGGACGTGGTGGTGGTGGAGGATGTGGTGGTGGTGGACATGGTGGTGGTGGACATGGTGGTGAACGTGGTGGTGGTGGTGGTGGTGGACATGTTGGTGGACGTGGTGGTGGTGGGTGTGGTGGACATGGTGGTGGTAGATGTAGTGGTGGTGGATGTAGTGGTGGTAGAGGTGGTGGTAGTGGTTTTCTGGACATGGTGGTGGTGGATGTGGTGGTGGTGGTGGTGGACGTGGTGGTGGTGGTAGACATGGTGGTGCTGGACATGGTGGTGGTAGATGTAGTGGTGCCCGACATAGTGGTGGTGGACATAGTGGTAGATGTGGTGGACATGGTGTTGGTGGAAATGGTGGTGGACGTGGTGGTGGTGGAGGTGGGTGTGGTGTTGGACATGGTGGTGGTGGACATGGTGGTGGTGAACGTAGTGGTGGTGGGCATAGTGGTGGTGACGCAGTGGTGGTGGATGTGGTGGTGGTGGAGGTGGTGGTTGTGGATGTGGTGTTTGTGGACATGGTGGTGGTGGACGTGGTGGTGGTGGACGTGGTGGTGGTGGACGTGGTGGATGTGGTGGTGTTGGTGGTGGACACGGTGATGGTGAACGTAGTGGTGGTGGGCATAGTGGTGGTGACGCAGTGGTGGTGGATGTGGTGGTGGTGGAGGTGGTGGTTGTGGATGTGGTGGTTGTGGACATGGTGGTGGTGGACGTGGTGGTGGTGGACGTGGTGGTGGTGGACGTGGTGGATGTGGTGGTGTTGGTGGTGGACACAGTGATGGTGGTCATGGCGGTGGAGGTGGTGGATTTGGGGGTGGCGGACATGGTGGTTGTGGACATGGTGGTGGTGTGGACGTGGTAGTGGTGGACCTGGTAGTGGTGGATGTGGTAGTGGTGGACGTTGTGGTGGTGGAGGTGGTGGTGGACATGGTGGTGGTGGGTGGTGGTGGACGTGGATGTGGTGGATATGGTGGTGGTGGACGTAGTAGTGGTGGACGTGGTGGTGGTGGGTATGGTGGTGGTGGACATAGTAGTGGTGGACGTGGTGGTGGTGGATGTGGTGGTGTTGGACATGATGGTGGTGGTGAAAGTGATGGTGGTGGATGTGGTGATGGTGGATATGGTGGTGGTGGATGTGGTGGTGGATCTGGTGGTGGATGTGGTGGTGGTGGTGGTGGTGGGTGTGGTGGTGGTTGATGTGGTGGTGGTGGACATGGTGGTGGTGGACAGAGTTGTGGTGGATGTGGTGGTGGTGGACGTGGTGGTGGTGGGTGTGGTGGTGGTCGATTTGGTTATGGTGGACGTGGTGGTTGTGGACATGGTGGTGATGGACATGGTGGTGGTGGATGTAGTGGTGGTGGTTGTGGGTTTGTTGGTGGTGGACGTGGTGGACATGCTGGACATGGTGGTGGTGGACGTAGTGGTGGTGGATGTGGTGGTGGGTGTGGTGGCGGTGGACTTGGTGGTGGTGGTGTACGTGGTGTTTGTGGACATGGTGGTGATGGACGTGGTGGTGGTGGATGTGGTGGTTGTGGAGGACGTGGTAGTGGTGGACATGGTGGTGGTGGACATGGTGGTGAACGTGGTGGTGGTGGTGGACGTGTTGGTGGACGTGGTGGTGGTGGAGGTGGGTGTGGTGGACATGGTGGTGGTAGATGTAGTGGTGGTGGATGTAGTGGTGGTAGAGGTGGTGGTGGTGGTTTTCTGGACATGGTGGTGGTGGATGTGGTGGTGGTGGATGTGGTGGTAGATGTGGTGGTGTTGGTGGTGGACATGGTGAAGGATGTGGTAGTGGTGGACGTGATGGTGGACATGGTGGTGGTGATGGACGTGGTAGTGGTGGATGTGGTAGTGGTGGATGTGGTAGTGGGGGACGTGGTGGTGGATGTGGTGATGGTGGACATGGTGGTGGATGTGGTGATGGTGGACATGGTGGTGGTGGACGTGGCAGACGTGGTATTGGTAGATGTGGTGGTGGTGGATGATGTGGTGGTGGTGGTGGTGGTGGACGTGGTGTTGGTGGTGGACGTGGTGGTGGTGGAGGTGGGTGTGGTGGTGGTAGTGGACGTGGTGGTGATGGGCATGGTGGTGGCGGACGTAGTGGTGTTGGATGTGGTGGTGGTGGACGTGGTGGTGGATGTGGTGTTGGTTGTTGTGGTGGGTCCCATGCAGTATTGAAAATATTCAGTGGTCTGTGTAGGCCATTTCTAAATGCTCGTTAATGTTTTCTGATATTAGAACTAAGACAGGCAAACAAATTGATATGCCCAAGATCACACAGTGCGCCCAGCAGGACATGTTGACATTAGAACTCTTACCTTTGCCGTCTATTGTTGTAATTTATCTACTAGACGGCTTATTTTAAGAGGCTTAGGTGCACAGGAAAAACAGGAAATATAATTCACCTCAACTTGTAAAACGATAGTGATTTTTTTTCCCAGAACAAAAAAGGTGCCTATCACAGGTCCATATTGTTTCACAGCACTGCGATACACCAGAAGTAACTAACCAATAGCAGAAGAATAAAGGAAAAGTTGGTCTGCAGAAGTCGTCGGACTGTTTGAGAGGAAAAGTGAACAAGCTGGGGAGGGGGTGTCAAATGGTGAGCATTTTCGCGGCCACTTTGATGTTCTCAGTGGCCGAGCGGCTCACTGAGAACATCAAAGCGGCCGCGCAATTGCTCCAGGCTGCAGGCGGACAGATAGTGTGCACGCGCCCGGCGCACAAGAACTGTGTCCGATGCGCACTTTGGGAGCATTTTTTGGGAGCCCTTTCTATACTCTCGCTGAACCTACGGGTTCAGCGAGACCTAAACAACAGTTGATGGACAGAATGAAGAACAATGTCATACATTCACCCCAGTACAGAGATCTGGGCCTAAATCCATCTTTTTTTCGCTCAGTTCTTTCTGAAGGTATGCAGAATCAGTGTCATGTCTGCAATTTGACACAGATGTCGTCTGACCGTGTGAAAACGTCAGGTCGTCCCGCTGATGACATAGAACTAACAACTGATGGGACATAAGTCTGGGTTAAGTCACTACTTATCACTATGTCTAGTTCAAATAAGAAAAAGTCTAGCCATATAGACTACACAACTTAGCTCTCAATTACCTGGAATGCCCCTTCACTTTCCATCGGTGACGCATACCCTTCTGCTGCGCTGTACTCCTACATGCCCACATTCCATGTATACACAGGCACAGAATGGAAGGTAGGGCCTTCTTGTACACTGCTTCTAAAGCATGAACTGACCTCCCCCCTCACATCAGAACCTCCTCCTCCTCCCTTCTTGAGTTCAGAATGAAGCTAAAGACTTGGGTCTTCTATTAACTCCCCACCCTAAGCAGACTAGGTACTCGCACCTACTCAGCGCCAGGATACACTCATGGGTGGTAGCGCGCTCTACAAATAAGCTTAACATGACATTGCTCTGTGTTGTAAGATTTTCCATTGGTGTTTGGCCTTCTCTGTATTGTTTGTGGTAATAAAGATTAGATGAATAAATAACACTCTGGCATCTTTTTACCAGAATCATTGGTGCAGCTGAGGTGACTGTACATGGCCTTTGACCCCCACTATCATCAGGGGAAGTGAGAACTTAGCACTTTTAACTCACTAAATTCACCTGGAATACAGGAATTTAATTTCACCACTAGGTGGCCTCTACATTATGAACTTACTATCAGCGGTTGTGTCACAGAATGTATGGTCATAAGGTCCTTGCTGGGCTCTGGTAGGAGAAGAGTTTACGTCTCTTATTAGTGAGGTGCCTGGACACAGCACATTGTTCATTTATCTCAGAAGCTTCGTCTGCATCAGTTTCAGACATTTTTTATAGATATAGAAATGGTAAAATCACAAAGGTGTTACCATGTCCTAGTCCAACACATACGTCCTTATTTATAGGAGGGTGGTAAAAGGTTAGCTGACAACATTGGTTGATGTCCTGTCCACTGAAGGCGCAATTACTCTGTCTATGTCAAAGGGTGAAGGTATGCGGTGCTCCTGTGACTGGAGAAATGTCATTTGAGAGGCTACCAAATGTATGATGGTACCTGCACTTCTATGTCTGTCAGTGTCCTGTATGTCAGGGTCTGACATGTAGATAATGGCAGTCTAATATGGAAGAGGATAAGAATTGTCCCCCTAACAGTGAAAGAAAACTACCACTGTGTGTGTGGGGGGGGGGGGGGTGGGGGTGGGAGGGGTTAGAAACGTTATGCATCTGTGAATGGAGCTCTGGCAGCTGCCACTTTGGCTGGGGTCTGTATTTGGAATCTCACAATAGATGTGCCTGCTGACATGTCATGGTGAATCTGCCTCCACATTTTTGCCTACAGTGATTCCTGCCATGGTAAATTTGACTCACCAGCTACAGCTTATGTGTAGATGCATTGACGTCTCCAACACCACTGGTGCAGCGGCCAACCCGCTAAACACTGAAGAACAGATATACAAAGGGCTTTGGCATTCCCAAACCATCTGATTCGGTAATCAGAGGGTTTGCGATTGCTATAACCCTTTTTTCAAATAGGATTCAGAAACGTTTTCCGTTAAATGGTTTTAATAAACCATACCCAGTTATATTTGGAAGGGACATGTTAAGGGTGTTCCTTAAAATACTGATTCCTTATTTTATGTATTAATGTTGTGCAACCAAAATCCAATCACAAAACATACATATTTAAAAGACTACACAAAGGTAGTGCTAACCCATTGGCAAACCTTCCCTTTTGTAAATGTTGACAGAGACCCTTTTTTAGGAGTAGGCTGTGGTCCATGGCACCATTGCTTACTCCTAAAAAATGATTGAGAAAACTTGCATAAAAAAAAATACATCCTGTTTTCCTCCAAGGTCATGGTTTGCATTTAAAAAAATATATTACTTTATTTAAAAAACAATCACAGACATCGTGGTCTGCTGATCCCAGCAGGCCACCATCCCCGTGATGGCAGCGGATCGTAGTTGGCCGTAATTTGTGACTTACCTCATGAATATTAATGAGGTAGGCCACAATTTACGTTCCACTATGATTCACTATTTTGTGATCTGACCTATTAGTACACAGGTCGATTTAGTAGGTGTGCAACTTGGTACCACTTTTACCTAATGCATATATACATTTGGCATTAAATGTCACTCTTAACCTGTGCCACGTTCAAATAAACAAGGCATCCAAACAGAAGGACCTATTGTGAAATAAGCAAACAGAAAATGGTAGTTTAATATGACTTTGTGCTTACGAATCTACTACACATAGAAGGTAACCTTTCCACCTTCATCATACCTCTGAAATCCCTCACGGCTATCGACCTGGCTGAACTAACTATGGCTTTATTATGTCTTTAATATGCCTTTTTGTGGCTTTCTAATAAATTGATGCTAGTGCAAACATTGTGTGATAAGGAACTGCTGTAGCTCTGCTGTTGGTTGAAACCACATGACCTAAACTTGTCATCTCCAATAACAATTTCAGCTGGCAATAGGATTGATCTCGGGTCTAGGGTTCAGGAAACTCCCTTGAAGAATTGCATACTGCACCATGGAGTAATACTCTGTTAAGCACATTGGAACAAGCAATCTGGGTACTGAATTTTCAATCAGACAAAATGGAAGTACAGTTAAACGAAACTTAATTGCCGGTCATATTGCAGGTATAAATACCGAGCTGGACTCAATGACCTCCCTTTTAAAGCGCAAGGGAATCCGGGAACCACAAGTAAGTAATCCCCAACTGCAGCTCAATTACGGCTAGGGCAAAATAATAGATACATTGGTAAATCTGCCTGAAAAATTAAGTGATATTTTAGGGGCAGTGCAATTAACAACAAAGTCCAAACAAACAAGGGAAACTCAAAAGGACGCAGAGAAAAAGGTTCCATCCAAAAACAAAAATACATGCAAAGGGACTCTCGTTAATGATAAGGGAAAAGCAGAACAAGGATTTATGTACTGAAACAAGGGACCACCAAATCGAAGTTACACAGAGCCCATTGACACCTCAAAAATTCCAAACCCACAAAAAGACAAAGAAAACCTGCCAGAAAGGGTAGGGCAAAACATAACATTCAACCAACCACAAAATCAAAGAAAATTTTCTCAATTTTCACAAATCAAAACACACAAAGGAAAGAAAATAAATCATTGAAAGTAGTCACATTGGAGGATTCAATAACCAGCCCAGACTAATCAAACCATACAACGGACTCTAACGGATTTAATACAAAGCAAAATGCATTGAGCCCACTGGTTGTCATGAATCAAGAGAATATGAATCGGGTGCTGCATACAACATCTAACCATCAGTCAATAGCAGAATCTGCGCAAACCCCTAGAATTGAAAAAAGGCGATTAAAACAAATCCAACTTACTGAAAAGGGAGAAGGGGCGGAAAAAACATTGCAGGTCCAACTAAGAATTATACCCAAGGACGATAGAGGTACCAGTCCAGATAACGGAGTACATACACCTAGTAGAGAAATGGAGGGCAAAAAACGAGAAGATTCAGTAAGTAGGGAAATAACACCAGGTAATAAGGCGTAGATAAAATAGATAACAAAGTACATAGTAGCCAAAACTCAATAAAAGTCATAATAAATAGAAAAGGTAGATCATGTAGGATGCCCTTTACCAACCAGTAAATCAAGGAAAATGGCCAATAACACATATAGGAGCTGGAAAATTGGAGCAAGATCTAAAGGAAGTAAGCAAGTCGGCTACTCTACAGGAATAGGTCAGCAAAACCAAAGGGGCAAGAAAGACATATTGACAATGAAATCTCGAACACCCGAAATGTCCAGGTAGAAAAAGACGAAAGTTTGGGAATCGCCACTTGCCTTCAAAATAACTTGAGGGGGAATACATCAAAACTGACATTTGTGCCAGAATATTGCACAAAAGGAAGGCAAGACATACTAAACAGAGGGAACCTGTTAAGGCTGTTTAAAGGAATTCTAGAACTAAAAGGAATATCATTGCAAGATCTTTTAGTCATGGAATTTATCCATACCTCTGAATCCTTAGACATTGAAGAGACCTTGACTACCTGGTCCTCAAAGGAACTAGCGGACAGGATATATGCAACAAGATCAACATTCGAATTCTGAGGAATCACGCTGAGGCCTCATAAACGCCCAAGGTACCCTTACCCCTTTCTAACAAATCATATGAATCAAAAAATGTAGTACTCATCTGGGAAAAAGCAAAAAGCATGCCTACACAGCGCCCGATCCACCACGCCACCAGGGCGAGCAAATTCAAAAGATATCAATGTAATAGTGAGTCAAGCAAACCTTGAACAACCTGCAGGTGATAGCATGGATTGGTCTTAGTTGTCAAAAGTACTAAGTAACACGCGTACCTAACAAACAGTCAAGCTCATTTATGAATGACAAAAGGTGGGGGCAGCTAGTTCGGACTAATGGGCAGGATTTAATGGAAGCCCTGAGGCAAGATCGCGTCCTGAGGGATGGAATCCAGAACATGATAAAGATCTGTTCATGGAATGTCAATGGATTTAAAAATATGGGAAATGACTATGAAACTCTGTCCTTTCTTGAACAACAATACCCAATTCTACTTCAAGAAACATAGAGCATGAACCCAGCATCAATAGTGGGTTACATAGAACATCATATCCTAGCAGAAAGATTCTCAAAATGTGGTCACCGAGGGGAGGCTTATCAACATACATATCACAAAAACATGGTTGGCAAACAGAAGATTTAGACGCTGCGGTAAACTGTTTGCAAGTTATAAAACTTACTGGAAAGCTTAATTCTAACAAATTAGACTGCCAATTAATACTAGTCAACGTATATGTTCATCCTGCAAACAAAAATCCAAAGGAAAAATTCACAATACTAATGAATCTGATCAAAGTGCTGCAAAAATCACACAAAGTCTGCCCTTTGATCATCTCAGGAGACTTTAACAGTAACCTAATAAAACAGAAAAAAAGAAAGAGGCAGGAGGACCGGGGATTACAAATAATAACGCATGAGTTAGAAAGCCATGGTCTGTCAATCCTGAATGGTAAGACAACAGGGGATAGGCCAGTGGCCACAACGCACTCAAATGGAAAAAGCCAATCTACAATAGATTTTACCATCACCAGCAGTAATCTTGCCCCAAGAATAGTCTCATTCCAAGTTTGCCCACACATAGAAAGTGACCAACTCCCGCATATCACAAACCTTAACATAAATCTTGCCCAGGTGAAAAAAATAAACACGATGGCACAGCACGCAGAAAAGTTTAACCTGCGGAAATTAAGATGGCAAGGATTAAACATGATGACCATAATGGACACTCTTAAGGAATATGTGAGTCAAACAGGGCTCCTGACAGAAGAAAATCGACTAAAAAGTTGGGAAGACTTGTGCCTCATCCTTACCCGAAAATTTCCAGCCATTAACGGAAGCAAAAAAAGAATAGACATCAGGAAGGATCCATGGTTTAATCTCTCCCTACGAGAAGAAAGGAGAAGGATGGCAAGAGAGGCACAAATTCAAGCTGTGGCGGCTAAAATGGGTAAGAAAACAGACAAGGGAAAACTGAAGGAATTACAGAAGAAATACAAGAAGATGCTGAGGGAAGCTAAACCATCATGTAAAGAAGAAATCTGGACAAAACTACTGTGGGAAAGTAAATTGCCAAATAGTATGGAATTCTGGGGCTTCATAAATAATGTGACAAAGAGTTTAAAATTACAACAAGTAGCAGGAATCGGCGAAAAAATCTGGATACAGCATGTACAAAATAGGTACGGCAGTACGAAGAACAAGAAGTCAGCTATGGCAACAGTCGCCTCAGAATCACCACAAGATCTAGGACCCGAAGTAGAAGAAACACCAGACTGCACACATCAGAATCTAAAGACTTGGGACAAGCAGCAATTTGCACCGATTCAAACGATCTGATCGATACTAAGCAATTGAGTGGAATAATAAAACGATTAAAAACGGAGGGGTCGGGAGGCCCGAACGGTATCCCCAATGCACTATTTAAACATGCTCCAGATTTTTGGGCTGACTACCTCGTGCCTTTTTTTAATCAGATCTATAGACAGAACAACGTTCCCAAATCTTGGAAAGGGAACATCATTCATCCAATATTCAAACAGGGAGATCACAATAAGCCTAAAAACTACAGATTAATAACATTGGTCGATGTAGGGGTCAAAATATATGGATCATGCCCATTACTCCACTTTCAAGATTGGATGGATGAAATTAGTATAATCCCCACATTTCAATTGGGTTTTAGGCCAGGGATGGGCACTTTAACAAACCTGGCCACTTTGGCACTCTTAACTGAAAAATCAACAAAAAAGAAAACGCAGTTGTATGCATGTTTTGTCGATTTGAAAGCTGCATTCAAAAGAGTAAGCAGAAATCAACTCTAGGAAAAATTAAGAGCCTGGGGGTTGCCGAGTAAATTACTGGATGCAATAATAGCCCTGTACAGTGAAACCTGGGCAAGAGTGAAATTAGGCGATGGACCACCGCCACTATTCACATGCAGCAAGTCCTAAAACAAGGCTTCGTCCTTACCACGAGCCTATTCAACTTATTTATGGCAGACTTCAATAAATAAATGCAAGCAGCCGATTGCCATCCACCAAACTTGTCTAAAGAGCCAATACACTTCTTACAGTATGCAGACGATATTGTGGTGCTGAGCCAAACTCAGGCTACAAAGAGCGATCAATAACTTAGTAACCTATCTGGACCAAGATAACTTGGAATTAAATAAAGAGAAAACCAAGTTTGTATGTCTAGTGGACCCTAAACAAAACAAGATCAAATGGTTTGTAAAAGGGACAATAGTAAAAGAGCAAGCGGCCTACAAATATCTCAGCTTAAAACTGGGGCGAGGCTCAACACACAAGGAACACAAAATGGACTTAAAAGCAAAAACGCAATCGTTAATCTTTGCATATAGATTACTATATAAAAACTTGGATTGGCCGAACCATGCCCATCTTTTAATAGTGATGGCAGCACAAATTCTTCCCACATTGTCGTATGCCCTAGTAGTCTGGTGCGATAAACAGGTGGAACTGTTAAACGAACTCCAGACAAAGGTTTATAAAGCTGTTTTCAACTTACATAAGTCCGCCGCCCCAGCTCACGTTCGGCTGGAATTCGGCCTTCAGAATCAGAAATTCCAGAACATGAGCGGCTTCTTGAAACTATACCACAAATTTTGTGCGTCTGAGCCGGGGTCATTGAATAATCTATGCTTTAAAGAAATTAAAACCCAGATCGATCAAGACATTCCAAATTCATGGGGAGCCCATCTGAGGAAATCATTGGCAGAACTTGACATACAAACGAAATGGGACAGCCTGGTAGACCGGGCAGTTTTTGGAAAATAGGTAAATAAAATAGCAAAGAAGAAGTCTTTCTTAGAAGATAAAATACCAACTTCGAAACACCGATATGGGTGGACTGTGATCAACTCTTACATATCAACAAAGCCTCAGGCTTACTTAGTAACTCATTTCAGCGCTGAGTTAAAAAAGAGTTTAATTGATTACCAGTTGGGTATGCATGACTTGAAAGAACTACAGCCTTCCTGGAAAAGGAACCAACAAGCAGCACACTGTCGCCTGTGCAGTTTTTGTAATGAAACCCTAACTCACCTGCTGTGTGCTTGCCCCGCAGTCAAGGATTTAAGGAGGGGGCTTTTAAAACCCATGTTTAATGAATTTAACAATCGCACATGCAGGCAAACTGTGATACGTTTGTTGGAAGGTTCCTCTATAATCTTGGCTTGCCGGGGTGTAAAATATCTGGCATAAGTAAGAAAACTTTTAAGGCAAGACGATTTAGGGGAAATTAAAAAAGCATGAACAGGGACGGCATGGGTTTAGTTCAAGCATGGCACCACTTCACAAACCCAAGTAGCAAGTGGACTAAAAGCCTAATCAATCATGGGATAGCTGGAATAGCACAGAAAAATGGTAGTCAACCAAATTTTAATGTAACGTTTTCGCACTTTTATAGGGACATTTTATCTTAACAGGACCAAGTTAATTTATTTTGGGCCAATTGCAGTCACCGAGTTCCTTGAAAAATTTGAATAATAGAACTTTCGCAGATTGCTCAAACTGGTAGTTAATGTCTTATGTGCATTACTAATGTTGTTCGGATTTTAAATATCGCAAATCTTGTTGCTATTAAGTGGTATTTAGATGGAGTTTATGCTTAATATATTTTACATTTTAAATTGTAACAATTTTAAGTAATCATTTACAATAAACTATTTGACTTGACTCATGACCTGGGGCAAACATTGAGGAAAAACCTAATCAGGACCTCTCTCAGAGGAAGGTGCACAGTGATATTCCCTTTTAGTGACAAGAGACCTGAGAAGAAAGAGGACTGGAATTAACAATACAGAATTGGTTCCACCTGAAAAATAATTGGTGCTAAATTGGTGATTTAGAAACAAATATATTTACTGCAGGTGCCTTCAATCAGTTTATAGTTCGCTTAAATCCAGGTGTAAGGATGAAAGTCCCCGAAAAGCACTTCAGTTGTTCCGCACCCATCAAATTTAGGTCTCATTTAAGACAGCTTGTGCTAACAGCAGATCTTCCACCACCCATACAAAATACATAGAAAAGTAAAAATAGGTCAGCCTCCCTCGGACATTGTTTTAAGTAGCATTTACACGTTAAATAGCCCACAGTGTGACTACTGGGTGTTGTAACTGTTACTCATGACAATCACACTACTGCATGTCCTCTAGCTATTTGATTGATACTATAGATGTATAGGTCCCCATAGAGAGAGGCACCCTATTGTCTTTGCTCAGTATAGCAGGGGGAACACAGGACCAGAGTTTGCATGGAAAGTCTATTATTTCAATCAATTTTGTGGATGTCTCCAATCACCCAGTTAGGGCCAGTAAACTCTTGTCCTTGGTTCCCACACCAGCTTCAATAGTCTGAGGTACTGGGTTATCAGAACCGGTACTAATCCGGTAACCCAGCGCTGTCAGGGCAACACCCAAAGACCCCGGATTCCCCTGACTTGGCAAACAGAGACACGGGATACTTCTTGATGACGTCAAAGACCAAAGTTTATTGGTTGCAACCAGGGACAGAGATCTACGAAGTACACACGGGTAGTTCGACAGAGACTGCACCACTTCAATGAACGAAACTCGGTCTTTTATGCCGAAAATTACGCCTCTGGCAGCATTACAATTTACATTTGGTGCATACAAACTGACCAATGACCAAGTAGCATTTCAAAAAGTAACGAATGACGACAGTCAAAGATAATCCCACTTTCCGTTGTCCAGCCCACCAAAACGATCGCACACATGCTTGGTTTCCTGTTCGATCAGGCCGGACAAACCCATCATAAAACCTTCAACCCAGATCGATGAACATGTCGTAAAGGAAAGGCAGAAACAGATGGAAAGGAGATAGAGGAGTGGGAACGGTGTATCATAAACTCGGGCACGTCCTGCCCTTTGATCTTTATCAGGCCAGCTGCTGAACAAGGAACTGGCTCAGCGGGATTCGCCCCAGGCGAGGAGTCAGTTCGGCCAGGTCAACCAGTAGTCAGCTAAGGCGTACGTGTCAAGGACTCGTTCGGCCACAGTCATCGGGCATATGTTAGGGCAACCACACAAAATGGCTGCCACATACAAAATGGAACCCGAGGGTTCAGACTAAATCCTCAAATGCAGAGTGTTCTCCTATATCGATTCATACGAAAACACTCAGACACGTTACACTCGCCATTTGCGGTCTGTCGAGACCAAAATCGTCCATTTCCGACGATCTTTATAAATCTGCTTATCAGAACTATCGAACCCAATTCGGGACCACGGAACCACAGACCCTCCTTTTGCCCTATCATAGGCAACAAACCCAGACCCATTTTAATCTGAATCCGGATCTATGTTCATCAAGTCATCGATATGCTACTGTAGCATTATCTTATTACTATGCATCTCTCTCCGAACAAGTTTCCGTACGCACAGAGTAGCACAAAGGCCACAAATAGCCGGAGCGCACTGTACACAGAGACAGAACATTAACAGAATTGCTAAGACCATCCCAATGACCATCAGAATCTTCCAACCCCAAGTGGATATCAATCCCCATAACCATCCCATCAAAGACCAATCTCCTTTGTCCAGATGGACAGAATCGGAGATTTAGTGCAATTTGGAAATGGCCTGGAGGACTGACGGAGCGTTGTCTGGAATAAAAACACAGCAGCTTGATTGAATCAGTCTACAAACTCAACCTCGATCTGCTAGAATAACGTCTAGGGCAACTCTATTCTGAAGTGTCGTAAGTCTATCCGACTGGAGCTCAGCAGTCAGGTTACCAAGGGCACGGCAGTCTCCACTATGGTGGACTCGACCACTCTCGTAAGCTGACGAATATTCCTACTGTTAGCCATAGGTCCCCAGAACGGCAGAAAACCCTTGAAGAAATCACTCAATTCTTGTCCTGCAGTGTCTTCTTGGCTAAAGACACCTCACGCAATTCTCGTCTTGTGGTAATCTGCCGCAGCTGTAAAAGTGGAGGGTAACAGAAAGGAAACAAAACATGTGCCCGAGAAGTCGGAGGGCAACCATGTATACGCTTTGTCATAGCAAACAAAGTAGGTACCCTTAGCAGCTAGGAAGACTTGGACGGAAACACATAAGTCTCAGCGCAAACGCTCTTCCCTAACTGAGCCTTCGGATTCTTACCGTTGCCCTGCAAACAATAGTAGCCTTTATGGGACACTATTCAGATCGGTAGAGGACTTTTCGCTCGCTGGTTAATACTCAGACTAACTCCATATCCAGTAACGTTCCATCCACTATGTGCTTGCCTCTCATCTTTTGGAATAGTCTCTACTGCATTAGTCCCTTTAATAATGTCGACTATGCCTCTAGCTATAGGACTATTCTTCGGATTATCTCTCGGTTAACATAAGGGGTCAACACTGTGGGCATATATGAAGATGGTTCTGTAAGCTTGAATCGAACCTTTCAGACTGAAGGGCAAGACCAAATATGGAATACCTTTATCGGTTGTATGAGGCATCAAATCACAAATCCAGCAGTTCGTTGTATTGATCACTAACTAATGCTGGTGCAAAAGCTGTATAAAAGAATTATTAGAGAATTCCTTATGTCTGACTACCTCATATTCGGGCAAAGGGTGGCGAGAATGAGAAGAAATAGTAGGTGAAGGTGTAGGTTGCACAGTGGAATTAGAGGTCATTTTAAAAACAAATGCTACATAACCAGCTATGAAAATTACGAAACTCAATAGCAAAAATATGCATGGTATCAAAAAGCATTTCTTCGGCATTATTTTGCATATACGTTTTCTAAAAGTCAGTGTCTGCACAGGTCTCTCCAACTCAAAGAAATCCATCCTAAACTAAGGGTGCTGCCCGCGGTGGTTGGTTGATTCTGCTTGAGAGTGCCTCTGCTGCACCCAGGAAGGCTGCCTCGGGCCAACAGAACCCTCGACCTAGTTTCTCAGGCTTACACTCCAAAGACTGGTAGCAACCGCAACCCTAGCAGCATGAACCGGATGGCAGTTCAGAAAAACAAAAATAAGTAGATCCTTGGTGGAGAGTTAACCTGCAAACAGTAAAACAAAATCAACTTTACTAATCTTTATTTGTCCTTAATTCTCGATCTCAGATTGTATCGATTTCTTCCAGGTAGCTCTTGATCGGCAATCAAAAGATGAGGCACGGTAGTGTCCAATCGCTCTGCAGGAGGTATTGATGCTTGCAAAAGTCGATCACTCTCTTGTTCTGAGTTAGTTCCAATCAAGCGAGCATCACTGAACGATACTTAACTGTAAGAGCTATCAAAGGTTTCGCTAGAAGAGAAAAATTTGGGATCCACTGTCTACAGTACGACGTAATGCCCAAAAACGCACGTACTTCTCTCTGTGTCGTAGGGACACTCATTCTTGCAATAGTCTGAATTCTCTCTGGGGTCAATTTCCTTCCCTCCTTCAATTAGAGGTGACCTAAATACGTTACTTCTTGGCGACAGAATTGTAATTTCGAGAGAGAAACTTTATGATGGCAATCAGACAAATGAGACAACAAGGACACAGTGGCATCCTTACATATGTCTTCAGTATCGGCAGCGACCAGCAAATCGTCAACGTACTGGATAAAGCCGGAACCTTCAGGTAAAGCTAACAAGTCAAGTTGCGTCTTCAGAACTTGACTGTATATCGATGGACTCTCGCAATAGCCTTGAGGAGCGCGCTTAAAGCGGAAACTTCGTCCTCCTAAAGAGAATCCAAAGATATCTCTACTCTCTATGGCAATCGGAATGCTGAAGAAAGCATTCTTCAAATCGATCACTGAAAACCAAGTGGCAGAAGCTGGAATCAATGTCAACAATGCAGTAATGTCGGGTACAACAGGGAAACGCCGATATGGGTGGACTGTGATCAACTCTTACATATCAACAAAGCCTCAGGCTTACTTAGTAACTCATTTCAGCGCTGAGTTAAAAAAGAGTTTAATTGATTACCAGTTGGGTATGCATGACTTGAAAGAACTACAGCCTTCCTGGAAAAGGAACCAACAAGCAGCACACTGTCGCCTATGCAGTTTTTGTAATGAAACCCTAACTCACCTGCTGTGTGCTTGCCCCGCAGTCAAGGATTTAAGGAGGGGGCTTTAAAAACCCATGTTTAATGAATTTAACAATCGCACATGCAGGCAAACTGTGATACGTTTGTTGGAAGGTTCCTCTATAATCTTTGCTTTCCAGGCTGTCAAATATCTGGCAAAAGTAAGAAAACTTTTAAGGCAAGACGATTTAGGGGAAATTAAAAAAGCATGAACAGGGACGGCATGGGTTTAGTTCAAGCATGTCACCACTTCACAAACCCAAGTAGCAAGTGGACTAAAAGCCTAACCAATCATGGGATAGCTGGAATAGCACAGAAAAATGGTAGTCAACCAAATTTTAATGTAACGTTTTGCACTTTTATAGGGACATTTTATCTTAACAGGACCAAGTTAATTTATTTTGGGCCAATTTCAGTCACCTGAGTTCCTTGAAAAATTTGAATAATAGAACTTTTGCAGATTGCTCAAACTGGTAGTTAATGTCTTATGCGCATTACTAATGTTGTTCGGATTTTAAATATCGCAAATCTTGTTGCTATTAAGTGGTATTTAGATGGAGGTTTATGCTTAATATATTTTACATTTTAAATTGTAACAATTTTAAGTAATCATTTACAATAAACTATTTGACTTGACTCATGACCTGGGGCAAACATTGAGGAAAATCCTAATCAGGACCTCTCTCAGAGGAAGGTGCACAGTGATAGTCCCTTTTAGTGACAAGAGACCTGAGAAGAAAGAGGACTGGAATTAACAATACAGAATTGGTTCCACCTGAAAAATAATTGGTGCTAAATTTGTGATTTAGAAACAAATATATTTACTGCAGGTGCCTTCAATCAGTTTATAGTTCGCTTAAATCCAGGTGTAAGGATGAAAGTCCCCGAAAAGCACTTCAGTTGTTCCGCACCCATCATATTTAGGTCTAATTTAAGACAGCTTGTGCTAACAGCAGATCTTCCATCACCCATACAAAATACATAGAAAAGTAGAAATAGATCAGCCTCCCTCGGACATTGTTTTAAGTAGCATTTACACGTTAAATAGCCCACAGTGTGACTACTGGGTGTTGTAACTGTTACTCATGACAATCACACTACTGCATGTCCTCTAGCTATTTGATTGATACTATAGATGTATAGGTCCCATAGAGAGAGGCACCCTATTGTCTTTGCTCAGTGTAGCAGGGGGAACACAGGACCAGAGTTTGTATGGAAAGTCTATTATTTCAATCAATTTTGTGGATGTCTCCAATCACCCAGTTAGGGCCAGTAAACTCTTGTCCTTGGTTCCCACACCAGCTTCAATAGTCTGAGGTACTGGGTTTTCAGAACCGGTACTAATCCGGTAACCCAGCGGTGTCAGGGCAACACCCAGAGACCCCGGATTCCCCTGACTTGGCAAACAGAGACACGGGATACTTCTTGATGACGTCAAAGACCAAAGTTTATTGGTTGCAACCAGGGACAGAGATCTACGAAGTACACAACTCTATTCTGAAGTGTCATAAGTCTATCCGACTGGAGCTCAGCAGTCAGGTTACCAAGGGCACGGCAGTCTCCAATATGGTGGACTCGACCACTCTCGTAAGCTGACGAATATTCCTACTGTTAGCCATAGGTCCCCAGAACGGCAGAAAACCCTTGAAGAAATCACCCAATTCTTGTCCGGCAGTGTCTTCTTGGCTAAAGACACCTCTCGCAATTCTCGTCTTGTGGTAATCTGCCGCAGCTGTAAAAGTGGGGGGTAACAGAAAAGAAACAAAACATGTGCCCGAGAAGTTGGAGGCAACCATGTATACGCTTTGTCATAGCAAACAAAGTAGGTACCCTTAGCAGCTAGGAACGCTGGGGAAGACTGAGACGGAAACACATAAGTCTCAGCGCAAACGCTCTTCCCTAACTGAGCCTTCGGATTCTTACTGTTGCCCTGCAAACAATAGTAGCCTTTATGGGGCACTATCCAGATCGGTAGAGGACTTTTCGCTCGCTGGTTTATACTCAGACTAACTCCATATCCAGTAACGTTCCAACCACAATGTGCTTGCCTCTCATCTTTTGGAATAGTCTCTACTGCATTAGTCCCTTTAATCATGTCGACTATGCCTCTAGCTATAGGACTATTCTTCGTATTATCTCTCGGTGAACATAAGGGGTCAACACTGTGGGCATAAATGAACATGGTTCTGTAAGCTCGAATCGAACCATTCAGACTGAAGGGCAAGACCAAATAAGGAATACCTTTATCGGTTGTATGAGGCATCAAATCACAAATCCAGCAGTTCGTTGTATTGATCACTAACTGATGCTGGTGCAAAAGCTGTATGAAAGAATTATTAGAGAATTCCTCACATCTGACTACCTCATATTCGGGCAAAGGGTGGAAAGAATGAGAAGAAATAGTAGGTGAAGTTGTAGGTTGCACAGTGGAATTAGAGGTCATTTTAAAAACAAATGCTACATAACCAGCTATGAAAATTACGAAACTCAATAGCAAAAATATGCATGGTATCAAAAAGCATTTCTTCGACATTATTTTGCATATACCTTTTCTAAAAGTCAGTGTCTGCACAGGTCTCTCCAACTCAAAGAAATCCATCCTAAACTAAGGGTGCTGCTCGCGGTGGTTGGTTGATTCTGCTTGAGAGTGCCTCTGCTGCACCCAGGAAGGCTGCCTCGGGCCAACAGAACCCTCGACCTAGTGTCTCAGGCTTACACTCCCAAGACTGGTAGCAACCGCGACCCTAGCAGCATGAACCGGATGGCAGTTCAGAAAAACAAAAATAAGTAGATCCTTGGTGGAGAGTTAACCTGCAAACAGTAAAAAAAAAATCAACTTTACTAATCTTTATTTGTCCTTAATTCTCGATCTCAGATTGTATCGATTTCTTCCAGGTAGCTCTTGATCGGCAAACAAAAGATGAGGCACAGTAGTGTCCAATCGCTCTGCAGGAGGTATTGATACTTGCAAAAGTTGATCACTCTCTTGTTCTGAGTTAGTTCCAATCAAGCGAGCATCACTGAATGGTACAAACTTCGGGATTGTCTCAGTTTCAGAATCTGTGAGACCATCCTGAACCCACTTATCATAAGGCAAATGCAAGGGTGCTTTCTTCGTGTGGGAGCCGTGTATCCAATGGCGCTTCCCACGCACCCACACCGCAGATCTCGTAGATAGCAGGACCTGGTAGGGTCCCGTCCAGCGGGGTTGCTCGTTCTTCGTACGCTGGAAATTTCTGATAAAAACCCAGGCACCAGGTTCAATCGTGTGGCCTGGATCTTCTGTAGCTTGTGGAAGAGTATCGAATACCTGTTGGCGTAAAACACTCATTTTAGTTGTCAATTCATGCAAATAGTCAATCAAAACACGGTATTCGAGGTCACTAAACCTCGTCGGTCTTGGTACGCCCCAAATATTCGCCGGGCGACCAAACACAACTTCGTATGGACTCAAACCCATTATCGAGTGCACAGTCATTCGGGTGGACAAAAGTGCTAATGGCAAAGCATCTGGCCATTGTAAACCAGTGCTTTCTTGAATTTTGGCCAGCTTTAACTTAAGAGTGCCATTATAGCACTGGACTAAACCAGCTGATTGGGGATGATTTGCAGCGTGGAATTTTTGCCTAATTCCAAGACCATCACACACTTTCTTCATCACTTGACCCACAAACTCACTTACGTTATCACTCCAAATGATTCTCGGCAAACCAAATCTCGGGAAAAACTCTTTTATCAAAACTTTCACTGTGGACAAGGCAGTATTGTCCTTAAGGGGGTAAGCTTCTACCCATCTAGAAAAAGAGAAAACAACCACTAACACATACTTTAAGTTGTTGCATCTTTCCATATGGATAAAATCTAGCTGCAAAGCCTCGAACGGATACGTAGGAGGAGCAAAATGACCTGCTGGTGTTGGAGTTCCCTTACCAGGATTATGCATCAAACACACCATACAGTTCTTGACTAAATTCTCTGCACATCTGGGAATCCATACATTCTGCCAAACCGGAGCCAACAACTTGCAAATCCCTTTCACACTAATGTGTGCCAATCCATGTGCCATTGTAACAACTGGAAGCACATACGCGTTAGGCAACAACCATCTCTGGTGTTCGGACAAATCAGTCCAACAACCATTCGCATCCAACCTACCCTTACCCTCTCTCCATTCATCCAACTCTTTCTCTGTAGCCTCACTCTGAATAACTTTTATGCTTTCAATGGTGTCTTTGCACATACTCTTCTCTGGAACCCATTGCGCTGGACCCGCAACATACATTCGACTTGTCACATTCCTAGCAGTTTCTTTCACAACTTTATCCGCAAACGCATTACCATGACCAACATCATCCGTAACCTTTTTATTGGCACTGCATTTTACAATCGCTATTTGCAAAGGTAACGTAAGAGATTCAAGAAGTTCATTCACCAGTTGTCCATGCTGGATTTTCGTTCCATGGGACGTCAAAAATCCACGTTCACGCCACAATCGTCCAAAGCTATGAGCCACACCAAACGCATACCGACTATCTGTATACACATTCACTCGTTTCCCTTTCGCCAACACACATGCTCTCGTAAGTGCAATCAGTTCAGCCCCTTGTGCGGAATTGTGTGGGATACGTGCAGCTTCGACAACCGTATGTAAAGTCGTCACAGCATGTGCTGCAGTGGTATCGCCATTCGGTAATTTAAAACACGAACCATCAACCCACAAGGCATCATCACAGTCAGGAAGAGGAGTATCCCTCACATCTATTCTCCCTTTCGTCTCTTCTTCAGTTCTCAAGAAACAATCGTGTTGCTCTTCGCTATCATCGTCTGTCTCAAGCGAAATCGGCAACAATGTAGCCGGGTTTAAGGTATTGCACCTCTTGATGTGCACATGGCTCGGTAACAAGGTAAGTTCATACCCTGACAACCGAGCACTACTTAAGTGCTGTGTCTTCGTACGATTCAACAAGGTGTCCACTGCATGTGGAACCATGACCACTAGCGTATTATCCATAACCAAGCCAGCAGACTGTCGAATCGAAACAGCCGCTGCTGCTGTGGCTCTCAAGCAACTCGGCAACGCTCTAGCAACAGGATCTAAAGTCGACGAAAAGTACGCACATGTTCGCTGCTTTCCGCCAAATTGTTGAGTCAAAACCGATAATGCACATCCCTCTCTCTCATGGACATACAATGTGAAAGGCTTGCTGTAGTCGTGTGTACCCAACACAGGAGCCGAACACAACGCATTTCGTAATTTAGAGAAACTCTTTTGGCATTCATCAGTCCAAGGAATAGAATTTGGAGTATCCTTAACTGTAAGAGCTATCAAAGGTTTCGCTAGAAGAGAAAAATTTGGGATCCACTGTCTACAGTACGACGTAATGCCCCAAAACGCACGTACTTCTCTCTGTGTCGTAGGGACACTCATTCTCGCAATAGTCTGAATTCTCTCTGGGGTCAATTTCCTTCCCTCCTTCGATAAGAGGTGACCTAAATAGGTTACTTCTTGGCGACAGAATTGTAATTTCGAGAGAGAAACTTTATGATGGCAATCAGACAAATGAGACAACAAGGACACAATGGCATCCTTACATATGTCTTCAGTATTGGCAGCGACCAGCAAATCGTCAACGTACTGGATAAGGGCTGCACCTTCAGGTAAAGCTAACAAGTCCAGTTGCGTCTTCAGATCTTGACTGTATATCGATGGACTCTCGCAATAGCCTTGAGGAGCACGCTTAAAGCGGAAACTTCGTCCTCCTAAAGAGAATCCAAAGATATCTCTACTCTCTATGGCAATCGGAATGCTGAAGAAAGCATTCTTCAAATCGATCACTGAAAACCAAGTGGCAGAAGCTGGAATCAATGTCAACAATGCAGTAATGTCGAATTGCGGAACAACAATTTTGTTCACTTCACGAAGGTCGATAACAAACCTATATACAGGAGGCTGTGAAGAATCAGTTCTCTTCAGGACAGGCAAAACCGGACTATTACACACATTACCTCGAGCCTCTTCAACAACACCCTTGTCAATCAGATCATAAATGATCGCCAAAAGCGCTCGTTCACCATCACTTGAAATACGATATTGCGGAATGCGCGGTAACTGTGCATTCGCCTTCAACGTCACAACATATGGGGGAATATCTAACAGGCCCACATCATTTGGACCCGTAGCCCATAACGAATCTGGTAACGAATACAATTCAGGTGGGAGACAATCTTTCGAAACATATATCGGAGAAATCACATTCTCACCCAAAGTGAGATGTACTCCTGACGGAGAACAGTACAAAATCGCATATAATCTCTTCAACAAGTCAAGGCCTGGTAAGTTCTCATTACAACCTGTAGTCAAAGGAAGGGGTGCTTCAAACCTACGAGGACCAACAGAAAGAGGCAATGGAACGGAAATCGGATTCATAACGGGGGCGCCAGAAAAACCTATAGAAACATTATTAAAGCCAGACAAAGGTGCGCCAGGGAGTTTTGAATGCATAATAGAACTCTTCGTAGCACCAGTGTCTAGCAGAAAAGGCTCTGACACACCTGATGCAATCACTTCCACGTAAGGTCCACTCTGATCTACCGGAACTGAAACAACTCCCTCTCTTTGTCTATGGCTGGCCTAACAATCATTACCTTGCTCTCCATCGCCTTCAGCATAGTAATCATCTACGTAGTACTGTGTAGACCTACCAGACGAATTCTGCTGTTGGTCAAAACTGTTCATTGAATTCTGCGGAGGCAAAGGGCGCGCGTTCTGTCCGCGACCTCTACCTCTAGGCGCTTGTTGAGCACCTCTACCTCTAACACCAGGAGCACTATTTGCACGTTGCAACAAAATGGGACAACTATTCTTGTAATGGCCCTCTTCTCTACAGTACGCACACTGATTAGGCCCATACTGAATACGCTGTTGAGGAGTCTCGTCTCTTTGCGAGCTCCTCGAATACTGTTGAGGCTGCTGATAATCACGCTGATTATTAACACGAGGTGGATAAGCTTGTTGTAGAAGAACTTTAGTCTTCAATTCCTTAGTCTTCTTATCCGCTTTCTCTAACTCATCCTTACGCCTATTCTCGTAGCACTGAACCGTAGCAAGAATTTGCACCGAAGTAGAAACAGGCCAAGCACTCTCGGAATCCTTCAACTTGGTACACAACTCAGGAATAAGATTGTGCACGAATTTATCAACAAACAATCTCTGGCCACCCTCGGTAGCCATATCCTGACCACTATGATCGACAAAGGTTTCCTCGAAATGCGAGAAAAAGTCCGAAACAGACTTATCTTTCTTCTGCTTACAAGCAGACAATTTGTCCCAATTAATACGGACCTCAGGCATCAAAGTTTTCATGAAAGTGGTAATTCTACCAGGAAGTTCAGCAATAACATCTTCAGGCTTAGCACCTCCAACTTGTCTATCATTTGCCGCAACCAGATTCACCCACGAGTCACCCAATTCATTATCATGATCTGTATGTTGAATGACATTCCAGATGGGCTGTGGAACAACATTCCCAAACAGCATGTCTATTTCCGCCAAATTCATAACGCACAAACTCACAGTTTGCGTAAGTTCTTTATAATATCCTGCCGGATTCTTCCGCGGATCTGGTAAAGTCTGCTTAAGCGCTAGAACTTCTGCACGCTTCCATGGAACATGAACCCATACACGCTGAAAGTGCGCTAAAACAGGTGGAATAGCAGCAGCATCAGCAGGTCTCCATACTGGAGGAACTTCTCGCATCGGATACTGACGCGCATGTCTCCTAACTGACGAATCTGGCTCAAACAGCCGTTCAGTAGGAACATTGCTTCGGAGCGACAGTAACGTCGACACCGCTTTCTCGACATCATGTAAACTCACAATCGTTCCTTTAGCAAACTCGGAACGTAATCGGAACAATTCTGCAGGAACTCTACCCAATTCATCCATCCATTGTTCATGGAGGAACGCACACATAAGCTCAAAAACATAACATTGCTTTGGTGCTTCCCATTGTCGGAAAACATCCATAATACCTTCGAGATCATACTGGGACTTATACGTCACCCATCTACGTGCCATATGATCCAAAACCACTCGCTCATCTGTATCGGGCAATTGGCTACGCAACTGTCTACGCTCACTCACAGGAGACATACCCATTTGTCCCAACAAAGGAGTTAGAAAATTAGAGAAGGCAGCGGTCATCCGCTGTCTAGGAGAAGGAGCAGTCGGAAGGACAAGAGGAGACGAAGCAGTAGTAGTAGGATCCATAGTCGGAACAGGCATAGAGACAGTAGTAGCAGGAAGAGGCAAAGTTGGCAACCCTTGAGAAGGCTGCGCATAAGGAACAATAGCCAACGAAGGAGCTGGCTGTGGAGGAATAACAGGAGGCAAAGCAATAGGTGCTTGCGCGGCAACAACCGGTGGTGGTGGTGCCGTAGCATTCTGCACATAAGGTGGCGGTGAATTTAGCAAATGCGACATTAAAGGGTCTTTCACAAGATCCTTCTCGTCTTTCGGCTCTTTAGCCGGCAAGACTGGATAGCATCTGTCTACCGCTAACTTCCTCACTCTAAGCATCTGCTCACTTTCCTTGTCTTCTTCATTATCTCTGTATGCAACGGCAGCTTGTACCATTGACATACCCTTCCTATTTTTCTTCGCTAACTTAATTTCTTTCTGTTTGGCTTCTTTGCGCCATATGCGGAAAGAGTCAAACATCGCCGGCCGGGCTTTCTTCATGAACAATTTCACTTCAAGGTTATCTAAGACTTCTGTCTCGAAGCTACCATAACGGGGCCACTGTAGGACACCGTCATTCTTCGTATATTTTACCCAAATCTCATTATAGCTAATAGGACCCACACCATGTTTCACATATAGGTCGTAGGTAGGAGTTCCAATCGGAGGAACCGGACACGAATCCTCTAACTGGGAATCCCTCAAAGTACCACAACTAAACAAATTCCTAAGACTGCTAAAACCAGGCATCTTGCTCACTAGTCTAGCTTCAAACAACAAGGGGAATCTAAATTGATAATCTCGTGAATACACGAATCCCTTGGCTTTGGGGCCTGCAGGTACAATATCAAAGCTATCCACTAAAGGATATAAAACAAACTAAGGACTAGGAGACGCTCCGTTTATACTTAACTGAGTTGTCGATGGCGTCACCAGAAGACCCGTCAATCGTCTCGCTCTACAAACGTCTAAGGCTCCAAAACAGGGCGACATTCAGGGCAGCAGTCCTTCGTAGCTGTCGGGACGCGGGAAACTTCGCAGCAAAGACCTTCGGAACCACGTCGACATACAGGGGTCGCTGAAGTGGCTGGCCGTCCTCTGGAATTTTCACACGAAGCTCCTCACAAACCTCTGGCTTGGACCGGTACCGCTGAAGTCGCCCTACGTTGGGCGCCAATTGAGGTACTGGGTTTTTCAGAACCGGTACTAATCGGGTAACCCAGCGGTGTCAGGGCAACACCCAAAGACCCCGGATTCCCCTGTCTTGGCAAACAGAGACACGGGATACTTCTTGATGACGTCAAAGACCAAAGTTTATTGGTTGCAACCAGGGACAGAGATCTACGAAGTACACACGGGTAGTTCGACAGAGACTGCACCACTTCAATGAACGAAACTCGGTCTTTTATGCCGAAAATTACGCCTCTGGCAGCATTACAATTTACATTTGGTGCATACAAACTGACCAATGACCAAGTAGCATTTCAAAAAGTAACGAATGACGACAGTCAAAGATAATCCCACTTTCCGTTGTCTAGCCCACCAAAACGATCGCACACATGCTTGGTTTCCTGTTCGATCAGGCCAGACAAACCCATCATAAAACCTTCAACCCAGATCGATGAACATGTTGTAAAGGAAAGGCAGAAACAGATGGAAAGGAGATAGAGGAGTGGGAACGGTGTATCATAAACTCGGGCACGTCCTGCCCTTTTATCTTTATCAGGCCTGCTGCTGAACAAGGAACTGGCTCAGCGGGATTCGCCCCAGGCGAGGAGTCCGTTCGGCCAGGTCAACCAGAAGTCAGCTAAGGCGTACGTGTCAAGGACTCGTGCGGCCACAGTCATCGGGCCTATGTTAGGGCAACCACACAAAATGGCTGCCACATACAAAATGGAACCAGAGGTTTTAGACTAAATCCTCAAATGCAGAGTGTTCTCCTATATCGATTCATACGAAAACACTCAGACACGTTACACTCGCCATTTGCGGTCTGTCGAGACCAAAATCGTCCATTTCCGACGATCTTTATAAATCGGGTTTCAGAACTATCGAACCCAATTCGGGCCCACGGAACCACAAGTCCTGTAGCGTCCTATCCAGCCCAGGTACTTGCCAATGACTACGCCACACATGGAACTATGTGTAACACATCTTTCTTCTTCTGAGTGTAACCGCAAACTCAACATTCTAAACCTGCATTCATGATAGGCTGTATGATACAACAAATTACATCTTAGACTAGCTCTGCAGGTGATGACACACAACAACTTTGTCTTTTGTAACTGAACAGACCAACATTTGTAGAAAAGGTTGTAATGTACCTGCAATTCTCCTCAAGTTCCAACTGATTATATAATTTGTTCAGATCCAAGTAAGAGAATACCTTCACAAGATTCAATTGTGTTATCATGTGGGCAACGTGCGGACCTGGATGTTGTTCTCTTTCAATTGTCTTTTTCAGTTGACACATATCCACGCAGATGCGTACAGAACCTTCCCTGTCCTTTTTGTGTACTACCACTCTCGGAGAAACCCATGGAGTTGGACCAGTGGAACACTCAATGTTATGGTGTTTGAATAAGGATTCAAGTTCTTTTTCAACATCTTCCTGTAAGTTAAAGGCAATTCATCTGTGTCTTTGAGCAATAGAATGGATGTTCTCAATATTGTGTAATTGGGCTTTCATAATCTTGAGTTTTCTCAACCCATGAAACAACAAAGAGAATTGATTTTCTAATTCATGATGAGTATTCAGGTTAAACTCCCCAGATATCAGTCCTATATCAGCAGCTGTGCTGAAGTTGAGTAAACAAGTGAATGACACTGTACCTTGAAGGACATGAATGAGTGCTTGTACCTCTGTTTTCATAAGCTTCATCGATTCTACAAATGAACCTTGACTTTTTAGTAGCGTTGATGGAGACAGTTCATTATATTTCTCACAAAGCATAATATTTATTGACACACCACAATCGGTAATGAAAGGTATTGACCAACTATTGACTTTTAGTTTGATCTTCGGACAATGATTGAATGAGTTTGGTGTTTGATTTGTGAAGATTTAGATGTCCATCAACTTCGTTTGGTGTTGATTTACCTCAGCTGATGTGGTCGCTTTGCCTTATGGGCATGTGTCGCATGTCACTTCTGGAATGTTCTGGTGGCCATTTTGTCTTTTAGTGCTGTGATGCACTCACTTTTTCCTTTGCCTTGCAAATTGTTACAAAATGGTTCTCCTTTCCACAGCCTATGCATGTTTGCCTATGGGGGGGTGTATATACCTTCATGTGGAACCGGAAATCCACACCTGAAGCACAGCTTTTCTGTGGAGAATTCACTCTGTATCTCTTGGCCCTGAATTTTGGCTGACTTCTCACATTTATGACTGACTCACTCTGAGCACCGCTGGCCTCCATGACAGCTGTTTGTCAATCAGCATGCTCTTCAGCTCTGGCAGCCAGAAGAACTCGCTCCAGACTAAGAGTTTCTCTCAGCATTCATTGTCTGAACAAATCTGACAAGCATCTTTCAATCACTCTGAGGCGTATAGCTTCCTCATCATTAAATTCATTGGGCTTACAGTGTATGATGAGCGCATCATGTCTCTCAACAAAGTCGTAATTGGTCTCACTGGCTTTCTGTCATTATAGACTGAAGATGTACTTTTAGTAATCTAAATTTGGCATTGGATTGAAATTGATATTCAAGGCTGCTTTGATCTGACTGTATGTAATTATCTCAGCTTGTGGCATTTTCTTTATGACTTCTTTTATACCTTCACCAGCAAGATTCTTAAGGTACTTGATTATCTCCTTGTTATCTGCTTCTTCAATCGCATCAATTAAATCATCAAATGTCTCTATACAGGCAGTCCATCTGTCACCAATGTTCAACTTTTTAGTGCTATTGAATGGGGGGATAGTTTCAAGAAGGAGGCAACATTGTAACCAGGGGTGGATCTTACTGAAGTGGAGAGAATAGTTCTCTCCAATGCTGCTTGGTGATCTTGTTCATGCAAACCATCTCTGAGGCTTCGCGATGTGCTGGCCTCCGGATCTTCTTTGATAATGGCAGGAAACGAGATCCCTTTCTTGTCTCAAGTGGAGAAGCAAACTGTCACGATTCCAATTGCCGCTCTTATCTTTCTGCACTTCGGAAACCTTTGGAGTTGTTCTGGGCCCCACTTGGCAGCTTTAATGGGGTGCCGCTTCAGATATGGATGGCTCTGCAAGCACAACCCTGTGTGCTTTCTCTGGGGTCACTCCCTCCAGCTCTGTGGCATGATGACTCTCTTTACTCATTACTGGCAAGCAGAATACTGTTTTTTGTATCACTTTGCCTTTAAGCATGTTATTGTGCTGTCAGACACCTGGTTGATCTCTGCCTCGCAGTGCTCCTGTTGGCTGTTTTATCTTGCACTTTGCAGTTCTTTGAAAACCTGGTTACATCCGCTTATGGCATTAGCACTTCATATGACGGTATGGCGTTGAGTTGCGTAGTAGCTCATTACCTATTCTTGCGGCCTTCCCAGCAGGTTCCCAGATACTGATGTGTACACTACTCAGTGAAGCTTTCATTAGCTTCAAATACTTTATATGGAACTGGGCTGTGATTTGACTCCACATACACAAAACGTTGATGCCGCACTTCGACGGAGGTACATGTGGCATGCATGAGCAGGTTGCTTGACCAAGGCAATCTTCCCAAAGACAGCACTGTTGATTATTAGGTTACTTGGCCTCTTTCTCATTGCAAGTTGTAACATCCTCCCCAGCACGGGTACCCACCAATGTCTAAGTCACACAAGAAGATTAGTATAACACATCATCATTCTTCTGCCTTTAACTGCGAACTCAACATCCTAAACCTGCACTCAATTCACTATGCTCTGATGCTCACGTGCCAGGTCTATAGAATCCATCAGAAGCCACACAGGTTGTGTCATTACAAACACACATTTACACAACACTACAGATCCTACCCACGTTGAGATTTTAAGCAGGACAAAGTGAAAATAACAGATTTTTCTGATTTAAACATTAAGGGTCTCCTTGATAGTGTTTGCATAGATGTGGTTCTCTAGTGGCTCCACTCACAGGATTGAAGTCCTGGAAGCAGATTGAACTTCAGACTGTCTGCAGGCCTTCATCCGCCAAGGAATGCTCTGTGCCAGGCCCAACCCTTAAAGCCACACGACTTCAGGGAGCCCTTCATTCTCCAGACCTTGCATTATCACAGTACTATTCCAACCCAACAGAAACACCCAATGGCTTTTATTATTTGGCACATGCTACCATGGAAGCAAACAAGGTGGCAACTGAGGTGCATTTGTTACAATTATCTGGACTTTTAAAACATTCCATCCTTGTTCATAGTCATGAAAGGGGACATTCTGAAAGTGCTCTGGTGGCATTCTTATTACAGGAATGGGAGCCCATGGTTGACAATAATGTCAGGAATTACCATAGTAAAGCAATTAACTTTCCAGGATGTTCAATTGATTAAACTGGGGTGTTCAGCATAGGTCGAGAAGGGTCAGTCCTGTGCCCAATATTCTACAATACTTGGCATGAATCATGGAAATCTAGTGTGCATCTTGTCCTTTCTGACCTCTGTTAAATTCCCCTGGAATGGATTAATGAGATTCTCCTGGTTATATGCTCCCTACTTTGCATCTAATGTGGGAGGATCAAGCTTTTGTGCTAAGATCTTCTTGGAGGTGTGTGAGCGGCACTCATACAGTGAGTCTGCTTAGGGGCATGTTCTATGCATGAAGTAACATCGTTTCAGTTGAAGTACCGAAAAATATATTACAACCCAAATAGAGCCATACTTACAAATAGACCCAATACCAATTACCAATAATCAGTCAGTTGGCAGTGTAGAAGGCGCAATCTTTTATTATACACAACAAACTCTGCCAGAGGAGCTCCTTGCGACCTAACCCGACGAGGTCCGCTAAGAAGACTCCTGGCACATTATAAATACATCACATATATACTGTTACATTTCGAAACCGTTACCTAAGAAGGAAAAATACAAGTTGGTACAGGTTGGTGCAGGGGAAGGACCATATATGGGAGACAAAGCCTCCTTAGTTTAGCCCAGCTCGTCAAAGCAAGGTCGGGAGGGTAACTCCCTCCTGTTAGCTCCAAGAGAGTCGCACAGCGCCTCCTGGAATGTGCTTATCCAGCCTACCCCCACCTACAACTTGACAGGCCTAACGAGCAGAAACAGCAGTTTGCTACAGTTGTACTATTTCTCAGGAGAACGGCTTGAGCTAAATGCAATGTTAGGTTTCTGCTAATGCGGTGAGTGGACTGAGCCACAAAATGGTGTTGGTCGAGTCAAGCGGTACTGCCTATGATTAGATGCGAAGACGTGTAATATGGTATATACTAATCCCTAAGCCGTTACATATCGTGTGCATATTAGTGTTTGCCTCCCTACATTAGCCTACTAGATACATCACGCTAATTACTAGAAGTGACTACATCTTTCACTAGGCCCAAATCGACTTCTGGTTCCCCAAACCCTCCTTTTAGCGTGATGTAGCTAACTAAAATGGAGGAACTAATCCTGGAAGACTTCCTCATCAATGGCCATTAACTCACGAATCTCCTGCTGGAGCATTTGAATCTTAGAAGGGACAGGGGATGGAACAACCATAGCTGTCACCTTGGTGGCACAATAAGAGCAACAAGCCGGACCACATTGCATACAGAGGCAACAGGTGAAGATGATGCCGGCTGCTCCGGCCACTATCATCAATAATTTCAAACCCCAGGTGGACAGAAGCCCCCAGAACCAGCTAGAGAGGGACCAGGACCCATTTTCAGTGTGGATTTCAGCCGCGATGCGATGCAACTTTTGGATAGCTAAGTGCACTTTGGGAGCGTAGTCTGGAATATACACGCAGCAGGAACTGCCGATCACTCGGCATGCTCCTCCTCGATCAGCCAGGATAACGTCTAGAGCCATCCGGTTCTGGAGCGAAACGAGTCTCGTGGCCTGAAGCTCTACAGTAATGTTCAAAGACACATGGAGGCAGCACCAAAATCAAAGTAAATTCCAGAAGCAATGAGTCATGTAAAAAATATATTTTTCTTTATTAATTTTTTCTTTTTGAAGGTGCACAAGACAGCCAACGCGTTTCGCTCCCTAACCTTGGGAACTTCGTCAGGGCAAGGTCAAGTGATCTGAAACCTTTGTGGGTTTTTAGGTCAAAATAGTATGGCTTGATAGGCGCAAAATCAGTATGTTGATTCAAGTGGAATCCAGATGAACCAGGATATTACTCAGAGAAGCAAAGGAAGAAAAAACTAAATTCTCCACTTGTAAGTCCAATGAGCGTCACGGTAATGTTGGTCATAATGTCAGTGGTGATATTGATGACGTTCTCTACTATTCTAGACAACCGTCTAATTTCCCTACTATTGAATATCGGCCCCCTGAAAGGGACCAATCCTTTACTGAAGTCTGTAAACTGCTGCAAGGAGGTGTCAGTCTGGTCAACCTCTGTCATGTCAAGCTGTCTTCTCTGACTATTGGAAACTACTTTGTTGCGCTGGAGTTGATGTGTTTTATGATAGTCGGATGGTGCTATATAGACAGGGGGGTACAAGAAGGACAAATAACATTGCCCTGCCCATCCTTGAGGTAACCAAGTGTAAGCATTTTCCCCACAGACAAAATACACATTGGGTGGCGTCAACAGTGGAGGGCTACTGAATATTTTCATTCTATAAGTATAATTGCAGACACTGTTTCATTCTTGCTCATGTCCCATTCCTTGTACACAAAAATCAGAGGAAGTGTTAAAAATGGGAACGGGCACGATGCGTTCACTAGTGCCATTTCTAGCGACAAAGTGTTGAAAATACTGTGAATCATTAAAATTAGCAAAATGATGAAATTCATCCTTCAGCCAAGTACTATTTTCATTAACTGTATACAAGTTCATACAAGCCTCTGGGTCCAACGATCCCTGTCCCCCATTTCCTGCTGGGTCAAATCCCTGGTGTGTTTCAATGTAAGCTAGGATCATCCCGTAATCCTTCTCGATATATTGTTTGGGATTTTCTACACAATGGTTATACGGGGCAGAGAACATTTTAAACCATGCTTCACAGCTACCTAAGTAGGACAAGGGTAGTGAGAGAAACAAGTCATGTTTATGCATGACTGATGGCAAGAGCCCACAAATCCAACAATCGGTTATATTAGTAGTCCTATGGGTTTGGTGGAGCATTTCTACAAATACATTCTTTGCATAAGTCTGGCGGTGTCTTTCTTTGTGGGACACTAAGGTGAACATGAAGTGTTCAGGCGGGGCAATGGTGGAGGGCATCATAGCTTGCATAGGATACTTATACTCTAGATATATGAATATGCTCATAAAAACAGCTAATATAACTTCTATTACTAAAACAAAGGCTACTTTTCATGCATGGTCCAAGTAGAAAACATTGGCTCATAAAACGGCAGATATCGTGGTGCAATGGGACGTTCTTCTTCGAGTATAATACGACCAAAAGGGTAAATTCCTAACTAAAAGTCCAAAATTAAACTCAGGCTCAGCAGTCCGTCCTGCCAGAGGGTTCTTCTCCCTGTGTCCATCAGAGTCTCACAGGCAGACTCCTATCATTCATCACAAGAAAACAAAACATCATTGTCAAAGGAATCCTGATGTACAACCTGGCCATTCACAAGTGTTAGTCTTTCTTTCTTAACAGAGCACAGCAACAAAGTTCCAGCTCTCAACTGGTTCAGTCCAGTGTCTTGCTCAGTACCTCAGACTGCAAAATCCAGCAAACCCTTTCTTATGCAAGTCTTTCCTTATCTCCTAGCCATGGCGTCTGAGGCACTGTGGTGTTTTCTTGACCGTAGGTTGTATCGCACATGACCCGGTGCTTCCTGATAAGAAAATAGCAAAGAAGGTACCTTTCCTTCATCGGAGCTCCTGCTCACTGGGATATCAGTGACAGGATTAAGGGAAATTGCAGATTCAGCTGGGACCGGTTCGCCCGATCCGGTCACTCCTTCTTCTTGCCTTTGCTCTGTTTCGCAGGCGTCGGAAAAAGGAGGAATGCAGTGGCTCTCTCAGTTTCCTGGGTCAGAATTCCACCAGATTGCTGCTGATCATAAGGAAGCGGGAGTGGCAGCCGTTTCAGATGGGAGGCATGGATCCAATGCTTCCTCCCATCCACTTTTACAGCCGTCCGTGTTGCGAGCAGGACCTGGTGTGGTTCAGACCACCTCGGGGCCAAGCTGGTCTCCCGCTCGTACTTCTTGACCAGTACCCACTGGCCAGGTTCCAATCGATGTCCGGGGCCCTCTGGCAGAGGCTGCAGTACAGATGCTACCTGCTGATGAATAGAACGGAGGTCTTTAGTCAAAGTGTACAGATAATCGATCAACATAGGGTATTCAACATCAGCAAAGGACCGTGGTCTAGGTACCCCCCATATGTTGGCTGGCCGCCCAAAGATAATCTCGTAGGGAAAGAGGCCAGAGCGTGAATGAGAGGTCACTCTTAATGACATAAGGGCCAAAGGTAGGGTGTCAGGCCATCTTAAACCAGTACTCTCTTGGATTTTAGCCATCTTAAGCTTCAAGGTCCCATTATACTTTTCCACCAGCCCTGCCGACTGGGGGTGATCGGGCTGCATGGAATTTCTGCTGTATTTGCAATCAATTACAGATGTGTCTAACAAGGGCCCCATGGAAGTGCCCCCATTGTCCGACCAAATCAAACGGTGCAAACCAAATCTAGGTATAAATTCCTTGATGAGAGCTTTTGCTGTAGCCAAAGCAGTGTTCTCCTTAGTTGGGTAGGCCTCAACCCATTTACTGAAGGCACAAACCACTACTAAAACGTATTTTAAGTTGTTGACGCGTTCCATGTGGGTATAATCCATCTGGAGTACTTCAAATGGTAGAGTTGGGGGTGCAAAACTTTCACTCAAAACACTCTCTGCCTTCCACAGATTGTGTTCCAAACAGACCATACAGTATTGGACCAAACGGACAGCCGTCCTTTGTATGTTAGGGTTATTCCATACCGGGTCCAACATAGCACAAATCCCTTTAGCTCCCACGTGGGCTGGACCATGGGCCATAGTTACCACGGCTTGCACCAACGCGTTTGGTAACAGCCATCTTTGCTTTTCTGTCAAATCAACCGAACATTTATTCTCATCCAATCTCCCCACTTCCTTCTCCCATCTCTCTAGTTCGGCTGGAGTGGCTTCCTTTTGTAGTTCTTTCACGCTTTCTATGGTATTATCAAACAAGCTAGATTCCTCCACCCATCTTGCAGAAGACATTACAAACATAGTCGATATTGTAGACTGGGCCGTTTGCTTGGCAGGAAGTGCTCTGACGACATTGTCCAATGTGGCCGACAAATAAGCGCAAGGTCTTTGCTTACCACCAAATCCTTGCGTTGACACAGAAAGCAAGCAACCGTCGACCTCATGTACGTATAGTACAAAGGGTTTACGGTAATCAGGAGTACCCAAGACGGGTGCAGAACAAAGAGCAGATCTTAGAGAGTCAAAAGAGTGCTGACATTCATCTGTCCAGGGGAGGGGTTCATGCACATCTTTAGTAGTTAAACGCAACAAAGGTTTAGCAAGAAGAGAAAAATTAGGTATCCATTGGTGACAGTAAGAGGTGATGCCAAGAAAAGCACAGACTTCACGTTGGGTGCAAGGAACAGACATGTTAGAGATGGTAGTAATGCGCTCAGGAGTCAAACGCCTACCCTCCTTCGACAGCAGATGACCTAAGTAGGTCACCTCCTGTCGACAGTATTGAAATTTAGAGAGGGACACCTTATTACCTCTCGCCGATAGGTTGTGCAGTAATTTAACCGTAGCATCCTTACAGCCTTCCTCAGTGTCGGACGCTATCAACAAGTCGTCCACGTACTGCAAGAGCACGTTGCCTTCGGGCAAGACTACATCGTCTAACAGAGCTTTAAGAGCCTGACTATAGATACTCGGACTCTCAGTATAGCCTTGAGGTGCACGACAGAATCTGAAGCTTCGACCAGATAACGAGAAGCCGAAGATCTGCCTGCTATCAGGATGGATAGGGATACTGAAGAAGGCATTCTTCATATCAATGACCGAAAAGTATTGGGCAGTAGGCGGGATCATCGTAAGTATTGTGGTGATGTCGGTCACTACAGGGTACTGCGGTACTACAATCTTATTAACTTCCCGCAGGTCTATCACAAGACGATAGGCATCAATATTTCCTTGTGTTCCAGAATCAGGGGATTTCTTCAAAATCGGGAGAATCGGGCTGTTACAAACATTGGCAGCTGTCTCCTCAACAACACCTTTGTCAATTAAATCCTGAATGATTGAGAGCAAAGCTCGCTCGCCAGCCGGCAAAATTTTGTACTGTGGAATACGTGGTAATTTTACACCGGGTTTCAGCGTGATATGGACAGGTGCGATGTCTAATTTACCAACATCCGCATCCCTGGTCGCCCATAACGCAGTAGGGATGTTATCGAACTCGGGGGGAAGTGGCTCATTTTTAGCAAAACATTGTTTCATCTTGTCTGTGTGGGGTTGTATCGTTAAATAAACCCCGTCTGGAGAGCAATATATTTTTGCGTTCAACTTTTTCAACATAACCAAACCCAATAAATTCTCACCACAATGCGAAGTCAACAGAAATGTGATTTAACAGTAGCAGGAACAATCGTGAAGGGGAGGGGTTTAGAGATGGGGCTTACCACCGGAACTCCAGAAAATCCCACAGATACATTATTTTGCCTGGACAGAGTTTGGAACCAATGTTTGAGCAACTGAACTATTCATTGCTCCTGTGTCAATCAGAAAATTCTCGGAAGTCCCCATCAATTCCCCTCTCACATAAGGTCTTTGTTGATTGACTGGGATTGACACTTGGCCCCTACTCTGTCCTGAGCTGTCCTATGGGTGATCGTACCCATCCTGATCTCCAAAAGCATAATCCTCATTATAGTATTGCCTACTCTGGGGGTTATCAAAATGGTTCCGTTCTGACTCCTCTCCCCCCTCCTTGTCCTCGAACGACTTTCTGTAACAAGACTCAGGTTTTAAGATCCTTGACCTTTTTCTCTACTTTATCCTTGCTCTCATTTTCCCTATGCTCATAATATTGGGCCATGCTTAATATCACGGAGGGGGTAGAGGTAGTCCAGGTACTCTTGGCAGCCTGTAACCGTGCAGAAATTTCGGGTGCCAAGTTAGTTACAAATCGATTTACAAACAACAGTACCCCGCCCTCCGTGGCAAGGTACTGTCTGCTAAAATCGATAAAAACTCCTTCAAACCGAGTGAAGAAGTCGAAGACACTCTCGTCTTTCTTCTATCTACAAGCTATCAATTTATACCAGTCAACTTTACAGGGAGGAATCAGTGCGTGCATATAAGCTATTATTTTTGCTGGCAAAGTGGTAATTTCATTTCTAGGCTTGTCTCCGGGTTTGCGGTCTCGGTCCCAGTCTTTCAATTCGTTCCAGGTCCCCCCAGCTCTGCAGCATGATCAGTGTCATGAACCTGTTACCAAATGTCGACCGGGACCAATAACCCTAAAAACAGTTCAACATCTGCTAACGTCATTACAGCTGAGGCTGCCGCTTCAGTTAGCTCTTTGTAGTAAGCGGTGGGGTTCTTGCGGGGGTCAGGCAGTTGTGATTTTAAAGCAAGAACCTCACTCCGTTTCCATGGAGTATACACCCACTGTTCCTGAAACTGGGCTTCTACTTGAGCTCTAATAACCTGGTTACCACCAACGCGGGCTTCAGGAATCTCGGGATGAAAAATGGGGTGTACTTCCCTCATGGGATGCTGGGAAGCCCAATTGGGAATTTTTACAAACATTCGGCCTCGATACTTTACCAATGTCTCTACGTTCTTATATACTTCCACCGGATCCATGGTAAACTTATAGGTCCTTTCTCGGATGTTATACAGTATTTGGGGTGCCATCCCATCCTGGAAGCATAGTTCCCAGGCCTCGATGAGATAGCAAGACATTTGTTATAGGGCATGCTGCTGCATGACAGGTTCGAGATCCTTTATGGTACTCCACAAATCAGCTACTGTGTATAGATTGTTCCGCATCCATTTAGCTGCCTGATCTGCTACAGCCTCTTTCTCACCATATCCCAAGGAGGCTCTTGTGAATAATCGTCTAGGGGTCATACCACCATGTTCCACCATCAGTGTGTGCTCCCTATCTCCGGGGATCATACTACCTGATTGGGAGGTCCATATGGGGCTTGGAGCTGCCAACACCATATGGGAAGCTCCCGGGGGTTGACGTGTGTCAGGGATAAGGGTAGCCGTGTCTCTCGTTGAGGTAGATGCGGTACGCGTAGTATCGAGGGAAATGAGTGGCACGTCTGTCTCTGGGGCAGAAGCTAGGGAAGCGGTAGCTGGCTGAGGGGGTATAGCGGGATATATGCGTTGAGGCGCATACGGTAGGGGAGGCCGTTTATTCAATAAATCTTCTATCTCATCTTTTGCTTCATTTCGAGTCACATAACTTTTATCTACTTGTAACTTGAACTGCCTGTCTGCATACTCAATGTTTTGCTCGGTCTTATTTTTATCATGAGCAATGGCTTTCTGGGTTACAGTCTGCCCTTGCTGTATCTTCATCAATTTTTCGGACCGTATGCGTCTCCGCTTCGCCTCTTTCTGCCATTCATTAAGAGTATCAAACATGGATTGTCTGCTGCGTTTAGCGAACAGACGATCTTGCAGATATTGGATCTTTTTCTCATCAAAAGATCCCGTCTTTGGCCACTGGAGTTCTACGTTATCCTTAGTGTATTTATTCCATAATGTATTAAATAAGAGGGGTCCAATACCATGCTTACAATACATATCATGGTTAGGAGTTCCCTATGGAGGAGCTGATTGGCTTTCATCCAGCCTTGTACCTCCTCGGTCAATACAGCCAAAACATAGCTTACTGAAACACAGCATTGCCCCCTTTCTAGAATTGAGCTGAAAAGAAAAAAATTATTTACAATACCCTCATACAAATGGCCATGCTTGCACTCAAATTCAATCTCACTCGAATAAAGTGACTACAGTACATAGAAAACGAAACAAACTCAATTCAGAAAAAGTGGAGCCCATCGACTCCCACCTATGGAGAACTCTTTTTAAATCCAAAAAGACCCAAAAACAAAGTCAAACAGTCTTGTCCTTAGACTGCCTAGAGAAGAGATAGCCAAACAGGTTTCTCTAAACCACAGACCACAGAGGGACGACCCCAACGCGGAGACCCGGCGGAGTCGCCAACTGAAGTACCGAAAAATATATTACAACCCAAATAGAGCCATACTTACAAATAGCCCCAATACCAATTACCAATAATCAGTCAGTTGGCAGTGTAAAAGGCGCAATCGTTTATTATAGACAACAAACTCTGCCATAGGAGCTCCTTGCGACCTAACCCCACGAGGTCCGCTAAGAAGACTGCTGGCACATTATCAATACATCACATATATACTGTTACATTTCGAAACCGTTACCTAAGAAGGAAAAATACAAGTTGGTTCAGGTTGGTGCAGGGGAAGGACCATATATGGGAGACAAAGCCTCCTTAGTTTAGCCCAGCTCGTTATAGCAAGGTCGGGAGGGTAACTCCCTCCTGTTAGCTCCAAGAGAGTCGCACATCGCCTCCTGAAATGTGCTTATCCAGCCTACCCCCAAACCCCCTACAACCATGACAGGCGTAACGAGCACAAACAGCAGTTTGCTACAGTTGTACTATTTCTCAGGAGAACGGCTTGAGCTAAATGCAATGTTAGGTTTCTGCTAATGCGGTGAGTGGACTGGCCCACAAAATGGCGTCGGTCGAGTCAAGCGGTACTGCCTATGATTAGATGCAAAGACGTGTCATATGGTATATACTAATCCCTAAGCCGTTACATTTCGTGTGCATATTAGTGTTTGCGTCCCTACATTAGCCTACTAGGTACATCACGCTAATTACTAGAAGTGACTACATGTTTTACTAGGCCCAAATCGACTTCTGGTTCCTCACAGTGACAGAACAGCCACGTAGCCTCTTTAGATGCATGTGAATAATGATGTTCTTCTCCACAGGGATGAGATTAAGACATGATTGAGGTTCACCGCCAGGCACAGCGGCTCCCACCTGCATCCTTGAGTACTTCTCCATTACAGTCCAATTTTTGGACTGTCATATTTTCTTAATGTCACCCATTTCCCCACCCCCTATGGCTCTCACTGTGTTAGTATGCTCCTTTCACATGGACTGCTTGTGTGTTGTATTGAGGGAGTGGGGAGGAACACTGAAGAGTTTAACATAGGGGTCAACTATATATGTTACCACAATGTTTCCCGTATTCTCAGTGATATGTGTCTTTCTCCACACATGGCAGCCTGAAGGGAGTGGGCCGAGGGGTCATTATTCCGCAGGCCCGTACACTTCTTGAGTGCCCTGCACACATGCTGCAACATTTAGTTATAGTTTTAAAGTGAAAGTCCCTATTTATTAATGAGGAGGCAGTTAACAGTGGCAATACCACGAGATGATGCTAAATGCTACATCCCCTGTATTTTCTCTTTCCCTATAGGATATCATTTTTAAACATTGTAACAGGTCTTCATCCTATGAAGGGCCCTGATTCAGCTTGCTGACCATGCCCAGCAAAAACTCTCTGACATGCCTGTACCTCCAAATGGGTACTGGATCCATCTACTGAGTGTGAGGCAGTCACAAAGTGAGCCCTACATATAAGAGTGTGAGGCTTTCCTAAGTGCATCCAATTATATTTTTGGTCATCATACTGTTTCCATGTGGGAGTAATTGGTTTCAGATATGACTGTTTTCCTATAACTTCTATTCATAATATTTTTGTGTTGGTGTTTTAAATGTAACACGTCTTTAATTAATATGTAATTTTGTTTACCTACCTTGTGTCCACATGAATGTAATTCCATGTTCTGGAGCTTGGAATTATCTGCATAGGAATTCCGTTCGACTGAACTTGCCAGTTGGTTGAACTGAGCTTCTGATGTGGGCAGTCCACTCTGGTTGTGGATTCTCCTGTTGCATATTGAGTTATCTAATAATTTTAATTCATCTCGGTTTTCTACTAGTGTCATTTGAGACACCTTGCTACGAACAATTTCATATAAGAGCCCACATACAGCTTTTTCGCTGGTTTTCTGGGGACTTGCGTTACAGCTGAAGGAGCTGTCGAGATCCTCGCTCTCTGTGCATGTAGCGTCAACAGTTTTGCTTAAGTGGTGCATGGTCTAGGGCCTGGATCATCTCTCTTCCAGTGTGGTTTCCCTTGCGGGCGGCGTGGGCAGGTGGGCAGGGCTGCGGGCATTGCAATTGGTGAAACTTGTACCATGGTTTGGCGTGTGTTCTCCCTCAGCGTTCTGTGCTAAGGATACCATCTTTGGCTAATGTTTTGCCCAATTCAAGGTGGCATCCCTGAATATGTTTTCCATTCCATTTTAGTCCAATCCAAAATGGCGGTCAGCTTTCTTTGGAGGAGGCTTTCTGTTCCAGGTTATTTGCCAGTATATAAGGCAGACTTGGCCATTACTGAGCACTTTGCTAATGGTTCTGTTCTGTGTACACACTCCTAGTTAGTTCATTCCTGATCTTAACTAACATTTCCCAGCCGTGCCAAGTACCACGCATCACACGTTGAACTAATGCATTTTGGTACTGGGGCCGCATTACCGCATTAAAATGCATTAGTCACACATTTACATAGGTCCCTGACATACTGGGGGATCATGAGAGGTGCTCCCTGGATGAGTAAAAGCAGCCTGGGTGGGTCATTCCTGTGCTATTTACAGCTTAAAATCCTTCAACTGAGGCACTCACTTGTTGCCATGGTGACCCATGGTGACCCCTGCGAAGTCTAAGACTTCAGTCACAAACATTGTTTCAGGTCTGCGAGGCAAACACAAATTGTGCTCAGGCGCCCAACCCCTCAGAGACACATGTGTGCCACTATATCATGTATCCGGCTGTGGGCGGGCTGTGGCAGACGGGACTTCGTAAAAAATAAACTATTAAGCACCAAGCCCACCCAGCCTCACATGACGGATCTGGTGCCACTGCCGTTGATGTATCCAACCTGGTCAGTGACATGAGAGTGGGGTTGGGAATCCCCTCTGCTCCCACTGGATTCCAGAGAGAGACAGCAGGTCACAGAGTGTGACCGTCATGTTGGCAGCCAGCTCCTGAACGAAACTGAATCCTCCAGCTGTAACCTGCCTCTAGGTAACCTAATCCAGCAATAATGCCACGTTTTACTTTATGTTGCACTCCATAATTTGCATTTGTTGGATGATATTGTTTAAATTCCATAATTTGTTTCATGCTGCTCGAGCTCACATCATCTGCGCGATCCTGTAGGCAGTTGTGTATAAGCAATCTGAAACCTTGGCAGCTATGATTCTCATTTTTTTGTCCTTTATCAGGTTTGGTCCTCCCTTGACTCCAGCCATTTTTGGAGGTTTTTGGTGGCACTCACTTTTCCTCTACCAGAAGGGGTTCTTATTCCAAGCCAAGGCTTGAAAAATCCACTCGCCCATTTTCACTCCCATTGTCGAGCAGGATTATATCAAGGAAGAGGATTACATCAGGACCAGCTATTTTTTGGGACTACTCGCCATTTCTAGCAGTTGAGAATCCTCTAACTCCTGTGGAAGACAAACTGACTTTTGACCTCTGTCTCTGAAATTGGAGCAAATGTGTCAAGATAACAAGATTTAAAGGTATCTTTATTGCTCACTATGTGAAAGAGCAATAAAGTTGCCTTTAAATCTTGTTTTCTTGTCTCATTTGCTGGCTTTCAGAGACAGAGGCCAAAAGTCAGTTTTTCTTTCTACATTTATTTTTCTGTGATTGAAGTTGAGGATTTTGAAAAGTGAACTGTGTTACAATTGAACTGTGCAAAGCATGTGAAATGAAAGGCTTTAAATTGTCACGCTTTTTTCTACTACAACACTGAAATAGCTAAGTGAACTGTTCAAACTGCTCAAATATATTTCACTAGTTATGAAGACATATTTTTGTAAATCTGCTGTGAAAAAAATATTGTTATAGGCTCAAAACAAATTAGAACACTTTACTTGGTGATGTGCACATTTTAAATATTTTTTCTGAAACACAATTTTCAAACATTGTTTATGCACTATTATCAGTGAAGCTACATGTTACTGGAAACATTTGGGGGTCATTTCTTTTTTTTGTCCTCATTTGCCTTGTTGCCACCCTTCTTCTTACGAAACCGCCCTGGGGTTTCTACCTCATTCACTGGATATAAAAGGATGGATTAAAGCTTAGGAGACAAAGGCCACTGATGACGGAACACTCTCGAATACCACTGGAGGGGCCTCCTGCCCCAGCCGCACATTCAAATCCTTTCCCTTGTCTTCCTGCATATACAGAGAAGATTTCCACCAGCCGAGGCAGATAAAGGCTTAATCATTGGACTGTAAAACTAAAAAACCCCAACCATCAACCATATCGTGCTAAAAAAAGGTTCCAGAAATTGTATCCCTTTCTTGTCTGAGCCGAAATATCCAGCTTAGCAACAAATCTCATTGATTGTAGCCATCCACCCTTGGGGCGGCAGGGGAGACCCATAGTTTACATGGCTCTCTTCGAGCCAAGAGCATAGCATAAACTACAAGCTTTGCACTGTCACTCGTGCCCTTACCTTGCAGATCTATTCTAATCTTCCAAATATAACCAGCTCAGAGCTTACCGTGACCTGCAGCTCTAGGACAGTTGACAGGCAACTACTCACAGACTCCCAAAAGGTCTGAATCTTTGGACACTGCAGAAACATGTGCAAATCATCTTCGTTGGGGCTTCTGCACTTAGGACACATCACCACTCCACATGAGCCAAATTTTGATCGTTTTCGTGGAGTCCAGTAAGCCCTATGCAGAGTAAAAAATTGATTCCTCCATAAATATATGGGTTTTACTGTTTTATAAAGCATAGACATCGTTATTTGCCATTGGTCTTTCTTCACGATCTCCGGCAAGCAACTTCCCACAAGCTCTCCGGTAGTGTGGAGGACCATCCTCCATTTCGAGCATCAACTAAGCATGGGCGAATTTTGCGGATCTCGCGTTCGCGAATTTTGCGGATTTGCGGATTCGCAATCCGCAAAATCCGCGAATTCCCGCGAATTTGCGGATTTTTATTTTTTTTTGTGTTCGCCCGTGTTTCTGCCAGTTCGCGAGGGTTTTTACAATTTCGCAATTTGCGAACTTACCTGTCGGGTCGCAAGTTTTGCGAACTTGTTGTTTCTACATGTCCAGCCTGTTTGGGACACTCTTCTTCATCACTGCCACTCTCTGTCACCACTGCCACTCTCTGACTACTCATGCCACCCTCTGGCCCACCCATGCCACCCTCTGTTTCATCACCACACCCTCTGGTTGTCCAGTGTACATTATTTTCGGCAAAGCAAAGCACACCTTCCCTGCCTCAAGTGACCTGAATTAATTTGGGGCTGATTAATGTGTCACAGAATATTTTTTTAGCTGGCACCTGCTTCCTTAGTGCGCCCTGATTAGTGATCTTTTGCACTTGCTAAGTGCTTTCATTGTTGCAAAATTAGTTACAACACCTGCCCTGCCCCAACTGACAATAATGAATTAGGGGCTAATTAATGTGTCACTGAAAGAATTTAAAGTTCCAGCCTGGCACCTGCTTGTCTGCTCCTTTAGCTGTAAATCAGGACCTTTGTGGCATACAGTTAAGGTCAGAGCAGGGTCACACAATAGTTGCAAGCAGGCAACCGAATTCTGGAGGGCCCCCTCAGGAAGCAATACAAAGAATCGTTACAAATCATGAGGTTGACCTTTTGCACCTGCTCATTGCTTTTGCTTTTGCTGAAATCGTTTTGCGGTTTTTTTCGCGCTATTCGCGGGGCGCGGCGTCGTGCGAAACCGACCGCGGAAGCCGCCAATTCGTGCGAATGAGCATTTTATTTTTTTGCGGCTTGTTGTTTCGCGAGTTTTTTTGCAGTATTCGCGAGCCGCTTGCAGCGCAACACGCGAATTTACCCCAAGGTCGAGTACGGGCGCGGCCATTTTGTTTGCGTGATGTATTTCCGTTTCCGCCCGCTATGTATAATCTCGCGCAGTAAGCGCATTGCGAGTAGAGGTTCGCACGAGATCGCGCGGGAAATCTAGAGGTTCGCACGAGATCGCGAGGAAAATCTCGCGCGAACTGACTTTCGCGCTCGGAAACGGGCGCCGGCCATCTTGTTTTTCATTCATTTCCTGTGTCTGGGCATGGTGTTTAATCCTCTTGATATCTTTCCCATCCTTTGCTTGTTTTCAGTTTTTTTTTTACGATTTTGCTTCTTATCTATCCCTCTCTTTTCCTAGCTGTATATTTTTGTCTTTTCTGCTATTTTTCTTTACTTTTAAACTACTTTTGTAAACTCTTTTCTTTTCTTCTTCCCTATCCTATTCTTTCTTAATTTTCTACTTCTTCCTACCTTACCTGCCCAGACCATGGTCAAGCCAGGCGCCGTGAAGCTGCCCAGGCACTTGAGGGCCGCAGCGGCGGCGGGGAGTAGTGCTGGACCCAGTGGCAGGACAGCAGGCGTGAGATCGAGGGGGGAGCAGGTGACGCGCCGGGAGATATTCAGCCCGGAGGAAGTGGGCGCGCTGGTCTACTTCGTCCAGCGCCGCCTGCCCAGGACCATCGCGGGAGGCGGCAGGATCGCGGCCGGCGGCTACAACATGCGGGAGCGCCGGAAGCGGTGGGAGAAGGTGTGCTGGGCCATATCCCACCTCTACGGGGTCCAGCGCACCTACAGCCAGGTCACCCATCGCTGGACGGACCTCCTGGACCGCGAGCGCGACCTGCTGGACCAGCTCGGCTTGGAGATCCCCGGGCTTGGTGAGTAGTAGTAGCCATTGGCATTTAATCACTCACTACTATGATGTTTTCTCCTGCTCTGTGTTGTTGTATTGCAAATATTTGTTTTTTACATGGAGCAAGCCAATAATGCCGCTGATGACGATTACATTGTAGTTAAATTATATTTCAAAATCTTCTGTGCATTTCAGGTGCACTGCTCTCCTTCTCAGTGGGGTTGCTACTATGCTTATTTGTTTTCTACTTCGTGGTCTCATTGGCCTGAGTAACTATTATGTATGAGTGTACTTAACAGAACTGCGTAATGCTAGACACTAGGGGGCAGATCACATTTACAAGCCCCTTGCGCCACGTTTACGTTGCCTTGCGTGACGCAACAGCGGCGTAAACGTGCCGCATCCCTGCAAGTCATTTACAGCATGACGCATCTAGGGAGATGCGTCACGTTATAAAGCCATGGGCCTGCACCACAATGGGTGCGTTCCTAGTACGCAGGGTGGGCGGTCCAGCGGCTGTGCGCCTCGCAAAATTGCCTGCGTGAAATCTACAAGATTTAACGCAGGCACTTCTGCGACGCTGCTACGTCAATTCAATTCCTTATGTCTGCTCGAAGCAGGCGAAAGGACTGACACAGCATGTAAAGTATTGGGTGGCCCTGAGCATTACTGGAGTTGCATTGCGTTGGCGACGTGACTCCAGCGATGCGCCGCTCTTACGTGACGAGATGCGTCACGCAAGTGCCTACCCTTGCGCCAGGGCGCGCCGCATTGTAAATGAGGCACATCTGCCGTGTCGCAAGGGTAGTTTTGCGTGACGCATTTGATCTGGCGCATCTCTGGACATGCGCCAGAACGCGTAAGTAAGTATGCCCCTAAGGGGCAGAATTGCAATTACCGTCGCATCCCTGCAAAGTAGCAGGGATGCGCCATTAATTGTGCGGCCCGCTACCACCACCAAACATGGTGCGCCGTATTTGCAATGCGGCGCCCCATGGGCCCAAAACGTCACCGAAGCTTTACTGCTGGAGTTGCGTCGCAACGATGGCGCAGCTCCATCAATGCTCTGGGGTACCCTATCTCCCCAATGCTGGGTCAAGCCGTACGTCTGCTTCAAGCAGGTGCAGGGTTTGTGTGACGCATCATTGTCCTAAAGGTGACTGATTGATATTTTGTAGATTTCCCTCAGCCACTATTAGGATGTGTTCCAGCGCAGGAATGCCCTCCCTTGCGCCGGAACGCCCCCTGATGGCGCAGGGCTTTATAACGGGATGCATCTCCCAAATGCGTCACGTTGTTATAATATTATACGCCGCACCATGGCGCCCTTTTTTGTTTAGCTGCTGCGTCACAAAAGTCACGCAAGAACGGCGCAAAAGAGCCGCAAGGGCTTAAATCTGCCCCTTCCTTTGTAACCCTGACAATAAGAAAAATAGTGGCGGTGGATTGATAGTTTGACTATTTAAATGACTGGTAATGTAGCAGGCAACTGTTAGTGTTGTCACTGATCTGACTGAAATCACAATGGAGTTTGTCTGTCACTTTGCGTCTTGCCTGCGGACTGCTGCCTGCCAGTCCTAGGTGAACGTTTCAGTACTTTGTTTAGTGAGTTACGTGACTTTCGAAGTCACAGGTCCGCAAATAAATAAAAAGTAACCATAATCAATATAATTTCGCGGAAATATTTTGTTATTGTTCTTTTGAAATGTTTGATTTGGTTGACATTGACAAGCAACAATCATCCATGTTTTCTGTTCTTTCTTTCATGTTGTACGTCAGCTCCCCCCAGGGGCGAGAGGAGGACACAGGAGCAGCAGGCGGCGGATGCTGTTCAACAGGGCCAGGATCGGGCAGGCGAGGGCTCCTCTGCTGGCCCCAGTAAGTTTTCATTTTAGACTAGTACCTATTTTTCCTAGCGTTCCTCATTTGAATTTTTTCAAAATTGTCTTTGCTCTTCTTGTAGACTGTATCTAAATTCTTATCCTGCCTCTACTATGACTCCCTGTGGTATTACTAGATTATTCTTATTAGTCTGTCTGTGTAGCTAACTAAGATTGCACGGTTGGCGAAACTCCCATGATTCTAGTCAGCAATAGCTCTATCAACTTAGTGCAGTCCTCTGGGATTGTCCATAATGTCTTTTGAAGTGTTCTATCTGGACTCATGCTTGCAAAAATTGCAAAACCTTTCGCTCAGTCACTCTAGTCTGGAGGACCAAAAAGCACAGATTGTATTTAAATTTAAAAGCTTTATTAAAAGTAAACACATTTATTAAAATGAAGTCATAATAAAACTAAACGTTTAACTGATAATGGAAAAGTGGTTAGTGCTGACGATTAATTGAAGACATTTCTTGTGGTCGAGCCGAGCTCTCACCTGGTTTCAACTTGATCTTGTTGTTAGAAGTCCATCTTCTGTCTGTGTGGAGAAAAATGGTGCGTGTTAAAAAATCAGCCTTCATCAGTTGTGCCAAAAGTGCAGCAAGACAACCTTCCCTGGAAAAAGGGACATTTTTTTTAACTTTAACGTAGACAGTCACAAATTACATTGTTTTCACATGTCTTCATTCCTAGACCAAATACTAGTGACTAGTGAGTGCTTTATTCTAAGATTCTTAAATGTACTTTGTAGGTGGAACATCTGGTGGCGGGGCCAGTGTGGTGGTGGTGCTCGACACGGAGGCGGAGGGCAGTTCATCAGGGGAGGAGGCGGCGGCGGCGGCTGTGAGAGTTGAGACGGTGGTGGCGGCCAGAGGTAAGCTCTTATATATTCCTTACTTATTGAGATTGAAGACTAGCTGGGAAGGCAAGAATATGAGATGCATGGCTGGGTGAATGATGAAGCAATGATGGGTGGAAGGACAACAGCCTGGGTGGGTGACACAGAAACTGTATGTGTCCATATACCTGGATCATGCTACTATCTGACTCTTAGATAGCATATGTGTATCTAGAGCAGGGGTACTCATAGTACGGCCCGCGGGCCGGTGGTGGCCCGGCAAGCCTTCCTTGGCGGTGCGCAGACCTTGCAGACAATCACTGCTCCCCCGGCCCCCACAGAGCAGAGGCTTTTTTGTATTTCACCTGTTAGCGCCCCTGCATCTCCACTCTGACAATCACTGCTCCCCCGGCCCCCACAGAGCAGAGTGGAGATGCAAGGCCACAAAGAGGTGAAATAGAACAAAGCCTCTGCTCTGTGGGGCCGGGCAAGCAGTGATTGTCAGGGTGGAGAAGCAGGGGCGCTAAAACAAACAAAGCCTCAATAATATGTTAATGGTCTTTTAAAGACCTGTTAAGTACTTTGGTGTTGTTGTCTGTGTGTGCGCGTTGAGGAAGCGGTCTCAACCCGGGCTGAAGGCTGACACAGATAGACACACACACAGTGAGATGACAGAGGGAGAGGGAGGGCAGGAGGGAGAGAGAGATGGAGGGAGGGCAGGAGGGACAGCAGGAGGGAGAGAGATGTATGTAAATGCTGGGTCTGGTGGCTCAGTGGATGAGGGCATCTGCTGCAGGGACCTGTGTGCAACCTCATGGTCACAAGTTATCGTTTTGCTTTAGCCCCGCCCCCTCTGACTCCGCCCCCACCAGTGCGGCCCTCGGCCCCAAACTACACTGTAAATGTAGCCCCTGAGAGAAAGTTTGTGAGTACCCATGATCTAGAGAGAGTAGATGGTCAGTGGATGAACTAAGTGTAACTTTGAAGAGCATGTAACACTGCACCCGCACGTCCGTTCCAGTGTAGGAAAGGCAAGGAAAAGAACTTTTAATTTTGTCCAAATACTACCATAAATAGTAGCAGTAGTTTGTATTGCAAGCACTGCATAGATCCGGTTATTATGGTGGCCACTCCCTACCTCTCTTAATAAGTTTAGTAGTACTCAGTCATTCATGTGTGGATGTATCACTGCCTGTCACTCAATAAAAAGCAAAGCACCTAAAGTCATCCCATATATAAGCAAAAACATCCCATGTGAAGTGATAGATAATCAGATTATTTATCTTCTTCAATTTTCCATTTCTAGTACTCATTTCCACTGTAGGGTGAAAGTTAAATTAATTAAGCAGTAGCCCTTGAGTTGTAACAGAGTATTCTCAGTGCCACCCGTAATAGAAAAGTAAGAGATTCACCACCTGCATGTACTGGACGGGTACAGTAACGCAACGGCAACGCAAGTCTAGGTCACTCCTCATGGCGTGCGTCTCTTTTTCTCGGGTGCAAGTTTACCGCGCTGGCATTATGCCGGCTTGCAGAAAATAACGTACCAATTTTCCAAAACAAGAGACAAGAAGAAGAATAAGACTGGTGTACTTTCATAGTCGACTCCAATGGAAGTCCACAGTGCTCATAGAATTTGTTCCTTAAACTCCCACTAATGTTAGAGCAAGGATGAAGAAGTGTGAGGTTAGATAGATACTGGCCTCAATAGTTATGTAATGCGCTTGCAAGTTGCTAGTTGTACTGCAGCACACATTTCTGCTGAATGATTGAGTTAATCTTAAAGAGCATTGGTTACAGACTATGTCTTTCTTTCTTCATATAGGTTCTCCTTCCAAACGAACAAGGAGGAAGGAGCTGGCTAGAGCGGCCCGGCAACGGAGAATCGAGGCCACTGTTGCGGAATATCGGCGGCTGGTGGCCCTGGAGGACGAGGAAAGTGTGCGGTCGACAACAACGACAACGTCGTCTGCATCGGCCTCCGTGGCCCCACCGGCTGCCACCCAGCACAGTGGTCCACCGAGACTGAGCCGGGCTGCCAAAGGCAAACGCCACCGCCGAGCAGCAAGGCCAACAGCTGCTTCTCACAGGCCTTGCACCTGCAAGGCAGTGAAGGCACGCCTGCGCCGCACTACCCTGATGGTGTCCCGCCTTCAGCAGGAGCTCGCCTTGCTCCGCGAGGAGCATGATGCCCTGGCCCAAAAAGTTAACAGCATCCACCCATAGTGTCCCTTGCCCCTTTTTTAGAGACTTTTGGGGGGTGGGAATTGGGAGTTGGGTTTTTGGGGACTTTTGAAGGACAATCGTTGGGGTTAGGGAGGGTCTTGCGGGAGATTATTTTGTTAGGGATATAAATATACTTTTTCAAACTTTATCTGAGCATACCTGTTTTTTACTGCTTGCCTGGTGGGTGGGGGTTTAACGTTGACTGTTTTCCTGAAAGTTTAGTTCCATTTTCTTCCTTTAAGTGTAAATGCCCAAATGTTTTCAACACTAAGTGCCTCTCACAGACTAAGTGAAGTGAATCCAAGAGTCCTAGGACTTTAGTAGTACTACCTTCAGTCTCTCGTCTCTCGTACTAATACTCCATTATACCCCCAAACCACCAAACGCTTATCTTACCTGTAATTTGTGTTTGAAAGTAGGGCTAGGCCCAGGGCTGGCTCCACGGGAAACACCGAATAACGTTGGCAATCTTGGTCGGATAAAATTTCCTCATAGCGGTGGTACTAGTGGTGTGACACAGTGGCAGTTGCATGCCTATGAAAAAAAAGAAAATGAAATCTGGTTTGTCCTCCTGAGCAATTCAACGGTACAACTGAGAATATAGCAGGTGACAGAAGTACAGTAGAGCAGTGCCACATTGTAGCCTAACAAATGGTAAAGTATAACTACTAATTCGGTTGAAGTTCTTTCACATTAGCAATGGTTCTTTGTCAAGCAGAGTAAGAATATATCATCGACAACTGTGGAAAGAAAGAATGCGACAGTACAGGGCCTGTGTGGAATTATTGATAACTATATTCAACATAAGGTCTCTGTAGCCAGATACCCGAGAGCCTTGCTGGTCACTATAAATCCATTCACAACAACACTCAATGGGGTTGGTCTGGAAGGTGTCACGTTTACTCCCCGTGATCCAGTCGATGCAAATATGGTTCCACCTCCAAATGTCACCAACACCCAGAAGTGTAAACACAGGGTGTTCGAGGCATTAGGCGAGGGAGAAAAATAACAAACTAAAATAAAAAATGTGGGATGGGTAAAGGTAGGGTCAGCAGGGAAAGGATACCTGTAAGAGAAGACAAGACAGGCATCAGTGAAGTGATGTCCTAACATACAAGGGTACTCTCATATAGTCTCACTAAATAGTCTGCAAGTCTCCCGCCTACTCATGGGAAATGTAGTTTCATAGTACGGTAGGCGCTTAGGGGCTGCGTAACCTGACAGAAGGTATAGTAGATAGAAAAGGAGAAATTGCTTTTTTTCTAGGTGTCCCCTCACTCACCAGGGTTGCCCCTTGGTGACATGCTTCATCATTGGGGCCATCCCAGTCCTCTACGGCCTGGGGCGTGCTGCGACTTGCGAATTACGTAGGAGCACTTACAAATGACTATGTGTGGTGCAGATAGTGGAGTGGACTAAGTGATGTGTTAAGGGATCAATGTAGAAGCCGAGAGAGAGCAAAGAAATGCAGTCACAGTCAGAGAAAAAGGCAAGGGATACTGTATCTATGTGGTTGTAGTGGTCCTGTTGGAAGTGGTAAGTAAGTTGCCCGCAGAAAAAAAATCCTCCTATTAGCGGCACTCCTCCATTGCAGCCGACGCTTCGTCCACCGATGTTGGTCACCAGAAGACACCCTGTCCACTGCCTGCCTGATGCTGAATTGTGGCTCGCTACTGTGAAGCCTGACTCCATCCTTTTTTCCCCATTGCAGAGACTGAAACCCGGCCTGTAATTATTCAACGAAAAACAGGAAGTGATATAATATTACAACACCACTGATAAATAAATATAAGGTATGTAGGCTGTGGAGTGCAAAAAGTCACAATTTGTTTTTCCTAGTAGACAGACAGTACAATGTTTTTGAAAGTGCGTACTCTGAGTCACCTTTTGAAGGATAAATAAGTATGGGCAAATTAATGTAGCGGATCTTGCCCCTCAAGCTAGGTGTACTGTAAACTGTGTTTTAGAACAAAAATAGATCTTCCTAGCAGTGCTCCCACCCAAAAAACGAGGCCTAGCAGAAAACTGGAGACAAAACTTACTTTGAAAGTAAAAGTAGGCCGAAGTACCCTAATTACCCATTACCCCCCGTGGATTGCATTCAAACCACTTGCAAGCAACCAAGCAAAAGTAGCCATAGCCAGCATCGCTCCAAGACTCGAAATCCCCCCCACTCAAACACATGCAATAGAAATACTGCTAACCCTAACGAACCCTAAGTTAAGAATAGTGGCAAAGGCTTTCTTTAACTATGCCAAATCCCCCCTTTCCCACCATGGATTTTCTTCAAATGACTTGCAACCAAAATTACACATTCTCACGAGTGCTCTAAGACCCCAGAACTCAGTTTGAAAAATCTAGAACACCCCGATACACATGCAATCCTGCTGCTAGGGCTAACCCTAACGAACCCTAAGTTACAAAAAGTGCCAAAACTGAAGGCTTTTCCGCGCGGATTTTGTCCCAACCACTTCTACCCGGTATTAGACCTTCCCAGGAATGCCCCAAGACCCGGCAACCCACCCGCCAAGAAGCATAACACCCCCAAACAGGCCAAAAGCAAAATCTCATACTTGCAATATTTCTGGGCCTTCGGTCCAAACGCGCTGCGTAGCTAGGCCATAAGTCGGGGTTGGCACGACGGATTTCCTGAAAAGCAAATGCAATCAAGATTAGAGTGTCCCAGCAGTGCTCCCAGACCACGAAACTCACCCAGAAACACCAGGAAGCCCCCCAAACAGGCCCCCGAAAACGCTACATAGAGCAAAATGTCAGAAATAGCCCAAAAAAAAATCGGCCTGGATTTAGTCCCAACCACTTCTACCCGGTATTAGACCTTCCCAGGAATGCCCCAAGACCCGGCAACCCACCCGCCAAGAAGCATAACACCCCCAAACAGGCCAAAAGCAAAATCTCATACTTGCAATATTTCTGGGCCTTCGGTCCAAACGCGCTGCGTAGCTAGGCCATAAGTCGGGGTTGGCACGACGGATTTCCTGAAAAGCAAATGCAATCAAGATTAGAGTGTCCCAGCAGTGCTCCCAGACCACGAAACTCACCCAGAAACACCAGGAAGCCCCCCAAACAGGCCCCCGAAAACGCTACATAGAGCAAAATGTCAGAAATAGCCCAAAAAAAAATCGGCCTGGATTTAGTCCCAACCACTTCTACCCGGTATTAGACCTTCCCAGGAATGCCCCAAGACCCGGCAACCCACCCGCCAAGAAGTATAACACCCCCAAACAGGCCAAAAGCAAACTCTCATACTTGCAATATTTCTGGGCCTTCGGTCCAAACGCGCTGCGTAGCTGGGCCATAAGTCGGGGTTGGCACGACGGATTTCCTGAAAAGCAAATGCAATCAAGATTAGAGTGTCCCAGCAATGCTCCCAGACCACGAAACTCACCCACAAACAGACGGAACCCCCCCTAAGAGCACCTCAAAGGCAAGCAAGTCATCAAAAACACAAAAAATTTTCCGCCTGGGATTTGGTCCAAAACACTTTTATCCGGTATTAGAGCTTCCCAGCAATGGCCCCAGAGCCGTCAACCCAGGAGAAAACGAGTAGAAGACCCCCAAACAGCCAAAGAGCAAAAGTACAAAAATGGGGACTTAGTCAATTTTTCACAAATTTCCCAAATCACTCCGCGCGCGCTCTGCAGCTAGGCCCTAAGTCCCCTCTGCCACCATGGATTTGCTTCAAACCTCTTGCAAAGTAAAGTAGATATAGCCAGCAGTGCTCCCAGACCACGAAACTCACCCAGAAACACCAGGAAGCCCCCCAAACAGGCCCCCGAAAACGCTACATAGAGCAAAATGTCAGAAATAGCCCAAAAAAAAATCGGCCTGGATTTAGTCCCAACCACTTCTACCCGGTATTAGACCTTCCCAGGAATGCCCCAAGACCCGGCAACCCACCCGCCAAGAAGCATAACACCCCCAAACAGGCCAAAAGCAAAATCTCATACTTGCAATATTTCTGGGCCTTCGGTCCAAACGCGCTGCGTAGCTAGGCCATAAGTCGGGGTTGGCACGACGGATTTCCTGAAAAGCAAATGCAATCAAGATTAGAGTGTCCCAGCAGTGCTCCCAGACCACGAAACTCACCCAGAAACACCAGGAAGCCCCCCAAACAGGCCCCCGAAAACGCTACATAGAGCAAAATGTCAGAAATAGCCCAAAAAAAAATCGGCCTGGATTTAGTCCCAACCACTTCTACCCGGTATTAGACCTTCCCAGGAATGCCCCAAGACCCGGCAACCCACCCGCCAAGAAGTATAACACCCCCAAACAGGCCAAAAGCAAACTCTCATACTTGCAATATTTCTGGGCCTTCGGTCCAAACGCGCTGCGTAGCTGGGCCATAAGTCGGGGTTGGCACGACGGATTTCCTGAAAAGCAAATGCAATCAAGATTAGAGTGTCCCAGCAATGCTCCCAGACCACGAAACTCACCCACAAACAGACGGAACCCCCCCTAAGAGCACCTCAAAGGCAAGCAAGTCATCAAAAACACAAAAAATTTTCCGCCTGGGATTTGGTCCAAAACACTTTTATCCGGTATTAGAGCTTCCCAGCAATGGCCCCAGAGCCGTCAACCCAGGAGAAAACGAGTAGAAGACCCCCAAACAGCCAAAGAGCAAAAGTACAAAAATGGGGACTTAGTCAATTTTTCACAAATTTCCCAAATCACTCCGCGCGCGCTCTGCAGCTAGGCCCTAAGTCCCCTCTGCCACCATGGATTTGCTTCAAACCTCTTGCAAAGTAAAGTAGATATAGCCAGCAGTGCTCCCAGACCACGAAACAAACCCAGAAACACCAGGAAGCCCCCCAAACAGGCCCCCGAAAACGCTACATAGAGCAAAATGTCAGAAATAGCCCAAAAAAAAATCGGCCTGGATTTAGTCCCAACCACTTCTACCCGGTATTAGACCTTCCCAGGAATGCCCCAAGACCCGGCAACCCACCCGCCAAGAAGCATAACACCCCCAAACAGGCCAAAAGCAAAATCTCATACTTGCAATATTTCTGGGCCTTCGGTCCAAACGCGCTGCGTAGCTAGGCCATAAGTCGGGGTTGGCACGACGGATTTCCTGAAAAGCAAATGCAATCAAGATTAGAGTGTCCCAGCAGTGCTCCCAGACCACGAAACTCACCCAGAAACACCAGGAAGCCCCCCAAACAGGCCCCCGAAAACGCTACATAGAGCAAAATGTCAGAAATAGCCCAAAAAAAAATCGGCCTGGATTTAGTCCCAACCACTTCTACCCGGTATTAGACCTTCCCAGGAATGCCCCAAGACCCGGCAACCCACCCGCCAAGAAGTATAACACCCCCAAACAGGCCAAAAGCAAACTCTCATACTTGCAATATTTCTGGGCCTTCGGTCCAAACGCGCTGCGTAGCTAGGCCATAAGTCGGGGTTGGCACGACGGATTTCCTGAAAAGCAAATGCAATCAAGATTAGAGTGTCCCAGCAATGCTCTCAGACCATGAAACTCACCCACAAACAGACGGAACCCCCCCTAAGAGCACCTCAAAGGCAAGCAAGTCATCAAAAACACAAAAAAATTTCCGCCTCGGATTTGGCACAAACCACTTTTAGTGCTTCCCAGCAATGGCCCCAGACCCGTCAACTCACCTGCAAAGAGGTAGAACAACACCCCCACAAGTGCTGAGTCTTTCTTCATTGGGCGTAAACCCGCCCTCTGCTTTGATGGAAATAGGAGTCTGGAGGAGGAGGATAGAGGAGCATGTTCTTCTGAACTTGTGAACCTGAGGAATGCAGACTGCGGCACCTTCAAATAAATTAGCAAACAAGTGAAGACAGTTCTGCTGATGGGCTTGTCTTTGTGATTATCTGATTAAAGTTTGAATTATATTAACTGTGCACAACAAAGAAAGACAGACACACAGGAATAAAAGTGAATAAGGATGAAAAAGAAAGTTATTGATTCGTTGTCTCATTTTCAGGGCTCGAAGTCGGAATCACGGTCCAGGAATAAGAATAAGGCTTCGTCATCATACTCTGCGAATTCAGCCCGGGTGAGGTCAGTGCCACCTGACAGAGTAGAAATTCCCTCATCTATGGTGCTGGCCACCTCCTCTTCATCCGGCACGCTCTCTCGTACTCTTATATCTGGTGGTATGAGGTGCTGATTCATCTTGATCATTGTTAACCTCTCCACATTTTTGGGCGAGAGGCGGCTCCGTTTGGGAGTTACAATCCCACCAGCCGCACTGAAAACCCGTTCAGAAGACACACTTGCGAGTGGGCAAGACAAGTAGTTTAAAGCCAGGTTGGTGAGCTGTGGCCACAATTCTTTTTTCCCATGCCAATACGCCAATGGGTCAGAATTAACATAGACCTCTGTGGAGTCATTCAGATAGTCCTTCACCATCGACTCAAGGTCCTCCTCCAAGGTTCCTCCACTTTGCGTAGCTCTTGCTGTGCCTCTGACCTTTTGAGAACCAAACCCACGCAGAGCTAGCCAATCCTCTTCAGCCTCCAATGTTTCTGCTGTCTTTCGTGCAGATGATGCGGTTGCCGGTGTCTTTAACGGCTGAGAGGTCACTTGTGCCACAGCCACAGGTGCAGAAGTGGATTGTTTTGACTGGGGATGGCCTGCTGATGTACTGCCATTTCCTTCAATTTCCAGCCGTTCTGTTTCAAACTTCTTGGCTGACAAGGCTAGCCAACGTTTGTACTTTGTAACATCTTCATCAGCAAAAGGAAAGAATGCTCTGCCTGCCAGCGCCTTTTTGTAGCGTGGATCCAGAATAGTAGCACAAATGTAATGCTGTTCTGAGTGGATCTTTTGAAGACGTTCATCACCTTGTAGGAGCTCTAATAATTTCTCAGCCAGAAGCAAAGAGTCTTTCTTTTTGTCATCTTTTCGAAACACAGAACACACCTCCTTCAGTTGGTCCTCCAGCATGTACAACAATGGGATAGCTTTTCCCAAATTAGAGTCCTCCTTGCTGACTGCACGTGTGAAGACCTCAAAAGGACGAAGCATGCGTGTTAGGCTTTCAACTATGTTCCATTGCGGCCCACCCATCCTCAGCTCCTCTATACCCTCTTTCAAGAAATATTGATCGAGTTGCGTATACTGCTCATACAGACGCTCAAGCATGTAGAAGGTTGAGTTCCAACGTGTTACCACCTCCTGGATGAGTGCTTTCACTGGCATTTGACTTTGATATAGCATGCTCCTCAGCTGCTTGCGGGCCTTAAAAGAATGCCTGAAATGCTTGCAAATTTTTCGGCAGTTCTCCAATACACTGTACGCTGCACTGCGTTTATTACCCAAGAATTTTTGGACAACCAGGTTTATACAGTGCGCCAAACACGGCACTCTGAAATAGTAACCGTCCCTCATGGCCTTAACTATATTGGAGCCATTGTCTGTGGAAACATAACCAACCTTGCGTTTTAGTGGGGACAGACAGTTAAGGACCTTTGTGTTAAAGACATCCAAAATGTTTTCTGCTGTGTGACATTTCTCCAAACCAAACATGGCTAGTGTTGCATGTTTCCGAGCACCTTTAAAAACAATGTTAGTGTCAACACCTGAGTTTAGCTTTGCTTTAGCCCCTGAAAAAGAGACCCAGTGTGCAGTGATGCACATGTAATCAGCGCCTGCGCCACTGGTCCACATGTCTGTTGTCAGATGTATAGTGTGAACAGCACTCTTCTGCAAAGCTGCCCCAATCACCTTCAGAACATCTTCATGTAGTGCTGGAACCGCAACTCGGGCAAAATAGAACCGGCTAGGAACCTTCCATTTAGGGCAGAGCGCTGTCACTAATTCTAGAAAACCAACCCCTTCTACAAAAGAAAAAGGGAGAAGGTCCAGAGCTAGCATTTTAGCCAGCTTAGTGTTATACAGACAGGTCATTGGGTGGTTGCGTTCATATTGCGCTTCTGTAAACAACATCTTTTTAATGTTGCCCTGGACCAATGATTTACGGGATGATGATGATCTCTTCGACCCAGTTACGCTCGCTGATGAACTTTTCCGCATTGATGTCTCACTCTCTCCCACACTCTTAGTGTGGCTCCCATGGGGTGTGCTGCTGACATGGGAACTGGGTGTAAGTGAAGTGTTTGAATCGTCTTCTACCTCCTCGTCATCAGCAGATGACAAATCAACGTTTTCATTACGTGCAATTCCGGCTTTCTTGACCGCCTCTAGGTGCGGAAACCATTCGACAGGGTGCCTTCTCTCAAGATGACCTCTCTGGCCTCCGGTACCATAGTTAGAACCAAGCTTACCACGACTAAATCGAAGCTTACAAAGGCTACAAATGGCTACGTTTTCCTTTTTTGGGCAAACACTAAAGAAGTCCCAAACTGGAGACTTGAAATGTCTTCGGGGGCCGGAGGAGGCGGCGATACTGGTGGTGGTGGTCCTGCTGCTAATGACAGATGAAGTGGAGGATGTGGATTGCCGAACTTCAGTACGTTTTGCACTTTCACCACCACGAATTGAGGTCGAGGACGAGGTGGGTACCTTCTTGCGAAGAAATATGGAAGCGGTAGGTTTTGGTGTACTACTTAACTCCAAATCTAATGATTCCATTTCCATTGCCTCCTCGCCGACATCATCATCACGCTCAGCAGCTTCTCGGGATAGGGTCAAAATGTCTCTTTGCTGCATGCCCGGTGGGGCTGCAGTGACCTTTGTGATGACTGGCTCGTCGTCATCGTGAGAGGCTTCATCACCAGCAGTATCTGTCACTTCTTGTTGAGCCTCATCACACTCCATAGGTTTGAGTTTTTGGACGACCTTCCTTTTACGCTTAGGTACCGGTGGCAGATCATGGTGTGCCTCTGCCTCACTGTCAGACCGCAGTTGTGGTGGTTCCCAAGACAGATCACTTGCACCAGAACGAGGTGGGCTTGAAGAAGATGTAGACACCCCCCTTGATCTTTTCCTTGCTAGGGATGTGGAAGACAATGAATGATCATCAGGAGGAGTGGCTTCCAATGATACCTCAGCTTCATTGTCGATTTCCAAATGTGCCCCTACTTCGGGAGGAACAACTATTGTGGGCACTTGTGAACGTCCATGCACCTTTGCTTGCGCATCTCCTTTTGCTGCCTCTCCTTCCACATGTACTTGGGCGTGTACTTGCACATGGTGTTGTTGTTGCGGCTGTGGTTGTTCAACACTTGTCAGATGAGTTACAACAACCTGTGTTGATTCAGGGACATTGCTGCTACTTTCTTGCGATGAGCCAACATCACTGGTCGATGGTGATTGGAGAAGTACACTGACTGCCTCTGAAGCACTCAAGGGCTTTGACTTAAGTTGGCGTGGTGGTGGAGGCACTGAACCCAATGGAGCAGGGGTGCTGCTCTCAGGTTGGTCCCCAGCAGATCCTGCTGCTGCAGGCGTACTTTTTTTTTTGCTCCCAAAAAAAGTGGCGGGTGGCACACCAGCCTCCTTGGTAACTTGCTTCTTCTGCTCCTTACTAGCAACTTTCTTGCTAGAGGAGCTACGGAGAACTTTCTTTGGGGCCATCTTCTTCAGAGCAGGTCAGACAGCAGGCCGCAGTTGCACGAATTGTAGAGTTGTCTGAGGCCAGACGTGACGTCGCGTGACGTTATGCTGCACACACACACCGCTGCAGGACTTCTTCCTGGCACTGGTGGTTCTCTTGAGTCTTGTGCACCTAAAAAAAATGGAAGACAGAGGAACATCAGTTCAGTTATAGAGCACAAAAAAATCGAAAAACACTGCAAAATCAGCACAATCCCAATCCATCCATGCCCTCCATAATGTTTAAATTCAAGACAACCCACAGAAAGACTAGGCCCATGCAAGACTCACTACCCCTGGGCATTAATAAAGGTTGAAAAGTAGGCAAAATGGTTGGAGGCCTAACAACAAAGCCTGCATTCAAAATGGCCACTTGCCTGCCAAGCACATGGCCAGTGCCTGTAGCTGCACTCAAAATGGCCACCAGCCACATGGCATGTCCCTCCCCATGAACACACCCAAAAATCGAAAAACACTGCAAAATCAGCACAATCCCATTCAATCCATGGCCTCCATGATGTTTAAATTCAAGACAACCCACAGAAATACTAGGCCCATGCTAGACTCAAATACCCCTGGTGAAAAGGCCACAAGTACAGGCCCAAAAATCGAAAAACACTGCAAAATCAGCACAATCCTATTCCATCCATGGCCTCCATGATGTTTAAATTCAAGACAGCCCACAGAAAGACTAGGCCCATGCTAGACTCAAATACCCCTGGTGAAAAGGCCACAAGTACAGGCCCAAAAATCGAAAAACACTGCAAAATCAGCACAATCCTATTCCATCCATGGCCTCCATGATGTTTAAATTCAAGACAGCCCACAGAAAGACTAGGCCCATGCTAGACTCAAATACCCCTGGTGAAAAGGCCACAAGTACAGGCCCAAAAATCGAAAAACACTGCAAAATCAGCACAATCCTATTCCATCCATGGCCTCCATGATGTTTAAATTCAAGACAGCCCACAGAAAGACTAGGCCCATGCTAGACTCAAATACCCCTGGTGAAAAGGCCACAAGTACAGGCCCAAAAATCGAAAAACACTGCAAAATCAGCACAATCCTATTCCATCCATGGCCTCCATGATGTTTAAATTCAAGACAGCCCACAGAAAGACTAGGCCCATGCTAGACTCAAATACCCCTGGTGAAAAGGCCACAAGTACAGGCCCAAAAATCGAAAAACACTGCAAAATCAGCACAATCCTATTCCATCCATGGCCTCCATGATGTTTAAATTCAAGACAGCCCACAGAAAGACTAGGCCCATGCTAGACTCAAATACCCCTGGTGAAAAGGCCCCAACAACAGGTCAAAAATCGAAAAACACAAAATTTTACAAAAAAAAAAAATCGAAAAACACAGAAAAATCAGCACAATCCCAATTCATCTATGGCCTCCATGATGTTTAAATTCAAGACAACCCACAGAAATACTAGGCCCATGCAAGACTCACTACCCCTGGCATAAATAAAGGTTGAAAAGTAGGCAAAATGGTTGGAGGCCTAACAACAAAGCCTGCATTCAAAATGGCCACTTGCCTGCCAGCACATGGCCAGTGCCTGTAGCTGCACTCAAAATGGCCACCAGCCACATGGCATGTCCCTCCCCATGAACACCCCCAAAAATCGAAAAACACTGCAAAATCAGCACAATCCTATTCCATCCATGGCCTCCATGATGTTTAAATTCAAGACAGCCCACAGAAAGACTAGGCCCATGCTAGACTCAAATACCCCTGGTGAAAAGGCCACAAGTACAGGCCCAAAAATCGAAAAACACTGCAAAATCAGCACAATCCTATTCCATCCATGGCCTCCATGATGTTTAAATTCAAGACAGCCCACAGAAAGACTAGGCCCATGCTAGACTCAAATACCCCTGGTGAAAAGGCCACAAGTACAGGCCCAAAAATCGAAAAACACTGCAAAATCAGCACAATCCTATTCCATCCATGGCCTCCATGATGTTTAAATTCAAGACAGCCCACAGAAAGACTAGGCCCATGCTAGACTCAAATACCCCTGGTGAAAAGGCCACAAGTACAGGCCCAAAAATCGAAAAACACTGCAAAATCAGCACAATCCTATTCCATCCATGGCCTCCATGATGTTTAAATTCAAGACAGCCCACAGAAAGACTAGGCCCATGCTAGACTCAAATACCCCTGGTGAAAAGGCCCCAACAACAGGTCAAAAATCGAAAAACACAAAATTTTACAAAAAAAAAAAATCGAAAAACACAGAAAAATCAGCACAATCCCAATTCATCTATGGCCTCCATGATGTTTAAATTCAAGACAACCCACAGAAATACTAGGCCCATGCAAGACTCACTACCCCTGGCATAAATAAAGGTTGAAAAGTAGGCAAAACGGTTGGAGGCCTAACAACAAAGCCTGCATTCAAAATGGCCACTTGCCTGCCAGCACATGGCCAGTGCCTGTAGCTGCACTCAAAATGGCCACCAGCCACATGGCATGTCCCTCCCCATGAACACCCCCAAAAATCGAAAAACACTGCAAAATCAGCACAATCCCATTCCATCCATGGCCTCCATGATGTTTAAATTCAAGACAACCCACAGAAATACTAGGCCCATGCAAGACTCACTACCCCTGGCATAAATAAAGGTTGAAAAGTAGGCAAAATGGTTGGAGGCCTAACAACAAAGCCTGCATTCAAAATGGCCACTTGCCTGCCAGCACATGGCCAGTGCCTGTAGCTGCACTCAAAATGGCCACCAGCCACATGGCATGTCCCTCCCCATGAACACCCCCAAAAATCGAAAAACACTGCAAAATCAGCACAATCCCATTCCATCCATGGCCTCCATGATGTTTAAATTCAAGACAGCCCACAGAAAGACTAGGCCCATGCACCACTCACTACCCCTGGTCAAGGCCCCAACAACAGGTCAAAAATCGAAAAACACAAAATTTTACAAAAAAAAAAAATCGAAAAACACAGAAAAATCAGCACAATCCCAATTCATCTATGGCCTCCATGATGTTTAAATTCAAGACAACCCACAGAAAGAATCAGTCCACCCACCACTGAGTACCCCTGGGAAAAGGCCCCAAAACAGCCCAAAAATCGAAAATCCCAAAATTTTAGTTGCAGCAACTGTAATGCCCCAAACAAACTTACTTGTAAAATTTCTAATCCAACAGTGATCCAAAGAAAGTCAAAAAGGCCTCAAATCCAAAGATCCAGCAGCATCCACAAAAGGTAATCCTTCCAGGTCCACATCCGAATGAAAAGTGACCAGGAGATGGACAAAGCACTGGGAGGAGCCTGCTGAACAGGAACAGGAAGTTGAAGACTATGGGGCACTTCCTTCCTCCCACCCCCCTGCCCCCCTCCCCAAAATGGACTCCTCGCTAAAAAAGTGCAGGCAAATGTCAAACTAAGGAGTTATTCACATAAAAATCATCATTTCTAGAAGGTTTATGCTGCTTGCTGGTGGATTTCTTGTGCAGAATTGCAAATTTATATTTTCGCGCGCCGCATCTCAAATCTCGCAATTGCGAAGTACCGCGAGACGTGATCTCGTCGTACTCGCGTTGACAAACTATCGCTGGCAAGCCGCGATGACGTAATCGCGCTCGCCAATTCCCGCGGGATCACACAGCAAGATCCAAAATGGCGCAGCACTCGCAAACTATCGAAAAAAACAACTCGGCAAACGATGATAAACGCCGCGCGCCGCAAAAATTGTATCACCAACGCCGCGCGCCGCCAAAAAAATCCGCTGCGTGCGAATTTGCGGATTTTGCGGGAAATCCGCAAATCTCGCGGATTGCGGATTTCCCGAAAATCCGCAAAATCCGCGAGCGGAACGGATTTTCCGCCCACGCTTAGCATCAACCAATACCATAGCGCAATTTTTAAAAAAAAATACCTTTAGAAAAAGCTTCTCCTCCAATTCATTAGAGGTGCCTTTCAAATCGCCCAATACCGCGTACCAGCTTTGAATCTGGAGGAATTTAAATCTGGAAAAACTAAGGCCCCACTCACACTGACCCTACGAAATTAGTTGTCCTTCCGTTAATAACTGCTTCCATCTCAAAAGACCCAACTCCTTCAGGGGTCGAGCCAATAAGTCTTTTTTGCAGAAAATACCCTCAGTTCTCATATTCCAAGCCATCATTTCTGTTTTCTGCTTATTGATATCATAGCCTGAAATACTTCCAAACTCAATGGTTATATCTAAGAGACAAGTCATGGTTTGTTGTAACTTGGGTGTATAAATTATGATATTGTCTGCATAGAGGCCAATCTTCTTGCTCCAGCCTTCAAACTCAAAGGGCACGATCCGCTCTGTACTCCTTATTTTCCGAGCTAATGGCTAGATATATAGATCAAACAAAAGGGGAGACAGATGGCACCCCTGTCTAGTATCCTGCATAAACCGAACTGGCTGGGTCAGCACCCCGATACTCAACACTCTGGCTGAAGGGACCAAATATATGTCTGTCAGCGTCTTACATACATTTGGGCCCAAATTGAGATGTTTAGACAATGTCTGCAAATATATACCCAGACACAATTGAATGCCTTGGCAATAACCGTCAAGGGGCAATCTTATGACGTGGCCATGTCTATAGAACCAATAAGGGAGTACGTCAGCTCTTTCAATGTTCTGCCCTTGATGAAGCCCTTTTGGTCCTCCTGCATCAAATATGACACAACACTATTCAACCTCCCTGCTATAACTTAAGCAAAAAGCGTATAGTCCGCATTCAATAAAGAAACACCTATACGAGTCCACACTTTTTAATGACTTCCCTGGCTTGAGGATCAAAGTTATATTGGCCTCATTCCAAGAAAGCAGCAGAGGAACATCTGACAGGAAAATCTCATTGAATAACTGCCTCAAAATATGTGTTAAAACACCGACCAGAGTTTTATAAACCTCAACCGGGAGGCCGTCCGGTCCTGGTGCCTTACCCTTTTTACCCCCTCTTATAGCCTCCTCAACCTCTTGAGAAGTTCTATAAGGGAGATTTGGTTGTTAAAGAACAGGATGTGTTGAAATGGATGGAATATATGGAACTTTTATCAGATGCTCTAAAGGATATTTTCATACAGTTTGGTGTCCGTTTCAATGGAAAATATGCTATCTGTAAATGGCAGTGCACTACCACACCATGCTTTAGTAATATATTTATGAAAAGTGAGTTTTTAAACATGACCTGGAAATTATTCCTTCTCCAGGCCAGATGACAGTGCTACTAAGGCCTTGTGTTGGACTTGGCCCTTCTGACAGGTTCACCTCTAAACTTTTTGCTTTTTATATCTGACATGGTGTTAGTGATGTTTGGCTTCTGCGCACTTTACCACTGTGTTCCAGGGTAAAGGGCGAACGTGCGTGTAGTGAGGTTGGCCTGCCCTCCCATAGGAATGCATGGGGAATGTATGTGTTCATGTTAGTTCCTGATGCGTGGGGAGTGCAGGTGCGACCAGAGTTTTATAAACCTCAACCGGGAGGCCGTCCGGTCCTGGTGCCTTACCCTTTTTACCCCCTCTTATAGCCTCCTCAACCTTTTGAGAAGTTCTATAAGGGAGATTTGGTTGTTAAAGAACAGGATGTGTTGAAATGGATGGAATATATGGAACTTTTATCAGATGCTCTAAAGGATATTTTCATACAGTTTGGTGTCCGTTTCAATGGAAAATATGCTATCTGTAAATGGCAGTGCACTACCACACCATGCTTTAGTAATATATTTATGAAAAGTGAGTTTTTAAACATGACCTGGAAATTATTCCTTCTCCAGGCCAGATGACAGTGCTACTAAGGCCTTGTGTTGGACTTGGCCCTTCTGACAGGTTCACCTCTAAACTTTTTGCTTTTTATATCTGACATGGTGTTAGTGATGTTTGGCTTCTGCGCACTTTACCACTGTGTTCCAGGGTAAAGGGCGAACGTGCGTGTAGTGAGGTTGGCCTGCCCTCCCATAGGAATGCATGGGGAATGTATGTGTTCATGTTAGTTCCTGATGCGTGGGGAGTGCAGGTGCGAGTTTTGCATGTGCGGACTCGTGTGATTGAATGCTGCGCGGTGATGTGTGCGGCATTAATGTACCTAGTGTGGAAGTGCCACTTCTAGAAGTTGGCCTGTCTCTGTAAATTATGTGAATTGGCTGTCTGGTTTGTGATTGGCTGGAACTGGCTGGTGTGCCAGGCTCCAGGAGTCACGATAGGTCTGCCCCGGTGGTGAATGGGAGATCTGCATGTTGATGGCTGTGGAGGAGTGCACCTGGGACCTGAATAGGGCTGGGCTTTACCCCACACAATGCTGCCTCCGCCCCCTGTGGTGCGACTGATGACCCTACCCATCCTATGAATAGGCAGAGGGGCTGAGCAAAACAAAGTGCTCAGGAACCAGTTGTATCTGGTTCGCCCCTTGCCTGCACCCTTGTAGACAAAGGATCTCTTGGTATAAGAATGGGCTGTGAACCCATGAAAAGGTTCTTCTCCTGATCCTATTTTGAGGGGGGGCTGCTGCTGCTGGGCGCCAAGAGGACTGCCACTGGGGACTGCCTCCCTGCCTGGAGGGCGCAGTGAGCTGGCCCCTGGGCCCAGCCTTTGCCACGCTGCATGCCTAAGGACCTTGCTGCACTTCTTTTTGACTTGGAAACTCTGTCCCTAAAGCGCCTGGGCAGCGCTGGATTTCCCTGCCAAGGAGCGCTGCTATTTTCATCTGCTGCCCAGCGCTGCGATCCCTAAACTCGAGGGATTTCCCGGCATTGGGATCCCCCTTTCTTTTGTCATTCCAGAGCAGGTGCCCACCCTGCATTTGACCCGCGATTTTGCTGAGCTTATTAGCCCCGGACGGGTGCCCACCCCACCCGGGACTTTATATTTAATTCTAAACCGGGAGCCTACCCCGGACTGCTGCAGTGAGCCGCTTCCCCCTCCGGGCCGCCGCGCTGCCTGCGACGACCCAGAAGTGGTTCCGTGCCGTCAGGAAGCGGACGGGAGCCCACCCCGCGCTCCTGTCTCGAGGAAGGACAGAGGCCGGAACCCGCCAGGAAGACCGAGCCTACAGACACCCGAGGAGTCCCGCTGGAGAGGGCTCCCTCAAGCGACACCCGCACCAGGAGCTGCACCAGCCGAGGAGACCGCGGACTGAGCAGTCCGGTGACCGACGCTGGAGAGAGAGGCGTCGGAGTCCCCCGGAGTTGTCCATGGTGAGTGGGGCTCAGTCCTCAGAGGTTGGGGAGTATGTTGGCGCCCGAAGCTGGTTTCCGCCCCCTAGTACCCGTACTTACTCAGGAGGCATGCTTCCATAGAGCCTGAGAGGCTCCAACGACCCGCGGGAAATTTGTTTAGAGCCCACAGGGCTCAGGGGGCATTTTTCCTCTTCGAGCCCCCCGATTGGGACTCCAACGATTCCGGCCATTTTGTATTCAAGCCTGTAAGGCTCTTGGGGGCATTTTGGTATTTCGAGTCCCCCCGAGCGGGACTCCAATGCAGCTGGCAGCATCTTCTTCGAGCTCACAGGGCTCCGGGGGCATTTGTTTATTTTGAGTCCCCAGAGGAGGGACTTCAACAAAGGGGCCATCTGCGTTCAGAGCCCACAAGGCTCCAACGTTATTTTGGGCCCCACTGTTATTTCGCTGAGCCCCACAAGAGAGCCAGGAGGCAAGGTGGTGCCAAGCTCGAGTCCCCAGCTGCCCAGCACTTAGTGGGCAGCTGCTTCGTTTAGGCTTGCCCCTTTGCGCAATCTTCTTTGGCTGCCTGCGCAGCCTGTCCTGACATTGCTGGACAGCGGGTGTTTCAGCCCCTGAGACGCCAGTTGGCCTAGGGACAGTTCTGTTGTTGTGCCCTGGCATGGGGTACATGTTCATGCCCTAGGTGATATTTTGTGCTAAATGTGATTTATGCGCTAATGCTTTGGGTGTTAGGAAATGTACTGTGTGTAGTATGTTTTGCGCACCCTGTGTTCTGACACCTCTGAAGTGTTTTTATGCCTAGGTGGTTGCTTTTCCTAGTATAGTGATGCTAGTGAGTTCATGGTTCCCTGCGTGACATTTGCCTGAGGTGTTTAGGACTGTGTAGGTAGTACTTACCTTTTGCCAGGGGTTACTGGTTGTGTGCTACATTTGTTATTTGGTGCTAATATGTTCTATGTGCTAAGTGCTAGTTCTACCAAGTGCTTATTCCTGACAGTGGCCCACGTGGCCCTGTCCCATGTACATAATCCCCTGTAAATTCTGCCCGTGCCTATGGCACATTGTAAAGTGTGTGTTTATTATCTAATGTGTTTGGTATAATACAAAGGCTATTTTTATATATAACCTTGTGTGGAGTTTCCTTTGTGGCGGGCCTTGGGTGTTGTTGCTGGGTGCACGCGCAAACGCTTTACACATCACCTCCGGGATAAGCCTGTCTGCTCGTGCCAAGCTACCAAGGGTAGTGAGCAGGGGTTATCTTGGCGGGTGACTTCCTTGCCCTGACTAGAGTGGTGGTTTCTGCCTGGCTTTGGCGCAAGCCTTAGCCAAGCAGAAATCCCATTTCTAACACCTTGCATAAGGCAATTGTTTGCAATATAACAGAAATAGAGTCACAGCTTGGTACGCTGAGGAAAGAAGCTGCAACATCAACAGATAGTGCCGGTAAATTGCAGAAAGCTTGTGTGGATTATGCAGACCTGTTTGAAAGAATGTGCTTAATAGATCATCGGACATATATTCAGAAAGTTCATGAAGGGGCAGACAAGGCTGGAACACTATTAGCTCGGATAATACAAGACCCCCCTCCAGCAGTTCCAAGAACAATGATTCGTTCGCCCTTGCAGGCTATAGCGACTGCGCAGTTGGCAATAAACAAGACATTTAGGGAATACTATGAACAAGCATTTATATGAAGCCCCATTATTCACTTTATGACTTCCTTCTAGAAGTGCAACTCCCCACATTGTCAGATACGGAGAAGGAAGCATTGAAATTGCCGATCACGGTGAATGAAATCCAGGAAGCCCTTAGAGACCTCCCACAACATAAAACCCCTGGGCTGGCTGGACTACCCATAGAAGTATATGCAGCATACGGTAAGAAGCTAGGACCCCAACTGGAGAAGTTATATAAGACGGCTTTGGATATAAGCAGATTACCTCCAACTGCTAGCCAAGCACTTGTGATATCCTTGCCTAAACCAGGTAAAGGCCACACAGACATCTCAGCATATAGACCGCTATCACTACTGAACACTGAATACAAAATACTGAGCAGGATCCTGACGACTCGCTTATTACCGTATCCCAACAAACTCATACACACTGATCAATGTGGTTTTGTTCTTAGGAGGAGCTCTGCTCATAATGTGCGCCGGCTGTATCCAGTAATATGGGCCTGCCGAGATCATTACTCAAATGCAGGGTGCCTATCCTTAGTTCTCAGGCAGGCTTTTGACATGCTAAGGTGAGAATATATGCTTGCAGCGCTGGGTAAATTTGGTATTCCTATGGAATATGCAAAATAGGTCAAATTACTTTACTCTGCCCGACAGACTTTGCGAGAACAGGGGCATATATCTCTTGTGACTACAAGATCCACAGAGGGACAAGACAGGGATGCCGGCTCTCCCCATGCTCTTTATTTTAGCGTTAGAACCTTGGCTCAAACGTTACGTCAGTCGGCCCAGGAATGGGGGGTGCAAATTGGGCAGCCGTTACACTCAATCTCATTATACCCTGACGGTATTATAGTGTACGTCAGGGACTTGTGCAGTGGATTCTGCTTTGCAGCACCACTTGTTACCACATTTGTTGCCTTGTCTGGGCTGTATATTAGTTTTGAGGAGCCTATTGCGTTCCCCTTCAGAGATGTCAATATACCCCAGGAAATAAAATTTGGGGATAAGACTTTAAAAACGGCTCAGTCCACTTTTAAATATTTGGGAGTGAAAAAGTAGAGGACACAGCAAGACACACTGGATGGTAATGTGCTGTGCACGCTTGCCTTACTACAATCTCAAATTGCATTCTTAATTACTCTTCTGCCGTCTGTTACAGGCCGATTAGCGATAGCTAAAATGGTGATGTTGCCACAGGTATTGTACTATTTTACTCCACTTCCAATATTAATCCCCACAAAGGTATTTAAAAGGTTGGACTCGTTACTGATAGAATTATTAAGGGGTAATTGCAGATGCAGAGTCGGTTTGAAAAAATTACACCTCTCAACAAATGCTGGGGATTGGGGGCTCCATACTCCAGGGCTTATTGAATGGCGAGCCAACTGCAGTGGTTCTCGTACTGGCTGGCCGGCAGCAATCGCCACGAAATTGATTATACACCCAACATGATTCCTAGAGGGAGACTACACAATCTGTTGTATGGTGTGTGGTTGACCGGGAGTGCCTTGTCGCCATTATTACGGGTTGCCTTACAGTATTGGAAGCAGGTATTGAAATACACAGCCAACAGGCTACTGTACACACCCAACATTCCCTTGCAGGGTCTTCCCATCCCCAATGGGGTAGCAACTCGTCACCACTTGTCGAAATGGGTGGAGGAGGGTGTAGCTATAGTAGGTGAGCTATTTAGTGATGGCATGCTGCTGTCCGTTGACGATTTTGTGTACGCTCAGGGTCTGAAGAATGCATTGTTTCTACTGCAGGCTGGTCTTACTCGCTTCACTAGGAGTGTGTGGGCTCCAGACGAATGGAACCTGTGACGAATGAGTTGATACACATGCTACACCTGACGGGAACGGGGAGGCATTTCACAAAATGGCTATATACAGGTATACGTGCATCAAGCCGGGAGCGCTAAGACTCATTTTTAAAAATTACTTTGTGATACTGTGTACCTTATTCTTCACTTACCTATTTCACTCTTGGCACTCTAAACAGCGGTAGCGCTGCAACGACACCCCCCATCTCCATCGCCATTTTCGAGGGCGAGGCGCGTCCTGAGACACGCCCCCTCTGCTGGCCACACCCCCTCAACGCCCCGACTCCCCCGCATAAATCATGTGCCTGGGCAGGACGCGCAGCGGACGAGCGCAGCGGGAGCGCCGTTTGCGCGCCGAGGGCGTGCCTAAGGCAAGCCCGTCTGTGCCCGTCCGTGCCACGGCCGGGCCCAAGGCCGGACACGCTGCCCAACCCACGGTACGTACAAATCAACTACCTACCTATACCCGAGCTGATCTACTTGCTCTTAATCACAACAAAAATCACTGTCTCAACATTATTAATGCCGAGACATGGTTAGGACCCGCATGCTGCCACCATTGCAGAACTCTCCTCACTCCGGAAAAACAGTTACCTAACATGAATAACGCAACCTCGCTTCGAGGAGCCTTGATCAACGCAAGGTCCATGTGCAAAAATGGTGAGCACATTCATGATCTCATTACGGAAAACGACATTGACATGCTCTTCATAACCGAAACATGGCTGAAACCATGGTGCAACCCGATCATAGCCCAAACTGTCCCCCAAGGATACCTCATTCAGAGGATCGACAGACAAGAACTCAGAGGTGGTGGCCTGGCCATCATCCATCGAGATTCACTGAAATGTACCACCATTGAACTCCCAGACGTAAAAGGGGCAGAAAGCATGGGTTTCTGCATCCAACTAAATGAGGAAAATACCTTTGCGGGAGCCCTCATCTACCGCCCCCCAGGACCTCAAAACGGTTTCTTCGAAAGTTTCGAAGATGCTCTCAGCACTTTCACCTTAAAATACGCAAACTTCACCGTTTTGGGAGACCTGAATTTCCACCTAGACAAACCCAACGACCCCAACACCATATGGCTCAACGACTTAACAAATATCCTAGGACTGAAAATACTGACCAAATTGCCCACGCATAAAGCAGGCCATATACTAGACTGCATCTGCACCAATACCAAAACCCTAACTGTCGAAGACCCGCTGATCCAAACATGGACCGACCACTGGTTAATCCCTTTTAATCTAACCACCAACAAGAAAAGGTCTAACACCGTCAACCAAAAAATCGAAGTCCCTATGCAAAAAGACTGGAAAAAGCTTGCCAGCTCACCAAATCTCCTGCTCACCGCAGAGAAATCTAAACCATCGCTGTCCGGAGACACAGAATCCGATTACAAAATATTTTGCAATTGGATCTCGGAGTGCTGTGGTCCGGCCAACTCTGAGAAAGCAAGAAAAAAGCAGAATAGAAAATCGGCACCCTGGTTCTCCCCCGAAATAAAAGCCAAACGTACAGAGATCAGAGCTCTCGAAAAGAAATGGCGTCAAAACTATGATCCTAAGGAAGCTCTTGCCTATAAAATCGCGAGGAAAATATATCACTCCATGATAAAAAACGCCAAAAAAGACCATTTTCTTCAAAGAATTAATCGGTCCAACAATAACCAGAAACAAATCTTTAAAATTGTTGACGAGTTTATGAACCCCAGAATCCTCAGGCAAGAAATACCACCCTCATTAGCTCTCTGTAACGACATAGCTGACTATTTCGAACAGAAAATACTCAAACTTACCTCAGACTTCCCTGACCCTCCTGAACCCCCCCCCCCCTATGATGCAACGTTACCAATTAACAACAAACCCCAGTTGAAAAATTTTACTTACATCAGTCTCGACGAATCCCGACAAGCAATCCTCTCCAGTAAATCAGGCTCCCCGTTTGACCCATGCCCCCCTATGCTGCTCCACACTCTGGTGGACACGGTAAATCCAGCCATAAACTCCATTATAAACTCCTCTCTGACTACTGCATCCATTCCGGCTGAATGGAAGCTCGCGGCAGTCAAGCCTCTGCAGAAAAAGCCCCTACCTGACCCCACCACGCTCTCCAACCTTCGCCCCATCTCGTTGCTCCCACTACTGTTCAAACTGACCGAAGCGGCAGTTAATAAACAGTTGACAAAACATCTAGAGGAAAACCACCTATTTCATCCAAACCAGGCTGGTTTTAGGGCGAAACACTCCACAGAGTCAGCCCTCCTACATACTGTAGAGACCCTCAAGATGGCACTGGACCAAGGGAAAAAGGCCGTCCTGATCCTGCTCGACCTGTCGGCGGCCTTTGACACGGTCTCACACCCCGTGTTGATAGGCCGCCTGACAGAGGCAGGGCTAGCAGGAACTGCCCTCGAATGGCTGAAAAACTTTCTAAGCCATAGAAGACAAGTAACCGTGCTAGGAAACTACTGCTCGGATGAAAAAACCATAAAAACAGGGGTACCACAAGGCTCAAGCTTGAGCCCGGTTTTGTTCAACCTTTATATGACCCCCCTGATAAAACTCATCACATCCTTTAACATCAGCACGATATCTTACGCTGACGACACCCAGCTTATCCTAGTACTGGATAACAACTCCTCCAAAGCGGAGGAAAATTTAAAAACCTGTCTGACGGCAACCTTTGATTGGATGCGAACGAACCATCTCAAATGTAATTCAGGTAAAACTGAAATCCTCCCTTTCGGCCAAAACAACCTCTTCTCCCCCTCCAATTGGTGGCCTCAAGACGCCGAAATTCCCCCTAACACCATCACGTCGGCCCGTAACCTAGGGATAAGGTTTGATGAAGCCTTATCCTTCAAGCAACAAGCAGGTACAGTGGCAGGGTCTTGTTTCAATATCATCAAAGGTCTTAGAAGATTCTTCGACCTCCTTCCCCTAACAGCTAGAAAGACTGTGGCAGTAGCCCTCATCACATCCCGCTTAGACTACTGCAACAGCATCTATGCAGGCTCAAACAGAGCTGTTCTGCACAAGTTGCAGATGGTTCAAAACGCCGCCGCCCGCCTGGTGCTAAGACTACCCAGGAAATCATCTGCCTCAAAAGCACTCAAAACCCTGCACTGGTTACCCATCCACAAAAGAGTGCTATTTAAAATCCTGCTCATTACGTTCAGAGCCTACCACCAGGCAGGACCGACATACCTGTCCCAGAGGTTTGTAAGATACACTCCCCCACGGTCACTCAGATCATCCAACCTAAACCTACTCGCAGTCCCCAAATTCAGACTAACCACAAAAGGTGGTAAATCCATCGGAGTACTTGGAGCCAAAGCCTGGAACAAGCTCCCATCACAAATGCGCCTGATCCATTCCGAAAAACTGTTTCGTAAAATGATCAAAACATGGATCTTCAAAATCGAAGACTCACTTTGCTTAGCGTTAATCTAACCCACACTTTACTCATAGACCAGGATCTACATATAGGACCTACCTTAAGCAGCATCCCTACTTCTTCTCTGTCGGGACAGCGATGTTCTAGCGCCAAGATGCTCCCTGGAGTGTAAGTGCGCTCTATAAAAGCCTATTCACATTCACATTCACATTCAATGCCCTCCCCCTAGACCCCTGCGTGCAAAGTGCAATGTGGACCTTAGTGAAGAGCTGCAGGATATCGAATTGGTGTCCCTCATAGCCTACCCGAATGATCTCCCAACGAGCATACCTTACTCCACACCAATTGCACAAGATGCTCCCTATGGTTACAGCGAACTGTTATAGATGTATGGAGACCAGCAGAAAACCGGACCAGCGAAGCCCTGTGTGGCTTGGCGCACTCACCTTTCTCCCATGCGGGATCCTGTCAGCTGTCTCCCCCCGCCGCCGCAGCCCCTGCCATCGCGCTGAGGCAGCCGTATTGCGGGGGAGACCACAATCCCCAGACACCTTAGCGGTAGGAAGCCGCGGGATTCTACTTCCGCGCCAGGAGGCGCAACAAAAACTATCATCAGTCCCGTGTCGCGGGAGCGCGCGGGAGCGCCGGGCTAAGCCCGGGCAAAGGGCGGGCCCTCTGTGGCCTTCGAAGGCCGGATAAGGACGGGACGGGCCACCCCCCTTGGTTGCCACACTCTACACATCACAAAGGTAAAGATCATTGTTCTCCCATCTGTCAATATCCCCTTAGCACCATGACTTCTAAAGTGGATCACCCAGCCAACTTAGCAGGAACTGAGCAAAAGTTTTCTTGGTTAGACGAGTTAAACCTTTTATGTCAAACATCCTATGCTATCTCAGAAACTCCCCTTCCGCCCAAAACCGACATTATACAATCAGATAAGCCCACACTTTCAGAGTACCCCACATTATTCAACAAAACTTGCAGTCTGAACACTCCATGTATTGCACCCCCCCAGGTTTCATCTGTGAAAAGGACTCCAACAAACTCTCCAATGATTCCACCCATTGTTGAGCTCCAAGATCCTTTAAGCCCTCTTCCACACCTGCATATATTACCGCTCATTGAACAACTGCTTAGTTCTCTGATAGCCCCGTTGATGGAAAAAATTCACATGTTAGGGGATAGGCTTACTGGACTAGAGTCAGCCATCAAGTCAAATCTGTCGGCTGACAAACGCTGTGACACATTCAACCGTCCAAAGTCACCTCCTACTCATGAAGGCTCTAAACCATCTGTACGGGATAAAAGCGGCCAAATACATTTAACTGGCCCTAGCTCAGTAGGGCAAAAAGTAACTAAATACTCTCCAAATGTCACCCTTCCCCAGTTGACCGCACCTAGAGCAGTTCATGATAAGGCTAACTCAATCCATTTACCACCGGAAGCGGCCCCATACGTCTGCATTCTTGCGGGCGTCCCTGCTCTTCCACCGGGAAAAACTGAGAGTCAACATGAGCTAGTTAACAAGACCAAATTCTGGCTGTCAAAAAATAGGCCACTGCCTCGTCACCTTTATGGAGCAATAAGGAGCGTTAGGAGGGTGGACTGGTTGGGCTCTCTTCCTAAGGATGTTCCTGGGGACCTGATACTCGTGAGATTCAGAGCCAGAAACATTGTCCCTTACCTGAAAACCTGGCCGCCACAAGAGACAGACGGCCCAATATCTATATGGGACTTATATGACTTCTATCCCTCAATTCCTTGTTTTCACCCTTTCCCGAAATCACACCTTACTTGGTCGGACTCATAAGATACATCATGTTCTTTTTGGGAAACACTTGGATTTGTAATAACTCCCTATGTTACCATCTCAACTTTGGGGTGGAAGAGAACTAATTATGTGTGGGATCCTGCCCTACTGTATTTGGTTGTTTGTAAGGCTGCTCTTTTTAGACTTTTTTTAATCTTTTATTAAGTTGATATTGGTTCTTCTGATTCTCCTTTTAAATGATAATCTTTTTTTCCTTTACTCATTTATATGAATGAAATCGTTTAAATGTACTGTTTTTTTTATTTTTTTTACTGTATGCTTATATGATATTCTTTTGTAATATCAAATAAAGCTTATTTTGATTTGATTTTGATTTGATGTATGGAGACAGATGCTAACTTTATTCACTTGCTCTGGGCTTGGCCCGCACTGGTGGCCTACAGGGCACAAATAGCGCGGACACTAACCGGGGTAGTGGGTGGACAAGCATGGTACTCAGTTAAAAGCTGTGTGTTGGGAATATATCCACACCCAAAAGGGTTTAAGGTACAAGTAAGCTTTGCAAATGAGGCATTGATTACTGCAAAATGATTGATAACTAGGCGATGGAAAGCAAAGAAACCACCAGCAGTTGCTGTATGGAGGGAGGAAGTGGTGAGTTGGGGATCAGCTGAAAGCTGTGAAATCCATTAACCCCCACACTCCCCCATACCGTGGGAAGTATCTACCCAAAGACCCAAACAACTGTTATCCCAATACACTTAGCCAACAAGGTCGTAGTTGTTGTGGTGGTTGTTGGCCGCAGTTTTATTGGGATCATAAATCATATCTGGGTCATATACATGTCAACACAATATCCCATAAATTATATCTGGGTCATAAACGTGTCTTACAACATGTCTGGGTCATAAATCATACATGCTATCGCCGAGGTCATAAATCATATCTGGGTCATAAATCATACATGTCATCATCATCATAAATCATATCTGGGTCATAAATCATACATGTCATCCTCATTGTGGTAAATCATCTCTGGGTCGTAAATCATACATGTCGTCATCATTGTCATAAATCATATCTGGGTCATAAACATGTCAATCATCATATTGTGCAGATCATATCGTGGTACATTCAGTTCGTAGATGGCACGCCTACCAAACCAGTTCTTTTGTTGGTCCGTTGGTATTCCTCATTGTCGTGTTACCTCAGGGACCGCCATTTTGGCTGGTCACCCACGCCCTTTGCGTGTATGGAGGGGTAGCTTCTCCAAGGAGTTAGGCCCCAACTCGCTACCTTTATGTGCCCTGCCGTCCGGCCGGGTCTGGGCCGCGAGCGCCGTCTCCGTTCGCTACTCCCCTCCTTGGCCCGGCCACCTCACCCTGCCGTGCGGCATCCCAAAATGAGTGGCCTACTTCTACACACCGCCCTGTTGGTGTGTCTCCTTAGCCATCCATTGTAACCATTCCCGCCACGCCGCAGGGAGGCGCACGTCTTCCTGCGGCTCCCCCCAGCTCCCGTGATTTTTGTGGCTTACGTGCGCAATTGCGTCACCGGACGGCACCTCGCTGACTCTCATCCCTCCTTCCGCCAGCTACACTCGGTCGTGCTGAAAGGGGCTGGGCGACCAGGGCAAACCCCAATATGAAAGCCGCCGTACATATTCTGAGCCGGCCTTGTGTACTTGTGCGCGGCTGTGCTTTTTCCTTTATTTATGAGGCGAGCCCCCCTTTTCCACGCCGAGGTAGGCGCAGGATCTGCGCTCGGGGCCACTCGCACCCGGCGCGACAATCACCTCTTGTTTCCTTCCGGTATTCAACGGCAACACGTGCCCAGCAGCCCTCTGCCTTTCGCTCCACATGCTTTTTTTTTTTTAAATCGCTGCTTGGCTCTGTCTGCTACGTGAGAGCCGCCTGTGTGCGTGCTTATCATCACGCTCCTCCACAAATCGATTAACAACTATGCTGCGTTAGCTGTCCGACTGTACACAGCCATGCCCGGAAGTTAGCCACCCTTCGTGAGCTGAATATTAACGGGGGGCTTTCTAGGAACTATGGCCTTCCGCGATTTTGCGCGTTGCAACGCTTAACAATGAAATCTGACGGCCGTATGTGTTGTGTGATTCGCAGCCTTTCGCTCTCCTGAGTACCGATAAGAGCTTCATCTCTTTTTTTTTTTTTTTTTTAAACTAACGGCTTGCTGCCAGACAGTAGGTAGCTGACGTATGCGCCACCAGTACATCAAGTTCCTCACGCGATATAATCTCACTCGGCTGTTCAAAACCGCCCATGCTTGTTTTTAACACATCGCTCTCTTGCTTGCTACATTAGCGTAGTTAGGCCCACAGAAAGTCTTGCCTGAATTAAACCCTTTGAAATGTCCGGCATTCAAACACAGAAACAACTGGAGCAGTTGCGATGACGTGCGTGTGACAGTTTGCTACCATTCTGCCATTCTCTGCCCTGGCTCTGGGTCGGCGGGGGTCAGTAGCAGTGACACTGGTTGGATCGGTTGTTCAGATCCATTAGCATGACATAACCGAGCATGTGTACTTTGGAACGCGCGTTCACCTCGATGCTGAATAACAGCTGTTTCTTGTTACCCCCAACTCACACTCATTTTATCGACCGCAGATGAATGAGAGGCTGGGTGGGCACGCCGGGATTTGAACCTGTGACCATGAGGTCTAACACAGGCCCCGGCGATGGGTACAGGAATCCACTGATACACCAGATGAGGCCTCTACAAATGTGCGCTTGGAAACAGCGGGCAAGGAAAGTGTTCCGATATTGCGCCCACTGCGTGGACTCCCGCCTGTGTGTTACACCCGCTGGACTCAAAGGCTCTTTGGAATGCTAGAACTACAAATTCCAAAACACTTTAACCTGGTGCTTCCCCTGTGCTCAATACAGCCCCCAGTGACACCTGGTGCTGCAGGCTTGGAGCTACCTTGAAAGCGCTGTGTAATTTCAGCTCAGGGTACCTGAAACCATACCAACTGGACTGGCCCTTCGGTACGGGCGCCAGAAAGCTGGGAAGCACGGTGATGATAGATGGCGCGCGCATGCTTAATTCCACCACTATGTCCTGCTAGCTGATGCGCTACTCGGACGCACATGATTTGCATATTAGGGGGATGCCCCCCCCTTGTCTGCGAAGCGTTTTTTATCTTTTACTTGTGGCCCGTTACTTTTATAAAGCGCAAGCTCGACCCGAAGGTACTGGAGCGCCTTCTATGGAAACCTGCTATATTACACACGAACACGCTCATTTAATGGCACGGGAACTGTTGTTACCCCGTCAAGTGGCTTTCAACACGCAGCATTATTGCAACCTGGTACATATGCGGTGAGCACCGGCAAAAGCGTGTATTAAGAGAAAGAGGGGGGGGTGTGCTTCTTAAAGTTACTTGCCTTCCTAAGTGTCTGCGAATGTTCAGATACTGGCTACTAGATCATTATTTTCAACACCTGTACCACCCCATCATCGTTATGGATGGTTTAAGTTGGCTTAATCTTCAACCCCCAGTCCCTAAGATATTGCGCTGTTTTTCCGTTTTAAAACACCCCAATTTACCGACCTGTGTTGGCCGGTACGGCAAGTCGGTCTTACCGTCCCTCGGCCACTGCCTGTTTCAGTAGCGATTGCTGACTGTGCTGCGCTATCTTCCTGGCCTCGTGAAGTCGACAGGTTTATCTAGCGCGGTCGGACCGCTAAAGTAGTCTGCCTTGAACTAAGCAGCCTGCCTGTAGCCTGCCTGCCGTGCACGCCATGATTGCCCACGGAAACACCGCATCCCTCGTGTGGGGCGCTTTGATACCTCAGTGTGCCCCGAGGAATTGCAATTTTACCCCTGGATTTTACAAGTATCTGATCAAGGAGGTGTAATAATTTGCTGGAATTCTTCTCCCACAAGTGTCATCGTGCTACTGTGAACGAATGAACACCATTTTAGTGATGGCAGTAGGGCATCGCGGTTTCTATATTCGGTGATTGCTTTTACTGAAAATCTACGTTGCCCTTCTTATCGAAGGGAAGAAGTGAGCACGCTGCAGCGTGGTGCCAGCTAGGAGACTCGAACAGCTTCGTGGGCCGGCACGTTATCCATTGCGTCACTGGCCCGGTGCCCTATCGGAATTAAGAGGCCACCCATGTGTGATGCGGGCCCTGGTAAAGCGAGTAGGGCATCGCTAAGGGGGAGCTACAGGGTTAAGGCCACCAGCGTGCCGCCCGTAACTTCGAGGCATCGTCCAACCAACCACATGAAGCCACTTTGGACGGATTCTACCTTCTCTGCTGGGGCCGTGAGCAATTCAATATCTTTGCTTTTAACTGTAGTCCAAAGCTTGTGTGTGTGGGTTACTGTCGTGCATGGAGGCTTCACCCCCCGCTGTCAAGCCCGCCCTGGTGTCCACACGCTGTGCTCCACTGCCTGGAATAAGACTCAAGAAGTTTCCTTGGTATTACCGTTCCTGTGGTTGCAGAAACTCATTGATGCAAGAACGGTATGCCCGGTTGGTCAAGGCAGCTTTGTGCCGTTCTAGCGCAAGGTTAGCGTTCTAGCCTTTCTCAATTTGAGCGGCCATTTTGTGCGCTCCTTCCCTGAGTACTGCGCACTTCAACCGTCATACTGAAGCGAGCGGCAGCATTCCGGAGAGTCTCCTCAAGATTCTCATTCTGGTTGCCGTTCTTTTGGATTTCGTCATTCCGGAGAAGTTTCGACTTGGCAGTTCCTCGCAGTCTGTTTCGGGTCATTCCGGAGTCGCAGCTTTTGTCCTACATTGACCCTTCGCCTCAGCAGTCGTGAGGTAAGCCGCTACGGACAACTCCTAGCGGATTATCCTTCAGCTTTGGGTTTCCTCGACTGAGTTCGTCAAGCACATCCTAGTATTTGTTTGCACTTTGGAGTTCAGAGACTTTTTGTGGAACTTGTTGCTGAGTTAGTTCTCGTCAGAATTTGTACCATTTCAGTTCCTTCACAGCGGCCAGTCCTTGAACTCTCCTAGTGAGTCGCACCTATGAACTCTAGTGCTAAGAGTCATAATGAGACTTTGTTTGTTCTAACTACTTGAGCGTTCAGCTATTCACCTCAGAGACACAAGGAATTGTTCACATGCGGAATACCAGTTGGGATCTCCCATTATCTACCAGGTGGAACCACTTCATCCTAGAACTGTATCCAGTCGGAGAAGTGTTTAGGGGTTATAATATATGCGCATATAGGTTATATCCTTATACACACACACACCAAGCATGGTCCTGGCTTCCGCAGAGAAAAGACGTCATCCTCCATTGTCAATCTGAGTCTATCAAGGAGAGCAGCGCAATCCACACTCTTATCAGGTACTACTCGCAACAGTGATGTCATAGAAGAGTAAAAGTCACTTGAACTGTGTATTGTGAATAGTGAACTCCACACCTTGAAGGGACGTATTAATTTGTGGTTACTTTTGCAGGTGTCCTCAACACAACCAAACCTAGACAACACCAGGGTGTGGCAGCCTCTCTTGTTTGTCATCCACTTCCCCTTTCCCTTTCGTTCCTGGGCTCAGAGGACTCTGGGTGCAGGGGCAATTGGGAGCTGGGAACTTATCTTCTGAAGACCCCCGCTTGATCGCCCCCACAGACCATAGGAGTTCAGGTTAGTCCTCTTGACAGATTGAAGTGCCCATAGACACATTGTGCCTTCTGTCTGGGCGAGATGGCTGAGGGTTGGGATATGAAGGCCTTGACCTCAGTGCTTGAGGGTATGCAAAAACAGTTGAGCGACACTCAGGAGGAGATTAAGAAATCAAATCAGGAGACTAGTTATTTACGGCAAAGATTAGACGAGTTAGCTATTAGTCCCAATCCCAGTTTCGAAAGATCAAAGTTTCAGAGTTTTGCTTCTTCCTCGTCTTCCTCAGAGTTAACTACCCAAGTAGTACATGCCATGTCACCCACTATTCCATTAGCTCCTCCAGAGAGGTTTCAAGGGGATCCTCATAAGGCCCAAATTTTTCTGACACAATGCTCGTTGCATTTTTTGTGCAAACCCATTTTGTTTAAGGAGGATCAGTCCAAGGTGGCTTTTGTTCTGTCTTATCTGAGTGGAGATGCAGCTGCATGGTCTCTACCCTTGGTATCAGCAGATGATCCGGTACTCTACAAGTTTGAAGATTTCAAAGCAGAATTTCTACGCATTTTCGATAGGAGGACCATTTCGCAGGCCACCGACAATGAATTGTTGGATCTCAGACAGGGCAATAAGGAGTTGGTTGCTTACATAGCACAATTTAATCAACTCATCGTTGAGACCAGCTGGCCCGCGGCCAAGAGAGCCGCCATCTTTTACAGAGGACTTAAAGATGAGCTCAAGGATGGTCTAGCTCAAATTCCCAAGAGACCCACGGATTTGTCGGAGTTGATCGATTTAGTATTACACATTGATCAGCGCCAGTCTGAGAGGCGGAGTGAGAGACGCAAGGATTTCAGGTCAGTCCCGCCAAGGTTGGATCGAGCTCGAACTGAAGTCAGTAAGAGTCATGAAGTCACCCAGGCTGAGGAACCTATGCAAATTGGCTCAATACGGGGTCCTCTCAGTATGGAAGAACGAGAGAAGCGTCGAGCAGGAAAACTGTGTATGTATTGTGGTCTGCCGGGCCATTTTGTTCGTGAATGCCCTAAGAGACGTAAGAAGTCTACGATGGTAAAAGATCGGCTCCACCAGTAGACGGAGTTGCCCTGGTGGAAGCGACACAAGAGTCAGCTCCAAAATCGCAGTCTTTGGCTAACACTTTACAATGTGCAGCACCCCATCTCATTCTGTCCAGTAGAATTCAGTTTGGAGAAGATGTTCACCATCACGTCTCAATCATGATAGATTCCGGAGCTACTGGGAACTTCTGCGATATTCAATTTGCTAAATCCTTGGGAATTCAATTTGAGAAGAAATTAAAGCCTGAGTTGGTACGAGCAGTTGACGGAACAAACCTGTCTTCGGGGCCCATCGTAGCAGATACAGAGACCATTACTGTATTCGGTCCAGGGAGCCACCGGAGTTTGGTGCGATTCAATTTAATTGACGCTCCACAGTTTCAGCTAATTCTTGGTCTACCTTGGCTCACTGAACATAATCCCAAGATAGATTGGGCCAAGCGCACACTGGAGATGTCATCGGAATATTGTCAAGAACACTGTAAGGCATCCTCTCCGTGGGAACTTCATCAGTCCATGTCCTCTAGTTTGGCGGATCAAGTTCAAACAATTTGCTCCTTGGAGATACCAGAGATTCCAGAAGAGTATCTAGACTTGAAGGAGGTGTTCAATGAACAGGAGGCGCAGAAGTTACCTCCTCATCGTGTTTACGACTGTCGCATAGATTTGGAGCCTGGAGCGGCACTCCCGTGCAGTCGCATTTATGCCCTTTCAGAACCAGAGAACGAACACCTCAAGGAATACATCGAACAACATTTAGCCAATGGATTTATACGGCCATCCCAGTCCCCAGTGTCGTCTCCTCTCTTTTTTATTCCTAAGAAGGATGTATCTCTGCGAACCTGCATTGACTATAGAGCACTCAATTTGGTCACAAAAAAGAATCGCTATCCTTTGCCCCTCATTTCGGAGCTTTTGGACCAGGTCAAGGAAGCATGTATTTATACAAAACTAGATCTCAGAGGAGCTTATCATTTGGTTCGCATGGCTGAAGGAGAAGAATGGAAGACAGCATTCCGCACCCGGCTGGGACTATTTGAATACCAAGTGATGCCTTTTGGGCTCTGCAATGCCCCAGCTGCGTTCCAGCATTTTGTAAACGACATCCTTCGGGAATATTTGGATCGTTTCGCAGTCGTGTACATTGACGACATTTTGATTTTTTCAAATAGTCGAGAAGAACATGTGAGCCATGTGCGAGCTATTCTGAACAGATTACTCGAAAATCAGCTGTTTGTGAAGCTTGAGAAGTGTGTCTTCCACTCGTCCAAGGTTGAGTTTCTGGGATTCATTCTGTCTCCTGAAGGAGTGTACATGGATGACACCAAATTGCAAGCCATCAAGGGTTGGCCAGCTCCTCGATCCGTCAAAGAGATACAAAGTTTCCTTGGATTCGCAAATTTTTACAGACAGTTCATTCATGACTTTTCTAGCAAGGTGAGCCCAATAACTAAATTGTTACGGAAGAACGAAAAATTTGTGTGGGATTCAGCAACGGAAGAGGCCTTTCAATCTTTGAAGGAGGCATTCACCACCGCACCTATCCTTCAGCATCCTGATTTGAATGTTCCATTTTTTGTGGAGGCAGATGCCTCAAATTTGGCTATTGGAGGAATTTTATCTCAGCGACACAAGAACACTGGTCAGCTTCATCCAGTTGCTTATCATTCACGAAAACTCACCCCTGCAGAGATTAACTATTCAATTGCTGATAAGGAGTTATTAGCAGTGAAGGATACCTTTCAGGTCTGGCGACATTATCTTCTGGGAGCCAAACATCCCATTACCGTATTCACAGACCACAGAAATCTTCAGTTTTTGAAGTCAGCTCGAACTTTAACTCCTCGACAATTAAGGTGGTCTCTTTTCTTTGCAGACTATGATTTTGTCCTAACCTATAAGCCCGGAGCAGCAAATGCTAAAGCAGACGCCTTGTCCCGGTTGGAATTTGGGAGCGAAGCTGAGCATCAGGAGAAGAGTTTTGTTATTCCCACCAAACAGATAGTGGCCACCTCTGTGGAAGACGATCTGGAAGACAAGATTCAGGTGGAATTTTCACAGCAGAAGTTTGAAAATTGGGTGGATGAAGGTCCTGATCGAGAAGTCAAGGAAGGAAAGCCTTATCAGTCTGGGAAGGTGTTTGTTCCCAGTGAAGATCTTCGAGTCAGAATAATTCAGCAGTTTCATGACCATCTGTTAGCCGGCCACAAGGGAGTCGCAAAGACTTTGGAGTTGATCAAGAGAGAATTCATTTGGCCTGGCATGGAAGCTCAGGTAAGACAGTTCATAGCCACTTGTGAGCAATGTGTCAAAGGAAAAGTCATGAGACAACTCCCACAAGGTTTGCTCCAACCCATCCCAGTGGCCCCTTCCCCCTGGCATACCATCTCCATGGATTTTATTGTCGATCTCCCCTCCAGTCAAGGTAGTACTACGATTTGGGTGGTGGTGGATCAGTTTTCCAAAATGAGTCACTTCATTCCGTTAAAATCCCTACCAACAGCTCCTCAATTAGCCGATTTGTTTGTCCAACATGTGGTCAGGTTACATGGGATTCCCAAGGTGGTGATCTCGGACCGTGGACCCCAATTTGTGTCCCGTTTTTGGAGGTCCTTTCTAAAAGGAATGGGGGTGGATTCTCGCCTGTCCACCAGTTTTCATCCGGAAACGGATGGACAGACCGAGCGGGTGAACCAAGATTTGGAGCAATACCTCCGTTTGTACCTTATGGATCGGGAAGGCGACTGGCCCTCCTTACTTAGTACTGCGGAATTTGCGTACAATAATTCAGTCCATTCTGCCACAGGTTTCTCCCCGTTCTTTTTGAATTCCGGTAGGCATCCAAACATGAGGGTAGGAAAAGCTGATATTGAGGTTCCAGCGGCCCAAGAGGTACTATCAAACTTACAACAAGCTTATCAGTTGGCCTTTGCTAATCTTTCTAAAGCCAAAGCTAATTATAAAAGGTCTGCGGATCGTAAAAGAAGGGACAGTCCTCAGTTTAAAGCGGGAGAGTTGGTCTGGATCTCTACTAAACACATGAGACTTGGGGGGACTAAGAAGTTCCAACCGAGGTTTGTTGGCCCTTTCCCGGTGGTCAAGATGATAAACCCTGTCAGTGTTAGAGTCTCACTCCCCAGCACGATGAAAATCCATCCCACCTTTCATGTTTCCTTGGTCAAGAAAAGTCCGCCTCAACTACGGCGGGAAACCCCTCCAGTACCAATATCGATCCAGTCTTCAGAAGAGTTTGAGGTTAAAAGAATTCTTGATTCTAAGCTTAAGAGGGGAAGATTGTTCTACTTAGTAGATTGGAAAGGTTATGGTCCTGAGGCGAGATCTTGGGAGCCTAGTGTTAATGTACATGCCCCCAGACTAGTGACAGCTTTCCACAAGATGTTCCCTTTGAAACCTGGAAGGGGGTTTTGGTGGGGGGTACTGTCAAGCCCGCCCTGGTGTCCACACGCTGTGCTCCACTGCCTGGAATAAGACTCAAGAAGTTTCCTTGGTATTACCGTTCCTGTGGTTGCAGAAACTCATTGATGCAAGAACGGTATGCCCGGTTGGTCAAGGCAGCGTTGTGCCGCTCTAGCGCAAGGTTAGCGTTCTAGCCTTTCTCAATTCGAGCGGCCATTTTGTGCGCTCCTTCCCTGAGTACTGCGCACTTCAACCGTCATACTGAAGCGAGCGGCAGCATTCCGGAGAGTCTCCTCAAGATTCTCATTCTGGTTGCCGTTCTTTTGGATTTCGTCATTCCGGAGAAGTTTCGACTTGGCAGTTCCTCGCAGTCTGTTTCGGGTCATTCCGGAGTCGCAGCTTTTGTCCTACATTGACCCTTCGCCTCAGCAGTCGTGAGGTAAGCCGCTACGGACAACTCCTAGCGGATTATCCTTCAGCTTTGGGTTTCCTCGACTGAGTTCGTCAAGCACATTCTAGTATTTGTTTGCACTTTGGAGTTCAGAGACTTTTTGTGGAACTTGTTGCTGAGTTAGTTCTCGTCAGAATTCGTACCATTTCAGTTCCTTCACAGCGGCCAGTCCTTGAACTCTCCTAGTGAGTCGCACCTATGAACTCTAGTGCTAAGAGTCATAATGAGACTTTGTTTGTTCTAACTACTTGAGTGTTCAGCTATTCACCTCAGAGACACAAGGAATTGTTCACATGCGGAATACCAGTTGGGATCTCCCATTATCTACCAGGTGGAACCACTTCATCCTAGAACTGTATCCAGTCGGAGAAGTGTTTAGGGGTTATAATATATGCGCATATAGGTTATATCCTTATACACACACACACCAAGCATGGTCCTGGCTTCCGCAGAGAAAAGACGTCATCCTCCATTGTCAATCTGAGTCTATCAAGGAGAGCAGCGCAATCCACACTCTTATCAGGTACTACTCGCAACAGTGATGTCATAGAAGAGTAAAAGTCACTTGAACTGTGTATTGTGAATAGTGAACTCCACACCTTGAAGGGACGTATTAATTTGTGGTTACTTTTGCAGGTGTCCTCAACACAACCAAACCTAGACGACACCAGGGTGTGGCAGCCTCTCTTGTTTGTCATCCACTTCCCCTTTCCCTTTCGTTCCTGGGCTCAGAGGACTCTGGGTGCAGGGGCAATTGGGAGCTGGGAACTTATCTTCTGAAGACCCCCGCTTGATCGCCCCCACAGACCATAGGAGTTCAGGTTAGTCCTCTTGACACCCGCCTCCCCTCACAAATATGGTGGACCACATGTCTTCAGAGCCTCAGTGCTGACTGCGGCCCTCCCTCCCTCACTTTATGTATTTATTCTTTTGTGTTTTTTTGTTTTTTTTGCCTTTTTTATATAGCGCGGACTTTACCCGAAGGTGTCAAAGCGCTTCGCAATAGGAAGGTTTAAGGATACACGAAGAGAAAATTACCAGTGAACCAATTACCAAAGCAAACGCTCGCTTTACTCGCTGGGATTCAAACCCTTATCTGCGAACCTCTAGCTTAGCTGCAGCTAGCGCAGACAACCCACCTTGTCACCACCGCTCGTCGCTGGAGCTGAGCGCCTCCTCCCCTGATGTCTGTGGAAGCTGGGTGACGTATGTTAGGCCACCGGACCGTCTCGTTGTGGCCCTCTAAGTTCCGGTCGCTCATCCTGGTAGCCTGGCGTCTGGCTTGCTGCGAGGTTCGAAGACCCAGACAGCCGCCGGGCCTCAACAAAGGCTGAGCCTCGAGGGACCTGCGCCGATATGCATATATGCGGGCTCCTCCCTGGGCCTGAGTCGGTTCTTCTCCTTCTCCCCCCGTCTGCCGCAGCACTTCAAGTTCTCTTCTCTCACCCAGTGGTGCCCCCACCTCCTAACTCCGCATGCACTTCTGAGGGGGGGTGGGGGCGAGAGGCGGCCACTGGATGCTTGCTGCCCCGGTGGTGAGAAAGGCGTGCTTTCCTCCTGAACTTGCCGCAAGCATCTCGAGGCTTCCAGCCGGAGAATTATCGAGAGGGGGTTGTGAGCGGGCGCACCTCACCTTCTTCCGTCGTCCTCCCGAACTCCCACAAGCCATGCTGGGCTCTGCTTCCTCAGTTCGAATTCGGGTCTTCCATGCGTAGTAGGACTGCCCATTCCTCCTTCCAAAAATTCAGGTGCGCCGCTTCCCCCGCTCCGCAAAAGTAGGAGCTATCTGGGGAAGCGGTGGCTTATATCCCCCACTTCCGCTCGTCTGCTCCTTGCAGCTGGCCCCCCATTGGGGGGTTTGTACCATGCTGTCCCCCCGATTGGCTGAGGGTTCCTTGGTGTCAACAGGATGTTCCCCTGTGAGGTGTTAAGCCTTCCTGCCGCTTCTGGGCGCCCAGAACCGGTTCTTCCACTGGGGCTCGGCGTGGATTAAGGCGCCGGCCCTTGAGCCTCCCCCCCCCCTTCGGGGGGGGTGCGGCGGCCTCTGCAAAGAGAAGAAGTGCAAGAACTTTGCAAGACCCCAATAGCTATGTCCTGGGATATGATGTTGGAAGCATTAAAGGAATGGGAAGGGGAGGAGAAATCCAGTGAGGCGTCTGGGGAGACTGACATGGGTTCATAATTATGACCCAAATACTTACATAAAAATATGTAGATGTGGATAATATACAACCCAGTACTAAACAGAAGATGTGGGCGATTTTGCAATATACTAGATGTCCAAACTGGTGATTATCAAAACAACTGTGTAAGCGCAACAGGTACAACACTTAGTCCTCATTGAAGGTAGTAGTTCATATGTGAATATACTGTTGGTTCTCTTCCAGGTGATGGCCAGTTAGATGTGGGGTGGAAGGGGGTATAATGTTGTTAGATAAAGTTAAATGTACTAAAATAGGAACACCACAAGGGATCCTAGATTATTTTGTAACTGTTGTAACAACAAAAAGGTGTTGGGCTATAATTGAGTGCTTCAGCGCACCGTAACATACAACTTGGGAATGTTACCATAACTGTCCTCTCGATTTTATAATTACATGTAAAATTAAGACATTGGTAAAAAGTGCAATTGTAAACGGAAAAGCATTCTTATTGTAACATGACTTAATAAGATATGTTAAAAAAAATTGTGAACTAAGGTCCAGCTGTACGAGCATTCCATTTTGCAAGTCACAAATTGTGACGTTTTACCACACGCAAAATGGAATGTACAAAAGTGTCTGAGACACAGTTTGCAATTCTCAAATGGGTTGCAAGGGACCTGCCTCATTAATATTGATGAGGCAGGTCGCAATTTGCGACCCATTGGGAATGCCTGGAAACACCAGGATGGTGGCCTGCTGGGGACAGCAGACCCCCATGCCTGTGTTTGATTTTTCAATAAAGCAACCTTTTATTTTTGCAAATGCAGCCCTTTTCCTTAGAGGTAAATGGGATGAGTTTAAAAAATAATTAAATGTTTTCCATTTATTTTTTAAGGGTCAGCAGTGGTCCCTGGGACCACTGCCTGCCCTTAAAAATATGTTTGCACCCATTCACAAAGGGCATGTGGTCCCATTGGGATTCCTTCCTGTTTGCGAGTGGCTTACCAGCTATTTGAAGTAGGCAGTAAACTTCAAGTGTTTTGTGACCAAAAGTATGGTACATACCATTCTAACTCGCTATTAGGAAGGGACGCATTTGGCACGCCCCTTCCTAATAGCGACTCGCAAACACTATTTCTCAAGTCACCTACTCGCAAAATAGCTTTTGTATATACCACCACCCTTTTATGCAGTCACAAACCGGCCAATTTCCCATTTGTGATCACAAAAAAATGGTTGTGGATCTGGCTTAAAATGGCAAGCCAGGGATCATGTTTACCCTATATATGGGCTTGATTCTTGTTATACATGGAGTAAACATTTACAGCCTGATTCATGAAAGGTAATTGCGCTTGCAAAGGGCCAGATTCTGAGAATCTGGCCCTTTGCGAGTGAAATTTTTGCATTTGGGATTCATCATCCCAAATGCAAAATTCGCTATTTCAGAACTCGCAAATTAGCGAGGAATAGCATTTAAGGAATCTCTATTAGAAATTCCTTAAATGCTATTCTTGAAACATTTAAAAATTGCGATTTCGCAATTTTGGGCGGCTATTTATCGCGAGGTCAAACCTCGTGGTAAATAGCGAAAACGTAGAAAAATGCTTTTAAAAGCATTTTTCTAAGTTGCATGTTACACACACACATGTCTTTTGGACATGTGTGTGTGTAACATCTGTGTAATTTGACATTTCAGGGGTGTTAGAGGGGGCCCTTTGGACACCCCTGCACCCTTGAAATCGCAATCTCATTTGCGATTAGCTAATTGCTAATCGCAAATAAGGAATGACTCCCCATGCATTCCTATGAGGCCCATAGGAATGCATGGGGAGTCATTCCTTATTTGCGATTAGCAATTAGCTAATCGCAAATAAGGAATCTGTAGGAATCGCACACAATATTGCGATTCCTACATGAATCCCGTTTTGCGAGTCTGGAATAGCGATTCCTTATGAATCGCTATTTCAGACTCGCAAAACTTCACAATGATGAATCTGGCCGATGGTCTAGAAAAAATACGTTTTTTTGTACAGCAGAAATATTGAACTTGCTTTTTTGAAAGGTGTGCTATTATGTGATAGTAAAGAAAAGGAGAGCTCCCTAAGACAAAATATTTGCATAGGATCACACAATTTTAGACCTGTTCATGGGTCAAGTACATTACAGTTAGGTCGAGTAGATTATTTTTGTTACTAGCAATGCAGGTCTAGTAAAATTGTTATGATTTTTCAAACCCTGCTAGCCATTTACGTAAAAGCAGGTAATGACGGTGATGAAACAGGTAAAGCCTCTAAAGGCGCCGAAACAGCTGTAGCCTGGCATTGATTAGTGAACGTAGTCTGTATAGAGGGATTCTTATTAATGAAAAAGTTGGAAAGTTTCTCGCACCAGGTGTCCGAAGCATGGAGCCTAACAGACTCATCTTTAGGAGCCAAGAAGCTCTGAACCATAGAAATAATGTCCTTAGAATTATTTCTTGCTGAATTAATGCAATACGAGTAAGAAAGGGCTTTATCCTGTGCTATGGTAGTATAATACATTTTCTGGGCTACCCTAAGTGTCAACTTTGTTAACGGGCAGAAGTCCTTCCGCCAGCATGGTTTAAATTTTTTACATTGCTGCTTCAGTACTTTGAGTACAGATGAGAACCAAGGTTTAGAGGGAGATTCCCTGGCCGGCCTATGCAGCAAAGGAGGGGAGAGAAGATCCACCACCTGCATGATACAACTAGAGAAGCCAGCCAGCACTCCCTCTAAATCAGTAGGAAAAACTGGCCTTGACTCTGGAAAAGGCATGGCTAAGAGTCAGAGGATCAATTTTGGCGGAGGCAGGTTTGTGTCTAATCGGAGCCAGAGGATTAATGCCCTTAAGGGCCCAGGAAAAATAAGACAGGAAGTGGCCGGACCAGGACACCGGAAGGGGGTCTTCGATCATAATGGCAAAGTTGGAACAGATGGGGTCAAGGATATGACCACCACAGTGGGTAAGTAATTTAACCCACTGAGTGAGCTGAGCAAGGCTAAGTGAATCCAAGAATTCTTGAGTTGCCCCTATATCATTCTGGCCTAGATGAATATTAAGGTCCCAGAGAAGGAGATAGTGGGAGAACCATAGGGCGCGGGGGACAATAGCGTCCTCCAATGTTTTGAGGAAGGCCCCTACCGGCCTATAGACCAGAGTTTCCACCAGCGTGGATTGAGGAGAGCTGCTAGTACTAAAGTCCAGAATTTCACCCTCACCCAACTGCAATTCTTCACTATGATGAAAAACACAATTATCCCTATAAATAACTAACTGCTTGAGAAAGAGCAATGAGGATTATAAGATGACCAGCCCATCATGGCAGCTGAGATTTAAGGACTCAGAAAGTTCTGGGTCTGAACTTTATTTTTTCGTCTAGGTTCTTTGGAAGCTACCTGTGAGTTTTTCTACTTCTGCTTTGACTGGGATGCTTTAAAATGGTCCATTGCACTGTGGCAATGCGGTTAGGATAACCAGCATTCGAGGTGGCCACAAACCTGGTCGCTCTCCTAGGTCTGTGAGACAGTCTGTGGCATCCTTAATACCCTAACGGAGCGGTGGGTACCGTGGCGGACGGAAAGTCCGTCCGCCACTTTTTCGCTGGTCGGCAATTGTTAAGATTTCCGGCCGGGTGTAGCTGGGGCTCATTTATGGTGGCGGTGCGTAGCAGGCACCGCCATCCATATTATGATGCTTGGCTTTTGAGGGCTTTCCATGGCGGCAATGCCACCATGGAAAGGCTGGTGGGGACTTGCTTTGGGGGCCCGCTGTGGGCCCCCAGGGGTGTAGGGGTGTGTGCACTTGGGGGGTACCTAGGGTACCCCCCTACATGTCCATGCACAAGAAGGCAGGCACCGCGGAGTGCCTGTCACCTTGTGCATGGAAATGCACAACATGGCATTTTACCATTGCTGCTGGTTCTGCAGCCAGCAGCACCCCCTGCAATAATAAAATGCCAGATGCGACCTCCGCGATGGTGGTCGCATCATGATCAGGGGTGCGGGACCGCCGCATGGCAGGCGGGTGGGCCTGTTCCCTCCAGGATGGTGGGCGGACTCAGGTCCGCCCGCCATCCTAATAGGCCCCTAAGACTTTCAGAGAGATTATCAGACAGCCCAATTGTTTCCCCAACGACAATTTTTATTATATTGTCACCATCTCACATAATTATTGGCATTTCGCTTTATGCTTTTTACACAAAATACCCAAGTTTACGCCACATTGCGTTATTGAGATTTCATTCGAGTTTGTGAGAGCATGGGAGCAATGCGAATGAACAGAAGGTGAAGACTGATTTGCATATGGCTAGGTTCAAACTGGAATGGCACATATCACATGCAATTTTGTGATATCTACTAGAATGAAATGCGTTTTTGCGTTTAAAAGAATCAATTTCCAGTAATAATAAGTTCTTTCGTGTATTTTGGGCATATCGCCTAATTTCCACAAATGAAATTCCACAAAATTGGCCCAAGGCTACTTTTTAATGTGAAAACTGATAGCACAGCAAGCCATTAACATTTGCTCACAAAGATAATCTGTTGCTCTACTGCCAAAAAAAAGTGAGGTAACTAGTGTCAGGCTTGACCAGATTAAAGGAAAGAATAATTTATTTAGTAAAACCTGAGTTTTCCACTGTTCTATCTTGACTCCCACTTGACTCCGATCCAGAGCAGTGCAGTTGATGGACAGAATGCGGAGAAATGTCATACATTCACCTCAGTAGAGAGATCTGGGCCTAAATCATTCGGTTTTTTGCTCACCATGCCATTCCAGTTTGAACCAAGCCACATGCAAATCAGTCTTGACCCTGTGCCCAATGAGAACAGTCCAGCCCGAACTGCCAAGCCAGGTCCTCCTTGGACTGGAAACAAGCTCCTAGGATCGGTTTCGGGCTTTCAGCCCTCATCAGCCAGGAAAGCTTGATTCCAGTGGCATAGAGAGCACGGGACACACGTCTGAGCATACCCCTTCCACTCGGGGTGACAAATGCAAAAACAACAGTTGATGGACAAAATGCAGAACAATGTCATACATTCACCCCAATACAGAGATCTGGGCCTAAAGCCATCGTTTGTTGCTCACCATGCCATTCCAGTTTGAACCTAGCCATATGCAAATCAGTCTTGACCTTGTGCCCCATGGCAAAAGTCCAGCCCAAACAGCCAAGCCAGGTCCTCCCTGGACTGGAAACAAGCATCCTAGGACTAGTTTGGGCTTTCAGCCCTCATCAGCCAGGATAGCTTGATTCCAGTTGCATTGAGAGCACGGGACTCACGTCTTAGCATACCCTCACGTCTGAGCATACCCGTCCCACTTGGGATGACAAATGCAAAAACAACAGTTGATGGACAGAATTCAGAACAATGTCATATATTCACCCCAGTACAGAGATCTGGGCATAAATCCATAGTTTTTTTGCTCACCATGCCATTCCAGTTTGAACCCAGCCATATGCAAATCAGTCTTGACCCTGTGCCCCATGGGAACAGTGCAGCCCGAACTGCATTCCAGTCCATTGTTTTTTGACAATTACGTCACTCTAGACAGAGACCTGCCATGTGCACCTCAATCTTGGTCCTGCTTCAATAGTAACAGTCCAGCCTGAACTGCCAGGCCAGGTCCCTCCAGACAGAAGCACATGCAAACCAAGACCAATTTCGACTTACTTAGGCCTCGCCAGTGTGGCGTAGCTTGAGTCTAGGGTACAGTAACCAAGGGATCCATGTCTGTGCATACCTGTCACACTTAGGACATCAACTGCAACAAACAACAAGGTGATGGAGGAATTGCTTGAATGAATTTGAGCCACTGGCGAAAGCTGGGGCCACATTCCAGTCCATCAGTGTCTGTGCAATATACAACTCTAGACAGAGCCCTGCCACATACAAATGAGTCTTGGCCCTGCAGCAATTGGAACTCTTCAGCCCAATCTGGAGAGGATACAGTAGCGGGAGGGCTGTTATTTATCATTTTGGCGGGTCTTGGATGGGAATGTTGTGTGGCTACAGGTCACTTTGAAGCAACATCAATTGATCCCTAATGTGGTCCTCCCCTTTTATTGTCACTGCCCAGCCTAAAATACCATTCAGAAGCAGGATTGCTCTTTGAGAGCCAAGGTGTATTCAGCTGAATGACATGGGAGCTCCTGGACCTCTGGCATGATGTCTGACAAAAAACTCTAAGCAGAGGTAGTTATAATCTCATCGAGCAATGAAAATGTACTCAACAGTACAGTTCTCAGGCAGATAAAAAAGATTTGCATTCATGATACATGTAACAACTCCTTCTTGGTACATTGATAACATTTATTAAACTGTCCACTCCTCTCACTGCAGAAGTAACTGTGAGAAGCACTTACTAATGCCAGAACGAAACCATCATATCTCACGCCTAGTCTTTCCATGCCATATGGAGCTGAGCTCTGCAAAATACCCTTAAGTATTAGTCGTGAAAGCTGAGTGTATACTAATTAGTGCTGCAGTCTCAAAAGTGCCTCAAACTTCCAGTAGCTGCTAGTTTCTCTTCCTCTTTTATCCTTCCTCTTTCTTCTTCCTAGCTATAACACGTTTGTAGTTAATATGGCCTCGACACATATTTTTCAGTTGCAAATGCTGTAATACTCACATGCATAACCATTCACACATTTAGAAATGTAGCACATTAACAAATGTGTAAGAGTAAAAGTTCCACGCATTTGGGCTTGGTCTTTTTGTTTCACTGATGTGGAACCCCCTTCCTCTGCTCCATCATCAATTTTAGAGGGCATTTCCTCTCCTTTGCCCACACTTAAAATTGTTTTACTTCCACTATTGACAGGAATAAATCTGCAACCATTTTCATGGCGCAAACCCCCTGCAAAAGGTTTTGGAATAACTGTGAGTATGTGAGCATTCACAGGATATTTTTGTATTTCCTTTCATGGAGCACCCACAACCTACCACGGACTTGCTTGCCTAATGGTTAACATCTTATGCAGATGATACCCAGCTGGTCCTGGGCATCCACAAGGACGGCCACACAGTGGCAGCCAACTTTCAGAAAGCTATGCTTGAGATCAGTACCTGGATGGCCTCTAATTGTCTTAGACTCAACTCGGACAAGACCGAGGTTATGACCTTCGGAAAACTCTCTCCAGAATGGTCGCCTAACTGGTGGCCGGAAAAGCTTGGCCATCCACCTGTCCCAGTGGAAAAAGCCAGAAACCTGGGAGTCATTTTTGACAGCAAGCTGGTATTCGACCTTCATACAAATAAGGTTGTGTCGTCTTCATTCTTTATCCTGAAAAAGATTAAGAAGTTGCTGCCTTACCTCCCTCCCTCAGCTGGGAAGACTTTGGTCTCCACCTTAGTCTTCTCCAAAATGGATTACGGAAACGCTCTCCTTCTTCACGCCCAGAAGCGTGTCATAACAAAGCTGCAATCCATTCAGAATGCGGCTGCCAGGATCCTCCTTAGCATTCCTCGCCGCAATTCTACCACTCTTGGCATTCGTCAACTTCATTGGCTGAGAGTTGAGAGCCGCATCAAATTCAAGGCTCTCTGTATTGCATACAAGGCAGTACACGACATAGGACCCAGGTTCCTGACGGAAGCCTTTCAACCATACACTCCTAGAAGGCAACTAAGATCGGCCAATACCAACCTCCTCACTGTGCCACGTACAAGAACCGTCACTTGGGGAGATAGACGTTTCTTGGTGGCCACCCCAAAACTCTGGAATCTTTTGCCACAGTCTATCAAATCTGCCCCCAACCTGATGAGCTTTCGCAGGTTACTAAAGACTTGGTTATTTAACCAGTAAAAGGATGACTGACCCCAGTAGCTCCACAGCGCCGAGACACCCCAGGGTATTTGTTGCGCTATAAAAATTACGTAAATAAATAAATAAATAAATAAATAATGTAGGTTTACTTGTGAGTTAGGGCCATATGAATCAAGGCGAATTGCGATCGCAAACGCTAACATTCACAGAATTTCAGCATTTGCGATCGCAAATTGGCCTAGTGCTAGGTAAGAAAGCACAACTGTCTCGCCAATTAAGGAATCCCCAATTCTTATTTTACGAATGCATTTAAGGAATCGCAAATTGCGATTCCTTAAATGTAATGTATTAAGCACCTAAGTTGTGCGGATATGGCATAAGGAATCACAAATTACCACCAGCTACAATTTGGTGGTAGTTTGCGATTTCTTTTAAAAATCCACATTTTTGCATTTTTCAAAGTGGCATGTGGCGCACACACACATGCCCTCTTAGGGCATGTATGTGAGCCACATGTGCACCCATGCTCATTTCAGGGGTGCAACAGGGCACACTTGAAATTGCATTCTCAATTTGCGATTCTCTAATTGGGAATCGCAAATTGAGAATGTCTTCCCATTCATTCCTATGGGCCTCTAGGAATATGTAGGATTTCTTAAAATGTATTGCAAATCCTACATGTATAGAGTTTTGCGATTCTCAAATAGCGATTCTCACAAATTCGCTATTTGAGAATCGCAAAACATAACATTGATACATATGGCCCAAAATCTATTAACATGTGCAAATAATGTTTTGCGAATCATAAATCTTTTTTTTAATGTAAATAAAAGTTTATTACACCACACAAAAATTATGAATACATTGGAAATTCATTATTAGTTCACTAATAGCAATGACAATAACAACAAGCATTGATAATTGCATTAGGTTTCGCCGATAAGTAATAATCATTTTTTGTTGTTGTAAGTTTTAGCTTGGTGAGCAGTTGTGCAATATACTGAAACTTCGTAAAAGTGTTATGACTTGTTTAGTGAATCTACGTATTTACGTTAATACGGCGCATTCCTGCCTTTTCCCCTACCGTGGCGCCCTATTGGCAGCCTAGCGCCAATGCATTCACCCTTGCACCATGGCGCAAGGATGGCTGTGTTGTAAGCAGGATTGTTTTTGTGCAGGAAGGAACACCTTCCTGCATGAAAACAATCCTGAGAGGTGTATTCCTCCTTCTATTTGAGCTGCAGAATAAAGAAATTTCTCCTCGATAAGCCTCTCCTTGGAAGGCGTATCTTTTTGGCGCATTCCCATGTTTAACCCCTTCCATGCGGCCGCGATTCGGCGCCTGTGCGGCAGAATCGCGAGTGGGCGGGTTTATGACGGCCCCCAGCCGTCATCAGCACACGAGTACCGTAGTGCATGACGGCTGGGGGCCGTCATCAGCATGGAAGGGGTTAATAGTTCTGATAAATCTGAGATTGCGTCAAAAACCATGGGCTTTTTCGTGGGAACCCCCACGCACGCCCATGCAATGCCTTATCAGGGCAGAATAAGGCAAGCCAGCAATTTGTGCTGCGTTGCCTTACTACAGATTTATGGAGCCCCTCAGAGCCACGCAAAGTGGCCTTGCGTGGCTTCATAAATCACATGTACTGTTTGCGTCACTCTTGTAACACGTTGCATAGTGCAAGAGTGACACAAACCGGCCAATAAACAGGCACCAAGTGTTCTTGAAGAGCTGAGAGTGGATTTCCTGTTTGAATTGACAGAGAGATGGCCGACAGCTGACAAACCAGATTGTTTGCAACGTGAACTGAGAAAAATGACTGTGTGAATATTTGGGACCTCATTACAGAGATGGACACTTAGCACTGTGTGAACACTGCAAGGCAATCGGGGGTGTATGTTTGTGAGCCATCCCTTGATGTACTTGAAATTTGATCCTGTTCAGGATTGCAGTGATTCCTGGGAGAAGTAGAATAGGGGAGACCACCTACCTTTGGGGCCTAATGCACCCTTACATACTGTAGATTTGCATCCAGCCAGAATTATGTGGCACTCTGGAAAGAAATGACACCCACCCACTTTACTAGAGCTGTTTGTTCCTCGAATATCCTTACCCCCACATTTACTGCCCATGTTGAGCATTTTACGCCCCTCTATCCAGCCAACAACACTTATGCAACAGGGCATAAAATATTTTCTGTCATGATTTAGTTACACAGGCGCTGTTGGTATATTAATGAGGTCAGCGAGCCGGGGATCTGCTGACCTCAATGATGCACCACAGACACGGCCGTAGGGAGACCGGTATGTCTACCGGTCCGGGTCTGGTGCAGTATCTCAACTCCAGCCACCATCTGAGTCAGGAGAGGCATTGTTGGAAAGGAGAGAGTCTTCCATTTACAGAGTTTCTTCTACCCAAACAAGAATCACCTCTAGGCCACCACGGTTATGCTGTTGTGTGTGTGTGGGGGGGGAGGGGGGGTGTTTGGCTCACAATTTTCCCTTCCTGGGGTTGCAGAGGTTATTGGGCTCCACCTCTCGACTGGCCCCCGAAGAGAAGGGAAAACTTTGGTAGACATTTTATTTTTTCTACGTTTCTTCTAAGGGGTTTTCCCCACTCGAAGGCACATTTTTGAACCGCAGGAGCAACACAGGAAAGGGGGCAGTCTTGCCTTTCTAATGGTGTGTCTCCAGAATGGAGTCTTTAATATAGCGCATGTGTGACCCAAGTGTATCAGAGCACTGTATAGTATACAAAAAGCTTGCCACCAATAAATTGGTGGTTACATAGCCAGGGAGGTTACATACTGTGTCATGTACATGTTTGTTGCAAAGTTCAATACATACATGATACCATCTGTTGGTGGTTCTGTTGGGAAGAAGAGGATCGCCCTCATTAGAGGTTGGATGATTAGCTTGGAAGCGTGAATGAGGCCAGGCGTTGTTGCAAGGTAGTGAGGGTAATTGCCCTAGCAGTCTGTGTAGTTGTGTCTCTACCAGTTTTCCTGTTGGGTTGCGTACAGTTGTGTTGCGGCTTTCATGAGTTTCCATTGGGGTCTGAAGATGGAAGAAAACTAATTTCCCATTTGGGCCCAGATGTCTTTCGAGCAGTAGTGCTTTGACAGTTCTCTTGAAGTTTGCTGTAGATGGATTTGTACATATACTGGGTGGCAGGGAGTTCTAACTTCTGGATGTGCTTCCTCAGAAGGAACGCCTGTAATACTTTTCCTTCTTAAACTGGTCCAGTTCCGGTATTAGCATGTCTGAGATCCATTGGCTGTGATTAATTCCTGACTTTTCTTTATAACACATTTTATTGCTTTGTGTTCCAGACATCTCAGTGGTTGCAACTGTAAAATAGTGAAATACCTGTAGTCCATCATGCTCAAAACATCGTAAGATAATCATCCTCAACATGGATCCCTGTTACAAACTAAACTCTGAGTTCCCTCCTTCCCACTCCCCCTCATCTGTGCATCTGATCATCGTAGGCTCTAATTTTGTCACCCGGAGTTTGAAATTGCGTACTTCTCAATTATAAGAGGATGCCACTTAATGGCACCAGTCTTACCATATGTTGTTGTGCTTTTGTGGGCAGCCCCTAGCCACATAGATGGGCATTTCCAAATGCATGCAGTGGTCAAAGCTTCACTTCCTAGCCTCTAAGCGAGGGGGTCAACATCTCTCTTACCAACTACCAATCCTGTCCACAACAGTGTTTCTTGATACCTATTGTAATAAAAATCCACAGTCATATTCAGTAGGACCAATCTAGGGTCCCTCTGTATACTCCAGCCCAACATCCACCCCAAGCACGGGGAAAACCCCTCCCAGAACGGTGCCAGTTGTTCACAGGGCCAAACACTATGTAACCGGTCCCCCCTCTGTGTGCCACACCTCAGGCAATTCGGAATGGGTATCGCTCCCATTCTCCACAGCCTGTACCTTGTATAGTACACTCTTTGCAAGTATTTTAATTGAATGACCTGGACCTGCAAGGCTATGGTAGACTCCAGGGGAGAGGCCAGGGAGGTACCTTGCAATCTGTGTTTGAGGAGGGAACCCTATGATGGAGCATGTCACCTTCAGGTGAGTGAGGGTTCTCGTCCTAACAGCAAAGCGCTCTTTCCTCGCATTATCAAACGTACAATAGTATATGTGAGATTGTAAATGTTTGCTAAAATCACAGTTTTTTCTCACATAACAAATCTGTGAGGATCGACAAATTTCCTACTCCCCAGCCTTCCTACACTTCTTCCAATGAAAATCATACACCACGTGTGGGTGCACCCCTGCCAACCTGTGGCCCGACACAAGAACGGACCAAACCAGTGACCATGCAAATACCATATTGATGGTACATTGAGTTTAACGAGTTTGATTTAGCTCAGTGAAAGAGCTAAATATGTAAGCAAGACAGGTGCTGCTGAGCCTAATCAAGCTGCTATGGGGAAAGATTAGTAAAGATTCAGCGGGCACCTGCACAATAGTAGTCAGGACTTCAGAGTGAGACACATTCATGAAGAGGTAGTCACAGCTTAGCTTAGACTTGTTTTCATAGGGATCTTGTGTAGGTATAAGGTAGATGGTCTGGGTAGGAACGGCATACTTATCACTACACCCACCACTACTACACCGTATTCCAAGTTCATTATAGGCAATGTATTGCACATAACTGTGGACGGGACATCTGCTAACATTTTGATGGAGTACCATGTTCACCAAAACTTGAGGTCTTATTTACAAGCCCATTATGCCACCACTGAAATCACTTTTTTTGACACACCGGCAGTGCAGAGTGCAGACTCATATCTACGAGGCCACGCAAAGCCACTTTACGTGGCTTTTCGAGGCCTTGGTAAAAAGGAGTAAGACAAAGCAGCGCAATTCGCTGCATTGCCTTACTCTGCATCAAAGAGATGTTTCCTGGACATTGCAGTGGGTGTTCCCACGCAACACCCACTTTAGCTTGGGCTGAAGTGGAGCTCAGGACGCATGCACATGTGTTTGCTATAACTAGGTCACAGGCCAAAATGTCCAAAACTGAACAGGCCCTGGATTCTGGAAGAATGGACCAGGTGCCTTCCAAGAAGAGGAGCAGTAGGGTTAAGGCAGTGCCTTTCCCCCTGACTCAGAATACAGGTCAGTCTCTTTAGTGAGATGATCTTAGGCCCAGGTGAGCTTGAGCCTGATCAGGTTGAGTTCCTGGGGATAGGGGGCCGTTAGAGGGCAGATCTGAGCCAGGAGCAGCTGAGCTGTCCGTCTCTTGAACCCCTCAGACAGCAGGCTGCTGCTGAGGCTGCTGGGAATGCTGGTGGTACCGATAGGATCTATTGGGATGATGGTCTGCTATATTCAGCCTGGTGTAGCCAGGAGGTTGGTTATATCTCTGAAGTTTAGGGGCTTCTTATTAACACCAGCACTAGATATTCCCTTACCAGGTCACCTGGGCCAAAACAAGACTTGGGACAGCATTTTCCCTCACTTTCATTGGCCCCACATATCTGAAAACACCAAGGAGTTTTGTCGCTCCTGTGTAACCTGTCAAGCCAGTGGTAAGGCAGGTAGTACAACAGAGGCCCCCCTGATACCACTACCTGTGGTGGGGGTTCCCTTTTAAAGAGTGGAGATTGATATAGTTGATCCTCAGACAGCCTCTGGGCACAGATTTATTCTGGTGGTGGTGGACCATGCCACTAGGTACCCAGAAGCTATTCCACTTAGGACCACCACAGCTCCTGTGGTGGCAAGGGCACTCTTGCGAGTGTTCTCAAGGGTAGGTTTTCCTAAGGAGGTAGTATCAGACAGAGGTAATAACTTCATGTCTAGTTACTTGACTGCAATGTCTAAGGAGCAGGGAGTGAATTAGAAATTCACCACAACCTATCACCCACAATGCAATGGTTTAGTTGAAAGGTGCACAAAGGGCATGATCATGGGTCTCGCAGAAAAGCTTAGGCGCAGATGGAACATCCTTTTGCCTAGCCTTTTGTTTGCATACAGGGAGGTTCCTCAGAAGAGGGTTGGTCACAGCCCTTTTGAACTGAAGGAGGGATGGGAGTTACCTCTCAAACCCCCTAAATAGGACATAGTGGACAATGTACTTGGTCTCCGCTCCAGGATGGCAGAGTATATGAAAAAGGCAACCAAAAACCTTGAGGCTAGCCAGGAATTGCAAAAGGCCTGGCATGACCAAAAGGCTGTGCTGACTGTTTATCAGCCAGAGCAGAACGTGTGGGTGTAGGAGCCTGTGGCCCCAGCAGCCCTCCAGGACAAGTGGAGTGGCCCCCATACAATTGTTGAACCGAAGGAAGAGGTTACCTATTTGGTAGACCTTGGAACTCCCAGGATCCCCCATAGGGTTCTTCATGTCAATAGACTGAAACCATATTTTGACAGGGCTAACATGTGCTTGCTCATGGCTACTGATGAGGGACAGGAGGAAGAGAGTGATCCATTCCCTGATCTTTTCTCACAGAACCCTGATGATGGATCAGTGAATGGTGTAGCCTTGGCAGGCAGCCACTACCCAGTAGCAAGCTGATTGCTGACAGGTGCTCAATTAGTTCAGACATATGATCTCCCTGACTCCAAATCAGACTACCTGGTGTACTCATGAAGTGGACACTGGGGACAGTCTGCCTGTTAAAAATAAGATTTATAAGCAACCTGACCATGTCAGGGACTGTATCAGGACTGAAGTCCAGAAGATGTTGGATTTGGGAGTTATTGAACCCTCAGATAGCCCTTGGGCTAGCCCGGTAGTCTTGGTGCATAAACCTCACACCCAGAGTGGTAAAAGAGAGAAGATGTTTTGTGTAGACTACAGGGGTCTCAATGCAGTCACTAGGACTCATGCCTATCCAATACCCAGAACAGATAAGCTTATAGATACTTTGGCCTCAGCCACGTTTCTGGGTACATTTGATCTGACAGCTGGCTACTGGCAGATCAGACTAGCTGATGATGCAAAGCCTAAGTGCATTTTCTACCCCTCGTGGGCACTACCAATTTGTGGTGATGCCCTTTGGTTTGAAGAATACACCTGCCACTTTTCAAAGGTTGGTGAATCAAGTCCTATCAGGCCTGGAAGATTATAGTGCAGCATATTTAGATGATATTGCTGTCTTTAGGTCCACCTGAGAGGATCTCCTGGTCCATCTGAGAAATGTTTTGATGGCCATGCTGAAAGCAGGACTAACTATTAAGGCTACTAAGTGCCAGATAGAGCACAGTCAGGTTGTGTACCTGGACCACCTTGTAGGTGGAGGTCAGGTTCAACCATTGCAGAGCAAAATCCAAACAATCATGGACTGGGTTGCTCCAACCACCCAGATTCAGGTCAGAGCTTTCTTGGGCCTGACTGGGTACTACAGAAGATTTGTTAAGGGGTATGGATCCATTGTGACACCCCTGAATGACTTAACTTCCAAGAGAATGCCAAAGACAGCTCAGTGGGCAGTTAGCTGTCAAAGGGCATTTGATGAGCTGAAGCAGCCCATGTGCACTGCTCCCATTCTGCAAAGTCTTAACTACTCCAAATAATTCATTGTCCAAACAGATGCATCTGAGTTGGGGGTAGGCGCTGTGTTATCACACTTGAATGATGATGGTCAGGACCAGCCCGTAGCTTTTATTAGCAGAAGGCTTACTCCCAGAGAGAAACTTTTGTCAGCTATTGAGAGGGAGGCCTTTGCTGTGGTTTGGGCTCTGAAAAGCTGAGACCATACTTGTTTGGCACTCATGTCACTGTTCGGACTGACCATAAGCCCCTCTTAAGGCTAAAACAGATGAAGGGCAAAAAACCCAAACTTTTGAGGTGGTCCATTTCCCTACAGGGGATGGACTATACAGTGGAACATAGACCTGGAAGGAACCATGCCAATGCAGATGGACTCTCCAGATATTTCTACTTAGAACATGAAGACTGAACCGGTCAAGGTTAGTTTAATGTTCCTGCGGCTGGGGGGGGGGGTGTGTAGGAGAGTAGGATCTGCTCTTATGGTTACCCCCACTTTTTGCTGATGTTTCACTGTTTTTCAATTTAGTCTGGCTGGGGCCCTGCTATCCAGGACCCCAGCCTAGCTGTTTCCTCTGTAAATTGATTCCAAGTACTTTAGGTACACTCCAGTTTGGTTACTGGAGTACTCTTATGAATCCCTAGTATATGGGATCTTAGGTACCAAGGGCATAGGTACCCCAGAGGCCTTCCAGGGGCTGCAGTAATTATTATGCCACCTCTGGGAATCCTTCCAAAATCACACCACAGGACTGCTACTGCAGCCTGGGTAAGGTGGTGTATGCACCCCTTACTTGAATATAGGTTACCTATATCTACCTTAAATCACTGTACATATAAACCTATCAGTCAACCCTATGACAGGCCTTATCAATCCTGAAGGCAGGGTGCTGGGTTTTGTGTGAGAGGGTGACCATTCATGAGCAGGGCCCCTCTGCAGCCTTTGAAATCTATTCTCTGGGGCTGTTCTGTGATGCAACCCGACCATATACTCTTAAGTGCATTATAACCTCGCTGTAAATGCTAACTTTGGAATGGCTGCACGGAAACATGTTGTGTGTGATGTCAAACATTTTGGAATCCTACCCCCCGCCAGTCCTGGCAGCGGGGGTAGAGTTCCACCCTTCTAGAGGGAGAGACATGTACACACTGGGATACCCGGTACCAGTTTAAAAGAGCCCTCGCATCACAAAATAGATGCTGCAGCTACAGACACAAGTCTGGCCTCCTGCTGCTGAATGAAACTCCGGCAGGGTAGGCCTGGACAATGGGTTTCCTGTCACAGGGAGGTGTAACCACCCCCCAGACAAGTTTTAGTGTATTGGGGCTGGGTGGGTGCGCTCTGAGAGTGCTTTGAAGTCTGCACTGGGGGCACATATGGTGTCCCTGTGCATAGCCTAGTTCAAACCGATTGCAGGGGCTACCAGTCCCTGCTCTGGCGTAGAACTGGAAAAAGGAAATGGGTGTTGCCACCCCTCTTTCCAAACCCTCCCATAGGTGGGTCCCCAGAGTCAGTCCAACCCCTTCCTTGGGTATAAGAAAGGCACTCCAGACTACAGGACTTTATATTACACCTGGACGAAACTCTACTACAGATATCCTGGAACTTTGACGATCTACACGACTAGATGACTGAAGAATCTCCCTTGGAGTAAAGGAGTTGCTCCTCTGCTTGGCAGGCACCAAATACGCATCTGACTGGTAATTGCAGCCCAGGAGGTGGATTTCCAGACTTCTCTGGGGCCGACCTGATTCCCCAGCAAAGCTGAGACCCGCAGCCCTCGTAAGTACCGTGGAACCGGAACCCCTGGACACCGTGCACATTTGAAAGTGCATTAGCTTCTCGACATTCCTTGAGGCTGTGCATTGGGTTACTTGTAGCCCAGACCCTGAGCACCTTTTCCACCAAAGATTGCTGGCCTACACTCCACTAGTGTTCCGTGAGCCGTCCCTTTGAGTTTTTGCTCGAGGTACTTTTGTGATCCCTGGTCCATTGACTGGTGGGTCCCTGAGAAGGCAACTTTGACTTTCCATGGGTTTAACTGGTTGCTCCAGACGTGCCCTGACTCTCCACCGCTTGGTGAGTCCCTCGGACCTTACTGGTCTGTACTGAAGCATTTCTTTATTTTTGCGTGAGTTGCTGTTGCCAAGGCTTGTCGGGTCCAATCTGGTCACCAACGTCGCAGCACTTGACATCCTTTGCGGGACAGATTGAATCCAGCTCTTGGTTGTTGTCAATGCCTCCTAGTCCTCGAGGCTGCAGAGTCAAGCTTCAACTATTCAACCTGAAATCACCTGACATCGGTGGGCATTCAATTATCGTGCCCCAGGTCACTGGCAAGTAACCCAGACTCTGTCCTCTCTGCTTCCAGGTTCTTCTCATCTTCGATCCAGGCTTGGATCACATCGGACACTTACCACTTCGACGGCAGCAGCACTTTGCAGCATATAACCATTGAAATCAACGACGATTCCCGACACCAAAAGACACCTATGCACCCATCTTCCCTGGGTGAGGTAACTCAAGTACTCTGGTGATCCCATGGGTGTTGGCCCTAGAACCCCTTAAGTCTAAAGGGGTGTGCTCAAAGTCCTCTTCTGAGTGTCCTTAATCTTTAAATTTCCAACTGTGACTTTTCCCATCGATGCTAACGGCGTCTTGCGCTGTGTTCTCATACTGCACGCATCCCTTGTGGGGTCCCTGTGTCACTACCTTCAGTGGTTTGTTGTGGGTCCAGCGATTCTACAGGTTCTAGGCCTTGTGTCTAGTCAAGTTGTGGTTCTTATACCACTTTCTTAATATATGGTTTGGTACACCCCTAGGGCTCAACGTATATTGTGATAATTTAAGGGCTATATTAGGTGTAACATATGTGCTTTTACCTCTAGCCTCATAAAGAGACTAGTAGGGTGTGTTTAGAATAAATCCATATATTTTATATATATATATATATATATACATGGTGTGGTTCTCCTTTTATTTGGTCATTCAAGAGATTATAGACTGGTAAAACAAGATGCTTTACATTCCTTCAAGACTTAGGCTGAAGGCTGCTCTCCATAACTACCACTAGGATAGCTTTCAATAAAGGTTGTTTTTAACCTATCACCTCTAAGGGGCTGTTTGGATTGGTGCAAGGTGCCCACTATAACTAGTGGACAGCATATGCCAGGCCAACTTCTCACAAATATATATTCATATATTGATACGTTGGATGCGTAACTAAGCAAATGTGGCCTGGATGACAGGTCATTGTTTTTTTATGTATCTTTTTACTTTCTAATTACAGATACAGATTATTTACTAGAACCGTATGTATACAATGCGTGCTCATTAAATGCATATTTGGAGTCCGTATTATAGTTTTCACTATGAGTGGTACACACAGGACTGGTCCCAGCGGTGTCCTGATGAAGAGCTAATAGGGAACACCTCGAAACATGTTGACAAGAACACAGTACTGAGAATACCAGATTCATTAAGGTCAGGTTTCTCTCAGTAACAACCCCTGATTTTTAACCATACCAACTAGGGGAGGGAATAAAAGAGTGGCCAACTAGTGAGGTATTTTAAAAAAAAATCCCCACCCACTCTAAATCACTGCACTACACATAGTCTACAAAAAGTGCTCCTACGTATTTCGCAAGTCGAAGCACTCCTCAATCCGTAGAGGATTGAGAAGAACCCTAATGATGAAGCATGCCATCTAGGGGCAACCCTGCTGGAAGAGGGGTCTCTAGAAAAAAAAAATTCTAGACAAGTGATTACAACAAATTCCCGTTGTATCCTACCTAATTCCCTGTGGGCAGGTTTTCTTCAACATTTTTATCTTACTACTAGCCCTGGGCATAAAATCTGCTCCGCTGGTGGAGTTTGTGGATTTTTGGCAACTCTGCGTTCCGCGTAGAACGTGGAGTTCCCGAAAACCTTGCGCTCCAATATTGCAATATTTTCTTATTTTACCCAGCAAAAATAGCATCACAGTTCACTATATTTTAATGAATTGATTCACTATGTGGCCTAGACTTCCAATGGGGTTTCCATTCCAACCAATAGGCCCAGAGCTCGTCATGGGTGCATGAAACAAATGTTTCTGTGGTGTCTGTTGAATTTAAACATCATTTAGGGCATGGATGGCATTGGTTTGAATTGAAAAACTTGTTTTTGGGGGGGGTATTTCACTTTTTTCATATGTATTAATTCAATTTGTTTGCTGGATGTGTTTGATGTGGTTGTTGTGTAACTTGCAAACCTTTTTTAGCCCTGTGTTTTTTTTGTTCTTGCATTGTTGCATTAAAGCTGTGTTGTTTAGCATGCCACCTTTGTCTGGCCATGTGGGACCTGCTTGTGTTCATTGTTTTACAGGCCTCCTGCTTGTTGTGACTGTGAGTGACCATGTGGCTGGCGGGCATTTTGTGGTGGTTGTACTAGTTAGCGTGCTGCTTTTGCCATAGGCCTGCATGTCTCCCCTTTGTTCCTCTTGGCTTACTACTTCCATCCCCATTCACAGCTGCAGCTGCACGAATGCTGCATCCTACGAGATGCACGATGCCAAACAGGTTCCATTACATTTGTATTTTATTTTTTGTTCTTCTTCTTTCCTATCCTTCCTGACTGTACAGAATACACCATTAAAGTTGTTGTTGTCAATGTCTCACAAATGGCTACACTGTTGTTATGTTTTTTAATAACTAAAGTGAGTTAATAAAATGTAATACTATTAATAATAACACTAATAAGTGTGACCACACACTAAGTTATATTTATATTCTTTTCTTTTAGGTGCACAAAAGACTGAGGAGGCGGTGTCACCATAACCTGTTGTACTGCCAGACAGAAGTCCTGCTGCGTACGACTTCAAGTGACGTGTGACCACAGGCAGACATCTCTTCAACGTGTGCCACTGCGTGCTGCTGACATCTGAAGAAGATGGCCCAAAGAAAGGTACCAGGTCCTCCAGTACCAAGAAAGATGCCAGTGAGAAGAAGGAACTGCCACTTACCAAGACTGGTGTCCCGCCCAAGATGTTTTTGGGAAACAAACAACTGCACCTGCAGCAGCGGTGTCCGGGGAGCATGCTGGGAGTAGCACCCCTGCATCACTGGAGGCAGCCCTTAAACCTAGGCCAAAGCCCATGTTTGTCAGAGAGGCAACCAGTCTAATCATGACTACGCCGATGAGCAGTGATGTTGAAATGGACTTATCGTTATCGCAAAGTAATACCCAATCAACACAGGAAACTCAGATAAGTGGACAATAACAGACGGAACCACCGCCCACAATAGTAGTTGTTCCTCCCAAAGTAGGTGCAGTTCAGGAGATAGATCTTCCTGCAGGGGAAGAAGAGCAAGTCACTCTTTCAGAAGATCTATTGTCTTCCAGATCTCTAGCAAGGAAAAGGAGGGTTAGTCCATCAAGGTCTTCTGCAAGCCCCCCTTCTGATGATCTAGATGTCAATTTAATGCCACCATCTCAGTCTGAGAGTGAGACACGCCACGAGAGAAAGCTAGAGAAAAGGAAGGTTCCAGAAGGCCTTAGAGTTATGTAGGTAGATGTAGAATAGGAGGATGATGACGAGCCAGTCATCATCATGGACATTAATCCTGTCCCACTGGGGACCGACACTACCCCATCCCAAATTGCTGTGAGGGATGTGTCATGGATACCACCAATACTGATAACACCAACGCCACCTGCAGCTTCCATATTTGCATTTGCAAAGGCCTGACAGTGACCTACATCCAGCACAACCACCTCAGTCGAAGTAGGTATTGCGTCGGCAGAGAGTCAAACTCCATCACGCCCACCTTCCAGTTTATCCGGCATGGCAAGTGGCACCTCCAGCAGCACCAGAAAGTCCACCTCCCCAGTTTGGGACTTGATTTGCAGTAAGGAGGAGAACGTTGCTATATGGTCCATTTGTAGACAAGGTGTTAGTCGAGGTAAGCTAGGTACATACTATGGTAACGGAGGCCAAACAACCCATCTGAAAAAACACCACTTGATCCAGTGTGAGGCGCACCTTAAAGGCCAAAAAAATGCACCCATTGCTGTTGGTGCTGAAGAAGAAGTGGAAGATATGATTGCAGTGGAAGGTGAACAAGAGAGAGACATATTCTTTGGAACACAAATCTACCCTGTCCCCAGCAGTGCAGTGGTACCACCCACATCCTCATCAACCTCAGCAACATCTCAGTGGCACAAGGGTAAGAGTCAGGCTGAGACACTACTAAGGCAAGAGAGTACCACAACAAAAAAACGAGTGTCATTGAGCCTAACTATGTCTGGCACCAAGAAGTCACCTGCATCAGTGGCACCAGAAAAGAAAAAAATCCAGCCTACCATTCTCAGCATGTTTAGGTCGGAGGGGCAGTAGGAACGCAACCACTCAACGGCACATTTGCACCATGCAAAGCTGGCTAAAATGTTGGTGCTGGACCTCCTCTCTTTTTCTTTTGTGGAAGGGGTGGCTTTTTTTGAATTTGTGACATCCATCTGCCCAAAATGGAAGGTTCCCAGCTGGTCCTATTTTGTCAGAGTTGCTGCCCCAGCACTACATCACGACGTGCTGGAATTGATTGGACAGCTTTGCAGCAGAGTGCTGTTCACACTATCCAGCTTACAACAGACATGTGGACCAGTTGCCAAGCCACTGATTACATGTGCATTAGTGCACACTGGATCTGTTTTGTGGGGGTTAGAGAAAAGATATCTGAAGGTGTTGACACTGCTAATATTTTTAATGCCACTCGGAAACATGCAACTGTAGCCATGTTCACCATGGAGAAATCTCATACTGCTGCAAACATTTTGCAAGAGTTTAACAGCAATTTCTTTGAATGGCTGCACCCAAGAGGGCTCAACATTGGTTTTGTTGCCACGGACAATGGCAGTAATATAGCTAGGGCCATGCACGATGGTTACTTTTACAGGGTCCTGTGTTTGGTGCACTGCATTAAAATTATTGTTCAAGACTTTCTGAAAAAAAAAGACCAAGTCTGCAACTTACTGACCACCTGCAAAAGAATCTCCACACATTTCAACCATTCTTTTGAAGCCCAGAAGCAGCTGAGGATCATTCAATGTGAGCATAGAGTGCCAGTTAAAGCATTCATCCAAGAGGTGCCAACACATTGGAAGTCAACTTATTACACGCTTGAACGTCTGCTTTAGCAGTACAGACCAATCAATGAATATGTCATGCAAAGAGGGGATGCTACTGTGAAAGGCATGAGCGTTGAGATGGACCAATGGGGCCTAGTTAAATGCCTGACAGAAATGCTACTTCCTTTCAAGCTCTTCACAGGTGAAGTCAGCAAGGAAGACTGTACTATGGAGCAAGCTATCCCATTGTTGCACATGCTACAGGAACCGCTGAAGGGGTGTCTGCAATGTACGCAGGTGTGGAGGAAAATAAGTAACCTATGAGTTGGTGGAGAGCTTAACCCTTTGCTTATCTGAAAATACAAGGGTGCAAAGAGACATTGTGTCATCTAACCATTACATTTGTGCCACAATTCTGAATCCACAGTACAAAGCAGTACTAAATACTAACATATTGATTTCTTTTTCAGAAGTAGATGTTGCCAAGTACAAAACCTGGGTAGCTCTGGAAGCCAGTCACTTAGAAAAAGAATGGCCTTCAATTAGAGGCACGCTACTCCATGCCACAACAAGTACTGCAGGGCAGCCAGCGTCAAGTTCAACTTCAGAGCCTAAGAGCTGTGCAATTGGCTCACAGCAGACAAAACCTCCAACAACACCAAGATCAACAACAAAAACAACAACAGGAGCATCAGCCCCACCAAAATCCGCACAGGAGTGGTTACAACAGCTTGTTAGGTCCAGTGCAGAAGCTAAGGCAAAAGAGGCAGAGCAAAGCAGAGCACCCATGAGCATTGAGCGGACGGTCCAGGCCTATCTGGATGACCAAACAGAGGTCTACATTGATCAAAATCCATTGCTGTAATGGTATGGGAAAAGGCGCCAATGGCCAGTGCTCAGCATGCTGGTGATAAACTATGTGGCCTGCCCTGTGGCAAGTGTCTCTTCTGGGCATGTTTTCTGTGCTGCAGGTGCTGTTGTAACAGTGAAAAGGACCAGTCTCTCACCCCAAAACGTGGAGAGGTTAACCATGATCTAAATGAATCAGCACTTTATACCACCAGATTACACCATACCTGAAGTAGCACCCCAGGAAGATGCTGACGGCAACTTAGATCTTGGGAGTAGTGTGTTAGATTACCTACTTCTGGGAGAACCACCAGAGTTTGAGGACAAACTCTACTTCCCTGACAACCAGGCTTTTAACTTGTTACTTTCTTCCTTATTTACTTTTATTATTTGTGTGTGTCTCTGTCTTTCTGGGCGGAATCACAACAAATCCATCACCAACGCCATCTTACTCTTTTTATTACCTTTTGTAGTTGCAAATGTGTATTTATTAAAGAAGTTCCCTCCTCCGAGTCTTGCTCCATCCTGACTCGCCCTAAATCCATTTCCCTCAAGCCAGACATTGGATGGAGAATAGTAATGTGTGCCTGCCTGGTCGAGTCCCTCCAAAGAACATGACTATAGCTATCCTCCTCTCCGAGCCAAAAGGGACTGGCCCTTAAGAACAACAGGTAATGATGGATGGCATGCATTGGACGCTGACTCTGATTGATTGGTGTTTGTGTTGTTGTGCATGAAGTGTACAAGTATTTAATCTACACACTAAAAGTGACTCAATTCAATGTTTCCCTTCTTGTTGTTTAATAACAAAATTGTACTTCTACTGCAGGCCGATCCATTGCATTTTTGAACATGAAATCTATTCTGGACTCACTCAGTACACTACAGAGTTGGACACCATGATGATGATGACCATACTATACTCATCGCAGTCAGTCAGTAGGATTGGAGATAATTGATGGAATAACTCTGGGCATTTCATGAAGTTGCCTAAAAGGTAAACAACTCAACAACAACCTCAGCATACCTACATGTCTGTGTAGTGGTGGAGGCGAGTGTAGTGGTATGACTGAAAGTGGTGCATTGATTTAGTTAATTCATTTGGAAAATGCTATGTTGCTGTATATGTGTGCTCTGTCTGGCTCGAAATCTAAGGTAAGTGGAGGTTGGGTGGGCGCCGCGGCCCTGCTCTACCTTGTTATTGTTGTCGGTTAATGCTCTAAGCAGAGTAGTAAACATGAATCAGCAATGCCACCTCTGAAAGTGTTATTGTTGCAATCCCCCATAATTTATGAAAAATTTTCTCCTTGATTATTTAATATCTCTTTTGTTTTTCGATCTACACTTACAGGCCGGCCTTTACCCTGTGCTCTACTGCGAAAAACAACTCACACTTACCTTACTAGTCCGCATCTTCTAGGCAGGCAGTGGCACCCAAGATATTTTGACCAGGATTACATACAGTAAATTAGTATCATTCATCATATTTTAAATAATTTGATTCATTTTTTCTCTTCGTTTATTATGACTATGTGTTGTTGTTTATTATGTTTGCCCTTTGCCTATAATTGATCCCTAAAACTATTTCTTTGCTAGCTTTAAAAGGAAGCCCGGTACAACAGAACATAAATTGTATGTAATTTGGGTCTCTTAGTCTCTCTGGGGCCAGACAGGCAAGGCAATTGCATAATAATAATAATTAATAATATACTGCTGCCCTGTACTGTCTACTAGTCTAGTTAGTACTGCTTATCATTACCATCAAGTCATCATCATGCATGCACTTCCTTTTTCTCCCTTAACAGATTTATGAATAAAGCGTGTATATCTAAAGGTCAATGACAGAATAAATGGGTATATAAGTGTCTAAATGGATGATTTTCTTGTGAAAAAAATGATTGTATAACAGAGTGATTAAGTGTATCTTAGTGAATATATGGGTTAGTGAGTAATGTTTACATATATAATTATCTGTATCAGTCTCTCACTTTGTGTATAAGTGACTGCATGGGTTGGTAAGTAGCTACATGAGTGTCTATATGGGTTATTAGTTGTTTTTTGAGTATCAGTATGAGTGTCTGAGTGTCTGTATGGTTCAGTGGGGGGTCTTAGATAGTGCATAGTTCCATGAATGAGTGACTCACTGCTTGTATGTTTTGAAGACAGCATGTGTGCAGGACTCTATGGGTGGATGAGTGTGTGTAGGGGGTGTTTGTGAATGAATGACTGTCTCAATAGGGTCTTTATGAGTAACTGCATATGTTTTAAACTAGTATATGTGAGTATTGGTGTATATAAGTGAGTATACGTGAGAGTGAGAGATTGGAAGAGTTCCTGTATAGATAAGTATGTGTTTCTATAAGTGATTGTTTAAGAGAGTAAGTATGTGTACGTTTCTGTAGAAGTCAGTGTAGTGGTGTGTGTATAACTGTTATGCAAGTAAATGGATGTTTGATTCTTTATTAGCATGAGTGACTATGTGTGTGAGTAACTCTATGAATGAGTGGCAGTGTGTAACAGGATGTATAGGTGTATGAGTACATATGATGAGTGAGTACATGTACGAGTGACTATATAGGACTGTTGGTGAATGAGTGGATGTGTATTTAGATCTCGGAATTACTGAATAGGTTGTCTTAACTGGTATTGGTATGTCCATTTTTTTTAAATGTTTGTTTCTATTTTTGAATGTGTGTATCAAAGGTTATATTAAGGTAAGAGGAGCTCTGCAAATTTATCACAAGGATGATGTTATCAGTGCTGTCATGAGTGATGTCATTTGAGATGTCATCAGTGATGTCATTAATGATGTCACTGACCATGTCATGAGTGATGTATTATGTGACGTCATCAGCAATGCATTGTGGGTTATAGTTAGCTGAACTAACTATAACGGGGGAATTTCAATGGATTTGTATGAGAGAAATGTCCAGCTAACTATAACGCCCCTGAACCCTTTGGTGTTTTCAGTGAATTTCTAAGATTTTTAAATGCTAATTCCTAACTATAATGTGCCTGAAACCAATGTTTTTTTCAGTGAATTTCAAAGGTTTTTTAAATGATAATTCCTAACTATAACATATGTGAAACCTATAGTTTTTTCAGCGAATTTCAAAGATTTTTAAAATCCCAATTTGTACCTATAATGTTGACCACTTACCCATATTTTCAACAAGAAACCAAATCTACAATGCTACCTACAAAAACAGGTGACAGTTCCATTTACCACTAACAAATTAATATCAACATTTAACTAATGTAAGAACTTCGAGTATGTACTGCGTGAATTACAACCAACTCTCGCCCATATTTAAAGAGCAATAGGTGATAGAGGTTCTAATGATAGACTTCCGACACCAAACAAAATCACAATACCCAGCACCACCACCACCACAACAACCCCCCAGACCTCTCCCCCCTACTACCTCAGAGGCAGCGCAAAATAGGACAACGGACCTTTCTAAAATAATATGTCCCCTCAACAGCACACTAGCTGAATGTTCAGAGACGTGGCAACCAAGTATGTATAAGGGAAAGAACTCGTACATCAACATTAATGTACACAACACCAAGACTACCGGTGAAATGCTACACATAATTCACTATACAAACCAAAAACTTTTCCGTGTGTAGATATAACATTGATAGGTGTAGTGTACTGAATAGTGTACGCAACCATATTATCTCAGACACTGGGAAATATTTTGATCATGTAGTGGTTCACACCCCCGCCTTTGAAACAGAAGCGAAGTGGGCTAGTCCAACGTAAATAATGCCAACGTAAGACTATAAATAATTAGGCTACGGCTTGGGCGTGGTTCACTTCTGCAAAGAGAAGAGACTGCGCTGCCACGTGGCTGCCGCCATGACTGCGTGACTCTTCGATACAGGCCCATTGAAAACTCAGCGCCACAGCCTGGCAGACTTATGTCTGTAACGATTAGTGCCTTCCATCGACACTGCAATAATCATCTGATTCTGATCATTTTGTTGCTGAAGAATTGATAACCATCGATGGTATTCATCATGTATAAAGTGCAGTACCAAATAAAGTAAAGTCCCTCAAACCTACAAAAAATCGCCACTTGGCTTTACTAAGCTAGAATTCGCAAGACAAAAAACATTACTATCAGTACGACCTGCCCAGACCACACATCATCACAGGCACCACAGAACCTTGTTGTTTCTGGTACCACTAACTCAGTCGAAACCCAACTAAGTATAACACCTATCAAACCCTACACAATATCCCTTTATTATGCTTCCTTCAAAAATTTATTTTATATCACTAGCACGCTGCATACATGTTCAATCTTCCACTTCCACTATAATTGCAGATGATGCACTCCACCCTAAGATCTATACTGTGGACAGTAGGGTTTACAACTTGAATTCACCTTTGCATCTACACTATAGATAGTAGAGAATTCAATCTTGATTTATTTAATGCAGAGACAATTATACTGTATGTATTCAGATTTTGTTTAAATAAGTGAAAAAAGCATTGTTCTAAAACTGTACTGCATAGTAGCTTCGATGTACACTGTGGAAAGTAGGGTTCACAACTGGAATTTACCTTTTGATGTACACTACAGACAGTATTAAATTCAACCTTGATTTCTTTAAAGCAGAGAAAAAAATAATGCTGTTCTACTACTAGTAAAGGCAAGCACCTTCAATCGTTGCATCCTGTGAACTATGGTCACAAAGAATGCAGAAGATTGTGCCAAAATGTACCTCTACCACCGGCAATGCCAAGTACCTCTGTGGCATCACCTTCAACATCGCCACCAGACATGCGTCCACAATTTGTGAAAGTTAGAATGCACTGCTTGAAGTGTAATCGTTTAATTTGTTATGGGAAGCAATCAGTACACCTACTTTGCACAGCAATTGATAACCATCGATGCTATTTCCCCCCCTCAAACTTCATATAGTCCAGTATGTAAAGTGAATGGTTTCGGTGCAGCCCGCTAAGACCACGCATCATCGCAGGGTGAGCACACACTAAACACCAGACGTACCACTAACTCAGTACACCATAAATAATCGCAACGTGCCCTTGTTAAGGCAAGACACATTTTCACCAGTGCGGTCTGCCTGAACCACGCATCATCCAAGGCTCCGCACAAACCGCCCCTACCTCAGTGCACCACAACTCATGAACTCTTTACAGTAGAATCTTCTGTGTATTATTTCACATACAGTGCTCCTACCTTTGTACAGCAGAAGTCATATACCGTTTACGATTGAATATCTGTGTATGATATCATGATTACTATTCTACTTGTTACCAACAGCAACATAATAAAATGGAGTCGAGCACACGTGCCCGTACCCACTTCAACTATCTATCTGTGTCTGTGTATTTATTGCGTTTGTAAAATGCTGCTCCTCTGCCCTACCACATTATATTGTGCTATAAATAGCGTATGCAACCATCTTACCTGCGACAGTAAGTGTGGGCTATTCCTCCTTTTTTTATGCATATTTATATAGCGCTAATTCAACCCAAAACTATATCAGCTATTAGCATGAGCATCGTAATTTTAATACATTTTCAAGCACACGTACATTACGTCATTACTCTACAATAACAGGATGTGGACACAACTCCGAGACTCGAACACTGATTTCCAGCACCAAGTTCTACAGTGTACCTGAATAACCATATACATATATATATTAGCTGCTCTTCATGTGCCGAAAACTACAACTTAAATCTTTCACAGCCCTGAATTACTACAGCTACAACACTCCACTGAATGTACATTAAACATTCATAGTCGCAGAAATGCGTCATGTCCATCATCTTTTATGTATGCAACTATGAACGAATATAAAGTCAGTGATACCCCGTACCTTCCATGTTGGCCAAGTTGTGGGACTTTTCAGATATAATCACACATTTGTTTTTAAGACCCGGGTGACGTCAGCACTACAAAACAGACACCCAAATCACTTGATTTCTCATATAGCTCATGACGGGACCACGCTCATAGCTCCGGAATCATGGTTCAGAGCCTTGCGCAGCACTGGCATACGTCAGGCCAGCCCACTCCACTTATGCTTCCAGGAAAACACAAGAACAAAACATTGCCAAGATTTCCATTGTAGTGATTTGTTAGTTCCAGGTCTAGTTGTCATAATGGCACACACACACTCCCTCATCGCAGGTATACCCACACCACACCCATCCAACACATGCGTCACAACACACATGGCGCTACCAGTAAAAAAGACGGGGCACACGTGCTCTATGCCATTTTAGAGTTGCTGCCATCCCAAGAGCTGAGATGGCCCGTCCTACTGGTTCAAACGCCTCATGTTGACCCGAACCACTGACTACAAGGAACCACCACTACGTGCGTGGCCTCTTTTGTCACTGAGTTAGTGGTACCCGAAGCACTGAGCGGGTGAGGAACCCGTCATGAGGATGGGAGCTTGAGTATGTCGTTAGCCATAGCATTATCAACACTCGGCACCATATGTCAGAGTGCTTGGTGGCAAAGCGGGACTGCATAATGTACATGATGTCCTGTCCACGAAAAGGTGAGCAGTGAGGCCTTGGTGCGCATCGAAGGGAGTCGATGGGCTGCAGCAGACTGGATACAAAAATGCAACGCAGCGATTTAGACAAACGCAGTCCTATATACCAAATGTTATTCTATTAATATTTTTTTTTTCCAATAGCAGGAACATTTTTATAAGCGGTCAAACATCCAGAATATAAACTGTACAAATAGTTCTTTTTAAATGCGAGAGGGAAAGTGTGTGAAAGGGCGATGGTATTGTACTCCGCATTAAAATAGTAACAAATATCAATCATAATATCTTTCTTTTACTATCTTTTAGATGTAGAGCTTCAGGGTGCATTACGTCCTAGCACCTGGTGAAAAACACACCAATGACAAAAAAGTTGAGCTGCGAATATTCTTTTCAGTCACTCTCTCGCTTCCTCTCTCCTTTCATACAGAAATGACGCACAATATTAACTTCCTTTTTATCTTACAGGTTGTGTTTCACAAATTGGTGTAACCCACGCCCCCAAAACCTACAAAGCTCTATGTTTGTGCATTCTGTAATGATGCATGGCCATTGTAACATCGTCTGAGAAGCCTGCTTTGACACATAGTGCACCCTTTTTGAATCACATCAATGGCACAAAGTGAGCAAAGAAGCTTGTTTCCGAAACAACAACAAATTATCTGTGAAAGGAGAGAGTGGGTAGTGTGCAGCAGCTTCACTGCGTAGGAATATACAATTACCTCCGAGCAGTGAGAATAGATAGGTTACAATAGTGTGAGGAACAGATCTACAAGCTCCTTGCACCACTTTTGTGTCACATGAGAAAAGTGGCGTAAGGAGTTTTTTAATATGCCTCTGACTTCCCAAGAAAAACACTCACCCCCGGACTCTTCGAGTCAATGGGGTGCAACTGTGTAGATACGCAATATTGAGAAGTCACCGCTAAGCAGTGGGAGTGCATGGGATATACTACTTTGGAAGAAAAAACAGCGCACAGACACCTCCTTACAGTGGAACTTGATGAAATACATTATCCTGAGTGTAAAAAAAAAAAAAAAGCAAAAATATACGTGTGCAGTTGTATGAACTCTGCTATTACTTACTCTTTATACTATCTTTCAAATCACTAAACTGGAGGGTGCACTATAAACCAGCACGTGTTTGGGCACACAACAGAGGCAAAAGGTGAGCTACAAGTATTTTCTCCAGTATTAACTGCTACATCTATAACTTTCTCTCTCTCACAGCTTTAATGTCATTTTTCTCTCTTTCTCTCTCTCACTCTCTCTCATATCATTTCTCTTTATCTTTTAAAGTTATGGACGTTGCTGTCCACTCTGCCATGTAGAACCAAAGCTGAGTTCAAGTTGTGATCTCTGCTGGTCACAGTGTTTACACAAGGTAAGCAGAGCGGCCTAGATATACAATGCCTCCAATTAAATGCCTTAGAAATAAAATAGCTTATTTATAAGCCTCTTGCGCCACTTTTGCTTCACTTTCAACATGGGAAAAGTAACACAAAAGTGGCGCAAGAGTCTTGTAAATAAGCCCTAAAGAATATTGTACTCCATAAGGACTTGATCTCTCACCTAATTCTGTCTCATCTCTGAATCATTTTCAAGACCTGTTGATTTATAGCGTAAATCTGAAGCAGTACGCACTTCCATACAGACATCTCTTGAACGCGGGCCTATAAGACAAGTGAAATGTATCAGGCACACTGCAGACGTAAAAATAAGGAAATATCACCAAGTGTTACCTTAACTTGTAATGTTGGACCTCATTTAGTCACATCGATCTAATTTTGAACATTTATTTTCATTTTTCTTTTGCAGATTACCTACCCTACTTGTATTGGAGTCCATATCACATTTTGTTTAATTGTTTTTTTAAAGTTATGTTTCTAGTTGTTTATTATTGTTTTAATAAAATTTTATTTTAAAAAAGTATATACGTTTTCTTTTTCTGTCAACATTTCACTATTATTTAGTGTGATAAGGATATAGTTAGAAAACATTTAAAAATAGAAATGATATTTATAACTTGAAGTATAATACTTAGGCTAACTCTTTCCCAGCTCTTTACCAGAGTCTATAGCTACGTCTAACGGTTCCTATGGAAACGTTTTCAAACTCCAGCACAGTAACTGTTTCGAATAGCAACATAGTTTTGTGAACTTCTAACCTCTGTGCTCATTTAAGTGTTCCATGAACACTCCCATAGCCCTCCCATAGCCCTCCCATAGCAAACCTAGGGGCACATTATGATGGCGGACGGACCTGAGTCCGTCCGCCACCATAGAGCAGGAGGGAACCTCCGCATGGGCTGCGGAGTTCCCTCCTGTGCAATTAGGATGTGACCGCCACCCTGGCGGTCACATCCTCTATTTTTAACATTGCGGCGGGTGCGGCTTCAAGCTGCACACTCAGCAATGTTAAAAATGCACGCATTGCATTTGTATGCAGAAAGAGGCAGGCACCGCGCGGTGCCTGCCGCTTTCTGCATACAAATGCAGGGGGGTACCATAGGTACCCCCCATGTGCACCCCCCCACCCCCCTTCACCTAGGGGGCCCGCAACGGGCCCCCGCAGTGAAGTTACACATGCTTTCCACGGCGGAAAAGCCGCCGCGGAAAAGCATGTTTCAGTGCCCATCCTAATCTGGCTGACGGTGTCTGAGAGACACCGTCACCATATTAGTGCTTTTCCGCTGCGGTTGTAAGCCAACCGCGGAGGAAAAGCTGCGGACAGAAACCAGGACCCGCCAGCCATCCTAATGTGGCGGTGGGGCTTTGTTGGGTCCGCAGAGGATTTTCCGCATCCTTCGGGCCGGCGGCGGCTTCCGCCGGCCCGGAGGATGCGGAAAATCCTCCATCCTAATGAGGCCCTTAGTTTGCATTTTGAAAGACACAGCAGTGAAATCTGTTCTCACTTTCAAAATCCAAACCAGATTGCTTTTCCACATGCAAGTTATCATCTCTTCATGCAGAAAAGCAATGCCTGTTCCCGAAGAACGCGGGAAGCCGGCGGGACCGTTGGGGCATTGTGGCTCCCCCCACGGTCCCCAACATTTTTTATAAGACCCAGGGATAGGGTCCCCAAGAATATTAGAAAATACTAATAGGGGCTATTTTTTTTACGGTAAAATTCAAAGTCGCGCACCCAGCTCAGTGCGGCCCCCTAGTGTGTACGCGCAGGATGCACGACTCATAATCTGCAGGGTGTGCGACTACAGCGCCTTTGGTGCACAACTTCTAAGCGTTTCGGAGCCGGCATTGCTTTTCCACATGGAGAGCTACTAACATGCAGCTCCCCATGTGGAAAAGCAATCTCATTTAGATTTTAAAAGAGAGAACAGATTTCCTTGCTATGGGAGGATGGCATGGACACCCTGGGACACTGCAGGAGCCGGCCCTCCCACAATACATAAAGCCCCGGAGAGTGGTGGTCCCCGGGGCTTTGGAGACCTTGCAACCCCTCCAACCATTTTTTTTTTAGCCCAGGGGGGTAACGGGCCGGTGAGTGCACCAGGAGGGGGTCACGCAGTCCCCCTCCCATAATACATAAAGCCCCAGAGGGTGGTGCTCCTCACAGCTTTGAGGACCTTGGGCCCCTCCCCCCACCATTTGTTCCTTTTTAGCCCCTCTGGGCCCCCCATAAAAAGTAATGTAATAATTTTGTGTCCCGGTATTTACCCCCCCGGGGGCTATTTGTAAAAAAAGCTCTGTTTTATTTGATCTATTTTATGGCAGAGTCCGCGTACCCTACATGCACCTGATGAGTTTAAAAAAAATTTAAACTGAAGGACCCCCTAAGCAGGTCTGGAGGGTAACATTATTTCTACCTTGCCCCATTTCTACATTTTGCACACATATTCCACTGACTTCCTCATCCTCGCTTCTACTGAGCCACAAAATGGCTGCCAATGGTTCCTGGTTTCGAATGTTGACAACTGCTGACAGCCAATTAGCATTCAGTGCGTGATCGGAAGGGTACGCTTATGGTACGATGCACAATCCGCGGATCCCCGCGCCCATAGATATATAAATGACTTTAACTGTAATTTCTCAGAAACTACTGAACAGATTGGCACCATTTAAGCAAAAGGCACAAGTCTGAACTGAGGACGACCTCTTTGCCAAATTTGGTGTAATTCCATTCAGCCATTCGGGCTGCAGCTGTGGCTAAAGGTCCAATGAGAAATTGCATGGGAAAACCACGTTTTGGGACCCCCTTTTTTCTCGGCCCCCGCTTGACGAATCACCCCCAACCTTTAAGGGAAGGAGCGGAATTGAGCTGGCCAAAAGTTTGGAAAATTTCGCAAAGATTCATCGATCGGCACTAAAGTTATTGGCAATAGAATGTTGCGGATTTCCTATGCATAATAGGTCCTAACTATAACTACCTACTGGCAACCGCCAGTAGGTGATATATATATATATGGTGGAAAGGATTCACGAGGGATGACTTCCTTCTGTGATCTTGCTGAACTATGGGGTTTGATTTCAAGCACAATGGAAATCGAAAACAACAAAAAGAGATTGCCTACTCGCCTGACAGCTTTGATGAAAAAACCCCACACTAAATAACGTCATTGCCAAGTAAGAACATTGAATTCACAACAATGGTGAAAGAAATAATGAGAACTTTCAAAATTATTTGTAACATGAATTTGCAATGCGTTATGGGACTTGTATTTTACATGCAAAGTCAAGTGACTGTTATTTTAAATGCGCGCACAAATGCACTTAGCTAATCAGATGGTATGACTTCCAGCTGTGAACAAGGCTGTGGCCGAAACGTTAGCTCATGGAAGTATGCTGCACTGCTATATGCATGAATAAAAGCCTTGTTTTCCAGTATTGGGCCTCACTAAGCATGGGCGAATTTTGCGGATCTCGCGTTCGTGGATTTTGCGGATTTGCGAACTCGCAATCCGCAAAATCCGCGAATTCTCGCGAATTTGCGGATTTTTTTTTATGTTCGCACAGGTTTCTGCAAGTTCGCGAGGGTTTTGTACAATTTTGCAAATTGCGAAATTGTACAAAACGCGTGCGAACTTGCAGCAACCCGTGCGAACACAATAATATGAAGAGAAAGAAGCTCCTGGTCACAGGAACAGCACGGGGATTGCGCTCATGAAAGTCAAGGATGCAAAGGCCTCTACCCAGCATCACAGCTGACTTTCCACGGTAGATTTGGGAAGAGGCACACCTGTCCAGCCTCGAAGACGCTCATGATTGTTTTTGGGCTAATGAATGAGTCACTGAATTTGAGCATCAACTAGTTCGAGCGACCATGTGTGTGTTACTATGCAATCGCCCCGAAGGGCGCAGGGGTCCCTTGAGTGTGCTGTAGAAGTCACAGGAAGGGCATGGTAAATATTTTAGGATGGCGCCGGCAAGCTGCCAGCGCCATCCTAAAATAGTTACTAAGTTAGCTTCAACAGGAAGCTCTAATAGATAAAATCGAGCACCTGCTTTATTTTATCTGTTAGAGCTTCCTGTTGAAGCTAACTTAGTAACTATTTTAGGATGGCGCTGGCAGCTTGCCGGCGCCATCCTAAAATAGTTACAACAGGCCAGGCTTCAAGTTTTGAACTTTTGCCCCCGGAAAAATCCGCCGCTCGCGGATTTGCGAATTCTCGGTAAATTCGCGGGAGTTCGCGGATTGCGAATTTACCGAAAATCCGCAAAATCCGCGAGCGTAACGGATTTTCCGCCCATGCTTAGGCCTCACCTTTGCGTACACTGGATGGTGTTTTTCTGATGGGTTTCTCTGAGCCCATTTTTCCGTGAGGCCGCCTTGAAGGGTCGGGGGCCCCAGGATCGGGGAATCTTTTTCTGTGCATATATATATATATATATATATATATATATATATATATATATATATATATATATATATATATATATATATATATATATATATATATACACATATACATATATATATTTTTTTATATTTCTGATTCTTTATTTAATTTAGTTGCTGCAATATTTTATTTGTTTGAAATTAACTACTCTCTCTTTCCTGTTGCACAGACTGGAGTAGAAATAGTAAATGTTAATCTTCTGAGTGTAACGCTTTCCCTAGTGTTGCACAGACTGGAGTGGGAATAGTAAATTTTACCCCTCCTGAGTTCAGCGCTTTTCCTACTCTTGGCTCCCCATTTCCCAACGCACTGCCTTCAAGACGGGTTGCCTAATCTTTAAGTCTCTATACTGCCGGAGCCCTAAGTTTATCAACTGCCTACTATCAAGGTATACTCCCTCCCGCAACCTGCGTTCATCTCACCATTAGCTACTAACCACCCCTGCCTTCAAGTTAAAATGCCAGGGAGGATGCCTAAATTGTGGAATTCTTTCCCCCTGGAGATTCAGTCAAGTAAAAATCTTCTAAGTTTCAGGAAAATGCTGAAAATGTGCAGGCCCATGAATAACTTCACCCAATGGTCCCGACACACTCTAGAGCTAGCGCCATGAAACCTCCTGGTGGAGAAGTGTGGCTCAATGCTTAGAGCGGCAGACCTTGATGCAGAACGCTGGCCAGGGACCAGGGTTCGATTCCCGCCTCGGCGGGTTTCGGGCTTAAATTCCTCTGACCGGATATTCTCGCCTCAGTGCCGATTCTAAGCATGGGTCCCACGCTGCAACTCTGGGCAATAGCTTGCTTAGTCTCCACAAAGGCCCCCTGATACACAAGGGATGCCTGGTTTCACCATGGGATGCCCAGGAGTGGACACCCCACAAGGAAAAGCCAGGAGGGGTTCCCTTGTGGTAGGAGTACAAGCGCCGGGATGCCTCAGGGTCACTGTTCGCGCTATACAAATACGCCACATTCACATTTACATGCGCTGTATAAGTATTTTATAACATAATATGACAATATTTTTATTAAAATTAAATTTTTTATATTGTTTACTTTTTTAGGTGTAATTCAATTTGCTTGTTTTTAAAATTATTTCTAGGTTAATTGGTTACTGTTTTAATGTATTATTTATATATATATATATATATATATATATATATATATATATATATATATATATATATATATATATATATATATATATATATTATATATATTTTTTTTAAGTTTACAAATAAATTGCAAATGATAATATAAATATATATTTTTTAATAATAGTTTTAAATGATATATGTTTGAATGAAGATACATATATAGATATATGAGTTAAAAAAATAAGTATCACATTTACATATAGTTTGTAATTATTTAAACATATTTAATTTTAATTGTTATGGTTAAACATGAATATGCTTTGGGGCCTATTAGTATCTCGGTCGGAAAGCCTCTGACCTTAGGTTGGAGCCTTTCTGACCGAGATCGTCGGTCTCAATTCCGACCGGCTGATTACAATACAGCTGGTCAGAATTGAAACCGGCTGGTCATTCTGGCTGGCTTCCCACAGGCTCCAGCAGCCCCTCTGCCAGTCGGAGACCAGCCCGTAATGCCATAGGAAGGCGATTCTGCCTTCGGGATTTCGATACTCGGTTTAAAACAAGCTTTTCATGCTGGGCTTTCTGACATGGAAAGACTGTCAGAAAGTGAGTTTGGGGGCCGCTAGCTGGGCCCCCAACTCCTTGCGACCTCCGGTTGAGGGCCGAGGGGGCACCTAAGGTGCCCCCCTCTTAATCCCTGCACCTTGTGTTATGGCCGGTTTATGGTGCGGGCGCATCATAATAGTGGTATAAGGAACGCAGATCGGAGGTCAGTCGGTCCCAAGACAGGGACGGTGTTGGGCAGACTCAAGTCTGCCTGACATTGTGATTACGCCCTTATTGTTTATTTTTAGGTAACTGTCTTTGATATTAGTGTATAATGATCATTTAATTTTGATATTTTTGTCAATTATGTTATAAGTATAGGATAACAATATATCTGTGTTTGATATTTTTGACACAATATTTATATCCCACAATATTTGTGGTCGCGATAATTTGTCAGTAAACCAACAGCATCCGGTAAACCCAGGCAGAACTCCATACTGCAGATCTATATACTCCGAGGGGAGTGATGAAGGAAGTTAGGTGTTGTGAATTAGGATGCAGTTCGAACTGCTGGTATGCAGCTGAAAGATCAAAAACTGCGGGAATAGGCAGCTTCGTGTACTGTACTGTCACTCATGAATAATTTGTAATGGATGTCTATCGGCCTATTTTTTGCAAATTCAGGCTCTCAAATTTGCACATACATGTATGGTTTTCTAGCAGGTTTTTCAACCATAATAACAGCTGCTAACCTCTCTGATTATTCTTTAGGTTCGTTACTCTCATATTTTCAGTTTCTCTAGCTCCTTCCTTAAGGGTTCTCCCATCAGATCTGGTATGAAACACATCCTATATTTTACTGGGCTAGAGTTCTCTTTTGACTTAATTTTGTGTTGAAGACGTTTTCAAAATGTCAGGAAACTCATTACACACATATATTTTGGTAAGTGACCGTTCCACCTTATAGGCAGGGCTTGATATATTAGGATAATGTTTTATCCCAAGTTCCTTTTGACAAACCCAACCTGCAAGGTTTTTACCTCTTTTGGCAACATAAACAATCCCCACAGATGATCTGTCTTTAAAGGAAATATGCAGGGGGACCAGACCTTTCTGAGTAATAGGATATGTATTGTATTGTATAAATTTACAGTATATCAATATCTTGAAGAAACCAGTTTATACATTAAAGTTGTTGAAGATGCATGTGTAGCAAAGTAGACGGTAGACTACATAATGGTTTGCATGAAACTACTTCTGCATGTATGTGGCAGTAAACATACTCTAAAAGCAATACCAAAAATTAAGAATGCTTTTGTTTCAAAGATTTGACACACAGCTCTCCATGCCACTGGAATCAAGCTATCCTGGCTGAAGAGGGGTGAAAACCCGAAACCGGTCCTAGGATGCTTGTTTCCAGTCCAGGGAGGGCCTGGCCTGGCAGTTCGGGCTGGACTGTTCCCATTGGGCACAGGGTCAAGACTGATTTGCATATGGCTGGGTCCAAATTGGAATGGCATGGTGAGCAAAAAAGCGATGGATTTAGGCCCAGATCTCTGTACTGGGGAGAATGTATGACATTATTCTGTATTCTTTCCATCAATAGTTCTTTTTGCACACAGTTACATGCCAAATTGAGGTATTGCATCCATGAACAGTACAGTAGTTCCTTTTAAGAACACAGAATATTAAGAAGATTTACCATAATAAAAACTTCAAGGAAGATGCGAAGTGTGTGACTATAGCTGGTCCACGATTAATAGGATGAGTAACCATAAGTCGGGCATACATACACCAATGCCCTCTAACAGTCCTATAACCTTGCACAATAGATTCACGCCCTTGGCTCGGGCGGTTGAACAAAATTGACGCCCAGTAATCAATAACTCTTTGCTTAGACAATCCACAGGGGACAGTCCCCCTTTAGGAATACCCAGTAGAAGGCCTAAAATCATAAGCTGGAATATAGCCGGCCTCCGATCAAAAAGGGAGGATAGTGCATGGCTGAACCTCTTGAACCAACATGACATCATAGCCCTGCAAGAAACCTGGGACTGTAACAGCAACTTCTGGGTTCCTGGGTTCACATCTTATTTTGTCCCAGCTACTAGATCCCCCTGTGGTAGGGACAAAGGGGGCCTCATGATCCTGATCACTGTCCAACTGGCGGGAACCGCTAAACAAATAACCACTGGCTCCCCCAATTTCCTGTGTCTAGAGATCAGCTTAGCCAATGGCCACAAATTCATCCTCATTAACTTTTATAATTCTGTAGCAGACGGACACTCTACTGAGCATCTCTGCTCTCTACAGTCCTTTCTGATTAATTATAAAGAACGCCAAGCCACTTTTTTGCACATTATAATTATGGGGGATTTTAATATTCATCTTAGTAGGCTTTCCTGTCACATTGAAGATACTGATTGCCCCACCTCAGCTCACTACCAATATTTCGAACACAACCCTAAAGGTCTAGCACTAGAAAATCTTTTAGCAAACGTGGACCTTTACGAACCGGGGTTCAATGACTATAGTGAAAGGGTCATGACTTATAGCGCTAGAAACTCCGAATCCATTATTGACTATATTTTTGTTTCTCCTGGTTTATTAAGTCTGGTCTTCTTTTACAACGCAGTTGTGGCTGCGTTCAGTGACCATAACCCAGTCATCCTTGAGCTTGCTAGCTCTGTGGGCCTACTCAAGGAGGGAACAATCAAAATGCCCGAGTTGGCTGTGCGGCCCACGGACCAAGGAAGAAGGCTGAAGTGGTCCAAAGTAGTTCCAGCTGAGTTCTTTAACATTTTAACCAGTAAAGCCCGCAATGAATTAGATATCTGCCAAGATAATTCAAAACAGGGGGAGGAAGCAATCACCGCCTTTGCCACCATGTGTGCTTTAATCTCTGATGAACTTACAGTCAAATCCAGAAAGAAGGCACGACCGACCAAGGGCTGGTTTGATAAAGCCTGCTCAAAAGCACACAGTTGCCTCCTGGAAGAATTAAAAAAATCACCAAGGGACAGAAGGGAAGTTGCCAGACTAAGAAAAGAATACTATAACATCATTCATGCACGCAAAGACGCTCTCAAAATGGATGCCTGGGCCTCACTAATGGAAAAGGCCACTTTAAGAGACAGTGCTAGCTTCTGGGCCATTATAAACAATCCTCTTTTTTCTGGAGAAGCAAATGACATTAGTGAGGAGGACTGGTTAGCTCATTTTAAAATCATCTATGGGAGTGACCAAGTATGTGAAACACCTACTCTCCTCAAAACTAACTCCCCCAAGCCAGCACTCTCCTTTAACATGGAAGAAGTAGAGAAGGCCATAACCAACACAGTAGGGAAGGAAGCGCCAGGCCCGGATGGCGTCCCAGCCGACATGTTCAAGGCCAATGTTCCCTTCTGGGCTAACATCTTGACCAACGTCTTCAATGCCGCCATGAAACACAGCTTGCCTGTCTCCTGGTCACATGCCACCATCATACCTATCTTTAAGAAAGGCCAGAGGGGAGACCCGAGGTGTTACCGCCCCATTTCACTTATTGACTCGTCGTTCAGAATCCTGGGGAAAGTGATACTGGCAAGGATCGATGAGTGGGCTGCCAATAATAACATCTTATCAAACGACCAATATGGGTTCCGAAGGGGAAGAGGGACGGAGGACCAATGCCTCAACTTACATCTGATCCTAGGCAAATACACAGTGGCATCCAGTGGATCAATCTACCTAGGGTTCATGGATCTGTCCACAGCCTTCGACCTAGTGAATAGGTCTAGGCTGTGGGAAATCCTTTTGGACCTGGGGATGGACCATTCCTTGGTTTATTTTCTGGCTGAGGTACACCGGGACCTAGAAGCCTCCATCAGGATGACACAGGAAGGAGCCTGTACAGCTGGCTTCAAGTCCACTAGAGGGGTGCGACAGGGGTGCATCCTCGCCCCAATGTTATTTACATTATATATCAACCATCTTGAATCCACACTGGAGTTGGCAACACTAGACGTCCCGCGTTTTGGCGGACTGTCCACCCCGGTCCTCCTTTACGCGGATGACGCGGTGCTCGTGGCACGTACTCCCCTTGGGCTACAAAGACTACTGACAGCCTTCGATGCCTTTATGACCTCCCTTGATTTAAAAATCAATACAGACAAGTCTCATGTTATGGCTATGGGTGGGAGAAAAAATAAGGTTTTGAAGACCTTTTTCTGTGCCAACACACCAATTTCTAGTGTCAGAACTTTTACTTACCTAGGGGTAGTTTACGACGATAAGGGCACATGGGCACCTCAAATAACTGTCAAAATCAACGCCATGAAAAGATCAGCAGCTGCCATTGTCGGTTTTTCAAAACGTCTGGGTGGTAAGCCCACGGAAGCAATGCTGGCACTTTATAGAGCGAAATCAATCTCAGTAGCAAGGTACGGGGCTTCCATCTGGGGTTATTCCAACAATGTAGAAGCAATCCAGGTGGAAGAAAACAAATTTTTACGTATGCTCTTAGGTCTGCCTCAATCTACAGCCACTTTCTCCGTCCATATGGAATTAGGCCAGGGGTATATAAGCGATATCATCAAACAGTCCCCAATTCTGATGTGGTTAAAAACATGGCTGAACTCTAATTTAACTTTGAACCACACAATTATGTGAGACTGCCTACTTTTGGACAATATGAAAAACATCCCGTGGCTAGCATAAATTAAAAAAATACTAACTTCCCTGGGCCACCCAGATCTTTTCTACAAACCAGACTGCATTGTTAAAGATGACCTGGAATGGTTCAAAGCGACTTTTATCAAAGCGAGAGAAATAGAGCGGGAGAGCTGTGAGCTTGTGAAACCCACTGTGAGGGAGCATTATATTTCTAAAACTACACTGGCCATCGAACCCTATCTAACGGTAGTGTCTATTCCATTACATCGCTGGTTATTAACCAAATTAAGACTTAACCAGATTCACTTCCTGTTAAATGACTCTAAGGTGTGGGCCAAGCCCGAGGATTTAGCGGTCTGCAAATGTGATAGTTTTTCTCTGCAGGACACTATTCACTTTATGTTCTTTTGCAGTATATATGCCCTGCCTAGGAAAAAGTACATTGTTCCGTTGCTTAAAAACAAGGGGTTCGTCCAAGCCAAACAGATAATATAATAGTTTTGGCGACACCCTCTGGAACCATTGAAAAATTGCTGCTTATTTTTTTTAAATTTGTAAATATTTTAACTGTTCTATTTTAACAGTGACATCAATTTTATGTAACTGAACCCCTTAATTATGCATTTTGTGTCTATGTGCTTTTTATGATTCGTTATGAATCGAAATAAAGTTGTTTTTGAACTTGAACTACTTCTGCATGTATGTGGCAGTAAACATACTCTAAAAGCAATACCAAAAATTAAGAATGCTTTTGTTTCAAAGATTTGACACACAGCTCTCCATGCCACTGGAATCAAGCTATCCTGGCTGAAGAGGGGTGAAAACCCGAAACCGGTCCTAGGATGCTTGTTTCCAGTCCAGGGAGGACCTGGCCTGGCAGTTCGGGCTGGACTGTTCCCATTGGGCACAGGGTCAAGACTGATTTGCATATGGCTGGGTCCAAATTGGAATGGCATGGTGAGCAAAAAAGCGATGGATTTAGGCCCAGATCTCTGTACTGGGGAGAATGTATGACATTATTCTGCATTCTTTCCATCAATAGTTCTTTTTGCACACAGTTACATGCCAAATTGAGGTATTGCATCCATGAACAGTACAGTAGTTCCTTTTAAGAACACAGAATATTAAGAAGATTTACCATAATAAAAACTTCAAGGAAGATGCAAAGTGTGTGTGTATGGTAGAAACTGGTACACGCAGTGGTAGCGTGGGCCGGGAAGAGTAGCGGACCAATGGGGACCCACGGGTAACTCCTCACGGCTGCGGAGTGGGAACAAAGTCACGGGGGCAAAGCCCGCGAAAAATGCCGCGCTGAGATTGGGCGCAGCATTTGAATCAGGGACTCCACCCAATGGTTAACCAAGAGGGTGGCCAGGGACAGAGGTTAAAGAAGGTGACAGGGGTTCCCTCGACAATTCATGTTTGGAAGGCACTGACCTCGTTGTTGATTCCAACCCACACCAAACTACGGTAGTAGCAGACGTATGGTCAAGGGGGGGAAGGACGGAGCGGAGACAGCACAGAACGGTACCCACAAAAAGATTAAATTAGATAGAAGAGGTGCTCAAGCTGTGTCCTTGGGATGCCTCATGGCATGGGCACAGGTGGGTAGATGAAAGCACACAAGGACAGCCAGAATTGTACGGCTGCCCAAATAGTGCCCTTGGGATGCCACACGGCAGGGGCACGGATGAGCAGGCGAAGGGTCAGCAGGAAGACAGGCCAAGCGGAATGGCACTTGCAGCCGGGGCCAGGTCTAATGGCCGCCCAGGGCCGGACTGGCCATAGCGGGCACCGGGCAATCCCCCGGTGCACCGCACGGGTGGGCGCCGGTTTTGGGCCCCTGGGTCCGTTTTTGTTACAGGGCCGTTTTTTCAAAATCTGCCCTGTACCAAAATCGGCCGAAAACCGGCCATGGCAAAGAATTCGCTGGCACCTCCAACTCCCCCACTCTCCCCCAAGTGGGGGTGGAGGGGGTGGGGGGTGTGTCCCGCAGAGCACTCTGCCAGGGCCGGTTGTGGTTCCCAGTCCCTGTGGCCGCCCACAAAATCAGTAGCAAGAGAAGGCTAGAATCTGTAAACACTGGTATACCTGCGGAACTGACCTCTGCTCAGAAGTTATGCAGTCTGCTAGAATAAAACAGGACAAGCGGGACATGATTACCAAGAGAAGCAAATTGTGACAAAACATGGGTCATGGATGACCATTCATTATATTTGTGAGATGTTGATCCATGCTTTATGTGATATGCACTAAACTGCAGCCTTTTCTTTTACCATAACTTTGTGTCCTGTAAAGTATTCGAGAAGAAGGGAAGGTAATGGAAGGGGGCCATTACTTGGTTATGGGAGAGCGAACTCGCAAACCTGTGAGGGGTTGTGGCAAGGTCAGAATGTCTGCAAATGAAAAACGGTGAGTGCATAAACAGAGCCTTCATACAGGAGTCAAACTTTTTCATTAAACCACTACAAGATGGCTGCCATGAAACCATTTGTTGTCAGGAAAACGTGACTCTGCCAAAAGCTTATAGTGATGCACATGTACCTGCAGCCAGGTGAGTATGCACTTGGATATGAAAAGGAACATCATACGCAGCAGACAACTGCAGTGAGCTTCGATATCCGCAGTCTTATTCTTAAAACACCCTTGCTAAAAAACAAAACGACTTCCTTATTGATCAGCTTGTTATGCTGCATCATAGGGTGCAAAAATTTTGCAAGGATACATTCAGTTGTGAGGCAAGGCAATACCATCATCTCAGGGAACTTCGCCTTCCAGACACAGAAGGATCTTTGTGAAGCAACAGGATCTGGTCACTTGCAGGAACTTCGTCTTCCCGGCACGGATATACATGGCGTGAGAACACAATGCAATTGAGTGGGGTTATGTTGGTGCGCAGCACTCCCAATTTTCGTCACCAGTTTTGTTATCAAAGTCGAGGCGTGGAAGGCAAGGTAACTTTTTATTCTAGAAACTTTTACTGCATCGCCAGTGTTCCCTCATGAATCTCCTCAGTCACAACTGTCAAAAACTGTCAAAAACGGAATCTCAAGTTTGGCAAAACCAGCAGTAATGAAAGAGAGAGGAAATTTGGATGGCACAGAAGGCAATTATGGAACAAGGTGAGGTGGGAGATAATACAGAGTTGAATGGGGAAACCACCGTTTAACCCACAGAGACAAACTGTGTGTGTCATTGATACAAAAGGGCATATACTGGAACTATTTAGGTCATTCTCAATCTAGCTAGGGCTCTTGCCAGCCTGGTGCTGGAGCTGTGAACACAAAATCAGGGACAGGGGATCAAAACCGTTACACTGGTTCAAGGAGGGATTTATCTGGCAAGGCAGAGTTACTACTCAACTCAAGTTCAGAAGGCGGCATATTCTAGTTTCTGGTGAAGAATGAGATGGCACCTGGGCATTACTCCATGTCTTTGTACTCATTGTATTGGCTGAAACTTCCACTCTGACATGTAATTTCACAACAGATTGGCCATCCAACTTACTTTGCCAGGATTGGTCTGTGTAGTGTTGGTGAGTTCTTTGGGCTAGACAGAATCTCCAGCTGGTATGGTCAATGTGTGGCAATTGGGCAGCATCCCACTGCCAATAAAAACATCATTCCTCTTTTAAAATTCAACCAACCAAACTGTGGTGGATTTTGCCCTCCTCACCCCTTGACTTCTTCCTTGCTGATGCATGCCCTGCCCATACATGGTTGACATGTAGGAGTTTTGTGGAGGAGATAGCAGAATGAGGGATAAGTCAGAATCACCTCTCTCTGAGAAGATGGCAAGAAGACCGAGGTTGCACTTGAGGCCGAGGGTGGGTAACGGTGAATCCTGCATAGATGCAAAAGGCATCTATGACTGAAATGCTATTGGAGTTGTCATTCTGTGTGTGGTAGTAATCTCTTCTTACTCTTCGGTGGCCTTAGTATTACATAATATGCTTCACCCTTGAATAGCAAGGCACAGCATCATCATCAGGCAGTTTCTCCCCATGGGATGCAAGGGAATAGACATTAAAGAAAGTGTAAGGGCAGAAACAAGTAATGTTTACATCACCTTTAAGGCACAGGCAACACTTTTAATTTTATTTGCTGCTTGATTTATGTCTATACAATGGGATGTAAAAGCATATTACCTGCGGATGCCATTGATGTTTCCAGTGTGGACAGATATCCCTTGATGTTAGCTACGAATGGTTTTCCTTGAAGGAGGTAGTGGACGTGTGTCCTTTCATGCAACAACTAAAGAATGAAGACATGAAAAGCTTTGAAATTCTGACTCAGGCAGCTATTACAGTTGTCATTAATTGTGTCTACGTTAATAAATGTAAAAAATGGGGTTGGCTCATTCCTTTCATATTGAGAAATGGATAAATAGACAAATATTTCATACCAATAAAAGAGGTAAACGAGTTGCAAAAATATAGGGATAGTAGTATATATATTCTAGTCACAGCCTCACCTGAACGATGAATGGCAGAGGAGGGATGTACCCTGATATCATCTAATGCTTAATGCATAATTGGGACTGAGGGAACCATTGTATCACTGAATGTTAGAAAGGCATCCCTTTTCACTGTTCAACCCCATTTTTTACTTAATGATACTGCTGGTAACTGACTCTGACTATCCCTTGGGCTCTGCTAACCAGGCCCATGGCCAGTGCTATGTTTAAAAAGGTACATGTAATAGGGTACACTAAAATTGGCAATTATAGATCCTATAAGTCCCAAGTAGATATTAGGGCTAGGAGGTGCAATCTGTCTATAAGTACCTAGTATATAAAAGGGCATGGAGGTTTAATGGGCGCACTTGAATGTGTGTTCTGCTATGTGACTACAGGCCTGTTAAAGGTAGTCCTTGCTTTCAGCCTGTCTTTAAAAGTACATTCTCACAATTGGTAGTGACAGACCCTATAAGTCCCTATTAATAGTACGGCAAAGAGGTTCAGACTACCTATAAGTCCCAAGTATAAGGAATTCCAGGCATACCTACCTCCGCCCCCAGCCAGAGAGTATGCTTAGGACAGAATTGTGCTAGGGGAGGAGAGCTAATGGAAATGAGCCACACTGTGGGTTGGTTCAGCCAGCTCTTTCTTCTCTGGAGAGAAATCATCCATGTTGAATTTTGGAAGTGCAGTGCTTTGTGGAACAAGATGATGCCACACTTTGGAGGAAGTTGTTTTTCTTTGGGGTGGCATCCAGCATCTCATTGGACAGAGGTACCCCCTTCTTGTCACTGCAGAACACTGAATAAATATGTGAGAGCTGCATAGTCTCTCAGATCTGCTGCCTGAAGAATGCAAGGAGAAGAAGGAATGCCCTGCAGGAATCTGGATTTGTGCCCAATGGCCTGCACTCTGACTGACTATGTCTACTGCACAATCTGATACTACAGCCGTGATGACTGTACCTTGCTACATCTTGGACTAAGGAGTGGACTCCTTGCAAGCTACAAGTTAACAGAACCCACCTGCATAATCGCCACAAAGAGTCCTCATCCTGAGGTCCTAATATGTAAAGGGTGAACCTTCCCTGTTTTTGCCCCGTGCACCTTAAAACAGGTGCACCAGGTACAAACAGAGATAGTGTGCCCTATTGCAGGGAATACCCTGCCCCCAGGGCAGCCGCAAACTCAATCTGCCCTGGGGGCAGGGCATTCATGCGAAAAAACATAGTGGCTGCTTTAAAGCAGCTAGATGTTTTCACATTGCAGGCGGCCCGCCTGCACTTTAAAAGGGGATTAAAGATACCCTTGCAGGCGAGTGCAGTCAGTAACAGCACCCGTCTGCAAGGGGATGTCTGGGGACTACATGGGACAGCATTTGCCCCCGCCAGAGAGCTGCAATCAAGGGGCGCACTGACAGTGCACAACCTTTTAGTCTGCCTCCTGAGAGCTTCTTTGCCTCTGCGGCCGCACAGGCACAGAGGTAAAGGTATTCCTGAAGATATAGCTGGTGTTTTAGCTGCACCAGTGCTATCGGTATTACAGAGGGGGCTTCACAAGTGTCTGTGGCCCCTTCTGTAATAGCAAAGTGCCATAGGGGCGTGAAAATCGGGCACAAATGCCCGTTGTGCTCCTGGGGCACTTTCATAATATGGCTCCTAGGGTGCGTCCAGTGGACTTTAAAGGATTTGGCCAGGTGAATTATGGGAAATGTAGTCCCGACATCCCAGAGACCATCTAGGAGATTCTGGGCCTTTGGATTTGTATTTTGTACACTTTGAACCCACAAGGATACCTTTAGGAAGCACCTCCTGAAGTTTGGAGAGTATAGGAGAACTTTTATGAAAAAGCTCCATGAGGTGACCGACCCGACGTCGAGAGTCAAGCTGACTACCTTCAACTGTGACCTGGAATGGATTTCAGTTTTATCCCGCTAAAAACTCCAGAGCACCGGACTTCCAGGATTTGAGCAGTGCCTTGCAGAAAGATAAGCCGGAGAACCCTCACCGAATCCGGCATGCTGAGGAGGGTTGAGCGATGCCAGAAGTTTGAAGCTAAATGTTTTACCTGGGCCTCCCGCTTTGTGTATCCAACAAGAGCTTCATTGCGGTCAGCCTCTAACTTTGACTTTGTTCCGGGCAAGCACCACTAGCTGTCCCAGAGTGGCCCTATATGTTTAGAAGCACTATAAAGTGGTTATTCTTATTCGGGGACATAAAAAATAGGAGAGAGGAGATTGAGAAATAGTACCTGAATTATGGGTAAGATGGAGGTGATGGTAGTCGGTAAGCAGCCCTCCCTTTGGTCACACTTGTGGTGGCCGGAGGAACAGGGACCATCCCGACCCCTAAGGCCAAGGTTAATAATCTAGGAGTGTGGTTTATTGACTCCCTTCAATTCTCCGAACAGATATTAGGGGTGGCTGGTGCCTGTTTTGGCATTTTGAGAATGCTGCAAAAAATTCTGGATCTTCTCCCAGTAGGGGCTAGACGGACGATTATACAGGCCCTTTTTACGTCGTGTTTAGACTACTGTAACATCTTGTACCGAGGGGTGACACAAAAAAAATCTGTACATCTTGCAGAAGGTTCAGAACGCTGCAGCCCGCCTAATTTTGAACATTCCTAGATGGGCCTCGGTCGGAGAGGCTCTGAGGAAATTACACTGACTCCCCATATAGGTCAGAGTTACTTTTAAGGCCTTGTGTTTCAAGTACAGGATCTTCAATAAGCAAGGGCCTGGTTTCGTGCACCCACTTCTTACTGCCTATAGACCTGCACGCTGCCTAAGGTCTTTGGGCATGGCAAAGTTGATCGTGCCTAGGGTTCGTAAGGTACGGGCAGGTGGGAGTTCCTTTGGATTACTTGCGCGAAAGCCTAGAATAACCTCCCTGTTGCCCGTCGGAGACTTTGTTTCAGAGATAACTTAAGACGTGGCTATTCCGCTTTCCTCTGTATGGCTGGAAATAGGTCATAGGTAGCTGTTCCATAGAGGGGCCCTGGCTTCAGGGTGGGGGGGGTGGTCTTGGGTGCAGATGCTGGGTACTTACTGGTGTTTAGCGTGGGGACACTCCGTTGGAGTAACCAGGCACTCTATAAGCTGTATAAATAAATTACACCCCGACGAGCGGGTGGACACAAGTAGAGAATCAACAGATGTCGGATTCTGAGGGCACACTGAGATGGTGATGAGTAATGCGGAAATGGTGCTGAGGTGGTGGTGTGCTGGTACAGATGTGATGCTCAACTGATGCTGAATGAAACTTAGGTAGTGCTAAGTGATGCTGAGGTAGTTGTTTGCTGGTGTGGAGGCGATACTGGATATTTCTGAGGTGGTGCTGAGTTGTACTGAGGTGGTGCTGAGTGACACTGTGGCATTGAGTCCTACTGTGGTGGTGCAGTGTTGGGGCTGAGGTGGTGCTGTGTTGAGGTGATGCTCTGCTGATGCTGAAGTGGTGCTGCTTGGATGTTGAGTTGCTGCTGAAGTGGCGATGGTGCACTGATGCAGAAATGGTGATGTGCTGATGTTTATGTTGTGCTGCGCTGAGGTGGTACTGGGCTGATTCTGAGTTGGTGGTGAACTGATGAGGAGGTGATGCTGACGTGGTGCTGAATGATGCTGAGGTGGTACTGAGTGGGGCTAAGGTGGTGCTGTGTGAGGCTGAGGTGGTGGTGCTGTGCTCGGTCTGAGGTGCCGCTGAGCTGGTTCTCTGGAGGTGTTGGGTGATGAGTTGGTGCTGTGTTGAGGTAATGCTGCGCTGATGTTGAAGTGGTGCTGCATTGGCGCTGAGTTGCTGCTAAGGGGGGGATGCTTTGGTGCTCAACTGGTGGTGATTCACTGATGCAGAGTTAGTGCTGTGCTAATGCTGAGGTGATGCTGTACTGATGCTGAGTTGGTGCTGAGTCATGCTGAGGTGGTGCTGCTACACTGGTGCTCAGGTGGCGATGACCTGGTGCTGAGTGATGATGAATGGTGTTATTCTGAGGTGGTGGTGCTTTGCTGGTGCTCAGGAGATGTCAAGTGATGCTGAGTTGGTGCTGCGCTGATGCTGAAGTGGTGCTGCATGGATCCTGATCTGCTGCTGAGGTGGTGCTGCACTGGCAGTGGTGCACTGATGCAGAGATTGTGCTGGGCTAATGTTGAGATGGTGCTATGCTGATGTTGATGTGGTGCTGCGCTGGTGCTGAGTTGGTGGTGCACTGAGGAGGTAATGCTGTGCTGATGCCAAGATGGTGCTGCGCTGATGAGGAGGCAGAGTTCTGCTGCTGCTGAGATGTGGCTGTGCTGATGCTGAGGTGGTGGTGTTCAGGTGGTGCTGTGCTAATGAGGAGATGGTGCTACGCTGGTGCTGCACTGATGCTTAGTTGGTGCTACACTGGTGGTGACTCACTGATGAGGAGGTGGTGCTGTGTTGATGCTGATGTGTTGTGCTAATGCTGAGGTGGTGCTGAGTGATGCTGAGGTGTTGGTGCTGCACTGTTTCTGAGGTAGTGCTGAGCTGACGATCAGGTGGTGCTGAGCGATGTTGAGTTGGTGCTGTGCTGAGGTGGTGGTGTGCTGATGCTGAGGTGGGGCTGCATTGGTGGTGGTGCACTGATGCTGAGGTAGTGCTGTGCAGTGCTGATGTTAAGGTGGTGCTGTACTGATGCTCAGTTGGTGCTGCACTGATGGTGCACTGATGAGTAGGTGGTGCTGTTTTGATGCTGAGACAGTGCTCAGGAGATGTTGATGTAAGGTTGAGTGTTGCGGATTCACTCGCCACCACTCGTTAACAGTGTACCTTAAGGCTCCATAACCACTAATGCTCAGATACATTTAACTAGTTATAAAGCACTACTCATACCCGTGCCGGGTGTCAAAGCACTTTGCATCACACACAAATTACACAGAGACAATCAATCATAAGTGTATAAATTAGTGTAAAGGAAATGCTACATAATTCAGAGGACTACAGGGTATAGGAGTCATACGTCCTGCATATTAGTAGGCAGCATTGCTAAAGAGCGGTTGGGCCCCAGAAGCACAAACTCAGAATTGATTTTCCCTTTCTGTGATTTCTGTCTTTGCCTGTGGTTGTTACAGTTTACAAATTGTAGTTTTAACCTGCCTGTGATTGGATATGTTATCACCTGTTTTGTGTTTAAACTTGTGTTTTTTCCTGCCCTTGATTGCTTCCATTTAATGTGTTGAAATGTGGGATTTGCAGTCCAAACATTGCTGATGACTTTCAGTTTTCCCTCCAAATTTCTCCTTTGCTCTGTGCTAAGACCTGTATGTTAAAACAGTGCACCCCCAGCCACCATTTTGTGTTCACAAGCCAGTGAAACCAGCCTCCTGCCTCCGACCCCACAGTAACAGGGATATTCTACATCAGAGGGTGCTTCTGTGAGCTGTTTAAACTGTGTTTACCCCTAAGGCCAAGGTTAATAATCTAGGAGTGTGGTTTATTGACTCCCTTCAATTCTCCGAACAGATATCAGGGGTGGCTGGTGCCTGTTTTGGCATTTTGAGGATGCTGCAAAAAATTCTGGATCTTCTCCCAGTAGGGGCTAGACGGATGATTATACAGGCCCTTTTTACGTCGTGTTTAGACTACTGTAACATCTTGTACCGAGGGGTGACACAAAAAAAATCTGTACATCTTGCAGAAGGTTCAGAACGCTGCAGCCCGCCTAATTTTGAACATTCCTAGATGGGCCTCGGTCGGAGAGGCTCTGAGGAAATTACACTGACGACCCATATAGGTCAGAGTTACTTTTAAGGCCTTGTGTTTCAAGTACAGGATCTTCAATAAGCAAGGGCCTGGTTTTGTGCACCCACTTCTTACTGCCTATAGACCTGCACGCTGCCTAAGGTCTTTGGGCACGGCAAAGTTGATCGTGCCTAGGGTTCGTAAGGTACGGGCAGGTGGGAGTTCCTTTGGATTACTTGCGCGAAAGCCTGGAATAACCTCCCTGTTACCCGTCAGAGACTTTGTTTCAGAAATAACTTAAGACGTGGCTATTCCGCTTTCCTCTGTATGGCTGGAAATAGGTCATAGGTAGCTGTTCCATAGAGGGGCCCTGGCTTCAGGGTGGGGGGGGGGTGGTCTTGGGTGCTTACTGGTGTTTAGCGTGGGGACACTCCATTGGAGTAACCAGGCACTCTATAAGCTTTATAAATAAATTACACCCCGACGAGCGGGTGGACACAAGTAGAGAATCAACAGATGTCGGATTCTGAGGGCACACTGAGATGGTGATGAGTAATTCTGAAATGGTGCTGAGGTGGTGGTGTGCTGGTACAGATGTGATGCTCAACTGATGCTGAATGAAACTTAGGTAGTGCTAAGTGATGCTGAGGTAGTTGTTTGCTGGTGTGGAGGCGATACTGGATATTTCTGAGGTGGTGCTGAGTTGTACTGAGGTCGTGCTGAGTGACACTGTGGCATTGAGTCCTACTGTGGTGGTGCAGTGTTGGGGCTGAGGTGGTGCTGTGTTGAGGTGATGCTCTGCTGATGCTGAAGTGGTGCTGCATGGATGTTGAGTTGCTGCTGAAGTGGCAATGGTGCACTGATGCAGAAATGGTGATGTGCTGATGTTTATGTTGTGCTGCGCTGAGGTGGTACTGGGCTGATTCTGAGTTGGTGGTGAACTGATGAGGAGGTGATGCTGACGTGGTGCTGAATGATGCTGAGGTGGTACTGAGTGGGGCTGAGGTGGTGCTGTGTGAGGCTGAGGTGGTGGTGCTGTGCTCGGTCTGAGGTGCTGCTGAGCTGGTTCTCTGGAGGTGTTGGGTGATGAGTTGGTGCTGTGTTGAGGTAATGCTGCGCTGATGTTGAAGTGGTGCTGCATTGGTGCTGAGTTGCTGCTAAGAGGGGGATGATTTGGTGCTCAACTGGTGGTGATTCACTGATGCAGAATTAGTGCTGTGCTAATGCTGAGGTGATGCTGTACTGATGCTGAGTTGGTGCTGAGTCATGCTGAGGTGGTGCTGCTACACTGGTGCTCAGGTGGCGATGACCTGGTGCTCAGTTGGTGCTAAGTGATGCTGATATGGTGTTGTGCTGAAGTGGTGGTGCACTGATGTGAATATGGTGCTATACAAATGCAGAGGTGGTGCTGTGCTAATGCAGAGTTGGTGGTGCACTGTTGAGGAGGTGGTACTGAGTGATATTGAGGTGGTTCTGAGTGATATTGAGGTGGTGCTGAGTTATGATGCATTGGTGCTGAGTGATGAGGAATGGTGTTATTCTGAGGTGGTGGTGCTTTGCTGGTGCTCAGGAGATGTCAAGTGATGCTGAGTTGGTGCTGCGCTGATGCTGAAGTGGTGCTGCATGGATCCTGATCTGCTGCTGAGGTGGTGCTGCACTGGCAGTGGTGCACTGATGCAGAGATTGTGCTGGGCTAATGTTTAGATGGTGCTGTGCTGATGTTGATGTGGTGCTGCGCTGGTGCTGAGTTGGTGGTGCACTGAGGAGGTAATGCTGTGCTGATGCCAAGATGGTGCTGCGCTGATGAGGAGGCAGAGTGCTGCTGCTGAGATGTGGCTGTGCTGATGCTGAGGTGGTGGTGTCCAGGTGGTGCTGTGCTAATGAGGAGATGGTGCCACGCTGGTGCTGCACTGATGCTTAGTTGGTGCTACACTGGTAGTGACTCACTGATGAGGAGGTGGTGCTGTGTTGATGCTGATGTGTTGTGCTAATGCTGAAGTGGTGCTGAGTGATGCTGAGGTGTTGGTGCTGCACTGTTTCTGAGGTAGTGCTGAGCTGACGATCAGGTGATGCTGAGCGATGTTGAGTTGGTGCTGTGCTGAGGTGGTGGTGTGCTGATGCTGAGGTGGGGCTGCATTGGTGGTGGTGCACTGATGCTGAGGTAGTGCAGTGCAGTGCTGATGTTAAGGTGGTGCTGTACTGATGCTGAGTTGGTGCTGCACTGATGGTGCACTGTTGAGTAGGTGGTGCTGTTTTGATGCTGGGACAGTGCTCAGGAGATGTTGATGTAAGGTTGAGTGTTGCGGATTCACTCACCACCACTCGTTAACAGTGTACCTTAAGGCTCCATAAAAACTAATGCTCAGATGCATTTAACTAGTTATAAAGCACTACTCATACCCGTGCCGGGTGTCAAAGCACTTTGCATCACACACAAATTACACAGAGACAATCAATCATAAGTGTATAAATTAGTGTAAAGGAAATGCTACATAATTCAGAGGACTACAGGGTATAGGAGTCATACGTCCTGCATATTAGTAGGCAGCATTGCTAAAGAGCGGTTGGGCCCCAGTAGCACAAACTCAGAATTGATTTTCCCTTTCTGTGATTTCTGTCTTTGCCTGTGGTTGTTACAGTTTACAAATTGTAGTGTTAACCTGCCTGTGATTGGATATGTTATCACCTGTTTTGTGTTTAAACTTGTGTTTTTTTCCTGCCCTTGATTGCTTCCATTTAATGTGTTGAAATGTGGGATTTGCAGTCCAAACATTGCTGATGACTTTCAGTTTTCCCTCCAAATTTCTCCTTTGCTCTGTGCTAAGACCTGTATGTTAAAACAGTGCACCCCCAGCCACCATTTTGTGTTCACAAGCCAGTGAAACCAGCCTCCTGCCTCCGACCCCACAGTAACAGGGATATTCTACATCAGAGGGTGCTTCTGTGAGCTGTTTAAACTGTGTTTACAGGGACTGTGCACTTCGTTTTCTGGCCAGGAGAGGGAGTAAAGTTTTATTCAAACAGTATTGTTAGATCTCAAGTTAGTGAGGCTTTACCTGCAGAAGTCCAAAGTGTGGATTGAGTCTGTCTGTCTCCTAGGAGATTCTGAACAGGAAAAGCAGCTTCCAGCTCCCTGGCCAGCAAACATTGCCTGAGGTTGCTGGGACCTTATAAGGTCTGCTAGTGGTTGGCACATGTGTACACTGATTGGTGGTTGTATCTGGTGTTTCTATTGGATTATGGTTGGTGTCCTCATTGGTTTTGTATTTGGGGGTTCTGGTTGGTTTCTGGGTCTGTGATTCAATCAATGTAGGGTTGAGACTAGGGCTAGGGTTAGGATTTCTATTGGAAGTATGGACTAAGGTTTCCTATGTTATTGGTTGTTGGCACTAGGGCTCGACCTTTAATTGGAAGTAGGGATAAGGGCTTCTGGTGTGATTGGTTGCTGGACTGGTTGTGGGACTAAGAGTAGGGGTAGGCTTTCTATTGGAAGTAGGGACAAGGGCTTCCTGTGCCATTGGTTGCTTGGACTTGGGGTGGGACTACTGGTAGGGCTAGGGCCTCTATTGTACGTAGAGATCAAGGTTTTTGAACTGATTGGGTGCTTGGACTAGGGCTAAGATTGGGTGTAAGGTCTTGGTCTACTATTGGTTCTAGATTTTAGGGCTAGTGTTTTGATTGGATAGTGTTAGGTCTAGGGTTCCCATTGGCTGAAGGGGTCACCTGATTTCTAGGGCTACAAAAGGCCAGGGTTAGGGAGTCTCAGCCCGGGCGTCGAGGCTAAGGGCGGAGAGGACAAGGGCAGTTGCCTGTTTGAGCCTGTTAAGGGTGGAGAGGACAAGGGCAGTTGCTTGTTTGAGCCTGTTCGAGATTGACCAGCGCCAGGGCCAGAAATGCTGCCCAATATACATACCTCCATTCTGCATTAATATACTTTCAATGTACTTAAGGATCTATATATTCATCACTTTCTTCCAATTTAGCATTTCCAATGCACTTCCCTATTTCTCAGCCTATACTTCGCTCAATATATCCTCTACATCCACTCTCTCATTTAACCCCATACCTCTACTATGATCCCCCAAAATAACCCTTTCTAGACTCTCTCCTACTCTACCCCTCTTGCATCATCTTACACCTCTTTTACTATACAGATCCCCCAAAACAAACCTTTCTAAACTCTTCCCTCTTTTCTACCCCTTCCCAACCCTTCTCAATCCAAATAACTGACTAACATATCCACCACTAAAATTACTTTCATGTTTCGCTATACTAATTCAACACTAATCCTGATGGGTTCCACAGTAGCGTGCTACTTGCGCTTCAAAACCTCATCAGGGGTAGCAAGCGCAATATAAATACAAACCTCTTTCCCCTCACTATCTTGCCTCTCTACCCAAATAACTGAATAACATATCCACTACTCAAATTTACTTCATATTTTACTACACTCATTTTAACACTAATCCTTGATAAGTTCCGGAGTGGCGTACTACTCACCAGAAGGGCGCTTTAACATCCATCAGGGGTAACAAGTGCTATATGAATGCAAACCTTTCTTCCCCTTTTTATCCCTCCGCTATCCTTCTCACTCCAAATAACTGACCAATATCCACCACTTAAATTACTTTCATATTTCACCATATTAATTCACCACTAATCCTTTATGGGCTTCCTGAATAGTGTGCGTCAACACCCCATCAGGGGTAACAAGCGCTATATAAATACAAACCTTTTTTCCTCCTCTATTCTTCTGCTATCATTCCAAATCCAAATAACTGACTAACCTATCCACCACTTAAAATGTACTTGCATGTTTCACTATACTAATTCAACACTAATCCTCTATGGTCCTGGAGAAGCGTGCTACCCGCCGAAAAAGCGCTTTGACGCCTCGTCAGGGGTAGTAAATAAATGCAATTACAATACAATACAATACAATACAATTTAAGCTGCAAGTAACAGAAGAGCAGTAACCCATTGACCTATTTACATTTTATGCACTTTGTAATCTGCATGGTACACTTTCTTCACAGCTGACATATTAACTCTCTGGCTACCTTGCAAAGAGTTAAAACTTCTTTCACTAGACAACTCTGATCTCTACAGCAAGAAAATCAATCACTGGAGTTATCATGACATTTATATTGTCTGGAAATTGCAGGAGGCCAGGAAAGTGTTAAGTGCTTTTAAAAGTAAAATAAAGGAAGAAAACTTGCCCCTCTGTAGTCAGTATCCAGTGCGATCTATCGCAGCCCTTATGCTGGCCCTGTGTTCTTGTTCTGCTTTTATTTAATGTAATACATTCAAATGCACATTTTAAAGGGGACATTTTACGTGAAAGAACCATTTTGGCCTCAGCACAAAACTGATGAGGAGAAACTTCCAACTCCTCAGCCAGCAGCCAAGCACAAGTCCTGGAGGGGAGGAAAAAACACATGCAGCATGCATATTAAAATATCATTTCAAGTTGTGTTTAAGTTTTGGTAGAATTTTTACATGATTTAGATCTGCAGTAGCTAGAAAGCATGGCTGGCTGCTGCTGGCGCCGGACAGAAAGGACAAGACGTGAATGCTGCAATAAAATGTAAGCAGTTACTTCTGAGCACCCACCGTGTAAAAAGAGGTTGAAAACATAATAAAATAGTCCCTCCCACGAGCAGATCAACAGAACAAAGTGTAATGATATTGTACTAAGTCCCTGCTCCTGGGAGGAAAAAGGAGGGACAAAGAGGCAGGACTGGCCACTAGTAAGAAAGGATTTTTAAACGACATTGAAATAAACAAATGAGAAGCAAGGAAAGGCATTTGGGCCATAGAGATATACTACAGTATATAAGAGGTCGTATGCTTACGCTTGACATAAAAATGAGCACATGGGACTAGAAGGGAGCTCTAATAAGCATCAACTGCACCCCAATACACTATTACTGCTGCCAACAGTGGTGCAAACAGGTCAAGAGAGCACATGGAGAAAGTCTCTCTAATGCCATGGACCATTAAGGGTGACCCCGAGGTGCACCAGATCTGTAGTTTGAGTCATTCTCAGAATGAGGGGGTCCAAAAAACACCCCGCCAGGAAGGTGGACAGAGCATGTCGGGGCAGTGGGACATGGAGGGAGTTGTAAAGCTGCACTGATGGGTGGGACCTTCAGTTTCTGGACATGTTTCCCTGCGTCCCTGTGAGTCTCTTGTGCAAATATTGTCACTGGTTGCCCTTCTTCTACACTGCCTCAGCCGGATCTGTCTTGTGGCCTTGCAGGGAAGATTATTTTAATAGATACGCTTTTTTATCTAATCCCATGTCATAAGTTGTCCGATGCGGCACAAGATGTCTTTATATTTTACATCTCTCGTCTGATCGCTGTCTGCGAGGTTTGTGGTAGCCCCCGTGTTCCCTGCACGAATATTGAGGAAGTGCCTTTTGTGAAAACCGAACCCGCTCAGCAGAGTTGTCTGTTTCCGGTGATCTCGAGAAGAGAGCGGAGAGCACTGAGGTCTGAGGGAACAGACGAGTGTGGGTGAAGGATGGCCGCGGCGCTCTCTCCTTCGCTGCTGCTGCTGCTTCTCCTGCCCTCCCTCACTGCGGGTCAGGACCCCGGGGGGCCCGGCCCCGGCCCTGCAGACAGCGGGGGCCCAGGATGGACTCCCGGAGATCAAGGAGGTATGCTTCCCCTTCCTGATTACCTTGCACGGACAGGTACCCCCACCTGTAAACTGCTGCTAATGGCACAGGTGGAACCGGGTGCATTGAGAATGGGAGTTAGTGTTAAAAGGAGTGTATTTACAAATGACTCCACTCTGATACACCCGCCCCCACATCCCATAAGCTGCAGGTCTCAAGGCCAGAACCTAACTTGATATACATTACCGATTAGTCACACTATGCGAATCAGAGTCCAGTGCACCCTATAGTCAGTGTGTTTAAAACGTGGGATATAATTAAAGAATCACCCTCCGCTCATCCAAATTGTAGCTCCTAGCGCCCCCTGCTGACACACAACAGAACTTTACACGAGGGTGGCCGGTGGGGCACATCCTCACAGACACAGATAAACAAGGTCTGGACATGCTGAGAATTCACTACAGATGGTGCACTGGGACCCCTGTTGCACCTGTACAGGCGGGGAGTCTTCTGTCATATATGGTGACGTGCGTGGCGCGCCTCAAGGTCACAGGGCAGGTGTTCAGGGACAGGACTAGGCCTCTGTGCACACTTTAGGCTAGAGCGACATCAAGGCCACAATAAAAGTGAAAATAGCAGAAAAACAGGCAGTGAGGTACAAAGTGCAAGGGGACATGCAAGGTCACCATGCAGGGGTCAGTCCTGTTACAGTATACCCTAAAGGCAGAGCATGAAGGCAGATGTCCACCTCTGGCTTTTGACCGTGCTTCAGACTTCCACTAAACTTAAAATGTATGCCAACATCAGTATTTTTCCTGCCTGCTTGGTGTTAAGGGTGCTCTCCATTGCCTGCAATTACCTGTTTTGGTGCATTTGTTGCTCATTATTTGACCTCTCAAGCAGTGGTGTAACAAAACTTGAGGGGGCCCCTCTGCCAAGTACATGGAGGGGGGTCTCCACGCACCACACCCAGTCAGGAGAGGGAAACAGCCTTAACATCGCGAGCTCACCCACGCTTGCCATTTCCACGCAAGCCGTACCATGCTTCCCTTAACCACGCATGTGCCTCAACTACGCATATGCATGGGTAAGGCAGTACGCGGTCTAGTTGCCGAGCGGAGGCACAGGAAGGGGAAGACAGGAAGAGGAGGACTATCAGGAGAGTACACGGTAAGGTAAGTGGGGCTTGGTCTTGGTGGGTAGGTTCGTTTTTCGGGCGGGGTAGGTTTTAGGACTCAGGAGGTGGTCGGTAGTTTTTAGGGTGGCGACAATTTTTAGGGCTCAGGACACGGTGAGGTAAGTGGGGATGGGGCTTGGTCTTTAGGAGGGTGGAGGGGATTGTTTTTTGGGGTGGGGGTAGGTTTTAGGACTCAGAAGGGGGTCGGGATAGTTATTAGGGTGGGGGACAGTTTTTAGGGCTAAGGCCGAGGGAAAAGGGACATTTTCTAGGGCAGGTAGGAGGGTTGGGGTAATTTAGGGATGTACTGGATAGTTTTTAGGGCTCATTACAGCGGATGCAGTCGGGGTATTTTTTGAGGTGTGAGTTTATTTTTTAGGGAGCAGGGCAAGGGGGAAAGGGACAGTTTACAGGCATGGTTGGGGTAGTTTAGGGATGTAGGGGATAGTTTAGGTCTTAGGGCGGGGGGGGGGCTGTGGACGGGGTAGTTTTAGGGATGTGGTTTAATTTTTAGGGAGCAGGGCAGGGGGAAAAGGAACTGTTTACAGGGAAGGGGCTGGGTATGATCTTTAGTCTGCATGCCAATTTACCCATCATGTCTTTACCATAAAATTGCATAGTAAAGTCATGCGTGGTAAAGGCATGCATGCTAAAGACACCGTCGTGGTACAGACTATTTAGAACAGTCATGCGTTGTTCAGGCATGTGTTGTTGTACCATCATACAACCGTCAGGGGATCTCAGGCCAGGGGCCCACCATCTATGCACCATGCCAAAGGGGGCCCCAGGAGCCCCTCGCACCGCAGGGCCACTGCTCTCATGTTGGTGCAGCAGTGATGCTTTCCTGCCGGCCTGTTACTCCGCGCCCCGGAAGAGTTCGCTCTTCCTTGATCGCTTTTGTTGCAGGTTATTAGTCTTTCGTACCTTGACAATCATTGTACAGATGACTGGCTTCTGGTTATATGTTTTGCAACACTTTTCTGATTTTGATAGCCCTGGTCAGTTTTTCCATTAGTCTGAAACGTCGAGCTCTGTTTAATTAACATGGAGTGCCATAGGTTTTTGTTGTAATTCTTCCATACGCTGTTTCATTCTCAGATTCAACTACCTGGTGTCGTTGTTGAATCAGTGGTAGCGATTCATTCTGTATACTTTGTATCAGCATCGTAATTAATTGCTTTGATTACATTTTGTTATTTCTCACCAATTTTTGACATCTCTTATGTAAAGCTGTGTGGCTAGTAATGTATGGGTTGGGACTAACAGGATAAGAACCGAAATGTTATGATTTGTTTCTTTAATAATTTCCTTTGGGTGTTTCTTTCGTGTGTTTGGCTTTATTATTTGGTTTCGTTTTTTCTTATATGTGCTGTAATTTAACTACATAGCATTACTCCTCTTGGTTAATGCTATCCCACAGTCCATTTCCATTTCATAAAGCTTTATTCGATTTTCACAATCATAAAAGCATATACAACCACAAAAGTTCATAACCGTCATAATTTAAAACAGATATCGTGCATAGATTCCTTTAAAGCCCAGAAATGGAATCGAGCTTAAAAACCGATAAAACAACGATTAAAAGGATAAAACATTTCCATGTACATAATTCATATACACCATAAAAAGTTAATGAGCCTAACCAGGGTCAATGTGCAATTTGTCGCACCCTCAAAGTCCATGTCCAACCTAAAAATTTCGCCATAGTTAGTACAAAAGGCAATGAAGTGTCTGTTCGCAGAATTCGATCTGCCTCCGCCGCCTCCCTGGTACCAAGCAACTTACAGATTGGTAAAAGCCATACCCGCCGTGGGGTGGCATAAATACCGCAGACCCAAAGAATGTGTGCCTTGGTCTCAATACTAGCTGTGCATCCTGGGCACCCTGCTGGCGAGTGTGGAGACCAATTCTGGGAGAAAGATCTAACTGGTAAAGACCCCACCCTATACTGAAAATACAATTTACGATCCAAAGGTTTCGTAATTGCATCCCAGTATAGTTTCAGCCTAGGGACAAATTTGTGGTCCAAAAAACGGCTCGAGAGGGAGGAAGACATTTGTTGTTTAGCGTTATTCAAAGAAAACAATTCCCAAAACTTAGCCTTCAAGGTTAATTTAGATGGAAATACAGATTTAGCCGGGTCAATCCATAATGCTGTCAGACCTAGCTCCCCTAAAAGATTCCTGACTACCCTGAGCCATTTAATTTGGTGTAATGTGTCTAATTTAATAATGTCTAAGAAGCCCTGGGCATAGCCAACAAGTTCAGGAGTGGTCCACAGTCTCCTCCAATACAGGAGGGGACGCAATTTGGCTATGGCTGCAATGGGCTTCTTGCCTAGATCTAATAATAAAGGACGCATAGGAGAGCTCTGGGGAAGTCTGGTTAAATTTCTTTGAAACCTATTCTCTGCCAGGTTAAGGGCAACAAGATTCTCGCAACCCCATATCTCTGAGCCATACAAAGTTGAACTAACGGCTTTCAGATTGTAGATTTCAAGGGCGGGACTGATAGGCTTAGACAGAGAGCGATTGTGCTCCTGGAATAGAGCCCCCGCTATCTGTCTAAGCTTAAGTGAGGCTAGATCGGTTTGCCGGTCCCACTTCATACTGCCTTGGAAGTTAACTCAAAGATTAGTAAACTCGTGTTTGCCTTGTGTGCGTTCAATGCCATTAGCTTTCTCTTGGACACGTCGACCTCCAATCCCCTCTCTCTGCAGAAGTCCTCAAAAATTTTAAGGGCTTTCTTAAGCCCAGATGGGGTCTTGGAGAGAATCAACGTGTCGTCGGCAAACATCAGGATGGGTACCTTGACATCTGCTAATGTACGGGCATCAGTTGGATTTTTACTCATACAATCCGCTATTCCATGAACAAGGAGGGGGCCAAGACGCAGCCCTGTCTAACACCTCGTTCCACCGGGAATGATTCAGTGACTTCCCCCTGTCCCCCCCATCTGATTTGAGCCTTGTTATCTTCATGGAGTCTGCGGGTGAGGGTTAAAAGATCCAGAGGAAGACCTAGTTGTTTTAGGACAAACCATAACTTCCGCTGGGGAACTAGATCAAAGGCCGCCCTAAGATCGATAAAGGCAGCATAAAGGCTACCTTTACCCAGACTGACTTGCCTCCAGTAAATTAATATAAATCGGAAAACTTGGTCGATAGTGCTTGTGGCAGCTCTGAATCCGGCTTGAAAAGGTGTTAAAATACCGAACTCCTCAATCCATCCCTGGAGTCTGTTTAGCACATCCTTCCAATTATTTTCTGGGAGCAGTCTATAAGACTAATTGGTCTGTAGTTCCCCGGGCAACCTTTATCCCCTTTTTTGAAAACTGGAACGATGTCAGCATCTTTCCAGGATGCACAAACCGGTGCCCCTTGGGAAATTACGTTGGAAAGTAGAAAGATATAACTGGACCAGCTAGGTTTGTCATTTGTTGAATATAATTACCCTGGTGCTTAGGGTTCAACACAGTTGATACCGTTTAAACATCAGTAGGAAATGGCAGTATTAAAACAAGTATTTGCAATGAAATAGGTCTCCCATTCACACGCGTTTGAGCTATTGGCATTGTAAATGACAATGCCTTTTATTTATGTTTTGGTTTTTAAAACATAAATAAAAGGCATTGTCATTTACAATGCCAATAGCTTAAACTTGCGTAAATGCAAGACTTATTGCATTAAAAATGCTTGTTGCTGATGGTCAAGTCAAGTCAAGTCAAGAGATTTATATAGCGCGCTACATACCCATAGGGTCTCAAGGCGCTTGAGGAAGGGTGGGGAATTACTTGTCGAATATCCAAGTTTTAAGTTGCTTTCTGAATGCTAGGTGGTTATGAGTAAGGCGAAGGTGAGTGGGAAGAGAGTTCCAAGTTTTAGCTGCCAGGTAGGAGAAGGATCTACCTCCCATGGTGGTTTTGTTGATGCGAGGTACAGTGGTAAGGGCTTGGTTGGAGGATCGTAGCTGACGGGGGGGGGTGTAGAAGGACAGTCGTGTGTTGAGGCATTCGGGTCCAAGTTCGTAAAGTGCTTTGTGTGCGTGGGTTAGGAGGCGGAAAGTAATCCTCTTATTTACGGGGAGCCAGTGGAGGTTTTTCAGGTGACCAGAGATGTGTTCTTTACGCGAGCCTGGCTGAAGCGTTCTGCATGCGTTGGAGTTTTTTCTGGAGTTTTGCGGTGGTACCGGTGTATAGGGTGTTTCCGTAGTCTAGGTGGCTTGTGACCAGTGCGTGGGTGACCGTTTTTCTGGTTTCGGTGGGGATCCAGCGGAATGTTTTTTTGAGCATGCGAAGAATGTTGAAGCAAGACGAAGAAACGGCGTTGACTTGTCTGGTCATCGAGAGTGAGGAGTCCAGGATGACGCCCAGGTTCCGTGCGTGGTCCGTCGGGATGGGTGCTTTTCCAAGGGCCTCTGGCCACCAAGAGTCATCCCAGGCGGAGGGGGAGGTGCCTAAGATGAGGACTTCTGTTTTGTCTGAGTTCAGTTTCAGACGGCTGTGCTTCATCCACTCGGCTACTTCTTTCATTCCTTCATGTAGGTTGTTTTTGGCGGTGTTAGGGTCTTTAGTGAGTGAGAGGATCAGTTGAGTGTCGTCAGCGTAGGAGATGATGTTGAGGTTGTGTTGGCGAGCGATGGTCGCGAGGGGGCTCATGTATACGTTGAAGAGGGTGGGGCTGAGTGACGATCCTTGTGGCACGCCGCAGATGACTTCAGAGGCCTCTGACTTGAATGGTGGGAGGCGGACTCTCTGGGTTCTTCCGGTGAGGAACGAGGTGATCCAATCCAGTGCTTTTCCTTGGATTCCGACGTTTCTGAGGCGCTGTAGAAGGGTGCTATGACAGACTGTGTCGAAGGCAGCGGAGAGGTCGAGGAGGATGAGGGCGACTGTGTCTCCGTTGTCCAGTAGAGTTCGAATGTCGTCTGTTGCTGCGATAAGTGCGGTCTCAGTGCTGTGTTTGGCTCGGAAGCCGGACTGTGAGGAGTCGAGGGATTTGTTGGTTTCGAGGAAGGTGGCGAGCTGGTTGTTGACAGCTTTCTCGATGACTTTGGCCGGGAATGGAAGAAGCGAGATGGGGCGGTAGTTTTTGAGTTCGGTGGGGTCAGCTGTGGGTTTTTTCAGAAGGGCGCTGAGTTCTGCGTGTTTCCAGCTTTCTGGGAAGGTGGCGGAGTTGAGAGAGCAGTTGATGACATCTCGGAGGTGTGGTGCGATGATGGAGTCTGCTTTGTTGAAGATGTGGTGAGGGCATGGGTCTGTGGGGGATCCTGAGTGGATGGAGTTCATCAGGCGGATGGTGTCCTCAGTGGAGATTGGGTTCCAGTCGTTAAGGACGTTCAAGGGGGGTGGAGGTCCTGCAGGAGGTTGGGTGGGTTGGTCTCCGGGTCGGTTGTCGAAGCTGTTGTGAATGTCTGCGATTTTGTTGTGGAAGAAGGAAGCTAGGGAGTCACAGAGGGCTTGGGAGGGGGTGATGTCGTTGGACTTGGCTGATGGGTTGGTAAACTCTTTGATGATGTTGAATAATTCCTTGCTGTTGTGGGCGTTGTTGTCTAGTCGGTCTTTGAATGCGGCTTTCTTGGCAGACCGGATTAGTTGGTGGTGTATGCGGGTGGCGTTTTTGAAGGCGTCCCTGGTGCTGGTGTTTGGGTCTTTTTTCCAGGCCTTCTCGAGGGAGCGACAGAGTTTCTTCGATTTCTTAAGATCATCGTTGAACCAGGAGGCGTTTTTGCTGCCTAGTTTTATTTGACTTTTTTTCAACGGTGCTAGGATGTCGGCGCTGTTGGATAGCCAGTGGGTGAGGTTAACGGCTGCTTGGTCGGGGTTTGAGGAGTGGGCGGGGGGGTTTAGAAGAAGCGATGAAGAGATCTGGTCGATGGTGATTTTGTTCCAATTTCTTCGCAGGGTGGGTTGAGGATGGTTGTGGGTTGTGGTCTTATTGTAGATAAAGTGAACGCAGCTGTGGTCCGTCCAATGAAGAGCTGTGGTGTGACTGAATGAGACATGTTTGCTAGAGGTGAAGATAGGGTCGAGTGTGTGACCTGCGTAGTGAGTGGGGGTATTGACAAGTTGTTTGAGTCCGAGGTTGGCGAGATTGTCCAGAAGGGTGGTGGCGCTGCTGTCATTGCTCTTTTCCAGGTGAAAATTGAGGTCTCCCAATAGAATGTAGTCCTCGGAGGGGAGGGCGTGTGGGGTGATAAAGTCAATGATGTCGTCATTGAATTGTGCACGGGGTCCTGGGGGCCGGTAGAGGAGGGTGCCTCTGAGTGTGGTCTTGGGGTCGGTGTGGATCTGGAAGTGGAGGTGTTCGGCGCTGGCAAGGTTGACGTCTGAGCTGGTTGAGATGCGGATGGAGTTCTTGTGGACGATAGCGATGCCTCCTCCTGTTTGCTTGATGCGGTCCTTACGGATGATCTTGTATCCTTCCGGGATGGCAATGGTGATGTCTGGGGCTGAGGAGGCGTTCATCCATGTTTCTGTTAGGAAGGCGACGTCCGGTGAGATGGTGTCTAGTAGATTCCAGAGGTCGATGGTGTGTCTGTGGATCGAGCGGGTGTTGAGCAGGATGCATTTAAGGTGGTTGGTGTCAGGTCTCTGTGTGGTGTTGGTGGATGAGGAGTTGGTTTTGGTGCCGTCGAACTTGCAGGAGTTGCAAGAGAAGGGTCCATGGGTGTGTCCAGGAGTGGCTTGGACGCAGTTGGGGGAGCGGCCGGGGTTAAGGGTTAGGAGGGTGGTGGCATCGTAAGTGATGCGAGTAGAATGGGCGTTGCGGGAACCAGGGGGTCTGGCGCTGGGCGCGGTCCAGGCGCGGACGGGCGTAGACGGCTTACCTTTGGCGCACCTTCGGCGCGGCCGTAGCGCGTGGACGCTGCGCGTGTGGGCATCTGACATAAATGGAGAGTGGAAGGGGCGGAGCATGGGAGGGGCAGCAGGGAGGCGGTAGTGTGGGTGAGGGGCGGGCCAGGGGATACCAACAACAAAATGGAGGGTCAAAGGGAAAGCCAGACAGGGGCAGCAAATGTACAAATGCGTCGAGTGAGCAGTTCTATGAAATAAATGCACAGACACAGGAAAAATGTGCACAGCAGCCTGAGCGAGGTCGCGCTAATGAAGTCAATCAGAGCAGCGGCGCTATGCCTGAAAAGCGCTACAATGCTATGTTAAACAGCGCTACAATGTTATGTTAAACAGCGCTACAATGCAATGCTAAACAGCGCTACAATGCTGTGGTAAACAGTGCTGTACTAAACACAAAATTAACGATACCAGAAACGCGATAGCATGGAGCGTTACAGCTGAAAGTGAGGAGGAGCGTGGGTGAGCGACCGTTCTGAAGAAAGTCCAGGTGGTCATAGTTTGGCCGGGGGAATGGAAGGCTCGGTAAACGTGGGTGGGAGGGGCAGCAGGGAGGCGGAAGTGTGGGTGAGGGGCGGGCCAGGGGATACCAACAACAAAATGGAGGGTCAAAGGGAAAGCCAGACAGGGGCAGCAAATGCACAAATGCGTCGAGTGAGCAGTTCTATGAAATAAATACACAGACACAGGAAAAATGAGCACAGCAGCCTGAGCGAGGTCGCGCTAATGAAGTCAATCAGAGCAGCGGCGCTATGCCTGAAAAGCGCTACAATGCTATGTTAAACAGCGCTACAATGTTATGTTAAACAGCGCTACAATGCAATGCTAAACAGCGCTACAATGCTGTGGTAAACAGTGCTGTACTAAACACAAAATTAACGATACCAGAAACGCGATAGCATGGAGCGTTACAGCTGAAAGTGAGGAGGAGCGTGGGTGAGCGACCGTTCTGAAGAAAGTCCAGGTGGTCATAGTTTGGCCGGGGGAATGGAAGGCTCGGTAAACGTGGGTGGGAGGGGCAGCAGGGAGGCGGAAGTGTGGGTGAGGGGCGGGCCAGGGGATACCAACAACAAAATGGAGGGTCAAAGGGAAAGCCAGACAGGGGCAGCAAATGCACAAATGCGTCGAGTGAGCAGTTCTATGAAATAAATACACAGACACAGGAAAAATGAGCACAGCAGCCTGAGCGAGGTCGCGCTAATGAAGTCAATCAGAGCAGCGGCGCTATGCCTGAAAAGCGCTACAATGCTATGTTAAACAGCGCTACAATGTTATGTTAAACAGCGCTACAATGCAATGCTAAACAGCGCTACAATGCTGTGGTAAACAGTGCTGTACTAAACACAAAATTAACGATACCAGAAACGCGATAGCATGGAGCGTTACAGCTGAAAGTGAGGAGGAGCGTGGGTGAGCGACCGTTCTGAAGAAAGTCCAGGTGGTCACAGTTTGGCCGGGGGAATGGAAGGCTCGGTAAACGTGGGTGGGAGGGGCAGCAGGGAGGCGGTAGTGTGGGTGAGGGGCGGGCCAGGGGATACCAACAGCAAAATGGAGGGTCAAAGGGAAAGCCAGACAGGGGCAGCAAATGCACAAATGCGTCGAGTGAGCAGTTCTATGAAATAAATACACAGACACAGGAAAAATGAGCACAGCAGCCTGAGCGAGGTCGCGCTAATGAAGTCAATCAGAGCAGCGGCGCTATGCCTGAAAAGCGCTACAATGCTATGTTAAACAGCGCTACAATGTTATGTTAAACAGCGCTACAATGCAATGCTAAACAGCGCTACAATGCTGTGGTAAACAGTGCTGTACTAAACACAAAAATAACGATACCAGAAACGCGATAGCATGGAGCGTTACAGCTGAAAGTGAGGAGGAGCGCGGGTGAGCGACCGTTCTGAAGAAAGTCCAGGTGGTCACAGTTTGGCCGGGGGAATGGAAGGCTTGGTAAACGTGGGTGGGAGGGGCAGCAGGGAGGCGGTAGTGTGGGTGAGGGGCGGGCCAGGGGATACCAACAACAAAATGGAGGGTCAAAGGGAAAGCCAGACAGGGGCAGCAAATGCATAAATGCATCGAGTGAGCAGTTCTATGAAATAAATACACAGACACAGGAAAAATTAGCACATCAGCCTGAGCGAGGTCGCGCTAATGAAGTCAATCACAGTTGCCGATTCGTCGGCCAAGACGAAGCACTGACCTTTACCACTGGTTGTTTATAGTTACGATTGGACATTTGGGCAGTGGAGAGGCATGCAACTTATTGTGGTAGGTTATCAAATGTGCAATATTGTATGGGCTCTCTTCAAGGCGCTGACACAACAAAGTATTCTGATGCTGAAATCACTTCCTGTCCTAGATGGGACAGTCATTTATGGGTCCGGGGACAGGTGCTTGAGAGGGGGTCAACACAGATGACTGAGTAGCGGGGCAGTGGAGGAAAGGTGGTAGTGGTGGGGTTGGGAGAGATGCAAATGGTAGAGAAAGGCAGAGGCAAAGTGTAGGAGAGGTACAGAGGTACTGGGTGGAGAGGTACTGTAGCGCTGGGAGAAGAGGTACTGTGGCACTGGGAGGAGAGGTACAGAGCGCTGGAGGGAGAGGTACAGAGTGCTGGCTGGAGGGGTACAGAGGTGCTGGGTGGGGAGGGCACAGAGCGCTGGGTGGAGAGGTACAGAGGGGCTGGGTGGAGAGGTACAGAGGTGCTGGGTGGGGAGGGCACAGAGCGCTGGGTGGAGAGGTACAGAGGGGCTGGGTGGAGAGGTACAGAGGTGCTGGGTGGGGAGGGCACAGAGCGCTGGGTGGAGAGGTACAGAGGGGCTGGGTTGAGGGATACAGAGGTGCTTGGTGGAATGGTCAGACCGTTGGGTGGAGAGGTACAGAGCGCTGGGTGTAGAGATGGAAAGAGGCACTGGGTGGAGAGGTTGGTGACTGACAGAAGAGAAAATGGGAAGGGCGTCCATGTGTCCACATAGAGCCACTTCCAGGCGCTTTGCTGGCTCGCAAGCATAAAGATCCACAGTGGCAGTTTGACAGGTGCTTCGGCACCCAGCCTCTGTGGAGTGCTTGAGAGGGGACCAGCACAAATGAGTGAGTAGCAGGAAATCATGAGTTGGCGACTTTATTACTGCTGTCCTGAGAGAGGGGTCCTTCCTTCCACTGTGTGACATCCGGGGGGGGGGGTCTCTCAAAGGGCATGGCTGACTTAATGCAGGACATGGCTTAAAAACACATAACCTATAAATCTGTGCTTAGTATAGTGTGCCACCCGAGTGCTGCTTCTGCCACTGCTTCCAGATATATAATACAACACGTAACATTCACCTTAAACAAGTCAGGACTATTGGCTTTGTCCATGGTTCTTAGTTCCATAAGATAAATAAGCAACCACTATGGCTTCATTTTCTAAAATATTAAAAATTCTTCAGTTCTGAAATGACGAGGCAGCAAAAGAACTGCAAAAAGACCTCAAAACCAAGCCTTCCAACCATTTTCTTGACCCCATCCCCAGTGCCATTGCCATTGACTTCTATTCCCATTCTCTTTCCTATTGGACCACTCTGGTCAACCTCTCCCTCTGTCAAGGCTCCCTTCCTGTCTCCTTCAAAACTGGGCAGGTCACCCCTCTGCTTAAAAAACCCACTGCTGATGCGAATGACCTCAACAACTTCCGCCCCATCACTAACCTACCCTTTCTTGCGAAGATCACAGAAAGATGTGTAGCGGAACAACTCTCTCGTCATATCAAGGACAATGATCTTCTTGACAATTGTCAGTCCGGCTTCATCCAAAACTGCAGCACTGAAACAGCCCTACTGCAAGTGGTTGATGACGCACTGAGGATACTCGATTCAGGGGGGTCCTGTCTTCTAATTCTCCTTGACCTTTCTGCAGCTTGCGACACTGTCAATCACAACACTCTACTCAACACTCTGCACCAGTGAATGGGCATGGAGGCCACTGTGCCTAAATGGTTTGCTTCCTTCCGCTCTGATAGATCCCAAATGATCAAAATACAGTCTTTCATCTCCTTTAGCGGTAGGTCAAGGTGTTCCTCAAGGCTCTATACTTGCACCCACTTTGTTCAATCTCTACTTAGAACCAATGGGAAATCTCCTAAGTAAATCCGGTATCCACTATCATCTCTATGCAGATGACACTCAAATCTACCTCAAGGTTGCCTCCACTCACGATCTTGCCATCCTAAGCTCTACTCTCGACTCCATTCAAAACTGGATGTCAATGCATCAACTGATTCTGAATCCCTCCAAAACTAAATTCCTCCTCCTCTCCTCCTCACTTTCTCCACCCCCCGGTTCAATCATGGATTGATCAGATGAATCTACGTAACAATAAACCCATGTTTGTCGACAGCTCAAAATCCCTTGGTGTCATACTCGACAAAAAACTCCATCTAATCTCCCACATCAATTCCATTGCAAAGTCTGCTCGATACCAACTGCGCCTTCTTTGGGGAATTCGTCGCTTTTTTCCGGAGCAAGACCTTACAACCCTGGTGCAATCGCTGGTCCTCTCCAGACTGGACTACTGCAATTCTCTTCTTACTGGCCTCCCCAAATCCCACCTGTCCCCCCTTAAATCTGTTCTCCATTCAGCAGCTCGTTTCATTTATGGGGCCAAAAGAAGCGACCACATCACACCGATGTTATCCACCCTCCACTGGCTTCCCATCGAGGCTAGAGCTATATACAAGACTGCCTATATCACCCACATAGCCTTGCACGCCTCCTCTCCTCGCTACCTGGCGAATAAACTGAAACTCTCTGGAGGCTCTAGACCATCTCGTGATGCGGAAAATGTACTGCTTGAACCTCCCACTTTCAAGAAGGAAAGATTGATGGCCCAATCCTCTTAAGGCAATGCGGTGAAAATCTGGAACTCACTTCCGCCACAGCTCTGGACCACCACCTCCTCCCAGGCCTTCAAAACGGACCTCAAAGTTCTCCTCCTCCAAAGACACCTCCAAATGTAATTCCCGCACTCTCTATTATCTGAAGGAAGACCTCCCATTATTGAAAATTCTATTCTCCATGACTATGGAAGTGCCTTCCCAGTGTGTTCTGCCATTTATTGCAGTATTATCCTTCTACCTGTGTTTGGTACTCGTTTGTAACATGCACATGTCACTTTTCTCTTGTAACACACTGTTTGCTACCTCTCACATTCTGTTTGCTTTTGATACTTGCACAAGTAACACCATTGCTTACGTAACGTCTGTTCTTGTGCTGGAGTGTCTGCCATTTATTGCAGTATTATTCCTCTACTTGTACTTTGTATGCTTTTGTAACCTGCACACATATCACTTTTTCTTCCTGTAATGTTCCGTTTGCTACCTCTTGTAATTTGGTTGCTCACTATTGTCACTTTTGCCTCAAGTAACTTAACGTTTGCTTTTGTAATATGTTCACTTGTAATTTTCTCCTCATGTATGATTACTGTTCCTATTGTGAAGTGCTCTGACACCTTCGGGTAAAGTCCGCGCTATATAAAAAGGCATAAATAAATAAATAAATACATTTGAAGCCCCGCCCCCAGAAACCCTGCTCTGCCCTCAGAGAGCTTCTGTCAGTCCCCTCTGCTCTCAAGAGGGGGTCGTTTTGTTAGTACGTGTGACTTCCGGCCTCTACCCTCAGTGGGCCGGAGAGTCTGTAGTTTCTGTCTATTTATTGGACCCGAGTGACCTTCAGCCCGTTTCTTGGACCTGTTCGACCTCCTGCTTTCGCGCTCAGATGGCCTGGAAGATGTGTGTTTGCAAGTCTATCTCCAGCAGGGGTCCGAGCACAGAAGCAAACGTCGAAAGAAAATAGATGGAGGGGGTCTGAGACGGAGACTCCAGAGCACAAAAGGGTCCAAATGGCCCCCTGAGGGTGGCGAGGATGCGTCCCTGACATTTAAACTGCACTCGTAAACGGACCAACAATAGCTAAGCTGCCCCCAGCTCTCAAACCACCCCAAGTCGATCGAGGTTCTATAGAAAGGGGAAAGAAAGGGAAATCAGACAACAATAAACTCGATCGCAAGTTCCCACGAAACAAAAACGTTTTACATCTTACGAAGACCTGCACAGGGAAGCGATCCTGCCAATAGTCACAAGGAGGTCTTTTCAATGTAATTTTACTTCAATGCACAAATGTAACCTCTTGCTTCGTTGTCTGGCTGATATATTTTTTAAAGAGAAACATATACAAATGTTTCCATGGCGTAAACCATACATACAGGAGTGCAGAGTGAAATATGTTATTTATTGTCATTGTTTATTGAGATGAGAGGCAGGATGGACTGCTTGATGCTTCCCCTCTCCAGAGTCATAACTCCTCCCACTCCCAACAATGGTAATAAACACCATACTACATCCTGTGTATACCTATACGTATCCTACCTACCTCAGGGGCTCACCACTTGCATGGATGCGTGTTGTGTCCTACCTCGTGCTCGCAGCACACCAGCCCTCGTGCGTGCAGTGGGTCCCTGGTGGAGCGTTCCATTCAGGGTCCACTGTGAACAGAACACGCAGAGCTGAGGGCGGGGGCCTGGACAGGGTGGGCGCGAGGTGCAGGCACCCGGTGGACACAGAATGCGATGAAAGGAGGCAGGCAGGATAGGGCGGGCGTGAGGTGTGGGCGCCCGTTGGACACAGAATGCAAGGAGAGGAGGCAGGCCTCAGAGAGAGGCAAGGACAGGCGAAATAATGACTGATGAGGAGAAAGGCACTGGAGACAGACGGGGAATGAGGAGAAACCGGAATGTAAGCTTTGATAGAAGAAGAGAGACGACTTCTAAAGAGACGGACAATGTGCATTGAAAGGCAGAAAGGTTTAATCTATGGGGGAGACAGGCAGGAAGAGGCATGAATTGAACAAGGCGAAAGAGACGCAAGATGCCGTGGGCGTGCACATCTCCTGTCCGTACGCGTGCAAATCTCCTGTCCCCTTTCCAAACAAAAATCAACGACAACAGATCTCGCCGAGGTGAGAAGCGCATGCGCTGCATCGCTAGGTGAGACCCAATCATTCTGTTTGTAAGTTACTCTCAGTATTCTGTAGACTCTAGTCAATGCTGAAGGGTTGGATTGAAGGAGAACCGTTTAGTATTACTGTTACAACTTTGTAATGACATGGAGATTATTAACTTGAAACAAGGCATTATTAGTTTCTATTAGTACTATTTTACTACTTTCATTATTTTAATTTATATATGTGTGTGTATGTATATATAATGATATTCACTCACATACAGTGAGTATAGTCATATATACTTCAAATCATGAGGCTCAACATAGGCCAGCACACGTTCTTCATACCCACAAAATGCAAAACATTTTCTTGACAAGAATATTGCTGTTTCTAGCAGAAAATGCCTTGTGGAAGACATGTTCGCCTCAAACCACATTTTCCTGACTGTTTCTCTCGGGACTTTTAAACAGGAGGTGCCATCATGTGTATTTTGAAAGTGAAATACCTGCAGGTTACTTTTTCAAAATGGCAGGTTTTATGGACACCTTCTCGTATTGAGCACCTAAACAAAGCAATTCCTCCCCACCTCGAATCATTGTACAATCCCAAGTTGTACAATTCCACGAAGAACAAACATTGCTCTTTCCTGATCTATCAGTAGTTGGTTAGTTCCAGGACACCTTGTGGTCCATAAAAGTGCTCTACACCTTATTCAAAGAATGAATAACTGCACTCGGTAAACGCATATTTATTGCATATGCTTAAATGCTATCGACTTCAGTCACAAAGGTAACTTATACCTTTGAGTAATTTACACTTTGAGGGCCCGATTCACAAAACTAACTTAAGACAAAATCCTAAACTTACTACTTTTGGTATTCACAGAATGCACTTGCTACTTTTGGTATTCACAGAATGCACTTACTACTTTTGGTATTCACAGAATGGATTCACAACTACTAACTTTATGTCCGCACTCGGGCCGGAAATTCCAGCCGGAGGCGGAGCTTCCGGCCCAGAGGTGGAGATTTCAGCCATGGCTAAATCCCCACCTCCGAGCTAGAAGCTCCACCTCCGGGCTGTAAGCTCTGCCTCCGGGTAGCAAGCTCCGCCTCCGGTCCACAAGCTCCGCCCCAAGCTGGAAGAATTTCCGTCCCGAGTGCGGACGTAAAGTTAGTAGTCGTAAATCCATTCTGTGAATACCAAAAGTAGTAAGTGCATTCTGTGAATACCAAAAGTGGTAAGTATAGGATTTTGGCTTAAGTTAATTCTGTGAATCAGGCATGAAGTAAGTTTTCCACTTATTGGCCATTCACGAAATCCGAGTGTAAATTTTCACAAAAGTGTATGTCTCCACCAAATGGAAGGCCCTGGAGGATATTCACAAACTGAAGGGGCTATCTACTCGGGTAACTTACACTTTGAGTAATTTACACAGGTAATTTACACTCTCACAGTTTAGTAACTTTACACCAAAGTAGTAAATTTAATCAAAGTGTAAACTACTTAAAAATATAAGTTACCTTGTGAATCAGGCCTTATTCGAGTACCCTGCCTGGTGGAAATTCATATCGAACCTGACAAGTATGTTGCAAGACAGAGCTCTTAAATGTCACAATATCTCAAAGGTACAAACCCAAAGCATTTGTCCTTGGGCATGTCATAGCGCAGAAAAGCATAGCAAAGACCACCAGACCTCGAGTCTGAGACCCAGGGCAAAGTAACTGTGCAGTCTGTCATGGTATAAAATTGAAACAGTCACTAACCTACTCCAGACTACACCAGATACAACAATCCTCTGTACCTGCCAGTCAAAGCTGTTCATTGATAGGGCATATTCATATGAAACACCTAGGAGACTCACTTCTTCCACCCAAAAAGTGGCAAACATGGTCTATCACATCCCACTAAGGCCTAGAGAAGCTGCTCACACTGGGGGATTGCAGTGGCATGAAGGGGAAGGACGGTTCACCACAGCACGTGCGCTGCACGGTTAGGATGTCATCAGAAGATGCTCCTTATAAAGAGGTATGGAGGGACACTCTTGGGCCCCAGACACAGAAAGGTGTTTATTATAAAGGACTGCACCCATTCTAACTGGGTCCTCATACTCATCCTCAAGAATCACAGAGGCACCAAACAAAAGAGATGAAGGGGTAGTTTCACCTACCGCGCCATGAGTCTGGTGCACATTTTTATTAATGTGTGCACAAGAAACTGCAACAATGAGTCTTCTCCTCTTTTGCTAAAGTGGGCCCCAGACACCTTGGTGTTAAAATAATGTGGACTAGTATCTTAAGCACCATATCTACCACCTGTCAGCCAACCCATGGGACTCTGAAGAGACCCAAAAGCCTCAATGTGGATGATACCTTTCGAAGAGATATCCTTTGCAGTGATAGAATAAGTAAAGCACTCTAAATTACATGAGTGCATTATACTCATGGTTCAAACGCACTTACATATATTTTGTCGTTTGCAGTGTTTAACGATTATTAACATGCATGTATTAAAGTCACATGATCATTTGTAATGTTGTGTGCACAATTAAGTAGGACTTTGTATGTACTATAAAAGTCTATAATTCCTGTATGCATAAAGTGCAGGATGACATTATACCCGAATAATGTAACCTTGCATTGTTAAAGTTGCCTGTACTGTAGACCTAAACTGCAGGTTTTTGTTAGTTTCGATACTCCTAGGTTGCTCAAGAATTAATTAAATGGATCCTTTTTTGTATGCGAAGACAGTATGTTCTCATCTTACTTCAGGTGCAGGAATTCGACCTCGTTATTCTTAGATTTAAGAAGAAACCCGAGATGGAAGGGAGGACGTCTTTCATGTCTGGCTGATCTGAGAACCAAGGCCATTGAGCAGGAGCTGAACAACACAGCTCCTGTGGAGAAGTACAGACAGGTGCAATTGTAACGTTTTACATGTTTTGTATTGCGGGCGGAACATTGTCTTTTTGTATGATGCTCAGGGACAGTGTAGGGTGACTTCTGCATTTGTCGGAGGAGAAGGAGCATTTTAGATAGAGCTCCATTATCTTAAGCTTTCAGACCCATTTGACGTGAGTACTTCTTAGGAAGTCAACACATGCTGACACCTTTGGGGTATGATATAAGGGAAATAGGCAGGACTCTCAGTGAGATCAGTGTAGAGAAAGATAACTTTTGTTTTCCTTCCTCATGAAAAAGGACTTGGACTCAGCTTCAATTCTGTGTTGTATTTTGACTTTGGAGTTCATCACATTATGCCTTTTATGCCGAATGAATTATATTTATAGACTTGGCTCTGTATTTATTTTCATGTACCAATATGCTCTGACATTGAGGTGTGTTTATATTCAATTATTTGTGACCTTATAATAAACCAATCAAATAAAGTCCAGAGTTTGTGGTCTTTTAATCTATGACTAATTTGTAAGTTTACCTTTGAAATGTTTTGCTCCCTTCTACCACTTTTTCAGGCAAATAAAAGACCATCAGTATTGGATTCAGTAGGTAGAGCAAGGAGTACATTTAGCGTAATCAAATGCTAGCAGAGGATGGTTTACCTCTAAAGGAGAGGGTAGAATGAGAAATTAGAGTAAAATCTGAGGAAAGTTTGGCTTTGGACTTGGAGTAGATGAAAGCGAAGACGAAGATTGATGGAGGTCGGCAGATGCTGATGGTGCGGCAGAAACGGTGATAGCCTGAGTATGTAACTGTGTGGTGTGTTAGATTGCGGTGATGAATTAATTGTCTGATGTCTTGCGAAGTTGGAATGCAAATTGAGTGATTGTGGGTTAATCAGTTTACTGGTTCGGGTCAGGAAGTTTGGTGAGCGGATTGAAGAGAAGTCCAAGATTCCAGGATAGTTTTGTATATGTAAATGTCTCATTAATACTGTGGGTGTCGTAAAGCGCTTTTGACGATCCACTTGTGACAGGGAACTTTGTGTGAATGCAGGAGTACATCGTGGTGGAATGCCTCAGGTACCGGGGGTTGACTATGGTGATTGAGTGACCAACGCAGGTCAGGATATATAGCGGACGAATGTTCTTATAAAAGTGTTATATCGATCTTTTAGCGGATGGGCAATTACGTAGTTATGTAAATGTAAGTTATTGTGTCTGTAGTAGGAAGCAGTTACTTGGTTAACAGCTTTTGGATATACAGTTACTTGTAGTGCGAATGTGTGAGCGAGTGTACAAAGTGAGATTGTAAAGGAGGGTAAGCTGCTGTCGAGAGGGAGTTGTGACGTCAGTGTGTGCCGCACTGGGATAGGTCGGTTGGTGTAACGCCGCCCTGGGATTAGTGGAAGTTCTTCCGGAGTTGAATATTGAAGTTTGCTTTGCCAATTCTATTTTTCACAATGAGATGTTTTAAGGTGTTGCGGGATTTGTGTAGAGGCCACACAGGGGTGGTAACTCGGGTGGGAGAAGAAACTCCACCAGATAATACCCCGGCACATTACATGACAACCAATGTAGGACTCCATACTGTAGTGTGGCTTCAAAACTGTCATAAAATTACAGAGAAAGAGGGAGAATTGACTTTCCCTCGTTATGGGGCATTTCGGATGGAGGTGCTGTACCAGCTGATAGCAGTGATATCTTCTCTGAAACCTCTGCCTAGACCAACGCAATTTGAGGCATTAGATGCGTGGATGAGAGCAGCAATGGCGAAGAGAAGAGAAGCTTCACAGGGAAGAATGAAGAAAGCAATGAAGGCATATCAGGATGCCAGATGGGATGCACAGTTGAAGAGCTGGGGTAGACACCATAGGGGGAGAATGACTATATCCATTCAGGTTGCTAGAAGAAGGGTACGGTGGGAAGAGTAAGACAGAGGAGGACAGTGAAATAGATGATAGCTTTCCAGAAAGACTGGTAGCAGAACGTCTCCCACCTTATGACCCCAGGTCAGAGAAAACGCAGCAAACTGGGGAAGCTTTAGGAATAGGTCGACTGGTTCCAGAGGAGAAGACTATAGGAGTAAGAGGGAGAATGTCAGTGGGAATAAGAATTCCAGGGGGATCTGGAGGTTCAGGATATGCAGACCCTGACCAAGACAGAACTGCATGTACCATGCAGTTACCAGACTCTCTTACAGTACCAGTTTCCATTGGATCTGTGGTTTTGATCTATAACCCTAAATAGAGAGCAGGTGAAAGTAAACAGCAAAGAAAAGGAGGGAAAGAAAGTACCTCTGGAGGGAGTCTTACAATGAGTGGAAAAGGTATGGCTCAGATGCCAGTGTAAGCTAGTACTCCATTGCCAGCTACTACTGATCCATCAAGAATGGACATTGGGTCAGAACAAAGATGAACAGGAGCTTTGGCAAATTATAGGTCAGACATCAGAATGTGGGTTCCGCCACTGAGGTAGTCAATGATACCGAGAGAGGAACTGGAGATGAGACGAGAAGCACCTAGAGTACTGTTCGAACCACAGGGTTTGCGTGAAGGTAATCATTGGAGAAGTTGAAGTTGTGAGAGAAAAAGTCGTCCAGTGTTGAGGATTGATCAAAGTGTAGGCCCGAGGAGAACACAAAGTTGTGGCAGAGAAGAATCAGGAAGTGAAAGAGGTCAGAGAAGCATATAAGTGGCAATGAAGGCTCCACTGATAGATGTGGTACGACTAAAAGCTGAAATAGTCGGTTCTGGCAGTTGTAGGTATGTTGGTGAGGGAGAGGATCACCTGGGTGTCATTGGTGGAGGAGACAATGTTGAGTTGTGGATCCTGACGATGTCTGCAAGGGGAACCATGTAGATGTTGAAGAGGGTGGGGCTCAGGCACAAACCCTGGGGCACTCCACAGCTGATCGCTGTTGATTTTGAGAGAAATGGGGGTAGTCTAACTCACTGTGTCTGGCCGGGAAAGAATGAGTGGATCCATCTAGTGCCTTGTCGCGGATGCCGTCATTGTGGAGTCTCATGATTTGGGTGATGGTGTGATAGGCAGACTAGAAGACCAGTAGGATGTGGGCTGCAGTCTCGCCCCCGGTAGCGAAGGGAATGGATAACATCGGTGGCAGCGAGGAGTGCGGTCTCCTTGCTGTGGTTGCTCTGGAAGCCGGATTGGAAGGTGTCAAGAAAGTAGTTTACTTTGATGAACTCGTAGAGTTGGACATTGATTGCCTTCTCGATGATCTTGGTTGGGAAAGGGAAGAGGGAGATGGGTCTGACGTTCTTGAGGTCGGTCGGGTCTGAGGATGGCTTCTTTAGCGTGGGGTTGATCTCAGCGTGTTACCAGTCATCAGGGAAGGTGACGTTTTTGATGGAGCAGTTGATGGTACAGTAAAGCTGGAGGATGATGTTGGTGGCTGCTCTGTGGAAGATGTGATACGGGCAAAGATCCGACAGGGCTCCTGAGTGAATGCTCTTAATGGTCCTGAGTGTGTCCTCTGTTTTGATCGGGGTCCTGCTGAGCATGGTCTGTGGGGTGTGGCGTGGCTGTGTGTTGTGGTGGCGGGTGTACTCCCAGGGTCTAGGGTGTCAAAGCTGTTGTAGATCTGTCTGATATTGCGGTGGAAGGTCAAGAGTATGTTGCGGAGATCTGGGGAGGGTGGGACATCTTTGATCTCGCTGTTGAGCCTAGCGAACTCCTTGACGATGGAGAAGAGTTCTTTGATGTTGTGTTGTGCTTTGGTGTTGGTACTGTCTGGGAGGGCTGTTTTCTTTGTGCTTTTGAGGAAGAGATGGTGTGCTTTGAAGCTTGTGTGAGTTTCCGGAGTTTTGTTGTTCCTCCATCTCTTCTCAAGTCATCGGCAGGTACATCTGGGCTCGTGGAGGGTGTAGGTGAACCATTTAGCTTTTTTAGAGTATTGCTTGCCTAGTCTCTTCCTGAGGGGTGCCAGAGTATCGGTACAATCGATTTACAAAAGGGGGTGGTGATGAACAGAGTGTCTGAATTGAGCAGACCACTCTTACCCAGTCCAAAGATCAGGGCTTGATCCATCACCGTTATTTATCTCACTGCCCCATCCCAGCTCAGAACCTGGCTATGTGCAAATCAGTCTGTCCCTGGCCCAGTGCATCATGGGAACAGGACAGACTAAACTACCAAGCCAATTCTTTACCAGAAAGGAGACAAGCTACCGGGGACCGGTTTCTGGCATTTCAGCAGTCTTCGGCCCGGCTTGCTTGAATCCTGATGGAGCAGTGAGAAAGGGACTCATGTCTGAGTATACCCTGCCACACCTATAGTGGCCAAAATCGATTTACAAAAGGGGGTGGTGATGAACAGAGTGTCTGAATTGAGCAGACCACTCTTACCCAGTCCAAAGATCAGGGCTTGATCCATCACCGTTATTTATCTCACTGCCCCATCCCAGCTCAGAACCTGGCTATGTGCAAATCAATCTGTCCCTGGCCCAGTGCATCATGGGAACAGGGCAGACTAAACTACCAAGCCAATTCTTTACCAGAAAGGAGACAAGCTACCGGGGACCGGTTTCTGGCATTTCAGCCGTCTTCGGCCCGGCTTGCTTGAATCCTGATGGAGCAGTGAGAAAGGGACTCATGTCTGAGTATACCCTGCCACACCTATAGTGGCCAAAATCGATTTACAAAAGGGGGTGGTGATGAACAGAGTGTCTGAATTGAGCAGACCAGTCTTACCCAGTCCAAAGATCAGGGCTTGATCCATCACCGTTATTTATCTCACTGCCCCATCCCAGCTCAGAACCTGGCTATGTGCAAATCAGTCTGTCCCTGGCCCAGTGCATCACGGGAACAGGGCAGACTAAACTACCAAGCCAATTCTTTACCAGAAAGGAGACAAGCTACCGGGGACCGGTTTCTGGCATTTCAGCCGTCTTCGGCCCGGCTTGCTTGAATCCTGATGGAGCAGTGAGAAAGGGACTCATGTCTGAGTATACCCTGCCACACCTATAGTGGCCAAAATCGATTTACAAAAGGGGGTGGTGATGAACAGAGTGTCTGAATTGAGCAGACCACTCTTACCCAGTCCAAAGATCAGGGCTTGATCCATCACCGTTATTTATCTCACTGCCCCATCCCAGCTCAGAACCTGGCTATGTGCAAATCAATCTGTCCCTGGCCCAGTGCATCATGGGAACAGGGCAGACTAAACTACCAAGCCAATTCTTTACCAGAAAGGAGACAAGCTACCGGGGACCGGTTTCTGGCATTTCAGCCGTCTTCGGCCCGGCTTGCTTGAATCCTGATGGAGCAGTGAGAAAGGGACTCATGTCTGAGTATACCCTGCCACACCTATAGTGGCCAAAATCGATTTACAAAAGGGGGTGGTGATGAACAGAGTGTCTGAATTGAGCAGACCACTCTTACCCAGTCCAAAGATCAGGGCTTGATCCATCACCGTTATTTATCTCACTGCCCCATCCCAGCTCAGAACCTGGCTATGTGCAAATCAGTCTGTCCCTGGCCCAGTGCATCATGGGAACAGGGCAGACTAAACTACCAAGCCAATTCTTTACCAGAAAGGAGACAAGCTACCGGGGACCGGTTTCTGGCATTTCAGCCGTCTTCGGCCCGGCTTGCTTGAATCCTGATGGAGCAGTGAGAAAGGGACTCATGTCTGAGTATACCCTGCCACACCTATAGTGGCCAAAATCGATTTACAAAAGGGGGTGGTGATGAACAGAGTGTCTGAATTGAGCAGACCACTCTTACCCAGTCCAAAGATCAGGGCTTGATCCATCACCGTTATTTATCTCACTGCCCCATCCCAGCTCAGAACCTGGCTATGTGCAAATCAATCTGTCCCTGGCCCAGTGCATCATGGGAACAGGGCAGACTAAACTACCAAGCCAATTCTTTACCAGAAAGGAGACAAGCTACCGGGGACCGGTTTCTGGCATTTCAGCCGTCTTCGGCCCGGCTTGCTTGAATCCTGATGGAGCAGTGAGAAAGGGACTCATGTCTGAGTATACCCTGCCACACCTATAGTGGCCAAAATCGATTTACAAAAGGGGGTGGTGATGAACAGAGTGTCTGAATTGAGCAGACCACTCTTACCCAGTCCAAAGATCAGGGCTTGATCCATCACCGTTATTTATCTCACTGCCCCATCCCAGCTCAGAACCTGGCTATGTGCAAATCAGTCTGTCCCTGGCCCAGTGCATCATGGGAACAGGGCAGACTAAACTACCAAGCCAATTCTTTACCAGAAAGGAGACAAGCTACCGGGGACCGGTTTCTGGCATTTCAGCCATCTTCGGCCCGGCTTGCCCTGTTCCCATCATGCACTGGGACAGGAACAGACTAATTTGCATACAGCCAGGTTCTGAAACTGGGATGGTGCAGTGAGCTAAAAAACGGTGTTGGATCTAGCCCTGATCTCTTGACTGGGTGAGAGCTTTCTGCTTAATTCAGAGACTCTGTCCCTCACCACCCCTTGTTGTAAATAGAGTATCGGTGCAGTCAGAGATCTATCGGTGGAGGTTGCGTGCTGCGGTGTTGGTGTCAGCTGGCGTTGGCTGAGTGGTTGTTCTGAGAAAGTCGATGAAAAGTTCTTCTGAGGCCATGCCCTTGTTGCGACATGCGGGGCAAATAAGGCGGTGGTGCACGGTCGGTGTCTCAAAGGGGAGATGCAAGCAATGGTGAACAAGATAACAGAGGTTTCGGTCCCTCGGGGAGAAGCAGCAACAGTGGATCTCACTGGGTGAAAATGAGTCTTGTGAGGGGCCACTCCTGGGCATGCTATGGAGAATGGGCCATATGGTGTCGCTTGACTTGATCAATAGAGACAGAGCGATTTTCTTTATGTCCTGGAAGCAGTGGCAAATCTCAGTTTGTGAACCTTGGATACCAAGGACTGGAATATGAGCACGGTATGTCGAGCCGATTTCCTTCTTGTGAGCCACTTTTTTGCAAACAAGGTCTTTAACCTTGGAAAGCAAACCATACACAGGTATTTGAGTATCAGTACTCGATGAGAGATCTTAATGCAAAGATGTGTGAGCCAGAGTGTCACAGCCCTTTTGTAGAGCCTGCAAGACAGGTCAGTGGTTATCTACCTCAAAAGTTGCAGCTGCCACCACAATGTCTGGACCATCAGGTCAGTAACATACATCTTGATGCCTAAGAGCATTTCATAGGCGGACCACCAGCCCAAACATCTTTTAGGGAGATCATTTAATGCTTGTTGAACCCCATAGAGATGGTGCAACCGACCACTCCCTGTACCTCATACCCTAGCTCAGTGGTTCCCAAACTTTTGACTTCTGAGGACCCCACTGAATCACCACTGGAAGCCGGGGATCCCCAAGCAATGTGAACAATTTAAATTTCAAAAAATTAAAAGTTATTCGCAAAAAATATACATGCTAATGCTAATCAGATGACGTCACATGCACCACCTCGGGAATAAGACTCAATACCCAGCTACCACTCTTAAAGTAACCAAGAGGGGAAGGAAGGAACAAGAGTTTCATGCTTGCTTGTAGCAAATCCACAGCAAGCACAACAACGTGTTTGAATCCTTTCAATGGAGCAGAAAGGACAAGCAGGTTTGCACGCAGAAATGAAAAGAAGGAAATGCCTTTGTTTTTACTGTGCATTTCTTTAAAAATGTCCTGCTCAATTGAAATGTAAAGAAAGGAAGTGTCACATTTTCTTTGAAATCTTGCTGTGGCTCGGGCAGACTCTAAACACAAAGACAAAACATGCCTCCTTTCTCAGGTGCTTCAAGCGCCTTGAGACCCTCCGGGTATGTAGCGCGCTATATAAATTTTTTACTTGACTTATGTCTCCTCCTATGCTTTTCTTATTTATACCAACCCTTCCGTCTGATTTTTGGACACTGGTATGTCTGTGTCGGAGTGCTCTGTGTTGTGCTGCTAGGGGAGAGGGGGTTGAGCTGCAGTCTGGTGCTCAAAAGGCACACAGGGACACGTTATAAAGGCACAGGCTCTCAGAAGGCATTTGAGCTCTCCCAGCAGAGTCCACTTGAGTGTGTGCACTGGAGAAGGTATGGCCCGAGGCTGGAACCCAGCGCCAGGAACTCACACTGTTGCAGTTTAAAGTAGGTAAGTGCTTATGAAAGTCTATTAATGCTTGATTTTTGCTCACAAATAAATGTCACTCATAGTATTTGAATGTCACTCAAAATTACACTGAAATTGGGCAACGCTTGTTCGTCATTATCTTCTACTGTTCACCCCTGTCCCTTTCTACCCTCGTTTCCCTTCTCCCCAGACACTACTCGCCCACCTTTCCGTCTCTTGATAAAGTCGACCTTCTTTCATAATACCTACTTACCTCTCACTTTTCTCTCCCCCTCCCTTTTCTTGCAGTCTTTCATTCCTTCTAGGTCTCGCGTTTGCAAAGATTTTGGTTTTAGTAATACTTTGTTGGACGGTTACACCATTCACAAGTCAGTGTGCCAGCCCACTTTAGGTAATCTCACACTGTAATTTGCACATAATACTTATTTCCAGGGACTGTAATAAATGTGTATTTTCTTGCCACAAAAGCTTCCAACCAAAGATTTTTGTCTCCTGGTAGCCTCCTAACAAAATTTTACAGAGAACAAAATAAGTATTTACAAAGTCAAGACATGCAGAAAGTGCCAGGCCTACTGACTATAATGCTTGGTTCTCCTAGCTTCATCTTCACTACATCTGGGGGCCCACTTTAAATGTTTTACGTCCCTTTTCTTTGAAGTCTGTGTCTATTAAGTGGTCCTGATAAGGGCCTCAAAACGGCTTCAGCTTGTCTCCTTGACACTCACCCCCCACCCGCCCGCCCTCGTGCGTTTTAGCCCGGGCAGAGGCAGCATCCTGGGCTGGCGATTGTCTTATTGCAGCCGCACCGAGTACTTCACAAGGTCTTTAAAAGACCATTTACTTGTTAAAGAGGCTTTTTGTGTTTTCACCCCTTCTTGTAGCCCCTGCATCTCCACTCCGTCTATTGCTTGAAGAATTAGATGGCCAATCACTATCTTACAGATTTTGTTTTATCCCGAAATGTTGGCATGAATGGCAGCCATGGAAAATTAATGAAACAGCAATATTGGATAACGACGAGGGACAAGCAGCAATGACTACCCAGCGTTCAGGGTTCAGTCAGAGAGCAGAGTGTGGGAAGCTATGGATATTTATGTATGTGTGCTGACAGCAGGATGTCAGAGCAAAGAGTTTATCAGAGTCCCGGCGCCATAAACGAGAAATAAAATAAAAATCCAATGAACAGAACTTTCAAGCGGCTCCTCAGCGCTTGACTGGCAGCGCTACCCTCACCGGCCAGGAGCACCTTGTTCCTCGCCTGCAAACCCAGTGGGGTGGGTTCCGTTTTCCCCTTTGACCGGCTGCCCTCCCTCCCGCCGCCGCCGAGGAACACCAGGTGGCCGCTGCGCGGAGGGAGAACTACTACTCCCGGCATCCCCTGCGGGCGCTGACGCCCGTGACGCGCCTGGAGGCGCAGAAAACGACACGAGAGGTCCGGCAGAGCAGGCTCCTCAGCGCTTGACTGGCAGCGCTACCCTCACCGGCCAGGAGCACCTTGTCCCTCGCCTGCAAACCCAGTGGGGTGGGTTCCGTTTTCCCCTTTGACCGGCTGCCCTCCCTCCCGCCGCCGCCGAGGAACACCAGGTGGCCGCTGCGCGGAGGGAGAACTACTACTCCCGGCATCCCCTGCGGGCGCTGACGCCCGTGACGCGCCTGGAGGCGCAGAAAACGACACGAGAGGTCCGGCAGAGCGGGCTCCTCAGCGCTTGACTGGCAGCGCTACCCTCACCGGCCAGGAGCACCTTGTCCCTCGCCTGCAAACCCAGTGGGGTGGGTTCCGTTTTCCCCTTTGACCGGCTGCCCTCCCTCCCGCCGCCGCCGAGGAACACCAGGTGGCCGCTGCGCGGAGGGAGAACTACTACTCCCGGCATCCCCTGCGGGCGCTGACGCCCGTGACGCGCCTGGAGGCGCAGAAAACGACACGAGAGGTCCGGCAGAGCGGGCTCCTCAGCGCTTGACTGGCAGCGCTACCCTCACCGGCCAGGAGCACCTTGTCCCTCGCCTGCAAACCCAGTGGGGTGGGTTCCGTTTTCCCCTTTGACCGGCTGCCCTCCCTCCCGCCGCCGCCGAGGAACACCAGGTGGCCGCTGCGCGGAGGGAGAACTACTACTCCCGGCATCCCCTGCGGGCGCTGACGCCCGTGACGCGCCTGGAGGCGCAGAAAACGACACGAGAGGTCCCGCGACGCGGGACGCGCGCGGGTCTGTGCACGGGGCTAAGCCCGGGCAAAGGGCGGGCCCTCTACGGCCCTCATCGGACAGAAGAGGCCGGGACGGGCCACCCCCCCTGGCCGTGCACTTATAATAGGTAAGACATCTTGTGCCAAACCACTCTCACTCCTTGTAGGTGCCTACTGTTACTTACAACATGTCTCGTAAGGGGGCCCCGAAGATTCCCACTGTGACTAGGGACTTGGCAAAGGGGACGATGGTTCATTATTTAATCAAGACAACACCGCCTGTTGTCGCATCACCAAACCTATCATTTCTGGAGGAACTTAACAGTTTATGCAAAACTAAGTATGCGGCCGTTAAGTCGACATCGGAGCACATTAATGTCTCCTTTTGCCCTTCAGCCATCACAAGCCCCCATCCCAGTACATCATCCCCACCCTATGGAAATCTCCTGGCTACTTCCCCCTGCCCACCTGAAATAGGCAGTACGAACCCTATAATGTTCTCCCAGGATTTTACAGGTGAAAGAAAACGACCAGTCGAAAAACAAACAGACTCCCAAGCCAAGGAAAATAAATTGCCTGCACCCCCAACTTCACCAACCCTTTTGGCCCAGATACAGACTATGTTTAATGCCGCAATACACCCTTTAATAGAAAGAATGAACGATCTTGGGGACAGGATTGCGGCAATAGAGGAAATGACTAGGACAAACTCGATACTCCTAAAAAACAAGGCCGACCCCAACAAACCACAGCCTTTACGCGATATTGTAAAGCCTCTGACAACTCCACAAAGTAGTGTTCTTCAACTCCATCGGGCATCACCAGGCACACTAACCCAAGCTACCGAGAAAGTTTCCACCAAAATAAAAACAGCACACAGCTGTTCCTTTAAAACGGGGCCGAACAAAGTAACCACGCCACCTAAAGGGTCACTTTCCAAGATAAGGAACATACAAAGAAGAACAAACCATATCCACTTACCACCAGAAGCTGCCCCGTTCGTGGGTGTCCTTTCTGGGGTCCCTGAACTCACAAAGGGAAAAACTGAAAGTGAACAGGAGCTGAGAAATAAGGCCCTATTTTGGCTAACAAAAAATAGACCACTACCCCCTGACATTGATGGTAGTATACAATATGTGAGAAGGGTGGGATGGTTGGGTCCGCTCCGAAAAGAGAGATCCGGTGACCTGGTTCTGATAAAGTTTATAAACAGTAATGTTGTCCCTTACCTCCAGTCCTTGAAACCACAGATAGGAGATGGTCCTATACATACCTGGGGATTATCTGATTTTTATCCCAGAGAATCACTTTATCCCCATACAAGAACATCGAAGAGGCCAACTTTTGGCTGGACCAAAACGGCTCCGGGTTGAGGGGTTTTTAATACTCAGACTCTTACTTGATACACTGCTGATTTGGTACCTGATTTTTCTTAAAGATTTCTAGCTGTAACATTATTTACCGTGATATGATTTGAAATGTAATTGTGTATATATTTTGCAATGTGCTTTTATGATTTTATACCTAAAAAATCGAATAAAGCTAAAGTTCAAAGTTCAAAGATGGCCAATCACTATCTTACAGATTTTGTTTTATCCCGAAATGTTGGCATGAATGGCAGCCATGGAAAATTAATGAAACAGCAATATTGGATAACGACGAGGGACAAGCAGCAATGACTACCCAGCATTCAGGGTTCAGTCAGAGAGCAGAGTGTGGGAAGCTATGGATATTTATGTATGTGTGCTGACAGCAGGATGTCAGAGCAAAGAGTTTATCAGAGTCCCGGCGCCATAAACGAGAAATAAAATAAAAATCCAATGAACAGAACTTTCAAGCGGTTGCAGTGAATGCTTTTATCCCAGTAAATAGGAGAAGGAAGGGTTTTAAAACCTTGGGAAATATTTACTTTTACTTAAGGCAGTGGCGTCATCACCTGAGGTCTGCCCACCGCGCCCACCCCTCCTGCCCCCTGTGTATTCAGTGGCGTGCGCATTCAGATCACTATCAGGTAATTCAAATGAGCTGCTGATTAGGGCAGGGGACACAACAAAGCAATCTCTCTGAATTTACATCAAACACCAGAAAAACTCAAGACCTGCGGACCCCCTCGGAATGTGTCACAGACCCCTGGGAGTCAGCGGACCACAGTTTGGGAAACGCTGCCCTAGCTGTTAAGGACTGCTTTAAGTCATGGTTCAATCTCTCCACAACAGAATTGCCCTCAGGCCTATATGGGGAGAAAAAATGCACTTGCACACCATGGACTTCATCGAATCACAGTGCGACATCTGGACCTTAGTCCGTGTGGAATGCGCAACAGACATAAATCCCGGCAAAGACATGCAAATCTTTAATATCTGTTTGAACGTCAGCCGAGCGCTGTAGCCAAACCCAGACGAACCTGGAACAAGAATCAACTGCAAGGAAAAAAAACTTGAAAGCAATATTTGAAATTAAAGGTCAGCAGTGATCTAAATAAACACAGCTGAAAGGCTGATTAAAAATAAACATGTGTGTTTGTGGTGGTCTAGACACAGTAGAACGTTTAATTTGTTGACAAATGTCACAACCTAATACAGATGTTCTGGTTATTTTGTACAAACCTTCCTACCAATACCTCTGTTGTAAAAGTGACATTGTGGCAGCCACCTCCTGCATGTGCTGAAGCGACTCCTTCATGTGCTGCAACTATTAAATAATGTCTGCGGTCAAGTTTGGGTATCATGGAATTGCCAACCCCTGGTATAGTTACAAATGGAACCTGGTGCTTATCATGGTAATATGAATATTTAGAAAGAAAACATTTAGGTAATGTGGTGCCGGCTTGAAAAGTATGGATGGCAGCCAAGATTTTATTATCAACACGAGTTTTAGAACGAGTAACTGCTGCTATTTTACATGTGCCTACTGTAGATTTGGCTGCGTCATCATCCAGGGAATGTCCTACTGAGTTGTTCCCACACTTTGATAACCCAATGCATGAATCACATGAACTTGTGGCAGCTTATCCTTAAATTCTGCCACCTAAACCCAAAGCATTTTATGCTTGATTGTGCTACCTTTGTAATCCCTGAAATCATTTTGTCGGCAAAAATAAAAATTATCATTAAATGATTGTACACAGTAACACGAAGCAAACACTTTAAGGAGAAGAGTTGGCCTAATGGCTAGGGTGGTCGACTTCGAATCTGGAGAACTGGGTTCATGTCTCAGCAACGATGCTGAACATCCTGTGATTCTGGGCAAATAACTTAATCTACACATGCCTAACAAACAAAAAAATAGAGGATGCTATGTAAAGCGCTCCGATACCCGATACTTTCGGGTCAAGTTTGTGCTATATAAATATCTGTAAAATAAAAATAAATAAATAAGAGTGGGGAATTCGGGGTACGTATTTTCAAGTCCGAGATGCAGAGCTTTTAGTTCAGCTAATTGACCAGTGCAGTCTCCCATAGACTGACTGCGAGTAATGGTAGGCTGAAAAATGCCATCTAACATAGGGCCTAATACAATGGTGGATGCCACAGATTATTTCTGCTTAGAACCTGTAGGGAAGTGCCCCTTTTTGCATTGTCACCCCCCTACTTTTTGCCTTACATCTGATGCAACCTGACTTGATGTGCCCTGGGTCCCTGCCAATCAGGTTCCCAGGGCCTGTGTTCTTTCCCAAGACTGTACCTTTGTACCCACAATTGGCACATCTCTGGACACAGATAAGCCCCTTCTAAAAGTTAACATGGGAACCAAGAGCACTATGACAAGGGAAGGCCTCTAAGAGCTGCAGCACCTATTATGCCACCATTAGAGGCACTGTACCGTAATACCCCTACACTGCCATTGCAGGCTGCACGTTTTGGTGCATAGAAAAGTAAAGAGTCAACATGGCACACATCCCTGATTGCTATGTCTGCAATCCACTGCCTGAGGCCTAGGTAAGTCACCCCTCTAGGAGGGTGCACTAGCCCTAACATGAGAGTACAGTGGTATGAGCTCTGTATACCTACAGTGTCTAGGCCCATTCTTAGACATTGTAAGTGTAGGTTAGCCATAAAGAGTAATTGGTCTCGGAGTTGGTAGTTGCGAACTCCACAGCTCTATAATGGCGTTACTAAAAACTGGAAGTTTGGTAGCAAACTTCTCATCACATTAAACCCACACTGATGCCAGTGTGGGATTTAATGTAAAATACACTCAGAGGGCATCTTAGAGATGCCCTCAGAAAATCGACCCGCCCTGGTGTGGTCCCTAAATACAGCCCGCCATTTGCCACTATCAGACAGGTTTATGGAGCCCTCTGTATAGAGCCTCCGCTCTCTGGGTCTAGAAATAAAGCCCATCCTGGGCAGAAGTTCATGCCTTCTCCCCCAGGATGGGCTGGGCCCACGAAAGGAGAAGCTTCAAAGGCCTGCCGTGTTTGGAAGCTGTCCCTGCCTTTTGCAGCCTCCAGCAACTGGCTCCCACTGGATCTGACCCCCACTTTGGGTGGGAGAATCGGCAGAAAAAACAAGCAAGGAAGAGAGGTGTGCCCACCTTTGCCAACCCCAACCCTCAAGTTGGGGAGGCGCAGTGAAACACACATCTCAGTCTCCTCCATCTTGAAGATGGGGGCCTCAACCAATTAAGGTGGAGTGTGGCATAATAGGGGGTGTAAATTGATTCGGGTGGGATGAATGCACTGCTTGTTTTTTCACTTGTTTTTATTCAATAAAAACAAGTGAAAAAACAAGCAGTGCATTCATCCCACCCGAATCAATTTATGTACTTACAGTGTCCTGCGGATGTATAGCACGCAATCAAACTAACACACCCTAACTTTCAATATGAGCAATTACGAGGAGATCTCGAAAAGCACTGAAGCCAGAGCCTCAACCTTTGCATTTGAATCTAAAGATGCAGATCAAATCTATTCTTTAATCAGGGAGGAACTCACCCAGGAAACCACAGGACGGTCAAAAGAACAAAACATCAGACAATTATTATATTTATCCAAAAGGAGAACCAACCAACAGTTACATGCTAGCACTCTCATCAAATATCATCGGAACTTACGCATACCACGTGGACTCCGAATTGCACTAAAACCGTCCCTATGCAAACATTCAAAAAAGTTTCAGGAGCGCTGGTACGAAATTCTTAACAAATGTTCCTTGGACTTAATTCTCTTAATCATTCAAGAATTATCCACCATCTTAGAGGAACTGACTGCAGAAATAGAGGAAACTACAACAGAATTATCTAAAATGATGTCAGATGAAGAATTAACAACTACCCTAAATGATATTAAGAGCCAAATAGACCGTCATCATAAAGAAATAAATGAGCGAAAAATTCGCAAATTCAAAAGAGATACTCTAGATTATCGTTTAGGAGAAGTATATACATGGGCAGAAGTATATGCACAAAAGCGTCGAAGTCGTCCATATAATTCCAACACTGAGACATCTTCATCAGATAGTGACACGAGCCAAAGAGCCCGTAAGACACAACCTACACCTGCTACCCACGACAAAGCAACTGCAGAAGAACCGACTACCAGTAAAGTCACTGAAACAAGTCCTTTTTTAGACCAAGGTCAAGCACAAGAAGGAGACCCAGGCGAGGGTCCGGCAAAGGACAAAGACAGGGATCCACCGAACACCAGAAGCATGACCGTGATTGCCAAAGAGAAGGAAAAGGAGAAGAAAACCAAAAAGAATCCTCCACAAAACACCTAGTCATCAACATCAGTGACCATCAACTTAACTCATATGAATTGGATTTACTACAAAAAGGCACATCATTTATACCGACAACCACATCTGATAATCTGGAACTTGAAGTGAGTTTTTTCAAACTAATGCGAAAACTCAAACTGAGACATTTCTTTGATAACACATTACCGGAGAGACCACTTCAACAAAAAGATCAATTAGTAGGATTAAGACCCCACAGCACCTTTCAAGCTCCAACCAGTCATAAAACACTGGACCTATTCGAAAATCTAGTAAAACAAGACCTGAAGAAAATCAAACACATAAAACCGAAAAATAAAAACATTACACAAAAAGATCTTGATACCCTACACAAATTGGCCAGCAATGAAAAAATCACATATACTAAAGCGGACAAAGGTGGCGCCATCGTCATCATGAATACAGAAATGTATAAACAAAAGGTCAAAGAACATATTTCAGATGAGAAAACATATTGTAAATTGGATAGAAATCCAACATTGGAATATGCAAAAACCCTAAAGCAAATCATTCAAGGAGCATTACAAAAGGGGATCATCGAAGAAAGAACAAAAAACTTTTTACTTACTATTGACCCAAAAAGTCCTACATTGAGAATGCAACCGAAAATACATAAAAACATCTATGACCCCCCTATGCGACCGATTGTGTCTACTAGAGGGAGTTTGCACGAACCAGTTGGTCAACTCATAGACCGGTATTGTCAACCTATTGTACAGTCCATGCGCACGTATGTCAAAGACACTACTCAATTCTTACAAATTCTTGAACAAGTGCAATGGGATCCAACACAAAAAATAATTCTATGCACAGCAGATGTCTGCAGCCTATATACGAGTATCCCCCATGACATGGGCATTGAAGCAATGGAAGCAGCTCTTTTGAAGTCAGAATTAGATCACGATTTTCAAATCTTCTTGATGGAACTAATGTACTATACTTTATACCATAGTTATTTCAAAGTAGAGGAATCATGGTACCAACAATTGTCAGGCATGGCCATGGGCAATTCAGCAGCCCCAGTGTATGCGAACATTTTCATGGAATGGTATGAAAACCGACATATACTCTCCAATAATGAATGGACCAAAAACTTGAAACTATTGATCAGGTATATCGATGATTACTTTATCATATGGACAAACACACAAGAGAAACTAATAATGGAACTAACGAAATTCAATGAGCATGATCAAAGAATACAACTCACATGGAACATGTCTGATACATCTGTCAATTTTCTAGATGTAAAGGTAACCACAACACCTGAGGGATTTGTGACCGATTTGTACATCAAACCAACAGACCGAAACAACATGTTGCTATACTCCAGTTTCCACCAACCTAATCTGATTAACAACTTACCATTCTCACAGATGGCTAGAGTGAAACGAATCACTTCGAACAAAAACACACTTAACATCAGACTGGATGAAATGATTCAAAAATTCACATGGAGAGGTTATCCACAATCTTTACTAGACGAATCTAAAAAGAGGATTGATCAAATGGAAAGAAAACAGTTATTAACCAGCAAAACCAAACCTCAACAGACAAGAATGGTTGTAGTATCAAAATACTCCACGGTGAGCAAGAAATACAAACAAGCCATTATGAAACATTGGTCAATTCTGAACATGGAACCTGATTTTAACCAATCTTTCAGAGAACCTCCAATCTTTACATACACTAGAGCCAAAAACCTAGGAGAAATTCTACAACAGAAAACTCCAGTCAACATTACTTTTACTGGTACAAAACCCTGTTTAAATTGCGGGAACTGTAACAGTATAATTCAAGGAAATACAATCAACCACCCCTCCAAAGGTTTCCCAATAAAACTAAGAGTGAATGCGACCTGCGAATCAACCAATTTGATTTATGGAATCAGATGCCCCTGCGGCAAAATGTACGTGGGTAAAACTGAGAGACGTATTAAAGTGCGCCTAACGGAACACAGATCGAACATAAGACTAAAGAACACAAAATCAGCACTATCACAACATTTTACAGAAGCAAGTCATAACGTTTCACAAATTAAATTTATAATATTGGAAACAGTTCAAAAAATCGAAGGGAGAAACAACAATAACTTTTTATTGATGAGAGAGAACTATTGGATAAAAAAATTGTCTACCCAGAAACCAATGGGGTTAAATGACAGAATCGAATTAGCATGTTACCTATGAAGAAACATATTAATTGCTTGTATCTGACTGTATCTTGTGTATACTGCGTGTGGTTCACACATTGAATAGACACTCACATTCTGACATTACTTTTATCATCCTCACTGATGGCTCACAACACTAATTCCTACGACCCCTATGTGATCCTTTTCGGTTCGAATCCCGAGTTTTCCGGATTAATAATTTTTTTCATAATAAAATCAAATGATTTATATAATCTTCAGAGAGTTTAGGTTACTATCATTTTTTACACACATTTTCGTCATACATGGTTCTGGCCAGAACACCGCATTAACGTGCACATTTGTTTGCACGCGATTATTGGCGACCGTTCGCTCGCATAGTCTTTTTTCCATGAGCACACAGCGTCATGTGCCACATGAACGGAACTCGCTTTAAAAACAGACACACACGGCTGATTTATGTACCAGCTCGCACGGACGAGAGGACCCGCGTGAATCGGCATTCACACGCCACAGAAGGTTAGTTACTGAGACGGCTGTCTTTGACAAGCGCGAACGTTAGAATTGTCATAGATATGATAAATAGACGCTAGATCCTTGTTCTTTTATTGTATTTTTCTACAGGTTTCCCTACCTTTGGAAACTTCTGACATGTGAGTTTAAACAAACCGCTATCACGTATCATTTTTGTTAAAAACACCCTGCATGCAATTTAGGTTATCACGATTTACCATGCACTCACCCACTACATTTAAACTGTTGGTTTAAGCACGTTTTTACTGCTACATAATCACTTATGTACTTTATATTAGTGAATTTATTTCTGATTAATGTCATTATTATTTTTGACAGTGTCATTTCCCTGATGAAGGGCACATTTGCATGCCCGAAATGCATTGGACTGATTTAGATGACAATGTTTGACATGATTATGAAAAAGCCAAAAATCATTGTATGCCAAAAGGAAACAGATATGAATTACATCGGATGAATAAAAAATAAAAAAATAAAATGAGCAAATAATGAATTGAATTATAGTGTGGAAGTCTTCTTATGATATGGAGACAATACTTTGAGTGCCTACGAAGGGATGGATCTAAAGTACCTTTAGACCCACAATTTTGTCATAATAGGGGGTGTACCCACCCCAAGGAATTGACCCATTGGTCCTGACCTGTACACCCCTTTAATGCCCCTAAATTTTGTATTTAGGTGCAACCCTGAACCGTGCCTCCTCGAGGAAGAAATAGGAAGAACCGAAGAGCCTTGCTGACCCAGGAAGAAGAGGACACCAACTGCTTTGGGCCCACCCTCACCGTCATGTCCTGTCTACGACCTGCCTACAGCAAGAACCCCGGCGAGTCCAGCAACTCCCATAACCCGGAAGACCTGCCCTGCAAACATCCTACAGACTCTGTCTACTGTGAGCACCGGATTTGCTCAAGTAAAGACTGCGTGATTCTGCACCACTCTGCACCGAATGCCCAAGGTCCAGGTTTGATGGCCCAACACTACACTACAAGGAGGTCTCCCCAGTGATCCTGACCTGAGAACTGGTTATCTCCGACCTCTCCTTAGCTTCGAGACTATGCCTGCAGCCTCAACCTGAAGGACCCCCCGACCGGAGCTGGTAAAAAAATGCACGTCAGAAGATACCCCTGAATCCAACGTCCCACGGCCTTGGGTGGCCCAAACCGAAGGTGTCCAGACATCCCCCAAGAACCCAACTTACCTCTCCAGCCGGTGGTCACTTTCAGGAAGTCTCCCTGCCCTAGCCTGTAGCAACTGCACAGAATCAAAGTGCTCCATTGAAAAGCTCAGTGTCTCTGATGTCTTTTTGGTACCCTGCACCCGGCCGCCACAGTGCCACTGGTGGTGCAGCTCCTGTGCTGGTCATTGGCCCCTACAGTGCTGACCTTAACCCCAGAAGCTTTGTTCCGACACCCGCGTGGCCTGCTTGTCAGCAGTCCCTTACCAAAGGCCCCCTTAGGCCCTTTGGCTTACATTGGGCCCCTGAACTCTTCACCCCGCTGCCCAAGTGACGCTGGTGGTGGAACTAGATTGCCCATCGAGACATTGGGGAACCTTGGTCCTAACCCCCAAAACTCCCACTCGTAAGTTGTATAGTTACCAGAGAAACCGCTAACACTTTTTCTCCCATGTTAAGAGATTTTGGACCTAAAATGCTCTAGGTGTTGAACTGATGTTTATGTGGAGAAAGGAGAACTAAACTGCAAAGTATAAAAAGCCTTCCTTACCTTGTATCGTAAGATCCTAAGGTGGTCTGGATTCTCTCTCTGAGTGTGTGCTATCATTCTTGATTAAGTGAATACAATAAAAGCTTAACAGTACCTCTGGATATGCATAACTGCTCGCAGATACCATCACAAAGAGAGCTGTTAGTATTTGCTAATTTAGCCTCTGCTATACCTCTGGGGACTCCCTGGATTCTGTGCAAACTATACCTTACTTTGGTATAGTATATACAAATCCAGCTTCCTACAGAACCTATATCCAGTTGTGCTGAACCATAGGTGTAAATAATACATTTGTAGTCATCAAGTGGAAGAATTGAAGAAGGTACAGGATAAACATGCTCATATTGTAAAAATTCCTGTGTCTGTAAAGAAGGGTCAAAAACAAAGTTAACATCAACTTCTATTAAGGGTGTAGCCCACTGAATCCACTGGGGATGAAGGGCTTTTGAATTGGGAATGCTACCTTACGTGACACCCTTTAAGGCGGGCACAGGCGAAACAAGAATAATGTGTTTACCTTGAGGCAGAGACTGTTCTTTGAGGATGGCTATCTGGACTGCAGTCAGTATTTTTTCAACGGATGCAAAATGCATTTCCCCTAGTGAATATAAATGTGATTTATATGCTATAGGAACTGCATCACCTTCCTTAAATGTGACATATATAAAACCAATAGAATCCAGTAAAACCCAGATAACCAAATTCGTATTATTTATTTTTTTAACTTTATTTTCATTTTTACCAAATATACAACTGGCAGTCTAAGAATACATGATTGTATCATACAAATATATTAAGATACATTAATAGGGTGAACATGACATTCAATTACTCCATGGGAACATAAGTGAAATCTGACCACACCCCCAGACACTTTTGTGTTGTCTCTAATCCCAAGCCAAAACACTAACCTGTTTATCATTGTACCTCCCCAGTGCCACTATGGATGACCTCATCAGTCTTGAGGTCTGAGTCTATGTCATCAAGGGGTGTTGCTCAGAGTTTATCTGTCAGAGCTCGGCATGTGTTTATCACTTCGAGTTTGTCATCCCTTCTATTTAAGCCTATGTGTGTTTCCTCAGCTAGGGCCCACTCCGTCACATCATTGCCGGGGCGTGTTTAGATATCCACGTAACAGCAACTTTGGTGAGCCAACCCCATTTCCAACTGACCAAGTTTTTAAGATGTCTTCTGGCCCTGTGGACGTCTAAATAGTCCCAGCAGGCAGTACTGGGGAGTCATTCAATGTGTAGCCACGTGTCATGCCCCAATCCGTTGACCACTAGCTGCAAGAAGGAATATCCTGCACTGCATGACCATACCAGATACAGAAACGCCGTGCCTCTGCCATCACACCGTGGGCATGCATCTGAGCATGTCTGATCCATTCTATGAAGATGTAGGGGCGTCAAATATTTTATCTGCAAGAAGTTGTAATGTATTAGTAGAAAGCGGGCATTACTGGAGTCAGCATGCATTCGTTTGGATGCTTGCCACCAGTCATCTTCTTCTATCGGAGTTTCAACATCAAGATTCCAGCCCACTAAGGCTCACTGAGGAGCATCCAATGTGTCTAAGTGCATAGCTCTGTACAGAAGTGTGTTTACGTGTCTACTCGTGCCGCATATGAGAAGGATCTCAAGATCTTGGGAGGACGGCTGGGCTGCAGGGTAACATGGCCAGGCATGCCTAGCCATCTCTGCCAAACCTGGGTGCTGCAGAAATTGACCCTGGTCCAGTCCAAACTCTTCCCTGGCATTCTCAAAGGAAATGAAATATTAATTGGAGTAAAGTGCTTCACATTGATTGCAGCCCGTTCCTTCCAAGCCTGAAAGGACATATATAGTGATATCTGTCTGATGTGCTTGAGAATCCATTTTAGAAGCTCTCTGTGAAATTGTTTGGCCCAGAACCGCCACCACAAACCGTTGCCACACTGTGGCCGTCTGTCTAACTATATAAGGAGCATCTCTTGGTGTGTACTTTACCTCCATTATCAAGTCGGGGAGATGTCCAGCCTCTACTTCTCCCTCCAGGAGCCGTGTTTCCCAGTTGAGGCTCCTATCAAGCCATCTGGCTGCATGTTGCAGCTGGGCAGCATAGTAATAGAGGTCCAGGGGCGGACTCTCCAATCCTCCCAATGCATAAGGCCTGGGCTGTGGAGTCAATGCTATTCTACTGCGATTGAATTTAACTGGCAGAACATTGAAGTCGGAATGGGGCACAAAAAATGTTGCAGTGTGTATAGACAGCTCTGTACAAGAACCATCTTCGAGATGGCTAGCCTGCCCATCAAGGACAGGTGTAAAGTGTTCCAAAAAGTCACTGATTTCTTTAGAGAATCTACGACTCTGCCAATATTAAGTTGCTGTTGTCACATCCCACTATGGGCTATCTGTATGCCCAGGTACCTAAACGAGGTTAGTTCCCAGCATAAACCTTGGGTGGGAAGACAATCGCCCTGAGTCCCGTTCAGAGAGGTGAGCAGGAATATAAGATATTGGTTAATTCGAAGGCCCGATAGTTGGCCAATTTCCTCTAGGAGACACTGGAGCACCGGCAGCGCTGTGGGACGAGTTACAAAATAATGCATCGTCCACATACAACGATATGACACAGTGGACTTTGCCTATCCTATCTGGCCGCACTTGCTGTCTTGCCTTGATGGCCAACAGTTCTATCGGCCGGGATAACAGTAGCAAAGACAATGGGCAACCATGTCTGGTGCCTCTGCCCAATATCCAGGGTTCTGATCGGATTTGAACCACCTGGACCCTAGCGATGGGATTCCTTTAAAGGACTTTGATCCATTCTCCGTATTGTGGGCCAAAGCTCACCACTCTGAGACCCTTCAATAGATATTCCCAGTCTACCGTGTCGAATGCTTTCACTAGATCAATAGAAACCAAAGCCATTTTGGCTTCTCAACCCTGGGTTTCATGTAGTACGAACACAAGCCATCTGAGGTTCATTCATGTGTGTCTGCCTGGAATGTACGGTTGGGAGTCGTATCAGTAGTATCAAACTCCAGTGTAACAAGTATCACATATTTACAAAAATAGAAACTAATCTATGGAAGGCAAAGGAAACACGGAGAGGTTATAAAATCTGTTCTTCAAAAAGTTTTTATATAGATTCAATAAAGTAAATTGCAATTCAAAGTATGGGGAGACATACATAAAAAGCAAAGAAGAAGTGAAAAGGGGTATATATCACTTCACCGCATCAATTCACAACTTAAACATCAACTCCAATCAATTTATAACAACAACCAAAAGAAATCAATTAGTGATGGTTGTATGCCTGTGCACAAGCAACAGAGAAGGAGATGATGTAGCTGTCGACGTTTCGGTCTTATATTGCTGCCGTCGTCAAGACCATCATCAGGACCATGAAGTTCATTGCAGGTAAAATAAACCCCCTGAAAATTCCAGTTATATTATTCTCATATGGAATTATGTGTTTAAAAACGATTCTCATACGAAGCGTATGTGGTCTCAACAATGATGTGAATTCTACACAGACCGTTCGCGACGTGACCCAGAGACATTCTGCCATCCGTTTCGAATCAAAAACTTCATGCACTGGGCTGCATCTCAGTGGTAGAATTCACATCATTGCTGAGACCACATACGCTTGAATTGCAATTTACTTTATTGAATCTATATAAAAACTTTTTGAAGAACCGATTTTATAACCTCTCCGTGTTTCCTTTGCCTTCCATAGATTAGTTTCTATTTTTGTAAATATGTGATACTTGTTACACTGGAGTTTGATACTACTGATACGACTCCCAACTGATCCTGAATATTACATAAACAAATCCCTTGTAGCATTCCTTTGACCTGAAATAATCATTGCCCAAGCCTACAAGGGTTTATTGGGTTTCCCCTGGTACAATCATGCCTGGAATGTAGCCACACTGATTCTCATGGATCAGGGTGGACATGTGAGGGGCCAGACAATCTGCATAAAATGTTGATGCCCGAGTTAATTATTGTGATTGGCCGATATGCTGCTGGATTTAACCCATCTCCCCCGGGCTTTAGGAGCATGCAGATTTCCCCCTCCTACATAGTCAGTGGAAGAGTCCTTGCCTCTCTTGCCTTGTTAAAAACTTCTAGCAGGCATAGTGTCGCTTCTACCTGGTAGGCATGGAAGAAGTTGGCCAGAAAACCGTTCCCCCCCGGTCTTCAAATGGGGCAGCATACCCTGTGCCATTCTTAATTCCTCAAGTTCCATGGGAGCCTTAAGCTATGCTTTTGCCCCGTCTGATAATTGGGGGAGGTCAAACTCTCCAGAAACTTGATATACCTGGCCGGACCAATGATATGGTCCGCTGTGTACACAGCCTGTAGGTGTGATCGATTGTTTCCACTATGCCCTGCCCTGTACCTACTAGCCTGCTCTCCGGACCTACTAGCCTGCTCTCCGGGGCAAGCACATGTGGTATTATTTTGGGGGGGATGCTCCCTGCGTAATATTCAATGTTAATAGGCATCCTGTTTTGTCCCCTTCCCTGTGTGGCCGCAGCCTGTACTGTTTTATGGTGTATTTGTCAAGTCAGACCAAGACGTCCTCAATACGCCTATGCACGTCCTGTTCTGCTGGTTGTGTAGTCGGGCGTGTTAAATACCCAGCTTGGACTATGGCCAACTGTGTTACCTCTTTACGCAGTTCTAGTTGGCGGAATACTCCGTACGATACCCACCCCCCTCAGTACTGATTTTAGGGCCTCCCACTCCATAGCCCTATGATTCGTGGACCCACAGTTTATAGTAATTTATGAAGTCATGGCCTGGGTTAGTGTTTCCTGCTCTACTGGGTCAGTGAGTACCTCTGCTGGCAGCCTCCAATGTCTATATCCCCGTTAATGATCGCCTCACATCCATTCACAGCTGACAGGGATGGGGTCAGAAAACAAGTGCCCCGGGTGTGTCACTGTCACATCTTCAAGGATGACATTGTCGGATCATAATACTCTATCTAGCCTACTAAATGTGCTGTGTGTCGAGGAATGACATGTATACACTCTAAGCGATGGGTGATTCTGCATCCATATGTCTGTAAGTCCCAAATTAAGCATGACGTCCTGTAGCATGGCTGCCATAAGCGGTTTGGTGTTCGCCTTGGGTCGACCTGTCTAAGTCTCCCTCCTGGACACAATTAAAGTTCCACATCGATAGAACAGGAGTTTCCATCTCCTGCATCACCAAGTCCTGGATAGCCTGAAAGAATGTTGGATCCTCATTAGGGGCGTATGTATTGAGTGTAATACCCTACCATCAAGGGAGCCCTGCAGAAGCATGTATCTCCCTCCTACATCTGCTTCTGAGTATGTCAGCAAAAGCGGTACGCCTGGTGCCACCCATATCAGTGTACCCCGAGAAAAAGTGAAAAATGAAGAAGAATATATTTGGCCTCACTACTTCTTTTTGTAGCCGTGCTGCCCCTGCATCATCCAGGTGAGTTTCCTGTAAGAGTGTGGCACTAATCCTATGTCACAGAAAGAACAAAAACACCCTATACAATTTCTTTATACAAGTCAAGCCCCTGACATTCCAGGTCAAGAATGTATAGGTACTGTCCATCAACTTTGGAATGCTATTGTGTCATCTCACCCCATTTCATCTGATTCTGCATGTGTCCCGACTACCTTCAAACAAAGTTCCCAATGAAGCAGCCAGACCAACTGCAATAAACTGCTCTCCCTCCCACAGACACACATAGAGTAACAAACGTTCTGTCTGCTCCCACCCACTCCATGCGCCAGGACTCGCAAATTACCCCTGATCATCCAATAGGGACTGCAGAAACAAATATAAACTACTGGCTCCTTGCCCACCCTTTGATAGCAGCCCCATCCAATAGAAATCGTCAACTGGAGGGTCAGCCCCCACAGAGCCCATCCCAAGAATGGCACGCCCCTGCCATTGGGTTCTCTCTGTGCCTGCGCTGCCCTAAACCCACACCTGCCCCCAACCAACAAGGATGCAGTTGGCTGTTGTTTTACGCTTCCTTCAGTGGTGGACCTGTCTCTGCCGCCATATTGGGCACAAAGTCTAACTTTGTGTCTGCCATGTCATCCGCCGAGGTGTGATCTGCCAGAGGGGTGTCCGCTGCAACCCCCAGTTAAGTTCCTTGAGAGATCAGTATGTGATGGTGCCATCGTCTCTGATCGTGACCCGGGCGAGGAGTTACTTATTTGGGTTTCCGGACAAAGTGTCATTGTCACCCATCTCCAGTGTGGGGGCCCCTGGATATCCTGTGGCCTGCCTCGGGTCAAGGTGCGGGTACCACGTCTCTCCTGTCCTACCAGTCCCAGACCTCCTCCGGATGGTTAAAGAAGTGAGACTTCCCCTGGAACAGTACCTTTAGCCGCACCGGGTACAACAGCATGTATTGCAGGATCAAGGAGCAGAGTTTTTGTTTAGCTACGTTGAAGGATTTGCACTTCTAAGGATTTTGACAATACAGGCTCGTTGAGAAGCACCCTCTGCTGGAGAAGGGACTAGGGTCCTATGGGCTCTTTCTTCCACAAAGAATTGCAGGAGACCTTGTGGTTGTAGATCTGTGCTCACCCATGTTCCCAAGAATAATTCTCGTGTTGTGCCCTCAACTTTCTCCAGGAATCCCAATAAGCGAATGTTGCTCTGACCCTATGGTCTTAAATAGGTGTACAATGCCACTCGAGGCAGTTTGTACATATAAGTGCTGGTATCTCAGTCGAGGTCCTTGCAACTTAAAGATCAAAGGTCTCTTGAGAGGATGGTAAGGGTACAGTTTGCTGTAAAAGCATGGCTTTCAATCTGCGCAAAGTATCAAATTGTATAAAAGAAATATTCAATGAAGGCCATGAAGGCGCCTCCCTGACTGTACTTGTAGGGGGAAATAACTCTTGCATACTGCAAGTTGCAAGTAATCCTGGAGTTCACGGTGACCAGATAGGCGATGCCCGGAAGCATGCCACAGCAACCTTGATCATTCAGCATCAAGTAACTTCCAATCCAGTGCAGCTCAAAGACTGGTGTGATCAGGGCAGCTGGAGTCCCTTTCATGTAGCAAGACAAGTTTGCTACTGAACCATTACATGCTCCATGCAAAACAATGTCCTGGCACATGAGAGAAGCGCTCTTGCAGTTTGTACCACTTAGAAACATATCACAATCCCAGTCCGGCATCGAAATCTATATGGTAATTCTGAGGATTCCTTAGTGAATTGAATTGAATAATTGAATTGAATTGAATTGAATTGAATAAAAACGTATAATGCGCGACTTTGCCAAAAGGCATCAAGGCGCCTATAAAAAAGATCATAAAAGACAAATCCAGAAAACTAGGGGTAACTTTGGCAAAAAGCCAGGTCTTCAAGGCCTTTCTGAAAGATTGCATCGATGACAAAGTCCTGATATCACAGGGTACAGTATTCCAAAGTCTGGGAGCAAGGCTGGAAAAGGCTCTGCCTCCCCACTTGGCTCTTCGAACTCGGGGAACTGTAAGAAGAAACTTCTTTGAGGAACGAAGGTTTCTGCAAGGAGCATAGGGGATCAGCAGATCTTTTATTCCTCCTATCTCTTTTCTGGTCAGGGCCCCATATACCAAACAGAGCATCTTAAAAGAGATCCTGGCTTCGATTGGAAGCCAGTGCAAGGATTTCCTGGCAGCAGTAGCAGACGACCTCCTAGGCAAGTCAAGTACAAACTTAGCCACAGCGTTCTGTACAATTTGTAGTCACTGTACCAAGCACTTATTTATTCCAGCATATAGGGCATAGGCTATCAATTCAACCACAATTTGCTTACGGGCTTGTACGGACAAATAGTGCTTGATCTTCCGCAGGATCTTAATGATGCCCAAGCAAGTGGAGATTGTCCTATTGACTTGGTGACCCATCGCAAGGGCCGGTTGATCATGACCCCCAGGTTTCGTGCTAAGAGGGTAGGCACAGGGCAAGTCCCCAGAGATAAGGGCCACCATTCCGTAGACCAGATGTCATCCTTCACGCCGAACACGAGGATCTCCGTCTTCTCGCCATTCAGCCTCAATGAATTGTCAATCATCCATTGAGCAACTGTCTCCATACAATGTCTAAAATTGGAGGCAGAAGAGCTGACAGACTGGGCGAGAGACAGCAAGATCTGGGTGTCATCGGCGTAGGAGACTACCTCCATCCCAAACGATCTAATGAGCCTAGCCAGAGGGGTCACATAGATGTTAAACAGGGTCGGACTTAGCTCCAACCCCTGTGGGACCCCATACTTCACCGGCAGAGATGGAGATAGGAACTCCCCCAGCTTCACTCTCTGTTCCCTCTGGTCCAGGAAGGAGGCTGAAAGACTAAGGGCAGGCCCCTCCACCCCTATCTCCCTCAGTCGAGATGTTAAAACGACGGGAGACAGGGTATCAAACGCAGCCGTGAGATCTAACAGGATCAGCAGGGTACTCGTGCCCTTATCAACTGTGGTGCGGATGTTATCAAGCACCACAGTGAGGGCCGATTCCGTGCTGTGTCCCTTCCGACATGCGTGCTGCGAATGATCCAAGAGACCAGAGGTTTCCAGAAAGGATGCAAGATGCTGGTTAAGGTGGGTTTTCCAGCATCTTTGCTGGGGCTTGGAGCAACGAAATGGGGCGAAAGTTTTTGAAAACCTCCGGATCTAGGGTAGGCTTTTTCAAGAGGGGTTTGACCACCGCTCTCTTCCACTGGGAGGGAAAAATGCCATCCCGCATTGACCTGTTCATGATCTCCAGTAAGGAGGGCAAGAGGGTATCCTTACACTGCTTGAGAAGTTTAAGGGGGCAGGGGTCGAGAGGAGAACCCGACCTAGTCTTGGCCAGGAGGACATCCAAGTCCTGCAGGGAAAGATGGGGGAAACTAGACAGATGGACCGTAGTAGGGCGTCTAACAGATACTTGGGAGGGAATAGCCTGAGAGGTGGAGAAAGATATTGAGGCCCTTTGTAGCTCTAAGGCTGAAACAATATCAGCAATTTTGGTGTGAAAATAAAGGGCAATATCGTCACACAGCTTCTGAGTGCAGGTGACGGGGTCAGGGGTCTGCAGGGTGGTCAACGAATCCACGATCTTGAATAGCTCTTTCGGCGAGGTAAGAGCAGTAGTAAGATTCGAGAAGTACTCCTGTTTAGCTTTTATCACCTCAACCTTGTATTCCCTCAAAAGAGTTTTGTGGGTTTCCCTATCCTGTGTATTCCAGCTAGCCCTCCAAAGTCGTTCCTGCTTCCTACAGCCCTGTCTAAGATGTCTTAGCGACTCCGAATACCAGGGGGCGGACGGCCTTTTTCTGGCCGAGTAGCGAAGGGAGGCGGGTGCTAATTCATCCATGGCCACTGTGATGGCGCTTTCCAGTTTGCACACCGCTGTACCCACATCCTCCTCCATAGAGATCGCTGTGGTGGGAATAAGGGGTGCCAATAAATCATTAGTTATCCTCTTCAAGTTTTGCCTAGATTCCATTTTACCCGGGCCCTTCAGGATATTATTAGTGTATTCTTAACCCAATTTTTCATATCTGCCTGCCTGCTTTGCTCAAGATAATATTGAAACTGAAAGGTCGTGACTGGGAGAGGTATATTGCCATGAACTAGCCATTCTGTAGATGGTGATTCCGCCACTGTAAATGGTAGCCTGTCCAGTTTTTCAATACGCAGCATTGTATATGTAGCTCCTATTTGTGCCATTTCTATCTGTTTATCTGTTAGATTGCATTCAGAAAAAAGAGACAGTCTGTTTATAAATCAGCAAGGCGTAATGCCTGCACACAAAGATTGCAGCGCCCATCTTAATAACATAATAGAACATAACTGGGATTGCCCGTGTTGTAATATGGCTAAATCATGTTCCCGTATGTCTATTGCAGAAGATACAATGTTGCCCAATGAATAAATCCTGGAGGTCAAAGTTGTTAACCCATTATCTACCACAGCTAATGCGTTCTCTAAGTTAATATGGTCTTTTTCCCGTATTCTATCTGTGGCCTCTTGTTGGGATATCTTCCACTTTTCATTATAAGCAGTATAAATGCCAGCATATATGAAATGTATCTGATGTTGTTTTCTGGGTCCTAGTAAAAAATCTCTAAGATCCATGTCTTGTGAGAGTAAAGATAAGTGTTGTTTCACTTCTGTGAGTGTTGAGGTTTCTAGCCAATCACGGCACAACTTCCCAACACTATAGGATGTCACTACCCCCAGGTGTTCTCTCTGTACATAACGTGGGTCTGGCATATGGATACTGAATCCCTCGGTGATGTTCAGGAATCGCTTATGACATACGTTTGTGTTTAAGGGCCAAACCTGCCATTTTTTCCAAGTTGGGTCTGTCCTATTGTACTGTAAAATGTAATCTGCTGTTGCCCCTTCCTTTGTAGTTGTATTTTGCCACCCCTGTGTACGAATCCTAGGAGTGTTCAGGTCCTTGCTCTTGGCTAGTCCAAGACAGGCTGTCTGTTGCACAGTGTCATTTAAAAAGATAATCTGCTAGGAATGAGGCATGCTCGAAATAGCGCTTCTTTTCCCTGGACTTGCCAGTCCCTAGAACCCTACACTGATTTTAAGTCTATTCTATTTCGTCCTTCCATAGGTCAAAGCCTTGTTCAGACAGTTGGGCAAAAAAGGATTGAGAATAAATCTGTTTGGTACTTGTCAACATAATTTTCAATGCTGATGTTGGTGCAACCTTATAATAGTATGAGGCTGGATCTGTAGTGTTAAACCCTGAAAAGTATGAAGATTTCTGTACAAAAGTTTGCAAACTACTTTGTGGTGGTGTTGGGCAATGTTTCCACTGGTGACAATCAAAAACATTTCTAGGTGAAATAGATTTGTTTAGGAAATGATGACCATAATGTTGATAATAGTACAATGTATCATAATCTGAAAAACCCTCTAACATTTCATTATTAGAAAATGCAGGAGTTTTCTCTAAATCAGAAAACATGTTATTAACAGTTTCCGTGTCCCAATCATCAGAAAATGTACTGGAGGTAATGATATCACTTAATGAAATTTTAAATACATGAATAATTTTTAAAAGTTTGGTCGGGCCGCTTATGTTAAAATCAACCTTGTCCCATGCTATACCATACGGTATAGGAACTGCTGTAATGCTCACTGATGACAAGCCTCTTTGTTCACGATGTGATGATGGATGTGGCTTCAGTAGTATGTTGACCTTTTGGTCTGTAGTGCTTTGTTGATGATATCGTTCATTAATAAGCATGCTAAATGTAAGTACAAGGACAAGCCATTACAGTATCCCAATAATTACCCAGAGTTCAATCCAAGGAGATACCAGGTATGTCTTTTGAAGAAAGTTAAGAAAGTTATTGATTTGTTGCTTGTATCATTGTTTGGCTGGCGTTGTTTCCGGTTCATTTGGATCCAATGAAAACGTATCAAAGTTCATGAAATAGCAAGAAGCAGTTCGATCAGTTGTTGGAATTGCATCAGGATTAGTTCAAATCGCTTTTTGTTCTTGACGAGGCATGTTGGTGTAATTGCAACCTTGTTATTATTTTGAGTTTGATTTTGAATTTGAACTTCGAGTTCACAAGGAACGAGTTCCATAGTGTTGTTGCTTAGTCCTTCATTCCGTGCAGGTTGCTCTTCAAACGTGATGAGTCTGTCTGTTTGAGCTTCTTGAATTGTAACAAGAGGAGGACGTCTGCTACTGTGGAGTTCACAAGGCCTACTGCATAGTAATGGCCACATAGTGTGGTTTGATTAAGTCTATTGACACAAATCTTTTCTCCATTTTCCCGGCAAGAGGCAGCAAAAGTACAGTTCTTGTACCTTGTACTGCAAGGACTGGTACAGTTTTTCTGTATGATGGTCCAAATTCCTTTTTGTATGTAATTTTCTCTCTGACCAGATCCCCGACTTTTGGGATCCAGACTGGTCTTGCCTTGACTTCCCCAGTGGTGGTCTGCTTCAGGTGGACATTACTTTGTTGTGTCCTGGATTAATTTAGATCCTGTAAAATAGTAAAACGATCATGGATATCAAATGGATTTTCATCCGCCACTGTGCCTTCACAATCAAGATCAGGTACCCACATTCTCGTCCCAAATAGGACCTCATCTGGAGTGACACCCCTAGAGAGTTTCTTGGCTGGTTATTTAATGCCCGCTGTACCCCATAAATGTGTTTGACCCAACTACAGCCCTTGCCTAGTACCCTAGCTGGTAAAGATTGCTTTAAGTCCCATTTTTTCTTCTCTATGACCAAATTTTCCTCAGGATGGTACAGAGAGGAGTACTGCAATGCTATGCCCATTCCTTCCAAGGCCTCTTTGTAAGCCCTAGAGCAAAACACCGGGCCGCTGTCAGAATGTAACGTGCTAATTGCGTATGGGCCGATATCCTTGATAACAGTTCGAGCGTCAGCTGTTTGTAAGGGGCCACAGTGGTCCGAATACACACATGCAAGAGGTTTATATAATTTTAATAATAGCGTCTGTGCGGGTCCCGCTATAATGTCTATAATATTTTATCTGCTGGCAGATGTAGCAATTCAAGACAAAGGCCCCCATTAGGATGGCGGGTGGACTTTGCCTGCCCGCCATCCTCCCGGAAAACGGAACCGCCTGCGAGCTGAGTGGCGGTCCCGCCTTGCATATTATGATGCGCCCGCCAGAGTGGTTTGTATGTAATTTGTACTGTTTCGCCTTCATTGAAGATTAAGTAGGTGTACACGCATTGACCCGCTAATATACGCACCACCAAGTGGCATACGCTTACAAGTGTTTGGAACTATCATGTCTTCATGGAGTGAACAAAGGATATTTGTGTGTTCTTGTGTCCACTGTCTGGCTGAAAAGTCAGGTTTTATTACGTCATAGAAAAGTTTTACCCTTTCTGCCTAATCTCAAATGTATGTTCTGCAAACATTTAGGAATTCCAGTATTGAATGTAGATTTTTTAAAGATTTTGGAGGCTGGAGCAGCGCACACTTTTCTAAAAAGCTAGCTGCTAAACTGTTCCCTTCACTTAACAGGTCGTATCCGAAAAATAGGACATTGAGGTGGGCAATTTTTAAAGTTACATTTGTAGCCCTCAGAGGCGAATCCTATAATAATGGTGCTCACCCTTGTCAAGTGCCTCTCTAAGTCATCGTCTGTCAGATAAATATTATCCACTTAGGACAATGCTTCTTCGTCAAATTTTTGAAGTAACTCAGTTACCCTTGCTGAAAATACCCCAGGGCTGTTCTTATACCCTTGGGAGAGATGGCAAAATTGTCTCTGGGACCCCAACACTGAGAATGCAGTCAAATACCTCCTTCAAGCGCTATATTTTGGCAGAAAAATCTATTTGAGATATCAAGTATAGTTTTGTATTTTTGCCGCAGAATGTTATTCATTAATGTGGCACTATGTGCATTTTGGACTGCGTATGTCTTTGTTCAAGTGTTTAAATGTCTGTAATCTAAAACGAAACAATATGTATTGGTGGGTTTAGATACGGGAAACAAAGGATTGTACATTTTTCAATGACCCCCTAGTATTGAACCTGATCTAAGATCTTCCTGACTTGTTTTTAAGCTTCTTGCTTTATTGGGTATTGCCTCTGACCATTAGGTGAAACTTTTAACAAGATCACGTTGGTGTCTTACGGGATCGCAGAGGACATTGCCTCCGCCATGCCGAGGGTACTCTGCCTGCCAAATTTACAGATGACGGGTGGCCCTGCGATCACCTGTGGGAATTGAAAGGAAGCACAACCACAGCAATTCCTTTCTGTGTGCTAAAGGGCTAAAGGTCTGTTGTGCAACCATCGTCAGATATGACAGGCGTTTACCAACTTTTGACAATTTTTATTTTTCAAAGACAAAGTGTGAAAGTCCACAATACTTCAACTATCCCTCGAGTACTCCCTTAAATTGAAAGGTTCAATGTCCAAGCACTATAGTATTTCTGGTCTTCTTTATTTGACCTTGTTGATATTCGGGCTGGGGGGTCGCCTGTTGCTAGAATAATGTGGATTGGTAGAGAGACCCAGACTGCAGCAGATCTGATAGACTGAAGGCTCACGGCCACCGGGTCATGGCTCCAGTCGCGAGTCCTGAAGCTTTTTGTGCCGCTCCCCCCTTTGTCCCCTGGTGTGAGTAGGGTCTCCGAGGCTTCAGAGATCAGAAGGTCTTACAAACACAAGGTGCACACTTCACTGTCCCTTCTCACCTGTGCACCAGCCTCACTGCTGCCACACGTACCTGAGTACTGCTAGCAGTGACCCTTCTTCCCCGGCGTACCTGTGAAAACGTGGGAACTTGCTGGGACGTCTTTAAGCTCTGTGGAATCTCCGTGGACTGCTCGCTGCTCCCGCTGCGCGGGAGCCGCTTCGCCCGTGGGAGGACCCACCAACGCGGATCCAACTTTGCCTGGTTGCTGGCTGCCGAGGGAGACCGTCAACAGAGGAGGCTACAGGGGTAAGCGCAGCAGGGACTCGCTATCCCAGGAGTCCCTGCATGACCACGAGTCACCGGTCAGCGCCCCCCCGCGTGCCCCGCCCCCACTGGCAAACAGCTAAAAGTGTAGCGGGAACCAGCCTGCCTGTGACCCTTCTTCCCCGGCGTACCTGTGAAGACGTGGGAACTTGCTGGGACGTCTTTAAGCTCTGTGGAATCTCCGTGGACTGCTCGCCCGTGGGAGGACCCACCAACGCGGATCCAACTTTGCCTGGTTGCTGGCTGCCGAGGGAGACCGTCAACAGAGGAGGCTACAGGGGTAAGCGCAGCAGGGACTCGCTATCCCAGGAGTCCCTGCATGACCACGAGTCACCGGTCAGCGCCCCCCTGCGTGCCCCGCCCCCACTGGCAAACAGCTAAAAGTGTAGCGGGAACCAGCCTGCCTGTGACCCTTCTTCCCCGGCGTACCTGTGAAGACGTGGGAACTTGCTGGGACGTCTTTAAGCTCTGTGGAATCTCCGTGGACTGCTCGCCCGTGGGAGGACCCACCAACGCGGATCCAACTTTGCCTGGTTGCTGGCTGCCGAGGGAGACCGTCAACAGAGGAGGCTACAGGGGTAAGCGCAGCAGGGACTCGCTATCCCAGGAGTCCCTGCATGACCACGAGTCACCGGTCAGCGCCCCCCTGCGTGCCCCGCCCCCACTGGCAAACAGCTAAAAGTGTAGCGGGAACCAGCCTGCCTGTGACCCTTCTTCCCCGGCGTACCTGTGAAGACGTGGGAACTTGCTGGGACGTCTTTAAGCTCTGTGGAATCTCCGTGGACTGCTCGCCGCTCCCGCTGCGCGGGAGCCGCTTCGCCCGTGGGAGGACCCACCAACGCGGATCCAACTTTGCCTGGTTGCTGGCTGCCGAGGGAGACCGTCAACAGAGGAGGCTACAGGGGTAAGCGCAGCAGGGACTCGCTATCCCAGGAGTCCCTGCATGACCACGAGTCACCGGTCAGCGCCCCCCTGCGTGCCCCGCCCCCACCGCCACTCTACAAGATCAGAGGAGAGCCCGTCTTGCGGGACGCAAGCGGGACGCCGGGTGAAGCCCGGGCAAAGGGCGGGCCGTCTGTGGCCGTCCGGGGCCGGCAGAGGCCGGCTGGGCCACCCCCCTTCCATCGACTCCTACGGCTCCAATCCCTCTGAGCCCATCTGTAGGTCTTGAATCCATTATGTCCACCAGATCCGGTAAAGCCCTGAGGGGCGGTGGATCAAGTGCTCTAGAGGGCTCCACGATGATTGGCACTATGGACAAATTCATCACCCGGGTGGCTAACGTCATTGAAAAGGAGATCGCAATGACGGAACGCCGCCTCTCACTTGACCTCCTTCCATCCAAGCGCTCATCCTTGGGAGCTGCGGCACATGCCTTGTCGCCGCCTACTTCCATCCCCAACCTACCCCCGCCTGGGCCCCCATCTGACGAGCAACACATTGTAGCGCTAGAGGCAGGACTAGATAGGATAGAAAGCCTCATATCATTCCCTTCCCCAGGCAGTCGCTGTACTGAGGATATAGCTTCTAGACCATCCCACTGCTTAGCCAGCTTTCCCGATAACAGGTCTCATTCGGATCCTATTGTCCCCTCACCTGACCCACAACCACTTCCCCAGACTAGACCTTCACGGGTACATAGGAAAAGGAAAAGGGGGATTAACATTCGGAGGGGAAATCACTCCATGCTCTACAAGCGCTCTAGGACACAGCTCCATAGGGATACCTCATACCCAGACGCTGGAGAGCTGGAACTCCTCAGGATTTCTAGCTCCCCCCAGCACGCAGCTGAGTCCCAGATACCGTCCCCCCTGCCTCCAGCAACACCGGCCCTACCAAAACAGGGTACCTCTCTCGAGTCTCTCGAGAAACTGGTAAAGTCCCTGTTTAATCCACTACTCGACCAAGTTAAGAGCCTGGGGGTCAGACTGGACAATTTTGAACAGGCCACTAGGGACAACTTTTTCTCCCTGAAAACCCTGCTGAAAGTGCATCCTAAGCCTAGTGAGATCAACCCAGATAGGAATGTTGCTAAAGAGGTCCCAGTAAACCAAACAACCAGAGTCCAGTCGTCACTGCCGGCCAAAACACTGGCTACAGGGAAAGCTCCTACCCCAGCCCCTTTAGCCAGTGCGAAGCAGGCAAGGCCGAGTGATTCCACTCACGTAGTTCAGGTGCACGGCACTCCCCCCACAGCAGCGACGGCACTTGCGCCGAACCCTGCTCAAAAGATCTCTCAGAAGAAAGGGGCTGGTCCAAATGCGCATTCGGCTTCCGCTGCGCCTGCTAAAACCAATGGAGCAGCACCAATCTCTAGGGCTACCCATTCCACCTCTTTGCCTAAAAATCCCCCTCTGTCTAAAAATTCCTCCTTGCCAAAAAATCCTCCCCCAGTGGCCACCCAGCAGATTCCGCCACGCAAGTGCCCCCGGTAAATCTCCCTCCCGAATGCCACCCGTATGTTGTTGTCCTCACCAAAGTCCCCCCCCTAAAAGAATCACAGCAGGAAACACATCAGGCGCTAAAAAACAAAGTCATCCACTGGATGAAAACCAATAGACCACTTCGATTGGGTGTAGATGGCCTGATCCTTGGGGTGCGTAGGGTGGGTTGGATTGGGCATGGGAAGAAACCTTTTGAGGGAGATTGCGTGGTGGTCAATTTTCAAGATATAAGAGCCGCCCACTCAATATGCTCCCAAGGCCGAACGGCCGGCACGGGGGTCGATGCTGTCGACCTAACTTTTTTCTACCCGAGGCCGGTCCTGACCACCCCGCTCTGCCCTGTCGGGCCCCCTCCCCAAAACATCGTCCATGGTCATCCTTCCCCGGGAATCTTCCCACAGCAGTTATACCTAGCTCCAGTTATGCAGAATTGGGGTTCCTGGGGTTGCTGACTCTGTGACGCGCCCGGGGAGGCCCTTGTGGTTTTGAGTCCTGCTGCCGAGCCTACCCCCTTCTCTAATCCGTAGCCCCTCGACTATACCACAAAGCCAGGCTACTGCCGAGTTTGTCAAAGAGCAAGGGGAGACCAGGGCATCTTCTGACCCACTGGTTAGCCTCCCTGTTGTGGGTGTTGTGGACACGCTGCCTCCTGTCGAGAACTGTAGCATTGCGGCTGTGACGGACCCCCCGTTTAGGGTTCTCAGCTGGAATGTGGCGGGCCTCAAGAGGAAGCTAGCGCTGCCGGACTGGAACTCGCTAGTGGAGCAACACTCCATATGCCTGTTCCAGGAAACCTGGAGCGGGGTGCCCCTGCACAAGGCAGGATACTCCACCCATTTTTTGCCAGCAGTCCATAGTGTAACTGGTAGGGGCCGCCCTTCGGGTGGCCTCTTAATTTGGGTGGCTTCAGAACTCAACTGCAGGGTGGTGGAGCGGGATACCAAATGCCCGGATCTCCTTAACATATTGCTGAAAAACCCCCAGGGCCGAGTCATCCTAAATATTTTTAACATTTACGCCCGAGGCACAAAGGGGGGTAGAGAATCCCCAGTAATATCTTGTCTAGAAGCCCAGCTTCGCTCGTCACCTCATAGGGCCTGTACCTTGGTGGCGGGCGATCTCAATTGTACCTTTGAGCCCCTGGACCTCGAAATCCTAACTGATCAAGAGGAACACGACACTAGGTGGGGGATTCCGTCCCTTGAACTCAGTCCCATTAAAAAGTGGACAGAAGTGGCCCTCCAGATCAACTCAATAGATATGGAGTTTGGTCTGAGGGCTGCCAATGGCAGGACTAGGTCAGACAAAGTAGGGGCCCATACCTACAACAGGCCAGGGCATACGTCACGGATTGATTATTTCCTCCTTGACGTACACCTGTGGAGTATGGTGGAGGACATGGTGATTATACCATCTGTTGAGAGTGACCACAACCTCCTCTCTCTCACCTTGTCTCACAGGTGGTTAACTAGCACTGTGACCAGAACTTCTCGTAACCCCGCCCCGGACCTGTCAGTAGTCGCCAACTGTGGACGGCGGCTAAAGTGGGCGAAGTTGGCACTTTCAGAGGAGAAAACTTCTGCCATTAGGCAGCTTCTTGCCTCAGCCCTAGTCAATCTTGACCCCCAAGAGGATGGGTTGCTGGAGGTGGCCTCAAGGTTCTGCACCATAACCCAGGCTATCAGTGACCTCTTTGTAGTTCCAGCTAATATGAATAGAAGGAAACCAAGCTCACGAGCTAGACAGGGCTGGTACAATCAGAAGTGCAGGGAGGCGAAGTCACTTCTCATTGAAGCAGTCAAGTCCAAATTACCATCTAGGACTAGGGTGGCCAGGAGGCACTATGCACTCTGCCAAAAAAACGCCAAGATGGAGTGGGAGGATAACTTCTGGCAGGCTCTCCTGGCTGCCAGTCGTGGGAAAGATGCCAAAGGTTTTTGGGATTTGGTGGGCAATAGGAACCGTCCCGACGACACCCTGAGGACCTGTACCATCAATGCCCAGACATGGTTCTCCCACTTCCAAAAACTCTATTCTGCCGCTGAAGGCCCACTAAACGACCCTTTTAACCTCCCGCCCTATACCTTAGTTCAAGACCTGGAACTTTTTTCTGCTTTGGATGTCACAAAGCAGATTAAAACCCTGGTACCATTAAAAGCAGCTGGTCCGGATGGCCTACCAGGCGATATCCTCCGAGCATATCCGGAAGAATGGGGGGTATTAATCTCTGCACTCCTTAATGCAATCGTTGTGGGAGGCCCTGTGCCAGATTCCTGGAGAGGTGCTGAGGTAGTCCCCATCTACAAAAAGGGCAGCCGGGACCTAATAGACTCGAGCCAGAAACTGGCGGGGAAAGCCATTTTGGGGAGGATCTCACAATGGGTGGACGAAAACCACATCCTGTCCGATATGCAAGCCGGGTTCCGTTCAGGCACCGGAACTATCGAACAGGTCTTTAGGCTCCTGCTACTGCACTGGAAGGTGGTGGAGCTAGGCAAAGGCAGTCTCTACTTGGCCTTTATTGACCTAAAGACTGCCTTTGACCTGGTTCCTAGGGAGGAACTTTGGAGGGTGCTACATGGTCTAGGGATGCCCCCGTATATACTAAACCTCCTTATCAATCTGCATAACAACACCTATGCCCAGGTTAGATGGGGGTTGAATGGGGAAAAGACCGACAAGATCAGGGTCGAGAGGGGAGTAAGGCAGGGTTGTGTCCTGGCCCCTACTCTATTCTCCCTCTATATCAACGGGGTGGTAGATTCCCTACTCGGCGAACCAGCACTCTGGGAGGCGTAAAAATTCCAACTTTGCTGTTCGCCGACGACACCCTTCTCATCTCTAAAACCCCCCAAGGTCTCCAGACACTACTGAATCGCTTCCAGGACTTTTGCACCACCAGGGGACTTGTCATCAACGTGGAAAAAACCAAGTACTTAGTTATGCACCCTCCCCGCAAACTTGGCCGCCCTCCCATTCTGAACTCTATACCCCTTGAAAGAGTGGCAGAATTCGACTACTTGGGAATTCGACTTAACGATGCGATGAGCTGGACCGCCCACATCAATAAAATGACAATGGCCCACAAAAGGGTGGGGGGGGCCCTCCTTAAGGAGTTCAACAACTCAACAAAACATTGTGTTGCCCCTCTACTAGATATATATAAAGCACGTGCGGTCCCTGCGTCACTTTATGGAGCCGAACTGTGGGGCCTGGGCAAAGTGGATTTACTGAGCAAGGCTGAAAACAAATTCATTAAAGATCTCCTTGCCATTCCATCGAGTAGTCCGACTATCCCAGTGCTCATGGATGCTGGCTGTAAAGCAATAGGGGATCAGGCCCGTCTTCGACCCCTCGTGGTCTGGGCTCGCCTGTGGAGGGTACCGGAGCTAAAACCTTATGCTGATGGCCTAGCTGAGGTGATGCACTCCGACGGTTGGCACAGCATTAAATGGCTGAAGGACATTAAACATCTTTTAGGGGACCTAGGCCTGGACTCCTGCTGGCATAGCCACTCCGCTCCCCCGAAGGAGATCTTAAAAAAACTTTTTTGGGAGTGGGTTCGTGTGAAGCGCATCAGTAATCAGCAGCACTGCAAAACCACCGCAGCTTTTCTGCTGATAAAAGATGTTGTCGCCTACGAGCCGTACATGGACATAATAACAATCGCCATGGACCGGTCCTTGTACATCAAATTCCGGTTAGGAACCCTACCCTTGGCCGACCTCTGCTCCAGGTGGAATAAATCCCAGTCCTCATCACGCTGTTGTGCTCTTTGTCCCGATAAACCAGAGACGGTGCCACACTTTCTTTTCGAATGCCCGGACTATGGTCGCCCTAGATCTCGTTGGCTTGGACCTATCTGCAGAGAATTGGGTACCCGCCAGTACTCTGTTGCCCTTCGGATTCTTTTAACCAATACAGCCCCTCCTATTGTCTGTGCCGTTGCCAAGTTTTTAAAATGGGCTTGGTTGATTAGACTTAGAAGACTGTCCATATCAATTTAATCCTTTTTTTAACTAATTTATGCTGATCAATTGTGTTTTACTCTTTTATCTAATGTACAGTCATACTTTTTTCGACATGCTGTTTTTATCTTTTGTACCGCTTTTATGATATATGCATATCGAAATAAAGCAATCAACCAACAATATATACTGCTAGCAGTGGCATTAGGAGATGACTGGGACATCAGTATTCCAAAGGATATTAAAGGAGATGTTCGGATCACACATCCCCTGGTTCCAACAATGGAGGGGTGCTTGGTGTTCAACAATAAATGCAATGAAAACATTACAAATTGGTATTGTCGAGTGTGTTGATCTACGAAGCGTGTATGGTGTTTGTGATGCTTGGCAGGGAATTGTTTTGTGTTCTTTGTAAATGACACGGTTTGAATGTCCTGCTGTCTGATGTCCTGTTCTGTCCCCGCCCATTTCTGCATATTTCCGCGGTTAAACCGCTCGTGATGAACCTTTTAGGTAAATGTGGTCGGCTGAAGATCTTTAAGTGATATTATATTGATTTAATTTTTCAGAGCTGTGCGAGTATCCGAGCAGCGGAAGTCCAGCTCTCACCCTCACACCGCACAAAGAGTGGTATAACCCAGGAGAGAGTGTCGGAGTCACCTGCCCTGAGAGGTATCAGCCTTCGAGCGGCACAATGATGTGCAGACAGCTGGATGAGTCTACACAGAGCGCTTGGGATGTGACACCCTACTGCATCCGTGAGTGTGACCCACCTTCACGCTGTCATGTCGAGTCTGCTTTAGGCCGTTGCTTTGTCTTTGGGGGGAACTGAAACCGCCCCAGAGGCCGGAGTGTCAACTCCACAGGATCAAGAGTTGCATGCATGAAAGATTTCTCCACCAGAGTAACCGCGCCCACCTTAACGAATGAAACACTCGGGCTGTAAATTCTACCATGCGCTTCGCTGCTGGTGGAACTTGCATCACACACGTGAGCAATGGAAGTGTACCCTCGAACTGATGGCACTTTTAATTGTATTTATTTATTAGAATTATTTTCATAGTCCAGACCTAGCCATGGGGGAAATGGGTACTTTCCAATTACAGTAGCCAAAATTAACTTATCTAAAGACATATTGAAATGGTGTCGGAAAAACACCAAACACTAGTAAAAGTACTCTTTAATGTGGGCCCTGCAGAGGTGAGGCTGTAGCATCCTTCATGGGTACAGCCGGGAGGATGGACTCTTGTGTTTTCAGGTGGGTGACTCATTGCCTTGCAGGGAGGGTTGTGGTGGGGGAAGGGGGAATACGGCCCCTAATGATGCCAGCATGAAGGAATCTTTCTGGTCATGAGGCTGTGCGTGGGTAGGGGTTCTCTACTGTCCTACAGTTTTTTAAACAATGCTTCAATAATGAGAAACTTTAAAACGCTAAAATGCGTTTTCTTTTGTTTTTTAAATCACAGTGTTATTCTTCTCTGATGGTTTTTTGGGAAGAAATCTGAGACACATGATGCATTTAAAGTGTGTTTAGTGAGAACTAATGGCATTTTGAGACAGTTTTACCAAGATAATTGCTGCAAAAATAATATGAATATAAAAAACTTTTAAATTGGGCTTAATGGATGTTTACCGGCTAAAGTTGAGGAACAATATGCAGCAAATGGTACATTTTAAATCCCGGCTAAGCCAAAATATGGTAAACAAGTTGGAAAGATTGAAAGACAGCTCGAGGGGGTCAACAAACCGTTGGTAAATGAATGATAAGATGTGTATAAGAGAACATCCACATTAATTCACAGGTGAACATAGGACAGTAAGTAAAAGATTTTTTTACAGGTGTGCAGTGCTTAATTTGAGCCCGGAGTTCATGTGGGGTCCACCAGCACTTATTTCGGGGAATCGGCGCTAATTTGTCCTGATCAGACTTTGACCCAAAATAGGAGAGAAAAAAACACAAAAGGGGGAAAGAAAGAAGAAGAAAAGAGACGGTAATAGATTGGGAAGGGAGAAAGCAGGGGCGAGAAAGAACGTGCAGGAATGAGTTTGACTGGCAGGAAGTGTCTAGTGGTGAAGTAAGGTTTTATGAGGGGCGCTCACGAATAGGCAGCCTAGGTTTTCGCCACCACCTCCTTCCTCATCGTAGGTGGCATCTTCTGACCAAATGTTTGCCCTGGTATTTATTGTTTTACAAATTAAGCACTGCAGAACTGTTGCAGGTCTCCTGCAAGAGAAGTATGGCTTTGGGAGTCTTGCTAAAGAAAATTAGGCAAATGATAAACTGGGATGATAAAAAGAGGCAGGCTTTAAACGGAGCGTTACAGAGCAGTTTATATTTGTCTCTTTGATTCGCACACCTTCCAACAGCCCCATGAGGCTCATTTGAACTTTTCCAATTCTCTCAAATTTAGTAAGTCAAAACTTCAATTTTACATGCATTTTCCATTTCGCTTGCCCAGATTTTGCTTTGTCTTTTTCATGGTTTTGTAGAACTAGTCATTTCTGTCGACCAACTTAATGAGACCACTATTATCTGCTTCAGAAGGATGATAACTGATTGGATTAAAAAATGTGTCTGCCAGTTACATCCAAATATCAGTTTCAGGCGCACCAACCCAATGAGCTATCACATTAGGTTACCATTAAAAGAATAGATAAAAGAGAAAGGCACTCGCCCAGTAACATGACAGGCATGTGACCGTATAGACAGACACAAACCCAAAGAAACAGACCCAAAGACATACAGGCCTCAAGATACAAGGGTCGCCAGGCAACAGCGCATGTGCGCTCTCTGCAGGCTCCACCTAACTCGACTTTAGCTCTCAGCATTACAAATTTACGCCTGTGAAAGGTGTTGTAGCAGGGATTCCGTTCTCTTACAGAACTGTGCATAGAGATCAGGAACCTCAGTGAATTAGGGTGACCCAAAACTCACCTCAGTATCCAAAATCCCCTTACCGAGCTAGCTACAGTGTCTCATTGGTCATAACAAACTCCCAATGACTTAGACAAACCAGAACATGAACTTAGGTTACCTCAGGTATCCTGGAACACATGAACACTCTTTCGCTCTATAATCATTTCAAACCAGAACGTGGAGTAAATGAGGACATGTGCAATTTTGAAATATTTATTATTCAATGCAAGGTTCTCAAACGCAGTATCTTATATAATACAAGAAGACATATTATAAAAATCATAGTTATCAGCATTGTCACTAATTCATAATAAGCAAACGGTGATAGCATATTATAATGCACAAATCAATAGAAATTTGTATCACCTATTTTTCGCGCTCCCTATTTAGCATACTATATTATATCTAAGAAGGTCTCATTTGGGTTTTAGCAGGGCGGTCCCATACCTCTAAATGTCAGGAGGAGAGGATCACATCATCAGCTACCAGCTCTCTGCATGCGAAGCATCATCAAGTGTGTTTTTGCGTTCTCAGGAACTCTATCTTAAACCCGCTTAGAGCCCAATGTTGGCAGCAACTGTATTTGTGTTATGTCTAGTGGTGCGAGGATCAGAGCTCCCAGCAACCTTGTGTTAGGTTATTCTTAGAGGGTTCAGCACTCACTGTTCAGACAGTGTACCAAGCACGACTGATATCAGAGCAATAACATATTATTCTCTAATAAATCACATCTTTCGTCTAGGTTGAAAGCTACAATAACAATTATGTGTCGTGTGCAAACTGAAGCCAAAGGAAAATATGTTGTTTAAACACTTAATAAACTCATGCTAACTTAACACAGTATATAGAAAAGCAGCATCTATATGACACCCCCCCCAATGATCCGAGGACGGTCAAAAAACACAAGCCAATACTAGAATAGAGGCATAACATGAAAGCAGAGTTAAACAATATTGAGCCAAGCTAAAAGTGTATATAAAATGTATATAAAAATATGTACGAATGCCTATAGTGGCCAAACAAAATGTAATCCAAAGTCTTGAACTCGAGGCCAAATATAAAATCATAGGCCTAGATCATATAAAGTTGAATGTTCGTAAAAATAAGGCACCTTTCAAAAATACTAAAAAGTCACGTGCCATAATAATGAAAGTCTCCAAGGCCTCTCATGATTGGACAGAATATGCAAAATAGGCAGCAACAGCTTCCAACATGAAATTACTGTCATCATCCGAAAACAGTTCAGCCATCCAATTAAGCAATGGGAAAGAACATACGTGCTCCTCCAGCACCGGACCCTCTAGCAACATCAGAGGACAACTCGGTGGGTTCTCAAGAACGCTATGTGCCAGAAACTCATGCGCCGCTGCGGGTATGTCCCACTGACCCATTAGTCCATGCATCGCTGCCAAGGCCATAATCCTTTCGCCAGAACAAACCAACTCGTGAGCAACTACGGGGCCCATCAGGTGATTAAAATCGACGTCAGGAGATATCGGCAAGCAGAGACACAAATCAATGGCCCAGTCGAAATCGCAGCTCAGGCAATGAAACACAGGCTGGACACATGTGAAATAGGAAAATCGAAACGATAATCCAAATGCCGTGCCTAAAGTCGCAAGCGGCAGGGTGCCATAGTAGTCAAGCATCCGGTTGCGAAACAGTGTCAGAAGGAACTGAGCGGCTTCTTGCGCAGGATGGACATCCATGTTTTAGGAAGCAGAATAATATCAAAATGCCTGCAGCCAAAGCCAGCAAACCAGGGAATCCGCCAAACAAACTCGAAAATATAGAATGGAAGAAAGCGGGGATGACACCAAAAATCTTTTCAAATGTAGTCACGAGACCACTGCTAACCAATTAAAAAAAATGAGCTAAGCCAGACGTGGAGGAGGCATTAAAGATTTGATGGAATAATTCGCAGAAATGAAATGGCAAGTCAGTATTTAAAAGTGCCTGCACCTCTGTGCGTGTGTTAGCTATGTGAAGGACATAAGTTTCACGGGCCGAGCTCAGGGCCACTTCCTTTTGAGACAAAAGAGCTCTTATTCTACTCATACCATTGAACTCCGCTTTCAAGGTTGGGATGCGCGGCCAGATGGAAACATCTGAATCCCCATGTGTGGGAGGATATAGCACATTTTTGCAACACACCACACGTTCTGATACAGTAACCACATAAGCGATACCGACCATTAACCAACAACACTCTTCGTTATTCAAAAGCAAATAACTACCATTTGTCAATAATGTAAATGTGGGAACTATTGCTGGAACTGGCGTGCCTTTCAAAACACAGACTAAATTAGGCCGGTCCTGATTACAAGAACCATGCAACTGGATGTGTCTGCATATTAGTGAACGGTCAGGCGACTGTGTGCATTCTTCACCATTTAGATTCACCTCTTTTCCATCTTTCAGACATCTGTACGTGTATGGTAAAGACCATGCCTCATGGAGGAATGCACTGCCTATTGGTTCATATCGCCCTATTGCAATATACCGCATACAATTAGTAAATTTATACAAAGCAAATGGTAACATAATAACTCCATGGATAAGCCATGCTGCAGCAGCGGCTTCAGCTACAGAGAAGGGTAAAGATTCCAACTTTTCAATATGTAACATAGAAAATGATGCATCTCGCATTGAAAGCATGCGCTGCTTGTCAGTCAAATTAAATGGGGCAAATAGGGAGGACACGTTCATGTAACTCCAGGGCAGGCGGCCCGCCTTAAGAGTCTGTAGTGTGCATGCAAACTGTATTACAGAACGCAATTGATTTTGACCATGGTATAATACAGACACCTCATCATTCACAATGTCAACTACAGAAGAAACAATATTATTCAACGTGTAAATTCGAGAAGAAAGCATGTTAGTACTGTTATCGACAACTGCAAGCACTTTTTCCAAATTTGCTTGGTCAATCGCCCTTAGGCGCTTAGCAGCCTCAATTTGTGAAAATTTCCAAATTTCATTGTAAACCGCATAAATCCACCGTTTAGACCTACCATTAGCCGGGCCTTTTATAAAATCATTTAAATCCACATTATCATTTAACTGAAATAGATGTAGTTTAACTGCAGCTAACGTGGAATGTTGTAACCAATTCTGACACAGTTTCCCCACAGAGTAAGTTGTGACAGTACAATCAGTTCCAAAACGGGGATCAGGTCTGACTTGTGTAAACCCTTCAGTCAAACCCAGAAAACGGCGTTGGCAAGAATCAGCACTTCTATGCCACTTCAGCCAACCCTTCAGATCCAAACTGGATACATTAAAGGATGAATTATGCAATAGAGTTTGTAACTCACGAATGGACAACTCAGTATAATTATCCCAACCTGAATATTCTTCCAATTCTGGGATAATTGGTATATTAAATTTTTTAGAAGTAGCCAATCCAAAGCATGTTGTTTGGGAAATAGTAGAATTTAGAAACAACATGTGATTCGGGATGAGACATGCACCGTGCAAAGCCTCAGTGCCCTGTACCTGCCAATCTTTGGTACCCCTAACCAATTTAAGGTCAATTGTTCCCTTCCATAGCTCGTAGCCATCTACAGCTAACTTGTCTAGAAAGGACTTCGAATACAGCAATTTTGTATCGGTATGTCTAACTTTGGACATGGACTTTTGTCTCATTTTGAAATAAAATGACTCAGGATTTGATTGATTAAAGTCTGTAAAATAAGTGTATTTTTTCAGAAATGTACTGGAGCTGCCTCCCAATGGAGCTGGGCAATGTTCCCACTGTGTGTAATTTACAGCAACCCTCCTGGAATTTGTTTTATGTAGAAAATGATTACCATAATGTTGAAAGCAAAACAAATCACCATAATTAACAGAATCTAAGTATAAATCCTTAGCATCAAATGCAGCATAGTATTTCAAATCAGAGAATAATGCTTCAACGGCCTGAATATCCCAATCATCAGAACGTATATTTTGTTTTACCACATCCCCCATGTTTACTCTAAGCACATTCGGAACATTAATCACTTCAGTGGGGCCATGTATTTGAAACCTAACCGCATCCCACACAATCCCATCAAGAACAGGCCAAGCAGTAATGTTTTCAGTCTGTGTGCTGAATGTGAAGAGGAAAGAGGGGCCAATGTTCCATTAAGGTACCGAATTCCTGTTCTTTCTTTGACATAGTGGCCATCGATCAGACAAAAAAAATAAAACACAAAACCAATTGACATAAAAAGATAAAATGAAAATAGAATCATCCAAATGTATGTCCAAGGGCGAATTAAAAAATGTTTTTTAAATAAAGTGGGATATTTTGCAATAGTTGAAGGTTTCTTTGAATGTTCTGAAACAGAGTCAAAAGAAAATCTGGACTGACCGGCCAAACGAGTCTGCAAATCCGGCATTGATAAATCAGTTGGATAGGTGTAGTTCAGCTCATCAGTGTTAGTAACAGGAATAGTATTTAATAAAGGAATGGAAATAGCAGGCATCTCGAGGGACATCTCCGGCTCTGCACCAGAAGTAATGGCCAACACAGAGTGCCTCACCATGGAAGGACAGGATACTGCCGGTGTCATGCTATGAAGAATCGGCCACCCTGTGTGTCTTGACATTGTCAATTGAGATAAATCTGTTTTCCTTACGACCTGGAAGTGGTGGTAATATGACTGTTCTCGTGCCCTTCACTCCAAGAACTCGAACCGGTGCACGATATGAGGGACCAAACTCTTTCTTGTTATCGATCTTCTCTCGAACCAGTTCTCCAACTTGGGGTAGCCAGCCAACTACCGGGATCTGCAACGCATCATCCGATGTGGAGGGCAAATGTTCCTTAGCTAGACTGTCTCTGGTCTTTTGTAGATCCTGTAAAACATTGCAATAGTCATCTACGTCAAAGGCCGCAGCCTGGGCCTTGCAGTCTAGACCGTCGAGGTCAGGGACATACATCTTGATACCAAAGAGCATTTTGTATGGGGTCCGCCCACCCAGAGACCTTCTAGGGAGATTAATAAGCGCACGCTGCACGCGATTGAGATGGGCCAACCAGTTTCTACCAGTGCCTATAACTCGAGCTGTCAAAGATTGCTTTAAGTCACGGTTCATTCGTTCCACTACACTGTTACCCTCAGGTCTGTACGGAGACGAAAACTTGACTTAGACCCCCAACGAAAGGTACCACAGGCAAAAATCCCTACAAAGACTCGCAAATCCTTAATGACAGTCTGTGAATCAGCGCTCCGATGGGGCCATACCCACACAAAGCGTGTGCATGAATCAACTGCTACTGAGATGTACTTATACGCAGTATCAGAAGAAAAAGGACTGCAGTGATCTAAATAAACGTATCCCAGTGGTTTATTAGAAATGTACAACTGTGTCTGAGGTGGACACGCAGCAGTTGAAGGCTTAATCTGCTGGCAAATGTCACATTGAAGGACATAATCGCTCATCTGTTTGTACAGTCCCCGCCACCAGAACCTCTGTTGTAGCTGAGTTACAGTGGCTGAGACGCCCGCATGCGCAGACGCCACACCTTCATGAGCCGCAGTAATCAAAGTAGCTCTGCAATCCGAGTTGGGAATTAAACGTTCACCAACATCAGGAATTTTCACATAAGGAACCTTATCGGGACTTAAGTGGTATGTGTACTTCGAAGGGAACCCCGCAGGATATTTACCTCCCTTCACAGTGACAGCAATAGCTGCTAAGATGTCATCATCTATCTTACTTCTGGACCGTGTAACTGCTGCAACTAAGTATTTTGATACTGCTGACTTCGCCGCTTCATCAGCAAGCGAATTACCGACAGCGTGGACTCCCACACGCTGGTGGCCAAGAGTATGAATCACAAACATGAGTGGTAACTTTTCTTTAAGTTCCGCCACTCGGACCCAGATCATTTTATGTTTTATTGTGCTACCTTTGGAATCACGAAATTCATTCTGAATCTAAAAGAACAAGTTTTCATTGTAAGACTGGACACAGTAGTAAGAGTCACTTACGATTAAAGTCGTCACACAAGGATCGGCGTACTCCAATGCAAGCATCAGAGCACGAAGTTCTGCTAATTGTGCGTTGCAGTCCCTAAGCGTCTGCGTGTGCACGACACTGGACTTGAACTCATCGTTCACCATGGCACCGACCACAATGGCGCATGCGGAAACGTAGGCATGTTTAGAGCCATACGCAACCTGCGCCGAACCATCAGTGTAAATGATGCAATGGAAATCCTCCAACGGCCGCATTGCTAAAGGAGCAGGATGAACAAATTCATACTGTAAGTACTCCTGCGACCGTAAAGTGGCGTCAAAAATAAACGTGACATCCTGGGATGTCAAGGATGCAGCCCATTGAATCCACCGAGGGTGCAAAGCTTTGAATTTGGTACACTGGCTTTCGTAACTGCCTCCAAGGCAGGACACGGGGTAACAACTAACATGCGTTTTCCCTGTGACAGGGCACGTTCCTTGAGAATTGCCATCTGCACAGCTGTCAAAACTTTCTCCACAGTGGAAAATCGCATTTCAGCCGAAGTGTACAAGTGTGACTTGTAAGCAATAGGTACTGTATCTCCTTCATTAAAAGTTAGGTACGTGAAACCTACCGTCCCAGGGACAATTCTTATCACCAGGTTGGTCTGGTTATCACGAGTCTGTAAATATTCAGAAGCGAACAAATTAGCTTGCAAAGACTGCAGAATAGCTGAATGCTCAGGCAGCCAGCATGATTTGGAAAAAGATGGTTGTATCAAAGCATACAAAGGCTTGATACGCTGGGCATATTCTGGAATGTATGTTCTTCCGAAATTCAAAAAGCCCAGTAAAGATTGTCATTTTTTCAGTGTTGTCGGAGAGTGCAATTGTGCGCATTTCTCCAGGAAGTGAGGAGCCATACCTTTTCCTTCATTGTTGAGTTCATAGCCCAGAAACAACACTGTGTACTCTGCAATGTGCGATTTTGCAAAGTTAAACTTGTAACCCATGTCTGCAAAGTTACAAATAATACTGTTCACTCGACACAGATGCTCCCAAAGTTTGTCGTCTGTGAGATAGATGTCATCCACATAAGAACAAGCATCTGGGTCGACCCTCTCCAACAGAGAGACAATGCGGGCGGAAAATACTCCAGGACTATTCTTATAGCCCATTGGGAGACGCCGAAACATTTTTCGCACACCGCCGCATGTGAAGGAGGTCCATTGGGAACTTAGACCATCCAATCTATGGGCATAAAAACCATTGGAAATGTGAAGCGTGGTTTTGAACCGCTTACGCACAAGACTATTCACAAGGGCAGAGCCGTGGGTGATCTGTACTGCACAGTTACGGCAATGCGAGTTCAAATGCCGGTAATCTAAAACCAAACTATATGAGCCGTCCGGCTTGTTCACAGTAAAGAGGGGGTTATTCATTGGTGACACACATGTTTCAATTACACCTTGATATTCCAATTGTTCAAGGATCGCTGCGACCGAAGCTTTGGCTTCACGTCGTATGGGATATTGAGGTTGAGGCTGCGGCTGAGACCGTAAAGGAATCTCGTGGCTTGGGGACAATTTATCCCAGCCACATTGATTGCGGTACACAGCCGGTGCAAGCGTCAGAGCCCACTCTTATGCAAAGTGCAGCGCTTCCACTCTCGAAACAGTGTTCGCGAAACTGGGGAGGATTACCTCCTCCCCTCTCGGAGCTGCGAGAACAAAAGGTGGGGGCCAGTCAGCCTCTGAAAGCAAAATGTCATACGTAGATGAAAGATTTTCCCAAAATACCCCTTTTATGGTACGCTGTAGGTTACCTTCTATCAACAGGACAATTTCAAAAAGTCTATCAGGGGGAGCAACTTGTGTATCAGCTGTTTCAATCACAGCATAAGTATCAGTCGCTGTCACCTTCAGTAGTGGACGGAGGGCCTCTCTCACTATGGTAATCTCCGCCGCTCTGTCCAGCAAGGTCAGAGCCCACGTCAGATTCCGAAGCCGCGTTCTCACAATCTGGGGCATATCGATGCGCCGTTAAGGCAGCGACTTTCTTCTTGGCAAACTGCTGTCTCTTGGGCGTAGAGCCCTCCTGCTTGTCTGCACCGTTGCTCGCCACCCAGGCCCCTGCCGCCCCCTCCACCACTGGTTGACGGAGCCGATGAGTCCTAAAAGGAACGAGGAGAGCGTTGGTCAGAAGCCTGAAACTGATCAGGAGATTTAATCATCGCGCGGTTGCGCAAATCATAAACACGTTCCGACTGCGCAGGCAAGGGAGACGCAGGGCGAGATGTCTGAGCCTGTTGTTGCTGTTGCTTACCCTGTTTCTGTTTTTTAGGCCAATTTTGTTTTTTATTGGAACTGGGTTGAACCGCCGCTGCTGAAGTCTGTCCCTGGGGCTGCTTTTTCTCTTTATCAGAAAAAGGCTTAAGACCCTTGGCATTGCGGTCAACCGTTTTATAAGCCGCCACAATTATCTTCGCTAACTGTCGGGGTTTCTCGGGATTGGGAATCGCCTCTAACGCGTTAGCCACCTGAAAGTTCACTGCATCTCCCTTGACATTTGCAAGGATCAGATCGCAAACCACATCAAAAGTGCCAAACAGCCGCATACCCAATTCAACCGCAGACTTCGGTCCGTGATCATCTTGAACACGTTTAAGGACCGTAGACAGATTGGACATAGACGGGGTGCCATAGCACCTCGAATAGACCACTGCAAAAGTCTTACCCCAGGACTCACAGTCACCAAGCTCAGGGGCTAAATCCTTCGGCAAGCTAAGCGTTAGAATCCGGTGTTTTTAACCAGGAGTCGTATTCGGAAATACCGCTTCCAGCTGGTCAAATTTCTCGGCAAGCCAGAAAGGAAAATCATCCTTATCCTGGGGCTTCTTGCCCATTACGGAATTCACCATGACAGGACTGATTTTCAAACCAGCCTGCCCTGCCGGAAGGGCTGCACCTCTAGGGGCTGCCCCATGAACATTACGACTTGTGTAATGCACAAGGGCTCTAATCACGGCAATAGCGACTACATGAAGTCACCAAAGTTCACCTAAGTTACAATTGCCTTGATTAGGGTGAGGAGTAAATCCAGCCAAAGCGGGCCAATTTGCGCCCGGAATGGACAAAGGACCTAACCTCGGAGCGGTTAAAGAGTGGAGTAGGGTGCCACCAAACCAAACTCCATGCTGCCAAACATCTATAGGTACTTCCTGTGCTCTGTACGGAGCATATTCAGCAGGTACAGGTGACGCAGTGTACGAGTGGAACACACCAGAATTTGCGTCCACTGTCGGAAATGTCACCCACGAATAAAACAGTTCGTATGGGTAAGCATGTTCCGCACTCACCACCAGAACCATAGCCAAGCCTTCCACAGGAACATCATAAGCCCGCAAATGATCACGCACCGCAATGCGACTATGCAGCGGGATGTCCACAGCTTGTGCCATGACTGCACAGGAAAGTAAAAACACAAAGAGTACTTTGTAGCACAACTGGGTAGTAATTCACGGAAACCGTTTTTGAAAGATTCAAGCTTGAAAAGACCTATTTCAAAAATAGTTAGGTTTGTCCGACACCACCGTTTTCCGGAAACGGGAATGAAGGGGTCAAGGTTTGAATGATATACTACTCGAGTGTCATGATATAAGGCCAACAACGTATGGGCGCCATGTAGCAGGGATTCCGTTCTCCTACAGAACTGTGTGTAGAGATCAGGAACCTCCGTGAATTAGGGTGACCCAAAACTCACCTCAGTATCCAAAATCCCCTTACCGAGCTAGCTACAGTGTCTCATTGTAACAAACTCCCAATGACTTAGACAAACCAGAACATGAACTTAGGTTACCTCAGGTATCGTGGAACACATGAACACTCTTTCGCTCTATAATCATTTCAAACCAGAACGTGGAGTATATGAGGAAACGTGCAATTTTGAAATATTTATTATTCAATGCAAGGTTCTCAAACGCAGTATCTTATATAATACAAGAAGACATATTATAAAAATCAGAGTTATCAGCATAGTCACTAATCCATAATAAGCAAAAGGTGATAGCATATTATAATGCACAAATCAATAGAAATTTGTATCACCTATTTTTCGCGTTCCCTATTTAGCATACTATATTATATCTAAGAAGGTCTCATTTGGGTTTTAGCAGGGTGGGCCCATACCTCTTAATGTCAGGAGAAGAGGATCACATCAGCAGCTCTCTGCGTGCGAAGCACCATCAAGTGTGTTTTTGCATTCTCAGTAACTCTATCTTAAACCCACTTAGATCCCAATGTTGGCAGCAACTGTATTTGTGTTATGTCTAGTGGTGCGAGGATCAGAGCTCCCAGCAACCTTGTGTTAGGTTATTCTTAGAGGGTTCAGCACTCACTGTTCAGACAGTGTACCAAGCACGACTGATATCAGAGCAATAACATATTATTCTCAAATAAATCACATCTTTCGTCTAGGTTGAAAGCTACAATAACAATTATGTGTTGTGTGCAAACTGAAGCCAAAGGAAAATATGTTGTTTAAACACTTAATAAACTCATGCTAACTTAACACAGTATATAGAAAAGCAGCATCTATATGACAGTGTTAATCAAAATGTCGCACTATGGGCATACCGGCGGTATTCACAGGCATACTGAAAAAGTAGAAATGTCACAAAAACATACAGAAAATTTGAAAGGTTTGGGCCCATGCTTGCCAGGCTCACCTGCAGTTCACTAACTGTACAAAGCCCACACAAAGTACCAGCGTTAGCGGGAGTGTAAGGGACTGCGGACCGAGCTGCTTGAACCACCTCCTGAACTTCCACCTGTCCACCAGACACCTCCGCTCTGCTTCCCTTTCTCTAACCCTCACCCCACACTCAACATAGTTTATGCGGAGGCCGCTCCTTCGCCTACCTAGCAGCGAAGACATGGAACAAGCTACCCTTTCATCTCCGGACCGCACCATCTCTGCCAGGGTTCCCGAAAGTCCCTAAAAACTCATTTTTTTGGCTAATCAACTGGACATTGCCTGTGCCAGGGTACCCTCAAGGGTGACAAGAAGCTCTCTACAAATCCACTGAGTGATTGAATGGTTGTTCGGGGGAGAACCGGCCATACTGTGCATTAGCACCACACTTGCTGCTCTGTTGTGATCCATTAGTGAAGGCTTGCGAGGCAGTGCTGCTTCTTTTGGTTGCACCCGAGTTTATTCACCTCACCGGCTTGACTGTAGGCAGATCAGGCAAGCTGCTGGTGCCCTGGCTAGCTGCCACAGTAGCCTTAGTGTGCAAAAGTAGACGGCCTACAGAGTCTCCATCTGTGTGTGCTACCCTCTGAATCCAGGTAGGAGTTTGTCAATGGAGCTACCTGTGTGCGTCAGTGTTTCTTTTCCAAGCTAGCTAGCTGGGATTGCCCCCGGCATTGATAAGTCTCTTCTTCTAGTGGAGCAGTGATGACCACCTTAGTGTCTTACCTAGCTGGTGTTGCGTCCTTGAATTGCGATTGCAAACTATTTATAACTTCAAGCAGGCTTAAACACAAGCCGACAGCAGCAAATAACACAGAGGTGCGCACTGGTTGTAAATTAAACTTACCCCATTTCTTTTTTATAACACTATCTATTCGTTTTTATAAAGGGAGTAGATCCACATTACACAGCAAACAAGCCTGCCAGCAGTGGGAGACAGCAGGACAGAGCAATTTTTTGCATGTAGAAACCAGAAGTAAACATAACAATTTTCAAGTATATCCTCAGTAAGGGCGGTTTTGAGTTCTACTGCTCGAAATCACCTCATGGAGGTGAACAACACTTAACTCAAAAGGGCTCTTCTCCCAAAACCCACTTTTGCCACTTATCCTCACAGAATCAAGTCAGTATTTGGTATGCGAGCAGTATCCTTTTTGGCCACCAAACAACCCTTCCCCAAGAACAGATGGCTTCATCTGGACCCTCCCTTCTAACCAATCAATCGAGGAGAAGCTGCACTGGTCTCCTCATCACCATCCTCGAAGCCTCCTTTACCCTGTCTGAATGCGGCGTAAGATTCCACCATGGCTAAGCTGCGTACGTCACATGACATACACATGTAGTATCTTCCTATTGAATTTTCAAGAGACGTTGGATCACGCCAAGGTCACACCATTTGCTGCCATTTGAAAGAGGCTCTACATCCTTCGAAACAACTGATTTGTGTCGCAGCGATCTACAAGTCGCTGAACTTAGCAGATATACATGTTTGCTTTGTCAATTGAATATCATTTCGAGTTTAATTAACCTTTCGTACAAGGTGATATCTGATATTTGATTGTGGTGGGTTTATATACTTCTTTTAAAAGTGAAAATGTAATCTGGACATGTATGGAATTTGTCTCCACCACAATTCTTTCTACCAGCCACTGGGAACCCATAATGATATAGAATGAGTGGAATGAATATTTTATTAACTTTATATACACTTTTGATGAAAAAGACTTTACTTTTCAAAAAAATAAAAAATCCTCTTGCACAGTCTTGGTTGCGGTGGGTTGAAAGTATACAATTGTATACACAACAAACCAAGCTTACCGACCAAGGTGATGTTTTCACTCATGCACAGGAGAACTTATACTCATTTCACGATAACCGTTTGTGCCGCCAGTCACAGCTTCAAGTTTTATCATAGAAGACAATGAATGGAAGTGTTGCCTGCTTATCTAGGATCCTGATCGATACTGTGACCTTATGCCCCTATTCGGCTATAAATCCATTTATTCCCTATATTGGCATAACCGTTCAAGTGCGATATTCAGAAACTCATCTCTGGCCTCACACGAACAGAGCCACATTCCAGAATAGCTTTCTCTGCCACTTCCTTTGCAACCAATTAGTGCAATGACAGAGCAGAAGTCACTATCTGAGATTCCTAGATTAACACTCTGAGTTCTTCAACAAGATAAAAACTCAGCAAACCTGGAAATCCCCGCTTGCTGTGTTTTGATTAGTAATAGAACTCTAATGAGCAATGATAGACGATCACTTCCTAGTGACATCTTATTGACGTCTTATGTCCAGCAAACTTACGTCAAACAAGGCACCTTTCAGGTATAAATATTACCAACGTTGCCTTAAGCAAACGCTGTCTCGTTGCTGTTGGTGAAGCTGATGCTGCCAGCTATCTCGCTGCTGCTGAAGAAGCTGTCATGCTGATGATACCATAGCTGCTATCGCTAATGCTATCGCTGCTAACTAGCGAACGATGGTGTGGTGAACTTAGGAGCTGAACAGCCTTCCCCTTCAAAGAGCCCAGCAGATGCAAGCTGCCCGCGGACGCTGTCCCCCCTCCTTCTCCTCCTCGACGCGCTGAAGACGAGACGCTGTCTTTCTCCTGCCGAGAAATCCAGCTCCAGCGTTTCTGGTCTACCCTTGCGGGTGACTGGGATATCGAGCCCTGAGGGAGATACCAGACCTCCATCATTCTATTCCAGAGGTATGGTGTTGACTAAACCCTTGAGAGAGAATTCTTGAAGCAAACCTTGGCAAAACCAACTTAACTTAAAGCTACTTACTTACTCCCCTCCCAAGTATTAGGCTTAGGTCAGGTACACTGGGGTAGGCGTAGTTAGAAGCACCAGTTGAGTATTTTAGCCTAATGTATATATGAATGTATATATGTTTTATTCCTTTTAAACCATTGTATGGCTAAGAAACCATATCAATGCTTTTACAGTATTATTTTGCAATACTTATCTTACTGTACGTACTTTTTATAATAACAAGTCTTGCAATTGTGGCAATACATTTCTCTTGTACGAGAAGAAAGACTGTTCAATAAATGTTAACCTTTTATTGACAAACGCCCGTCTCTCTGTTCTCTACATATTGTGAAAGTAAACTGCACCAACCTGACTGAGTAAAATAACTGTCTATTGTTTCACACGACCCTAGAGATTGACTCTTGATCTGAGGAGCAAAGTTGTCATGTTGCACGGTTGTTGGAAAACTGAATCCCTTCTTGTCTGTGCCAGGGAAGCTGATCACTTCCTATTTCAGTCAAGAAAGTTTCCAGTGACCTCTGAGCTAGTTGGAAACAAACCCAATTAAGTTTAGCATAGTCAGTAGAGGCCTGGAAGATCCGCACTTCTACGTCGATACTACTGTTTATGTTATTCCAATGCACAGGGCCTATTGGGAAAATAGGAACTACGCTACAGAAGAGTCTTTTGAGGATTATGTTGCAGTGCTTAAGAATGTAGTACTGACTCGCCGGTTTGGAGGGCTTCATGATGAACTGATTCACAACCAAATTGTAATGCATGCTGCAAATTCCAATATCCAGGATGATTTTGGGCTAAATGAGAATCATCCTTACAATATGTAACGGACCTTGTTCAAAGAACTGATTTTCTAATAAAAGAGAGAGGGACCCCAAAACCAAAGGGATAGGGTACCAAACTGACTTTCCGTCATAAAAGATTCCCTTTGGGCAGAGACACCAATTCTTTCAAACACATAGACAGATATTAATATAACACAGAAACCTATCAATTGAAGCAATGCACAAAATAATAACAAAATTCTATAAAAACTAATAAATTCAGCTTGCACAGTTTATTAATATACATTAAAAAAAGCAATCAAAATAGAGATATAATTAAAATTGGGAACACAGACAATATAAGGAAGGAACAAATTATATACAAAAAATCATAAACACTTCCTATTACTAAAAAAAGGAGGTACACAGTAAAGATTAATATTCCGCAACAGTCAGAATAATCCTTGATCAGTGTATATTGTACTTCTCCCTTTGTTTCAACGCGTTTCGATGGGCAATTAAAGTATAGCCGCCTTCATCAGGAATATATTAACTGTCTTCCCAAAGACTTCTGAAATTCAAACAAAATTTGTTTTAGAATCCAGAAATCATCTAGTTAAAATAACCTTGCACTTAAACAGCTGAAACCTAAAAAATAAAATAGAATTAGATTTATCTATACATTGCTCCAACGGTAGGCACATTACATAATTCGACACGACAACACTTTAAGACTACTCATATAATTCGACACGGCAATACGTTTAGACTACTCATATATCGACATTTAAACATACATTTTTAAAAAAACAAGAATTGCAAAAATTGCAATGGTCAGCTCACATAGGAGCCATATCACAGTTTCTCACTCTAAACATAGCGATCATAGGGATTTAAACCTTTCACATAATTCATTGCAATTTGTACTGATCAAATAACATATGTACATGCTAACCTTAGCAGTTTAGTATGGTTCATACTGGCTAATGGTTTGTTTCAACAAAGCAGTCCACTGGTCCCACTCTAAGGGCTGTAGCTTGTATCAGACACATACCTTTGAAGCAAAACTGCCTTTAAGCTCGGGGTAAAAAGCCTCCTTCCTTGATGTAAAGGTCCGCGTCCAGCGAAACAACAGGTTTCTGATTAGACCACACAGAAATGTCTGTAATACATAATGCAAGGGGCATAAGTATATACACTGGCCCTTCTCCTATGTGAAGAGGATCTGTGAAGCTTTCTATATATCTACTTTGTTAAAGCTCCCATTAAAGACATGCTAAGCTTCGTATATTTTCAGCCAAAGATGGATGGATATAAGAAGCTAAAATCACAAGGGAAATTGGATATTGGATATCACTATCTTTATCTCGATTGACATTCCTTTATATGCGACTAAAAGATGCAATACTTACATCTTATTCACGTCTTAATACTTAGTGCTAGTTCCAGGTATTCAGTAGCTTATACGATATCTGTGGTTATGTAAAAATCAAACCTACAAGACATATACATACATCTGCTTAATTATCCAGAAGCGCCACATTCAGTCGCAAAATTTAAATGAGGCCAGATCTCAATACTCACTTAAAAGACGTTCAGATTGTAATTAATGTGCACGCGGTACAATGGCCACATCAATGACTATTACAAACATGCTGAGATACTTAAAAAGAAGTTTAAGGATAGGGGATACCCCAAAAAACTGCTGTCCCACTCGCTGAAGAGGGCGAGATTCTATGACTGTGATGCTCTGATCCAAAAAACGAAGAAAGAAAAAAGTCCACTCAATAAAGTGGTGTTCGTTAGTACATTTTCTCACATAAGTAACCAAATTAAAAATGTGGTCAATAAACATTGACACATTTTAAATTATATACTTATGCCCCTTGCATTATGTATTACAGACATTTCTGTGTGGTCTAATCAGAAACCTGTTGTTTTGCTGGACGCGGACCTTTAGATCAAGGAAGGAGGCTTTTTACCCCGAGCTTAAAGGCAGTTTTGCTTCAAAGGTATGTGTCTGATACAAGCTATAGCACTTAGAGTGGGACCAGTGGACTGCTTTGTTGAAACAAACCATTAGCCAGTATGAACCATACTAAACTGCTAAGGTTAGCATGTACATATGTTATTTGATCAGTACAAATTGCAATGAATTATGTGAAAGGTTTAAATCCCTATGATTGCTATGTTTAGAGTGAGAAACTGTGATATGGCTCCTATGTGAGCTGACCATTGCAATTTTTGCAATTCTTGTTTTTTGAAAAATGTATGTTTAAATGTCGATATATGAGTAGTCTAAACGTATTGCCGTGTCGAATAATATGAGTAGTCTTAAAGTGTTGTCGTGTCGAATTATGTAATGTTCCTACCGTTGGAGAAATGTATAGATAAATCCAATTCTATTTTATTTTTTAGGTTTCAGCTGTTTAAGTGCAAGGTTATTTTAACTAGATGATTTCTGGATTCTAAAACAAATTTTGTTTGAATTCCAGAAGTCTTTGGGAAGACAGTTAATATATTCCTGATGAAGGCGGCTATACTTTAATTGCCTGTCGAAACGCGTTGACACAAAGGGAGAACTTCAATATACACTGATCAAGGAATATTCTGACTGTTGCGGAATATTAATCTTTACTGTGTACCTCCTTTTTTTAGTAATAGGAAGTGTTTATGATTTTTTGTATATAATTTGTTCCTTCTTTATATTGTCTGTGTTCCCAATTTTAAGTATGTCTCTATTTTAATTGCTTTTTTAATGTATATGAATAAACTGTGCAAGCTAAATTTATTAGTTTTTATAGAATTTTGTTATTATTTTGTGCATTTCTTCAATTGATAGGTTTCTGTGTTATATTAATATCTGTCTATGTGTTTGAAAGAATTGGAGTCAAAGAACTGATTTAACAGGGCGATGCGCAAAAGCATTTTTATCAGAAAACAAGTATATAGTGGTTGAGGGCCAGGACAAAGATACTGCGGCTAGAATTAAAGAATGAATGAATGAATGAATGAATGAAGGGAGTCTTATACCGCGCAACTTAGCCCACGGGCATCAAGGTGCCAGACAGGTCGTCCAATCTGTAGTTCGCTGATGTATGCTATTACAGGTATACTTCAGAGAAGTGCCAGGTTTTTAATGCTTTGCGAAACAGAGCAAGCGAAGATTGCCCTACGAGTTCGGAGGGGAGTGCGTTCCATAACCTGGGTACAACTGAGGAAAAAGCTCTGCCTCCCCATCTCGCTCTTACAAACCTAGGAACCTCAAGGAGATTTTTATTAGAAGAGCGAAGAGCTTGACTGGGGGAGTAGGATTGAACAAGTGACCTGATTCCCTCTGGACCGGTACCATGAAAAGCCCCAAAGCTACCAAAAGCACATTTGTTAACCAATTTACACAGAAAAAGGAACAGTCACCTAGTACTTAGAGATTCAAACGAAGAGACAATTATATGCAAAGTACTTTTACTGGAAGGTGTTACAGATGTAGCAGTTTGAGCTATTTAGCCAATGATAAGTAGTGCCCAGCAATAAAACAAAAGTGTACAGGACGTGTTCTAATGGGGCATTTTATCAAAGTTTGTTGGAAGAGGAAAATGGGATCTGTAAATGTACTTACCCATGAATCAGATATAGAATCTGATTGTGAGGAGGATGGAGATGTTAGTATGTGCATTTTGAGTGTTGAAACCGAGTTATTGAATTCTGAAGGTTGTAAGAAACAAATAATTTGTGAGTTATTCCCAGGGGCAGTGCAAATTTCCATTGTGGCGGATTCGGGCTCGCCCTAATCGATAGTTAAATATAATATTTGAAGTGAGAAATTTGCTTCAGAGTTTGGTGATGTCCTTGCACTAACTTAAATTGCTCTAAATATTGTTTACCGGTGAGAGTACAGACATGGTAGGTTTCAGAAAGTTGCTGTTTACATTTTAAAATAGGGCGGCAATTTTTAAATTATATGTGTCTGACACTGGTCCCTTGGTTTTGGGTTGGAGAGATCAAGGAGAACTGGTCATTATATTAATTCCCAGTGGCCCTGAGCATGTATTATCTTTACAGCTGGATGAAGAATATGGGCAAGAAATGTTACGCTCTTTTCTGATAATATAGGGATGGTAATGGGTTTCCAGCGTAAAATCATTCTTAAGTCTGATGCAAAACTATGTGTCCACAAGTTTAGAAACATACCCATGAGTTTCAGAGAGGAAGTTGCTAAATAACTGCAAACTTGTTCTCTACTGATGTGATAGAACCAGTACAGTCATCAGAATGGGTGTCACCTACATTTGTAGCTAGATGGGCAATTTGAAAGTTGAGGCTATGTTTAGATCTAGGAGATCTCAATGAGAATATTCTTGTGGATCAATTTCCACTACCCAAAAGCAATGAAATGTTGTCCTTATTGAAGGTAGTGAGTGGTTCGCCACTGCAGATCTCACATTGGCTAATTATTAAGTTCCTTTACATCCAGCTATCAGAAGTCTCACTACTTGTTTCATTTCACTGTATTTGGTTGTTATACGTTCAAGAGGGTACCTTTAGGATTGGCCTCGGTGGGCACAATGTTCCAGAGAATAATGTATGAACTATTCAAAGACATCAAAAATATAAAGTTTTTCCAAGATGTTATATTAATCATGGGAAGAGCACATTTCAAACCTGATTGTAATGTTTCCAGACTAACGGATATTCTCAAAGAAGGGTTTGACAGCTGAAATAAAAAAGTGCAAATTTGCTAAAGATAGTGTTACTTATCTTGGCTATGAAGTGTCTGTGAAAGAGATAAGGCCAAAAAGCAGAGATGTTTTAGGCTATCAAAAATTAATCTGTACCACACAATAAGGATAATGTGAGGGATTTTTTGACCTTGCGGAATTTTACTCGTTGAGAACGTTTCTTGTACAACTCATCTTACCAGGCAACTGTTGAAAAATAAGAATACGTTTGAGTGGTCTGAAGATTGTCAGGCTGCTCTTGATAGGATAAAATGTGACACATGTAGTTTGCAACCTTTGCAAGGATTTGATCACAATTGAAGTCACTTTTTACAACTGATGTGATTGGGAAAGGTATTGGTGCTATTTTGACCCAAGTGAATAATTCTGGAAAGGAGTGTGTAATTGCTTTTGCTTCACGATCCTTGACGCCTACAGAAGAGAAATATTTGGTCATTGAATGAGAGGCATTAGCCTCTAAGTGGGGATTAGAATACTACAAGCAATTTATATGGGCATCTTTTGTGATCTTTAGAAGTGATGGTAAACTACTTATTAAAGTCATGGCCATCAAGGGACTTTAAAATGCATCTGCACGTTTAGCACATTTTTCAGTCAAACCATTGGATTATAACTGTGGTGTGTAGTACATGCCTGGTTTAAAGAACGAGGTTGTTGATTTCCTAAGTAGATTACCACTGCATATGAAAATAATTCCTAACGATGACATTAAGAATTTTGTGTGGCAATTGTTAACATCATTGGGCAAGGTATCACATGTGAGGAATGGCTGAAAGCAAATGTAGGAGACCAAAGCCCAGATGTAGGTCACCAAATACCGGTCGGTAACGGTGATTTCGGCCGTTACCGACCGGTATTTGGTGATTGAGATGTAGGGGGCCTACATTTTACAGAATTGGTTAATTTACTGATTCAGTAAATTTACAGATTCTGTAAAATACTGATTCGGTAAATTTACCGAATCGGTAAATCTATATGTAGGTGGCACTGCAAACAGTGCCACAGGCCCCTAAGAATTCGTTATTTACCATGTAATACTATTGCATGGTAAATAACGAATTCCTATGTACATGCACATCTGTGCATGTACACATGTGCCATGTGGCACACAGACATGCCCTAAGGGCATGTATGTGTGTCACATGGCACACAAGCCTTAATCAAGGGTGCAACAGGGTGTCAAAGTGACACCCTGTCCCCCTTGTCAATTCGGTAATTTTACCGAATCGGTATTTACCGATTCGGTAATTGCCATAGATTCCTATGGGCCTTCGGTAATTGCCATAGATTCCTATGGGCCTTGAGGCCCATAGGAATCAATGGCAATTACCGAATCGGTAAATACCGATTCGGTAATTACCGAATATTCTCGATTTGGTAATTGATTCGGTAAAAATACCTACATAGCATTTACCGATTTGTAAATACCGAATCGGTAAAATTCGGTATTTACGAATCGGTAAGTACTAATTACCTACATCGGGCCTAAAGTGTTAGGGGAAGTGTACAATTAAATAGTAAAAGGTTAGTAGAAAAAAAATGCTAAATAATGGTTTGAGAGTGTTTTGGGAATGTAGACATGAATTGTCTATGGAGGTTGGTAAGGCATGGCAAAGTAATTCCACCTGTGGTTTTAAGATCAACTTTATTTGATATATGAAATGAAGTCATTTGGGAATTAGTAAAACCAAGAGTAGAATGAAGGAGATATACGGGTGGCCTGGAATGGACGTGGCAATTGAGAAGGTTGTTAGAAACTGTCTTATGTGTGAAAATGCAGACAAGACTTGTGTCTTTTAGACCACCTGTGTGCCCAATTAGTAGCCCAGACATTCATGAGAGAGAATTGTGTTGAATATTGCTGAACCTGTTCTGGAAGGAGATTAATACAAATGCCTGCTTGTTGTAATGGATCATTTTTGTAAATGGCCATAGATAGAGATTGTTGATCAAGTAGAATCTAAATCTGTACTGCCATTTCTAGATAGAATATTTTTGAAGGAAGGGTAATCTAAATGTATCATCATGGAAAATGGTCTGCAATTTATGTCAGAAATATTTATTTCCTTTTTATAAAAGGAATGGTATTAAACATAAAACAACTTCAGTTTACCGTCCTGGTGAGAATGGTGCTGTAGAAAAATTTAACCGAGTGATTAAAGGTTCCATACAGTTGGCAAAAAGAACAATTTGGTTGGGAAGATTGAGTTTTTCTGTACAATTTGGGTGCATATGATTATACCTTGTACTGCTAGAGGTCATAGTTGTTTTCAACTTATGAGAGATGGAACCCTATTCACAAAAGATAATGTTGGCTGGATGCTGAGATCTGGAAGGGTTGAATGCATATAAGATGTAATAAAAGGAAGGCAAGATAATGCTCAAGCAATCTATAAAAAACATTGTGATGAGAGGCATAATAGTAACAATTTGAGAATTAGTGTTGCAGATAAAGTCATAGATAAGAGATCAGGAATTCTAAGGAATGGGCAGAATAAGTATTTTCAACCCCTCAGTGTTAAGAAACCTTTCTGTAATTCTGCATTATTTAGTGATGGAAAGGTATGGCTTTTTAGTCCTGTAGCACCATGTAACCAAAGAGAGTGGAATGGGGGGAACAGTTACATGTCCAATCAGGGTGAAAGGAATCAAGGTAAAGTCAACTGGAAATTCAATTGGATGATGGATGAGGTCAATGAGTAACATAGTCCATGTACAAGCAATGACCTGGGGGTTGATCTGCAGTATGGTTCTATGTATTTTTGTCTCCAAAAGACTAATGAGGGAAGAGTTGGAAGGTGTGGTAGGACAATAACAAAACCGGCCACACTGAAAGATTATATTTGTGAGTAAATATTCACTGGTGCTAATTCTACCTGTCAAAATTCCATTAATGTATTAGTTCATTAATCCTTAGCTTATGCATCATGTATGGTTATCTGTTTTATTTAAAAACATACAAGAAATTGAAGAAAGAGGGGGGATATGAGTAGGCTGGGATAGTTCCATTTTGCCCTCACGGGCATCGTACAAGTTATCAACATTCCACGTGTTGTAGATTGGAATCTTGGGGTATTTGGGAGCAGGCAGCGAGTGAAGATGGAAGTACACCGTTGGTGCTCCATTCCTGATGTAGTTGCCATGAAATAATAATAAAGAAGTTACCCTTCAGATGTATGGTGAAAGATAACATAACCATTAAGTCATTGAAAATTGACCAGATCAGTTATGAATATCCGGTTTCATTTGTATCTTCCCTCAGTGTAGCCCTTTGGGACAGAGGCCACAACATTTTTGGGCTGGAAAAACACACTTCTGCAGAGCAGTGTTACCTCCTACTCTTCTGGTTGTGGAAAGCCAGCTGCTTCCAGGTCCCAAACCCATCAGCTCCACCCATAGAATCATTAAGCGGCAATCCTCTTTGATCAAAGATTGGTTGTTCCTCAACCCAGTCCCAAGCACTTTCAGTGGGATTGATGAAAACGCGTTTATTCCTTTGAATGACCTTGACACATGCTGTGAAGCGCAGAATGCACTTGTTCTGCATCTCATGTAAATAGTGCATCACATGTAATTTCTGTTTAACCTCAAGGAATGGCCCGCATTGCTGTTGAACCTTGAGTGTGTAGTCTGGAAACATCAGGTCAGGGGATGAACCACATTGTAGTTTATCGAGCGTTTGGGCCACTCTTGATAGTACAGCCAAAGATCTATGCTCCCTTTTGATCTACCCTCCCTGTAGTTATCTCTTTACTTTCGAAGAGCACTCGGTATTACTCAATGAGTTTCTGCATTCAGAAAGTCTGGCATCCTGCAAAATATAAACTTGGCAGTTGAGTTATCAGTTGTATGCACACCAAATTCACTTATATGGTGTATTTGTGCTGCCACCCCGCTCTCATATCAAATTGCTGTTGATTTACTGAAATGTGCTGCATTTTGGTTCCTTGTAAGCTGAAATCAAGAGAATTAGGACACTTTGGGGCATATTATCAAGGGAGTTTTGTCTCCGCTTTTTTGGCTTAAAAAGCCAAGAGAGCGGAGATAAAATTATCTCCCTATTACCAAGCTGTCGCTAACACCAGTTAGCAACAGCTAGTAGGAGATAGCGACCATCTTCGGCCCCGCTTTGCATGGCAGTAATATTTATCACTAATGACATGCAAAGTGGGCGTGCCAAGATGTTAGCGACTGGAAACAGTCTCTAACATCGCTATCTCCTATTACCAACTTTTGGAGATATTCGCGCTAAGCGCGAATATCTCCAAAAGCTAACACCTGCTTTGAGCAGTTCTTAGCCATGTTATCCAATGGGAGGTGGATAACATGGCTAAGAGCATTAGCTCGGTAATGCATGAATATCGCTGACTTTTCAGCGATATTCATGCATTGCGGACGATTTTTATCGCATTTGTGATAAACCTTGGTAATACCAAGGTTTATCTGTGATAAAAATCACCGCAGCTCAGCGATAAATTTTTGTCTCTAACCAAGCAATAGCGATAATTATCGCTATTGCTTGGTAATATGCCCCTTTGTTCATACAGTGTGGTACTAGAATATCATTGTCAGAATATCGTCTGGCAAAACACGTGCCCTAAGTATTGCTTATGAGTATATGTCACCCCATTGGCATTAATAATAGAAAATCTGCACACAATGGGACAATTGTTTCATAAACAATATTGACAACACAATATTCATGTTGAAGGATGCTTCTGAATACAGTATTCTGATAAACAACCATACTTTGTCAAACAGAACAAACAGCTTTGTTGTGCTCAGCACAGTTCAGACGTGGCTCTGTGAGCTTAGCTGCGCCTTAAACATAACAGATTTGAAGTAGCAGAGCTTTCATAGAGTGATGTATTGGTCAAGTACTGAAGCATAATCTCTAGAACATTTATCTCAACTAATGAGCCCTCTCTGGGCGTTGGCTGCCTGTTGACCATGTCGTGCTTCGTAAAAGTCCAGCACCTGGCTTTCTTGCTTTCTAGCTGTATAAAAAGCCTGTGAAAGGACTTATGTGGCCCCTTATGTACCATTGTGGAATCACGTCATGCTCAGTGTCATCTCATCCACCTTCCCCTGTTGGAAATGTTCTTTTCTAAACGGGTAACTGTTAATGATTGATGGTGCTCGCACACAGCGGGTCACAAAATACTTTGCTTAGGGTTTCATGGAATTCTAAACTATAATTTACTCTTTATTCTGTATTTATTCCTAGGTGTCATTATAATAGTGTTAATTAAGTGATAACTCGGACTTGGACCTTTCAGCTGCAGGGCGAGTGTCATAAATGTGTTACACGGTATCCGGCCTCACCTTCAGTCCAGCTCATGTGACCTTGGTCTTGACTGATTTATTCACCACCAGAGAGGAAAGGGAGATTTTGAAGAACAACAGTTCATCACTCCAAGTACTCAGCATCAACAATAGAGAACTCAGAAAATGTATGCTTTAATAGAAGTGGTCCCTAAACTCTCACAGATCTGGGAAACCTCAGATGAGTAGCCGACAGGGAAGATCTGAGTGTAGATCCTAGGAAACCTTGGTGAGGCAAGTTAAGTCGGAAAGCAGTAAAGACAGGGATCAAATCATAGAAATTGATTAGGCAGTGCTTCTGGGATGAATGACAAGGCAGTGCCAGAACAGTGCAGATTCAGGAGCCTAATCCATGTTTCATAAACAGGAATTGCAGAGAGGGGTGTGCATCCGTATAAGGGACACTGGCCCACATGCATCAAGCATTTTTGGAGTCGCAAACGGTGCGATTCCTTAAAATCGGCCGTTTGCGATTCAAAAAATGCTTTTAGAGATGCATCAAGCAATTTTACAAATCGCAAAATTTTTGCGATTTCTAAAATTGCGATTGCTTTTAAGAAATCGCAAATTTGCGATTTCTTAAAAGCAATGCATGAATACTTTTTAAATTGCGAATTCGCAATTAGAGGGATAAATTTACCGAGTAGTTGAACTACTCGGTAAATTTGCAAAAAGTGAAAATAACGCTGAAAATGCATTTTTTTAACATTCATGTTACGGACACACATGTCCTTAGGACATGTGTGTGTGCAACATGATGCGAAAACAGCATTTCATGGGTGCAGGGGGGGTTCATTTGAACTCCCCTCACCACCCTTGAAATGCAATCAGGATTTGCGATTTTCAAATTGCGAATTCGCAATTTGAAAATCGCATTTTTATGCGATTCGGTAAAAATAGCGATTTCTACCGAATTGCATAAAAATTAAAAAAATAATCATGCATAGCCTTTTGCGATTTCTAAATTACGAATCGCTATTTATCGCAATTTAGAAATCGCAAAAGACGACATTGATGCATGTGGGCCACTGCTCTGAGTACTCCAATCCTAAATGATTGCAGTTTGCTCGCAGTTCTTTATACCCATTTCCCTCCTGTTGTGTTGGTCCTTTTTGCTCGTGCAAATAGAGATAGATGTATCCATGGTCAAAGAAAGGGAGTTGTTTCAGAGGGGTAAACTGAATGAAGAACAAACAGAAAAAGAGAAGGTTAGGACTTGTGCTTGTAAGAAATTGGGTTATTGGTTGAAGGGGTGGAAGGCCACTCATGCAACAACCACAATCCTTCTCAGGGTGAACCATAAAAGTCACTATACTAATCTGTGTTTAACCCTGTAGTAGCTTGGCAAAAATGAACTTAAAGGCAATGTGTAAAGTATTTATGCAGCTCGCCAACAGTAATAAAGTTAACACACAACAAAAGAAAAATCTCAAACCCATTTAGACCAATAGAGTAGATTTTAATTAATAAAATGATACCAGAACTACAAACATACAACATGTAGAACGTGAGATATTCAATTTAAAGTTGTAAGAGGATATAGCACCTACAAGCAAAAAGCTCCACTGAAGCTCATTTGGAGCTGTTGGATGAGGGGGGAGTCATAAGATCAGGCAGACCTCAATAGAGCTTGTGATGAATGGAAATCTTGCCTTAATATCAACCACTGGTAGTCACTCGAGCCGCATCCCAATCCATCATTATTTGTACGCCATGCCACCTCAGTATATACCCAGCCTTATGCAAATCAGTCGTCACTCTGCTCTAATAGGAACAGTGCAGCCCAAACTGGCAGGCCCGGTTGTCCTTGAACTGGAACACAAGCAAACCAAGACCGGTTTTTCCCTGTGTAGAGCTCTTCAGTCGGTTGCAGCTTGGCTCCAGTGACACAATGAGCACACAGACACATGTCTGGGCATACTCATGGCACTTAGGGCGTCACACTGAAATGTACGAAAAAAATAATGGATGAAATGCTTGAATTATTCTCAGCCACTGGTAATCACTCAGCCTGCATCCCCACCCATCATTAATTTCCACACAATGGCACTTCAGTTATGACCCAGCCATATACAAATCAGTCATCACCCTGCTCCAATAGGAACAGTCCAGCCTGAACTGGTAGGTCAGGTCCTCCCTGAAATGGAACACAAGCAACCAAAGACTGGTTTTACCTTGATAAGGGCTCGTAGCTCGGATGCAGCTTGGTTCCTGTAGCACAGTGGGCCAAGGACCCACGTCTGGGCATACCTGTCACACATACGGATTTGCAGTGGATTATACAAAAAAATGAACAAAAATATGATTGGTGGAATGCTTGAATTAATCTCAGCTACAATTAATCACATGAGACCACATCTCAGTTTGTCGTTGTTTTGTACACCATGCCACATTAGTTTAGACCCAGCCATATGCAAATCTGCCTTGACCCTGCTCCAATAAGACAATAAGAACATTCGAGCCCGAACGGGTAAGCCAGTTCATCCCTGAAATGGAACACAAATAACTCAAGATCGGTTTCACCCTGATTGAGGCTCTGCAGTCTGGTGCAGTTTGGCAAAGTGGCACAGGACCCACATCTGAGTGTATCGTTTGCACTGAAGTATACAAAAAAGCAATTGTTGGAATGATTGAATGTATCTAAGTCACTGGTAATCATTCGAGACTGCATTGAATTCTATTGGTATTTTGAACACCCTTCCACCTCAGTTTGGATCCCACCATCTGCAAATCAGTTGTCAGCCTGCTTCAGTAGGACCAGTTCAGTCGAAACTGGCACTGCAGGTACTGCCTGAACTGGAACACCAAAATCCAAGACCTGTTTTGCCCTTTTTGGGGCTTGCCAGTTGGGTACAGCTTGGGTACAGCTTGGGTCCAGCGGCACAGTGAACATAGGGCCCACATCTGGACATCCTCGTCTCATTTAGGGCGTCACAGTGAAGTATACAAAGGAAGTGATGGATGGAGGGATCGCATTAATCTCAGCCACTGGTAATCACTTGGGCCGCATTCCCATCCATTGTTATTTTACACACCATGCTTCCTCTGTTTGGACCCAGCCATATGCAAATTAGTCTTCACCCTGCTTAAATGGGAAAAGTTCACCCCAAACTGGCAGGCCAGGTCCTTCCTTAACTAGAATACATGCAACCCAAGACCAATTTTGCCTTGATTGAAACTTGTCAGTCAGATGCAGCTTTGTTCCAATGTCACAGTGAGCACGGGACCCACAGCTGTACATACCCATCGCACTTAGGGAGTTGCCGTAAGGAAATAAAAAAAAGTGATGGCTGGAATGCTTGAACTATTTTCAGCCACTGGTAGTCAGCCAGGCTGTATCCCAGCCCATCATTATATTGCACACCATGCCACCTCAGGTTGGACCAAGCCATATGCAAATCAGTTGTCACCCTGCTCAAATAAGAACAGTCCAGTCCAAACTGCCTGACCAGGTCCTCCCTGAACTGAAACACAAGCAACCCAAGACCGGTTTTGCCCCGATTGGGAACTTTTCAGTTGAGTGTAGCTTGATTCCAGTGGCTTACTCTGGCATACTTTAGGCGTACCCTTCCCACTTAGAGTTGTACATCAAACAATGAAAATGTGATGAGAGAAATGCTTGCAATTTGTCTAACCACTGGCAGTCACTTGGGGTAGCATTCCAACCCATCGTTCTTTTGCCTATAATGCCACCTCGGTTTGGACCGAGCCATATCCAAATCATTCTTGACCCTGCTCCAACATAGAACAGTCCTGCCACAACTGCCAGGCTATTTCCTCCTTGAAACAGAACAGGGGCAACCCAAGACCTGTTTGTCCTGATTGGGACTCATCACTTGGGTGTAGCTCGGTTACAGTGGCTCGGTGAGCACAGGACCCATGTCTAGACCTACCTTCGCCACTTAGGGTTGTACGTCAAACATACAAAAGGCGATTGTTACCAAAGGTTCGACAAATAAGTGCCTTTGATTGTTCTCTATTCAGTTGTGTCCTGTGTTTTGCTAGTCCGGCGCCGGGAAACCCTTTGTGGGTAGCTGTGTGCCTTACAAGTGTTATAAAATAAATAAAATATAAATAAATAAATAACTTTTTCTTTACCCTAATTCTGATATGGTGGTTACCATGATATGCATTATAAATGGAGGAAGGGCAGAAATTCCATTAACATGGCCTTAGTCTCATAAAGCTTTCCCTGAGCTGCAGGATTTAAAAACAAATGTTTACAAATATTTCCTGAATGTGTTGAAAGGATCAAAAACCCAGAGCGTTGAATAAAAGACATTCATCATCATCATTAAAACCACATTTTAGCAAAAAAATGCCCATAAAAGCACATACAAACACGGAAATAATCAATGACATTATACAAAATCAATTAAGTTAAAACCACCACTCACAAATTAAACACATAACTCATATCATAAAACGTAAAAATTATATAAAATACATTTAAAATGGCATTGAACTATGAAGCTGGTTTTAAATAGGCCCATTCTAGAAAAAAGTTCATGTGTACACAATGACTGCAAGTAGAGAAGCGCTGCTCTGCAATTTTTTATCTTTGTTTTTTGGACCACTGGGATGAGCAAGCCCTTATACAATTCTTTAAAATATCTACAGAAAAACAGAAAGTGAAACAAGATTTAATCAGATGTTTCATCATAAGGGCAGCAGCTGATGGCGGTGGCATCATACTGACTAAGAGGGAAACACATTTTCCATCTGACAGAACCCAGGCGAAATCTAGTAAGAAGTGAGCTCTCCTACAGGTGGTTAACCTACTCCAAATATGGTTCGATCAAACTAGACAATATCATATGAGGCCCCCCTGTCCATTGTAGGCAGTTGATGTGAGTTTTAAATGGGGCGCCATACTGAATCGAATTTGGCCACCCGGTCTTGGATGATAGCAGTCAATTTTATCGTAGAGTAGATGGACCAAACCTTCCTCCACCATATATTTAAAGGAGGAAGTGGCTGCTTCCACATCCACGCCACACATAGTGGCACCGCAAGTAGTAGATGGGCGAGTAGATGACCCTGAGGGGTCTTTCCCCAGAAAATGTTATTCGGCCCCTGGGTCACCCAAATGAATTGTTGGTGGTTCAAGTGGAAGTTGACTGTTGGTAGTGGTCTGCACTGTGCTCTGAATCTCAACCCAGAATGCCTGGATCACTGGTCAAGACCACCATGTATGTATAAAGGTGCCCGTCTCCCCACGCCCCTTCCAGCACAGATCCAAACCCCGAACGTCTTGCCTAGTCTAATGGCTGTAAGATACGAGAGAGTCAGTATTTTATATGCATTCTTCTTGTAGCGGATATAAATCAAAGATTGTGCCTCTCTTTGCCAAATGCCCCCTAAGTGTCATTGGATATCTCTGTAGCCAGTTATCTTTCCCTTTGCAGTACATAAGCATGCTTTTGGAAGGAGTCCACTGCAAGAGGTATCAGTAGAGCCACGATAAGCCTTCATGGCACACACTATTGGGACAGAGGGACTCTATGGCTATATCATTGCGCTGGAGAGCCAGATGTGCGGGAGGCTTGCCGGCTCAATGAAGTGCCTGACTCTAAAGCTGCTGCGTCAAGTTAGGACACATTTGGTAACCAAGTCATCTTGTGGCCGTAAGTTGCCATTGTCGTAAAAAGCGCCCAGAATCGGGTAACGATCCTGAACCCAGCAAAAGGAGGCAGGGAGGGCCACGCCCGGGGGAAGGGGAAGGATTATGCGTCAGTTGGGGCAAATCTAAAAGGATAACTCGGGAATGTTTTGCGCTGTCCTACCTTCCTCCAGTAAGCTAGGAGCAATGATGTCAAGGCAATAGTGGGGGAGATTTCGCTTCAAATGACAGTGGGAATGACAGTGGGAGCCCCAGCAGCCCTGGCAGGGAGAGGGAGAGAAAACCTGTTTCACTTGGACCCAGGGCTTCCTGTTAGGGTCCTGGTTCCAGTCAAGGGAATTGCGGAGTGGGGCTGCCTAGCTATAAGTAGAAACCTCGGGAAGCCCCAGCCACCCTCCAAGACTGGTTAGCTCTACGTTCCACTCGCGGAGACTTCCTCCATCACACAAACTCTTACATGAAAGTTCAGGTTTAAGCCTGAAAGCAGTAAAAACAGGGATGAAATCATAGAAAATCATGAGGCGGAGCTTCGGGGTTTTAAAATTATAAATTACAAAAGTGTATACTTAGCTTTGTGAATCCGCCCCGCTTCTCCTCCCACAGAGTCTAAGGCTGCCTTGCAGGAGTCCCTTGTGGTGCATCAATAAGTGCAGATAGGACAGTCTAAGCCCACCAGGGACACTGCCCATTCCACTCTTCACTCCGAATGATAGCCTGCTCCTACCAGGTCTTTCTACCTATGTTCCCCATTGTGTTGGGCCTTTAGCTCCTGCAAATAGAGACGGATGTAGTTGTGGGAGTTGTTTCAGAGAGAAGCTGAGTAAGGAGCAAATGGTAAAAGCGAATGTTAGTCCTTGTGCTCGTGAGGCTTAAACTAGAGGTCAGCTCCTGTCATCCCTTCCCGTCTTGACCCTCATCTCTTGAGGCGCACAGGGGAGCCTCACTCCGTGGGTGAGGGGGTCTTCATTTGGTTGGATCCATTTGAATTTCTTTACCACGACTATAAGTTGAATGTGCAAAGAGATCTTTGCTAGGGAAGTTTGCCACTTATGAATGCAATCATTCATTCATTTAGTCAGTCGGTGTAGAATGTAATGTACAGAGTGGTGTCCTATGGGATCGCAGAGGACATTGCCTCTGCCTTGCCGAGGGTACTCTGCCTGCCAAATTTACAGATGACGGCTGGCCATGCGATCATCTGTGAGAATTGAAAGGAGGCACAGCCGCAGCGGTTCCTTTCTTTGTACTAAAGGTCTGATGTGCAACCATCGTCAGATAAGACGGGCGTCTACCAACGTTTGACAATTTTTATTTTTCAAAAAGAAAGTGTAAATGTCCACAATATTTCAACTATCCCTCGAGCACTCCCTTGAATTGAAAGGTTCAAGTCCAAGCACTATAGTATTTCTCGTCTTCTTTATTTGACCTTGTTGATGTTCGGGCTGGGGGTCGCCTGTTGCTAGAATAATGTGGATTGGTAGAGAGACCCAGACTGCAGCAGATCTGATAGACTGAAGGCTCGCAGCCACCGGGTCATGGCTACTGGCGCGAGTCCTGAAGCTTTTTGTGCCGCTCCCCCCTGTGTCACCCGGTGTAAGTAGGGTCTCCGAGGCTTCAGAGATCAGAAGGTCTCACAAACACAAGGTGCACAATTCACTGTCACTTCTCACCTGTGCACCAGCCTCAGTGCTGCCACATGTACCTGAGCACTGAACAGTGACATTAGGAGCTGACTGGAGCATCACCATTGTAAGGGGTACCAAAGGGGATTTTAGGGTCACACATCCCTTGGTACCAACAATGGAGGGGGGATTGGTGTTCAACAACAAATGCAACGAAAAACATTACAGATTGGTATTGTCGAGTGTGTTGATCCATAAAGTGTGTATGCTGTTTGTGATGCTTGGCAGGGAATTGTTTTGTGTTCTTTGCAAGTGACACCGTTTGAATGTCCTGCTGTCTGACATCCTGTTCTGTTTCCCCCATCTCTGCATATTTCCGCGGTTAAACCGCTCGTGATGAACCTTTTAGATAAATGTGGTCGGCTGAAGATCCTTAAGTGATATTATATTAACTCTTTTTTTCAGAGCAGTGCCAGTATCCGAGCAGCAGAAGTCCAGCTCTCACCCTCACACCGTACAAAGAGTGGTACAACCCAGGAGAGAGTGTCAGAGTCACCTGCCCTCCGGGGTTTCAGCCTTCGAGCGGCACAATGGTGTGCAGACAGCTGGATCGGAGTACACAGAGCGCCTGGGATGTGACACCCTCCTGCATCCGTGAGTGTGACCTTCCTTCACGCTGTCATGTAGAGTCTGCTTTAGGCCGTTGCTTTGTCTTTGAGGGGAACTGAAACTGCCCCAGAGGCTGAAGTGTCAAATCCACAGGATCAGGAGATGTGTGTCTGCCCAGCATCTCCACCAGAGTGACTGCTCCCACCCTAAGGATAGAAGCACTGAATGTAAATTCTACCATGTGCTTCACAGCTGATAGAACTTGCATCACAAATGTGAGCAATGGAAATGTGTCGTCAAACAGGTGGCGCTTTTAATTGTATTTATTTATTTATAGGCGTTATTTACATTTACGGGCAGCAGGGAGCTTTACAATGGGAATAGCCGGAATTGACTTTTCTCAAGAGACATCGAAATCGTGGAGTAAATCCGTCAAACAGTAGTAAAACAAGCCTTGACTGTGGGCTCTGCAGAGGTGAGTCTGTAGGGTACAGAGCAGGAATATCGTCGTAAAAATATCGACTAACCTAAATATCGCTGCAAAAATATCTACAGGAAGAAATATCGATGACAAAATATCGTTAACATTAATATAGTTGTAATAAATATCGTTTACAAAAACATAGTTTACAATAATATCGTTTTTTAAATAATTATAAGTAATGTAGTGTTTTTAATGAATATTTGTAGTCAAAGTAGTATTTTTAGTAGTATATTATTATTTAATAATGTATTTTAAGTTGAATTTAGTATTAATAGTTCCGTAGCGGGTTGTGGGTTTATAGGGGAGTAGGGTGGGAAGTAATTTAAATATAATGAAATAATAGATTAATTAATGTTTTAAATGAATATAAATAGTGTAATAAATAATAGTTAATTAATTTCAATTAGTTAATTGAATAATAATTATGTAATTAATTATGTTAATTTTTTAATTAATTTTAGGTGTGTGTACAGGATTTTTTTAGTGAAAATGTTTTTGGGTAAAGGGGTAGTTTTAGGGTTCAGGGTCAGTTTTCAGTTTTTGGGTAAAGGGGTATTTTTAGGGTTCAGGGTCAGTTTTCTGTTTTTGGGTAAAAGGGTATTTTTAGGGTTCAGGGTCATTTATTTATTTATTTATTGTGCATCTTGTAACGCGCAAACTAAAACCTGAAGGTGTCAAGGCGCCTAACAAAAAGATCAGAAAGCGGGCACTCATGCGCTTACATATACGCTTGAACAAAGAGGCGTGTTTTAAGGGCAGCTCTGAAAGTTTGGAGGGAAGGGAGGGACCTAAGCTCTAATGGAAGGTCGTTCCACCATTTAGGAGCCAAGAGGGAGAATGCCCTACCACCCCATCTGGCTTTCCGAATGCGTGGGATGTGGAGAAGAGAATGATTGGAGGAGCGGAGGTTCCTGCCAGGGTTGTAGTAGGTCAAGATGGCTCTAATCCCTGTAGGGCTGCTTTTAGCCAAGGCCTTATAGACCATACACATGGACTTAAAGACGATCCGCTCCTTTATCGGAAGCCAGTGCAGCTGCTTCCTGGCCAGCGTGGCCGAAGAGCATCGAGGGAGATCGAGGACAAATCTGGCTGCCACATTCTGGACTACCTGCAAGCGCTGCATCTGACTCTTATTCAGTCCAGCATACAGCGCATTACAGTAGTCCAGACGAGATCCCAAAAGGGCGACAGCAAGTTGCCTTCTTGCCTGCAGGGAAAGGTAGTTCCTAATTTTCCTAAGGACATGGATTATACCCCAACAGGTCGATACCGTCCTGTTGACCTGTTGGCGTATGCCCAGAGTAGGGTCAATCATCACCCCGAGATTTTTAGCCGAAGAAGTAGGCTTAGGGCAGAGACCGAGCGAGTCAGGCCACCAGTCCATGGACCAAATATCTTCCCTTCCACCGAACACCATCACCTCGGTCTTCTCCCCATTCAATTTCAGTGAATTGTAAATCATCCACTGGCCGACGGCCTCCATACAAGATCTAAATCTGGAGGCGGTCAGCTCAATTGACTGGGAGAGAGACACGAGGATCTGAGTGTCATCCGCGTAGGAAACTACCTCCATCCCAAAAGATCTAATAAGTCTGGCAAGGGGGGTCACATAGATGTTAAAAAGGGTGGGACTGAGCGCCGACCCTTGGGGGACCCCACATTGCACAGACAGGGATGGAGATAGAAATTTTCCCAGCATTACCCTCTGCTCCCTATGGTCGAGAAAGGAAGAGAGCAAACCCAGGGCTGCCCCCCGGACCCCAATCTCACCCAGTCGAGATGTTAAGACCCGGGGATATAGGGTATCGAAGGCAGCCGTGAGATCCAGAAGGATCAGGAGGGATGTCCGACCCTCATCCACACTCATGCGGATGGAGTCGAGAACCAGGGTGAGGGCGGACTTGGTGCTATGTTCCCTCCTGAAACCATGCTGGGAAGGGTCCAGGCAGCCTGAATTCTCCACAAAGGCAGCTAGATGCCTATTTAGATGGGACTCGAGCATCTTTGCAGGGGCCGGAAGCAGTGAAATGGGGCGGAAGTTTTTTTAAAACCCCAGGATCTAGGGAGGGTTTCTTAAGAAGAGGTTTAACCACAGCATTTTTCCACTGCTGTGGAAAGACACCCTCCCTCATAGCCCCGTTCATGATCTCAAGTAAGGGGGGTAGAAGAGATCCCCTACACTGCTTCATGATCTTAAGAGGGCAAGCATCTAGTGGAGACCCTGACTTGGTTTTATCAAGCAGCGTGTCAAGATCTTGTAGGGAGAGCGGAGGGAAAGATTCCAGATAGCCGGCCAAGGGAGGCTCTGCCGAGGGAACATCCGGGACTACAGTAACTGGAGGCTCAGCCGTTGATAGCCTCTGAGACTCCAGAGAAGAGTAAATGTCCGATATTTTGGACTGAAAGAAGCGAGCAATGTCATTACAGAGCTCCTGAGATGGAACAACCGGATCGGGGACCTGAAGAGATGTAAGAGAGTCCACGATCCTGAAGAGCTCTTTGGGAGATGAAAGGGAGGAAGTCAGGGCCACAAAGTAGTCTTGTTTGGTCCTGATAATTTCCGACTTATATCTCTTGAGCAGGGTTTTGTGAGCTTCCCTGTCTTTGAGATCCCAACTGGCATGCCATCGACGCTCCTGTCTCCTTACTTCCTGCCTAAGGAGTCTGAGTTGTTCAGAGAACCAAGGAGCTGATGGTCTTTTCCTTGCTGAATAACAGGACCGCGCCGGCGCCAGTTCGTCCAGGGCCTCTTTAAGAATGTTATCATAATGCGGCACCGCTGAAGAGGGATCCATCTCCCAAATAGAAGACAGACGGGAAGTCCATGGGTCAAAAGAATGTTCCCCGATGTTTTTAAAATTCCTGCGTACTTCAGAAGTACTCGTAACTTTCCTGAAACTTTCCTGACTAGGGAAGGCCACATTGAAAGGAACGGCCAAGTGGTCTGACCAGGAGAGGGAGAAAGGAACCGTAACTGAGAGTCTCTGGTCGTTAGAGAAAATCCCATCGAGCGTATGACCAGCTCGGTGGGTGGGTCCTTTCACCAGTTGAGTGAGTCCACATGCTGTCAGTGCTTCCAGCAACACGGAAGTGTCATGTGATTCCAGTAGCTCTAAGTGAAAATTAAAATCACCCAGAATCGTTAGATTCTCCCGACCAAAGTAGGGCTCCAGGAGCTGAAGCAGTTTTAAGCTAAAGTCTGCTCTGGGACGGGGCGGACGATAGACCAGAATCCCATTAAATGGAGAGATATGGGAATCATATAATGAAAAATACAACACCTGAATAGCATCCTTGGGGTCAGATAGAGGCGTAGTATGACATTGAAAGCTGTCCCTATGCAGGATGGCTAAACCACCACCGACCCGGCCTACTCTGTCCTGCCGAGTCAGGCAGTACCCATCAGGGACTGCTTCAATAAGGTCTGGACCCGAGGAGTCCTTAGCCCACGTTTCCGTAATAAAAACCCAAATCGGATTCTTCTCCAAAATAAGCTCTTTAAAAATATTATTGTTTTTAATAAGTGAGCGCGCATTAAGGAGCAAGCATTTTATACACAGTTCACTAGGAGAAACCGGCGAGCGAGGCTCCCGGGGGGTGACGGACAAGGCGGAATTGATACCGGCCGAGTCTATCTGGAAGCACCCACATCCCTTGGACACGAGGAGGTCCTCCGGAGTGAATCTGTGGAAGCATGGAGCAGTTTTAGGTCGAAGGCGTAGCATATCCAGTAAGGAATATTTCAGTATTCCGTGGCCAACAAAGTCCGACCTATAGGTCCCGCCGTCCAGCCCGTCCTCAGCGCAGACGGGCGCAGACGGGCTGGACTCTGGCGTGACTCCGGCGTAGCGACGGCTTACACGCTGCGCGCACACGCTGCGCGTCATTTCCACTGATTAATATAGGGCTCTAGCCAGTCGACCTGACTGCTAGAGCGCGGCGAATGTTAGCGCTCCCTAGCACCCACCCAAGATGGCGCCCGCCAAAATACTAGCGCGAGGGTCCGGCCCGCTCAAATAGCGGTGAAGGGCACAATTATAGTGCAGCAATGCGTCGGTGACAATTTTAAAAACAGGGAACTAACTGTGTTCAACAAAAAACAACTAAGAAGACAGAAAAGGTAATTTAAAAGCAGTAGCGCGATAAATGCAAGCGCAGTGCGGCATAGACCGATATTGCTCTTACCTCAGCCCCTTTATACTAACGAACCACGCGCTGCCTCTAGCCAGTCCACCTGACTGCTAGAGCGCGGCGAATGTTAGCGCTCCCTAGCACCCACCCAAGATGGCGCCCGCCAAAATACTAGCGCGAGGGTCCGGCCCGCTCAAATAGCGGTGAAGGGCACAATTATAGTGCAGCAATGCGGCGGTGACAATTTTAAAAACAGGGAACTAACTGTGTTCAACAAAAAACAACTAAGAAGACAGAAAAGGTCATTTAAAAGCAGTAGCGCGATAAATGCAAGCGCAGTGCGGCATAGACCGATATTGCTCTTACCTCAGCCCCTTTATACTAATGAACCACGCCCTGCCTCTAGCCAGTCCACCTGACTGCTAGAGCGCGGCGAATGTTAGCGCTCCCTAGCACCCACCCAAGATGGCGCCCGCCAAAATACTAGCGCGAAGGTCCGGCCCGCTCAAATAGCGGTGAAGGGCAAAATTATAGTGCAGCAATGCGGTGGTGACAATTTTAAAAACAGGGAACTAACTGTGTTCAACAAAAAACAACTAAGAAGACAGAAAAGGTCATTTAAAAGCAGTAGCGCGATAAATGCAAGCGCAGTGCGGCATTTATCAGTTTTTGGGTAAAGTGCGGAGTGCGGCATTTATCAGTTTTTGGGTAAAGGGGTATTTTTAGGGTTCAGGGTCAGTTTTCAGTTTTTGGGTAAAGGGGTATTTTTAGGGTTCAGGGTCAGTTTTGGGTTTTTGGGTAAAGGGGTATTTTTAGGGTTCAGGGTCAGTTTCAGTTCTTGGCTAAAGGGATATTTTTTGGGTTCAGGGTCAGTTTTCAGTTTTTGGGTAAAGGGGTATTTTTAGGGTTCAGGGTCAGTTTTGGTTTTTTGGGTAAAGGGGTATTTTTAGGGTTCAGGGTCAGTTTTCAGTTCTTGGCTAAAGGGATATTTTTTGGGTTCAGGGTCAGTTTTCCCTACTGTTGCACCCTCTGGAGTGGGAATAGTAATTTTTACTCCTACGCTATCAAATGTTTTAATTAGTAATATATTGTATATTTTAGTTATATGTATGTATTATTGTTGTTATATAAAGTAATGTGTAAAATCAATTTATATGTCCACATTTATTAAGTTTATAATTAAAAAGTGTAGTAATTTTTTTTTGAAATAGTTAAAAAATAAAAGTAATGTCATGTATTTTGTTAATAGTACTTATATTTATTTATTATTTAATGTAATTTTAATTATTTTAAAAAGTCGATATTTTATACATCTATATTAATTACAACGATATTTTGGAGTCGATATTTATGTACTTACCTGTTTAAGTATAGGGTGTCGATATTTTTGTAAACGATATTTTTACAACGATATTTATGTCAGCTATATTTTTGTAATCGATATTTTAACACCTACCAGTCTGTAGGAGGGGAGGATGGACTCTTGTGTTTTCAGGTGGGTGATTCCAGGGCCACAGCCTGGAGCGTTGACTTGGGGGTTCGGCCCCTAATTATACCAGCGTGAAGGAAACATTCTGGCCATAGAGGTGTCCCTGGACAGGAGATCTCTACAGGCCTTCAGTTTTTTAAACAATGCTTCAATAATGAGAAACTTTAAAATGCTACAATGCATTTTCTTTTGTATTTTATATCACAGTGTTATGCTTCTCTGAGGATTTTTTGAAGAAATGTGTGAGACAAATACCTGGAGAATATAGAGAACTCCATGGGACACATTGTTCCCGGATTAGTAGGTTGCCCTCTTGTTTTTAATACAAACGAGGTCCATAAAGCCATCACCTCGACATCAGGAGGAAATGTGCCTGGTCCCGATGGTGTACTGGCTGACCTCTCCAAGGCAGATACCAAATTTTGGGCAGTGGTTTTAACCCATGTTTTTTTTAATGCAGCCTGTAAGCTTGGTTTTCCACAGTCATGCGCAAAGGCAGTGATCATCCCCATTTTTACAAAAATGTACCAGGGATGACCCAGCATGTTAGAGGCCAATCTCTCTCCTTGATTCTTCGGCAACAATTATGGGGAAAGTGGCCTTGGAGCGCATAACATTGCTGCTTGCTGAGAGGTCGCTCCCCAGTCTCCCTGGCGAGACCTGGTATCGTAAAAGCTGTCTGTATTGTAGTGCTTTGGGCGCTGCTTCGCCTCGCTTCTGCTGCAACTGTATTGTATATTTAAAAGTGTGTCTGTATTGTATTGCTCTGGGCGCTGCTTCGCCTCGCTTCTGCTGCAACTGTATTGTATTTTTAAAAAAGTTTGACTGTATTGTATTGCTCTGGGCGCTGATCCGCCTCGCTTCTGCTGCCATTAATTCAACTTTAGTGCGCGTTTATCCCCGGCGCTGTGCTCTGCCCTCCCCCCACTGCCATTTTGTTTATTAGGTTGTTGTCCTCGGTCTGCGTCCTCGTGAGCCCGCCCCGCCTCCCAGCTGAGCCGCCCTCGCCCCTCCCCCTTTCCACCATCCATATATGACAGATGAGCTTCCGCGCAGCGGTCACGCGCAGCGATCGCGCCCCAGTTGCGCCGAAGGTGCGCCAAAGGTAAGCCCGTCTACGCCCGTCCGCGCCTGGACCGCGCCCAGCGCCAGTCCCCCTGGTCCTCGCAATGCCCACCCCTCCCGCATTACTTACGATGCCACCACCCTCCTAGCCCTTAACCCCGGCCGCTCCCCCAACTGCGTCCAAGCCGCTCCTGGACACACCCAGGGACCTTTCTCATGCAACTCCTGCAAATTCAACGGCACCGACAACAACTCCGCTACGATCACACAACAGATATCCGACCCCAACCACCTACAATGCATCTTGCTCAACACCCGATCGGTCCACAGGCACGCCATTGACCTCTGGAATCTACTAGACACCATCTCTCCGGACGTCGCCTTCCTAACAGAAACATGGATGAACGCCTCTTCTGCCCCTGACATCACCATTGCCATCCCAGAAGACTATAAGATCATACGCAAGGACCGTACCGGCCACACAGGAGGAGGTATCGCTATCGTCCATAAGAAATCCATCCGCATCTCTACCAGTTCAGACGTCAACCTCGCCAACTCTGAACACCTTCACTTCCAGATCCACATCGACCCCAAAACCACACTCAGAGGCACCCTCCTTTACAGGCCACCAGGACCCCGCTCAAAGTTTAGTGAAGACATCACGGACTTCATCACTCCACACGCGCTCCCCTCCGAGGATTACATCCTTTTGGGCGACCTCAACTTTCACCTTGAAAAGAACAACGACCGCAACACCACCTCCCTTTTGGACAACCTCGCCAACCTCGGACTTAAACAACTTGTTACCACCTCCACCCACATCGCAGGTCACACACTCGACCCTATCTTCATCTCCAGCAAACATGTCTCCTTCAGCCACACCACAGCTCTCCTTTGGACTGACCACAGCTGCGTTCACTTCACCTACAACAAACCCACTTCCAACAACCACCCCCAACCCACTCTGCAAAGAAACTGGAACAAAATCACCATCGACCAGATCTCCTCATCGCTTCTTCTAAACCCCCCAGCCCACTCTTCAAACCCAGACCAAGCAGCCACCAACCTCACACAATGGTTATCCAACAGCGCCGACATCTTAGCACCACTGAAAAAACGACAAATCAAATTAGGCAGCAAGAAGGCCTCCTGGTTCAACGATGATCTTAAGAAATCCAAGAAACTCTGCCGCTCCCTTGAGAAGGCCTGGAAAAAAGACCCAACCACCAGCACCAAGGACACCTTTAAAAACGCCACCCGCATACACCACCAACTGATCCGGACCGCCAAAAAAGCCGCTTTCAAGGACAGACTAGATAACAACGCCCACAACAGTAAGGAATTATTCAACATCGTCAAGGAATTTACCAACCCCTCGGCCAACTCCAACGACATCACCCCCTCTCAAGCCCTCTGCGACTCCCTAGCCTCATTCTTCCACAACAAAATTGCAGACATCCACAACAGCTTCGACAACCGACCCAAAGACCAACCCTCCCAACCCCCTTCAGGACCCCCACCCCCCCTGAACATCCTCAACGACTGGAAGCCTATCTCCACTGAGGACACCATCCGTCTGATGAACTCTATCCACTCAGGATCCCCCACAGACCCATGCCCTCACCACATCTTTAACAAAGCAGACTCCATTATAGCACCGCACCTCCGAGACGTCATCAACTGCTCCCTCAACTCCGCAACCTTCCCGGAAAGCTGGAAACATGCCGAACTCAACGCCCTTCTGAAGAAACCCACAGCTGACCCCACCGAACTCAAAAACTACCGCCCTATCTCACTCCTTCCATTCCCTGCCAAAGTCATCGAGAAAGCGGTCAACAACCAGCTCACCGGATTCCTCGAAACCAACAAATCCCTCGACTCCTCACAGTCCGGCTTCCGAGCCAAACACAGCACTGAGACCGCTCTCATCGCTGCAACTGACGACATTCGATCTCTACTGGACAACGGAGACACAGTCGCCCTCATCCTCCTCGACCTCTCCGCAGCCTTCGACACAGTCTGTCATAGCACCCTTCTACAGCGCCTCAGAAACGTCGGAATCCAAGGAAAAGCACTGGAATGGATCACTTCATTCCTCACAGGAAGAACCCAGAGAGTCCGCCTCCCAACATTCAAGTCAGAGTCCACTGAAGTCATTTGTGGCGTGCCACAAGGATCTTTTCTCAGCCCCACCCTCTTCAACGTATACATGAGCCCCCTTGCGACCATCGTTCGCCAACACAACCTCAACATCATCTCCTACGCTGACGACACTCAACTGATCCTCTCACTCACCAAAGACCCTAACACCGCAAAAACCAACTTACACGAAGGAATGAAAGAAGTAGCCGAGTGGATGAAGCACAGCCCTCTGAAACTGAACTCTGACAAAACAGAAGTCCTCATCTTAGGCACCTCCCCCTCCGCCTGGGATGACTCTTGGTGGCCAGAGGCCCTTGGAAAGGCACCCATCCCGACAGACCACGCATGGAACCTGGGCATCATCCTGGACTCTTCACTCTCGATGACCAGACAAGTCAACGCCGTTTCAGCATCTTGTTTCAACATTCTTCGCATGCTCAAAAAAACATTTCGATGGATCCCCACCGAAACTCGTAAAATGGTCACCCACGCACTGGTCACTAGCCGCCTGGACTACGGAAACACCCTCTACTCCGGTACCACCGCAAAACTCCACAAAAAACTCCAACGCATCCAGAACGCCTCTGCCAGGCTCATACTTGACATCCCGCGTAAAGAACACATCTCTGGTCATCTGAAAACCCTCCACTGGCTCCCCGTAAATAAGAGGATTACTTTCCGCCTCCTAACCCACGCACACAAAGCACTCTACGAACTTGGACCTGAATGCCTCAACACACGCCTGTCCTTCTACACCCCCTCCCGTCAGCTACGATCCTCCAACCAAGCTCTTGCCACTGTACCTCGCATGAACAAAACAACCATGGGAGGCAGATCCTTCTCCTACCTGGCAGCTAAAACTTGGAACTCCCTTCCCACTCACCTTCGCCTTACTCAGAACCACCTAGCATTCAGAAAGCAACTTAAAACTTGGATATTCGAAAAGTAATTCCCCACCCCTCCATAAGCGCCTTGAGACCCTATGGGTATGTAGCGCGCTATATAAATCTTTTTGACTTGACTTGACTTGGCTTGATAGTGCCAATATTGTATGAGACCTGCAGTATGGGTTTAGACCGGGGAGAGGGACCTTGGACCAGTGCCTTAACCTCCACCTGGTGATAGGAAAGTATACCGTCGCCAGGGAGGGTATCTGCACTTGGCTTTCATGGACCTCTCCTCGGCCTTTAATCTAGTTAATAGGTCCAAGCTATGGCTGGTCCTTCAAGAAGCGGGGCTAGATGATGATCTGATATGTTTTCTGGTGACTGCTCATGATAACACCACAGCGGCAGTCCGCTTTAATAAAGACAGCAGTCTGACTGATTCTTGGGTGGTCAAAAGAGGGGTGTGCCAGGGATGCATATTGGCGTCTTTGTTATTCATTCTTTATATTAACAAACTAGTGCAGTCCCTGACAAATTGTTGCAAAGATATACCAGGCGCAAAATTGATCCCAGCACTTTTATATGCTGATGACACGGTTTTAATATCCAGAACCGCAAGAGGGCTGCAATTGTTATTACACTGTTGAATAGATTTTATGGATTCTTTGGATTTGGTTACAAATTTTAAAAAATCACATGCAATGACTATAGGTTCTAGGAAGGTAGCTAAAGCAACATTTTACTGTAAGGGGATTGAGCTAACCAAGGTGTCTACCTTCCCATATCTTGGGGTGCTCTTTGATGATCAACGCTCATGGTGTGCACAACGCACGCTCAAAAAGAATGTTTTAGCTAGAGCGACAAGGGCAACATTAGACTTCCCTAAAAGAATAGGTTCTAAGCCGCTCCCTGTGATTTTAAAGATTTATAACGCTAAGTGTATCCCGATCACTACCTATGGTAGTTATATTTGAGGCTACAAGGACACGACAGAAATACAAGTGGCAGAAAATAACTTCATGCGTACACTACTTTCTGTCCCTGCATCTACCTCAATTTTTAACCTACAAGAGGAGTTGGGAGCAGGTTATATTTCAGACTTGATTGCAGTTGCCCCACTTCTCCGCTGGATGAGAATTTGGGCTCAAACAACCCCAAATTTAAGGCAATTAATAATTCAGGTTTGCTTGGTACTTGTTAAGGCACTCAGCATCCCATGGCTGAAATATATTAAAGTTCAAACTGAGAAGTTAGGTTGTCGTGAATTGTTTACGTTCCCTACCCCTTTGACTAAGCCCGCTGTTAGAGCAGTTAACCTCATAACGGCTATGGAACGTCCAGCTCAGGTGCTGGACGTTCCATTGCAGCTATGAGGTTCGAACGTTCAATTGCCGACGGCAGCACTCCTGAGGTAGTGGTGCCGTCGGCCACCGAACGTTCGAAGCACTTAAGAGGTTAAGTTGAAGTTTTTAGATAGATGTCAATGCGTAAGGGAGGAAAAGGAACTAATTAAGCCCTTGGTGAGAAAGTATGTCACACTGAGCCTGGGGTAGCAGATGCAACCATACTTGACCTACATAAACAAAGCTTATCATTTCTTTCTTTTGACAAGATTCCGGTTAAAATATGGTACCCTGGCTACTGGCCTTTCCGAAAGGTTACTCTAAATGTAACTCACCAATTAGGTGCACATGTGGCAACTTCTCAGAGCAAGATACTCTAATATTATGTTCTTTTGTTCCCATTATGATCACCTACGCAGAAAGTACATCCTCCCGCTGGTAAGGGATCAAAACGATGTTCAAGTACAGCCAGCTTTGGTCTACTTGCAAATGTTAAGCTCAGCAGTAATCTGCCTGGGGTAGCTAGTTTGGTGCCCTTAGATACAGGAATAGAATTAAGCAGAGTTAATCATTCTGAACAGGACTGATAGTATGTTTATGTGGATCATCATACAAAGTTACCTAATAGTCTTAGTTGTGTTTGTTTTTTATTATCTTTGTATAATGTTTTAATGAATTCTAAATATACAAAGATATGAATTTTAATAGATTTAAATGATGTTTACACAATGCCTTATGTCTGTAGATGTTTTATGTTGTACTTTTATGGTTTTAGCCTAGCCAAATAAAGTTGATTTGACTGACTGTGAGAAAAAGAATGTGTTTAAAGTGTGTTTAGAGAAAACTAATGCAATTTTGAGACTGTTTTACAGGGTGACTTAGAGGTTCACCCAGATAATTGCTGGGAAAATAATGTGAATCTGAAATATTATTAAATCGGGCTTATGGGATGTTAACCGGATAAGGCTGAGGAAAATATGCAGCAAATGGTACATTTTCAGTCCTGTTTAACCCAAAATATGGAAAACCAGTTGTAAGGATTAAACGGCGGCTCAAGGAGATCAACAAACCTTTGGTAAATTAATGATAAGATGTTTCTAAAAGAATATTAGCATTGTTTCACAGGTGGACATGACACAGTAGTAAAATATTTTTTACAGGAGTGCAGTGCTTAATTTGAGCCGGAGGTTGCAGGTGCGGCCCACAAGCGCTTATTTCTGGGAACCAACGTTAATTTGTCCCGATCAGACTGACGCAAAGCACGAGAGAGAAAAGCACAAAAGGGGGTAGGAAAGAGGAACAAAAGATACAGAAAAAGAGTGAGAAAGGGAGAAAGCAGGGGCATAAAAGAACATGCAGGAGTGAGCATGAGGGGCAGGAAGTGTCTAGTGGTGAACTAAAGTTTCATGAGGGGTCAAGACTATGCAGCTTTGGTTTTTGGTGCCACCTCTTTCTTCAGCGCAGGTGGCATCTTCTGAGCAAATGCTTGGCCCAGGTATGTATTATTTTACAAATTAGGCACTGCAGGGTTGTCGCAAGTCTCCTGCAAGGTAGCCTGGCTTGGGAGTCTTGCTAAAGAGTTTTCATAAAATGAGGCAAAACGATGAATTGAGAAGATGAAAGAGGCAAGTTTTCACAGAGCAGCTTATATTTGTCTCTTTGATTCGCACTCCTTCCAACAGCTTTATGAGGCTCATTGCAGTTTTCCAATTCTCCCAGATTTAGTAAGTCAAAACTTCAATTTTACATGCATTTTCCATGTCGCTTGCCAGATTTTGTTTTGCCTTTTCCACGGTCCTGTAGAACTAGACATTCCTGCCAACCAACTTAATGATACCAATATTATCGACTTAAGAAGGATGAACGACTGATGGGAGTCAAAAATGTGGCTGACAGTTACATCCAAATATCAGCTTCAGGCTCACCAAACCAATGACCTATCTTATTAGGTTACCATTAATAGAAGACATGAAAAGAGAAGGTCTCTCGTAATCTATACTAATATAATAAAGAGAGAGCCCAAACCTTTGAGGCGAGTAATCGCAGGAACCAAGGCACCAATCACAACAGCCAATACAGCGTTGGAAAGGGCAGTTGCAGCAGAAGGACATAGGCTATGCAGACGCCCACCATATACATTTAAAAGGTAAAAGAACGGTGCCAGCAAAGTAGTCCCTTGTGGGCGTGTCTGCGTTGTGCTGTGGGTGTGTGCGGGGGGCGTGACAAACGCTGGGGGCATGTGGTACGTTCCGCCCTTCATGCCATGTCTCATATTGTGTGCTAATCCCACCCTGCTCCCTTTAAATACTCCTGCACCCCATAATCATAACCCACCCTTACTCTTTAAAATACCCCACTACCCTTAAATACTAACCCATCTTAACCCTATAAATATACCCTGTACCCCAAACCCCAAACCTATCCCTAAACCCTAAAAATACGCTTGTACCCCAAAACCCAAACCTAGCCCTGAACCCTATAAATACCCCTGTGCCTCAAAACCCAAACCTACCCCTGAACCCCAAAAATACCCCTGTACCCCAAACCCCAAACCTAGCCCTGAACCCTAAAAATACCACTCTACCCCAAAACCCAAACCTACCCCTGAACCCTTAAATACCCCTGTACCCCAAAACCCAAACCTAGCCCTGAACCCTTAAAATACCCCTGTACCCCAAAACCCAAACCTACCTCTGAACCCTAAAAATACACCAGTACCCCAAAACCCAAACCTAGCCCTGAACCCTAAAAATAACCCTGTACCCCAAAACCCAAACCTACCCCTGTACCCCAGAACCCAAACCTAGCCCTGAACCCTAAAAATACCCCTGTACCCCAAAACCCAAACCTAGCCCTGAACCCTTAAAATACCCCTGTACCCCAAAACCCAAACCTAGCCCTGAACCCTAAAAATAACCCTGTACCCCAAAACCCAAACCTACCCCTGAACCCTAAAATATCTCTGACCCCCAAAACCCAAACCTAGCCCTGAACCCTAAAAATACCCCTGTACCCCAAAACCCAAACCTAGCGTTGAATCCTTAAAATACCCCAAAACCCAAACCTACCCTTGAACCCTTAAAATACCCCTATACCCCAAAACCCAAACCTAGCCCTGAACCCTAAAAATACCCCTGTACCCCAAAACCCAAACCTAGCCCTGAACACCTAAAATACCCCTGTATCCCAAAACCCAAACCTACCCCTGAACCCTAAAAATACCCCTTTACCCCAAAACCTAAACCTAGCCCTGAACCCTAAAAATACCCCTGTACCCCTAAACCCATACCTATCCCTAAACCCTAAAACTACCCCTGTACCCCAATAACCTAAAACTATATCTGAACCCTTAAAATACCCAAACACCCCAAAACATATACCTCAGTACCCCGAAACATATACCCCTATACCCATACTTACCTTATCCAGAGATTTAAAAAAAAACATGCTTTTACCATTCATGCATTTACAACGAATTTCGTTGTAAATGTATGCGTGGTAAAAGCATATAAAATGTAATGCCATGCGTTATAATGGCATTGTGGAGTCATGGTACTTTCGTAATGAAAGTATGCGAGTGATTGTATGCGGAAAGAAAGTTGCAGAATAATGGGTATTTACCCTCCCCCGGTAAGTACATTGGTGGCACGGCAGCCCACATCTCCAGCAACATACTCATATTTTTTCACCACCCATTTGAAAAATGCACAGGTCTCTCTCATTGATGGCCAGCCCCGACATACACTTTTAGACACACCTCCTGCCACAAGTTCTAGAATTGCAAACTTTAGAGCTGGGGAGCTACGTTCGAATCTCGGCATCAGCTCAACATCCTGTGATTCCAGGCAAATCGCTTTGTCTCCCCGTGCCTACCATAAATGAATGTGTTCTTCTGTAATGTAAATTGTGCTCATGCCATGTTGTCGAGTTCACACTATATAATATTGCAAGGAAAAATAAAGTAGGGAAACTCGAGTTCAATCACTACTGAACGCGCACTCTTAAGTGCATCAGCAGTGCACTGTGAATCGGGGCGTTTCACAGGCCTGTCACAGATAAGAAATGCTATCAAAACGAAATCCTACAAAACAATATACTACTGGCCGGCAGCAATTCATACCCGGACAACGTCGGGATGGGCTGCTAGTGTCTGATAAAGCACAGACATGCAGGCCCAGCAACATGACTCAGACTGACTTACACATAATATAACCCTATAGACAGAACCACAATCACAGACCCAAAGACATACAGAGGCCTCAAGATACAATGCTCCATGCAGGTTCCACCTAACTAGACTTTACAAATGCATGCCAGGGAAGGGTGTTAATCAAAATATCGCTCATTGGGCATAGAGACGTCCTTAACAGGCACACTGCTAGGAGAGCAGTGCAGAGATTGGCCTGAGAGGAATGAGAAGACGCTCCGCTCATACCAGGATGTCTGCACTGCTGTAAATGTGCCCCGGAGGCTTGCTGTGGAACCACGGAGTAAACATTTAGGGTAAAGTTCTCCTCTGCTTACTGTATCAGGTCGACCGTCTGGTTCCATGCATCAACCACCAGGTATGTAATCGCCACATACTCCTGAGGTGGTCCACTTGCCCATAAAGCTGGAGCAGGATCTCTGAGTGGTCCGAAATCCCCTCCAGGAGAATATCCACCCCGGCTACCTCGTGGGTGTTTAATGTGGGAAGGAAGAACTAATCTATGAGGGAAAACGAGTTGTGCTCCAGAGAAAAAGCAAATATTCCTCTCGCCCCAATGCCACAAACACCAGGCATCCTCTAACCCCAAGGATGACACCAAGTCTGCATGTCTGGGCAATCTCCGTACCATGGATGAGCAAAGATCTGTGCTTAATTTGAGCTGGTGGTATCAGGTGCTCAGTGCCAGTGCTTCATTGTCAACACCGGCTCTTAAGACAGTCTGCCACATGGTGGCATTATTTTTCTAAATTAGAGATGCACACTACAACCAGTGTTTAATAATTCAATACACATTAAAAGTGACTAATACTTGCAGCCCAAGTCTTTCTTATAGCTTTGGGGGCCTCTGATAATCTGAATTGTTACACTTGATAGGGTCTTATTTTTAGTAGTTGTGTTGGTTCTGTAACTGGTGGCCCTAGCAGAGACCAATTGGATAAGTGGCCTCCTAACCAGGGCCCTGGCACTAATTATTTACAAATTAACCACTGGAGTGGATGCTATATGTTCTATTTGGGATCCATGACCGCATTGAAGCCCGCTCCAATTATCCGTTTTTTGCCCTCTGAACAAGACAACAGGGCTGTGAGATCACTCAACCATAACACCAGCACAGTCGGCGGCAGGGCTTTAAGTGGGATGAAATAGCTGGGGGGCCTCTCAAAGGGGCGTGGCCAATGAAATTAAGGGCGTGTCTTAAAAGCACCTCATCTAAAAATCTGTGCTCAGAATAGTGTGCCGCCCCACGTGTATTTTTCTGTTTCTGTCATTGCATCCAGATATATGATACAACAAGTAACATCATACCTACAACAAGTCAGGACTATTGGCTTTGTCAATGGTTGTTAACTGCATAAGATAAATAAGCAGCAACTATGGCTTGTATTTAATATTGAAAAAAGATTCCACTTAAAGACCTGGTGACACCTCAACAATGTTGTTCTCCTGAGTTTCAAGAAGAGAAGGGAAATCCAGAGGGGAAATGACTCTCTTTAAAACGCTCACCTGACATGACGTCATGCCGTAACTTCTCCATTAGTGACAAGTGAGCAGTGTGGGCACGCGCACATCTATGTGCCTGCTGTCACCGCAGTCTGGAAAAAACAAGGACCGATAGAGACCTGTTTTGAGGCTCCTTTTAAAAAACTGCTGGTGCTCAGCACTGGTGAGACCTGGCCCACTTAAAGCCCTGGTCGGCGGGATAAAAAGCAAGAGTATTTTCCAGCAGTGGCCCTGTGCAGTCTCTATAGAAGAAAATCTCTACCTAGCCTAGCTCTATCCATCTGTTGGATCACCATCGGAAAGGATTTATGAAGGAGAATAGCCCTCCCCTCCCTCCCGAAACCAAAAGTGAACCTGACGTGGTATACCCTATTAAATTCATGCCTACCCAGAAAGGGATCATTGTTCCCAAAAGATATTCCTGAAACAGCAAGACGTTCCGGTCATGGTGCTTGGACAGTTCTCATTTTAATACGATTATTCAACCTGCTAACATTCAGTGATAGGAATTTGAACTCCAATTGGGTTATCCCAGAATTCGATATATTTCCCCCCCCACACATAATATGCACATGAATAACTTTCAGAATTACAAAAGATAAGCATAATCCTCCTACCAGCCAAAACTCCCCACTCAATACTTCTACCCTGGAAGCATTGTTCGATCCATGAATTAACATTAAACTAAAATTCCCCAAAGGAAACTAACGTCCACTAATTTATAGAGACTTACTTGAAACTCAGCCGTGGCACAATATGCATTCACTGAAGCACTACATAATAGATAGCATGATCATTACAGCATCGAAAATGGACCAGAACAGTTATGACCATCCTTTTTCATTAGTCTCTTCTCTTAGCGTAGCCCTTTGGGACAGAGGCTGCACCATTTCTGGGCTGGAAGAACTCCCTTCTGCAGAGGAGTGTCATCTCCTACTTTTCTGGTTGTGGAAAGCTAGCTGCTTCCAGGTCCCAAACCCAACAGCTCCACCCATAGATTCACTTAATCTCCCCATCAATTAATCACTCAATTGGGATCTTGTAAAGTACAGCTACTCACCCGTGAGGGTCTAAAGCCGCAGGGGGGTAGCTGCTGGTCGGACTGGGTGGAGAATCATTCGAAGTGCCAGGTCTTGAGATCCTTCCTGAATTGGGTCGGTAACACAGATTGCCAGAGATGGAGGGGCAGGGTGTTCCAGGTTTTGGGGGTGAGGTAGGGGAACAACCTTTTTCCAGTTCTGGACTTATGGATCCTGGGGACAGAGGCAAGGGTGAGTTGAGAGGATCGGAGTTGTCTGGCGGGTACATTGAATGTGAGGACGTGGTTCGGGTATGATGATCCTTCGTCATGTAGAGCTTTGTAGGCATGAGTGAGGAGCTTGAAGGGTTTCTCTTGTTTACTGGGAGCCAGTGGAGTTGTCGGAGGTGTTGCGTGAGGTGGCTGCAACGGGGTATGTCTAGGATCAGTTTGGCAGCAGCGTTTTGGAAGTTCTGTAGTTACTTGAACTGTTTCTGGGTGATGCCAACATAGAGTGTGTTGCCGTACTCAAGTCTGCTGGTGATTAGTGCGTGGGTGACTGTCTTTATGGATTCTGTAGGGATCCATCTGAATGTCTTTCAAAGAGGGTGGAGCATGTGGAAGCAGGCTGATTTGGCTGTTCATATTGAGTGATGAGTCCAGTATGATGCTGAGGTTGCGTGCGCAGTCCGTCGGGGTGAGAGGAGATCCCAGAATGACTGGCCATCAGTAGTCGTACCAGGCTGAAGGGTTGGGTCCCAGGATGAGTGCTTCAGTCTTGTCTGAGTTGAGCTTGAGGCAGCTGTCTTTCATCCAGATAGCAACGGCCTTCATTCCACTTTGTAATTTCGTTCTGGCCTTTGTGGGTTCATTGGTGAGGGAGAGGATCAGCTGGGTGTCATCAGTGTAGGATACTATGTTTAGTCCATGGCTTCTAACGATGGCTGCCATGTAGATGTAGAAGAGTGTGAGCCTCACAGAGGAACTCTGGGGTACACCACTGCTGATCTCTGTGGGTTTGGAGAGGAACAGTGGTAGTCTGACCCACTGGGCCCGGCTGGTGAGTAAGGAGTGGATACAATCCAAAGCCTTGTCGCAGATGCTGGTGCTGTGGAGTCTTGTGATTTGGGTGCGGTGAGAGACTGTGTCGAAGGCAGGGAGGTCTAGTATGATGAAGGCTGGTCCTTAAATGGTTCACCTCATTCCTCCAACACATAACACAACAAGTCAAAATGAACGACTGTCTATCTAACCCCTCTCCGTTTTCCCTAGGAGTCCCCCAAGGCTCTATTCTCTCCTGCTCTCTCTTTAACCTCTTTATGGAACCTCTAACCCTCATCCTGAAGCAAGCTGGTATCAACTACCACCTCTATGCTGACGACACCCTATTTTACTGTAAGATTAGGTTCCACTCTGATGTACTTCATCTTAACCATACCTTAAACAAGATCTAACACTGGTTCCACTCCAACCATATCAAACTTAACACCAAGAAAACTGAAATTATCCTCTTCTCCCCTAAAAACAATGGACTCCCCATCCAAACCTGGATCTCTGACCTCAATGCACTCAACTGCTCGCTCTCTTTGCCCAACTCAGTGAAATCATACCATTGACAAAAATCTTACCCACATTAAAAACTCTGCTAAAAGAGCTCTCTTCACTCTCCGTCACCTGAAGAAAATCAAATTCTTCATCCCAACTGAAGACTTCAAATGTGTTGTCCAATCCCTGGTATTTTCCAAAATCGACTATGGTAACGCTATCCTCACAGGAACCCCTAAAGTCCACCTCAGATCTGTGCTCCACCTAGCAGCCAGGATTATCACTAGCTATGAACATTTTGACCACATCTCCCCAGCCGTGAATGATCTCAACTTGCTTCTCATTGAAGGTAGAACCTCCTACAAGACAGCATGCATCACACATAAAGTCTTACACCACAATGACCCGCTGTTCCTCACAAACAAACTTAAAAAGGAGGACGGCTCCAGAACAATGGGGACCACTAACATTTTCCTCCTCATCCCCCCTTATTAAAAAAGAAAATCACTCCATCTCGCTCCTTGTCTGGAAACGCTCTGATCGTCTGGAATGCGCTCCTAAGGGAATTGCATTGTAACCCCTCCTACATGCCTTAAAAAACACCTTATACTGTACCTCCTCGACCAATACTGGGGTCCTTAATCGGACCTCTGACCTCCTCCAACCTTATCCTCCTTTACTTCCTCCCTCCTCTTCACCTCTCCCCTCCCCTCTTCTCTCCCTCACCTCACACTCTCCCCCTTTGCTCACACCCCCTTACTCCCACCACCCTTTCCTCCTTCCTCTTAAAACCCTGCCCTGCTGGCCATCCCCCCTCCTCCCCAACCTGGGTTCCCCACCTATCCTTCTTCTAATTTCTACCTCACCCGCAGCTCAGCCCTGAATCTCCTCCCGTCACTATATATGTAAATGTATATGCTTTTGTTGTGTCCCTGTTTATTAGACCTCAATGGAGCATTTTATTTTATTTATTGTTTATACTGTGCTCTTGAACAGCTCCTGTCATCTTGTTTTCACACATATGAAGCACTCTGATACTCCCGGGTCTACCCAGCGCTATATAAATCCTTTCAAATAAAAATAAATAGATAGGTAAGGGCTGGAGTCTCGCCTCTGTCGAGGAGGGAGTGGATGTTGTCGGTGGCGCCGAGGAGTGCAGTCTCTGTGCTGTGGTTGCTTCGGAAGCCGGATGGGGAGGTGTCCAGTACGTGGTTCACTTCAATGAACTCGGAGAGTTGGGCGTTGATGGTCTTCCCAATGAACTTGGCTGGGAAGGGGAGGAGGGTGATGGGTTTGAAGTTCTTGAGGTCTGTCAGGTCTGAGGATGGCTTATTCAGCAGGGGGTTGATCTCAGGGTGCTTCTAGTCGTCAAGGAAGGTGGTGGTTCCGATGGAGAAGTTGATGGTGCGATGAAGCTGGGGAACGATGATGGCGGCTGCTCTGTGGAAAATGTGGTGCAGGCAGGGATTTTCTTTGGGGCTCCTGAGAGGATGCTCTTCATGGTCCTGAACATGTCTTTTATTGTGAGCAGCAGAGCACGATCTGTTGGGGTGTGGCTTGTTTGTAAGCGATGGTGGCTGGCATGGTGGACGGGCCTAAGGTTTCAAAGCTGTCATAGATCTTCCGGATTCAGTCATAAAAGAAGGTGCCAAGGGTTTTTGCAGAGATCTTGGGAAGGGGAAACGTCAGTGGTCTCGCTGTTGGGCCTAGCAAACTCCTTGACGATGGCGGTGTTGGCATCTGTAGGCGTTTACTGAGTGGTTTTGCTGAGAGATTTGATGAGAAGTTCTTCAGTGGCTTCTACCCAGCTGCAATGGGTGGGGGGGGCGATGATGACGGTGGCGTACGGTGGGCGTGGCGAAGGCAAGATGCACGGAGTGATTGTTGGTCCATGAGAGTTCGGTGGTGTGGCTGTAGCTGATGTTCCCGCTGGTGGGGAAGATGAGGTCGAGCATGTCCGGCTGTGTGTGTCGGTGTGGTGACAAGCTGCTTGAATCCGATGTTGGTGGTGAGGTTCTCCAGGAGGGAGGTGGTGTTCTGGTCACTGGGTTGTCCAGGTGGTAGTAGAGGTCTCGGAGAAGGAAGTAGTCATTGGATGCGCGAGCCTGGGGTGGTATGAGGTCTACAATGGCCTCTATGTCGGGCCGGAGGGCCTGTAGACGAGCGTGCCACAGAGGGTAGTGATGGGGTTGGTCTGTATCTGAAAGTGGTCAGTCAGAGTACGCTTTTCTGAACGATGGTGATGCTCTCCTCCTGGGCAGTTGGGCGGTCCTTGCAGGTGATTTTGTAGCCGTCGGGGATGGTGATGGCGATGTCTGGGCTGGAGCAGGAGTTGGTCCAGGTTTCCATGAAGAAAGCGATGTCAGGAGACGTGTCATCAAGGAGGTCCCAAATTTCTGTGGCAGGGTTGTGGAGGGACCGCACATTGAGGAGGATGCAGTTGAGCCAGACGGGTGTACTGATATCCGTCTGGGCGGTGAGAGGAGCTGGTGTGTTGGCAAGGCTGAAGGTGCAATTGCAGTTCTGCAGGCAAAGCATCAAAGGGTCTTTTTCGGTGATGCTATATGGCAGGCGGCATGGCGTCCAGGGTTGGGGACAAGGAGGGTGCTGATGTCATTGTGGCGGAGTGTCCGAGAAGCAGAGTCTCTGGCGTTGGGCGCGGTCCAGGCTTGGACAGGCACAGACGGACTTGCCTTTGGTGCACCAGTAAAACCAAAGGGGATGATGGACAGAGTGTTGAACATTGCAAGCACTCACCCCCAGTCAACTTATCTGGGTTTAATCCATCATCATTCTTTAGCTCACTCCGCCACCCCAGTTCAGACATGGCCATATGCAAATCAGTCTGACCCTGTGCCTCATGGGAACAGCCCAGCCCGAACTGCCAAGCCATGTCTTCCCTGGACCAGAAACAAGCATCCTGGGACCGGTTTCGGGTTCATAACCCTCATCAGCCAGGCTATGTTGAATACAGTGGCAAAGTGAGCAAGGAACCCACGTCTGGGCATACCCTGCCAACTTAGGGCGAACAAAGCAAAACCAAAGGGGATGATGGACGGAGTGTTGAACATTGCAAGGACTCACAGTCAACAGATCTGGGTTTAATCCATCATCATTCTTTAGCCCCGACTGGGACGGGTATGCTCAGACATGAGTCCCGTGCTCTCCGTGCCACTGGAATCAAGCTATCCTCGCTGATGAGGGCTGAAAGCTTGTTTCCAGACTAGGGAGTACCTGGCTTGGCAGTTCGGGCGGGACTGTTCCCATGGCGCATAGGGTCAAGACTGATTTGCATATGGTTGGGTTCAAACTGGAATGGCATGGGGAGCAAAAAACGATGGATTTAGGCCCAGATCTCTGTACTGGGATGAATGTATGACATTGTTCTGCATTCTGTCCATCAACTGTTGTTTTTGCATTTGGTGCACCAGTGGCATGGCCGCTGCGCAGCGTGCACCATTAAGTATTGCTACAGGGGGGCTGGACCATTGGGAGGCGAGATACGTGGGAGCGGGAAGGGACATTGGAGGAGGGCAGGCCGTGGGGGATCACAGCGGCAGGGGCGATGAGGGAGAGGACAGGAAAAAAGGAATAGAAAAGAATAAAAAGCAAAGACAGAGGCAGAAAATTAAAAGAGAAAAGCATAAACAGGGACAGAAACAGCAGAAAGAAGAACAGGAGGGCAGTCAAGCAGTGACGCTCTACCACTGGACCACCAGGGATGGGACACAGGCAGGAGCCTGCAGGTGGAGGAGGGCCTCGAGCTCTTGACCTCCGAGTCAGTAGCACCAGCAGCAGCAGATGGGGAGAGCAACAGCAGCCTCCAGAGGCGCTGTGATGTGGAAAGAGCAAGCCCACTAAGGGGCTAACAAAAATGAATTTGTTCATCTGTAACATAGCTGGTGCTCATATAAAGAGCTCTGATACCTTTGGATGCTATACAAAACTCAAAAAATGGTTTGGACCCTGCCATATGCAAATCAGTTGTCAGCCTGCTCCAATAGGAACAGTTCAGCCCTAACTGGCTTGCCATGTCCTCCCTGAACTGGAACACACACATCCCAAGAACTGTTTAACTGTTTTTGGGGCTCATCAGTTGGGTGCAGCTTGGATCCTTTGGCACGGTGAACATAGGAGTGGACCCACTACTGGTCATACCAGTCTCATTTAGGATGACACATTGAAGTATACAAAAAAGTGATGGATGGGGTGATTTAATCAATCTCAGTCACTGGTGATCACTCAGGCGGCATTCCCATCCATTGCCACTTTGCATACCATGCCACCTCTGTTTGGGCCAGCCTTATGCAAACTAGCCTTCACCCTGCTTCAATGGGAAAAGTCCACCCCAACCTGGCAGGCCAGGTCCTTCGTGAACCAGAACACATGCAACCCAAGACCGGTTTCAGCTTGAGTAGAGTTTGTCGGTCAGATGCCCATTCGAGAACACATTTCATCTGGACACAATGACTGCGAGCAGAGCAGCGCTGCTCTACAATTGTTTATCTTTGCCTTTTGGACTGCTGAGATAAGAAAGCCCTTAGACAATTCTTTATAATACCTACAGAAACGCAGAATGTTCAACAACATTTGATCAGATGTTTCATCGCCAAGAGCAGCAGCTGATGGTGGTGGCATCATACTGACTAAGAGAAAACTTATTTTCCATCTTACAGCGCCCAGGCGAATTCTAGTGAGAAGTGATGTCTCCTATGGGCGGTTAACCCACTCCGAATATGGTTCAATTCCAGGGCACATTTGGGTCAACGCATAACTGCTAAAGGAATCCGAGGTGGACATAGGCAACGCCTTATCCCAGGCCCGCTTCAACAGAAAACTGTCCTTCACCCACCTCTTATTCGGTCTCATACATCTAGCTCTCTGATGCTCCTCTACATTCTCGTATTGCTTTTATTTTTCAGAACGCTGCCGAAATCCAGCCACAGATGGGTCACCTTTGACCCTCTCTCCCTCCAAACCGTGGTACGACCGTGGCGATGTGGTACAAGTGAGGTGCTCCGATGAGTATCAGCCTTCACCGCCTCAAATAGAGTGCAGAGAAAAACAATGGAGTGACGACAGTGAGTGGGATGCAACACCCACCTGCATCCGTAAGTAACCCTAATCTTTCTGTTGAACTTGGGGCCTGATTTATCTCTGGGAAGACAACAAATAACGGGTGTGATGTGTGCACTGACTGTGACTTGCACAACATTTTCGAAGATGTAGTGATTAGGCGCTAAAGATGCAGGTAGGAGGGGCTTCACAGCTTTACATGGAAGACCGATGGAGTAAAAAGACGCGCATGCTACAGGTGGGAGGGGCTGCACTGATGCACAGCTTTAAATGGAAGACAGATGTGGTAATCAGGCACTAACGCTGCAGGTGGCAGGGGCTGCACTGATGCACAGCTTTAGATAGAAGACAGATGGAGTAATCGGGCACTCATGCTGTAGGTGGTAGTGGCTGCACTGATGCACCGCTGTACATGGAAGACAGCTGTAGTAATCAGGTGCTAATGCTGCAGGTGGGAGACACTGCATGCACAGCTTTACATGGAAAAACAACAGTTGATGGACAGAATGTAGAACAATGTCATACATTCACCCCAGTACAGAGATCTGGGCCTAAATCCATCGTTTTTTTGCACTCCACACCACCCCAGTTCAGACATGGTCATATGCAAATCAGCCCTGACCCTGTGCCTCATGGGAACAATCCAGCCCGAACTGCCAAGCCATGTCTTTCCTGGACCGGAATCAAGCATCCTAGGACCGGTTTCTGGCTATCAGCGGCAAAACAATGGATTTAGGCCCAGATCTCTGTACTGGGGTGAATGTATGACATTGTTCTGCATTCTGTCCATCAACTGTTGTTTTTGCATTTGTCACCCCGAATGGGATGGGTATGCTCAGACGTGAGTCCCATGCTCTCCACACCACTGGAGTCAAGCTATCCTGGCTGAAGACGTCTGATAGCCAGAAACCGGTCCTACGATGCTTGTTTCCGGTCCAGGAAAGACAAGGCTTGGCAGTTTGGGCTGGACTGTTCCCATGAGGCACAGGGTCAAGGCTGATTTGCATATGGCCATGTCTGAACTGGGGTGGTGTGGAGTGCAAAAAAACGATGGATTTAGGCCCAGATCTCTGCACTGGGGTGAATGTATGACATTGTTCTGCATTCTGTCCATCAACTGTTGTTTTTGCAGCTTTACATGGAAGACAGGTGTAGTAATCAGGTGCTAATGTCTCAGGTGGGAGAGGCTGCACTGATGCACTGCAATACGTTGAGGACAAATGTAGTAATCAGGCACTATTGCTGCAGGTAGGAGGGGCTGCACATGGAAGACAGGTGTAGTATTTAGGCGCTAAGGCAGCAGGTGGGGTCTGCTCTGTTGCACAGCCTTACATGGAAGACAGATGTAGTAATCAGGCGCTAATGCTGCAGGTGGAAGTGGCTGCACTAATGCACAGCTTTACATGGAAGACGGATGTAGTAATCAGGCGCTTATGCTTCATGTGGGGGGTTGCCCTGATGCACAGCTTTAAACAGAAGACAGATGTAGTAATCATGTGCTAATGCTACAGGTGGGCAGGGCTGCACTGATGCACAGCTTTAAATGAATGGCAGATGTAGTAATCAGGCTCTAACTCTGCAGGTGGGGTCTGCTCTGATGCACAGCTTAACATGGAAGACTGATGTAGTAATGAGTCGCTAAAACTGCAGGTCGCAGGGGCTGCTCTGACGCACAACTCACATGGAAGACATTTCAGGGTGTTCTCCCTGCAGATCCTGCTTATAAAATGTCTAGAATTTTGTCTGTCCCTGTAGAAACCGAGACCAGTCGCCACCCGTCATACATTACTGGGCTGTGTGTTTGATTGAGTAGCCCACTGACAATGTGGAAGTGAGCATGTCTTCTCTTCAGGAGGTTAGTGTGGCTTTGATTTGAAACGCGATAGCAAGTACACCTATTCACTTCCATTTAGTGCCCTATGCCCAGTGACCAAAAACTGGACAATCCAGTAGGTTTTTATTATTGTAAGGTGCTGCAGAGATAAACGCCCCATGTCGTTTCCTAAAGGTATGAGTTAACCCTTCCAAAAAGTGGCATGAATAAATGTCGTAAGTATACAGAGCTATATTAATCCCGGAACTATTGGCTTTGAAAGGGCTTGTTATGGGTGAGATTGGCCTTGCCAGTGCTTGTTATGGGTGAAACCCAAGCTGTCAATAGGAGCCTAAATGTCTAGAGTTGGGCATTTCTATGAAGTGTTTCATAAAGCTAGCTCTCTTATGCTCCTTAGCCAAGCCCAACGTCTGGAGTGTTCTCCCACGTGAGAACAATATGTTAATTATGGCTATATAAACAAGCATTTGCAATACAATCGGTCTCACATTTACTCAAGTTTAAGCTATTGGCATTGCAAATGACAATGACTTTTATTTATGTTTTAAAAATGAAAACAAAAATAAAAGGCATTGTTATTTGCAATGTCAATAGCTCAAACTTGCGTTAATTCGAGACCTATGGCATGCAAATGCTGGATAGATTAGTGATTAGAAACTTTCCCTTTCACCCCGCCAGCAGATTAATAAAAAAATAATAATAGTGCGTAACGCACTCAAGTAAAAGATCCAGTCCACATGGGAGGTAACAAATGGCGAAAGGCCGGTAACTTGGAGGGACTAACAAGCCTCATTATCAATCGGAAGTCCGCATTTACCAAGGACAATAACACCAGCCAATCAAAAATATGGGAGGACTGTAGGGGAGGCTTCCACAGCATACTCAACTACTGTATCCCTCGCAGAGCGAGCAGTCCATGCGCGCTGCTGCTAGGCTCGACCTAATCACATTGAACCAGGTCCCTATGAAGCCCTATTGTGATGTCCTAGCCCTACAGCAGAGGCACTGGCTGATTGCTGAAATCCATGTCAGTAACCGAGTTCCTGTTTACATTTCACGTTTTCCTTAATCTTGCTCTCCCCGAGTGTTTGCTTTTTCCAGGATATTTTTCTCCTGTAATGTTTTTTCATGCAGGATATTACGCTTGCATCGTGCATACTGTGGACTGAGTCTCCTCTGGGTGTCTGTGTGAGTTGAGTTGGTGGTGGGTGTTTTTAATAAGCTATGATTGAGCGAGCTGGAGTTGAGGCTGAAGGCAGTGTGAGTTTCTCACAGCGCCAGTCAGTGGGTCATGAATGTTTTCAGAATGCACCCATCCATTCTTTGGCCTCTCTCTCTCTATAGCACAAAGAGCAAAACCATGTGTGCTAACTGTAACTGTGGTTTTATGCTCAAGTGTGTGAAGAACGTGCACAGTTGTTGCAGTATAGACAAGGCGCAAGCAGAAGCAAATGCAGTGCTTAAGGGCAAAGGGGTGCATTAAGGTGTAGCAGGGATAGTGAAGGAGACACAAAGAATTACACGAAGGAGACAATGAAAAGAGTGCTGAAGACGAAAGAAGGGTGCAATATGCAGATGGAGAATTTCAGAAAAATGCGCGGGGACAAGGGCATAGGCATCTTGCAGAGACGCTGCTGAAGAAAGGAAGAAAAGAAGAAAGGACGTGAGTGACTGAGGCTCCGAAGACGGCTACCCTTTCCACACGCCTTAGTAATGTTTCAATCACAGTCGCGTATTTTCAAAAGTTGAAACTTTCCACCACATCTGAGGTCTGAGACAAAGCCGTCAGGACGAGAGGGTCGTCGAAACTTATCTTGATATTTCTAAAAATAGGGCAAAAATGACAAATCTGGTCGAGCACCAACATTTCTTAAGGAATCTATATTCCGAAGATCCTATAGAAAATTTCGAGACCATGCTCATCGAACTTAAGGAGGTATTAATTGAAATGAATCTTCAAAAAACTAATACTAACTCAAAAAGAAAAAATAATAACAAAACAGGGAACTCACTGATAAAGAAAACCCTAAACAAATTGATACGTGCTCAATACTTACACCCCTCTCCTACTAAAAAGAAGGAAATAAACAAATTGAAAAATCAATTCAGAAGAGAAAAAATAAGTGAGAGAAAAACCTTTCAAGATCGTAACTGGGTTGAATTACAAATTGCTGCCAAAGAACCAAACCAAAGAACCTATTGGTCCATAATAGCCAAAATATCAGGGACAAAAAAGAAATTACAAGCAGTACCTGTTCCTCCGAAAGAGTGGGAAATCTACTTGGCAGAACTTTACAAAAAAAATGTGGACAAATTACAAGCAAACAGTCCAGATAAAGTAAAGGAAAAAGTTATGGAAAAAATAATCCCGAAAACAACAACTATAATGGTTGAAACACACATTCGGAGGGCAAGAAGCACAGGAGCCTTTGGTCCCGACCAAATTCCTATAAAGGCCCTGCAGACAAATTCTAGGGAATGGAGCCTTCTACTAACCCCACTTTTCAACTATATTTTCTCCACTGGTCAAGTTCCCAAGTCATGGCAAGGGAGCACTATTATCCCTATTCACAAAAAAGGATGCAAAACGGTAGCAGGAAACTATCGTCAAATAGCCCTGATGGACGCTACCGGGAAAATCTTCGCAGCAGAGGTACTATTGCAATTAAAAAACTGGGCCTTCTCGATGGGTCTGATATCCATGTTCCAGGCAGGCTTCAGACCCAAACATTCTGTTACGGATAACATAGCAATTATTCAGTTTTTTCTGGACAAATACGTCACACGAAGAAAACAGACGGTCTACATGGCTTTCATAGATTACTCGACCGCATTCGATCGAGTGGATCGCCCCACATTGTGGAAAAAATTGAGGAGTTTGGGAATCAATGATCACTTGCTACAGGTAATAATAAGTCTCCATACAACTACATGGTGTCGAGTCCAAATGGGGGGCGAAAAAGGATTAACGAAAATAATATACACCGAAAATGGCCTTAAACAGGGTTGTCTACTAGCTCCCATGTTGTACAAACTTATAAAGCAAAATGGTTACCTGGAGAACTCTCCCATTTATGTTTGTTATGTCAAGGGGGTGAGCAGACTGTGGAGCACTTACTGTTCATTTGCCCCAACTCTAAAGTGGTAACAGCTCGCGCTCATTATATTTCACTGATATACAGATCCTGTAGGCTAACAAAGGAAAAAGAAATATTAACAGCGGCCATAAATCCTCCGAACGAATTTGTATGTTATAATCTGTACAAATTTTTTAAATCCATGTTAGCTTTATATTAATTTGTGATGTACTTATCTTATGTAAAATTCTCTTTTTATCTTATGTTATATTTGTGGTCCTCGGTTGAGTACCTACACAAATAAATTCTTTTTGACTTTTGACTTTTGACTAAAAATAGGGCGACCACCTCTACTAGTCCGGGTTAGTACGGACATCAGCGCCGCTCCCGAGCTATCGTTTAATTACAAAATGCGTTCCGGGGGTGTTAGTCTAACACACCCAAATAGGATGATTTGTAGGTGAAAATGTCCAGAGAGTGTCCATAATGACCTGATGTGAGGTGGTTATGAAAAAGGCATTGGCAAAGTCAATGGGGCAGATTTACGAGCCCTGTGCGGCACATTTGTGCTGTCGTTGCGTCACTTCTGTGATGCAGCGGCGGCGGCAACCACGTGCCACCTTACACCCTATTTACAACTTGACGCATCTAGGGAGATGTGTCACGTTGTAAAGCTGTGCACCACATGAAACCTGCGTTAGGTTTCATGTGGGCCTTCCGGTGCGGGGGGGGGGGGGTGCGTTCTGTTGCAGGAAGGCCTCGGAAAAGTGCCTGAGTGAAATATACAAGATGTCACTCAGTCACTTTTACGACGTCGCTGCGTCAAAAACCCTGCTCCTGCTTGAAGCAGGCGTAGGGCGTGACGTACCAAGCTGAGGATAGGCCTGGTTGGAACAGTGCTGGAGTTGTGTCGCACCAGCAACACCACTCCAGTACTGCGCCAACCTTACACCGGCATCTGTGGTGGCGTAAGGGTGAACTGCATCACGCATCTTTCCTGTTGCATCTTTGCTGATTTGCAGGGATGCGCCAGGAAATGTAAATCTTCCCCAATACGTTTTGCCTCTAGAAAATCTATTGGGTTAGTCAATGTTTCTTTAAGACATGATGCACAGAGGTACTAGCTACTGTAGAACATGTGTGAGTACTTTCTAATATCCGTAGTCCCGCGCACTTAAGTGGTAAAAAGACAAACTACAAGTACCAGATTGTGAATAACCACACAAACGTGCTACTCGTGCAAGACATAGGACTGATCTCAAAAGTCCTTGAGCGCTCGTAGGCGAGTAAAAAATGTCTGCCTACCGCAATTTCCACCAATGAAAGCCATGGGCGTGGGCGGCTAGATTTTTATGTGGGTGTGTGGGGAGAAATGTGACTTGTTAGTCTAACTGCATCTTCGAGTGCATGTTTGTTTGAAAAGTGAGCGCAACGGCGCCGGAGCGAGCCCTGGGCAGCGGATGGCTGTGGTCCAGTTATCAGCCTCAGCACACACTGGGCGCACTGGGTCCCTCCCACTCCAGTCCTGTCACTTTTGTAAAGCTTCAGTAACTGAAGGGAAAACAAGCATTTGGAATACAATAGGACTCACATTTACACATGACCTATTACATTGCAAACAGAACTACAGGCGAGCCAGAAACCACAAACAACAGAATGCTGGTGTAGCGGGGCGCCGCCAGAAGGCACGTACTCGAAGTAAAGGGGCCAGTAGCCATGGAAGGATACAAATGAGGACATGTCCATTATAAGGAGGGACTAACAATCCCAATACCAATCCGAAGGCAGCATTTAGGACTGACAAAGACACACGCTAATGAAAAAGATGGGCGGAGAGTGGGCCCTGCTGCTATAGGCTCGACTTAAAAACGACATCATTCAGCTCGAACTAAAAACTGCATAATTTAGCATCACATCCAAACTGTGACTCTCAACTGCTTCAAATTCCAACATGTTTAATTGTAACGTTTGAAAGCTCTTTGATGGACACATCATCACGAATAGGACAAAGGCGTTAAGTCCATGCAATAAGAGAAAATTCAGAATTCGGATACCAGTATCCAGCTGCATTGTGAAGCTTAGGTACATCTCATTATTACCCATTCCTCTAGACGTTTGCTCCTCCATGCCACGAGACATTACCAACTGATGAGGGATAATAGAGCATCTTGTCGGACAGACCTTGGGAAGTCCTGTGTACCCAACATGAAGTTTGCCTGCATCCTGTGCAGTCCATGTACAGCTGTCAGTCTCTTGCTGTACGATGTTCAACTCACCTGCACAGCTGTACGGACTGCTCTGTGAAGACAGGTACAACAGCTCCATATGGTACTCAAGCCTGTAATACTGTAGTAATTGCACTCAGTCTCTTTTGCAGTCAACGTTTCGCCTCCATGATGTCTCTTATTGTGTGTTTGGGTCTGCACTCTTGGGTAACTCACTGGTCTTCCTCGACTCACCCGCTTCCCCTCTTCTGGGCTGCGTACGAGCTGGTAGTTCCTTTCGCCCTCTTCTGCAGTCATGGTTGCAGTGGTGCTGCTTCTCAGGGTGTTGACTGCTGTGCATGGAAGTACTTGTTCTGTCAGCTGGAGTAGATGCAATCACATTTGGGCTGTTTGGACGGATTGGCCCCGCCTAGGCCGGGCTCGAGCAGGAGGTATGGCTCTGCACAGGCCTCACTACCTGGATGGGAACACCAGCACAGGTCATACTGTGATTTCAGGTTGGGTGATAGCTCCGGTCATGCCATAGCTTCACAATTCACGCACATTGACTCAGGACACGCTGCAACTTTACAGTTCGGACACATTGCCTTGCGAATTGCCACAGATTCACATTTCAGGCACAGTGGATCGGATCATGCTGCAGCTTCACAATTTGTCAACAGCAGATCAGGTCACGTCTCAGTGTCACAGTTGAGGCATCTAGGCTGGGCTCATGCTGCAGCTTCTCGATTCCTGACTGGAATATCAGGGGAGAATCTGGGGCCTGCCAAGACTGAGGTGTGTGGGTCACTTTCTGAAGTCTCTCGCCTCTGCATATCCACCACACCTCAGTCACACTGGACCTAGCTCTTCCTGCTGGGATGGCAGGCTCCTGGCCTCTCATCAGACTCTCTTGCTTCAGGGCAAGTGAACAGTTCTTCAGCACAGTGTAGACTTAGGTGATGTCCTCTCTCCTCCGGGAAGTTTGCTGTCAGACAGCTACCAGCTCTCATTGCGTAGCACTGTTCTGAATACTATGCAGAGCACTCCATTCATTGGTCCTTGAGAAGCTACAATTAGAACTACAAGTGGATCAGTGGATTACACTTTTATTCAGTCAAACAGACAGGAGATTTAGATCAATTGTCTGCTCTTTCAGAAACCGTTTTGGGTGATTCTTCTATCTAGTCTGCTCTCCAAACACAGGCTTGGTGTAAACTGATGCTCCTTCCAGCAAGTTTGTCTCCTGTCTGGAGCACCCTCATCAGAAGGAAAATGAGATCAGTGCTTTCTTCACCTGTCTGTCACCAACCACACTGAAAGAGTGATCAGAAAAATACAAACGCCTGGCCTCACCCAAGGGGCCCCCTGCATCTTGAACAACAGAGACTGGCGCCCCGCCTTTTATCCCCACAATCTACCAACTGGCCCTACTACAGAAGAAGGCTCTCAGCAAAAGGCCCAATCAAATTTCTAAAACCAAATATTTTATTCGTTATTCATGACTATACTTTTTGTATTTGGTTTATATCCTTTATTTGTGACTGTGAATAAATGGCGAGGTCTGATTTTTCCACTCTGTACTGTAAATGTGGTCAATACTCACACAAGTGCATGTACAAAGTGATGTCTCTCTATCTCCCTGTGAATACACAACAAGCTCCCCTCTAAGGACGAAACCTGCCGGGTGTAGTGATCACCCAGGACTATCGTAAGGGGAAGAAGAAATCCTGTCTTTTTGAAGGACCCTCACTCACCACTAGTTGGTGACATGCTTCATCATTGGGTCCCCGCTGGGGTGACCGAATGTCCCCCCAGCGTGCTACAACGCCTGATTACAGCGGAGCAGGATGTGGTGAATGTAACAGTGCCCAAATTAGAATGTGACTATAAATGAGTGTACAGGTGTGTTAAAAAATGCAGAGGTTGTACCTTTACAAAAATCTTTAATAATGGCCAACCTGCATTGGATAAAAACAATGTGGACGGACTACACAGGGTTCTGAGTTAAGGAACCGGAGTCCTAGTAAATATAAAAAATTGGTCAACATGTTTCTGCTGCTTTGATTGCAATTTACTCAGCATTCGTCAGGACCTACCAAAATGTCCTCCGGTGGTGTGCGCGCGCAAAGGCGTACCCTCCCGAGAGGCTCTAAGTGTAAAAAATATCATAAGTGAAGATTCACCGGACAGTCTCTGTAGTTATCCACTGCAATGTGCAGGAATAAGCCAAAAACTTTGCAAGAGGCATGAACACGCCCCTTCGGTGAGGACAGCGCGGGTTCCCTTCACGCGATGTCTATTTCGGCACTCGTGGCTCCCCGCGGTATACCTGCTCTCTCGGCTGCTGTTTCTTTTTGTATTAGACCCATGGCTGTCCTGTCCAGCACTTTATTAATGCAATTTCTCTCAACTCTGTCAAATGCCTTATGGGCACTTCCATAAGGGTTACCACTGACCTAGTATTATTGTGGGCAATCCTTTAGAATCCCTGAATGGTGGGTTAAAGCCTGCAACACTAAACTGTATGCAAGTGTGTAACTAGTCAAGACTTAAAGATTCTCATATTATTTTCGATAAATTGTTATATGGAGGAGAGGGTATGTGAGAGGAGCAACAAGTGGAGTATTTCTCTTTTCTGCTAATAAGGTAGGATGCAGTTTTCACTATGTCCGTAGTAAAACAGGCATTGCAAACTTTAGAATGTGGTCCACCAGGAGGTCTGCAATGGTTCCGCTTAATAACATTGGGAAACCGTTACGGTCAGATGCCTTGCAGCCAGGCATTTTTTTTGTTTACAGCTCCTTCCATCTCCTCTGCGGAAAGCTCTCTGCGGCGGCTACAATCTATCTGCTTATTATAAGTAGGTCATTTGCTTGATTGTTCCAGGATCTGACCTGCAAACAACGCCGTGTGGCAGGTAGGGAAAGTGTTGAGGTGTTGGTATTTCTTATACCCATTTTGTCTTCTATCTCTTTAATATCATTTCTACTTTGTATTTGCCTAAGACTGTAATCCAAGTCTGTCCTCTTTGTCCCCCTTTCACAATATGATTCAGTGATATATAGAGCAGTTTCTTAGTTGCGTCTCGCATCATAGGTTGTTCTAACTATCCCCTTACCCTTCTCATTTCTCTATAAGTTGGTATAAAATTGTCCCTTTCACGCTGTGAATGTCCCGTTTAGTTGAGTTTCCAACTCTATTTTTTTTCTGTTTCGGTGTCAAAGATTGGCATATGCGAAATGAGTACACCCCTTATCTCAAATAAATGAGAGGGGCCCCTTTCACACCAAAGTAGTAGGGCACCAAATAGACCTCAGTCAAAAAAGTGGTCCCCTTTAGCGAACCATGATGGTGGTGGTGTATTGTTCTGGTGATATGGGTATGTGTCTGAGCGTTTGTTCTATGGTGTTTTAAGTTACCGAAAGGGGACCACTTTTTTGACTGACACCCCTTATCTCAGCCTTTGCAAATGCCAATTAGTACTCCAGTTCACCTAATAATTGCCATTTTCTTCAAAATAGTGTTGCATCACCTCCCATTTCGTATCCCCTATTATTGAAAACCCGTAGGGTTATTTCCTTAACCAGATAAGACCTGTGTGCAGGTGTTTGCAGTAGTATTGGATCTATAATCTATTAGGTCTATAGTCAACCATGTTGAGGCATGATCAGACAAGGACTCAGTCCCCATCGGCGAGTAAAGTATCGGAGCGGTCAAATCTCTTGAGATGAGGGAAAAGTCAATCCATGTGCATGACCAATGTAGGTTAGAATAAAACATGACATTTTTGTCCATTGTATGCTTTTATCGTATGTCTGGCATGTTCAAATCATTTATACTTTGTGATAAAAATGCTGGGGTTTTGAGGCACATAGGTCTCACTGGTGATCTGAAAATTGTGTGTTGGACAGCGCACTCCTATCTGTTTGTGAAACCAATTTATAGTGGTCCTCTACTTAAAGTTTTATAGCGTGCTGAGTGGGTAAAGAGGTGGCTGGCCTCTGTCTAAATCATTGATAAATGAAGTGTAAACATTCACTTGCCCCATCCCACACTGCTAGTAGTGAAAATCTCTGTTTGCTTGTTTTAGCAATGTGTCTGATGTTGTTATATGTAATCTTAAACATAAACTATTCACTCAATTTCTCAAAGAACTGAATTCTTATTGATTACGGGTACTTTTCTGCAATTTTTCTCTTATTCAAAAGTACAAACTCATACATAATAATTGTTGTATATTGATTCTTCCTGTAATATGGCTGACAGTAGTCATTAGCCCTTCCTTAGTGTTTTTACCTTCTCAGCCTCCCAGAATACCTGTGAGTGTTCTAACTTGTACCAGAGTGTTAGACCTGGCACCTTGGCGTGAGTCTTCCTTCCAGTTTTTGCTGATGTGCATCAGATGTTTTGCTGGTTTTAGCTGCTCAGGGCCCTGTGCCACTGCCAATCTGTGCCACAGTGCAAATGCTCCCTATGAAAAGTGTACACATTGATTGGATTCCATGATTGGCTTATTTGGTTTACTGTCAGTCCCCATTAAAGTGCCCCAGGAGTACCAGGGCTTGTGAATACAAAAGCTGCGGGTGGGCTTGCAGGACTGGTTGTGCCACCCACAGAAGCGGCCTAGTAAAATGTGTCTAAGTTCTGCCATTGCAGAACCTGCGTGCAGTCTGGTACTGTCATGCTGACTGCGCAAGTACCCCTACTTGCCAGTCCCTAAACCTTCCCTTTACGTCATGTGAGTCACCCCTATGGTAGGCCCAAGGGCAGGGTGCATTGTAAGCATAAGGTAGGATAAGCCCTGATGTGTGTGGCATGTCCTAATAGTGAATTACAGCCATTTTCCTTTTTCACTATTGTGTGTCTACCTGTTCTCATAGGCCAGAATGGGCTGGTGGAATTATTACACTCAATAATCCCAGCAGGCTCAGGGAACATGGTAGACAGTCAAGTTTAGTACGCCTGAACTCAGAATAATAAAATACTTCGCTTAGCAAAGTTTATTCAATATCCTGTGTTTGCAAATGCTACTTTTAGAAAGTTGATTCAGAAAGTTAGCATTTGCTTGCCTGACCATTTCAGCCCGCCTCTGCTAGGATGTGTATCTGATGTCTGGTTTCTGTGAGTGACAGGGCTGGGGAATTCCAGGGGACAGTCTGGGCTGCCAGGAGGTGAATAGAGGGATTACCCCCAGGATAGGTGGGAGGAGTGCCCCTTGAGTCTGAATAGGGCTGTGCTCTACCACCTCAATGCTGGCTCCACCTCCTGCGGAGCATCTGATGTCTCTGCCCTGCATCCTGAAAGAAGAAGCAGAGTCACCACAACAAAGTGCTCCAAAACTGGGCTGAACCTGAAGAACCGGGTTTCTAAACCCAGCGGCTCTAGGGGCCCGCCCAAAGTCTTCGGATTCACCTGTCTTGGTATACAGAGACACGAATACTTCTGGGTGGCGTCAGAGACCAAATTTATTAGCTGCATTTAGTAACAGTAATCTCAGCAATACAACACGGTGTACAACTCAAGAAACTGTTCAATTTTGTAAGGGAAGACATCCCTTTTTATGCCAAAATTCACAATACGAGTACACACCCATTGCGCAAAATTCTAACCAATAAGGTACATTCTCAAACAAAGTATCACATAGAAAAACTCTCAGTTTACATTGCCCCAACCCACAAGTTAATTATTGGAAATGTCCCAAATCCAATCTCCACAAGCCGGACAAACCCATAATTGAAAGCACAATGCATGTAATGAAGGAGCATAGGAAAGGAAACAATGACAGATAACGAGCAAGATAAAGCATGTGTAAGGAACCTAAAAGTTAACGATGTCCTGAACCTTGGTTCACAATCTCAGACAACAATCAACCAAGGGAAATTGGCTTAGCGAGGTCAGTTTCTTACAATGCACCTTAAAGTCAAGAAAAGGTCTAGTTAATAAGTGTATGAACAGCGAAGCTCATGCAACTTCGTTCGTTCGGTTACCTCCACGGGCCCACGGGCCTACGTGATGGCAACACAAAATGGAGTCACAAACAAAATGGAACCCATGTTTGAAAACGAAGTCTCTAAATACGTAAAGAACTTGCTAGTTAACATGACAAATTCACTCCATATTAGCCGCACTCACTAAATACGGTACAACATCACCGAAATCGTGACGGAACCATGACCTCACGAGACCAGATAGGATTTCACAGAACCTCAGACCCTTCTTTTGCCATTACGTAGGCAATAACCCAAACTCACGTTAATCTGAATCTAGGTCTGTATCAATATTCATCAGATCATCAAGATGTTGCTGGAGCATCATCCTACTATTCTCTACTTCTCTCGAGACAGGTCTCCGCACACACAAGGTAGTACAAAGACTACAAACGGCGGGAGCACACTGGATGCAAAGACAACAACAGAAGAGAATAGCTAAAACCATACCAAAGAATATCAGAATCTTCCATCCCCATTTGGACAGTTGTCCCCAAAACCATCCAGTCAATGACCAGTCTCCTTCATCCACATGAATAGATTCGGAAACCTTATGCAGTCTAGAAATGGCCTGGTATACCGTAGGGGCATTGTCTGGTATGAAAAAACAGCAACTAGATTGGATCAATTTGCATACTCCTCCTCTATCCTCAAGTATAATGTCTAAAACCATACGGTTTTGTAACGTCCTAAGACGATCCGCTTGAAGCTCAACGGTGACATTACTAAGAGCACCTGCAGTCTCATTAATAGTGGCCTCAACCACTCTCGTAAGATGTCGTATATTCCTGCTATTGGCCATAGGACCCCAAAACGGTAGGAAACCCTTGAAAAAGTCTCCTACTTCCTGTGCTGCGGTATCTTCCTGATCGAAGACACCTCTACCATATCTTGTCCTATGATAGTCCGGAGTAGCAGTATACGTAGAGGGAAGCAAAAACGCCACATAACAAGTTCCCAAAAAATCAGGTGGAAACCATGTGTAGGCTCTGTCGTGACAAATAAAATACGTGCCTTTAGCTGGCACGAACGGAGGAAAGTCTGGGATGAATAAACATAGGTGTGAGCACACACACTCTTACCTAACTGAGCTCTCGGATTTCGACCACTACCTTGCAAACAAAAGTGGCCTCAATGTGGTACAATCCAAATCGGGGAGACCTTTTTCGCCTCTCCTTCTCTGTCAGACTAGTACTATATCCAGTCACGTTCCAACCAACTTAAGCCTGCACCTCATCCTTAGGGATAGCATTATATGTATCAATATCTCGGATCATATCTACTATTCCCTTTAGCAGGGCACTATTTCTCGGATTGTCTTTCATGGAACGTAAAGAAAAAACCTCATTCGCATAGATAAACATAGTCTGAAAAGCCCATACAGACCCATTAAAAGAAAAAGGCAAAACCAAATAAGGCATACCTCTATCTGTCGTATGAGGCATAAGACCACAAACCCAGCAATTAGTGGTATTTACTACCAACTGATGCTGATGCAACAGCTGTATAAAAGAATTATTAACAAATTCTGATCTCCTTATCTGTTCATGTTCAGGCAACGAGTAAAATTGGTGCAAAGAAACAGTCGAAAAAGAAAGCATAGGTTGGGACGTGGGTGCAGAATTCAGTAGGGTAGCATGAATAATCCAACCCACAAAAGGTAATGTGATACTTAAAAACATAATAGAACACAATATTATAAAACATTTGCTACGCATCAATGTATAAAATCTCATCTTAAAATTCATTTCATCAACAACGCTCTCAGTTGCAAAAAACTCCATCCTCTAACCGTGCTGTTCGCGGTAGTTGTTTATTTTCGCTCAAGTGTGCGTCTGTAAGTCCAGGGAACGCCCTAGAACAAACCAGAACCGCTGACCTTGTGTCCACACGGCTCACAACCTTAAGTCTTTATACCGCGACCCTACAGCTGAGCTCGGATGGTAGCTCAAAAATGAAAAATAGAACAAAAAAAGATTCTCGTCTGAAAGAGTATAGTTCCCAAAAAGCTCAATTTTTATTTGTCCATGTTAGATCTCAGATTGTAGCGTTCTTTACCAGACACCGTCTGATCCTTAAAAAGCAACTCTGGTTGGGTAGTATCAAGCTTCAGTTGAGGAGGCACAGCTTCCTGTAGAACTTTGTCATTCGCACGTTCCGACTGAGTCCATGTCAAACATGCATCACTAAAAGGCACAAAGTTTTTGACCTTTTCAGTTTCTGAATCTACAATTCCTTCCCTCAACCATTGGTCATATGGTAAGGGCAAAGGAATCCTTTTGCAATGGGTGCATGCACCCAGTTTTTCTTGCCAAACACTTTAACAGCAGTCCTGGTTGTAAGTAGAACCTGGAATGGTCCTACCCATCTCGGTTCCAGATTCTTTGTCCTCTGGAAATTCCTCACTAAGGTCCAGTCGCCAGGTTGTATTGAATGACCTGGATCCACAGAAGCTGAAGGTAAGGTATTGTGCACCTGTTGGTGAAGAATACGCAATTTAGTAGTCAAGTCATGTAAGTAATCAACCAACATAGGATACTCGATGTTGCTATATTCATTCGGCCTCGGCACACTCCAAACATTTGCCGGGCGACCAAAAACAATCTCGTATGGGCTAAGTCCCACACTAGAATGTGCTGTCGTCCTTGTTGACAAAAGTGCCAACGGCAAAGCATCGGGCCATGTAAGACCAGTGCTCGTTTGTATCTTGGCCAATTTAAGCTTAAGAGTGCCATTGTAGCATTCAACCAGACCAGCTGACTGGGGGTGATTCACAGCATGAAATTTCTGTTTGATTCCCAAACCCGCACACACTTTCTTCATAATCTGGCCCACAAATTCACTTCCATTGTCACTCCATACCATTCTCGCAAACCATACCTAGGGAAATATTCCTTCAGCAAAACCTTAGCTGTAGATAAAGCAGTATTATCCTTTAGGGGGTAGGCCTCTATCCATCGGGAAAAGGCACAAACAACCACAAGGACATACTTTAGGTTGTTGCATCTCTCCATGTGAATTAAATCCAACTGCAACACCTCAAACGGATACATTGGGGAGCAAAATGACCAGCTGGAGTTGGGGTTCCCTTGCCAGGATTATGCATCATAGAAATCATGCAGTTTTTAACCAAATTCTCAGCACATTTAGAAATTACAGCATTCTACCATACCGGAGGCAACAACTTACATATCCCTTTCGAACTGATGTGAGCCAAAACATGAGCCATTGTAACCACTGGAAGCACATACGCATCAGGCAACAACCATTGCTGATGCTCCGACAACTCAACCCAACAGCCAGTCGAATCCAACATTCCCGTAGTCTCTCTCCACACATTCAATTCTTTCTCAGTAGCTTCTGCCTCGATTTCACACTTTCTATCGTTTCTTCACACATTCCTCCTGCCATAACTCATCTAGCAGGGCCTGCAACATACATTCGACTCGTCACATTTTTCGCCGTTTCTCTCGCTACTTCATCCGCAAACGCATTACCACGACCAACATCATCCGTAACCTTCCTATGTGCACTGCATTTCACAATCGCAACTTGTGTCAGCAAAGTAAGTGACTCGAGAAGTTCATTCACCAATTGCCCATGCTGAATTTTCGTACCATGAGAGGTAATAAATCCTCTTTCTCTCCACAAACGTCCAAAACTCTGGGCAACATCAAATGCATACTGGCTATCTGTATACACATTCACTCTCTATCCTTTCGACAATACACACGCTCTCGTCAGTGCAATCAACTCTGCTGCTTGAGCTGAAGTCTGTGCAATACGTGCAGTTTTAGCAATCGTGTGCAAAGTCATAACCGCATACGCTGCAGTCATATCGCCATTCGGGAGCTTAAAGCATGAACCATCTACCCATAGGGTACCATCTGGTTTCTCAAGAGGAGTATCTTTCAAATCAATTCTACCCTTCGTTTCCTCCTCTGTCCGAAGAAAACAACTATGCTGTTCCTGAGCATCTGTCTCTACAGAAATCGGCAACAATGTAGCTGGATTCAACGTGTTGCACCGCTTTATGTGCACATGACTAGCCAAAAGCGTCAACTCATAACCTGACAAACGTGCACTAGTAAGGTGCTGAGTCCTAGTTTTATTCAATAAGGTACCTTATCCTCACCGCTGCGTCCAATGTTAGAAATGGGATCCCTGGCTGGCCAGGGCTTTCGCCAAAGTCAGTCAGAGACCACCACTCCCAAGTCAGAGCAAGGGAGTTACACGCCAAGATAACCCCTACTCACCCTCTAGGTAACGTGGCGCCAGCAGCAAGGCTAAACTTGGAGGCGATATGAGTTAAGTATTTGCGCACGCACCCCAGCAACAACACCCACGGCCCACCACAAAGGAAACTCCACACAAGGTTATATATAAAAATAGCCTTTGTATTACCAAAACACATTAGATAAAAAACACGCACTTTACAATGTGCCAGGGGCACAGGCAGAATTTACAAGGGATATGTACAAGACAGGGCCACCTTGACCACTGTCAGGAATCAGCACTTTTTAGAACTTAGAATACAATACTTGTAGGCCTAGAACTTAAACATAGAGCCTAACGGACAGTACCTCCCGACCTGGTTGCAGGGATAATGCGAGTGACCTCCTTAGTAAACTTGAGCGGGCGGCCCAGCGAAGCGGCACGACTCAGGGCAGAGTGGTGCGGCTCGAGGCTTGAGCGGGCCACCGGCAAGGTACAAGCGTTTCTCTGGGGCGACCAATGTGTGCGGCTCAGAAGAGGAGGGGAAGGCAGGATGCAGGCGACCCAGCGAAGCGGCGCGGCTCAGGGGAGAGCGGTGCTGCTCGAGGCTTGGATGGGCTGCCGTGCACGAGCTGCCGAGGGGAATGAGCGAGGCACATTTCAGCGAGGCCCCAGGGGCCCAAGGGAGATCAGACAAGTCCCAGCATTTTGTCAGGGAAGGCACAATAGAGTCCACTGGTCCTGGGACTCTGGTCAGGGGGCAAGCTCAGTATCAAGCCCTTGGAATATCACTTAGAACTGACAGAAAATCACTGTAGCACAAAACAAGTAACTACTGGTAATCAGGTAAGTACCCCCTACGCAATCCTAACCACCTTAGGAACAGGTCACGCAGGGAACCAGGACCTCACTAGCACCACCTGTACTAGCAAGAACAACCAACTAAATATCACCATACATTTAGGGGTCTAGACCTGGGGACAAAACACATGATGTATCAACAACACATTCAGCGGTGTAAGGAACACATGACGCATCAACACACATTCAGCGGTGTAAGGAACAAGGCACATGATGCATCTACAACACATTCAGCGGTGCAGGACAACACAATAGAGCAAAAATCACATTAGCCACCACCTGTGGCAGTCCCTGTGTCCCAATGTTAGGGCCTAAACGTGGCAGTTGCCCACAAAGTGCTGGGCAACTGGTGCAACAATGTTTGAGCCTTCCAGGGCTCAAGAACAACAATGGGGGAGCTTCGCTGGGCTCTCAAAGATACTGGTGGCGCCTGAGCCCCTCGTGGGCTCTCAGTAAATCAAAAATGTCCCCTTGAGCCTCTCACAGGCTCTCGAACAAGACTGCCGCCTTACTGGGCAGTGGGGTCCCTCACGGGGGACCTAGGAGCACTTGAAGAGCCTCTCTGGGCTCGCAAAGCAAATCGGCACTTCGAGCCTTTCTCAGGGCTCAGGAAACAAATGCGGGTCGTGGGGTCCCTCTCAGGGGACCCGGCGTAACAGGGAGGCACTAGAGCCCTTGTGGCTCTATGAACAAAGCTGCCTGGATGTTGGAGCCTCGACCGGCTCAAAGAAGGAATGCCCCCGGGGCCCCACTCACCGGCTTCCTCCTGGCAGGCGGGGCTCTCCTCCCCCCATGGGAGCCTCGCTCCCTGCAGCACTTCTCTGGCGGTCGCTCTGGGGCCGTGGGCGGGGCTCCTCTCGCTCTCCTTTCCCTTCTGGGCTGCGGTGGCAACAACTCCGGTCTCCCTCTTGACCCGGGAGACCGGCACAGCAACAAGGGCTTCCCCCAGGCAGGGGGAAGCGGAAACAACTTCTTCCCGGCCCTGCCCACAACCAGGCGGCGGGCCGGACATCTCCTTCCTGCCCAGACGAGGCCCGGACTGCGGGGGCGGGACTTCAGAGTCCTCGGGCTGGCAGCCAATCACGGCGCGGCCCGGGGACAGCATCATCAGGAGGCTCGGCCGGCTGGACCAATCCCAGCGCGGCCGGGTGGGGATGCCGGCGGCTATCTTTCTCCGGGGTCTGGGGCTGCGGCGTTGATCACTTGGGCATAACTGAGGGGTGGCACCCTCGAAGTGAAAACTAAACGTAGAGGCGAGGTGGGAACTCCCTAGGGCAGCCATAAGCAGGGTGGCACCTGCAAAGCAAAATAAAGCGCTCCGAGCGCTAGGGAACAACACAGCGCTATCAAGCGCTAGAGGCAGAGTAAAGCGCTCCCATGCGCTATAAAGCAAATAAAGCGCTCCTTGCGCTAGGAGGGGAAAGAAAAGACTTTCAGGCGCTTGGAGGGTAAATACAGCGCTCCCAAGCGCTATGGCAAACAAAGGTCCAGAAAAAGTCCTTCAGGAGTCCAGGGGCTGGGCAGAGCCCAGGGGAGGCAAGCCTTCCCCTGGGCCCAAGCAGCAGCACGCCCCTGGCAGATTCAAGCAGCAAACAAGAACATCTTCATGGGGTCACAGCCCCTCTTTTATACACCTTTCCTTTGGGTGGGGGCAGAACCAGTCGCAGCTGGTCTGTGAGCACTGTTGATTGCTCAACCACCCCTTTCATTCATCAGGCAGGCCAGGGTCATCAGTCGCACCACAGGGGGCGGAGCCAGCATTGTGTGGGGGAAACCCAGCCTCATTCAGGACACAGGTGCAGCCCCTCCCTCACATCAGCATGCTAATCTCTCCATTCACCACTGGGGCAGACCCACACAGACTCCTGGAGCCTGGCATCCCAGCCAGCTCCAGCCAATCACACGCCAGCACCTTCACAGCACATACACAGCCATGTCTAGAAGTGGCGCTTCCGCACAAGACACATAAACGCCGCACATACCATTGCTCAGCATTCACTCTCACGAGTTCGCACATACCAAACTTGACCATGCACGCCTCACGCATCAGGAACTACCAGGGACACAGACATTCCCCATGCATTCCTATGGGAGAGCAGGCCAATCTCACACACGCACTCAGGGAGAGCACGCACTTTACACTGCGCCACAGTGTCAAAGTGCGCAAAGACCAGAAATCACTAGGCAAAAAGTTTAGGGGTGAACCTGCCAGAAGGGCCAAGTCCAACAGGTATCCACTGCATGTGGGACCATCACAATCAACGTATTATCCAATACCAAACCAGCAGACTGTCGGATAGAAACAGCCGCTGCCGCTTTAGCTCTCAAACAACTCGGCAATGCTCTAGCTACCGGATCTAAAGTAGATGAGAAATACGCACATGGGTGTTGCTTCTCTCCGAATTGTTGTGTCAATACTGACAACGCACAACCCTCTCTCTCGTGTACATAGAGTGTGAAAGGCTTAATGTAGTCGGGAGTACCCAACACCGGAGCAGAACACAATGCATCACGCAAATCAGAACAACTCTTCTGACATTCGTCAGACCAAGGAATAGGATTCGGTGTATCCTTAAGGGTAAGTGCCAACAAAGGTTTCGCCAATAGGGAAAAATTTGGAATCCACTGCCTGCAATACGAGGTGATACCCAAAAACGAACGCACCTCTCTTTGTGTGGATGGCACAGTCATCTGAGCAATCGCTTGAATACGCTCTGGGGTCAATCGTCTTCCCTCCTTTGACAAGAGATGACCTAAGTAGGTCACTTCTTGGCAGCAATATTGCAACTTCGAAGGTGACACTTTATGGTGAAGGTCAGACAAATGTCGCAACAAAGAAAGCGTAGCTGCTTTAAAATCTCCTCATCATCAGCAGCGACCAACAAATCATCCACGTACTGGATAAGAGTCGCAGCAGGAGGTAAAACAAAAGCATCAAGCTGAGTTTTCAAAGCCTGACTATAGCTGGAGGGACTCTCACAATAACCTTGAGGAGCGCGCTTAAACCAGAAGCTTCGACCTCCTAAAGAGAAGCCAAAAATATCTCTACTTTCTTCAGCAATTGGAATACTAAAGAAAGCATTCTTCAGATCTATAACAGAAAACCAAGCAGCCAAAGGAGGGATCATAGTCAATAAGGCAGTAATGTCCGGAACAACAGGAAACTGTGGCACAACAATTTTGTTGGCCTCTCGAAGGTCAATCACACACCTATACACAGGTGGCTGAGAAGAGTCAGTACGCTTAAGGACAGGCAGAACAGGACTGCTACACACATTATCTCTCGTTTCTTCAATCACATCTTTCTCAACCAAATCAAAGATAATCGCTAAAAGAGCTCTCTCACCTTCACTAGAGATCTTATATTGGGGAATGCGAGGTAGCTTAGCATTCGACTTGAGAGTAACAACATAGGGTGGAATCTGCAAAAGGCCAACATCATTCGGACCTGTAGCCTACAAAGTATCAGGAAGCGAACGCAATTCCAGTGGAAGCCGATCTTTAGACAAATACATCGGAAAGATCACTCTCTTACCCAACGTAAGATGTACTCCCAAAGGAGAACAATGTAATGTCGCATACAATCTTTTCAACAAATCCAAACCCAACAGATTCTCACCACAACCTGTCGTTAGAATAAGGGGTGCTTCCAATTCACAAGGACCAATAGAAAGAGACAAAGGACTAGAAACCGGATTACGAACTGGGGCGCCAGAAAATCCTACCGAGACATTCGTCAAGCCAGACAAAGGTGCGCCAGGGAGTTTAGAGTGCATGATAGAACTCTTAGCCACACCAGTATCCAAAAGAAAAGGTTCTGACATACCTGATGCAATTACTTCAACATAAGGTCCACTCTGGTCTACTGGAACTGACACTACTCCCTCTCTTTGTCCATGGCTTTCCTAGCTATCATTAAAGCCAGCACTCTCACCTTCAACATAATAGTCATCAGTGTAGTACTGAGTAGACTGGACAGACGGAACGTTCTGCTGATCAAAATAATTCATAGAATTCTGAGGGGGAAAGGAACGTTCATTCTGAGAAAACGTACCACGTCCTCTACCCCTAGATGCTTGTTGAAAACCACCACAGCCTCTCTGACCAGACACACTATTCGCACGTTGTAGCAAAACCGGACAACTATTCTTGAAGTGACCCTCTTCCCTATAGTAAGCACACTGATTAGGACCTAGCGGAAGTCGCGGAGGAAAAGACTCAGACTTCTGCAACAATCTCTGGAACTGTGGGGGCAGCTGAAACTGGGAAGGTTGCCGACGCTGATTCGAGCGAGGCGGATATGCCTGCTGTAAAAGAACCTTCGTCTTTAATTCTTTAGTCTTCTTTTCTGCATTATCCTTCTCATCTTTATCTCTATTCTCGTAGTAATGTGCAGTGGCCAATATCTCGGCCGAAGAAGACACAGCCCATGAACTCTCAGAGTCTTTCAATTTATTACAAAGTTCGGGAAGCAAATTAAAAACAAACTTATCCACAAACAATTGTTGGCCACCTTCTGTACTCATGTCCTGACCACTGTGATCAATGGATGTTTCTTCAAACCTAGTGAAGAAATCAGACACACTCTCATCTTTCTTCTGTTTGCATGCTGCTAACTTGTCCCAATTCACTCTCATAGGAGGCATCAAAGTTTTCCTTAGATTAATAATTCTACCAGGTAATTCTGCAACTAAAGGCTCAGGTTTAGCACCTCCTACCTGTCGACCATCTGCAGCAGCAATGTTAACCCATGTATCCCCTACCTCTTGTGCATGATCCTCATGATGGATCTTCGCCCACAAAGGTTGAGGAACTACATTACCCAACAACATATCCACATCAGCTAAATTCATAACACACGCATCAACTTTTTGGGACAACTCTTTGTAGTAACCAGCAGGATTCTTACGGGGGTCAGGCAAAGTCTGCTTAAGACCTCTGTTCTCTTCCAAGGAACATGTACCCATACACGCCGAAAATGCGCCGGTACAGCTGGGGGATTATTATTCACACCAGCAGCTACCGTTTCACGCCATACTGGGGGAACTTCTCTAATAGGATACTGCTTCACTTTCCTCCTAACAGAAGGATCAGGTTCAAATAACAACTAAGAAGGAAGTCTACACCTAAACGCAAGAAGCGTCTCTACCGCTTCCTCAACATCGGGACCCACTATCGTACCTTTAGCAAATTCGGACTGAACATCAAGCACTTCCTGCGCAATCAGACCCAACTCATTATTTTCCCATTCTTCACGAAGGAAAGTACACATCACATCAAAAACATACCTTTGCTTTGGCGGATCCCACTGCAAGAAAACATCCATAACCGCTTGTAAATCATACCTAGAAGCATTCAAAACCCATCTACAAGCCAAGAGATCCAACACTGCCCGCTCTTCGGGATCAGGAAGCTGACTACGACACTGCTTACGTTCCGAAACCGGGGTCATATTCAGTGACCCAAAGAAAAGAGGCAATAACTAACAATAGTCTCAGACATCTGTTTCCGAGCAGAAGGAGAAGAAGTTGAAATAAGAACAGGAGACAAAGTGTTTTGAGGAGACAAAGACATAGGGTCAGTAGAAAAGGGAATCAAAGGCAAAGGAGAAGAAGGCAAAGGAGTTTGAGGCAGGACTGGTAGCAAAGCTGGCGGCCCTAAAGAAGGCTGCGCCAATGGAGGAAGAACCAACTGTGGAATAACAGCTGGCGGCTGAACAACACCAGGGGGTTGAACAACTGGGGGTTGCGGAGGTGCTGTAGCACTCTGAACATATGGGGGTGGTAATCTCAACAAATGCGACATCAAAGGATCCTTTTCAGGGTCATTTGTCGCATTCAAAAGAAGAGGTGGTAAAGCCCGATAACATTTGTCAATGGACATGCAATGTTGTCTATCTGACACCTCAATCGCACAATCTTCTTCATCTTCTTTAAACTGCCTAGCAGCTTGCATAATCAATATATTCTCTTTCCTATCTTTGTTCGCTTGCTTAATTTCTCGCTGTTTGTCTTCCTTACACCAGAGGCGGAAAGAGTGAAACATCTCCGGCCGGGCTTTCTACCTAAATAGTGCAACTTCTAGGTTATCTAAAACCTCTGATTCAATACTACCATGTTGGGGCCATCGTAAGACACCATCTTTCCTAGTATATCGGATCCATACTTCATTATACGTAATTGGACCCACGCCATGTTTGAATAGAGCTCATAAGTTGGAGTTCCAATCGGAGGTATCGGACACGAATCCTCCAATCGGGAATCCCTTTTACAACTACAACAAAACCATTTTCTAAATTTGCTAAGATCAGGCATCTTATAGCTCACTAATCTAGCTTCAAACTTCAAGGGGTTATCAACACGATATACTCGCAAATATACGAGCCCCTCGGCTTTGGTGGTTGCAACCACCAAATCATAGAAAGCCAAGAAACCAAACAAAGCTGTGGGAGCGACCCACTTGTACTCAACCAAAATGTCTGTCACGCCACCAGAAGACCGTCTATCATCTCGCATTACAAATCTTCACAAACGGGTCCAAGACAGGGCGACAGTCAGGGCAGCAGTCCCTCGTAGCCGTCGGAAAGGGGAAGCCTCGCAGTAAAGATCTTCGATCCACAGTCGACATGCAGGGGTCGATGAAGTGGGGGCCCTCCTCCAGTAATTCCTCACAAAGCTCCTCACGATCTTCAGGCTTGGACCGGTACCGCTGAAGTCGGCCCACGTTGGGCGCCAGTTAAAGAACCAGGTTTTTAAACCCAGCGGCGCCAGGGGCACGCCCAAAGTCTCCGGATTCACCTATCTTGGTATACAGAGACACGGAAAACTTCTGGGTGGCGTCAGAGACCAAATTTATTAGCTGCAGCTAGTAACAGTAATCTCAGCAATACAACACGGTGTACAACTCAAGAAACTGTTCAATTTTGTAAGGGAAGACATCCCTTTTTATGCCAAAATTCACAATACGAGTACACACCCATTGCGCAAAATTCTAACCAATAAGGTACATTCTCAAACAAAGTATCACATAGAAAAACTCTCAGTTTACATTGCCCCAACCCACAAGTTAATTATTGGAAATGTCCCAAATCCAATCTCCACAAGCCGGACAAACCCATAATTGAAAGCACAATGCATGTAATGAAGGAGCATAGGAAAGGAAACAATGACAGATAACGAGCAAGATAAAGCATGTGTAAGGAACCTAAAAGTTAACGATGTCCTGAACCTTGGTTCACAATCTCAGACAACAATCAACTAAGGGAAATTGGCTTAGCGAGGTCAGTTTCTTACAATGCACCTTAAAGTCAAGAAAAGGTCTAGTTAATAAGTGTATGAACAGCGAAGCTCATGCAACTTCGTTCGTTCGGTTACCTCCACGGGCCCACGGGCCTACGTGATGGCAACACAAAATGGAGTCACAAACAAAATGGAACCCATGTTTGAAAACGAAGTCTCTAAATACGTAAAGAACTTGCTAGTTAACATGACAAATTCACTCCATATTAGCCGCACTCACTAAATACGGTACAACATCACCGAAATCGTGACGGAACCATGACCTCACGAGACCAGATAGGATTTCACAGAACCTCAGACCCTTCTTTTGCCATTACGTAGGCAATAACCCAAACTCACGTTAATCTGAATCAACCAAGGGAAATTGGCTTAGCGAGGTCAGTTTCTTACAATGCACCTTAAAGTCAAGAAAAGGCCTAGCTAATAAGTGTATGAACAGCGAAGCTCATGCAACTTAGTTCGTTCGGTTACCTCCACGGGCACACGGGCCTACGTGATGGCAACACAAAATGGAGTCACAAACAAAATGGAACCCATGTTCGAAAACGAAGTCTCTAAATACGTAATGAACTCGCTAGTTAACGTGACAAATTCACTCCATATTATCCGCACTCACTAAATACGGTACAACATCACCGAAATCGTGACGGAACCATGACCTCACGAGACCAGACAGGATTTCACAGAGCCTCAAACCAGGCTCCGGCCCCCTGGCCTGCAAAGACTAATGAAACTGTGTATAAAAGAAAGAGCGCTACTCCTAAACATTAGATCCTGTCTTCACCAAGAAGAAACTCTGCCCGACATAGACTTAAGAAAGCCTTTTTATTTCAACTTGTGCAGGACTCTGACATCGATCTCCAAGGGCTTGAACCTGAGCTTGCCCCCTGACCTGAGCCCCGGGACCATTGGGCTCATCCTGCCTTTGCCCGTCTGCTGCTGAGTTGTTGTGTTTTCCTCTCTCGCCGGAACGGTGATTTCTGGTGCCCTCGACCCCTCCTTGGGCTGTGACACCCCGGAGCCTGGCCGCCCCTGCCCGCTGAGAGCCCCGCTCGAGTTCGAGCCGCTCTCTCCACGCTGTGGCGGGCCGCCCGCTCCCCTGTCACCTCGCCTGCAACTGGAGCGCGCTGTGAGCACCTCACCCCTCCCGCCGGAATTGGATCGGAGCGCATTCCAAAGCCCCAGACGGCCCGTACATTTAAAACGTACTCGGCTGCCCCGCTCTACCCTCCTGCGTCCTTAAGGGCTGGGCCGCACCCTGACGAGCCTCTTGTACAATCCGTACTAAGAGGCCACGTGCGGCGCCTGCCTACCCGGAAAACACTGCCAGCAGCTGATCCAAAGGTACGTTTTCACCCCCTACGCGTACTGAAGAAGTACGAGTCATCCACCACAGGAGTAGGCCTCGAACCTGCATGGTTCGCAGCGTCTAAGCACTAAACAAAGGTACTGTACCATTCGAACTCAAGCAGGAGTTCGCATCGGACTCGGGGTCCGCAACGTTTGTTTTCCCCGCATTGTTAAACTACAAATTGCTGAGAACGAGTCGCACTGCAACGTTGCGACTCATGCCACCTACTAAACGTAATCACCTCCTTGTGCACATTTTGCTGTGCGTCGCGCCCCGGACGGAAGAGTCCACGAGGCGCGTAGCCTTTTGAGAGCCTTTGTTCGTTCACGGAGTACGAGTCGCGCAGGAGTGCTACGACTCGTACCCCTGGGTAAAACCGGCCATGCCGTACGCACCGTACCGTGAGGCGCGTGAGCATCGGGAGGGTCTGTCCTTTTTCAACGCTCAAAGCCCACAAGGCGTATAGCAGCGCTACGAAGCGCACCACAGTGAAAAACATTGCCAAGCAGAACTGTGCCTTGCCTTAAAGATTGTGGAATCTTTTTAAAAGCTACTTGAACTGTTTTAAAAGCTAATTGAACTTGCGAGTGAAACCTTCCTGAAGACTTTTAAAGAATCCTTTTGATACCAAAGTACTGTGGCCCCATTTAACGTTATATTAGTCTTGTATTAAACCTGCACTTATCTACTGCCATATTTTTATAAAGAAGACGTATTTTTACATAACTACGCCTGTTGTCCATTTGTGGTGGGTCTGTATATTGTTGTATGTGGTCATAAATGCTTAACTAAATGACGCCCTGGGCTTAGCCTTGTCTGCTTGCGCCACACTACCTAGAGGGTGAGCAGGGGTAATTCTAGAGGGTGATCCCCTTATCCTGACTAGAGGAGAGGGTCCCTGCTTGTCACAAGTTCTTACCTGTGCCAACCAGAGACCCCCAAATCTAACATTGGTGGCAGCGGTGAGGATTACGAATTTGCATTTATGATACATATACAGTAATTATTGATCACCACGTAGTGAGTGCAGACCTATAACACAGCCAGAGACTTATTGATTTTTTTTTTTTCTGAGAAAGCTCCACTTTACTTTTTAAGAAATCATGCCTGGGTCACTCCCTGCGGGAAGGGCAGCCTCTATAATTTCTGGAATAGATGACATAGATTGGGAAGGACTTGATGGCTATGCAGTGGAGCAGTTGAGAGGCTTCTGCAAGAAGTTCAGAGTTTCCCAATCTGGATGTAAAAGGAAGCCCCACTTCCTAAAGCCGCTGAAGGCCTGGAAGGAATCAAGGGCACCAGAGAATGCGGTGGAAGCAGAACCACCAGAAGGCAGTGTTGATCTTTGCAGAGTCCTGTCACCAGAGCAGTTGGCAGACAGGGCAGCAACCAGGGCACATGAAGTGGAGATGGCATAACTCAATGGACAGATGGAAATGGAAAAACAAAGAATAGCAGTGGAAAGCTAAAGGATGGCAATGGTAGAGAAAAAGATCCAATTGGGCCATGAAATGAAGTTGAGGGAGATGGAGCTGAAAGCGAAAAGTTTGGAAACTACTCCCTCTGGTGGCAGCGCATCGCCAGAGCAGGTGGAGTCAAGGGTGTACATGCCAAAGGATATGGTGGGAGAATATGTTAACAATGATGACATAGGGCAGTGGTTCAGAGCCTATGAGGTAACCATGTCTTCCCACCGGATCCCTGAGAGAGATTGGGGAGCGGGGTTGTGGGGGCGGTTCCTTAGTAAGGGGCGGGACACATTCCTACATTTGCCTTCTGAAGTTTATAATTCTTATCCCCACATGAAGGAAGCTTTGATGACCAGGTATGGGTTGACCCCTGAATTATATAGATAGAGGTTCAGGGGGTGTACAAAGATTCCTGGAAGTACCTATGTTGAATATGTAACCTTTTTCTGCAGAGCACTGGATGGGTGGGTGAAGGGTAGAAAAGTTGATGATTATCAACGTCTCTTGGATTTATTTGTATGGGAGCACTTGTCTAGTAATTGTTTTCCTGAGCTGCGCCAGCACCTGATTGATAGCAAGCTGACTAACCCTAGTTAGCTTGCCGAGGATGCGGACCGCTGGGTCAGCACCAGGTTTCAAAAGGGTCAAGTGGGAGACTCCGCCAGGGGTGGGCAGGGTCCCCAGCAGAAGAGTGGGGGGAACAGGGGAAAACAGAGGGAGTTCCAAAGGGGGCCCCAAAGTAAAACCCAGGGGAACCAAGGGAAAGGTACTCAGCCTCCCCACCCCAGAAGCAGACTGGGGCCCGACAGGTAATCCTGTCCAAAAAGTGCCCCTAAAGTGTTATAAGTGTGGCGAACTGGGTCATGTTGCCAGTGATCCCAAATGTCGCCTTTTTGTTAAACCAGCACCCACTGGTGTTCCACCCCGGCAGATGGCTAGTGTAACCTTGGGTGAGGAGGAAGAAGTCCAAGGTGGGTGGGACTCCGTTCAGATGACCCTAGGCTCTTTAGGAGACAGTGAGATGGTCCCTGTGAACTACATGCCCTCTAACACTAAGAAATATGGGCAGGTAGTGACCGTCAATGGGAAGAAGGTGGAGGCTCTTAGAAACACAGGAGCCAGTGTAACTGCAGTCCGGCAGCACCTGGTGTCTCAAGAGCAGGTTGTACCCCATGCCTACTGCCGGGTTGTCAATGCTGACAACTCAGAGAGTCGTTGTCCAATGGCTCAGGTTCCCTTTGAGTGGGGGCTATCTGGTATTCTGCAGGTTGCTGTGAGAACTGCCATGCCTGTAGACTGTTTGCTAGGTCAAGACTTGGAGAGCTCCCCTTGGGAAAAGGTGGAGAAGACAACTCACCTGAGGAGGGTGGGTTTACCCGACTGGGCGTGCTAGACCACCCGGTCTACGGCAGCCAGTAGGGGGGTTCAAGAGGTCCTGGAGCCTGAGAGAGAGGCCCAGGAACCGGCATTAGAGGGAGGGCGCAGGAGGCGCAGGAAACTGGCCCCTGAAGTTCCCACGGCCCAGGAGGAAGCAGACCTCGAGGGGGAGGCCGTGGAGCTTACCGGGGAACAGATAGCCGAACTGGGGGACCTGCCTGACCTGACCCTTTGGCAGCAGGAAGGAGGCCCCTCCAGGGAGGAATTCTGCAGGGAGCAGAAAGATTGCCCTTCTCTAGAGGCTGCAGACCAGGCCAATGGTGATCAGTCCGGTACACATTTAATTTACTGGGAGAACGACCTCCTGTATTCAGAGCCTAAGGTTGCTGAACCTGGGTCAGCCCGTGCGCTGGTGGTACCCCAGAAGTTCAGAGCCTACCTACTGGGGCTGGCTCACGGTGTGCCCTTAGCAGGACATTTGGGGCAGGACAAGACCTATGACAGGCTTGTCACCCACTTTTATTGACCCCAAATGCACAGGAGCTCAGATGCTCACTGTAGGTCATGCCAAACTTGCCAGGCAAGTGGGAAAAGTGGGAGGAAGCAGAAGGCTCCTCTCCAGCCCTTCCCTGTGGTCAGTATCCCATTCCAGCGAGTGGGCTTTGACATTGTGGGGCCTCTGGACCCCAGGAGAGCCATGGGCAACCGGTTTATCCTGGTCCTGGTGGATCTTGCCACCCGGTACCCTGAAGCCTTCCCTCTGAGGACAGTGACGGCCCCCGTGGTGGGACGGGCACTAATGGGAATTTTCTCCCGAGTGGGATTCCCTCTAGAGGTGTGTAGGAAGGTGGATATCTGACTATGGTTACCCCCAAACTTTTTGCCTGGTGTTTAGCTGGTTTGTAACTTAGTTGGCCTGGGATCCTGCTATTCAGTGCCCCAGGCTAATTGCTCTCTCCTTAAAATGGACTCCATGTACCCTAGGTATATACACAATTGGAACTGGTTCACCTTATAGGCCCCTGTAACAGTGTACTCCAGGTACCCAGGGCATAGGTGTATCCAAGGCCTACCAGAGGCTGCAGCATGTATTGCAGCCCCTGGTAGGCCTTGATTCAGAGAATCCAAGTATTGTGCCACCCCTGGCCTGGCCTCCATATTTGACATAACTGGCTGTTCACTCAGCTGGGGTAAGTTGGTGTAATCACCTCTTACTTAGATATAGTATACCTATATCTAACCCTAACTGGACATATGTTAACCTATGAGTCACTCCTATGGCAGGCCTTAACAATCCTGGAGGCAGAGTGCGTGGTTTCATGTGAGATGGTGCTCTAGCATGAGCTGAGCCTGTCTGCAGCTGTCGGGAACAACTCCCTTAGCTGTACTGGGATATTGCCATACCATATACTCTTAAGTGCATTATAATCCTCGCGGTTATATGCTAACTTTGGTTTGGCTTTATCAAAACATGTCGAGTAAGGTGTCATACGAATTGGGATACTACCCCCTCGCCAGTTGTGGTGACGGGGGTAGCATTCCACCCTTCTAGAGGGACACGACATGTACATAACCTGAACCCCGGTTAAAGTTAAACTCGAGCCTCGGGGGCGCTAGAGGGCGCACGGCAAGATGGCCGCACTTATGTGAGGCTCCGCCAGACCAAGCTAAAATGCTTTAATTATCATATGCATCCTGCCTTGCCACACAATAATTTGGTGGCGACGTGTGCACTTACGGAAGCTGTTACCGGCTCCTGAGGCCCTTTGGAGGAGAAATCCGGAGCGTGGTTTCCCTGTCGCGGACTCCGCCTCGTGACGTCCGGGGCCATCCTGCGGATACTGAGGCTGTGAGAGCTGTGAGAGCCTGGCGAGCCTGGCGATAGCGAAGCGACCCTGTGAGGAGCGGAATCCACACCACGTACCGTCAAGCCACAGCGGATCGTACTGGATTGTAGCCTAAAGAAATCCTGGAGGTGCCCGGCGGCTTGGCGATTCGAGGCTGCGGCACCTGACTGTAACCGGAGTTGGTGCCCGCCTACGCTGGTAGCGGTGAGTGGGGTGGTGGCCTAGGAAAGGCCGGGGCTGCGGAGGCTGAAACGAAAGCGGGACTCCACTATGGCGCAGGAAGGGGATGAAGGGCCGCATGACGAAGCTGCCTAGGTCTTCGGAATTACTTGGGTTTTTCAAGCTTCCTTGCTCATATTAACTGGGGAGCTGTAGCGGGTCACTGGGACACCCGCATTGCTGGAACAGACCATTATCTGACTTATATAATGATGGGATGAGATACAGTGAAATTTGAAAACCTTCAACGATAAGAATGACCGCCATATTCATATTCGCAGGGCTTCTGTACTGCTTAAGTTTACATTGTTTGGGATGTACAGTTTGATCCCTAACGACTTACTTACATGGAATGGATGAGGGTGTGGAAGTGACACGAATTTTTTAGTGAATATCTGCTAGTAACTACTGTTTCACCTTGTACAGTTATGTTGGTACGGGGACACTGTGACACTATATGAGTATATGCTTGTTCCAAACTCTTCGTTCATCTATGCAGGGACGCTGTGGCTCCTCACTACGTTACAGCCCTCAATAGGGGTCAAACAATGCAGTAAATGGGTTGATGGCTTTGAGGAGCTGTACAGATCTCAATAGCGATCCCGGACATCTCAAACCGCTAAATGATTTATGCATTACTTACGCTGATAGTTGCTGGGGCTTACAGCTGTAGCCAGGGCGTTATCGGGGTGAGGCTCCGGGAGGGGCAGCAACTCTTGGTTGCTTACATGCTCAGGTCACAACATGTTTATATGTGGGCCTGCATGCTGGGAGGCATAGCGTCGCTAATTAACGGCTATCTGATGAGAAATCCCTAGATTTATGGGGCTAAGAACTGCTGCAATATAGGGACGTGGACCTATGGTGGTGACTTGACTAAGGACGGGCAGTTCGTATAAACGGCTTGGTCACCTCCCGTTTGTTACCACTTACGGGAGTTGAACGCGTCTAGGGCCCCACATATGGGAGTACCCCACAATTTGTTTGGTACTGGGTTGGAAGTTGGGAGTTCGGGAGGTTGGGAATGGCTTTGGCAGGTTGGGGGAGCTGAAGTGGGAGGTGGGGGTCTGGGGGGTTTCAGGGAATCCAAGTCTGGGTTGATGTTATTGATGATCCGAGTAGGGCATCGGGAGGGATGGAGGATGGGAGAAGGGCAGGTTGGCTGAAATACTATCTGAACTCTAAGGCGAAAACAGCAATTACTTGCTTGATTTGTTACTCTAGGTTTACCAACTGGTACTGGGAGGTGGGCACAGCAGTTATGATTAAGGTCTTGAATGATGCAGAGCCATATGGATAGGGGGGGCAGGATTAATTGGGTCACATGGAATGTGAGGGGATTGAACAAACCACAAAAGACGAGGCAGGTTTTGGCATATTTGAACAGGCATGGTGTACAAGTGGTCTTCCTTGAGGAGACACACCTTAGAGGACGGGCGGCAGAAACCGTTGCTAAACAATGGGCGGGTACTAGGATGGCGTCCAATTATTCCTCGTATGCTCGGGGGGTCATGATATTGATTAAGAAAAATGTGCCATTTGTTCCGATACATGAAGAAATTGACAAAGAGGGTAGATATATTATATTGCATGGCAAGCTGTGCGGTACACTGGTCACAATGGTCAATATATATGGTCCGAATGTTGATGATCCTGAGTTTTATGTCACCTTATGGAACAAAGTATACGCTCTACCACCCTCTGCAATTGTGTGTGGGGGCGATTTGAATGTGGCGTTAGACAATACACTGGATAGGAAGGATGATCGTCCATACACAGCTAAGAAGGCAGCTACTGCGGTGCGAGATGGTTTGAACGGACTTGGATTGGTGGATGTGTGGAGGCTTGGACACCCTGGAGTACGCGAGGGTACTTGTTACACATCGGCGTGTGATACTTGGTCGCGCTTGGATTATTGGTTGGTGACCCTCTCTTTTTTAAAGTTATATTTACTAAAAGTTCAGGAATGATATATAATGAAATGTTATTATGTAATGTGTTTTTATGAGGAATTTTATTCTTCGAAATAAAGATTTACTGAACTGAACTGAACTGGTGACTAGGGATTTCAGCGGATGGGTGGTGAAAGTGTTCCATCTCCCTCGTGCTCGTGGCGTCTGCCACCTGGTATGTTATCGGACCTGGTACTCCGAGAGGAGCTTAGGACGGTCATTGAGGACTTCTTTGTTAGGAATGTTGGCTCTGTATATGATATGGGAACTGTATGGAAGGCCTTTAAAGTGACTGTGAGGGGAGCATGTATTGGTGCTCAAATCACTGAGGGATTCCATGGCCAAGTCAGAGCGTGAACTCTTATCCCTAGAACGACAACATGAGCTGCACCCGGCTGAATCTCTTTTGGCTGACATACGACTGAAGGTTTCTGAATTTAATGATCTGGCAGAACAAGAGGTGAAGTTTCTGTATAAAACGCACTAGGGCAAGGTATTATGGTGAGGGAGGGCGTCCAGGACATGGATTGGCAGACAGAATCAAGGAACCATGGGCAAGGCACTGCGGGGTGCAAGAAATCATGGACGGTGATGTCAATGTGACGAGTGCGGCTGATGTCTTAGATTGTTTTGTACGATATTATGAACAAATGTATGCGCATAGGGAGACGGTTGGGGAGGAGGAAACGGAGCAATACCTGGAGGATGTGGCATTGGTCTGGCTAACGAAAGGTCAGCAAGAATTGTTAATGCATCACATCACGGAGGAGGAGTTCCGCGAAGCTATCGCGGCTCTGCTAAATGGTAAAGCGGCAGGTACTGATGGACTACCATCTGAATTTTATAAAGAGTACGTCGACCTATTACTGCCACATTTGGCAATGGTTCTTGAAGAGGCCTTCGAGCAGGGACAGTTGCCTGCCACAATGAGGGAGGCTCTACTGGTAGCCTTACCGAAGCCAGGCAAACCACGAAATCATTGTGAGTCGTATAGGCTGCTGTCCCTGATAAATACAGACGTTAAAATTATTGCCATGGTGTTGGCAACGTGACTGCGCTTGATATTGCCCGTTATGGTGCTAACAGACCAATCTGGTTTCATCCCCTCTCGCTCTACAACCCACAATTTGAGGACTCTGTTCGCAGTGTTGCACCTTCTTAAGCCAGACCTTGCTGCGGTGGATGCTGCTAAAGCATTCAATTCCAATGCCTGGCGATATATGATAACAGGGCTGCACCGCATGGGAGTGCCCTTCTTCTTCACATCCTTAATCACCCTGCTCTATACAAACCCAATTGCACGGGTGCGGGTGAACGGTCACGTGTCGGCACCATTTTCTGTGCAGAGGGGGACTAGGCAAGGCTGCCCCCTCTCACCCTTACTGTTTGCCATCATATTAGAACCCCTAGCCTGTATATTGAGACAGAGACATGCGCACACGGCGTTACAATTCCCTCTCAGGTCCCTGGCGGTATCCATGTATGCCGACGACATGGTTCTGTATGTAAGGGAGCCTGCCCAAAATCTGGAAGGAGTCCTACGAGAGTTTATTCGATTTGAGCACTTTTCTGGCCTCTCCATTAATTGGGACAAATCCATACTGTTGCCTCTCACAGATATCACGCAATCGTTCACATTGGAATTTCCCCTGGCCTGGGCCACAGAACCTGTTCGATACCTGGGGATCTGGGTACACAGAGACTCCCAAGAGATGATTCGAGCTAACTACGGAGTGGCTATATCAAAATTGGAAGATCAGGAGACCCGATGGATACGACTGCCACTCTTGTTTGCTGACCGGGTCACCTTGATTAAAATGGTAGTCCTGCCTAAATTTTTGTACTACTTCGTTAATATACATATTGCTCTTACATCTCATTTTTTTACACAGCTTCAGTCGTTGTTACTCACGTTGGCCTGGAGAGGGACGAAACCGCGTTTGAAATGGGACACACTGACAAAGCCATATGAATTGGATGGTTTTGCCGTCCCAGATATGAAATTGTACTATCTGTGTGCGCAGGCTCATTTCGCTACTTCTTGGCTCTCGGCACCGCCATACCGTATGTGGCACTCGAGGCCAGCGCGGTATTGCCACTACCCCTAAAAACGATGGTAGTAAACTCATATTCGGTATACAAGAAAAGCGAAGTGGACACGGTACAATGCACTTCTAAGGCGTGGGGGGAATTGGGCAAGCGCTCGAACAGACTACCACTATACGCGCCCAAAATGCCGCTGTTATATCACGCGGATATCTTGGTTTCGAGTGAAGTGGGAGCATTGCAATTGCTGCAGGGTGCCGGGGTACACACTATGGGAGATATTTTTCCGAATACTCAGTTTCTCCCGTTGCCGGATCTCTTGGAGCAGGTGCCGAATTCAACCATTTTTTTATATTTGTGTCTTTTGTAAAGCGCACAGCTGCCCCAACGGGGCGTCCCGGCGCTGAAGAATCTGGAAGCAGTGGGCAGAAATAAGAAAGATTACAGATCAAAAAGATGAGTTTTAAGAGCCTTTCGGAATAGAGATTTAGATGGTCAGTTTCAGAGGGACAGAGGAAGCTTATTCCATTGTTGAGAAGCGCAGACTTCAAAGGCTTTCCCTCCTTTCCGAGTTCTCTTAAACCTAGGTGTGACTAGGAGAAACTGGGAGTTTGAGCGCAATGACCTGGCATTATGATAAGGACGTAGGCAGGTTTTAAGATAGACCGGGCCTTTGCCCTGTGAAGCCCTGTAGGCCAGTGTCATGGCTTTAAATTGACATCTTTTAGTAACGGGCAGCCAGTGCAGTTTACGGAGATGCGGGGTAATGTGATGTCTGGGAGGAATACCCTCCACCAAACGTGCTGCCGCATTTTGGACCGTCTGAAGTCTGTTACACAGACCGGCCGTAATGCCTACATATAGTGCATTGGCGTAATCGAGATGGGACGTTATCAGGGCGTGAACCACTGTTTTTCGACAGTCAGTAGGCAAATAGGTGATGAGTCTTTTTATAGTTCTAATCTTTGCAACACAAGAACCTGCTACCTTCTGCACCTGGGCTTCAAAGGTGAACTGGTTATCCCAGTACACCCCGAGGTTCCGTACTGAGTTTTTTGGTACGGGGGCCTGGCTCAAATCGTCCGGCCACCACAGATTAGATGATAATGGAGATGGTGTGTTAAAAAACAGGACCTCCGTTTTCTCGGCATTAAGCTTAAGGGAATTAAAGTCCATCCATCTTGATATGTTCCTAAGGCAGGTTTTCATAAGATCGAAGGCCTTGGCAGTGGGCTCTTTAAAGGTAAACAGGAGCTGGAAATCATCTGCATAGGAAGTGGTTTTGACTCCAGCCTGCGCAATCATTTCAGCTAGCGGGGTGAAGTAGAAATTGAAAAGGAGCGGGCTTAAGGAGGAGCCCTGAGGAACTCCCCACTTAAGTGGTCTGGCAAGGGATGTGTAAGGGGGAGTGAATACCTGCTGAGTGCGTTCTGAAAGAAAAGAGGCGAGCCATTTAAATACAGTACCCCCTATACCTAGAGTAGCCAGTCTTTTCAGTAGGATCTTGTGAGAGACGGTGTCGAATGCTGCCGAAAGATCTAGCAGCACCAACACCGCCCTCGATCCCTGGCCCAGTGTCCATCTCACCGAGTCTGCCATTTCTATCAATGCCGACTCCGTGCTGTGGCCAGACCGGAAACCATGCTGAGTCTCATGCAGGAGTCCATTAGCTTCTATATAATTAGCAAGTTGGGAATGCACCAATTTTTCCAGGACCTTAGCCGGAGCAGGCAAGAGGGAAATCGGTCTGTAGTTGCTAGGGTTGTCTGGATCTGCAGTAGGTTTCTTAAGAATAGGTATAAGGGAGGCATGTTTCCATTTGTCAGGGCCATGGCCACCTTTATCTATGTTAGATTGCGTGCCGCGATACGAACCTTATATCCTTCTTTCCCGGCGGAACCACCTGTGTTAGGTGCCTTGCAGATAATATATACAACAACTGATAGGGTGAAATTGTTCTCACGATTGTACTGCGCGTCGCAGGAGGATGAGGGAGGTGGGGATGAAGCTGCAAAGGCAAGATGGGATGCGTGTTTGACTGACCCCTTAACTGATGATGAATGGTATGAGTGAGGTTCTATGACCGGTAAATTTGCAGCGAATGGGAATTTTCGACTCATTCATTATACATTTTTGCAACAATGGTATTATACACCAGCACAACTGGCCAGGTACGGTCTTCGTGAATCATCTTTTTGTGCGTATTGTGGCATGGATGGCGCCGATTTTTTTCCATCTGGCGTGGGGATGCGCACGAGTATCTGCCTTCTGGACGGGTGTGACTGAAGCGTTATCCGAAATGACAGCAATAGAGATTGCTAAAGACCCGAGCCTATGCCTATTGGGCATAGCCTCTGAAGTGCCAGCCGGAATGAGAAAGTTAGTGGTTTTGGCGCTGCAGATTGCTAAACGCAAGGTGGCTTCTTGCTGGGGTAAGAGACGAGCACCTGATGTCAAACTCTGGTTGCAAGACATGGCGTATTGCCGTGATCAGCTGGCGTGTTATTATGAGGAACTACCTGTCGCCTCGCGCCCACGAGACATTTGGGGCCCTTACACTACATACATGCTGTCTAAACTTGATGATGACTGATGTGCAACTTAATGTGAGCGTGCTGCGCTTGAGTGGATTATTACGAATGTCACGCTATGGATTGAATCCGTTGTCCAATTGTGATGGTGATTTTGATATCCTCTGTCCCTTTAGGGAATAGTTAATATATAATTGTCATCTGGGGACACTTGATCTTACCCTCTTGATTTTGTGCTATGTTTTCTTCGCTTGCATGTGCCTTGTTTATGTGTGCATGAACGGACCACTGTCCACACTGCTGCCGTGATGAATGCGAAGTCCTGATTACCTTCACTATCTTCCGATATTTTGCACTATTGAACGCTGACCTGATTGGATTCCGGGGTCGTTGGGGTGGGGGGTGTTAACATGTTCAACTGTTAATAATGTATACCAAAAATAAGACTGCTTGTAACTATATATTGAATAAGCAAGACTTCAGATTGATTTATTGCCTGGTTATAATGACATGCTTCTGATTATTGCTGCTGTGCTTATACATGCTTACTGAGGCATGGATCTCAATTACATTTGCGGCCGGCCCCACTCACAGGTTGTAGGCCAAGAGCTGTGTTCTTGCATTGAGATACAATAGAGGTCTTTAAAAAAAAAAAAGTTAAACTCGAGCCTCAGCATCACAAAATGGATGCTGCCACCACAGACACAAGTCTGACCTCCTGCTGCTGGGAGTCCTTCTAGCGAGGGAGGCTTGGACAAAGGGTTTCCTGCCTTGGGAGGTGCGAGCACCACCCCAGACAGGATTTTGTGTATTGGGTAGGACAGGGCTGAATAGAATCAGACATGCCCGGGGCTCACAAGGTGTCCTCGTGCATAAGCCAGTCCAAACCGGTGCTGGTGCTTTCCAGCCCCAGTCCTGGCATGGAGCTGGACAAAGGAAAGGGGGTGTAACCGCCCCCCTTCCTGGTCCCACCCAGAGGAGAGACCTAGCAGGAGATCCACCCCTCAGATTGGGAATAAGAGTGGGAGCAGTGCCATAGCACCTCAGATCATCCTGAATCAACTTGAAACTAAGAAGACGACTGGACTTCGACATTCTGCTGCACAGAAGACTGAAGAGCATCTCCCTTGTGGCCTAGGAGTGGCCACCCTGTGAACACAGGCACCATCCAGCAATTTGGCGTCTGCTTTGCCGCTGCCTCCTGCCGGAGCCCGAGCCCAGAGCCCAACGAGATTCAGACTTCCAGACTTCTCACAGCCCGATCCACAGTCCCTGCAAAGAAGGGACCCGTGGAGGCACCGAGAGATGTGGGACTGGACATCTCGAAAGACCCCCGAGAAGCTGACTGCGCAGCATCCGAGGCACCCTCGATGCTGTGCTTTGGGGTTTGAGAAGCCAAACAACCGAGCAGCCCTTGCACCGAAGATCAGCCCCCCAGCATCTCCACGATCTGCGTGGGGCCCTTTTGCACCGTGCCACTTGACGCTCCATCCCGGCCACTTGTCACGTGGTCAGCGGCCATCTTGGCGACAAAACCTACAATTTACACTGCTGGTCTGGTTGCTCCAGACTTGCCCTCACTCCTGTAAAAAAGAGCACCCACTTTGACCTTGCTGGTCTGAGTGAGAAGCTTGCATCGATTCCTGTGTTGCTTGCATTAGCCAAGGCCCGTTTGCTCCGATCAAGAAGCCGACACCGCCAACAGCTAGAACCTTTGTGGGACAGCTCGTGACCAATGCCTGGACATCCTTGACCTCTTCGTATCCACGTGGCTGCAGAGACAATCTTCACCTCATCGCCTGTTTGCACCCGACATCGCCTGGTTCCATCCTGGTTCCACGGTAGTCACTGGCTGTGACTTTGAACATTATCCCCTCTGCTTTCAGGTCTTCACCACTTCAGATCCACCCTTGTATCCACCGGAACTCTTCTCGTCTCGACGCCTGCAGCATCTCCAGCTCCAAGCACCATCGACCTGCGTGACGAAACCCGACACTACTTTGCACCTGTGCACCCGCCTCCTGTGGGTGAGGTAACTCAGCAAGGCCGGTGTTCCTACACTGGTACACACCTCGAGTGCCTAGATCTAAAGTTGTGTCCTTCTAGGTCAGCCGGAAGGTTCCTTAAACACTAACTTTGTAACTTTTACGCACCATTGACTTCACATTGGAATATGCGTGCACTTTCCGCACTGCACCCGAGTCCCGCGGGCCTTTCCCTACTTCTTCACTGTTAATCCGAACAGCTCCAGCGATTCCCAAGGCCCTAGGCCTACTTCCTTTCAGCTAGGTGGTTCTTATACTGTGTTTTGTTTTAACGCATTTACTTCTGTGCTCATAAAGAGTATAGGGGATTTTGTAGTAAATAAACATATATATATTTTCAATATATATCTGTGTGATGTCCTTTCATTTGGTATTCAAGGGGATTGTGTATGGTAAAACAGCTTGCTTCACATGCCTTTAAAGAGTTTAGCCTAAGACTGCTTTGTCCACGTTACTAGGATAGGTGGTCTATAAGGTTGACTTACAACCAATCATCATAAGGGTTGCTTGGCATGGTACAAGGTGATCACTAGAATTAGTGAGCATCACATACCAGGCCAACTTCTCACATTGGTGAGCAGCGGTTGGGATTTGAGCTTGCTGTTGTTTTACCATTACAAACTTTGAGAGTATCATTTGAAAGATCATACAGGTACCTGCTAGGTACATATAAAACAAGACTAGTATACTTAAGTTCTACTGAACTTAGTTGTTGTAGAAGATAGGGAGTAGCACACCCTGACTACAACTACTAGATAGGTTTAGTAGGTAAACACCAGTGTAGGTAGATTGCAACATATCCACCGACACTAGAGCAATGTCTGGAGCAGAGGGGTCCACTGGACCTGTCCCTGTTGAGAGTGACCCTCCAAGGGCACCGTCCAAATTTGCTGTGCTTAATTTTAAGGAATTGAGGCAGCTTTGTGCCTCAAGAAGTCTCAAGACAGGGCCAACCCCTACTACAGACCACCTTAGAGAGCTTTTAGACCAGTCTGAAGCTCTAAAGACCTCTAAAGCAGACCCCACAGGGAATGCTGAAGGAGGCTCTCCCACTGAAGATGACAATACTGACACCCCTGTCCCTGTAGTCCAGATAGATGAGGATGAACAAGTCACTGGAGATACTCAGCCTGATGAGGAGGAGGAAGAAGAGGAGACAGAAGGAGGGAGCAGTGACTCTGATGATGGTAGACTTAGTCATGGTCCAGCCAGCAGTCTTACCCAGGCTAACTTAAGTGTATTTGGGACTGAGTCAGGGATGAACCCACTCAGACCCCCAAGTGGACTTAACCAGAAGCATAGGAGGAGGAGAAATCACTCCGGTGAATCCAATACCTCCCAGGCTTCTAGAGGTTCTCATGGTCACTCCAGAAGGGGGATGACTAGCCCTCAGAGAAGGGAACATGAGGCCAACATGAGAGAGGCTGAGCTTAGGATCCAGAAGCGTGAACTAGAAGTTGCCCTGGCCCAAGAGAAACTTGCTAGAGCAAGACAGCCTAGAGAGAGTGGGTTAGTACCCACTGGTGGCAGCACTATCCCTAAGGATAAAGACAGGTCTTTTGATACCAGAAACCTGAGTAAGATTGTGCCCCCCTACAAAGCTGGGGATGATATCCACAAATGGATGACTGCACTTGCGTGAGCCTGCAGAGTACAGCAGATCCCTCAGGAGCTGTGGGCAGCAATCTTGTGGCTCTCCTTTGAAGGTAGAGGCTGAGACAGACTCCTCACAGTTAGTGATGGGGATTCTAGAAACTAACTGGTCCTGAAGAGTGCTCTGATTGATTGGTTAGGCTTAACCACTGAACAGTACAGGTTAATGTTCAGAAAGACCCAGAAGACACAGACTCAGGACTGGTCAGAATTTGTTGAAAGTGCCACTAAGGCTCTGGACGGCTGGTTGATGGGAAGTAAGGTTACAGACTATACAGGATTGTATAATGTAATTATGAGAGAGCAAATCTTAAGTCATTGTCAAAATCAGCTTCTACATCAGCACCTGGTTGACTCTGATCTGACCTCTCCACAAGAATTGGGTAAGAGGGCAGACAAATGGGTCAGAACCAGGATCAGGCCTAAGAACCAGGGTGGCGACCAAAAGAAAGAGACTACCAAGCCTCAAGAGAAAGGTGGGGATAAATCCAAAGAGAAGACTTCCCCAGGGCCCCAAAACTCCAATGGAAAGGGTGGGCCTCAGAACACTTCCTCCACAGAGAAAAAGCCTTACTGCCATACCTGTAAACAGGTTGGACATTGGAAAACAGATAGCTGTTGTCCCAAGAATGGTAATAAGGAAAATATACTTCCAAGTAAGGCTCCAACACCTCCTGTCACTGTTAGCAGTGCCCCCCCCAGTTGGTGGGAGCACCCCCAAGAATCTGGGTGGGTTTACTTTTGGAGCTCAGGTGGATTCTGGCCTAACCAGGTCCCCTACCTCAGATACTCTTGTCTATGAAACTGGCATGGGTTTGCCAATTTCACTGCTTGCCAAAATACTTTGAGCAAGTATAGACAGGAGCCCCTCATCAATGGCTTGAAAGTTGAGGCCTTCAGAGACACAGGGGCTAGCATCACCATGGTGGCTGAATGTCTAGTCCCCTCAACGCAACTTTTACCTGATGCCACATATCAGGTAACAAACATTGATGGAATAGAAACCAAACATCCCATGGCAGTAGTAAATCTTAGCTGGGGAGGTGCCACTGGCCCAAAGAGAGTGGCAGTATCAGCAAACTTGCCTGTAGATTGCCTACTTGGTAATGATTTGGAAATCTCAGCCTGGGTTGAGGTTGAACAGCAAACCCATTCTAGAATGGTAAATCTCCATGGAAAGGTTAGTGGGGCTGTGATGGCCACAACCCCAATCCAAGATGTCCTTCCTGAAAAGGTTAGTTGGGCTGAGCAAACCTCAGCCCCATCTTTAGCTAACTTCCCTCCTGAAAAGAGTAGCAGGGCTGTGATGATAACAGCCCATACCCAAACTGAGTCTCCTCCTGAAAAGGTTGGTGGGGCTGTGATGGCCACAGCCCAAACTCAAACTGATTCCTGTGTTGTGAAGCCTGAAATGATGGATCACTCCACACAAACAGAGAGCATGGAGGAGGAAGAGAAATCTCCCCCTCACCAGACTTTAGGAAAGGATCAGCCTCCTCAGGGAACTGATCTTACCCCTGATGAAAGAACTGTCCCAGAGGTTGTTAGGCCCAGCCTGACAGAGACCCTGATGGCAGTGGATCCTTCTCAGGTGGGACCCAGTCTGGAGCAGGTAACCTGCCCCTCTCTACATTGCCTTAGTCAGCCCAGGGCTGCAGAGGACAAGAAGGACAGTGAGCCCCAAAGGGCCCCCTGTCAAATAAAGCACCCCCATCCACAGATTAGGGGCACCGAAGCTAGCAGCCCTAGCCAGGTGAAAGCTTTAAAAACTCCTGAGGGATCCCCTTAAAAGTAATTAAGGACCTCCCCCAGATGGATATTGTTGGGCACAGCCAAACCTGGGACCCTAAGGGCCCAAACCTGAACTGTCCCTCCAGTAAGCCAACCAAAGGGACCCAGCCTCCAGCTTTAGGTAGCCAGAGGTTGACCCTGAGAACACAATGCAACTCAGTCAAAGAGAGAAAGGCACACATGGTGGAGAGTGATTGGAGGAAGCTGAGTCCTACAGAGGAATCTCACTTCAGTACTCCATCTCAACACCAGCCTTTGACTTTGCAAAGACACACCACAGGTAGAGATTCCCTATGGTGGAGACCCTCAGATACCCTTAGGGTGAAGGATTGCTTAGTGGACCATGACACAGGAGGTAACCAAGCCAGAGCTGGTTCTTGCTTATATGGCCACTTAGGCAATATAGGCTTACCTGGTCAAGGATAGCCTTATCTCCTTTCGTTTGGGGGGGGGGGGGGATTGTGTAGGAAGGTGGATATCTGACTATGGTTACCCCCAAACGTTTTGCCTGGTGTTTAGCTGGTTTTTTACTTAGTTGGCCTGGGATCCTGCTACTCAGGGCCCCAAGCTAATTGCTCTCTCCTTAAAATGGACTCCATGTACCCCAGGTATATACACAATTGGAACTGGTTCACCTTATAGGCCCCTGTAACAGTGTACTCCAGGTACCCAGGGCATAGGTGTATCCAAGGCCTACCAGGGGCTGCAGCATGTATTGTGCCACCCCTGGCCTGGCCTCCATATTTGACACAACTGGCTGATCACTCAGCTGGAGTAAGTTGGTGTAATCACCTCTTACTTAGATATAGTATACCTATATCTAACCCTAACTGGACACATGTTAACCTATGAGTCACTCCTATGGCAGGCCTTAACAATCCTGGAGGCAGAGTGCGTGGTTTCATGTGAGATGGTGCTCTAGCATGAGCTGAGCCTGTCTGCAGCTGTCAGGAACAGCTCCCTTAGCTGTTCTGGGATATTGCCATACCATATATTCTGAAGTGCATTATAATCCTTGCGGTTATATGCTAACTTTGCTTTAGCTTTATCAAAACATGTCGAGTAAGGCGTCATACGAATTGGAATACTACCCCCTCGCCAGTTCTGGCGACGGGGGTAGCATTCCACCCTTTTAGAGGGACACAACATGTATGTAACTGTGAACCCCGGTTAAAGTTAACCCGAGCCTCAGCATCAAAAAATGGATGCTGCCACCACAGACACAAGTCTGACCTCCTGCTGCTGGGAGTCCTTCCAGCGAGGGAGGCTTGGACAAAGGGTTTCCTGCCTTGGGAGGTGCGAGCACCACACCAGACAGGATTTTGTGTATTGGGTAGGACAGGGCTGAATAGAATCAGACATGCCCGGGGCACACAAGGTGTCCTCGTGCATAAGCCAGTCCAAACCGGTGCTGGGGCTTTCCAGCCCCAGTCCTGGCGCGGAGCTGGACAAAGGAAAGGGGGTGTAATCGCCCCCCTTCCTGGTCCCACCCAGAGGAGGGACCGAGCAGGTGATCCACCCCTCAGATTGGGAATAAGAGTGGGAGCAGTGCCATAGCACCTCAGATCATCCTGAATCAACTTGAAACTAAGAAGATGACTGGACTTCGACATTCTGCTGCACAGAAGACTGAAGAGAATCTACCTTGTGGCCTAGGAGTGGCCACCCTGTGAACACAGGCACCATCCAGCAACTCGATGTCTGCTTTGCCGCCGCCTCCTGCCGGAGCCCGAGCCCAGAGCCCAACGAGACCCTGACTCCCAGACTTCTCACAGCCCGATCCACAGTCCCTGCAAAGAAGGGACCCGTGGAGGCACCGAGAGATGTGGGACCGGACATCTCGAAAGACCCCCGAGAAGCTGACTGCGCAGCACCCGAGGCACCCTCGATGCTGTGCTTTGGAGTTTAAGAAGCCTGACAACCGAGCAGCCCTTGCACCGAAGATCAGCCCCCCAGCATCTCCACGATCTGTGTGAGGCCCTTTTGCACCGTGCCACTCGACGCGCCATCCCGGCCACTTGCCACGTGGTCAGTGGCCATCTTGGTGACAAAACCTACAATATGCACTGTGGGTCTGATTGGTCAAGACTTGCCCTTGCTCCTGTAAAAAGGAGCACCCGCTCTGACCTTGCTGGTCCGAGTGAGAAGCTTGCATCGATTCCTGCGTGGCTTGCATTAGCCAAGGCCTGTTTGCTCCGATCAAGAAGCCGCCACCGCCAACAGCTAGAACCTTTGGGGATAGCTTGTGACCAACGCCTGGACGTCCTTGACCTCTTCGTGTCCACGTGGCTGCAGAGACAATCTTCACCTCATCGCCTGTTTGCACCCAACATCGCCTGGTTCCATCCTGGTTCCACGGTAGTCACTGGCTAGTGACTTTGAACATTGTCCCCTCTGCTTTCAGGGCTTCACCACTTCAGATCCACTCTTGGATCCACCGGAACTCTTCTCGTCTCGACGCCTGCAGCATCTTCAGCTCCAAGCACCATCGACTTGCGTGACGAAACCCGACACTACTTCGCACCTGTGCACCCGCTTTCTGTGGGTGAGGTAACTCAGCAACGCCGGTGTTCCTACACTGGTACACACCTCTAGTGCCTAGGTCTAAAGTTTTGTCCTTCTAGGTCAGCCGGAAGGTTCCTTAAACACTAACTTTGTAACTTTTACGCACCATTGACTTTACATTGGTATATGCGTGCACTTTCCGCACTGCACCTGAGTCCCGCAGGCCTTTCCCGACTTCTTCACTGTTAGTCCCGAACAGCTCCAGCGACTCCCAAGGCCCTAGGCCTACTTCCTTTCAGCTAGGTGGTTCTTATACCACTATTTTAGTATATGGTTTAGGTGGCCCCTAGGGCTCATCCATATTGTGCAACTTTTGTATATTTAACTATGTTTTGTTTTAACGCATTTGCTTCTGTGCTCATAAAGAGTATAGGGGATTTTGTAGTAAATAAATATATATATATTTTCAATATATATCTATGTGGTGCCCTTTCATTTGGTATTCAAGGGGATTGTGTATGGTAAAACAGCTTGCTTCACATGCCTTTAAAGAGTTTAGCCTAGGACTGCTTTGTCCGCGTTACTAGGATAGCTGGTCTATAAGGTTGACTTACAACCAATCATCATAAGGGTTGCTTGGCATGGTACAAGGTGATCACTAGAATTAGTGAGCATCACATTCCAGGCCAACTACTCACAAGGTGGTGTCTGACAGGGGCACCAATTTCATTTCCAAGTATGTGAAATCCCTTTGGCAAGAGTGTGGTGTAACCTACAAATTCACCACACCTTACCACCCCCAAGGAAATGGGTTGGTTGAGAGATTCAACCGAGCCCTAAAAGGCATGATTATGGGTCTTGAGGAACCCATGAGGCGTAAGTGGGATGTCCTCTTACCATGCCTTCTCTTTGCATACTGTGAGGTGCCACAGAAGTCTCTAGGGTTCAGCCCCTTTGAGCTTCTGTATGGCCACCCAGTCAGAAGACCTCTAAGTCAGTCAAAGGAGGCTGGGAGCAATCTCCCAGGAAACCCCCCCAGAATGTATACCGTTACATGCTGGCCTTCAGAAACCAGACTAGGCGTTTCAGAGCACTGGTTGAGGCCAATCTGGAAGCCAGCCAGGAGGAAATGAAGCGGTGGTACGACCAGAATGCCACTCTGGTTGAGCTTCAGCCTGGTCAGAAGGTGTGGGTCTTGGCCCCAGTGGAGCCTTGTGCACTTCAGGATAAGTGGACAGGCCCCTTTGAGGTTGTGGAGCGCAAGAGTCCTGTCACCTACTTGGTGGACTTGCAGGCTCCCAGGAACCCCTTGAGGGTCCTACATGTCAACCGCCTTAAGCCCCACTTGGAGAGGTCCGAAGTGGGCATGCTCTTGGCAACAGATGATGGGATGGAGGAGGAGACAAAGCCTCTTCCTGACCTCCTGGTAGCCATCCACCCTGACCCCTGAGCAACAAGATGACTGTCGCCAACTACTGGGGCAGTTTCCTGGTCTGTTCTCCCTGGTTCCTGGTGGCACAAATTGGTGCGTCCATGATGTGGACACAGGAGACAGCTTGCCTGTAAAGCACAAAGCTTACAGAGTGACTGACCGGGTCAGAGCCTGCATCAAGTAGGAGGTCTCCAAGATGCTTGCTCTTGGGGTGGTTGAGTCTTCCAGCAGTCCTTGGGCCAGCCCAGTGGTCTTGGTCCCAAAGGCTGCAGCGCCGGGTGCCACGCCCAAACTCCGGTTCTGCATGGATTACCAAGGGCTCTATTCAGTCACCAAGACTGACGCACACCCTATCCCCAGAGCTGATGAGCTCATAGATCGGTTAGGGGCTGCCTGGTACCTCAGTATGTTTGATTTGACGTCTGGGTACTGGCAGATTGCCTTGACTGATGGGGCCAAAGAGAGGTCAGCATTCTCCACACCAGATGGGCATTTCCAGTTCCGGGTTATGCCATGTGGGATGAAGAATGCCCCTGCCACCTTCCAGAGGTTGGTCAACCAGGTGTTGGCTGGGCTGGCTGAGTTCAGCGCCGCCTACCTGGATGACATCGCAGTGTTCAGGCACATGGGAAGAACACCTGCGCCACCTCTGGGAAGTGTTGATGGCACTGTGCAAGGCAGGCCTCACGATCAAGGCAAGCAAGAGTCAGATCGGGCAGGGTGCAGTGGTGTACTTGAGACACCACGTGGGGAGCGGCCAGGTGGCGCCTCTCCAACCAAAGATTGAAACCATCCTGCCTTGGGAACCCCCAAAGACCCAGACAGAGGTGAGGGCCTTCTTAGGACTCACAGGGTACTACAGGAGGTTTGTCAAGAGATATGGCAGCATTGTTGCCCCCTTGACAGAGCTGACATCTAAGAAGCAGCCCAGGAAAGTGATCTTGACTGACACCTGTCAGAATGCTTTTGACACCCTGAAGACTGCCATGTGCACGGCGCCCGTACTCCTGGCTCCTGACTTCTCCAAAGAATTCCTAGTGCAAACAGACGCTTCAGAGCATGCTGTAGGTGCTGTTCTGTCACAGATGACTGAGGAGGGCTGGGACTAACCTGTAGCTTTCATCAGTAGGAGGTTACTTCCACGGGAACAGAGGAGGAGTGCAATTGAGCGAGAAGCATTTCCTGTGGTCTGGGCACCGAAGAAGCTAAGACCCTACTTGTTTTGGTCTCACTTCCGGGTTCAGATAGACCACAGGCCCCTCAGATGGTTGATGCAAATGAGGGGTGAAAACCCAAAGCTATTGACGTGGTCCACTTCCCTACAGGGTATGGACTTCACGGTGGAACACCGCCCTGGCACAGATCACGCCAATGCTGATGGTCTGTCCAGGTTTTTCCACCTTAGTGATGAGGAACTCCCTGGGGTAGGGTAGTTCTCCCCACATTTCAGCTGGAGGGGACATGGTACCTGGTACCTTGTCGTGAATCTCCCTTCCACTTTTTGCTGATGTGCCTCAGATGTTTTGCTGGTGTTAGCTGCTCAGGGCACTGTGCCACTGCCAATCAGTGCCACAGTGCAAGTGCTCCCTATGAAAAGTGTATACATTGATTGGATTCCATGATTGGCTTATTTGGTTTACTGTCAATCCCCAGTAAAGTGCACCAGGAGTGCCAGGGCTTGTGAATACAAATGCTGCTGGTGGGCTTGCAGCCCTGGTTGTGCCACCCACAGAAGCGGCGTAGTAAAATGTGTCTAAGATCTGCCATTGCAGAACCTGCGTGCAGTCTGATACTGTCATGCTGACTGCGCAAGTACCCCTACTTGCCAGTCCCTAAACCTTCCCTTTACTTAATGTGAGTCACCCCTATGGTAGGCCCAAGGGCAGGGTGCATTTTAAGCATAAGGTCGGATAAGCCCTGATGTGTGTGGCATGTCCTAATAGTGAATTACAGCTATTTTCGTTTTTTCACTATTGTAAGGCTACCTGTTCTCATAGGCCAGAATGGGCTGCTGGAATTATTACACTCTATAATCCCAGCAGGCTCAGGGAACATGGTAGAAAGTCAAGTTTAGTATGCCTGAACTCTGAATAATAAAATACTTATTTTAGTAAAGTTTATTTCAATATCCTGTGTTTGCAAATGCTACTTTTAGAAAGTTAGAATTTGCTTGCCTGACCATTTCAGCCCGCCTCTGCTAGGATGTGTATCTGCTGTCTGGTTTCTGTGAGTGACAGGGCTGGGGAATTCCAGGGGACAGTCTGGGCTGCCAGGTGGTGAATAGAGGGATTACCCCCAGGATAGGTGGGAGGAGTGCCCCTTGACGCTGAATAGGGCTGTTCTCTGCCACCTCAATGCTGGCTCCACCTCCTGCGGAGCGTCCGATGTCTCTGCCCTGCACCCTAAAAGAAGAAATAGAGTCACCACAACAAAGTGCTTCAAAACTGGGCTGACCCAGGCTCAGGCCCCCCTGATCTGCAAAGACAAAAGAAACTGTGTATAAAAGAAGGAGCAATACTCCTAAACATTCGATCCTGTCTTCACCAAGAAGAAACTCTGCCAGACAAAGACTAAAGAAAGGCTTTTTATTTCAACTTGTGGAGGACTCTGAAACCAATCTCCAAGGGCTTTAGACCTGAGCTTGCCCCCTGACCTGAGCCCCAGGTCCATTGGGCTCATCCTGCCTTTGCCCATCTGCTGCTGAGTTGTTGTGTTTTCCTCCCTCGCCGGAACGGTGATTTCTGGTGCCCTCGCCCCCTCCTAGGGCTGTGACACCCCGGAGCCTGGCCGCCCCTGCCCACTGTTCGAGCCGCTCTCTCCACGCTGTGTCGGGCCGCCCGCTCCCCTGTCACCTCGCCTGCAACTGGAGCGCGCTGTGAGCACCTCACCCCTCTTGCCGGAATTGGATCGGAGCGCATTCCAAAACCCCGGACGGCCCGGACATTTCAAACGTACTCAACCGCCCCGCTCTACCCTCCTGCATCCTAAAGGGCTGCGCTGCACCCTGACGTGCCTCTCGTACGAACCGTACTAAGAGGCCCCATGCAGCGCCTGCCTGCCCGGAAAACACTACCCCACAGATTGTGGAATCTTTTTAAAAGCTACTTGAACTGTTTTAAAAGCTAATTGAACTTGCGAGTGAAACCTTCCTAAAGAACTTTAAAGAATCCTTTTGATACCAAAGTACTGTGGCCCCAGTTAACGTTATATTGGTCTTGTATTAAGCCTGCAATTACCTACTGCTATATTTTTATAAAGAAGACATATTTTTACATAACTACGCCTGGTGTCCATTTGTGGTGGGTCTGTATATTGTTGTATATAGTCATAAAGGCTTAACTAAATAACGCCCTGGGATTAGCCTTGTCTTCTTGCGCCACACTACCTAGAGGGTGAGCAAGGGTTATTCTAGAGGGTGATCTCCTTATCCTGACTAGAGGAGAGGGTCCCTGCTTGTCACAAGTTCTTACCTGTGCCAACCAGAGACACCCAAATCTAACACAGAGTGTTCTACCTGTGTCAGTTAATGGTCTGGCCAGCTGACGAGGTTTGTACTCAGCTGTGTCCAACAATAAATCTACATGTAATCAACTAGAAGTATCCTGTCATCCATTTACAACATTTTTGGCGATGTTTTCTGCTGACCAGACCAGAGAGCAAACCATCAAACACAGCCTGAGCTACAACTCGCAAAGAGAACCCACTGCAGTCCACCTATCTGCTGCCAGTAACATTATCAAAGAAGCATGAAACCGGATGATTGAGGGAAAAGTCAAAGAAAACTAAAGCAAGTAAAGAACCGTGTGTCCATTACTCATCCTTGGCAGAACTGCGCAACAGGAAATTAAGATTCCTTACCACTCTACTGAGGCAAGAAGTAAGGTGTATAGAAAAGAAAACTGTTAAGTACCGTGAAATCCTTGAAGCACCTTGAAACGTTAAGAAACCTATTTTAAGTGGCAGCAAAAGTCAATCTAAATTACATCTTAACCAGCTGAAGCTAAAATCAAGATGAAAAGGAACTGCCGATGCTGAAAGGAAACCAGTAACTTTAAGAAATCGGTCCATAGAATTTCTCCTCTGTTTCCTGTAATGTTACAAATGAAGTCTTAGACACGAGGAACAGCACAGTCTGGAGCAAAGTAATTTTAAAGTTCAAGCCACAGCTGCTATAAGAAGAAAAAAAAAGAGAATCGCTGGGAAAAAAACGGAAACATGCTGCCATAGACAGAATGAGTTACAAACATAAACGGAGAAATGGAAGAAGAAACAATACCCAAGTTCTTTTACTGTGAGTTTTTTTGAGAAATTTATCTTTGCCTGTGAATACCGTTTGTCTGCATCCGGTCTCACCCGCTCTTCTTCTTGGCACATTTCAAAATGATGATGTATTCGTATCTCCATTGGACTCAGCGGAGGAGCAGCATGCTCAATTGTGATGTTGTGTCTCCTGCATCATTAACCCCTTCGCTGCAGCGGCTATTCCGCCGTATCGCTAAGGGGGTGGGGCGGCCGCACGGCGGTTTCCGTGCTTGTGACGGAAACCGCTCCGTCACGGCTCCGGGTGAGCTGTGCTTGTGACGGAACGGTTCCGTCACGAACACGCCCGCCCATTAAATCGTCAGCGCAGGCGCAGCGAGCGGGCCTTGACGGAACCGTTCCGTCACAAGCAAAGCTCACCCGAGGCTTGTGATGGAACGGTTCCATCACAAGCATGCAAGGGGTTAAAGCGTGGAAGGTAATCATTCATTGTTGCCAGGCTGCGTGCATCATCCTGTTAGCTCGCGCAACGTAAAACGTCATTGTGCGACGTGAAGCACCCATTTTGTGTTCACCTTGTACTTTTATTTCCATGGCAACGGAGTTACGGGAGCATAACACATTGTAATAGACTTGTGTAATGCGGAATTTATGCTTCATAGCAATTCCTCATGTGTGTGAAATGGGAGAACTAAGACCAAGGGTCATTTTCTTGAGACACAAATGTCCCTAGATGCAAATATTGAGCTTTCAAAGGCAAGAATGTGCTGCGCTCCAAGGTTCATGCCGAAAGTTTAAGTAAGCGAGCACAGTCACATTTTATTTTCTATTTCTGGCATTCTTCATGAAATTTATATGTTGAAATGTCACCGTGTGTGCTGAACTGCTGCAATTAAGCCTCACACATTGCAAATGAATTTCTTGTGTTGTCATATCCATTGCTAGTGTTTAGTTTAATCTGTACAAATAATCTTTCACTCAAAAACATTCAATACGGCAGTATTGTACGCTCGTGTGTGTATTCGAAGACAGTTTTTGATGTGAATTCCTTCACAACAGTACCATCTTGTGGAATTATTAAGAATTTTAGTTTGGCTTGTTTTATCAAAACTAGGATTAGCACAGAGAGTTTAAGAACAGAGTAAGCAATTTTTATATATTGTAGTTTCGTGAGAAGGACATTTCAGTACAGGAATATATCTTAGGATCTAAACACAGAGGACTTATGGACAAATGTCCAATAACTTACGGTGCGCAGAATCTTCAGAAAGTCAAAGAGCAGGGCAAAATTAGTTCATAACTGAGCCAAAGAAGCGAGGGGACAGAGGTAAAAGAAACAGGATTGGACAAAGGTCGTTTCAAATACAAAGTATGGACAATGGTCGTGCAAGAGAAAACAAGGTTGTCCCGGAACAAGGAGCGGAGTGTTCCAGTACTAAGTTGGAGAGCTTGGACAGTAAGGGGCAGATTTACAATTACTGGCGCATCCCTGCAAATTAGCAAGGATGCACCAGTAATTGTGCGCCGCAGCTCCGCCACCCATTATGCGCCGCATTTACAATGCGGCGCACCATGGGGCCAAAACTGCACAGATGCGACACGCATCTGTGCAGTAAAAGCGGCGCATTGCTGGAGTTGCATCGCAAGCGCGACGCAGCTCCAGCAATGCCCTGGGGGGGCCTATTCTTTCAATGCTGCCTCAAGCCTTACACCTGCTTCAAGCAGGCGCAGGGTTTTGATGCAGCATTGGCCTAAAAGTGATCGAGTGAAATCTTGTAGATTTCACTCAGCCACTTTTAGGAGGTGCTCCTGCACAGGAACGCCCCCCCCACCCTGCGCAGGAACACCTCCTTATGGCGCAGGGCTTTACAACGTGACGGATCTCCCAGATGCATCACATTGTTAATACCCCGCACCATGGCGCATCTTTTGCGCCGCCGCTGCATCACAAAAGTGACGCAACACCGGCGCAAAAGAGGCGCAGGGGGCTTGCAACTCTGCCCCTAAGCCCACAAAGGGTACAAAGGTCCCTGGTTAGTGTCTGGACAGAAAGTCCACAACGGGGACAAAGGTCCCAGGTCTGAGTCTGGACAGAAAGTCCACAATGGGGACAAAGGTCCCAGGTCTGAATCTGGACAAAAAAGTCCACAACGGGGACAAAGGTCCCAGGTCGGAGTCTGGACAGAAAGTCCACAACGGGGACAAAGGTCTTGGAAAGTCTTGAAATAGGACAAAGGATGTAAGCTAGTCACATCTAGGACTATGTATTCATCTTTTGTAGTGAAGTCTTCAAGGAAAAACATTTGAATCTCTTTACATCGCATGTTATACTGCACTTAGTAATCTTGAAGAGTGCTTAAGTATGGAATTCTCAAAGTTTATCTAAGACTGTGGTATCTGTCTATCTCAACTCAGAGCGTAAAGTGTTGGTGGACGGAAACAGATTTGAGAGAGTGGACTGTCTCTTCCTGTTTTGCTGGTCAAAGACAGATTGGAGAGAGTGGACTATCTTTTCCTGTTTTGTCAGTCTGAGGGGAGTAGGTAGTGGTGATGCCTATTAGTTGTTTTGAGTGTTGTGTCTCACCTCACACTTCACTTTTACACTCTTTGCCCCAAAATGCTCTTTTGCCTTCATGAACTAAAATAGTTCAAGTTTGTCTTGTATCTCCTATCTGTTTTATGATTATTGTTGATGTCTCCTATACTTTAGTTCCATTTTTTTATGCTTGTTTCATTTCTTTTCTGTAAAGGAGGAAGATGTGTTGTATATTGATTCTTCTTGTAAAATGGCTGACAGTAGTCATTAGCCCTTCCTTAGTGTTTTCACCTTCTCAGCCTCCCAGAATACCTGAGGGTGTTATAACTTGTACCAGAGTGTACTACCTGTGTCAGTTGATTGTCTGGTCAGCTGGCGAGGTTTGTACTCAGCTGTGTCCAACAATAAATCTGCATGTAATCAAAAATAATTATCCTGTCATCCATTTACAACAATAATGTTGCAAAAATTATGTACATCAAAACAACAAGACAATTTTTATGTTCAATGCATGTAAATAACAGGTCAAACATTCTTGATAGGCTATACACCAACAGGTCAAAAGAGAAATTCCCTTTGGGCAGATAAACACAGAATATCTAGTTCTTACGGACCAAATATAAAACAAACAATGTATAACACATGACCACATATACACAGGGGAGGCAATGTAAACAGAATGGAAACCAAGTGAAAAACACTCAAGTAAAATTAGTCTAAACAATTTATTAGTATACACTATATTGGTTAAAAAAGTTTAAAAAATGGGAAACATAGAACACCGGAAACCATATACATTCAATTATAAAAACATTCCAGTAAACAAAAGGAGGTACAGGTTGAGGACTAAATTCAGACAATGATATTGAAATGTCCTCTCTTTCTTGACCATGTATTGCTCCTTAGTGCGTCGACGCGTTTCGGTGGTAACTACTCAGTTAAACCACCTTCATCAGGACAGAAGAGATAACTGTTTCCCATAAATTCTCAACAAAAGTCAGTGGTCTAGGAAAAAGGGGTATTCAGCCTCCTTTCACACTAAGAGGATATACGTCTTTGTGATATATCCTCCTACTCATAAAGGTTAAAAGATCGTGGATTTTTTAAAACGTAAGCTTGACACGCGGTATAAATGATTAAAATGACGGCACATTACTTTAATGTATAACAAATAACCCGATGAGGGACAGTCTTCATATGTATATTTCCGCTTCTGTGGCTTCTAATGCAGGCGGTTTAGGTGAACGCTTCAATGCAACAAATTTTAACAAAGCCGGAGCCTTCGGAAAATGGAGTCCGCCGTGATAGGGTCGTGCGTCTCCTCTATGCAATACCGGAAAAAGCGTCCCGCGTGTCTCTCTGTTGATGCTCTTTAAACTTTTTTAACCAATATAGTGTATACTAATAAATTGTTTAGACTAATTTTACTTGAGTGTTTTTCACTTGGTTTCCATTCTGTTTACATTGCCTCCCCTGTGTATATGTGGTCATGTGTTATACATTGTTTGTTTTATATTTGGTCCGTAAGAACTAGATATTCTGTGTTTATCTGCCCAAAGGGAATTTCTCTTTTGACTTATAGTCGTTACGGAACCCCCTCCCTTTGGTTTTGGGGTCCCTCTCTCTTTTATTAGATATACACCAACAGGCACATGCATCATTGAATGGTTTTGCGATTCCTTATTAGCGATTTTTAAGGAATCGCAAATAAGGAATCGCAAAACAGAATGCATGACCAAATTTGCGAATTATTAAGGAATCGGTAAAATTTGCAGAAAAAATAGCGATTTCCCAATTTGCGAAATCGCAAATTGCGAAATGTCAAATTGAGAAATGTCAAATTGCGAGGTCGCACATTGATGCATGTTAATGACATCACAACCAGGAAATGTGCTGTCCAAGCCTCATTTTCACTGCTGAGGCTCAGGGAGGAGGAGGGAGCTGGCTCTGGGAGCAGAGGAGAGTGAGAGGGAGAGGGAGAGAGACTGTTTTACACCTGGAAAAACTGCAAAATGGAAGCTGACAACCAAGCACAGGACAGCCAAAGTTCAAGGAAGAGAAAAATGAAATTCTCAGAAAAAGAACTAGAGACTTTAATAGAGGGAGTAGTGCACAGCAATGACAAACTGTTTGGAAAAGCCTCACTGAAGGTTCCAGAGCAGGAAAAACGCAAAATATGGATCCGGATTCAGAACCAAGTAAATGCCATTGGGGTCACTCACCGTTCAACAGAGGAACTTAAGAAGAGATGGTACGATTTACGCAGTCGTGCCAAGGCGAGCATTGCAGACCGTATGAAGGAGGCACAGAAGACAGGAGGGGGCACACCACCACACACAGGAAACACTCCAATGGAGATTTGGTGGAGTCTACCATCCAGCCTGAAGCAGTTGTTAGAGTCACGCAGCTGGACACCTCCGGAGCTGCACACACCTCAGCAGGTAAGAAAAATGCATGTGTCAATAGCCCCAAGTACATAAGTCAGGATGTCAGCAGAGCACAGCATGAGCACACACTGTAAAGCCTAGTTCCTATTAGATTACTGAGGAAAGTGCATCATGGGAGTTGTAGTCTGGCTAAGTACTGACAATGACACACACACAGAAATGCCCAAAAGTGTAATAAATGCTGTAGCAGATGTTCAGAATATGTATCATTTTATTAAATTAGAACTGTAACATGACCTCACAAGTATACATTGATGCCGTTTTGCACTGTTTCACCTCACAGATGCAGAACTCAATGAGGCCGGGGACATTGATGGCCAGGAAATGCAACACAGCAGCGCATCAGAACATGAGGACACACCAGCTCTGCCAACTACGCAGTCACGTGTGCCTCATTCCCGTAGGGCACCTGTCCCAACACTGCGTCCCATGGCTTCCGATGCTGAGGGCAATGCTGCACCTGCAGTCCATGTACGGCAAACAGACATCGCAACACCCACACCAACACAGATCCGGAGAGCCTTTTGTAGATCGCAAAGGAGAAGACGCAGGGCACGCAGACCACAGCAGGTGGAGGCGAGAAATCCAGTCTGGGGTGGCTTGGAGGGACAGATGCTCCGCTCACATCACCTGCAGAGCAAGAACACTCAGTTAGTCAAGGAGGAAATTGGACAGATGTCAGGCAACATTGCTCTACTGGCCAGTAGTGTCCAGGAACTCACAAAGGTCATGCAGGAGGGGGATGCAGCGCGCAACAGACAGCACCGCCAACTGATGCAGCAACTCAAACAGCAAGGGAAGACCAGCAATAGTCTGGCCACAGCCATGACACTGCTGGCGCGTAGATCAGTGACTTTGCAGACGGAAATGTGCCACTGTAGTGGAGATGTTGCCAAAGCACTGCATCAAGTGACTAATGCAGTAGACCTGATGAATGCATCTGGTAGGCAAGTGCACATGACTGCACAGGATGACAGCAGTGAGTGTGCCTCAAGCATGAGCAGTACCACAGTGCCAGTTGAAATTGCTGTGAGATGCACTACTCGCAGCGCTACCCCATCCACTGCCAACGAAAGGCAAGAAGATGCAGCGCAAGACAGACGTCTGGGTGTTCGAGGGAAAAAATGCTAGTCTCCCATCCTGACATTTTGAGTGAAATGGTGATTTAACCATTGACACAATGTGACCATATTACTGACTTTCAAGTACATTTGATTTAAATATTCTCTTTGTTTTCGTATTCAAATGAGTATAGTGACATTAGTCACTTTTGGCTGTTTGCTAATGTTCACTGGTCACAATACATTTACATAAAGTATACTTAGCATTGCAATGAATGTGTTTGTGTCTTCATTACTCACCTCAAAAGTAATTCTGTGTAATCTCCAATCTGCGCCTGTGGCCTTCTGCTGCGCCTGTGCCTTGTTGGGCAGGGTGGTGTGGCACTTGTTGGTTTCCGTCCTCTGAGTCACTGTCAGACAGCTCCACTTCCTATACCTCTCTTTGTTGCAATGTTGTGTAGCATGGCACATGCTGCCACTATCTTGCAGCATTTGACGGGACTGTATTTCATTGCGCCTCTGGTCTTATGGAGGCGTCTGAATTGGCTCTTGAGTAGGCCAAATGTGCGCTCAATCACATTCCTCGTAGATATATGTGCTGCATTGTATCTCCTTTGTGCGGCTGTGGCTGGATTTAGGCATGGTGTCAGCAGGTAGTTTTGCAAGGCGTATGTGCTGTCACCTACATGAGAGGGTAGAAAGGCTGTCAGTGGTTGTTTGAGTTTTACATTTGTACAAGGTATGGAAAGATGTTTTGCACATAATTACCTAGCAAATGTGCACTGCCAGGGAATTGCGACACAATGTCCGTTATAATGTTCTTTGCATTGCACACCACCTAAATATTCAGGGAATGAAAACTTTTCCTATTGTGATACATATATTCATGAGCTGCTGGGGGGCATATCGCCACATGGGTGCAATCAATACAACCCAGTACTTGGGGGAAGCCAGCAATTTGATAGAACTCCTGCTTGGTCCTAGCTATTTCATGGGCTGTGGTAGGAAAACTTATGTGGTTGTGTATCCGTACCATCATAGCATCAAGAAAATCAGCCAATGTTCGTGACATTGCACTTTGAGACACACCTCCTGCTACTGCTATGACTCCCTGAAAAGTGCCTGACGCCAGTAGATGTGGGCAACATAATACCTGCACATGCGTTGGGATTGCATTGGTCCTATGGGTCTGTCGTTGCAGGATAGGGTCCAGTTCATGGATCAGATCATGTATCATTTGGCCAATCAGCCTATACTTGTCATATATTTCATCATCCTTCTGAACAAGCAGAGTGACGCGTATTCTGAAGATGCGCTCATTGATTTGCCTCCCTCTCTGTTGAGCCGCTTGCAGCCTCATCCTCCTCGCCATCAGGTACAGAGCAGCCATTTTGGAAACTGGGCCCTCATTGTGGGTGTGTTTATATATGTTTCTGTTGGTGTTCAGCTGTTTCTGATTTGCACTCATTTTTACCACCTGGTTGGGTCCCTTCTTAAATTGCGATTGCAAATTAGCGATTTTCATCAAAATCGCTAATTGCGATTTTTCATGCATGCAATGCTTTTCGCAGAATTATTTAGCGATTCCTTAATTTTGCGAAAATTTACTGATTTTCGCAAAATTAAGGTTCCTGCATTTCTACTCTTCAAGTTGCGATCGCAAATGCTTTATTTTTGCGATATTTGCAATTTTAGCGAATTCGCAAACGCTTGACGCATGACCTGTATATATTTTAAAGTGTTTTATTTTAATAATTTCACCCTTTTGCTTAGTACATGAGCTAAAAGAAATTGTGTCTTGGCATTTGATAACAGCATACAATAGGAACAAATATAGGGGAAGGGGGGAAATAGGGGTCTAGCCTCACATGGCATTTAGTTCCACATTACTATCAAATTAAAGAGCAATGAATCAAGGTACGGTTGAAAATTCACATCTTAAGTAACATCTCCCACCATAGATGACGGGCCGAAGCATACATGGGAGGCAAGTCAGGAGGGACGGTCCATACCATATCACTGAGCCTCGATGTGGGCCATCCCCTATCAGGAAGGAGCGTCCAAAACTGAAAGGTCCTCCATATCAACCGTGGTTTCATCCATGCCTCGCTCCCCCCAAGTACAGGACCATGCGCCCCCAATGTCCATGAGTTCCCAGTAATGTGTGAGCTGCTCCTGACAGTATGTGGCGTCTTGTAGCCAATCTTCAGCTTTGGGCGCCGGTCACCTACCCCAGTGAATGGCCACTCTCTGTTTAGCCAGGAGATGCAGCACGGTAGTGAGTCTCCGACTCTCTGGAGGGATCTCCTTTACAAAACACAACAGGGCTACCTGTGGTGTGCACTGCCGAGATGTCTAGAGATCTGGGCCACTACACTGTGGATGTAGGCCCAATAGCTCGTCACCTGGGGCAGTCTCAGGCAAGATGGAGAAACGTGGCAGTAGAGTGACGCATCATAGACAGTGAGCATCTTCCTTGAGTCCCATTCTGTGGTGTTTGACAGGTGTGCAATATAGTCTATGCAGAAATGTAAAGTAGATTAGTCTGAGTCCATAGTTTAGAGATAGGGCCGCCGACTGGGTGCAGCAGTAATTGTGTTGTCTTTCAGAGATGGTGCGGGGGGGGGTGATACAGAAAGACATCTAGTGCTGTGGGCGAGGAGTGAACCCTCCCACCTGCTGGCGAAATGAATTGCTCGTCAGGGTAGAGATCTCAGAATGTGAAAAATCCCATGTGTGCTCGCCGGCACGCCCTCTCATCTGCCATTGGGGGAGTTGGGGGATTTCGAGCTAATGGCATAGTTGGTGCGTAGAGGCAGTGGAGCCGGGCTTGTCTCCACAGGCCTTCCCAGGCCCAACGGTCACATTCCACTGTGTCTATGTCAGAGCATGGGGTCTTATACGGATGGCAGAGGGCTGTGGCCAAGGGCAAAGAGCCACCTGACTGGTCTCCACTGGAGTGTGTGGATGGAAGAGAGTGGGGTGAAGCTAGAAGTGCACGAATGGGGCATGTGAACAGTAAGCATGGAGAGGCATATCAGGCACACTGAGTCATCCTTGTTGAGATAGCAATGGTAAAGTTTCTCATGCCACTCCAGTCCCAGCTGTTTGCCTGCCTCGGCCAGACGCACTCGGTTGGAGCGAAGTCATTAAAAAAATGGTTCCGCTCGCGGGATCAGGATGTTTATGAATAAGTAAAGAAATGTAGTGAGTGTAATGATTGCAATAGCATTCCTGCCCACCAGCTACAGGGCAGCCTGGACTAGGCTGGTAAGTACTCCTCAAGCCAGGTCATAGCCTGTCCTTAATTAGCCCTCAACAGTTCATCAGCATCCCTGTTGAGCCATATTCCCAAATATCAGACCGGCTCCGTTGCCCACTGTAGCGGGTATTCGGATTTGAACTAGTGCCACACCTCAGTGAGGGGGAGTAATGTAGACTTGGAACAGTTGATGAGGATTCAGGAGTGGCCTCTGAATCTAATCACCTCTCGAATAATAGGGGAAAGATTTGTCCAGGGGTCGTGGACAAAGAATATGATATAATTGACGTACATGGACACCAATATTCTCTTAGCAGTGAAATTGAGGCCCCAGCGCACGTGATATTGGCAAGACAGGTGGCCTGCAGCTCAATTGCTATCGTGGATGGGATTGGTGATAAAGGACACCATTGTCTGGTACCCCTAGTAACAGGGTTTGGGGTTCAAGGAAACCATTGAGGCAGAGACGAGCCGCAGGGGAGGTGTATAGAATGCCAATTAGGCATAGGAACCGTGGGTTAAAGCAAAGCCATGGGAGGAGGTGAAAGAGGTTCGGGCATTCTAAAGAATCAAAGGCGTTTGTGGAGCTCCGCAGACCCCTTCAGTTGAGAATCTATGATATGCATGAGGGCCAACATCGTGCAGAGATAATGGGTGGTCGATAGCCCCAGAACAAAACCAGGCCGTTCTGGCCAGACAATGCACTGTAAAAGGGGCAGCAGACGGTTTGTTATATGTATGGCTATTATGTTGTTGTTGACATTTATCATTGATAGCGGTCTATGGGAATCACAGCTGTCAGACAGCTTGCCAGGCTTCAATATGGTGGCAATGACCACTTTCCGCAAGGAAGGCGGTAGCCGACCCAGAGATAGTGAGACCGTGTACATTGCCAATAGGTGGGGGGGAGAAGAGAGGCATACTCCTTGTAGAAAGTCATGGTGAGCCCATTCAGGACCAGTGCCTTATCCCTGGGCATGCCTGAATTACCCAAATTATCTCCTCCACCATGAAGGGCGCATCAAGGTACACGTGCTGTGCATGATTTTGCCAAATAAGTTGGAGAGTGTCAAAGAAGGTATCCTGGGCTGCGGTATCTGGAGCCCTGGTGGTTTGATATAAGTTAGAGTATAGCAATGTCATGACCTGAAGTATCAATCAGGTTTTGTGTGAGGTATGTGGTGATTGTCAAGAAGTCCTGTCACGTACAAGTTTGCCCATGGCTTAACAGGAAGACTGCTAGCACCTTGCCCGCTCAATCCCCTTCACCATAGCGCCTCGTCACCGTCTCTCTGTGAAGATGATGAAGTCTCCCTGATCACCTCGTCCTCATAGTTGGAGAGTTTCTGCCAGAGAGTTGCGAGTGACTGCACGTTTTTTGATTTAAATAAGGTACGTTTGAGTGTCCATTTCTAGTGTGGCAAGGCGCGTGCTGATCGTTTAAGAATCCCCGACTGCTTTGCTATACAGGTGCCGGGAATAACAACTTTAAACGCCTCACACAGTGTGGACACGGAAGGGACCGACCCCTCGTTGTGGGCATAGAAATCCAGGATGGCCCTTTGGATTTCATCCCGAAAAACAGCATCTCAGAGGGTGGCGCACTCAGTCTACAAGTGAATGACCACGGAGGGGAAGAGGAGGAGGGAGCTCCACCAAGACAGGTGCATGATTAGAGAGAGTCCTGGGGAGGTGAGTGACATCAGAAGTCTAAGTGAGAGATGTAGGCATGAGTAGCCAGTATTCGATTACGGACTAGGTATTGTGTGGATGCCGTATATGTGCCCTCAATGCTAGTGGAGTGTCACAGGCGCCAAACGTCTTGTAGGTTGTTGACGCGAATAGGTGCACTGAGTTGAGCAGTGGCGCTAGGGTGGAGCCATCTGGTGCTGGTGGAGCCATCTCCATCCTGGTCCATGATGACATTGAAGGCACCTCCCCGTAGAACGGTGCCAGGACCCAGAGCGGTGACAGGCGCCAGACCTCCAGTAAGAGTTCTGGGCTGTCTGTGTTAGGGCCATAAATAGGGGCTGTGGTGATGGGTGGTTGTGTAGCGTGGCAGACAAAATGACATATCAGGGTGACAGAGGGTTCAGCGTGTTTTCCAATGAACCCCCTTGCGAAGGAGTATTGCAGGGCCTCCCGCATAGTTAGAGTACAGGAAGGCGTGTGAGTCCAAAAACCACCCATCTCAGAGGCGCGAAGCAGTTGCCTGAGTGAAATGGAGCTCTTGAAGAAAGCACATATATATGTGGTGTCAATATATAAAGGCATGCACTAAGCATGCCTTGCGCCTATCTACTAGTCACTAGAGACCTCGGATATTCCAGGTCAAGCATTTAATGGATGTCATCTGTGGTTAAGGGGTGCGGCAATGACAGCCGCTGGAAGCGGGGGTAAGTGATGGTTTACTGCAGCTTTATGGAGGGAGAAAGCATGCTCATGAAGTGTGAGACATGTAGGACATAACAGACACACAACAACAACAAAGGCCCCACCATTACCCACTTCAACCCATTCATTTGATTGACAAACCCCATCCCACCTCCCACCCGAACCATAACCTAGTAAAAATAAGACATAATGGGAATCATCCCTTGCAGCGACAAAGAACCAGGTGAACATCCCCGTCATGAACTAACCAGGCGACTGAAGGAGCAGGAGAAGTAGCCCGGACAGGGGTCAATGTAGTGAGCAGAACAACTGCAACATATGTAGGTGCTGTCCCAGGTTAGCAAAGTTGCATTCGAAGGTGTGGAGCAGGGTAGGTATACCCATGTTCATGGTTGACATGAAGTGGACCTCTGGGCAGCAGCAATTGAACAGCTAATCAGTCACTGAGACAACTGTCTTTGGCCAAGGCAGGGTCCCATGACATATCCTTCAGTGTTCACCAGTTTCTGGGAGAATTTCATGGCAGCTTTGGGGTAAGTGAAGAAATGCTGTTTGTGCTCCAGATGGTTCTGCACTTTGTCCGTGTAAATGATGGAGTAAGCGATTTAAGCTTTTTGGAGGAATGCTTTAAGGGCAGGAATTCCCGGTGAGCCGTATGTACAGCAAGAGTGAAATCAGGATATAGAGATATATAATTAACATTGTGCTGGGCATATGGTGTTCTTTGGCAAATTGTAGAATGTCTGGCCGTGAAGAGTCTGGCCGGGCCTAGCTCTCAAATTGTGCACGTTCGACAAGGTACACCAGTGAGCGAGCATCTCCGAACATGCAGAGATAGTTGCACCCAGAGCTCATTTCTTAGTCCTCGTTTTTTTAGTTTGATGACTTCCAGGACTTTCTCAATGTGGAGGAGGTGCTCACTAGTGGTAGCGAGGAAATTTTCAGTGTCAAAGGTATGGTTTTCCATGTGATCCAGATGATCATCATGCTTGTCTCCTTGATGCGGTCAATCCTGCTGGACAGTAGGTCTATATTTCAATATTGGGATCGATGGTGTGAAGGCTATTTTTCATGTCTACAAGTATCTTATTGATGTGCAAGTTCTGCACACTCAACTCAGAAGCAGGCTCAGCAGCTGCTCTATCGTGCTTCTCTGCTTTTTGTCGTCAAATGGCAGCTTAGATGGTTTGGCGTCCTGCTAGCCCTTGATGACTGTCTGCGGCACCTGGCAGTGCCTCACATCCCGCCTCACGCCACGTCCCAGCACCTTACTAAGGGGGGGCACTAGCAGACCACAGGCTCAACTCCCAGCCTGAGGCACGAGGCAGGGAGGCGGCCTAGTGTGGGAAGTCATATGTGCTCTCACAAGGTCCCTAGGTACAGACAGTGTAGTAGTGGCAGGCGGTACGGATATGTGGTAAATCCCCATACTGTGCGGTACCACCTCACCCCAAGTCTCGCAGCAGCGGGAACCAGGAAGCCTGAGCAGACCCAGATCCTAGAGAGGAGCAGATGTTACAAGAGGCCCTTCTCCTTCACCAACACAGAGCTAGGCCATGCAGGATAATGGTGTGTTCTTCACAGCTAAGAAGGTCTCAAACCTCACAGATTTGGGAAAATAAAGGGCTCAAGACGCCAGCAACCTCCAAAGTCTTGCCCCGACTTCAGCAGCCGGGAGGACTGGGAAGTACAAGCAGTCTCAGGCCAAGGTGGAGGACGTGTATTCCAAGCCTTAACTCCACGTATGGATCTAAGGCAGCACTACATTAAGGAGTTCCCCCAATCGACGTATGCCTCAGCAATCCATTAAGGGGGGAGAAACCCTCCAGGAAGCCCCTCAGGCTCAATGGGCCAGGGGCGATTAGGGCACCAGCGGTAAAAGGGCCTCCTGTCAACCACCCCTAGTCCAAGACGAGGGCGTCCCACACAGCACCTCCTCTGCAGCCTGCTGCCCGATCATGCCCAGGAACCTAGATGGCTGCCTCTGGTCTCAGATGGGGGGGACCATCCCCTGGAGTCCAGCACCAACCCCAGTAGCAACCGGGCCGGAGGCATTCTGCAAGTTTTGCTTGGACTGGCAGTCGTGGCGCCGCATGAGACGCTGACCCACATGCCAACTGGGCCCAGTGCGACCCAAAAAGCCAGTCTCGTCCCTCTCCACCCTAGCCGCCAGGGCAAAAATAACCATCTCAGTCGTCTTTCGCCGCAGTCCATATCACTGTAGGGTCAGTGTTGAGTCAAAAGGTGCTTTAACACTGTAGATTGGTGGCTAATTAATGCAACGACCAACGGAGCCTCGCTAAGTGTCGGCCATCTTGCTTCCGGGCTCTCTGGTGCCCCCTGCTTAGTACATGATTAATGCCAACACAGAGTATAATTAAAACAACATGTCACTAGCAGCGAGAATAAAATTAGCAAAATGAGAGCATGGAGACGTTTCTTGCCTCTAGAGGATCTTAGGACTCAGTGCAACGCATTCCTGTTCACAGCAGATTAACTGTGGTTAGCTGTGGCCATTATACTTCAGACAGGAGTGAGTGTTCTCACAGAAGAAAATCCTGTGATCCAATGGGCTTAGCTCCTCACATCACTGAATCGACTCTTTGCATAAGCGTGGATGCTCCAGTAGTCTGGCAGGACCTCTTGGGATAACCTGTTGCAAAGACCTCTTGAAATCAGTGGTCAGTTCAAGGGTTTATATAGGATTGACCACAGGCTTTTAGCCTGTATTGACCACTGACTTTTAGCCTCTATAGCAAAATCCAGTGGGACAATAATCTGAAATGTAACCGGTCTAAACCAGCTAGATGAACATATGTCAGTTAAGAGTAAATGTTTATTTTACACGTGTACTGCCATATCTTGAGACGCAGATATTGCGTAGCTTCTGGCAGACTCGTGTCTCCTGATGTTAGATAAAATGACACTCCCAGAAGATCTATTAACCCCTTAAGCGCTGCCGTCGGCCAACGGTCGTCGTGTTCACTACCTTGGTAGTGCTGCGCATGTCCGTTGGCCGACGCGGCCCTCCCGTTATTCGAATGTTCAGCACTGGGCACTGAACGTTCGACGGTGCAAAAGGGGGTGGTGATGGACGGAGCATCTGAATCAATCAAACACTCACACCCAGTCAAAAGATCTGGGTTTAATCCATCACCGTTCTTTAGCCCACTCTGCCACCCCAGTTCAGACATGGCTATATGCAAATCCGTCTGACCCTGTGCCTCATGGGAACAGTCCAGCCTGAACTGCCAAGCCATGTCTTCCCTGGACCAGAAACAAGCTTCCGAGGACCGGTTTCTGGCATTCCAGCCGTCTTCAGCCCGGCTTGCTTGAATCCAGTGGCAAAGTGAGCAAGGGACTCACGTCTGAGCATACCCTGCCACACTTATGGCGGCCAAAAGCGGTACAAAAGGGGGTGGTGATGGACGGAGCATCTGAATCAATCAAACACTCACACCCAGTCAAAAGATCTGGGTTTAATCTATCAGCGTTCTTTAGCCCACTCTGCCACCCCAGTTCAGACATGGCTATATGCAAATCAGTCTGACCCTGTGCCTCATGGGAACAGTCCAGCCCGAACTGCCAAGCCATGTCTTCCCTGGACCGGAAACAAGCTTCCGAGGACCGCTTTCTGGCATTCCAGCCGTCTTCAGCCCGGCTTGCTTGAATCCAGTGGCAAAATGAGCGAGGGACTCACGTCTGAGCACACCCTGCCACACTTATGGCGGCCAAAAGCGGTACAAAAGGGGGTGGTGATGGACGGAGCATCTGAATCAATCAAACACTCACACCCAGTCAAAAGATCTGGGTTTAATCCATCACCGTTCTTTAGCGCACTCTGCCACCCCAGTTCAGACATGGCTATATGCAAATCAGTCTGACCCTGTGCCTCATGGGAACAGTCCAGCCCGAACTGCCAAGCCATGTCATCCCTGGACCGGAAACAAGCTTCCGAGGACCCGTTTCTGGCATTCTAGCCGTCTTCAGCCCGGCTTGCTTGAATCCAGTGGCAAAGTGAGGAAGGGACTCACGTCTGAGCATACCCTGCCACACTTATGGCGGCCAAAAGCGGTACAAAAGGGGGTGGTGATGGACGGAGCATCTGAATCAATCAAACACTCACACCCAGTCAAAAGATCTGGGTTTAATCCATCACCGTTCTTTAGCCCACTCTGCCACCCCAGTTCAGACATGGCTATATGCAAATCAGTCTGACCCTGTGCCTCATGGGAACAGTCCAGCCCGAACTGTCACGCCATGTCTTCCCTGGACTGGAAACAAGCTTCAGTGGACCGGTTTCTGGCATTCCAGTCGTCTTCAGCCCGGCTTGCTTGAATCCAGTGGCAAAGTGAGCAAGGGACTCACGTCTGAGCATACCCAGCCACACTTATGGCGGCCAAAAGCGGTACAAAAGGGGGTGGTGATGGATGGAGCATCTGAATCAATCAAACACTCACACCCAGTCAAAAGATCTGGGTTTAATCCATCACCGTTCTTTAGCCCACTCTGCCACCCCAGTTCAGACATGGCTATATGCAAATCAGTCTGACCCTGTGCCTCATGGGAACAGTCCAGCCCGAACTACCAAGCCATGTCTTCCCTGGACCAGAAACAAGCTTCCGAAGACCGGTTTCTGGCATTCCAGCCGTCTTCAGCCCGGCTTGCTTGAATCCAGTGGCAAAGTGAGGAAGGGACTCACGTCTGAGCATATCCTGCCACACTTATGGCGGCCAAAAGCGGTACAGAAGCGGTTGGTTCGTTCGACGCTCTAAACGGGTTAAAGATAATGACATGCTGAATGTGGACCAAAGGCAGACAGGCTAACAAAGTTTTAAAATGTAGTCTAACTCTGGAGTTCATGCCAGTAGCAAGTCTCTTTGCTTTGTTTCAGGGCCTTCCATGTTGACTGCTTGCTTATCTCGTTCATTTGAGTGCATTGCAAGATCAAGTTCGATGTGATCCACCCATTGCTGCTTTTTGGCGAAATTGATTCAATTCCAACAATGTATTGCCAATATCCTTGTGCAAAGAATACATTTCTTTGTAAAATTCACTGAGTTGCATCCATATTTATGGTACCACTAAGGATTCAGTGTCATCTTAGTTTTGGTGCCCTTCTGGTGTCTGGGAGTGAGGGGTGTCTATTATTGAGGCCTATTTAGTCACCTTTGCTTTCGAAAGTTGACATCCTGGTAGCTGCCAGTGGCTTAGACATTCTCCTAGTGTGCTTGGTTGCTCTGGCCAGTGCTGATTGTTCTGTCTGATGTTGGTTGTTCCGGCAGGTGCTGGTTGTTCTGGCCAGTGCTGATTATTCGGTCCGGTGTTGGTTGTTCTGGCAGGTGCTGGTTGTTCTGGCCGGTGCTGGTAGTTCTGGCCAGTGCTGATTGTTCTGTCTGATGTTGGTTGTTCTGGCAGATGCTTGTTGTTCTGGCCAGTGCTGATTGTTCTGTTTGGTGTTGGTTGTTCTGGCAGATACAGGTTGTTCTGGCCAGTGCTGATTGTTCTGTTTGGTGTTGGTTGTTCTGGCAGGTGCTGGCTGTTCTGGCCGGTGCTGGTTGTTCTGGCCAGTGCAGATTCTTCTGTCTGGTGTTGGGTGTTCTGGCAGGTGCTGGTTTTTCTGGCCGGATCTTCAGACCCTAATTGCTCTCCTTGAAGTCCCCAGGGGAATTGTGGATGTCAATGAGTTCTTCCGTGTTTTTCAGGTATTGCACTAACATGCCCAAACAAAGAGAGAGTTCACCCTGGTTAGACCAAAAGGGACCAGGTAATTAACACTTGTAAACAACATTGTATTTTAACTCAATTAATAATTTTGATAAAAAACAACACATTGTTTTTTCACAAAATTATTAATTGAGTCAATGTATTGATATATGGTTTTTATTATGTTTTACCCAGCAAATAGCCTTCTCCAAATTCACCCGCCAGTAGAAGTCTGTGTATGCCACTATGCCTGAAGATGTAGGAGTCATGTGCACTGCCAGGGTAACTTGCCACTGTCTGTGATTATTGTTTTTGTATTGCAGATTACTTTGATGTTCAGTGAATGGTATGATTTGCTGTTCTGGTAGATATGTTCATTCACTGAGGGGGGACAGATGGGTACATGAGTCCCATCAATACAACGAATGACACCGCCAGATTTTGCAATTACTTCCTGGAAGGTCCCGGAAGCTAGGAGATGCAGCGAGCATAGGACCTGCACATGGGTGGGGATGGTGTTGTATTTGCTTGTGTTTATTAGGTTCCTTTCCTGGAACCTTCCTGTTGTCATGGGGCTCATGATATTCTAGTTCTGCTTTATGTCAGTTGGTGTCTCTTTGAGCCAGTGTATGGTGCAGTGGATCGTTGGTCTTACAATAAACTCACCAACCAACTTACAACCTGTTTCCAGAGAATTATTGGACACCCACAACATAATTTTGGCGACGAGGACTTGGGGTCAATTGAAAACGAGCCACTGCTTCGAGTTTCACTTTCTTTTGCTGTTTTTCTGAAAAGAAAAGTTTCACTGGAGTTTCAATCATTTCTTCTGACCCTACCACCTTCTCCAGCGGCTGTTGTTTGAAAAGGGAATATATTTCCCCAGCGGCAGTTTGTAACATCATTTCTCAAAGGTGAGGAGGTCGTAGGGTGGGTCGTGTCAAAGAAAACGGAGTGGAAAATTTGAACTGATCAATTGCATTTATCGTCGTTAAACTATTCGGAAAAACTTTATGCTCTGTACTTAAAAGACTTAATTTGCTGTTATTACTGACCTCTTGGCGCTGATCTCTATTGTGTACCAACTGTCCAGTGAGATCGTTTCCCCTTGAGCGCTTGCTGCATTTGATGACGTTGTCGAACGTACATTAGCACTCGGGGATTTTCTCCATGTCATCATTGCAAGTCAGGAGATTCCAACAGCGATATTCCGGCAGCGTTCTATGGAGCGGTGTTCTTCCGGCGTTCTATGTTTCAGTACTGAGAGTCGACGTGTGGGCAGAGCATTGAGTCTCGGTGTGAATGCAGAGCGTCGTCTCTCTATCAACGAGTGAGTGCAGAGTCAGAGGACACAATTTGAGATTGCGCAGAAGAACATGCGCCAAGGTCACTCATTTTTGCTTTGATAACTTTACACAGATTCCACCAATGTCCTCTATAATGGTATTATAGAGCCCATTGAATCTAGTTTATGGCTTAGTCCTTTAGTGGTTGCAAGCAAATGGAATGGAGAGATTCGTCTTTGTTGTGATCTTAGGAGTCTCAATAAGGAGATCTGGATGGATGCCCATCCACTTCCTAAAATTGGAGATTTACTGGAAGAGCTGAGGGATGCGCAGTGGTTTTCTAAAATTGAGTTAGCCGCTGCTTACCACCAAATTGTTCTGGAAGATGAATCTAGACACTACACTGCTTTTAATTCTTCCTTTGGGACCTTTCAATTTTGTAGCATGCGTTTGGGCTGGCCTCTGCGGCTTCAGTATTTCAAAGGATTATGCAGAGTGTGCTCAAAGATGTCAAGGGTGTAGTCATTTTTCAGGATGATGTTTTGGTTTTCGATAAATTCTTAGATCAGCATGATCATATTCTCAGGTCTGTTCTGAAGAGGTTTGATGAAAAAGGGATTGTTGTCAAAAAGACCAAATGTGAATTTTAGAAGAAGGAAGTTGAATTTCTGGGTCATTTGGTTTCTGGTTTGGGAGTTTCTCCTAGACCTGGCTTGGTTAAAGCTGTTGTTGATTGTCCTGCACCCAAGAACAAAGATGAATTGCGTTCGTTTTTGGGGTTATGTGAATTTTATTTACGTTTTATCCCAGATTACGCCACTAAAATGAAGTCTCTTTCTAACATGCTCAGATCCAGTGTTACCTTTGTATGGGATCAGGTTTGTCAGTCCATCTTTGATCTGGTTAAATCTGAATTGGTGAATGCTAAGGTTTTGAAGGCATATGACCCCAGTCTCAGTTGCATAATTACTGTTGACGCCAGCAATTATGGTCTAGGAGCTGTGCTCACTCAGGTAATTGATGGAAAGGAAGTAACTATAAGCTATGCTTCAAGGATTCTCAGGGATCCTGAAATCAATTACTCTGTCATTGAGAAAGAGTTACTAGCATGCTACTGGGCATGTGAAAAGTTTCTGACTTATGTTTGGGGAAGGAAGTTTGTAATCCAGACAGATCATAAGCCGTTGATCTACATTTTGTCTGGTGATCGTATTAAGTATGCCACACCTCGTATTGCTCGTTTCACCACTAAGTTGTTGCAATATCAGTTTGTTGCAAAACATATACCTGGAAAAGAAAATAGTACAGCAGACATGCTTTCTAGACTACCTTTGGTGGATAATGATGGTCCTGATTTGGAGGAGGATAAAGAAGATTGTTTTATTGCCTCTTTGGATGCTGTTGACAATGTAGGTTGTTCTGAAACAGAATGGTTTGACGCCATGAAGGCTGATGTAACTTTGTCAAAAGTTAAAGACTATATTGTTGCTGGTTGGCCCAAGGAAAAAAGTTTGCCTCTTCATATTCAACCTTTTTGGAAGGTTTCTGATGAACTTTCCATAGAGGATGGGGTTGTTATGAGGGATGACAGATGTATTCCTCCTCTGAAATTACGTATGAATCTGATAGATAAGGCGCATGAGGGTCACCTTGGTCTCACTATGACAAAGAGACGTTTGAGGTTGCATTACTGGTGGCCTTCAATGGATGGTGATGTAGAAGAAAGGGTCAAGCTATGTTGTTTATGTGCTTCCTCTGAGAAAGGTTTGAAGGTTGGTGTTCCTCCTTTGCATCCCATTCCTTTTCCTTCTAAACCATGGCTGAAAATTGGTATTGATCTCATCGAACCTTTTAATTTTCTCCCATCTCATCTTAGATTTGCCTTTGTGTTGATGGATTTTCATAGCAAATGGCCAGAGGTTAAATTCTGTGCCAACCCTACTGCTAGTAGTGCCATTCTTTTTCTAAGGGAAATTTTCATGAGGGAAGGTTTTCCTGAGAGTCTTGTCTCTGACAATGGTGTGCAATTTGTTAATGCAGACATGCGTGTCTTTTTGGAAGAATCTGAAGTTAAGCATTTAAAAAGTTCTGTTGGGCATCCCCAAACTAATGGTCAGGTTGAGAGAATGAACCGTGTGCTTGTGGAGTGTATAAAGTGGGCCAAGGGGAATAGTTTCGATGTGGAGAACGCTGTGAGATCTATGATTTGGTTTTATCGCACCACACCGCACTCTGTCACTAAAGTTGCTCCGTTTGTTTCTCTCAGAGGAAGATTACCCACTTCTACTCTTTACCCTGCCTGGCTTTTGAGAACTGTGGGGCACAAGTTTTCCTTTCACACTACTAATAACGATGAAGTCCAGATGCGTGTTAAATGTGCTCAAGATAAAATGGCAAACAGATACGATGACAAGAAATCTGTAAAATCTTTAAACATTTCTCCTGGTGACATGGTGCGTGTAAAGAATTACAGGATGGTCAAGAAAGGTTGTGAATCTTTTGGTGAACCTGTTCGTGTTGAGAAAGTGTGTGGGAATGCTGTCATGGTGGAGGGTGGACATTGGTGGAATCTGTGTAAAGTTATCAAAGCAAAAATGAGTGACCTTGGCGCATGTTCTTCTGCGCAGTCTCAAATTGTGTCCTCTGACTCTGCACCAAAAAATGTACTTTCTTCCCCGAGTTCTTCATCTGCTTTGTGTCCCTTGGATAGTGCTTCTGTCAGAAAATCTTCACGTGTTACTCGTCTTCCTTGGAAACTTCGTTAGTTGTTTCTCTAATTTGCTTGTTTTTCTGAAAAGAAAAGTTTCACTGAAAAGTTTCTTTTGTTTACTTTTTTTCTTTTTCTTTTCTTTGGGAAAAAAGAGATAATGTTGTATTTGCTTGTGTTTATTAGGTTCCTTTCCTGGAACCTTCCTGTTGTCATGGGGCTCATGATATTCTAGTTCTGCTTTATGTCAGTTGGTGTCTCTTTGAGCCAGTGTATAGTGCGGTGGCTCGTTGGTCTTACAATAAGCTCACCAACCAACTTACAACCTGTTTCCAGAGAATTATTTGACACCCACAACAGATGGCATGTGTCCTGCGAGTCTGACCCTGCAGTTTTGGGTCTACCTACCTCAGCAATGAGATCTAAGATTGTGGCAGCATTCAGCCTATATTTATCATATATCTCTTTCTCTGTCTGCCCTAGCAAAGTGACGTGCACTCTGAAGAGTCTCTCCTGTATCCCCCCTTCTTCTCTGTGCTGCTGCTCCTAGCCTCAACCTCCTCTCAATGACGTAGAGCGCTGCCATTGTGAGATACTCTGAAGCATTCTGGAACTGTTTAAGTAGTTAGCTAATGATTTACACCTGATTTGTTGTATGTGAAATTTTTACCACCTAATATTATTTCTTCTTATTTAGGAGATCCAATTTGCAATTGTTGCAAAGTCATCCTGTACCCTGGGAACACCCCAACTTTTTGATGACTGGAACTGGTGGTAACTGACCCTGACTGACCCTGAGCTCTGTTTAACCAGGCCCAGGGCCAGTGGCAAGCTAAAAGGAACATATTAGAATACAGTTAAGACACACAACGAACACTAGGGTACACTATGGTACGGTGGGGTACTTCCGTAATTGGCATGACCTACCCCATAAGCCCCTAGTATGTAATAGGGCAGGGGATTGAAACTACCTAGAAGTCTCCAGTATCCTGGGGCATGGCTGTTTAGAGGCCAGCAGATTCTCTGCACCAGCATGTTTGCAGTGCTGAAGCCTGAGGTCAGTTTAAAAGCAGCACTGGTTGCCAGGACAGCTTTTAAACCTTACATTGTGCCCAAACTCGACTTTGGGGGTAGGGGCCCTTGAACATAAAAACCTTCCATGTTTTTGCATATTAGGGACCCCCAGTGTCACCCCTAAGTATCCCAGGGTTGTGAAGTCAGTTATCTATAAGGTACGCCCTTATAAAATGAGTTTTTATATGCCTGGGTAAAGTGAAATTTTACATTTCACTCACCACATTGTGTTAAAGAGCTGCTCAAATTCGACTTTGAAGCTAGAAGAATTGGGTAAGGATGATCTGCAATATTTTCCTCAGATTCAGAACCCCTGAAGTCTCCCCTAGTTGCGCAGGGGGTGGGGGTGCATCAGAAATTAGGGAAATAATCATTAAATATGGTTTTATAAGCACTGGTGCTTGAAAAGTGTCCCAAGTCATTTTCCCCATTGCAACCCCCATGGCCCATAAGTTAAGATGGTAGGAAGTTATTGATTAATAAATATTGATAGGAGAGGACTAGCCAGACCATTCAAAGACTTCCCAGAATGGTAGTAGTAAATCCAACAATATTATATTGTTAAATTTCTCCTAAAGTGTACATACAAGAAGCTATGAGACTTGCTTGTTTGTTAGTCCAAATTCAGCCTTTCACTGGTCTGCCCTGATTGGTCAGAGTTAAGTGGACTAGCCAGGCTGCTGGGAGGGCAGTGTGCTGGTCTATAGGAATGCCAGGCCAGGAGGTGGCGTCGTAAACTATGCTCTTCAAAGGCAGAGGGGAGGCCTGGGTTTCAGCTTCTCAAACACTCTTGACCCAGAGTCAGGGCTAGGCTTAAGGAAGGTATGTGCAGATGGTAGGGGGAGAGTCCATGGAAATAAGCCATCCCGGGGGGGGGGGGGGGGTGTTTAGACAGCTCTTACCTCCTTGCTGGAAAATCAGCCACTATGAATTTGGAAGAATGATACACTCTGGGACAAACTAATGCCACACTCCACAGGATGTGGTTATAACTATGAGGAGTTGCCCTGCTCCCATTGGTCAGCAGTGACCTGGCGCTTGACCCAGAGAATTTTGAATAAGTACCTGAGGGGGGCAGAGCCTTCCAGATCTGCTGCTTGAAATTTACTGAAGCAAGTAGTGCCCTGCTGAAAAGATTTTGCTGTGCAAGGAACTCTAAGCCTGACCTCTGAAGACTGCACCAAGTGAAACTGCAGCCCTGTGGATTGCCTTGCTGCCAAAGGACTCAAGAGTTGAACTCCCTGCAAGCTACTGGTTAACAGAGCTCACCTTGACAGCCCCACAAAGAATTCAAAGCCTGGAGTACCAGTGGATTTGGAAGGGTTTTGTTCAAGTGGATTGCGGAATTGAAGTTTTACACTTTCAAGGACCCTCTTGGAGATTCCAGAACTTTAGATTGTGTATTGGATACTTTGGGACCCGCAAGCAGAACTCCAGGAAGGGGTTCTATCTGGACCCCGCTTGCTGAAGAAGGCGGCCCACCACAGTGGTGAGAAAATGCTTCAGAATAATTTATCAAGGTGTGTCCCTGACAGAGAAAACAAAATGACTAAAAGGAGCACTGTTGGTTTCTAAGCACTAGAAAGTGACTAATCTTTGAAAATTCATATCTCTTGTTCCCTACAGTGGATTTTTTTTGTTTTGGTTTCATTTAAAAGATAAATATATTATCTATTTTTATAAATTGGCGTGGGATTTTTATTTTGTGTTGCGTCTTAATTATTTACTAAAATGGTGTTTTTAAATGCTTTATATACCTGTCTTTGAAGTTAAGCCTGTCTGCTCGCAACCACGTTACCAAGGGTTGATCACTGGAATAATTTTCTAAGACCTATGCTGGGTCCTATCATGTGTTAGTGGCCTTATTGCCAGTGACAGACCTACATTTGCCCCTACCAATAACCCTCTTTCCAACAGTGATTCTTGCACTATTCTGTATTAGCAAGTTCTTGTTGCATATGAGTTTGCGATTTCTTATTTACAATTCCGTGATACAGAATCGCTATAACAGATTCGGAGATTAGGAAATCGCAAATTTTGCGAAAAGTAAGATTCTCTGTGAATTTGCATCATGCATTGGAAAAAGCTCTTTTGCGATCGCAAACAGCATTTTTTTGCGATTTGCAACATTTGCGATCGCAAATTAGCTTGATGCATGTGGGCCTATATACTTACCTTAACAGACTAGTTACGATATGTTATATTAAAGTGCTGACTTAGGTTCAATGCAAACTATTTCAAACTACTTTAAGCTTAGTGAATCTGACACATAAGGGAATTTTGTTGTTTACAATTGCAATACCTTGTACACTGTTTTCATGTCAGCAATGCTCCTTTATACTCAGCTCTTTGGTAAGGACTCTGTCATTTGCGATTTGCAACATTTGCGATCGCAAATTAGCTTGATGCATGTGGGCCTATATACTTACCTTAACAGACTAGTTACGATATGTTATATTAAAGTGCGGACTTAGGTTCAATGCAAACTATTTCAAACTACTTTAAGCTTAGTGAATCTGACACATAAGGGAATTTTGTTGTTTACAATTGCAATACCTTGTACACTGTTTTCATGTCAGCAATGCTCCTTTATACTCAGCTCTTTGGTAAGGACTCTGTCATTTCCCAAATATGTTGAACTGCAGATTCTTCTTGCATCAGGCTTCAATGAGAGCCCGGATGGTGGCTCTCAAATTGGATGCATCTTCGTGGGTCTCCACCCTGGCCCCACCACCCGTATTAACACTAATAAAGTGGCTCCACCACCCGCAATAGCACTTTCAAAGTTGTAAGTTGGTAATCACGTTCCTTAAAAAATACATAATTAGGAGTTTTATATAAAACATTTTTAAAAAAGATTCCTTTCTGTTTAATGGACAGAACAACATCTGGATTCCGGTTTGCACAGGTTTTATATTACCTAAATAGCTGCGACGGATGTTTAAGACCAGCTGCTTCAAGGACATCTTTAACACCCTTTAGCCACACAGCGACTGATCAGAGAAGCAAATAGTATTTTACCGCATCAAATGTTGGTGGGAAGCGACATCCAATGATGGCTGCTGCATCCCTCACCGTGTGGCCTACAATATTTATAGTGATGATGAGTACTACCTGGCAGCCATCCAGAAGATTTAAGAGACACATATGAATATTGAAATTGGGTGGCGCTTGTAACAACATTTCTCTTGCCCACTGATAGGTCTTCCAACCTGAGAATACATAAATAGCTAAAAGCATCGATATGGTATGGTATGGCTGCTCTAGATACTGATGTCTCCTGTTGATAATGTCCATCAGTAACATCAAGGAATGCATAGAATACTTGCACAGAAAATCCGGCTGTTTAAAGACATTTTGGAAGAGGATGCAGCCACTCAAGTTGATTTTGCTGCTTCTGGGGTAGATTTCCTGCTCATGTGGCAGCCTTCTGATCGCCCACCCCTACTAAAAAGATCTCAATAAAATCGGTTCACACAAGTTGCCTTTGCAAACATTTGACTTGTCACCTCTGAGGTTTTGAAAGCTATATATACATAATACATGTAGGGGCAGATTTACAATGAAAGTGACTCAGGCATCCCGGAAGCCATTTGGCTGTGCCGCATTGAGGGGCTTATTAGGATAGCCGATTTTCCGCATCCTCTGGGCCCGGCGCAAGCCACCGCCATCCCGGAGGATGCGGAAAATCCGCTGCGGACCCACCAAAGACCCACTGCCACATTAGGATGGCTGGTGGGTCCTGGTTTCAGTCCACTGCTTTTCACCGTGGTTGACTTACAACCGCGGCGGAAAAGCTCTAATATGGTGGCGGTGTCTCTCAGACAACGCCAGCCATATTAGGATGGGTTACAAAACATGCTTTTCCGCGGCGGGTTTTCCGCCGTGGAAAAGCATGTGGAACTTCACTGCAGGGGCCCGTTGCGGGGCCCCTGGGTGAAGGAGGTGTGGGGGGTGCACATGGGGGGTACCTATGGTACCCCCCTGCATTTGTATGCAGTAATCAGTAGGCACCGCACGGTGCCTGCCGCTTTCTGCATACAAATGCAATGTATGCATTTTAAACATTGCGGCGGGTGCAGCTTGAAGCCGCTCCCACCGCAATGTTAAAAATAGAGGATGTGAACGCCATGGTGGCGGTCACATCCTAATTGCACAGGAGGGAACTCCGCAGGCCATGCGGAGGTTCCCTCCTACTCTGGGGTCGCGGATGGACGCAAGTCCGTCCGCGATCCTAATGGGCTCCTGAGTCACTTTCAAAGCACAGGGATGCAAAATAGTTAAAAAAATATGCTGCATATCTGTGCTCCCCCCTGCACTGGCGCACCAACTGCAGCCTTGCGCCGGCACCATTGCACCATGGTGCAAGGATGCCTGCATTGTGAGGTGATTGATTTTGTGCACAAAAACAATCACTACAGGCATTTTCCTCTTTCAGTGCATGCTGTAGAATGCAGCACGGATTGAAAGAGGAAAAAACAAGGCGAAATTAAAACATTTCTCATCGTTGCGCCTCCCTATGCCTCCCCAGGGGAGGCGTAGCATTCACACGCATTTCCAGATTTACGATTCCTCGTGAATCTGGAAATGTGTCTGGGTCCATGGGTGTTGTGTTGGAACACCCACAGCAACACCCATGGAAAGCCCCGTCCATGCAAAGTGTTGCATGTGTAAGGGCCATTTATAAAAGTACAGAAAAAGTCACTGAGGGGGGCTTTTCCTGTCCTTGTAAATATGGAGCAGTAAAATATGCCACCTGTACGTCACAAAAAGTGACGAACTGGTGGCGCAAAATACTTTACATTGAGCAATACATCTGTCATATACAATCCAAGAGTGTCATCTACTGGCTTTATGAGGTAATTTTAAACTTAATAATATAATAATCCTTAAGACTTGGTAGTTGCAAATGCATTATTGGTTAAAAGGCCTGTGCTTCAGGTTCAGGTTGTTGTTAAGGAATTGTGGTTCAGGTCCTTCATTGTCAAGGCCGTTTCCCTATATTAGCACATTTGAATACCTGACAATTTTAATGCAACTAACATCCTTAATTGCTTGATTGAGATAGAGAATGTAGCTTCCAGCCAGAAGCAAAACCATTTAGAAAGTAATTAAGTCGGAAAGAAATGCTCATTTTATTTCAAGTCATGTTCATATTTTAGTTTTCAAAAAATGAATGTTTACATCTCAGACACTATTCTGAGCGGAGCCTTGACTGTAAGAGACCACTCAGAACTTAAAATGTTCCTGGCTTCTTTAAGAAGTAACACTATTATAATATATGTAATCCCATGTCTAATACTGCACAATGGCTGCCGTCATCCTATACGCTAGAAGTGTCTTTGTTGTTTACAGCACGCTGTGTCAGCAATATGTCACTGATGTATGACCTTGTGTTGTGTTGTCACTTTGGTGTTTGTTGATGTCATGATTTGGGAAATAGCATGGCAGGTGTTGATGCAGCGAGATTACCAGCTTTGTGTTATTCTAAAATACCATACTCACCTGGGCCCATAAAACTTTCATACAATAAGCTGGAAATCCTCCGCTGGAGATCAGGACTTAGTTTACCTGGTACTATAATTTACCTGTACAACATTTCTTACCAAACCGTAACACCTTAGCTCTTATTTTCCTCTGGGCGATAGATCAGGTTGTTAGCATAATAGCCATAAATGACATTTACCTTTATTTCTTTGAATGACCACAGACTCGGGAGAGTTTTAAAAACTTTATCTATGCAAACATTTTGAGAGTCAAATACCAATTCATGTCAAACACCAACTTATCAAGGAGCTAAAATGTAAAGCTTTATTAAAATTTCTAGACATTAGTACCTGGGAAGGGTGGAAAAAGAAAAACAGTATGAGGACATACCACACAGATTTATATTGACCTAGAATGGTGTGAGGACCAACCCCTGGCCAAGGACTGGAAGTAAGACTCCTGGCTAGTGGGAGTCAAAAGATCAAATCAGATGCAGGACAGGTATCCACTTCTAAGTGCAAAACCGTCTTCACACCCCTCTCTGGTGCTACTCTCATCGATTTCCCCATCTAGATGGATTGATTCTGCTTCAGCAATCTTAGAATCTTCTTCCTCTGCCTCTCTCGATTCTTCTCCTAGAGTGCTCGGTTAGCCCTCTGACCTCTGTAGCATCCGCCCTCTTCTGCTGCAGTGTTGGGTCAGTGACAGGGACTCAAGCAACTGGTGTCCACCCCCACCCACCTCGCCGGACACACACTCGACGCTGTCTTCTCATCCAGCAAGGACATCAACTTCAGCCACACCACAGAGCTTCAATGGACGGACCACAGCTGCGTCCACTTCACCTTCAAGAAAACAACGACCCACCACCACCAGCAACAGACCGCCCGCAGAAGCTGGAACAAGATCACAGCAGACCAGCTCGCCACCTCCCTGAGCCAGCACCCTCCTGCCAGCTCAGCGAACCCCAGCCAGGCCGCCGACAACCTCACGAAGTGGATCAGCAACTGCGCGGACGAACTCGCCCCACTGAGGACCCCGCCCAGCAGACCCGGCAGCAAGAAAGCCCCATGGTTCACCGACGAACTCAAGAGCTCCAAGAAGAACTGCCGAGCCCTCGAGAAAGTCTGGAGAAGGGAACCGACACCGGACAACAGGACCTCCTTCAAACTTGCCACCCGGAAACACCACCAGCTGATCCGCGCCGCCAAGAAAACAGCATTCAAGGACCGGTTGGACAACAACGCACACAACTGCAAGGAACTCTTCAACATCGTCAAAGAGCTTTCCAACCCCAGCGCAGGAAACAACGACATCACCCCATCGCAAGACCTCTGCAACTCCCTGGCTTCATACTTCCACAACAAGATCGCGGACATACACAACAGCTTCAACAACCAACCAACGCACACCATGACCGAACAACCACCCCCCACCACCACCCTCCACGCCTGGACCCCGATCAGCACCGAAGACACCATCCGCACGATGAACTCCATCCACTCCGGATCACCGACCGACCCCTGCCCTCACCACGTCTTCAACAAAGCCGACGCTGTCATCGCACCCCACCTGCGAGACATCATCAACACATCCCTCGACACCACCATCTTCCCCGAGAGCTGGAAACACGCCGAACTCAGCGCCCTACTCAAGAAACCAACAGCGGACCCCACCGACCTCAAGAATTACCGCCCCATCTCGCTCCTCCCGTTTCCAGCCAAAGTCATCGAGAAGACCGTCAACAAGCAGATGGCCGCTTTCCTCGAGACGAACGGATCCCTCGACCCCTCACAGTCCGGCTTCCGAGCCAACCACAGCACCGAGACCGCCCTCATCGCCGCCACCGACGACATCCGAGCCCTGATGGACAATGGAGAAACAGCGGCCCTCATCCTCCTAGACCTCTCCGCGGCATTCGACACGGTCTGCCACCGCACCCTAGTACGGCGTCTCAGCAACGTCGGAATCCAGGACAAGGCGCTGGAGTGGATCACCTCCTTCCTCGACGGGAGAACACAGAGAGTCCGCCTACCACCGTACAAGTCAGAGGCCACCGAAGTCATCTGCGGCGTCCCCCAAGGATCATCTCTGAGCCCCACCCTCTTCAACGTCTACATGAGCCCCCTCGCGGCCATCGTACGCAAACACAACCTCAGCATAATCTCCTACGCCGACGACACCCAGCTGATCCTCTCCCTGACCAACGACCCCGCCGCCGCCAGAGCCAACCTGCACGAAGGGATGAAAGAGGTAGCCGAGTGGATGACGACCAGCCGCCTGAAACTGAACTCGGACAAGACGGAGGTCCTCATCCTGGGCTCCTCTCCCTCCGCCTGGGACGACTCCTGGTGGCCTCCCGCCCTGGGCACCGCACCCAAACCGACAGACCATGCACGCAACCTGGGCTTCATCCTGGACTCCTCCCTCTCCATGACCAGGCAAGTCAACAACGTCTCCTCGGCATGCTTCAACATCCTACGCATGCTACGGAAGATCTTCTGGTGGATCCCCACCGAGACCAGGAAGACCGTCACCCAGGCCCTCGTCACCAGCCGACTGGACTACGGCATTGCCCTCTACGCCGGGACCACCGCCAAGCTCCAGAAGAGACTCCAGCGGATCCAGAACGCCTCAGCCAGACTCATCCTCGACATCCCACGAACCAGCCACATCTCCGGACATCTGCGAGACCTTCACTGGCTCCCCGTCAACAAAAGAATCACCTTCCGCCTCCTCACCCACGCACACAAAGCCCTACACGACCAAGGCCCGAGCTACCTCAACAGCCGAGTCAACTTCTACGCTCCCAAACGCCACCTCCGATCAGCCAACCACGCCCTCGCCGCCGTCCCCCGCATCCGAAGAGCGACTACAGGAGGAAGGTCCTTCTCCCACCTGGCCACCAAGACCTGGAACTCCCTCCCGACCGACCTGCGCCTGACCCAAGACCACCTCTCCTTCAGGAAGAAGCTGAAGACCTGGCTGTTCGAGCAGTAGCGGCTCCCCCCCCCCCAGCGCCTTGAGACCCCACGGGTATGTAGCGCGCTTTATAAGTGTCACTGATTGATTGATTGATTGACAAGTCAAGCAATCTAACTAACTGAGCCTACCTTAGTTATACTATTCTCGGTGTATGTACCAACCCCAAATGTTTCAAAATGTATGTATTGCCTTCATTCGATTGGTCAATGGGATGGGGAGAGGTCATCACACCATACTGATGTAATGTCATTTTATAAGGTTCATTGTTCTATGTTCCCGCCCTTAAATTTACTTTCCCGTGCTTTATTCTTCCCATCCATATTTCATTGATTCTTCAACAATGTATTCAAAATTGCTCATTTCTTCTTTTCCTCTTTGGGTCAAAAGGTGCAGGTCTCAGGCGCATCACTTGTTAGACAGTTCTTGGCTGTGGTTCAATGTCATCGGCACAGATGTTACATGAGTTCAGTGCGCATGTGCAAGATTAGACAAGATGGAGAATTCAGTCACCCTTCAGGCCCAAATAAGAACTAATAATAAAGTCAAAGAAGTACACGTTAGAATACGAAAATTAATGAATGCACTGTATACCACTTATTCCTACTCTAATCCCTTTAATTTATTTTAACTATTGCATTAGCAGTTTAGCAGGACATCTGAAGTTTAGTTTAAGCACAGGCATGTGTCTCTGGTTTCTGGTTGCACTGGGACATCTCGTTGCTGAGGCAGCCATGCGCATTACAAGTCCCAAATAAAATAAAAAATAAAATTACCATGTGAGGTTCAAAGCGGCCATTTTAATACTACTGCGCAGCTGCAAAGAATTTCCACCAAAGCAAAGGGTGTCATACTACGTAGATGCAGTAGACGAATACGCAAAAGTATCCTGTGGTTTTGGCAGCCATTTTAGACCACTCGATTTACTTGTTAGTAAGCACATTTAAAAGCTTCCCCTAGATGAAGAAAATGTCCTGCGGTGCAGTTATTAGTATTCTAATCGTGTCACGAAGTTGGAAGACACGCCGGCCCGCAGTTATTTCAAAATTAGGTGACTCTCATGAGCCTGAAGACATAGCTTCAAATTTTTCAGAAGGACAGAAACTTTATAAAGGGGAGATCGACTTTTCTGTTTTAATAACTGATACAAAAAGCTTTGGAGAAATCCACGATCTCATTCTATGATGGCACCCATTACGATTCCTCACAAATAACGACAACACAATTTTGGGGGAGCCAGACCGGTACCCTTTCTGACTTGGAACATATAGAACACAACAACAAGGTCCAACTGCTGAAATAGTCTCCATTGGATAGGATTAGTAATCTATGGTTCTAATGTCCCCTGGGCATATGTGTTTGTTTATCTGGAAGAGGTCCTGAGGAAGGTGGCCTTGCGCCGCCGAAACGCAAGTCGACCAAGTGCGAAGTCTCATACTGTGTCTTGAGATTTACCGATTGGCAGGGTGCCTCTGCCAATTGGATCCAGTCCCTTTTTTCAGATGTTGTTGTTATGAGTGTGGTGAGGGTATGACTGTGCGAATACGTTTGTGACAGATTGTTAGTTACCAGGGGTATAATTATTTTGGTGAATTGACTCTTTTGTATATAGCTCTGTATTTTGTATTATATATATATATTTATGTGTCTTCTTTTCTTGAATGAAATATCAATGTATTTGGACATTTGAGGTTTATACATTTATTGTGTAATTGATCATAAATCAAAAAACAAAAAAACTCTTTTTAAAAAAAATTCAAAAATAAAAAGAAATTCTCCTTTCTGAGTCGGTATGAAAGAGCATTATCACTAAAAGAAATAATAACTTGGAAATAATTAATAAAAAATGTATACTCTTTTAGAGAAAGTAAATAAGACTGTTGCGTATTTGTCACCCATACCAAATTAAATGTTGAGTAAAAAATAGAAAAGTATATATTTGTACTAAAGTTTTGTGGCCATTGAGGGAAAATTGTTTTTCTTGCAGTTATTAGTATTCACAAAACATGCTGGTTATTTTTTTACATGTTATTTTGAGAGAATTAAATCCGAGACGTTTCTTACATACGAAACCTTGCTCCATCAATGTGATCAGACTAGGTGAATCGAAGTCGTGCACAGTGTGTGTGCTGGTTCTGATTAACCCTGGGCGTAGTTTGTGTAGTAGAGCTACGCAAAGTACACTTTGCACTACGTGAGCTACGCATAGCTATGTGAACTGCGAAGTGCACTGTGCAAAATGCTGTTCGCACTGATTGCACAGTGCCAGATGCTTGTCCACACTGTGCAATCAGTGCAAACTGCATCTTGCACAGTACAAGCGGTAGTTTTTTGCCGCTGGAGTAGATTTCTACTCGAGCTGCAGCTTTCTCAACGTGGACTGGTAGTTTCTCATCGCGAGCGGCGGCAAGCATACGCGACCACTCGCAATGAGAAGCGTGACCTCCCCGTGTTGAGAATCTCGCCAGGAGGTTTATTTCCCACGCTCGCGATCGACAACTTGATGTTGCTGATCGCGAACAAGTGGAAAATCTCGCCAGGATGTCTTTTTGCTCCTCGCGGTCGGCAACTTGATGTGGAGGACCCGCAAGCAAAAAATGACCGCTACGCTATGCTACGAGTGTTTGCACTGTGCTACATGCAATGTGCGTAGTGCGAAGTAGTGTAAACTTCGCAAACTACGTGAGCGTAGCGTAGTACTTCACCCAGGTTTAGTTTCAATCCAACAGTGTCATAGAGAGGGATCTAGCGAATATTGCATGGGGTAAGGATGTGTTTAATGTTTCGAGGAATGCTGTACTGTGGGTGTGGTTCTGTAGTGTTTCTGGCCTGTTTATGCTGTGGTCAGGCCTTCTTAGCGAGTGTGGTGTCCTGTGCTGTGTGTCTCCTTCTGATTACATGGGTTGCTATGCTAGGAATATTCTATACTCAGAGGCGTAGCTAGAGCTTGTGGCGCCCGGGGCTAACCCTCAGATTGCCGCCCCTTGGGGGGGTGTGGGGTGCTGGGTAAAAAGGATGGCAAGCACTTGAAAGATATCCGAAAGACACGTAGTATTGCCACTAATAGTTACCTCGATCACGCAAGTTACATGCACATACATGACACGGTCAAAGGCTACACAGTTGAATACACCGGTGACTGAGCGGGAAGACAGTATGATGGACTTAGACATGGGTGTAAAAGCCCCTGCTCGATAGTTACTTGTCTGGTTGTAGCAGTTTTGACTCTCCATAAAATTGTGCATATAGGGTTAAAATGCATGCTGCAAAGATCAGCTACTTTGCACCTGTTTCAAAATGTTAGAGTTTCCCCATAATCAAATGGGTGTAATTTCTGGTATTCATATGTTTCCTTCATCTTTATTGAGTGATTTTAATTTTTGCCCGTGAGAAAGTGTGACTCCTAGACATTGAAATGTCACTCATAATTACAATGAAATTCTGAAATTGCCACACATAGCAATCTGAAACCTTGGCAGCTACAGATGAGCCACAGACTTAGCCACCCACCCCTCTAAACCTGCTGCTGCTCTCCTCTTACCTCACTCGCTCCAGGCAGGGTCTATGGCAGGCCTGGGTGGTACGGTTGGAACTTTGTTCCCCTAATGACTTCTGCTGTACTGGGTCTGCAGTGCAGTGCAGCAGCCAGACTCACAGTGAGTCAAGAGAGCCAACAAAATGCCCAAAGCTGCAAGCACCAGGCCAGAATTGACTCCTCACGAGAGCGTAGCGGTGAAGCGCGTAACTCGTCACTGCTACGTTCTAATCGCGAGAGCTGGCCAAATTGTCCCTAGGGCCATCATTGGTAGCGCATGAGCCTTGCCGCGCACGTTTCGACAAGATTGACAGCCCTGGAGTGGAGGCTGGGACGGGGGGCCAACAACAGTCGAGGAGTGAGGAGGAGGCGAGGACACACATATGCGGAACTTAGTTTTTGGCAATTTAATTGAAATCACCACTTGCAGACTGCAGACTGCAGTGCTTTCAATTAAATTGCCAAAAACTAAGTCCCGCATTTGTATTGTGTGCACTCACTGTGCAGCAGTCAGGTCAGGTGCTGCATGCGTCACATGCCACTCGAGTCCGCAGCGCGGCTTTTCACATTTAAACTGGGCCACGGCGGCCGCGGCACTGGAGGCCCGTTGCGGCACCTGCCACCTTTATAATTTATTTGGGGACAACTGTGTTTGTTCCCAAATAAATTATAAAGGCTGCCGCAGCAGCAATGGGCCTCCAGTGCCGTGCGGCTGCGGCCGCCTCAAAAATAGTGCTGCCCGGGGCGGACAGCCCGGCCCCCCACCCCTCCCTTGCTAGGCCACTGAACTGGTTCTATAAATATAGTTGGTGGAACACCTAATTCTCTGCTTCTCAGCAGTTGAGACAAGATTATTCTTTACCATCAGCAGTAATTAACACTGGAAAATAAGCAAAAGCTGTATTTACCGCTGGTGTGCTTCTTATGCTGCCAGCATTAATACAGAATACCGAAGCCATCGATTTTAGCACTGAGCAGAAAGAGAATCTGGCAAGAATGGCAGTTGACAGCAGGCAGTTTTTTTCGAGAAAAATAATGCTTCATAAAAGGAGTTGCAACTATTCACTTCTCTTGAAAAATTAACAAAACTATGGGCCAGATCTAGAGTTTGGCCGATGGGTTACTCCATCACAAACATAAGGAATATCACCACCATCTTAGTACTAAGTGTATTATACATAAGGCTCCCTGTTTGCCGTTTTAATGGATTTTTATAGATAAATACAGACAAAAAGCAATGTGTTTTCTGTCCGCATTTATTTTTAAAAGTGCATTAATACAGAAAATTGTGCTCTTTTTAAGTGACTCTCCATGCTTTCTTTGATGAATTATAGGCCCCCAGCAGAGAAAATTGACAGCATGGGAATAAAAAAAACAGGATCAAATGTATTTAGATAACAGCATATGTCAACATACATGTCATATCGTCCGCCTGACCTTGTCTGCATACAGGGCAGGCGGAGGCGGATGAGGAGGGGCCGGGGAGGAGGAAATCAGTTCGGGGAACGGCATAAGAAAATAAAGCCGTGTTAAACACAAGCTCCTGGTGTGCGTCTTATTTGGGGGCCAGAACAGCACACTGGCGACGAGGGGGGGATTGCCACGACTCACCGTCTCTGCCCCTTTTTGCTGATGCGTCGGACGCGGAACGTGCAGCTGAGGACAGGCCCTTTCGGAGCGCTGAAGAAAAAGAGCGCGAAAACGCGATCAAAATTGTGCAGTGAAGGGGGCACTAATCGAGCGCCACATCAGAGGACTGGAGCTTTGTGGCAAAGGGTGAGTGGCTGCTCCTATAAAAGAAATAAAAGTGAAGCTGCAATTGCCATACTTGCATGATAGGACCTGTGTCCCTCTCTGCGGCCATCTTGAAGTCAGGCACCGTGTATAGGATACCAGCAGCTCCTAACCCCCGGCCATCTTGAAGTCAGGCAAGTGCAGGAAACCTCATAAAACCTGCACATTTCTGCAAAATAAAGATTTATATGGCCAGCTGAGCCGGTACTTGTGTTCAAGATGTCAGTTGAAGCTGACACCTCACGCCCAGCAACCACAGGGTCCACCCTGCAAGTCCCGCAACTACGTCCAATGCTGCTAGGGGTATCATGCTTACCCCCGCCGGAGCCTCTAGAGTTGACATCTGGGAACAGCATGGGCCCAAATGGAAGAGCTGGGCAGAAGATTTTGAGGACTTTATGACGGGGTCCCAGGTGCAAGACCCCAAGCAAAAGCTGATAGCTCGGCGAAATCTGATAGGAAAGGACATTGCACAGATCATCAAAGAATTACCGGCAGTCAACACCACCTCATATGAAGATGTAAAAGGAGCTCTGGATCGGAAGTTCCTCCATAAGCGAAATGTAGACTACGAGCGATACACGTTCAACCTCGCTTCCCAAGAAAAGGATGAACCAATGTGTTACTTCATCGCTCGCATTCAGCGCCTAGCCCGGTATTGTGAGTTTGACGCGTTCAACACCGAAGATGCCTTAGGACATTATTGAGGGGTGCCAGTCAGAATCACTGCGCCGCGGATTGCTGAAGAAACACTACACGCCTGAAGAAATTGATGAAATCACTCGCATTAACGATCAAGCTGAAGACCATGCTAAGAAAATGGAAGCCAGTAAGTTTGAAAAGAAGGAGCAAGCTTTCCAAATGCAGTCGCACATTGACTCGAAGCGCTACCCTGACCGCCGCAAATCAGGAAGACCGACACAGACTCCTCGAGCGACCTCCTCGCGCCATGGAGCACGAAGTTATCGGACGGGCAGGCCAGCCTCAAAATGCTACAGATGTGGACAAGACTATCCACATTCGGGACAATGTCCTGCCATGGGACAGCAGTGCCACCAATTTGGGAGAGAAAATCACTTCGAAGCAACCTGTCAAACGCGACGGTCAAAAACGTAGTCAGCCAAGTCAAGTTCAGAAACCCGTCACCATGCAAGGGCAGTAAGAGGAAGTAAAAGTCGCTCCTCTAGCTCATCAAGGTCAAGTATTCACTCAACCAACTCATATAGATCCCAGAGGTCAACATCACGGGAATCGTCCTCCCCCACGTCTGTGTCACAGGACAGTAACGAATATGTGTGTATGGTGTCGGACCCCGACAGATTGAAAAAATACCCACGGCTGAATATTCAAATAGGAAGTCATCCGGCCAAGTTTGTATTAGACTCAGGAGCATCCCTGAACTACATATGTGCCATGGAATATCACAGCATGAAACCTCAGCCAAAATTAGAACCAGCCGCAGTTCGATTCTACACTTTGATGTCCAGGAAGCCCCTACCCTGCCTGGGACAGTTCCGCATGACTCTGACCTACAAAGACAGACAGATTCAAGCACACATCCACGTGAATGAGGGTCCTGACGCAGAGGATTGCCTCTTGTCTGCCGACAGCAGAGCACCTCAAACTTGTCAAACTCTTATACACTGTGGATTACTCCCCAGATATCGTTAACAAATTTCCAAATCTCTTCAAGGGCCTCTGGAAGCTCAACCAATTCAAGGTCAAGCTACACATTAATGAACAGGTGTCACCGATAGCGCAACACCACAGAAAGGTGCCGTTTCATCTACAACAGGCAGTGGATGACGAGCTACAAGACCTACTGCGGACGGACAACATCGAAATATCCACAGGGCCCACTCCGTGGGTATCAACTGTGGTGGTAATGCCTAAGAAAGGACAAGACAAAAAAGTACGCCTATGCGTTGACATGCGTGCCCCAAACACAGCGATCAAGAGGGAAAGAGATCGGGACCTCATATCAGTGTTATGATTGCTTGCCTTAACGGAGCACCTGTGTTCTCGAAGCTGGACCTAAACAAGGGATACCACCAACTGGAACTGCATGAACAATCCCGCTACATCACCACTTTCACCACCCATCAAGGTCTATTCCGGTATAAAGGTTTACATTTCGGGATATTTTCCGCTGCGGAGATCTTTCAGGAAGCCATTCAGCGGGTCATCCAAGGTATCCCAAATGCTTTCAACTACAGTGACCGGTTGTGCCACGCCCTACTCAACGCCAACCTCACCCTTAACCCAGATAAGTGTGAGTTCACAAATCCACGCTAAAATTTTATGGACACATCTTTTCCAAAGATGGCATGAAGCCAGACCCTGAGAAAGTATCTGCCCTCGCGGACACCCCTCAACCACAGGACTTCAGTTATCTCGTTCCTTCCTGGGAATGGCGATCTATTGTGCCCGCTACATTTAAGACTATGCCACCATAAGCCACCCACTCAGAGAACTCACCCGACAAGGCCAACAATTCCTGTGGTCACCTGCATGTGAGCATGCGTTCAATACAATCAAGAAGGCCGTGAGTACTGCCATTAACTTGGCATATTTCAACACCAAAAGAAAGACCAAAATCACTGTAGACGCTAGTCCGGTGGGCCTGGGTGCCGTTCTGGCACAATACAACAATGAAGCAGACCAACGCCATGTGGTTGCCTATGCCAGTCATAGCCTCACAGACACGGAGAAGGCTTACTCACAGCCTGAGAAGGAAAATCTTGCGGTTGTCTGGGCCTGTGAACATTTTCATATGTTTGTATATGGCAAGCATTTCACGCTCATCACCGATCACCAAGCGCTTACCACCATCTTTGGCAACCTGCGGGCGAAGATGCCTCCATGAATAGAAAGATGGGGCCTCCGTTTGCAAGACTACATCTACACCATCGTTCACAAGCCTGGCAAAGCAGAAAATCCAGCAGACTACATGTCAAGGCACCCACAATCTCACACGCGTGAACGATACTGTGTAGCAGAGGAATATATTCCTTTCGTCATCGACACTGCATGTCCCCCAGCTGTGCCCCTTGAGGCCATTCGCGAAGCATCGGCCCAAGATCCCACCGTTCAGGCCATCATGGTCTGGATACGTGCCAACTCCTGGAGACATCTGGACACCAGCCACCAGGATACGACTGTGGATGCTCAAGAACTGGATGCGTTCATGTAGTGTAGTTCCTATTTTCCCAATAGGCCCTGCGCATTGGAATAACATAAACAGTAGAATAGACGTAGAAGTGCGGATCTTCCAGGTCTCCACTGACTATGCTAAACTTAATTGGGTTTGTTACCAACTAGCTCAGAGGTCACTGGAAACTTTCTTGACTGAATAGGAAGTGATCAGCTTCCCTGGTACAGACAAGAAGGGATTCAGTTTTCCAACAACCGCATAAACATGACAACTTTGCTCCTTAGAATAGGAGTCAATCTCTAGAGTCGTGTGAAACAATAGACAGTTATTTTACTCAGTCAGTTGTGCAGATTACTTTCACCAAGATGCAGAGAATAGAGAGACGGGCGTTTTCAATAAAAAGGTATTATTTATTGAACAGTCTTTCTTCTCATACACGAGAAATGAATTGCCACAATTGCAAGACTAGTTATTATAAAAAGTGCGTACAGTAAAATGAGGATTGCGAAATAATACTGTAAAAGCATTGATATGGTTTCTTAGCCATACAATGGTTTAAAATGAATAAAACATATATACATTCATATATACATTAGGCTAACGTACTCAACTGGTGCTTCTAACTACGCCTACCCCAGTGTACCTGACCTAAGCCTAATACTTGGGAGGGGAGTAAGTAAGTAGCTTTAGTTAAGTTGGTTTTGCCAAGGTTTGCTTCAAGAATTCTCTCTAAGGGTTTACTCAACACCATACCTCTGGAATATAATGTTGGAGGTCTGATATCTCCTTACAGGGACTCAATATCCCAGTGACTCGCAAGAGTAGGCTGGAAACGCTGGAACTGGATTTCTCGGCAAGAGAAAAGACAGCGTCTCTCTCAGCGCGTCGAGGAAGAGAAGGAGGGGCAGCGTCCGCGGGCAGCTTGCATCTGCTGGGCTCTTCAGGGGACAGCTGTTCTGCTCCTATGTGCACCACACCATCGTTCGCTGATGCCGTTGAGGCAGCGGTAGCTTCAGTATCAGCGAGGCAGTGATATATCGAGGCAGCGTTTGCTTAAGGCAACGTTGGTAATATTTATACCTGAAAGGTGCCTGGTTTGACGTAAGTTTTTGGACATAAGACGTCAATTAAGATGTCACTAGGAAGTGATCGTCTCTCAGTGCTCATTAGAGTTCTATTACTAATCAAAACACAGCAAGTGGGGCTTTCCCAGGTTGCTGAGTTTTATCTTGTTGAAGAACTCGGAGTGTAATCTAGAAATCTTAGATAGTGGCTTCTGCTGTGTCATTTGCACTAATGAGCTGCAAAGGAAGCTGCAGAGGAAGTGATTCTGAAATGTGGCTCTGATCGTGTGAGGCCAGAGACAAGTTTCTGAATATTGCATTTGATCTGTTATGCCAATATAGGGGTACAAAGGGATTATAGCCATATAGGGGCATAAGGTCACAGTATTGATCAGGGTCCTAGATTAGAACGCGACACCCACTCCACGAATTTATGTCCATCAAAGTACTAAAAACTAAAGCAATAAGATGCATGTGTAACATTACCCACCCCAAAATACATAAATGCATTTGAAATGGCGTATTCGTAATACGTGGTAATTTTGGTACTGTACGTCTTTAACATAGAAATCATTCAAAATTATAGCATATGTAATCAACGAACGATTTTGCAAAAAAATTACACATGAAATATCTCTTAATACAGAAAAGAAGGTCGAGATAATTTCATCACATATAAAAGCATTTGCTATAACATGTGCTAGAGGCTGGTGTAAAGTTATTATGTCTCTAGATTTATCTAAAAATAGAAGTAGAAGCTTCTGCTCTTTATGAATAGGTCTACTTTAAGCAAAGAATTTCCGTGCCAGAAAAAGGTAAATATTTTTAAAAGTGTTCAATTAAAAAAAAAAAATCTTGTTGAACTGGGGAATAGAGTTCCAACGCTTTTCAGCAGTTTTTGTTGATCAAAACTGAAGGCCGAATTCAGAGTTCATGGGAACGCTGTGTGTCGGAATGCTTTTCTAAAATTATTGTTTCTGTTCGGGTGAGAACATCATATCAGACAGGCTCTCAAAGAATTGGTCTACAAAATCAGGTGACAGTTCGACCAAGTTCGATAGTACTGTAACTTGGCAGGTGTGAGAATGATTGCTATCATCAGAGTCTGGATCAGCAATGTTCACAGATGGTTGTACCTGGGTGATGTTGCTTTTATTTCTCGCTCCACTGTCACCACCTAGTCGTAGCACAGGAGTCTCAACGAATGCCGTCATCAGGATTGGTAGCCGCTGGGGACAACACAATGCGTGAGCCGTTATCAGACTTAGCAAAGTATCGATATCCATTGGTACTGCTGATGGAAGTGCAAGACAGATGTCCAACACGCACTCATCTCCGCATAGCACACATCGAAGCACAGGTAAGATGCAGGATTGCCATATCGGTCTGAATGAAAGAAACCAGCTCATGTTTAGATCTCTCAACCTGGCCAATCCAAGGACTCTAGTTATTCGGTCCCGGTAGCGTATTGCTAGGATTGTTTCTTCCATCCTTGTAGGAGTCATGTCTGAGTTTTGGCTTGCCATATCGGAGCAGGAGGGTCAAAAATGAAATGCCTGCTACAAGTCCCAAAAATAGGGGTATGCCACCAAAGACTGAATGGACAAAATTAGGAATGATTCCCAGAATTGCTTGAAATAGTGTTAGCAGTCCCGTAAAAATCATCTTAAATATGCCTGTGGCACTAGACATGTTAAGGAGTTGGCTAAGCATTTCTGTGAAATGCACGGGGCAATTTGTTGATAAAAGGTCATGAATCTCTGTAGCTGTCCTTGCAACTAGGAGATCATACGTCTCTTTTGATGACGTGATGGGCATTGTTGTCTGCAAAAGCACAGACTTCATTCTGCTTAAAGTATCAATTCGTATAGAAGAGAAATTCAGACAAGGCCATAAGGGAGTCTCAGTGTCTCCAGGGCCGTTTGGAAACAATGCTTGCATACAGCATTTGACCATGGATGTTACGCTTACGAGATATGCTTTCCCTGGCAAAAGGCCACAACATCTGTGATCCGTTCTCAGAATGTAACTCCCATTTGCGAGTTGCATAAAGAAAGGCTCTATCTGCGTTGCAGGTGTAACATGCTGGTGGCATGAAAGGTTGTTAGAATTACCTTCACAGGCTCCGTGTAAATTAATACCCTGGCACAAAAGTATACCGCTTAGTGAGCGTTTACAGTTTTCACCACTAAGAAATACATTTTTGTTGCTGTCACTATAGCATGAATGTGTGTATGGTAATTTTCATGTTGACTTAATGTATCCTTTACCCAATCGTTCATACTGGCCAGTAGGTATGTATTCAAGGCACTTTTTAAATTGGAAAGTTGTTATCGGAATTGTGATAATCCCGTGTATTATCCATTCAATGACAGGACTTTCTGACATTGTCAAAGGTAATCTCTCAAGTTTTTCGATGCTCAGGATTGTATAGTCTGTTCCTTTCTGTGCCAAGCTGATTTGTTTATCAGTAAGGTTAAAGATGGAAAACAATGACGTGTTGATTAAACGCCAAGGCACATAGCCTGAACGAAGATTTTGCAGCGTCCAGCCTAACTGTACAATAAAACGCAATTGTGACTGGCCATGCTGTAACATTAGCAAGTCTTTGTCTATTATATCTATGGCAGATGATACAATATTGTCCAACGAATATATTCTGGAGGACAGAGTCATTAACCCATTGTCCACAACAGAAAGTAATTTTTCCAAATTAATACGATCAATTTCTCATATTTTTTCAGCTGTTTCAAATTCAAATTCAAAATAGTCTTTATTTGATATTTTTCAATCATAAAAGACATTTTACAGTTAAAAAATGTTTTTGTTTTTGATACCCCACCCCCTGTCCCACAATAGAACAAGTTCCACATTGAATTAATTTGATCTAAAAGAAAAGAAAAAGAATAAATATCACCCTAAATCATCCTATTTACATTTTTACATATTATCAAATAAAAACTATTAAAAAGAAGCACAATTTTAAAAGCAGGTATAAAACCTAATTCATCAATGCAAGGATACAAAAATACACATGTTACTAGTACAGTATACGTAGTTGATCATTTGTTAATACAATGTACAAACATAACCAGGAGGATTGGTTTAGTATATGATGAGAAAAGTTCCTTGGTAAGGGCTCCTGTTAGTTGAGCGTGTCTTGTTACTAGCTCATTAGTATGGTTAGTATTAGTCTAGGTTATAGGGCAAGTTAATTCCAAGATACTTGAAGACCTGGGTCTGTTCTAGCTGGACCCCGTCCATAATAACCTTCCCTCTGATATGTCTTCGTTTGTGCAAAACCATGAATTTTGTTTTACTTGTGTTAATGACAAGACCGTGGTCTGCGCAAAACGATTCAAAAACGCCAATGGCCCTCTGAAGTCCCTGTTGTGTCTTTGATATCAGCAGGGTATCATCCGCAAACATCAACAGGGGGATCGGTCTTCCTGCCAACTTTGGGGCGTCTGTAGGTTGATGTTCAAAATACCTGATCACCCTGTTGATGTATAGCGAAAAGAGCGTTGGAGCTAACACGCATCCTTGGCGTACTCCCTTCGCAATAGGGAATTTATCAGTGACACTACCCTGCTGATTCCGCCGAACTTGTGCATAGTTGTTCCCATGCATTCTAATTAATAGGCAAAGAATTTCATTTGGAATACCCTGTTCTTGCAATATATTCCATAACTTGTGGTGGGGGACTAAATCAAAAGCCGATTTTAAGTCGACAAAAGCTGCAAAAAGCATCCCCCCTCCAAGTAAAACTACGCGCCAGTATAATAAAACAAATCTAAAAACTTGGTCAATGGTACTAGTATGGCTACGAAAGCCTGCCTGCAGAGGTGACAATATGTCCTGTTCGTCTATCCACCCATGGATTCGCTGCAATAGAAGTCTTGCCAATACTTTCTGTATACATGCGATCAGGCTAATAGGCCTGTAATTGCCTGGGTCCGAGCATGCCCCCTTTTTATAGATGGGGATGATCTCGGCTCCCTTCCAAGTCTCAGGGATAGGCGAGCCCTTCGCAATGCCATTGGCAAGCAAGTAAATATAGGTAGCCCATAAATCTTTGTCGTGCATAAATAGGTCTGCAGGGACAGAGTCAGGGCCCGGGGCTCTGGCTTTAGGTATGGTGTAGTTTTTAGAACATCAGCTTTGGTGAAGAGTAGGTAGCTCGTCGGAATATCTACTTGTACCAAGCACTCCTCTTCTTCACCATCCTCCGCAGCGAACTGAGTCGCATAATGGGATACCCATGCTTCTGGTGACACATGGTTCATGGGTTCACCTCTTATGGCCCCCCTTCCCCATTTGACAATGTTCCAGAAAGGCGTCATAGATCTTTCCCCACTAGCTTTAAGGAGATCCCTCCAGTAGCCTTCCTCCCAGTCCTTTTTTGCACTTATTTGAACTTTTTTATACATGACATGGGCATCCCTTATCTTGTTTTTATCTCTTGTCTTTACAGCACTGTATTTACTTCACTGTCCAGTATGAGACTGTTTTGGTCATCTGGATTTTGATTAGAGTGGACCGTAATATCTATCAGGTCGGTAGTCACATCAGGTGCTATAGAAAACGACTGGTGGGGGCTTTGAGTTGGGCTGAGTAGGTGTAAATTGGGGGACTGGCTTAGACCCAATGACTGCCTCCTTTTATCGTTGATTTTAGTAACCACTTGGACCATATAATTTTCAATAGTCTTTGTATTAGGTGGGGGCTGTTTTCTAGACATAATTTTTGACATATAAAGGCTGCGTTGTAGATTTCCCCGTTTGGAAGAGTTTAATGCACGTAGACCCCTTCTGCACAATCCTATTGAGCCAACTGGGGTCACAGAAGATGGCAAATGAATGGAGTAACTTGTGGCATAAGGTGCTTTGACTAGTGCAGTAATATTCCTATGTTTATATCATGCAAGGAAGTTAAGTGACTCCACTAGAAAACAATCTTAGTAGTGCATGGTATTAAAGTACTTTCTTACTTGATTACGGGCAGGTAGTAAGGGGGGTGGCCCAGTCCAGTCCCGGCCAGTCTAGGACTGTCTAAGACTGTCCCGCCCTTGTCCCGGGCTTCTCCCGGGCGCTTCCCACGCGCGACTCGCGAGGCGAGAGGGGGCGTCTCCCTTTCAGCGCCGCCTGGCGCTCCCTCCGCGTCACGAGCGCGTTGCCCCTGGTGCTGCTGGGGGCTGTAGTTCGCTTGTGGTCAGCGCGTTCTCCCGGTACTGCCGTTTACCTCACGGCTGTGCTGCCCGATGGCTCTGCGTGTCCTCTCCACTCGGTACGCCCTGAATGCCTCAGAGTAATGGTGCTTGTTGTCCGCGAGGCTCCCGGCGGCGTCTCCCTTTCAGCGCCGCCTGGCGCTCCCTCCGCGTCACGAGCGCGTCGCCCCTGGTGCTGCTGGGGGCTGTAGTTCGCTTGTGGTCAGCGCGTTCTCCCGGTACTGCCGTTTACCTCATGGCTGTGCTGCCCGATGGCTCTGCGTGTCCTCTCCACTCGGTACGCCCTGAATGCCTCAGAGTAATGGTGCTTGTTGTCCGCGAGGCTCCCGGCGGCGTCTCCCTTTCAGCGCCGCCTGGCGCTCCCTCCGCGTCATGAGCGCGTCGCCCCTGGTGCTGCTGGGGGCTGTAGTTCGCTTGTGGTCAGCGCGTTCTACCGGTACTGCCGTTTACCTCACGGCTGTGCTGCCCGATGGCTCTGCGTGTCCTCTCCACTCGGTACGCCCTGAATGCCTCAGAGTAATGGTGCTTGTCAGCTGTTTCAATTTGTGTGACTTTCCAAGCCTCGTTGTATGCAGCATAGATTCTGGCCGCTATGAAGCGTTTCTGACGCTTTTTGCGTGGCCCCATAATAAAATCGCGCAAATCAGCACCATCTTTAAGTAAAGATAAGTGTTGCTTCATTTCAGCCAGTGTGGATGATTCTAGCCATTCAAGGCACAGCTTCCCTACACTGTATGTTGTTACTATCCCTGGATGTTGTCTCTGGGAGTATCTAGGGTCTTGTCTGGTCATTGTTAACCCCTGTGTTTTATTCAGGAATCCATCTTGACAGTTGTTTGCGTCAGTAGGCCAGATTAACCACTTTTTCCAATCAGGATGTGTTCTGTTTAAATGTAAAATGTTAGATACGTCTATCTCAATATCTGTTGTTGCATTATCAGGTATTGGCTTTGGAATAGACGGTTTGTTAAGGTCTTTAATCTTAGCTAGGTCAAGACAGGTTGTTTGTTGAATTGTTTCATTTAAAAACATAATTTGTTCTTGGATCATGCAGGCTCGAAATAGTGCTTCTAGGCCTTGTACCTGCCACTCTTTTGTACCCCAGATGGTTTTTTGTTTCAATGTTATTTTTCCAATAATCAAAACCAAATGTCATCATTTGTTCATAAAATGCTTCTGAATATATCAATTTAGTATTTGTCAGCATTGTTTTCAATCCTGTTTTATCTAACAGTTTTTAATAAAACGTTTCTGCATCACTGGTGTTAAATCCTGAGAAGTACTGAAATTTCTCATAGAATGTTTTAGAACTGCTTTTAGATGGAGTAGCACAATGTTCCCATTGGTTATACTTAAAAACATTTCTAGGCTGTGCAGATTTATGCAAGTAATGATTACCATAGTGTGTGTAGCAGAACATCTGTTCATAACTAGACGAACCTTGTAAATAATCATGATCTGTAAATCTAGCTGACATTACTAAATCAGACATCATATTATTAATACTTTCAAAGTCCCAATCTGCAGAGAATGTACTAGGTTTTACAAAGTCACTTAAGGAAACCTTGAATTGATGAGGATACTTCAGGATTTCGACCGGACCATAGATTTCGTAGTCAGTTTTCTCCCATACTACCCCACCGGGTATTGGAATGGCTGTGACATTTACTGTTGACAGTTCTCTTATCTTCACGTGGGATGATCTGTGTGGTTTGAGGACTAAGTTGATGTTCTGACTTGCTGTGGCCATTGTACTATATTTTCCCTCAATGAATTTACCCAAACAAAGTACCATGATGAGCCAAAGCAGGAGGAAAAATACACCTAGTCCAAACCAGAACTCTAACCATGGAGAAATAAGGTAAATCTCCTTGAGTTGATGAAAGAGTTCTGTTGCTTTTTCTTTAAAAGTCTTTTTTGTTTCTGGCATCACTTCGGGATCGTTTTGATCCTCAGAAAAGTTATCGAAGATGATGAAGTAGCCAGAGGCAGTTCTGTCAATTGTTGGGATTGTTCTTTCCATTTGTCTTTCGGTAGCACATTCTGATGCCACATCATTGTAGACTGGTTTTTCTTGACGAACTGTTTCAATCTGTGTCTCAAGAGGCACGAGTTCCATGGCATTATTGCGTAGTCCCTCTTCGTGCACTGCAGGCTGATCGAATGTGATTAGTCTTTCAGTTTGAACCTCTTGGATTGTTGCAGGTTTGAGTATTCTGTTGTTTCTCGGGAGTCCACTGGGCCTACTGTTGATTATAGGCCACATGCTTGTGGTTTTACCAGGTCGATGAATACAACTCTGTTCTCCCTTTTACCAGCAAGGGGCGGTAGTACTACTGATCTTGTTCCGTTGATTGCTAAGACAGGTACTGCTCTTCTGTAAGAAGGCCCAAATTCCTTCTTCACCGCTATTTTTTCTCTGACTAGATCCCCAATCTTTGGAATCCAGACAGGCCTTGCTGGGGCTGGTGGTGCCTCGTCAGTGGTAGTTGGCTGTTGCTTTAACTTTATGTTGCTTAAGGATTTTCTTGTTTCATTCAAGTCCTGTAAAACAGCCAAACGATCTTTGATGTCAAAGTCTGTTTTCTTATCTTCTACCACTGATACCTGACTATCTAAGTCCTGAATTCGCATTCTAGTTCCGAACAATAGTTCGTATGGGCTGAAACCTTTTAGAGAATTTCTTGGCAAGTTGTTTAGGCTTAATTGGACACTTATTAAATGTTTGACCCACCCAGCACCTGAACCTAATACCTTCGCTGTTATAGATTGCTTTATGTCCCGGTTTTTTCTTTCTAGCACACTGTTCCCTTCGGGGTGTGATGGACAAGAATACCGCAATCCAACGCCCATGCTGGTCATGGCCTCCTTATAAGCTCGAGAGCTGAATGCAGGACCCTAGTCAGAATGGAACATGGCAATTGCGTATGTGCCGATAAAGACTCGCAGATCTTTTATAACCGTTCTGGCGTCAGCTGAGTGCTGGGGCCACATTTTTTACGTGGATTTAGCCTTCATGATGTACAATGGGACGCGTTTCTCTTGTTTGATTGCGCGGATAGATCGCCTTATGCTTTCTATTAGGGTTTCTGACACTACACTGGCCGGTTCTTCACTGCGATCTCTATTGCAGTCTTCACAATTTTTTGCAAAATCATGAATTCCTTCACTCATTTCCAGCCACCAGTACTCTGATTGCAATTCTCTCAGAGAGTCCCTGATTGTTTGGTGTCTCAGACCCAACCATATATGTGCTTCCCGTAATAGGAAACCTCTCCGTTTCATGTTTGGAATTACCCTATCCCCCACTCCAGGGATTCGAGCAAAAGGAACGGAGTTTGCATCAATTACGTATGCATAATTGAGTGGATAGTTCACGGGTAGTGATGCACAGTCGCCTTTTACGGACGTTTTGACTGCCAGCATAGTTTCCCCATCTATGTATTTTTCTGAACGCTTTTTTGTGGCTACGGGAGCCGGTTTAGTTGCTTCCGCTGTGGCTATATTAGCCAATGAATTCCCTGCAACGTGAACGCCATCACGTTGAAGACTCTGTGCGTGTATCACGTGAGTCTTTTGTTGTTCTTTCTGTAAAAGAGCTACTTGTTTTCAGAGCAATTTATGCTTTATTGTGGCACCTGTGTCATCTTTGTAATCATTTTCAATCCAGCTCTGCAACTTATTATTGTAAGAGTTGACGCATAAATGAGAATCGCACACGATAAGTGTCGGGAATCCACGTTCTGCATTTTCAAGCTCCATCTTTAAAGATCTGATTTCAGCTCTCTGAGCCGAACAGTACCTCACTGATTCAGTTTTTGTTATTTTCGGTCTGAATTTACCGCTCAGCCAGCGACCTTTAATAATCGCACAGGCTGCATCGTAGGATTTATTCTCTACGTTAAAATGCTGTACGAATCTATCTGTATAGATTATACTGGCGTACTTTGGGAGAGGCAGAAGTTCGATTGGCAGAGGATATTTTTCTTCATAAGTCAAATCATTCAGTTTACTCAAGAGCGGGCCGTGATAGAATTTCACGTCTTCCGCATCAAGAGAATTTACGTACTGTATCCATTTTGGATCCAGTGACACTGTAGGCAGGTTTACTGGGCTGAATAGCGCCTCGAAGGCGGATTCCGCTGTGACAACAGTGATCCTTCTGCCTTTTGCTAGTTCTCTTTCTTTAGCTATAGCTGTTTGCACTGCTTTCACAGTATTTTCTGTGAGACTGAATGTTTTTTCTGCTTGTGTGTACAAGTGAGATTTGTAAGCTATTGGTACCTTTTCTCCCTCATTAGAGGTCAGGTACGTGAATCCGCATCTTCCTGGGATGACTCGGATTACAAGATTGCGTGTGTTGTCACGTGTATCTAATTTTGTTTTTGCTAACATGTTTGTTTGCAGTGATCTCAAAATTTCTGTGTGTTTTTGAGTCCAATTGATTTGTTTAAAATCAGGTTTAATTAGTTCGTAGAGAGGTTTAACCCTCTCTGCGTAATTGAGAATGTAAGTTCTACCGAAATTCAGAAAACCTAGAATCGATTGTAAATTCTTCAGCGTTTTTGGAGCTTGGAGCACAGCGCACTTCTCTAAGAAGTTGTCCGCTAGGCTTTTCCCTTCACTTGATAATTCGTATCCTAAAAATAATACTGTCAGATGGGCAATTCGAGACTTTTTAAAGTTGAATTTGTAACCCTCTGCTGCGAACCCAAGTATAATGGTGTTCACTCTTTTCAAGTGTGTCTCCAAGTCATCGTCTGTTAGATAGATGTCATCTATGTAAGATAATGCCTCATCATCATACATTTGTAGTAACTCTGTTACTCTGGCTGAAAATAGTCCTGGGCTGTTCTTGAATCCCTGTGGGAGCCCACAGAATTTTTTTTGTGACCCCATTACTGAGAAAGCGGTCAAGTATCTGCTTTCTGGTGCAATATTTTGACAAAAGAAACCATTAGATATGTCTAATGTCGTTTTATATTTTTTCCTAACTATGTTATTCAGTAGTGCAGCACTATGCGAATTTTGTACTGCAAATGTTTTGCAACATGCATTAAGGTGTCTGTAGTCCAAAACTAGATGATATGAATTGTCTGGTTTGGAGACAGGAAACAAAGGATTGTTCATTTGAGAGGTGCATGTTTCAATCACCCCCTGGTATTCAAGTTGATCTAAAATCTCCCTGACTTGTTTTTTAGCTTCTTGCTTAATGGGATACTGCCTTTGGGCAGTCAGTTGACTTTTTAATTGAATTTTGTGAGGAGGAGAGTCCTCATCCCATCCTACATGATTTTTATATAATGTTGGTGCCTGGGCTACTGCCCATTTCCTTGCATAAGTATATTTTTTGTGAATCGGAATGTGATTCGAGAAGGCAGGCATAATCATTTCTTCGCCACGAGGGCACTCGCTGACAAACTCTGGGGGCCAATCTTTTTCAGCTAACAAAATATCATAGCCTTTTGAGAGTTTATCCCAAAATAGACCCCTTATTTTCCTAGTCTTATCACCCTCTATACGCAGTGTTATTTCGTATATCTTATGGGGCTCGCTAAGTCTGGTGTCTGCAGTTTCAACCTGAATGTATTCATTCGTGTCCACCGTCTCCAGATGACTCATCAGGATCTTGCGGGCTATACTGATTTCTGCTGCACTGCCTAGCATTGTCTGTGCCCACTTCCCGTTTTTCAACTGTGTCCTCAGTATTCTCGGCATGGTTGATTACTCTAATACTGGCAACCTTCTTTTTCGGAAATTGAGATGTTTTACTCTGAGCAGGTTCCTTGTCTTTGGACTTGGTGTGCTCTCCTGGGTCTGACCGTCCTCTTCTTTCTGATTTCTGTGAAAAAGATCGAGAGGGACGTGTATCAATACTTTGATATCTATCAGGCTTCTTCAAATTATCCCTATTTCTAAGGTTATATCTTTTCTCAGAGGGCTCCCTCTGGGGAGACTGGTGTTCTCGAGTCGGAGTTCTTTCCCTCCGTCGAGGAAACCTTCCTCTGGACTGGAAAACTTTTTCCTTGGGAGTGGATTGTTTTTTTCCTTCCCAGCTCTTTTTAGGAGTGTTTGGATTATTTTTAATAAATAATTTTACTAACTCTCTATATGCCTTTCTTAATTCTCTTATTTTAACTAAGAGTTCTTTACTTGACATTTTATCAATGTACGGATGTGGTGTGTAGCTGGCTAGAACCGGCCACGTTGCTCCTGGTCTACCTAGTGGACCGAGCCTGGTAATATGATCATTATGTTTTATGGCGCCTTTAAACCAGAGCAGGTGCTCTTGGTATTTTAATGAGATTTCAGTCTCCTCGAAAGGAGCGTACTCTTCTGGTGGATCCCCTATTTTGTAATAGTGGAACTCATGTGTTGCGGCGTTTGCCGCTGGAAATTTTATCCATGAATAGAATATCTCTGTCTGCCGATATTCGTGTGCCTCTATCACGAAGACGACTGTGCCACCTTGGGTGGTCAGTCCATTGTCTATAAGTTTTGACGTTATAGATTTTCTTAAATGTGCCGGGATGAATATTGCACCCGGTTCAGTAGTCCCGTCGGGACCCTGCTGAGTCGCATCTACTGCGGCATCAGTTCCGTTGTTTTCTACTGACATTTTATAAATGCAGGTTTTGCAGAGCAGGTCTCCAAGGAGACAAAGATTAGGTGCACAATATTTTGGAACACTGTATCCTTCAACGTTGAATAAACCAGAGCTTTACATAGGAATCTCTTCCTACTAAGGTCGGGCGGATTTTAACCTTTCACCCACTCCAGACGTCTATTGGAGTATTTACGAGAGAAAGGGGTCTTTGTGAAAAATGCACGACTGAGTTACTCTAACGTCTTGCGTTAGTTTATCGCCTTACCAAACGTTTGGGCGCCATGTAGTGTAGTTCCTATTTTCCCAATAGGCCCTGCGCATTGGAATAACATAAACAGTAGTATAGACGTATAAGTGCGGATCTTCCAGGTCTCCACTGACTATGCTAAACTTAATTGGGTTTGTTACCAACTAGCTCAGAGGTCACTGGAAACTTTCTTGACTGAATAGGAAGTGATCAGCTTCCCTGGTACAGACAAGAAGGGATTCAGTTTTCCAACAACCGCATAAACATGACAACTTTGCTCCTTAGAATAAGAGTCAATCTCTAGAGTCGTGTGAAACAATAGACAGTTATTTTACTCAGTCAGTTGTGCAGATTACTTTCACCAAGATGCAGAGAATAGAGAGACGGGCGTTTTCAACAAAAAGGTATTATTTATTGAACAGTCTTTCTTCTCGTACAAGAGAAATGAATTGCCAGAATTGCAAGACTAGTTATTATAAAAAGTGCGTACAGTAAAATGAGGATTGTGAAATAATACTGTAAAAGCATTGATATGGTTTCTTAGCCATACAATGGTTTAAAATGAATAAAACATATATACATTCATATATACATTAGGCTAACGTACTCAACTGGTGCTTCTAACTACGCCTACCCCAGTGTACCTGACCTAAGCCTAATACTTGGGAGGGGAGCAAGTAAGTAGCTTTAGTTAAGTTGGTTTTGCCAAGGTTTGCTTCAAGAATTCTCTCTAAGGGATTAGTCAACACCATACCTCTGGAATAGAATGTTGGAGGTCTGGTATCTCCTTCCAGGGACTCGATATCCCAGTCACTCGCAAGAGTAGGCTGGAAACGCTGGAGCTGGATTTCTCGGCAGGAGAAAAGACAGAGTCTCTCTCAGCGCGTCGAGGAAGAGAAGAAGGGGCAGCGTCCGCGGGCAGCTTGCATATGCTGGGCTCTTCAGGGGACAGCTGTTCTGCTCCTATGTGCACCACACCATCGTTCGCTGATGCCGTTGAGGCAGCGGTAGCTTCAGTATCAGCGAGGCAGCGATAGTATCGAGGCAGCGTTTGCTTAAGGCAACGTTGGTAATATTTATACCTGAAAGGTGCCTGGTTTGACGTACGTTTTTGGACATAAGACGTCAATAAAGATGTCACTAGGGAGTGATCGTCTCTCTGTGCTCATTAGAGTTCTATTACTAATCAAAACACAGCAAGTGGGGCTTTCCCAGGTTGCTGAGTTTTATCTTGTTGAAGAACTCGGAGTGTAATCTAGAAATCTTAGATAGTGGCTTCTGCTGTGTCATTTGCACTAATGAGCTGCAAAGGAAGCTGCAGAGGAAGTGATTCTGAAATGTGGCTCTGATCGTGTGAGGCCAGAGACGAGTTTCTGAATATTGCATTTGATCTGTTATGCCAATATAGGGGTACAAAGGGATTAAAGCCGTATAGGGGCATAAGGTCACAGTATTGATCAGGGTCCTAGATTAGAACGGGACATTCAAACATGTCCAAGCAGAACTATCGATCAGCACGGATGGATTACTGCTGAGAGGAGGGAGGATAGTCATTCCTCAACGACTTCGCCATGGGATCATCAACTTGGCTCATGAAGGGCACAGGGGAGTCGTAGCCACCAAGAAAGCACTCCGAGAACGTGTCTTGTTCCCATCCCTCGATCAAATGGTGGAGGCCTTACTCAAAGACTGTGCCTCATGTCAGCTAGTCGGTCGAGATGAACAACCAGCCCCTTTGCAGATGTCTGAACTACCTGATGGGGTATGGCAACAAGTGGATATTGATTTCTTCGGGCCATTAAAATCAAGCAAGTACATCATCGTCATCATGGATGAATACTCCCGCTTCCCCATCGCGCATCAAGTGTCCTCCACCAAAAGCATCGGCTGTATCCCCGTCATTGACGAAACGTTCGCAGCATGGGGAATCCCCTTAGGAGTGAAAACAGACAACGGACCACCATTCAACAGCCATGAATTTACTGAGTTCGCGAAACACCTCAACTTTAAACATCGGAAAATTACTCCCTTATGGCCCCAAGCCAATGGCATGGTTGAGCGAGTCATGGGGACACTTAAGAAGACAGTTCAGCATGCGGAACTCGCTCACCGTGACATTCAGCAAGCGCTAAATGAAGTGTTGCGAGCATACCGGACCACGCCACACAGTACCGCGAATCAATGCCCTGCCACCCTGATGCTCGGGCGAGTTCCTCGCACACGACTGCCCGCGTCAAATGCCGTCACGCAATGCCGAATCGTGACCACCGATCATGACACCCTGGTCAAGTTAGATCAGGCAAAGAAAGCAAAGATGAAACACTATGCTGATCAGCGCATGCGCGAGAGAGGGACTTTCATGTAGGAGACTGGGTGCTGGTAAAGCAAGTCCGCAAGACCAAGGCAGACAGTCGCTACTCAGCTCACCCGCTGCAAGTCTCCAGTCAAAAGGGGACTATGATCACCGCTGAGTCCGAAGAAAAACGGATAACTCAGAACATATCTCACTTTAAGGGATGCAACCCCTCAGCTCATACTCGACTCGAAGACAGCGAGTCTAGCACAGACTCATCTGTCCAAGAAGGAAACAGTGAGGGAGCGCAGCCTAGGCCAGTGAGGTTAGAAGACACACAAGATTGTCTCAGTCCTGAACGAGCACGGAGCAGTCGCCCGCGAAGAGTCATCAAATGACCTATTAGACTCATTGAAGAACTCTGAGAGACAGTAAGCATTATTGTATAAAGGTGGGAGGTGTCAAATCGTCCGCCTGACCTTGTCTGCATACAGGGCAGGCGGAAGTGGATGAGATGGGGCCGGGGATGAGGAAGTCAGTTCGAGGAATGGCATAAGAAAATAAAGCTGTGTTAAACACAAGCTCCTGGTGTGCGTCTTATTTGGGGGCCGGAAAAGCACAATACCTTTATGGTAAAATGCTAGTATTTACCAGTGGATGTATTTTTATGTAATATTTGACATCCTAAATCTCTAAAACACGACAGACATTAAAGTATAAGTGCGCATCTATCAGTTAAATAAATATGGAAATGTACAGTTTTTCAACTTCATGTATACACAAAACACAAAAGAAATATGGATAAATAAAAATAAAATGGCCAGAATCTAAATATGGATAAATAGAGACGGAAATGTTTTTTTTTAAAAATACCATAAAACCAGGAGCCCTAATAATATGCTATGGCACTTCTAATAAGGTCATGGCTGTGACAGAGTACCAGTCTGCCAAACGCTAAACCATGCCCTGTAAGTTATCTAAACTGGTTAAATAGACACCTCCCTAAAAGGGTGTACATCAAACATATATTAGAGAAGGACACATAACCCTGGAATTCAGCCTCTGATGCTGATAATTGAGACAATATAACATTATACACGGTTACCTTCCCAAGTAAAAAGAAAGTAGGGTCACTGGCCGTAAAGAGTAAGGGGCAGAGTGGGCCTGGGAAACTGTGGTTTGCAGAGGGTCCGAGACAACTGTATAGGTAGGTGCAAAAACGAGGATACTACCTCTCCAAGGTACAGTAAATGCCGCAATGTTATGTTACATTATGTTACTCTATGTTATGGCATCATCACCCGGGTGGATATTCTGGGTTTCCTTAAGGCTACTACAAACAAAAAAGTACTCGTAAAATGGTTCCTATGCCTACTTCTTCTAGCATTAAATGTAAATGCTTCAACGAAAACACTTGTAAAAAATACGTTTTGTTGAGAAGTCAGAAACGATGTATTAGTCACAGAAGCAAAGCATTAATGCTCCGTTAATATCTGTGTTAGGCACGTGACTCAAATCAAACTTTAAAAGGCTGTTTCCTGTACCCTCAGTAGGAATGCTTCATATGTAGTGGTGTTTCAACATGACAGGCAGCGTTGTCTCGTGATAATGTTTTATCGTTTATTAAGACGCACATTTTTTGCCTCCATGTAGATCTGCACATGTTGTTAACAGGACTCAAAGGCCGGTCCCTCACTGTGCAGCAGTCAGGTCAGGTGCATGCACGCGTTGCATGCCACTCGAGTCCGCAGTGCGGCTTTGAAATTTAAACTGGGCCGCGGCACTGGAGGCCCATTGAGGCCGCGGCCGCCTTTATAATTTATTTGGGGACAACTGTGTTCCTTTCCAAATAAATTATAAAGGCCGTTGCAGCCGCAACGGGCCTCCGGTGTTGTGCACCCCCCCCCCCCCCCCCCCCCCCAGCTTCGCCGATGTCTATACTGGATAATTGTAAAGAGCAGAACTCTTCAAGGCTGTGGAGAAAGTTCATTTAAAACATGAGGCTACGTGATCACAGGTGAAGCACTGGAGCATGAAAACCTTGAGGGCACCTCGTCAAAGTTTGCATTTTTGGGTTATTTACTGGGTTATTGAAGTTCTTCACGGTGCTATCTGCTGCATCAGAACAAGTCCCAGATAGGGTATGCTACCTTTTAAGTATTGCCTTCTAGACAGCACATTAGGGGCCTCTCTAGGCTCATAGCGGCCCTGGGCAGGGAGCGTAGGTTGGGGGCCCCGGAAGAGGGGGTCCGGGCAGGGCGGAGCGCAGAGGCCAGTGAAGAGGGGGGAGGTCAGGGTGTTTGGAAGTGGAACAGAGCCGGAGGCCACCAAATCCCTGCCAAGGGCCGCCACGCAAATATGTATCCATCTTCAAAGGATTATTATATTAAGGATCTATATTGGCGTGGTGGCCCCTTGGGTTTGGTGGCCCTGTGCAGGTGCACAGCTTGCACATGCCTAAGGCCGCCCCTGAGCACATGCTCTTGATGCTGGGAGATATATTGTTAATTTATAGTAGGTTTAGAGCCTGTCCATTGCTTACCATTGGTTTGCTTCACTGTCACTCTCATGTGCTTGCTTCTTTTTCATTAGCTTGTGTGGGCTTTCCTTCCTCTTTTTGTGTTTGTCCCTCCCCTGGAGCATGGACTCATTACTTGTATCCTTCATGTTGGAAAGTGGTGATCCCAGGGGTCGAGAGAACTCTCCTAACCGCCTGGGACCTCCTCTCCCACAATTACTGCCGAGTCTTATGGAGGGGGAATCCTCGCCGGGGAGGGCTGATCGTACACACTGTCGACACACCACACTTTTGAACGGACACCACACCGTGATTCTTTATCAAGAGATACTTTATCAAGAATTAAAAATAGGGAGCAATACACAGCGATCGAGGGATCGTGAAAGTCCCCTAAAGAGGGATCGGGGAAGCGGGACAGTCTTGGGATGCCTGCTCACACGCCACGCACCCTGCGCACAGTTCTCAATCCTCAAACTGGGGGGTACGGGGGCTGGCGATGGGACTTGCTGTCCTACTCACTTCAGGTTCCAGGTGATTGTGAGGGTAGCGTCGATGGTCCAGCCGGACCAGAGAGTTCGTCAAGCCGCGACGGGGTCAGCAGGGCTTGGACAGGAGTACTCCATCGTACTCGTAGGCAGTTGGAGCCGAGACAGCGTCAGCAGGGCTCCGGTGGTTCAGGTCTTGTGCTTCGAGAGGGAGCTGCAACAGCGTCAGCAGGGCTCCGGTGGTTCAGGTCTTGGGCTTCAAGAGGGAGCCGCAACAGCGTCAGCAGGGCTCCGATGGTTCTGTTCCGTAGGTTCGAGGGTGAGCCGCGACAACGTCAGCAGGGCTCAGCGGGTCAGAGTCTGTTCTCCTCCAGGTCAGCCGCGATCAGATCAGCAGGGCTTTCTTGTCCAAGATACAACTGCCGACTGGAGGGAAGGCAGGCTGTCTTATAGTCCTGGAGCTCTTTGATGTCCGGACCCTCATATGCAGGAGGCCAGAGGTCCGAGGGCCAGGCGCCTGATTGTCTGGGCGGTTGGTTCTTTGATGCTTTGGACCACGCGTCCAGGGAATCCCAGACGCCCATCCGGAGCTGGAGCCAGCTCACTAGGAGGCCCAAGGTGCGATTGTAACCAGCCCTCAGGGATAGCTTCGAGGTGTGAGGGGAACCAGTTCCTCGGGAGGGGGCCGGAGGTGTGATGGAAGTCTTGGGTTTGGGTACTTGGCGAGTCGTTCACCCCCCGGGTGGAGCTGGGAGCTGGGCGCACCGGACGCCCAGGCTTAGCTGTAGCCAGGAGCTGCCGAAAGGAAAGAAGGCGGCCGGCCAGCCGGGGTGGCCAAACATGGAGTCTGATGGTCACATGCACGGGTGCAGGCACGCGGTCTGGAGATCGTCTCAGGTCCTGAGTAAGAGTGTCCTGTACATGTCTGGGTGGACGGGAATCAGTTCCACCCATAGTTCTGGAGCAGCGGAGATCCGCGAGGACCACGCCACGAGGCCGGGTCCAACATGCGTCCCCTCCAGCTGAAGGACGAGGAGAACTACCCATCCTCTTGGGGGATCTCTTCGCTGAGGCGGAAGAAGCGGGACAGGCCGTCAGCGTTGGCGTGGTCGGCACCAGGCCTGTGTTCTACAGTAAAATCCATCCCTTGGAGGGAGATGGACCAGCGTAGCAGTTTAGGGTTCTCTCCTCTCATCTGCATGAGCCACCGGAGAGGACGGGGGTCGGTTTGGACCCGGAAGTGGGTCCCGAACAGGTAGGGCCTCAGTTTCTTCAAGGCCCCGACTACTGCGAAGGCCTCTCGCTCGATGGTGCTCCATCTCTGCTCTTGGGGTAGTAGCCTCCGGCTGATAAAGGCTACCGGATGATCAATCCCCTTGTCGTCCACTTGGGAGAGCACGGCTCCGATGCCATGCTCGGAGGCATCGGTCTGGACCAAGAACTCTCGGGAGTAGTCATGGGCCTGTAGTACTGGAGCGGTGCACATGGCCTGTTTCAATTCTTCGAAAGCCTTCTGACAGGCGGTGGTCCAGATAACCTTCTTGGGGTTGGCCTTGGCTGTTAACTCTGTGAGGGGGCCTACAATACTCCCGTACCCCTTGATGAATCTACGGTAGTACCCTGTGAGCCCTTGGAAAGCCCGCACCTCGGTCTGGGTCGTGGGGGTCTCCCAGGCAGTGATCGCGTCTATCTTAGGTTGGAGGAGGGCCACAAGGCCGCTGCCGACCTGGTGTCCTAGGTAGACCACTGAGCTTTGTCCGATTTGGCACTTACTAGCCTTAATGGTGAGCCCGGCTCGACGCAGGGCGTCCAACACCTCCCAAAGGTGGTGCAGGTGCTCGGGCCAGTGAGCACTGAACACCGCAATGTCGTCTAGATAGGCCGCACTGAAACCTTCCAACCCGGCCAGGACCTGGTTGACCAGTCGCTGGAAGGTGGCGGGGGCGTTTTTCATGCCGAAGGGCATGACTCGGAAGTGGAAATGGCCATCCGGAGTGGAGAAAGCAGACCTTTCTTGGGCCCTCTCCGTGAGGCCGATCTGCCAGTAGCCAATGGTGAGATCGAAGGTACTAAGGTACTGAGCCGACCCTAGGCGGTCAATCAGCTCGTCGGCTCGGGGGATGGGGTGTGCATCGGTTCGGGTGATTGTGTTGAGTCCACTGTAGTCTATGCAGAACCTTAGCTTAGGAACGGTGCCGGGGGCGGCTGCCTTCGGAACCAGGACAACGGGACTAGCCCATGGGCTGTCGGAGGCTTCCACCACTCCTAGGTCCAACATTTTGTCAACCTCAGCCTTGATGCAGGCTCGGACTCGGTCTGGGACTCGGTAGGCTCTGTGCCGTACCGGAGGGCTGTCCCCGGTGTCCACGTCGTGGACGCACCAGCTAGTGACGCCGGGAGTGAGGGAGAAGAGGTCCGAGAATTGTCCCAGCAACTGGCGACATTCTTAACGCTGCAAGGGGGTGAGGGAGGAGGAGAGACTCACTCCCTCTACGGAGCCATCTTGATCCTTTGCACACAGGAGATCGGGTAGAGGGTCGTCTCCTCTTCCTCTCCGTCATCGGTGGCAAGGAGTAACCCCAACTCAGACCGCACAAAATGGGGTTTGAGCCGGTTTACGTGTAACACTTTCAGGGCGTTCCTGGCTGATTTCGTATCAACGAGGTAGGTGACCTGACTCTTGCGTTCTATCACCTTAAAGGGTCCAGTCCACTTGTCCTGCATGGGCACAAGGTTCCACTGGGGACATGACCCAAACCTGTTGACCTGGTTGAAACTCGACCAGAGTGGCATTCTGGTCGTACCAGCGTTTCATCTCCTCTTGGCTGGCTTCCAGGTTGGCCTCGGCCAGTTCGCGAAACTTCCGCGTCTGGTTCCGGAGGGCCAGGACGTAGGAGAATACGTCGGGGGTCTGCTCGGGGGAGCTGTCTCCCAGCCTTCCTTGACCAGGCTGAGGGGGCCCCGGACGGGGTGTCCATAGAGCAGCTCAAAAGGGCTAAACCCCAAGGATTTCTGGGGTACCTCTCGGTAGACGAACAGGAGACAGGGTAGAAGGACGTCCCACTTGCGTCGCAAGGGTTCCTCGAGACCCATGATCATCCCTTTCAGGGTGCGGTTGAACCGCTCAACCAGGACGTTGCCCTGGGGATGGTAGGGGGTGGTGAACCGGTATGACACCCCACACTGTTGCCAGAGGGACTTCATGTACCGGGATATAAAGTTCGTGCCTCGGTCGCTTACCACTTCTCGGGGGAATCCCACTCGTGAGAATATCCCCATGAGGGCCCGGCCCACGACCGGGGCCGTCACGGTCCGGAGGGGGATGGCTTCGGGGTATCGGGTGGCGTGGTCGACCAGAACCAGAATGAACCGGTGGCCTAAGGAGGTCCGGGGGTCCAGAGGTCCGACGATGTCGATCCCCACCCTCTCAAAGGGGGTACTGACAACTGGAAAGGGCTGGAGGGGAGCCTTGCGCTTGCCTCCGCTTTTGCCGCTAGCCTGGCACATGGGGCAGGACTTGCAGTGATGTTCCACATCAGCCCGCATGTGGGGCCAGTAGAAATGGGTCACTAGTCGTTGGAAGGTCTTATCTTGGCCCAGATGTCCTGTCAGGGGCACATCGTGGGCCAGGTTGAGGAGGAGTCCGCGGAAACGTAGGGGTACCACCAGCACACGGGCTGACCCTAGTTCCGCGGTCTTCTGTTCACTGTACAGTAGGCCGTTTTCCCAGTAAAGGTAATGGAAGCCGGACTGGTCTCCAGCGGCCTGGGCTGCGGCCTGTCGGCGTACATGGAGTCTGATGGTCACGTGCACGGGTGCAGGCACGCGGTCTGGAGATCGTCTCAGGTCCGGAGTAAGAGTGTCCTGTACATGTCTGGGTGGACGGGAATCAGTTCCACCCATAGTTCTGAAGCGGCGGAGATCCGCGAGGACCACGCCATGAGGCCGGGTCCAACATTGCACTGCTCATTTTTCAAGAGCCACTTTTTTCTTTTTGTTTTAACAATTCACGAATGTGAATCCGCTTTCCAGCTGTCACCCTAGTGTGTTTTTCTCACCCCTCCTAGCACTCCGTGCTGCGCTTGCTCTCTTGCCAGTGTTTCCAACTGCTCTCTCCCTATTTACTTTCCCCAGTGCTTAAAGTTCTTCTCTCTCTGTTAGATTGGTTCCCACCTGGCGTCCTCCGTGTTGCTTTTCCCCTACCTGTCCCCCGTTGTTGCTTCTGTGATTCTGCCCCACCTCTCTATTGCCTCTCCTACTCCCCCCGCGCTCCAGGTTGCTGTCACTGTCCTGTTTTTATCTCTTTTTGCAAGACTTCCAGAGAAGCTGCTCCGCCCGGGAGCAAATGGCCTACACAACTTTTGGACAAAATTTGTCGGGGAACAAATACTGTAGCTTCACTTCAAAAAGGATTTTTTTGTACCAAGAGCCCTGGGACCTTTATTCACGGCTGGGGTTGTCACAGCAGTGAAGGTCAGACCCTCTGGTTTCTTTCACCCCCCATGTGTAACAGCCCCTGTGCTCCAACCCTCCCAGAGAAACTGCAGAGTGTCACAGAAGAGCAATGTGATCACTTCTTTTTGCTCCACTACTTTTAGATATGACTCCAAGGGCGCTACAGTTGTATAATTTCACAATATTTAGGCCTAGTCTAAGAACCAGTTTTTAGCTTTTTGTCGGTGAAACCCTATTTTCAAGTGAGATGAAAAAAGTGTGTTGGGGAGAGGTTAAGAATTAAGGGTGTGTCTTAAAACATGTCAACTATAATCATGTGCTTTACACAGCCTGGTGTCTGACCACCATGTAGGTGCCTCTTTGTGAGGTTTCTGCTTTTGCATCCAGACATATCACTCAGCAACCAACGAATGCCTAAATCAAGCCAGACTTATCGGCTTTGTGACTGCTTGTTAGCAGTTTGATACAAATGAGTAACAACAAAGGCTTTAATGTAATTAATCACAACTGGTAATTACAAATAATACATATTTTACCCTCACTATGGGGTCTATTAGTATGGCGGGCGGATCGCCCTGCCCAAACGGTGGTGGCGATCCACCCACCATAACAGAACGCCCGCATGCAATTTAAACCCCCGCCATATTATGACATCAGGGGTACCGCGGCGGACGTGAAGACCGTCTGGCGCTTTTCCACCCGGTCGACGAGTCGACCGGGCGGAAAAGGGTTGAATATGTTGGCGGTGTCTGCAAGACACTGCCATCCATATTACAATGCATGCGGGAAGCAGCCTTTCCGTGGCGATGTTGCTTCCACGGAAAGGCATGCGGTGTTTGCAGTTGGGGGGCCCACTTTGGGGGGTTTGGTGGCACATGGGGGTACCTATGGTACCCGAATGCATTTGCATGGACAAGGTGTCAGGCACTGCGTGGCCTGCCACGTTGTGCATGCAAATGCACAACATGCATTTTTCCCATTGAGGCGGGTGCTGCATAGAGCACCACCAGCTGCAATGTGAAAAATGCTGGATGCGCCTGCCAGTGTGGCAGGCGCATCCTATTTGGATTTGCGAGACCGCCACACATATGGCGGCAGTCCCATTTGCCGTTACAATGGCGGGCGGACTTAATAGAACCCTAAGTGTGCACTGGAGAGAGGCCTAGGATTGGATGAGCATGTAATCTGAACACTGCTATGGCCCTCTCACTCATACTGTTTTCAGCCTCAGCTCCAGAGCTCTCAATCATTACATAATCATTGTATTACTGTTTGGTTATTTGTTTATGTGCTGTTTCTTTTTGTCCTGTGTCTGAATTAGTGTTGTTTGGTTGTCTGGATTGTACATGTTTTTGTCTTATTATGTCATGTGTTGGATCAGCATGCTTAGTGGGCTCTTTTCTGCTTTGATTGATTTGTTATTGTACATATCAATGTAATTGCCTATATGTACCTTTGAAATAATTTACTCCACAAAATTGTTGTATTTATGAATATTTATATATTTTGTGATACTAAAAGCCATAAATAACTAGTCTGTGGGAAAAAACATATGTTTATTTTGGATGAATCACTTTTTTTTAAGCTCTAGGGGGTAGATTTTGTATTTTCCTTGCGGTATTTTCCCTGCTCTCTTCTCCCTCATTGAGATTTCAGGGACCCTCTGTTGTTTATATTGCTGTGCACCACCAGTGCAGCAAAACTGAGGCCAGTCATTTCTAAGGCACCCTCTGGACCCTGTGATTGGCTGTAGCAGCGATTATCGAAAACTGTGGTGAAAACAACATTTCCTACGCTCTGTAAACATGGACCAGAAAGGGTTCCACCCCATCTCTAACGTCTTCAGTCACACAATTCCCTTTACAAGATTGGACACATGTGGACACATGTGGCCATCCATTCTGAGTAGCTGCTGCCCGTCGCTTGCCCTTCCTGCACCTGACGTCAGAGCTCATATAGTAAGGACAGGATCTAAATAGGATGCTAGGACAGAGATGGTGCCAGGCATGGACAAAGTGGGCAATTGCCAGGACCCCAACTTCCAAAGGCCCCCTGAGAAAATGAACTTTGATGACAATTAACATATAATTTAATATTATTTTGCGTGTCGACTTGAATTAGCAGGAAATTGTTAATAAAAACTAAATTTGTTCTGTAATCTTTAAGATGACACTGTTTTAGGACCCCTGTTTATTGTTTGTGGTTTCCACTTCTTGCCCTAGCGCCTCATTGACAAATAGGAGGCAGTTGACGAGTGATGGGTGAGACGAAGGGTCAATCTTGTAATGTCATGGGGGTCAACCTTGAATGAGTTAAGAAGCATTCGCGATTTTTTCAATCTTTAGCAAAAAATGTTCTGATGAATAGGATATAGTCAGTGTTTTTAGCAGGTATGTGCTGTAATTGTAATTCATTCAGTAAAAATGTACATTCCCACAGCTGCTGATGTCAAAGCTGATGGTTGATCTCCTTCTGTAATGGCTGCGGGGTGTGTGCCGTGTTTAGACTAGGCCTGGGGGGGGGGGGGGGGTGAACCCTGCTCCGTTTGCGTAGTTTGCATTGCACCGTTTCTGCACTCCGCAAGTGCAGAAACTCCACTCTGTGTAGCGCGGCTGGGTTTTTCCCTGCTCGCGGACGGTAAGTTGGCGAGCGGGAGCTGCCGCTCGGGTAGAATTACTACCCAACCAGCAGGAAGATCAGTGCGAATGGCAGTTCACACCGCACTCTGCTGTTTGCGAAACTCCGCTGAGTGTTTTTGTCACTTCACAAACAAAGCCCGGGATTAGTTTAGACTCCGAGGCCAAGTGGGGGCGTCACTCTAAGCCAGTCTGAGTTCCGGGGTCTCCAGGTCAGGAATTAGATGGCCTGCAAACTCCAGACCCGATAATTCCAGGCCCGGGGAGCCTGGACACAAGTGCGGTGCTGGGACAGCGGCTGCAGTGACTCCTGCCTAGCTGCAGATGCCCCCTCAGACTGGCAGATGAGGGCTGAGATGCTGTGCCCAAGAGGGCGGATGGAAGTTGGTAATCTCCGAGGTGTGAGGGGAATGACGCCTGCGTATGACATCAGCTGGGTTCAGTTAAAGAGACAGAATGACACGCGCAAATAGGGTGACCAACCGTCCGTAAATTTCACGGACAGTCCGTAATTTCGGCCGTCTGTCCGTTGTCCGTGAAGGATCCTTTAACGGACGCCATAACTCTGAGGCTGTTGCAAAGCTCAGATACCCAGCAGCATTGGAGAGGCCCATCAAGAACTTCACCCTCGCTGCAGGAGCCTTTCCAGGAGTGAGACAGAAGCCACCCAGGGCAGAGACAGGATCCACCACAGGGGGGACAGGAGCCATCACAGGGGGGGAGGGGTCGAGAGGGGACAGGAGCCATCACTTGGTGGGGACTGGAGCCATCACTGGGGGGGGCAAGAGCGATCACAGGAGGGGGAACAGGATCCACCAGGGTGGGCACAGGGGTGGGCATGCAGTATTCTAGTATCGTCCTGTCTCTTCCAGGGTGGGGTAGGGCTCCTCACCCCCTCCTGGACAAGACAATGAGAAGACAGGCTCCCCCCCTGTGATGGCTCCTGTCCCCCCTGTGGTGGATCCTGTCTCTGCCCTGGGTGGCTTCTGTCTCACTCCTGGAAAGGCTCCTGCAGCGAGGGTGAAGTTCTTGATGGGCCTCTTATCAAAAAGGCTCAGCTCAAAATTAATATGAAAAAGTGGGCGAGTGAGTAAGTGAAGGGATGGGTGGATAGCTGGATGAATTAGTGAAAGGGTGAGTGGATGAATGAAAGATTGAATTGAAAGATGAGAGAGGATGGCTGGTGGATTGATGAGTGAGTGGGAGGATGGAAGAGAGAAAAGGTAAATAGCTGAATGTATGGGTGGAAGGGTAGCTGGATGGGTAAAAGGGTGGATGGATCAGTAAAATGATGGCTGGATGAGTGAAAGCGGGGATGGTGAGTGAGTTGATGGATGAATGAAATGATAGATGATTGATGAACTGATAAGTGCAAGGGTGAAAGGATGGACAGATGAGCGAAAGGGTGGATGCAAGGATTGATGAGTGAGTGAAAGGGAGGGTAGATGGACAAAAGGATGAATAGATGACTGAAGGAGTGAAAGGATAAATGGATGAGAGAAAGGATGGATGCGTGATAGGGTCAATGGATGGATTCATGAGTGGATGAGTAGGTGGGTGGATGGATGGAAGGAAGGATTGCTAAGTGAAAGGGTCGATGGAGAGAGAAAGGGAGGATGGATGGATGACTGAAAGGGTCGATGGTTGGAAGGTTGAGTGACTGGGTGGATGGATAGTAAGTGAAAGGATGGCTGGATGGGTGAAAGGGTAAATGGCTGGATGGATGAGTGAATGAATGGATGGATGGATGGATAGAAGAGAGGATGGATGAGTGTACAGATGGATATGGTGAAAGGGTGGATGGATGGATGATGGTTGAGTGAAAGGATGAATGAAGGGGTGGATGAGTGAAATGATAGATGGCCGGATACATGATGAATAGGTTTGCAAATGGTTGAATATGTTTGGGCATGGCTGGGCTTACTTATATACTATTGCGCGACCTCTGATGTGTCTGTAAAACGTATCCAATTGTCCTGAAGTTTTGTCCTGAATTTTGACCCTTTGTCCTGAATTTTTACAGTCACCGTCCTGAATTTGCACCCATAACAGTTGGTCACCCTACGCGCAAACCAAAGGCCTCGCGCCAGAGATGAATTTGCAGCCTCGGTGGGGAGAGAAATGGCTCTTTGAGATGTAAGCCTGTGCCTCCCTAGGCTGTTTATTCTTCTAGTGAGAAGAGTGTAGACCGAACACGTGTTTTGTTTTTGGGTGCAGAATCTCCCCTTTTCCGTCCACAGACGAGTCAGATTTCAGCTTTTTTTCTCCAAAATGAGCTCTAATCCTCGGGTGCGTCGTGATCACCAGTTTATTCCGCTCCATTCTCACTTTGGAGAAAGGTTTCTCTCGCCCGCTTGAAGGTCATCAGACCGCCGGGTCCCTGCCTGTCATGAAAGATATCCTGGATTGAAGATACATGGGGGCTCCAGCAGGTGAAGTGTCCCAGCTTCTCCCAAGACTCTGGTTTCTTATTATCATATTTAATTACAAGCGCTGTGAACACCACAGTACTCAAGCGCTTAGTGTAACACTCAACAGTGAGGACAGCAACAGAAATGCAACGCCTCGGACTGTTGGACAGTATTTGAACGATTGAGGGCCTCGTGTACACCCTGGGGGCCGGAGTGTGAAGAGGGCACCGCTGCTGACCGTCACCCCCTGGGGTGGGCTCTCCTATTTCGAGCGGCGTGAAGGTTCTATCTGTTCTTAAATCCCTCACACCCCCCACGGCTCTGAGAGAGCGCAATTTGAATAAAACGTATATCCGAGTCATATTTACAAGCATATCGTATAAACGTAGGAATGAAATGTATACTGTAACGTAAAAGATAACACTTGTAGCATAAAGTTATCCGATATAACCAACGTAATAGGAAATGTATCTGTATATGCTCTAATATGCATTGGAATTAGAAGGCCCGTATACATAGTGGGCTAATGTAGAAATGTGTAGAAATGCTTACGAATTGAAGAACGTGCAAAATAGAATTCATGTACGTGTGTAACTTTAAAGGGAGAAACGGCGAGAAGTGTAACATGGAGAAATGTGTAGAGTATATATATATATATGTAACGATGTAACAAATGAGAATATAAAGTTATATTCTATGTAATTTATATTCGATGTAGAATGTATTCATTTAAGTAAAGGATTTACTAAATGCGATTATATATAAATGTGTGTTAAAGGTTGTACTGTGTAGAAGAAGTTTGTAGGAATGTTAGAAGAGTTTAGGTCATTTGTAATCTTAACCTAACTGACCAAGGGTTCGCAGGAGTGTAGTCCGCTGTATGTAATTTAGTGGGCTCACAGGAGTCGTGAATAGCCTTGATGTGAACGTGCGAGCCAAGGAGTCTAGTTCTTGTTAGATTTAAGGTGACAATGCCGGACGAAGTTTATTGCCTAAACGTGAGAGGAGACGCTTGGAATTTGAGTCTTGTTTTGAAATAACCATTCACAGGACCAAGAAAGGTTATACACATAGTTGTAAAGAGTAAAGTTCTGCTGAGGTGATAGACTTTTGATCCGAAAGTGCAAACGAAATGTCAATGAAGTCACCAACAAGAAGACGAAGATGGCGTCTAAGAAGCAAGGTCAACTTAACGGACGACACGAAGAGATGAAGCCATAGGAAGAACAAAGAATGAGATCATGGGGAAAGTCCGTGGTGGGCGTCGAAGGGGCGTTCCACCCACACTGTGATTGTGTATTTTAGGGACAGCACCCCGGGGAGAAGATAGCGAAAGGCGAAGCGAGGGCGAAGGCGAACAGCTCAGAGCGAAGGGCGAAGCGCAGATGGCATGAGCAGATGTCCAGAGAGAGAGAGATCAGAGCGCAAGGGAGCAGTAGGCCGAGGACCCTTTAGAGAGCGGATGGGTAGGCAGAGAGGGTACTGCTTCTTAAAACTTACATTACCTTTAGAGGCTAAGAGAGTTGTACTTCTTTGGAAGTCAAACTGCTGACACCTTTTTAGGTTAGGAACTTGCGAAGTAGGGATGTCACCTAGTATAGAGTAGGGACAGATTTAACTTGATTATTTTTCTCCTTCTTTAGATGACGCAACGGAACCACATCATATCTATGCTTTTAATTTGTTGATATTGGAACTGACTTTAATTGTATTCATTGTAGACTGAGGTTCTTTAGGGAATATATGTTCCTTCTAGTTCGTGTATATTTGCTGAATCTTATCCTGAGAGGATTGTATTTGCAACTTTTCTTAATTTTATATTAAACCTTAAACTTTATCAGTTGTAAGTGGTTCTTCAGAGTTGCGTCAGTTTATGGGGTTTATCTAACCTATGCGGGGTTTGTCTTTTACTCAATGACAGAAAACAACCGATCCAAAATTGACGAATGAGATAAGTTATCAAATTGATCATAAAAAGATATTAAAATCTCATTCCCCGCAGTTGGTAGCAGAGGATGGTTTTCTTCTTGAGGAAGACAACCTAGGTCAGGTCTAGATTACCCCAAGGTCCCTAGTCATCGGCGACCAGAAGAAGAATCCCTGCCGAAGACGGTGCTGACGGTGTCTCGAGAGAAAAGCAGCAGAGTCGGTCGAGAGTGAGTATAAGGGTCATGCGTTGTAAGATTGCGGTGTTTTATGTTGTACTTGTGTTGTAATGTCAAGCGGAGTTGAATGCCTGTAGTGTGATTGAGGGAAGGTTGTGAGCGCGCGCAACCGGATAAAATCTTGAGTTCAAGGAGAGCTTAAGTGGTTCGGGTGTATCGAACACCCAGAGTAATTTGTTCACCATTGTAAAGGGGGTCATGAGGTACCATTGATCGCCCGACAGACCGACGATAGGGGGAGCGTAAGAGTGAGTGTATGAGTAACGGACGCTGGTCGTACGTTTACTGTGTGTAAGTAACCTATCAGTTAAGGCGATCGTCTGACCGTGAGAGGAAAGACGTTTCGTCAGTTGAGGTGACAATTACAGTTAGACTGTGGCCGTACAGTCAGAGAAAAGTGATCGCTTGGACGGAAGTAGTCATTTTTCAGTGTATGAATGAAACGCATGCGAGACCGCGGAAAGAGCTGAGAAAGGAGGGGAACTGCTGCAGAAGGGACGAGTGACGTCAGTGTAGAGTCGCGCTGAGATTGGTCGGTCAGCGTAGAGTCGCGCTGGGATAGGCCGATTAGCGAGAGCCGCGTAGGGATTGGTTGGTTTGTCATCAGGACGTAAATAAGGAAGAGAATAGAGAAAATCGTAGACTATCGAAAATGAAGTGTTTCAAGCATTTAAGGGCGATATTTAAGAGAGATAGAAGAAATGTGTATGCCGGAGAAGAAGCTCCACCAGAAGGCACACCAGCTTATCATATGGCAGTGAATGTAGGCTTACACTCGATATTATGGATCTCCGAGTGGAATAAGCTAACAGAAGGGAATAAGGAACTGACGTTTCCGAGATTCGGGACGTTTAAGCTAGAAGTATTGAACCAACTGAAAGCGGTAATGCTTGCAGCAAGACCTCTACCGAGGCCAACACAGTTCGAAGCCCTTAGTGCATGGTTTAGAGCAGCACACGAAAAGAGCTCGAAGAGACGCCAGGAAAGAGTAAGGCGATCGGTAAAAGCAGTGCAGGATGCTAAATGGGACGAGGAAGCTAAAAAGTGGAGGGTGCAAAAGATAGAAGCAGACAAGCTGTACCCGATGCTAGAAGTTACGGGGGAAAAGAAACCTCTAGAAGAAGATGAGGATAGCGAGACAGAAGAGGATCTGATAGAGAGGCTATTAACAGATAGACCACCTCCGTACAACGGTGAAGCCGAAAGTCCCGTACTACAGCAAGAGGACGGAGCTAGATGGGGGGAATATAAATCGCTCCCAGTAACAGAGTGGGATGCCAAAAAGGGTGAGGAAGTGCCTCAATCTAGTTCCGAACAGAGAGTAGTGGGAAGATTCGTGGTCCAGAAGGTGCCAGAAACGCAGTATGCAAGGTCGTATCAAATGCCCGACGCTTTACAAGTACCTGTTACCATAGGCCCTATAGTGTCAATCTACAACCCAGAGGGGGTCCAGCAGGAGGAACAGGCACGATGGGACAGGGAAAGGGCAGAGATGGAGAATAGGAACAGCACGATGAATCCTCAGAGGCAGATACTAGCACCAATGAGTCGGAGTACACCATTGGATTCTGCAACGGGTCCCTGGATAGAACAGGGGGGCCAAAGAGGACAGATGGATTTGAGGGGACCGAAACCGAAATCCTATAAGGAATTAAGGGAATATCTGAGAGAATGGGATGCTGCCGAAGAAACTCAGAATAAGAAATTAGAAACAGGAGCAGAATGGAGTGATCAGGATAACAGGATCCTCTCTCATTGTGGAGCTGGAGAAAGCAGCCCAGAGTGGGAGAGAGGGAGTCAAGGAAGCAGAGGAGATACTTGCCCTACTACCAGTGGCAGTAGGCAAATGTGTGACGACAGGAATGCAGGGTGTGGGGAAGTGCCTCGCGTCACCTTTAGTGAGGGAGAACGAAGGACGCAGGAGTACCGAAATACTTTCAGATGCACTCACCATACCCCGGACTCAAATGGGCAACATTGGAATCACGGGAACATGGAGAGTCGTGAAACGTCTCGACATGCGTCCGGTGATCACGAACGAAGTCATGAGAATATAGGGAGTCGCGAAACGTCTCGCCATACATCCGGTGATCACGAACGAGATCGCGGGAACATGGAGGACCGTACAGGACCCTTCATTTTGTTGAGCGACACCAGACAGCAAGCGAGTTACAGTGGTTTAGAACAGCACGGTGGATCCTATATTGTATCTGGAGACACCGAGCCGAAGAGACGGAATGTAGTGATGGGGAATGGAGCAATGTTCCACCACACCCCAAGGGAGGATGGAAAAGCTTGGGATCTAGAGAGGTGGGAACAAAGAGATGGAAGAAAAACTCCTCATAACTCACCTGTGCTTAGGCGTAGGGCGCATAGTGGAGGTGAGAGGGATGTAAGAGAACCACCTAGGACTGACGTACTAAGAGCTGACATAAAAGCGAGACGGATTGATGTAATGAGTTTAAAATCAGACTTGGATGAAATCATTGACGGCACTGTGGCAATAGAAAGGTTAGAGCTGTATGAACCAGATGAAATACTGTTTTTATCTAAGGATGTTACTCGAAAAGCAAGGGCAGCTCATGAAAAATTGTCTGAATTAGCAGACAAGTATATGATAGACATGTCACGGACTAAAGCCTTACAGGCCAACCATAGGCTGAATTGCACAGATCGAGATCTAGATGAGCGTAGAACGATTGGGCTAAGAGTACACATAAGGGAACTGATCATGTGTATCAGGATATGGAGAGATCTGGATAGATGGGAGGAAAAATGGTCCAAGAGGGGATCTGTCAGAAGGAGTCCACTTGTAAAGTCCCAGGATACAGACCTAATGCGAATGGAAGCTTTCCCTTTGCGAGAAATCGCGAACGGAAACTACGTTCATGTACCCTGGAGTAGGGGGGATTTAGCGGCATTCACTAATTCTTTCCCCAAGTTAAGAGAGAACCCCGTGGAGTGGTACAAGCAGGTAGAGAGATTCGTGAAGATCTCTAAAGTGCTGTGGATCGATTTGAACACTCTGTTCGATATCGTAGTACCCGGAGATTTGTGGACGGCATGCAAACTTAGTATTGAATGGCCCACTTGTGAGCCTCCGAGAGATACCCGGACAAACGGTCCATCCGATAGAGTCATGGAAAAGTACGAGAGAGTAATTGCATGGTTAAAAGAGAAAGTGCCAGTGCAAGACATAGACTGGGTTAAGATAGATCGAACAACTCAGGAACCTAAGGAGACCGTTCACGAGTTCTATGAGAGATTGCTGAAAGCATTCAAACAGTACAGTGGGTTGGATGTCATGGATCCCAAAGACATAGGACAGTTTGTGTCGAAATTTGTTCTAGGATTGAGACCAGACATAAGCCTAATGATACAACAGCATTTGATTTGTTGGCAGAACAAACCGTTAGATGAGATTCTGAGGTATGCGAGGTACTGTAGCGATGAAATAGACTCAAAGGCAAAGAAACTTAAAGAAAAGCTGATGTTGGTGCAGATGCAATCAGCTGGAAAGGGTGGACAGCGGCAACAGGGAACAGGAACACCAGTAAAGAAACAGAATAATCAGAGCAGAGATGGGGAAGAAAGACCGAGACCGAGAATGGATATCGCGACACTGAAAAAGACAACGAGGTGCCATCAGTGTAACGAGGTGGGACATTGGAGACGCGAGTGTCCTTATAATGTCGAGACGGGGGAGTTAGAACAGGAGGAGGATGAGGTTCAACCTAGCATTGTAAAGGGAACAGCAGTCCCGAAGGGAAAGTTTATCAAAGGGGGGAATCAGACTCCTCGAGCGCCATTCCCTCAACCGCCTCGCATTACAAATGGAGGAAAAACCTATAGACAAATGCCATTGTTCGTAGGAGGAGAAGAATGCTACTACGTTGATCCTCTTACAGGGCAACGAGTGAATAGAGAGGAAGACTGTACTTTAGGTGCAGCCCTGGAAGTAGATCAGAGAGGACCATACGTAGAAGCTGAGGTAGCTGGATGTCCTACGACCTTTTTGGTGGATACGGGGGCCACTCGATCCACGTTGAGATCAGCGGTAGTCCCAGGTCTGCAAATGTCGGGAGAGACGATTCAGGTGGTAGGAGTCGCAAATAGGAGAATGACCAATCCGCTGACAGAACCAGTGTCAGTGAAGATAGGGAATTACAGTGACGAACATCAGTTTGTAATCTGTGATTCTAGCCCTGTGTGTCTGTTAGGAAGAGATCTGTTGTGTAAATTGAATTGCACAATACATTGCACACCTGAAGGAGTAGAAGTGCAGACCAACGATGAGGATGCCGATTTTAAAGTTGTAAACTCGCAGGAATGCGTGGAACTATATCCTACCTTGACAGTGGGGGAGCTTCCACAAGACTTGAGGGAGAAAGTGTCAGCTGAGGTGTGGGATTTTACTGGAGAAGAAATAGGATTGATTAAAGGGGTAGAGCCAGTAAAGATCATGGTAAGACCCAATGCCGAGTATCCGAGAATACCACAATATAAGTTGACACCGGAGACGACTGCAGGAATAAAGCCGGTGATAGAATCCATGATTAAACAGGGAATACTGAAAGAGATCGTGGGTAGTCCATGTAACTCCCCGATTATGGGTTTACAGAAGCCTAGTGGGAAATACAGAATAGTGCAGGACCTTCGAAAAATTAATAATATTGTTGTCTCATGTTGTCCAGTGGTACCGAATCCATCAGTGATACTGTTTCAGATACCGTTCCAAGCTGAATGGTTCACTGTGATAGATTTATGCCAGGCTTTCTTTTCGATTCCTTTAGATGAAGAGAGCCAGTATCTTTTCGCTTTTAAGCTGGAAAATCGCGTTTTAACATGGTGTCGTATCCCTCAGGGGTATACAGAAAGCCCATCGATTTTTAACCAGCTGCTGAAGAAAAATCTTGAAAGTCTAGTACTGCCCAAGAATTCAGTTCTAGTCCAGTACATAGACGACCTCCTAGTTGCGTCAGAAACTGAGGAAGCTTGCAGAGTAGACACCATTACCTTATTAAATCACTTGGCCGAGAACGGACACAAGGTGTCTCCAAGTAAATTGCAGTATTGTCTAACCGAAGTGCAATACTTGGGCCACAGGATTGAAAAGGGAAAGCGGAAGGTGTCTCCAGACAGAATAGAGGCGATCATGAAAATGAACGCGCCTACAACACAAAGAGAAGTCAGGATGTTTCTAGGCATGGTCGGTTATTGTCGACAGTGGATAGCCAACTTTTCACTGAAGGCAAAACCTTTACTACAACTGACGCACAAAGGAGTAAGTGATCCGGTACCATGGGACAAAGATTGTTTGATGGCGTTTTTGCAGCTGAGGGAGGACTTATGTCGTGCCCCGGCTTTAGGAATGCCTGATTACACAAAACCATTTTTGCTTTACTGCTGCGAAAGAGAGGGATGCGCTTTGGCAGTTTTGGCCCAGATACATGGAGATGCACGTAGGCCAGTGGCGTATTTTTCGGCTACATTAGATCCAGTAGCCGCAGCGTTGCCCGGATGTCTCAAATCCGTAGCTGCAACGGGTGTCAGCATTGAACGTTGTGAGAGTGTGGTAATGGGACATCAGTTAGTGGTGTACGTACCGCATTCTGTGGAATTGTTAATGACCAGGACTAAGACTCAGCATCTGACGAATAGCAGGCTCACACGCTACGAGCAAGTCATTCTGGCTGCTGAGAATGTGACCCTAAAAAGATGCTCCGTCTTGAATCCTGCAACTTTGATGCCACTTCCAAATGAGATTGATGATGAAATTTGTACAGATCATGACTGCCTTGATGTGACTGAACTATGCACCAAACCGAGACCTGATATCGTAGATGAGCCATTGACTGATCCCGATGAAATATTCTTTGTTGATGGTTCATGCGTAAGAGACGATATTGGTCAGCTGAGAGCAGCATATGCAGTTTGTACTATTACCAGAGTTGTGGAAGCCGCCTGCTTGGAAGGAGTACATTCCGCTCAGGTAGCTGAAATTATTGCTTTGACCCGTGCCTGTTTAGCAGGTAACAAGATTCGAGTCACCATATACACCGATAGCCAGTATGGTTTCGGGGTAGTTCACGATTACGGGCAGTTATGGTCTCAAAGAGGTTATATGACCTCCTCGGGTTCTCCAATTAGGAATGGAGAATTCGTGAGACTATTGTTAGAAGCGTTGCAAGGTCCGTCAGCCATAGCCGTTGTCAAATGTGCCGCGCACACGAAGAACGTAGACTTTGTGTCGCAAGGCAACCGTTATGCTGACGAGGTAGCGCGTTACTGCGCAGAACAAGGATATTCTCACACCAATGTAGAAGTGGGGGGAATACAGGAAAGAACTGAATTGACAATGTTGTTAGATACTGTAGATACATGGGATGAGTTAAAATGCGTTCAGGACAATGCACCAGATGATGAGAAAAAGGGCTGGGAAACAGCTGGATGTACTAGAAGTGAAATGAACTTTTGAATCTCTGCAGATGGGAGAGCAGTTTTACCAAACGAACTTGTTAGTCCAATGGCAAGGAAATTGCATGGATCAGCACACATAGGTAGAGATGCCATGGTGAGAGTATTCAGACAAACGTGGTTTAACCCGAAGTTTAGAGTAGCGGCAGAAGCAGTATGTCAGCGATGTGCGATCTGTCAGCAACTAAATGTAGGGAAGAGAACACCAGTCACACTGAGTCACATAGGAAGGTCTGGGGGGCCTTTCAATAGAATGCAGCTGGATTTTATTGAAATGCCTCAATGCAATAGACTCAGATACGTTTTAGTGATTGTCTGTATATTTTCTAGATGGGTTGAAGCTTACCCTACACGTAGGTGCGATACACTTACAGTAGCGAAATTGTTACTTAGAGAGTTGATACCGAGGTTTGGGGTGCCATCCTCTTTGGAATCGGACAGAGGAACTCATTTTAACAGCGAAATAGTGAAGATGTTGTGCTCAGCTTTGGGTATCGATCAGAGGCTCCATTGCAGTTATCGACCAGAAGCTTCAGGGATTGTAGAGCAAATCAACAGCACAATAAAGTCCAGACTTGCCAAAGTTTGTTCATCAACATCCCTGAGTTGGCCAGACGCACTTCCAGTGGTTCTTATGAGCATACGTAGCACACCAGATAGAAAAACAGGTCTCTCTCCACATGAAGTGCTAATGGGGAGAGCTATGAGATTGCCATCGGTTCCAACTGCAGCGCTATTGAACATCACAGACGATTTGATCTTGGACTACTGCAAGGGACTATCTGATGCCATTAATTCTGTGTCCCTCCAGGTCCAGGCTGCAGAGGTTCCATCAGCACAAGACTTGTGCCTTGACCTGTGTCCAGGGGACTGGGTTTTGGTGAAAAAACATGTCAGGAAGAACTGCTGAGACATGCGCTGGAGAGGACCGTTTCAAGTCATACTTGTTACGAACACTGCAGTGAAGTGTGGAGGCCTGCCCAACTGGATACATGCCTCACACACCCGAAGAGTGCCAACACCTCTGGAAGAAACAGCTCCTCTCTCGGATGAGAATCCAGCGGAAAGCGGAGAAGCCACAGAGGGGGAAAGCCAAGCTGTAGAGGTAATCGAAGAGGCTGAGCCTGTGTCGGAACAGGTCGACGACGGTCAGGACACCAGTGGGACCGAAGTCGCCTCAGGAGAAGAAAGTAATTGGGAGTCCGAATCGGATACCGAACAAGCTGAGAGTGACCAAGAGACAAGTCCAAGAACAAGGAGCCGGAGGACAAGGAGTGTCGAAGCCAGTTGGCCGGAGAGAAGGAGAAGGCCAAGCTCAAAGGCAAATCAAGAAAGAACTCTTGTCCCGATCTCAGAAGAGTCGGATCAGGAAGAAGAAACTACAGACTCAGGCACTGAAAGTCCAAGAAGATCGAGAAGGGTACGTGTGCCCTGCAGAAGGTACGCCACCCCAGAGTGGACTTATCTAGCAGATGTCTTGGGGACAGAAATCTGGGAGAGTGAAAGAAGTGAAGGTAATCGATCTCGATCCATTTGTGGCAGTGGAGATATGGATGTTGACGCCTGGACTCGAGACTGAGGGGTTACTGACTTTCACACTTCCCATACCCCCATACTTGAGTCGGATTAAAGATCTAGTGCTAAACCGATTACAGTTTCCAACTTTTGGTCATCAAATTCCAGAAGAAGAAGAAAAAGTGGTTCGTTTTGAATTATTGGAACTTGTTGTTAAAGCTGCAGGTACGAGAATAATTGTTGATGCATAAAGACTTTTGTATATAAGCTATAAAAAAGAAGATAACCTAGCGCCAAGTGGAAAGAAGAATAAAGTTAGAGATTACATTTTGAGGACGGAGAAGGGTTAGGGTTGTCTGTTGCTGAAGATAAAAGGACATTGTTGCGAAAAGAGACTTTGTTGATAAAGAGCACCTTATGGACTGAGAAAGCAAATAAAGAAAATAAAGACTTGCAAGGAAAACTCTTTCTTCGCAAAGGAGGGAGTTACGCTGTTTTGATAACATGGAGAACGGCAACCCAAACCGAAAAGCTAGATGCATAGTAGGTACACTAATAGCAGTAGTAATTTTTCTCATAATTACAGTAGTGACCATATCATACATAATAGGACATGAGAGTGATGAAGAAACAGCAGATGTAAAGCCTGTAACGACTTTGAAACCTGCTCTTGTTGGGAAGGAGGAGGAGAGCAATGTCATCCGTGAAAAGGCGTTACTGGCAGATGAAGCACGTAGGTTACACGTAGACGAGTCACAGGGAAACTTTAGGTCAAATGCATATGCAAAGCTATTATACGAGTATATCGATGCCATGGAGGCCAAGGATTGTTATGTATGTATGCAATTACCGGCTTCCGTAGATGAAGGCATCAGATATCATCATCTCCCATTGACTTATGGGATAACATGTAGTTTACTGCTCAGTATATTTTATGGTAGGGAAGGATTTGAGTACTACTTTTCAAATTATGATTCGGTACTGCCTGAAGTTCCGAATTATAAACAAATGAATAAGTGGGACTATTATAAAAAGGAAGATCGATTAGCTAAATTCTTTCTTCCTTGGGATACATTAGATACATCATATGCACGCAGAAATAATCTGACTTGCAAAGTGTCAGAGGTAGAGAAGAAGTTCATAGGACAAGTAGATGACCGATACAGAAGGCAGAAGATTCTAAAAATGTCAGGACAGTGGAAAACTGATTGGACCGAAGAAGAGAAGGCACATAAAAAGAAAGGTAGCAATGGTCCAATAGCTTTGGATCGAACGCAGAAGGGAAAGTTATGTTTAACTCGAAGCAAGACGTATTATGAGAGTGTATTTGTAGGTGAAGTAAATTGCGAACATGCTTTTAGGTTAGAGTACTATACAAAGGATTTTATTAAAGGGATGCAAGTTATTCCGAATGTGTATTTTGTATGTGGAAGAAATGCCTATGTAAAACTGCCTGACAATTGGTATGGTTCGTGTTACTTGGCAATTGTCTTCCCCAAAATATATCATGCAAAGGATTTAGCGATCATAGAAGGAAAGGCTTCGACAAGGACGAAAAGGGAAATAGGAGATGCAGAAGTAGTAGGAGATGTATTTGGAGCAATGTTTCCTTTGTTAGGTTTAATACTTAACGATGTTAAGATCAGGAGACTAGCTACAGTCGTAGATAGATTATCTGCAAGTACTGCAAGGTCATTAATGCTAGTAGAAGGCGAGATGCAGTCGATTAGAGCAATGGTTCTTCAGAACCGACTTGCTTTAGATGTACTATTAGCAAAAGAAGGCGGAGTTTGCAAGGCTTTGAAGGTCCAGGAATGTTGTACTTATATTCCTGATAATTCAAAACCACTTGAGAAAGTCATACAGAACATTACACAGATACACCAAGAAATCGAAGATTTATCAAAAATAAATGTTTGGGAAAAAGTAGGTCATGGAGTAGGAAAGGTTGGAAGTTGGTTTGCCAACCTTGGCAAAAGCATTGTGTGGTATATATTAAAACCTGTATTAATAGTATTAATTTGCATAATCACATTATTAGGGTTAGTGAAACTATATAAATGGTATAGGTCGAACCGGTTACAAAGGTCCATGAGAGAGCAAGAAAGGAGATTAGCTGTTTTACAAGACCAACAATACAAAAGTTTAAGAGCTCTCGAAACGATAAAAAGAGGGAATCTTGTAACTAGTTCTGTGTAAGGGTGTTATTCAAATTGCATTTAGTGATGACTCCTAGAAGTCATCAAAGGGGGGAACTGAGAGAGCGCAATTTGAATAAAACGTATATCAGAGTCATATTTACAAGCATATCGTATAAACGTAGGAATGAAATGTATACTGTAACGTAAAAGATAACACTTGTAGCATAAAGTTATCCGATATAACCAACGTAATAGGAAATGTATCTGTATATGCTCTAATATGCATTGGAATTAGAAGGCCCGTATACATAGTGGGCTAATGTAGAAATGTGTAGAAATGCTTACGAATTGAAGAACGTGCAAAATAGAATTCATGTACGTGTGTAACTTTAAAGGGAGAAACGGCGAGAAGTGTAACATGGAGAAATGTGTAGAGTATATATATATATGTAACGATGTAACAAATGAGAATATAAAGTTATATTCTATGTAATTTATATTCGATGTAGAATGTATTCATTTAAGTAAAGGATTTACTAAATGCGATTATATATAAATGTGTGTTAAAGGTTATACTGTGTAGAAGAAGTTTGTAGGAATGTTAGAAGAGTTTAGGTCATTTGTAATCTTAACCTAACTGACCAAGGGTTCGCAGGAGTGTAGTCCGCTGTATGTAATTTAGTGGGCTCACAGGAGTCGTGAATAGCCTTGATGTGAACGTGCGAGCCAAGGAGTCTAGTTCTTGTTAGATTTAAGGTGACAATGCCGGACGAAGTTTATTGCCTAAACGTGAGAGGAGACGCTTGGAATTTGAGTCTTGTTTTGAAATAACCATTCACAGGACCAAGAAAGGTTATACACATAGTTGTAAAGAGTAAAGTTCTGCTGAGGTGATAGACTTTTGATCCGAAAGTGCAAACGAAATGTCAATGAAGTCACCAACAAGAAGACGAAGATGGCGTCTAAGAAGCAAGGTCAACTTAACGGACGACACGAAGAGATGAAGCCATAGGAAGAGCAAAGAATGAGATCATGGGGAAAGTCCGTGGTGGGCGTCGAAGGGGCGTTCCACCCACACTGTGATTGTGTATTTTAGGGACAGCACCCAGGGGAGAAGATAGCGAAAGGCGAAGCGAGGGCGAAGGCGAACAGCTCAGAGCGAAGGGCGAAGCGCAGATGGCATGAGCAGATGTCCAGAGAGAGAGAGATCAGAGCGCAAGGGAGCAGTAGGCCGAGGACCCTTTAGAGAGCGGATGGGTAGGCAGAGAGGGTACTGCTTCTTAAAACTTACATTACCTTTAGAGGCTAAGAGAGTTGTACTTCTTTGGAAGTCAAACTGCTGACACCTTTTTAGGTTAGGAACTTGCGAAGTAGGGATGTCACCTAGTATAGAGTAGGGACAGATTTAACTTGATTATTTTTCTCCTTCTTTAGATGACGCAACGGAACCACATCATATCTATGCTTTTAATTTGTTGATATTGGAACTGACTTTAATTGTATTCATTGTAGACTGAGGTTCTTTAGGGAATATATGTTCCTTCTAGTTCGTGTATATTTGCTGAATCTTATCCTGAGAGGATTGTATTTGCAACTTTTCTTAATTTTATATTAAACCTTTTAAACTTTATCAGTTGTAAGTGGTTCTTCAGAGTTGCGTCAGTTTATGGGGTTTATCTAACCTATGCGGGGTTTGTCTTTTACTCAATGACAGAAAACAACCGATCCAAAATTGACGAATGAGATAAGTTATCAAATTGATCATAAAAAGATATTAAAATCTCATTCCCCGCAGCTCCATTCTTTCTCCTTCCATCGTTCCGGTAGGGACTGCACCATCCCTCCATTTATGGTCACAGACACCTTTCTGCACCCTAGTTCATCTCTTTTTAAAAGTCTCTGTTGGAATTCTCCTCCTTCAGTTCCATCAACTCTCCCTTGCCTTCTCACAAACTCTCCTTCACATCAGTCCTTTCAGCTCTTTCACCCCTTCTGCAAAATCTGTTGTCCCTCGTGATCCTGTTTGTCATTTAGTCTGCGATGATTGAAGCCAACAAGAGGGAGACCGTGTCTGTAAACACGCATGTCCACAGCTCCTGGGTGTAGACTGTGGTGAAATTAAATCCCTCGGCACAGGATACAGAGTACCAGGAGGGGGGGCAGACACGAGTCACAAGGAGGACAAGGAAAAGTTGTGTCTGTTTTTTCAGTCGTCACAAATGTACCTTGAGCAGACACACATTCACGATGCACTTTATTTATTTCACAGAAAAATGTAAACCACCCACAGTGGAAAAGCTGCTGGTTCCAAACAACGGATTATATTATTTTGCTGGCGACTGGATGAGTGTGATCTGTGCTGCAGGGTACCAGCCCTCCCGCTCTTGGATACACTGCATTAGACAAGGCTCCCAGAACGTCTGGAGCGACGATGTCCGCTGCCTCGGTAAGTGTGGAAATGCAATTGAGCCATGGCTGCATAGTCTATCGTATTGTAATGTTAATAGTGAAATGTACGCAAGTGTGATGCCTAGCTCGTCCAGTCCCAAGGATATATGGGGCCCTTACCGGTCATACATTGAGACATTACGTCAAGAGTCAGATCTACAGTTCGAGCAGGGCGTGGTCCCAGAGGGCGTGGGGGAATTGTGTCCCTGCAACTGTTTATGTCCTATTGTACCATCGATGCTGAGAGCAATTCGTATATATGTCACCTCAATAGTCAATACACACAGGGCAGACATACCGACGCTACGGGCTGGGGGAGGTGTTATCAGCAGGGACCCCTTTCCTTATTTTCTACACGCCACACTGTGAATGCAACAGCCTTCGATTGCCTGGTAATTATCTCGAGGATCACTCACTGCAATAATCATTGATCTGGATATGTCATGACAATGTATACTGACGCATTGGTGAACGACTACATATGTGCAATGTTCTTGGATTGAAGAAATGGAAAATAAAGTTTAAAAAAAAAAGGTTGTAGCAGAGGCTCCATAACCTTAAGTAGGTGAGTTAACGATTGACAATTCAATGTTTGTTTAGGCACTTTGAATCCATATGTTAGTGATTGTGCCTTGGCCACAATGGATAATAGATGGGAGTTGCCAGACATTTGCTTATCCATAGTGAACCCCAGATATTTATTTGAGAGTACTTCCTCCAGTTTTTTCCCTTCCAAAAACCACATGTGATATTTAAACTTAAAATCAACCAGCCGCATCACGTTGGTTTTGCTTAGATTCAGATCTAGTCCTTGATTTACCATGTACTTGTTAAGGGCATTCATACTCCGAGGTCGGCCTATTGGTGTTTTACTTAGTAGGATTATATCTTATGCATATTGTAGACAGCCCAATGTCTCTGCAGCAAGGATTGGTGGATGAGTGTTTCCAAATCCTATGTGATGGCCTAGATCTGCTAGATATAAATTAAAAAGGCAAGAAGCCTCCTTGTTTAAGGCCGTTATTTTTCCTAATTTTGGATGTCACTCGGCTTCCATCCCATATTTTAAATGGTGCCCATGTTTGCGTATATAGTGCCATAATCATCCTTAGGAGTTCTTCGGTAGCTCCCCATTCTTATACTTTTTTCGGTAAGTGATCTCTAGGCACACAGTCGAAGGCAGATTTAAGGTCAATAAAACATGCCAGTAAACAGTTTAAAAAATATATTTCACCTTCTCTGTTACTTTCCCGTATTTATGAAGTTAAGGTATTAGCCCTCCTACTTCTTCCCAATATGGAGGAACTGATACACACAGATTAAAGTGGATGTATTCCCACGTGCTACACCTCCCACAACATTAGGAGACTTTACCATGTAATGCACCACCCTATAAGACGCAAGAATCAGAACGCAATGCTGATGTCTGTGGATCTTGAAAAAGCATTCAATGCAGTGTGCTAGGACTTCCTGCTTGCGCAGATGAAACAAATGGGCTTGGGAGATGACTGGATCAAATGGGTCAAGTTATTATACAGAGCCCCGACAGCCAGAGTCAGAACAGGCAACATGCTTTTGCCACAGTACTAAGTTAATAGGGACATAAGGCAGGGATGTCCACTGTCTCCACTACTGTACGCCTTATCTATTGAACCTCTCGCAGAACTCATTAGACGAATAGGACGGGGCTGGGGTTTAGTGGGTGAGGGTTGAGAACACATCATATCATTATATGTGTATGATTTACTACTTTATTTCAGAAGTTCACTTTTTTGTTGCTCTATGCCCCATGATTTAAAGATGATTTGTTTTTCCATTTTTTGCTCTGCTATAGCCCTTGACCCAGTCACTCTACTACCGCACGGCCCCCGTGTGCCCAGATTCTGCTTGGCCCTCTTGCTGCCGCCTCTCCTTAGGGCCCCTGCTCTCCAGGCTTGCCCTCGCTCCCAAAGCTTGCCTAGGCTTGCCCTCGCTCTCCAGGCCTGCCCAGGCTTGCCCTTGCTCTTCCAGCTCCATTTTCCTGCTCTTTCCACCCCCCCCTCTGCTCCCCGCCGCTGCTCTCCTGCAGCCCGCCCCCTTCTCCTGTCTCCCGCTCCCCATTCGCCGCCCCGCTCCCGCCTCCCAGCTGCTCCTCCCTCCCACTTCGCCATAAATGGCGGGGACCGCGCAGCGGCCACGCGCAGCGGGCGCGCCGATTGCACGCTGAAGGTGCGCCAAAGGCAAGCCTGTCTACACCCGCCCACGCCTGGACCGTGCCCAGCGCCAGGACCCCTGGCCCTCAACGATGCCAGCCCACCTGACGGACTTGAGATGCCACCACCCTCCACGCACTCAACGCCGGCCGGGCCCCTGCCTGCTACCGAGCCACCCCGAAACGCACACATGGACCCTTCACCTGCCAAGACTGCAAATTCACCTGCCTCCAAACCTGCATCACACCCGCCAAGTCCAGCACCAGCAACAATCACCTCAGGTGCAACTGAAGGACTGGGTTTTTCTAAGACCCAGTGGTGCCAGGGATAACACCTAAAACCTTCGTGGGTAACCTGTTCCGGCGTACAAATGACAGAGACACGGGACACTTCCTTCGGCGTCAAAGATTCGAGGTTTATTACTGCAGGGAACACAGAAGTCTCAGGAAGTACAACACGTGTAGGTTCGAGGAGTCTGATTCGAATTGTATCTGTGGATCGCTCCTTTTATACAGTTTTCTCTCATAGGGTAACATGATGCACAAAAGATTACAACTTGGTTCCCATCGTAAAGATCATGAGGGGTCGCTTTCATGTGTTCAGAGCCCGGAACATAATCACAGTATCATTTGGCAGTTCCCAATTGTAAAAGTACATCTTCCCACCATTAGTACATTCCATTCAGTAGTAAACGAATCGAAGAAAGGACAGAAACAGGTGCAGAGGAAGACGAGGACAGTGAACAGAACGAAAGGGTGTAAAAGGGGTGGTACCAGGAAACACGAGTTTGCAGGCATCAAAGGGGTGCGCCTAATGACATGCACAACTAAGACAATAGACCGGCACGGCAAGATGAGCCTCTAGCTGGGCCATCTGCCTTACAGTGTCATCCCCCTCATCATAAAGACACCTTCAAAAGAAACGTGTCTTCCGCAGAAGCTTGGGAATCCCAGGGTCGCGAAGCGGACAGCGTCCGTTCGCTGGCTACTTGAGGGCAAGAAAGAAAATGGATGCCGTATCTAAGATGGAACCCGTGGGTTCAGATGAAGAAACCCACGAAACAAACGAACGGTTTAAGCTAGTACAGCGAAAACGCGTACATCCACTAAACTCCTCATTTGCGGTTCATAGATACCAGACTCAACCATATTCGTGCGAGTCGAAAACACCACTTCCAATTGTCACGGAACCTCAGACTCTCCTTTTGCCCTCATGTAGGCAAGCACTAGTCGGAATCATAATCGATCTCGATATTCATCAGACCATCTAGATGCTGTTGCACCATAGCTCTATCTATCAGAGTTTCTTTGGTAACAGGCGGCTGCCTTATACACGTTGTAGGACAGAGGCCACATAAGGCAGGACCACACTGCACACAAAGACAACACATGAACAGGAATGCTACAACAACCCCAATGACCATCAGAATCTTCCAACCCCAAGTCGACATTAGGCCCCAAAACCACCCGAGAAGCGTCCAATCCCCTACGTCCACGTGTATGGACTCAGAGATTTTATGCAACTTCGAGATGGCTTGATAGACAGTCGGAGCGTTGTCTGGAATGAATATACAACAACTCGAATGGATCACCTTACATACTCCACCTCGATCTGCTAGGACAACGTCTAAAACCATACGGTTTTGTAACGTCATAAGCCTATCCGCCTGAAGCTCTGCTGTAATGTTGCCAAGGGCACTGGCAGTGATATTAGCAGTCGATTCCACCACTCGAGTCAACTGTCTCAGGTTCCTACTATTAACCATAGGTCCCCAAAACGGAAAGAAACCTTTGAAAAAGTCTCCTGCCTCTTGACCGGCAGTGTCCTCTTTGCTAATCACGCCCCTCACAACTCTAGTCTTGTGGTAATCAGAGGCAACCGTAAAGGTCGGTGGCAACAAGTTTGCAATATAGCAGGTGCCCGCAAAGTCAAGGGGCAACCATGTATATGCACGGTCGTAACAGACAAAGTACGTACCCTTGGCAGTCAGGAGAACAGGGGAGGAGAGCATTGGTAAGACATACGTCTCAGAGCAAGCACTCTCCCCAAGGTGAGCTCTCGGGCTTCGGCCACGGCCTTTCAGACAGAAATTACCAAGGTGGGGTACGATCCATATTGGAGACGAGCTTCTAAGCTGTCTTTCGCCTACGAGCGCACTATACTCAACCTCACTCAGATCCCTATAAGCTCCCACCTCTTCCTCTGGGATGAGCGACGGCTCATAGATATCCCTATCTAAATCAGCAATCGCTATCGCCAAAGACTTGTGGTACGGACCGGGACCAAAGTGCGGAGGACGTGGCTCTCGATTGGGGTAGGAATCTAGTGCGCTTCGAAACATTGTTTGGAATGCTCGAGCTGAACCCTGGGAACTATAAGGAAGGACCAAGTACGGAATTCCCCTATCGGTGGTATGTGGCATTAACCCACACACCCAACAATTGGTAGTGTTCACCACTAACTGATGCTGATGGAGGAGCTGAATGAAGGAATTGTTCATGAATTCCGCACGTCTAACCTGCTCGTGTTGGGGTAAGATGTGGAAGGAATGAGGAGAAACAGTGGAGGTAGTTTTAGGTTCAGAAGAAGGGGTAGGTGAGGCAGTAGGCAACAATGACTGTATCATGTAATACACCCCACCCACCAATAACGAGGAAACAGTTAGGAATAAAAGGAACATCTGAAACATGAAACATTTTGTATGTGCAATTCTGCGTAACTCGAATCTATGGGCCTGAGCCTTTTCCAAGTCCGACAGCTTTGAGAAAGCCATCCTCTAAAACCGTCCGCAACGTTCTTGACGCACTTCGTTCTGTGTAGCAATAGTCAATCCCCAGGAGTTCCTAGGAATCGACGGTCTTTGACCTAGTGTTGAGACCTACTAACCAGAAGGAAGTACCCGCGCGGCCCTACGGTCCACCCGGATGTAAGGTATCTTTAATCAACAATACGTACAAAATGTCCTAGCTGTGGAAGCAAAGCACATGTGGAAAAGACTCAAATTTACAAAAATCACAATAATACAAGTGTGTTCAACTGGTCAGTGATAATGGGGTAACGTAGATATCCGGGGAGAGAGCAAGAATATTTTATTAGTCTCTAGTACTGGATCGAAGAAAATATCGGCTTCTCCCAGGACGTGTCTGTTCGTCAAACAACTGATCCGACGATGAAACAGAGTTCTGTTGATCAGTCAATTGTTCAGATGTTGAGTTCCGTGATGACAAATGTTCAACAATGTCGTTCTGCTGCACTGAGGTTTCTCCGACAGGCTGAGCGTCACTAAAAGGAACGAAGGTCGGTACAGTTTCGACTTCAGACGAAGCGATGCCCTTCCTCACCCACGAGTCTGCTGGTAAAGGTATAGGTACCTTTTTGGTATGGGTGGCATGTACCCAGTTCTTGCGCCCTTCCAAACGAACAGCAGTCCTCGTGGCAAGGAGCACTTGATAGGGTCCGGTAAAACGAGGCTCAAGGTTGTGCTTCCGGGCAAAATTCCTCGTTACCACCCAGTCTCCGGGCTGGAGCTGGTGGCCTGGACCCTCCGTCTGCGTCTGCAGTGCTTCAAAGACCTGTTGGTGAATTAACCTCAGTTTAGCAGTCAGATCATGAAGATAATCGATCAACATTGGGTACTCAAGATCAGAGAACACACTGGGTCTAGGGACCCCCCAAACATTGGCAGGACGACCGAACACTATCTCGTAGGGGCTAAGCCCTACTCGGGAGTGTACAGTCGCCCTTGTTGACAGAAGAGCTAAAGGCAAAGCGTCAGGCCACGAGAGACCAGTCGTAGCCTGAATCTTCACTAGTTTTAATTTAAGGGTGCCATTATACCCTTCAACCAAACCTGCTGACTGGGGATGATTGGCGCTATGGAATTTCTGTGTAATTCCAAGGCCCTTACACACACTCTTCATCACACTCCCCACAAACTCACTTCCGTTATCAGACCATACAATCCGTGGCATTCCATACCGAGGAAAGTATTCCTTCAGTAGGATTTTTGCAGTGGACAGAGCAGTATTGTCTTTAAGAGGGTAGGCTTCAATCCATCGGGAGAATGCGCAAACCACAACTAAAACGCACTTCAGGTTATTGCATCGCTCCATATGGATGAAGTCTAACTGAATCACCTCAAAGGGACATGAAGGGGGAGCAAAATGGCCAGGAGGTGTGGGGGTTCCCTTACCAGGATTGTACATCATACATATCATGCAATTCTTAACCAATCTCTCAGCACACTTAGTAATACCATCATTCTTCCATACAGGGGACAACAACTTACAAATACCTTTCGCACTAATATGTGCCAAGCCGTGTGCCATCGTCACAACAGCCAGCACATATGCATCCGGCAACATCCACCTCTTATGTTCCGACAAATCAATCCAGCAGCCATTCGCATCCAACTTTCCCGTACTCTCTTTCCACTTCGTCTTTTCAGTCTTGGTGGCCTCATTCTGAATCGCTTTCACGCTCTCGATGGTGTCTTCACACATACCAGTTTCTACAGGCCACCTTACCGAACTCGTCACATACATTCTAGTGCTAAGGTTTCGGGCAGTCTCCTTAGCAACTTCATCCGCAAAGGCATTGCCACGACCAACATCATCCGTCACCTTACGGTGCGCACTACATTTAACAATCGCCACCTGCTCGGGCAATGTAAGTGCATCCAAAAGATCATTCACAAGCTGTCCATGCTGGATCTTCGTACCATGCGACATCATGAAACCTCTCTCTCTCCACAATCGTCCGAAGCTGTGCGCAACACCAAAAGCATACTGGCTGTCAGTAAACACATTCACCCGCTTCCCTTTCGACAAAACACACGCTCTTGTCAAGGCAATCAGCTCTGCCGCCTGTGCAGAATTCTGATTCAATCTCGCAGTCTCCACAACCGTACGCAATGTTACCACCGCATACGCAGTCGTCACATCACCATTCGGTAACTTAAAACACGAACCATCCACATACAGGAACACATCAGGGTTTTCCAAAGGAGTGTTTTTCAGGTCAACACGACCTTTTGTTTCCTCCTCAGTCCGTAAGTAGCAGTCATGGGGTGCTACTTCGTCTGATTCCATACTGATTGGCAGCAAAGTCGCCGGGTTCAGGACATTACAACGTTTTATTTGAATGTGACTTGCCAAAAGCGTCAACTCATACCCAGACAACCTTGCACTCGTCAGGTGTTGGGTCTTCGTGCGATTCAAGAGAGTGTCAACTGCATGCGGAACCATCACCGTAAGCATATTATCCATGACCAATCCTGCAGATTGTCGGATGGACACCGCAGCTGCCGCTGTTGCTCTCAAACAACTCGGCAATGCTCTAGCTACCGGGTCCAAGGTCGAGGAAAAATATGCACATGGACGCTGTTTACCGCCGAACTGTTGCGTCAAGACACTCAATGCACAACCTTCCCTCTCATGAACGTATAGTGTAAACGGCTTACTGTAGTCAGGGGTACCTAACACAGGAGCCGAACACAACGCATCACACAGTTCAGAAAAACTTTTCTGACAGTCGTCCGTCCATGGTAAAGGAGTCGGAACATCCTTGCACGTAAGAGCCACAAATGGTTTCGCTAGCAATGAAAAATTTGGAATCCATTGCCTGCAGTATGACGTGATACCTAAAAAGGCACGCACATCTCTCTGAGTTGTTGGCACAGTCATTCGGGCAATCGCTGCAATTCTCTCTGGGGTCAACCTTCTTCCCTCCTTTGACAATAAGTGACCTAGATAGGTTACTTCTTGACAACAATATTGCAGTTTAGAAGGTGACACCTTGTGATGTAGATCACAGAGATGTTGCAACAACGATACCGTAGCAATTTTGCAAATGTCCTGAGTATCCGCAGCCACCAATAAATCGTCGACGTATTGGATCAAGGCCGCACCAGCTGGCAACAGAAACACATCAAGTTGGCCTTTCAAGGCTTGACTGTATATCGATGGACTCTCACAGTAGCCCTGAGGAGCACGTTTAAACCTAAAGCTGCGACCACCAAGAGAGAAACCGAAAAGGTCTCTACTCTCCTCAGCAATCGGAATGCTGAAGAACGCATTCTTCAGATCGATCACTGAGAACCAAGATGCAGAGGCTGGAATCAGAGTCAGTAGAGCCGTTATGTCAGGCACCACAGGGAACTGAGGAATCACAATTTTATTCACCTCCCGTAAATCGATAACAAAACGATAAACAGGAGGCTTTGATGGATCAGTGCGCTTCAGAATGGGCAGCACAGGACTATTGCACACGTTTCCCCGAGTCTCCTCGATAACATCTTTCTCAATCAAATCGTAGATGATTGCTAAGAGCGCTCGCTCACCATCAAGGGAGATACGATACTGGGGAATACGTGGCAAACGCACATTAGATTTCAAGTGAACAACATAAGGTGAGATATCAAGCAGGCCCACGTCATTGGGACCTGTTGCCCACAAAGATGCAGGAAGAGAACTCAATTCCGGTGTAAGCTTATCGAGAGACAAGTACATAGGAGAGATAACTCTCTCACCCAAAGTAAGCTTCACTCCCGCAGGAGAACAATACAAAGTCGCATATAGTCGTTTCAGCAAATCCAGGCCCAAAAGATTTTCACCACAACCAGTAGTCAAAATCAAGGGAGCTTCCAATTCACGAGGCCCAATGGTAAGGGGCAAAGGGCGTGAAACCGGATTGCTAACGGGGGCTCCAGAGAATCCAACGGAAACATTTGTTAAGCCAGACAAAGGTGCGCCAGGGAGTTTCGAATGCATGATGGAACTTTTCGCTGCACCAGTGTCCAACAGAAAAGGCTCAACGACGCGCGAGGTGGCAACTGCGACGTAAGGCCCTCTCTGATCAACCGGAACTGATACTACTCCCTCTCCTTGTCTATGGCTGTCCTAGTAATTACCGTCGTCAGTGCCCTGATCGACGTAATAATCGTCTACATTGTACTGCGCAGATCTTCCTTGCGACGATCCACGCTGATCGAAACAATTATTAGAATCTGAAGAATTATCAGAACGATCATTTTGAACAACCGCGGCCTCGACCACGTGATGCTTGTTGAGGACCACTACGACCTCCTATAGATGAATTACCACTATTTTGATCACGCAATACTGGACAATCAAATTTCAAATGACCCTCTCCCCTACAATAGGCACACTGATTGTACCCCAACGAAGATCTCTGCGAAGAGGAGTCATTTCGTGATTGTGACCTATTCGATTGGGGCTGCGATCGATTCCGCTGTTGCGAATCATTCTGATTCGAACGTGGAGGATACGCTTGTTGCAACAATACTTTAGTTTTGAGCTCTTTTGTCTTTTTATCGGCACGATCATTTTCCTCTTTCTCCCTATTTTCATAATATTGGGCTTTAGCCAATATCTGAGCAGAAGTGGAGACAGCCCACGCACTCTCAGAATTCCTTAACTTATTGCTTAAGTCCGGCAGCAAATTAGACACAAATTTGTCCACAAACAACCTCTGACCTCCCTCGGTACCCATATCCTGACCACTATCATCGATGAATGCCTCCTCAAATCTCGTAAAGAAATCAGAGACACTCTCGTCTTTCTTTTGCTTGCAAGCGGACAATTTGTCCCAATTCACCTTCATAGCCGGCATAAGCGTTTTCATGAGAGTGATAATTCTCTGGGGCAAAGCCGTAATTAACTGTTCAGGCTTAGCCCCACCAATTTGTCGTGTATCCGCCGCTATAAGAGCAGCCCAATCACCACCTAATTCTGCCGCATGATTTTCTTGACGAATTTTCGCCCAAACCGGTTGCGGGACTACGTTACCGAACAACATATCAATATCGGCAAGATTCATTATAGTAGCATCCACTAGCTGCGACAATGCCTTATAGTACCCTGCTGGATTTTTGCGAGGATCAGGTAGCGATTGTTTTACTTGCAAAACTTCTGACCATTTCCATGGAAGATGTATCCACACTCTCTGGAAATGTGGCAAGATCGGTGGAGCTTGAGTAGCATCACCCGGCATCCACACTGGTAGAACTTCGCGCATAGGATACTGACTAGGCGCTGCTAGCGGTCCCTCAATGTCTTCTACAAACAGTAAGGACGAAAAGATAATAACTGCTCGACAGCACGTCGAACATTGCTACCCACCATTATTCCGCTCGCAAACTGGAGCTGGAGATTAGTTAAAGCAGTCAATACATCATCAGATGCATCAGCCGATATTTGATCGTGTAAAAGCTTGCACATTTACTCAAACACGAACCTCTGTGTCGGTACGTTGAATTGCGAAAATGTGTCAAGTACTACACGTGGAGGATTCCTAAGAGGGTATCGAATCCAACCCATCGCCATATTATATAGCGAATCACGTTCCCTACCACCGGGAAGCTGACTTCGTCTTTGGGGACCTTCGGAACCAGCGGACTCAAGAACTGGTCCAAGAGATTCGAAAAAGTTAGCAGCAACAGAAGGAACACGACGTCGAGCAGATGGAGTAGTAGAGTAACACACCGGGGTAACAAGAGAAGTGTCAGGAACAGAAGAGACAGCAGGAGTAATCAGAACAGTAGGAGCAGCGGGAGCAGGAGTATGAGGTAGTACAAGCGGAGGAGCAGTAGGGACGGAAGCAGGCAAGGGAGCAGGAACAGGTTGAGGAACGGGTACAGGTTGGGGAACGGGAGCAGGAGCAGGAACAGGGGGAACCACAGGAACTATGGTACCCTGTGCATACGGAGGTGGTGACTTCATGAGATAGGACAACAAGGGGTCCTCTAGTACGTCCTCCTTTTTATCCGTACCCGTCGGTAAAACGGGGTAACACTTATCAACATTCATGCGCTGCAATCTATCAAAGACTTCCTTTTCCTTTTCCTCCTTGTCTCGCTGAAACTGCTCTGCGTTTCTTACCGTTGTAACAATACCTTCTCTCTTATTACGTTTAAGCTGCTTGATTTCTCTCTGCTTGGCTTCTTTACGCCACAACCGAAAGGAATCAAACATGGCCGGCCTTGCTTTTCTTTGGAAGAATTTAGCTTCAAGATTATCTAAAATCGGAGCCTCAAAACTACCATGAGGTGGCCAACTAAGGACACCGTCTTTTTTAGTGTAGCAAACCCAACACTCATTGAATGTAATTGGACCTAATCCGTGTCGACTGTACAATTCGTAAGTTGGAGTTCCAACCGGAGGTATCGGACACGAGTCCTCCAGTCGGGAATCCGCACCACAACCTCTAAAGCAACTAAACAAAGTACTACGGCCAGGCATCATGCACACTAACCGAGTTTCACAAACTTCAAGGGTTATAGGATTACAATGTCCCTGCAAAGAGCAAACACCCTCGGTTTTTGGCGACTGCAGACGTCAAATATCACAACAAAGAACAAAATACCAAGAACCACAAATGCAATGGAACCATGCAACAACTAAGCACCCACAACAAAGGACTCTGGGAGCGACCCACAAATACTTAACTCAAAGATCAGTGGCGTCACCAGGAAGGCCCGTCAATCGTCTCGCTGTACCAAGGTCTACGCCAGGCGCCAAAACAGGTCTACAGTCAGGGCAGCAGTCCGTCGCAGCCGTCAGGAGGCGGGAATCTTCGCGGGAAAAGTCGTTGGGCCACTTGTTTCGACAACAGGATCGATGAAGCGGGGTGCACCTTCCCTCGGAGATTTCACACGAAGTTCCTCAAGATCGTCGGGCTTTGGACCGGTACCGCTGATGCAGCCCCACGTTGTGCGCCAACTGAACGACTGGGTTTTTCTAAGACCCAGCGGTGCCAGGGATAACACCTAAAACCTTCGTGGGTAACCTGTTCCGGCGTACAAATGACAGAGACACGGGACACTTCCTTCGGCGTCAAAGATTCGAGGTTTATTACTGCAGGGAACACAGAAGTCACAGGAAGTACAACACGTGTAGGTTCGAGGAGTCTGATTAGAATTGTATCTGTGGATCGCTCCTTTTATACAGTTTTCTCTCATAGGGTAACATGATGCACAAAAGATTACAACTTGGTTCCCATCGTAAAGATCATGAGGGGTCGCTTTCATGTGTTCAGAGCCCGGAACATAATCACAGTAACATTTGGCAGTTCCCAATTGTAAAAGTACATCTTTCCACCATTAGTACATTCCATTCAGTAGTAAACGAATCGAAGAAAGGACAGAAACAGGTGCAGAGGAAGACGAGGACAGTGAACAGAACGAAAGGGTGTAAAAGGGGTGGTACCAGGAAACAGGAGTTTGCAGGCATCAAAGGGGTGCGCCTAATGACATGCACAACTAAGACAATAGACCGGCACGGCAAGATGAGCCTCGAGCGGGGCCATCTACCTTACAGTGTCATCCCCCTCATCATAAAGACACCTTCAAAAGAAACGTGTCTTCCGCAGAAGCTTGGGAATCCCAGGGTCGAGAAGCGGACAGCGTCCTTTCGCTGGCTACTTGAGGGCAAGAAACAAAATGGATGCCGTATCTAAGATGGAACCCGTGGGTTCAGATGAAGAAACCCACGAAACAAACGAACGGTTTAAGCTAGTACAGCAAAAACGCGTACATCCACTAAACTCGTCATTTGCGGTTCATAGATACCAGACTCGACCATATTCGTGCGAGTCGAAAACACCACTTCCAATTGTCACGGAACCTCACAACCTGCTCAACACCCGCTCTGTCCACAGACAGGCCGTCGAATTCTGGAACCTCCTTGACACAACAGCACCAGACGTCGCCTTCCTCACAGAAACCTGGATGAACGCCTCCTCAGCCCCTGACATCGCCATAGCCATCCCGGATGGCTACAAGATCACCCGGAGGGACCGCGTTAACCAAACCGGAGGAGGCATCGCCATCGTCCACAGAAACACCATCCGCATCACGACCAACTCCAACGACACCCTCGCCGCCGCCGAGCACCTTCACTTCCAGATACACACTGACCCCAAGACCACCCTCAGAGGCTCTCTCATCTACAGACCCCCGGGACCACGCACACAATTCAGTGAAGCCATCGCAGACTTCATCAGCCCGCAGGCCCTCACCTCCTCAGACTACATCCTCCTAGAGGACCTCAACTTCCACCTGGAGAACAACAATGACAACAACACCACCACCCTGCTGGATAACCTCGCCAACCTCGAACTCAAGCAACTGGTGAACACCCCCACCCACTATGCCGGCCAAACGCTTGACCCCATCTTCTCTTCCAGCAAGCACATCTCCTTCAGCCACTCCACCGGACTACACTGGACTGACCACAGCTGCGTCCACTTCATCTTCAGGAAAACCACGACTCACCACCACCCGCAACAGGTTCCCCGCAGAAGCTGGAGCAAGATCACCACCGACCAGCTCACCACCACCCTCAGCCAGAACCCTCCCACCAACACAACGGACCCCAACGAAGCAGCCCGCAACCTCACACAGTGGCTCACCATCTGCGCCGACGACCTCGCACCACTGAAGAACGCACCCAGCAGACCCAGCAGCAAGAAAGCCTCATGGTTTACCAACGACCTCAAAAACTCCAAGAAAACCTGCCGCTCCCTCAAGAAAGTCTGGCGCCATGACCAAACTACAGAAAACATGACAGTCCTCAAGAACGCCACCTGCAAACACCACCAGCTGATCCGCATCACCAAAAGGACAACATTCAAAGAACAACTGGACAACAACACCCACAACAGCAAGGAACTCTTCAGCATCGTCAAAGAACTCAACAACCCCAGCGCCTGCAACAACGACATCATACCCTCACAAGACCTCTGTGTCTCACTCGCCTCGTTCTTTCACCGCAAGATCGCCGACATACACAACAGCTTCAGCGCACAGACCACGCTCCCAACCGCCGAACCAGCGCACCCAACCAACACCCTATGCGCCTGGACCTCGGTCAGAACCGAAGACACAACCCGCACGATGAACACCATCCACTCCCGCTCCCCTACCGACCCATGCCCACACCACATCTTTAACAAAGCCGACTCCATCATCGCACCCCAACTCCGGGACCTCATCAACAGCTCCTTCGCACCTTCCCGGAGAGCTGGAAACATGCCGAGCTGAGCGCTCTCCTGAAGAAACCCACTGCAGACCCCACGGACCTCAAGAACCTCCGCCCCATCTCGCTCCTCCCTTTTCCTGCCAAAGTCATCGAGAAGACCGTCAACAAACAACTCTCCGCCTTCCTCAAGACTAACGGTTCCCTCGACCCCTCGCAGTCCGGTTTCCGAGCAAACCACAGCACCGAGACCGCCCTCATCGCAGCAGCCGACGACATCAGGTCCCTGCTCGACAACTGGGAAACAGCTGCCCTCATCCTCCTGGACCTCTCAGCAGCCTTCGACACCGTATGCCACCGGACCCTGATACAGGGCCTCAGCAACACCGGAATCCAAGGAACGGCCTTGGAGTGGATCATCTCGTTCCTCGCCGGAAGAACCCAGAGAGTTTGCCTCCCGCCGTTCCGATCCGTGGCCACCAAAATCATCTGCGGCGTCCCGCAAGGATCCTCGCTCAGCCCCACCCTCTTCAACTTCTACATGAGCCCCCTCGCAGCCATCGCACGCCAACACAACCATAACATCATCACCTACGCCGACGACACCCAGCTGATCCTCTCCCTCACCAACGACCCCGCCACCGCCAGAGCCAGCCTCCAGGAAGGAATGAAAGATGTCGCGGAATGGATGAAGCTCAGCTGTCTGAAACTGAACTCAGACAAGACGGAAGTCCTCATCCTGGGACCATCCCCTTCTGCCTGGGACGACTCCTGGTGGCCCCCTGCCCTGGGCACCACACCCAAGCCAACAGACCATGCACGCAACCTGGGCTTCATCCTAGACTCCTCCCTCACGATGACCAAGCAAGTCAACGCCGTCTCATCTTCCTGCTTCAACACCCTGCGAATGCTCCGAAAGATCTTCCGGTGGATCCCCACCGAAACCAGGAAGACGGTCACCCAGGCCCTCGTCACCAGCCGTCTGGATTACGGGAACACCCTCTACGCTGGAACCACAGCCAAACTCCAGAAAAGACTCCAACGCATACAGAACGCCTCGGCAAGGCTTATCCTGAACATCCCCCATCACAGCCACATCTCCGCCCATCTGAAAGACCTGCACTGGCTCCCCGTCAGCAAGAGGATCAGGTTCAGACTCCTCACCCACGCACACAAGGCTCTCCACGACATGGGACCCAAATACCTCAACAGCCGCCTCACATTCTACACACACACCCGCCAGCTCCGATCCGCCAGCCTTGCTCTCGCCACCGTCCCACGAATTAGCAAAGCCGCCGCCGGAGGAAGATCCTTCTCCTACCTAGAGCCAAGACATGGAACTCCCTCCCCACCCACCTACGGCTGACCCAGGACCATCTCTCCTTCCGGAAACAACTCAAGACCTGGCTGTTCGAGCAATAGCGAAACCCCCCCCCACCACCCTCCCCCCCCTCCCAGCACCTTGAGACCCTTACGGGTGAGTAGCGCACTTTACAAGTTTGTTTGATTGAAAGCCATCATCACCCAAGTTGAAAGGGTCGCTTCTCTGTTACATCTGTGTGGGTGTGTTCTAAATAACACAGAGTCAAATCTGAAGAGGTAATATGTGTCAAGTCATTATTTCATTTGTGAGTTTTAGGATGGTTCCTCTGTTTAGGATATCAAAAGCCCCCATCAAATTATAGTAAGGGATTAACAGCTCTTTATTTCCCTGAATTTCATCTTTTCCATGTTCCTCTTTATATACAGGTGCCTTTTTCCTGGCATCCTCTTGAGAACTAATGTACTGGGTGTGTTGGCATTTTTTCTGGTACTGGGGTACTGTTACGTACTGCACACCATGATCTTCCCACTGAAGGCGCTGTACCACTTTCTGCATCTGTCATCAGTTCTGTGACAGTCGGTTCCAGAACACCTGTCTACTAGATTGTACTGTTAGTTTGGCCACAAGACAGAACCCCCAGGGGCCTAACAGGCCCCTGCAGTGGCCCCTAACTCTCCAGACAGCCCCCATTCATCCCGAGGGCAATGAATAGCTGTGAGATATGCTAGACATAGAGGCTCCTCAGCACAAATTTTGTAGGAGGGCTATCTTTCTTTTTGCGTTATGCCATTGAGGACCCCAGCTCTGCCTCTATGTTATGAATGTCTTCACCGCGCACACACCTCGGAACGTCTGCATACACAAGCATCTCTGTAGTTTATTCTTTACACCCCTACCTCCCTCTGAACATCACTTCCTCCCCCTTCCATTTTGTAGTGAAGAAGCTGAAAACAGGTTAAACTTGAAGTTGTTTATTTCATGGCTACATGGTGGTGGAGCCAGCAAATGTAACGGCTCCACCAGACACAGCTCCAACATTGAGTCTCAAAATATCCCTTGTTCAAAAGGAAAAGAAATGCCCCAAGAGAAGTTTTATCAAACAAACCGAAAAGATCTAGGAAGACATCCTCCATACAGACTGTGGCAGACTGCCTAAATCAATCACAGGGATCGCCTATCCCTAAGCCTACTTTTAACTGGGACGTTTGGGGAGACACATTAACATTGTCATTATAAACTATAATGTCACATTGGACGCTGTGGAGCTCATGGTGCAAGAGGCCAATCTCACACAACACTATCTAGAACTACTATACCTAATGTATGTGATCATTAAAAGGGTACAAGCGGCTCGGAAAGGTCAAAATCTGTTGCCATTTCCATTCCGCCAAAGGGGTCAATCCCAGAGCAAGGTACGTCCACAATAATGGGGACCATAAAGGCCTAAAATCTATCCCAACTCCCATTGGCTGAAAAAGTTACTTGTAGAGATTTGCAGAGGGGTTCTAGTGACAACAGATCTGTTGAAAATGGAAGAGCCTTGCTTACGAAGCATCAAGGATAGATATGTGAGGGAGATCAAACAACCCCCAATATCTTAACCTCCCGCCCAGCTGCCTGTCCATTCATTTTAATCATGGTAAACGTACCAGTTCTAAGATCACACCAGCAAGAATTGACTGCCCAGCTCATGGATAAAGCTAGGCATTGGTTAGCAAAGTTTACCAGACCTGGCTATTCCATACATGATGACATAATTATGACTAGAAGTACACACTGGTTAGCCCCAGCACCAAAGTTATGTTATGTTGTGTTATGTTAGATAATTTGTAGAGCGCATGGCTGTCCCGGCAAAAGGATGTCCCAGCACCAATTGCCAGAGGTGAGGATACGAGAGAAACTACTGATCATTGAAAGAGCCAGGTCTTCACTGCCCTGCTAATGGATAGAAGGTTAGGAATGTTTCTGAAGGAAAAAGAATTCCAGACAGTTGGTGCAAGCACCTTAAATAAGCGCCCTGCTGCTCTAGTTATACGGAACTCTGGCACGCGTGCCAGATGGAGGTCGGTCGAGCGTAGGGCACGAGTCAGAATGTAGGGGTGGCTCAGATCACTCAAAATCGCCGGACCTGAATGTGCAAGAATTTTATGCATAACGTAAAGTGCTTTAAAATGAATTCTCTGCTCTATTGGCAGCCAGGGAAGGTGGTGCAGAAGATCGGAGACTGAACAATACCTAGGCAGGGCAAACAATGTGCGGGTTGCCGCGGTCATGGTACATTGCATCCTATTATTCACATATTTATTGGAGCCAAGCAGCAGACTATTGCAGTAGTCCTGCCTAGCCAAAACTGTAGCTTGTACAACCAGTTAGCGAGTATGGGGGTCAAACAAACCAAGTATAGGTGTGAGGCCATGCAGTAAACCAACGCAGGTCCCTGCCATGGACTTGGCGTGGTCCTAAAAAGAAGCGGCATTGTCGACCTGTATGCCAAGGTTTTTTATGACGACCTTTGGCACCGAAGTGGTGCCCAGTTTCGGAGGCAACCAATTGCCACCCCAAAGATGGAAGTCTCTACCTAGTAGGAGGATCTCGGATTTTGTAGAATTCAACTGGAGTCAATTTGCCTTCATCCAGACTTCAATGGCAGTCTGGTCCCCCTGAAACTTAGCAGCATCCAGGCTAGAGTCCTTGGTAAAGGATAGTACCAGCTGCGTGTCATCCGCATATAACACCATAGAGATATTGCTTGCTTTGGACAACACTGCCAGCGCCGGACATAGACCTTGAAAAGGGTCAGGCTCAGTGCCGACCCCTGAGGGATGCCACAGCGTAGAGAATGTGTCTGAAAGTGGAAGGGAGGGGCAATAACTTGAAAGGACCTATTGGTTAGAAATGATGTAAACCAAGCAAGTGCTTTGCGGGTGACATCAATCTCCTGTAACCGGAGGAGCAGGATGTTGTGAGAGACCGTGTCGAAGGCGGCACTAAGATCAAGCAATATGAGTGCCGACATTCTACCCATTCTACCCTCATCCATGGATGCTCTAAGATGCTCCATAACTGCCAATGGGGCTTACTCTGTGCTGTGTCATGGCCTGAAGCCATTTTGCGTACAATCTAGTATGGCATGAGATTTCAGACACTGAGTTAGAATGATATTCACATGGGACCTATGTTCCCTCTAGGCCCCGCGCGCGCGCGCACCTCCCCTGACGTCAGCGCGCACCACCTAGCGTGGAGCGCGCACACAGGACGTCCTTAAAGAGTCGCGCCACCCGCCGCTTTTAAAAAGCGAGCGGCGCGATCATAAAGGCGCTTTTCCGTGTGGCGGCTGAGCGGGCATGAGGAGTTCAGGTAAGGAGGCGGGGGTGGGGGCTGGTGCGATTGTGGCGCTTGCGGGCTTACTGCTGTGTGGGGGCGTGGCAGACTGTGCCCTTTTGTTTACGTATTGCTGATAAACAGAGCCCATTCACGGGCTCCGATTAACAGCGATACTTACACAAAATGCCACAGTCTGCCTCGGGCTTTACAAACAAAAGCGTAGACACTTTCCAAACACAGTGTGTACTTTAGCACACGCTGTGTTTGGAAAGTGTCTACGCTTTTGTGCCTTTCAACAAGGCAACATGTCTCTGAATATTGTGACTGCTGGGCGTTACTATCAGCGCAGGAGAGAGGCAAAAGTAAAGTCAGAGCTCATGTGATAACAAGGCAATCAGAGGCACAGCAATTGCAAACGGGTCAATATGGTGATGGGGGGGGGGGGCGAATTGGCGATTGCCATAGCAAGGGGGAATGAGTCAAAGCTATGGATGGTGCCAGGGTGTGCCAAGCTATATTTCGGATGGATGATATTGGTGGAGGGAAGTGGGTCGCTAATTCAGATCAGAACTATGCTGTGGGCAGTAGGCCATGTTTGGCAGGAAGCAAAGGAAGGCACCCGATGGATGAAAGTTCAAAGGCACAGTGAAAGGTTTTCAAGGTGAGGCAGGTCAGTATTGCTCATGGTTGAGATCTGTGGTGCATACGGATTCAGATCCAGCAATGAAGCAGCACAAGAGGAAGAGAGGACACGGCAGTGTTGGTGACTGGTAACCCACTTGTTTGGACTACCTGCTCCTTTCAGCGAGGTTTGCTACAGCATCACACCTAAAAAGCAAGAATCTAGGGAGGTAAGAGCAGCAACACAGCCTGACAAATGTAGTGCTATTGGTATGTTTCATAGAGAGGGTACTGCAGACTAAGTGGAGGGTGACAACGTTTGACAGTAAAGGTGATAGTGTTTGACAGAATTGTCAATAATTCAATGCGTCGTTCAATGCTTAATTTGTAAGAGAATGAGCGCCGGTGCCCAAAGCTCTGCTAAAAAGCCTGCTGCCAGTGCAATTAAAGGTCGTTATACCGAATACCAGGTCCGCATAATCTTAAATCCACCTAATGCCTCTTTACACTCCCAGTTTCTCCCTGCCCCTTATCACTCTTAGAGGTTCCTGCTTTCTCCTTTATGACATTTCTTCTTTTTTTTTTTTTTTTTTTTTCCTTTATCTCTCCCTTTTGTGTTTTTTCTTCTTTGCTTCTGTAAATTTACAGAAATACAGAAAACGAAGTGCTGGTCCCAAAATGACTCACCAGATTAAGCACTGGGGCCTTATAATTAGAGCCACGTTGTTCATGCAAAAATGTCCTCCTGGTATATATCCATTTCACCTATGTAGTCGTGTTGCTACTTTGGGTCCATGTAACTGTCAGAGGTAAAAGAACACAAGGGCACTTTTGGCTTTGTGCAGCTTTAAGATGTAAAATGTTGCAAGTGCACTTTTGGTAATCTTCTACTCACAGGGTTTGTCAGAAAGTGTAACCAATACAAAACCTTTGCTTAGTACAGTAATCTGTGAGTTACGGTGCAACAGAATACATTGCTACAGACATTAATACAGCGCATTAATAATCCACCCTTCTAAGACCTATTACTTTTAACATATGCTTCTCACAAATAAGCAAGGCCTACTGCCTTTCTCATAGCTTTTCATAATAAATATATTAGAACTACGGCATCTGAATGAACATTATTTAATGAACCGATCAGGGCTGCATCATAGGCTTGTCATCATGAAAAAGCCCAGTCCCAAGGCCTGACAGGTGGAGATTGTGGCTTGAGCTATGAGAGTGTCCCAATGGGTGAGCAAGTATTCAGGATTTGTGTTCGTGGGGGTGGGCAGGCTGATGCTGTAGGCTGCAGGGGGCTGGGATTTAAAGTTTTCGAAGATGACTGTAATCTGTGATAATTGATGTAACAAAATACCTGTCTACAGTGTTTAACACAGTGTAATCACAATTCACCCATAATGGTCTACTGGCTTCAACATAGGGTTTCACAATAAACAAGCCAGGCCTACAGATTTTGTTTTAATTTTTTTGTTTGTCGTAAAGGGTAACCTGCATTAAAATGTATGCCTACTATGGTAAACTCTGAGATTCCTTCTACCTGCCTACAGGTTTTACGACTGATCTATAGCATCTGGTAAAAGGCACCATTGACTTGTCACCAAAACGAGTGGGGCAGAGGGCAGAAGGGCACCAAAAACAAGTGGGACAGAGGGCAGAAGGGCACCAAAACGAGTGGGGCAGAGGGCAGAAGGGCACCAAAAGCGAGTGGGACAGAGGGCCTAAAGGCACAACGACGAGTGGGACAGAGGGCAGAAGGGCACCAAAAACGAGTGGGGCAGAGGGCAGAAGGGCACCAAAAACGAGTGGGGCAGAGTGCAGAAAGGCACAAAAAACGAGTGAGAAAGAGGGCAGAAGGGCACCAAAAACGAGTGGGACAGAGGGCAGGAGGGCACCAAAAACGAGTGGCATTTGGCGCCGCAGACACGCGAGGTTCGGTTCCTGGCGCACATAGCCATGGGTGCAGCACACAGAGACCCTCCACTGCCGCACACAGAGGAAAAAAACTAGAGGGAACATTGCATGGGACTCCGTTGTTTTTGCCAAAAAAGGAAGCAGAGAGATTGGACGATAGTTCTCTGACCTAGAGGCATCTAACGAAGGCGTCTTAAGTAATGGAATGACTGTAACATTTTTCCAGGATTGCAGGGACTCTGCTGACGATAGGCAGAGGTTGATGAGTTCCAGACAGCTGGGAAGAAGGCAGTCCTGGAACTTAATAAAGAGTTCTGGTTTAGAATTGACATCTGGAGACCATGATATTATCTTAGTGAACAAGGCCTGGAGGCCATCGGTAATGGATCTCACTGCCAGTGGGATTGCCCCTCAGCGGGAACATAACATCACTCTTTGGATGGAAGCTGTCGTAGATGTCCACCACCTTATTGATAAAATAGGTGACCAAAGTTTGACATTGGGCATTAGAAGTGATAGTGTTTTCGGATGACTGCGGAGATTTCACCACATCCTTTAACAAGGAGAAGGTAGTTTTGGAGAGGTTATTGCTGGTGTTGATTTTGCTGACCACAGGCTTTCTGTATCTGTAGGAGAGTAGGGTCTGCTTTCCTATGGTCACCCCAATTTTTGCTTTTTGCTTTACTGGTTTTCTACTTAATGTGGCTGTGGGCCTGCTAATCAGACCCACAGCCTGCTGTTCTCTCTCTAAATTCACAACCATATACTTTAGGTACATAACCAATTGGACATTGGGTCACCTTATCAGCTACTGTACAGTGTACTATAGGTACCCAGGGCATAGGTGCATCCAAGGCCTACCAGTGGCTGCAGCATGTCTTTTGCCACCCCTGGCTGGCTATCCAATCTGACACAACTGGATGATCCCTCAGCTGGGGCAAGGTGGTGTAATCACCCCTTGCTTAGGTGTAGTATACCTATATCTAAACCTATATCTGAACACATATACACCTATAAGTCACTCCTATGGCAGGCCTTAACAATCCTCGAGGCAGAGTGCTTGGTTTTATGTGAGATGGTGCTCTAGCATGAGCTGAGCCTGTCTGCAGCTTTCGGGACCAACTCCCTTAGCTGTTCTGGGATATTGCCAACCCATATACTCTTAAGTGCATTGTAATCCTCGCGGTTACTTGCTAACTTTGGTTTGGCTTTATCAAAACATGTCGTGTAAGGTGTCATACGCTTTGGAATACTACCCCCTCGCCAATTCTGGTGACGGGGGTAGCATTCCACCCTTCTAGAGGGAGAAGACATGTTACTTTGCTTAAACGCGGTTAAATATAACCAGAGCCCCAGCATCACAAAATGGATGCTGCTGCCACAGACACAAGTCTGGCCTCCTGCTGCTGACCGAAACTCTGGCAGGGGAGGCCTGGACAAATGTTATCCTGTCACAGGGAGGTGTTACACCACCCCAGACAGGAGATAGTGGATTGTAGCAGGGAGGGTTGAATGAAACTAGACACTGCCTGGGGCACACAAGGTGTCCCATGCATAGTCCAGTTCAAACTGGTGCTGGGGCACTTCAGCCCCAGCTCTGGCGCGAAACTGGACACCCATAGGAGGGACCTAGCAGGTGATCCAGCCCCTTGATTTGGAATAAAGGTAGGAGCTGTGCCAATGCAATTTAGATCATCCTGATTGAAACTTTGAAATGAAACTCTGGACCCTTCGACATCCTACTCAACGTAGAAGACTGAATAATCTCCCTTGTGGTCAAGGAGTGGCCACCCTGTGCAAGCAGGCACGATCAGCGCATCAAGACTTTCTTTGCCGTTGCTCCCGCCGGAGCTCGAATGACAGAGACCGACAAGACCTGGATTCCCAGACTTCCAACAGCCCGATCCACAGTCCTAGCAAAGCTTAGACCCATGGAGGCGACGTGAGACGTGGGACCGGCCATCTTGAAAAGTCAACGAAGTGCGTATAGCGCAGCTCCTGAGGCACCCTTGACGTTGTGCTTTGGGGTTTGAGAAGCCCCAGCCCGAGCGGCCTGTGCTCCAAAGATCACCTCTCCACACTCTCCGAGTGCTGCGTGGGGCCCTTTTGCACTTTTCCTGCTTGACGCCGTGTCCGGTCACTTGCCCGTTGGCTAGTGGCCTCTGTAACGATGAAACATCAAAACTACACTGCTGGTCTGGTTGCTCCAGACTGACCCCAGTTCCCCTGAAAAGAAGCCATTGATTTGACCTTCCCGGTCCGATCAAGAAGACCTCTTTGAGTCCTGCGTGGGTTGCCTTTGCCAAGGCTTGGTGACTCCGAATCGAGTACCGACAGCAAGAGCCTTTGTGGGACAGCTTGTGTTCACCAGCTGGTCATCCTCGATCCTTCCTGGTCCACGTGGCAGCAGATACAAACACCTCGACATCACCTGATTGCAACCCAACATCGCCCGGTTCCTTCCTGGTTCCTCGCTGGTCACTGGCTAGTGACCTGAACTCTGTCCCCTCTGCTTTCATGTACTCTACATCTTCGATCCACCCTTGGATCCAACCGGACTCTTCTCTCCTGGTCGCCTGCAGCATCTTCATCTCCAGGCTCTATAGAACTTCACGACGAAACCCGACACACTTTGGCACCTATGCACCCGCTTCCTGTGGGTGAGGTAACGATATAACTCCGGTACTCCTATAGTGGATTACACCACTAGTGTCCTCGTTTTAAGTGGATAAGTTCTAGTCCAGTCGTAAGTCTCCGAAACCTATAACTTTCTGATTTTTACGCACCATTGACTTGTATGGTAAATGAGGTTGCCTATAGACACTGCACCCGTTTCCTGTGGGCCTCTCCTGACCTAACCTCCGTTAGTCCAGTGTAGGCCCAGTGACTCCCAAGGCCCTAGGCCTGTTCATTGTTCGTGACGTGGTACTTATACCACTTTCTTAATATATGGTTTGAGTGGCCACCCGGCCTATCCATAATTGTGCAGCCTATTGTATGTTATACTGTGTTCTTTGTTTAACGCTTGTGCTCCTGTGCTCATAAAGAGTCAAGGGGATTATTCTAGAAATAAATACATATATTTTGTAATATTTAACTTATGTGGTGTCCTTTCATTTGGTATTTAAAAGGATTGCATATGGTAAAACAGCTGGCTTCACATGCCCTCTTGAGTTTAGCCTAAGACTGCTTTTGTCCATGCTACCCCTAGGATAGCTAGTCTATAAGGTTGACTTACAACCAATCACCATAAGGGTCGTTTGGACTGGTGCAAGGTGCTCACTAGAATAGTGAACACCATATACCAGGCCAACTTCTCACATTGGTGTCCAGCGGTTGGGATTTGAGCTTGCTGTTGTTTTTACCAATTGTAATCTTTGACAAATATAATTTGAAAGATCACATCAAGTACCTTAGGTACATATAAACAAAGCTTAGCATACTTAAGTTCTACTGAACTTATTGGTTGTGGAAAAAAGGGCTTAGCACACCCTGACTACAACCTCTAGAGAGGTTCCAGTAGGAAAAAAATAGTGTAGGTAAGTGCACCACTTACACCTCACTAGTCATGCCTGGCACAGGTGAACCCTCCAGTTCTCTACCTGTGGGTGACCCACACAAGGCAACATCCAGTTATGAAAAACTCAGCCACAAGGATTTGAGTGCCCTGTGCACTGCAAGGGGGCTGAAAAGGGGTCACAACCCCACCATCCCTATCCTCATAGCAATCCTAGAGAAAGCTGATTTTGAGAAGGAGTCTGCAACAGGTCCTTCAAGTAAGATAGGAGAGGGAAACCCACCTGATAATACTGATGCCCCAGAAGTTGAACCTGAAGAGGTAGACAATGATGAGGATGGAAATGAGTCAGATAATCAGGGGGAGGATGGCCAGGTTCAAGTTAGAAGATTGAGCCAGGCCAACTTAAGCCCCAGGCCCAATAGTAGACTTAACCCTGGCACTAGAAGGGTTAGATCTCCTTTCAGGGACTCTAACCAGTCTAATGTCTCCAGGGGATCTCAAAGGGGAATGACTTCCCCCAGGAGAAAAGAACATGAGGCTAGGATGAGAGCTGTCCAACTCAGTTCAGTTCAGATTGCTTTATTCGATTTTTGTTTAAAATCATAAAAGCGTACAGTTAGAAAAATACAATCATGATTAAAAGAAACATACATATGAGGTCACAAGTTATCTACAAGTTAAAAGTTAAAAAACTTTTGCGCACCCTGTAAATATGACTATCTTAATAATAACAGACTTTGCAGGATTCCTCTTACAATACATCAAAAAAGGAAGTTAATATGTGTTACAGTACTTAAAATTATTATACAGTAAATCAAAACTGTTAGGCGCGGGGATACTACAGCACTGTGGTACGCAAACTCCTCTACCCATCCTGATATTATCCTCAGCCGTTTGTCTGGGGGCTGGGGTATATGAAGTGCTTGGGTAGAAATCGTGAAGGTCCCAGATAGATATGGGACCATCACCTTCATTGGGTGGCCGAGTTCGGAGGTATGGGACAATGTGTCTACTCCTAAATCTTCTTAGTACCAAGTCACCTGTGATGTCTTTTTGGAGGGGACCCAACCAGCCCACTCTCCTCACGCTCATGATCCTTCCGTCAAGATCATGAGGCAGGGGTCTATTTTTTGATAGCCAAAACTTGACTTTATTTAACAGGTCATGTTGTCTCTCTAATTTTCCCTGTTTGAGTTGCGGAACTCCCAAGAGGACACACACAAATGGAGCGGCCTCCGGAGGTAGATTAATTCGAGAAACCCTATTATGGTCTACTCTGGTAGCAATTTTGTGCACTATGGTGGGTTTAGGAGGAGCTTTAGGAACATTTGGGGGCAAAGAAGGAGAAACTATTACTTGGGTTTGAGCAATTTTATTTAGTGTGGTTGGTTTGGGCACATTCGGGGGAGCAGTTGACGAGGGATGATTAGAAGTTGTAGCTTTGGGAGGAGGTAACAAGTTAAGTTTGATTGATTCCTCAATCCCTGTCAATCTATCCCCCAAGATGTTAATTTTGTCAATCAGGGGGTATATAATAGATTTGATCAGTTGTTCAATCATAGGCAGTAAAGCCATCTGGGAAGTGAGTGCTAGGTCGTCTGATTTGTTAGCCACCTCGGGATTTGGGGGGGAGTTGGTTGGAGAGAAAGTTGGAGCTGGGGACCCATTTTGTAATTTTTGTATTTTAGGTTGACTCACATTATATTTGTCCCCGTCATGCTTCCTTTTAGCCGATGTAGCCCGATCGGGTACTATACTTTGAGTGTTGGCTTTTATGAAAATGGAGAAGGGTTCCAGAAAACTCTCGTTAGGGGTTGAGGGGTTAATGTTGTTTGGCGGGGAGGGTAATCCTGCTGGGGCATACCTAGTTTTACATAGACTGTTTAATTCATCCAACAGTGAGAGGCTACACCCTGTATTGGTTATTTGTGAAGGGGATTGATTACTGGTTAGACTGTCTATAGGTAGATTGGAATTTTTTTCAACATCTCTGCGCGTAGGTAACAGTGTACTATTTGTGTTCGTGTCAGTCGTCCTAGGGCAAGAATCCAGCCAGAGAGCTGATTTAGTGGTAGCCCCCTTGCGGATCATAGTATGGGATGGAGGTAATAAGGTTAGTACAGTTTACATGACAAGTACTACTGTCCAGTGCAAAAATATCAACCAATGGCTTTTCCTCCTCATGAACAGCCAAGGGGGGTGGGCCCGTCCCGTCCTCCTCTGGCCTCTGAGGGCCACAGAGGGACCGCCCTTTGCCCGGGCTTAGCCCGGGGCGTCCCGCGCGCGTCCTCGCGGGACGAAGGAGCAGTCGAGTCTTTATGCGCCTCCTGGCGCGCTGGAAATGTGCAATCTACCCCTGTGGCTCCTAGGGCTTGTAGTCAGGCAATGGAATCCGGGGCGCTGGACCGGCGGAGCAAAGCCTGGCCGGTTGGTGAGGGCAGGGGGCGGAGCTAAGCCCGGCCGCGAGGGAAAGAAACCACACAGCAACGAACACCCAGATCCATTTCATCTGGGCTGTTAGTCAGAATTTCTCAGAGCATCCCTCTCTATATTCAGCCGGATAATCTTACTCCTCTGCTCCTCTGTTCTTTCTGTTTTAGACAACATTTCGATATTCAGCGTTCTCTTCCAACAATAACTCCTTTAAAGTATTTTAAGGGAAGTCCAGCCACTGCTGACTGCTGACTGCTGACACAAAACAAAACGTGTCTTCTCTGCTCCTTTCGAATTTCACAGTTTTTAACAGGCTTCGTGTTTTAAATGCAATCTCCCCTCAGAATGTTAAGAATGTTCAGTGGGCGCCGTTCACTTCCTCAAAGAAGCGGCGTAGTGTTCTCAGCCTTATTCAGCCCTGCTCCGCAATTCGAGTCAGGCCGTTTGTGAGATAAGAACGCCACTGGGGAATTACCATCCACTATCACACCACAGTTACTTTTCTCCAGAACGATAGCTCACTTTAAAGTGTTCGAGAGAGGGTTGCCAACTACTAGTTGCTGACACAGAGCACAGCTCCTTCCGTACTTTTTAACAGATGCAAGCTCCCCCCAGAGGCCGTTTTAGACAAAGAAATGTTCACTGTGAAGCCGCCACTCTCTACGGCAGGAAAAGATGCGTGGCCCCCTCAGCGTTATTCAGTCAGGCAGTAAATCTGAAGAGCATACCACTGGAGAACTGTCATCCGCTGTCATACGCTGCTGCTTTCACGTCGATAGCAAATTTACTCGAACATCGAGAAAAGAAGCCTCCGGGAGCGCTTCTCCGAAAACCGCCGCTTTCTCTCCTGCTACGAGGAACAAACGCCAACGCCTTCCACCATCGCGTACCTCGTATGGGGGCAGAGCAGCAACACGGCACTCAGGTGCTACGTGGAGGCGGACCAACTCCAGATTGAAAAGGAAGAGGTAGCCCTGGCCCAAGCTAAACTTGCTTTAGCAAGGGAGCAACCGTTAAGTTTATTAGATTCCACTGGTGGCAGCATTATCCCCAAGGATAAAGACAGGTCCTATGACAATAGAAACCTGAGTAAGATTGTGCCCCCCTACAGAGATGGGGATGACATCCACAAATGCATAACTGCTCTTGAGAGAGCCTGCATGGTACAGCAGGTTCCTTAGGATCAGTGAGCAGCAATCTTGTGGCTCTCCTTTTCTGAAAAAGGGAGAGACAAGCTCCTCACTGTTAGACCTGAGGATGCTAAAAACTACTCTGTCCTGAAGAGTGCTCTTATTGAAGGGTTTGGCCTAACCACTGAGCAATACAGGTTGTTGTTCAGAGATACCCAAAAGACTCAGACTCAGGACTGGACTGACTTTGTTGATTGTGCCACTAAGGCTCTGGAAGGTTGGTTGCTGGGAAGTAAAGTTACAGACTATAAAGGATTGTACAATCTAATAATGAGATAACAGATCCTTAATAATTGCCAGAACCAGTTGTTGCATCAGCACCTGATTGACTCAGATCTGACCTCTCCCCAAGAATTGGGAAAGAAGGCAGACAAATGTGTCAGAACCAGGGTTAAGCAGAAGCCTCAGAACCAAGGTGGTGATCAGAAGAAGGCAGACCAGAAGGGTGGAGATCAGAAACAAAAAGACCAGAAGTCTTCTTCAGGCCTCCAAAATAATACTAAAGAGGGGGGGTCCCAAAATGGAAAGAAAAAGAAGAATGATGGCCCAAAGAAACCTCGGTGTAATTACTGTAAGTCAGTTTCTCACTGGTTTAGTGAGTGTACTAAGAAAGGTGGAGCCCCTGCCACTGCAGGCCCTAAGGCAACTGCAGCCCCTAGTACAGTCAGCAGTAGCAGCCCCCAAACTAAAGTTATAGTGGGGTTAACCATGGGTACTGAGATGGAGTCTGGCGTAGTCAGAGTTCCTACTCAGGCAGTCTTGATCTGTGATGGGGACATGGACATGTCCCCTGCTATGAGTCCCAGTACTCTGGGCAAGTACAGGCAGACGCCTTTGATTGATGGTAAAGTGGCTCAGGCCTACAGAAACACATGTGCCAGTGTCACAATGGTGACACCTAACTTTGTGGACCCTGGACAACTTATACTGGGTGATAATTAACTGGGGACCAATGCTAGCAATGTCACTACTCCCCATAGTGTGGCAGTTGTTAACTTCTCCTGGGGAGGGTAAATGGCCTCAAGAGAGTTGTGGTAAGTGCAGACCTCCCAGTTGACTGTCTTTTGGGCAATGATCTAGAGGATTCAATGTGGTCAGAAGTGGAGTACAGGACTCATGCAGAGATGCTGGGTATTTCAGCACATGTCCTTCCTGTGACCAGGTCACAGGCCAAAAAGTGCTTACATGAACCTGTGCTGGATCTTGGAGCAATAGACCAAGCACAACCCAAGAGAAAGAGCAAGAGGGTTAAGGCAGTGCCTTCCCACTTGCCCCAGGTTGAGGATCAGTCCTCACAGGAGGCTGATTCTGTGATCCAAGAGGAGACTGTCCCTGAAGAGCTTGAACCTGATCAGGTTGAGTTTCTGGGGACAGGGGGACCCTCAAGGGCAGATCTGGGGCAGGCCAAATTAACTTGCCCTTCTCTTGAACCCCTCAGACAGCAGGCTGATGTTGAGGCTGCTGGGAATGCTCAAGGTACCCATAGAGTGTATTGGGATGATGGGCTCCTTTATTCAGAGGCTAGAGACCCCAAGCCTGGTGCTGCCAGTAGGTTGGTCATACCTCTGCAATTTAGGGGCTTCCTTCTAACCTTGGCACACGATATTCCTTTAGCAGGACACTTAAGCCAGAACAAGACTTGGGACAGGCTTGACCCTCACTTTCACTGGCCTCACATGTCAGAAGATACCAAGGAGTTTTGTCGCTCCTGTGTCACCTGCCAAGCCAGTATTTGTATTTGTATTTGTATTTGTATGTCGATTTGTAGAGCGCGATTGCTGCCCGGGGGCGTCCAAGCGCTAAAAACCAACAGAGCAAGAGGAGGTAGCCAGGGCGTTATTGGGCGGCATTGAAAAGGAATGTTTTTAGCTGTTTCCTAAATAAGGTAAGATTGGGGTTTTTCCTTAGGTGGAGGGGTAGGGTGTTCCATAGCTTGGAAGCGTTGTAGGTGAAAGTCCTACCGCCAGTTCTGGATTTTTTTATTTTGGGAATAGTGGCCGTGTAGGTCTGGTTGGAGCGCAGATTCCTAGTGGGTTGGTAGTGTGACACTAGGTTGCAGGTGATAAGAGGGCCCGTTTTCCAGAACGCCTGGTGCGCAATGCATAAGGCTTTGAATTGTATTCTTTGGGGAATGGGTAGCCAATGCAGTTTTTTCAGTCCGTTTTTGACTGATTGACGTCGAGGGATCTGAAGCAAAGTGCGCGCGGCGCAGTTCTGCACCGTTTGTAGTCTTCGTATCGTGTACTCTGGGGCAGCGAGGTAAAGGGCGTTGTTATAATCCAGTCGTGACTGGATAAGGCCCTGGATGGCTACTTGTTTTGCCTCCATCGGTAGAAGATGGAGTACCTTCCTTAGCACTCTGAGAAGGCCGAAGCAGGTGGCTGCCAGTTTGGTGGATTGGGTGCCGAAAGACAGACATCTGTCTAGCCACACCCCAAGGCTCTTGATACTGTCCTTTGGGGCCAGAGGGGTACCCAGGCAGGGTGGCCATAGAGTGCTGAGGGAGTTGGGGTTGGCAGGGCCCAGGAGCATAAGCTCTGTCTTGTCCCCGTTCATTTTTAATGAGGAGGAGGACATCCAGTCCTTGACTTCCTCTAGGCATTTCTTGAGCCCTCCTTTCGGGGTCTGGTTAGCTTCCTGTGCCAGTGAGACCACTAGCTGAGTGTTGTCAGCGTATGAGATGATCTTAATTCCATACTGACGAACAACTTCAGCTAGTGGCCTCATATATATGTTGAAGAGCGCCGGGCTCAATGAGGAGCCCTGCGGGACTCCACATCTTAATGGTCTGCTGGTAGAGGAAGATGTTCCGTCAAATACCCGAAAGGATCTGTCCTGTAAAAAGGATTCAAACCAGGACAAAGCTTTGTCTTTTATGCCGATGTTTGCCATGCGGTCCAGCAGTATGTCATGGCTGACCGTGTCGAAGGCCGCGCTTAAGTCAAGGAGGATCACTGCCACTGATCCTCCCTGGTCCAGGATGTTTCTGGAATCCTCTGTGACCATGAGGAGCGCGGTTTCGGTGCCGTGTTTTGGTCTGAAGCCCGTTTGAGTAGGATCAAGAAGCTGGTGGTTTTCGAGATATTTGATCAGCTGGCTGTTGATGTGTCTCTCTAGGATTTTACTAAGCCAGGGAAGGAGAGAGATTGGCCGGTAGTTACTGAGGTTCGAAGGATCCAGATTGGGCTTCTTTAATAGTGTTCGGACCATGGCTTGTTTCCATTGTGGCGGGACTACGCCAGTAGTAATGGAAGAGTTAAGGAGGTCCATTATGACGGGCAGGGTGATAGCCGAGGCTGACATAATGATGTCTGGCGGGGCTGGGTCCCCCGGAGACCCGGATTTGACTTTTTTTGCCAAGGACTCGAGAGTCGAGAGGTTAAGAAGAGCAAAGTGGTCCAGAGTGGGGGAGGAGTTCGGGTCAGAATTGCTCGGAGTAGAAGGGGTGCTGGGTGGAGCAGGGAATGATTCATAAATGGTAGTGATTTTTTGCAGGAAAAAATCTGCCATGTTATTGCAGTGTTCTGCGGTCTTGGTCTCACCTAGACTAGGTGGTAATTTGGTGAGGCTTTTCACAATACGGAAGATTTCCCTGGGTTTAGATTTAGCTAGGATAATTTCGTTGGCGAAATAAGCTGTTTTGCTGGCCTTGATTTGTTCTTTGTACGTTTTGAGTAGTTTTTGGTATTGGATTTTGTTTTCTGGCAAAGAGTCCAGACGCCATTTCCTCTCCGCTTGTCTACATTGACGTTAAGTAGTTCTGAGGGATTCAGAGTACTACGGAGCTGATTTGTGACAGCGTTTTGTGGTGGTTTTCCGTTTTGGTAGAGAAAGATCGAGTGACTTGGTAATCCATTCCTCATAAGAAAGGTTTGCGATGCATGGGTCCTCATTAAGCGGTGGTGGGTTGCTGGACAGTTTTTTGGTCCATGTCTCGGTAGGGAGGCGGGACCACGGTCTGGCTATTCTTATAGTGGGTTTGGTGGCTGGGGGTCTGGGGGTATGCCCAAAAAAAAAGGACCAGAAGATGGTCAGTCCAGGGGAGGGGGAGAGGTAGACTAGTTGTCAAATTAGTACAATTACTGAAAACCGGGTCAAGCAGGTGCCCTTGATCGTGGGTAGGGGAGCTGACCAATTGGTGTAATTGTAACGCGGCAAGGTCGTTAGTAAGAAGAGCTGCCGTATGATCTGCTTTGGAATCGAAGTGAAATCAGGTAGCACCACAAAGGCCCCCCTTATACCACTACCTGTGGTGGGGGTACCCTTTGAAAGAGTGGGGATAGACATTGTTGGACCAATGGATCCCCAAACAGCATCTGGGCACAGATTTATACTTGTGGTAGTGGATCATGCCACCAGGTATCCAGAGGCAATTCCCCTGAGGACCACAACAGCTCCTGTTGTGGCAAGGGCCCTACTTGGAGTTTTCTCCAGAGTGGGCTTTCCAAAGGAGGTACTTTCAGACAGAGGTACAAAGTTCATGTCTGGATATCTAAAAGCAATGTGGAAAGAGTGTGGTGTTAACTACAAGTTCACTACACCCGACCATCCACAGTGCAATGGGCTTGTTGAAAGATTTAACAAGACCCTAAAAGGGATGATAAAAGGGTTACCTGAAAAGCTTAGGCGAAGATGGGACATCCTTTTACCCTGCCTTCTCTTTGCTTACAGAGAGGTCCCACAAAAGGGGGTTGGCTACAGCCCTTTTGAACTTTTGTTTGGGCATCCTGTAAGGTGTCCCTTGTGTCTTGTGAAGGAAGGATGGGAGTTACCTCTCAAAAAGCCTAAACTTGACATAGTGGACTATGTACTTGGTCTCCGCTCCAGGATGGCTGAATACATGGAGAAAGCATCCAAAAACCTTGAGGCTAGCCAAGAACTCCAAAAAGCTTGGCATGACCAAAAGGCTGTGCTGACTGAGTACAAGCCAGGACAGAAGGTGTGGGTGTTGGAGCCAGAGGCTCCAGCAGCTCTCCAAGACAAATGGTCTGGACCTTACACCATAATTGAGAAAAAGGGAGAGGGCACCTACTTGGTGGACCTTGGCATCCCTAGGAGCCCCCGCAGGGTGCTCCATGTAAACAGATTGAACGCATTTGTGGACAGGGCAGACATCTGCTTGCTCATGGCTACAGATGGGGAGCAAGAGGAAGAGAGTGACCCTCTCCCAGACTTGTTATCCCACAACCCTGATGATGGTTCAGTTGATGGTGTGGCCTTAGATGGCAGCCTCACTGACCAGCAGCAACAAGACCGTAGACAAGTTCCACAGTCTTTCAGACACATGTTTTCATTGACACCTAGTCAGACTAACTGGTGCACCCATGAGGTGGACACTGGTGACAGTCTGCCTGTAAAGAGTAAAATCTACAGGCAACCTGACCATGTCAGGGACTGTATAAAGACTGAGGTGCAGAAAATGCTTGAGCTTGGAGTGATTGAGCCATCAGAGAGCCCCTGGGCCAGCCCAGTAGTCCTTGTGCCAAAACCTCATACCAAAGATGGGAAGAGAGAAATTAGGTTTTGTGTGGACTATAGAGCTCTCAATGCTGTCACTAGGACAGATGCTCACCCCATTCCAAGAGTAGATGAGGTCATTGATAAATTGGCTTTTGCCAAGTTTCTGAGCACATTTGATTTGACAGCTGGCTATTGGCAAATCAGGTTAGCTGAGGAGTCAAAGGCCAAAACAGCATTCTCAACCCCTGGAGGTCATTATCAATTTGTGGTAATGCCATTTGGATTGAACAATGCACCTGCCACTTTCCAAAGGTTGGTGAACCAAGTCTTTTCTGGGTTGGATGACTTTTGTGCAGCTTATCTGGATGATATTGCTGTCTTCAGCTCCACCTGCGAGGATCACCTGATCCACCTGAAGAAGGTTTTAGAGGCCCTGCAGAAGGCAGGCCTAACTATCAAGGCCACAAAGTGCCAGATAGGGCAGAGCAAGGTTGTGTACCTGGGCCACCTGGTAGGTGGGGGTCAGGTTCAACCACTGGAGAGTAAGATCCAGACCATACAGGACTGGGCTCCTCCAACCACCGAGACACAGGTCAGAGCTTTCTTGGGCCTGACTGGGTATTACAGGAAATTTTTAAAGAATGATGGGTCCATTGTGACACCATTAAATGATCTGACATCCAAAAAGATGCCAAAGAAGGTTCAGTGGACAGTTAGCTGTTAAAAGGCATTTGATGACCTGAAGAAGGCCATGTGCTCTGCACCTATCCTAAAGAGTCCTGACTACTCCAAAGAGTGCATTGTCCAAACAGATGCTTCTGAGTTGGGGGTGGGAGCTGTACTTTCACAACCTAATGTAGATGGTCAAGACCAGCCCATTGTTTTCATTAGCAGAAGGCTGACCCCTAGAGAGAAACGTTGGTCAGCCATTGAGAGGGAGGCATTTGCTGTGGTTTGGGCCCTGAAGAAGCTGAGGCCATACTTGTTTGGCACTCACTTCAGAATTCAAACAGACTATAAGCCCCTCTTGTGGCTAAATGTAAGAGTCACATAGGAATGGTAGATAGTACAAAGGTCTACTGCATATACTAGTGATTAGAGTTATCTCTATATACATAAGGAAGGGATACAAATGGATATACTCTAAGGGTCACATTGGAATGGTGGAGAGTATATAGGTCTACTGCATATACTAGTGATTAGAGTTATCTCTATATACATATATATTCACACATAGTAGATTTTCTCAGGCAGCGTTCCATTAAGTGGGGTCAGAGGGGGGAAGCAGTCACAGCACCAAGGGAGGGTGGGAGGGATACAAGGGTATGGAGAAAAGGCAAAACAGAAAAGGGAAGAAACATTTGAGGATCGTCAAGGGGGAAACGACGGAGAAAGGTACAAGATGAGGGAATGGACAAGATGGTGAGTCGGGGTCCAGAGAAAAACGGCAGAGAGCAGCAGTAAAATGGCGGCCAGGACAAAAGAAAAAGTAAAGAAGTCCATGAGAGTCACACAGGAATGGTAGAGAGTACAAAGGTCTATTGCATATACAGCTCTTTCACCCCTTCTGTTCTTCTGCAGAATCTGTCGTCCCTCCTGATCCTGTTTGTCATTTAGTCTGTAATTACTGAGGCAACAAGAGGGAGACCGTGTCTGTAAAACACGCATGTCCACAGCTCCTGGGTGTGGACTGTGGTGAAATAAAATCCCTCAGCACAGGATACAGAGTACCAGGAGGGGGCAGACACCGGTCTCAAGGGGGACAGGGAAAGTTGTGTCTGTTTTTTCAGTCGTCACAAATGTACCTTGAGCAGACACACATTCACGATGCACTTTATTTATTTCACAGAAAAATGTAAACCACCCTCAGTGGAAAACCTGCTGGTTCCAAACAACCGATTATACTATGGGGCTGGTGAAGGGATGAGCGTGATCTGTGCTGCAGGGTACCAGCCGTCGCACCCTCGGATAGAGTGCATTAGAAAAGGATCCCAGAACGTCTGGAGCGACGATGTCCGCTGCCACGGTAAGTGTGTAAATGCAATTGAGCCATGGCTGCATAGTCTATCGTATTGTAATGTTAATAGTGAAATGTACGCAAGTGTGATGCTTAGCTCGTCCAGTCCCAAGGATATATGGGGCCCTTACCGGTCATACATTGAGACATTACGTCAAGAGTCAGATCTACAGTTCGAGCAGGGCGTGGTCCCAGAGGGCGTGGGGGAATTGTGTCCCTGCAACTGTTTATGTCCTATTGTACCATCGATGCTGAGAGCAATTCGTATATATGTCACCTCAATAGTCAATACACACAGGGCAGACATACCGACGCTACGGGCTGGGGGAGGTGTTATCAGCAGGGACCCCTCTCCTTATTTTCTACACGCCACACTGTGAATGCAACAGCCTTCGATTGCCTGGTAATTATCTCGAGGATCACTCACTGCAATAATCATTGATCTGGATATGTCATGACAATGTATACTGACGCATTGGTGAACGACTACATATGTGCAATGTTCTTGGATTGAAGAAATGGAAAATAAAGTTAAAAAAAAAAAGGTTGTAGCAGAGGCTCCATAACCTTAAGTAGGTGAGTTAACGATTGACAATTCAATGTTTGTTTAGGCACTTTGAATCCATATGTTAGTGATTGTGCCTTGGCCACAATGGATAATAGATGGGAGTTGCCAGACATTTGCTTATCCATAGTGAACCCCAGATATTTATTTGAGAGTACTTCCTCCAGTTTTTTCCCTTCCAAAAACCACATGTGATATTTAAACTTAAAATCAACCAGCCGCATCACGTTGGTTTTGCTTAGATTCAGATCTAGTCCTTGATTTACCATGTACTTTTTTAGGGCATTCATACTCCGAGGTCGGCCTATTGGTGTTTTACTTAGTAGGACTATATCTTATGCATATTGTAGACAGCCCAATGTCTCTGCAGCAAGGATTGGTGGATGAGTGTTTCCAAATCCTATGTGATGGCCTAGATCTGCTAGATATAAATTAAACAGGCAAGAAGCATCCTTGTTTAAGGCCGTTATTTTTCCTAATTTTGGATGTCACTCGGCTTCCATCCCATATTTTAAATGGTGCCCATGTTTGCGTATATAGTGCCATAATCATCCTTAGGAGTTCTTCCGTAGCTCCCCATTCTTATACTTTTTTCGATAAGTGATCTCTAGGCACACAGTCGAAGGCAGATTTAAGGTCAATAAAACATGCCAGTAAACAGTTTAAAAAAAATATTTCGCCTTCTCTGTTACTTTCCCGTATTTATGAAGTTAAGGGACTTAGTAAACTATTAGCCCTCCTACTCCTTCCCAATATGGAGGAACTGATACACACAGATTAAAGTGGATGTATTCCCACGTGCTACACCTCCCACAACATTAGGAGACTTTACCATGTAATGCACCACCCTATAAGACGCAAGAATCAGAACGCAATGCTGATGTCTGTGGATCTTGAAAAAGCATTCAATGCAGTGTGCTAGGACTTCCTGCTTGCGCAGATGAAACAAATGGGCTTGGGAGATGACTGGATCAAATGGGTCAAGTTATTATACAAAACCCCGACAGCCAGAGTCAGAACAGGTAACATGCTTTTGCCACAGTACTAAGTTAATAGGGAAACAAGGCAGGGATGTCCACTGTCTCCACTACTGTACGCCTTATCTATTGAACCTCTCGCAGAACTCATTAGACGAATAGGACGGGGCTGGGGTTTAGTGGGTGAGGGTTGAGAACACATCATCTCATTATATGTGTATGATTTACTACTTTATTTCAGAAGTTCACTTTTTTGTTGCTCTATGCCCCATGAGTTAAAGATGATTTGTTTTTCCATTTTTCGCTCTGCTATAGCCCTTGACCCGGTCACTCTACTACTGCACGGCCCCCGTGTGCCCAGATTCTGCTTGGCCCTCTTGCTGCCGCCTCTCCTTAGGGCCCCTGCTCTCCAGGCTTGCCCTCGCTCCCAAAGCTTGCCCAGGCTTGCCCTCACTCTCCAGGCTTGCCCAGGCTTGCCCTTGCTCTTCCCGCTCTGTTTTCCCGCTCTTTCCAAACCCCCCTCGGCTCCCCGCCGCTGCTGTCCTGCGGCCCGCCCCCTTCTCCTGTCTCCCGCTCCCCATTCGCCGCGCCGCTCCCGCCTCCCAGCTGCTCCTCCCTCCCACTTCGCCATAAATGTCGGGGACCGCGCAGCGGCCACGCGCAGTGGGCGCGCCGATTGTGCGCCAAAGGTGCGCCAAAGGCAAGCCTGTCTACGCCCGCCCGCGCCTAGATCGTGCCCAGCGCCAGCACCCCTGGCCCTCGACGATACCAGCCCACCCGACGGACTTGCGACGCCGCCACCCTCTATGCACTCAATGCCGGCCGAGACCCCGCCTGATACCGAGCCACCCCGAAATGCACACACGGAACCTTCACCTGCCAAGACTTCAAATTTACCTGCCTCCAAAGCTGCATCGCACCCGCCAAGTCCAGCACCAGCAACAATCACCTCAGGAGCAACCTGCTCAACACCCGCTCCGTCCACAGACACGCCGTCGAACTCTGGAACCTCCTTGACATAACAGCACCAGACGTCGCCTTCCTCACAGAAACCTGGATGAATGCCTCCTCAGCCCCTGACATCGCCATAGGCATCCCGGATGGCTACAAAATCACCCGGAGGGACCGCGTTAACCAAACCGGAGGAGGCATCGCCATCGTCCACAAAAACACCATCCGCATCACGACCAACTCCAACGACACCCTCACCGCGCCGAGCACCTTCACTTCCAGATACACACCGACCCCAAGACCACCCTCAGAGGCACTCTCATCTACAGAACCCCGGGACCACGCACACAATTCAGCAAAGCCATCGCAGACTTCATCAGCCCGCACGCCCTCACCTCCTCAGACTACATCCTCCTAGGGGACCTCAACTTCCACCTGGAGAACAACAATGACAACAACACCACCACCCTGCTGGATAACCTCGCCAACCTAGGACTCAAGCAACTGGTGAACACCCCCACCTATTCCGCCGGCCACACGCTTGACCCCATCTTCTCTTCCAGCAAGCACATCTCCTTCAGCCACTCCACCGGACTACACTGGACTGACCACAGCTGCGTCCACTTACACTTCATGAAAACCACGACCCACCACCACCCGCAACAGGTTCCCCGCAGTAGCTGGAGCAAGATCACCGCCGACCATCTCACCACCTCCCTCAGCCAGAACCCTCCCACCAACACAACGGACCCCAACGAAGCAGCCCGCAACCTCACACAGTGGCTCACCATCTGCGCCAACGACCTCGCACCACTGAAAAACCCACCCAGCAGACCCGGCAGCAAGAAAGCCTCATGGTTTACCAACGACCCTTAAACTCCAAGAAAACCTGCCGCACCCTCGAGAAAGTCTGGCGCCATGACCAAACTACAGAAAACATGACAACCCTCAAGAACGCCACCCGCAAACACCACCAGCTGATCCGCATCACCAAAAGACAACATTCAAAGAACGACTGGACAACAACACCCACAACAGCAAGGAACTCTTCAGCATCGTCAAAGAACTCAACAACCCCAGTGCCTTCAACAACGACATCACACCCTCACAAGACCTCTGCGACTCACTCGCCTCGTTCTTTCACCGCAAGATCGCCGACATACACAACAGCTACAGCGCACAGACCACGCTCCCAACCGCCGAACCAGCGCACCCAACCAACACCCTATGTGCCTGGACCTCGGTCAGAACCGAAGACACCACCCGCACGATGAACACCATCCACTCCGGCTCCCCTACCGACCCCTTGGCGTGGTCCTAAAAAGAAGGGGCATTGTCGACCTGTATGCCAAGGTTTTTTATGAAGACCTTTGGCACCGAAGGGGTGCTCAGTTTCGGAGGCCACCAATTGCCACCCCAAAGATGGAAGTCTCTACCTAGTAGGAGGATCTCGGATTTTGTAGAATTCAACTGGAGGCGATTTGCCTTCATCCAGACTGCTATGGCAGTCAGGCCCTCTAGAAACTTAGCAGCATCCAGGCTAGAGTCCTTGGTAAAGGATAGTACCAGCTGCGTGTCATCCGCAGGAATCGCGTAAGCTCCATGCGGAGTGAAGAAAACAGGGAGAAAAATGCCGGTTAAAGCGGAAAGTGACTTACTGCGGCGGGAGACAGAGCTCGCATCTGGTTAGTGGGTTCAGCAGTCTGCTACCTTGTTGTAGTTGCGAGAGCACAGCTGTGTAAGTCCACCATGTAAGCCTCGCGCCCTGAGGATTGTTTGTTATTCTTGTTACCTTCCCCTCCAGCTTCCATTAAACCGCACGGGTTGTTCTCGCATGCACTTTCTTTATAACTTCCTTAATTTTCTGTCATGATTCTGGACCGTTTATCCCACTCAACCCACCCGTTTTTGCTCCTACCTGTTCACTATCTTCTTCACCTCCTATTTTTACCACCTCCATCACCCTACACACATCCCGAAATTCTCACGTTTTTTCACTAAGAGATCACAGTGGGCAGCATGTGGTAGTTCCACCTATTCACCTATGTATATTACTCATGCTAGTTATGTCACCGTATTGATTCGGGTTATTTTTTTGCATTTTCTGTTGCAGCGCTCCTTGATAAAGGACTTGGTTAGTCCGAAATGCATCGGAGCCATCCTAATGTTGATTGAATCGAGTATTTAATGATCATGTTGAAATGAAAAAGAGAATCATGGAATGAAAATTTCTCAATAAATTCCAGAACTTTACTATTGGAACTCTTTATTGAAACTTTTTGGAATCTATTGTGTCATCCACACATAGAACCCGAATAAGTGTGCCCATCACAGGGATGCTCCTACACTCCAGTAGCGCACTCATCTTCCTTGATATCCACGGACGCACCGGAACAGTTGCGTCACCTGTAGGAGCACCTTGAAATTCATTACCTTCATAACTCCATCTCTGAAAACCACATCACAACTTTAGTAGTGCGCCATGCCTATCTCTGTTTCACTCTTATTGCCTACACTGTTCACCGGGCAGGCTGCACACATTCATCCAGAGACCAAAAATGCAATACGAAGAAATCTCAAAATCAACCGAAGCTCATGCTGAGACATTAGCATTCGATACGGAAGCAACAGAGAGAATCTATGCCCTCATCAATGAAGACCTGACCCAAACTACAACCAGCAGATCCAAAGAACAATGCGTCAAACAACTCATATATTTATCGAAACGACGCATCAATCAAAAACTGCATGCCAACACCTTAATTAAGTACCACAAAGTCCTCCGCATCCCCCGTGGCCTACGGATTGCCTTGAAACCGTCCCTATGCAAGAACTCCAAAGCGTTTGTTGAGAGATGGAACGCCATCCTCAACAAATGCAGTTTGGACCTCATATTACTTATCGTCGAGGAATTGTCTGGAATTCTAGTGGAATTATCACAAGAAATTTCCGTCATTGAAAATGAACTCAAAGACTCTATTTCACCTGAAGAACTTACTGCCACTCTGGAAGACATTAATAAACAACTAGACAGACACACCAAGGACATCAATGATCGCAAGATCCGAAAATTCCGTCGGGACACCTTGGACTACAAATTAGGCGAGGTATATACGTGGGCAGACGTTTACGCTCAACGTCGCAGGAATAAACCATTCAATCCAAACACTGATACTTCTTCCTCTGGAAGTGACACCTCCAACCATCCAACAAAAAAAACTCCAGCTGAAGCACCGACCACTTCAACTTCAGCTTCATCCAGTGAAGCACCTTTGACTACCAGGATTGACCCAACCACCATGGAGCCTTTTTTAGAGATAAGCCCAGACAGAACCGACGACCCAGACGGGGCAAAAGGGCAGGACAAAGACTCCGAAGGTACCCAACAACCATTGAAAACCAAGCCGAAAACGAAGAGGAATCGTTAGTAATTAACATTTCCGACACCACCTTGACTAGTTATGAAACCAAGATCCTTCAGAAAGGAATGTCATTCGTACCCACCAGCAACACCAACTTATTGGAACTGGAAGTTAGTACTTTTAAACTTACAAGGAAATTAAGGTTGAAACACTTCTTCGAAATAATCTTAGAACCTCCCAAAGATCCTAAACCAGACCAACTATTGGGTCTACGACCACCCAGCACCTTCATACCACCTGCAAGCCACAAGAGCATCGATACTTTCGAGACCTTGGTGAAACAGGATATCGCCAAAATTAACTACCGCAAGAGAATTCATAGGAATATCACCAACAAAGATTTGGACACCTTAAAGAACATTGCCAGAAATCCTTCCATCAAGTGTGTGAAAGCAGACAAGGGGGGAGCCCTCGTCATCCTAAACACGCAATTATACGACCAACGCATCACTGAACACATCCTGGACTCCAATGTCTATTTACCTCTTGAAGGAAATCCCACCAGTGAATTCAAAACGGAACTGTTGGAAATTCTCAATAAAGCAACATCTGAAGATATCATTGATGACAGGACGAAGAAATATCTGACAGTAGAATATCCTAGAAGCCCCACCATCACCATGCTACCTAAGATCCACAAGAACTTAATGGATCCTCCATTTCGACCAATTGTCTCGACCAGAGGCTCAATCCATGAACCCACGGGTAAATTCATAGATCGCTACTTACAACCCATGGTCTCAAACCTTCCAAGCTACATTAAAGACACCACGGAGTTTATCAACAGATTATCTTCCTTACAAGTGAATGAGAACGAAAATTTAATCCTATGTACAGCAGACGTTAAAAGCCTCTACACTTCCATCCCACATGAGGGTGGGATTGCTGCAGTGGAACAAGCTCTACTACAATCAGACATCGATGACTCTTTGAAAGCCTTCATTCTTGAACTCATGATCTACACCCTGTATCACAGTTACTTTGTACACAAACAGAAATGGTACCTGCAAATGTCCGGGATGGCCATGGGAAATTGTGCGGCTCCCACCTATGCTAATCTGTATATGGGCAACTTTGAATCAAACCACATCTACGGCAATCAAACATGGACTGATAACCTCAAACTATACGTACGGTATATAGATGACCTATTCTTCATTTGGAGTAATTCACAAGAAAGCCTTGAACTCGCTTTGACGAACCTTAATTCCAAGGATGATCGCATAGAGTTCACGTGGAACATCAACAACCAAGAGATCGCATTTTTAGATATTCTTGTCAAAATCACCACTCAGGGAATTCAGACTGATTTATTCCGAAAACCCACCGATCGCAACAACAGCTTACTCTACAGCAGCTTCCATCGGCACTCTCTTAAAAAACATCTACCATACAGCCAGATGCTGAGAGTCACCCGGATTGTATCCGATCCAGACACCAGAATGAATCAGATTCAAGCAATGGCATCAAGATTCCACACAAGAGGATACCCAGAGGAACTATTGAAGGAAGCCATTGACAGGACTACTGCAACTTCCCGAAATGATGCTCTTCGTAGCGTCCATAAAACGGACCAACAGAGGATGGTCCTAGTATCTAGATATTCCACTGTGAGTAACAGCTACAAAAGCATCATATTGAAACACTGGCGCATCCTGGCATCTGAACCAGATTTCGGGAACCTCTTTAAGGAACCTCCAATTTTCGCATACACCCGACCTAGAAACATCAAAGAAATCTTATCCGGGACCAATCTCAACACCACCTCCGTCAAACATACTGGCACACGTCCTTGTCATCATTGCAACAACTGCAATAACATCATCAAAGGAAATAACATCAATCATCCCATGAGAGGTCATAACATCAGACTAAACGTGGACGCCACTTGTGATTCTTCTAACCTCATTTACCTACTTAAGTGCCCCTGCGGCAAAATTTATGTGGGGAAAACTAGTAGGAAAATTAAGACCAGATTGAACGAACATAAGTCGAACATTCGCACCAAGAACACTAAGTCTAATGTAGCCACTCATTTCAGCGAAGCCAACCATAACGTGGCCCAACTAAAGTACATGGTCTTAGAGACCATCCCTAGAATTGAAGGAAGGGACAACAACAAGTTCCTCTTACAGAGAGAAAACACCTGGATATACAGACTCCAAGCACAGAAACCGTGGGGTCTTAATGACCGGACTGAATTAAGCTGTTACCTATGATGCCCTTGTGGCACAGTACTGATGCTATACTCTTTGCCTTTGCTGATTGTACCTAATGCATGTTGACCGTAGCTGCTTTCCACTTTTTTCTTCACACCTTCCCTTGGGTTAATCCTCTTTTATCCCTGTTCCAAGATGGCCGCGCCATTTCACCATTTCTCCCTTAGTCCTTCGTTCATTTCGCCCACCCTCCCTTTGAATCCTCGAACTCCGCGCTAGCTCCGCGTAGTTCCAGACTGCTGAACCCACTAACCAGACGCGAGCTCTGTCTCCCGCCGCAGTAAGTCACTTTCCGCTTTAACCAGCATTTTTTTCCCTGTTTTCTTCACTCCGCACGGAGCTTACGCGATTCCTGTCACCTTTCCATTTCAGCCCTCACTTCCCATGCGAAGTCCACCATGTAAGCCTCGCACCCTGAGGATTGTTTGTTATTCTTGTTACCTTCCCCTCCAGCTTCCATTAAACCGCACGGGTTGTTCTCGCATGCACTTTCTTTATAACTTCCTTAATTTTCCGTCATGATTCTGGACCATTTATCCCACTCAACTCACCCGTTTTTGCTTCTACCTGTTCACTATCTTCTTCACCTCCTATTTTTACCACCTCCATCACCCTACACACATCCCGAAATTCTCACGTTTTTTCACTAAGAGATCACAGTGGGCAGCATGTGGTAGTTCCACCTATTCACCTATGTATATTACTCATGCTAGTTATGTCACCGTATTGATTCGGGTTATTTTTTTGCATTTTCTGTTGCAGCGCTCCTTGATAAAGGACTTGGTTAGTCCGAAATGCATCGGAGCCATCCTAATGTTGATTGAATCGAGTATTTAATGATCATGTTGAAATGAAAAAGAGAATCATGGAATGAAAATTTCTCAATAAATTCCAGAACTTTACTATTGGAACTCTTTATTGAAACTTTTTGGAATCTATTGTGTCATCCACACATAGAACCCGAATAAGTGTGCCCATCACAGGGATGCGCCTACACTCCAGTAGCGCACTCATCTTCCTTGATATCCACGGACGCACCGGAACAGTTGCGTCACCTGTAGGAGCACCTTGAAATTCATTACCTTCATAACTCCATCTCTGAAAACCACATCACAACTTTAGTAGTGCGCCGTGCCTATCTCTGTTTCACTCTTATTGCCGACCCCTGAGGGATGCCACAGCATAGAGAATGGGTCTGAAAGTGGAAGGGAGGGGCAATAACTTGAAAGGACCTATTGGTCAGAAATGATGTAAACCAGACGAGTGCTTTGCGGGTGAAATCAATCTTCTGCAACGGAGGAGCAGGATGTTGTGAGAGACCGTGTCGAAGGCGGCACTAAGATCAAGCAATATGAGTGCCGACATTCTACCCTCATCCATGGATGCTCTAAGATGCTCCATAACTGCCAATGGGGCTTATTCTGTGCTGTGTCATGGCCTGAAGCCATTTTGCGTACAATCTAGTATGGCGTGATATTTCAGACACTGAGTTAGAATGATATTCACATGGGACTCCGTTGTTTTTGCCAAAAAAGGAAGCAGAGAGATTGGACGATAGTTCTCTGACCTAGAGGCATCTAACGAACGCGTCTTAAGTAATGGAATGACTGTAACATTTTTCCAGGATTGCAGGGACTCTGCTGATGATAGGCAGAGGTTGATGTGTTCCAGACAGCGGGGAAGAAGGCAGTCTTGGAACTTAATAAAGAGTTCTGGTTTAGAATTGTCATCTGGAGGCTATGATATTATCTTAGTGAACAAGGCCTGGAGGCCATCGGGAATGGATCTCACTGCCAGTGGGATTGCCCCTCAGCGGGAACATAACATCACTCTTTGGATGGAAGCTGTCGTAGATGTCCACCACCTTATTGGTAAAATAGGTGACCAAAGTTTGACATTGGGCATTAGAAGTGATAGTGTTTTCGGATGACTGCAGAGATTTCACCACATCCTTTAACAAGGAGAAGATAGTTTTGGAGAGGTTATTGCTGGTGTTGATTTTGTTGACCACAGGCTTTCTTTATCTGTAGGAGATTAGGGTCTGCTTTCCTATGGTCACCCCAATTTTTGCTTTTTGCTTCACTGGTTTTCTACTTAATGTGGCTGTGGGCCTGCTAATCAGACCCACAGCCTGCGGTTCTCTCTCTAAATTCACAACCATGTACTTTAGGTACATAACCAATTGGACATTGGGTCACCTTATCAGCCCCTGTACAGTGTATTATAGGTACCCAGGGCATAGGTGCATCCAAGGCCTACCAGGGGCTGCAGCATATCTTTTGCCACCCCTTGCTGGCTATCCAATCTGACACAACTGGCTGATCACTCAGCTGGGCCAAGGTGGTGTAATCACCCCTTGCTTAGATATAGTATACCTACATCTAAACCTATATCTGGACACATATACACCTATAAGTCACTCCTATGGCAGGCCTAAACAATCCTGGAGGCAGAATGCTTGGTTTTATGTGAGATGGTGCTCTAGCATGAGCTGAGCCTGTCTGCAGCGTTCAGGACCAACTGCCTTAGCTGTTCTGGGATATTGCCATACCATATACTCTTAAGTGCATTATAATCCTCGCGGTTACTTGCTAACTTTGGTTTGGCTTTATCAAAACATGTCGTGTAAGGTGTCATACGCTTTGGGATACTACCCCCTCGCCAGTTCTGGTGACGGGGGTAGCATTCCATCCTTCTAGAGGGAGAAGACATGTTACTTTGCTTAAACGCGGTTAAGTCTAACCAGAGCCCCATCATCACAAAATGGATGCTGCTGCCACAGACACAAGTCTGGCCTCCTGCTGCTGACCGAAACTCCAGCAGGAGAGGCCTGGACAAATGGTATCCTGTCACAGAGAGGTGTTACACCACCCCAGACAGGAGATAGTGGATTGTAGAAGGGAGGGTTGAATAAAACTACACACTGCCTGGGGCACACAAGGTGTCCCATGCATAGTCTAGTTCAAACCCGTGCTGGGGCACTCCAGCCCCAGCTCTGGCGTAAACCTGGACAAAGGGAAAGGGGTGTAACCACCCCATTCCTGGGTCCCACCCATAGGAGGGACCTAGCAGGTGATCCAGCCCCTTGATTTGGAATATTTCATTTTATTTTATTTTTGCCATTTATAAAGCGTGAACAAATACCCGCAGGCGTCTCGGCGCTAGACAATTCGCATAACTTCAGCTCAATATCGATTGCTCCAGAGGATCATATAATAGGTGTTACTGGTTAAAGAGCCATGTCTTCAATCTCTTGCGGAACTGGAGAAGTGAAGGGCTTAGCCTAATGTGTTGAGGCAAGGTGTTCCATAACTTGGGTGCCGCGACTAAAAAGCGGCGGTCACCCCAGGACTCTGTTTTAGACAGTACGTGGGATCACTAGCTGGTTAAGAGTGGTGGAACGAAGCTGTCTAGAAGGTTTGTAGGGTATCAGCTGGTCCTTAAGAAAATTCGGTCCTTGATCGTTAAGGGCCTTGTACACTATACAAAGTGATTTGAACTTGATCCTATTCCGGATCGTCAACCAGTGGTATTTTTTAATGGTATCTGATATAGCCGAGAATTTGGGAGAGAACACGTGCTGCAGCATTCTGTATTGCCTGTAGCTTCTTCGTGACCCTGACCTGAGCATTTAGGAATAGGCCATTGCAGTAATCAAGGGACGCTAACACTAAAGAGCTGACCAGTGTTTTAGTAGCTGCCTCCGGCAGAAACTGGCTAATTTTCCTGATCATTCTTAATTTATGATGGGCTGTGGTTGCTACTTTGTTCGCATGATCCACAAAGTTAAGCCCCTCATCAAAAGTGACTCCCAAGTTCCTGACCTTCAAAGCCGGGCTTGGGAGTGCTCCAAAGGCTGGTGGCCACCAGGATGCTGACCAGCCTAGTGAGAGGGGTCCGAAAATAACTACCTTGGTTTTTTCGGAATTAAGCTTAAGGCAATTGGTTGCCATCCACTCTCCAATTTCCAGCATTCGATTTAGGAAGCGTTTTGCCACCTCGCCTCCGTCACCCTTTATGGCCAATACCAATTGCGTATCGTCAGCGTAGGAGGTTAGGCTCATCCCATATGCTTTGATAACATTAGCAAGGTCCGACACATAGATGTTAAATAGTGTCGGACTGAGGGATGAGCCTTTAGGAGCCCCACATGGCAACGAGAGCTTAGCAGATTGGTAAGGCCCCAGGGTGACGGCCTGTGTTCTATCTGCCAGGAAAGATGCGAGCAAGTATCTTGCAGTATGGAAAATGCCCATCTTTCCGACACGGTCGACCAAGATCTTATGGTCGACCGTGTCGAAAGCTGCCGATAGATCGAGCAATACCAAAACTGCTGTCCCACCATGGTCTCGAATTGCTCTAATATTGTCTGCGGCTTTAATTAAGGCAGTTTTGGTACCGTGATACCTGCGGAAGCCGAATTGTGTGTCGTCCAGGAGTCAATGTTTCTCAATGTGCTCCAACAGTTGTAGGTTCATAGCCTTTTCCGCGACTTTTGCTAAAAAAGGGAGGCTTGCTATGGGCCTATAATTCTTTAGTTCCTCTTTGTCCAAGCTCGGTTTCTTTAATAGAGGTTTCAGCAAAGTATTTTTTAACGAGTTTGGGTAGGTCCCGGAACCCAGTATGGAATTGCATACTAGGGTAATGACCGGGGTAATGGAGTCCATTACTGGTGGGAGGACTGAAAAGGGGCAAGGGTCAAGTGCAGATCCTGTTTTAATTGTAGAAACTATAGTCTTTATTTGGTCGGTTGTCAGAGCCTTAAACCTAGGAAAGGCGTTTGCCGGAGCTGTATGAGAGGGGGAAGCTGTCATCGAGTTGGGTTTAGACGTGAAGGCTTGGAAGATATCGTCCACTTTAGAGAAAAAGAAATTGGCCAAAGCGTCACAGAGTAATTGTGATGGGGGCGGGGTAAAATCCGGAACGTTACCTGACAGAGTTTTGGTAATCTCATATAATTGTTTGCTTGAGTTTTTGGCTTTTTCAATTTGCTCTGAAAAGAATGTTTTTTTTGCCTTTACGATCATTGCTTTGTAGACAGCTAGCGACTCTTTGTAATGAATCTTACTGACTGTATCATAAGTTTTCCTCCATTGTCTTTCCCTATTCCTGTTAAGTTGTTTTTGCATTCTTAATTGCTCAGTATACCACGGGGCAGTCGGTATGGATCTATTGCTAAATAGAGACTTAGTGGGTACCAAAAGATTGGTAGCATGGCCAAGCCAGTCATGGAATTGTCGTGTTGCTCTATTAGGTTCAATGGACACCAGTGGACGCGTACTGTCCAGCTGTTTCTTTGGTTCTTGCTGGTTTATGTTTTTCCAAGTTTTAAAGGAGCCTAGGCCAGGGGGAATGACTTTTTTACTCGGGGGTTCATTAATTGTCATTTTTCTAAATATAGCATAATGGTCAGTCCAAGTCATGGGTAGGATATCTGATAGGTACAAACCCTCGATGTTGGAAAAAATACCATCTAAGGTATGCCCCGCCAAGTGGGAAGCAGAGGCAACCAGTTGTCTAAGCCCCAGTGTCTCCATGTCTGTAATAAGGGCGGTGGTATCCTTTTGGTTATTTTGTTCTAAATGAAAATTAAAATCGCCCAAGACTGTGAAGGACTCTTCAGTAGCTAATGATTCCAATATAGTACTTAAATTTACAAGAAAGCCTGTCCTTGTTCCTGGGGGTCGGTATAGGAGTACTCCCTTAAAAGTACAGAGAGCGCTGAGCTTAATTCCGAACTGCAGGGCTTCGCATGAGGTAGCTGGAATGGGAGAAGTTCTAACTGCAAATCGTTCCCTAGCTATAATGGCCAGCCCGCCTTCTCTTTTTATTACTCTGTCCTGTTGATAGGCTTTATATCCGTTGGGTGTTGCGATCACTACGTCAGGGTCCGACGAATCGTCGGTCCATGTTTCTGTAATAAGGAGAATATCTAAGTTATTATCAATTATGAGATCTGCTAATTCCTGACTGTGCTTACACAGTGATCGCGCATTAATAAGGGCCATAACAATGGTGGCTTCTTTAAAATTGGTTTGTGGCTTAGCGTGAGTCTTAAAAGTGTTTATTGGTATCATGCTATGGCAGTGTGGGCAGGGCATGGTTACTTTATTTAATACTAGTAAAGGATCAAGCATTATACAGCAGGGAGCAGGCAGGGGTCGGAGCTCCATCAGAGAGGCACGGAATAGACCAGGTTGTGTTCGGTCGAGGCCCGGCCAGGGGTCGTGGCCCTAGGCCCGGTCCCGGCACGGACGGGCGCAGACGGGCTTGCCTTTGGCGCGCCTTCGGCGCGCCGCCGGCGCGCCCGCTGCGCCCGCCCGCTGCGCGGTTGGGAAAGTGCGGTGCTTTTATTCATGTTTGAGTGAGCAATTGGAGGAGGGTGGGAGGGTTCCAACAACTACACCGCAACCCTTACCTCCCAGCAAGATGGTGGCTGAGGTGGGTCGAGTCAGGTGTCAGCGCCTGAAAATCGGCAGCGCTGTGAGAGGGAGAGGCGGTAAACAGCCTCGGAGCGACGCTAATCTCGCGCCGAGGTAAGGGGCAATATTAGGAATGAAATCTTAAAATATATACAGTTTTAAAAAATAAACGCTATTCGCTAGTCAATAATGTGTAAATAAGCAGTGAGCATAGATAGAGCAAAGAGCCCCCGGCTTCCGCCTCAGGGGTGAAATACACGAATGTCACCGAATGTAAATTACACACCCATTAAGTATCCTGGGAGGGTGGGAGGGTTCCAACAACTACACCGCAACCCTTACCTCCCAGCAAGATGGCGGCTGAGGTGGGTCGAGTCAGGAGTCAGCGCCTGAAAATCGGCAGGGCTGTGGGAGGGAGAGGCGGTAAACAGCCTCGGAGCGACGCTAATCTCGCACCGAGGTAAGGGGCAATATTAAGAATTAAATCTTAAAATATATACAATTTTTAAAAATAAACGCTATTCGCTAGTCAATAACGTGTAAATAAGCAGTGAACATAGATAGAGCAAAGAGCCCCCGGCTTCCGCCTCAGGGGTGAAATACACGAATGTCACCGAATGTAAATTACACACCCATTAAGTATCCTGGGAGGGCGGGAGGGTTCCAACAACTACACTGCAACCCTTACCTCCCAGCAAGATGGCGGCTGAGGTGGGTCGAGTCAGGTGTCAGCGCCTGAAAATCGGCAGCACTGTGGGAGGGAGAGGCGGTAAACAGCCTCGGAGCGACGCTAATATCGTGCCGAGGTAAGGGGCAATATTAAGAATTAAATCTTAAAATATATACAGTTTTTAAAAATAAACGCTATTCGCTAGTCAATAACGTGTAAATAATAAAGGTAGGAGCTGTGCCAATGCAATTTAGATCATCCTGACTGAAACTTTGAAACAAACTCTGGACCCTTCGACACCCTACTCAACGTAGAAGACTGAAGAATCTCCCTTGTGGTCAAGGAGTGGCTACCCTGTGCAAGCAGGCACCATCAGCGCATCGAGACTTTCTTTGCCATTGCTCCCGCCGGAGCTCGAATGACAGAGACCAACAAGAGCTGGACTCCCAGACTTCCAACAGCCCGATCCACAGTCCTAGCAAAGCTTAGACCCGTGGAGGCGACGTGAGACGTGGGACTGGCCATCTTGAAAAGTCGACAAAGTGCTTCCTACGCAGCTCCCCAGGCACCCTCGATGTTGTGCTTTGGGGTTTAAGAAGCCCCTGCCCCGAGCAGCCTGTGCTCCAAAGATCACCTCTCCACACTCTCCGAGTGCTGCGTGGGGCCCTTTTGCACTTTTCCTGCTCGACGCATTGTCCGGTCACTTGCCCGTTGGCTAGTGGGCTCTGTGACGACGAAACATCAAAACTACACTGCTGGTCTGGTTGCTCCAGACTGGCCCCAGCTCCCCTGAAAAGGAGCCATCGATCTGACCTTTCCGGTCCGATCAAGAAGACGTCTTTGAGTCCTGCGTGGGTTGCCTTTGCCAAGGCTTGATGACTCCGAATCGAGTACCGACACCGCCGACAGCAAGAGCCTTTGTGGGACAGCTCGTATTCACCAGCTGGTCATCCTCGATCTTTCCTGGTCCACATGGCAGCGGAGACAAGCACCTCAACATCACCTGATTGCAACCCAACATCGCCTGGTTCCTTCCTGGTTCCTCGCTGGTCACTGGCTAGTGACCTGAACTCTGTCCCCTCTGCTTTCAGGGACTCTACATCTTCGATCCATTCTTGGATCCAACCGGACTCTTCTCTCCTGGTCGCCTGCAGCATCTTCATCTCCAGGCTCCATAGAAGTTCACGACGAAACCCGACACACTTTGGCACCTATGCACCCGCTTCCTGTGAGTTAGGTAATGATATACCTTCGGTACTCCTATCGTGGATTACACCTCTAGTGTCCTAGTTTTAAGTGGCTAAGTTCTAGTCCAGCCAGAAGTCTCCGAAACCTATAACTTTCTGATTTTTACGCACCATTGGCTTGTATGGTAAACGCGGTTGCCTATAGACACTGCACCCGTATCCTGTGGGCCTCTCCCGACCTAACCTCCATTAGTCCAGTGTAGGCCCAGCGATTCCCAAGGCCCTAGGCCTGTTCATTGTTCATGACGTGGTACTTATACCACTTTCTTAATATATGGTTTGAGTGGCCACCCGGCCTATCCATAATTGTGCAGCTTATTGTATGTTAAACTGTTTTCTTTGTTTAACGCTTGTGCTCCTGTGCTCATAAAGAGTCAAGGGGATTATTCTAGAAATAAATATATATATTTTGTAATATATAACTTGTGTGGTGTCCTTTCATTTGGTATTTAAAAGGATTGCATATGGTAAAACAGCTGGCTTCTCATGCCCTCTTGAGTTTAGCCTAAGACTGCTTTTGTCCATGCTACCCCCAGGATAGCTGGTCTATAAGGTTGACTTACAACCAATCACCATAAGGGTACTTTGGACTGGTGCAAGGTGCTCACTAGGATAGTGAACACCATATACCAGGCCACCTTCTCACAGTATCTGTTTATGATATGCTTTTCTGGCCATTTTATTTGAGTTTAGCAGTGGGATTATAAGAGGACCTCCAAGTGCATTCTAACACGTTACAATTTTACCTAGCTGTTGTGAGTGCCTCATCGAACCAGACTTGAGACCGGGCTTTCTTGGGATGGATCCCTTTGGCCGGGATACATTTGTCTAAGGCCTGATTAATCCACTTCCTGAAACAGTCACTAGATGTCTCGATGTTGGTGAGCAGAGCAGGTTGTGTTTTGGTGAGAGCGTCTTGAAAAGTGGTGTGATCTAGATTCTGCCAGGGGTGTTTGTATATTGAGTTGCAAAGGGCCTGAGGTTTGCAGCCTACTGGATGTAGTGAAAAGAGGATATGTTTGTGGTTGGTCCATGTCATGGGTAGAGATGTTGAAACCTCCAGAAGTGGAATATTGGACAGAACACGGTCAAGGAGGTGACCTGCCTCATGTGTGGGCCCTGAAACCATTTGGAGTAATTGGCAGGCTGCCATATTGCCTAGGATGTTGCAAATGTCCGGGACATTCTCGGAACCAAATGAAGATTCAAACCGCCAATAATAGTGAAGTTGGCTAGTTCAAGCATTAAGGCGCTGGCCACGTTGACTACTGCATCTCTGAAAGGTTTGGACGACCCCAGGGGTGATAGATCAGTAGTCCAGAGAACGTGAAATTATCTGTTAGGGCTATTCTAAAAGTGGCGCTTTCCAGGTCCTGGATGTTTTCCTGGGTAAAGCTACAAGTATAACTCTCTTTTTACATTACTGCTTTGCGGCCACCTCTCCCTGTCCCTCTAGTCACATTCCTCAAGGTAAAGCCTGGGGGCAGATCCAGAGCGTCGATGGCAATGGGTCTTGAGAGAGCCAGATTGAGTCAGGAATAGGATGTCCAGAGAGTATTCGGACAGTAAGTCAAATACTTCTGCATGGTGCTTGACTATCGAGCGAAAATGTATGCTACCGATTTTAAATTTGAGTTTCTTTCTTTCTGCATGGCGGAGCGCTAAAAAAGTGGTAAGGCTGATGGTTGCAATGACTGCAGTATAAAGGACCAATGGTGGGAGACCACACAGGGGGGTGCTCATTTGCACTGTAAGCAGGGCTTCGCACGAGTAAACTAACCTGTGGAGGGACAGATGGGCATAGTGCCTGGCTCCTGGCGACGTCCAGGGGCAGATGAGCTTGCCTTAGGTGCACCTTTGGCGCCCCACAGCGCACCCTGCACTCGTCCATGTTGCAGCGTGCATGAAATACCTGGGGGGCACAATGGGTTCCTCCCAGGCACGCCTCTGACTGGAGGAAAACAACCAATCGGTACATAAAATACACTCCCCAGGAGTAAAAGTGGTTTTTAAAAGTCCATCACTGGTGATGGTGTGGTACTAAATTTTGACAACCCACATATAGTAGGCGATTTGCTATCTCCGCTTCCTTCAGCACCTTCACTGAGTTCACAGATATACGTACCTTTGGGTTTCTTTTATAAGCCATCTAACATACAAAGACCCAATACTCAAAGCTTTATTCTAGAGGGTAACCCAGGTAGGAACTGGCCAATTGAGAGGGTCTCTGCATGTTGTCTCCATAAACTCAGAAACCTCCGAAAATTCCTCTCCCTTCTACCAGTTGAGTGTCGTAAAATGGTCGTCCATGCGACAGTCACATCCAGACTGGACTACTCGAACAGCCTCTACCTTGGTCTGCCGAAATATCTGGTGCAACGCCTGCAGATCGTGCAGAATGCGGCTGCAAGACTGATAAAGCACATTCCTTTCAGACATCATGTCTCTCCGCATCTGCACGAACTGCATTGGCTCCCAGTGGCGAGCAGAATAAAATTCAAAGCTCTTACCCTGGCGTTCAGAGCACTAAAAGGGACCTGCCCTAACTATCTAAAACTCAGACTTCCCCGCTACCATCAAGAGAGACACCTGCGATCTAACTCCCTGCTTCAGTTAGCTGTTCCACGAGTTAGGAAAGCTAGACTTGGGGGCAGGTCTTTTTCTGCTGGCACGGCGAAACTTTGGAACACCCTTCCCTTTGCCATCCAATCTGCTACGACAGAAGCTAGTTTCAAGAAGCTTCTAAAGACCTGGCTCTTTACGCAAAAAACCTAAGCAACTCACTATGCATCTTGCCCTGCTGAAGTACTCTTTTAGCGCCGAGACACCTCCCCGAGAGGTAGCTGTTCGCGCTCTACAAGAATCAGTATTATTATTATTATTATTAACATTTAGGCATCTGTACCTCAAATAGATTTTCTGCATTAGAAAATATGGATACGTGTGACCGACTAATATCTCCAAACCAGTTAGTTTACAGCTTATCTCTTCAAGGATGTTTTCCTTGTGAATGTCCTAATAGTAGAAAATCAAACCGGAATTGCACAACGCAGTCCTGGTGTAGCTATCTCCATCCCAGTTCTTAATGACTCAAAAGAAAATGTGGCACTAACACGAAACGCGAATTATTCACTTCTCTCGTGCAATACAGCATGGTATTACAACAAAAAACGTAATAATGATTGGTATAAGGAATTACTAAATTATCAGATCCTATGTCTCCAAGAAACATGGGAGAGGGATCACATTTATTTAAAGGGTTATCGCTATTTTCAAACCTCAGCAAGACGATAACAAAAGGAGGGAGCCAAGGGAGGTTTATTAACATGTATAGCAAACACAATCATGCTTAACTTGGTGACTTTTATAAACAATCTGCCTTATTTTTATATTTTGGTTGTAAACTGCAATGCTAGCTCAAATTTAATGTCAGTCAGTCAAAAAGCTTTATTATCGGCTAAAAGCCATAAAAGCACATGTATACAAAATTTTTGAATACAAACATACCAATATAAAACAATACAATGTACTCGTAATAGAAGATGATACTCCTAAAAGCATTTTTGGAGTACAGCATTAAAACATTAAAAAACCTGTACAATTTAAAACAAAGAAAATTAGTCCCTACACATTTTAGTTTTAACGATTCCTTATGGATCAAGTAGTTACGCTTGCGCGATTGTCGCAGTTTGACGTTTTTTGATTTTCGCGCCTCTAGCACACCCCATAGACAAAAGGTATCTGGAGGTCACGAACACAATCAGAGGGGTGGTGTCATATTTCAATATTCTAAATACTTCCCTGTAGTCCCTGAGACCCATAGTCTTACATAGTTGGACAATCCACTTAGCTCTAGCCTTAGAGTAAAAATAATAACGGTGATGGATCAAGCCCTGATCTTTGGACTGGGTGAGAGTGGTCTGCTTAATTCAGACACTCTGTTCATCACCACCCCCTTTTCTGAATCGTTAGAGTAAAAAGGGCAGAAAAGCAGAATGTGCAGATCCGTCTCCTGGCTACTTTTACACTCTGGGCATGAACTAAGTGCATGGGGAACAATTGGCCATTTATTTGTCACTGCCCTGACTGGGAGTGTTCCATGTCTAAATTGGACATATCATTTCTTCGCCAGTGGGGGCTGGATGTCATCCAGGAATTTCTCAAATTGATAGTTATCCTTGATCTCCAGAAATCTATTGGTCAACTTACCCAGAGAAGGACTAAGTGGTATAGAATCCATTCGATATTTCTTGAGTAATTTGGCCAAAGACCTCTTGGAGATCGAGGCGCAAGTTTGCTCTGGAGAAAGCCACATGTCTCCCCTACCCAATGCGTGGCAAAGCTGCTTTACATGTTTTAGCCAGGGGATTTTCCCACTCCCCTTATAGACAATAGTTCCTTTAGGTCCTCCCTATAACTTAGCAGCTCCGGAGTAGTCCAAAGTCGCCTCCAATACAACACAGGGCGATTAGACATAACCTCCTGTATGGGGGCCAAACCCATATCTAAACGTAATGGGATCAAAGGTGTACTCTGGGGGAGTCTCAATAGGTGCCTAATGAAGCTATTCTCTTTGGAAGACAGAGAGGTAGCGCTAACGTAACCCCATAGCTCCAGAGCGCTCCACCTCTCGCCTGAGCTTTATAGATTTCCATTGGCGGTTCCAAGGTTTTAAATGAACACTCATTATAAACTTTTAAAATACTGCCAGAGGATTGAGCCAACTTCATATTTGCCTTAGCCATGTGCGACGCCCATTCCATCTTATCGTTCAATAATACCCCCAAATAGTCAAAAATGAAGACTCTTTCTAACACCAAACCATCCAAATGAGGGTGGGGACAATTGGATGATTTAGCGTTAAAAAACATATATTTGGTTTTGGAGAGGTTGATCTCCAGATTTCTAGATCTACAAAAGGAGCAGAACGCCTCCAATGTTCGCTGTATGCCTAATGAAGATTTTGATAACAAGAGGGTATCATCAGAGAACATCAGGGCCGGTATCTTACGTGCTGCTAAACTATGAGAATGTAAATCCATCACACCCAGTAGATGGTCAATCAGTCCATTAAGGAACAAAGAGAAAAGCGTGGGGGCCAGCACGCACCCCTGCCTAACACCCTTTTCCACCGGAAAGGGGGCCGAAAGCTCCCCATTCCTCCCATATCTCACCCTCGCAAAGGTGCCTTGATGTAAATGTTTGACCAGTTGGCACAAGTATACTGGGGCATCCATCTCTAACAATATAGCCCGGAGCTTATCCTTCTGTACCAAATCAAATGCAGATCGAAGATCTACAAAGATCAGATAGAGGCTACCAGCTCCCATGGTCACCGTCTTCCAGTAGACCAATTGTAGTCTAAACAGTTGGTCGATGGTAGAGACCTTGGCACAAAAGCCCGCTTGGAGGGAGGTCAGGATGTGGTGTTCATCAATCCAGCACTGCAACCTCATTAGCAGGAGGTGGGCAAACAATTACTGCAAGACGTCAATCAGACTAATGGGGCGGTAATTTAAGGTGACAGAAGCGGCAATTTTAAAATTGTAAATATTTTATTAGTGTTGATTTTAACATTTGCACTGTATCTCCGCGCTCTCGGGTGCAAGACTACATTGCATCGAGACACTCTCTTCTCACCTTGCTCCTCCCGGTGTGGCCGATTAGGGGCTACAACGCGGGGATAGGCGCCATCTTGGAGGGAGGAAGGGTTGGCGGTCCAGTGGCAGGACGCCTCCCACCCTCCTCTACAGAGTATAAAATGTCGAGGCCATTCCGTCCGCGCAGCGGGCGCGCCGAAGGCGCACCAAAGGCAAGCCCGTCTGCGCCCGTCCGCGCCGGACACGGGCCTAGGGCCCCTCCCCCTGGTTCGACTGTACCTGTTCGCCTCCAATACTCTCACCCTATGTTAACTGACCTTTGTGCACAAACTACGGAAGGATGTAGCAGGAATAACCCTGACAGTATATCATCTTTAACCACACTAAACTGCAAGCATTGTCAGACCTCCATCCCCCTGCTAAATAAAACGGTCGGTTGGGACAACGCTAAACAGACAACGCAAAAGTTCATCATAGCCCTTATCAATGTGCGCTCGTTGGTTAAACATAGGCAAGAAACGGCTGATTTACTCATAGACAGGAACATTGACATAATGTTCCTGACGGAGACTTGGTTGGACAAGGCATCTGACCCAGACCTCGTGATAGCCGTCCCAAAAGGTTTTAAATCTTACAGGCTAGATAGAACTGGTAAGAGAGGAGGTGGGATCGCCATAATTGCTCGTGATACACTAAAAATCCGTACCACAGCAATTCCTTCCACTACATGTGAGGCTTCCCAATTTGATATATACCTATCCCCCTCCTACAACTTCAAAGGCATACTACTATACAGGCGACCAGAAAATCGCCACCTTTCTGGAAACTTCTGTTACTGACAAATCCATAACTCTGCTAGGAGATTTTAATTTCCATCTGGACTGTAGTGAAGATAAAGACACTATCGCCTTGCAGTCTCAAATGGAGGTTTTCGGTATATCTCAATTGGTGAAGGGACCTACTCATAACGCAGGACACACACTAGATGGAATATTTACCAATCTCGAGAATCTGCTGGTGACTGATGTCCTGCCAATGACTTGGACCGATCATCATCTGGTATTGGCCACGATACAAACTAACAAAACATCTATCGTAACAACCCCAGCACCAAAACAAGAATCATTTAAAGTGTGGAGAGACATCAACATTCCCAGCTTTAAAGACGCGTTAGATAACTCAAAGCCCACGCTGTCTAATAACCCAGAAATCGCCACCAAACAATATCAAGCATGGCTGGACCAGGCCGTCAATGAATTAGTCCCTATAAAAAGGATGTCTAGAAATAGAAGGTCCCCTTCAGCCCCATGGTATACAGAGGAGCTCAAAAAACTTAAACAACAATGTAGAAATCAAGAGAGACAATGGAGGAAAAATTATGACAACAGAAATAAAAAGATATATGAAGAGCTCTTAACCCAATACAAGCTCCTGATTATCGAAACCAAGAAAAAATATTATACTGAGCAAATTGAAAGTGCAAAAAATTCAAATCAGAAGCTTTTTGAAATAACTAAACAGCTGGCTGGATGTGTCCCAGACCTGAACCCCCCCATGCTCACAAAATTTCTGTGATTCATTGGCCTCATTCTTTTTTAATAAAGTGAATGATATTTTCTCAGTATTCAACCGTGGCGGTAATCAAAACATCGAAAAAATGAATACCCCTTCCCCAAGCAATAATTTATCCTGCTTTGCTGAAGTCACTGAAGACCAAATCCAGGACATTGTTAAAACCATTAAATCAGGATCGGCGTTAGATCCCTGTCCTCTGAACACTCTTCGCCCATTTTTGGACACGGTGACACCAGTTATAACCCAAATATGCAACATAATGTTCCGTACTGGCATTTTTCCCACCCAACTAAAAAAGACCTAATTAAAACCTCTCCTGAAAAAACCCGGCCTCGATAAAACCGATCTGAAAAATTACAGGCCTATAGACAAACCTACCGCTTCTTGCGAAAATAGTTGAGAAGGCCATGAACACCCAACTCACGGAATTCATCGAGCAATACCACCTGCTTGATGAAACACAATTTGGATTCCGTAAGTTTCATGGGACTGAAACCGCACTTATAAAAGCAGCAGACAATATTCGACTAATCAGAGACCAAGGTGGCACAGCACTATTGGTGCTTTTAGATTTATCGTCCGCCTTCGACACGGTTGACCATAAGATTCTTGTCGACCGTGTCGAAAAAATGGGCGTGCAAGGCCAAGCAAAAAATCTACTGGCATCCTTTCTGACGGAGAGAACCCAGGCCGTGACCTTGGGTCAATTTGAATCGGCTGAACTATCACTGCCATGTGGGGTACCTCAAGGTTCATCCCTTAGTCCGACACTTTTTAATATCTATGTGTCGGACCTCGCAAAGACCATCAAAGCGCACGGGATGAACCTTACCTCCTATGCAGATGATACTCAGCTAATTCTGGGTGTCAGAAACGATGGAGAAACAGTAGCGGAGAGTTTCAACGCAGGTATGCTGGCCATTGGACAATGGATGGCGGCAAACTGTTTGAAACTTAACTCCGATAAAACTGAGGTGGTCACTTTTGGCCATCTTAGTCCCAGCTGGGCCCCAGTATGGTGGCCGTCATCCTTTGGAGCCGTGCCTGAACCCGCCACAAAAGTAAGGAATCTGGGCGTCATCTTTGATGACAATTTAAATTTTATGGCACATGCCAATCAGACTGCCGCCACTGCATTCTATAAACTACGCCTAGTCAGGAAGATTCTCCCTTTTCTTCCTAAAAATTTAGGCAAGACACTAGTTAGCGCTCTTGTCCTGTCAGCACTGGATTATTGCAATGGCTTGTTTGCCAGTGCCCAAGCTAGGGTTATTAAGAAAATGCAGGGAATCCAAAATGCGGCAGCCAGACTACTTTCAAACACCCCTAAATTTAAGCCCATAGCTGAGACCCTGAGAAGTTTTCACTGGCTCCCTGTGAGGAACAGAATTAAATTTAAGACACTGTGTATTGTCTATAAGTCACTTCATCATCAAGCGCCGCAATTTTTGAAAGACCATCTTGTCCCATATATTCTCTCTCGGACACTCCGTTCAGCAAAACAAAATGACCTGGTTGTGCCACGGACCAGGTTGGTCAATTGGGGAGAAAGACGTTTCCTAGTGGTAGGCCCAAAACTATGGAACACAGTCCCGCAATCCATACGATCCAGCCCAAATCTGATATCTTTCAGGAAGAAACTGAAAACCTGGTTATTCAATCTCTAAACATTTCCATGATACCTTATAGGAGAGCAAACAAAAGTACAGCGCCGAGACGCCTGCGGGCAATTGTTCGCGCTTAACAAACGCTAAAAATAAATAAATAAATAAATAAATATTGGCCGGGTCGAGTGGGGAAGACTTTTTATGGATGGGGATGATCTCTGCCCCCAACCAAGTTAGGGGGATTTCCATGCCATGAAGGATGTTGTTAAAGTATAACCAAATATAGGGAACCCACCCACCCCTTAGGCTCACTCAGGAATAACTCTCCAGGGATTCTATCCAATCCCGGAGCCTTCCCGGAGGACACGCTTCTGAGGGCCGCCTGGATTTCCAGCATGATGCATGGTTGATGATCATAATCCTTTGCATCCAGTACTACTAAGGCGAGTGTACTCTTCAATGGTGGAACTAGGTCTGCAGAAGATGCGGTGTCAGTATGGGAAAACAAAGGCTTGAAGTGAGATATCCACACCTCTTCGCTAAGGTTAGGTATTAAAGCGGACGTACCCTCTGGCGAATCTGTTCTAACTAAGTTCCAAAAAGCCCTGTAGTCACATCCGTCCAGGGCTTCTTTTATACTTGCCCACCTTGAGGCCTCCTATTCTGACTTGGACTCCGCGATTATACTTTTATAAGTAAGTCTAGCTGCTCTAATACTCAGCACTGAGCCAGTTTCAACCTCCCTAATAAGTGCGCTTTTAGCCTCCCTACAGGGTTTATTGAACCATTGGGCCGGATTTTTTTGCCGTGACCTCATGCTAGCTGTGGTATGAAAATAGTTGGCCAGAGTAGTAGTTAGGTTAGAGTGGATGGACTCAAACGCCTGAAAATAGGAAGGATCATATTGGGCAACCGGCAGTTCAAAAGCCTCTACTAGGGAACAGGCAGCGTGTTGGTATAGTTCAGCTATTTTGTCGGGAGCTAGCGCAAACTTGCCCCACTTAGTACGTTTGGCCCCCGCAGCTATGATTAAATTTGTGTCAGCGTGGGTCTCCAGCTCCCCCAATCCATATTGGTATCCCAGTGTGTGTTTTAGTTCTAGTGACAGAAGATTATGGTCACTATGTACCCTTGGGATTATGTTAAAGGCCCTAATTTGAGACCAAAATTCTACATTGACCATGATATAGTCAATGGTTGTGCTTTTCCCAACTCTGTTATAGGTCGTCATGCCTGGGACACCGGGAGGGAGTCTGCCATTACAGGCTCTGAGAGAGTGAGTTAATAAAAGCTTATTAATCTGCAGAGCCAATGGCGTCAAGCGCTTTGCTGGGTACATGGAACATTCCTATATGTGCCAAATAGAATCCACATCTTGCATTACAGAAGGGATCCCAGCCAAGGGTTCAAAATGGCAATTGAAGTCACCCCCGATAATTCTATGTGTCGGTAAGGTAAATAATGTGAGGAGTTCATCAAGAGCATCTAACATAGATAACCCCAGCGTGTGGGGGGTAGAGCGCAAGTAAATATTAAAAACCACCACAGTCGAACCATCCAAATATTTGAGGGCAATACAGAGAATATCAGGGGAGTGGGATTCGATTACCTTCACTGAGCACCCAAGTGCGTAGCTACCCAGATGCATAGTCCCCCCGAGGGTCTTCCTCTGGGTTCCTGTACAGCTGGTGTATAGAATGTTGCGAAGACCACCCTTGTGTGTGCAGTCAACGCCCAAGTCTCTTGGAACAAGCATAAGTCATACTGGTCCACCAACTCACCCCATTCTGAAACAGCTAGCTTAGAACTTATCCCCGCCAAATTCCAGGACCCGATCAGTGATCTAAGGGGTTCAGCCCTGGAGGGACTAGCTATGGTGGGTGAAAGCACATTGAGAGGGGGAGGTCCTGCCTGCTTTTCCAGCTCAGTACTATCTCCCGGAGGGCAAACATTTACACTGAATGGAGTCATTATTATTCCATCTTCCTTGGCCCCGAAAGCCGTCTGGGGTAAACCCTCCTCATCCCTCTGGCACTCCTCCACCGGACACCCAATTACATTAGGCTCTATTACGTTGAGCCTTAGTGGATAGTGTAGTCAATCTACATTTAACCCCTTCGATGCTTGTGACGGAACCATTCCGTCATCAGTCACAGTTGGGCTGTGCTGATGACGGAATGGTTCAGTCACAACCACACCCATTTTCATAGGGGCCCAGCACAGGAGGAAAATATCTCTAGCAGCGATGAGGTTAATGTTACTATATTTTTATAACAGTAATTTTGAGAATCCAGCGCCAGTGATAAATGACCTAGGAAAGATCTTGGAGCATTTTATCTTCCAAAACCCAAAACCTCTGTATCCTATTTGGGTTAGCAATTTTACTATAAATAGATGCCTAAGAGACTAACCCCAGGTATGTGGCTGATTACAACAATGAATTATTGAATCATTTCATTCATTTAACATGTGGAAATGCTTTAAACAATCTCCTAATAATTTGGCAGTTACAAATCAGAAATCAGATAGACCCAAATATTGTACAAATGGTTCCCACCTTCTACAGGGCAGGGCATACCCCGTCAATTGATCATATAATAACTGGTGGTAATTCTAAAAAGATAAAGATCAAGATGACAGAGTTTAGTGATCATGCAATAATTTTAACCATGCTCCAATGAAGCGACCCAATAACAAAAATGTTATTGCCATATTGATAAAAAAAGAGGCATACTTAATTCTCAAATTTAACTGTGTGGTGGATGGAATGAACGAAATGTCCGAACTGCAACAATCCAATTACAGAGCCCTCCACGCAATGGCGAAATTGAAGGACAAACAGACGCCCTATGCATGAAAGTGACAGAGAACGAACGTTTTCGAAAGATGAGGTAACTCACTTCATTCTATTTGTAAACAGCTCAAGAGTCAAACAATTCAGAGAATAGGAGAAGCTAAATATTCCCAAACTTTACACCGTAGGTACACAGCTCAGCCCTGAGGAAGAACCCTGTTAACCGAATAAAGGGTTTGGAAACGCGTCGGCTGTTCGGCTGTTTCAAGGGAACCCACGCCTTGGTGGTTTGGATTAGAATATCCACGTTCACAATTAGGGCCATTTAAGTAAAATTTAGGAACTAAAAAAAATCCGAAAGGCCCAATGTGTTTAGTTCTATTAACTGTGTACACTGTGTCGTTAGGACTATCAGAGTAACAAGTATAGGTGCACCAAATTGAGTTGCTTTATTATTGTAATTGTGTCTAATCTGTCATTGAATGTTATGATTTATGTACTTATAGAGTATCACATATATGATTTATGTCCTTTTGAACTGTTTCAATTGTTTTAGGTTTGTTAAAGCCTCTGACGCTTGCGAAAAATGTAAATAATTTGAATTGCAAAAGAAAAGTATGAATTAATACAAGAGCCTTTGTAATCTGTCAAACGAAGGTCCAGAGCTGCTAAATAAAGAGCAGTTGTGAACCAAATTCGAGCCCTGGCACCCTTTTTCTGTTATAACGTTTAATTGTCCAGCCAGGACCTGTAGGACAAAACCCCCCTAGTGCTGGAAGGGATGTAGGAGTAGGCTCTTCCACCAGTTCTGACTCTGTGGATGCGTGGGGTTTCGGCGATCATTTCTTTTCAAAATTCCCTCTCATGTGCCTTTCATCCTTCTACACCAGCCCAGACATGAATCTTCTAACCTCCTGTGTACTCTCCTTCACACTCTTCCTTCTACCAACTCTATCCTTTCTGAACCTCTCTATGTACTACACCTTCGTATCTAGTCAAAGGTTGGTGCTTCATTCATCCATTTTGCTTGGCTGCGTCTACTCACCCTTTCATCTCATTTTCCATGTATTTATTATCATTTCGGACACCTAATATTTATTTACTCGAACTTTATCAAGGACAGAATCCTCTCCTACAACTCTAAGGAACTCTTCAGAACCATATAAGAATTCACCAACACCCCAGCGATACCTTGGAAGTCCCTCCCTCTAAGGACCTCTGCAGCAAACTCGACTCCTACTTCAACCACAAGATCAGGACTCTCTACCACAACTTTTATGAAGAGAACCAAGGAACTGAATCTACACCTACCACCGGCAACGCCACCCAGCCTACCGTCACCGCCTGGACCCCTGTTACCACAGAAGACACCACAAAGACCATGAGAAACATACACTCGGGATCCCCCACCGACCCTTGTCCGCAGCACATTTTCTACAGAGCTGCCTCCACCATAGCACCCGAATTACGACGTACAATTAACTGCACCCTTGAAACAAGCACTTTCCCCGGCACCCGAAAACACGCAGAAATCAAACCCCTCCTCAAGAAACCCTCTGCGGACCCGACCGACCTAAAGAACTACAGACCCATCTTTCTCCTCCCCTTCGCAGCCAAAGTCACCATGAAGATCTTTAAGAACCAGCTCACTAACTTCATAGAATCCAATTCGATCTTCAACACTTCTCAATCCGTATTCCGCAAAAGCCACAGCACCAATACCGCCCTCCTAGCTGCCACGGATGACATCTTCACTCTCCTCGATCAAGGCCACACAACCGCCCTCATTCTACTAGACCCCTCAGCAGCCTGCTTTGACACCGTATTTCATCGCACACTAACCGCCAGACTCCACAACGCTGGCATAGAGGGAACTGCCCTAGACTGTATCCACTCCTTCCTCACCGGCCGAACTCAAAGACTCAGACTCCCGCCCTTACTCAGCGACCCAACAGTAATCAGTCGCAGAGCATTCCAATGATCCTCACTCAGGCCCACGCTCCTCAACATCTACATGGCCCCCCGCTACCATCATCAGAAAACGTGTACTCAGCATAGTATCCTCTGCCGACGATACCCAGCTCATCTTCCCCCTCACCAAGGAAACCAACATCACCAGACACAGTTTCCAGGAAGGAATAAAGGACTTTGCATCCTTGATGAGCAGCAGCTGCCTTAAGCTCAACTTGGAGAAAAAGGAAGTGCTCGCCCTCGGATCCACCCCCTGCATGTGGGACAACACCTGGTGGCCCTCGGCAACCCTCCCACACTCACACTAACGGACCACACCCACAACCTCGGCATCATACTCGACTCCTCACTCACCATGAACCAACAGATCAACGCTGTATCTTTCATGTCCTTTAATACCCTCTGCATTCTCTGCAAGACCTTCAAATGGATCCTGCTGAATCTAGAAACAGTCACCCATGCGCTCATAACCAGCAGTCTGGACTACCGGAATGCCCTCTACACCGGAATCAACAAATCTCAACTCCTCAAACTCCGTATCATCCAGAACGCCTCAGCCACACTAGTCCTTGGCATCCCAAAACATCACCCAGCACCTACGAGATCTCCACTGGCTCCCCATTGAAAAGAGTGACTTTCAAGCTGTTCACTCAACACCGGACCCCAATACCACAACAAAAGTTTCTCCTCCTACGCACCCAAGAGAAATCCCTGCTCCACCGACCTTGCCCAGGCCGAAATACCTCGCATCTGCAGAGCCAGAATGGGAGGAAGAGCCTTTTCCTACATCGTGGCTAAAGGCCTGGAATGAACTCCCCTCAGCATCAGACAAACCGCACTGCAAGCATTCAGGAAGAGCCTCAAGACCTCGCTTTTCAGATGAGATGGAGCTGCTAGAAACCCCTCCTCCCCCAGCGCCTTTAGCACTTACGGGTGAGTAGCGTGCTTCACAATTCCCTGATTGATTGATTGATTGATTGATCGTCAACTGCTGGGAGGTAGAGCCCATTCCACCTCTCCAATTCTCATAAAGTCCAACATGAATCTCTCTACAGGTCATCTTCTGACCATGCTTTCGGTAGAGGGCAGAGCATCTGCATCAATTGCTCCGATTTTTCAACCATGACTCTTGGCTTCTGTCCTGTGGTGTAAGGACGGTGCTTTGGCTATCTCTTGCCCTTTACCAGTGTATCTGTTTTTAGGTCAAGCCTGGGCAGCCCATGTGCTGCTCTGCGAAGCATGCTGTATTGAGGTATGGAATAGGAGCTCTACTCATTTCCCGCCCATCTTTTGAATTGTCTCCCGTTAGTGTCCTTTCCAAATCATTTCTTTTCATTCATTACTAGGCTTAGTAGTACCTCCTTGGTACTGCCTTGTCTGCTACTGTAACCTTTTATATGGATTGGACTTTTTACTTGGGGTGGTACGCAGTCTTCTTTATCTAGTCGGTGAGCACTACGTTCTCTAATGATGTTCCACCATTCCACCCACAACGTCGCAGGACGCCACCCGCTTTTATATCCATTTTAGTAAAGTAGTTGTTTAATTTACAGCGCAGTCCTTTTTTACTGTAGTGGGCGCACTTATGTATTTATTTAATTTACGGCATAGTCTGGTTTTACTTTAGTGGTCTCGCTTATTTATTTATTGTATTTATGGCGCGGTCTGCATTCAAGCAGCTGCGTATCTTTATTTTCTTCTGAACGTGCCCCTTTTTATATATACTGTTTATTCATTTACTTTGCAAGCACAGCAATTTTGCAAGAACGGCATGTTTTTATTATATCGGCCACTCACCTTTTTTCCCCCTGGTTGAGCAGCCAATAGCAGGCCCACTTCTTTTTTTCAAGAACAATCCACCCTGTCACCCTTCGATAGCCATCGGAACCAGAAGAAGGCATTTCCGTGGCAACCAGCAGCTGCGAGCAGTCACGTTCGGAGTCATATTTCACTTCTATGGGTAGGTAGACATGCCTGTTTCACTTCTCATCAGGTACAATAAACTTGTTCAGCCCACAAATGTATTTAGCTGGATGACAGCTGCTTTTCAATCAGGCTTGATGCCAAGGCAGCACAGTTTGATTACACAAGAACATTTAAAAGTTAGCAGAAAGCTTAGAATATTTCACAAACAAGCATTTGCAATCCAATAGGTGTTACATTTATGAGAGTTTCGTAAATGCAACACCTATTGCATTGCAAATGCTTGTTGCATTAGACTGGTGTGTCATGTCTTTTACCCGTTAATCTCCTTCCACCTCAATCTTTCTTTGACTTGTTGCTCTATGTCGATGACTATATATATTTTATGGAAGGGGTTACGCGCAGGTTGGCGCTCCCCCTACTTTCACTAAAAGATAGGTCATCATCTGCTTTTTCACTTCTACCTTGTGGTTTGGGGTTGATACCCTGGTTATTTCTTCCCTTAACTTCCTATAATGCATTGTGAAATTCGTTTGCCTTATAGAAGCCTGAGAGTCTAGGGCTTGTCACTTCCCCCTTTAGTGCCTGTCCCTAAGGGGGAATACATTTTTCAGGGGGTGAGCATGGGACCTTTTCCTGTGCTGATGGTCAAACTCAGCACTAGTGAAGGATCCATGTGGTCCATTTGATCACCTTGTAGTCACCAAACAGAGTCACCCCCTCCATCACGCAATGTGCAAATCCACAATCCCACCGAGAATTTCTGTTCTCTTCATGCCTGCAGGTCGGACTGGTGTATAGTGGTAATCAGGCAGTGCCTGACGGGCTGGTCTCACAGGTCAGTGGGTGGGCTGGTTTGTCGACTGTTTGTGGGTCTGTTTATGGTCTACTGGGCCAGTTGTAACTGTTGATTTCCCCAATATTAAAACAAACATTGCCTGTAGCAAGTTAAAATCCATGCAGGTTTCCATACCTTGAAAAACATCTATACAGCATGTCTTTACAAGTTCAAAACTGCCCTAGTTTACAGACTGGGCCACTTTGTTAGCTTCCAATTTACTAATGAGGTCACTTTTCTTTTGGTCTCCTGGTCTAGTTTCTGTCCCAGTCTGACCATGCTGGCCTGGCAGCAAACTGGTCCTTTTTCAGACAGCCTGCCTCAGGACTTGCAGTTAAGGATGTGAAGCGCATATACCAGGCAGAGCAGCGTGCTTGGTGCAAATTTTTTGTTGAATTGGGCATATTTGGTTCATATAAAGATGAAGCGCTTGACATAATTAACTATTGTAAAAAAAAAAAAAAAAAAGATAAGGGACACTAAGGATTTTTTTTAACTCAGGGGGTCCTCCTTTTGCAAATGACTGATGCTTTTAGCAAAGAGATTTCACTTGCCCAGGACATTCAGACTCAAGACGGCCTTTAGGAGGACAACACTATAGTGAAAGCCAAGCAGACCAGCAGCTACTTCAGTAGTCAAAGTACAGTGAATGGTATCAGGTGATGCTAGGCCCGGATACCACCTGGAAGCCTATGTTAAATCCCATTTTTTTAGGTCTCAGCTAGGCAGCTCATGTGCTGTCTCGTCGAGAGATGCTGTATACAGTATAGTGGGGGAAGCTCCTCCCACTTTCCAGCCTTGCTTTTGATTCACTTAAATCATAATTCCAGCATTCGGATTGGTGCTTGGCTTGGTAATCCCGTCTCCTGACAGGTATGTCGTCATTTTTTTCATTCCGAGGCTGTCAGCCCCTTTTCTGGAAAAACAGTTTGGATCCCCTGCCTCTCCGCGTTCCATCCCGTAGTCCGTGACTTTTCCAACCACCCCTCCCATCCCCTCCCGTTTGTGCCTTCTTTGATGCCAGCACTTTCATTTAAAATGCAATAGGGCTCGCGTAAATACGAGTCCCATTGCATTTTAAATGCTTGTTTGTCCTCTGACTGGCTAGGTACAATCGCACTCATTTTTAGGTCTCGCCTGAGTCAGCGCATGCGCTGACCTGGCAAGAATTTTAGTAAAGGCTTCAGAAAACCACTGTGGCCTAGAGCTTGCGTGCATTTGCGCAGGAGCACGCTTACGAGCAGAAGGGCCATATAGCTTTCCTCTCTCGTCATGGGTCACAGGCCCTGGCTGCTCTCTCCTCCCTCTGCATTCCATTCTCCTTATCTCCAAAGTTGGAAACAACCCAGCGTGGACCTTCTCCAGCCTGATCTTTCCCCTCTCGACCCCTCCCTTTGGACAGGGAGGAGGGAAACTGCTCCTGTTTGCAAGCCTCACCACTATTCATGCCATGGAAGTTTGTCAATAGGGCATGAACAATGCATTTCATTTTTTGAAAACAAGTGTCCCTGTCTCCCTTTCTACTCTGGGCTGCTCGCTCCTCTGGTCCCCACCTCTAGGCTTCAAGGTCAAAGTCTGCCAGCAGCTTTGCTCTGCAGCTCTTCCCTCCTCCTTCTCCACCCCCTTTTTCAGAGGCGAGGGGAAGGGAGGCTGGGTCAATTGCAAGCTTCCCAACCAGCAGCTTTAGGTATGTCATAGAAGCGGCCACTTTACCCTTAATACGTATTTCATTTTTTTTTTTCTTGCACCAGATTTGTGCAAGCCCAAAACAGAAAGCAGCCTTAACCTCTCCTGCTCCAACAAATGCTCACATTCTTTTTAATTTCTTTACTGTCTCTATTCACATTGCAACCTCCTTTAACCATATTTTAAAAAGAAATTCCAACATAGATTGTCTCCCTTGCAAAACTCGGGTAGGGGAGAGGAAAACATACCTGTCTCTCAAAGACCGACCATATTTTAATTCTTATCTCTAAACTGTAAACCGCATGCTGTCAGTATGCTGTCACATGAGCCTGTATTTCATTTCGTCCTAGTGCACCTTTAAATGCATGCCTATTCAGTACAGACTTACACTGTCCTGAACAGTCACAAAACTGCTTTCAATTTAAATGAACACTTCTTTCCTAACATTTCTCTCATGCTGCACATACGTCCTATGCTAAAATAAATGTACATTCTAATACTTCTGATCAGACCATATTTTTATATTTGTTACATTCTACAAATTAAGAGTGTCATCAAAAAGGGGGAGGGTTTTTGCTAGCTAGGCTCCTTTCAATAAATTTTTACAAAGCAATGATGACAGCAAGAGGCCAGATTAAACTCCTTCCAGGCATGTTCAAAAAGAGGTCAATTCATTACTCTGCCTGGCAAAGCAATTACAGAATGCTCTTTTATTTTTTTCATACAGTCTGAAGACTGAACCACAACAGAACAGTTTAGAGACTGTACCAAGTCAGAGGCAACCCTCTGCCTTACCAATTCAAGAGACTGCGACTCGTGCACAAGGCATACTTTAGACTGCCGTGCACGTGTCAAGCATTCCCAGACCAACACTCAAATATAAGACCCTTGGTGGACTGTCATTCAAATTCACAACAGTCCAAAATCCCACACAATGTGCCCATAAGAGGCCACCGTGGACTGTCCCACACAATGTGCCCATAATAGGCCACCGTGAAGCAGCATTGGCCCTCACATATTTTATGCCACATGATTCTAAACATAACAGAGCCAGTACCATATTTAACATAAATATCACATTTTTACAGTACCTTCTGGAGGCACTAGCTGCCTCTTTTCCAATTTAACATCACATAGAACAACAACATACAAGGCATCTTAATATAAGATACTTACGCCGTCCCTCATGGACAAACGCAATACCAGTCAAACTCACTGGTCCAAAACCCACATACAAAAAGAAGGTCCAAAGACCAATGCAGCCAGAACTCGATGGTATGAGTCGTGCTGTGCAGCTCAAGCATCTCACTACAAAACACAGTCCGAAAGCTCTACCTTATACAGCGCAGCTCGACCCTGCCATGAAGCACAATCCCAGAGCCTATCTCATACAATGTGGCTCAGACTTCCACCTCACGACACGACCCTGCGGTCTGTCCTAGTAGCTCCAGAACCACTATGAGACTCTGCCCAAAGACCTGTTTCATACAATGCAGTCCGACACCGCTACAGAGCACAGCCCAGAAGCCTGTCCCATATGGTGCAGCTATGTCCAAGACAAAAGGAACCAAGTCACTTACCAGGTACACAACTACTACGGGACACAACTCAGGGGTCTGCCTCTTCCAAATGTGGTTCGACACTATCTGTAAGCGCAGCCTTTTAAGTTCTGCCTTCATAGCTCGACCACTATAGAGTGCAGCCTTAAGGTCTGCCTCTTCCAAACAAGTTCAAACAAGGACAGTGCAAATCTGTCGTCAAGGCTCTCAACTGTCTGCAGTCTTCCGTACAAGTGAACCTAAGTGTTGCAAGTGTTGCAAGTCGCCTGCAAGCACAACAGGAATCAGGACAGGACAGATGACCTCTCTGTCACCAACTCTTGCGTAGCACCCCTCTCTGACACTCTCTTCCTCCTCGAGATTCTTCAGCGATCTTATTCAGCATCCTGGTCTCTCACCCTTATAAGGTCCCCAATGAGATCTATTGGCTATGCCAATGCTTGTTTAGGTTTCACATGCGTGCGATACCTCTGGGGCTGCTTCTGGGCCGAACACACCGTATGCCCTGATTTGGAAGGACGGCCAAGAGGAGAGCGTTGTCAGCTCCCGCAGCTCAGGTTTGGGGCGAGGTCAGCGAGAGGTTCCCACACTGCCTGCGGAAAAGAGGCATAAACGGGGGAACACTGAAAGTAAGCAAGTTGGCCGCTCTGAGTTTTTCGCCACCACCTCTGTGATGAAAAACTCAGAACGGCCAACTTGCTTATTCTTGGTGTTCCCCCGTTCATGCCTCATCGCCGCAGGCAGTGTGGGAACCCGAGCCGCGGAAGCTGCTCGTGAAAGACGGAAGCGGCAAGGGCAAAATAACTGAATACAGAACTGGGAGTGGCAGAGCTGAATGCCGAGCACAAGAAGTGACAGCTCACCTTAAAAATTGATACTTGTATACCGCACTACTCACCCGTAAGGGTCTCAAGGCGCTTGTACGAATACCGCAGTGGAACCCATCCTGGCTTTCCCTGTGAGGCAACCACTACTGGGCACCCCCAAGGTGGAGGCCAGGCATCCTTAGCGTTTTGGGGGCCGTTGTGGAGATTAAGCAAGCTATTGCCCAGAGTTGCAGAGTAAGACTCCATGATTGGAATAGGCACCGAGGCGAGAATTATCAGGTCCGTGGAATTTTGAGCCCAAGACCCTCCGAGGCAGAGAATTGAACCCTGGTCCCGGGCTAGACCTTGCATCAGGGTCTGCCACTCTAACCATTGAGCCACACTTCTCCACAACGGGACGATCTTTGATCTCAATCCAACCCTGCTGATGCCTGAAGGGACTCCTGAGGTGAGTAGATCACAGACGGGTGTTGTGTAATATTTAGTACAATTGAGGGGGCGGACCAGGATAGGGACAGGCTTATCTAAATATCTATGGAATGAGTCAGCTCCGCGTGACACTGCTTCTGTCTGCTTACAGCGAGGGAGGGCCGTGTGGCTAGCCTGTGGCTATCCTGACCCGCCCCCTCAATGGTAGTGTCTATAAACATGCAGCTGCTGGTTTGTTTTACATGCTCCAAGCATTTTCTTTTGACATTGCTGAGTTTTGTTTAGCTTTCGGCCAAAACTCTTGCAGCTGTTGGTCGTTTTAGTTTACTAATGACAACTGCGCTCCAACATAGAGGCGGGGTCGAGACACAATCTGAGAACCTCACAACATTAGGTAAGAACATCAGAAGGACACTCCCAAACAAGGCGGTACCCTTGAAAAGACTTGCAAGGATGGGTCGGAGTCAGTCAGAACTCCAATGTAAGTACGTCCAGAGGCACGATTCTACAAATAAGTTCACGGACTACACAAGCAGCTTAACTCAAGGTAATTACAACCATTTAACTAAAAAACACCAGGCAAAAATCGATTAACAAACAAGGTTTATAATGGGGTTTGAATTTCGCTAGAAAATTACATTTAAATTGATTTGTCTTTTTTATTCTTCTAAAATATTGGCAACACGCGTCTTCTTTGGAGAGTTGTGGTTTGTCCGACTGTAAGGAAATACCACCACTATTCGGGACTAAGATGAGCTCTGCACATTTGCTCCTGTTTCTGAAATGACTAAAATGGGACCCAGAAAGCCAACCTTAATCACTATGCCGCCCCTCTGCACAGAGCCCACAGTGAATCTTCAAACCTCTTGCTTGTGCCTTTCTGGAGCGGAAAACATTTCACGGGTACTTCTCAGGGACCTGGGCACACATGAGAGTCTGAGAAACACAGGAGTCTGCTGTGTGTAATTAAGTACCATGAGCAAAATGCGCTTGAATTGTGAACGACAATTGAAGAGTAATTGTTCCTAAATGGCAAACATAAACTCTGCTTTAAAAAGAGGTTTCAATTATCGCTAGAAAAAGCTATTTTTTCTTGTGCGCGCCAGATAAAACGGAAACACATATTTTTTGATGGCTAAGTTTCTATGACGTTGATTAGAAAGTTAAGTAGAACCATCATCTCAAAATGGGGAACAGCCATCACAACGCAACTTTCACAACGCAATACAATTACAACACAACTTTTACAACGCAAGATCCATTACAACGCATGCTATTACAACGCACATGTTATTACAGCGCATGGAACTATAACGCATATTTGGGTGAGTACTCTTTAGTATTCATTATTAGTATAATTATATTTTTTGTTTTTGTAAGTTGCAGTATATTTTTTTTAAATGATAAATATTAATAAAAAAAAAGATAATTCAATTTATTATTAACAAATTTAAATTATTAAATAACTTTGGTATTTAAAAGTTATAAAAAAAAGGAATGTTTTTAAGTATTTTTAAAAGTACCCTAATTTAATTTAAAGATTAGAAGTAGGCGTTTACAAAAAATGAATACTCAGGTATGGTTTATTTTTAAATAGATTAGAAATGAGTACCCCTATTCTATCCAAAAATTACTCAAATGATGCAACCCAAGGGAGTTAGAATAGTATTTATTACCAGTATACTATCCTGCACTTACCCAACTTTTGCACCCCCTTGGAGTTAGAATAGTAATTAGTACTCCTACACTATCAAGCACTTACCCTACTTTAGCTCCCCCTTGGAGTTAGAATAGTAATTAGTACCCCTACAATATCCAGCACTAACCTTACTGTTGCACCACCCATGGAACTACAATAGTAATTAGTACCACTACACTATCCAGCACTTACCCTACTTTTGCACCCCATTAGAGTTAGAATAGTAATTAGTACCACTACACTAATCAGCACATTTTAAACTAAAATGTAAAATATATTAAATGTAATTTAATTTTAATAAAAAGTTATTACAAATTAAAATGCATTTCAAATCATGGAAATGTCATCTAAAAATATGATTTTCAATTTTTAAAAATGTATAACATTAAGGGAAATTATTAAAAAAATTAATTTAGATACATTTTCCCACACATTTACATTGTAGTGAATGTGAAAAATGTCCTTCTTTTATTTCTATTGATATCCTTCAGATTGCCACGTCTGTATTATTCCAGGTCATTTTGTGTGGATCGCGGAAGAGAATACAAGCATGATGGAGCTGCTGAAAGGCAAGATAGTTTAATAAACATGATTAAAAAGTATCAAATGTAGTAATATAATTTGAATACATTTATAATCACAAAAAAAGTGAGTGCAGGTTTTTTATTAATGTTATAATTATTTTATTAAAAATACATGTAAAGATAACTTATTTTTGTATTTAAAAAATAAAGGATGCTTTATTTAGTGTAATATGTTTTTAAATAAATATGGTGATATACACATGAACAATAAATAAATTGTCCGTTTTTCTTGCTCCTGATGCCGTTTAAGCGTAAACGTCATACTTGCAGGCAGCCATTTTGAGGAGCGACGTCAGACAGAGCAGAAGCCTGGGAGACCTGCGCTCAGGTAAGAAACTTTTAAAAACTCAAATACAGTAGTGCAAGAGTGTCATTTATTGCAAGGAGAGAAGAGGGAGGTTTTTACATGTTAATAATTTGTTTTATTTGTTTAATCATCTAGCGTCATAGCATTTTAGGACCCTAGTGTAATTTTCCCGATTTATGCCCTTATATAGGTATAAAATACTGTATCCTTATATAGGCATTGAAATCATAACCATATTAAGACATAACTCAAGTATCCTAATACGGCTTGGCTACTTCCACTAGTTCCGAAAATCTACAACGATTTCTTGGAAAAACCCGCCTTCAGCAGTCAGGGACCTCCCACTGCAAGAATTTTGATTTATCCAAGAACTCATGGAGTTTTCAGAGAATTAAGTCTCTAATGACGTTATTATGTCCAATCTTATGTCAAACTCAGCACCTTCAAGGTATAAATATGCCCACACTTGTCCAAACAAAGACACAGTGGTTTGGAGCAGTTCAACTATCTACTTGCCCGACGCGCCCTGCTGCACAAGTGCCGAAGGAAGCCGACCCTCCAGCTGACGCACTGAGAGACGCTGTACTTTCTCCAGCCGAGAAATCCAGCTCCAGTGTTTCCAGGCTACCCTTGCGAGTTGCTGAGAAATAGAGTCCAGATAGAGATATACCAGACCTCCTACATTCTAAAAAGAAAGGAACAGAGCTGATTAGACCCTAAGAGAATTATTGGATTAGATTCTTGGCAAAAGAATACTGAAACTAAGCTACACCTCACTTACTTCTTCCCTTGTACTAGACCTAGGTTAGGTACACCTGGGTAGGCGTATTTTAGAAGCACCAGTTGAATACTTTTAGTCATTATTTATCAATGTATGTATTTTATATATTATATGGCTTAGAAACCATATCATGCTTTTACAGTATTAAATTATAATATTCCTCGTATTGTACGCTTTGTACTTTACAACAAGTATTACGATTGCAGCAGCTCATTTCTTATGCTTGAGAAAGAAGACTGTTCAATAAATACATTTTATTGAAAACGCCCGTCTCTCTATTTTCTCTGCACCTCTGGTGAAATGAAGCATGCACAATTGACTGAGTGAAATAACTATCTATTGTTTCCGCGACTCTAGCGATACATTTCTTATTTTTGGGAAACAAAGTTTTCATGTTTTAAGCGGTTGTCAGAAACTAATCCCTTCTTGTGAATTTGAGAAAGTTTCTAGTGACCTCTGAGTTAGCTGGCACTCACAATTAAGTCTAGTATATTCAATAGAGACCTAGTAGACCTCAGTCCTACGTCAAATCTATAGGATATATTATTCCAATGCGCAGAGCCTATTGGGAATATAGGAACTACACTACAGTCACCAACTATATTGTAAGAGTATGCCAGCGTCAGGTCACGTGTTTACCTTTAGTAAAAGATTTAGTTTAAAAAAAGGATGTAGAAAGATTATCGATTTGTAAACAATGGCATTTGTTTTTAATAATGCAAAAAAGTTTGAATTTCAAAAATGCGGTAAAAGGAACAGATCGATTTTCTATATTTGGATTTATTTACCGCTCCGGATGGACATCAAGGATTTTTTAAGGAAAAGTTGAAAAGTTTTTGGGAGTTCCATATGGTTTTTTTGGATTGCGGAATCGGAAGGTTTGATTTTTAGAATTTTTTTTTAGGAAGGTTTTGAAATCTGGGTTGGATTAAAAACATGTAAGATACGGAGAAGAATTACTTTTGGATTTGCTCTTTTGAAATCGACCTTTTTCTTTTTGATGGATTATTATTTGGAATGCACTTCTTACAATTATTGGAATATGAACTGCAAATATTGAAAATTGACTTAGTTGAATAGTGGAAATGGAGTACCAATTTTTGGGAATGGTTTTCGATTTGGAATTTGAGTTTTATAAATAAGATTTCTCGAATGGGTTTTTGGAATGTGGATTTGAATTTGGAAAAAAATCAATCATGGAATAAATTGTTATGGATTGGATTATTGAAGAAAAGTAAAAAGAAGACATCTAAGGTAAGGTGACCAGACTTTAATTTTTTTTTTAAAAGTTTTGAAAAATGCCAATTTTAATTAGATGTACAATTTGGGGCGAAACAGGAAAGTAAAAGTGTAGGTTGTATTAGCAATGTAGAATGTGTGCAAAATTATCAGGGTAGTCTGAAGTCGCACACAATGAAAATTGTTGTAATGCACCCAATAGTTTTTCAGACATTTCGTTAGATTTTTTAGAAATTCGTGGGTTTAGACTACCTGTTAACCCCTTTTCCGCGGCCGCGATTTCCCGGAAGTGCGGCACTTCCGCGAAACGGGTGGGATCGCGTCGGCTGTTGGACGTTCGCAGCACCAGAAGGTAATGCTCGCGATGTCCAACGGCCGACGGCAGCACGCAAGGGGTTAATGCTTGTGACATTCTCATTTCTTGAAAACTTTGCTCCTTCCTCAATGTTTGCAAAAAATGATAAAAGTTTGGGTGAACTTTGCCAATTGTATGGTTGAAGGAGTTATGCCATCCGCCTATGGCATTGTTTGTCTTTTCTCCTCCTTCTAAGCAGTTTGAGTAGCAATTCCACCACTCCACATGGAAACGTGGCTTCCTCCTGCGACCCGACCTGCTTAGATGCCAAATCCATGTGTCTTCAAAATAATTTAATAAGGGTGCTAATTTTTCCTTGTTTGTTGTAAAAAAAAGTCAGATTCTGTAATTGCAGTGTAGTACTCGTCTACACTATCAGGAGGAAGTGCAGTTATTTTTTTTAGTTCGAATTGCAGTTTGCTATCCGATACATAATCCACAACTAAGGATGTTTTTTGTATCTTACGCCAAAATGCCTGGGAAAAGTGGAAAAAACATCCTTAAATTTGGGTATCCACGTACGTTTTGGAAATATCATTAATCATTGTAAATTCAAAATCAATTATGATTTTCCTAGGACTTTTATTGGATGTTTTGGATTTAATCACTGTTAAAAGTTCAGTGTAAGTTGTGGTTTGTTTAACAGGTAGCAAACTGTATACTAAGGGACTACTGTACTGTTAATTTTTGCATGAATTGTGTATATTTGAGTGAATGGAAGGGGTGTGCTTTTAAACGTCCCATCCATCAACCAAACATCACTATTCTCCAACTTAACTAGATTACGTGGAGTGCTAAATATGAGTATTCTTTTCAGAGGGTTTTCGTTGTCATGAAGTAAAAAAGGTTTGTTAGAAATAGAAAGAGAGCGTTCAGGAGGAATAAGTATGTCAGAGTAGGTTTGTGGGTTACGTGCCTGTTTTTTGCGTTGTATAATACGTCTCACATTGGGTATAATGGGCATACTGCTTGCAACATGAGTTGGGACATGTTGTGCAAACTCCCTTAAAATAGAACCACAGGTGTCATTGGAGCTGCTTGCAATATCTTTTATTTCATTAATTGTTTCTCCAACCTCAATCTCCATTGGAGAGGCAGAGTAGTTATAGTCTGATGTTTTTAAAACAGACTCACCCAGAGTAACCGATCCGCCTCTGCAATGTGTTGAGTAGTATTGCACACACCTCCAATGACACCTTGGTTTTGTTAATCTCTCCTTGCAATACATGTACCCTGCATGCTTGAGGAGCCGGTTTTCCTTGTTTGAGGTTAGTTTGCTCTATTATCTTAAATGAAAAGAAAAACAAAACAAAAGTAAGATAAATGTAAAATCAATTTAAATGCCCGTGGGAAAAAATATTATAAGATTTTGGCAATTGATTTACATTGAAATATTTTTTGAATTGGTTGGGTTTGCTTCAGGTTCACAAGTGATTTAAATATGTTTTCAATGCAGAAAAAAATTGTACGAGAAAAGTAGATAGATCATGATAAATTTTTTGTATTATTAGGTGTGTTGCATTTGAGAAAAATAAATGTTACATTTTTCTTTATTATTTGCGATATGAACTCACCTTATAATTTAATGTTGACTGTTGAAGCAGGTGTTTTGCTTTCTTTGGATGGTCTTTAGAAGTTGATCTCGAATTGGTATTAGTGTTCTCTTTTAGCTTTCTCTTGTTATCTGTGTTGAAGATAATATATGCACTGTTTTATTTCAAACGTATAGTGATATTGTTTAAAAGATAAAATATTTGCATTGATTGTCATTAAAGTCAAGTCAAGTCAAGTCGGTAATTTATATAGCGCGCTACATACCCAGAGGGTCTCAAGGCGCTTGAGGAAGGGTGGGGAATTACTTGTCGAATATCCAGGTTTTAAGTAGCTTTCTGAATGCTAGGTGGTTCTGAGTGAGGCGAAGGTGAATGGGAAGTGAGTTCCAGGTTTTAGCCGCCAGGTATGAGAAGGATCTTCCTCCCATGGTGGATTTGTTAATGCGAGGGACAGCAGCAAGGGCTTGGTTGGAAGAGCGTAGCTGGCGGGGGGGGATGTAGAATGAAAGTCGTGTGTTGAGGCATTCGGGTCCAAGTTCGTAAAGTGCTTTGTGTGCGTGGGTTAGGAGGCGGAATGTTATCCTCTTATTGACGGGAAGCCAGTGAAGGTTTTTCAGGTGACCAGAAATGTGGTCTTTACGCGGGATGTCTAGTATGAATCTGGCTGATGCATTCTGGATGCGTTGGAGTTTTTTCTGGAGTTTTGCGGTGGTTCCGGCGTATAGGGTGTTACCGTAGTCCAGGCGGCTAGTAACCAATGCGTGGGTGACCGTTTTTCTGGTTTCGGTGGGGATCCAGCGAAATGTTTTTTTGAGCATTCGAAGAATGTTGAAACAAGAGGATGAAAGGGCGTTGACTTGTCTGGTCATCGAGAGTGAGGAGTCCAGTATGACGCCCAGGTTACGCGCGTGGTCTGTCGGGATGGGTGCAATGTTAAATGTAAGAACTTTGCATGAAGACTTGTGAAAATTATATGGCTCCATCATTCACACACTGTGAAATTAGTTTTGTCACAAATAATATACTTTTATTTTCATTTGCATTGGTTGAGTATTTTTTTACATTACTAAGTTGTTTGTCTTACTGAATCCTGCTACTTATATTTGGAAGAAAATAATAGTAGCAAAGTTTAAAGAAATATTTAGCCAACATTGCATTTAATTTTTTTGATGGAACCACTTTCATCTTTCATCTTGAAATTAAGATACTGTGGAAAAAAAACGTTAAACATCGCATTGTCTTTTTACTTCCAATTACCTTTTAAATTGTGTTGACTTTTGGTGTCTTTGGAATTCTGGGTTTTCCTTCTCTGCTTATTTCTGCACTAATGAATCTTTTTTAGCTCTGCTCCTTTTTTTATTTTATTAGCATTTTTATCAGTAAGCAGAAAGAACACAGTGGATAAACAGGGAATCTTGATACACCATCCAGATCTTATGAATTCAAAAAGAGAGAGAAAAAAAGTAGCAAGAGAAAGAAAGGTATTAGCTTCAAGACAATATGGCAAAACAAAATTCATATCCAATTGGCTACAGGTGCCCACAATTTCAAACCCAACATTTTCTTTCTCCTGCCCTTAGATCTATAAACCGCAGTCTCAAGATGATATATGGATAGCAATCTAGATTGCCAATTGATAAACGTTGGTGGTTCAACATCCAGCCATTGGGTCGTTATACAGAGTCGGAAAATAGACATACAAATTAAAATAAATCCTGCTTTGGCCTCCTTCCCGGGTCAGGCCAAGCTTTCTTGAGAGCCTAAAATCACCGGGTCCGCAGATAATTGCAATTGAATATCTAAGCTGTGATTCAAAAAATATTCAACGTCCCTGATAAAATGACAAAGTTTAGGACAAAGAAAAAACATATGAGAAGCATCCGCTGCATATAACCCACAGCGATTGCACTTGTTCCCCCGTGTAGAGTTCCACTTTGCCAGTTTTTCAGGGGTGTAGTATAAATTAAAAATGAACATAAAATGTTGACTCTTTAAGGGACCATTGAATAAAACATTAGTAGATAACTCAATTATTCTCTCCAAATTGATTAAAGCTATACTAAATTTATTTTGCCACTTTATCTCCCAAACTGATCATCCTCAATTTTCTCTATAAACAGCTGATAAAAAAGGCCCCATTTTTGATCTTAGTTTAATTGCTTCCATAATTTCAATCCTATTGACTGTGATCAATTTTTAAGTTATTTTCTGCTCAATAAAACTACTAACCTGAAGATATTTAAAAAAATCTGTACGGTCTAAATTATATTTCTTCTGCAAAAAATCAAAAGAGACTAACTGATTCCTCTGAAAAAGATCTCCCACCTTATAAATTCCAGCTCGATGCCACCTGGCCATGACCTGATCTCTGAATACTTCTGGGAATAGCAGGCAATTCTGGAGTATAAAAATTTAAGTTAGAGCCCATGCCAATTCTCCTCATAATCTTGTCTCCAAATTTCAAAGGCAGTAAAGACAATCTTAAACTTTGTTTTCTTATAATAACTAGGTTCAATTATACGGACTAGACATTGTTGTGCCTCTGCGCCCAAGAGCATTTCGTATATTGACGGGGTAGAGAACTCTTCTGTGGGATCGTCCTGTAAAAGTAAAACACCCATGTGTTGCAGAAGAGCTATCCAATAATATAAACGGAAGTTAGGGACACCCCATCCGCCTCTTGATCTAGATAACATACACCATTTGAGAGCTCTCCTTGATCGTCGATAGCTCCACAAAAACCTGGAGCACATTCTCTCAATTTGAGAAAAGAAAGAGGTTGAGATAAGTAAAGGAATAGTCCGAAATACATATAGACATTTTGGAAAACTAAGCATTTTTAAGACATTGCTCCGCCCATAAAGTGACAGATGTAAGTTATTAATCCTTTCTAGTGTCTTATTTGCCGAAGTAATAATTGGATCCATATTTAAACGCACTACATCCTCAACTTTAGCTGAGATTAAAAGCCCACATGCATCAAAGTCAATTGCATTCGCAAACGGTGCGAATCGCAATTTTCGGCCGTGTGCGAATGCAATTGACTAATTTGGAATGCATCATGTATTTCGCAATTTTAGGAATCGCAACCATGTTGCGATTTCTAAAATTTCGATTGCATTTAAGAAATCGCAATTTGAGATTTCTTAAATGCAATGCATGATTATTTTTAAATTGCGAATTCGCTATTTGGAAGGGGTAAATTAGCATGAAGTTAACCTTCATGCTAATTTACAGAAAACTTTCAAACATGCACTAGTTGCATATTTGAAAGTTTTAATTTACACACACACATGTCCTTGGGTCATGTGTGTGTGTAAATTGCACTCAAAGTTAAATTTCAGGGGTGCAGGGAGGGGTTCTTTGGACTTCCCCCTGAACCCTTGAAATTGTATTCACAATTTGCGATTCGCAAAATGAAATTCGCGAAATGTCAATGCCTTCCAATTGATTCCTATGGGCCTTTTGGCCCATAGGAATCAATGGGAAGGGTTTCCTTAATTGCGATTCACAAATTGTGAATCTCAATTAAGGAAAAATACTGAATCGCAATAATAAATGCGAATTTTTCATGCATTGCCGTTTGCGATTTCTATATTGCGATTCCTTAATTTTCGCAATTTAGGAATCGCAAACGGCAACAATGATGCATGTGGCCGTTAATGCCTAAATAGGTTGCTTCGGGATCAAAACTCATATCACTAGGGCGACCAGCTTCCGAATGTATCAATTGTGTCTTAGTGACATTTAATTTGTACCCTGAATAACTCCGTGGAGGAGGAATCGGATTTATCTATAAAGAGTCACTTACTCTCTCCCAGCTAAAGATTCGTGAGGTATCAGGTTTTGAACTGATGGGCTTTACAGTCAAACAGCAGGAGCTGAAACTGTGCTCAGGTGTTCTCTGTTACCGCCCCCCAGGTCCAGCACCAACCATAGCACTCCTTATTGATTTGATCTACGAACTCTCCAGTTCCCACTCCAAGCTATTGATTCTTGGTGATTTTAACCTGTGGGCCGGTGGCTCAAGGGATAATGTATTTTTTTCCCTCAGCCAAGCCTGCATGGATATTAAGATGGAACAGCTGGTGAACGCCACCACGCATCGTAAGGGTCATATCCTGGACTTGATATTCGCGGATCCACTATGGGTCTCGATAGAGGATATCAAGTGCCAGTATTGGACAGACCACTTCTTGATCTTGTTTTCTCTCTGGCTGGAGGACCACACCTCACGGGAGGCTGGCCTACCCCAAGCCAAATTAGAGAGACCTTGGTCCCGAATTCTGAAAACCTCCCCTCTGCCGAACATCCTAGATAAGGACTTTGAGCTTGGCAACACTGCAGAGGAGAGCTACGCTCGCTTTTGCCAATCAATCTCGAGTTCATTGGATAAACTGGCACCCCTTCGGAAGGCACGGGGTAGGGTGAACCGAGCTAGCCCTTGGTACACGAGCGAACTTCGCCAGCTCAAACTCGACTGTAAACGTGCAGAAAGGGCGTGGAGGAAACAATACCTAGATTCGGAGAAAATTGTGTTCCGGTCTGCTATACATAACTACAAGGCTCAGATCAAGTTGGCTAAAGCGTCCTATCTTGAATCCACCTTGAATCATGCCCCCAACAAGGCACAGGCCCTTTTTAAAATTGTCAGAGATCTTGCCCATCCCACGTGTGTGGCCAGTTCTGTCCCCTCATCGCAGGCTCTCTGCGATTCTATTGCTGAGGCCTTTGAGGAGAAAATCCGCAGAATCTTGGAGGGTCTGCAGGATCCAGTCAATTCTCCTAATGGATCGGGAGCTCCGGAGGCGATGGCCAGTCGACCCCTGCAGGGGATTCCTTACCCCTGTTTAGAAGCTCCGGCCTCACCTTCCAGTCGACCCCGACCAGAGGATCAGGCTCACAACTTGGGAGCTCCGGCAACTGAGGCCGGTCGACCCCTGTTGGGTAGCTTTTCCCTTCTCTCCGTGGATCAGGCACTCAGTCTGGGAGCTCCGGCGATGGAGGCCAGTCGACCCCAGCTGAGTAGCCTCTCCTTGCTCTTCCCGGACCAGGCCCTCAGTTTGGGAACTCCGGCGAGTGAGGCCAGTCGACCCCAGCTGAGCAGCTCTCCCCCGCCCCCCTTGGTCCGGGCCCTCAGTCTGGGAGCTCCGGCGACTATGGCCAGTCGACCCCAGCTGAGTAGCTCCTCTCTGCCTCCTGCGGACCAGTCTCTCAGTCTGGGAGCTCCGGCAAGTGAGGCCAGTCGACCCCAGCTGAGTAGCTCTTCTCTGCCTCTTGCGGACCAGTCTCTCAGTCTGGGAGCTCCGGCAAGTGAGGCCAGTCGACCCCAGCTGAGTAGCTCTCCCTCGCCCCCCTTGGTTCGGGCCCTCAGTCTGGGAGCTCCGGCGACTAAGGCCAGTCGACCCCAGCTGAGTAGCTCCTCTCTGCCTCCTGCGGACCAGGTTCTCAGTCTGGGAGCTCCGGCTAGTGAGGCCAGTCGACCCCAGCTGAGCAGCTTCCTCCCGTCTTCCTTGGTCCGGGTCCGGGCCCTCAGTCCGGGAGCTCCGGCGTTTGTGGCCAGTCGACCCCGGCTGAGTAGTCTTCCCTTGCCCCCCCTGGACCAGGCACTCAGCTTGGGAGCTCCGGCGACTGAGGCCAGTCGACCCCTACTGAGCAGCTTTCCCCTGCCATCTTTGGAGGAGTTTAGCAGTCTGGCCCTTACGATCTCATCCGGTTCGCCTCTTGACCCTCTTCCGCCAAAACTCTGGAGGCTGTTTCAGGAGGAACTTTTCCAGCCTTTACATTCCATCTGCTGCCAGTCATTTGAAACAGGGATTGTACCGGGTTGTTGGAAGAAGGCAGTGGTATCTCCGCTTTTAAAAAAACCTACGCGGGACCCTGCCTGTCTTTCCAACTACCGGCCAATCTCTCTGCTTCCTTTTCCAGTGAAAATCATGGAAAAGTTGGTTACCCGCACTCTATCCGACTTCTTGGAAGGACACACCTGGCTGGATGAGACGCAATTTGGCTTCCGCCCAGCTCATGGGACGGAATCCGCGTTAGTGACCGTGCTTGACAATCTGCGGACGCGAGTCGACAGTGGTCGGGCAGCCTTCTTGGTGCTGCTCGACATGTCGGCCGCGTTCGACACGGTCAGCCATCCAACCTTGATAGCGAGGCTGGAAGAGTGTGGAGTTGAAGACAAGGCTAGGGACTGGCTAATTTCCTACTTGGATAATCGTCAACAACGTGTGTCGCTCCCTCCCTTCAGTTCAGAGGAGCGGAGAGTGGGACAAGGAGTACCGCAGGGCTCAGCCATCAGCCCTATACTCTTTAACATTTACCTCCGCCCACTAGTCCAGCTTATTAAATCTTTTGGGATCTCTGCATTTAACTATGCAGATGATACTCAGCTGGTCTTTTCTCTGGAGGGACAGGGTGCGGTCCCATTGGAGACTTTTCACCGATGTATGCAGGCCACAGCGGATTGGCTCCGTTTGAACTCGTTACAGTTCAACGGTACGAAAACCGAGGTTCTGCACTGTTCCGGTGACCGAATCCCCAGGGACCTCCCAGACGATTTCTGGCCCCCGTCCTTCTCTGAGTCGGTGTCAGTCGCACACTCGGCGCGTAATCTGGGGGTCACTTTTGGGCCTAATTTACAGCTGGATCTGCACGTAAACAAGACCACGTCCACGTGCATGATGCTTATCCGGATGCTGCGTAAGGTTCTACCTCTCCTCCCTGAGCAAGCCAGATCCGAAGTAGTGCGGAGCACTATCTTAAGTCGACTCGACTACTGCAACGCACTACTATTGGATGCCCCTGTAACACTACTGGGCAAGCTCCAAAGGGTACAGAACCTGGCTGCCAAACTCGCTCTGTCCCGCCCCTACTACAGCTCGTCTACAGCAGCATTACAGGATCTCCATTGGCTGCCGATTCATCTCCGGGTCCGCTACAAAGCCGCATGTATAGTGTTCAGAGCTATCCACGGCTTGGGACCTATCCCGCTGCGGAGAATGTTTGCTTGGTATCTTCCAGCCCGAGCCTTACGCTCCTCGTCATCCAAGCTGTTAGTGGTCCCGCGCTTCCAGAGAGTGAGGATGGGTGGCCGTTCGTTCAGAGTAGCGGCGGCCAAACTCTGGAACTCTCTGCCACTATCTCTTAGGAGCCTTGAGGCTCTTCCAGCCTTTAGAAAGGCGTTGAAAACCCACCTCTTCCCGAGGATAGGCTAGTTGCTGAAGCTGTTGTTAGATCAGGGTTCAAAGCGCCAGGATGCCCTTTGTGGTGACAGGCTGCGCTCTATAAGTATACCACAATACAATACAATACAATGTCTCAGCTGCTTCGACAATCTTAGGTAGGGCAGAACTAATATCAGGCGTAATGATAGCCATATCGTCTGCGTACGCGAATACCTTGTACGCACCATTTTGTATCTCAACCGGTTTTATTTCAGGGCAGTTTTCCAAGAAATTTATAAAGGGTTCAATATAAAGAGCAAATAGCAAGGGGAAACAAGGACAGCCTTGTCTCGTCCCCCTTGCTATTGCAATATTCCCTGAAAGCCTACCCGAAAAACGTATAGCAGCACTTGGGTGAGCGTATAGTGTCTGAATGGCCTTAATGAAATCTTGCAGAAATCCCTTCCATGCATTGACTGCCCACAGGAATCTCCACAAGACCCTGTTAAACGCTTTTTCTGCGTCTAACAGGGCCACGGCGAGAGGGGAGTTGGTAGCCTGTGACCAGTCCAGCATGGAGAGAATCCTTTTAATGTGATCCGTCGTATCTCTATGTTTAATGTACCTATGCTGTCTTTTTGACACCAAGCTCGGCATAAAGTCATTAAGCCTATTGGCGAGTAGCTTCGAATAGATCTTACTATCTGTATTAAGTAACGAAATTGGTCTGTAAGATCCCATTTCAGTATCTGTTTACCCTTTCTTTTTAAAAACCACAATGGTTGCTTCTTACCAAGAATCAGGAGAATTACCTAAGAAGGCTTGCTGGCACACTTCTAATAATTCCCTTTTAAGTATATTCTTAAAAGTTCCGTAAAATTTGAGTGGAATATTATCAGGACCCATGGCTTTACCAAGAGCCAAACCTAGTAAAGCTGACTCAACTTCTTCGCAAACTATGGGAGCAGATAATTGCGCTTTTTGTATATCAAGCAGTACATTAGAGTCTAGATCGTTCAGATATTCTCCCTCATCCTGTACCGATGGCTCTGCCACAGCTGCACTATACAGAAATTGGTAAAATCCTCGCAAGGCTTCTAAAAACATCCTCCTTAGTTTCTTGCAGTACTCCATTTAAATCAGTAATTTTAGCAATATCATTGAAGGCTGCTTTCTGTCTTAATCTTTTAGCCCAAATTCTGCCAGTTTTTTCGCTAAATTCATAAGTGTCTTCCTTATGCTGCACATATTTCAACGCTATTTGATCAGCAATATTAGCGTGAGCTACCACCCTCTTAATAGTAAGATCTTTCTGGGCATTAATTGGATCCAGCCCCTACCTAATCATCTCCGCTAATTTCCGCTCAGCTTTTGTGACCGATTCAAAATCCTTTCTGTGTTTTGCCCATATCTTTTTCCGTTTGGTATTCGAGAAACTGAGGGTTTCCGCCCTAACTACAGATTTAAAGGTATCCCAAACAACTTCATTCGAAGCTGTTCCTTTATTAAATTTAAAAAACTCCTGAATTATCTTAGTCATGAATTGATGATACTCATCATCCAACAGTAAGTTTCTTTCAAAAGACTAGGCTTGGTTGCCTTCTTTTAGCTGAGGACCTAAACTAAGATCATGTATTAAAGGATTATGGTCAGAGACAATTTTAGGCTAGATCTCAATGTCGAGCATTCCTAAAAGTGGTGATGAGACAAAAAAAAATCTAACCGAACAAATTTAGTATGAGGGCAAGAGAAAAAAGTAAAACCTGGGTCGTCGGCATGTAATGAATTCCAAACATCATAGAGCCCATGATCTAGACACAAACCACGTAGTGAGGTAAATACCTGCTTCTTCCTACCTAAATATACCCTATTTGTTCTTAAATCCATCTGAGCATCCATATAGATATTGAAATCGCCACACATCACCACCGGTTAGGGCCACTGTGCCAATTCTATATTCAAATAATTCATGAGCTCGGCATCATCCAGATTTGGACCATAAACATTACAAAGAGTAAATCTATGATGACCAAACTTAAATTCACTTATTATCCAGCGTCCCCATTTGTCTTCTGAACATTTTATACAGACGCCCAGGCCCCGTTTCATGAAGATGGCCACCCCTCTCTTAACTCCGGTTTGTTTAGAGCAAGCCACTAGCTCTAACCCTATACTTTTCAGACACCCCCTGTTAGCCCATGAAATATGGGTTTCCTGCAGACATAATAAATCAATATGTAACAACTGCACAATTCTAGCTAGTACATGCCTTTTCTTGGGATCATTAAGTCTGCATACATTCAGAGTGCAAATCTTTAATTTCCTATCCATTTCTTGAAGAGAAAAAATACATGCCGGAGAAACAGTACGAGAAAAAAAAGCATAATCTCTTAAAACTTTACAAACCCAAGCACTATTTAGCAGCTTTTGCACACAAAGAACCACTTTAAACTGTGTCTTAACTGCTACTGATTTTTCACCCCCCCACACCGACACCCTACACCCACCACCTTGATCCCTCCCCACCCCTCTCACCCATTACCCTTCCCACCCAACTCACCCTCCCCACCCATCCCACCATATGAGGCCCAGGGGCTAACAGTCCCTGCAAATTATGGAGTGCTGTGCCCTCTCCCCCCGGGGTGGGAGAGAAATTATTATCCATAAAAATCTCTATGTAAAATGAAAGACCCCCTAAACAGAGAGATAAAGGAAAAGCAAAATGAGGACAATGCCCTTCACATACAGAGAGAGCAGCCAACTACCACTACTGCTACAACTAATATTAGCTAAGGTCGTCTACTTCTATAGAGACCCCAAAAACTCTTTGGCCTCAATCTCGGAAAGGAAAAATTTTGTCTGACCTTTTACAGTAACTTTGAGCTTTGCAGGATTCTGCAGAAATACATTGGCCCCCTTATTATGGAAGCCGGGTATGAGCTGACGGAGATGCCAACGTTTAGAGACTGTTGCCTGGCAAAAATCTGGCCTGACAAAGAAATTGCAATCTTTGTCCGACCCCTTTTTATCTGGCCTAGCTAATGCATATATGGCTTCTCTCGCTAGACATTTATTGAAACACACTAAGATTGCTCTCGGACGGTCTTCCTCTCCTAGCCGGGGCTTCCTGATGGTAAACGGAAACCTATGGGCTCTTTGAATTTCCTTTGACCAGTCCCAAAAAGTCAAATCTGGAAAAGCTTCGGTGAGGAGTTCGCATTCAAATTTCCGAAAGTCGGACCCCTCTTTCTTCTCCGGGACACCTAAGATGCGCAGGTTATTTCTGCGTGCCTGGTTCTCAAGTTCCATTAATTTATAACTGAGAACATGCCGATGTGCTTTGATAGCGTCCATCTCCACTTTTTGAGCTGCTGCTGATGCCGAAAATTCTGGCCTCTACTTCTGTAACTTTAACAGCAGTTTCTGAGCAGATTTTTATCACATGACGGACTGCATTCTTCACTTTGCTGCAAGTTGCCTGCGTGCGCATGTTTTCAGCTTTAATTTCCGCCCTATGGCTCATCATAGTGTTGTAGATTGTAGACAAGGTAATGTCTTGAGGTGACTTCAACTCATTAGAATTCTTCTCTCCATCAGACCTTGCTGTTTCAGACAAAACTGTTTCTGCTCCTAGCGCCCCCTTGGTGTTCACTGAGATAGGCTCTTCCGACTTAGATTTCATACGGCGGGACCCTCTATTCTTCACTCCTTTAACAGTAGAAGCACTGACATTTGGTGAAACCGGATTAGATATAGATACATTCTCTGTGCTACTACCCTCACCGTAATCAATCCAATTTTTACTTAAATTGGTACTCTTGTCTGAGGATGGATCTGGCAGAGAATAAAAATTATCAGCAGCTTCTAGAGACCCTGTAAAATCCTGTGAAGAGACGCCCTCAGTTAATACCAAAGAGTCAATCTCAGAAGCAAGATTATCCAAACTGCCAGTCATTGCTTCCTTGGAGGTGCTAACAGGGACTCCATTTCCCATAATGCCAGTTTCTGCACTTGAAAAATTTGGAGCCAAATTTCTCTGCTCTTCTGAGTGCTCTATGTTAATTGCTGTAGTATTGCCTGTAGATTCTGCTAGGACAATAATTTGAGGAAGATAGATTTTATCACTAGGTAAATCCAGCACCATTGCATTATGTGGAACAGGTTCGGCACCATCCGCAGGCTGTAATGCGACGTTTTTGGATATCTGTCTCTCAAACAGTGCTGGGAGAGTATGTTCTCCCTGTTTTACTACACGTGCAGCCGGGGTTGTCTTCTCTACACATACACCCCCCTTTTTTAGATTAGGGGTAGAAGCATTTTGGATGCTCCTTTGTTTTGCCACTACGTGTAGTGACTTTCGAGGGCATTTTCCTTCGGGTCGTGACTTGAGCTCCTCCGCGTCCACGGACTACCCCACAATGTAACACTACCAAAAAGGCAGGGAGCCGCCAAAATGGAGCTCTTCGCCGAAGAAGGAGGAAACCTGTAACCATCCGGGCGGTAGCCGAAGAGAGTTTGATGCAAGTGTTTGCAGAGCCGGAAGAATAGCCCAGATATCCAGATGCTAGCTTTAGGCAAAGAAAAAGAGCACGTTTTTTCCTTTTTAACTACGTCTTTTAACCACCAGACGGCCTCTATCCAGTCTATACAGTCTCGAGACCTAATTGATACCCGGTAAATTGCCAGTAATAGCAGGTAGATGGCAAGAGGTATCCAAGTATCCCCCAAAAAAACATTAAAAAAAAGAAGGGGGGTCTGCTCTTTGCTTCACCAAGGTTTCCCCCTCGTAATGCAGTGTGACCGTACAGTGCAGCTATACAACAGTGTAGTAGAAGAATTGATTTTCATGCAAACTTATTCTCAGATTTTTACCTCTCCGAAATCTTGACGGTTCTTAGCGGTTTCTCCGCTTCAGCTGAGCCGCTTCAGCTGCGCATCCAGGTGCCTTCCCACCTTCGCCGGTCTCAGTCTGATCTGGCCTGCGGTTCTCCCGTGAGATAGCAATTATGTTTTAAGATAATAATTTTTTCGGAAATGTACTCAGCTTAAAAAGATGTTATGAAGATTGAAGGTGCAGAAAATTAATTTTGGATGCCTTCTGGTATCTGAAGACATTTTGAAGTATTCTTCTTAATTGTCGTTCTGCTGGTACCTACATGAAAAAAAATGGCATGAATTTAATTTTAATTATTTACTAATTTTAACGACATTAATATATACTGGACATAATTTAAAAAAATTGTTTATTACCACAATAATATGCATTTTAAAAGAAAAAGAAGAGTCTTTGACACTGTTGATTTTTTATTATTAACCCACTCTGTCATCGCATTTTTAAATTCAATATTTCAAAAAATAAATATTAGCTATGCTGTTTATTTGCATATTTTTGATGTTTTCATTTTTCTTCACTCAATATTTGATTTAGCACCACTTACCTATTTTTAAAAATTCAGTGACAAACACATGAGATCATTGTAAATAATCTTTTGGACACCATATTATTTGTGTTATTTTATTCCTTGTAGCGCTTCCACACTCTGTGCCTGACTGTGCCCCCGATCTCGCCTGTGGTATCGTATTTGCTGCTGATCGTATTTGCTGCTAAAATTAATTTGTGTGCCAGCCTGTGCATCGCGTATTTGCTGCTGATCGCATTTGCTGCTAAAATTAATCTGTGTGACAGCCTGTGCATCGCGTATTTGCTGCTAAAATTAATCTGTGTGCCTGACTGTGCTTCACGTTTCTGCTGCTGATCGTATTTGCTGCCTGAACTAGTTTCTGTGCCCCTATCTCGCCCTGCATCACCTTGTTGCTGTTTGGTGCCATTTTGTTGTCCCAGCCCGTCTCTCCTCCCCGCTCCCAGCCGCTGCTCCCCCACGGCCACCCCGCTCCCTACAGCACCTACAATCGATCCCCTTCTCACTCGCCACCCCGCTCCTGCCTCCCAGCTGCTCCTCCCTCCCACTGGAACATAAGGGGAGACCGGAACGGTGAAGAGCTGTGACCGCCCTGACCTGGTCAGACACGGTCGCTCCAACCGCTCCTGGCCATCTTTGTAGTGCTTCCACACTCTGTGCCTGACTGTGCCCCCGATCTCGCCTGTGGTATCGTATTTGCTGCTGATCGTATTTGCTGCTAAAATTAATTTGTGTGCCAGCCTGTGCATCGCGTATTTGCTGCTGATCGTATTTGCTGCTAAAATTAATCTGTGTGCCAGACTGCGCTTCACGTTTCTGCTGCTGATCGTATTTGCTGCCTGAATTAGTTTCTGTGCCCCTATCTCGCCCTGCATCACTTGTTGTTGTTTGGTGCCATTTTGTTGTCCCAGCCCGTCTCTCCTCCCCGCTCCCAGCCGCTGCTCCCCCACGGCCCCCCCGCTCCCTACAGCACCTACAATCGATCCCCTCCCCATTTGCCACCCCACTCCCGCCTCCCAGCTGCTCCTCCCTTGTTCCGCCCCCTTCCACTCTCCACTTATGACAGATGCACTTGCGTGCAGCGCTCACGCGCAGCGTGCGCACCGTATGCGCGCCGAAGGCGCGCCAAAGGTAAGCCCGTCTACGCCCGTCCGCGCCTGGCCCGCGCCCAGAGCCAGACCCCCTGGCCCCCGCAAAACCCACTCCACCCGCCTTACGTACGACGCCGCAACCCTCACTGCATTCAACACCGGCCGACTCCCAGACTGCCACCAAGCCGCCCCAGGACGCGCCCATGGATCCTTCACCTGCCAATCCTGCAAGTTCAGCTGCATCAGGTCCCATACTACAACCAATAACGCCAAACAGAGCGCAAACAACAACCACCTGAAGTGCATCCTGGTCAACACCCGCTCGGTCCACAGACTGGCAATTGAACTATGGAACCTACTTGACACCACAACTCCGGACGTCGCCTTTCTCACGGAAACCTGGATGAACGCCTCATCAGCGCCCAACATCGCCATAGCCATCCCGAACGGTTACAAGATCATCCGAAGGGACCGCATCAGCCAAACAGGAGGAGGCATCGCCATCGTCCACAATAACTCCATCCGCATCACGACCAGCGCTGACGACACCCTCACAGCCGCCGAACATCTCCACTTCCAGATTCACACTGACCCCAAAACTACACTTAGAGGCACCCTCGTCTACAGACCCCCAGGACCCCGCACACAATTCAGCGAAGACATCACTGACTTTATCAGCCCACACGCCCTCTCCTCCGAGGACTACATTCTCCTAGGGGACCTCAACTTCCACATGGAAAAGAACAACGATAGCAACACCTCCACCCATCTGGACAACCTCGCCAATCTCGGACTCAAACAACTGGTAAACACCTCCACCCATTACGCCGGACACACGCTCGACGCAATCTTCTCCTCCAGCAAGCACATCTCTTTCAATCACGCCACAGGACTCCACTGGACGGACCACAGCTGCGTCCACTTCAACTTCAGAAAAACCACGACACACCACCACCCACAACAAGTCCCCCGCAGAAACTGGAACAAAATTACCACCGACCAGCTCACCACAGCGCTAAACCAAATCCCTCACACCAGATCATCGGGCCCAAACCATGCAGCCATCAATCTCGCACAATGGATCACCCGCTGCGCTGACGAATTAGCACCCGTGAAAAACCACCGCAACAAGCCAGGAAACAAAAAAGCCACCTTGTTCAATGACGACCTCAAATACTCCCAAAAAAACTGCTGCACCCTCGAGAAAGCCTGGCGAAAAAACCCAACCACAGACAACATGACAGCCCTCAAGGACGCCACCCGGAAACACCACCAGCTGATCCGATCCACCAAGTGATCAGCATTCAAGGATCGACTCGACAACAACGCCCACAACAGCAAGGAACTCTTCAGCATCATCAAAGAGCTTACCAACCCCAGCGCCGGCACCAACGACATCACCCCCTCTCAAGAAATTTGCGACTCTCTAGCCTCGTTCTTCCAAAGCAAGATCACTGACATACATAACAGCTTCAGCGAACAATCCACTCCCCTCACCACCAAACTGAAGCCCCCCACCACCACCCTTTGCGCCTGGACCCCAATCAGCACCAAAGACACGATCCGCTTGATGAATTCCATCCACTCCGGATCACCAACCGATCCATGCCCCCACCACATCTTCAACAAGGCCATCTCCGTCATCGCACCCCAACTCCGTGACATCATCAACTGCTCCTTCAACACCGCTACCTTCCCGGAAAGCTGGAAACATGCCGAACTCAGTGCCCTCCTGAAGAAACCTACAGCAGACCCCACCGAACTTAAGAACTACCGCCCCATCTCGCTCCTCCCATTCCCTGCCAAAGTCATAGACAAGACTGTCAACAACCAGCTTGCTGCCTTCCTCGAGTCTAACGGCTCCCTCGACCCCACACAATCCGGCTTCCGAGCAAAACACAGCACCGAGACCGCCCTCATCGCAGCCACAGACAACATCCGAACACTACTCGACAACGGGGAAACAGCTGCCCTCATCCTCCTTGACCTCTCAGCAGCGTTTGACACGGTCTGCCATAGCACCCTCGTACAACGCCTCAGCAACGTCGGAATACAAGAAAAAGCATTGGACTGGATCATCTTGTTCCTCGCCGGAAGAACCCAGAGAGTCCGCCTCCCCCCCTTCAGGTCAGAGGCCTCCAAAGTCATCTGTGGAGTACCACACGGATCATCCCTCAGCCCCACCCTCTTCAACGTCTACATGAGCCCCCTCGCATCCATCACACGCCAGCACATCCTTAACATCATCTCCTACACTGACGACACACAGCTGATCCTCTCCCTCACCAAAGACCCAAACACCGCCAAAACCAACCTACACAAAGGGATGAAAGACATAGCCGAGTGGATGAAGAACAGCCGCCTAAAACTGAATTCAGACAAGACGGAAGTCCTCATCCTTGGATCATCCCCCTTCGCATGGGACGACTCATGGTGGGCTCCGGCCCTAGGCAGCGCGCCCAAACCTACGGACCATGCTCGCAACCTAGGATTCATACTAGACTCCTCCCTCTCAATGACCAGACAAGTCAACGCCGTCTCGTCATCTTGCTTTAACATCTTACGCATGCTCCGAAAGATCTTCCGATGGATCCCCACCGAAACAAGAAAGACGGTCACCCAAGTCACAAGCCGACTGGACTACGGAAACACCCTCTACGCCGGAACCACAGCCAAATTACAGAAAAACTCCAACGCATTCAGAACGCCTCCGCCCGACTCATCCTAGACATACCACGCCACTACCACATTTCCGGTCACCTGAGAGACCTTCACTGGCTCCCCGTCAACAAGAGAATCAAGTTCCGTCTCCTCACCCACGCACACAAGGCCCTCTACGACCAAGGACCCAGTTACCTCAACACGCGCCTGACCTTCTACACCCCCACCCGCCATCTACGATTGTCCAATCAAGCCCTCGCTACGATCCCACGCATCCGAAGAGCCACCATGGGAGGAAGATCATTCTCCTACTTAGCAGTCAAAACCTGGAATTCTCTTCCCACCCACCTCCACCTTAACAGAACCACCTATCCTTCAGAAAACAACTCAAAACATGGCTGTTTGATAAATAGCGAACCCCCTCCCTCAAGCGCCTTGAGACCCTCTGGGTGAGTAGTGCGCTTTACAAATTTTGACTTGACTTGACTTGACTTATATGCATGTTATCACCATTGGTTAGCTCGTTTATGCATTTCACATTATTTACAGCAATATTTTCGATTTAGGAATTCATAAATAAATGTATAGTCCTTTGAATAATGTATTATATTTTTCGACTCACTTTCGAGATATGGAAGCAAAAATAAATATTTTTGTATCTTCTAGAAACTCTGTGGAAATATATCGATTAACTGTAAAATAATCAAAAATTAACAAATTAATGTTTTGTAGATTTATAATTAACAGCAAGATTCTCATTAGTTATTTAATTTACTTACTTCCTTTAAGAGGCTGTTTTGTGATTAATCAGTCACAGTAACTCCGACAGTGAGAGGTAGCAAAATAAGCGTGTGCTCTCGCTGATAATCAGTTGACCACTGTTTTCAAAACGGTGGTCGGCTTCTTTTTATATCTTTTTTTGGATACTACCATATATTTTTTGAAAATGTGTATTGTGATCATGGATTTTTTAAAATTCATATCATGTGTAAACATATATTTTAAATAGAGTTTAATTTTATGCTTGTTACTTTCGATCGTGTCTGATTTCAACTTAATTTTGTGTGATACCGGATCATTTTAATGTCATTGAAACTGTTGTAGGACTTCTGGTTGAGACTAGGGGGCCCATTACGATGTCGGGCGGATTGCCTCCGCCAGGCTGGCGGTGGCCACCGCCGGCCTGGCGGAGGCAATCCGCCCGATACTGTATCCAGAATTCCCCCCCGCCATATTAGTATGGCGGGGGGGACCGCGGCGGACGGATAGACCGTCCGCCCCTTTCGCCTTGCGACCGCGGCAGAAAGGGCTTTATATGGTGGTGGTGTCCAATGGACACCGCCAGCCACATTATGATGTGTGGGCATAGGTGCCTTTCCGTGGCGGCGATGCCGCCACAGAAAGGCAGGCGGTCTTTGCTTTGGGGGCCCACTGCGGGCCCCCCTGGTGAAGGCTGAGGTGGTGGGTGCAAAGGGGGGGTACCTGTGGTACCCCCCAGCATTTGCATACACCAAGCAGCAGGCACCGCGGGGTGCCTGCCGCTTTGTGTATGCAAATGCGTGCATTCACTTTTTTTTGAAGATTGTGGCGGGCGGTGCAGTGAGCACCGCCCGCCACAATGTTAAATATGAGGGATGCGCCCACCACTGTGGCGGGTGCATCCTAATGCACACATCGGGACCCCCGCCCTTTAGGCGGGCGGTCCCGTTTACTGCAAGGGTGGCGGACGGGCAAAGCCCACCCGCCATCCTAATGACCCCCTAGGTCTTAAAATGGTGGTCTGTTTGTTTGATTTACTGCACTCTGTGTTTACGAGTATAGTATTTACAATTTTTACATAATAAATGTTAAAATATGTTAATTTGAAAATGTACTTTTATGTAATATTATTTAAAAGTAATTTTTGAAATGGTAATACTTGAGTAATATTTGAGTATTAAAATTAAGACCCGAGTATTATTTTCATAACAGAGTACTTTTTTATGTGTGTACAGTTTCTCATGACATTTTAATACACTTCCCCACCTAAAACCCATATTTTCCCTGCATCCCGTGCCAGGGGGTATTTTACCAAATTATGTTTATTGAATTTTTGCGTTGCAATGGCATGCGTAGTATTGTCTTACGTTGTAATGGCAGTTTTAATGCATTTTATATTTTTGCGTTGTAATAGTTAGCGTTGTAAAAACTATTGTTGTAAAAGTCTATGCGTTGTAAAAAATGCGTTGTAAAAGCATGTGTTGTAATAGTATGCGTTGTAACATCATACATACTCTCAAAATTGCATACACACGAGTTAACTTGGCACTTCAACTTAAATACTTTGCACTTCAAGAATTGCAATTCTGCTTACAAATGTATAACTGCAAAGAAAGAAAAAACTGGGGTACTTATGACTCTTTGTTAGCCAAATATACTGGCATGTGGTAAATATATTGTTTGCTTCATTCGTGGTTGGTCTCCTAATACAGTGGCAGCCATGTATCTAGTGTAATCGTCATTCCTTCATGGAAACCTAAAGTGCCTTTCATTTCTTATCAGGGATTAACGAATGCTTGAAAATTAGGTACTTTATTCATTTGAGACTAAAGGCATAATCAGTGGAGAGTGTGTGTAGTAATAAGATTTAAACTTCCAAAACGCTCGTTAACTTGCCCTTCCTGCTACCTCTTTGCACTCTTGCAGACGGCCACATCTCAGACACTTATTATTTGTAGCTTGGAACATACAAATTGCAGACTCCCAGTGATCCGACCCTGGTGCTATGATACTGCTTGCCTACAAGTGTTAAAATATTGTATTTTAGTTGCCCAATGCAGTAGCAAAAGTGCATATTTCAAAATAAGTACGTTGTTTGTAAAATGTTGTATGTTGAATGGCTAAACACTTATAAGCAGTGGTTAATTTGTAAAAAGAAATGCCGAGCCTCTCGTTAGGAGTCAGCTTATAGCAGCCCATTTCTCCAGAGAACCAACAAACCAAGTGGGGACAGGAAGTTGCATAATGGCCAGAGCTGCCGACCTTGGCGCTGGCAAGCAAGGTTCAAGGCTCGGCTTCGGCTTCGGCTTCGGCACAACATCCTATGATTCTGGGCAAATCACTTAAACTAACTCTGTCTAACAAAAATGAATGTTTCCTTAACTAGTGCTCAATCACCTGTGTTGATGATTAAGTGCCGGTGCTCAGAATCGGAAACCACTGGCTCAAACTAAGCACTGCTTATAAGGTCCAAAAGGCGAGACCGATTGCATTGCAAATGCTTGTCTTATATTTCCCCTCCTATACAATTTGCTAGCTCTCAACTAAAGATACCTGTTACGGAGTATAGATTTTACCCTTGCTCCCCTCCTCTCTTCCTTCCCCACTGTTGGTATTTCCCTCCAGTTAGACCAGAGTGTGTCTCAGAATGTTGGGACTGGGAGAATGTGAAGAGAAGCCTGTGGTAGAACATTGAAGAGCTGTGATAGGCAGGAGCTGAGATGTATGATGGACGGAGGAGATCGAATAAATACTGAAACTTACCTGCGTGAAGTTTCACCTTTTTAGCAGCCTATCTATTTGATTATTTATAAGTGCAATAGTCACACTTTTGGCTCTACAGAAACAGAAAAAAGATAGGGACAAAGGTACACATTCATGGACATGCCAGCTCAAAGAGACAGGCTTTACATTTCCTATAGGACTAACACAAGTTCATCTCCTCTTGGAGAGCAAATGAAAAGGAATTTCAAAGTTTTAACCATGCATCTGTAACCTCACCTAGATTGACTAAAGGTTGGTACAATCAGTGAAATCGTAGAAACTGATCACGGTTTTCAGACACTGAAACTAGGATAAATTGTTATACAATATGGAATGCAAAAGCCATTTTGCTTTAAAGGGAATTTTCTTTTGAATGAGAAGTTAATGGAGGGCTCTGAATTTCAGTTCAAAACATTTTTATTTAGGTAGATCACTGGACGCACACCAGAAACTCAATTTCAGTAAATAATTACATTCTAACTACTTATAGGACGTGAGGCTCAAGTGCAGACCATTGTCTTTTAAGTTTGATAAAACCCCATTAGGTAAAGCCCACTAAGGCAAAACACGCTGGCCTGGAATGACTTGAAGGGAACGAAAGTGAGTTGAGGCATCTCTGCAATTAGAAAGGCACAAAACAGCCAAAGTCACCAAGGTTCTCGTCCTTGAAAGAACTGGACTCCATCCACCTACCAGGGAGACTCCCAGCACCAAGAAGAACGCATAACCTTTCCCTCGACACCCTCACAAAGCAAAGAGGACAGGTACTGAAGACCAATATGTCATGGGCTCTTTTTATGTCTGCATATGGCCATGTCTGAACTGGGGTGGCGGAGTGAGCTAAAGAATGGTGATGGATTAAACCCAGATCAGCTGACTGGTGGTGAGTGTTTGATTTGCTCAAAAGCTCCGTCCATCACCTCCTTTTGTATCGCTTTGTTTGCCCTAAGTTGGCAGGTTATGCTCAGACGTGAGTCCCTTGCTCACTTTGCCACTGGATTCAAGATAGCCTGGCTGATGAGATTGGGAATCCGAAACCGGTCCCAGGATGCTTGTTTCCGGTCCAGGGAAGACATGGCTTGGCAGTTCGGGCTGGACTGTTCCCATGAGGCACAGGGTCACACTGATTTGCATATGGCCATGTCTGAACTGGGGTGGAGGAGGGAGCTAAAGAATGGTGATGGATTAAACCCAGATCAGTTGACTGGGGGTGAGTGTTTGATTTGCTCAAACGCTCCGTCCATCACCCCCTTTTGTATCGCTTTGTTTGCCCTAAGTTGGCAGGGTAGGCTCAGACGTGAGTCCCTTGCTCACTTTGCCACTGGATTCAAGATAGCCTGGCTGATGAGGATTAAGAATCCGAAACCGGTCCCAGGATGCTTGTTTCCGGTCCAGGGAAGACATGTCTTGGCAGTTCGGGCTGGACTGTTCCCATGAGGCACAGGGTCAGACTGATTTGCATATGGCCATGTCTGAACTGGGGTGGCGGAGTGAGCTAAAGAATGGTGATGGATTAAACCCAGATCAGTTGACTGGGGGTGAGTGTTTGATTTGCTCAAACGCTCCATCCATCACCCCCTTTTGTATCTATTGTAAAGAGCAATACTCAGGAAGCTGGTAAAAACGGGTTTATTAGCCCAACAGGGAGGCAAGTCGTCCACATCAGAGATCAACAAAACAACTGACACAGATCATGAATTCCAGAGTGACATGGCTAGTGACATGGCTGCATTCTCTCTTGAGAATGCACATATTTAAAGACATAGATACAACACATCTCCCTTATAATAATAATGAAAAACAAAACAAAGAAAATGAAAAAACAAAGAACAGGAAAAACCTGGAAAAGAAGAAATCGCTGGAAAAGAAGAAATCATGCGATACAGTAATCCTGGAGATACGAAGGTGCTCTCCTGACTCTAGGGTTCATTCCACGAGGCGAAACACACGCATCCTGAGAAGATGACGGGCAACCAACACAATCACGAGGAGTTGAACCAACAGGAGCAGCAGCAGGTTCCATAACAGCATTATCCCCCTCCACACACCTTGACAAACGTGACATGCTCCACACCTCACCCCCCTCAAGCATAACTACATTATTCATGACTTTTGCAATTCGCCTTTGCCCAAAGAACTTGGACACACCCTTGGGAGACCAAGGGCCTTTTTTGATAAAGACTAAATCGCCCACTTTCCAAAAAGGAACCTTCACACCCTTCAAAGCATACCATCCTGGTAATCACTTAATCTGGAATTGTTGAGAACTACACCTCTATCCTTAGTAGACAACCACAAAGGGTTGAGCTTTGAACCAGCCACACGTCCCCTAAGTTTCACAAAAGGTGAAATGCCTGTCACACTGTTTGGGGTGTTCCTGTGCGCCCAGAGTTTTTCCCTGAGGATAGGTTTCAGGGGAAGTCCTCTCTCCAAAGCAGTCTGAGCACACGCTCTAATCAGCCTATTCATACTCTCCACCAAACCATTCGCCTGTGGAGCATAGAGGGCAGTCCTATGATGGGTGATAGAGAGGTCTTTAAGGAAAACAAACATTTCCTGGGAGGTGAATTGGACACCATTATCGGAAACCAAAGTCTCCGGAATCCCTTCACAGGTAAAGGCATCTTTAAGAAATTCAATGATATTTCTACTCAAAACAGTTCCCATGCAGGCAGCAGACAACCACTTTGAAGTGTAATCTACAAGGACAACGACAAATCTTTCAGAAAGTCCCAAATTCAAAAATGGCCCAACTACATCAATGGCAACCTTGGACCAAGGTCGTTCAGGAATGGCAATGGGAGAAAGCGGAGCGGTGCTCACCTTCCTTGATTTATCATTACTGGCACAAATGTGGCAGTCTTTAACGACAGCTTCAACTTCATGGTCCAACTCGGGCCACCAGTAAGATTCTCTCACCCTTGCTTTGGTGAGACTACGACCTAAATGTCCCTCATGGGCTAGGTTGATTATCTTCTCTCTCATACCACAGGGAGGAATTAGCCTGTTACCCCTAAATAATTCACCCTGAACAATGTTCAACTCATCCCTAACGTTCCAAAAACCTTTGGCAGAATCAGGAACTTCTCTCAAGGCAGGCCAACCATTGACCGTAGCCTCCAAGATAAAATCTCTAGCAGGATCATCAGGAAAACACCCTTTCCATTCCGCTTCATTCAAAGCAGATTCTCTCACCCATGAAACAGTGGGAACATCCGGGTCATACGTGACCAACTTATCAATAGGCAACCTAGAAAGAAAATCAGCGGGAACGTTCTTGGGACCAGGTAAATATTCGACACAAAAATTATATTCCATGAGACCCTCAACCCATCTTTTAATTCTGGGGGTGGTACACTCGACATTCCTACACGAGAACAACTGCACTAGGGGTTTGTGGTCAGATCTTACTACAAACGGTAGGCCCCACAGGTAGAATCTGAAGTGTTTGATGGCCCAAAAGCAGGCCAAAGCCTCGCGCTCAATGACCGAGTAGCGCTCCTCCGCACCCTTCAAGGAACGGGACGCAAAACCAATAATTTTCTCCGAACCATCCACGAGCTGGGCCAAAACAGCCCCCAAACCACGTAAGCTGGCATCAGTGGACAGAATGGTCTTTTTGCGCACATCAAAATGCCCTAAGGTAGGCATCTTAGCAATCACTGACTTGACTGTGTCAAAGGCATTCGAACAATCTTGGTTCCAATCAAAAACCGCACCCTTCTTAAGGAGAAGTCTAATGGGTTGCATAACGCTGGCAAAATTGGGAATAAACTTGGAGTAATACTCCGATAATCCATTAAAAGACTTAACCTGATCCTTATTAGAAGGAGGTTGAGCTTGGAGAATGGCCTCAGCAAGATCAAACTTAGGACTGATGCCTTCCCCAGATATGTTGTGTCCCAAATAGGATACAGACCTAACCCTGAATTTGCATTTCTCTTGTTTAAGAGTCAGACCTGCATCTCTAAGCCTAGACAGAACAGCAAAAAGAGTGACATCATGTCTATTTGCGTCAACACCATGGACTAAAATGTCATCCTGGAAAAAGAGGACACAATCAATATCAGAAAGGACATTTTTCATGATTCTCTGAAAACAAGCAGCAGCGCTGGCTAACCCAAAAGGCATCCTAATGAACCTATATGCACCGATGGGAGTGACAAAAGAAGTCAGGTGTCTTGACTCTTCATGTAAGAGAACCTGGTGGTAGGCAGCTGACAGATCCATAACGCTAAACAAAGTGGCACCACCTAACTTAGTCAAAATCTCATTGATATTGGGCAAAGGCTGCCTGTCCACCCAAATAGAACTGTTCAAACTCCTGAGGTCCACACACATCCTAATCTTGATACCCTTGTCCTTAGGTGCCAAAACAATCGGCGCAAGCCATTCTGAGGACTCTATCTCTTCAACAACACCAAGTTTCAATAACCTCTCAATCTCAACTTGCAGTGGTTGTAACATGAGGTTGGGCACCTTCCTGACCTTATGCACCACAGGCTTGGCACTACTTTTCAAGATTATCCTGTGTTTGAAACCTTTGAGTAACCCCAGATCTTCAGTAAAAACTTCAGGGAATTTCCCAAGAACATCTGAAAAATCACCCCCTTCAGATACTAGCATAACCTGCTCGGGTGCATTGGGATTCAAGGTGATCCCCAGATTCCGTTGGTGACGCCAACCAAGGAGGTTATCTCCCCTCTTAGCAATATAAACCTTGCCAACAGTTTCCCTGCCTTTGAAAGAAATGGTTTGAATGGAATATCCCAGTACCTCAATTTTCTGTTTGGCATATCCCACAGGATTGATATTGTAATTGTAATTGTGGTATACTTATAGAGCGCAGCCTGTCACCACCAAGGGCATCCTGGCGCTTTGAACCCTGATCTAACAGCAGCTTCAGCAACTAGCCTATCCTCGGGAAGAGGTGGGTTTTCAACACCTTTCTAAAGGCTGGGAGAGCCTCGAGGCTCCTAAGGGATAGTGGTAGATTGGATATCAGAGACTGTAAGTTTAATTTTATCCCCATCAAAATTTGCAAACCAAAACTTATCACTGATGAGGGTGAACAGTGAACCAGAGTCAGCTAACACGGGAACCACTTTGTTTGCAATTTGGATGTCACAGGAGGGCATAACTACTATGTCATCATCCACTTGATTCACACCATTGATAACATCATCCGTAATGCAATGAATCGAATCTTGGTAATAAGCTTCATCCTCATCAATACAATTGACTTTGTTGCTTTTACACATCCTTGCGTAATGACCCTTCCTCCCACAATTTCTACAAACAGTACTTTTAGCAAAACAATTCGGATAATTCGGACCATGTTTCTCACTACCACATCTGGGACACTTAAATTTGTTGTCCTTATTTGAATTATTACTGCTAAAGTTCTGTTTGGGTTTTTCAGATTTAACAAAGGTTTTCTCTTGCTTGGGAGAAATTTTGCCAACAACAGCAACATTACACTCGGCTTGGAGAGTTTGTCGGTGCTCAAGACCAACACTGGAAACCGGATCATTCTGAGAGGGGCCCTTCCTAATCTCCTTGACCCAAGTAGAGGTATGTTCAACACTCTCAACAATAAGTATAGCCTCTTTTAAATTTGGATTCTTGGACAACAGTTTCTCTTGGATTTTGAGATCATTTGTGCAACGAACCAGTTGATCACGAATGAGGGAATCCGTTAAAAGTTCAAATTCGCAGGTCTGCGCAAGGGATTTGAGTGCTGCAACGTAATTTCCAACTCTCTCACTCTTAGCTTGAACAAGCATGAAAAATTTGTGTCTTTCCATAACAACGTTAATGCGTGCACCAAAATGATTTTTAAGGAGAAGAACACTCATCTCAAAAACATCTGAAGGTTCGCCAGCACCCCTGCCAATCGGTATCGGATCTAAACTGTCATAAATGTTTCTTCCCTCAATTCCAAGGTTGTTAAGTAAAACAGCCTGTTTCCTGACAGCAGAAAACTTCTCTCCGCCAATTACAAGAAGGTAAGAATCAAAGATAGGTTTCCATTTCTTCCAAGGTAAAACGGGTTCGCCCTGTTCACTTAAAAACTGGGGAGGTTGGTTCATACCACTTGCAGAAGACGACATGCTGAAAGAAAACAACTAAACAAACTAAAATAACAAGTTAACTAAATAAGCTAACACAACAATTTAAAATAACAACCTAAAATAAGGAGTTAAAATAACAAAAGGATACACAAGTGCGCTGTCCCGCTTGACAAGAAAGCTTCCTTGCTCACTGCACACTGTGTACTGCGGTAACTTCAAAAATAGAAACTGGTGATCTACTGCTTCAGACAGTTCCAAAAAAAAAAATTAGCTGAAATTCTATGGCTTCAGTCAGATAAGCACTTCAAAAGTACAACCAAAATCAGTCTTGAGAGTAAAGAGTTTCAGTCCAACTGTATCAAACAAAATGTGACTTGCCTCAGACAAAAATGTAATTAGGAAAGAAATACCGTGCTCAGGAGAAAATCTTCAGCGCGTTTAAGCAAATGGCCGAGGAATAGACAAGACGCGCTGGCAAATACTCGGTTGCTAGGTGATAGAACTGCGCGTAAAGAAACAGGAACGCGTTTGTTTGTTTGTCACCTGGCAACACGAAGCGTGTGACGTGAAGATTGAAGAACGCCAGGCACGTTGCGTGTGACGTTACGCCAGTCAAGATTATGCAGAAGAACGCGCCGAGACAATGGCAGCACACTCCAGGCAGGCACGCTCCAGTTGCAAAGCTCGCGAAGATCGCGTTCCAAGCAGGCACGCTCCAACAGCTCGAGCAAGATTTGAAAAAATGCCGAGCAACGGAGGTAGGGATACTTCGTAACTTCGTTAATAAATCCAATTCAGACAGAATAATAAAATTGTACCTTCTGCTTGGTGCTGGCGCCGGCAAAGAAAATACACAACGTTCACTCACGAAGAGTACAAGATAGAGCAGGAAAACGATAGTTTACTTTCCCAAAAAAAACGAAAGTCGAATTTAGAAGAAAGTCTTCGTCTTCAAGGCGCTGGGTTCATTTTCACCTGCTGGGCTCATCGTCGCCAGTATTGTAAAGATCAATACTCAGGAAGCTGGTAAAAACGGGTTTATTAGCCCAACAGGGAGGCAAGTCGTCCACATCAGAGATCAACAAAACAACTGACACAGACCATGAATTCCAGAGTGACATGGCTAGTGACATGGCTGCATTCTCTCTTGAGAATGCACATATTTAAAGACATAGATACAACAGTATCGCTTTGTTTGCCCTAAGTTGGCAGGGTATGCTCAGACGTGAGTCCCTTGCTCACTTTGCCACTGGATTCAAGATAGCCTGGCTGATGAGGGTTGGGAATCGGAAACCGGTCCCAGGATGCTTGCTTCCGGTCCAGGGAAGACATGGCTTGGCAGTTCGGGCTGGACTGTTCCCATGAGGCACAGGGTCAGACTGATTTGCATATGGCCATGTCTGAACTGGGGTGGCGGAGTGAGCTAAAGAATGGTGATGGATTAAACCCAGATCAGTTGACTGGGGGTGAGTGTTTGATTTGCTCAAACGCTCCATCCATCACCCCCTTTTGTATCTCTTTTTATTTCTGGCTTTTTAGACAGCTTCAGCTGCCTCCCCAGACTATTGGTTTTCCAAACAAATCATACAGTATATACATACATAGAGGGGCTTTCAGTCAGTAGGCTTCATATATTGGTGTCTTAAAGTTACATTCACAGTTTGCTACTGTGCACTATAACTTGGAGTAATGATCTTTCTTCACTTTGAGTGACTGCACAATGTCTGTCCACATTGTTCATATCTGCTAAAATAGGTCCTTTCTCTTTAGTAACAAAACTAGTAAAAGTGTGGGTTGTATATTATGTATTTTTATATTGACTCTAAATATCAGTTATTTATTTTACCTGTACTTCGGGTGCTCAGTTAAGTGAGGATTTATTTTTAATGCCCTTATCAAAGATGCTTTTATAAAGAGTTTAAGTGACGTTGTAACATTGTAGCTGCCTGTGTTTGAGTGCTTCATTAGACAGTAATTTCTTCTTGTCTCCTTCAAGGACAATATTGAAAACACAATTCATGGTGCAACTGAAAGAACTATTTAAAACCATAAACAGTAAAACAGTCACATCAGTAATGTTTATTAAATTAAAAATGTGTATTGGCTGGCGACATTTAGGTGTTACCACTCGAAAGGGTTCTATTAGATTCATTTATAATGTATGCAACTGTAAGGTAACCTTATGCTGCATATAAAACACAATGGAGGTGAATAAAGAAGTGCAATTTATGGAAAAGAATTTATAGGCAAAGAAAATATTTACAATCTCATTGATAAGAGTGCTCCATGATTAGAGAAAGAGGAACTTGTACAAAGTGTCAATCAGTGTATAATACACAACAAGGTAAATAGACAATTACACAATGTCTCAAAAAGCCTGATCAGGAGCCAAACTTTGTTAGAGTCCAATATTGTTGGGATTGGGTATTGTGTTCACCAAATAAATAGCCCAACATAGTGCCACAAGGATCCAGGCAAGGACCTCCGTTTATGTTTAGACCCGCCAAATGAGAGTGTCGGTAATGCATCAAAAAGGGGTCTTCATCAGGACAGTCAAAAAGAAAACCTGAGTCGTCTGCAAGACAAACAGTAAGGACATATGGTTGGAGCCAAAAGGAGCTAAATCTTCATATTCATTAAACATCTAACCTCAGCATGTAATTGAATGTTTAATACCTATTAAAAATAGTGGTTTAATAATTATTTTTAGCTGGTCACTTTCCATAGCTAGCAATATTAATATTTCTCAGAGACGTCTAAATGCAGCTTCGTCATCTTTTGAATATTCCCCAGGCTTCAGACTGGATCCAGGAACATTTTAGCAGTACCTCTGAATGTCGGTAGGTGGCACTGTCCTGCACCGCACTGATGCTGGTCCACTCTGGAAATGACATGTGGAAGTTCTGCAGTGCGTGATGATGCTAGGTCTTTTTATGTAATGTCACCAGACATGGATACAGAGCTCTCTCTCATCTCTTTTGAGACCTTACCTCGATCAGGGATAAAAGAGTTCCACAAGGCCATTTTATGACTCTTTGGATTCTTGCCAACTCCGTCAGTGCGCCCGCGGACCCCATTGAACCAAAAGGTTCTCCACCTGGATAATTGGTTCTGTGTTTGCCCTAGGCACCAGCTTGCCCCCGGCGAGTTCCCAGGCCTTCTCCAACTTCTGCCCTCACTTTGCCCCGGCATCATGGTCCATACTACTTCCAGACATTTAGACTCTTATACAGACTTCATCAACATCTGCAACACGGCTCCAATTGTCCTTTCTGATGCCAAGTGTAGGAAAGTCATCTTTTCTGTCCTGCTCACCCCCATTCTTTGGGGGTTTGTAGTTGGCAGAGGCATGCACCCTGTCCAGTCAGGGACCACCACTCTAGTCAGGGTAAGCTAGATACACACTCAGAGATAATCTGTGTTCACCCTTTGGTAGCTTGGCACAGAGCAGTCAGCCTTACCTAAAGAGGTAATGTGTGCAGTATTTTTGCAAAACACACACAGTAACACAATGAAAACACCACAAAAAGACTCCACACAGGTTTAGAAAAATAGACAATAATTTAATAAATAAATGAAGACCAAAACAACAAAACTCCAGTAAATAGAAGTCACAATATTAATTTTTAAAGGATAAAAAAGTGATGGCGCTATGGGGGTTATCTGGTCGCGCTGGATGGGTGAAAAGTCAATAGTTCAGGCTGACCGAGATGGAGCGCAGTCCAGGAACAAGAGCCATGCTGGCCCGGTGAAAAGAGTTCCTTGATCCTTGTTGCAACAGTGAGATGCGGGTGACGGACTAGCAATGCGTTGATGTCTGGCCCACAGTCAAGGTGAAGTGTCGATTTACTTCATTCAGTGCTGGTGATGCTTCAGGGTCCATTGAGCGAAGGGCGGGTTCTGTGTGCTGTGGTTCCGAAGATGATTTCCACACCGTGGCAACGGTGTGTTGGTTTCCAAATCTGTGGTTCCGAATGTGATGCAGCAGTTCTGAATGTGATGTGCCGATTCTACTTCCACAACTGGGCTACACACAGACTGGAGATGCGTCAATGTCTTTGGTCCAAGCATCTGGGTCCACTTCCCGTGAATCAGGCACAGGAGCAGCGGTAGAAACTTTGATAGCCCTGATTCTCAAGCAACAGGAGGGAAGTCAACAAGCCCTTGGAGATCACTTTAGTTGCAAAGTAGAGTCAAGCTCTCCTTGACAGTCAGAGAGCAGCAGGCAGCAGAAAAGCAAGCTTTCCAGGTTAGCAGTCCAACAGAGTGTCAGTTCTTGATGAAGCACAGCAGTTCTTCTGACAGAGTTCAGTTACAGGTCCAGAAGTGTCTGTTCTGGTGGGGTCAGAGACCCAGTACTTATACCAAGTTGTGCCTTTGAAGTGGGGGTGACTTCAAAGAATGGTCTATGAAGTGCACAAGGGTCCTTTCGTTTCAGCCTTGGTTCCAGACTATTCATAGGGGGTAATCATCCCTTTGTGTGGGGACAGGGCACTGTCTATTCAGGTGTAAGTGCCATGTCCTCCCTCCCTCCTTCATTTTCTTCCCAGGAACAGCCATCAGAATGCATATGAGTACTCCTCACATAACCTTCCTGTGTTTTTTGGCTTTCTAGAGGGAATGCAGAAAGTGTGTCTGTCACCCACACCAGATGTATAATGGAAACAGGCTGCAGACACACCAAGCTTTCAGAGCAGGGAAATACTAACATTCTAAAAAGTGGCATTTCTAAAATAATAATGTGAAATCCAACTAGACTAGTAAAGAGGTCTTATCATTACCATTTCAAGAATATGAACCATGACACATCTATTCCTTTATACTCAGGATTTTCAGCTTAAAAGTGTATTAAGGAATTCACATTGTTAACCTATGTGAGGAGTAGGCCTCACTGTATTAAAAAACAGATTTAGGTATTTTTTGCTACCAGGACATGCAAAACCTAAAAGTATATGTCCTGCCTTCTACTTACAGAGAACCCTGCCCTATGGGCTACCTAGGATGTTCCTTAGGGGTGACGTAGGTGCTATAAAGGGGAGTTTATGGCTTAGCACAGGGATTTAAATGCTGAGTCGACATGGCAGTAAAACCGCACTGAAGTGTCAAGCGTGAGACAAGTTTACAGGGCTATTTGTGTGGGTGGCATAATCATTGCTGCTGGCACACTAGTAGCATTTAATTTACAGGCTCTGGGTATATGGTATATGTATACCACATTACAAGAGTCTTACAAGTAAATTAATATGCCAATTGTGTATACACCAATGTTACTGTGTTTAGGGGAGAAGCATATGCACTTTAGCACTTGTCAACATGGGTTAAGTGCTCAGAGTCCTATGGTCAATAAAAGGAATCATCAAAAAGAGGTCGTAAGTAAGCAAAACGTGTGGGGGAAGACCACCTAAGGCTGACCAGTTTAACAGCTAACAAAATCATTCATATAATCAAAATATTTACAATAAATACAACAACGTACCAAGGTTGGATTTATTATAATTATTGCAGGAAAATACTCTAAGAAGTTACTTTCCTGAAGTTACATAAAGTAACCCTGTAGCAGTCTCTTCTGATTGGCCAGTCACCGACAGCCTTAGCCAAACTGCTTCCTAATTAGGTGTGAAGAGGCCCGGGTATGAAACAATGCAGCCAACTGGTTGGAGGAGATCTGCTTCCTGCAGATGCTAATCAATCAATCAATCATGATTTATATAGAGCAGCTAATCACCGAATAGGATATACAGGTGCTTGCAGGTTCCGGAGGCTTATTTGGACAGGCAGGTCTTGAGAGCCATTCTGAAATCTGGGAGTGAGGTGATGGTCTGGAGTTGCATTGGGAGACTTTTCCAGGTCTTTGCGGTGATGTGGGAGAAGGAGCATTTTCCACTTCTGCTTCAGTACCGCTCATCGTGTCTGACCCGCACTCCAGCCCGTATTCTACATAAGAATCTTTCTGTCCTGAAGATGATCTGTTAGATGAATCACATAACAAGACCGAACGTAGACCAGTTTAACCCATTTTCATCTATGAAACAATATTGTTGTACAAGAATTGCTATTGAATGTTAAAGAAAAAATTCTTGTTGTAACAGGTCTTTGAAATGGGACATTTACATTAGTGACCAGCAGATGTACTTTTATTTGCTTTGAAAACTGTCACTTTCTGTCACTTTTGTATATGTGAATATCGTTTTGTACACTTTAATTTACTATATCTAATTATAAATCTTTACCAAAAAAATACACCCGCTGTTTTTTTGTTTTGATTTATTCACCTTTTGATTAGACAAATTAAATTACAAAATTCTTATGTTTGTGGCCACTTATTTGGGCACTAATAAATGATTCTGTCAAATACTTTATATTCATATTGAAATAAACTCCCTTGTAGGCACTTTTACTAGACAAAATATTTTCTTACCCAAGGCCCCCAGGGTATATCGGGTTGCCCAATTAATATAGCAGAGCTAGAATTAGGGCATTCTTCCCACTACTTTCTAGTGCCTATGAAGGATGGAGTCCCTTCTCCCATTTTAGACCTGTACCCTCTCAATGCATTTCTCTGGTAGAAGAAATTCAAAATGCTGAAGGCCCAGGTCTTGTCTGCCTTTGAACCTGGAGACTGGATGGTGGTGGTGGACCTACAGGACATCTATTTCCAGATATCCATTCTGTAGGGCCATCGTTGGTTCATGGTGGGCAGAAGCATTTACAATTGTCTGTGCTACACTTTAGTCTCAGCAGTGCCTCATCAGAGGTCAGGGGTCAACCACCTCCAGACTACAGCAAACCTACGGTTGTCTTTGAAGTTCACTATCAACATTCAGGAGTGCCACCTGAATCCTGTACAGATCATCTCCTTCATCTGAGCCATTCTAGCACACCAGATGGCATATGCAGGATCTGCAGTGGGATCTGAGTTCTCAGTGAGTCCAACATCTAGGAGATATCTCCGAACACATTCAGAATTCAGAGAAGACGGAAAAAGTTCTGGAGTAGTGGTACTGGACCGTTAATGGATCTGCAACAGATCCCTCACACTTCCCCACCCAGAGCTAACAGTGGTAACCAATGCATTGCTTCTTGGTTGGAGTGGCCATCTGAGAGAGATGGAGACCAGAAGTATTTGGTCTTCAGCGGAGGCCCAGCTCCATATCAAGCTTCTGGGTCTGAGAGTCATCCACCAGGCATTAAAAGCATTCCGTCCATCTATTAATGGGAGTCTGATTGAGATGCACACAAACAAACACCTCCGCCATGTGATACTGTAACAAACAGGGTAGCTTTGTGTCATAGTCCCTGTGTCAGGAGACCCTGTGCCTCTGGAAATGGCTGGACGACCAAGGAATGTTTCTGGTGGTGAACCACCTGGCTAGCTCTTTGAATGCCTGGGCAGGCAAACTCAGAAGTGGCAAATACACCCGGAAGTGGTTCAAAGTATCTTCAATGAATGGGGAGAACCTTAACTCGATCTCTTTGCCACAGCTGAGAACATGCAATGACAGCACTTCTGCACGTTGCAGTTTCCAAGGCATCTCTGACTCAGTGATGTGTTCTGCTTCTTGTGTAACCTGGGACTCCTGTACCCCTTTCTGCCAATACCACTCCTGCCCATTGTTCTCAAGATCAGGACCGACTGGGCCCAAATCTTTCTAGTGGCTCCATATTGGGCACAGAAACTCCCGGGATGAGTATCTGTGTTCTGGTCAGACTGCCCCACTCGGAGGATCTGCTTGTCTCAGCAGCAGGACAGGATTCTGCACCGGATCCTTGCAATTTGGACTTTCAAGCTTGGAGATTGAGAAGCAACTGCTGATCTCCCTTGACCTTCTTTGGGAGGTAGCTTGGTAGGGAGGTTTCCATTAGCAAAAACTGTAAACGCCTGCCATTAGGATACATGTGTGACCCTCAGCAGATAGACCCACTCAGGCAAAGTTAAGTAATTTTTCTTTACATGTGTTGGCCCTAGCCTAACAAAGCTTTGCTCTGGGCACAGTAAAAAAGATACTTTTAGCTTTTTTGTGGTTGCCAGATCAGCCTTTATTGTTTAAGTCATACAATAGTTGATCAATCTCTTATAAAGCACTGCTCTTCTCCCCTGAGGGTATTCATGCACTGAGGTTTAGCTGGTCTCAGTAGAAAAGCCAGGTCTTGAGTCCCCTTATGAGGTCCGTCAGTGAGGTTGATCTTCGTAGGTGGAGGGGTAGGTCATTCCAGGCCTTGGCAGCAAGGTAGGAGAAGGAACGGCCTCGGTGGCATATATGGGGGTGCGAGGGATAGGAAGAAACAGGGCAGAGATGCCTAGCAGGCTGATGAAAGTTTGGGCGGTGATTGATGTATGCTGGTCCCTTGTCATGGAGGGCCTAGTAGGCATGCGTCAGTATCTTGAACCGTAATTTTCCTCTAGAATGGTAGCCAATGGAAGTCCCTGAGATAGGGGGTAGTGCGGGTACATTTGGGGAGGTTGAGGATGAATCTGGCTGCTGCGTTCTGTATGGTCTGGAGTCTCTTGAGGAGTTGGGCGGTAATACAGGTGTGGAGCGTGTTGCCGTAGTCTGGCTGGCTGATAATGAGGGCCTGGCTGATGGTGTTTCTGGTGTTGACAGGGTCCATCTGAAGATTGTTTGGAGCATGCGGAGGGTGAGGAAGCAGCACCTCTCCCCCCCTCCCCTCAGCACCTTGGGACCCTCACGGGTAAGAGCGCGCTCTACAAGTACTCCGATTGATTGATTGATTGAAGCAACTGCGTTGATTTAGTGATTTACAGTGAGTTTTCGGTCAAGGATGAATCAAGGTTGCAGGCGTGTTTTTTGGTGTGAGTCAAAGCTTGGGGGTCCACCATGTGTTATTTCACAGGGTGGTATTATTCCCGAAGTTCAGCAATTCCATCATGTCCGTGCCGATGAAATAAAGATCTCCAAGCACTCCAAAATAAAAAATAAATCAGTGTTCAGTTTGTTGCATCAACAACCTTAATACCCCTCAAAGTGTTTTTCAATTCACTGCCAACGCATGTTTCGTCTTTGCTGCAGATTTGGCAGCAGACTTCATCAGAGCTACAATGACAAACATACATGGCTTAAGGGATAGTCCCTAGATGATGTGTGGCAGAGAGCCACCACCCGGGTCACACTGATCCTATCACCATGTGTACAGGAATTATTGGCGTGAGCTATCAAGACAAATAGTACTTGTTATTTGTTGTGCTGGAAAGCATTAAACACAAGTGACATAATTCAATCTTATTATCCCTAAGATGCAAGTTTAAGTACACCCAAGAAGTGTTACAGGTTGCAAATGACATGAATAATTCTCTTGATCCATCAACAGTGTATAACTAGCTCTGTAGGAAAGCTCACATAGGATGCTGTTGGTTGGTTACCTTTCTGGCATGCACTAGTAATGCAGGTTGGATATACATCGTAGAAAATTAACCACCATATACTTGAGGATTTGGACAATATACACAGCCTTGTATAGAGACCGTATTAGGTGAGCTTTTTGTATGTAAATAGTTCACAAGTGACAGATCGGTACTACTGTTCACATAATTTGCAACTGTATCTTGGGTGTATCTAAAGTTGTATTTTCTCAGATAATAAGATTGGTTTATGTCACTGATATAGGGAAAAATGGGATACATTATACACAGAGCCACACACATCTGAGGCCTGAGACTTCAATGCAAAGTTTTCAATTTAGAGGCAGTTTTAGGCCCCTGTAGGAACACAGGGCTCTGTACAGAAATAGTTACGGAGAGCAATGCGTTCAGCAAAGATAAATAGGTCACACTGTCCGTTAGAAGGTCAAGAAACATCTTGCTGTTAGTTGAGCTACTGCATGAAACCTAGATCATCTCTCCCTCCAGACTCAGGGAACCAGGAGTTCTTAAGTGCAGAGGCTACCAAAACAGGTTACCACAATCACCATCTGCTAGAGGAACGAGCGCAGATGCCCCAATCACATAAGAGCCTTCTTTCTCTGAAGCGCTGTGGTTTCTTACACAGATTGCACATGTACAAAAGAAGGAACACTAGGTGTATATCCTGCCTTAGTACATGCTGATGCACATGTGCATGATTCTGCTGAGATCACATCTAAAAGTCAGATAGCTAGTCACTCTGTACTGCATAAACCACAGCTTCACACCTAACAAGCTCGATGGCTTGATGGAAGAAACCACATGCAAAAGGTCCACTAAGCTTGGCCAATCAATGTTGAGCAGGATATAACCATGCGCTGCACAGTTAGATAAATATATCTTTGCTCTGCTTAAATCCCGGGAACCTAAACCCACATAGTGGGTTTTCATGCTCATCATGTGAGGTTAGGCCCACCTATATGTGCTTCTGTTTCTAAGAAATTACTACATCCACTGATGCTATCTTGAATGTCCTGTGTGAACTTTGTTTACATCAGTGATGAACTTGTAACCTTTTAGTTTGTGGTTTGGAAGAATAAATAGGGCTGCTTCTGAGATAAAACTCCAGACATCAAGTTGCATCTCTTTGGAGGTTAACTGATCTCTCCTGTAGTGAGTGATCCTCACTGCAGTATTATAATAAACCCATATTGCTGTGTCAACTTGTTTTCTTGGTGGTTGTCCAATAGATTTTCTCTTCAACATCACTTATACTTAATACTGCCCAAGCACAACAAGTAACTAGTACTATCTGTTTTGATAGCTCACGCCAATAATTCATGTACACATGGTGATAGGGCCAGTGTGACCTGAGTGACGGTTCTCTAACCATGCCTTGTATTGGGACTATCACTTAAGACATGTATGTTTATCATTGAAGCCCTGATGAACCCTGCTGCCAAATCTGCAGCATCGAGGAATTAAGTGTTGGCAATGAAGTGAAAAACTGTGCTTGGATATTTTTAATTTATGACTTAGACTGATTACAGTAGAAGTTATGGTTGCACTTCTCCCTTCTTGATCACACAGCGCTTAATTCTATATGTGAATGTAGATATTCAAAACTGTTTTGATACTTGAGTGTGTGTGCCCTGTTCCCCAGACATCTATCTGGGTTTTGCTAATTGTTTAAATCTCCAGTTATTATGTGTTTTTAAAAAAAAAGAGTTATAACATTTTGTTACTCCTATACCCTTTTTAGGTCTCGCGTAGTGATACAGCGCAAAAGCGCTGCCATCGCTTTGCAAGGCATGTAGTATACACTATAGCTGGAGGAAGCTCGGCCACTTTCCATCTATAAGTTTCATTGTCTTCCATTATAAATTGAGCATTCTGATTGGTTTTTAGGTTCTTGGTCCCGCCTCCTGACGACCATGTCGTCATTAGTATTCTTCAGAGGCTATCAGCACTTTTACTGTTAAAACCGTTCTGTTCCCCTCTTCCTAACCCTTGCCTCCTGCAGTCTGTAATTTTTTTCAGCACAACCAACCCCCAACCCCCTCCCATTCCTGCTTTCTTTAGTGCCCACACTTCTATTTCAAATGCAACAGGGCTCGAGTAAATTTGAGTTCTGTTGTATTTCCAGTGCTTGTTTGTTTTCTGATTGGTAGCTGAAATTGCACTCTTTGTTTCACATGCGCGCAGTGCCTTACACTGCACGCATGCATGACAATTCAGTGTCGTTTTTCCAATTGACTGTGGGAGGCAGAGACAGCACAAGCAGCGGCCGGGAAAATGCTGGGAGAAGATAATGAGCCGCTGCTTGTGCTGTCTCTGCCTCCCACAGTCAATTGGAGATTTGCCGTTGGACAATGGAGGTCGCCGGACGTTTTTCCTAGAAGCAGACAGAGTTCCACAGGAGGACGTCAGGAGACCCGAGTGGACGCCTCAGCAGGTGACTACCAGGGCGCCAGCAGCAGAGCGGGAGGAGACGCGGAGGCTTCATCAGGGAGAGGCAATGGTTCTTCAAGGCAGCAGAAGAAGGTTTGTAAAGGCCGTCGACATTCTCCGGAGCTTAGGGGCGTGCCTCACACACATGCCTCTGAAGTACATATGTTTATACCACACTCTGCGTGATGCACCGCAAGGCATTTAATATGACCAGCTTGCTGTGTGTGTTGCGCTGTGTGACTTTAATAATAATAATAATAATAATAATAAAAATATTTGTAAAGCGCCTGGTTACACTATAATCAGTGTGTCCCCGCGCTGTGAATGCAGTCCAGAAGAAGGCAGATAATAAGTCAATCCGCGGAAAGTAGAGGTCAAAACACACAGTATCAAATTTTATTCTTCGGGAAAAGGTGAGTCTTGAGTTTCAGACGGAACCTTGTTTCCGAAGGCTCCATCCGGAGTTCAATGGGTAGTTCATTCCACTGTTTACAGGCTAAGTATCTAAAGGAGCGACCTCCCATCCGAGCTTTATGAATGCGAGGGACGTGGAATTGCATACTTCCAAGAGATCTCAAAATTTGTTGAGGACGGTAAATGGTCAACATATTTTGAAGATATGCAGGGCCCTTGCCCTGTGCAATACGGTGAGCCATACACATAGTTTTAAACCTAAAATATTCCCGTATGGGGAGCCAGTGCAGGGTGGCTAAGGCTCGTTTCCCTGAAGACTTCCTGGGCAAGTTAAGTACAAGTCTTGCGGCCGCATTTTGGAAACATTGGAGTTGGTGCATCCCTTTCTTGTTAAGACCAATAAGCAAAGAATTTCCATAGTCCAGGTGGGAGGTGACTAAGGTGTGTATCAACGTTTTCCTTGCTTTAATGGGAAGAAGATCTAAGACTTTACGAAGAGTTTTCAGAATGCCATAGCATTTGCCTGTCATACTTCCAACGTGTTGTTCAAAGGAGAGATTGATATCAAGGTATACACCTAAGTTCTTCACAAGGACTTAAGGAGTAGGTGTGGGGCCTAGTTCTAGAGGCCACCAAGCCGACGACCAAATAGATGGTATATTACCGGTCACTAACAACCCGTTAAGGCAGAGGCAGTTATTATTCATTCAGCCAGCTAAATCAGTTAGACAGGCGGAGAAGTTCGCTGCCGCCTCAACCGGGCTTTGGGATAAAGTGACCACCAATTGTGTGTCGTCGGCATAGGATACAATTTCCACACCATATGATTCCACAATCCTCGCAAGGGGTTCCATATAAAGGTTAAACAACGTAGGGCTCAGAACAGAGCCCTGTGGGACCCCCTGCCTTAAACACTGAGATGCTGATTTGAACGGGGCAGTAAACTTGGAAACTCCTATCCGCAAGAAATGAGCACAGCCAATTGTTGGCCGATACAGCCACTCCAGATTCACTGAGATGTGCTAGCAGCAATGAGTGCGAGACGGTGTCCCTCATCCACTTTTTGCCGGAGCATCTCTGTGGAGAAGAATAGGGCGGTTTCCGTTGAATGGCTTGCCCTAAAGCTGTTTTGGGAAGGGTGGACAAGTTGGCCTTCTTCCATAAATTTCATTAGCTGGATATTAACTATTTTCTCCACTACTTTCATGCAGAAAGGAAGCAGCGAGATGGGGCGGAGATTATCCAGTTGGGATATATTTACATTTGCTTTCTTTTTTATAGGGATTACCTGAGCCATTTTTCCAATCATCAGGCACATAACTTTCCTGAAAGGAGAGAGTGGCCATATGACCTATATGGTTTATCAGGAGATCCAACTGATTCCTAAAAATCTTGGGCGGAGCAGCATCGGTGGGAGATCCTGATTGAATGCTAAGTGCAATTCTCAGCAATTCCAATCTCGGAGGAACCTCAAACTGATTCAAGTATTTGTCTATTGTATGCCTCGTACTTCCTTCAAGGTCAAATATGTCCTTACCAGCTCCCGTCGGGAAGGACACGTATATCTTCTCCACCTTCTTCACGAAGTGGTCCGCAATAGACTCACAGATCTCTTCGGAAAAGGTGTCCTGGGCCACTATTCTAATGGGCAACGTTAGCTCCTTGTATATTGAGAAAAGTTCCTTAGAAGAATTCTCGTCTGACTCAATTCTCTTCTTTAAGAATTCTCTATTTACTTTCCTTATCAGCCTATGATACTTCCTCATGCTGTTCTTATATTTACTTGTGGAAGATCTCTTTGAGGCAGTATCTCTCAGCCAGTTATGATTATGTAAAGCACAAGCCGGATGCAGGCCTCGTCTCTAAAAACAAGCGTAAACTTCTCGGACATTACAGCTAATTAACCGGGCAGCCGCAACCCTACTCTGGTCAGTAAGATAAACATACAGCCATTGTTGGAAAGTTGTTGCTCATTAAAAGGTTGAAACGTTTGCAGCAGTGCTTTTAATGGGCCGGTACTCACCGGTACCGAGTACCAGCATTTCTCTGTTTTTTCCCCCTGAGTACCGGAACTTATTTTTGCTCAAGAAGAGTACCGGTACTCCATGAAGCAGCAGGGCTCAGGCCCTGGCGTACGGGTACGTGCAACAGATGGTGCGTGAGGTGTTGTTCTGGCTGGCAACAGGCAGCCTGTGCATTTCTACACTGGGGTGCTCTTGCAGTGTTAGGTTCTCATCAAAGGGCTTCAGACACCCCACCCCCTACCCCGTCTTCTGTCAGCCCGGGATGAGACAGTTTACAGGGTGCGCACACATTCGCACCGAGTACTTCACAGGTCTTTCAAATATCAATTGCTTTTTAATGAGGCTTTGTTGTTTCTCACCCCTCCTTAGAGCCCCTGCATCTCTGCTATCTATTGCTGAAAGAATGAGCCCCCCCCCTGAAATTTGACTCTAGTTGCAGCTCTGGTTCTCATTGACATCCAACAAGAATGAGGATATGGTCAGAGGTGCCAAGAATGGAACTCAAGAACCAGGGTCGAATCGCGACATCCGCTCATCATCCTGTGGTTCTGGAGAACTCCCTTAACCAGGGACTTAAAAAAAGTAAGCTTTAATGCAGATGTTCTGATTGTAAGTAAATCGCTTAAATGCCCATGGCCCAAATTCGCACAATATCAAGCTGCCAACAATTAGGCTCTGTTCAAACAAAAGCCCGGGGATTGAGGCCACTGAGGCTGCACCGGTAACCAAGTTCCTAATATTCGTATAGTGTGGGTGCAGATGGTCTGGGTTACAGTCCTCTAGATCCCAAAAACATAAAACAAAATTCTATTTGTTTTATACATCAAATTTCACAAGTTGACCCTGCACACCAAAAACAGTAAGTAAGTACAATATTGATGCTCAGTATGCATATTATTCACAAGAAAAAAGAAATCCAAATGTTCTCCCAAGAAAGTCCAAAGTCAAGTTTCTTCGTTATTCTTTCCTTTTATTCAAAATTGGTGGATAAAAACAATAGCCAACACGTTTCGTCCGAAAACCGGACTTCTTCAGGGCTTGAATCAAATATATCTTGAAGCACAGCTTCCAGTTGGTCTTGAGAATTGTATTTTCAGCAATAACTTTCAAGTGTGGAGGAAACAAATTATATGCTCAAGATATACCATCAGTCGGTTGTTTTCAATGCACAATGCACTGCACACAGTGCTAGAATTGGTGCTGTGAACTGCACGCAGCCCTTGAATGGGTAATGAGCACTGCACACAGGGCCAAGATGGGCACTTTGCACTGCGTACAGTGCTAGGATGGGTACTGTGCACTGCGTACAGTGCTAGGATGGCTCGGGCCCACTGCAAATCATGCTAGCATGGGTTCTGTGCACTGCACATAGTGATCGGATGGATACTGTGCACTGTGCTTAGATGTGTACTGTCCTCAGTTGCATTGCTAAGATGGGTACTGTGCACTACGCACACAGTGCTTGGAAGGGTATTGTGCACTACCCACAGTGCTAGGACTGTTACTGTGCATTAGACGTGGTGCTTGTTTGCACAGTGGTAACTCGGCACGCTTTATTCTCGACATTTGTAAAGGAATTGCCTCATCGTGATTCATGCAACACGCAGTCCATTGAGCAGCACTATCGGTGTATACTGAGCAATTAATAAATCTGTTGTGGCAAATACATATTGGGTTGCTCTGCGGGTCCATTATTCTTCATTACACGTCATGCTATATCTGGTGTCTGTTTTAAGAGACCGCCTGCTTATTTTGTTATGTGGTTCTCTACTATTCTCTGTTTTAACTCATGCTTCTTTCCTTTTCGGACTGACACGTTAATCTAGTAGCATATGTCTGGCTTTTGAATTTGCAATTTTAATACATAAACAAATAACAAATACTACCCAAATTTGTCTTTGCATTCAGCTTGCAAAGCTTTGCATAAAGTGTCTCCCTTCTCCATCCGAAGACTTACTATGCACAATAAATCCATTCTCGGACAATAGACTGTTGAAGTTTTGGTCAGAATTCATGTTACCTTGTTAAATTGCGGTATATTAGTGCTCCCTTAACTGCTGAGATTTTTAAGGTGAGGGTGAATGAAGCTTTTTCTTATGTTATTACATGCTCCATGAGGAAACTCCATTGAACAGGAACGCCCTGCTGACAGCGGATTCTGCCTAGGATCCTACCTGTACTGATTGTTTTTGAGAGACCAGGATTCGTTTAACGGCTTGCCGGACCAGCTCCGCGGGTCCCGCTACGTCATCTGGAGCTGCGGGGCTGAGGGGCTTGTGGGACTAATAGAGAACTGTCATTCCAGGTACCAGCAGAGCTGCGAGAGGCATAGCAGGGACTCAACTTCCCAGGAGTCCCTGCTCCTAACACCTGAGGCCGCTCTCCCTGCCGGTCACGCCCCCCGCCCAGATTTAATCGGCTTGGTTGTAGCTGACCGCGGGAAAATCCATTGAACAGGAACGCCCTGCTGACAGCGGATTCTGCCTAGGATCCTACCTGTACTGGTTGTTTTTGAGAGACAAGGATTCGTTTAACGGCTTGCCGGACCCGCTCCGCGGGTCCCGCTACGTCATCTGGAGCTGCGGGGCTGAGGGGATTGCGGGACTAATAGAGAACTGTGATTCCAGGTACCGGCAGGGCTGCGAGAGGCATAGCAGGGACTCAACTTCCCAGGAGCCCCTGCTCCTAACACTTGAGGCCGCTCTCCCTGCCGGTCACGCCCCCCGCCTAGCTCTACATAACTGATAGAGGAAACCGCTTGCGCGGTAGCGCGCGGGAACGCCCGGAGCGAAGCCCGGGCAAAGGGCGGGCCCTCTGAGGCCCTCAGAGGCCAGAGGAGCCAGGGCTGGGCACTCCTCTTTTTGTACGTTTCTTTGTTAGCATCGCATATGAGTGGTGTTCTGGCGTTTCCCTGTTCCCTTCTTTTATTTTACATTTTGGTGTTCGCTAGGACATTGACTCTTAGCTTGTCCCAGGCTGTTAGTAATTTGTTTTTTGTGTTCCCCTTGTTGGCCTGATTAATTTATTCGGGGAAATGTCTTTAGCCACCCCTATTCTAACCGAGGAGGCGGGAGCCAAACAAGGCACACTGGATCATTTTGTTATTAGATCGGCTCTAATTGCCGATAGGGATCTAGTTTTAGCCGAGCGACGCGCTAACAGGCGCCATTCGATTGAATTTATTAAAAATAACAGATCCACACAGGGCCCTGTCTTCCCCGCCTCACCATTGGTACCCGACAGAGCCGAAGGCTCTAAGAGCACCGAGCACTCGTTGGACTCCAGTATTCCCCTACTACTCCAAGATAGGGATACCTCCCTGAATTCTATGCCCGCCCCAAACTCTACCATTAATCTTTCCGCCTCGCTACTTAGCATCCATGACGAGGTGGAACTTTTGAAAGAAGATCTGCTACTAGTGACTGAGCCATCACCTAAGACCAATGGTAGGCAGGATGATGTGGATATTCACTGTTGTCCTGGTCCTCCCCCTAAGAAAAGGCGTAGAAAGGGACCCGGCTTAGCCAAGAAAAAAGCGGTGCCCCCCCTCTGTACTAAGAAGTTAGCTCAGTTATCTTCAAATCTACCCCCCTCTCCTGTGAATACTACCCCGCCCCAGTTCAGCAGGACTCAGACTTTATGGGGGGTATTGAGAAAATGTTTAGATCTTTTACCTTGCCTCTGGTAGAGAGGTTAAAGAGGATAACTGTGCAACTGGAGGAGCTAGAGAAAGCTACTAAGGGGTCCCATATGAGCACTAAGGGTTCTGCTGTGCAACCCCTCGATCCTACTCCCAGTAATGTCTCCCAGGCTTCTGCCCCTCGGACTCAGGATAAACAGCCCAGAAATATTGTGTCATCTGCTGGTTTATCTTCCGGACAAGTAGTCAATAAGCCGGATAGTGAAACAAGGGGGGTCCATCTACAAGTAGCACCATATCCAAGCCCTTAGTTGTAGATGACCCAGTTAAGACTCACATACCCAAAAGGTATAGAGTAAACCTCCCCCCTGAAGCAGCCCCTTTTGTAATGATTTTAACGGCTGTTCTAGTCTTAGAACTGGGAAAGAAAGAAGGCCAATTTCAACTTAAGAATAAAGCCATTCATTGGCTAAAACAGAACCGGCCCCTACCCCGACACTTAAATGGCAAAATACTTATGGTACGACGTCTTACGTGGTTGGGTCCCAGCCCAAAAAATATTTCAGGGGATATCGTTATAATCAGTTTTAAGGATAAAAGGGCGGCTAGTCACATTCTGAGTTGGTCTTCCCCCTCAGGTGGCAGCTCGATTATCCCAAGAGATTTGCCTTACTTCTATCCTAGAGATTTGTTAAGTCCGGCCAGGAAGCCAAGTTCTTGGTTTCCTAAAGCGGACAGACCAATAAGACCACTAAGGCAATCACAGACTAATTTTACGAGGAGACCCCGTTATTATCATCCAGAAGGTTTACATAATTTTCCTATACTCCTAATTGCACCACAGTTTGCAACCCCTGCTTACCCTGCTCGTCAGGCCCATCCAGATCATTGGAACCTGCACTCTAATATGTCATATGCTCCATCATGTTTCTCTACTTAGTTATCCCATCTGTCCCTTGGCCATCTAACCAGTTCCAAATTCCACTCCACAACCGTTATGATAGCTTGTGCGACTTGGAGGGTGTGGACTGACTGAGTGGGAAATCTCCAGCACAGACCTGTTCGATACATTCCCCAATTTTGTCATCTCGTGATAATGGCCTAGATGTTTTAGTAGGTCAAACTAAAGGAACAACCACTGAGAATGTTTTGGGGATTTGTGTGGAACCCGGTTTAGCAATTGCTACTGATACGGATTTTGCTATTCCAGAAGCCCATGTCACCGGTTTAGAAGTTAAGATCTGTAACTCAGGTCCTGCAACTGTGGAAGCACCTGCTGCTGGAGCAGTCCGGCAGCCCAGCGTGCCTTTGACTGCTCCGTGTACGAGTACAACAGCTCCCAACTACAGCTTTCTATTTTGGAATATTGCAGGCATAAAGGATAGGGCGTTGGATTCCTCCTGGATTGATTTTGTAAATGCATTTGGCATACTGTGTTTCCAAGAAACTTGGTCTATTGATCCCATTCATCTAAACGGGTATAGCACATTTCATGTTGCGGCTCTTCCATCCAAACGTGGGAGGAACAGTGGGGGGCTTTGCATATTCATCTCCAACCTTCTGGGTGTTGTGAAAATTAAGGTCGTTACACAGGGAAGTCACTTCCAGATTCTCTCAATTCGGTTGGTTGCTAAGGTTGATATTATTTTGATTAACATTTATAACAACCCGAATAAATGTATATTAAACGATACGGTTCTTTCACTGAACAAGGTTTTACAGGGGACTCTTTATTCCAAAGGGGAGGGATTGAATTATTGTTGGTGGGGGGGACCTTAACCTCAATTTGTGTGACCTAGCAGCAGGGGGGTGTGGATTTATTGGGGCAGGTGTAGATGATTTGTCCCCACATTTTTCCCATCAGGACGGGGGGGATTCACTGAATGAACTGATGGCATCTCATAATTTAAACTTTGTAAACAGATTATGCACTCCCTGTGTTGATTTTAGTGCAACTTTTGTGGGGAGAGGCCACGGTACCACTATAGATTATATCGTGGCCTCTGAAAGCCACGCCTCCTGGTATACTGATTTTTTCACCCACCCGGTAGGGTTTAGCGATCATCTTCCCCTCTCTTTTTCTATAAGATTTCCACAGGCTCAACATAATTCCCTGATAGAGAGACTGTCATGGTTGAAATCTTGTGAAATGCCCAGACTTAACGGGTATACTATTAAATGGAGTTACAATGACGCAGAGACCATGCACAATAAGATTGTCAGGGGATCTCTCGCCCATATTGAGAGGTGTTTAGATGAAGAGACTTCTAGTGAAGGTGTGCTGAAAGCTTTTGAAATTATCTCACACAATATCAGAGATAGTTTGTCGCGGAGTGGGCGAAATTCCTCTCCCAAGACATCGACTAACACATGGTTTGACGCGGCCTGCTCTAAGGCACATTCCCTCCTGAAGGCTGCTCTACATAAAAAGATTAGGGACCCAGCAGAGGTGGCTAATTGCAGAAAAATCTATTGATTGTCCAGAAGTAACTGTAAGAAAAACATCAAACAGGAGGCCTGGAACAATTTGGTTCTTGCTGCCCAATCTAAGGATTGTGCCCAATTCTGGCGTGCAGTTAATTCACCGTTTTTCAATACGCTAAATAACGCGAGGATTGAGGTTGCCATTAGCGAAACTTCCTGGATCGACTTCTTTTTGGAAGTCTATAACCTTGGGGAGACCTTAAAACTAGTCGACATGGAGGGCATTGAAAAAGAGGCAACTGGGACCTTCAATCAAGTTAATCTGGGAATTTCAATTGCTGAAATGACCATCGCCACAGAGCAGAGTAAGGGAAGAAAGGCCCCGGGAATAGATGGGGTACCTATTGATTTGTTTAAACACTCGGTAGACTTATGGTCCCCTATCCTGAAAAGAGTGATGGATGCAAGTGGTGAGCTGGGCCTTCTTAAAACTTGGTCCGACTCCATCATCATTCCCATTTTCAAGAAGGGAGATAGAGAGAGTCCTTCGTGTTATCGTCCTATCTCCCTTCTTGATTCTTTTATGAAGATAGTGGGAAGGGTTGTCCTAAACCGATTATCATCATGGGCTGAAGATGCAAGTGTCCTATCCCAGGTCCAGTATGGATTTCGAGAAGGGATGGGCCCTGTTGAACAGGTTTTAAATTTTACACTCCTCCAAGGGAAATACGTACAGGCTAAGGCTGAAAAACTTTATGCGGCATTTGTCGATCTTAGTGCCGCGTTTGATTGTGTAAGGCACGATCGTTTATGGGAGGTGCTAGAAAATCTCAAAATTGATGAGCCCATTATTTCATTTTTAAGACAACATTACGTCGGGGCAAGGGCAAGGGTGAGATTTGGTGTTAGTGGTGAATGTACCAAACCATTTTATGTGAAACGAGGGGTGAGACAAGGGTGTGTCCTTGCGCCCCTTCTTTTTAATCTTTATACGAACGATCTTGAAGAGGTCCTGGCGTCCAAGGTAATTGATTCACCCAGAGTCAACTCTAAACAAATAGTGTCCCACTATATGCGGACGACGCCGCTATTATGGCCAGAACCGAGAGGGGTCTGCAGTTAGCCCTAGATACGTATACTACTTTTATGGAATCTAGGGGTCTGTCCCTAAATGTAAAGAAAACCTTTGCGATGGTTTGCACCAGAGGAAAGTCCAAAAGTTGCAAACTGTTTGCCGGGAGGGATAAAGTGCAGACCACAAAAACTTTCACATATTTGGGAGTAGTTCTGGAGGGTGCTGGACACTGGGGCCCAGCAATTAGGAGTAGAATCCTGTCGTTTAAAAAGGCCACAGCAGCACTTATGGCCTTTTCGCGTAAAATGGGAAAAATACCCCCAGCTATTTTACTTAAGATTTATTCTGCCAAATGCGTAAGTACAGCAATTTATGGGGCAGGCGTCTGGGGCGTCCTTGATTCTAGAGAACTACAATCTGTAGAAAATGCTTTTTTAAGGTTTATTTTAGCTGTTCCGCCTAGTACTTCTGTATAAAATTGCCACGCTGAGCTGGGGGTCCGTCATATTAGCGACCAGATTGCGATGCAACCATTACTTCTCTGGCACAGGGTCTGGACCGCTGATGAGTTAGGTTTAAATAGAGAAATTATGCTTGACGTTATGGCCCTTGATAACTCTCATAAAATACCATGGCTAACTTATATCCGAAAGTTTTGCTTTGACTTGGGCAAACCTGAGTATTACACCGATCCGAAGGGGTTAAGTAGGATCACAAGGGTAGCCCTAAAGAAAGAATGTTGGGCTCACTTGGAATCCTTGAGGTTAGCGGTTGAGTTGAACAAAGTTACGGTTTTGCGGCACCATTCTTTGCTCACCTCAGATAATATGCAGTCTTATCTGATCTGGTGTTCTGGGGGCTTTGATCGGTACCTACTCACCAGATTTAGATTTGATATTTTTTACCGCTTAGTGTCTTTCCCTCAAACTAACGATTGGTCAAAAAAACTTATTAACTGTCCCTGTGATGGGAGATCTGATCAATCAACATTGCATGTGATCTGTTTTTGTGGTTTCTATCATATTGAAAGAGCCCGATGGATTATTTATTTATTTATTTAAAACATTTATAAAGCGCAGCTGTCACCTTGCAGGTATCCTGGCGCTGAAGACAACTCTCTAAGATGAATGCAGTAGGAAATGAGCAGTAAAGCGATTGGCGTTTAGCATTTTGGATAGAGCCAGGTTTTAATCCGTTTCCTGAAAGGGAGAAGTTCTGTTATTTGGCGGGCATCCAGAGGCGCTGTTCCAGAGTTTTGATGCAGTAACCCTGAAAGATCTTCCTCCTGTCCTGGCTCTTTTAAATCTTGGAACTTTAACCAGACTGGCTGTTGTGGATCTGAGAGCTCTGGTTGGATATACCATTCGAACAGAGATTGCAGAGGAACAGGGCCGATTCCGTGCAGAGCTTTAAAAACAAGGTAGAGCGATTTAAAAGCAACTCGCTGTTTCATGGGGAGCCAGTGGAGTTCAGCCATTGCCGCAGTAGCCGAGGATCTCCTAGGCCATCCCAGGGCCAATTTAGCGGCCGCTGCTTGAACTCTTTGGAGTCTGTCCAACAGTGCAGACAGAGCCTTAAGCAGCAGCGCATTACAATAGTCAAGATGACTAAGAATGGTGCATCTGGCAATTGAGGCCCGGGCCTGCAAGGGTAGGAGTGGGAAGATCTTGCGGAGTGAGCGAATCAAAGCAGTGCAGGTAAGCACTGTTTTCGCGACCTGGGCTTCCATGGTGAGCTTGTTATCCATCATAACTCCCAGATTGCGAATGGTGGTGACCGGCTGTGGTTTTTCCAGAGTTTCCGGGGGCCAGAACTCATCTGGAAACGGGCGGGAGATCCGACTTCCGGCACAGAACAAAACCTCGGTTTTGGTGGCATTGAACTGTAAGGAGTTCTTGTGAAGCCAGCAAGCTGTGTCTCGCAGACAGTCATGAAACGACTCCAGAGGAATCGATTCCTCACCCTCCCAAGAGAGAATGAGCTGAGTGTCATCGGCATAGTTGATTGCTCCTAGCTTGTGGGCTTTGATTAACGTAATTAAAGGTTTTAAATACACGTTAAATAAAATCGGGCTTATGGACGAGCCCTGAGGCACACCGTGGATCACCGGGGAGAAGGCTGATTGATACGGGGGAGGGACACAGCCTGCTTCCTATCCCGCAGGAAGGAATGAAACCAACGCAGGGCAGTACCGCCCACCCCGGCCACTTTTAGTCTCTCCAGCAGAATCATATGGTTGACCGTATCGAATGCGGCAGACAGGTCCAACAGGATCAAGGCAACCGCCTGACCCCTGTCTGCACGCATACGAAGGTCCTCCATGGCAGTAAGTAGAGCTGTTTCCGTGCCATGGGCTGGACGGAAGCCAAATTGTAATTCATCCAGAAAATGATTCTGCTCCAGGTGTTTGGAGAGGCATGAGCTCACCCAGCGCTCGGCAATTTTTGCCGGGAAAGGTAACAGGGAGATTGGCCGATAGTTCTGCAAACACTCAGGGTTCAGGGAAGGTTTCTTCAACAGTGGCCTAATAAGAGCCTGCTTCCACTGGGCAGGAACTAGGCCACTGCTCAAGGATTGATTACAAATCCTACAGAGAGTGGGGAAAAGTTCCTCTCCTGATGACTTCCAGTATTTAGGGGGGATGGGGTCAAGAGGAGAGCCCGAGGAAATCCCATGAGCTAGTCTGTTAAATTCTACCTCAGTAATGGGGGGAAATTCCCACAGGGGATCCATGGGCTGGTGCTCTTGGCTCGCGGCTCCAGGGTCAATGAGGTCAGTGTCAAGGCCGATGGAGGCGACCAGCGTGGGGGGGATGCTTAAGTTTCGAATGATGGCCTCAATTTTATCTTTGAAGAACAGCGCCAAATTGTCGCACAGAAGTTGAGTGGGAGGGGTAACTTTTTTTGCGCAATCAGGATGGATAAGGCTGTTTAAGATCTGGAAGGCACTTTTGGAACTGTTGGCGGCTGTACAAATTGTGGAACAATAGTAAGCGGCTTTGGATTTCATAATCGCATTTTTATAATCCAAGAGTTGAGTTTCCAGATTAGCTTGTTAGCATCAAGGTAGCCCTGTCTCCATTTTCTTTCAGCCTGCTTACACGCCGATTTAAGAAGCTTTAGAGAGTCGTCAAACCAAGGGGCTGATGCTCTCCCCTTGTGCTTACATGTTTTTAATGGAGCTAGGGAGTCAATGGTTGTCTACATCTTGAGGCGAAAATCCTCATAGTTATCCTCGGCCGGATGGTGTGGGGAGAAGCTGTCCTCCACTTGGAACATAGTGTCGGTAGATCTGCGCCTTTCCAAAGCCTTCCAATCTCTGTAGGTAACTTCAGAGGGAATATTGTGTGCTAGTATTTTAGTTCCCTTACCTCCCTCCCTTATTTTAGATCAAACCTCTATTGAACAAATATGGCCCATGGCGGCATTGTCGTCTTGCTTTGTTGTATCTCCAGCTTCTAAATGATGAACTCCCGTGGCAACCGTGACTAGTTTTTTAAAGAGTGTCTTTTTAAAAAGGAAAAGTCTATTATGTTCCTAAACTCAATATAAATACTGCTACGTATTCCTTTTAGTGTACTGTTCTATGTATGTATTTGTGTATTGTTTTCTGATGCTGATGCTTTTATGATTTTTTAATTTACAAAAATCGAATAAAGCTTTTCTACTACTAGTACATGCTCAACTTTCAATCATTTATTGCAATGAGAAATATTAAAATGTATAATACCTCACATTTCTTGACAAACCAATTTCTTGGGGCCCCCTGTGTATGCATGAGCACTCACTGGGTGGCCCCAAATAACCCCATCTGATTAGCCGGCATTCCTCTGCACCGCATCAGACACCGAAAAGGGAATACATTGCATTTCATTAATGCTTCTCAGTGACACTGATGGGAGGCTGTGTTTAAGGACAGTGAGGGGGAGCGCACCATGTTTGCTTTTTCCATCTTTGGTGGTGGTGCTGCCGTGATGGGATTGTAATGGGGGGCGACCGGTGAGGGAACAGTTGTGCCCCTAATGTTAGTTTAATTCATCGTCACAGACTTTAATTTCAAGTGAGCCGTCATGTGCCGCAATTAAACAATACTACAGAATGTAGCTTGGGCAATGGACGCATGTACCAGAGCTTGTTTAATTTGTAGATTTACACAGCGCCGCTTAGCCCCGGTGAGGGCAACCAGGCGCTATTCATGGGCATGAGGAGATTAACAAATACAACCCATATTTTTTTTCTTTGCACTCAGCTTGCACAGCTTTCTTTCTTTCTCCCTTCTCCACCCGAAGACTTACTATGCACAATAAATCCATTCTCGGAGGAATTGTGAATTGCCCAGACTCACAGGATGTTGCGAGATTCAAACCGGGATCCCTGGATCCGGAGTCGTCAGCTCTGGCCGCTGCGCCACCCCGCTCCTTTCAGCTGTACTACCCCAAATAATTGTACAGAAAAATTAGGAAAGTGCCCGATCATAAATGGTGTGAGTGTCATTGCAGGGTTTGGAAAAGCCACTGCGCATAAAATGCAGAATTTGCTGGTACCGATTTTTTTTTGGGTGGCGTTAGAAACACTTTCTCATTTAAATCGACTGATATTTTTAATATGCACAATGTCTTTCCGTTTCTTTATCTACAAATATGGTGATATTAACACACTGTGCTGCATGAAATGAGTGCTCAGTGAAAAGGCTTTTTTCTTTAATTATTTAAAAAAAGAAATCTTCCTATTATTTTGAAGGTTTTGCTTTTAGCAGCAACGCCAGTATGACACTCCAAGTTGCATTCTATCGGCTGTGGTACTCCTTTCTTCAACCGTTAGAAGGATGAATAGAGGAGTTGGCTCTGCTGGTCCACGATTCTGTGCTCTGAGGATGGCACACTAGCCTCCGTAGCACGCGCTCAACCCACTGAGCCTCTGTAGGGGACCCGCTCTTGTTTGAAATTTGGGTTGCATCGTCTTTATGCTGCTATAGGGACGTGAGATCTGACGTGTTATGAGGTGGTGTGTGCGCAGTGAGGAATCTGACTCCTTCATGCGGAACGAAGTGAGCAGCCACGTTGTGCGACGCGCTGCCATCTGTCTGCCATTAACAGCTGATTTCACCTCGGTTTTTCTGACACATGCCAGAAATTGCTGGGGTTGCTGCAATTTTTACCGAATAAGAGACAATTGAAGAAACTCAAATGAAAAACTTCTTCATATAAGTTATTTATTTTAATTTATTATATTCGTTTTCATGTTTCAAGTTTTGTTTTGTTATATTTAACAATTAAGGGCACCAGCAGCATTATAGCCTTATTGGAATATTTGAGAAGATTAATGCTCACATAGAATTAGCTTACCAACAAGTTTTAGTTAGCTTGTTATTTTTTCTTCTTTATGTTAAACTGTTATTTTAAATTATTTTATTAGCTTGTTTTGTTAGTTTGTTGAGTAATTTTCACTTTCAGCATGTCGCCGGCCAGTGGTATGTGTAAACCTCCACAATTTTTAAGTGAGCCGGGTGAGCCTGTCCTTCCTTGGAATAAATGGAAACTGCTTTTTGATTCTTACCTCATGGCTATTGGTGGCAAAAAGTTCTCTGCTCCCAGGAAACAAAGTGTTCTATTACATAACCATGGCATCGAAGTGAAGTAAGCAAGCCTCAGCTAGGCCTACCAGTGCAAGGGGTTCGCCCTTCTCTGCACAGAGTCCTCAGACCATAGGAAGAAGTTGGCACAGAAACTGGAAAATACAAAAGCATAGTTTATTAAACCTTTAAAGGTGGTACTACAGTCCACACAACACCCTTCAGTATTGCATAGAGTAGCACACCAAACTAAAGCACATGGCCCCTTTTATACACAATGAGGGGGCTCAAAAGAAGGCGGTACAAAAAACAAAAGCACGTTTTATGTACATATAAGGGCATATTGGAAGGCACAATCGATGAGTGGGCGGAGTTAACAGTTTTCAGAAACTAGTAAACACATTCCTATCTGGAACGAATTAGTAACAGCTGCACAGTGCCGGTCCTAGGCCTTCTGAGGCCCCGGGCGAAAGGGAAGATGTGAGGCCCCTCTAATTGCATATTGCGTCGCAAGAAGTGACATCACAGAAAGCGACTTTGCAGGACTTTTGATCTTAGGGGCATATTATCAAGGGGGTTTATCTCCGCTTTTTTGGCTTTAAAAGCCAAGAAAGCGGAGATAAAATTATCTCCCTATTACCAAGCTGTCGCTAACACCAGTTAGTGACAGCTAAAAGGAGATAGCGACCATCTTGGGTTCCACTTTGCATGTCAGTGATATTTATCACTAATGACATGCAAAGTGGGCGTGCCAAGATGTTAGCGACTGGAAACAGTCCCTAACATCGCTATCTCCTATTACCAACTTTTGGAGATATTTGCGCTAAGCGTGAATATCTCCAAAAGCTAACACCTGCCCTGAGCAGTTCTTAGCCATGTTATCCAATGGGAGGTGGATGACATGGCTAAGAGCATTTGCTCGGTAATGCATGAATATCGCTGACTTTTCAGCGATATTCATGCATTGCGGCCGTTTTTTATCGCATTTGCGATAAACCTTGCTAATAGCAAGGTTTATCAGCGATAAAAATCGCCGATGTGCGGCGATAATTTTTGTCTCTAAACAAGTTAGAGACAAAAATTATCGCTAGTTGTTGGTAATATGCCCCTAAGTTCTTTGGCATCACTGAAGCAAACTAATGTGGATATCAGTAACATGGACAAAAAGTAGACGAGATGGAAAACAGGTGAGCAATTATCCATGAGTGTAACACTTGCCAGCTCCTTGAATGATTAGTTGGACATACCCCCAAATTCCAAAGGAACCAGAAGGTCAAGAACATGATAGGCATTCAATTATGACAGCATATTTACTGGTTAAATAAATGTGGAAATATACTAATTTCAGCTTCATTTTTCCACAAAACCATAAATAAATGTGGATAAATACAGATAAAATTGGCAAAAAATAAATGTGGATAAATACAGACGGAAATACCCAAAAAATAAATACCATAAAACCGGGAGCCCTATTCATAATGTACCACATCATACTGAAGAAAAACACACCTCACACCAAAACCCCCAAACTAAAGCTCCTAGGCTCACTAGGTTACTATGTTATTGGGTTTCTGCAGTGATTTGCCATGGAAATATTTTCACAACAAATTAATTGGTGAGAATGTACGGCAAATCGCCAACATACTCAAGCATCATGTGGCACACACTGTCATCTTTTTCCTCACGCACCAAAAGCTACAAGCAAAGAGGTGTATTTATGACATTAGTGGCCTTGGGACACCTGCTTAGCACTCATCATGTTCCACAGTCAACTCGTACTCTACTTCATCTGCAAAGGATACACCATTTGAAACATCCAGTTGGTATATCATGCTAATCTATACATCATGACCTACTCTACATACTTCTGGGGTTTAGGACATGAGGCAACAATCCTGGGCAACAGTCAGATTTAGGCCTTACACCTTACAGCATCGATTAGTCCACTTAGGAGCTCAAACAATGTTTATTTTTATTTTTAATATTGTTGTTATTATTTCACAAAAACAACATCAGTGAAGCCACGGAGAAGGCACTTAGTCTAAAATTGTGCTCTCATTATACCTAGTCATAGTAGACACAGTACCAATACAGGAGAAATAAAGTAGTAGCCACAAACAAAGGCATGTGAGCAATACATTGGTTCTTGTGAGATGTAGGAGGGGAAAGGATCATCGAGTAGTGTGTGAGGGGAACAAGAAGGATCAAGTTAGGTGGGTGATGCACATTAATCTAGACAATGATGGGGGTGAGGCACTAAGCCTTCAGCAATCCAAATGTTCAGCAATCTCCCACGCATTCAAATGTTCTGGTAAGCCAACAGCCCCTCCTTCCACTTCTCTACTGACAGCCTCCCATGTCCAGATAGCCTCATGCTCTCCTTCTTACTGTGGACACTCTCTCGGCCTGAAAGAACTGTAGATCTGGGCTGACACAACATGTCTCTTACATAACATGGCATGACATAAAAAACAACTCAAACCTACACATTAAAGAAAATGACATTCCCTGCATTACTGCAATCACGATGTTGCCACACATTAATGCGGTAATTCAGTGTGTTCTATATTTCCAGTCCTCCGATTGGGCTGCCAGTCTAAATGGCTCAGCGCCCACTACATACAAGACTACATACAAAATGAAGTGCCATCCAGACCCTTGCGATCTAATTAACTCACCTGCCCCTGCACTCCCAATTCCAAATGCAAATCGAGACAAGCACTTCGCAGTAGCTGGGCCCAGCCATGGTACAACCTCCCTACAAACCGGTGAAGCCAGCAGCAACATCCTCGCAATCAAACCGGTTCTAATTTTGCTGCCCCATTCCACTGATCGCTTCTCTAATTCCTCTTGTGCATTGAGAAGCTATTGAATTATTCGGTGTGCATTACAAATATGTATAAATAAAATAAATAAATAAGAAGTAATTTTCGGTTATATATAATTTATATTAATTCTGCAAGTCGCACAGAAGTTCTGTCAATGTACCTCCCTATTTTTCACTGAATTCCTCTTTGTCTAGAACCATTTATACAACACGGATTTGGAGTACTTTGTTTCCCATCCTCTGCTTTATTAGTAGTGTTACACTTAAAGTAATCGGTTCAGAATGAGTGCTTATAAAATGCCTATAACCTCCCAGTGGCACAGAATACCCTGTCTTTACAAAAGCACTTCCATGACATATGATAATAACTGTATTGATCGAGTACTTCCTACCAAAATTTTGCTGCATGATAGTGATCTAAATATCACACGTTATACAGTCGTCAGACCGAGAGACACTCTAATTCCATGTATCCATCCTCCCATCCACCCTTCCATCATGCATCACCCATCATGCACCATCCTCTATATTGGTCATCCATGCATCCATCCCCTCATCCATCCACCCATCATGCATCCACCACCCAGGCACCCATCCATCCACCCACCCACCATGCATCCATCCACCCATGCATCCATCCACCCATGCATCCACCCATGCACCCATCCATTCACCCATCCACTGATGATTCATGCATCCATGCACCCGCCCATCCATCGACCCACCCATGATTCATGCATCCATGCATCCACCCATGCATCCACCAATGCATCCATCCACCCATCCATCCACCCATCCTTCATGCATCCACCCATGGATCCATCCACCCACCATTCATGCATCCACCCATCATTCATGCATCCACCCATGCATCCACCCATGCATCCATGCACCCACCCTTCATGCATCCATGCACCCACCCACACCATTCACGCATCGTCTCCCCTTTTGTGGTCCTTCATGTTTCACATAGTATTACATTTTGCAAGCGTGTGTTTTGTATTTTGCAGGTGTTTACAATGCTGTCATAGTAATATATTTTGCGAGTGTTTGTAACGGGTGTATTTATTTTAGTGTTGTATTTAGCAGGTGTTTACAATGCCATTTTTAGCCCAAAAACTGTATAGACGTGATACGAGGCTCTAACCTTGGCTTCCAGCACCAAAGTCGGCCGCGCTACCCGTCAGACTACATCCTCTCCCCTTAAGTGGTCCCTCATTTTTCACATAGTAATACATTTTGCGAGCGTGTGTTTTGTATTTTGAAGGTGTTTACAAGTATATATGTTTATATATAATACATTTTGCAAACGTGTGTTTTGTCTTTTGAAGGCGTTTACAAGTATATATGTTTATAAATTTTTATTTATAGTTATATATATAACGGGTGTATTTATTTTGCGACCGTTTGTTTTGTATTTTGCAGCGTTTGTTTTGTATTTACAAGGTGTTTACAATGCTGTGGTTTTACACATAGTAACCATTTCAAAGCTTAAGTGGGACAGGTTCTAAATCCTAAATCGTCATTGATTCACACACGTTGTCATCGCTAGCGATGTACATTTGCAGCATGCGTCTCGATAGCATGCGTTCTGAAGCATTCCGGGATGTAAAAGCTGCATTGCGATAGCATCGCGATGCAGTACTTTCGTTGTGATGGGTGTTTCCCGATTGATGGCCCTGGGACCCACATAATAAAACGTCTGCCGCCCGCGCACCGCGCAAGGCACCACCACCACTAAGCTAGGTGGTGGGATGCGTGCATGCACGTTGACTGTGCACTAGTTCCACTAACTGCTAACTGCCTTACTGCCTGCGCGAGTGCGCGCAGCGCTTTCCACATTTCATGTCGGGCCGGGCCCCCTGCTCTGCGGTCTACTCTGCGGGCCGGCGGCGGCCCCCCATCCCCCCCCCCCCCCGAGCGCGAGGCCCTGGGCCCATGCCTAGGACCGGCCCTGCAGCTGCAGACCCTACTGGGCATGCCTGGGCATGCTGAAAGTGGGGGATGCTAAATATAGCCTGTTGCTGGGCAGATTTCAGGTGCAGTTAACAAGGAGGTAGGACAAAGCACATGATGAGCACATGGCAACATGTGGCAGACAAAATGGATTCCACAAATACAAAATGGAGTCGGTTCAATTGCTACGACAATGGTCAAATACAGCATGTCTTCTGCTAATGCTTAATATAGCCGCTGCCAAATTACAACAGAAGGTTGGAACATTTATGACAGTTTGGATCCCATACCTATAGGCAGAGGGGCAGGAGAATCAGGCGATGTTCATGAAATGAGTGTTCAACTGCTGCAAACACATTTTGGACCACGTCCTAATGTAGTTATGGAAAGGCACACATTTGTTATGTGCATACAAGCAAAAGGAGAGAGAGTTGGCAACTAAGTCGCAGCCTTAAAGTCATTGGCACAAACATGTGAGTTTGAAGAACTGACTGACTCCCTTATTCGTGACCAACTTGTGAGGTGCACAAATGACGCGAGGATTCAGGAAAAGTTGCTTTCAAAAAATCCTAATCATTCATTCATAAATCTTTATTTCGGTAATTTGTTACCATAAAAGAAAAGTATGCAATTCATACATTGTTAAGAATATAAAACAGTAAAACAGTAAAAAGATAGAAGATACATCAGAGTCCAAATGACAGATTCATTAAAGGAGGGAGTCACGTTCCTACTACAGTAAGAATCAGTGTCCAGCCTTAAGACACTGACTTCTCAGAACCCACATTGTTCCTAGGAATTTGGCCACTGCAAAGACAATCTGGTCCGACAAGTCTGTTTTCAACACTCTAAACGCGGCCAGGCACTCTGCAGACCCCAGATTCCTGCATACCGGGACAATCCATTTCTTGCGGGACGCGCGATATGCTGGGCAGAAAAAAATTATATGCAGCTCAGATTCATTGGCCACTCTGCAAGCCGGACATATACTAACTGCTGGTTCACTCCACTTGCTGGTTAGAACTCGGAGTGGAAGGGTCCCATGTCTCCATTGCAAATAGAGTTTCCTGAGTAAGGCAGGATATAGGCTGTCCAAGGCTGGTTCAAAACTGTAAGTGTCCTTGATGCGTAAGAAAGACTCTGTGAGTGTCCCAAGGTTTTGCCGACAACAGAGTGCCGCTAGTTTGCTGTCGTAGAAAACCTTTGCCAGTCTCTTTTTGGGAATTAATGGACAAGCGGATAAGGGCTCAGACCAGAGTGTCGATAGGCCTAAACCCTCCAGCTCAGTTTTGATAAATTTAAGCCATTTAATTTTCCCTGCGTTAGGCATGGCTAGCACCTCCTGAAGCCCCTGTCTATAGGTAATCAATTCTGGGACTGCCCACAGCCTACGCCAATACATCAGGGGACGCAGTGCCATTTCTTCAGCAAGAGGTCGCAGCCCTATGTCTAACCTTAATGGAACAAGAGGTGTGCTGGGCGGAAGTGCTACCATCCGCCTAATAAACTTATTCTCCTCTCTGACCAGGTCTGGGGAGGATACATGACCCCAAAGCTCACAGCCGTACATGGCCGCGCCCCTTGCCTGTGCCCTGTAGATCTGGAGGGGTGGGCCAATGGGTTTAATGGATGATCTGTTTTTTCCCATAAGCTTTAGGACCCCCCCCCCCCCGTGTGCTGGACCAATTTGAGTAGTGCTTTCTCTTGGTGTGTGCACCAGGTCATATTCTCATTTAACATGACACCAAGGTACTCAAAGGTTCGCACCCTTTCAAGTCTACTTTGCCCTATGGAGGGGCTAGGTCGTAGTTTTGGTGGGGGATTAAAAACCATAAATTTGGTCTTTAGGGTGTTGATTTCTAAACCGTGTTCCCCACAAAAATCCACGAATCCATTCAAGACACGCTGAATCCCCATTGGGGTCTTTGAAAGCAGCAGGGTGTCATCAGCGAACATAATCGCCGGCACCCTGCTGCCTGCCAACTTTGGAGCGTCAGAGTTGGTGACCCCATCCAGGTGGGTGATTACCCCGTTGACGTAGAGGCAGAACAGGGTCGGTGCGAGCACACAGCCCTGCCTTACCCCCCTGTCAACGGGGAACCGGTTTGACAACGCCCCCTCCTTGCCACACCTCACCTGAGCAAAGTTGGCAGTGTGGAGACGAATAATCATCTCCAGCAAGCCCTTAGGGACCCCCAGTTTGGCCATCACCTCCCAGAGTTTTCTGCGGGGAACAAGGTCGAAGGCCGCCCTCAGGTCCACGAATACAGTGTAGAGGCTGCCACCCTCCAGCTGTACCGTTTTCCAAAAAATGAGGGCGAGCCGAAAGACCTGGTCTATGGTGGAGACCTTCCTTCTGAACCCCGCCTGGAGTGGACTCAGAATATCATATTCCAGCATCCATTCCGACAGACGGTCCAGAAGTAGCCTGGTGAAGAGCTTCTGCGAAACAAATATCAGGCTTATTGGCCTGTAGTTGGCTGGGAGCAGAGGTGAGCCCTTCTTAAAAATAGGGACTATCTCCGCCCCCAGCCAAGTTGGGGGGATCTTCATGCCGTTCAGGATTGCATTGAACAGCAGCCTCAGATACGGGGCCCAGATCTTGACTTCGTGCCTGTAAAGGTCCCCTGGGAGCTTGTCTAGGCCTGGCGCCTTGCCAGCAGCGAGGCCCAGGATTGCCATAGTGAGTTCTTCCAGAGTGAACCCTTCCATCGGGGATATGCTTTCATTGGGTTGGGGCATTGCAGGTTCCAGTAGGTTCCCCAGTTGATCCTGAACGGGCGCACTATACAAATTTTCAAAATGGTCCTCCCACACAGCGGATGCAATATTTGCGTCTACTGCCGCTATGGGTTCAGCCGAACCGTGCTTGATGATCTGCCAAAATTTTTGGGCATCACGAAGTGCCAGTGCAGCCGACATTTCGGACCAGTTGTGCTGATCCCATTCTATTTTAGCATTACGAAGGGTAGACTTATAGACCAACCGCTTTTCCCTAATCTTGCTAGGGGTGTCCCGCTTTTTGAGGGATTCCAGTAAATCAGCCTTTGCTCTCCTGCATGATGCACTGAACCATGAGGCTCTTCTCCCCTTCGCCCTTTTCATCCTGGCCACAGGGTTCAGTACTTCTGCCAGGTTGGAACAGAGCTCGGAGTGAATATCCCCAAGGGTGGTAAGCTTCTCAGGGGTGGGTGACTGTGGGATGAGGTCCACAACTTTTTCTAGGGCAGGGACCACAGCTGCACATAGCCTCTGGATGCTTTGGGGGTTCTCCACTAGTCTAGGCCATCTAATTCTACGTCTGTTGCTAGATGGAACTAGACCAACAGGGAGTGCTGTATTTCCCTCTTTGATAGCCGTGGTCATTCCCTGAACAGCGAACCTCAGTGACATAACATTGTGGTCACTGTCAGTCCTTGTGACTACCATGAAGTCCCTCACTTTGGCCCAGTCCTTCGTTGAAACCAGGATATAATCAATCCGTGACTCATGCCCTGGTCTATTGAAGGTTGGCTGGGGTAGGATATCTCCCTTGAGCCGCCCGTTACAAGCCCTCAGTGAGTGGGATAAAGTGAAAGATGTTATTTGGGTGGCTAATGGTGACCATGATTTTACTGGTGGTCCCGGCAAGTTGGGTATCTCCCAGAGGTCATCCTCTTTGCTTGTTACCCCTTCCAAATGATCCGCAAGGGGCTCGTACTAGATGTGAAAAATCCCCCCCAACTATAAGTGATGGACAGAGGGTGGCAGAGTCAAGGAACAAGGCTAGGTCCTCAATTGTCCCCGAAGTGCCCGTTATCCCAACCAGTCTAGAGTATACATTTATTAGTGCTATACTCGTACCAGAAGCCCACTCCAGGACAACACATTGAAAGTCCAGTGAATTGGTTTCGATGTTTCTCGCCCTGCATTCGAGATGGGAACCCACCCAGATCAACAAGCCACCAGACGGTCGGCCCTTCCCACCCCATTTTGCCGCAATCTCAAAGGAAGCATACCCTGTGCGGGACTGGTGTTCTCTGGCCCACGTTTCCTGGAACAGACATATGTCATATTCCTCTATAAATTCCACCCACTCTGGTGAATCTAATTTATTGGCCAACCCGGCAACGTTCCAGGAAAGTATCGAAACTGTGCTGGGAGCCCCTGCCTTATCGGTAGTGTTAAAGCCCAAGGAACACCTGCTTGTCCTACACTGGCTGTACTTGGAGCAGGACAGTCCCTCTGTTGTCAACGGGCGTGTTACATGCAGCGCCTCTAGGAGGGGGTTATCCTTATTATTTTGGCCAGCTGGGCCTAAATTGGTTGTTTCATCTTTTGTGAGCTCAGTGACTTTACCCCCCGCGCAGTGTTCAACGACCTCCCCCTCAAGGTGCCTATTCTCACCCATGGTTTGGTTACTGTCTCCGTGAAGATGTTGTGATGGTAGTGAAGCAGGGCACAGCAGAGAATAAAACAAGGGACTGTGAGGGTCTGCCAGGGACGGTGTAAGGGTGAGCCTGTGTGATAGGGATGGGGTAGAGCACGGTGAGGGATGGGACAAAGAACAGTGTAAATCAGGTAAGGCCAGTGTATCGGTGGCCCTGTGGGAAAGTCAATCCACATCCTCTAGACATCCAAATCTATTGCGGGTAGGTACCCCATTCCACCCGCCGTGTGTGTCTTGCCAGTGATTGGGTAGCCCACCCTGTGCACAATTTCTCCACGGAATCCTATTCCAGTTTCCCCCCGTATTGTATTGAGGACGTGGAGGATAAAAATAAGTTAGTGATCTAGTTGCTATGGGCGAATTTGCTTCGTAGTTGGTCCATGAGTAAATCCTAATCTCAAAGAGGCTATAACTATTGTAGAGAGTATTGAACACACCTCTCATTGGGTTAAAGAGATGCGCAAAAGAACAATCCCTGTTGACCCTGTTGCCAACATTAGCAAAGACTATTTTGAGAATGTGTCATCTGATACCCAAGTTGCAACTGTTAGCAAAACAAATATTTAGCAAGAGAAGGGTTCTACCAAGTTTGACAGACAAAAATTGAACTTTAATCAAAGCAAGGATGGTAGATTTAAATGTCTTAGGTATGGAAGTCAAAACCATGGGCCTAATTTTCCAAATTGTTTTGCTAAAAGTACTAATTGCAGGAATTAAGGGAAAAGAGGACATTATGCCCGGATGTGTAGAAACACTAAAGTGAACTTGGTTGAAGACGATTGGAGAGGTGGGCCTCAGCCAGGCCTACCAGTGCTAGGGTTTCGCCCTTCTCTGCATGCAAGTACTCAGGCCAGTAAATAGAAGTTGGCACAGAAACTGAAAGGTTAAAAGATATATATACCTCATGAGGTGGAACTACATTCACACAACACCCTTCGGTAGTGTATGAAGTAGCACAAGGAGTAAAAGAACCATGGGGCTTATATACCCAGACAGGAGCTCAAAAGAATGCGGTACAAGCACACAGAGGAGTGTTACATACATAAATGGTCATACAGAAATGCACAGTCAACAAAGGAGGAGTTAACAGTTGCTGACTTCAGCAGAAACATCCTGACAGTAACAGACATAAACAGATGCATCGACAGCTACAAGCTTAACTGATCATGTGCAGAGTAGCAGAGGCTAACTATAGCCAGTCCCTTGAGCAGAGCACAATGGTAAATGACAGAGAAGAAGGAAAGAGCACATGGCAGACAAAATGGCTGCCGGAAACAAGATGGCTTCAGCTAAATGCTTACATTGATCGCTGTCAATTTTCCACAGACAACCCTTTTAGCATTAGCTGAAGACATTTATGATCTGGAATAATTGTCATGTGCTTATCTAGGTTCCTGATCGATACTGTGACCTTATGCCCCTATTCGGCTATAAATCCATTTATTCCCTATATTGGCATAACCGTTCAAGTGCGATTTTCTGTAAAGTCATCTCTGGCCTCACACGAGCAGAGCCACAGAGCCACATTCCAGCATGACTCTCTGCTACTTCCTTTGCGACCAATTAGTGCAATGACAGAGCAGCAGTCACTATCTGATATTCCTAGATAACACTCCGAGTTCTTCAACAAGATAAAAACTTAGCAAACCTGGAAATCCCCGCTTGCTATGTTTTGATTAGTAATAGAACTCTAATGAGCAACTGATAGCTGCCACTTCCTAGTGACATCTTTAATTGACGTCTTATGTCCAGCAAACTTGCGTCAAACCCGGCACCTGTCAGGTATAAATATTACCAACGTTGCCTTAAGCAATACGAAGCTGTGAGCTGTGAGAGCGAAGCTAACTGCTGTTGAGCGTTGCCTGTCGCTGCAGCCTGCTATCCTGTGGTGGTGAAGCTACTGATTACCATTATCGCCGCTACAGCGCGACCTATGGTGCAGTACGCTTGAGGAGCCGTGCAGCCGTCCTCTGCGAAGACATCCAGCCCAGCTGCCCGCAGACGCTGTCACCCCTCCTTCCTCGACGCGCTGAGAGAAGCCGCTGCCTTTCTCGTGCAGAGAAATCCAGTCCCGGCGCTTCCGGTTTACCCTCGCGGGTGACTGGGATATCGAGAGAGACCCCTGAAGGAGATACCAATCCTCCATCATTCTATTCAGAGGTATGGTGTTGACTAAACCCTTAGACGAGAATTCTTGAAACAAACCTTGGCAAAACCAACTTAACTTAAGCTACTTACTTACTCCCCCTTCTCACGTGTTAGGCCTAGGTCAGGCACACTGGGGTAGGCTTAGTTAGAAGCACCAGTTGAGTATGTTAGCCTAATGTATATATGACTGTATATATGTTTTATTACTTTTAAACCATTGTATGGCTAAGAAACCATATCAATGCTTTTACAGTTCTATTTCGCTATTCTTATCTTACTGTACGTACTTTTTATAATAACAGTTATTGCAATTGTGGCAATACATTTCTCTTGTATGAGAAGAAAGACTGTTCAATAAATGTTAACCTTTATTGATACACGCCCGTCTCTCTATTCTCTACATACTGTGAAAGTAAACTGCACTAGACTGACTGAGTGAAATCTATGTCTATTGTTTCACACGACCCTAGAGATCGACTCTTGATCTGAGGAGCAAAGTTGTCATGTTGCACGGTTGTTGGAAAGCTGAATCCCTTCTTGTCTGTGCCAAGGAAGCTGATCACTTCCTATGCAGAGAAGAAAGTTTCCAGTGACCTCTGAGCTAGTTGGTAACACAACCCAATTAAGTTTAGCATAGTCAGTGGAGGCCTGGAATATCTGCAGTTCCACGTCGATACTACTGTTTATGTTATTCCAATGCGCAGGGCCTAGTGGGAAACTAGGAACTACACTACATGGCGCCCAACGTTTGGTAAGGCGATAAACTAACGCAAGACTTATAGAGTAACTCAGTCGTGCATATTTCACACCCCTTTCTCCCGTAAATACTCCAATAGACGTCTGGAGTGGGTGAAAGGTTAAAATCCGCCCGACCTTAGTAGGAAGAGATTCCTATGTAAAGCTCTGGTTTATTCAACGTTGAAGGATACAGTGTTCCAAAATATTGTGCATCTAATCTTTGTCTCCTTGGAGACCTACTCTGCAAAAACTGCATTTATACAATGTCAGTAGAAAACAACGGCACCACTGGGGCCGCAGTAGATGCGACTCAGCAAGGTCCCGAATACACAGACCCGGATGCAATAATCATCCCGGCACATTTAAGGAGATCTATAACTTTAAAACTTATAGAAAACGGACTACCACCTCAAGGTGGTACAGTAATTTTCGTGATAGAGGCTCACGAGTATCGGCAGACAGAGGTATTCTATTCATGGATAAACTTTCCAGCGGTAAACGCTATAACACAAGAGTTTCACTATTACAAAATAGAGGAACCTCCGGATGAGTACGCCCCTTTCGAGGAGGTTGAAATTCCACTTAAATTTCAAGAGCACCTGCTCTGGTTTAATGGCGCCCTAAAACACAATGATCACATAACCAGGCTCGGTCCACTAGGTAGACCAGGAGCCACGTGGCCGGTTCTAGCCAGCTACACACCACATCCTGACATTGCAAGAATGTCTAGAGAAGAGCTGTTAGTACAGCTAAACACATTAATAAAAATACATAGGCAATTAGTCCAATATGTACTTCGGACTGCAACAGTCCAGCCAGCTGTTAATTCACACCAGCTGACCCCTCATCAGGGGAACACAAATAAAATTACACCACAGAACATACAGTCATGTCTTGGTAAAACACCCGTAAAACGGGAACAAATTCCTTTCTGGTTAGCCCAGAAAATCACTCAAATAGAGGCAGTATTTCCTGATACTACCCCTATTGAGAAACACAGAATCTTGACCATCTGCCTTCCTATGGGAATCGCACCACACGTGGAGGACTGCGACACTTGGGGTACAGTCTTTGCTTCCATTTACACAAAAACACACGGTGTTCCGTCTATGGCGGTAATACCAGACGTGCTAAAACAGATTCAAAATGAATTCGGTCCAGAACCAGCTTTAAATCTAGGTATGAAATTACTGAAAGACTTCAAGCAGGTCACGGCTATATTATTAGCCAATGTAAAGGGAGAAGCAGCATCTGTGGCGATTCGCCAGAAGTTGAGGGAAACAGATATAAAAGATCCTGTTGAGCTTGCCAAAATCATAGAAAAATGCTATGAAGAATTAGGTAGAGACAGCTTGGGTGGGAAACCAGTTAAGCCCCAACTGCTCGAAAATCCTGAAAAATTATTTATTAAAAATAATTCAAACACTCCTAAAAAGAGCTGGGATGGAAATAAACAATCCAGTCCCAAGGAAAAAGTTTTCCAGTCCAGAGGAAGGTCTCCTCGACGGAGGGAAAGAACTCCGACTCGAGAACGCCAGTCTCCCCAACGGGAGCCCTCTGAGAAAAGATATAACCTTAGAAATAGGGATAATATAAAAAGACCTGATAGATATCAAAGTATTGATACACGTCCCTCTCGATCTTCTCCACAGAATTCGGAAAGAAGAGGACGGTCAGACCCAGGAGAGCACACCAAGTCCAAAGACAAGGAACCTGCTCAAAATAAGAAATCTCAATTTCAGAAAAAGAAGGTAGCCAGTATTAGAGTAATCAACCATGCCGAGAATACTGAGGACACAGTTGAAAAACGGGGAGTGGGCATTGACAATGTTGGACAGTGCAGCAGAAATCAGTATAGCGCGCAAGATCTTGATGAGTCATCTGGAGACAGTGGACACGAATGAATACATTCAGGTTGAAACTGCCGACGCCAGGCTTAGCGAGCCCCATAAAATATACGAAATAACATTGCGTATAGAGGGTGATAAGACTAGGAAAATTAGGGGTCTATTTTGGGATAAGCTCTCAAAAGGCTATGATATTCTGTTAGCTGAAAAAGATTGGCCCCCGGAGTTTGTCAGGGAGTGCCCTCGTGGCGAAGAAGTGATTATGCCTGCCTTCTCGAATCACATACCGATTCACAAAAAATACACATATGCAAGGAAATGGGCTGTAGCCCAGGCACCTGCATTGTATAAAAATCATGTAGGATGGGATGAGGATTCACCGCCTCACAAAATCCAACTAAAAAGTGAACCAACTGCCCAACGGCAGTATCCCATAAAGCAAGAAGCTAAAAAACAGGTCAGGGAGATCTTAGATCAACTTGAGTACCAGGGGGTGATTGAAACATGCACCTCTCAAATGAACAATCCTTTGTTTCCTGTCTCCAAGCCAGACAATTCATATCGTCTAGTTTTGGACTACAGACACCTTAATACATGTTGCAAAACTTTTGCAGTACAAAACTCGCATAGTGCAGCCCTAATGAATAATATAGTTAGGAAAAAATATAAAACGACATTAGACATTTCTAATGGTTTCTTTTGTCAAAACATTGCACCAGAAAGCAGATACTTGACCGCTTTCTCCGCATTTGGGTCACAGAAAAAATTCTGTCGACTCCCACAGGGGTTCAAGAACAGCCCAGGACTATTCTCAGCTAGGGTAACAGAGTTACTACAAATCTATGATGATGAAGCATTATCTTACGTAGATGACATTTATCTCACAGACGACGACTTGGATACTCACTTGAAAAGAGTGAACACCATTATACTTGGGTTCGCAGCAGAGGGTTACAAATTCAACTTTAAAAAGTCCCGAATTGCCCATCTGACAGTACTGTTTTTAGGGTACGAATTATCAAGTGAAGGGAAAAGCCTAGCGGACAACTTCTTAGAGAAGTGCGCTGTACTCCAAGCTCCAAAAACGCTGAAGAATTTACAATCCATTCTAGGTTTTCTGAATTTCGGAAGAACTTACATCCTAAACTACGCAGAGAGGGTTAAACCTCTCTACGAACTAATTAAACCTGATTTAAAACAAATCAATTGGACTCAAAAACACACAGAAATTTTGAGATCACTGCAAACAGACATGTTAGCAAAAACAAAATTAGATACACGTGACAACACACGTGATCTTGTAATCCGAGTCATCCCAGGAAGATGCGGATTCACGTACCTGACCTCTAATGAGGGAGAAAAGGTACCAATAGCTTACAAATCACATTTGTACACAAAGGCTGAAATAAAATTCAGTTCAACGGAGAAAATTCTAACTGCGGTTCAGACTGCTGTAGCGAAAGAAAGGCCCCTAGCACAAGGTAAACGAATAATAATCGTAACACCTATACCGGCTTTAGAAGCGGTAACTAAAGCAAGCATTCCTAATGCTAAAGCTTTGCATCCGAGATGGATTCAGTGGGTTAATTCTCTTGCTGCAACAGACGTAGTTTACGAATTTGATCCTAACTTAAAAACACAGGAATTTTTACAATATGAATACGAATGTCCTCTGCCAATTGAAATCCTGCCTCTCGAAGAATACGGAAGTATTATATATACTGACGGATCAGCACAACCCGCAGTTGGGGGTAAGCAAGCTTACAGTGCTGCGTGCGCGATTGTTAAAGGTCGCTGGCACAAAGGAAAATTTAGACCATTGGTCACTAAAACACAATCTCTAGGAGATTGCTCGGCTCAACGAGCTGAATTAGTAGCATTTAAGATGGCGCTAGAAAATACTGATCGCGAATTCCCCACACTAATAGTGTGCGATTCTTTTTATTGCGTACAATCTTATAATGAATACTTGCAGAATTGGGTGGAAAATGGTTTCAAAGATGCAAAAGGTGGCACAATAAAGCATAAAATGCTTTGGGAACAGGTAGTTCTTTTACAAAAAGAACTACAAAAGACTCACGTGATACATACACTGAGTCATCAACGTGATGGCGTTCACGTTGCAGGGAATTCATTGGCTGATGAAGCCGCGAAGGCAGCTGTGCAAACGGCTTCCGTAGCCGCGATAACTCGGTCACAAACAAAAATAGACAGCGATATTCTACAAGCTGTCAGTGCGTCAGTTAAGAATGATAAGAAAACACTCCCAAAAGGCTTTCCTGAAAAGTACTTGTACTTAACGGATACAAATAATGTTCCTTTTGCTCGAATCCCTGGAGTGGGGGATAGAGTAATTCCAAACAAGGAACACAGACTAGGACTAATAAAAGCGGCACACGAAGGGCTTGCTTCTGCACACGCTGGCATTTCCGCAACAGTATCACTATTAAAACATAGATATTGGTGGCCTCGCTTGAGAATACAAACTAAAAAGTATGTATTGGAATGCGACATATGCCAAAGGATAAAAGTTTCAACAGTGAAACGACCAGCGCAGACACCCCTTCTCATCTCGGATAAACCATTTGCATGCGTTTACCTGGACCACTGTGGTCCCCTACAAAGGGACGGTAACTATAGATATATCATGGTAGCAGTGGATTCCTGTACGAGGTTCATATGGATGTGGCCCCAGCGCTCGGCTGACGCTAGAACGGTTATAAAAGATTTGCGAGTCTTTATCGGCACATACGCAATTACCACGTTCCATTCTGACCAGGGTCCTGCTTTCAGCTCTCGAGCTTATAGGGAGGCCATGGCCAGCATGGGAATTGGGTTGCGGTATTCTTGTCCGTCGCATCCCGAAGGGAATAGTGTGGTAGAAAGAAAAAACCGTGACATAAAGCAATCTATAACAGCGAAGGTATTAGGTTCAGGCGCTGGGTGGGTCAAACATTTAATAAGTGTCCAGACTAGTCTTAACAACATGCCAAGAAATTCTCTAAAAGGTTTCAGCCCATACGAACTATTGTTCGGAATAAGAATGCGCGTTCAGGACCTCGATAGTCAGATGTCAGTGGTACAAGAAGAAACAAAGCAGTTTGAAGTAAAAGACCGTTTGGCTGTTTTACAGGAACTGAATGAAACAAGAAAATCATTAAGCAACATAAAGTTAAAGCAACAGCCAAATACCACTGACGAGGCACCACCCGCAACAGCCCCAGCAAGGCCTGTCTGGATTCCAAAGATTGGGGATCTAGTCAGAGAAAAGATCGCGGTTAAGAAGGAATTTGGGCCTTCTTACAGAAAAGCAGTACCTGTCTTAGCAGTCACCGGAACAAGATCAGTTGTGCTACCGCCCCTTGCTGGTAAAAAGGAGAACAGAGTCGTGTCCATCGACCTGGTAAAACCACAAGCATGTGGCCTATAATCAACAGTAGGCCCAGTGGACTCCCAAGAAACAACAGAATACCCAAACTTGCAACAATCCAAGAGGTTCAAACTGAAAGACTCATCACATTCGATCAGCCTGCAGTGCACAATGAAGGACTATGCAATAATGCCATGGAACTCGTGCCTCTTGAAACACAGATTGAAACAGTTCGTCAAGAAACAACACCAGTCTACACTAATGTGGCATCAGAAAGTGCTACCGAGAAACAGATTGAAAGAACAATCCCATCAATTGACAGAACTGCCTCTGGTTATTTCATCAACTTCGACAACTTCTCTGAAGATTTAAATGACCCGGAAGTGATGCCAGAAACAAAAAAGTATTCTAAAGAAAATACAACCGGACTCCTTCAACAAATCAAAGAACTATATCTGGATTCACCGTTGATTGAGCATTGGATTATCACAGGGGTATTCATACTCCTACTCTGCCTAATTTTAGTTTTAATTTTAGGGAAGTTCATTACAATTGAATGGACACAGCAAGTCAGAACATCAACCTAGTCCTGAAACAACACAGATCATCCCACGTGAAGAAAAGAGAACTGTCAACAGTAAATGTCACAGCAATTCCAATACCTGGTGGGGTAGTATGGGAGAAAACAGACTATGAGATCTATGGTCCGGTCGAAATCCTGAAGTATCCTCATCAACTAAAGGTTTCCTTAAGTGACTTTGTTACACCTAGTACATTCTCTGATGATTGGGACTTTAACAGTATTAATGACATGATGTCTGATTTAGTAATGTCAGCTAGATTCACAGATCATGATTATTTACAAGGTTCATCTAGTTATGAGCAGTTATTCTGTTACACCCACTATGGGGATCATTACTTGCATAAATCTGCACAGCCTAGAAATGTTTTTATGTATAATCAATGGGAACATTGTTCTACACCACCTAAAAGCAGTTCTAAAGCATTTTTTGAGAAATTCAAATATTTTTCAGGGTATTAATTTACACGGAGCATGCGATGGTAATTCAAACAACCTTTCATGCCACCAGCTAGTCACACCTGCAACTCAGATAGAGCCCTTCTTTATGCAACTCGCAAACGGGAGTTACATTCTAAGAACGGATCACAGGTGCTGTGGCCTCGCGCCCGGACTAAGTTATCTAGTAGAAGTAACGTCCATGGTCAAATGTTGTATGCAAGCATTGTTTCCGAGCGGGCCTCCAGACACAGTGACTCCCCTCTGGCCTCGTCTGAATCTCTATTCTATACGAATTGATACATTAAGCAAAATGAAATCTGTGCTTTTACAGACAACAGTGCCTATAACGTCATCTAAAGAGACGTATGATCTTCTAGTCGCAAGGACGGCTACTGAGGTCCATGACCTTTTATCAACAAATTGCCCCGTGCATTTCGTACAAATACTCGACCAACTCCTTAACATGTCTAGTGCTACAAGCATCCCAGGCATATTTAAGACAGTCTTTACGGGACTGCTAACACCCTTCCAGGCAATTTTGGGAATCTTTCCTAATTTTGTGCACTCCATCTTTGGTGGCATTCCACTATTTTTGGGACTCATCGCAGGGATTCTATTTTTGACCATTCTGCTACGTTATGGCAAACCTCGGCTCAGACATAGCTCCCATGGGAATGGAAGAAACAATCCTAGCAATGCGCTACAGGGACAGGATAACTAACGTCCTCGGATTGGCCAGGCTGAGAGATCTAAACATGACCTGGTTCCTTTCATTCAGACCGATATGGCAAAATTGCATTTTACCTGTGCTACGGTGTATGCTTTGCGGCGAGGAATGCGTGTTGGACATCTGTCTTTCACTTCCATCAGCAGTACCAATGGACGTCGATACTTTGCTAAGTCCAATAACGGCTCACGCATTGTGTTGTCCCCAGCGGCTACCAATCCTGATGACGGCATTCGTGGAGACTCCTGTACTACAGCCAAGTGGTAACAGTGGAGCGAGTGACAAAAGCAACATCATCCAGGTACAACGTTCTGTGAGCATTGCTGATCCTGCATTCGATGACAGCAATCATTCTCACACCTGCCAAGTTTCAGCGCTATCTAATTTGGTTGAACTATCACCTGATTTTGTAGACCAATTCTTTGCGAGCCTGTCTGATACGATGTTCTCACCCACAGAGAAACAATAACTTTTGAAAAGCTTTCCGACACACGGCGTTCCCATGAACTCTGAATTCGGCCTTCAGTTTTGATCAACATAAAACTGCCAGGAGCTTTGGTAAACTGATTTTTCTTTGAATTGGACAATTTTTTTAAAATATTGACCCTCTCTTTTTGGCACGAACAATTCTTTGCTTAACGTAAAAACTATTCTTAGAGAACAGAAGCTTCTTACTTCTATTTCTAAACACATCTAGAGACATAACAACATAACACCAGCCTCTAGCGCACATATTATTACAATGCATTTTTATGTGATGATTTATCTCGCATTTCTTCTGTCAGAGATACTTCATGTGTAATTCTTTTGCATAATCGTTCATTGACTTCATATGCAATACCTTTTGAATGATTACTATGCTTTGAAAAACGTACAGTACCTAAATTCCATGTATTACAAGTACGCCTATTTCGAATGCATTTATGTATTTTGGGGTGGGCTATGTTACACAATGTTACACATACATCTAATTGCTTAGTTTTAGTAATTTTGATGGACATGAATTCGTGGAGTGGGTGTCATGTGCTTATCTAGGTTCCTGATCGATACTGTGACCTTATGCCCCTATTCGGCTATAAATCCATTTATTCCCTATATTGGCATAACCGTTCAAGTGCGATTTTCTGTAAAGTCATCTCTGGCCTCACACGAGCAGAGCCACAGAGCCACATTCCAGCATGACTCTCTGCTACTTCCTTTGCGACCAATTAGTGCAATGACAGAGCAGCAGTCACTATCTGATATTCCTAGATAACACTCCGAGTTCTTCAACAAGATAAAAACTTAGCAAACCTGGAAATCCCCGCTTGCTATGTTTTGATTAGTAATAGAACTCTAATGAGCAACTGATAGCTGCCACTTCCTAGTGACATCTTTAATTGACGTCTTATGTCCAGCAAACTTGCGTCAAACCCGGCACCTGTCAGGTATAAATATTACCAACGTTGCCTTAAGCAATACGAAGCTGTGAGCTGTGAGAGCGAAGCTAACTGCTGTTGAGCGTTGCCTGTCGCTGCAGCCTGCTATCCTGTGGTGGTGAAGCTACTGATTACCATTATCGCCGCTACAGCGCGACCTATGGTGCAGTACGCTTGAGGAGCCGTGCAGCCGTCCTCTGCGAAGACATCCAGCCCAGCTGCCCGCAGACGCTGTCACCCCTCCTTCCTCGACGCGCTGAGAGAAGCCGCTGCCTTTCTCGTGCAGAGAAATCCAGTCCCGGCGCTTCCGGTTTACCCTCGCGGGTGACTGGGATATCGAGAGAGACCCCTGAAGGAGATACCAATCCTCCATCATTCTATTCAGAGGTATGGTGTTGACTAAACCCTTAGACGAGAATTCTTGAAACAAACCTTGGCAAAACCAACTTAACTTAAGCTACTTACTTACTCCCCCTTCTCACGTGTTAGGCCTAGGTCAGGCACACTGGGGTAGGCTTAGTTAGAAGCACCAGTTGAGTATGTTAGCCTAATGTATATATGACTGTATATATGTTTTATTACTTTTAAACCATTGTATGGCTAAGAAACCATATCAATGCTTTTACAGTTCTATTTCGCTATTCTTATCTTACTGTACGTACTTTTTATAATAACAGTTATTGCAATTGTGGCAATACATTTCTCTTGTATGAGAAGAAAGACTGTTCAATAAATGTTAACCTTTATTGATACACGCCCGTCTCTCTATTCTCTACATACTGTGAAAGTAAACTGCACTAGACTGACTGAGTGAAATCTATGTCTATTGTTTCACACGACCCTAGAGATCGACTCTTGATCTGAGGAGCAAAGTTGTCATGTTGCACGGTTGTTGGAAAGCTGAATCCCTTCTTGTCTGTGCCAAGGAAGCTGATCACTTCCTATGCAGAGAAGAAAGTTTCCAGTGACCTCTGAGCTAGTTGGTAACACAACCCAATTAAGTTTAGCATAGTCAGTGGAGGCCTGGAATATCTGCAGTTCCACGTCGATACTACTGTTTATGTTATTCCAATGCGCAGGGCCTAGTGGGAAACTAGGAACTACACTACATAATCTGAGTATACATCTTGTATGTCAATCCGCATCATATTATCAATTTCTTTATCTAGCATACGCTGGGCATTCATTTGTGCAACATGTCATTTAGCAGGTGTACAGGCAGTAATACAGATGGAGCAAAGCATTGGACCACATTGTATACATAAGCAGCAGGTCAGTAGAATTGCGAACAGTATACATAGGACTGTTAGCACTTTCCAACACCAGGTGACAAACATTGTCCAAAACCAGCCAGTATCAGGATGAATCTCGGCAGCAATCCTATGAAGTTTAGAGATTGCATCAAAAACTGAAGGGGCATGATCCGGTATGTAGACACAACATCTACTTCCGATGATGTGACATGCACCACATTGATCAGCCAAGACTACATATAGGACCATACAGTTTTGGAGCGCCACAATCCTTGCAATTTGCAGTTCCTCTGTATTGTTTCCAAGTGCCATAGCTGTCTAGTTGGTAACAGCTTCCACAACACGAGTCAACAGTCTTATTTTCCTACCGACAAAGAAGAACAGTCCCAAATTGAAATCAACATATTGTTGTAGTGCAGTGTCATTCTGGTCCAACTCATCAATACTTATTGTCCTCTTGTATCTGTTCTTAGAGATATCATTAAACAATCTATAGTCCTTGTGATATGATGCAGGTGCCAGAAACACAGGTAGTAACAAAAAGGACATGTAGCAGACTCCAGATCATCCAACAGGCAGATGGTAGTATCCCCTGTTACCGCAGACAAAATATGTATTATGTGAAGACATAAAGCTACTGTTATTTGCACCTTCAATGGTCAAAACCTGAGTACAGTCACTTCTTCCTACTGGAATTTTTCCAACACTGCTTATACACAAATCTGCTCGGGCTCTAGTGACAGCTATTAGAAATGGTCCATTACCCTTAGTAGTTCGCATATTTGGATAAACATAAGGTGTAGAAGCATTTCCTGGTCGATACTCCTCCCACTCCCATTTAGTTCCTTTAGCTTGTGGATCACCTTCTTCATCAGGGTAATACGCTTTATTAAGGTAATAATTTATTTTACCTACAGCCAAACTAGTAATGCTAGCCTCTTGAGAAGTGATTAGAAGTGCAAAACAGGCTTGACAAGAACTATAATGAGAAAATGGAAGAGGAATGAAAGGTGTTCCTCCCTTTTTCTGGTGAGCTGGCATCATCCCACACTCCCAACAGTTAGCAATGTGGGTAGCATTGTGACTGTGGTGTAACATCTGGATGGACGTATTGTTCAGATAAGATTGGTTATACTTCTGTTCATGATATGGGAGGGTGAAATTGTGGTGCTCAGTTGCTACTGGAGTAGTAGCACAAAGCAGTTGTCGAGAAGGAGCCACTTCCTCTACAACCCAAGTTATCACTGCCATAGCAATCACAGTGACAACAAATCCAGCAATGCACATGGTCTTTTTTATCACAGATTTTCGCAGTAGTTGATGTTTTCCCCACAGACATGGTCATTTCGTCGCTGAATTAATCGTTGGAGCTCTAAATTCCTGGGCAGCCGTTGGTTTCTTTAATGAGGGTCAAGACGGGTGTCACTATGCAGGACCGATCCCCCCCTTGCCACATCAGCTCCCTTTCACTAACCCAGGACGGTTGCTCAACCAGTCTTTTTCAACAATGAAGGTTCTTTCTGGGGTCTCAGTTGGTAACGGGATACACCAGGGATCGTGTGGTCCGGAAAGACTTCAGCAGGTTCTTCAGGTGATATCTCTTGGCCTTTCTACCTATCCAGAATGTCTCGATGGTCGATCAGGGCAGCAGGTTCCACCAGGGTAGACAACACCTTTTTGCAATGGGTGGAGTGTACCCAGTTCGTCACTCGAACCCCAGTTCTCGTCGCGAGCTCTGGTCCATGCCACCTGGGCTCCAAGTTGCTCGACCTCTGGAAGAATCGGACCATAGCCTGGTCCCCGGGCCGGAGTCCGTGGGCCTCACCTGTGGACCTGTCAGGAAGAGCTTCACAAACCTGTTGATGAATAGAAAACAAACTGTCAGTCAACTGTGATAGGTAGTCACTCATCAAAATGCATGGTACATCATGTATGGGGCGTGGCTTAGGAATTCCTTAAATATTGATAGGCCTTCCAAATACCACCTCATATGGTGTAAGCCCAGATCGTGAGTGTGGTTCTGATCTAATGGACAACAATGCCAAGGGTAGTGCATCAGGCCATTTCAAGGATGTGGAAGCCTATATTTTCACTAGCTTCAATTTAAGAGTAGCATTATATCTCTCTACTAGCCCTTCTGATTGTGGATTGAAGACAGCATGAAACCTCTGCATGATCTCTATTCCTTTTAGGACATATTCAACAACTTGCCCAACAAAATGGGGCCCGTTATCACTCCATAAAAGTTTGCAAACACCGAATCGGGGGAAGAATTCTTTCAGAAGCACCTTTGCTGTAGTAAGAGCTGTATTATCCTTCGTAGGGTACACCTCTATCCACTTACTGAAGGCACATACCACTTCTAGAACATACTTCAAATTGTTACAGCATTCAAGTTGGATGTAATCCATTTGCAAAACTTCAAAAGGTGCAGTTGGTATAGCAAACCCTCCTGTAGAAGTTTGTGTCCCTTTACCAGGATTTTACTGAAGACAAATCAAGCAGGACTGTACTGTCTTTTTAGCTGGGCCGGCAATCTCTGGATGCTCCCAAACCTGCATGAGTAATTTCATTATCAAGGATGCTCCAACATGTGCTGGCCCATGTGCCATATGAATCATAGGTTGTAAATAGGCTGGGGGCAGTTTCCATTTATTCATCTCTTTATTTCACCAACAGCCCTCATCATCCAATGTTCCCTCTTTGGACCATTGTTCAAGTTCTTCCACAGAAGTAGATCACTGCATGTCTAGCACTTCCTGACTAACATCATCCCAATGTTCAGCCTGTGACCTCACTTTGTAAATGGATGTGGTGCTTCGCTGAATTGCAGTTTTACGGGCTGTGTGATCTGCAAAGGCATTACCTTGTCCTATTTTATCAGTCACTTTCTTGTGAGTGCTACATTTAACAATTGCTATTTTCTTTGGATATGTCAAGGAAGTCAAAAGATTATGCACCAATTCTCCATGCATTATTTGCACCGCATGGGATTTAAGAAAGCCTCTTCCCTTCCAGAGTAACCCAAAATCATGAGCCACTCCAAAAGCATAGCGGCTATATGTATAAATATTCACAGACAAGTCAGTACTAAGTTCACACGTTAGTGTCAAAGCTATTAGCTCAGCTGCCTGAGCTGACTTCTGTGTGATACGAGCTGTCTCAACTACCATCTAAAGTGTTGTAATTGCATATGCAGCTGATGTCGTATCCTCTGGTAACTTCAAACAAGACCCATCAACCCATAGTTCCCCATCAACGTTTGAGAGCGGCGTGTCTTGCAAATCGACACAACCCTTTGTCTGTTCCTCAGTAAGGAATATACAACCATGAGACTCCTGCGACTGAGGCTGAGTCACTGGGTAAGGCAACAAAGTAGCTGGATTCAAAGTTGAACATCTTTTCAAAGTGATATGAGGGGCCAAGAGTGTCAATTCATATCCTGTCAAATGAGCACTAGTTTAGTGCTGCGTTTTGGTTTGATTCAGAAGGGCATCAACTGCATAGGGTACTAACACCAACAGTCTGTGTGACAAAACTATCCCTTCACTCTGACGTATAAACACAGCTGCCGCTGCAACAGAACGAAAACACCCAGGCAATGCACGAGCAATGGGATCAAGAACAGCTGAAAAATATGTACATGGACGTTGCTTGTCACTGTGTGTCTGTACTAAAACTGACAATGCACACCCATTTCTCTCATGTACATAGAGTGTAAAAGTCTTAGTGTAATCTGGAGTGCCTAATACTGGTGCAGAACAAGGAGCTTGACGCAACTGATGGAAAGCATTCTGGCATTCATCCATCCATGGAAGGGACATTGTAGTGTCTTTAGTCAGAAGAGGCAACAAGGGTTTAAAAATGTGTGAGAAACCTAATATCCATTGCCTACAACAAGAAGTAAGACCAATGAATGCACAGGCATCTTTCAGAGTACTGGACACTGGTGTGTTCAAAATAGCTTGAATTTGTTCTTGTGTAAGTGCACGTTCCTCCTTAGACAGAAAGGGGCAGATTTACGACTTCTGGTGCATCTCTGCTAATCAGCAGAGATGCGCCAGAAGAGTTGCGACACATCTGCCCACCTGTGCACCACTACTGATGCGCCGCATTTACAATGCCACTTTGCCACTGGATTCAAGCAAGCCTGGCTGAAGACGGCTGGAATGCCAGAAACCGGTCCTAGGAAGCTTGTTTCCGGTCCAGGGAAGGCATGGCTTGGCAGTTTGGGCTGGACTGTTCCCATGAGGCACAGGGTCAGACTGATTTGCATATGGCCATGTCTGAACTGGGCTGGCAGAGTGGGCTAAAGAACGGTGATGGATTAAACCCAGATCTGTTGACTGGGTGTGAGTGTTTGATTGGTTCAGATGCTCCGTCCATCACCACCCCCTTTTGTACAGCTTTGTTCGCCATAAGTTGGCAGGTTATGCTCAGACGTGAGTCCCTTGCTTATTTTGCCACTGGATTCAGCAAGCCTGGCTGAAGAGGGCTGGAATGCCAGAAACCGGTCCTAGGAAGCTTATTTCCGGTCCAGTGAAGGCATGGCTTGGCAGTTCGGGCTGCACTGTTCCCATGAGGCACAGGGTCAGACTGATTTGCATTTGGCCATGTCTGAACTGGGGTGGCAGAGTGGGCTAAAGAAAGGTGATGGATTAAACCCAGATCTGTTGACTGGTGTGAGTGTTTGATTGGTTCAGATGCTCCGTCCATCACCAACCCCTTTTGTACAGCTTTGTTCGCCATAAGTTGGCAGGGTATGCTCAGACGTGAGTCAATTGCTCAATTTGCCACTGGATTCAAGCAAGCCTGGCTGAAGACGGCTGGAATGCCAGAAACCGCTCCTAGGAAGCTTGTTTCCGGTCCAGGGAAGGCATGGCTTGGCAGTTCGGGCTGGACTGTTCCCATGAGGAACAGGGTCAGACTGATTTGCATATGGCCATGTCTAAACTGGCGTGGCAGAGTGGGCTAAGGAACAGTGATGGATTAAATCCAGATCTGTTGACTGGGTGTGAGTGTTTGATTGGTTCAGATGCTCCGTCCATCACCACCCCCTTTTGTACAGCATTTACAATGCGGCGCACCGTGGCGTTCGGATGGGCAGATGCATGACGCATCCCCAGCAAAAATACGGCGCATTGCTGGAGTTGTGTCTAAAGCGCAACGCACCTCCAGCAAGGTTCGGGGGTGCCCTATCTGTAACCTTCTGCGTCAATCCTTACGCCTGCTTCAAGTAGGCGCAGGGTTTTGACGCAGCATGGCCCTAAAAGTGACTGAGTGAAATCTTGTAGATTTCACTCAGCCTCTTTTAGGAGGCATTTCTGCACCGGAACGGCCCCCCCCCCCTGTGCCAGAATGCATACATGTGGCGCAGGGCTTTACAACGTGACGCATCTCCCAGATGCGTCCCATTGTAAATAACCCGCAGCATGGAGCTGGCTTTATGCTGCTGCTGCGTCATAAAAGTGACGCAACGGCGGCGTAAAAGAGGCACAAGGGGCTTGTAAATCTGCCCCAAGGTGACCTAAAGAGGCAACCTTCAGTCTAATATATTGCAATTTCTTCCGTGAAACTTTGTAGTGGTGCGAGGCAAGGAAGGATAGCAATGACAGCGTATCATCGGCCAACAAGATGTCGTCAACATACTGTATGAGAGCCATCCCAGTCAGCACAGGAAAAGAATTCAGTTGTCGTTTCAATGCTTGGCTGTAAATACTAGGACTCTCTGTATACCCTTGAGGAACTCTACAGAATCTAAATGAGCCGAACAAATACAGGCTATCAGGATGAAAAGGGATTGAGAAGAAGGCATTCTTCAAATCAATCACGCTAAAAGTAGTGGCAGTCGGAGGATCTAAAGTAAGAAGTGTCGTTATGTCAGAAACTACTGGGTATTGTGGCACTACAAACTTGTTAACCTCTTGTAAATCAATGATAAACCTGTAGATTTTGGTATCAGTATCTTTATTCAAAATAGGAAGGATAGGGCTATTGCAAATATTGTAAGGGACTTCTTCCACAACCCCCACTTCAATCAGATCATGAACAATGCATAGTAATGCCTCTTCACCTTCTCGAGAAATTTTGTATTGAGGCAATCGTGGCAATGAAGCTCTCTCCTTGACACTAATACGCACTGGTGGAATAACCATTTGCCCTACATCAGTGTCCGAAGTGGCCCACAAAGTACTAGGGAGGGAAGTCAATGCAATATCCTCTCTAATAAGACAGGACTTCTCAATCACTGGATAGTTATCATTCAAAATAACGTGCACACCTTCGGGGGAACAGCGTATCGTAGCCCTAAAATACTTGAGCATATCAAGACCCACAATATTGTCCGGTGTGTTAGGGGAAAGCAAAAAAGGACATGGAGCAGTACATTTATCAACATGGAATGCAAGTGGTTGTGACAGTAGGCTAAGGGAAGGTGTTCCTTCGAAACCTATTGATGTAATGGTTAAGCAAGAAAGGGGCGCCCTTGAAACCAATTGTTTAGACAAGGTGCTACGAGTAGCTCCAGTATCAACCAGAAACCAATCAGTAGAACCCAAAACATGTGCCTGGACATAGGGATCCTTCGCATCGATTGGGACTTCAACTGATTCCTTGCCCCATCCTAGGCATTCCTATGCATAAACAGAGTCCTTCAAATCCAAATTAAAATAGTCAGATATTTGGTATTGGTTACGCCTATCAAACGTATTTGAAGAATTTGGAAGACGCCCATCAGTCTCAAATCTAGCACGATCATCCATACCACCCCTATGTCCTGGGGTCCCCGACCACGCTGACACTGTGGAGGGCACCAACGAGGACATTCAAAAGCCCAATGTCCCTGCAGTAAGCAAACTAATCAGCAGAGAAAGTAGCTCGGGAAAAAGAGGGTGTACTATTGCGATACATTGCACGTCCGCCTCAACCACTATTTCCATAGGAGGGACCATAAACCTGAGCAATCATAACCTTTGTTTTCAGCTCCTTATTTTTCTTATCCTCATTTCCCTAAGCTTCTAATACCTGACGTTCGTAATACTGAGCCATATTCAAAAGAGAGACAGGGGAACACGTAGTCCATGAACCTTCGCTGGCCTTTAGGCAACTAGCTATTCCTGGCAACATATTTGCGACAAATTTGTCGACAAACAGATGTCTGCCTGTGTCATCTGTCAATGACAGGCCACTAAAGTCTTGGAATGCCTCCTCAAAACGTGAGAAGAAGTCAGAGACCGATTCATCTACCTTTTGCTTGCAGGGTGCTAACACACTCCAGTCTATCTTTTTAGGAGGAATGATTATTTTCAACTTAACTAGTATAGCTTTGAGAAGGCCTAAAATTGCCTGATTTGGATTCTGTGCAGGTTCCCTTTCTGCATCAATCTTTTCTAATTCTTTCCAAACATCCCCAAAACTTGTATGATCATCGCCTTTACCAATAGACCTCCACATATCAGCAGATACAATCAGCCAAAAAAACATATAAATATCAAACAAAGTCATGGTACAAGAACTAATGGCTCCTTCAACTTCCTCATAAAGAGCAGCTGGATTTTTCCGCGGGTCGGGCAAAGCAGTTTTGAGAGCCATGACATCCGGTCTACTCCACGGAGTGTAAACCCAATTATAAATAAAATAACCCTTCGCATTGGTGGAATCCTTATTATCATCTGTTCCCACACCCTTAGGAGGGACATACAAAGATGCGGCTTCCCGCATGGGTTTCCCATGAACTACAACAATCTTATCTATCACTGAAGGATTGGCCCGCAGCACGGTGGTCTGAAGGGTTTTATGCAGCTGCAGCAGCTGCCTCTTTCTCCTCTCGCAAACGGAATGCATCAGCTCACAGTTTAACCACACGTCTAAGTAAGTCAGCCACCTGAGGGAGGAGAAAAAGACCATCACGCAATTTTTTATAATCCCTTGCTATATCATCAGGCTCCAACTCTGTGGAATGCTTCCTAAATCGTTCAAGTACTTCTATGGTAAATACTTCTGCAAAATATAACTGCTCCCTTTCCTGCCATTGTTACACGTCAGCTAAAAGATCAGAGGCAGAAATACTATCACAAGCAGCTTTACGAGAAGCGGATCTAAGGGCAACCACACGATCAGCAGTCAGCATAGAGCCAGTCTCTCGCAGAGGATCTGATCCTGGCTTATCCTGATCCGAAGGAGAATCATCATCATCAGAATCAAGGACAGGAGCAGAAGAAAAAGTACATGGTGGCAGAGAACGGTCTAGCAAAATTGAATCATCCTGTGGTTTATTAAGGAAAGGATAGAGGGGGCGCCCGATAGGGTATTGGCCATTTACCTGGAAACGACGCTCCCTATCCTCTCTTTCTTTTATCTCCTTCATTTCTTTATTTTTCAATTCCAGTGCTTTCACATGGATACTTTTGCGTTGTTCCTTATCTATCAAAGCTTGCGCTCTTCTCATTCGTTCACGCGCCTCTTTCTCCCACATTCTTACACAGTCAAACATGTCTTGTCTACTTTTGCGCTTAAACCTTCATTGCTCCACATACTGAATCTTTCTAAGATCAAATGACCCCTGCATAGGCCAGCACAACTCAGGATCCTTACTAGTATATTTATTCCATAACGTGCTGTACATTATAGAAGAAATACCATTCTTAATATGCATGTCCCTATTAGGTGCCCCTTCTGGATGAGTCAACTGAGTTCTCTCAATTCTCTCAATTCTCTCAAAGGTCCCTTCACAGAAGCAACACATTCTACAAAGTGTGCTTGAAACAGGGATGCCTAAGAATATTGTAAGATATAGAATACTATACAGCAGTGGCACTAAACACAAAATGTGCCGTTACATATAATTCACTAATCAGAGAAAAATCTCCTCATTACCTGCCTATATAAATTGCAATTTATATATTACCATACATTCCGATATATTGGCCAATTTCCATTTCCATCACATATTCACATATTGTCCCATCACATATTGTCGCATCAAACGACCTTACCAAGCACAGGTCTCCAGATTCCAACTGCCAAATTCTGAATCGGCCAAATGGTCTCTGCACGGCGAACACCAGAAGAGATCTCAGTTGAGGACCGGCACCACCTGGAGGGTCAGATCAGAAAGAGAGGAAAAACGCCATGGGTGCCAAGACGCGAGTCTCCTTGGGCAGCGATCTCCAACAGCAAGATTCCAACCCTTTGTTTCGACCACTCCTTCAGGCATCCGAGTCGCCGATGAGCCCCACTGGTTGGAGGCCAATCTGTAGAGGTGGGCTTCAGCCAGGCCTACTGGTGCTAGGGGTTCTCCCTTCTCTGCATCAAGTCCTCATACCAGTAAATAGAAGTTGGCACAGAAACTGAAAGGTTAAAAGATATATTTATTAAACCTCATGAGGTGGAACTACATTCACACAACACCCTTCGGTAGTGTATGACGCAGCACAAGGAATTCGAAGAACCATGGGTCTTTTATATCCACACAGGAGCTCAAAAGAAGGCGGTACAAGCACACATAGGAGAGTTACATACATAAATGGTCATACAGAAATGCACAGTCAACAAAGAAGGAGGAGTTAACAGTTGCTGACTTCAGTAAAAACATCCTGACAGTAACAGACCTAAACAGGTGCATGAACGATTCAGAAAAGGGGGTGGTGATGAACAGAGTGTCTGAATTAAGCAGACCACTCTTACCCAGTCCAAAGATCAGGGCTTGATCCATCACCGTTTTTTAGCTCACTGCACCATCCCAGCTCAGAACCTGGCTATATGCAAATTAGTCTGTCCCTGGCCCAGTGCATCATGGGAACAGGGCAGACCAAACTACCAAGCCAATTCTTATACTGGGAAGAAAACAAGCTACCGGGGACCGGTTTCTGGCATTTCAGCCGTCTTCGGCCTGGCTTGCTTGAATCCTGATGGTGCAATGAGCAAAGGACTCACATCTGAGTATACCCTTCCACGCTTATGGTGGACAAAAACGATTCAGAAAAGGGGGTGGTGATGAACAGAGTGTCTGAATTAAGCAGACCACTCTTACCCAGTCCAAAGATCAGGGCTTGATCCATCACCGTTTTTAAGCTCACTGCACCATCCCAGCTCAGAACCTGGCTATATGCAAATTAGTCTGTCCCTGGCCCAGTGCATCATGGGAACAGGGCAGACCAAACTACCAAGCCAATTCTTATACTGGGAAGAAAACAAGCTACCCGGGGACCGGTTTCTGGCATTTCAGCCGTCTTCGGCCCGGCTTGCTTGAATCCTGATGGTGCAATGAGCAAGGGACTCACATCTGAGTATACCCTTCCACGCTTATGGTGGACAAAAACGATTCAGAAAAGGGGGTGGTGATGAACAGAGTGTCTGAATTAAGCAGACCACTCTTACCCAGTCCAAAGATCAGGGCTTGATCCATCACCGTTTTTTAGCTCACTGCACCATCCCAGCTCAGAACCTGACTATATGCAAATTAGTCTGTCCCTGGCCCAGTGCATCATGGGAACAGGGCAGACCAAACTACTAAGCCAATTCTTATACTGGGAAGAAAACAAGCTACCGGGGACCGGTTTCTGGCATTTCAGCCGTCTTCGGCCCGGCTTGCTTGAATCCTGATGGTGCAATGAGCAAGGGACTCACATCTGAGTATACCCTTCCACGCTTATGGTGGACAAAAACGATTCAGAAAAGAGGGTGGTGATGAACAGAGTGTCTGAATTAAGCAGACCACTCTTACCCAGTCCAAAGATCAGGGCTTGATCCATCACCGTTTTTTAGCTCACTGTTGGACTTGGCCCTTCTGGCAGGTTCACCCCTGAACTTTTTGCCTAGTGACTTCTGGTCTTTGCGCACTTTGACACTGTGGCGCAGTGTAAAGTGCGTCCTCTCCCTGAGTGCGTGTGTGAGATTGGTCTGCTCTCCCATAGGAATGCATGGGGAATGTCTGTGTCCCTGGTAGTTCCTGATGAGTGAGGCGTGCATGGTCAAGTTTGGTATGTGCGAACTCGTGAGAGTGAATGCTGCGCAATGGTATGTGCGGCGTGTATGTGTCTTGTGCGGAAGCGCCACTTCTAGACATGGCTGTGTATGTGCTGTGAAGGTGCTGGCGTGTGATTGGCTGGAGCTGGCTGGGATGCCAGGCTCCAGGAGTCTGTGTGGGTCTGCCCCGGTGGTGAATGGAGAGATTAGCATGCTGATGTGAGGGAGGGGCTGTGCCTGTGTCCTGAATGAGGCTGGGTTTCCCCCACACAATGCTGGCTCCGCCCCCTGTGGTGCGACTGATGACCCTAGCCTGCCTGATGAATGAAAGGGGTGGTTGGGCCATCAAGGGTACTCCAAAACCAGCTGTGACTGGTTCTCCCCCCACCCTGCACCTAAAGACAAAGGGAAAAGGTGTATAAAAGAGGGGCTGTGACCCCATGAAGATGTTCTTGTTTGCTGCTTGAATCTGACCAGGGGCATGCTGCTGCTTGGGCCCAGGGGAAGGCTTGCCTCCCCTGGGCTCTGCCCAGCCCCTGGACTCCTGAAGAACTTTTGCTGGAACTCTGCCCTGCTGAGGGCACCTGGGAGCGCTTTGATTTCCCCTCTAAGCGCTTAAGAGCGCTGTAATTTGCATTTAGCGCAGGGAGCGCTGTAAATTGCCTTTTAGCACCTAGGAGCGCTTTGCTTGCCTAGCGGCTGCCCACGCCGCATTTTGGCCGCTGATTTAAACCCCAGCGCTAGAGGCGCTTTACTTTTGGGAGCCGGTGCCCACCCGGCGTTTGCCCCGCTCCTGGCCAATTTTCGAGTCCCCTGGCAGGTGCCACCCTGCCAGGGACATTGCCGCTGTTGTCGATTGCGAGTGCCCACCTCGCTTCTTAATTTAATTGGAGGTCGGTGCCCACCCGGCATTGCCCCCGGATTGCCACTTCAAAAAGGAGCTTCCCTCGGGCCGCCGCTCTGCCTACGGCGACCCGGAAGTCCCGCCTCCAGTCTCCCAGGGCCGCGCTGCTATTGGCTGCAGCCGCGACCCGGAAGACAGGCACAAGACGCCCGGACGAGGGCAGGACCGGCGAGTCTCCCTCCTGCTTCCCCCGGTCTGGGGAAGCCTAGGAGCCCCTCGAGAGCGGCCCCAGCAGAGGAGCCGAGCCGCGAGACACCCGGTGAGTGGCAGACAAGGGAGAGGGGCGTCGGGACACATTGTCGGTGTCCGCCCCTCCCCCGTAGCGCGACCTTGTGATTATTTGAAGCCCTGAGAAGGGCTCCGGGGCCATATTCCTGTATCGAGTCCCCCGAGAGGGACTGCACCGCCCTGGCCAGCTGTATTGGAGCCTAGATAGGCTCCTGGGGGAAATCACAAGTTCAGAGTCCCCAGTGGGAGACTCCACCGTAACGGCCGCAATTTCTGTCGAGCCCGGAGAGGCTCGTGGGGCATCTGATGATTCTGAGTCCCTAGAGGGGGGACTCCAACGACGGCCATAGTTTGTTTAGAGCCACAAGGCTCTGGGGGCATTTTCCTTGGATGCAGAGTCCCTCGTGAGGGACTCCCACGCCCCACATTTGTTCTGTGGAAGCCACGAGGCTCCCAGGGGCCAGTTCATTTGTTATAGAGCCTGGAGAGGCTCTTTGGCTGCCAATTTGTGTTCAGAGCCCGGAGGAGGCTCCCGGGGGCATTTCCTTCTGCCCCAGCCATGTTCTTGAGCCTGTGAGGCTCCAACGTTGTCCTCACCAGTTGCCCAGCACTTTGTGGGCAACTGCCACGTTTAGGCTGGTGTACATTTGGCTTATTACAGCCTGCCCTGACTCTGAGACACAGGGCGTCCTAGCCCCAACAAGGCCAGCTGGTCTAGGGACTGCCACAGGTGGTGGCTAATGTGATTCTGGCGCATTTATGATTTATGTGCCAATGTGATTACTGCGCTATTGTGTTGTCCTGCACCGCTGAATGTGTTGTAGATGCATCATGTGCCTTGTTCCTTACACCGCTGAACGTGTGTTGATGCGTCATGTGTTCCTTACACCGCTGAATGTTTTGTTGATACATCATGTGTTTTGTCCCCAGGTCTATACCCCTAAATGTATGTTGATATTTAGTTGGTTGTTCTTGCTAGTGCAGGTGGTGCTAGTAAGGTCCTGGTTCCCTGCGTGACCTGTTCCTAGGGTGGTTAGGATTGCGTAGGGGGTACTTACCTGATTACCAGTAGTTACTTGTTTTGCTACAGTGATTTTCTGTTATGTGCTAAGTGATATGCCAAGGGCTTGATACTGAGCTCGCCCCCTGACCAGAGTCCCAGGACCAGTGGACTCTATTGTGCCTGCCCTGACAAATTGCTGGGACTTGTCTGATCTCCCTTGGGCCCCTGGGGCCTCGCTGAAATCTGCCTCGCTCATCCCCCTCGGCAGCTCGTGCACGGCAGCCCGTCCAAGCCTCGAGCAGCGCCGCTCTACCCTGAGCCGCGCCGCTTCTCTGGGTCGCCTGCATCCTGCCTTCCCCTCCTCTTCTGAGCCGCACACATTGGTCGCCCCAGAGAAACGCTTGTACCTTGCCGGTGGCCCGCTCAAGCCTCGAGCCGCACCACTCTCCCCTGAGTCGTGCCGCTTCGCTGGGCCGCCCGCTCAAGTTTACTAAGGAGGTCACTCGCATTATCCCTGCAACCAGGTCGGGAGGTACTGTCCGTTAGGCTCTATGTTCTAAGTTCTAGGCCTACAAGTATTGTATTCTAAGTTCTAAAAGTGCTGATTCCTGACAGTGGTCCAGGTGGCCCTGTCTTATACATATCCCTTGTAAATTCTGCCCGTGCCTCTGGCACATTGTAAAGTGTGTGTTTTATCTAATGTGTTTTGGTGTAATACAAAGGCTATTTTTATATATAACCTTGTGTGGAGTTTCCTTTGTGGTGGGCCTTGGGTGTTGTTGCTGGGGTGCGTGCGCAAATACATAACTCATATCGCCTCCAAGTTTAGCCTAGACTGCTCGCGCCACGTTACCTAGAGGGCGAGTGGGGGTTGCCTTGGTGTGTGACTCCTTTGCCCTGACCTTAGAAATGGTGATCCCTGACTGACCTCGACGCGAGTCCTGGCCGGCCAGGGTCCCGTTTCTAACATTGGACGCAGCGGTGAGGATAAGGATTTGTGTTTGCGCTGTACCACAGTGGCGACAGGCCACACTACAAAACTCTGCATTTTAGATAAATCACATTTTGGGGATTATTGTATGTAGTTTGCTAAAAATGTCATTTCTGTGGAAATATGTTTCTTGTGCACTTTGAGTTAGGTGTCCCTAGCTCGGGAGGGTAGATCATCCCCCTAAGTGCAGTGTGTTTTCTGGATTCACCATGAGGGTGGGATCCAGTGGTGGCAGCATAAGTGTGTTCAGTGCATGTGTCCCCGTCCCTGCCCTGGAGTTATGGTACCTGTGTCACGTGTGGTCAGGTTGAGAAATCAGGGGTGGTAGAAACTGCCTTACCAGTCTGGGGAGGGGTGTGTGTGGATGAATGGTGTGTTGCACTGGACAAGTGGTGTGAGTTCTCTGGATGGGGAGCTTGCTGAATGCTTGTGTACTCTTGTTTTGCTCAGATACCTAAAGTTCTGTGTGTTAAACTTTTCCCAAGAACGTCTGCAGACAGTGGAGCCTGCTTTTGGATTTCTGTGGTCTATTTAGAGACAGATGTTTGGAGTTGGTAATGTTCTGGGAGGAGAGAGGCATAGGGGATGGAGTGATTCCAAAAGGAGTGGCTGAGGTGTCTTCCAGCCCAGTGTGGTGGAAGAGGTTAAGTGTAGCCCAGCTAGGTCTCGGTGTAGGGGCTCACGTCCTGTCTCAAGAGGAGAAGGAGTGGGTGGGACTGCGTGTCTCCAGGTGCCCGAAACCCAGTGTCAGGGCCTGGACTGTTTCTGAAGGGAACGTCAGGTCGGGGGCCTAGGCTGTACCAATAGGTAATTTGAGGAAGATCTCCCAGAGTATTTGAAGAATGTAGAACATCAGTGAACATGATTTCATGGGTGGGCCTGAAGCTCATGGGAGTTTCCCCTGCCCTGTGCCATTGTGTTAATTGTTGGGGAGTGACCCTAAGGAAAGGTTCTGGTCTTCCAGCCCAGTGTGGTGGAAGTGGCTCAGAGGAGCACAAGCCTGGTCTTCGTAGTCTGAGTGTTTTGTTCTTAGGAACACCAGGTGAGGGAGCCTAGCATGTCCGTATGGAGCGTCCTTCTAGGGAGATCTCCCTGTGTGGAGAGAACGTGGAGCGCCTGTAAGCAGGGCTCTAGTAGTTCTGTTATCTGGCAGTACCGCTCCAGTTGGGAGGGTGCAGAAGTCCAGATGGAGGGGTGCGAGGGGGATAGGTTCCCCAGTGGAGTAACCAGTGGGTCAGGGGCCAACCAGAAGGGTTGTGTCGCCAAGGAGTGACCAGGGTGATGCCACTTCTGTCCTGAGTGTCAGGCAGACTTGTACACGACACATTAGTTATGTGTCACCCTCAAGGAAGTCCTGGTGCGCCAGGCATCTGACCAAAGGGGTACGTCCCTCGGTTGGGGAGCCAGTAGCCGGTGTGTCCGGATCTGGACGTAAGGGCAACTGTACGTAGTGTCCTGGAGTTACAAGAAGGAACTCCTGCCTGAAGAGAAGGAACCGGGTAAGCTGTATGGGGGATTGACCTGCAGTGGTTGCCTTGCTGCTGAAGGAGGAGAGAAAGTCTTAGATTTTTGTTTTCAACTTGTAGAAGTCCTGGTGCGCCAGGCATCTAACCAAAGGGTAGCGTCCCTAGGTTGGGGAGCCAAGTTCAGGTGGTTGCCTGTCCTGGATGGCAGGGCGACTGTAGCCAGTGTCCTGGCCGGTTTGTCTTCTAGGGGTACCCCTGTGAACACAGGTGGGGCTCATCTTAAGTGAAGAGACCCTGTGTTTCCCAGAAGGGGTGGTACAGGCCTAGCAGGAATTTTTAGGGTTCTTGGCTGAGTGTTGTGGTACTACCCTGAGAGCAGGTGGGGCCTACCTTAAGTGGAGGGACCCTGTTCTACAGTGGGAGGGTGCTGAACTCTGGAAGGGGGTCAGAGGAATTCTGACCCCAGTGCATCCGGTGAATTTGAATCCCAGGTGGGAGAGTGTGTTCTGGAGGGTGCTTCAGAAGTAGAGGTAGGGTGGGGCATTCTTGCCCGTGACCTCTGGTCAGCCTGAGGGTGCGGACCCTAGGTTGGAGGATCAGTGGTAGTTTGGAACTACACTGAGAAAGGGAGTGGAGAATGGCTATTGTAGGCCAGGGGTTACTACCCCCCACTCTATGTATTGGCAGGGACCAGTGGTATCTGGGTGGCCTAGGGCCTGGTCCTAGCCGTGGACAACTAAGAAGTACCAGTGGGGTAGCCTAGTTGGGCCTGTTTTTTTTAAGTATGTGCTTGTTTTATGGATAGACGTGGCGTAGAACCGGAGGGTGTCCCTGCAGTGCGGGCCCGCGTCCGTGTTCTATCGCCCCAAGCAGGGAAGTCCATCACGGTGGTGATTGTTCTCCCCTGCGTTTTGGCTGGGAGGGGGTTGTGTTGGACTTGGCCCTTCTGGCAGGTTCACCCCTGAACTTTTTGCCTAGTGACTTCTGGTCTTTGCGCACTTTGACACTGTGGCGCAGTGTAAAGTGCGTCCTCTCCCTGAGTGCGTGTGTGAGATTGGTCTGCTCTCCCATAGGAATGCATGGGGAATGTCTGTGTCCCTGGTAGTTCCTGATGAGTGAGGCGTGCATGGTCAAGTTTGGTATGTGCGAACTCGTGAGAGTGAATGCTGCGCAATGGTATGTGCGGCGTGTATGTGTCTTGTGCGGAAGCGCCACTTCTAGACATGGCTGTGTATGTGCTGTGAAGGTGCTGGCGTGTGATTGGCTGGAGCTGGCTGGGATGCCAGGCTCCAGGAGTCTGTGTGGGTCTGCCCCGGTGGTGAATGGAGAGATTAGCATGCTGATGTGAGGGAGGGGCTGTGCCTGTGTCCTGAATGAGGCTGGGTTTCCCCCACACAATGCTGGCTCCGCCCCCTGTGGTGCGACTGATGACCCTAGCCTGCCTGATGAATGAAAGGGGTGGTTGGGCCATCAAGGGTACTCCAAAACCAGCTGCGACTGGTTCTCCCCCCACCCTGCACCTAAAGACAAAGGGAAAAGGTGTATAAAAGAGGGGCTGTGACCCCATGAAGATGTTCTTGTTTGCTGCTTGAATCTGACCAGGGGCATGCTGCTGCTTGGGCCCAGGGGAAGGCTTGCCTCCCCTGGGCTCTGCCCAGCCCCTGGACTCCTGAAGAACTTTTGCTGGAACTCTGCCCTGCTGAGGGCACCTGGGAGCGCTTTGATTTCCCCTCTAAGCGCTTAAGAGCGCTGTAATTTGCATTTAGCGCAGGGAGCGCTGTAAATTGCCTTTTAGCACCTAGGAGCGCTTTGCCTGCCTAGCGGCTGCCCACGCCGCATTTTGGCCGCTGATTTAAACCCCAGCGCTAGAGGCGCTTTACTTTTGGGAGCCGGTGCCCACCCGGCGTTTGCCCCGCTCCTGGCCAATTTTCAAGTCCCCTGGCAGGTGCCACCCTGCCAGGGACATTGCCGCTGTTGTCGATTGCGAGTGCCCACCTCGCTTCTTAATTTAATTGGAGGCCGGTGCCCACCCGGCATTGCCCCCGGATTGCCACTTCAAAAAGGAGCTTCCCTCGGGCCGCCGCTCTGCCTACGGCGACCCGGAAGTCCCGCCTCCAGTCTCCCAGGGCCGCGCTGCTATTGGCTGCAGCCGCGACCCGGAAGACAGGCACAAGACGCCCGGACGAGGGCAGGACCGGCGAGTCTCCCTCCTGCTTCCCCCGGTCTGGGGAAGCCTAGGAGCCCCTCGAGAGCGGCCCCAGCAGAGGAGCCGAGCCGCGAGACACCCGGTGAGTGGCAGACAAGGGAGAGGGGCGTCGGGACACATTGTCGGTGTCCGCCCCTCCCCCGTAGCGCGACCTTGTGATTATTTGAAGCCCTGAGAAGGGCTCCGGGGCCATATTCCTGTATCGAGTCCCCCGAGAGGGACTCCACCGCCCTGGCCAGCTGTATTGGAGCCTAGATAGGCTCCTGGGGGAAATCACAAGTTCAGAGTCCCCAGTGGGGGACTCCACCGTAACGGCCGCAATTTCTGTCGAGCCCGGAGAGGCTCGTGGGGCATCTGATGATTCTGAGTCCCTAGAGGGGGGACTCCAACGACGGCCATAGTTTGTTTAGAGCCACAAGGCTCTGGGGGCATTTTCCTTGGATGCAGAGTCCCTCGTGAGGGACTCCCACGCCCCACATTTGTTCTGTGGAAGCCACGAGGCTCCCAGGGGCCAGTTCATTTGTTATAGAGCCTGGAGAGGCTCTTTGGCTGCCAATTTGTGTTCAGAGCCCGGAGGAGGCTCCCGGGGGCATTTCCTTCTGCCCCAGCCATGTTCTTGAGCCTGTGAGGCTCCAACGTTGTCCTCACCAGTTGCCCAGCACTTTCTGGGCAACTGCCACGTTTAGGCTGGTGTACATTTGGCTTATTACAGCCTGCCCTGACGCTGGGACACAGGGCGTCCTAGCCCCAACAAGGCCAGCTGGTCTAGGGACTGCCACAGGTGGTGGCTAATGTGATTCTGGCGCATTTATGATTTATGTGCCAATGTGATTACTGCGCTATTGTGTTGTCCTGCACCGCTGAATGTGTTGTAGATGCATCATGTGCCTTGTTCCTTACACCGCTGAACGTGTGTTGATGCGTCATGTGTTCCTTACACCGCTGAATGTGTTGTTGATACATCATGTGTTTTGTCCCCAGGTCTATACCCCTAAATGTATGTTGATATTTAGTTGGTTGTTCTTGCTAGTGCAGGTGGTGCTAGTAAGGTCCTGGTTCCCTGCGTGACCTGTTCCTAGGGTGGTTAGGATTGCGTAGGGTGTACTTACCTGATTACCAGTAGTTACTTGTTTTGCTACAGTGATTTTCTGTTATGTGCTAAGTGATATGCCAAGGGCTTGATACTGAGCTCGCCCCCTGACCAGAGTCCCAGGACCAGTGGACTCTATTGTGCCTGCCCTGACAAATTGCTGGGACTTGTCTGATCTCCCTTGGGCCCCTGGGGCCTCGCTGAAATGTGCCTCGCTCATCCCCCTCGGCAGCTCGTGCACGGCAGCCCGTCCAAGCCTCGAGCAGCGCCGCTCTACCCTGAGCCGCGCCGCTTCGCTGGGTCGCCTGCATCCTGCCTTCCCCTCCTCTTCTGAGCCGCACACATTGGTCGCCCCAGAGAAACGCTTGTACCTTGCCGGTGGCCCGCTCAAGCCTCGAGCCGCACCACTCTCCCCTGAGTCGTGCCGCTTCGCTGGGCCGCCCGCTCAAGTTTACTAAGGAGGTCACTCGCATTATCCCTGCAACCAGGTCGGGAGGTACTGTCCGTTAGGCTCTATGTTCTAAGTTCTAGGCCTACAAGTATTGTATTCTAAGTTCTAAAAGTGCTGATTCCTGACAGTGGTCCAGGTGGCCCTGTCTTGTACATATCCCTTGTAAATTCTGCCCGTGCCTCTGGCACATTGTAAAGTGTGTGTTTTATCTAATGTGTTTTGGTGTAATACAAAGGCTATTTTTATATATAACCTTGTGTGGAGTTTCCTTTGTGGTGGGCCTTGGGTGTTGTTGCTGGGGTGCGTGCGCAAATACATAACTCATATCGCCTCCAAGTTTAGCCTAGACTGCTCGCGCCACGTTACCTAGAGGGCGAGTGGGGGTTGCCTTGGTGTGTGACTCCCTTGCCCTGACCTTAGAAATGGTGATCCCTGACTGACCTCGACGCGAGTCCTGGCCGGCCAGGGTCCCGTTTCTAACACTCACTGCACCACCCCAGCTCAGAACCTGGCTATATGCAAATTAGTCTGTCCCTGGCCCAGTGCATCATGGGAACAGCGTGCATGGGCAGCTACAAGCTCAACTGAGCATGTGCAGAGTAGCAGAGGCTAAGTATAGCCAGTCCTTTGAGCAGAGCACAAGGGTAAATGACAGAGAAGAAGGAAAGAGCACATGGCACACAAAATGCCTGCCAGAAACAAGATGGCTTCAGCTAAATGCTAACATTAATCACGGCCAATTTTCCACACTGTTAGAACTGGCTATTTCTGGTTGGCTAAGGCTGACGCCAAAGCTAGGCAGAAACCACCATTTTAGTCAGGGCAAGGGAGTCACACGCCAAGATAACCCCTGCTCACCCCCTTGGTAGCTTGGCACGAGCTGACAGGCTTATCCCGGAGGCAATGTGTAAAGCATTTGCGCACGCACACAACAGCAACAACATCCTAGGCACACCACAAAAGGAACTCCACACAAGCTTATATCAAAATAACCTTTGCATTGTCAAAACACATCAGATAGTAATCACACAAGATACATTGTGCCAATTGGCATGAGCAATATTCACAAGGGATTATTTACAGGACAGGGCTACTTGGGCCACTGTCAGAATCAGCACTTAGTAGAAATAGCACTTCTAGAACATAGAATATAGGATATAAAATCACTGTAGCACAAATTAGCACACAACCAGTAACTACTGGTAACAGGTAAGTACCACCTACGCAACCCTAACCTCCTTAGGAGAATGTCACACAGGGAATCAGGACCTCACTAGGACCACCTGTACTAGAAAGAACAACCACCTAAGTATCACAATACAATTAGGGGTATAAGCAAGAACACATTACACATGATGCATCACAAACATTCAGAGGTGTAGGGAAGGAAAACACATGATGCATAAAACATACATTCAGCGGTGTAAGAACAAGGCACATGATGCATCAAAAACACATTCAGAGGTGCAGGGAAGGAAAACACATGATGCATGAAAACACATTCAGAGGTGTAAGAGCAAGGAAGACACATGATGCATAAAAACATTCAGAGGTGCCAGAACACAACTCAATAGCACAAAAACACATGATGCCTAAAAACCTTCAGAGGTGTAAGATCAAGGTGCGTAATCATAATAAATGCATTACATTTCCTAGCACCACATCACATTGCGCAAAACTCACAAAAGGCAATTACCATCATAAACATAGCAGGTAACCACATTGCGCAAAATCACCTTAGGGCCTTGCACCCTATTCACCTATCAGCCCCCCAGGCCAACTGGCCATTCAATAAAGGGACTAAAGAGCCCTGTGTCCAGAATGCCAGGGCGCGCTGCCATGCAGCACCAGTCAGGGGTGCGCCACTGGCGCAAAACCTAAACGTTGCAGGTGCCCACTACTTGCTTGGCACCTGGGAACAATCACAGGGCCTAAACGTTGCACTGTGCCATCTCTGTCCCACACAGGGACTCTCTCTCCAATTGCGCCTAAACGGTGCAGCTGCCCATTAATTGCTGGGCAGATGGAGACAAAACTGCGACAGGGCTCTCACTAGCTCTCAGGACAAATCTGCGCTTCTGTTGGAGCCCCACAGGCTCTGACACTCTGCACACGTTGGAGCCAAACAGGCTCCGACACCACACATGCCCAAACGTTGGAGTCCCCCTCTGGGGACTTGTGATCAAAAGAAATGCCCCCCTGAGTGTTGGAGCCACACGGGGCTCTAGGCACGACAATGCTCCTGGGGCCTCAGGGGCACCAAATACAACAATGCCCCCCTCTTTGGAGCCATCTGGGCTCAGCTAGTGCTGCCAATACACGGGGAGCAGCCCACTGCCTAACGGGGCTGCTCCAACTTGTGCCCGCCACAGGCAACACAACATCCGCCCGGAGCTTCCCGCCTACCCCCCAGCCCTTCAACACTCACCGGGCTGGTCGGGGGTGGCTCCGCTTCACTCGCGGCTTCCTCTCCTCTCCGGGCGGCGGTGCTTGGCAGCAGGCGGGCTCTACCGTAGCACGGGAGCCCCGCGGACTTCACCTGCGTGCTCCTGCCTTACTTTTCCCTCAGCCGCAGCATCTCCGGTCTCCCTCTCCTCACGGGAGACTGGACGGGCACAGCATGGCTTCCCCCAGGCAGGGGGAAGCGGAAATAACGTCCTCCCGGCCCCGCCTACAACCAGGCGGCGGGCCGGACATCTCCTTCCGGCGTTTTCCCCCGGGCTGCAGCAGTGACTTTAACGGAGGCAATAACGAGGGGTGGGCACCCTCGAAGTTCAAAATAAGCATAGAAGCGAGGTGGGCACTCGCTAAGGCGCCATACACGGGGTAGCACCCGAATTTAAATTAATAATTAAAATACGGGCAAAATGCGGCGTGGGCAGCCGCGAAAGTGAAAGTGAAGCGCTAGAGACAACTTCAAGCGCTAGGGACAATTACAGCACCTCCTAAGCGCCATTGGACAGACTAAAGCGCTATTAAGCGCTGGGGGCCAATATCCCTGAAGTAAAATGCAGCTTCTCCATGCTGCCAAAGGTACCAGAGATTCCAAGGGGCAAAGCCAGAAAAAGGGGAAGTTTCAGGGCAAAGCAAAGTCCCCCATCGTCCTATGAAAGGCAGCAGGGTCCCAAAGAGTCCTCCGGGGCATCCAGGGGCTGGGCAGGGCCCAGGGAGGCAAGCCTTCCCCTGAGCCCAAGCAGCAGCACGCCCCTGGCAGGATTCAAGTTAGAAACATGAACATTTTAGAAGGGGACACAGCCCCTTTTTATACAGAGTAATCCTTTGTCTAGCAGGGTGCAGGCAGTGTGAGACCAGCTAGAACTGGTTATAGGGAATTCCTTTCACTGGCCAGGATAGGGACATCAGACGCACCCCAGGGGGTGGAGCCAGCATTGTGTGGGGAAAACCCAGTCTCACTCAGGACCCTCAAACCAGACAGTCAATCCACAAGCAGGCCCAGGCTCACTCCTCCCCTCACATCAGCATGCTAAATACTCCATTCACCACCGGGGCAGACCCTCCCAGACTCTTGGAACCAGGCTCACCAGCCAGCCTCAGCCAATCACACACCAGAAACAAAATACACAAATATGCCAACTTCTAAAAGTGGCACTTCTACACTTGACACAATCATGCCGCATATATCATTACGCAGCATTCAATCTCACAAGTTCGCACATACCAAACTCGACCCTGCACTCCCCACACATCAGGAACTACCATGGGCATACATATTCCCCATTCATTCCTATTGGAGGGCAGGTCACTCTCACCACACACATGCACTTTACACTGTACCGCAGTGAAAAAGTGTGCAGAGGCCTAAAATCACCAACACCAGGTCACAGAAACAGGCTAGGAAAAAGCAAAAAGTTTCGGGGTGAACCTGCCAAAAAGGGCCAGGTCCAAAACACACGATGATGAATTTTCTCAACAAGCGATTCATTGCATCCCTGATAACATACCTGAGCCCATAAATAATGTAAAGCTGGTAGACACTGGTATTGTGACCATGCCGAAATGTGACATGTGCATTGGCGATAAGATTGTCCCAGTTTTAGCCGACTCAGGTTCACCGTATACCCTGTTGAGCGACAAATTTTGGTATTCCATTTTGAGACCATTAATATAAAACTTTTGCCACCTGACATCAACCCTGTAGGGTATGGAGGACAAACTATTGACTTTCTAGGACACTCCATACAGCCCATCGTGTTCAAAGGCAGCGAAACGGTTGGCAAAGTTTATGTTGCCAAGCGAGGTGATAATCTCCTTGGTTGGTGTCATCAAAGAGACCTTGGTTTTATTTTGAACCCGAATGCGTCTGATCAAGTTATGCTTGTTTCACTACAAAGTGATGTTCAGGACATTATAGAAAAGTATCCTGGGGTTTTCAGTGGGTAGTGAGGTTCCGTGACGATTTAAACCCGTGTTTTCAATATTGTCGGAAATACATAATATTGGTATCAGCGAACCGCAAATGATCCATTTAGCATAACCTGGTGTTTTCGCTACGCTACGAGCAAGAGTACTCCTGTAACAGACACATTTCTGATCTACCCATGGCATCCATCTTAGATCATGGCCGCCATTTTGTGTTTCTTGCCCTCACATACGCAATAACCTCTGATCACTTCATTTCGATTAAGGACACGTAGCCTTAGCCGGAGATTCACCTCTTTCATGACACGTGTACCTTAAACCAGATCACGCTGTAGCTGCATGACTCGACAAAGACTGCCTCCTCTGCCCGAGGCCAGTCCTGCCAAACTGGTCTTCGTGTCCATTGTCCTGATCACGATTGGGCGGCCGAAGCCGGTAGCCTTGCCCATTTACAACCCACAAACATCCCTTATCCTGCTTTTCTATCTTCTGCACCTGGCTCTGCTCCTTTCCTTCTGGGCCTTTATTAGGGGGAGGTAACGAAATTTACGATGAGGCGGTCCGGGTCTTGAATGAAAAGTTGACATGAGATTATGATGGAAAAGTGGGAACCCCTCGTTCGTAATGTTTTGACATCAGATATTGTCGACGATTCCTGTGTACACCAGATATTTATTGTTCATGACACAAAGGTTTGGGAATGTACTAACATGTAAAGAATTCGCCTAAAGGCCAAAATTCAGTATATAAGGAGCAACCCTCTTTGTACAATTTGAACAGGCTCCTAGTTACTGCCCATGCGTAGTTTCTGTGACTTCTGTGTCCCTGCAGTAAATAAACCTTTGGTCTTTGACGCCACCATCGAGAAGCCCGTGTTTCTGTTCATTTGTGCACCAAGGCAGGTGGAACTCCGGGGTCTTTGGGTGTTGTTCCCTGACACCTCTGGACGGAACCAAAAAGTCCAGAACTCCAATTGGCGCCCAACGTGGGGCGACGTCATTCGGTACCGGTCCAAAAGCCTGAAGAGTTCGAGAAGCTTCGTGTGAAGATTCCTGAGGGAGGCGCCCCACTTCATCGATCCCGGCATATCGCAAAAGTGGCCCGACGTTCTCTTCCACGAGGGTTCCCGTTCAGGACGGCTGCAGTGGTCCGTTGCCTTGACCGTCGCCCTGTCTTGGACCCGAGGTGCAGTCCTTAGTACGGCGAAACGTGACGGGTTTCTCCTTGGTGACGTCTTCAGTGCCTCAGTTAAGTATTTAGTGGTTGCTAGCTAGTTACTTTGTGAGGGTTGTTAAAATCCTTGATCGGTTCTTGGTTTGGTTTGGTTTTGTAAGATTATCACTAGTTGTTCTAGTTATGATAATCTATTTGGTTTAGTTTGGGTATCGATACATCAGTTCGTTTTGGTAGGCCTAAAGTTCTTGGTTCAGGTGCACATATTTGTTTCTTGTTTTTTTTGTTTGTTTGTGTTCCGGATTGCAAAATGGTAGGTCGGAAAAACTGTATGTTGTCTTGTTTTGGTTGCAACAGTGACTCACGATTGGAGGACTCATGTCTGGTTCCTCCGATTGGGACTCCCCTATATGACTTGTATTGTAAATATGGTGTGGGTCCTATATCTTACAATGAGGTGTGGGTCCGATATACTGAGAAAGATGGTGTCCTTAGTTGGCCACTGCATGGAAGCTTTGAACCCGAAATTCTTGATAATTTAGAAGCGAAATTGTTTAGAAAGAAAGCCCGGCCGGCAATGTTTGATTCTTTCCGTTACTGGCGAAAAGAATCCAAACAGAGAGAAATGAAAAGGTTAAAGAAAGAACAAAAAGAGCAAGAAGAGTTGACCTTAGAACAAGCAACTAAGCAGTTGCAGGCTAACGAGTGTGAGAAAGCCATAGAAGTGGCCATTAGAGAACACAATTTAGCGATCGACAAGTGCTATCCAGCCTTGCCATCGAAAACAGCTAAGATTCTGGAGGACTCTGAAAACGATCCTCTGTTGTCTTATTTGTTACGGTCACCTCCACCGTATGCACAAGGTGCTACGGCTCCACCTTTACCGAATGTACAATTGCCGGTTGCTGGACAACCTGGTATTCCTGTTCCTGTCCCTCAGAATCAAGCTCCTGTACCTCCTGTGGTCAATGTAAATGTTCCTACGGCTCCTCCTCCTCCTGGATTGCCGACTTCTATACCTGTATCTGTCTCGCTTACACCTACTGTTCCACAAACTATCTTTCTCGATACTCCTACTGTCCCGCTATCAGTTCCTACCTCTAGTGTGTTCTCTGCGTCTGCGAGTGTGTTGACTCCACTTTCTGTTCGTCGAAGAATTACTGATTCTGTATCTAACATTCTGTCTCCTTTCTATAAAACTTTAATCAAGACTCCTACTTCTGACTCTGTTCAGAGACGTAGTCAGCTTCCAAGTACTGAGGAACGGGGAATTTTAGATTCCACGGCTCTCAGATGGATTTCGAAGAGTAGGAGATATAATACAAGAGATGTGCTAGATACGTTTATGCAGTGGAAAGAACCAACACAACGGTACGTCTTTGACGAGATGTGCTCGTTGTTACGTGAAGAAATAGAAGAAGACGATGTTGAATCAAATTTAGAAGACTTAATTAAGGTTCAGAAAGACTTTGCTGCTGGAATGATAGTGGGTGATAATATAGAAGAAGCGATGGAACTGATTTTAAGTTATAGAAATGATCCATCACTTCATTCACCAAGAGATTTAGAGAAAAGCAAGACGAAGTTAAGTCACCAATATCCAATGAGGGAGGTTCCTCCAATTTGGCGCGAAGCTGTGCAAGCTGACGCACCGAATAATATTGCAGCCGCTCCAGCGCAATTCCAAAGGGTGTGGATACACATTTTGTGGAAACGAGCTGAAGTGCTAGCAGTAAAACAGGCCTTGCCAGATCCGCGTAAGAATCCTGCTGGATATTATAAGGAATTAACACAGACAGTTGAGGCTTGTATAATGAACCTAGCAGACATCGATATGTTATTTGGGAACGTAGTTCCGCAACCAGTGTGGGCTAAAATTCGTAGAGAGGATCATCAAGTTGCCTTAGGTGGTGATTGGGCAGCTATCACTGCAGCGGATGGTCAGCAAGTAGGTGGTGCAAAGCCTGAACCCCTAATTGCTAATCTTCCAGGTAGAATAATTGATTTAATGAAGACTCTGATGCCCGCATTGCGTGTTAATTGGGACAAGTTATCCGCATGCAGGCAGAAGAAAGACGAAAGTGTCTCCGACTTCTTCACGAGGTTCGAAGAGACTTTTGTAGATCATAGTGGTCAGGATATGAGCACAGAAGGAGGACAGAGACTGTTTGTCGATAAATTTGTGCATAATTTGTTACCTGAGTTATGCAACAAATTGAAAGATTCCGAGAGTGCGTGGGCTGTTTCCACAACTGCGCAAATACTTGCGACTGCACAGTACTACGAAAATAGGGATAAAGAGGAAAAAGAGAAATCAGATAAGAAAACGAAGGATTTAAAGACTAAAGTTCTTTTGCAGCAGGCGTATCCGCCTCGCATGAATCAGACTAATACGCAACAGAACTCGTATCAAAGGACAGATTATAGTACATCGAGGCCTCAATATCAGTGGAACCAGTGTGCGTACTGTAAGAAAGAGGGTCACTATAAAAATGAATGTCCGATCTTAGCGCAAAATAATGCAGCAGCAGCTCAGAGAGGTCGTGGTGGTTTTGTGCAAAATTCTAGAGGTCGAGGGCGAGGTGCTATGCCTCCACAAACGAATGATCGTCCTTCCAATCACTTTGATCAACGAAATGGACAGTCTACCCAGCAAAATAGATCTCAACAATATCTTGTTGAAGACTATTGTGAAGTGGATGAGGGATTTCAGCAAAATGGGTACTAGGACAGCCATGGACAGAGAGAGGGAGTAGTATCAGTTCCAGTGGATCAGAGTGGGCCTTATGTCGCAGTAGCAACATCAGGTGTAGTCGAACCGTTTCTGTTGGATACTGGTGCCGCAAAAAGTTCTATCATTCATGCGAAACTCCCTGGCGCACCTTTGTCCGGCTCAACAAATGTCTCTGTAGGTTTTTCAGGCGCCCCTGTTTACAACCCGATATCTGGTCCTTTGTCTATTTCTGTTGGACCGTGTCACTTGAAAGCACCCCTGATTTTGACGACAGGTTGTAATGAAAATCTGCTTGGTTTAGATTTGTTAAAACGACTATATGCGACATTGTACTGTTCTCCGGAAGGAGTACAGCTTACATTGGGTAAAAATATCACCTCTCCGATGTACTTGTCAATGGATGCACTCCCGCCAGAGCTACGTTCTCTCCCTGATTCTCTTTGGGCGACTGGTCCTAACGATGTAGGCCTTTTAGAAATACCACCATATGTAGTAACTTTGAAAGCAAATGTAAAATTTCCAAGAATTCCTCAATACAAAATATCTAGTGAAGGTGAGCGTGCACTTTTATTGATTGTGCAAGATTTGATTAAGAAAGGTGTGGTTGAAGAAACGAGAGGAAATGTCTGTAACAGTCCTGTACTACCGATTCTGAAGCGAACTGATCCTACAAAGCCTCCAGTGTATAGGTTTGTTATCGACCTTAGGGAAGTTAATAAGATTGTGGTTCCGCAATTTCCAGTAGTTCCAGACATTACTGCCTTGTTAACATTGATTCCTGCTACAGCTACTTGGTTCTCAGTCATCGACTTGAAGAATGCCTTTTTCAGCATTCCGATAGCCGAGGAAAGCAGAGATATTTTTGGCTTCTGTCTAGGAGGTCGCAGTTTCAGATTTAAACGCGCTCCACAAGGCTATTGTGAGAGCCCATCTATTTACAGTCAAACATTAAAAAGCCAGTTAGATTCCTTTGTCCTTCCTCCAGGTTCCGCTCTAGTACAATATGTAGACGATCTTTTGGTGGCTGCTGATGATAAGGAAACTTGCAAAGCAGCTACGATCTCGTTATTACATCATTTGTCTAATTTGAATCACAAGGTGTCACCTTCGAAAATGCAATACTGCTGCCAAGAAGTGACCTACCTAGGTCATCTCTTGTCAAAGGAGGGAAGGAAGTTGACCCCAGAGAGAATAAAAGCAATTACGCAGATGAGTGTTCCTCGCACGCAGAGAGAAGTGCGTGCCTTTCTAGGTATTACCTCTTACTGTAGGCAGTGGATCCCAAATTTTTCTCTTTTAGCAAAACCATTGGTAGCTTTGACTGGGAAAAATGTTCCGAGTCCGGTGCCATGGTCTGATGAATGTCAGGAGAGTTTTACTGAATTACGAAAAGCATTATGTTCAGCTCCTGTATTGGGTACACCTGATTACAGTAAGCCATTCACGCTCTATGTTCACGAGAGAGAAGGTTGCGCGTTGAGTGTTCTGACACAGACATTTGGTGATAAACAACGCCCTTGTGCGTATTTTTCATCAACATTAGATCCGGTAGCTAGAGCGTTGCCTAGTTGTTTGAGAGCTACAGCGGCAGCTGCAGCTTCCATTCGACAATCTGCTGATTTGGTGATGAACAACATGTTAGTGGTCATGGTTCCTCATGCAGTGGATACACTCATGAATCGAACGAAGACACAACACCTTACCAGTGCGAGACTATCTGGTTACGAGCTGACATTACTAGCGAGTCATATTCAGATCAAAAGATGTAATGTATTGAATCCAGCAACGCTGTTGCCGACTGATCAAGAGTCGAGTGATTCCGAGCCACATGATTGTTGTTTTAAAACGGAGGAAGAGACAAAAGGACGCATCGACTTAAAGGATACTCCGCTATCCGATCCAGATGGTACGCTGTATGTGGACGGGTCATGTTTTAAATTGGAGAATGGTGATGTGACTGCTGCTTACGCAGTAACGACTTTAAAGACGATTGTGGAGACTGCAAGAGTGAGTCAGAATTCTGCCCAAGCTGCAGAATTAATAGCTCTAACAAGAGCGTGTGTTTTAGCTAAGGGAAAGAGAGTGAATGTCTTTACAGATAGTCAGTACGCATTTGACGTGGCCCATAATTTTGGCCGTTTGTGGAGAGAAAGAGGTTTCATTACGTCCCATGGGACTAAGATCCAACATGGTCAGCTAGTTAACGACTTGTTGGAATCTCTAACCTTGCCGACTGAAGTTGCGATTGTAAAGTGCAGTGCTCATAAAGCAATCACGGATGATGTTGGTCGTGGGAATGCTTTTGCTGATGAAATTGCTAAACAGACAGCTAGAGACACGATGAGCAGAATGTATGTTGCTACGTCTGCAAGATGGATTGCTGACTCTGGAATGTGTGAGGATACTATGGAAAGTGTGAAAGAGATTCAGAAAGAAGCAACTGAGGAAGAAAAACGTGTATGGAGAGAAAGTATGGGCAAGTTGGATTCGAATGGATGTTGGATTGATTTGACAGAACAGCAGCGATGGATGTTACCTGATGCGTATGTGCTTGCAGTGGTGACAATGGCGCATGGAGTAGCGCACATAAGTTCTAAAGGAATTTGTAAGATGTTGGCTCCAGTCTGGAAGAATGATGGGATCAGTAAGTGTGCAGAGAGAGTGGGGAAAAATTGTATGGTATGCCTGATGCATAATCCTGGCAAGGGAACTCCAACTCCAGCTGGTCATTTCGCTCCTCCTTCCTGTCCCTTTGAAGTGATTCAGTTAGACTTCATTCACATGGATCGCTGTAATAATTTGAAATATGTCCTGGTAGTAGTTTGTGCTTTTTCCAGATGGATCGAAGCGTATCCACTAAAGGACAATACTGCCCTATCAACTGCCAAAATTCTTCTCAAAGAATATTTCCCTAGGTATGGAATGCCACGGATTGTATGGTCAGATAACGGAAGTGAGTTCATAGGGAAAGTTATGCAGAGTGTGTGTGCCGGCCTAGGTCTGAAACAAAAATTCCACAGTGCGAACCATCCCCAGTCTGCTGGTTTAGTGGAGGGTTATAATGGCACCCTCAAGCTGAAACTAGCTAAAATACAAGCATCCACAGGTTTGGCCTGGCCAGACGCACTTCCTTTGGCTTTGTTATCAACGAGAGCAACTGTACATTCTAGAGTGGGGCTTAGCCCCTACGAAATAGTTTTTGGCCGCCCGGCAAATATTTGGGGTGTGCCAAGGCCTAAAAAGTTTTGTTCTCTAGAATATCCTATGTTGATAGACTACCTTTACGACTTGACTGCTAAATTGAGTCTTATTCACCAACAGGTTTTCGATGCTTTACCAAAGCCTCCGGAGAGTCCAGGGCATCAGCTGAAACCAGGCGAGTTTGTCGTTATCAGAAATTTCGCGAGGACGAAGAACCTTCAGCCGAGATTTGTCGGCCCCTTCCAAATCCTACTTGCAACGAGAACAGCGGTTCGTGTGGCTGGACGCAAGCACTGGGTGCATGCATCCCATGTAAAGCGTGTGCCTTTGCCACTTCCTTACAACGACTGGGTGAAGAAGGGAATTGGTTCCTCCGAATTTGAAAGCACGCCAGAATTCATCCCTTTCAGCGATGCCGAATTGATCACGGACACTCCAAGCTCTGACTCTCCTCCTGAAAAGACTCCTTTGAACTCTGAACATTTGTCCCCTGCATCAGAAAGAACTTTGTCATCTGCGAACTTGAACACTGCAACATCCACCAGTGAAACGTTATTTGCCGATCAGACAGTACCTGCGAAGCAAAGATATAATTTACGAAACCGTAAAATGGACAAATAAAGCAGGCAACTGCCCATTGTGATATTTTGAAATTCTGAACTTTTGCCTTCAGCCAGGAAGTTTGCTATTGTTTTATTGTTTTTAAAATTGCCTTGCCGTCTGGGTAGCCGTAGGGTCGTGGCTGTGTGCCTAGTTGAATCTGCAGGGGTCTGACACAAGGTCGATCTTTCTGTTGGTTCTGGGAACTCCCAGGGCTGATAGAGGCATTTTCACCTACGTACACATCATCAGTGGTCGCGAGCGGATTGTAGAAGATGGAGCTTCCTGCGCTGCAACGAGAAAATATGATTTATGTTCGCAGAAACAGACTTTACAGAATTCTTCACAGCAAATGCTTTTTACTGCAATGTGCCATTACATTTTTGATTGTTTTGATAATGTTGGTGGGTGGAATCGTCTTCAGTATAAATTTGATTTTTGTGCCAGTTACTACAGTACCTCCCCTTGATCCTGCTACTTCTACTGTTTCTTCTATACATTCTTTTCATTTGTTTCCCGAACATGAGCAAGCCCGACGCTCAGAGTTCATTAACAACACTTTTGTACAGCTCTTGCACCAACACCAACTGGTAGTTAACACTACAGACTGCTGGGTGTGTGGCTTGATACCCCACACTATGGATAAAGGTATTCCTTATCTGGTTTTGCCTTTCAGCTACAATGGATCATTTCAGGCCCTTCAAACCATCTTTGCTTATGCCCTTGAGACCTATCCTCCACGTCCACCACGTTCCACTAAATATAACTCTGCCAACAAAGCTTTAGTCCAGGGAATTATTGACATGATCAAGGACGTCAATAATACTCCATCATACCCTAGAGACGAATTGCGAGTGTATTTAAGTTGGAATACTTCAGAGTATCGCCTTAGTTTAGGAGAAAGCAAGCGTAAAAGCTCAACTCCAATCTGGGTCGTACCTCACCGAGGTCAGGTCTGTTTGCAAGGTAATGGGAGAAATCCGAGAGCTCAGCTAGGGAGGAGTGAGTGCGTAGAGACTTATGTGTTTCCGGCTAACTCTTCCCCTGCCTTTCTTACTGCTAGGGGTACCTACTTCATCTGTCGAGATAGAGCTTATACATGGTTGCCTGCCGACTTTTCAGGATCATGCTATATTGCTCGATTATTGCCTCCGACATACACTGCTTCATCTGATTACCACAGAACCAGAGTAGCGAGAGGTGTCTTCAGCAAGGAAGACACTGCTGGTCAGGAAGCCAGAGACTTTTTCAAAGGCTTCCTTCCGTTCTGGGGGCCTATGGCCAATAGTAGAAACATACGTCAGCTAACACGGGTAGTTGAATCTACTATTACCGAAACTGCTGGTGCCCTTAGCAATTTGACAGCTGAGCTTCAGGCGGATAGACTCATGACGTTGCAGAACCGCATGGTTCTAGACGTTATCCTTGCAGATCGAGGTGGGGTATGCAGAATGATCCAATCGAGCTGCTGTGTCTTTATCCCTAATAATGCTCCAACAGTCTATGAGGCGATCTCTAAGCTACACAAGATTTCCGACTCTATTCACGTAGACAAGGGAAACTGGTCCTTCGTGGAGTGGTTTTGGACTCTGATCTCAGCGTGGGGATGGAAGGTTCTAATGGTCATTGGTGTCATCTTAGTATTTCTGTTCTCATGTTGCCTGATTATCCAGTGTGGTCCTGCTCTGTGTAGTCTTGGTGCTGCAACTTGTTTTAGAAAACCACCTGCGTTTGGAGAAAAGGCACGAGAAAGGATGATGATACAACAGCATGTCACTGACCTGATGAGCATAGAATTAGATTCTGACATAGACTGAGTAATTGCCTATGTAAGGGCAAAAGGAGGGTCTGAGGTTCCGTGACGATTTGAACCCGTGTTTTCAATATTGTCGGAAATACATAATATTGGTATCAGCGAACCGCAAATGATCCATTTAGCATAACCTGGTGTTTTCGCTACGCTACGAGCAAGAGTACTCCTGTAACAGACACATTTCTGATCTACCCATGGCATCCATCTTAGATCATGGCCGCCATTTTGTGTTTCTTGCCCTCACATACGCAATAACCTCTGATCACTTCATTTCGATTAAGGACACGTAGCCTTAGCCGGAGATTCACCTCTTTCATGACACGTGTACCTTAAACCAGATCACGCTGTAGCTGCATGACTCGACAAAGACTGCCTCCTCTGCCCGAGGCCAGTCCTGCCAAACTGGTCTTCGTGTCCATTGTCCTGATCACGATTGGGCGGCCGAAGCCGGTAGCCTTGCCCATTTACAACCCACAAACATCCCTTATCCTGCTTTTCTATCTTCTGCACCTGGCTCTGCTCCTTTCCTTCTGGGCCTTTATTAGGGGGAGGTAACGAAATTTACGATGAGGCGGTCCGGGTCTTGAATGAAAAGTTGACATGAGATTATGATGGAAAAGTGCGAACCCCTCGTTCGTAATGTTTTGACATCAGATATTGTCGACGATTCCTGTGTACACCAAATATTTATTGTTCATGACACAAAGGTTTGGGAATGTACTAACATGTAAAGAATTCGCCTAAAGGCCAAAATTCAGTATATAAGGAGCAACCCTCTTTGTACAATTTGAACAGGCTCCTAGTTACTGCCCATGCGTAGTTTCTGTGACTTCTGTGTCCCTGCAGTAAATAAACCTTTGGTCTTTGACGCCACCATCGAGAAGCCCGTGTTTCTGTTCATTTGTGCACCAAGGCAGGTGGAACTCCGGGGTCTTTGGGTGTTGTTCCCTGACACCTCTGGACGGAACCAAAAAGTCCAGAACTCCAGTAGCTTGGTCTTCATAGCGGTTTCAGCCACAAAATAATTCTTAAAGATAATGCAAAACCAGTTGTGCACAGACTAAGGAAGGTGCCAGACCTCATGATGAAGCCTCTTCAAGAGGAAATTGACAGACTGCACTAATTGGGAGTAATAGAGGAAATCGAGTCCTTGGAATGGCTGGCTCCCATTGTTTTGGCCCCTAAGGATAAGGGCACAACAATTAGGATGTGTGTGGACTTAAGGAACTTAAATAACTCTATCTGGGTTGACAGGCAACCTTTGCCAAATATCAATGAAGCTTTGACAAAGTTAGGAGGTGCTTGCTTGTTGAGTGTCATGGATATATCAGCAGCATATCAGCAGATTCTGCTTCACGCGGATTCAAAACCTTTAACTTCCTTTGTAACTCCTTTAAGTGCCTACAGATTCATTAGGATGCCATTTGGTTTGGCAAGCGCTGAGGCATGCTTTCAGATGGTGATGAAAAATGTTTTGTCAGGAATCGATTCTGTCTTATTTTACTAGGACGGACAAGATAGGGTCAAACATGATGAGGTTCTGTTTCGTGTACTATCTAGGTTGGTGGAACGGGGACTCACCTTAAAGAGTGAGAAGTGTAAATTCAGGGTCAGCTCGGTATCCTATCTGGGGCACTCCATTTCTGGTGAGGGCATCAGTCCTAAGATTGACCTTGCAGAAGCAATATTACAGGAACCACTTCCTTCTAACAGAGACCAAGTAAAGTCTTTTCTTGGACTGTCCGAGTATTGCTCTAAGTTTGTGTACAATTTTGCTAGTGTGATGCAACCTTTAAGACTATTATTGAAAAAGGGTGCTGACTTCGATTGGACTGATGAGTGTGTTAATGCCTTTAACAAAGTGAAAAATTAAATTGCATACGTGCCAACTTTAGATCATTTTGATGTACACAAAAAGACTATCCTGACCACAGATGCCAGTGTGAGGGTTTGGGGGCAGTCCTATCTCAGATGGTGGATGGCAGTGAAAGAGTCATTGGTTTCGCCTCCCGCTCATTGAAAGGAGCGGAGGAGCATTACTCGGTGATAGAACGTGAAGCTCTTGCCTGCTCCTGGGCCATCAACATTTTAGATGTTACTTGTAGGGTTTACCATTCTTGGTTAGGACTGACCACAAGCCCCTTGTGCACATGTTTTCCTGTAGGAATGTCGAGAGCACCACCCCCAGGATCAAGCGGTGGATTGAGGGGCTCTGGGAATATAACTTTTCTGTGGAGTACCTGCCTAGTCTTAAAAATATTCCGGCTGATTTTCTTTCTAGAATGCCTTTAGAGAAGAATATTGCCAGCTGTCCTGACTGCCTTGTTTCCTGTGTGAAAGAGTCAGCTCTTAATAAGGAAGAATGGGAAGCATGTTACGTGGAGGGTAAAGCAAGGGGACCAGTTATGGACTTTATTGTCAATGGTTGGCCTTCTTTGAGAAATGTTCCTGATTGTGCCAAAGGTTACTGGAATGTTTGGGATGAATTTAACATTTTGCAGGGAGAGCTTTTCTGAAGCAAGAGATTAATACCCCCATTTCTGAAGATAGATAAAATTATCAATCTTGCACATGAGGGACACCTTGGTCACAGTTTGACAAAGGCAAGGGTCAGGGAATAATATTGGTGGCCGGAGGTTGACCGCCAAGTCGAAAATACTTGCAGGGATTGTACCATATGTGCAGGGAATGTAAAATCGAGACAAATGAGGACTACTCCTCTCTCACCTGTTGCCATACCTGAACGTCCCTGGTCCAAACTTGCAGTGGACATTGTTGGCCCATTCGACACTTTGTCTTCCTCTGAGAGATTTGGCCTTCATGTCTACATGTCTAAATGGGTCTCTGCCTCCTGCATGAGTTCTATAGTGACAAAGAGCATTATTGAGTTTCTCAAGGACGCTTTCACGTGTGAGGGTGTTCCTGACATTCTTGTATTAGATAACAGGGTCCAATTCACTTACCAAGAGATGTCAGATTTTCTAAAGGATCGATCCATCACACATCACAGAACTGCCCTCAATGCTCCCCAGGCTAACGGTTTATTGGAGAGCATGAATAGACTGGTCAGAGTCTCCACCCAGACTGCTTTAGAGATGACAGTTCCACTCAAACCCATCCTCAGAGAAAAATTATGGGCACACAGGAATACTCCCAACAGTGTGACCGGTTGTTCCCCATTAAAAAAAACTCAAGGGTAGGGCAGCTGGTTCTAAATTGAATCCTTTATGGCTGAGCGCAAAAGACAGGGGTTGTGTTGTGAGCAATTGGAGAGTGAGAAGATACCAAAACAATTACAAACGTAGGTTTGATACCAAAATGGGGGCACGGAAATCTGCTTGGAAAGAGGTTGATCTTGTGTTTGTGAAAAAAGCAGTCTGGTCACCAAAAGGTGAAACTAAATATTTTGGCCCCAGGCGCATTACCAAAGTGATGAAGAATGTTGTTATGCTCGCTGGTGCGGATGTTTGAAGCATGTTCCGTTTGACAAAATGTGTGAGGGAGGATGGTAATGTCAACTTTCAACCTTAGACCAGTCAGCCTCAGGGTGGTCACTCTCAGTGTAAATTTAAACCTCAGACCAGTCAGCCACAGGGTGATCACTCTCAGTGTAAATTTCAACCTCAGAACAGTCAGCCTCAGGGTGGTCTCTCTCAGTGTAATGACAACCGAGTTTGTTTTGATCTTCTTGCTCGCAGTACTAAAGCTAAGAGGTCACCATCATACTGGAGTGGTGTGGCTCACTGGTTAGAGGCGGCAGACCTGGAAGCAGAGGACGGCCCGGGACCAGGGTTCAATCCCCGACGCGGCAGGGTCGTGAACCAGGGTCAGCGGACTCGATAATTCTCACCTCGGTGCCTACTCTAACCAGGGATCACACTCGGCAACTCTGGGCATTAGCTTGCCTCATCTCCACAACGGCCCCTCACAAACGCCGGGGATGCCTGGTTTCACCTTGGAGATACCCAGGAGGGAACATCTCACAGGGAAAGCCAGGATGGGTTCCCCAGCGGTCTATAGCGCCAGGACACCTCCGGGTAGCAGTGCGCTTTACAAGACACACACATTTACATTTACTTACAAGATTATTGCCTTAAGTAATTTTTGTGAAGTGTCTTTTCTCCCGTTCTCCATCCCTTACCCCTTAATGACTTTACTTTTCTTCTATTTCTTTCCCTCTCTCACAATATTTTTGTAAAGGGGAGATGTGTTGTAACTTGCCCTTTAAGTCTAGTGTTTGTTTTTAGGAATGTTAATTACATCAATTGCAGAACGTGTAAACCGCAGTGGTTGGAGTGCCAGTTGCGGTGTCTGCTGCTGGTGCAGACTTTCCGGTGGGTGTAGAATAAAGTTTATCCTTAAATGGATCTTGGACTGTCGTTTATTACAAAAGTTAACGAAAGCCAATGGATCTGGCAGCTCCCTCCTCCCCTCACCCACCTTGCCTTACCTGTGTCTGGCTGGTCCCAGAAACAAAGGGGCCTTCTGTCACCTAGCAGCAAAATGCAGAAAGGGAGTGGCCGGTACTTAACATAGGTGCTGCCACAACCCTGACAGTATGAGCCATAATTGTTGGCCCGGCCGCTGTGCCTTCCCCACTCTGTTTCTCCCTTCCCCCCACCCTTGCACCCCCAGGAATGCCAACACACCCTGACCAGCAAGGTTGACTGGAGACGTCTTGCATGTGTATTTTGATTGTGTGGGGAGGGGGCACTGGAGATTCAGGTGGGCAATCTGTTAAAGTGTGGCATTTCACAGTGAAGCGGGCCCCCTGTCTTTCAGCTGAGCACGAGGCCATGGGTAGCTGCCCACACTGCCGGTGCCTAGCCCTGGCCTTGCATTTGTGTTATGCATAGTAAATCTTGTATCTCGTCTTTAGCTGTTTGGCAGACCCATACCTATTTAAGTGCAAAAGATAGGGGCATATTCAGAAAGAAATGTAGGAGTGCGCAAAAGATTACTTTAAAGTACTATTTCCCGTAACTAAATTCTTTTTTGATTTGGCCTCAGAGTTTTGTGTATAGTATTAAACAATCCTTTGTTACAAGGCCCCATTAGAGATAGGGCGTGTGTAGATGGAGATCTCCACCCATAAGTGTGTGAGTACACTAAGGACTAATACTGAAGTGCAACTTGTTGTACCCAAAAATGCGTCCATGCATAGACCCCTTAATAACTAGTTCAAGTGATAACCTTCCATGTGATGTCACTGCATGTCGTATACACTAAATAGCTCTCTCCGCTATTCTTTAGGGCTCACTAATCCAACCATTATTGTTCATTGCTGTTCTAATGGTGTGAAATGCAATTTGAAAGAAAGTGCAATTGAGGGGGGGGAAATCCGATTTATGATTATTTTTTTAAACATAGAGCTTGATAAAAAACTCACTGTTACCGGTGACTCTCTCCTAGAAATCAAAGAAAAGAAGCTGACGGTGTCTGCCAGGAGAATCACTCTGACGCTGACTTGCAGCAACTCTAGTTGTGAAGACATTTGGGACATCTCAGCGACAGCGCGTCAAGATTATTCCGCCGGCTGTTCACAGGGAGTAAAAAGTACACAATGTATTGTGTCCTATAATAAAGGAACGTTTTCAGAGTGCACAGCCCTTCAACCCTCCTCTCAGTACACCCTGACTGTACGTGGAAGGTACAGACGCTTCGCGCAAGAAGAAGTAATCCTGTACAGCGCGAGGGTGAGGACCAATGAGACAGGTAAGGAACAGACAATGCACTGGGCGCTGGGTGGGTGGCAGCAAGTGAGGGATAGTGAGGTATATCTCCTGTCACTGTCCTGAGCTATTCTGATTTTGTTTATCTATCTATCTGTCTATCTATCTGTCTGTCTATCTATCTGTCTGTCAGTTTATCTATCTGTCTATCTATCTGTCTGTCTGTCTATCTATCTATCTATCTATCTATCTATCTATCTATCTATCTATCTATCTATCTATCTATCTATCTATCTATCTATCTATCTATCTATCTGTCTGTCTGTCTGTCTGTCTGTCTGTCTGTCTGTCTGTCTGTCTGTCTATCTTAAGACATTACTCATTTCTGCTCTTTCTCTCTCTCTCTCTCTCTGTCTCTGTCTCTGCACCGGCACACTGAGTGCTGCCTATTGCCAAAGCAGGCACCCCTGCGCCATGGTGCAGGGGTGCCTGTGTAAAAGACAGGATTGTTTTTGTGCAGATATTTTTTATTTTATTTGACATTTTTATTGAAATTTCAGTACATAACAGTCTTAGTGCACAGTGAAGCACTATACACAGATCATACAAAACGTACGGCGGTCAATAGGTTACAGCAATATAAAACACATGAAGATCATCTTGAAAATAAATATACCACAGTGGTGGGGTGCCGGTATAACAAACGTACACCAAACCTGCAGACCCTCTCGCCCTCTCAAGCATGACACACTGGGAACCAAAGCCCCGTAATTACGTGATATCCAAGGGGCCACAGCTAAGGTTAGTCTGTAAACTGCAGGTTAAGTGACAGAAGTGTGGGTGCTGCCATCAAGCTCAGTGGTGGCTTCGCCTCTTGTGTCAGTGTCTCTAGTGGACAAATATGTTGTGTACAGCCCCCAGAAATTCTTAGGTCAGCTACAGAGGGAGCAGTACTCTGAAATTCTTGGTTCGTGTACTGCAATAAAGCATGTTATGCGACCACTGGGCCATTGTGGGTGTAGGGCCCTTAGACCAGCTGATAGCTACCCTCCGTTTCGCCATGAGGAGATCCATGTCCACTAGTCTGTGCATCGCCTTGGCGGTTGTTTTGAATATCCCAAAAGGGCCAGAGCCGGATCTGGAGTGAGTGCGGAGTCAGTTATTTTCCCCAGCTCTAGGAAGACCGATTCCCAGAATGTATACACCTCCGAACCGGACCACGCCAGATGAATGAAGTCTGCGGACTGTGCTGGACATCTGTTGCATGCCAATCAATCAATCAATCAATCAATCACGGCATTTGTAAAGTGCGCTACTCACCCGGGAGGGTCTCAAGGCGCTGGGGGAGGGGTAAGTTACTGCTCGAACAGCCAGGTCTTGAGCTGCTTCCTGAAGGAGAGATGGTCTTGGGTTCGCCGAAGGTGGGTTGGGAGGGAGTTTCAAGTCTTGGCTGCCAGGTCGGAGAAGGATCTTCCTCCGGCGGTGGCTCTGCAGATGCGTGGTACGGTGGCGAGTGCGCGGCTGGTCGATCGTAGCTGGCGGGTGGGCGTGTAGAAGGTCTTGCGGTCGTTGAGGTACTTGGGGCCCAGGTTGTGGAGAGCCTTGTGTGCGCGGGTGAGGAGTCTGAACGTGATTCTCTTGCTGACGGGGAGCCAGTGCAGGTCTCTCAGGTGTCCGGTGATGTGGCTGTGTCGGGGGATGTCGAGGATGAGTCATGCGGAGGCGTTCTGGATGCGTTGGAGTGTTTTTTGAAGTTTGGCTGTGGTTACGGCGTAGAGGGTGTTCCCGTAGTCTAGTCGGCTGGTGACGAGTGTCTGGGTGACGGTCTTCCTGGTTTCCGTGGGGATCCATCTGAAGATCTTGCGGAGCATGCGCAGGGTGTTGAAGCACGAGGATGAGACGGCGTTGACTTGTCTGGTCATTGACAGGGAGGAGTCCAGGATGAAGCCCAGGTTTCGTGTGTGGTCCGTTGGTTTGGGAGCGGTGCCCAGGGCCAGGGGCCACCAGGAGTCGTCCCAGGCGGAGGGTGATGATCCCAGGATGAGGACTTCCGTCTTGTCTGAGTTCAGTTTAAGGCGGCTGTTTCTCATCCAGTCGGCGACGTCTTTCATCCCTTCGTGTAGGTTGGCTCTGGCGGGGGTGAGGTCGTTGGTGAGGGAGAGGATGAGCTGGGTGTCGTCGGCATAGGAGATGATGTTGAGGTTGTGCTGGCATGCGATGGCTGCGAGGGGGCTCATGTAGACATTGAAGAGGGTTGGGCTGAGTGAAGATCCTTGTGGTACGCCGCAGATGACTTTGGTGGCCTCGGATCTAAACAGAGGGAGGCGGACTCTCTGGGTTCTTCCAGTGAGGAACGAGATGATCCACTCCAGCGCTTTCTCTCGGATTCCGATGTTGCTGAGGCGCTTCACTAGGGTGCGGTGGCAGACGGTGTCGAATGCTGCAGAGAGGTCCAGGAGGATGAGGGCCGCTGTTTCCCCGTTGTCGATCAGGGTTCTGATGTCGTCGGTGGCTGCGATTAGGGCGGTCTCGTGCTGTGGTTGGCCCGAAACCCAGACTGCGAGGGGTCGAGGGATCCGTTCATCTCGAGGAAGGCGGCAAGCTGTTTGTTGATGGTCTTCTCGATGACTTTGACCGGAAAAGGAAGGAGCGAGATGGGACGGTAGTTCTTGAGGTCGGTGGGGTCCGCCGTTGGTTTCTTCAGGAGGGCGGTCAGCTCGGCGTGCTTCCAGCTCTCCGGGAAGGTGGCGGTGTGGAAGGAGGAGTTGATGGTGTCTCGGAGATGGGGTGCGATGGTGGCGTCGGCTTTGTTGAAGACGTGGTGTGGGCACGGGTCGTTGGTGATCCGGAGTGGATGGGGTTCATCGTGCGGGTGGTGTCTTCGGTGCTGATCGGGGTCCAGTTGCAGAGGGTGGTGGTGGCGGGTGCTGGTTTGGTGGTAGGGTACGTGGTCTGTGCGTCGAAGCTGTTGTGTATGTCGGCGATCTTGCAGTGGAAGAACGAGGCGAGGGAGTTGCAGAGGTCTTGCGAGGGAGTGATGTTGTTGTTTCCGGCGCTGGGGTTGGAGAACTCTTTGACGATGCTGAAGAGTTCCTTGCTGTCGTGGGTGTTGTTGTCCAGTCATTCTTTGAGTGCCGTCTTCTTGGTGGCACGGATCAGCTGATGGTGTTTGCGGATGGCGTGCTTGGGGGCGGTCCTGTTGTCTGTGGTGTGGTCGAGCCGCCAGGCTTTCTCGAGGGTGCAGCAGTTCTTCTTGGATTCCTTGAGTTCGTCGGTGAACCAGGGGGTTTTCTTGCTGCCGGGTCTGCTGGGAGGGTTCTTTAGTGGTGCGAGGTCATTGGCGCAGGCGGTCAGCCACTTGGTGAGGTTGCTGGCTGCTTCGTTGGGGTCCGTTGTGCTGGTCGGAGTGTTCTGGCTGAGGGAGGCGGTGAGCTGCTCGGAGGTGATCTTGCTCCAGCTTCGGTGGGGGACCTGTTGCGGGTGGTGGTGGGTCGTAGTTCTTCTGAAGCTGAAGTGAACGCAGCTGTGGTCAGTCCAGTGGAGTCCGGTGGCATGGCTGAAGGAGATGTGCTTGCTGGATGAGAAGACGGGGTCAAGCGTGTGGCCGGCGTAGTGGGTGGGGGTGTTCACCAGTTGCTTGAGTCCGAGGTTGGCGAGGTTGTCCAGCAGGGCGGTGGTGTTTCTGTCGTTGTTGTTCTCCAGGTGAAAGTTGAGGTCCCCTAGGAGGATGTAGTCGGCGGAGGGAAGGGCGTTCGGGCTGATGAAGTCTGCGATGTCTTCGCTGAATTGTGTGCGTGGTCCCGGTGGTCTGTAGATGAGGGTGCCGCGGAGGGTGGTCTTGGGGTCAGCGTGTATCTGGAAGTGCAGGTGTTCGGCGGCGGTGAAGGTTTCGTCGGAGTTAGTTGAGATGCGGATGGTGTTCTTGTGTACGATGGCGATGCCTCCTCCCGTCTGGTTGACGCGGTCCTTCCGGGTGATCTTGTATCCGTCCGGGATGGCTATGGCGATGTCGGGCGCCGAGGAGGCGTTCATCCAGGTTTCGGTGATGAAGGCGACGTCCGGTGCTGTCGTGTCGAGCAGGTCCCAGAGTTCCACGGCGTGCCTGTGGATGGAGCGGGTGTTGAGCAGGATGCACTTCAGGTGGTTGCTGCTGGTGCTGGGCTTGGCGGGGGCGGGGCAGGTCCGGTAGCAGGTGAAACGGCAGGCTTGGCAGGCGAAGGGTCCGTGGGTGCGTCTCGGGGTGGCTCGGTAGCAGGCAGGGTTCCGGCCGGCATTGAGTGCGTTGAGGGTGGCGGCGTCGTAGGTTCGTCGTGTGGTCTTGCATCGGCGGTTGGGACTAGGGGTCATGGCACTGGGCGCGGTCCAGGCGCGGACGGGCGCAGACGGGCTTGCCTTTGGTGCGCCTTTGGCGCACAATCGGCGCGCCCGCTGCGCGTCAACGCTACGCGTGGGAGTGCGCGACATATGTTAGGAGTCGGGAGGGCGGGTCAGCTGGGTGGCGGCGAATGGGCGTCGGGGGGTGGGGCCGCAGGGAGGCAGCGGCGGGAAAAGTCTGAGCGAGCAGCGGCTCTGCGGTGGCTGGGGCGCTCTGGCGGCCGGTAATGCGGTGGCTGGGTCGCTCAAGGGCGGTTGGCGTCAGCGGGAGGCAGGAGGGGGTGACCAGGACTAGGGAAGGCGCGGTCCCCTGCCAGGCTATCCCTCAGACCATACCTGTGTAATCTCTCTGGAGTGTAATGCACTCTATTCATACACTTGAAGTGTATCAGCCTGTGTCTGCCGTGTAAAGAAATACATCATGTACTAGTACAACAATAGGTCCACATAGAATCATCTATATTTTGTTGTAAATCAAGCTGCCAAGCAAGCCTTACCTTGGTATACTGATTTGCTCTATGGAACACTGCTAACTTATGTATATTAGAGACTATCTTGCGGGGGCCATCGCTTTAATAATGTAGGACAATTCCAACAGCTCAGGGGGCTCTTGAAGATCCTCCCCTAATAGGTCATACAGAGCACGCCTCACTCTATGAAACTGAAACCGCTGCAGCAGGGTGTTAGTTGCGGCCGAGCCCTCCAGCTCTTCCCAATTCTTAACTGTCCCATTATGGAAGAGGTCCCCCACAGTGAGAATGTTCAGTGACTGCAAAGCACGAATAACCCCATAATCTATGCATGGAGCCAGCCAGAGAGTCCCTTCAATTGGCATAACCAGGGAGTACAACAGCGTCCCCGGTTGTAATTGCACAAAATGATGCCAGGTTTGACAGGTTGAGTTGATGGAGTCTAAAATCCCCATCCTACGATCCAAGGGTTTAAATATTGTGGCCGGAAGCGGAAGCAGATCTGCAAAAAGGTTTTCCTCCGGCGCGCCATTCATTCAATAATTAGCTTGGGCGCCTTGCGCCGCTCTGTAATACAAATTTAAATCTGGTGCACCTAATCCCCCCATGTGCTATGGCAAAGTGAGTATCTGCCACTTCACCTTCGCTTGTTTTCCCGCCCCGGCCAATTTTATCAACAATTTGGTGACTCTGTGAAAGAAGGAAACAGGTAACACTATAGGGATGTTTGTGAAAAGGAACAGGACCCGGGGTAGAACCACCATCTTCATAATAGAGATTCTGCCCAGTGGTAACCTAATCCAGGATTCTACGTCATCATCCAAACCGTTGACTGCAGTGCCGTAATTCTCTCTAAATATGATTTCCGAATCTGTGTGGCCGGATATCCAAATACCATATTACGTCAGTTGACCATTGCAACGGAAAGTGAGGCTCAAAAGGTGTTGTGACTGGTGTTAGTGGAAAATTATGGACTTAGACCAGTTGACCCGCAATCCCGACAATGCCCCAAAATGGACTTCCTCCCTTAGGACGGAGGAGAGGTTACATTCCGGTACGCTAACATATAATAACGTGTCTTCCACATAGGTAGACACTATAATCTCATAGTTCGGGAAGCGGACACCTTTATGGCTATGGTACTCCATTAAAGCACACGCCAGGAGTTCAGCCACCCGGCTGAAAGCCCCCAATCCAATGAATTCACCAGCCTCATGACAAATTTGAATTTTGTACCGCTCATCCTCAGTCCAACCCACCTACATGGCCACATGCTCGACCAAATCTGGACACTGAATGTTTCATCCACTCCCCCCATTATTTCTCCCTGCCCATGGTCAGATCACTCCACCATCACGTTTTCCCTTGCCCTAGCACCCCTGGTCAAACCCCCCCTTCCCAAAAACACCTGGGTTCGGAAATGGGGTAAGGTAAACATGCCCTCCTTCTGTTCGGCCCTGGCCACGACCTGCCCGGACCTTACTGGTCTGACAGCTGCCCCTCAGCTGGCCGCAATTAACAACTGGCTCACGAGGGCAGGCGACAAATTCGCCCCCCTCAGGCGCCTCTCAGTAAAACGGGCCCATGCAGCCAACCGCTGGTTTACCTCCGACCTTAAAGAGAAAAAACTTGCTGCAAGAAGGGCTGAAAGAGCTTGGCGAAGAACTTACGACCCTGCCTTAAAAACAATTTACCTGGCCACTCTGCAAACCTACAAAAAGAGCATCCTGGAAGCTAAGGCTGAATATTACACCCACAGGATACTGGTTGCGGAGTCACAATCGAAAGAAATCTTCTCCACCGTTCATGAGCTTGCCTCATCCACTAGAGCCACATCAACCATTCCCCCGTCCCAATCCCTCTGTGACTCGCTTAACGAGTTCTTCATAGACAAAGTTGCAAAAATTAAACACAACATCCCCCAACCTTCCCCTACCTTTGTGGATCCCTCCCCCCCCCTCCACTGTTAAACTGACCAACTTTCCACTCCTTACCATTGATACCCTTCGCCCTCTGCTCCAACGGGTCAAATCAGGCTCACCCCAGGACTTTGCCCCTGCCAGCATACTCAGGGAGGTCTATTTAGCCTGCCCCATCCCCCCTCTGACCCTCCTCAACGATTCACTTACTCATGGTCATGTTCCCATTTCACACAAATCGGCGACTGTCATCCCAATTCTAAAAAAATTGGACGCCGATCCCTCCTCTGCTTCTAATTATCGCCCCATTTCACTTCTTCCCTACCTTGCAAAGGTTCTCGAAACCCACATCACTTCCACGCTGAGCACCCACATTGAGGCGAACCATTGCCTCTCCCCTTGCCAAGCTGGTTTTCGTCCCCTGCATTCTACCGAAAAAGTGGTCATCTCAGTCATGGACAAGCTGCGTGAAGGAATCGACATCAACCTTCCGCAAGCCCTGATTCTCCTCGACTTATCCGCCGCTTTTGACACGGTGGACCATACCATCCTCCTTAACCGTGTCAAGGCGGCGGGTGTAGAGGGCCTAGCCTTCTGCTGGCTGAAGTCCTTTCTTGCTGGGAGAACACAGGGAGTCCATTTGGCTGGTTTTGCGGCGGCCTCTCGTAAGGTAGAATGCGGGGTCCCCCAGGGTTCATCACTTTCCCCTCTTCTGTTTAACCTTTACATCTTCCCCCTCATTTTTATGTTACAGCAACTGGAGGTCACCGTGTTCAATTACGCGGACGACCTCCAGTTAATCTTCAACCTGTCCCACTCACCTTCATCTGCCCTGAACGTCCGAACCATCATGACCCTCATTCAAGACTGGATGAACTGCAGCCACCTCAAATTCAACCCGGACAAGACCGAACTGGTCCTGACCGGAGGTGGCTGCAGTCCCTGGTCTTCTTCCTTCTGGCCCCCCTCCCTTGGTGCCCCTCCACTCCCGGTTCCCAAAGTGAAAACCCTGGGTATCTTTCTCAATCCCCAGCTTACTGTTCTCCCACAAGTTAATTCCGTGGTCTCTTCATCTTTTTTCTCCCTCAGAGTGATTAGGAAAGTTTCCCGTTTCTTTTCCCCCCCAGCTCTAAAAATCATCATGTTGGCCATGGTATTGTCCCGTATAGACTATGGCAACATAGTCTATAACGGAGCCCCTGCATACATGATCCACCGTTTACAACTGGTGCAGAACCAGGCGGCCCGCCTGATCCATGGCCTTCCCAGATATCATCGGGTCACTCCATTGCTCAAAACTCTGCATTGGCTCCCCATAAGAGAGCGTGCCCTGTTTAAACTCGGCTGTCTTACTTATCAAGCCAGAGCGGGCACTGCTCCCGAGTTCATCTGCTCCCTCATTAAATCATACTGCCCAGGCAGAGAACTTCGCTCGGCCCATTTGGCCCTCCTTACCATCCCCCGCTTTAAAAAGCAGAGGGCGGGCGGAGCGAGATTCGCTGTCTTGGCTCCAATGTTTTGGAACTCCCTCCCGATTGCTCTGCGCACCTCACTTTCCTACCCCCTGTTCCGAAAAAACCTTAAAACTTTTTTGTTCACTCAAGCCTACCCCTAAATCTCCTTGCTGCTGCCATCCACTGATCACCACTAGCGCCATGAAACCGCTGGGTATGCGAGCGCTGTACAAATGTTTTTTAAATTCAAAATTCAAATTCAGCCACCAGAGCATTTAAAATGGGGACAGCGGACAACCCTGTCTCGTACCTCTAGTAACGACAATGGCATCCGTCACCAAATTACCTATTTTTATCCTGAGGAGGGGGAGTTGTACAGTACCCCTATCAGCTGGAGGAAGACTGGGCCCAGTCCCATACTAGACAATACTTTGTGCATGAAGGGCCACTCGACTGAGTCGAAGGCCTTCTCCATGTCAAGAAGGACTGCCACCGCCTTAGAGTCCTGTTTAATATGTTGAATGGTCCTAAACACCGTACGAAGATTGTAGGTGAGGTTCCTGTCTGGGATAAACCCTGCCTGCTCTGGAGCAACAAATACCTGTGCCAGGGGAACTAAACGATTAGCAAGAATCTTAGCAAACAATTTGGTGTCAACATTAGGCAGAGAGAGTGGGAGGTAAGACCCACACTCATCCAATGGCTTGCCCGGCTTGGGAATGGTGACAATGATGGCCTCTCTCATTGAAGGAGTCATTGTGCCCGACACGCACATGTTGTCAAAAAGCGTTGAGAGTTGTGGGAGTAATAAATCAAGAAAAGCTTTATAAAACCCGACAGTTAGGCTGTCCACCTCCGGGGCACTAGTCGCTTTCATACTCGACAATGCTAACAGAATTTCACCTCTTTCTATGGGTCGCATAAGAAATTCCCGATGAGTATTGGTGAGGAATTGCAATTTAATATGCGCTAGATAGTCTAAGATTTCCTCCTCCGTGCTGGAAGACCGGAATGTGTATAGCTCCACGTAAAATTGTTTAAACCTATCCGCTATGCCCACTTCCTCAGATAGCAGTTCACCCTCTGCAGATTTAACTTGGGTGACCAGTGTTTTGCAGCGTTTCGCCTTCAATATTTGCGCCAATACAGAACCAGGCCTGTCCACCTTCCCATAGGATCGCGCTGTGGCATATTTGCCTAGGTGATTGACTTCGCTGTCTGCAGCTTTGTGATATTCTCCCAACAGATCTTTAATTTCACGCGATATTGCCTCCTCATCACTCACCAATTGCCATCTCTTCAAAACCCCCAATTTCCTTTCCAGCTCAGCAAACCTCTGTCGGACAGAGCGAAGAATCCCTGAGTGTTTGGCCATGGAAACGCCACGTATGTAAGTCTTAAAGGTCTCCCATACTACCTGAAAAATATCCACTGACCCCACATTGATGGTAAAGAACGTCTCTATGGCTTCAGCCAGGTCTTCTCTAAAAATTGGGTCCTGCAATGAATAGGGGGGAATTCGCCAAGTAAATGGCGATATAGGAGTGGTCAGAATGAGCCGAAGTGGAGAGTGATCTGAGAGAGAACGAGGAAGTACCAGACACTCCTGAGTGAGCGCCATGAGTGGCGAGGAAATCAACCAGTAGTCGATACAATTGTGCAGGTTTTGATAAGCAGAGTAGTGCGTATAACCTCCCCTCTCTGGGTACCGTGTTCGCCAAATATCACAAAGATCCATGCCTAGCATGGCGCTCTCAAGCGCTCTAGCTGCTTAGAGGGATGCCTCATTGGTCCCCCAATCTGTCCTTGCTAGGGTTCCTGACCAGATTAAAGGCCCCACCCCAAAGGAACTGAGCTTCTGATCATCTCCTGGCAATGTCTGCAAGTGTTGTGTAAAACTCTGGGCAATTGTAGTTGGGGACATAGACATTCACTACGACTAAGTCAACTCCCTTCCTGCAACATCTAGAGACTACGTATCGAACGTCCCTGTCCGAGACTAATTGAAACAGTGTGTATAATGATTTAGGATCAATCGAAGTTAGCAACCCTCAGGCATGTGTGGTAAAACCTGAGACATTTATATTATCTAACAGTCCTCTGCAGCCGAGTAAGGTGCTATTAAGTGGGAAGTGCGTCTCCTGTAAAAGGGCTGTAGCAATGTTTTGCCTGTGTAAATAATTCAACACCTTGCGCAGTTTCCGATGGTCATTAAGCCCCCTGACATTCCATGTAAGCACCCGAAGGGTGTCTAAAGTCGTAGTATTAATATCACTGGGTCCCACCATCTTGTGTATGAAAGCCTATTATGTAACATGACCTGTGCAGCAAGTAAGTAGTTAATGCACCATGTGCAAACTACCAAAAAACATCAATCAACAAAAACCACCATACTGTACTCCCAACCCGTCCTCCCCCAACCAACGACAGACCTCCCCCAACTCGGCCGAGATACATGCCCTAGAACTCCCAAACAACCCACTCCTACCCCCCCAAATCAAAATGCCCTCCCTTGTGTGATTCACTCGTGGGTGGATGTTGCTCATTTTAAAAAGGAATACTATTTAAACATGAAAGAGCCCATCAATGTTAATATATGCAGCCACGTAACTCAAATAGTCTCAGACTTCCGCCATCTTATGGTTCACAGTTCAGCGGCTCCCCCACCATTCCAGGGATATAGTGCCCAGGAAATTGCAGCCAGTCTCCAGCAATAGCTCTGAAGAAGTCTCTGCAGGCCACAGTTACAGCCACGTCGTTGAACTTCCGACTCAGCACTGTTTCCAATATCCCTCCCATCTGCAATCAACATTGCTTCTTGAGCTAAACCAGGGATACCCCCCCTTTGTATCGATTGTAAAGAGACAGCTCCAGCCCGCAACCGACATTAACTTGACAGCCTACAAGCCTGCCCCCACCCCAATCCATCCAACCCTGAGACTACACTCATTGTCCTCAAGGTGACCAGCTACTTTTAATCTTGTTCCTCCAGGGACTCCCCTGGCCGCCTCGTTGACCCGGTGTCGCTCCGTGCCATGGCAGTGCTCCTTAGACCAGTCCTTAAAGGGATCACTAACATAATATAGAATGACAAAATATAGACTTATCAAAATATCGTCACCAAAATATAGAATGCAAAAATATCAAATTTCTATCTACAACCAGGTAAGTACAAAAATATTGAATCCAAAATATAGTCTGTAAAAAATATAGTCAGTCAAAATATCGAATTTTTTTAAATGTCTTAAAAGTAATTTAAAATTAATGAAATAATAAATATAATTAACTAAAACATACTTAAAATACTCAAATAACCTTAAAATTAAGATATAATTAATTTAAGTGATTAATTCAAAATGTACAATATTTTACTGTAGGATAGCAGGTGGGTAAAATTTAATATTACCACTCCAGTGAGTGCAACAGTAGAGAAAGCGTTGGATTGCATAGGGGTAAAAAATACTATTCCCACTCCAGTGAGTGCAACAGTAGGGAAAGCATTGGATAGCGTAGGGGTAAAAATCCTATTCCCACTCCAGAGAGTGCAACAGTAGGGAAAGCGTTGGAGAGCGTAGGGGTAAAAATTACTATTCCCACTCCAGAGAGTGCAACAGTAGGGAAAGCGTTGGATAGCGTTGGGGTAAAAAATACTATTCCCGCTCCAGTGAGTGCAACAGTAGGGAAAGTGTTGGATAGCGTAAGGGTAAAAATTACTATTCCCACTCCAGAGAGTGCAACAGTAGGGAAAGCGTTGGATAGCGGGAGGGTAAAAATTACTATTCCAATTCCAGAGAGTGCAACAGTAGGGAAAGCGTTGGATAGCGTAGGGGCGAAAATTACTATTCCCACTCCAGAGAGTGCAACAGTAGGGAAAGCGTTGGATATTGGAAGGGTAAAAATTACTATTTCCACTCCAGAGAGTACAAAAGTAGGGAAAGTATTGGATAGCGTAGGGGTAAAAAATACTATTCCCACTCCAGATAGTGCAACAGTAGGGAAAGCGTTGGACAGCGTAGGGGTAGAAATTACTATTCCCACTCCAGAGAGTGCAACAGTAGGGAAAGCGTTGGATAGCGTAGGGGTAAAAAATACTATTCCCACTCCAGAGAGTGCAACAGTAGGGAAAGCGTTGGATAGCGGGAGGGTGAACATTACTATTCCCACTCCAGTGAGTTTAACAGTAGGGAAAGTAATGATTTAATATATTATTAAAAATTAATTAAATATCAATACCAATAAAACATTAATTGAAATTAATAACCAATTTAATATAATGTAATAATTAATTAGAAATACAAATACATATTAGTTATGAAACATTAATAACATATTCATAATTATTTAGCAACTAATTAATTTTCAATACAAAAACTAATTAATAATAAAAATGAATACCAATTAATAATTAACAGTAAATTAATTATCAATACGCAAAAATAATTTTTAATATGTAATTAATTACAATTACATTACTTCCCACCCTATTCCCCTATAAACTTATAACCCGCTACAGAAAATACATTAAAACAATTATCATAATTATCAAATATTTAATTAATACAAAATAATTACCAATTAATAAAAATTAATTGCCAATTAATAGAAATTAATTACCAATTAAAAATTAATTAACAATAAATTTAAAATCAATTCCAATAAATAAAAAAAACTATTTACTTAATTACAATTAAATTACTTCCCACCCTCTTCCCCTATAAACCCACAACCCGCTACGGAAAATATATTTAGAAAATTAACATACTTAACAAAAAATCAATTAATAAAAAATAATTGCCAATTAATAAAAATTAATTACCAATAAAAAATTAACAATAAATTCAAAAAGAATACCAATAAATAAATAAAAATATTTAATAATTACAATTAAATTACTTCCCACCCTATTCCCCTATAAACTAACAACCCGCTACAGAATTAAAAAGCAAAAATGTAATTAAAAATTAATAATAATTGCTGGCAATTAATATTTAATTTAATATAATTAAATTACTTCCTACCCTATTCCCCTATAAACCCACAACCCGCTACAGAATTAAATTACGCAAAAATTAAATAACATAAAATTCATTACTTAAAATAAATGAAACATACATACCAAAAATTAATATACACTTTTCACACATATACTAACATACAAAACACTTTAAAAATGTGATATTATTAAAACTTCGATATATTTAATGCCTATATTGTATTCTTCGATATTTTGACTTCTATATTTTGACAATCGATATTACTTACCTTCAATTCGATATTTTTAACCACTATATTGTGTCCATTCGATATTTTGTCCATTCTATATTTTTACTTCGATATTATGTCCATTCTATATTTTGGAATCGATATTATGACTGTTTACCGCTTTAAGGCCCTCTGTAAGGCCTTAAGGTCAGTAAAGATGTGGGATTGGCCCTGTCTGTTGACCCGAAGTCTAGCAGGATACAACCAGGTGTAGTCAATGCCCAGATCTCGTAGCTGTTTTTTCATGGGGACAAACTGCCCACGCGCCTCCTGCATGCGGATGGTAAAGTCCGGAAATAGTGAAATCGTGGAGCCTTCGTAAGCCAATGGTTGCTTTTCTCTCGCCAGTCTCAGGGCAGCATCCCAGTCTCGATAGCTGAGCAGTTTTACAATGATTGGTCGAGGTGGTGACCCCGGAGGCGTACGGGGCCCCAGAGAGCGATGGGCCCTCCCCACCACAAACATGGCTGAAAAGGTACCCTCTCCCAGCAGGGTGACCAACAATTTCTCAACAAATTGTTCCATGTTACCAGTTGAGGTGGACTCCGGCAGGCCAGAAATTCTGAGGTTGCAGCGACGGGAACGTGCCTCCAAGTCCTCTGTGTTATCTTGAAAAACCTGCAGTACTCTCCCCATTTGCTTGTCCTCAGTGTCTAGCATGGTGTGCGCCTACTCGACCTCAGTAAGCCTCCGCTCTGACATATCTAGTCGTTCAGCATGTTTGTCTAAGCGCTCAACCATTCTGTCCATCCTGTATGTTAGAGCATCCCTATTCGTGCCCAGTGAGCTAATACCACTTTGTAAGCTTTTCTCCATGGCCATCAGCATGCATCGGATATCAGGGCTAGTGTCTTTAGCCGTGGGGGCCTGCATCCTGCTGGTCTCATCCGTAGTAGTGTTGTGGGACTTTGACCATTTCTGCTTGAATGAGAGCTTTGGTTGCACTCTGTCCACTCTGCCCCTCTTAGCAATGAAAAGACCCGCCCAGCAGACCACCCTTACTACCTTTTACCAGAGCTCTGCGTGCGAAATGACACAAATATTCAAAAGGCAGTCAAGGCAAATCCGATACACGCCGCTGGCAAGCCATTTAAACAGGCAGCTCCTTATGCAGAGTGGCACTGGGCCCTCGCTCCCCAGTGCACACACCCACCGACTGTCCCAAATTCCAGAGCGTGGGCCAGCGTGCTAGTGCAGCGATTTTGACAATATGCTCTCAGTTAAGGTATCTGATTGGGACGAAGCGCACAACCACCACTGTATAAGTCCCTCCAGGGATCCCCACACAGCTTGTCAGGTCACAACAATGTCCAAGTGTTCTGCCCTGCTCGATCCCCAATGTAAAACAAGGAGTCCGCTGCAGGGTATTAAGCCTCAGGGCTGCGAGTACCTCAGACACAGCCAGGGATGGCCTCACTGCTCCCACATCTCAGGATGGGCTTGACCAAAGACAGGGGCGCCGCTGCCCCAAAGAATTCTCACAATCAGTCCCGTGACGGTGTGTACGCCAATCAGCACTACTCAACTGGGCCTCTCAGTGACACCACAAACCACTTTTCCTGGGGCTCAGCACTCACAATTCCTGGGCTCAGCTCATCCTCTCAGGCCAGTACGTAGCGCGCTTGTCTCGCGCGGGTCAAAGATGGCAGGCCAGAGAGGAGACGTGTATCACCAACATGCAGGCCCCCAGAGCGCTTCCGCCATGAGCGCAGTCACTGAGGAATACTCCTCATAGATCCAGCATGCATGTCGAAGGACAGCAGGGTAGAGGCTACGCCGGAAGCAAGAGCGGATTGGCCCGTTCCTCCGTACGCCTCAGATCCTCAAGTCTGCCTCAGATCGGGGCGACTCATGGACCTTGGTGTTTCATGCAGCCCGGGTACAAGTCTGCACTTCGGACAAGCCGCAGTGAATAGGAGCACATAGGGGGAGCCGGCGCCACAGGTTCCCCGAAGGCTCAATGTGGCACACAGGCTCCGGGCATCCCCAGCGGCAGACTGCTGGTCCACATCCACCTCACAGCCCAACTCCAGCTCGGGGATCGGGGCCTGGTGAGATGTCCAGCATCGGGGCCATGCAACTCCGTCGATCCCAGTCGCAGCGAAGCCGGAGCTCAACTCTTCTCACCCAGGCAATTTCCGATGAGCAAACCTCGTTTTATATCAAATTTTGAGGGACGTAGCTGCCAGATAATTGCAGGATATTGGGACAATATCGGGGAGCTAAAGGCTCAACTGGCCATTTCGGTTGCGAGCAAGCTCCGCCCCCGTTTTTGTGCAGATATCTATTTCGCTGCACTGTGTTGCTAACCAACAGTAGTTGTTCACACTCCCATCTGTTTAATCTGGGCACAAGGCCAATACATCTTGAATACATCTTCGCCTACTCTGAGCGACTCTGTCTCTCAATCATGGATACCACCCCCCTGAGGTCACTTGATGCCAAGCTGCAGCCACTGGGCCTCAATGCTTTTACAATCAGATAACCGCCTAACCTAACAAAAAATACATCTAAACGCCTCAAACACAGAATTCTCAAAGCTTATCCAGCAACCTTAATCTCTGATCCCTACTGCTGCCTGCGAAGGGGTTCCACAATTAATGATCTCATCTTCTACTCAAAGAGAAGAGCTAAATGGATTAAAGCATTCCACTCGCAACTCATGATCACTTACTTCAAAAAATTTGCACACGGTCTAAGGCTTGTGTTAATCCCCTCCCCCACCTTCAAAGATGGCACTACCATCACCATATACAACAATGGGATAATCCTCATCCAAGCTGCTGACTGCCATCTAGGTACTTTTGAAGAAATGTTTCACAATATCAGGAGGTCTATTACAAACAGTGATCTCAATACTGTAAAAAAAAAGTGGATTAGCAGCCCCTCATCCCCTTCACAGCTCCCCCAAGTGATGCCCTTACATAGTTCCTCCCACCTTCTCCCCCATCCGCGCTCTCCTCAGCTACCTCGCCCTGAGCAGTTCCCACCTTCCCATCCCCCCTCCTCAGTCAACTCGACCTGACTCTCACATGATTAACAGTGAGCCTACCCAGCCCACTGCCCACCCTCCCCAATCTTGGCAGCCAAAGCATCTTCCTTTATCTGCCAAATGGACCTGACTCTTACATGATTAGCAGTGATTCTACCCAACCCACTACCCACCCCCCTAATCTTGGCAGCCATGGCAATTGCTCTCCCTCTAACACTACACTTACACACATATCCTGCGATAGCCCTGGTCTACTTGATACTAATATGTCCATGACACGACCCATTGCTCACAAGGTGACCTCTCTGAATCCTGATCCCATTCTCCCTAGGTACATCAGTACTCAAACGACCTTAGTATCTCTTAAAAATCAGCTCAGGAGTTTCCCCTCTCTCCCTGGCAGCCTGATTATCCTTCCAACTCAACCCCACCTTCGCTGGATCACACAGTCCAGCATCACCCGACCCCCGCTATCAGCTCTCCCTCCCCACAAACAAACAAACGGATATACGCCTTGTCTTCTGCGCATCACCTCATCCCCGCTCCTTGCCTAGCTGATATATTGCGGGATCTTCCAACTACTTAAGGCTGACCTACATAAGCTTACTGTGTTCACCTCAGAATTGTCTAATGACTTTTTGGCCTACAGGTTGTTAGGGAAGAACAGGCATAATCAAGCACCAGCTACTAACTATTGCACTACTACACAGTCTTCTTCCCTTTCATTGAAGAGATTATCGCCCTATGCAATTTCTCCCCTCCAAAGGTGGAGATCCATTTCCTGCCCGAATGCTGCCTCCATACCTTGTAGATTTATGATCTCCCTAACAGATTCTGACACTCACTCCCTCCTTCTTACTTACAACTCAATTTGGGTAAACAACTCCATATTCAGTCTATTCCCCCTAATCCTCTCAGAATGAACACCTCCAACCTCAAACAAGTTCTCATCACGCAATCTACCTCATCTACCTCAACTAGCCACTTGAAATGCATACTTATCAATTGTAGATCTGCTGTGTAACACGCCGGGAATATCACTGACCTTATCATGGTGCAGGACCTTGACCTTCTAATTCTTATGGAAACCTGGCTTAAGGAGTCTTCAGGTTTAGTCCTGGACAACCTAGACCCCCCTAGCTATAACATCATCAGACTTGATAGATCGGTCAAACCTGGTGGAGGGATCACCTGTATATTTCTGAGCAGTCTTACTGTGAAACAATCACTCAATGCTACTCTCCCATCTTAAGAATACATGTGCATAGACATCTCAAGCAACCTCAGGCCTCCATGCACCTTGCCTATATTCTACTATCTGCCTGGTGATAACCTCCCTTTTGTTGAATAATTTATGGAAACCATGTCCTTAAATGTTGATCATCATTGTCCACAAATCTTCCTCTGTGACTTTAATCTTCACAGGAATGACGTTAATGACCCTGCAGTAAATAGCCTCAAAAGCTTCTTAGCTGACCTTAACATAATAATATGTGACAGCCCCACTCACAATCTGGGCACGATCCTGGACCTTTTTATCGCTAAACCCGACTTCATTCAACTTGACTCCATTGTCCCATGTGACTGGACTGATCATCACTTACGCATCATGGAACCATGGACTAAGTTAAAATTTCAGCAAAGATACCTAGATCCATCCGAAATGCAAACCTGGATGAAATTATATCCCTTAGCAACATGACCTTACCTCCACCTACTCATATGTCGGGTTTATGACCTCACTGAGCACTACAACAACTTCATATCGAGCATTCTGGACGCTATTGCCCCCTTGCAACTAAATAGAAGGTCCACCAAAGACTCTAAAATGTTGTTCAACAAGGGGTTAAATACAGATAGACGCAATATGAGACTAGCCAAATGATCCTGGAGAGGCTTACCGTCTCTTGAACACCTTGTGCTCCTAAGATCTAGAAGGAGCACATGCAATAAATACTTTAAGAGCGCTAAAGCGATCTTCTTCAGAAGGCAACTTGATAAAGCCAGATACAGGCCAAGAAAGCTTTTTGAAATAATTAAACTCCAATCCAACAATCTCGCCATTCTTTCGCCAACGGCCTCCGTTATACAGCCAAATTGTGATGATTTCTTTGACTTCTTCCTTGGAAAGATGGATAAGACTAACACTGATCTCCAGACATCAATGAACCAGCTGACAGACCCTTCCCCTCCCTCCAGTCACCCCCTGTTCTAGGGTACACTCCCAAAAATAGCGCCTCCTGGAGCCTTTTCACACCATTTGATGAAATCTCTATACTTAACATACTTACTACACCTAAACCCTCCAACCACTTCAATGACCAGCTACCACCCAGTTTCTTCAATGAAATGAAGAGGTCCTTAGTTCCAATCTGGACCAAGATTGTAAATGCCTCCCTACAGCAAGGTGTGATTCCTGACGGTCTAAAGGCTGGCCAGGTTACACCCATTCTTAAAAAACCCTTTTGTGAGCACGACAACCTTAATAGCTTCCGCCCAATCACTACCATTCCTACTCTTTTGAAGATGCTGGAGAAATGTGTCCATTTCCAACTTTGTAGCCACATTAATCAATTCCAGCTTCTTGGTCAATTCCAAGCGGGCTTTCACCAGGGTCATAGCACCGAAACCGCCATTACCCACATAATGGATGACGCTCTAAAAATGGTGGATCGGAAAGTAGCTTGCCTTCTAATCCTCCTTGACCTCTCGTCAGCTTTTGATACAGTCAAACATGACGACCTCCTAGATATACTGGAACTCAGGATGGGTGTCTCAGGATCAGTTCTGAACTGGTTTGCCTCATTTCTTCATAACAGATTACAAACAATTAAAGTCAATAACTCCCTCTCCAACTCTTCTGTGATCACTCTGGGGGTCCGTCACCCACACTCATCAACTTGTTCATGGAGCCCTTAACGCAAATGCTCAAATTATCCAATATGCTGTATCACATGCAGGCGGACAATACCTAATTGAACTTGAAAATCTCCTCCCACGAAGACATCAAATCACTCAATTCTACCCTACTCAAAACCCAACACTGGTTGACTTCCAATCATCTCAAATTAAACTCCATCAAAACGGAATTCCTCCTTATTTCTCCTTCCAAACAGGCGTCTACAGTCACTGAATACATGAAGCAGGTTACGGTTCTCAACTGTGTTCTGCACATCATTGACTCTACAAATCTCTCTGAATAGTACTAGATAAGGCCATGAGAATGCAGGAACATATCAGCGCTGCCACCAAAGGAGCGAACTTCCAAATGAGCATGCTAAGAAACCCTTCCTTCCACCGGAAGACTTGAAGTCTGCTGTTCAAGCACTAGTCATCTCCAGATTGGAGTATGGGAGCTCAACTCTCTGTGGGCTTCTGAACTACAAGTTGGCTCTGCAAGGGCCTCTCTTAACTCTTAACTCGGCAGCTAGGCTCATCACGGGATACAAAAAAAATAAACACATCACGCTGGATTTGAAATCTCTAAACAGGCTTCCTCTTGAGGCTAAGTTTCATCTTAAAATTGCTTGCGTGGCTCACAATGCCCTTCACCTTAACACTCCTTTGTACTTCGCCCGGCAACTGTAACTCTCTGTGGTTGCAGATCTTTGTGGAGCTTTAGCACTTTACCGCTGAAACCACAAAAAATTCTCAGAAAGAAAACCCATAACCGAGCCTTCTCCGGTATTTCCCGAAGAATCTGGAACGCCCTGCCTCCGGAAATCAGACTGAATCCCTAAATTTCCTCTTTCAAAAAAGAAGTCAAAACACTTCTTATGCATAAATTCTAAACCTGTATTGTAAGTACTCCCCCCGGAAACTATGCGCTCAGACCCTCTCCTCACACGTCTGCCCATTTACTGTATTTATGTGTTGTTCTATTACCGGAGTAATCTTGTTTACCCATTTATCCTGCTCTGTCAGATTGTTGTTTACCCAACTGTCTCCTTCTCTGTTATCTTCATCATTATGTGAAGTGCTTTGATACCCGCTTGGGTCACTTTCGCCCAATATAAAACTTTATAAATTAATAAATAAAGATATGAACACATTCCTGCTCAAAAACAATCCTTTGAGGCATTTTCCTCTTTCTACGATAGAGAAAATAATAAGGAGAAATAAACATATTTAGACCTGACAGCCTATTAGGTTTGTCTTCTTCTGACCTTGTTTTGCTGGTATTAGGACTCTGTGCTCTTTACCACTGGTAACCAATGCTAAAGTGCTTGTGCTCTCTCCTCTAAACATGGTAAGATTGGTTTATCCCAGTGCCGGTGCTGCAAATGATGGAAAATATGTTGATTCAGTCTTGGAGGGATGGTGGATGCGCTCTGTTGCCTGACGTAATTTAATTGATTATTGCTGCGCACTGTAGACTTTGCTGTGTAGGGTAAAGAGAAGTGTTTTGCGAGTGTTTGTGACTGTGTTATACATCGGCTGTGCCCCAGTCTCGTTGCAGGGACAGGGCTGCCATTTTAAGACTTTGTTTAAGACTTTGTTTACCTCCGTGCCTCCTCCCAGATCCCGCCTCCCAGCTGACCCGCCCACCCACGAGTACAGCTACAGCGCTCTATCCCCTGGCCATTTGTGACCGTGTGGACGCTTTCCTGCACGGTCGCTCCCCTCGCCCTCTGCCTCCCTACGGACGCTTGTGCTCCCCGCAGCCTGAGCCTCTCTGAAGGTACATCGCGCCACTGCCTACCTGCACGAAAAGAGATCGCTCGCAGCGCATGGTATCGCTTTTGCCCACTTTAGAAATCCATTTGAATACAGCAGCTGCGCACTTGGCGCCAGAATTAATTTGCCTGACGTAATTTAATTGATTATTGCTGCGCACTGTAGACTTTGCTGTGTAGGGTAAAGAGAAGTGTTTTGCGAGTGTTTGTGACTGTGTTATACATCGGCTGTGCCCCAGTCTCGTTGCAGGGACAGGGCTGCCATTTTAAGACTTTGTTTAAGACTTTGTTTACCTCCGTGCCTCCTCCCAGATCCCGCCTCCCAGCTGACCCGCCCACGCTCCGCCCCCCTCCACTATCCATTTATGACAGATGTCCCAACGCGCAGCGTCCACGCGCTGCGGCCGCGCCGAAGGTGCGCCAAAGGTAAGCCCGTCTACGCCCGTCCGCGCCAAGCCCGCGCCCAGCGCCAAACCCCCTGGCCCCCGCACCACTCACCCCTCCCGCATTACATATGACGCCTCCACCCTCTTAGCCTTAAATCCCGGCCGACTCCCCAACTGCGCCCAAGCCGCTCCTGGACACACCCATGGACCCTTCACATGCAACTCCTGCAAGTACGACAGCACCAAGACCAACTCCAAATCCACGAACACCAAACAGAGATCTGACACCAACCACCTAAAATGTATCCTGCTCAACACCCGCTCGGTCCACAGACACGCCATCGACCTTTGGAATCTACTAGACACCATCTCTCCGGACGTCGCCTTCCTAACAGAAACATGGATGAACGCCTCCTCAGCCCCTGACATCACCATTGCCATCCCAGAAGGCTACAAGATCATCCGTAAGGACCGCACCAAGCAAACAGGAGGAGGCATCGCCATTGTCCATAAGAATTCCATCCGCATCTCAACCAGCTCAGACGTCAACCTCGCTTGCGCCGAGCACCTTCACTTCCAGATCCACACCGGCCCCAAGACCACACTCAGAGGCACTCTCCTCTACAGGCCACCGGGACCCCGTGCACAATTCAGTGATGACATCACTGACTTTATCACCCCACACGCCCTCCCCTCCGAGGACTACATTCTACTGGGAGACCTCAATTTTCACCTGGAAAAGAGCTACGACAACAACGCCACCACCCTTCTGGACGATCTCGCCAACCTTGGACTCAAACAACTTGTTAACACCCCCACTCACTACGCAGGTCACACACTCGACCCCATCTTCACCTCAAGCAAACATATCTCCTTCAGCCACACCACAGCTCTCCATTGAACGGATCACAGCTGCGTTCACTTTGTCTACAAAAAGACCACATCCCACAACCATCCTCAACCCACTCTGCGAAGAAACTGGAACAAAATCACCATCGACCAGATCTCCTCATCGCTTCTTCAAAACCCCCCTGCCCACTCCTCGAACCCCAACCAAGCAGCCATTAACCTCACTCAATGGCTAACCAACAGCGCCGACAACCTTGCACCTTTGAAAAAACGTCAAATCAAACCAAACTGCAAAAACGCTTCCTGGTTCAACGATGATCTTAAGAAATCCAAAAAACTCTGTCGCTCCCTTGAGAAGGCCTGGAAAAAAGATCCAAACACCAGCACCAAGGACGCCTTCAAAAACGCCACCCGCACACACCACCAACTGATCCGGACTGCCAAGAAAGCTGCACTTAAAGAACGACTAGACAACAACGCCCACAACAGCAAGGAATTATTCAACATCGTCAAAGAATTTACCAACCCCTCAGCCAACTCCAACGACATCACTCCCTCTCAAACCCTTTGCGACTCCCTAGCTTCGTTCTTCCACAACAAAATCGCAGACATCCACAACAGCTTCGACAACCAACCCGGAGACCAACCCTCCCAACCTTCTACCATACCCTCACCCCCCTTGAACATCCTTAATGACTGGAACCCTATCTCCACTGAGGACACCATCCGCCTGATGAACTCCATTCACTCAGGATCCCCCACAGACCCATGCCCTCACCATATCTTCAACAAAGCAGACTCCATCATAGCACCACACCTCCGAGACGTCATCAACTGCTCCCTCAACTCCGCCACCTTCCCGGAAAGCTGGAAACACGCCGAACTCAGCGCCCTCCTGAAAAAACCCACAGCTGACCCCACCGAACTCAAAAACTACCGCCCCATCTCGCTCCTACCATTCCCGGCCAAAGTCATTGAGAAAGCTGTCAACAACCAGCTCACCGCCTTCCTCGAAACAAACAAATCCCTCGACTCCTCACAGTCCGGCTTCCGAGCCAAACACAGCACTGAGACCGCACTCATCGCAGCAACAGACGACATTCGAACTCTACTGGACAATGGAGACTCAGTTGCCCTCATCCTCCTTGACCTCTCCGCAGCCTTCGACACAGTCTGTCATAGCACCCTCCTACAACGCCTCAGAAACATAGGAATACAAGGAAAAGCACTGGAATGGATCACCTCGTTCCTTACCGGAAGAACTCAGAGAGTCCGCCTTCCACCATTCAAGTCAGAGGCCACTGAAGTCATTTGCGGCGTGCCACAAGGATTCTCACTCAGCCCCACCCTCTTCAACGTATACATGAGCCCCCTCGCGACCATCGCACGCCAACACAACCTCAACATCATCTCCTACGCTGATGACACTCAACTGATCCTCTCACTCACCAAAGACCCGAACACCGCCAAAACCAACCTACATGAAGGAATGAAAGAAGTATCCGAGTGGATGAAGCACAGCCGTCTGAAACTGAACTCAGACAAAACAGAAGTCCTTATCTTAGGTACCTCCCCCTCCGCCTGGGATGACTCTTGGTGGCCAGAGGCCCTTGGAAAAGCACCCATCCCGACGGACCACGCACGGAACCTGGGCGTCATCCTAGACTCCACACTCTCGATGAACAGACAAGTCAACGCCGTTTCATCATCTTGCTTCAACATTCTTCGCATGCTCAAAAAAACATTTCGCTGGATCCCCACCGAAACTAGAAAAACGGTCACCCACGCACTGGTCACGAGCCGCATAGACTACGGCAACACCCTATACGCAGGTACCACCGCAAAACTTCAGAAAAAACTCCAACGCATCCAGAACGCATCAGCCAGACTCATACTAGACATCCCACGTAAAGACCACATTTCTAGTCACCTGAAAAACCTCCACTGGCTCCCCGTCAATAGGAGGATAACATTCCGCCTCCTAACCCACGCACACAAAGCTCTCTACGAACTTGGACCCGAATGCCTCAACACACGATTTTCCTTCTACACCCCTTCCCGCCAGCTACGCTCCTCCAACCAAGCCCTTGCTGCTGTACCTCGCATCAACAAAACCACCATGGGAGGAAGATCCTTCTCCTACCTGGCAGCTAAAACTTGGAACTCACTTCCCACTCACCTTCGCCTCACTCAGAACCACCTAGCATTCAGAAAGCAACTTAAAACTTGGATATTCAACAAGTAAATTCCCACCCTTCCTCAAGCGCCTTGAGACCCTCTGGGTATGTAGCGCGCTATATAAATTATTTGACTTGACTTGACTTGACTGGCTCTGTTGGGAGACCTGTTTCCTAGCTACATTTTCCTCTACTTTGAACAGGCTTCTTACACCACGCTGGTCTAACTGAGGTGCCCAAATTGACCCGGCCCACACATCCCTCGGCACCTCAGTACACACGTACTCTCTACGTCTTACTGTCCTATGTTGTAGGTGGTGACGGATTTAAAGAGGACCATACATTTCTAAATTGAAAGCCCACCTCTACATTTCTTATTGGGCTATGTTTAAAATACCAAAGAGTCGTGAGATGACCTATAAATTCCTGCAACTGGCATTCATATTGGCCAGGCATAGAGTTGCTATCACATGGATGGATCAGTGCGCACCCACAGTCAAACAATGGTACAAAGAGGTACAGGAGTGGGCACTAGCAGAGGAGGTGCACATGAAGTTGAATAGGCATCATGAACAATTGGATGATGACCTCCAGGTATGGAGGGACATGTGCGATACATTTCTAGACCCACGTACAGACATGGAGTCCATTGATAGCGATGATACAGGTGTGAGTGTGGATGATGACACGAATCCAGATAGTGGGGAAAATGAACCCCAACACTGCTAGAGTGGTTTGTCTGCAAGCTTGGTGTCCTGGAATGATATTCCGTCAGAATGTTCAACGACTGAATGTCTGTCCTCTCCAATACGAACAGCCATGTACTGTGTACAGTGTTTACCAAACTGCTGTATTTTGTTCTTTAAAAATGAAAAATAAAGGATAAAAAAATATATATATATTTGTTTATCCCCAATTGAAAATTTTTATTTACTTTTCAGTCCCTTCTAAAGTGGTAATGCATGTACCCAGGGCTTTGTAAATTAAATGAGCAAGACCTCTGACCTCCTGGTCAGAGAAACTGCTCTCCTGTGGATGCTGAACTTACGGGGCTCTTCGAGAGGTCTCTGAAGCCCTGCATTTCTAAAGGTACTGTTTTGCGGGTCTTCCCGACACCGTAGCTGGCCCGCGACAACTCGGTCAGCCAGAACTGTTTGTATTTGTTGTTCATGACGCCATGATAGCCACAGACAGAGCTATTGACTTCAATGAACTGAATTCCAAGTCTATTTTGATTACTGAAGATTTCTGAGAACTGTTTGGTGGATTTGTATCATTTTTCGTCTTGTTTTGGATATATATAAATAATGGATATTTTTCTAAACTGGTGTGGTGTTATTTTGTAGTGTCTTCGCTGTATTACTGTTGGTTATGTACAAATGCTTTAAACACTGCCTCTAAGATAAGCCTGACTGCTTTTGCAAAGCTACCAAGGGGGTGAGCAGGGGTTATTTTAGGAGTGTAACTCCTTATTCTGACTAGGAAGAAGGGTCCCTACTTGGACAAAGGTACCTACCTTTGCCAACTAGAGAACCCAATTTCTAACAATTCCACACTGTGCAGGAAGGTGCAGTTGTTGCTCTGAGAACAGAGGTCTGCATGTCAGGCTCTTCGTCCCTTAGACAACCACAGCACCCCCCACTAGAACAGGATTTATCTACTAATTTGTTGGACGGCAGCACCACAGCTTTGGCAGTCCTATAGTGGACGGAGCATTGCCCCATCTTCTGTAGAACCGCAAAAGTAGTAATAAGGCCCTTTGAAAACTTAGAAAACGTATGGAATCTTAAAATTACAGAAAATAAGTACTAATGCTTAGTTAAGGCATGGCCTCTCCTGCTGCTTTAGGCGGGCTGGTGGCACATGTAGTTGCAGAGCTGCAGCAGAGCTATTTCACCCCCTTAGACAGAGCTAAGCTGTTGATGTCACAGAGACCTTCCAGGTATGTACTACCTTAGGCTGGAAATGTAGCAACATTTGCTGACATATCTAAAATAAACAGCAGAAAATAACATACAAAAGCAACACAACAGTACAGTCAAAATATAAAAGACAGTCAAAAGAGAACTCAAACACAAAAATCCCAGTAAAATACAACAATAGTACAATGTAAGGATTGCAGCACAAAAACATAGCAGCACAAAAAAAGCATTAGAACACTTTATCACCACAACGAAATGCTAAAGAAGCCAATTTTAACAAACACCATGTTCACCTACTAACACTTCTGTTTTCATAATATGGTGGTAAAATGTGTTTAGAGCAAGTCCGGTCTTAACTTACCAATAAGGCAATGTAATTGTGATAATCAGAAATGTTTTGTGATTTGGTCCACACCCTTTAATCTCTACACTGATTAGGTTGTTGACGCATTCGTTCCAGACAAGATTATCACAACCAGTATTCCCCAGTGTGAAGTGAAAGTAATTTTGGTAATGCTGTTTGCTTCCTGTATAGTACCAGACAAACCTGAGATGGAAACAAATGAAGTAAAGATCAAGAATAAAACAATCAAGTGGAAGAAACTATCTGACTGTAACGGAGCGATTCAAGGTTACCAGGTATTATCCCTTCTTTGTGGGTTCAGCTGTTATTTATTTTCTACTTTCTTTCTTTTAGTTTTTCTTTCTCTTTCTTTGTTCATTTCTATCTTTTATTCTTGGTCTTTCTTTCTAACTCTGTTTCTTTCTTTTTTATTCTTTGAATTCCTTTTCTTTATTTTGGATTGTCACCTCAGTGTAATGTTTTCTTGGGGGTGCCTTTCCGGGTCTAGGAGATAATGAGGTTATGTTATGTTATGTTAGGTGCCATTTGTAAAGCGCGCTGACGCCGAAGCTTCCTGGCGCTGATAGACAGAATGGGAGAGGAGGAAACACTGGAGGTAGAGGAACCTAGCTAAAGGATGGGAAGAGATGGGTTTTTAATTGTTTTCTGAAAGAAAGGAGAGAGGAAGAGGATTTGATAGATAGGGGAAGAAGGTTCCAGAGAATAGGAGCTAGGTAGGAAAAACGGCGGCCGCCAAATTTCTTAGTTTTGTTTCTTGGGGTGGCTAACAAGTCACAGTGGGCTGATCGAAGGTTGCGTATAGGGCGGTAGGGACGGATAAGGGATTTGAGGAACCCAGGGCTAGAACAGTGAAGAGCTTTGAAGGTGAGACATGCCACCTTGAAGGCAGGCCTTTGGTCTATTGGGAGCCAATGGAGGCAATGAAGCAGAGGCTTGGCATATTGCCATCTGGGGGTTCCATGGATCATGCGGGCCGCCTGATTTTGGATGACTTGGAGATGGTTTAACAGAAATTGTGGGAGACCATGATAAATGGAGTTGGGGAAATCAAGACGGGAAATCACGAGTGAGGTGACAGTTTGGGTAAGTGCCACAGGAGGGAGAAGGTGACGGACTTTACGAATCCTCCGAAGTTGGAACATGCATGATGAGATTACGCTCCAACTTGGGCTTTGAGGGAAAGTTCAACGTCGATGATTACGCCCAGACTTTTTATTGTTTTAGCTGGGGTAGGGGGGGAGCCAAGCTCCGAGGGCCAGAACTGTGGGCCCCAGTGGGCGTGGCTGAGGCCAGGGAGAAGGAGCTTGGTTTTGCCGGGGTTCAGTTTTAATTGATTCTGGTCCATCCAAAGTTGGATGTGAATCATAACTGCGTGGAACGTATTGATAGCCAGTGGGGAGTTAAGTGAAAAGATGAGCTGTAAGTCGTCGGCTTAATTATAAACTGTGATGTCCCATTTGAGAAGGGATTGAATCAATGGCCGGAGGTATAAATTAAATAGAAGCGGAGAAAGGGAGGAGCCCTGGGGGACTCCGCAGGACGTAGGGGATTTTTTGGCCGTATAGGAGCCCTGACGGACCGCCTGTGTTCTTCCAGTGAGGAAGGACCTGATCCACTCAAGAGCAGAGCCCTGGATGCCTGCCTGCTCGACACGGTGGAGAAGGATGTTATGGTCCACCGTGTCGAACACGGCAGACAAATCCAGCAGGACGAGGGCTTGAGGACTCCCAGCGTCCGCATTGCTCCTAAGTGTATCAAGGACTGCCAGAATGACAGCCTCTGTAGAGTGGGCAGGTCGGAATCCAGCCTGATTAGGCTCAAGATGGCGGGAGGATTCAATGAAATTTGACAGGTAACGGGTGACATGGGCCTCTAAGATATTAGAGAAGTAGGGGAGGAGGGAGATGGGACGATAATTTGATGGCTCTGCAGGGTCGGCACCTGGTTTCTTAAGGAGGGGACCTAGAATGGCCTCCTTGAAGGATGGGGAAAAATGTGGGAAAAATGAGGTCTAAAAGAAATGAGAGAAATACATAATAAAGAAGGGCTTTTTTCTTGCTGAGTTAACTGCACTAGATTAATTATCTCTGAATGTTTTGGGCAACCCAAGTGGGTCAGCACTGATACTGATTTGGATTTAATGTCTACCAATGTTAGTCTCCTCCTTTCCTATTATAATAACTAGATTATGACATACATTTCAGATGAAATACTCACTGATTCGCATTATGACTGTAGTCCATTGCACACCTTCACACGGTTTAACACACAGCACAGCTGGATATGCTAATGGTGCTGTTTCATGTGTAGTTGCAGCAGTTTGGATCAGGTTCGTTCTTTTTTGCTACAAATAATAGACTTCCTTTTTTAGGTCGAGCCTATATCAGCAGCGCGCATGCGCTGCTCGCTTTTCAAGGCATGCAGTAATGGAGTATGGAGTGGAAGCTCCGCCCACTCTCCGCCCATGGTTTTAAATTGCTTGTGTCATTGTATTTCTGAAATGCTGCTGTCTGATTACTTATGAGGATTGTTAGTCCCTCCTTATTATGGCCATGTCATCATTTGTCCCCTCCCATGGCTACTGGCCCCTTTACTTTGAGTGTTACACAGTACGGTATGTGTTATTTAGACTTTGAGCACTACTTTATACTTCATTTGAGCACTAGGTCCTTCTCGTGATCCACTCTTTACCACCGGATCTGCAGTATCCTGGCTAGAAACTCGTTCCCTGCGGGAGAGTTGAGCAATAAAGGCATTGTCTGCGTGTTCTGTTTCAAATACCTTTTTGAATCAGGGAGGCGGGGTACAGAGGTAGAGGGAGACAGTGGCACAAAGAGAGGTGGGGTGTTTAAAGATTTATGCCCCATTGCAAGCTATATTAGATTATCTAAATTAGGCATGCTGTGTCTTTGTTATAGCTCCAAAGAGGCTAGATTTGGGGCTCTTTTGCCTGAGAAGTACAGTGCAATCATGTTCACGAAGACAGGCTGCTCCAGAGTTACTCACATGTAGTGCCACATTTGTTTGTTACGCTGTGCTATAGTCGTATATGTGCTCCCATTTTGTGTTATATAATGCTTCCATATAGTGTAGTTCAAATGGAGTTTCTTTTCGTTCTAATGTCTTGTAACATGGAACTGTTCCATGACGTAAAACCATATCATGGACAGTTTAAAAAAATCACACCATCACCACAGAAAAGATACTGTAGTATTCAATCTCATGTACTCGTGCTCTTTTACACTATTACCTTAGAATAAAGTATGGCATGGCCTGACTTCACACAACATACCATATACTGGACGCTCAGAAACACACATGGACAGACGACATGGAGACACCCAGTGGCGATGGAGACTGGGTTCAAGGTGTTAGATGGCGTCCAGAAAGTCTCCATAAATGCACGGTTTAACTTGATCCAATCCTGTTTAATTCCTAGGGCACATTTTACCCTGGCAAGATTAATACATTTTTACCCCGCAAAGCCATGCTACGCCCCCTACAAATCATACATCCTCCCCCGTTTTTTGTGTACTTATTTTTTCTTCACCCGAGCCAGTGCTTAATTTGTGCCGTTGGTTTCCGGTGCTGGCACCAGCACTTAATTGTCAACACCAGCACTTATGAAAGTCTGCCACATGGTGGCGCTGTTAGACTTCGAGATTAGCACAGCAGTTGATTTTTATTTCACTATGCATTACAAAATGACTGATACCTGCCACTCAAGCCATTCATTTAGCTTTGATGGGATTGAATACATTAATTTTTCATGCTTGTAGGAGTGTGATGGTTAGTAGTTGTGTTGGTACTGTCATTGGCAGTGCTGGCAAATCTTAACTCTGCAGCAGTGCCACCCTTCACTGCCTTTAATGTAACTTCAAAGAGACTCACTATAGTTCTTTCCCAATCATCATTTCAGAACTGAACCATTTTCAATATGCTATACAACGAAGATGTAGTTGTTGCCTATTTATCCTATGCAACTAACAACCACTGACAAAGCCAATAGCTCTGGCTAGTTGTAGGTGTAATGTTACTTGCTGTATTATATGTCTGAATGCAATGACAGAAGCAGCAAAAATACCTTATGGGTTGCACACTATGGTAAGCATAGATTTTTAGCTTAAATGTTTAAGCCCCACCCTAAATTATACTGGCCACACCCCTTCTAGAACCCCCCACCCCCCCAGTTTTTACAACCCACTTGAAGCCCTGAAGAGTGAGTGTGGCTGACAGAGGTATGAGCAGTCTAGTACTAGTGAGAGTGCTGGCAGCCTCGGCGGATGGGATAGCGCCCTCTTGCAATCTAGAAATAAATTGGTTTATTGGTGAGGGGGCTGATAGCCCTACTGGCATAGGCTGCTGGTGCCCACCCCTCACAGATGTATCTTAGTGCTAAAACTGCCTTATTCCTGTGTGGCTGGCATCCACCAATAGCCTTGTTTCTTTCTTTGGATTAAACTAGGCCAGGGTGGTCTCTGCTGACAGTGCATCCTTGGTGTTCTGAAAAGGTGCAGCATTATCTTCCTCCTACATGCAGGTGATCAATTCTTTTGTAAGTTCTCAAAGAGGAGCGGTGAGGGCTGTCAGGTTTTTGATGAAACACCCTCATCAATTTACCTTGCCATGTAATTTCTTACTTTGGGCACAGAGGACGTGGCAGGTGCCAATTTTATATCCTTCACATTTACAGGGTCGGGCTACTCCATCTCCTGAAAAGTGGCCCCAAAGAGGCTGGGAATTGCTCTCAGAAGCTCACACTTCTCTCAGTTGAGGGTCAGACCCCAGTTTGCATCTATTGAGTACCTTCCAAAGGTGGGCGGGCTGCTCCTTCATGGTTGAACGTAGACCAAAATGATGTTGGTCACATTGATAACCCCGGTTAGACCTCACAGGACTTCCCATGTGGTGCTCTGGAAGACCTCTGCACCACTGGATATTAACAACTTCAGTCTTTTGCATTTTCTGAGGTGTAGGTGAGTAGAGAAGGTGGTAATGTACAGGGATTCCAGATCCATCAAGATTTGGTAATACCAGAGGTCCATCTTGGTGAACCAGCAGGATCATGTTATTTCACTCACTAGATAGCCCACAGTCAGGGTGATATGTCTCTCCAGGAGGTTAGCAGATTTGGGAGGGGTATCTCTATGCAGAGCCTCATCCCTACTGGTTGCTTGTGCTTGTTGGTGGGCCACAACAATCGATGACAGCCAAATGGTGGGGCCATCCACTCTATCAATGATGTGTTCCTCGTCAAGTTTCCGGAGTTCTACTTTGGAAAAGATCTGGAACGCCATCTAGCTGTGTCGCAAATCCATGGGTGGCATAGACTGGTCAAAGTGGAGTTTCAGCATTTTCTGCTTCCTAGATCCAATCCCAAGAAAGAGTTCTTTACAGGGTCTGAGAAGGCGATGCGTTCCTCCTTTGTTAAACTCAGCAAGGCCTGATGAGTCTGTGGGCATTACCTATCACCAATTGAAGGAACTCGCCAGCACATGCACTTTATGTGACAGCATTCCGTCCATCGTTTGTTTGCGTAGCACTTTGCACCCTAAGTGGGATGGGTATGCCCACACGTGGGACCCTTGCTCACTTTGCCACTGGATTCAAGCCAGCCTGACTGATAAAGAGTGTTACCCAGAAACCGGTTCCAGGATGCTTGTTTCTGGTCCAGTGAAGACATGGCTTGGCAGTACGGGCTGGACTGTTCCCGTGAGGCACAGGCTCAAGCCTCTAGTACGACCTCTTAGGGTGAGTTTGCGGTGTGACCATGCCTCATCATTCAGCGTTGCAAGTTTCCGTGAGGGGCCGCAACGCCAACTCTGAAAACATGACAACTCCCCTCTGAAGTGACAGAGTAGGGACAGTACACACTAAACACTTTACAGCCTTTGTCTGTTTTTTAATACTTTACGATGATTTTAACTCAAGGATATGTGTAATTGGTTCACCTTTCTAACTACAACATTCTATTTTATGGGATATCAACAACAATAACTTGAATCTTGGTACACGAGCTGGTAGAAAGTGCAAGTTGTATTCTTATTTGTATCCCGCTTTCATACCCCTTGCGAGGCCTAAAGCTTTTTACCTGTTCTGAGCATCTGGGATTTATTCAAAAGGTGAACAAAGTCACTAGCTCCTGTTACTCTTAACACACATGCACCTTTGTGTCCATTATGTGAATAATGTCTGGAAGTTAGAATTCTAAATTGGGTGCTTATAAATGTGCTTTGTTATCAGCCTCTATAAAGTGCTTTCTATTGGTATTCTGGTGCTGTAGCGCTTTCTTAATCTGGGCTCACTTTCATACAGTCCCAGAACGCCATCAGTCGGTTGTATATGTTTGGCAGTGAAGTGAAGGATCCCATTCCATCCAGTGAGACTGAGTAGATTTTAGAATAAGGCTCATATTTCTCTTAATAGATGCCTCTTCATCATATCAGTGGAGAAGTGTGGCTCAATGGTTAGAGCGGCAGACCCTGATGCAGAGGTCTGGCCCGGGACCAGGGTTCAATTCCCGCCTTGGCGGGGTCTTGAGCTCTAAATTCCTCGGACCTGATTTCACGCCTCGGTTCCTATTCTAATCATGGGTTCCACGCTGCAACTCTGGGCAATAGCTTCCTTAATCTCCACAACGGCCCCAACAGCGCTGGGATGCCTGGCTTCACCTTGGGGATGCCCAGGAGTGGACATTTCACAGGGAAAAGCCAGGAAGGGTTCCTTAGCGGTATGAGTACAAGCGCTGGGTGACCCGGTCTGAGTAGCTGAGCGCTATACAAGTACAAAACATTTACATTTACATTTATATCAAATTACCAGCAACTGACAGTTTTCCCGTAGTCTGGTGAGGTAGTGCAAAGCATTCTCTAGTACAAGTGTGAGTACATTTTGTGTCCTGACCCTCCACAGACTTTCGAGCTACTGATGCAGCATCAAAAATAAGGGGCCCGAGTGTCAAATATTTCTGTATAAGTAGGTGCGGCTTACTCTTGTAGTACTCCTAGCGTACCCATGAAATTCATCAGAAATCCAGGGTTAGGCAGGGCTTACTCTGGGAAGTCCACAGGTAAATTATTTGCAGCCCATGCAGAACAGATATGTTGACAAGGCTACGTCCAACCGTCTGAAGCCCACATTCCTAACTAGTTTCACTCGACATACTATGACATTTGAATGATAACGGTTGTAAATGTTGACTTTAAGGAATTGGGTTGTTACTTGAGAGCGGTAAGAGCCTAACTCAAATAGTAATAACAGTCCTTGTCAGTTAGAACCATCAACAACACTAAATTAACCTTAGCTCAATCCCCTCCTAGCTGTGACGCAGAGCAGACTGGCAGAATTTTAGGAAATGTATAAAGTATTTATGCAGTGCCAAAAAGTAGTAAAGTTGAAATGCAAAACAGTCAAAATCCAAGTTAGAAAAATACAGTAGACGGTAATACACAAAATGACACAAAAATGATTCGATAAGGGGAACCAGAGATATAGATGTTTAAATGTAAACATAGCACCAAGAAGCATACAGTGGCAATGATAGTCAATGGTAGAGCAGGACCTAGGCGCAATGTGACACTGACCATGGTGGAACTCAGGTTGTATACACTAACCAGGTTCTTCCAGGTCAAACATTCTACTTTCTGACTTAAGTCCTTGAAGTCTCAGTCTACTACAAGAGGACACATTTAAAGACCCCAGGACCTCAAGAAAGGCCCAAAGAGACTCACAGGGTGATGTAGCGTCTTCCTCTGCCCCGGTGCATGCAAATGATCAAACCGCACACGAAGCTTGGTATTACAAATCTTTGCTCCTCAGTGTGTAACCGTTAATGGAACATTCTACAGCACAAATTCTATACCCAAATACTTACGTCACTGTTCCACGGTGTCCGTCAGGGAACAAAAGTGTCCCGTCATCCCTAACACACAAGACGCTACATCTCCCCCTTTGGTAAATAAAAAGTACAAATAATACATACAACTGTCCAATAAGTAGTTTTGGTGCTCGAATCAATCACCCAGATCTAGTCATGTGAGGCTGTGGAGATACACGAGAAGTGTCCTTGACTAGCACTGGTGACAGTGACACTTGTACAGTAATTTGGCTGTCCAGATTCTCAGGTGGATAAACCTCACTTCTGACATCTGGAACTGGCGAAGGTTGAAGCAGGTGCTTGAAATCCAGAGAATCTCGCAAAATGGACATTCCAGGACGGAGAGCAGTCACCATGTGTCTTTTATTAGTCACAACCCTCAGTAGGCCAGCATCAAATGGAGGATCAGACTTGCATTTCTGTTTCTGCTTCACGATAACTTGGTCTCCTCTTTTGAAAACAGTACTCCAAGAAAAGCGGTGTCTATCCGCATAGCATAGGTCTTCCTTTTTCGTTTGTGGGAAGAATCAGTAGTGCAAAGCTAATCAATGTTAATAGATCTCTCATTGGTTGATTGTTGCACTTTGGTTCATATTGCCCTCACAAACATTAAGGTGACAGGGCTTTCACCCATGGTTGAATGGGGAGTTGACCTGTATACACGAAGCATAGACTGAAGAAAACGTTTGAGCTCAAGTTTTCCAGCGCAGTGTGCTGTAAAGTCTTTTTGAGGGTGCTTATAAATCTCTCAACAACACCATTCGACTGTGGCAAAAGAGGTGTACTTTTCTGATGCTTGACATTCAGATGAGTGAGAATATCATTAAACTCTTGCTTATTGAAAGGCGGGCCAATGTCAAATTTCAAAATCGAAAGAACACCCCATGTTGCAAAAATATTTTCTAATCTTGCAATGACTCTGTTATGGTAAGCTCATCCGATGCCTGTTTCTATGACAATTGCCTCAATTTTTTCACAGCCCCCTTATAAATGAGATGATAATTTGCCACCCGCTCTCTTTATTGAGGGGACTACTTGAGGATTTCCTTCAGGAGGAGGAGAGCCCAGGAACACTAAGTAGCAAACCATTTAGCGTGATCAGAACAGGGGCCTACCACAGGAACCGTTAACTGAACAATTGAGACAAAAGTGCCTAAAGTCTCTATACCCGCACTAGAGGATCCAGGCAAGTTAATATCTCATGCTGACAAGCTTCAAAAAGTGAGCGGTTAAAGACCTTGATGTTTATCTACGATTACCATAGACGCCTCCCTTGATCAGTTAGGAATAATATTCCTAGGGGAATGTGAGTGCGCTCCGTTAGGCACCCCACCCGCTCAAGTACCAGAAAAAAAGGGTTGTCTAAGATGTTGAAAGTAAAGGGGGCCATCCTGAGGAAGCTGAGACAAAAATAAATCGATAATTTTGGCACTCCCCCTCCCTTTTAATGTGGGGGGAATTTGACACTTAAATGGATAAATCACCTTGTCTAGGGTAAAAAAACAGATTATGAGTGCGTAAAAAACTATTTAGGTCTGCACCTTCTGGGGTATGTTCCATATGTGTGCCCTATAAGATCATGCAGGTTTGTTTGCTATGAGATGGATTTGAGGAATCTAGACACACTTCGTTGGTGCCTGTTTGAACAGGGGAGTCACTCCTTGACTCCAAGGGTAATTCTTCCATCTTCTAGTCGAAATAGAATGTCGAAGTTCCAGCAGAGTTTCGTCCAGGTGTAATCTGAAGTCCTAAGGACTGAGTTCCCATGCTTATACTAACTTAGGGGGGGTTGGATATACTCTAGGGACCCACCTATGGGAGGGTCAGGGAACAGGTGTGGTTACACCCATTCCCTTTGTACAGTTTTGCACCAGAGCAGGGGCCGTGCAAACGGTTTGAATTGGGGTATGCACAGGGACACCAAGTGTGCCCCCAGCACTGTCTGAAAAGCATTCTATGAATGCACCCACCCAGCCCCAATACACTAAAGCCTGTCTGGAAATTGGTTACACCTCCCTGTGACAGGAAACCTATTGTCCAGGCCTCCCCTTCGGGAGTTTCGTCCAGCAGCAGGAGATCAGACTTGTGTCTGTAGTTGCAGCATTCGTTTTGTGATGCTGGGGCTCTTTTAAATTATTACCGGTTAGGTTAGTGTGTACATGTCTCCTCCCTCTAGAAGGGTGTGATTGTACCCTCGCCGCCATGACTGGCGGGGGGGGGCTAGGATTCCAAAGTGTTGACACAAAACACAACATGTTTCCATGCAGTCATTCCAAAGTTAGCATTTGCCCCGAGGTTGTAATGCACTTAAGAGTATATGGTCTGGCTGCATCACAGAATAGCATCAGAGAATAGATTCCGAAATCTGCAGAGGGGTCCTACTCATGCATGGGCACCCTCTCACACAAAACCAAGCACTCTGCCTTCAGGATTGATAAGGCCTGCCATAGGAGTGACTTTGAGGTTTGTATGTGTCAGTGATTAAAGGTAGATATAGGTAACCTATATCTCAGTAAGGAGTGCATGCACCACCTTACCTAGGCTGCAGTAGCAAACCTGTGGTGCCATTTTGGAAGGCTTCCTAAGGTTTAGCATAATACATGCTTCAACCCCTGATAGGCATCTGGGGTACCTATCCCCTTAGCTCCTAAGGCACCATATACTAGGGACTCACAAGGGTAACCCAGCAACCAATCTGGAGTGTACCTAAAGTACATGCAATCAATCTAGAGAGGAAACCGCTAGGCTGGGGTCCTGGATAGCAGGGTCCCGGACAAACTAAGTAAAAACCAGTAAAACACCAGAAAAAAAGTGGAGGCAACCATGTAGTCAGATTCCATCTTCCTACAATTAGCACCACTTAAGGCTACAAGGTTGGAGGACCCTCAAGACCCCCTTTTTGCATTATAAAAATTGATCAATACCAGGGGAAAAAATCCCCAGACAAGCAATTTAAGGCACTGAAACACAGGAGAGTCCTGCTTCAAGTCCTTCATGGAGCCACAGAACTCGAGGGCAACAAAAATAATTAGTCCCCCTCTCACTCTTCCAGCACTAGAGCCCACAGCAGGGCAGAAAAAGGTTTTATACCCCTCCAGGAAGAAATTATTCTTTACTTCCCACTTCTCTTTTAAACAAATAATATTGAAGGACTTTATAAACAAGATCCTCCTCGCATCTAGGAACTTTGCCAACAGACCTGCCACATTCCATGAGATGAGTCTTAAGTCCTTCCTTGTACCATGTGTAGGGCCTAAGTGGAAATTGGTGGGCCTAGCTGGGGGGTCAGAGACCCTAAGGGAATGTGACCTACAAGGGGTGATGCTCTGCTTAGGGAAGTAATAGTGTGATAAGTGGCTTTGGGGTGGAGCCCTGTGGAGGTGTCTCTAGGTAGGGCCCTAAGGTATGGATTTGATATCAAGCTCGGAGAGTCAATCCAGGTCATTAAGATCCGGCCGGGGACCATATCCATTTAAAGACACCTGATGCCCGTCTGGAGCTCTCCCTACACCACCACGACCTAGAGGCTCAATTAGACTTGGAACAAACGGGGCAGTCTATAAAAGAAGCCCAGCAATAGAGGTTTTAGGCCAGTGTCAAGTGATCTAAGGGTAAACTCTCAAAATATTTTGTGTGATTTCAGGGTGGCTAACACTAATGATCACGCAATCTCCCTCAAAGGATTTCTGGGAGGGCCCTATACATGAAACCCTATGTGCCATCAGAAAGTTTGTGTTATATATAGTGTATTTGCCTAGCTGGTGAGAAACCTTATTAATCAATTGGCCAGTAGTTTCCTGGTTATGGATGACAAGCCCGGAGACCCCAGTCAAAACTATAGTGTAAGGACAGCAGGCCAGGAGACATTGATTACCGTAGCATGGGACCATTCTCGACAGAACAAGATGATTAGGTCACTGCAGCGAGAGTATGCGCAGGAGTGCACTGACCAACAGGGGCTACTTCATTATAATGAGGGTGGGAGTCGTGGCTCTAGTGCTTCTGTTTAGAAGCTGGAGGGATCATAAAAGCAGTGCTAGAGGGTAAAACTTAGGAGGCCCCACTGGTGGAGGTGCCAGGAAAAGGGGCCTAAGGGGCCTGGTTTGACACTGGACCAACTGAGTCTGGCAAGGCAACAACAGGCTGAGTCCCCTGCACATTTTCTGTGACCGTCTGTGGTGCCTCCAGAGGCAATATCGAAGAGGAGCCACCAGGACCTACTAAGAGTCACGTTTCAGCATGCTCAATTTCGTCTGAAATGGCCCCCACCACTTTCACCAGGAAAGAGTCAATGGTTGCGTAGCTTGTGACCTCAGGTGTCGTGGCAGGCACTGCTTTCCTTTTCCCCATGGTCACTGTGATGGCAGAAACAACAGGCGGGGGTGGTCTTTGCGTTGCCACAGTAACAAAGATGGACGACAATAAAGCAGATACTTATTGCAATGTCCTCTAGAGTGAGGTATGCCACTGCTACAGCCGCTGGAAATTTTATTCAAGTGGAGCCAAGAGAGCAGGCCCAGCCCAACCTCTTCAAGCCACTGACGGAGGCAGACGGGACCACTCTTGGCTCGGGCTGTGATCCAAGCATGCCCCGCGCTGCAGTACCACCTGACAGAAAATGTAGAGAGCCTTCAGGCACAAGGAACTGTTGTCAGCGGCTTCCTGCCAAAAGGAGTCCTGGGGCTTGTGGTCTGTCACCACCAGTGTGTCTGGTCACGATCCAATATATTTTGTGTGTAAGTAGGTCCTGTAAGAAACTGGCTCTATATATACTGCACCAAAGATAGGTACAGTGTGTGTAGAGTCCAAGGGTTTCCAGAGGTTTGGCAAAGGTTAAAGTTAGGTAGAACCTTACTCTCTAAAGTGGTAGCTTGGTCTAGCAGTAATTCAGTATCAGAGGACAGTGTTACGCATTTGATGTACACACTCAGCAACTGAATTCACACTCTCAAGAACTGAACTCTAGGCCAATTGTTTTGTATAAAATATATACTGTTGTTTTATTTCTAGAACCAAGCAAGCCTGGTACAGGTAAGCATATAAATACTTTTCAGCTACAAGATGCTGTTGTTGAATACTTACAAAATATAGTAGGACTTTGTACCAATGTGAGTTTACAGGGATTGCAATGCAATGTACAAACCTAGTAGACTCAGTACATAGGACTCAATAGGCTTTTTCAGTAAAAAATGCAATTAGTTACTTTTCGGATTACTTTTACTAACACAGTGCTGGATACTGAGATTCAGCACTGGGATATCTCCTGAAAACAGTTGCGAAAATGCGTTTTGGTTAATCGGGTGATTTTTAAGGAATATTCTCAGTTTTCACAAGTCGACACTAGAAACTTTTTGGGAGAAAAAGTGTCAACGTTATTCTATGAGGAAAAAGAGGTTTTCGGTTTCCAGGTACGTAATTGGTCTTTGGGTCTCCCAGGGTCAGTGATGCACTGTTGTTGCACCCTCAGCAGCACTCGGGCAGCCGGGTGCAGAGTGTTGACGGCAAAGGTCTTCCTACAGAGGATAGGGGGACTCCGGTTGGTGGCTGCTGGAAAGCAGGCCATGGAGTTGTGGGAGCAAAGCTCGTAGGGTTAATCTCAGGGCAAGTTTGGGACCAAGTTAGCACAAAAGGGGCACCCTCAGCGGCACTATGCCGGCCGGGTGCAGGGTGCACTTTTGAAGTCGGGTGCCCCGTTGATTTCAATGGAAATTTTCCGGGACAAAGAAATGCTGCAGGCTCGCGGACGAGGATCTTCCAGGAGTGACCACCTCTTCGAGAGGTTAGTAGGGATGTAGAGGGTTGGCTAGGCACCACTGGATTGGGCACACAAGGCCGTGGGGCGTCGGGTGCAGGGGTGCCTTGGGACGTCAAAATTTCTTACCCACTCTGTTCGCGGAAGGGGGGTCCTCTGGGTTGAGGCTGCAGGCGTCGTCTGGAGGCTTGAGACATGTCAGGAGTTGCCATATCTTGAGACAGGATCACCGGGGGGACCTCCTTGTGGTATTTTTCCACTCGAGCTTGGGCAGGTTCGGCGGGTGCAGAGTGAGAAGGATTCGCATTTCCTGGCTGGCACCAGATGCTGCAGTTCAAACACTTCCGGTGTTCACAGGAGAAACAGCTTCGAAAGTGAAGGCAAGCAGGTCCTCCGGGGTTTTTGAGGTTGCTGGCCGCTGAACACGCTAGGGTTTTGCAGGAGCAGGTTCGAAGGGAGATAGACTTGTAGTGCTGGGAACAAGTCAGTGGGCATCGTCCTCCTGTTAGCTCTGCACGGCTTCTCGTCCTTCTTCTTCTCTTCTTTTTCTCATGGTTGCTGGATCTGAGGAAGGAAGGTTCAGGGTGGCCCTAAATACAAAATGTATGGGTATTACAGGTAGGTAAAGTGCAGGGACCAATGGGTCTATTCCCTGGGGTGGGGACACCCTCTATTCTGACACTCTCCTGTGGGAGGGGGGCAGGAACCTGTCCCTGGTTGTCTGGGTCCCCACATCCTCAAGATGGCGGGGACTCGAGGTTGTGCTTCACCTCACCTCGCCCACCTTAGGGGTGGAGTTGGCAAAGGTGGGCATACCTCTCTTCCTCACTTGTTTTCCCTCTGTGTCTCCCGCCCAAATTGGGGGGTAGAATGAGTGGGGACCAGCTTCTGAGAGCAGCTAGTGGTCTGGAGAGGCTTTCAAAGATGGTATGCCTTTGAAGCTTCTCCTTCATGAACCCTGATCATCCTGGGGGAGGAGGCCTGGCACCTCGTCTCAGGATGTGCATTGTTTCAGGCCCCCGAGAGCAGCAAGCTCTCGACCCAGGGGTCCAGAAACATGTCTGGTGATGACAGCCTAGGCAGCCACTCAGTCAGGTCACTGGAGGTTGGTCGAGTTTCAGGGGACATTTCTAAGATGCCCTCTGTGGTGCATTTTACATTTAATCCCACATTGGTATCAGTGTGGGTTGAATGTGCTGAGAAGTTTGATACCAAACTTCCCAGTCGTCAGTGTAGCCATTATGGTGCTGTGGTTTTCGTAATGGCAAACTCCCAGCCCCATATACTCTTAATGGCACTTAGAGCGGCTAAGAATGGACCTGGGTACTGTAGGGGTACAGGGCTCATGCACCTGTACCCTCACCACTGGCACTGGACACCCAACTAGATGAGTGACTAATGTATGCCAGGGCAATGGTTTGTGGGTATGGCACACAGGGATGTGTGCCATGTCGACTCTTCACTTTGTTTTGCACCAAGACAGTGTGTGAGAGTCAGGGTACAGGACCTCTATGGTTGGCACGATAAGAGCTGTAGCCCTTAGAGGCCTTCTCTGGTGGTCACAGTGCCCTGCGTGCCTATGGTACAATTTACCAGGGGCTGACATGTGGCCAGATATGCCAATTGGGTTTAGGCTTTAATGCAGTTTTAGAGAACGAACACAGGGCCTGAGTACCAGTAGGCAGTAGCCCAGAGCACACTCAGTCAAAGCACATCAGCAATTCAGCAATCAGTGGGGGCATACCATGCAAGAAAGAGGGCACTTTCTCACAGGTCCGCCTCTCTGTTTTGTATTGGAGGCACTCAGGTGTTGCCACCCTTCCGAAGCTATGTAAGCTGGCACTCTACACCCTGTTCAGGATTTTGAATTGCATTAGGCGTAGGCATTATTTAATAGCCAAATCTCTAGGATGCATCAATGCTGCCCCAATCCAGGTCGTCTAGGGCCCCCAGTTCCACTTCCCACCTTGCCCTCAGCCTCGCTAAAGTACCTGTTTATTATTGATCAGTGTGAGAAGTTGGCCTGATATATGATGTTCACTAGTTCTAGTGACCACCTTGTATCAGTCCAAACAACCCTTATGATGATAAGTCAATCTTATAGTGGAGTGGTGTGGCTCACTGGTTAGAGGCGGCAGATCTGGAAGCAGAGAACGGCCCGGGACCAGGGTTCAATTCCCGACGCGGCAGCGTCGTGGACCAGGTCAACGGACTCGATAATTCTCGCCTCGGTGCCTACTCTAACCAGGGATCGCACTCAGCAACTCTGGGCATTAAGCTTGCCTCATCTCCACAACGGCCCCCCACAGACGCCGGGGATGCCTGGTTTCACCTTGGAGATACCCAGAAGGGACCATCTCACAGGGAAAGCCAGGACGGGTTCCCCAGCGGTCTTCAGCGCCAGGACACCCCGAGATGGGGTAACAGTGCGCTTTACAAGTATCATCATTACATTACATTACATAGACCAGCGATCCTAGGGGTAGCATGGACAAAGCAGTCCTAGGCTAAACTCTGTAAAGGCATGTGAAGCAAGCTGTTTTACCATATACACTCTCCTTGAATACCAAATGAAAGGACACCACACAGATATATATTGAAAATATATGTATATTTATTTACTACAAGTATCCCCTATACTCTTTATGAGGACAGAAGCAAATGCGTTAAAACAAAACACTGTTTAAATATACAAAAGTTGCACAATATGGATAGGCCCTGGTGGCCGCTCAAACCATATACTAAAATAGTGGTATAAGAACCACGTATCTAACAGGGAGAAGGCCTAGGGCCTTGGGAATCACTGGGACTGCAAGGAGCTAACAACAGTTAGTGACCAGGAGGCCCACGGAGTGCGTGTGCAGTGTCGGAAGTTGCACGCGGGTGCCCATAGACTTTCAATGGGTGCGTAAAAATTACAAAGTAACTGCAAAGGGAGTCTTCCGGATGGACCAGACCGTTACGGTCTGGTCCATCCGGAAGACTCCCTTTGCAGTTGCAGTTACAGTTGCAGTTGTTACAACTTGAAACCTAGACACTAGAGATCTTACTCTACATAGTGAAACAGTGTGGCTCACTGGTTAGAGGCGGCAGACCCGAGAGCAGATGACGGCCCGGGACCAGGGTTCGATTCCCGGCGTGGCAGGTTTCTGGACCAGGGTCAGCGGACTCGATAATTCTCTCGCCTCGGTGCCCACTCTGATCAGCGATCACACTCGGAAACTCTGGGCATTAGCCTGCCTCATCTTCACTAACGGCCCCACCAGACCGCTGGGGATGCCTGGTCTCACCCTGGAGATACCCATTAAGGGACCATCTCTCAGGGAAGCCAGGAAGGGTTTCGCAGCGGTCGAAGCGCCTTGGGACCCTACGGGTAAGTAGTGCGCTATATAAATGCCTATACATTTACATACATTTACATTTACACAGCAGCACCGGAGTGCCAGCGTTACCTCACCCACAGGAAGCGGGTGCATAGGTGTGAAAGTGCATCGGGTTTCGTCGTGTGGTTCAATGGAGCCTGAAGATGATGATGCTGCAGGCGGCCAGTCGAGAAGAGTTCTGGTGGATCCAAGGGTGGATCTGAAGAAGTGAAGACCTGAAAGCAAAGGGGACAATGTTCAAAGTCACTAGCCTGTGACTACCGTGGAACCAGGAGGGAACCAGGGGATGTCGGGTGCCAACAGGTGAAGAAGTGAAGATTGTCTCTGCAGCATGTGGACACGAAGAGATCAACGACGTCCAGGAGTCGATCACGAGCTGTCCCACGAAGGCTCTAGCTGATGGCGGTGTCGGCTTCTTGATTGGATTCAGAAAAGGGGGTGGTGATGAACAGAGTGTCTGAATTAAGCAGACCACTCTTACCCAGTCCAAAGATCAGGGCTTGATCCATCAAATCAGTCTGTCCCTGGCCCAGTGCATCATGGGAACAGGGCAGACTAAACTACCAAGCCAATTCTTCACCAGAAAGGAGACAAGCTACCGGGGACCGGTTTCTGGCATTTCAGCCGTCTTCGGCCCGGCTTGCTTGAATCCTGATGGTGCAGTGAGAAAGGGACTCATGTCTGAGTATACCCTGCCACACCTATAGTGGCCAAAAACTATTCAGAAAAGGGGGTGGTGATGAACAGAGTGTTTGAATTAAGCAGACCACTCTTACCCAGTCCAAAGATCAGGGCTTGATCCATCACCGTTATTTATCTCACTGCACCATCCCAGTTCAAAACCTGGCTATATGCAAATCAGTCTGTCCCTGGCCCAGTGCATCATGGGAACAGGGCAGACTAAACTACCAAGCCAATTCTTCACCATAAAGGAGACAAGCTACCGGGAACCGGTTTCTGGCATTTCAGCCGTCTTCGGCCCGGCTTGCTTGAATCCTGATGGTGCAGTGAGAAAGGGACTCATGTCTGAGTATACCCTGCCACACCTATAGTGGCCAAAAACGATTCAGAAAAGGGGGTGGTGATGAACAGAGTGTCTGAATTAAGCAGACCACTCTTACCCAGTCCAAAGATCAGGGCTTGATCCATCACCGTTATTTATCTCACTGCACCATCCCAGTTCAGAACCTGGCTATATGCAAATCAGTCTGTCCCTGGCCCAGTGCATCATGGGAACAGGGCAGACTAAACTACCAAGCCAATTCTTCACCAGAAAGGAGACAAGCTACCGGGGACCGGTTTCTGGCATTTCAGCCGTCTTCGGCCCGGCTTGCTTGAATCCTGATGGTGCATTGCGAAAGGGACTCATGTATGAGTATACCCTGTCACACCTATAGTGGCCAAAAACGATTCAGAAAAGGGGGTGGTGATGAACAGAGTGTCTGAATTAAGCAGACCACTCTTACCCAGTCCAAAGATCAGGGCTTGATCCATCACCGTTATTTATCTCACTGCACCATCCCAGTTCAGAACCTGGCTATGTGCAAATCAGTCTGTCCCTGGCCCAGTGCATCATGGGAACAGGGCAGACTAAACTACCAAGCCAATTCTTCACCAGAAAGGAGACAAGCTACCGGGGACCGGTTTCTGGCATTTCAGCCGTCTTCGGCCCGGCTTGCTTGAATCCTGATGGTGCAGTGAGAAAGGGACTCATGTCTGAGTATACCCTGCCACACCTATAGTGGCCAAAAACGATTCAGAAAAGGGGGTGGTGATGAACAGAGTGTCTGAATTAAGCAGACCACTCTTACCCAGTCCAAAGATCAGGGCTTGATCCATCACCGTTATTTATCTCACTGCACCATCCCAGTTCAGAACCTGGCTATATGCAAATCAGTCTGTCCCTGGCCCAGTGCATCATGGGAACAGGGCAGACTAAACTACCAAGCCAATTCTTCACCAGAAAGGAGACAAGCTACCGGGGACCGGTTTCTGGCATTTCAGCCGTCTTCGGCCCGGCTTGCTTGAATCCTGATGGTGCAGAGAGAAAGGGACTCATGTCTGAGTATACCCTGCCACACCTATAGTGGCCAAAAACGATTCAGAAAAGGGGGTGGTGATGAACAGAGTGTTTGAATTAAGCAGACCACTCTTACCCAGTCCAAAGATCAGGGCTTGATCCATCACCGTTATTTATCTCACTGCACCATCCCAGTTCAAAACCTGGCTATATGCAAATCAGTCTGTCCCTGGCCCAGTGCATCATGGGAACAGGGCAGACTAAACTACCAAGCCAATTCTTCACCAGAAAGGAGACAAGCTACCGGGGACCGGTTTCTGGCATTTCAGCCGTCTTCGGCCCGGCTTGCTTGAATCCTGATGGTGCAGTGAGAAAGGGACTCATGTCTGAGTATACCCTGCCACACCTATAGTGGCCAAAAACGATTCAGAAAAGGGGGTGGTGATGAACAGAGTGTCTGAATTAAGCAGACCACTCTTACCCAGTCCAAAGATCAGGGCTTGATCCATCACCGTTATTTATCTCACTGCACCATCCCAGTTCAGAACCTGGCTATATGCAAATCAGTCTGTCCCTGGCCCAGTGCATCATGGGAACAGGGCAGACTAAACTACCAAGCCAATTCTTCACCAGAAAGGAGACAAGCTACCGGGGACCGGTTTCTGGCATTTCAGCCGTCTTCGGCCCGGCTTGCTTGAATCCTGATGGTGCAGTGAGAAAGGGACTCATGTATGAGTATACCCTGTCACACCTATAGTGGCCAAAAACGATTCAGAAAAGGGGGTGGTGATGAACAGAGTGTCTGAATTAAGCAGACCACTCTTACCCAGTCCAAAGATCAGGGCTTGATCCATCACCGTTATTTATCTCACTGCACCATCCCAGTTCAGAACCTGGCTATGTGCAAATCAGTCTGTCCCTGGCCCAGTGCATCATGGGAACAGGGCAGACTAAACTACCAAGCCAATTCTTCACCAGAAAGGAGACAAGCTACCGGGGACCGGTTTCTGGCATTTCAGCCGTCTTCGGCCCGGCTTGCTTGAATCCTGATGGTGCAGTGAGAAAGGGACTCATGTCTGAGTATACCCTGCCACACCTATAGTGGCCAAAAACGATTCAGAAAAGGGGGTGGTGATGAACAGAGTGTCTGAATTAAGCAGACCACTCTTACCCAGTCCAAAGATCAGGGCTTGATCCATCACCGTTATTTATCTCACTGCACCATCCCAGTTCAGAACCTGGCTATATGCAAATCAGTCTGTCCCTGGCCCAGTGCATCATGGGAACAGGGCAGACTAAACTACCAAGCCAATTCTTCACCAGAAACGAGACAAGCTACCGGGGACCGGTTTCTGGCATTTCAGCCGTCTTCCGCCCGGCTTGCTTGAATCCTGATGGTGCAGTGAGAAAGGGACTCATGTCTGAGTATACCCTGCCACACCTATAGTGGCCAAAAACGATTCAGAAAAGGGGGTGGTGATGAACAGAGTGTCTGAATTAAGCAGACCACTCTTACCCAGTCCAAAGATCAGGGCTTGATCCATCACTGTTATTTATCTCACTGCACCATCCCAGTTCAGAACCTGGCTATATGCAAATCAGTCGGTCCCTGGCCCAGTGCATCATGGGAACAGGGCAGACTAAACTACCAAGCCAATTCTTCACCAGAAAGGAGACAAGCTACCGGGGACCGGTTTCTGGCATTTCAGCCGTCTTCGGCCCGGCTTGCTTGAATCCTGATGGTGCAGTGAGAAAGGGACTCATGTCTGAGTATACCCTGCCACACCTATAGTGGCCAAAAACGATTCAGAAAAGGGAGTGGTGATGAACAGAGTGTCTGAATTAAGCAGACCACTCTTACCCAGTCCAAAGATCAGGGCTTGATCCATCACAGTTATTTATCTCACTGCACCATCCCAGTTCAGAACCTGGCTATATGCAAATCAGTCTGTCCCTGGCCCAGTGCATCATGGGAACAGGGCAGACTAAACTACCAAGCCAATTCTTCACCAGAAAGGAGACAAGCTACCGGGGACCGGTTTCTGGCATTTCAGCCATCTTCGGCCCGGCTTGCTTGAATCCTGATGGTGCAGTGAGAAAGGGACTCATGTCTGAGTATACCCTGCCACACCTATAGTGGCCAAAAACGATTCAGAAAAGGGGGTGGTGATGAACAGAGTGTCTGAATTAAGCAGACCACTCTTACCCAGTCCAAAGATCAGGGCTTGATCCATCACCGGTATTTATCTCACTGCACCATCCCAGTTCAGAACCTGGCTATATGCAAATCAGTCTGTCCCTGGCCCAGTGCATCATGGGAACAGGGCAGACTAAACTACCAAGCCAATTCTTCACCAGAAAGGAGACAAGCTACCGGGGACCAGTTTCTGGCATTTCAGCCGTCTTAGGCCCGGCTTGCTTGAATCCTGATGGTGCAGTGAGAAAGGGACTCATGTCTGAGTATAGCCTGCCACACCTATAGTGGCCAAAAACGATTCAGAAAAGGGGGTGGTGATGAACAGAGTGTCTGAATTAAGCAGACCACTCTTACCCAGTCCAAAGATCAGGGCTTGATCCATCACCGTTATTTATCTCACTGCACCATCCCAGTTCAGAACCTGGCTATATGCAAATCAGTCTGTCCCTGGCCCAGTGCATCATGGGAACAGGGCAGACTAAACTACCAAGCCAATTCTTCACCAGAAAGGAGACAAGCTACCGGGGACCGGTTTCTGGCATTTCAGCCGTCTTCGGCCCGGCTTGCTTGAATCCTGATGGTGCAGTGAGAAAGGGACTCATGTCTGAGTATACCCTGCCACACCTATAGTGGCCAAAAACGATTCAGAAAAGGGGGTGGTGATGAACAGAGTGTCTGAATTAAGCAGACCACTCTTACCCAGTCCAAAGATCAGGGCTTGATCCATCACTGTTATTTATCTCACTGCACCATCCCAGTTCAGAACCTGGCTATATGCAAATCAGTCTGTCCCTGGCCCAGTGCATCATGGGAACAGGGCAGACTAAACTACCAAGCCAATTCTTCACCAGAAAGGAGACAAGCTACCGGGGACCGGTTTCTGGCATTTCAGCCGTCTTCGGCCCGGCTTGCTTGAATCCTGATGGTGCAGTGAGAAAGGGACTCATGTCTGAGTATACCCTGCCACAACTATAGTGGCCAAAAACGATTCAGAAAAGGGGGTGGTGATGAACAGAGTGTCTGAATTAAGCAGACCACTCTTACCCAGGCCAAAGATCAGGGCTTGATCCATCACCGATATTTATCTCACTGCACCATCCCAGTTCAGAACCTGGCTATATGGAAATCAGTCTGTCCCTGGCCCAGTGCATCATGGAAACAGGGCAGACTAAACTACCAAGCCAATTCTTCACCAGAAAGGAGACAAGCTACCGGGGACCAGTTTCTGGCATTTCAGCCGTCTTCGGCCCGGCTTGCTTGAATCCTGATGGTGCAGTGAGAAAGGGACTCATGTCTGAGTATACCCTGCCACACCTATAGTGGCCAAAAACGATTCAGAAAAGGGGGTGGTGATGAACAGAGTGTCTGAATTAAGCTGACCACTCTTACCCAGTCCAAAGATCAGGGCTTGATCCATCACCGTTATTTATCTCACTGCACCATCCCAGTTCAGAACATGGCTATATGCAAATCAGTCTGTCCCTGGCCCAGTGCATCATGGGAACAGGGCAGACTAAACTACCAAGCCAATTCTTCACCAGAAAGGAGACAAGCTACCGGGGGCCGGTTTCTGGCATTTCAGCCGTCTTCGGCCCGGCTTGCTTGAATCCTGATGGTGCAGTGAGAAAGGGACTCATGTCTGAGTATACCCTGCCACACCTATAGTGGCCAAAAACAATTCAGAAAAGGGGGTGGTGATGAACAGAGTGTCTGAATTAAGCAGACCACTCTTACCCAGTCCAAAGATCAGGGCTTGATCCATCACCATTATTTATCTCACTGCACCATCCCAGTTCAGAACCTGGCTATATGCAAATCAGTCTGTCCCTGGCCCAGTGCATCATGGGAACAGGGCAGACTAAACTACCAAGCCAATTCTTCACCAGAAAGGAGACAAGCTACCGGGGACCGGTTTCTGGCATTTCAGCCGTCTTCGGCCCGGCTTGCTTGAATCCTGATGGTGCAGTGAGAAAGGGACTCATGTCTGAGTATACCCTGCCACACCTATAGTGGCCAAAAACGATTCAGAAAAGGGAGTGGTGATGAACAGAGTGTCTGAATTAAGCAGACCACTCTTACCCAGTCCAAAGATCAGGGCTTGATCCATCACCATTATTTATCTCACTGCACCATCCCAGTTCAGAACCTGGCTATATGCAAATCAGTCTGTCCCTGGCCCAGTGCATCATGGGAACAGGGCAGACTAAACTACCAAGCCAATTCTTCACCAGAAAGGAGACAAGCTACCGGGGACCGGTTTCTGGCATTTCAGCCATCTTCGGCCCGGCTTGCTTGAATCCTGATGGCGCAGTGAGAAAGGGACTCATGTCTGAGTATACCCTGCCACACCTATAGTGGCCAAAAACGATTCAGAAAAGGGGGTGGTGATGAACAGAGTGTCTGAATTAAGCAGACCACTCTTACCCAGTCCAAAGATCAGGGCTTGATCCATCACCATTATTTATCTCACTGCACCATCCCAGTTCAGAACCTGGCTATATGCAAATCAGTCTGTCCCTGGCCCAGTGCATCATGGGAACAGGGCAGACTAAACTACCAAGCCAATTCTTCACCAGAAAGGAGACAAGCTACCGGGGACCGGTTTCTGGCATTTCAGCCGTCTTCGGCCCGGCTTGCTTGAATCCTGATGGTGCAGTGAGAAAGGGACTCATGTCTGAGTATACCCTGCCACACCTATAGTGGCCAAAAACGATTCAGAAAAGGGGATGGTGATGAACAGAGTGTCGAATTAAGCAGACCACTCTTACCCAGTCCAAAGATCAGGGCTTGATCCATCACCGTTATTTATCTCACTGCACCATCCCAGTTCAGAACCTGGCTATATGCAAATCAGTCTGTCCCTGGCCCAGTGCATCATGGGAACAGGGCAGACTAAACTACCAAGCCAATTCTTCACCAGAAAGGAGACAAGCTACCGGGGACCGGTTTCTGGCATTTCAGCCGTCTTCGGCCCAGCTTGCTTGAATCCTGATGGTGCAGTGAGAAAGGGACTCATGTCTGAGTATACCCTGCCACACCTACAGTGGCCAAAAACGATTCAGAAAAGGGAGTGGTGATGAACAGAGTGTCTGAATTAAGCAGACCACTCTTACCCAGTCCAAAGATCAGGGCTTGATCCATCACCATTATTTATCTCACTGCACCATCCCAGTTCAGAACCTGGCTATATGCAAATCAGTCTGTCCCTGGCCCAGTGCATCATGGGAACAGGGCAGACTAAACTACCAACCCAATTCTTCACCAGAAAGGAGACAAGCTACCGGGGACCGGTTTCTGGCATTTCAGCCGTCTTCGGCCCGGCTTGCTTGAATCCTGATGGTGCAGTGAGAAAGGGACTCATGTCTGAGTATACCCTGCCACACCTATAGTGGCCAAAAACGATTCAGAAAAGGGGGTGGTGATGAACAGAGTGTCTGAATTAAGCAGACCACTCTTACCCAGTCCAAAGATCAGGGCTTGATCCATCACCATTATTTATCTCACTGCACCATCCCAGTTCAGAACCTGGCTATATGCAAATCAGTCTGTCCCTGGCCCAGTGCATCATGGGAACAGGGCAGACTAAACTACCAAGCCAATTCTTCACCAGAAAGGAGACAAGCTACCGGGGACCGGTTTCTGGCATTTCAGCCGTCTTCGGCCCGGCTTGCTTGAATCCTGATGGTGCAGTGAGAAAGGGACTCATGTCTGAGTATACCCTGCCACACCTATAGTGGCCAAAAACGATTCAGAAAAGGGGATGGTGATGAACAGAGTGTCGAATTAAGCAGACCACTCTTACCCAGTCCAAAGATCAGGGCTTGATTCATCACCGTTATTTATCTCACTGCACCATCCCAGTTCAGAACCTGGCTATATGCAAATCAGTCTGTCCCTGGCCCAGTGCATCATGGGAACAGGGCAGACTAAACTACCAAGCCAATTCTTCACCAGAAAGGAGACAAGCTACCGGGGACCGGTTTCTGGCATTTCAGCCGTCTTCGGCCCGGCTTGCTTGAATCCTGATGGTGCAGTGAGAAAGGGACTCATGTCTGAGTATACCCTGCCACACCTATAGTGGCCAAAAACGATTCAGAAAAGGGGGTGGTGATGAACAGAGTGTCTGAATTAAGCAGACCACTCTTACCCAGTCCAAAGATCAGGGCTTGATCCATCACCATTATTTATCTCACTGCACCATCCCAGTTCAGAACCTGGCTATATGCAAATCAGTCTGTCCCTGGCCCAGTGCATCATGGGAACAGGGCAGACTAAACTACCAAGCCAATTCTTCACCAGAAAGGAGACAAGCTACCGGGGACCGGTTTCTGGCATTTCAGCCGTCTTCGGCCCGGCTTGCTTGAATCCTGATGGTGCAGTGAGAAAGGGACTCATGTCTGAGTATACCCTGCCACACCTATAGTGGCCAAAAACGATTCAGAAAAGGGGGTGGTGATGAACAGAGTGTCTGAATTAAGCAGACCACTCTTACCCAGTCCAAAGATCAGGGCTTGATCCATCACCATTATTTATCTCACTGCACCATCCCAGTTCAGAACCTGGCTATATGCAAATCAGTCTGTCCCTGGCCCAGTGCATCATGGGAACAGGGCAGACTAAACTACCAAGCCAATTCTTCACCAGAAAGGAGACAAGCTACCGGGGACCGGTTTCTGGCATTTCAGCCGTCTTCGGCCCGGCTTGCTTGAATCCTGATGGTGCAGTGAGAAAGGGACTCATGTCTGAGTATACCCTGCCACACCTATAGTGGCCAAAAACGATTCAGAAAAGGGGGTGGTGATGAACAGAGTGTCTGAATTAAGCAGACCACTCTTACCCAGTCCAAAGATCAGGGCTTGATCCATCACCATTATTTATCTCACTGCACCATCCCAGTTCAGAACCTGGCAATATGCAAATCAGTCTGTCCCTGGCCCAGTGCATCATGGGAACAGGGCAGACTAAACTACCAAGCCAATTTTTCACCAGAAAGGAGACAAGCTACCGGGGACCGGTTTCTGGCATTTCAGCCATCTTCGGCCCGGCTTGCTTGAATCCTGATGGTGCAGTGAGAAAGGGACTCATGTCTGAGTATACCCTGCCACACCTATAGTGGCCAAAAACGATTCAGAAAAGGGGGTGGTGATGAACAGAGTGTCTGAATTAAGCAGACCACTCTTACCCAGTCCAAAGATCAGGGCTTGATCCATCACCGTTATTTATCTCACTGCACCATCCCAGTTCAGAACCTGGCTATATGCAAATCAGTCTGTCCCTGGCCCAGTGCATCATGGGAACAGGGCTTCTTGATTGGAGCAAACAGGCCTTGGCTAATGCAAGCCACGCAGGAAACAATGCAAGCTTCTTACTCTGACCAGCAAGGTCAGAGGGGCTGCTCCTTTTCACAGGAGCAAGGGCCAGTCTGGAGCAACCAGACCAGCGGTATTGATTTCAAATTTCGTCGCCAAGATGGCCACTAGCCAACGGACCAGTGAACGGGATGACGCGTCGAGTGGCAAAATGCACAAGGGCCCCACACAGATTGGGGAGATGCTGGAGGGCTACTTTTCGGTGCAGATGCTGCTCGGTGGTAGGACTTCTCAAACCCCAAAGCACAGCATTGAGGATGCCTCGGGTGCTGCGCAGTCAGCTTCTCGTGGATATTCCAAGATGGCCGGCCGCACGTCTCTCGGTGCCTCCATGGGTCTCTTCTTTTCAGGGACTGTGGATCGGGCTCTGAGATGTCCGGGGATCCAGGTCTTGTTGTGCTCTGGGCTCAGGCTCCCGCGGGAGGCGGCGGCAAAGCAGATGTTGAGTTGCTGGATGGTGCCTGTGTTCACAGGGTGGTCACTCCTTGGCCACAAGGGAGATTCTCTTGAGTCTTCTGTGCAGCAGAATGTCGAAGTCCAGTTTTCTTCTTAGTTGCAAGTCAAGTTCAGGATGATCTGAAGTCTTAGGACACACCTCCTACTCTTAGACCAAATCTAGGGGCCAGGTCACCTGCTAGGTCCCTCCTCTGGGTGGGACCAGGAAGGGGGGTGGTTACACCTCCTTTCCTTTGTCCAGTTTCGCGCCAGGACTGGGGCTGGAAAGCCCCAGCACCGGTTTGAACTGGCATATGCACAGGGACACCTTGCGTGCCCAGGCATGTCTCATTCTATTCAGCCCTCCCTAACCCACTACACAAAGTCCTGTCTGGGGGGGTGCAAGCACCTCCCCTGACAGGAAACCCTTTGTCCAGGCCTCCCAAGCTAGAAGGACTCCCAGCAGTAGGAGGTCAGACTTGTGTCTGTGGTGGTAGCATCCATTTTGTGATGCTGAGGCTCATGTTTAACTTTACCCGGGTTTCAGGTTAAGTACATGTCGTCTCCCTCTAGAAGGGTGGAATGCTACCCCCGTCACCAGAATTGGCGAGGGGGTAGTATTCCAAGTCGTATGACACCTTACTCGACAAGTTTTGATAAAGCCAAACCAAAGATAGCATTTAACCGCGAGGTTCATAATGCACTACAGTATATGGTATGGCAATATCATGAAACAGCTAAAGGACGTTGTTCCGAAAGCTGCAGACAGGCCCATCTCATGCCAGAGCACCATCTCACATGAAACCAAGCACTCTGCCTCCAGGATTGTCGAGGCCTGCCATAGGAGTGAATTATAGGTTACCATGTGTTCATATATGTTAGATATAGATATACTATACCTAAGTAAGAGGTGGTTACACCAACTTACCCCAGCTGAGTGATCAGCCAGTTGTGTCAAATAGCTAGGCCAGGCCATGGGTGGCACAATACATGCTGCAGCCCCTGGTAGGCCTTGGATACACCTATGCCCTGGGTACCTAGGGTACACTGTTACAGGGGCCTATAAGGTGAACCAGTTTCAATTCGTAATGCACCTAGAGTGCATTGGCATTAATTTAAAGAGAGAACAGCAGGCTGTGGGTCTGATTAGCAGGCCCACAGGCACATTAAGTCAGAAACCAGTGAAGCAAAAAGCAAAAATTTGGGGTGAACTTAGGATAGCAGACCCTACCCTCCTACAATCAGTTTCTTATATGTCCATGAGATTACCTTTTCCCCAATGAGTAGCCTCCCTTGTAGCGGTGTGTACTTAATCTTCTGCGCCTTCCAATCGTGTGTTACCTGCAGGTACTTGTACTATTGCCTTGCAGTTTGTTCATAGTCTCTCTGTAGGGAGGCGAATCAGATAAAAGTACCCCCCTCCATTATGTCCCCCAATTTTGAGATCCCTTGCAAATTTTGCAGATTCTTTCAATCGTGTTCCCACCCACAAAGATATTTCACATGTAACTCGGTTGTCCCAATTTATCCCTTTCTCTGCCCCTCGCCATGAAGCAATGGTCACCTGTGTTGCCGGGAGCAGGTTCCTCATTCCTTTTTCCGATATAAATAATGCATGTTGGAATAAGGATTAAATTGGGTACGTTCTAATGCATATGTGGGGTGGTTGCTTGGTACGTGTTCTCAATCGTTGAGAACAGATTAAATGTGCCACCCAATAGTAGGCTTTGATGTCTGGGAGGGAAATACCTTTATTATAGTGATTCCCTTACAATGTATGGAGCGCCCTCTGGGAGTCCCGTCATTACAAAGGAATGTCCAGCCTGTCTATCTTTGTGAAAACCTTTTCTCGTAGTGTGTGGTATGTATTCTGAAGCACATACAAGAGCTTTGGTAGCGTAATCATTGTGTACATTAGGACTTTACCCAGGATCGCCATTGGCAGTGATTTCCACCTTTTCCACATCATCATGGAACCCTGCTACGACCCTCTGAATGTTATGATTAAGGTTCATGTCCATATTTATGGTGATATTCATTCCTAAGTATTTAAAGCTGACCGTGGCTATTTTCAGTCGCCCCCAGGATATCAGATTGGTTTATAATGTGGGTCGCGAGATTTGTCCCAGTTTATCTTATATTCCAACTGTGCCCCATAATTCTCAAATACTCCAAATAGACAGGAGACAGTCAACCGCTGGTTCGTGATATATAATAGGATGTCGGCTCCATTTAGGGATATACATGATATCCACATGGATGATTCAGAAACTTTGGCTTTGAATAAGGTACTATGATTTTGTCTGGTTAACTATGGTAATTTGCCCAATTTGCATGTGGATCTCTCTACATTTGTTAGGAAGTTAGGGCCCGATTCACAGAACTAACTTAAGACAAAATCCTAAAAGTACTACCATTTTGGTATTCACAGAAGGCACTTACTCATTTTTGGTATTCACAGAAGGCACTTACTCATTTCGATATTCACAGAATGTAGGAGTCCTAACTTTAGGACTCCTAAACACCTTTGTGAATACCGAAAGTGTTAAAGTTAGGATTTTTCTCAGTTTAGGAGTCCTAAAGTTAGGACTCCTAACTTTAGGACTCCTAAATACCTTCTGTGAATGCCGAAAGTCTTAAAGTTAGGATTTTTCTCAGTTTAGGAGTAGTAAAGTTAGGACTCCTAACTTTAGGACTCCTAAACTGAGGAAAATCCTAACTTTAAGACTTTCGGTATTCACAGAAGGCATTTAGGAGTCCTAAAGTTAGGACTCCTAATTCTGTGAATACCGAAATGAGTAAGTGCCTTCTGTGAATACCAAAATGAGTAAGTGCCTTCTGTGAATACCAAAATGAGTAAGTGCCTTCTGTGAATACCAAAATGAGTAAGTGCCTTCTGTGAATACCAAAAGGTAGTAAGTTTAGGATTTTGTCTTAAGTTAGTTCTGCGAATCGGGCCTATAAAGCTTAAGTGTCATTTCCACATGAATAAGTACAATAAACCGCTATTGAAAAGTGCAACCAATGTGTCTGAATTATCTATGTCACAGATTAATGATATATTGATGTTGTTATCATTGAACGAGGGCAATGCTCGCACTGTAGAAGAGGTAGCTGAGGATTTGTGCATTGAACAAGACTATACAAGTGAGGTATGCATACACTCAGTAAATTTTCTCCGCAAGGTGTTCATCTAAACAGTATTGATGCGTTTTGTCAGCAAGTAACCAAAGATTTGTATGGTTTGGAGGACACAGTTCTGGACACACAGAAACAAGCATACAAAGATAACCTCACCAAGGGGGAGAGACTGTCACTGTGTAACTTGAGTAACAATCAATCAATCAAAATACTTTATTTCGGCCTATAAGGCCATACAAGTAAAAATACAAATAAAATACAGTACATACATGAGAGGATGTAAATACACTCATCTGTTGCTCATTACAGGGCGCCAAAATACATCAAATTGATACAAAATCACAGTGGATTTAGGTAAAACTATCATCTATCCCATAGGCTAGACTCGACAGTCTGGGACTATCATGTTGTCATATTGGTATATAAAGTGCTTGTGCAATGCAAAGGCAGCATGCGGTTGTTTACCTTATTACAAGCATCAATCAATCAATCAGTCAAGACATTTTTAAAGCGCGCTACTCACCCATGAAGGTCTCAAGGCACTGGTGTAGGGGGGTGCTGCTACTGCTCAAACAGTGAGGTCTTGAGTAGCCTTCTAAAGGTTAGTAGGTCTTCGGTCTGCCGTTGGAGGATGGGGAGGGTGTTCCAGGACTTGGCGGCAAGGTAGTAGAATGATCTGCTGCCGGTGAACGCTCTCCTGATGCGGGGGACGGTGGTGAGGTCAGCGGAGCGGAGCTGGCGGTTCGGGGTGCAGAAGGTGAGCCGTTTGTTGAGGTATGCTGGTCCGTTGCTGTGGAGAGCTTTGTGTGTGAGGATGAGGAGCTTGAAGGTGATCCTCTTGTTGACGGTAAGCCAGTGCAGGTCTCTCAGGTGGGGAGTGATATGGCTGTGGTGATGGATGTCGAGGATCAGGCGGGCAGAGGCGTTCTGTATGCGTTGCAGTCGTTTCAGCAGTATGGCCGGGGCTCCCGCGTAGAGGGAGTTTCTGTAGTTCAGTCTCCTGCTGACGAGGGCTTGGGTGACTGTTCTTCTAGTGTCGGTGGGAATCCACCTGTAGATCTTTCGGAGGGTGTTGAAACAGGAGGATGAGATGGCATTGACTTGATTGGTCAAGGAGAGTTGAGGATGAATCCCAGGTTGCAAGCGTGGTCGGTGGGTGTAGGGGCTGCTCCCAGGACGGTCGGCCACCAGGAGTCGTCCCAGGCCGAACGGGTGGAGCGGACGATGAGCATTCAACTTCCAATAAAGTGCATGTGCAAAACGTGTAGAATGGCGAGGTTGTTATAATAGTCAGGTCCACACGACTATCACTTTAACCTACCTATTGGTTTTATCCATTTCATTCTGGCGGTGTTGTACGCTGGACAAAAAAACAGAACATGTGCAATATCCTCCTCTACTCCCAATTGACAAAGGCTACACTGGACTCCCCCTTCTTAGATTGTGGCATTGCTCATTTGGAGGTGTAAGTGTTAATCTGCTGTATTTCATATCTGAATTTCAGGTATAAGCACTTTGCCAATTGTGGTTCAATTTCATCCAAAAATGGCTCAAAACAAGGGGTTAATTTAAACTGGACGAATTGCATAGTAAGCCTTCCCAGTATACTATTTGAAGTTACTTTCTACCTGATAAAGCTCCAGAATGTGTGTTTGATCTCATGTTTTGATCCTGCTGTGAGCAGACTCTGGTTCATCCATAATCTACTGAGATCCAGATCATGGAGCCATGTTTGAATATGAGCCGACCAAGGGGAAGTGACTTGGGTGTCCAAATCCAACTGCTCACTTAGAGATTCTCTATACGTTACTAATTTCACTGTTGTCCAAATTCTAATCTAAAATGACAAAGTTCTCCAGATGGCTAAATGCTCCAAGCGTTTGATGCCCATGTCATAGGATAGGGGGATGAATGGATTATGTTGAGGAAGTGCCACGAGCCTTCTCAAAATTTTATTTTCTCCAGTAATTAGAGATTTAAGCGTCCACCTCTCATATCTCTGAACCATACAGAGCAGCAGTTTGAGCTCTGGTCTTGTATGCTTCCAGGGAGGGAGTAATGGCTTTTGAAGATTTTGCAGCTTGTTTTTTTTTTACAATGGGAAAGGAGATTTGTATTAGGATAGCCTTTGATTTCTCTATTTGTGGAGCCCAGGAAAGTTTAGAATTAAGAGTGACTCCCAAGTATACAAAGTTGGATACACGTTTCAAAATTGCACTATTCAAGAATATTTTATTCTTTAAGCTCCTATGTGGCCTTAAGGTCATGTATTTTGTTTTGGTTGGACTTATCTTAAGACCTTTTGTTTTACAATATTTGTTAAGGTTGTCAAGTAAGTTGTGTAAGCCACTGGGAGTTTGGGACAACAGGATGATATAGTCAGCAAATGTTAAAGCACAACTATGGTTACCTCCATGCGTGGGCGAGTCATGGGCAGATTTTTGTAGATCTTCAACAAAGTCATTTACCAACATAAAAGGACACAGCCCTGGCGCACGCCCCTCTTAACTGGGACCTCATCAGTAAGTTTGCCTCCTTTACCCCAATGTACCTCTGCATAGTTGCCTTCGTGTAGCCTTATGATTTGGATTAGGATCACATCAGGTACACCCTGTTGGGGTAAATGTTCCCACAGCTGAGCCATTGTGATAGAATCAAATGCTGCCTTAAGTCAATAAAGGCAACATACAAGTGGCTAGCTCTTAACCTTGTATATTTCCAGGCTAAGATCAAAAGTAAAAAAACTTGGTCTCTTGTGCTTGTTTTCCTTCTGAAGGCAGCCTGGCAAGGTGAGAGTATATCTTCTGCTGTGATCCAGTCAGTAAGCTTAGTCAGAATTTGCTTTGCATAGACCTTCTGTAGGACATCTATCAGACCTATGGGTCTGTAATTTGCAGACTCTTCTCTGCTACCCTTTTAATGGATAAGAACTATCTCTGTGCCCTTCCAGGACGCTGGGATGGGCTGTCCCCTAGCTATTGCATTGGATAGTTTCTTTTACATAAGGCACCCACTTACAGGGTGTGTTTAAATAGGTCCCCAGGGATTCTGTCAGGGCCAGGCAGCTTTGATGGCTTAATATCTGATACATAGCAAGTGCTGTGTCCTCCATACTAAACTGTAAGGGTGGCATTTGTCTTGATAGCAGAAGCACCACCAGATCGCTTGTGGAATCTTGGTCTATATTCTGTTCGGCGATGATGTCATAAAGGTTGGAAAAATGTCTCTGTCAAGTATTTGCATCTAAATAGGAGTCAGAAACCATCTTATCTAATTTGCTTCCATGGGTCATTAATTTCCAAATGTGGCTTGGTGCCCGATTTTTTCAGCTACTATGAGTTCTTCCCAAATGCAATCTTCCCAATTTCTTGGGGCTATCTTTTGTGTTTTCTTGTAGTTTAGTCTTTCAAGTCTCATCTCAGTTATAGTTTTGTCTTTAAGGGCTCTAATGAGCCAGCATTTGACGAGTCTAAATTCCTTGTCAAACCAGGGATTGGATGGCTGTACCACTACCTTGGCAGTACCTGTTACTTCCCGTGGTTTAGTTAAGTAGACTTGTATTTCCTCTGTCAGTTTTTGATGAATTTGTGTAATCTGGATATTCTTTGCCTAGTTTCTACTCCTGAGTCGAATTATAAGGTTGCATGAGTTGGAAATCGTTTCCCGTCTAGGTCTAAACATAACGGGAAGTAATCTCTCTCTCTTTTCTTGTCGACCTTGAAATCCTGTGCCTTTTACTCAGTGTGCTGTACTTATGAGCATAGTCTATTCTCAATGTAGAATTTCCTCTTGAAAAAGTATTTGCGCAAACAAGGTCTGAGGGGAAGTGACTATTGCATGCCCCAAGGCCTTTCTGGATGGTAAGATGGTATATCTGCATAGCAGAAGTAGTTCACCCCCCAGAGTTTATTGACGTGAGGAGGGGGATCCCTCGGGCTTCATCTTCCTCCTCAAAAACGGTTTCAAATCCCACTATGGGTTCATAGCAGCAATTCAATTCAATTCAATTCAAAAATAGCTTTATTCGATTTTTGCATAAGAAAATCATAAAAGCACAATTTAATACAGCATAAAATTGAGTTCAAAGCTCAGGCATAAAAACATAGAAAGAAAAAGTGACCAGAGTCTTTATGCTGATCGAAGGTAACTATCAGAAATCAGAAATAAATCAGTTCATGGACGCTCTGCACCTTACTACAAATTTCAAGAAACTGGCAGCTGCAGTGATCGTGAGTTCATCCTCAAGCATATATAGTTTGAGTAAGGCTGGCCTGCACTGTCTTAAGCCCCACAACTTCAGGAGTGGGAGTAGATGTTTCTTTCTTCTACAGTCATAAAATTTGCAAAACAAAACGACATGTATGTTGGACTGCTTGGAAACGTTGTCGCAAGGGCAGACCACCAAATTGGTAGACAAGTCGTTTATGGTGGGGAATGTTAACAGACGGTATAAGCAGTCCGTCCTCATCCTTGTTAACAACATTCTTGTGTAGGTCGAAAGAGTCGGGGAAAGATAAAGGGGAATGCCTGCATCGTGGAGTAAGAGATTATGGTGGACAATCGTTGATTTGTTTCCTTCAAGGTAGGAACGCCTTTCCCCGAGCAGGCCTAAACAACGGGCCTTGAGGACCTTTTTTGAGATTGTTAGACACGAAGTAGGATTATCATACAGATCAGCTAGATCCAGTGATGTTAGAAATTTCTTGATGTAGACAAGCCAGGGTATTTTCTTTGAGTCAGTTAAAGCCATACAGTCCTTGATCACATCTCGATTGAGGACTGTCTTTTCCGAGGACCATATTTTGTGCCATAGCAGGATTGGTGTGGACTTGATTATGTCAGAAATGTGTGCCCGGGCAAGCTCGTTGTGGCAGACTGTGGTGGAGATGGAACGAGGGACAGCCAGCAGATACCTCAGGAAAGCGTTCTCGCTGGTTTGTATCTCTCGGCAGTCCGCCACGCCCCAGATTCCAGCACCATATGTTGCTGTGGAAACGCATTTGGCTGCATAAATGTCCAGCAAAATCCCAACCGGTTTCCCGCCTAGTTTTGTTGCAAATTTCTTTAAGGCTCCAATTTGTCTAATGAAAGCCAGATTGCGAGTATGAATGGCTGTATTCCATGACCCTTTATTATTAAAGTGTACACCCAAATAGCTAAAAGTTTTCGTAAGGCTAATCTTTGTTGCATTAATAAAGGTGTTACATGAAATGTTCTTTTTGTTGCTGCAGCACATAGTGAAGGTTTTGCTCACGTTAATCTTAAGGCCTCTCGAGCCCATGAATGTAGAAAAGGCTGACAACGCTTTTTGTAATCCTAGTTGGGTCCTGGACATAATAACAGCGTCGTCCGCGTATAAGAGGATTGGGACTGCATGGCCATTTATTTTAGGATAATCAACGTCCAGTTTCGCCAGGCAGTCAGCAACACTGTTAATATAAAGGTTAAAAAGAAAGGGGGCGAGGATGCAGCCCTGCCTGACCCCCTTTCTGATGGGAAATTTTTGCGTACAGGTTCCGTCCTTTCCATAGCGGACCTTGGCCCCGGCTCCTCAATACAGTTCCATTATAAAGGCGAGTATATTAGGATCGACTCCCAGGTCAGTGAGGGTAGACCAAAGTATGCTATGATTAAGACAGTCAAAAGCAGAGCTTAAGTCTACGAAGGTCATATATATATTGCTCTTCTTTGCCATTAAGTATTTGTAAGTGATCAGGGCTAAATTAAGGCATTGCTCCACTGTCCCAAGGCCAGAAACAAAACCATATTGAAATTTGGACAAAACGTCATTTTCCTGGGCCCATGCTTGTAGTTGGTTCAACAAGACTCTCCCAGCCACCTTCATCATAGAATCCAATAAGGAAATTGGTCTATAACATTTTGGATCCATTCTTTCACCTTTTTTAAAGATAGGTATTATTATTGCTTCTTGCCATGTTGCGGGGAAACCTTCAAGAGCATATGAATTGAGAACGTTTGTAATAATTGGTGCCCAAAGTTGAATATTGTCTTTGAATAAGTCAATGGGAATTCCGTCCGGGCCAGGAGCTTTAGCATTGGAGCTTTCAAGTATGGCCAATTCCACATCTGGATAGTTAAAATGGGTGAGAAGCGGAAAAGACTGTCTGGCTTCTGTAAGGGTTGTTTCTCTCCACTGGCAGTATTTCAAGGTTGGGTGGTTCGATCTGCTCATCTAGTTTATACAGTTCAGTGAAATAGTTTGTCCAGGCTTCCTCCGTGATGGCGATTTCTATGAGGTCAGACGTCCTATCGCTAAAAAAGGGGGCGTTGACCTCCCTCCAAAAGGCCGTATTGTCCCTTAGGGTGCTTGTTTTAACAATGCCTCCCAGGCGGCATTTTTCAGTTCCTTTTTCCTGTTTTTGATTGCCTGTCTGTAAGCAGCACAAGCAGATCTTATTTCCAATAGGTTTTTAGGAGATTTGTTTAGTATGACCTTTAGGATGTTATGTGTTTTCGAACATTCATGGTCAAACCAGCCTGGGCTCTTGGACACAGTACTTTCTTTGTGTTTTCTGGTTAGATTTTTCCTGATTTGTATTGCAATTTGATCAAAAGCAAGTATGATTGCTTGTGGATTAGGAGGGTGTTCAAGACAGGTCTGGAATAGATCAGGGTCAGACATTATCAGTTTTTCCAGGAATTTAATTGTATCAACTTTAGCCCATTTTATGGTGTATCCGTTTCTCGATGATAAGGATATGGAGTGTGAATAAAGATTTTCTGTTATGCCCCCGGATTTGTTTCCACTGGAAGGAGTGTATATTTTAGCACTAATCGGATAGTGATCGCTCATAGCTAGGTCTTCTCTCCTAGCTTCTAGGGCGTCGCCATGGTGACTATTGGACATCAGGATGAAGTCTATTGTCGTGAACGACCCCCTTCCCTGAAATGTAGGTAAAAAGTCAGTCGAGGGCACAGTTAGATCATTAAAGAAGCCCAGGTCCCACTCGTGTAGTAGGAGCCCAGGTCCCACTCGTGTAGTAGGACCTTGAAATCCTTGAAATCCTGTGCATATACTCAGTGTGCTGTACTTATGAGCATAGTCTATTCTCAATGTAGAATTTCCTCTTGAAAAAAGTATTTGCGCAAACAAGGTCTGAGGGGAAGTGACTATTGCATGCCCCAAGGCCTTTCTGGATGGTAAGATGGTATATCTGCATAGCAGAAGTAGTTCACCCCCCAGAGTTTATTGACGTGAGGAGGGGGATCCCTCGGGCTTCATCTTCCTCCTCAAAAACGGTTTCAAATCCCACTATGGGTTCATAGCAGCAATTAAAATCGCCTCCCCACTATGATGGCTTCATTTTGGTCTATAGATCCCAAGACCTCCTTAAAAAGTTCTAACAACAAAGCTTCTTTGGAAAATTCTCTAGGTTTTACGTATATATTAAAAAGGTACAACTGTGTAGCATTTGAGAACTTGAGTTTCAGACCCATGATATACAGTGAGCCAGTGGGTACAATTTCTATGGAGGCATTTAGATTGATTTTTACCCAGATTGTCAGCCCACCCGAGGCCCTCCCTTTTTTTTATAGTAATGCCTCTATGCTTTATGTTCTATACCCTACTTTGTATTATGGTTCTCTTGCCCATGTCTCCTGAAAGAGACATACATCTTCTACATAGCTCTGCCAGTCAAGTTCCCTAAGTTTTTGCTTAAGCCCAGCAATATTCCAGGAGACCATCTTTATCAAATTATGGGCCAGGCCTGTGGGAGTGGTTGGGGGGGGGGTTCACTAAGTTTAATTGGACAGCTTCTCTCCCATATAGTATAGGTGTTGCTTACCCTGATTAGATTGAGGGTTGGGTCCAGATCTAGGATGGTCCTATCTTGTTTGGTGGGAGATCTCTATAGTATTATGTCCGCTATATCCTGTTTTTAGAAATTGGATTTTTGGTCGGCTAAGGTATGTGCCAAAGTCGGGCAGAAACCACCACTCTAGTCAGGATACGGGAGTTACACTTCTAAAATAACCTCTGTTCACCCCCTTGGTAGCTTGGCATGAGCAGTCAGGCTTATATTAAAGGAAGTCTGTAAAGCATTTGCACATACCCAGCAGTAATATTGTGCAAGCACTACAAAAGGAGACCACACCAGTTTAGAAAATATAAAATATTTTTATATATTTAAGAGAAGACCAAAAACTATAAAAATCCGCAATACAGTATGCTTGAAAAATAGTTCCTTGATGTCGATAGCTCCGTCCGGGGCTATGACAGCGTCGTAAGCAAAGAAATCCAAATAGTTCTGGCTGACCGCGATGTCGCGGGCCAGTACGGTGTTGCGAAGACCCGCAAACAGTAGCTTTTAGAAATGCAGGGCGTCGGCTACCTCTCGTGAAGGTTCCGAAAGTATGGCGTCCGCAGGCGTCGGTTCCGGAGGTCAGTGCAGGAGTTAATGGGGTTCTTGAAGTCACACGTGTTGTAGGTCGAACTCACCTTTGTTGAAGCCAGGAGGGCTGCCGTCAGCAGGCGTCGGGTGCTACGGTGCGAAGTGCAGTGGTGCGGCGCCCCCTCACGTCATGGTGCGAGCAGCGGCTCAGTGGCAGCGTCAGATGGCAACATCGGTGAGACCAGGGTAGCGGTGAGAGGTGAAGACGGTGCTCTTCGCGGTGCTGGTAGGTCACGGTGCAAGCAGCTGCGTCCTTGTGGCTGAAGCCCTGTCGTCGGCTGACAAACTGGAGCCGATCGAGCCAGCGTTCGTAGGCCAAGGCTGCTGTGCGGAATGATGGTGGTGCGTCGTTTAACTTTACGAGCGGTGCCCTTGAACCACAGTGCAAGCATCGGCGTGTATTTTGGCATGGAGCGGCTGTGGCGTGGATACGAATGCGCCATTGTGAATCGATGTGGTGCGGAGTGCAGTGACCACAGGTCACAGTGTGAGCAGCGGCTCAGTGGTGGAGCCAGTAGGCGTCGTCGATGAGACCAGGGTCATGGTGCGGTGTTGCGACGGTTCCCTCTGCGGTGCCTTCAGGACACAGAGTCATCAGCGGCATCATAGACAGAGTCGGATTGCTTTTTCCTCTGTTGCTGCACAAAACACAGTGCCCACTGCTGAGGGCGGAAGAGCTTGAAGTATTTGCTGTTCCTGAGACTTCTTGAACAGGAGGCAAGCTCTACCTCAAGCCCTTGGAGAAACTCACAAAAGTAGATAGCAGAAACTTCAGTCCAGTCCTTTCACTGCCCAAGACAGTAGCAGCTACTGCAGGTCAACACAGCAAAGCTCCTTCTCACAGCTTCTCCAGCTCTTCTTCTTGGCAGTCTTCTTGATCTAGGAGAGTTCTAAAAGCCAGGGGTGTGGGCCCCAATATTTATATCCCAAAATCCTTTAATCTCTTAGGCAAAGAGTGTCTGTGCCCAAACAGAACCAGTTCTGACTTCTCTGGTGTGACTTCCTGGCAGGAGACGGCATGTTCAGAGGCAGACCAGGCCCTTTGAGGAACAAGGAAATCTCCTCCCCCTTCCCCAATTGCAGCCCAGGTCTATTCAGCCCTTTCCTGACCCACCTAGACTATCTGGAGCCACTCCTGCTCCCCAGCCTTTTGTCATCCAAAACACAGACAGGCAATCCACATTCTAAAGAGGCACACAGAATGACTGAGCAAGAAAAAACCTACTTTCTAAAAGTGGTATTTACAAACACAGAACGTAAAAATCACCTTCACTAAAAGATGCATCTTTAGACTCTGAGTTCAGGCATACTAAACTTTATTGTCCTACTTAATTGCCCGGGCTAATTATGTTTCTAAGATGTCATAAACAAACTTCCCATTCTGTCCTACGGGGAACAGGTAGCCTTGCAATAGTGAAAAATGAATTTGCCTGTAATTCAATATCAGGAAATGCCACACACACCAGGGCATGTCCTACTTTCACATACCCTGCACCCTGCCCTCAGGGGTACCTTGGGCATACCTTAGGGGAGGCTGGCGTGTAAGAAAAGGGAAGGTGAGGGACTGGCAAGGGTGTGCACTGGCCAAGTCGACATGGCAGTTACAAACTGCACGCAGACTCTGCAATGGCAGGTCTGAGTTACCTTTACGGGTCGTTCGTGTGGGAGAATTTTGGATTCTCACCCCTCATTTGCATTACTATCTGAGGGGCCTGTGGTCCAGTCTGAACCCGGAAGTGAGTCCCAAACAGGTAGGGCCTCAGCTTCTTCAGTCCCCCGACTACAGTGAAAGCCTCCCTTTCGATGGCACTCCACCTCTGTTCCCTGGGGAGTAGTCTCTTTCTAAGTATGACTACAGGCTGGTCTATGCCCTCTTCATTCAGTTGTTAGAGCACCGCTCCCACACCATGCTCTGAAGCGTCAGTCTGCATGACGAATCCTTGGAGAAGTCGGTGTCTTGAGCATGGGTGCCGTGCACATGGCGGCCTTCAGGGCATAAAAAGCCTTCCTGGAAGTCAGCTCTGTCAAGGTGGCAACATTGGTGTGATAGCCCTTAACAAACCTGTGGAGAAGTGTGGCTCACTGGTTAGTGGAGGCATACCCTGAAGCAGAGGTCAGACCCGGGACCAGGGTTCAATTCCCGACGCGGCAGGGTCTTGAGCCCAATTGTCCACAGACTCGATAATTCTCGCCTCGGTGCCCACTCTAATCATGGGTTCACACTCTGCAACTCTGGGCATTAAGCTTGCTTAATCTCCACAACGGCCCCCCGTGGCGGGATGCCTGGCCTTCACCTTGGGGATGCCCAGTACGGGTTATCTCACAGGGAAAGGCCAGGGCAGGTTCCCAATGCAAGCGCCGAGATGACCAAGGGTAAGTCGAGCGCTATATAAGACCTCACAAAAAAAAAAAAAAAATCCTCCTGTAGTACTAGGTGAGACCAAGGAAGACTCTCACCTCTGTGAGGATCTGGGCGGTTCCCAAGCCAGGATTCTGTTGATCTTGGGTTGTAGGGATGCCACCTGGCCGCTTCCTACCTGCTGTCCCAAGTACACCACAGAACCCTGCCCGATCTGGCACTTGCTGCCTTGCTCGTGAGGCCTGCCCTTTGCAGAGCTCTCAACACTTCACCAAGGTTTTGCAAGTGCTCCGCCCAGCTGGAACTGAACACTGCAATGTCAACCAGGTAGGTGGCACTGAAATCCTCCAGTCCAGCCAACACCTGGTTGACCAACCGCTGAAAGGTGGCAGGGGCATTCTTCAACCCAAAGGGCATCACCCAGAACTGGTAATGTCCATTGGGGGTGAGAATGCTGCCCTCTCCTTGGACTCCTCAGTTAGGGCAATCTGCCACTACCCAGACGTTAAATCGAACGTGCTGAGGAACTTGGCAGCTCCCAACCGATCAATGAGCTCATCCACTCTGGTGCTAGGGTATGAGTAAGTCCTGGTGACGGCATTGAGCCCCTGGTAGTCCACACAAAACCACAGTTCTCAAGTGGCACTGGGTGCAGCAGCCATTGGAACCAACACAACTGGGCTGGCCCAAGCACTGCTGGAAGGATCATTCACCCCTAACACCAACATTTTAGAGACCTCCTCTTTGATGCTAGCCTTGACCTGGTCAGTCAACCTGTAAATCTTGTGCTTCACAGGAGGGCTGTCACTGGTGTCCACGCCATGGGTACACCAGTGAGTGACACCGGGGGGCAGCAATAACAGTGGAACAAACTGACCCAACTCTTGGGGGTCAGGGTAGAGGAGAGGATCACACCTTCCATGGACACATTGTGGCAGACACATGGTCAGGGAGAGGCTCACTCTCCTCTTCCACACCATCATCTGTCACCAAGAGCATGCTCACTTCAGACCTCTCAAAGTGGGGCTTGAGGCGGTTCACATGGAGGACCCTCAAAGGGTTCCTTGGAGCCTGCAAATCTACCAGGTAGGTGCCATCACTTTTGCGCTCCACCACCTTAAACTGCCCAGTCTACTTGTCCCACAAGGCACAAGGTTCAACTGGGGCCATAACCCACACTTTCTGCCCAGGTTGAAATTGAACCAGAGTGATATTCTGGTCATACCACTTCTTCATTTCTTCCTGGCTGGCTTCTAGGTCCACCTGAGCGAGTTTCCTGAAGTGGGCAGTTTGGTTTCTGAAGGCCAGCATGTAACTAAACACATCCTGGGGTGTTTTCCTGGGAGCTGCCTCCCAGCCTTCCTTCACCGAACTCAGAGGTCCTCTCACAGGGTGACGATGCAGAAGCTCGAAGGGACTGAACCCAAGACACTTCTGTGGCACTTCCCGGTATGCAAAGAGAAGGCATGGCAAGAGGACGTCCCACTTACGCCTCATGAGTTCAGTTAGACCCCTAATCATGCTCTTCAAGGTTTGGTTGAATCTCTCCACCAGACTGTTACCTTGTGGGTGGTAATGTTGTAAATTGGCAGCAATGGGTTAGCATTAGCAGAAGCCATCCTGTATTTAGAAGTTATCTTATCCGCTTTGTGAAAGCCATTTTGTATTTCTGGCAGCCATTTTGTTTGCCATGTAGTCGCCATGTGCTCGGTCCTACCTTTCTGTTAACTGCTCTTGAAATCTGCCTAGAGACAAACTATATTCAGCATCTTCCACCTTCGCACATGCCCAGAAGGGCCTAGTCAGTAGAATGCACCTGCTTCTCTAGTATAACTGTCAGGCTATTTTTGCTGCTGTATGGAGAAGTAACTCTCCTCCCACTTTGTTGAGCAAGCAGATCTTGTATGCCCATCTTAGGCATTTTGCCTGCTTACATGAGCCAGGACTGCCCCTTAGTTTTATGCTTACTATGTAACCCTAAGCATATATGAGGCCTCTGTTTTCTGTACTCCTCAGACTGCCTCATTCAGTTGCTAAGGCTTCTGTGTGACGCAGTCTCACTCATTTCAGCTTCTGTGCCAAATTCTTCTTTGTTGGTTTAAAAGGACCAAGTATCAGTGGGACCCCTAAGAAGGTTAATTGATTTTAACAAATGGCGCTCCATCAGAGAAGTGGCTATCTGAGGGAGTGATCTTGTCAGGAGACAGAAATCTACTGTTGAGGACAGGACAGGACTCTACTAAAGAGGTACTCTGTGCATGGAGATTCTGGGGATTCTCTGTCTCTGCAGCCCAGTATATTTCTGATCTTCTGATCTTCCTGATTTTGATACTCCATATGATGTCACCCCTGACTGAGAACATTTTTGGCGTGAGTATTTTAAAAAAAAGACCGTTAGGTCATTCAGAACTTGGCAGTTAGAATTTCGACAACTATTTGTTTTGTAAGAGTCTATTTGATGCCTTTGTTTGGTAAGGTAGTTTAGTAACACTTACTGTGGCTTAGATTTGTGTTGGCCAACTTTGGATTTGTATGGGATAGATATCAAATAGCAATTTGTGTAGGCAGGTAATGAGGAGATTTTTCTCTACTTGTTTGAACGGCGCGACGTACGAAGAGTACCTTAAGCACTACTTTGAATATAATATTTGCATATTCTGCAATATTTTTGGCATGCCTGTTTCAAGCACACTTCGAAGAATGTGTTGCTTTTTGGAGGTACTGAAGTGAGATGTGAATTGAATTAGCCGGCTCCCTTGAGGGAATAGCTAGATAGGTTTAGGTATAAAAACATATTCCTTACTTGGTGATTCTGTATCCCCATTGAATTCAATTATGGATATAATCAAACAAGGATCCTTTGTTCTGCGAAATGTTATGAATGGAGATATGCAGAGCGATTTTTTGGTGTTCTGCCAGCCAAAGCTAGTGAATTGAGTGTATTTTGGCTTCCTGGAAATAAAACAGTTTGTTGGGCTGTTTATTTTTTTTAAGTATTTTGAAATAATATTCATAAGCGCTTCTTGTAAATATGACTTGCAACTAGTATTTACAAACGGTTTTGTTTAAGTACAGTCTGTGGGCTGTCCTTTGTTTCTGTCTTAAGTGTTGATCTGTGGGTTAAATGTGTGTTTAAATGTCTATGTGGTTCGTGGTTTTACATTGCAACTTCTGTAAGTAAATAGCGATTGCACTATTTCTGAAATGATGGCTATTAAGTGCGCTGTATTATGTGTCCTGAGTGTTTGACCCCTTCTGTCTAAACTGAGCTCAATGCGTTTGTTTGTGATTTTTCTTGTTGTCTTCAGTCTGTTATGCAAAATGTAATTTAATTAATATTAAATAAAAATTAAATAAAAATACAGAAATGAACCATATGATATGCTAAATTAAGCATGGGCGCAAAATCCGTTCCGCTCGCAGATTTTGGGAATTTTCGGCAAATTCGCGATCAGCGAATTCCCGCGAATTTGCTGGAAATTTGCAAATCCGCGAGCGGAACGGATCCGGGGGGCAAAAGTTCAAGCTCAGTGTTTGTAACTATTTTAGAATGGCGCCGGCAAGCTGCCAGCACCATTCTAAAATAGTTACTAAGTTAGCTTCAACAGGAAGCACTAATAGATAAAATGAAGCAGGTGCTCAAGTTTAACTGAATTTGAGCTCCAACGCGAGCACCTGCTTTATTTTATCTATTAGTGCTTCCTGATGAAGCTAACTTAGTATCTGTTTTAGAATGGCGCTGGCAGCTTGCCGGCGCCATTCTAAAATAAAAGGCAAGGAGTAGGGCAGAGGGCAGAAGGGCACAACAACAAGTGTGGCAGAGGGCAGAAGGGCACAACAACGAGTGGGGCAGAGGGCAGAAGGGCACAACAACGAGTGGGGCAGGGGGCAGAATGGCACAAAAACGAGTGGGGCTGAGGGCAGAAGGGCACAAACACGAGTGGGGCAGAGGGCAGAATGGCACAACAACGAGCGGGGCAGACGGCAGAAGGGCACAACAACGAATGGGGCAGAGGGCATAATGGCATAAAAACGAGTGGGGCAGAGGGCAGAAGGGCAAACAACGAGTGGGGCAGAGGGAAGAATGGCACAAAAACGAGTGGGGTAGAGGGCAGAAGGGCACAAACACGAGTGGGACAGAGGGCAGAATGGCACAAAAACGAGTGGGGAAAGGGGCAGAATGGCACAACAACGAGTGGGGCAGAGGGCAGAAGGGCACAGAAATGAGTGGGGCAGAGGGCAGAATGGCACAAAAATGAGTGGGGCAGAGGGCAGAATGGCACAAAAACGAGTGGGGCAGAGGGCAGAAGACCACAAAACGAATTGGGCAGAAGGCAGAAGAGCACAAAAACAAGTGGGGCAGAGGGCAAAAGGGCACAAACACGAGTGGGGCAGAGGGCAGAAAGGCACAAAAACAAGTAGTACAGAGGGCAGAAGGGCACAAAAAACGAGAGGGTGGCAGTGATAAACCAGAGGGCGCATTGCAGTCTCGCACAAAAAACCCCCCGCAAACACGCAAAGCGCCCCGCGAACACGCAAATCGCCCCGTTAACACGCAAAAATAAAAAAATCCACAAATTCGCGAATTTTGCGGTTCGCGAATTTGCAAATTTCGCCCATGCTTATGCTAAATAACTGTTTGTTATTATTAAATTGATAAGAGTAAACAATTATGCACATGTACAAACTGCCACTGCTTAAAAGATAACATTAGATTTCACATTCAATAGGAATAAAAAGGCTTCAAAAACAAAATTGTGTGTTTTGTAATAAATAAACAATTGTAAAGCATTTTCCTTAGATACATTGTATTAGATATTAACAGGCAAACACTTCATCTGAAGTAAATTTTTGCTGAACTAAAACGCATATTGTAGAACATGCATTGAAAAGCCTCAGTTTTAAATAGACAGTCACTGTGCTTCCATTACAACACTAAAAAAAGCTTATTAGCAGCTGTTGTTTTGATTGCAGGCCATGGAGAGACAGGAATGTTCACAACAAGGGGTGAAACTCTGCATTTCAGACTGTTGTTTTTGAAAGTTACAAAAATCAGGTTCATTATTTTGGATAACAGGAAAACATTTAACTGATTTCCTTTCTTAAAATCTTTTACATAAGCACATTCTTGGTTCTGATGTTAAATAATAACTGTCCTTTTAAAAAAGTGGTGCAAAAATTTGTCAAGTTTCAAGTTAGGCTTCTGTGCTTAGGCTTGTGAATGAATGTGTCTAAATATGATAGGCAAGAGATGCAGCTTGCTTTTCCTATGTGGAATTAGCACAATGATTGGTTTTCTTAAAATATATATATATATATATTACCTACTGGCGGTCGCCAGTAGGTATATATAGTTAGGACCTAGTTTCTATAGGAAATCCGCAACATTCTATTGCCAATAACTTTGGCGCCGGTTGATCAATCTATGTGAATTTCTCAAAGAAGATGGCACGTTACGCTCCGCTCCTTCCCTGAAAGTTTCGGGGGGATTCGTGAAGCGGGGGCCGAGAAAAAAGGGGGGTCCCAAAACGTGTTTTCCCCATGCAATTTTCCATAGGACCTTTAGACACGGCTACAGCCCGAACGGCTGAACGGAATTACAAGAAATTTGGCAAAATGGTAGAGTCTGATTCGCAGATCACGCTTTTGCTTAAATGGTGTAAATCCCTCCAGTAGTTGCTGAGAAAATTCAAGTTGAAATCAATTATATATCTATAAGCGCGCACAGTGCGAACACCGTGCGCGCACCGTGCGAGCACCCCGCGATTTTTCAAAAAAAAAATAATAATTTTTAGGGGCCTTTGGGGTCCTTGTGGGACCCCCTGAGCAGGACTAGAGGGTGAGGGTGCTTCTACCCTGCCCCCTTTTTGAGTTCTACACATTTGTTTTCCTGCTTTCCTGTGCCTTAGTCTACTGAGGCACAAGATGGCTGCCAACTGTTTCTGTTTTGGAGTGTTGATAGACAGTAGCAGCCAATCAGCATGCCTTCCAGAGAAAGCTGCATGCTCATTGGCTGTCAACACTACAAACCAGGAAGTGTTGGCATCCATCTTGTGCTAGGTAGACCGAGGCACAAAAGAAGCAGAGCTCACAGCCCACACAGCTCTCACAGCCCACACAGCTCTCACAGCCCACACAGCTCTCACAGCCCACACAGCTCTCACAGCCAACACAGCTCTCACAGCCCACACAGCCCTCACAGCCCACACAGCCCACACAGCCCTCACAGCCCTCACAGCCCACACAGCTCTCACAGCCAACACAGCTCTCACAGCCCACATGGCTCACACTCTCACAGCCCAAACAGCTCTCACAGCTCTCACAGCCCACAGAGACCTCACAGCCCACACAGTCCTCACAGCCCACAAAGCTCTCACATCCCACACAGCTCTCACAGCCCACACAGCTCTCACAGCCCGCCTAGGTAGACCAAGGCACAAAAGAAGCAGAGCTCACAGCCCACACAGCTCTCACAGCTCTCACAGCCCACACAGCTCTCACAGCCCACACAGCCCTCACAGCCCACACAGCCCACACAGCCCTCACAGCCCACACAGCTCTCACAGCCAACACAGTTCTCACAGCCCCACAGCTCTCACAGCCCACACAGCTCTCACAGGCCTCACAGCCCACACAGCCCTCACAGCCCACACAGCTCTCACAGCCCACACAGCTCTCACAGCCCACACAGCTCTCACAGCCCACACAGCTCTCACAGCCCACACAGCTCTCACAGCCCACACAGCCCACACTCTCACAGCCCAAACAGCTCTCATAGCCCACACAGCTCTCATAGCCCAAACAGCTCTCACAGCCCACACAGCTCTCACAGCCCACACAGCTCCCACAGCCCACACAGCTCTGGCAAAGATAATACTAGCAGAGAACAAGCACTGGCAAAGACAATAACGGCAGCAAACAAACACTGGCAAAGACAATAAGGGCAGAAAAAAACACTGGCAAAGATAATACAATCAGGGGGGCAGGGGCACAAAAAACGGCACAATCAGGACACAGAAGGGCCGACAAACGGCACAATCAGGGAGCAGAAGGCAAAAAATACAGCACAATCAGGGTGCAGAAGGCAAGAAATATGGCACAATCAGGGTGCATGAGGCAGGAAATACGGCACAATCAGGGGGGCAGAAGCCAAGAAATACGGCACAATCAGGGGGGCAGAAGGCAAGAAATACGGCCCAATCAGAGAGCATCTTGCTCCGGTCCAAAATTCGGATCCCTAAGGCTGCTCAGGTTGTCCCACAAAGATATTAACATATGTAAACGTTATCCGCTAATAGAATTCGCATTTAAAAAACCTTGCAAATTCACTGAAAAAACCATAGGTTTCAGGCCTTATATAGTTAGGAATTAGCATTTAAAAAAACCTTTGAAATTCACTGAAAAAACCATAGGTTTGAGGCCTAATATAGTTAGGAATTAGCTTTGAAAAAACCTTTGAAATTCACTCAAAAAACTATAAGTTTAAGGGGTGTTATAGTTAGCTGGACATTTCACTCATACAAAACCATTGAAATTGCACCTATATAGTTAGTTAGACTAACTATATTTTGCACACCCGCAATCCACTGCTGATGATGTCACATATTACATCCTTCATGACATGGTCAGTGACATCACTGATGGCATTACTGATGACATCTCAAATGACATCACTGATGACATCACTGATGACATCTCAATTGGCATCACTGATCACATCACTGATGATATCATTCATGTGATAATACGATGCACCTCTTCACACTCTAATATAACCTTTGATACACCCAGTGTTAAACACAGACTACCATTCTTGAAACCATTGACACACCAATACCAGTTACTACAAACGCACATACTGATTCCTAGGTCCATACTCACATCCACTCATTCACCCATAGAATGACTCATACATACAGTCACTCATCAATACAACACTATCATCTGCATACAAAGACCTATACAGACACTCACACTCTGCCGCTCATCCATGGAGTTACTCACACATCTAATCAGTCATGCAAATAATCTATCACACTGCCATTTCCTCAACTATACAGTTATACACACAACACCTTACTTATTCAAACATATATTAACACATACTTACTTTGTTATACAATTACTGAAACAAGTACACAATGATCCATACAGTCACTCGCACAATCAGTGGCTCTTATGTATAGTCATTTATATATGTCAGCTACCAACACACACACTCAGTCTCCCATACAAATACTCGGGCAACCAATCAATAACACATATAGCCACTCATATAGCTACTGATCAACACATGCAGTAGCTTACACAACAACAGACATACTAATGCACACATTAAAACAGTTTAGTCACTAACCCATGCATTCAGTGAGACACATTTAATCACTCACATATATATATATATATATATATATATATATATATATATATATATATATATATATATATATATATATATATATATATATATATATATATATATATATATATATATATATATATATATATATATATATATATATATGTGACACTTGTTCTTGGACCTAAGGTATTGGAGCTACACCTGTGCTTGGACCTAAGGTATTGGAGGTCCTGGGGACCCGAGGCAAGACTGTCTGTTCTGGCATTCAACCGACCTTCGGGGGCACTTTGGAGTAAACTCACCTATCCGCTGGCAAAGTGTGTGGTTCCCCGCCGCCGCAGGCAAAACGCGGCCGCCGGGTAGAACTACACTACCCAGGATCCCCTGGGACGCCGACCTCCGTGATCCCCGGACTTCCGCGCCTGGAGGCGCTTAAATTCCAGCTGCCCCTCCGGTGGAGCGGGGCATTCAACCGACCTTCGGGGGCACTTTGGAGTAAACTCACCTATCCGCTGGCAGTGTGTGTGGTTCCCCGCCGCCGCAGGCAAAACGCGGCCGCCGGGTAGAACTACACTACCCAGGATCCCCTGGGACGCCGACCTCCGTGATCCCCGGACTTCCGCGCCTGGAGGCGCTTAAATTCCAGCTGCCCCTCCGGTGGAGCGGGGCATTCAACCGACCTTCGGGGGCACTTTGGAGTAAACTCACCTATCCGCTGGCAGTGTGTGTGGTTCCCCGCCGCCGCAGGCAAAACGCGGCCGCCGGGTAGAACTACACTACCCAGGATCCCCTGGGACGCCGACCTCCGTGATCCCCGGACTTCCGCGCCTGGAGGCGCTTAAATTCCAGCTGCCCCTCCGGTGGAGCGGGGCATTCAACCGACCTTCGGGGGCACTTTGGAGTAAACTCACCTATCCGCTGGCAGTGTGTGTGGTTCCCCGCCGCCGCAGGCAAAACGCGGCCGCCGGGTAGAACTACACTACCCAGGATCCCCTGGGACGCCGACCTCCGTGATCCCCGGACTTCCGCGCCTGGAGGCGCTTAAATTCCAGCTGCCCCTCCGGTGGAGCGGGGCATTCAACCGACCTTCGGGGGCACTTTGGAGTAAACTCACCTATCCGCTGGCAGTGTGTGTGGTTCCCCGCCGCCGCAGGCAAAACGCGGCCGCCGGGTAGAACTACACTACCCAGGATCCCCTGGGACGCCGACCTCCGTGATCCCCGGACTTCCGCGCCTGGAGGCGCTTAAATTCCAGCTGCCCCTCCGGTGGAGCGGGGCATTCAACCGACCTTCGGGGGCACTTTGGAGTAAACTCACCTATCCGCTGGCAGTGTGTGTGGTTCCCCGCCGCCGCAGGCAAAACGCGGCCGCCGGGTAGAACTACACTACCCAGGATCCCCTGGGACGCCGACCTCCGTGATCCCCGGACTTCCGCGCCTGGAGGCGCTTAAATTCCAGCTGCCCCTCCGGTGGAGCGGGGCATTCAACCGACCTTCGGGGGCACTTTGGAGTAAACTCACCTATCCGCTGGCAGTGTGTGTGGTTCCCCGCCGCCGCAGGCAAAACGCGGCCGCCGGGTAGAACTACACTACCCAGGATCCCCTGGGACGCCGACCTCCGTGATCCCCGGACTTCCGCGCCTGGAGGCGCTTAAATTCCAGCTGCCCCTCCGGTGGAGCGGGGCATTCAACCGACCTTCGGGGGCACTTTGGAGTAAACTCACCTATCCGCTGGCAGTGTGTGTGGTTCCCCGCCGCCGCAGGCAAAACGCGGCCGCCGGGTAGAACTACACTACCCAGGATCCCCTGGGACGCCGACCTCCGTGATCCCCGGACTTCCGCGCCTGGAGGCGCTTAAATTCCAGCTGCACCTCCCGCGTCGCGGGAGCGCGCGGGGCCGCGCCGGGCTAAGCCCGGGCAAAGGGCGGGCCCTCTGTGGCCCTCTGAGGCACGAGGAGGACGGGACAGGGCCACCCCCTTTTTATTCACCCATTCGATACAACTTGAAGGTACTGTTCATTGGTCCATTGGCCATTCCTCATTTGGGAACTGTGGGTACTACTATCATTTCCGGGACTATTCTGTTTGCTATGTGTCATTGAAACCTGTATCTGTAGTCCTGCGTAACAACCCAAACCGCAGAACAGGGGTTAGTATCTGTCAGCATGTCCCCAAGAGGCACCCGCAGCAAAACTGCTGCTGCTGTGACTGGCCCCATTGACCTTTTTATATCTAAGGCCAATGATGCCATCAATCAGGGCATTAACCTACTAGAACGCAGGGTATCACAAGACCTGGCGCATGCCAAACGTTCTTCGCTTGGCCTTATTGCTACCGCCACCACACCTGCACAAGCTATGCCTAACAATATTAGACCCCTACTTGATGTTTGTGCCGACATACACACCATTCCCAGCGAGGTTAACCTCTCAGCCTCCATTCCCCTGTTAGACACAGACACCGACACTAGCACCGATCTGGAAAAAACGCCTGACTTACTAATTAACCCCTCTCCCAAAGTAAAATCTGCTGACAACATCAGGCATGCTAGAGGCAGGCGAGAGGGGGCAGTTCAAAAACTGAAGTTACACGCACCCAAGTCCCGGGTCACTACGATCAGGAAATATGGCCGGGCACAAAGGAAACCTGGGAAAAATACCAACTCTGTCCCTGACAATAATCATAACGCGACTAAGGTTATGGTAATATCCCAGAGGGATGATAGTGAAACTGTTCAACAGGGTAGAACAACGAACACTAACGGAAACATAGACAAGGCATATGACCCCCTGTTGGAAAAACTGGGGGATTTATTAAGCATTTATCTATCCCCAATCGAAAATAGGCTTGCTCGATTAGAAAAACAGCTAGATGAATTGAGCAACCCTCTTAAGACTTTCCTAAAGGGAGGTCCTGCAATTAGCACTAAAAATAGTAACCCCACTAATATAGCAGGTCCTAAAACAACTATTTTACAATTGCCCCCAGCTGTCCCAAATAATGTAGATAAAGTCGTACCTGTTGCGCCGGCCAATGGCCCAATTACCAAACAAAAAACAGCAACACCACACACTAACAGCAAATCCACAGATAAAAGGAAGGATCCTGGCACCAATACCACCACGAATACTACACTCCCAATTGCGAGTACCACAGGCCACCCTTCAGTTTCAACAAGCAATCCTATCTTGCCCCAACCCATCCCAAAAACATCCAGACAAGTTCCTGCACGCATTAATCTTCCTCCGGAATGCGGTGCATATGTATTAGTGTTAGTAAACGTTACCAAACTAAGAGAGGATCAGGACGAAAATCCCACATCACTCAAAAATAAAACCCTGCACTGGCTAATTACTAACTGTAACTACCCGATTGATGGTGCAAGGGAGATCATTAACACACAGAGGGTGGGTTGGATTGGACCACTTAGGAAAAAATTTGAGGGCGACTGTGTCACTATTAGTTTTAGAAAACCACATTGGGCAGAGAAAACATTAGCCAACGCCCCTCTACCATCGCCATGGGAATTTAACACCACGCTCCTTCCCTTAGGATATTTTTACCGACACCTGATACCCCCAGAACAGGCCACGGTTAACTATCCCGATAATTTCCCCACTAATTCATACCCAGAGATGAATTTTGGTGCAAGGGTCAAATCACCCCTTTTTGCCCAAAACCAGAACTTACATGCCGCCTTTCCCAACAACCTCAATTGGCACCCACAACCTCCTATGCCAATCCCTACCCCCAACCATCCGCAGTACTTTCAAGCCCCAACTATGCATCAGAGCAAACACAGGGATAGGTCCTACTCAATCCCCAACCCATTCCAGTTTGCACAGATGACACAAGCTAGGCCAATGTACAATGTCCCAACTTTCAATCGGTTCGACTACCTATCATCATTAGACGAACAGGATTGACTGAGCACACCCCTTAACAAAGAATTACGCAACAACGCAAAAGCCTGTAACCAAGAGGATGCCACAATTATAAATTCACCTGCATCGCTCCATGTCAAAACAGCAGTCCCAGAAATCATATTGTCGGATAGTATTCCGGCCATTGTAAACGAACCAACTATCTATGATAATGGGAATACTAGGCGCACATTTATTAACCAGGGGTTCAAACACGGCCTATCAATTCTAAGCTGGAATGTCGCAGGTTTAGAATCTAAGCTCTCTGACCCTGCTTGGACCGAACTAATTAATGACATAGATATACTTATGTTCCAAGAGACTTGGGCTGTTGATAACCTGTATATTGAAGGCTACCACTGTTTCAGCCTGACATCTACAAAACCTAGCTTTGGCCGAGCGGTGGGTGGACTCTTCATGGGGATTAGAATTTTGGCAGGCGGTATAATTAATGTTTTGAAGTCAGACAACCTTGCCAATTCCAACATTCAAATTCTGGAATATAAATTGAAATCAAAGACCACAATTTATTTAATTAATTTTTACAACAATGATTTTAATGGTGTACCGAACAAAAATTTTGCTGCTTTATCTAAGGTTTTAAACATGATTGATTGTTCTTTGTCAGTAGACACTAAGACTAGTATTCTGATCGGGGGAGATTTTAATGTGAAACTTATAGATAACTATGGATCCACTAATTTTGATCACTGTAATGAGCGCAGGGGTTTGGAACTGATTAGCATACTCTCTGATTTTAATCTTGCTGATGTAATGAGTGTAGGGTATGACATGAATTTTCCCTATGCCCCTACGTTTAAGGGCAGGGATAACGGTTCAATCATCGATTACATTTTTACATCACCTGTGCTAACGGACTGTTTAATCAAATCTACTGTGGTGCAAACGTCCTTCAGCGATCATAATCCTTTGTTTGCTATTTTTAACCTCGCACCCAGTCCGATTTTTATGAATCTAAATGGAGCAAGGGATATCACACCCTCAATTGACGGCCTTCGCCTTAAATGGAGAGGAATTGATTGTGGGGCCATTATAGATACGATCCGGGAGGCATATCCGGATTTATTGAAATGCCTCTCCTCCCCAAGTACAAATAATGAAGAACTGATTATTAATTTTGAAGCTTTATGCACCAATATAAAAAATCTCCTGTCAGTCCCACTCTCTACTGACCACAAAGAGCCACGGTGGTTTGATACATCTTGCTCCGTGGCCAATAGAGAGTTAAGAAAGGCCCTCTCTGCCAATCCCAGGTGTAAAGACGTTGTTCGAGCTGCCAGGAAAAACTATAAAGACAAAATATCAAAAAGGAAGGCAGATTTGCTCTCCGATCACTGGGATAAGCTGGTTATCAGCGCCAATCTGGGTGGCAGCGGCCCATTTTGGTTGGCAGTTAGGAGAACGAGGGAAATGGGCAAAGAGCTTACAAAAATTAGCTGCAACATAACCAGCTCAGCTTGGGAGACCCATTTTTCTAATATTTATGCCGCCCCCTCTGATGAGCAACCTCTCCCTAACCTGAACCAAACAGCAGGCTTAGAGATCTCGGACCTAGAAGTCAGGAAAGCTATCAAAGAGAGCCTAGGTAACAAGGCGCCCGGGCCGGACGGCCTCCCTATCGACATCATCAAATTTAACGTTGATCTCTGGACACCAATACTTTTAAACATTTTTAACAGTCTTCCACATGTAGCCATGCCTGCCACCTGGGCTACTAGTATTATTGTCCCCATCTATAAAAAGGGAGACAGATCTGACCCAGTAAACTAACGTCCCATCTCCCTCCTGGATAATACTCTAAAAATACTAGGACGAATAATTTATAACAGGGTACTGGAATGGGCGTCTGATTCTGACTTTTTAGACCCCTGCCAGATGGTGTTTAGGAGCGGGGTAGGAACAGTCGAGCAATGCCTAAACTTAAAATTGATAATAGATAAATACTGCATTGCTCGCTCATCCCCCGTTTACCTAGCCTTTATGGATCTTTCATCCGCATTCGATCTAGTGAATAGATCCAAGCTATGGTTAACCCTCCTGTCAAACGGTCTCGATGCCACTCTTGTAAGATTCTTAGCCTACCTCCATACTGACTTGAAAGCTCGGGTACGTATTGGGATGGGCGGAGAGGTATCGGGAGCCATCAAGATAGGGAGGGGGGTGAGACAGGGGTGTGTTTTAGCACCCCTGCTGCTTATTATCTATATTAATGGCCTGTCCAACTGTTTAAAGAAAGCTACCCCTGATGTCCCAATCATTTTAGGAAATCCCTTGCCCGTACTTTTATATGCAGACGACGCTGTCCTTATGGCACGTACACCTAACGCTCTACGTCTGCTTGTACATAGTTTTGTAAATTTTATGGAGGGACTGGATTTGAAAGTTAATTTTAAAAAGTCTTTTATCATGCCCTGTGGGCCGGGCAAAAGGAAACTCAGTACTATTCAAATTGGAACAGACAAACTTGAATCTGTCCATAAGTTCCCTTATCTGGGGTTGGTTTTCGCTGCGAACGGCTCCTGGAGTGGGCATGTGGCCCACGCCACGAGCAAGTTCTCGAAAGCCAACAACTCTGTCCTGAGTCTCCCCCGCCCTAAGAAAATCGGTGCCACTAAAGCTATTGTTAAAATTTTTAAACTACAGTGTTCCCCTGTTGCCACGTATGGAGCCGAAGTTTGGGGATCGGCCAGCAGCATTGGTATTCAAAGAGAGGAAAAACGTTTTTGCAGGAAATTGCTGGGAGCACCAATTTCCTCTTCCAATTTCATCTGTCATAATGAACTCAACCTCCCTTTTATAAACGACTTTATTAAAGCAAGACCAGCACTCTTCTGGATCAGAATCTGGAGGAATGAGGCTGCTGCCCTTACGCAAAACATCATTAGGGACTGCCTTAATAGTGAAAATGGCATGCAGATCCCCTGGTTTAAAGAAGTTTTTAAAATATTTAATGAAATTGGTAGAGGTACTTTGTTTACTGAGCCAACGGCTATTGAACCAAAGGACAAATATGAGGTCCAAAAGGCACTCTATGCACTTTACCGTAATGAACGGCTTGGAATTGAACTACAGAAATCAGGGGTCAAAAAATACATTGGCAATGGCCTCTGTATGCAAATCATGTCACCCTACCTATCATTGCCTATGTCAAATTGGGAACGATCTCTACTGTTTCGTCTAAGGGCAGGAACTGTGAAATTTTTGCTCTCATTTCCTCTGGGGTATCAACACCATACTGACCTTACCCCCTGCCCCTGTGACGGTACAAGCACTCAAGACGATTTGCACTTTCTGTTTTTCTGTAAATTTTATGCGAGATATACCAAATGGCTTTTAATCCCGTATTTTAGAAAACTTAGACCTCTCTCACTTCAGGAATCTTATATGCTGCTGCTCACCTTGGACAATGATGAACTGACATTTCGCACTAGCACTTTTCTAAGACTAGCCATACGCGCACGCAAGACTATGGAAAGTCCTTGAAATCAGTTTCAGTCAAAAATACTACTGCTAAAACCTTATAAGTTTATGAAATTTATTGTCTAACCGCTGTATGAATTGCTTTGTCACTATGAAATGTAAATTATTTAACTGTTTTGTATTATGTGTATGTATATGTTCTTTGATGGGTTCGGTACTTTTATGAATTTTAACAAATTCGAATAAAGGTCTTTTGAAACTTGAAACTTGAAACTTGACTGTCTGTTTTCCTTTTGCGGGTAAGAACGCTTTGCAGAGCTCCTCTCCCACAGCTATTCTTTTGGAGTTTTCCATTACCGTCCCCCAGCACTACTTACCTGGGAGCCACTGTTGCATCCTGGGCATTGGAGTCCATTGATTGCCTCGGACCCTGAACACTAACACCTGTGAAACCTTTGGCTGAGGGGCGGAGCTGTCATTCTCACCTATCCGGTGCAGAGGGGTGCACTTTTAAAACTGCAGAGCGTGAGGACTCCCGTTTTTACCACCGCAGGCGCTGAAGAGGCCACACCGGCTGAAATGCATCCGCCATCAATTTGAAAATAAAGAGTTTTGCCTTACCCCGCAGAGGTTCCTGCCTTTCTTTTTCAAGAGGGACTGCTTTCTTCATATATATATATATATATATATATATATATATATATATATATATATATATATATATATATATATTAGCTTTTAGAAAACCAATGAAATTCACTGAAAAAACCATAGGTTATAGACTATATATAGTTAGGAATTAGCCTTTAAAAAACCTTGGAAATTCACTGAAAAAACCAGAGGTTTTAGGCCTTATATAGTTAGGAATTAACATATGAAAAACCATTGAAATTCCTCCTATATAGTTAGCTGGACATTTTATTGATATAAAACCAATGAAATTCCACATATAGTTAGTTGCACTAACTATATATTTCGCGCATCCGCAATCCAATGCTGATGATGTCACATATTACATCATTCATGACATGGTCAGTGACATCACTGATGACAGCTCATTTAACATCAATGATCACACCACTGATGATATACTTCATGTGATAATACAATGCACCTCCTTACACTCTAATATAACCTCTGTTACACCTAGTGTAAAATACAGAGTATCATTTTTGAAACTATTGACACACCAATACCATTTACTACATACGCACTCACCGATTCCTACGTCTACATGCATATTCATTCATTCACCCATAAGGTCACTCATACATACAGTCACTCATCATTACAACACTATCATATGCACTCATACACCTATGCAGACACTCACACACTGCCACTCATCCATGGAGTTACTCACACACCTACTCAGTCCTGTAAAGAATCAATCACACTTTGATTTCTTCATCTATACAGTTAAACACAGAACAGCTTACATTTTCACAGATATACTAACACATACTTACTCACTTACACAATCAAATCCTTCATCCATACTCTTATACATCCACTCATTCTTCAATATGTAAAACATATTTAAACTTTACAAAAACACACAGACACTGGATGATGTTATCAGTGATGTCATTTGAGATGTCATCAGTGATGTCATCAGTGATGTCACTGATCATGTCATGAATGATGTAATATGTGACATCATCAGCATTGGATTGCGGATGCGCGAAATATATAGTTAGTGCAACTAACTATATGTGGAATTTCATTGGTTTTATATCAATAAAATGTCCAGCTAACTATATAGGAGGAATTTCAATGGTTTTTTATATGTTAATTCCTAACTATATAAGGCCTAAAACCTCTGGTTTTTTCAGTGAATTTCCAAGGTTTTTTAAAGGCTAATTCCTAACTATATATAGTCTATAACCTATGGTTTTTTCAGTGAATATATATATATATATATATATATATATATATATATATATATATATATATATATATATATACACATATATATATATATATATATATATAATTTATGAAAAATTATTAAAAAAATAAGTGCTTTTAAATTTGTTGTTTAATATTTATAAAGCTTAATACTCATACTGTGACCTCCTAGCATTAAAATTAAATGTAAGTTGTGTTGTACCGCATAATGAGGACATTTGCATATGAAATATCACTCTGCGCAGGCGTAATAAACACATTTTTTTTAAACGGTAATTATTCTAAGTTTTCATTTCTGGGCTATCTAAAGAACATTGTGATATTGAATACTATGCAAAACAATTATAGGATATTCAATTTTAAGTGCCCTAAATATCAAATCGAAATTGGGTGAAATTCACTGATTTAAAAACTAATTGTGCAGTTTTAAAGTGCCTTAGGCTTCAGTAAATGCATACATTTAGGTATAATACAAATAGCTGACTTCTATATTATTAGGCAAGTATATTGCACACTGCTTATAATTAAAAATATGTATAAAAAACAGCAGAAGTTATTAAACTGACAAACAGGGTAATGGGTCAGCTTTCCGTTTTCAGGGTGATTTTAAATAGGGAAAGCTGCATGGAAAATTTGCACACAGAATATGACAGCTGGGAAGAGTTAAATGTCAGTTCTATATTTAGAAGCCTGGCAGGGCTCCCAGAGAAGATCTGCGTTGACATTTTGTTGTTGGCAAAGCAAGTTTTTATGCACTCATATGAATATACCACAATACAATTGCATATGTAAGCTTTGCCATATTTATACAGCACTAAGGCTTACTAGGGCTGAGCCAATGGGATTTAGTTTGAATTATTTCACCCTTATGTTACTTTTGTACATTTGATAAAAGGATTGGGGTTTGGGTATTTATATTTTTTTTACCTCCTCAAAAGGGCTATGTACCTCCTATAACTTTGTTTATGGCAGGTTGCTATAAATAGGGGTTGATAGTGTTGTCAGAAGTGAAACCTCTTCCAGGTTTCCTACTGTCAAAATGGGGGAAGGAGTCTAGCTCCTCTACAAATTAAGGCTAGGTAATATGTATGTTGCTCTCTCTTTTTCTCAATTTGTTTTTAGCCTGTCTAAACTGTCTGTGAAATAGCAATGAGAGATTTAATTGGCTATTCAGTAATACTGTTTTTTTTTTTTTTTTTTTTTTTAAAACCTTTATTTATAGCAAGCACAGTACACAGCGTCTGCCTACAACCCCTCGGGGCCGGCCGCTATGACATATAGGAGAAGGATATAAAAGAACCAATAGGACAGAACGCCATTGAAGCCATCTCTGAACACATTGTATCGTATGAAGCGTAAAACCATAACATGAGGATAGAAAAAGGTTTAATTTTATGATTTTGTGGAGTACAATTTATCAAACTACAAAGAAAATAGAAGCTAATAACAGACCAGGATAGACATCATCATTCAAGGAGCACCCGGAAGGAGGCGTAATAGAGGAAGGCATGTATCAGATAGCAATTTCACCGTCCTCAAAGAGCGAGGGCCAACCGCTATGTCCCATAATGTTACGATGCAATAAACCCCTTGATAACACTGAACCCCGACCCCAAAGGAAACGAAGAAGTATAGAAGAAAAAGAAACAGAAGAAGAGAAGAAAAAGAAAGAGGGCCATAGAGACAAAGAGAAGACATAAAACACAACCCATCCCCCCACCCTGCATACCAGCGGAAGGCCACGGCCCACCCCCCCCCCAATAGGCATGCCTGTCGCCCCAAGAGAACCCCCAAGTGGGAAAGAGAATAAGGAGAGCGGGAGAAGACCATCCCACTCTCCAACTCTCAGAAGAGGTGGGAGGAGCCAAATGTAACATACTCCCGGTCTCCACCGGCCCCGTAAACAGCCCCAACCACAATTATCATCAGCACAACAGTGGTGGCAATCAAAACTGAAGGTGGGGAGAGACATTTCCAAATATACGAGTAAATCAGACAAAAAGCAGTCCCATCCTAGTCCCAGCCCGTCAACGCGTCCATATCACTAAAGTAGTCCCCTAGCCCTGGCCCGATCTTGGGTGACCCCGTGTATCCACCCACCGTAAGAAGTCACAACCGTAGGAGAAGGGGGAAAGCAATAGAACAAAGAAACCGCCTAACCCTGGCCCGATCTCGGATATCTCTCAGGACACACCCCTCGCCGAATGCCAACCCCCTCCACAACAAAGAGACAAGATGGATGCGAAGAAGAAGGGGGAGACTCACAGTTACAAAATGGACGGCGCCGAATATCCATCAATGCATTAAGCCCAACTAAAAAAGTTGCAAAGTTTTCCCGATAGCACAGATACAACAGGGGAAAAAACGTAGGCTTTAACGAGAGAGTCTTCAAGGGGGCCAAAAATCGCTCAGCCAGCCGTCCCATTGCCGATGATGGTGATGGAAACAAAGAAACAGTCCCCGAATGTGCAGACAATGTATCACAGGCAGAGTCAGTAAGCCGTCGTCCGCAAGCGCCGATCCAGTCGTTCCAGGTCTCACCAACACTAGAAACACTTGGTAACACTGTTGCAATCCCAGGCACCAACAGGGAAGTGTACAAATGTTGCTGGGAACAGTTCCCCCGAGTCTGCTCCGAGTCGAGGGCTACGCCATCGAGTTTCTCACACAGCCTGTGGGAGTCATGAAACAGCACCGATCTCAATTCACTGAGGGCAGACAGGATATCAAAATAAGACAGGGTAGGCTGCGGTCCCCCCGTGCCCGGGTCACAAGCGGGTGCAGTCAAGTCAGTCCCCGGCCCAGCCATGATGCCGCAGGCACGGAGCGAGGGTGGGCGATCTTCTTCACTCCGAGAGTCAGCAAGTACCATCATTTCGCCCAAAAGCCGGTCTAGAAAACATGGGGGGGTCAGACAGTAATCTCCAATTGCCTCGACTCCCATTCCCGCCAGCTATAGTCGAACGTCGCCAGCGAGGGGACCCCGCCGGCCAGAACAGGAAAGCAGGGTGAACGGGCAATCCACCGAGTCCGGGCAAGTCCCGTGATGTAGTCTAGGCAGCCCTCACCCAGCTCGTAGCAGAGGAGCCGGCCGTCCAGTGCGGTCCACTCACCAAGCGCGAGGAGGTCGCGGCACATAACACTCCACTGCAGCCAGCGCGCTGTGGTCCGTGATCAGGAATGGGGCAGCTCCTCACAGGCTGGGGGCGTCCTACGGGCAGGCTGGTCGTCTTTGCTCCGTCGAGGTCCGGCATCCGGCGGCGATTCACGCAGGGGACAGGGCGTCGGGACGGGCAACAGGCTATCTCCGCCTTCCAGACGAGCTGAGACTCCGGAGGAACATGGGCGATATCAGCGCGCCGTCCGCAGCCGAACAGGCGATGAATTGAGCAGGATACCAGGCAGGATAGTGCTGCGGGGCTCAAGGGCCGGTGGAGCCGGGAGCCTACACGTCCGCTCCGGTCGCCATCTTGGCTCCTCCCCAGTAATACTGTTTTAAACATTGTTAGCTTTAATAAAATGAATAAATATATGTTTTATTACTGCCCATCCTGTTTGATGACATTATGACAGGATAAATAATCTAGATTGCTGTTCCCTTATTTGACCTTTAAGGGGAATTAGATGTGTGTAGTTTTGTTCTACAAGTCTTAGGTGATAACACCATTTTTGTAGTTTTGCAAGGGCATTGCTAGTTTTTTTTAATAGTTAGTCTGTGTAAACGGACAGTCCCTATTAGAGCTGATGTTGCATGGTTTGGATCATGAAAAGTAGAACGCAGGAAGGATGCCCATGTGATCCTTAGCAAAAAAATGTTTTGAAGGAAATATTGTTTTATAGATAAGAACTCCTGTTAAGGTAGCATTTTAGATTTTCCTGCTGCTCCTATAACATGAGAGCATGGTCCTAAGCATCCAATCTAGGTGCTTTTTATTAAGAAGAATCATTTTAGAAGTGTCTGCAGTCCTGTACAAGTAAAGTAAAGTTTATGAGCAAAAGTATAGAACATTTCCTTCTTTTTTAGGGTTTTCAGATTTGCACACAGGAATACACCAATGTAAGAATTTAGAGTATGTCTGTGTAGTTTTTCTCTTTTTCCTCTGAATTTAGAAAATGAGTACACACTTCCTTGACTGCTTGGGATTGGGTGATGTATTAATCTTGTTAGTTCACCTAAGAGTTCCTTTTATACTTGCCAATAGGTTCAGGCTGTTGTTTTTTTTACTCTCACATAGATAGATGAAAGTGGTTCTTGGGTGCCTTGCTAAAATATGGGGCGTCCCAAGACTAGGAAGTATTTTTTAACTATCCGCTCTGATGATAGACTGTTTCTGTGCCTTGTCTAAAGACCTTTTGTTCTGTCCACCAATAAAAATTTGCTGCTGTACAAACCACTACCAGAGGGGCCCGGACATCAGATTCAGCCTGGGGAGTCAGCGCCAGCACCAGTCCAGCTTGAAGCCAAAGTGAAGGTAACCGCACAGGCATTGCTGGCAACTAAGACCTGAGTGAAGGCGGAAGCCCTGTGATCAAATGTGTACCCCTGCCACTGTCTTAGGCAAAAGACGGGGTCACAAATCAGAAAGGAGAAATTGTGGTTGATGCCCAGCTGAGAGTCACAGACCGACCAGAATGGCGAGGAAGCTTTGCTTGAGGTGACCCCTTTTGAAACAAGGGTTGCTTCAGAGATCCTAGCATCAGGCCTCTGAATCCTGGTCCTAAAGTGAATGCAAGTTTGCTCCTTTGTTTGTTGGTCAAGAGGTGCCTGAGCACACTGGATGCAATGTTTTGCCCCAACGAATGAGCAGTGCACCAGCAGAGCAATAGAGGAGTTAGGGGAGGACTTGAGATTAGGGTACAAGTGCAGTGTCTCTGGTGCCTGTTAGATAAAGTGAAGTAAACTGGTGCACTGCCTGAGACACTGGACAAGATCGCTAAGAGCATTTGCCTGTTGGGTGACTGCCCTATCCTGAAAGAAGAGACTTTCCCCTTGAAACTGGGCTTGAGTTGCGAGTTGTGCAGCTCCACCGTGGAAACAACAAGAGCCTGCCTGTGAGGCTCAAACGGACACAGTGTCAGACGAAGTCTTCCTCAGAATCTGATGTGATGATATAAGGGCCCACCTCTCGATACCTCCAATTCTGATTGTAATAATTACACAGAATATTGAAGTGATCAAGCGGGGGGAAAAGGGAGTTGGGAAGGGAACAGCTGTGAAGGAGATCTGAAAAGGAAAAGTTAAGAATACACAAATACTTTGCTACTTATTATCCAGTAGTCTTTACTTAATTCAAAGTAACTAAACAGGTTCTTGAAAACCTCAAAAGGATTGTTCACAAATTACTAGTTTAGCTTTTGCAATTAAATCTCTTTACTTCTTGTTCTCAAATTACTAGTTAGCTTTTGCAAATTAAATTTCTTTACTTCTCTGATAATTTTCTCTCAGAAAAGATATTGTTCGTGCTATAAACCTGTAGATAATTCTCTACAAATTACCATCAATAACTCTTAACACTTCTTGCAAATCAAGCTTGTGTGCGTGTAATGTCTTTTGAAACACTCTCATGAATTTCCTATAGAATGCCAACTAAAATCAAATTGCATTGGTAAAACATGGACAAGGATTAAATCTCCATTATATGCTAAAACAATAAATCTCTACACAAATCAAATGCAGGATTAATTTCAATTCTCCTGCATAGAATATTCTGGATTCCCTTCAAAAAACGAAATCAGAAAACAGTATTTAAATCTTCTGTTTTTGTATAAAGGATTCTTAAATTCAAAACCCTTATTTTTCATTGAATTATCCTCATACCTTTAGAGTACGACCTACTCTATGACCTTAAAAGATCAACTGTACTTCTGGACCCAAGAAGAGGGAAACCCACGAAGAAATTCGGTCCAAAACGACCTTTAAATCTGCTGCTGGTGAAACTGCCACCTCAGGATACTCCTCAGGAAAGGTCTGCACCAACACGGAAACCACGACCTGCAGGAAGAGATGAAAACAGCCTCCACACGAAGAGAGCCTGCCTAGGAACAACCTTTCTCTCCAAACCCAAGAGAATAGTGAGCACAGACACCTGGGTGTGGTCGCGTACATCAACGTAACCTTACCCGCGTATTTTCCCCGTTTGCGGCTGCACCAGTAAACCCTACGCATCTCACGGATGCGACAGCATGCCAAATTGCACGCATCTCGCGGACGCGGTTGCCAAAGTACACGCATCTCGCGGACGCGGTTACCCTGCCAAACCTCGCGCATCTAGCGGACTATAGGTAAACTAAAGGGGACTTAGTGCATAATCACATTCTGGGCTTTAAACTTGTCTAGACCCTTGAACAAAGCAGCCACCTACGTCCAAAGGAAAGAGACCAGTGCACCTTCCCACATAGGTGCTTAGGACATGGCCGGAGACTGCGCCAGCTGCAGCTGCTGAGTGGGGCGGGCCCTAGACCGCAAGCCACCCTGGGCCTGACACACAGGGAGAAGACTCCCCTCTGGTTGGTTGGACAGTGGCTTCAATTTCCCCAAGGACTTCTTCTTTTTCTTGTCAATAATGTACCCCTTTAGTCGCCCCATTTTTGAGGAGGAGCAGCCCTTTGCAACTCTTCGTCCTAATTCCTATGGCCCTGTGTGGTCCTCCTGGTCCCTTGCAGCCAGGATTGTTTTTGTAATAATCTGTTTTAGCTTTAATATTTGCATTAGTTATAGTTTATTATGCACGAAAAACGTTTTTCCGAGCAATTGAAAAATTTAACTTTGTCCTTTCCTTGAATGTATTAAATTGTTGTTCTAGCCCTCATAAAATGAAAGTGTAACAGTCAATTGGAAAATGTTTTTATAAGAGATGTCCTGTTAGCTATTTTAAAATGAATAGTCACTGAAAAAATGTTTACTAGATGATTTTAGGATTTGCTTTAGTTTAGGACTAGAACAATTATAATTCTGTTTGTAATAGTGGTCATTACTCTCTCCTGCTACCTGCTAGGTTAATTATGACCCAATGCTCCATTCTCTTTATACTGCTTAAAGCTTACATATACCCGCTTAATGAAATGTTTAGAATGGAAAATGCCCTCCTAGCAATGAATTAGGAAATTGGTAATATCATGAAAATTAATGTGTAAATATTTTCTATGTTCCTACTGGATCATAGAAATGTCTTCAGCTAATGCTAAAACAGTTATCTGTTGTAAATTGGCAGCAATGGGTTAGCAATAGCAGAAGCCATCCTGTATTTAGAAGTAATCTTATCGGCTTTGTGAAAGACATTTTGTATTTCTGGCAGCCATTTTGTTTGCCATGTGCTCTGTCCTACCTTTCTGTTAACTGCTCTTGAAATCTGCCTAGAGACAAACTATATTCAGCATCTTCCACCTTCGCACATGCCCAGAAGTGCCTAGCCAGTCGAATGCACCGGCTTCTCGAGTATAACTGTCAGGCTATTTTTGCTGCTGTATGGAGTAGTAACTCTCCTCCCACTTTGTTGAGCAAGCAGATCTTGTATGCCCATCTTAGTCATTTTGCATGCTTACATGAGCCAGGACTGCCCCTTGGTTTTTTGCTTACTATGTAACCCTAAGCATATATAAGGCCTCTGTTTTCTGTACTCCTCAGACTGCCTCATTCAGTTGCTAAGGCTTCTGTGCGACGTAGTCTCTCTCATTTGAGGTTAATAAAGATGTTCTTTTATATTTCAGCTTCTGTGCCAATTTCTTCTGTGTTGGTTTAAAAAGACCAAGTATCAGTGGGACCCCTAAGAAGGTTAATTGATTTTAACAGTAAGGGGTGGTGAACTTGTAGGTTACAAACCACTCCTTTCACAGGGATGTCATATACTTTCATATGCAATTGGTTCTTCTGTCAGAAACCACCTCTCTGAGGAACCCCACATGGGAAAATATCCCCATTAACGCCCGGCCCACCACTGGCACCGTCGTTGATCTGAGAGAGATTGCCTCCGGGTACCGGGTGGCATGGTCCACCAAAACCAGGATGTACCTGTTGCCCATGGCAGTCTTTGGATCCAGTGGCCCCACAATGTTCATTCCTACCCTTTCAAAGGATGTTCCAAGGACTGGAAAAGGCTGGAGAGGAGCTTTGACCTTCTTCCCGCTCTTACCACTTGCCTGGTAAGTTTTTACCCTTGTCCCCCCAATTTTCTGCTGGGGACCCTGCCCACCTCTGGCTGAGTCTCCCCCAAACGCTTTCTTGTGGACCAGGGTACTCATCCAGCGGTCCTCCTCCATAGCAGGCTTCCTGGGGTCTGTCAGCCTACTATCGACTAGGTGCTGGCACAGTTCCGCAAAACATAGACTAAACAAGTGCTCCCATGCAATCAAATTATGAAAAGCCCCTGAAAATCTGTCACATTACGGCCCTTCACCCAGCCATCCAGTGACCTGCAAAATATATCTACTCATTCCAACCAAGTGTTGGCATCAGACTTCTTACTGGACCTGAACTGATCCCTGTATTTATCAGGAGTGAGACCATATCTAGTGAGAAGGGCCTCCTTCATGCCTGTATAAGTGAGGGTACACCCTTTACGCAAAGCTACTAAAGTAAGTATCCCTTGCTTCTTCTGGAAACAGAGACCACAATCCTTGTCCCCAATTCTCCTTAAGAACCCCATTCTTGTGTATATTTGGCTCATAACCCTGAAACCACCTTTGTATGTCGTCCCCCTTCTTCAATTCCTTGCCTTCATTCTTTGGGATGTGCACAATTCTGTCTGCCTGTCTTGACTAGTTGCTGCCACCATCTGAGCTGGCTCTATTCTTTAGCTCCAGCTCCTTAAGACTTCGCTCATGATCTAAGATCATCTTCATTTCCTCCAAGGCTAATCTTTTTTCTTCCCTTTCACTTTCTAGCCTGAGTTTCTCCAACTTGGAACTTCCTTGCTCCCTGCCTGTTCTATAGCTCCTCTGGGGACAGGCCACTGCTGCCTGGCATTGAGGGATCCCCCCTACCAAAGGCACATCGAAACTTGGAGTAGGCTCCTCTGCCTCTCCACTGAGATCACCAGACTGCTCGTAGGCATGTCTGGCTGCTACCCAGGCCCTCAGTGCCTTTCGTAGCCCCTCCTTCCTAGTGAGGCATCTGACTTGGATTTTTAGGTTTTTGCAAATTGATTTTAATTCCCTAACATTGTAGGATTTCAACCTATCCTCCTCAAAGACAATTTCCATGGACGCAACATATGATGCTCTTTTTATTTCAGTTTTTTACAACCATAAAAGTATACAAGATAGACAGCATACAATTTATTGTAATTAGAGAATAAAAAGGTGAAATAACATTCAGCCCTGTAATTCAATACTGTCACATATACAAGTCCAATAGGCTTAGTAAAGTGCATGTGCAAATTGTATACTGTGCCGAAGGTAATATTTCAATATTTAATACAAGTTTTTTTTAGACCGATAGTCCTCAAACGTTTTTAAAACAACATTAAAAGACTTCTAAAATCAAAGTTTATTATTTAACCTCATAAATCTTCATGTATTCCATTCCGCATTCCTTTCAACATTTCATAACACTTAGGCCATATAAAACTATAAAATAGTCATCCCAGTTCTAATCACATTTGAGAAATTCTTTGACTTTTTGAGTGATCTTCCCCATGGCACAATCTATGACTAAATGAATAATTTCTGTTAGAAGGTTTACTGCTTGAGCCCTCTTTTTAATATCTTACTTTAAAAAGAAAATTGGACATAAAAACTCTTCGTATCTCTAAACCCATCTGCCAGTCCAATAGTATATGTAGGATATCATGTATTGTTCCTAACGTGCAAGTGCATTTTCCCTTACTGTCAAACATATATCGTTTTACCCCGTTATTCGTATAACATGGGTTTACCCCAATTCTTAACCTTAGCACTTCTCTCCTTAACCAACAGCTAGGTAGCCTGTCTATGTAAGAGAAATGTTGTTCATTTTGCTACACTGAAGCCATGAAATGAGCAGAGCTTTTCCTTAACAGGTAGTCTTGGTCCTGTTCTCGAGATATTTCATTTCCCAGGACACTAAGTTCCCTCTTGTCGATCTTCATTTGGAGGGTCTGGGGGCACAGCGTAAGCTTTATCATGTGACACGCTTTAGTGATGGTAGCTCTGACCCCTTTTGCCCATGTTAGCTCACTCTTTACAATTTTGTTTCTGCACCATTGTGAGATTTTATAATCTTCTCCATTCCCAGGCGCTGCCAGAATCGTATTAGGGCCATGCAAGCTGTTATGCCCCATGAGCTGGTTCCCAATTCTAGTCTCACTGCCTGGATCATTGACGATTTGGGCAATGAAAATTGATTTTCAGAGGGTTTCCCTCCTCAACGTCCTATCCGTTTTGGCCACTGAGATAAAGCAATTCTGCACCATATAAAAATGGGGGTGGTACCATTGCTGAGTAAGGTTTTAGGACCGGTCTGTCGGACATTTTGCCATAAGCACAGTTAAATCTTTTTTATCCCTTGACCAATGCTGATGCCCTCAGCTTTAGTGCGTCGAGATGAGTATGCCATTTCAGGCATCTTTCAAACCACATCCCCAGGTACCTATATTCGGCTACCTTTTCCAACCTCTTGGTGCCCAGGAACCAAGTAAATCCTATTTCCTAGATCTTTGTCTTATCCATATTGACAACAAGTATTTTAAATTGACAGTATTCATTGAACCTCTTTAGCTTTCTTTGTAGGCCAATCTCTGTTTGATCCATAATTACAAGGTCGTCCGCGTAAAGTATAAATGAAATATGTTTCCCGTCTTGCTTCGGTCTTGCCCCACTTACATTGCTTAGGGTTGAAGGCAAGTCTGCAATAAACATGATAAAAAGCTTGTGAGCCAATACGCACCCCTGCCTCAGGCCATTGGCAATCTGGATTTTCTGAGATAAGCTCCCCTCTACATCTAAGATTATCTGAGCCCAGTTATCGGTATGAAGTGCTTGAATCAGCCCTAACAAATCGGTTGGGATGTTATACCCGTTCCACCTGATCAAATGCGGTGCGGAAGTCCACGAAGCAGCGGAACAGACTTCCCCTCTGCTCAATTGACTTCCGCGCAATGGACCAGAGCACGAAAGAGTGGTCAACCATTGAAAGTCCCTCTTTAAACCCCCCTGTTCTGGGGGCACAATCTAATTTTCTTCTCCCCAGTCCTGAGATTACTTTGATGAAGACTTTTTCTCCAATATCAAGAAGATTTATTAATCTATAGTTCTTTGGGGCATTTACATGTCCTTTTTTAATGGATTGGCCTTACGATAGCTCCTCTCCAGTTTCCTGGCACAATGCCTGTTTTAAGGATCCCCTTAAACATTTTTGCAAAGAACTCTGACCACTCAGGCCAAGTTTTTATAATCACTGCTGGCAGATTATCTGGGCCTGTGGCCCACATTAGGTTTAGGCTAGATATTATTTTTCTAATATGGCTGGAGATAAAGTGTTTCTTTGTCTCCTCCCTCACTCCTGTCCATACTATTGTACTTGCTTTCTCTAACATTGGCCAATTCCCATTGATTTTCCCAAGTAACCCACCTAGTTATCTTCGGGGACCAAATGGTGCAGAGACCCTAATATTTTACCTGAGCTTTCTTGAACTAACTTCCAGAAACCTTTCACATCTTTGGACTTAATTACGGCTAGCATGCTTGTCCAGCAACTATATTTATAGGTTCTTTTTTTATTCCTAATAATCGTTTTATATTTTATCCTTAGTTTCTGGAGGGTAGATAATAATTCAGCGTATACCATACTGTAAGTCTTCTTTCCTATTGTCTAATACATCCTTTTAATTTACGGCATTCCTCATCAAACCATGGATGATCTTTAGTGTGGGGTCTATTATTACTGTCTGCCCCGGGTTTACTACATTTAATTTTTACCCGTAGGCATTCCACCAGTTGTCTTATTCTATTTTCATACCAGGCGTTATTATCTTCAAATGGGGATTTTTCTAATGAGAGAGTCTGCTCAACAGCACTTAATTTTATAACATGCTCCTCTGATATACGGATTGTAGGCCGCTTTCGGTAGTTCACGTGTGCCTGGAGTACCGTCTCTCTCTGATTTCCCCTTTTTGCATATAGTTCTGTCTTCAAAGGGTAGTGATCACTACCTTCCACTCTTACCGCCTCGAAATGCGTAATTAGTTTACAGCTCCAGGCATGTGAAAACATGTAGTCTATAGAGCAGGGTTGCTGGCCTATCGTAAATGTACGCCTAGCAAGCCGATCGGCTTCCATTCTTTCATTTACACATAGCAAACCCATAGATCCCAACAATTATCCAAAGCCAAATCTTGGGATGAGATACCTCCACTAGGAAATATTGCAGCCTCTATTTTATAGGCACTTAACAGTTCCTTACACCATGAATCTATTTTACGGGGGTCTAATCTGTGGTTAAAATCACCCAACACCAGGAACACATCCTTCTGGTAGTTAACACATACCGTCTCTATGTCCTTTTTTAAATTTCCCAGTTCCACCTGATATTCCTCCTCATTTCCCTTCTGAATATACGCATTAACAATACATATACCTTCATAAAATGGGACGACATTCAGTAGCAGCACTCTACATCCTAGCGCCCATTTACATTTTAGTTCTGGGGGTTCTACTTTCCTGCCAATATTTGTAGAGATCAGCATCAATTGTCCTCCTGAATGTCTGCCAAGAGGATTCTTCCTCGCTACTTTCGAATGTTGAGCAAACCCTTCAATAACTAGGGTTTCGTCGCAGAGCCAAGTCTCCTGCAAGCACACAATGTCATTGCTCTCAATGATCTTGTTAAAAATTTCTTGGGTCACTATTCTCCTATACCCATTTATATTCCAAAATAGTATGGACAGGCTGTGCGACGACCCTTGCTCCTGGTCGATCTCACTCAGGCACCCATCTTCCTCATACTCTTGGGGTGCGAGGGCTCTATATCTCTTCCCAACTAACAAATCTACTACTTTCCTTAGAAGCTAAAGTAATTTTGAGTTCTTCCTTATTATCCCAGCAGGAATTAATCAATATTATCTGTCTTACTCCCAGCCCGGCATGGTTCATGAGGAATTACTTCCCCTGCTTATTATTCAGCATTTCCTCCCTTTTTACTAATCTGATGCCCTCCTTTTGCAGCTCATATTTTGCATTTTCTAATTCTGCTTTCACTAATGGTGAATAAAGGAGGACCTTGGTTACTTTGCCCCCTTTGTTGTTTGTCATGAACCCTACTTCTCAAAGGTCCTCAGAACCAATTTAACGTAGGCTTGCACATTTAGATAAGGAAAAAAGGAGTTGTGAACCATTTAGAGGGTTTAGTTTCCTACCTTTTTTTCCACCTTTACCATGCCCTGTTGGCTCAAGAAAAACCCACAGGTCCTGATAACGTTCTAAGCCTACTCCAGGTTGACCCCCCAGTGGGACATCCTCCCTTCTTCCATTAATTTCCCCATTCTTGCCTTTCTTCCTAAGGCCCCTACTACTGCTAATACTATTGGGTCTTAAGTGTGCATTCTTTCCCATCCCTCTTTCCGCAGCACCCCATATTTCCTCCGCCATGCTTTTCCTAGGGATATTTTTGCTAGTCTTAGAATTTCCTTTGTCTTTTTCCCTCCTCCTCCATTGTTCTAGGTTACTGGTAGATATTCTTTTTACAGGGATATTTTGCTTTTTTGGTACTGGGGGCACTTTCTTTCCTATAAACTTGTGTTCTTTCCCAACTCCATTCCATCTTCCCTGCCGCCTTGAGGTTTGGCCTTTACTAGGGATGTTCTCCCACCTCCTTGGCTATGGGATGTACTGCTTGTAGCTCCTCCTTTCCCCTATCTTTTTACAATCATCAGGTAACGAGATATGAATACGATGGGCTCTTCCTTCTCTGATTGGGTTCCCCTTACCACAAGTTTCAAGTTTCAAGTTTATTTTTATTTGTTTTGGTACTCCACTGAGGACCACAAATATTATACAGATAAAATTCAATTACTACAGCATTTAGAACTTCTCATGTTAGTACAAAGATAAAAAAGGTTTTAAAAATGTATAAAATTTATAACATACTAGTTCATTTGGGGGAGATTTGCATACTATAATCAATTCCTTTACGGTGGTAATACGGCATCTGACATATATGGGGTATAGATGTTTTGCCCTTGCCGCTACTACTTTTGGATTGGGACAGGTGAACAGTAGATGCACTAAGTCTTGCTCCCCGCCATTACATAGGCTGCATAATTTGGTTTCGTTTGGATGCCATTTCGCTGTTATAGTTTGGACGGGTAAAATGCCCAGCCGAAGCAGGATGATTGATCTCCTAGCGCCATGCGTGAGATTAAAATCTATATATTTCTGCGTTTTCTTGAGTACCACTCTTTCCGTAATGTTTTTATATAAAGTTAATTTGGCGCAATGCGAGGAGTCAAGTTCAAAGCAAAGTCTTGGGGTATAGCATTTCAGAAAAAGTTTCAATTGAGATGGTGTCCAAGTTAGCAGCAGATTGACATTAATATCCGCCAGTTTAAAGGCAATAGACATGTTTTTAAAGAATACATGTTTCGATGAGTCGCAGTCAAAGGTCTCTGCTTTGAGCAGGGAGCGAAGAGTCCCATCCTTCGCATGTAGCAGGTTGTATTCCCACCTAATCACGTTGGCAATACCTTTAGAGTAAGAGATCGTAAGTGAAAGTTCAAGGCGGAGAGCTTGTACTGGAATAGATTGCGATACCTTTAACATTCTCCTTAGTATTTTTCCTTCTTTTAGGTCCAGGAATGACCACTGTTTGATTGGAATGTATTCCAAGGCGTATGATAGAACTGAAGGTATCTTCACACTGTAGACTTTTAGCCGGGAGGAGAAGTGTCTATTTCCAGAGGCCGCGTATAACCTTTGCAGAGCTCCTGCATGTACCTCGGATTTCCTGGACAAGTTTAGAAGCTGTTGATTGTTTTTTAGAGACTTAGTAAAGATCCTGCCCAGGTAGGTGTAGTCCTCAACCTCTTCGACTTTTTTGTCGCCCAGTCTCCAACAGTATTTGCTGTTTTTTTCCTCCCTGAAAAAGAGTCTATTTTTGTTTTGGTTAAATTAGGAATTTAAAAAAATTCCTGGGTATACTTATACAGGGCATCCAGATCGCTTTGCAGACCAAAGGGGGTTAGGGCCTGTACTATAATATCGTCTGCATATAGTAGGGCATGTATATTTTGAGCTGCTACCTTTGGTGGGAAGCTTTGCACCTGTTGTAGACGTTGCGGCAGATCACTGAGATATAATGAAAACAGCAAGGGGGCAAGGAGACATCCTTGCTTGAGTCTATTTGGCGTTGGGATCGGGTTAGTCAGGCCCTTTTCCCTCTCCATTCGAACTTGACACCAAGTGTCTGTGTGCAGGGCAATTATAATTCGTAGTAGCTGTTCTGGGATTCCTAATTTCCTCAGTTTGTTCCATAGCAACGCTCTGTCCACTCGGTCGAACGCTGTTGTAAAGTCAATAAATGCTGCATACACAGGCTGGGATTTAACTACCACATATTTGTCAAGGATAGTTTGTAGCATCGCGATATTGTCTATGACTGAGTGCTTTGGCCTGAAGCCTGCTTGGTAGAGCGGAATCAGTCCCAGTGAGAATGCCCACTTTTTAAGTTGGTCCAGGACCTCTGCAGCAAAGATCTTTCCCGTGGCGTCCAATAGCGCTATTTGTCTATAATTGCCAGTTTGTTGTCTCGGTCCCTTTTTATGTATTGGTATTACGATGCTCCCCTTCCAAGATTTTGGCATTTCCCCTGTCTTGAGAATGAAATTAAAGAGGGGAGAAAGCACCGTACTCCATCCCTTGGGTCAGCCTGAAGAACCATGATTGGAATTTGATCTGGGCCGGTGGCTCTTGTTGATCTTGCCTTCCTTATGTGCATTTCCGTAGAGAAGGGGGAAGCAGTTCCAATAGGCGAGGGGTTTCCTTTGCAATTACTTGTGGGGTTACTAGACATTTCATAGGTTGTATTTAATTTATACAGGTTGGTAATATTTAAATCCCATTCTTTAGGGGGAACTGGGATAGCTTGCAGGGCCTTTTTTGTGCCTGTCTCTTTTGCAATTAAGGACAAGTAAGTGCGTTGGTTGTACTGCTTTGCTGCTATCCACAGATCGACCCAGTTTTTATCTTCTGCTGTACTTTTTATTCATTGTTTCTCCCTCTTGAGTTGGTTCTTCAATTTGTTGATTTCTGCCTGTCTTGGCATTGAGAGTTCCAGGAACTGTGCTCTTATCAGTTTGTTTAGCATTTTTGCGGTTGTGGATGACGTAATGGTTTTGTTTCCGTGCTTTGCTGGTACTGCTTGTTGCAATTTGTATTGAAGCATTTGTTTTAGTATCTCAAGAATTGACTCAAAGTTTGTTATTGGGTTGGAGCAGTGTTTTATCAGAAGAAGTTGATTAGTGTTTATTAAGGTGGTTATTTTAGTGAGCGTAGATGAATTCCAATAGATCCGCCTTTGATTTGTCTTTACCATAACTGTACTGTGCTTAAACATGATATGGCTAGTTGGACATGTGATTGTTTTCCATTGCGTAAGTAATGACAGAATAGCATGGTCGCTTCCCTGGACAGAGTGAATTCGAAGATGTGAGGCAGACCCAAATATATTCAAGCTGCAGATCATATAGTCCAGGATTGATAAGGTATTAGTTCCCCGTCTCGTGTAAGATGCAAGAATGTCACCTTCCACATTCCCGTTTAGAATAGTTCTGTTTAATAGTGGGAGTGATGCTAATAATACTTTCCCCCTTTTATTGACCTTGTTTCTAATCGGGAATAACGGCACTGAAATTTCCAGAGCTTGTTCTTTATACCAGTTTGCCCATTTTGATATTTCACTATTTGATAGTTTTCCATTAAGGTCGCCCGTGATCATATATGGCAAATTGGCTAGGGCTTCTATTATTTGCTGGATACCATCCAGGATGTCAACAAATAGCCCATCATTTTTTTGTCCAGGTGGAATATATACGTTAAAAAGTAAAAGATTTTTTTGCAGATCTGAGGGGTCTGTCCCCAGCCTGATCTTAATACATTGAAAGTGTTTAGATTTTGTAGTGATGATTTCTTGGGCCCAATTATACTCTTCGCTTAGTAGGATAGCTATCCCTCCCTTTGCATGACCTCGGTCAACTTCCTGCGCAGGAATATCATAGGTGAAATACCCATCCTGATGAAAACTTTTTGTTGACCAGGTTTCTTGTAGCGCAATTATAGCGGGTTGATTTTTTGCGAGCTCAATCATTTTTTGTTTTGTTTTCACTGCTATATTCCATGATATCGATAGGCCATTGTTAAACAGAGTGATTCTTGTTCTGTGCTTGTTTTTGGTTGTTCAGAGTCTCTGCGATCCATAACCATGACTGATCTACTCTTGCTGCATCCTTTTTATGGGTACTTTGGCTCCAAATTTCCATTTCTCCGTCCTTTACGGAAATAAATAGGTTTTCTGCTGAATCTTCTATGTAATTGGTCATTTTATTTGGCTGATTGGGAATTTTTCGTAATGATCCCTTATGCCGATTTCTTGAGTTACAGTCTGTAGTTTTCTGTACTGAGGTTAAATCATAGCCACATTTGTGGAGAGTCTCTTGTTCCTTCAAGATAATTCCAGGCAGCACAGGTGACCAAAATTCTACCATGGCGGTTTTCATGTTTTCTTTATCCGGGAAGGTCACTAGATTAATTTCTTTTCGTGTTAAGGTTTGTAGCGGCAAAATACGTTGCAGGAGATTAATAATTCGGCCTCGATTGAGAGGGGCATCATCTATGGGAAAGAGCTCTGTTATTTGTAAGTGTGTTGATATTATCTCCTCCTGCGGTGAGTATTTATTTTGATGATCTTCGGGTCCTTTAAAGTAGACTTTTAATCCTGGGCTAGCCGGGTAGTAAAGGAAGTCTTTTGCCCTTGGGTTTAACGCGGAGCTTTGTTGAGGGTTTTTATTTTCAGATTTTACCATCGAGTTTCGATTTTTTATCTTTGATGGCGTGGGCAATTTTGTACTTTCTTCATTGTCGAGCTGGATATCAGAGGAAGCAGTTGTCTTCTGGAATTTGAGTTTATGCGCTTTCTTCTTTTTGAATCTTCTTAGTGGCTTTCCCCTTTTTCTCTTTACCTCCACTTGTTTCTTTTTTATATTTTTTCTATTTTGTAAATCCCGCGCCTCCTCGCTATTTAAGTCAATGCTATCCTTTATTTCTTGATCCCCGGCAGGACTGGTCGTGATATGTTTGTTTTTGGTATTCCTATATATAGGATATAGGTTAGGCTCTCTGTTGTTTTCTTCTTTAAAGAGTTTCCTTAGGGAATATACGATATTTTCACGCTAGTTACTCATAGTTCCCTTGCATGATTTATTCCCTGTTTGTGTTCCAAATTCTCTTTTACCCGGAGCTAGATGGGTACTGGTGGTTTTGATATCACTTGTTGCTTCTTGATTGTTAACAGATGTTCCTTTTGTTTTTATTGACTCGGTTTGTTCTTTTTTCCTCTTTTCTTCTACTAGGAACTTTAAAATTCCTATTTGCACATCGAGTGTTTGATCCGAGTTCTCCAAAATATTACCTAAATGGGTGAGGACCGAGTCCAGGATTTTTTGCAATGTGAAAAGAGATTTAGACACTGGAGTATAATTGTTCGTTAAGCTGGCAGTCTTAAACATAAAGAGATCTGGTGAATATTCCAGGAGGCCTTCTCGATCCGAGGATTTTAGTAGCGTGCTATTGTGTATGTCATTGGGCTCTATTTGTGGCCCGAGATCCATGTCTCCGTCTTTGGTAATGGTTTCTGGCCGTTTGGGATTATAGTCTGGGCTGTGTTGAATATTTGATAGGCCCAATACTATTTGGCCAGTTGATTCTATTTCCAGAGGTGAGTCCACCCGCTCCGTTAGAATGGTTTTTTGATCAGCCTCAGGAGTTTTTAGTGTGTGTTCTTTGGGGTGGTCTTGTATAGTTCCCACTTTATCTTCCCCATCCACCGGGACTATTGGTAGTATATTTTCATATGGTCGGGTGATACTTGGGTTTTACACTAGGCAGAGGATTTGTTTGTCTTCCTTCCTTTGGTCTCTGCTCAGTAGACTCTGGTTGCCTCAGTAGCGGTGGTCAGTAGCGGGGGTAATGCACTAGGGGGGGGGTTACTGGGAGATTGTTTGTGAGGGGATTGCAGTCACTCTAGTTCTCTCCTTTCCCCTTCCCCGTAACCCCCAGTGCCACTCTCACCGCCCTGCTGCTGAAGGTCCCAATATACGGTGTACGTGTACGGTATACGCGGTTCGCGCCTCCCAAGTCTCGATCTCCCTCGTTCACTGCTCTCCACAAGGCAATAATCCAGCTTCTGTAGCCGCTTCGTGTAAAAGTCAGACCTCTTTCCGTAAAATGCTCAATTAAATTTTAGACATAATCTTCTCGGAAGCGTGGTAAACGATGCTCTGGCAGATCTCTTCTAGAAAATTCCTATAACCTTGTAATAACTTGAGAAGAAACCAAATATCCTGGCAGTCCAGCCGGGATCTTCAAAATATCACTATGAAAGCGCAGAAAAAATTACAGCTTTCTCAGCGCAAAAGTGCCAGTTAGAGGACTCACCTACTCAAGGTACCAAAATGCACTGTTATGGTAAACAGACAAGCGAACCACTTTACTCCTGGCACATAGTCAAATATTCATATAAAGTGGAAAATAGAAAATGAGCTGCAAGGTGTTATAATTAGGAAAACACAGCGTGTCCCCGAGAGGAGAGCGCCTCCAGGCACAGTCTTCCACTCTCAAGGGGAAACGGCAACTCTATGAAATCTCTGGAGACTCTGGAAACTCTGGAAATACTCGGCTCACTCTCCGTAAGTCCAGCACAAAAGCAAAAGCAGACAGGGTTTCCTCAATGGTATAGAATAGCGTGTTTGAGCTCCCAGGGCTGAGCGAAGGTGATGATTCCAAACGTGACTGTGAGGTACGCTTCTTTCTGCCCCGCTGCTGTAGCTAGTGTTGTCAATATTCTTTGCCCGTATCTTTCCTCTTTTGCATTTTCCTGGGGACGTGGGGACGTACAGTAAAAAGCCCCCCTTCTCCTCACCGCTCCACTACCTCTTCTGGCTCCTCAGCGCCGATTCCACTCGTTGCCCTGCCTCCAAGCCTGTCTGCTCTCTCCCCAAGAGAAAGGGGAGAGCCACACACCCACCAACCGCCGGCCGCCAACCCGCAGCAGCACAGGTGAGTCAGAATGCAGTGGGGGCGGTCGGCCGAGCAGCAGCCGTCAGCGCCAGGCTGTGGTGGGGGTAAGTAGCAGAGGCAGCAGAGGGAAGCAGGGATGACAGTGCTAGAGCAGGAGCACTGATGCCGTGGATGAGGACGGGGGGAAAAGGCGTCAAACAATCCTAGGGGGTCCAATAGCCTTCTCGCCTTCTCGCCTTCTCACAGCCTCCGCAGTGTCCCCGCAGCTGCAGCTCGGCTCGGCTCAGAGCGGCTCAGCACAGCTGCAGCTCGTCCCTTGGCTCCTTCTCCTCCACACGCTCGTAACACGCTCGTAACTGGTCAGCAAGGTCAAAGTCTGGAAGGTCTTGCACTTGCACTTACCACTTCTTCCTACCTACCGTCTTCCCTTTCCCGGTGGTCTCCCACTGGCCTGACTATAGAGGGCATTAGACCTTTAATTTGTATCAGCTCCACAATCATAGTTTTAAACTGTTCTCTTTGGGTTTTTAAGATTTCGTTATTCAAGACTGAAACTTCTAACAGACCTTGCAAAGTTTTTTAAAGAATCAACATAACTTAAAGTATAGAGGCACTAGAAGTTCCAGTGACCTCCAAACTATGCATTGATGGGCCCAACAGATCGTTTTTCATGACATACAAACATTTCTCTCCTTCTTTCTCATTAAGGTGGTCTTTTGTGTAGTTATTGTCCTCTTTACTCTGTGCCTTGCTATTTGGGACTTCCTCATCCTCCTCTGCCTCAATGATGATGCTCACAATGCAGGCATGATAAAGTAGCAAGTTCAAACTGGCAAGATCAAAACTAGGCAAAAAAGAAAGAAGAACCAGTATGTGGTACTTAATGGTCTGCGATATGGTAGTAGTGCACACCAATCACTGTAAGTCAAGTGCAAATGCAAGTCCTATCCCACTGCTACCACCAATGTTGGAAATGGGATTTTTGGTGGGCTGGAGCATGTGCCAAAGTCGGGCAGAAACCACCACTCTAATCAGGATATGGGAGTTACACTCCTAAAATAACCCCTGTTCCCCTTTCCTTGGTATCTTGGCAAGAGCAGTCAGAGGTAGTGTGTCAAGCATTTACACATAACCAACAGTAATACAGTGCAAGCACTATGAAAGGACACCACATCAGTTTAGAAAAATATCTAATATTTTTATATATTTAAGACAAGACTACAAACAGTAAAAATCCACAATCCAGTACTTAAAAATCTTCAATTATCAAAATATGCTTGAAAAATAGTTCCTTGATGTGGCTAGCTCTGTCCAGGGATATCACAGCTTCGTAAGCAAATAAATCCAAACAGTTCTCGCTGACCACGGCTTTGCGGGCCATCTACGGTGTCAGGAAGACCCGCAAACAGTACCTTTTATCAACAACCTCACGATGAGCTTCCAAAAGCATGGCGCCTGCAGGCGTTGGTTCCGGAGGTTGTCGAGGCCCTAGAAGTCACATGCGTTGCAGGTCAATCTCCCCTCTGTTGAAATCAGGAGTGCTGGCATCGGCAGGCGTCGGGTGCTGCGGTGGGAAGTGCAGTGGTGCAATGTGCGGTGCCCTCAGGTCGCGGTGCGAGCAGCAGCTCGGTGGCGGTGTCAGATGATGTCGTCGGTGGGACCAGGGTTGCGGTGCGAGGTGAAGGCGGTGCTCATCTGGTGCTGGCAAGTCTGGGTGCTAGCAGCATTGTCATCGTGGCTGAAGCGCTGTCATCAGCTGATGAAATGGAGTCGATGGTGCCGGCATTGGTAGGTCAAGGCTGCGGTGCGGGATGAGGGCGGTGTTTCGTGTAACTTTACGAGCGGAGCCCTCGTACCACGGTGCAAGTAGCGGCATAGATTTCAGCGTGGAGCGGAGGCATCAGGGATACCAAGGCATTGTCGTGAAGCAAAGCGGTTCAGAGTGCGGTGCCCACAGGTCGCGGCGACAGCAGGCTACGTCAGTGAGACCATGGTCGCAGTGCGGCATTGCGGCGGTGCCCTCTATGGCACCTTCAGGACACGGAGTCAGCATCGTGTCATAGACGGCATTGGGTTGCTTTTCCCACTGTTGCAGAACAAAACACACAGTCCCCAGTGCTGAGGACAGAAGAGCTTGACGTCTTTGCTGTTCATGAGACTTCTTGAACAGGGGGTAAGCTCTACCTCAAGCCCTTAGAGAAACTCACAGAAGTAGATTTCAGAAAATTCAGTCAATTCCTTTTTATGCCCAAGACAGAAGCAGCCACTGCTGGCCAATACAGTAAAGCTCTCATGCAAAGTGGTAGTTCCTCCTCACAGCTTCAACAGCTACACGAAACCAAACTGGAAAGGACAGCCGAAAATCCCAACATTAAGCCCACAAGTGTTCCGGAATTAATCAACAATGACCCACTGCGCCATCAGATTCTTCTGGCCCCTGAATATAAATCCAAAGGGCGGCACAACATTCTTAACAGATCCAATCTGTTAAAACTAGCAGAAGGAATCCCGGGACTAACTGGCCTGACCTCGAACAACATAGAATCCATCGAATTTCTCCCCCCTCAATCAATCAATCAATCAATCAGTGACACTTATAAAGCGCGCTACATACCCGTAGGGTCTCAAGGCGCTGGGGGGGGGGGGGGGGGGAGCCGCTACTGCTCGAACAGCCAGGTCTTCAGCTTCTTCCTGAAGGAGAGGTGGTCTTGGGTCAGGCGCAGGTCGGTCGGGAGGGAGTTCCAGGTCTTGGCGGCCAGGTAGGAGAAGGACCTTCCTCCTGTAGTCGCTCTTCGGATGCGGGGGACGGCGGCGAGGGCGTGGTTGGCTGATCGGAGGTGGCGTTTGGGAGCGTAGAAGTTGACTCGGCTGTTGAGGTAGCTCGGGCCTTGGTCGTGTAGGGCTTTGTGTGCGTGGGTGAGGAGGCGGAAGGTGATTCTTTTGTTGACGGGGAGCCAGTGAAGGTCTCTCAGATGTCCGGAGATGTGGCTGGTTCGTGGGATGTCGAGGATGAGTCTGGCTGAGGCGTTCTGGATCCGCTGGAGTCTCTTCTGGAGCTTGGCGGTGGTACCGGCGTAGAGGGCGTTGCCGTAGTCCAGTCGGCTGGTGACGAGGGCCTGGGTGACGGTCTTCCTGGTCTCGGTGGGGATCCACCAGAAGATCTTCCGTAGCATGCGTAGGATGTTGAAGCATGCCGAGGAGACGTTGTTGACTTGCCTGGTCATGGAGAGGGAGGAGTCCAGGATGAAGCCCAGGTTGCGTGCATGGTCTGTCGGTTTGGGTGCGGTGCCCAGGGCGGGAGACCACCAGGAGTCGTCCCAGGCGGAGGGAGAGGAGCCCAGGATGAGGACCTCCGTCTTGTCCGAGTTCAGTTTCAGGCGGCTGGTCGTCATCCACTCGGCTACCTCTTTCATCCCTTCGTGCAGGTTGGCTCTGGCGGCGGCGGGGTCGTTGGTCAGGGAGAGGATCAGCTGGGTGTCGTCGGCGTAGGAGATTATGCTGAGGTTGTGTTTGCGTACGATGGCCGCGAGGGGGCTCATGTAGACGTTGAAGAGGGTGGGGCTCAGAGATGATCCTTGGGGGACGCCGCAGATGACTTCGGTGGCCTCTGCCTTGTACGGTGGTAGGCGGACTCTCTGTGTTCTCCCGTCGAGGAAGGAGATGATCCATTCCAGCGCCTTGTCCTGGATTCCGACGTTGCTGAGGCGCCGTACTAGGGTGCGGTGGCAGACCGTGTCGAATGCCGCGGAGAGGTCTAGGAGGATGAGGGCCGCTGTTTCTCCGTTGTCCATCAGGGCTCGGATGTCATCGGTGGCGGCGATGAGGGCGGTCTCGGTGCTGTGGTTGGCTCGGAAGCCGGACTGTGAGGGGTCGAGGGATCCGTTCGTCTCGAGGAAAGCGGCCATCTGCTTGTTGACGGTCTTCTCGATGACTTTGGCTGGAAACGGGAGGAGCGAGATGGGGCGGTAATTCTTGAGGTCGGTGGGGTCCGCTGTTGGTTTCTTGAGTAGGGCGCTGAGTTCGGCGTGTTTCCAGCTCTCAGGGACGGTGGCGGTGTCGAATGATGTGTTGATGATGTCTCGCAGGTGGGGTGCGATGACAGCGTCGGCCTTGTTGAAGACGTGGTGAGGGCAGGGGTCAGTCGGTGATCCGGAGTGGATGGTGTTCATCGTGCGGATGGTGTCTTCGGTGCTGATCGGGGTCCAGGCGTGGAGGGTGGTGGTGGGGGGTGGTTGTTCGGTCATGGTGTGCGTTGGTTGGTTGTTGAAGCTGTTGTGTATGTCCGCGATCTTGTTGTGGAAGTATGAAGCCAGGGAGTTGCAGAGGTCTTGCGATGGGGTGATTTCGTTGTTTCCTGCGCTGGGGTTGGAAAGCTCTTTGACGATGTTGAAGAGTTCCTTGCAGTTGTGCGCGTTGTTGTCCAACCGGTCCTTGAATGCTGTTTTCTTGGCGGCGCGGATCAGCTGGTGGTGTTTCCGGGTGGCAAGTTTGAAGGAGGTCCTGTTGTCCGGTGTCGGTTCCCTTCTCCAGACTTTCTCGAGGGCTCGGCAGTTCTTCTTGGAGCTCTTGAGTTCGTCGGTGAACCATGGGGCTTTCTTGCTGCCGGGTCTGCTGGGCGGGGTCCTCAGTGGGGCGAGTTCGTCCGCGCAGTTGCTGATCCACTTCGTGAGGTTGTCGGCGGCCTGGCTGGGGTTCGCTGAGCTGGCAGGAGGGTGCTGGCTCAGGGAGGTGGCGAGCTGGTCTGCTGTGATCTTGTTCCAGCTTCTGCGGGCGGCCTGTTGCTGGTGGTGGTGGGTCGTTGTTTTCTTGAAGGTGAAGTGGACGCAGCTGTGGTCCGTCCATTGAAGCTCTGTGGCGTGGCTGAAGTCGATGTCCTTGCTGGATGAGAAGACAGCGTCGAGTGTGTGTCCGGCGAGGTGGGTGGGGGTGGACACCAGTTGCTTGAGTCCCAGGTTGGCGAGGTTGTCGAGCAGGGTGCTGGTGTTGCGGTCGTTGTTGTTCTCCAGATGGAAGTTGAGGTCTCCCAGGAGGATGTAGTCAGCGGAGGGGAGGGCATGTGGGCTGACGAAGTCGGCGATGTCCTCGCTGAATTGTGTGCGTGGTCCAGGGGGTCGGTAGATCAGGGTGCCTCTGAGGGTGGTGTTCGGGTTGGTGTGGATCTGGAAATGCAGGTGTTCGGCGGTGGTCAGGGAGTTGTCGGTGCTGGTCGTGAGACGGATGGTGCTCCTGTGGATGATGGCGATGCCTCCTCCCATCTGGTTGGCGTTACGGTCCCTCCGGACGATCTTGTAGCCCTCTGGGATGGCGATGGCGATGTCGGGAGCTGAAGAGGCGTTCATCCAGGTCTCCGTGAGGAAGGCAACGTCTGGAGCTGTGGTGTCGAGGAGGTTCCAGAGTTCGATGGCATGTCTGTGGACGGAGCGGGTGTTGAGCAGGATGCACTTGAGGTGGGTGCTGCTGGTGTTCGGCTTGGTGGGTGCTGGTGCGAGGCAGGTCCGGATGCAGGTGAACTTGCAGGCGTGGCAGCTGAAGGGTCCGTGGGTACGTCGTGGAGAGGCTTGATGGCATTCTGGGAGTCGGCCGGTGTTGAGAGCGGTGAGGGTGGCGGCGGAGTACGTCAGGCGGGTCGGTCGGGGTCTTCGTGGGCCAGGGGTCCTGGCACTGGGCGCGGTCCAGGCGCGGACGGGCGTAGACGGGCTTACCTTTGGCGCGCCTTCGGCGCACAATCGGCGCGCCCGCTGCGCGTGATCGCTGCGCGTTCGCACGGTCGCCATTTAAGGCGAAGTGCGCGGGTGGGCGGAGCAGCTGGGAGGCGGGTGCGGGGAGGGTACAGAATAGAAAAAGGGGCGGGGAAAAGCGGCGGTGGCGGGAAGGGAGGGCGGAGGGCGGCGAGGTAGGCGGACAACAAGGAAGGAAACCACAACACGGGGGAAATAAAAATTAAACAGAACGGGCACAAATTCTCAACAAAACAAGGAAAACAAGGAAAAAACCAAAGTTATATAAAACAGGCACAAATGTTACACAAAACAAGGGCAAAAACAACCGCAGCGGCGCCAGCCGGCAATCGGCAAAACGAGGCAGCAGCGAGGCAGAGGGCAGGCAAGGGGCACACGCAGCAGGTGGTGGCCGTGCGGCGCGGGGGTGTCCCACAAGTCCCCCTCGAGGAAACCAACCCTCTGAGGTTAAGGTGGTGACTTTCTTCTCGGCCAGTTGGGTAGGAGCTTTTCTTGAACAGAAGCCAATTCTGCGGAACTGGGGAATTAGAGTACACCCCTACTCCACCCCTGGGTACCCCACCTCCCTGCTAACAAGATCGACTTCACCTAGCCACCTGGCAACAACAAACAAAATAAGACGCATGAGACCCTATTCGATCTTAAAAAATGCGTCAGGGTACGACGTTGAATCAAAAGGCCCCGAGCAAGGCGAAGACAATGCGGAATCTAATTACAGCTGGGGGTGGCTGCCAGCAATCCTGTCATCAAAACACTCAAACTGACCGCCAGCTGGTGAAATGCTTGCAGAAATACACAATCCCTCCAAGAAACCCCCCTCAGCGGCGGACAGACAGCACAAAAGAGACAACAACCAAGGGCGGCCACCATTCTCACTGTGCTCATGGAACATCAGCGGACTTCACCAAAAAACCTCAAACGTGGATACCATGGCTTTCTTGTGTAAACATGCAGCAATCGCTCTACAGGAAACCTGGGCAACGGCAGACCACCCCATAGAAGGATACATCGAATTCCGAAAATCAGCACTCAGGCACAGCCAATTTGGTCACCCCAAAGGCGGTCTGTCCATATACATCTCAAACAACTTAAAAGGAGCCTTCAATCAACTCCACTTTGAAGAAGATTGGCTACTTGGGGTAAATATCAATCCTTGGAGGAGGCAGCGCTCACTCCTTCTCGTCAATGTGTACATCAACCCCAGCTCTTGTACAAAAAAAGACCATCTGGCCCGATTGTGTGAGATCATGGATGACATCGCCATAGAATATCCCAACTCGGACCGCATCATTACGGGAGATTTTAACACAAATCTTTTTCAGGGGAATGTTGCAGACATGGACAGGCTGGACCCTATTAATATCATCGAGGCCATGACTCAATCTAAACCCCTGAAGCAAGCCCCAAATATATTAGGTGAGCTCACTGTGACAAGATTTTACAACGCAGGCTACCTGGTAGTGAATGGTAGGTCAACAAGTGACTCACCTCCAAACTGGACCTGGTCGAACGGAAGAAAAAAGTCTTACCTTGATTTTACCATCTGTAATTCAGAACTACTGTTTAAATTGAACAGTTTCTGTATCCACCAACGGTCTGAAAGTGACCACAGGCCGCAGGTTACCACCCTCACCACACACCAGGATCTCCACAAAGTGGCACCTATAACCTACATGGGTATTTACACCGAAAATCTAAAGCGCCTCAAATGGAATGAATCCAATAGCCAGAGTGTTTTAAAAACAAGCAAGGACTTCATAATAGGCAGCCTCGACAAAGACGCCAACCCGATATGGAAATGGTCGCAGTTGAGCCTTCATCTGATCAAATCATATCCAGCGACAACGCAGAGACCAAATCGTTCACCACCAGCAGGGGTTGCATCCGCCACCGTCTTGAAACCACTAAAGAGAGCAAGGAACAATGCATTGAGGATGGCTTCAAAATTCCCGGGGAACAGCGCCTTCCTGGCCACATACCACCATGCCCAAAAAGCATTTAGGAGGGCAGTTTCCCAAGAGAAACAGGCTCAGGAAAACCAATATTGGGTAAAATTACTGTGGGAAAGCAAACAAAAAAACTCAAGGAAATTCTGGTCCCTTGTTAACCACACCAACCTGAACCTAACAAACTCTGGCTCAGCCAACATCCAGGAAGCAGAATGGGCAACATACTTAACAGCTCACTTTCAGGCACAATACCATCATGACTGCACTAGACCACCGAGGGTACACGGGAATGGAGCTGATGTATCATTGAACACCGCCCTCAGTACAACCCCAGGCCCCAACGCTGTACTTGTACTAACAGAGGAACGAGTGGTCAAAGCAGTGACAAAAGGAAGACAAGACGGAGCACCAGGCCCGAATGGCCTGCCACAAAGGCTATATAAATCAGACATCCCTTTCTGGTCCACGGTCCTATTAAATCTCTTTAATTACACCTTGAGGTCATCGACAATCCCGGACTCATGGAGGGGCGCAATAATCCATCCCATTCACAAAGCTGGATCCCGAGCTATGCCGAACAACTACAGATTAATCGCCCTACTGGATATAGAGGCGAAACATTTTGCAGGACTAATTCTGGAGGACTTGAGGCAATGGGCAAAGGATAACGATCTGATTCCTCTGAATCAAACAGGGTTTGTCGCCAAATCAGGTACCATGACAAACTTACTGGCAGTTTCCACTATCATCGACAAAGCTTTACTAACACGCAGGCTGGTCTTTTGCTGCTTTGTTGATTTCAAAGCAGCATTTGATAGAGTACCCAGGGCGGCCCTTTGGAAAAAACTGACTCAGTGGGGTATTCCAAACAAGATACTGAACCCAATCATTCAACTCTACTCTGACACCTGGGTTCGAGTGAAGCTAGGGTCCGGCTCGCATCTATCGCGAAAAATCATGACCTCACGTGGTGTCAAACAAGGATGCGTACTGGCCCCCCTTCTCTTTAACCTATTTATAGCCGACCTGTCAAGTACCCTAGATAAGGTAAACAGCCATCCACCTAAAATAGGAGGTGCGGCATTATGCAACCTTTTATATGCCGATGACCTGGCCCTGTTTAGCCTTACTAGAGTAGGGTTACAAAGGCTTCTTGATGCACTTTCGCAATACACGTTTGATAACCATCTAGAAATTAATATGGAGAAAACCCTGATAGTACCATTTGGTAAGAAACGCTACAGTGGCGGTGGCTGGTCAATCAATAAAACAAGTCTTACGATTGACCAATCATACAAATATTTAGGCGTTCACTTGGACTCCAGGGGCAACTTCACAAAGCAAAGCAGTGCGATCGCAGCCAAAACTACGGCTCTAGGGGTGTCCCTGGCCAAACTATCAAAGAAACTCTCAGGCCCAACCCTTGCCCCCTTACTAGAAGTCCTTAGAGCAAAGATTGGGCCAACACTCTCATACGGCATAGAGATCTTTAAAGGTAAAATGAATACTGCCCTAAACAAACACACCACTAAAATCTACAGAAAGGCACTTCACTTGCCGAGCACCGCCTCCCCGGCCCAGATTAGATTAGAGCTAGGACTAACTAACTATGAAGCCTCCAATGTCGGCACCTATCTTAAGCTGTGTCACAAACTAAGACAGGCCGATCAAGGTACACTAGAATCTTTAACCTGGAAAGAAATCAATGAGACCAACCCAGGGGGAACATTTGGCCGCCTCTTGAATGACTATATTCTCCAAATGTCAGTTGCCGAACTCTGGGCCCTTAACCCCAGTCAGACCGTTTTTAAAAATATAATCAAAAAATGCGTAAGAATGAAATCTCTGGCTGCAGACAAAGCTCTAGTCACAAAACGTAGTCACTCGTGGGCAGTAGTCAATTCCTACAAACGACTAACCCCTGCTGCCTACCTCTCCACGACATTTTCACTTCATCTAAAGCGCTGTCTGATTGCTCTAAGAATGGGAGATTGGCGCTTTCTTCAAAATCTACCCACTTGGCGCCGCACGAAGAAGGCCACAACATGCAGAGGATGCGGGTTAGCAAATGAAACAATTTTGCACGTGGTCTGCCTCTGCCCTACATTTAATTCTCAACGCAGGCGTCTGCTTAAGCCAGAATGGAACAGGCTGGGGGTTCGGTCCTGCAGGCATGCCATTACTGCTGCTTTGTCTTTAGATAATATTATTTTAAGCATAAATTTGGCCAAATTTATTCAGCAAGTATACCGTAACCTAGATAAAATGGACACTGCTGAGGTCTCTGCTCATCGCTAAATCTGAATATGCATTCTAATAGAACTTGCAAAGACCGGAAGGGCTAATCTTCAATTTGTAACGTTTTAACTGGCATGCTTTAAGCCACATTTTATTGTTTGATTCTCTTTTAATCATTCTTTTACTTCATAAAATTGTATATAATGTGATTTGTGCGACCTTTTAAAGATATGTTTTATATCTAAATAAAGGAATTATTATTATTATTCTCCAGCTCATCTTCTTGGCAGTCTTCTCGATCCTAAAGAGTTCTAAAAGTCAGGGGTCTGGGCCCCAATATTTATATCCCAAAATACTTTGATCTCTTAGGCAGAGAGTGTCTGTGCCCAGCCAGAACTAGTTCGGCATTCTCTGGTGTGACTTCCTGGCAGGAGGTGGAGATGCATGGTCAGAGGCAGACCAGGCCCTTTGAGGTGCAAGGAAATCCCCTTCCCCAATTGCAGCCCAGGTCTATTCAGCCCTTTCCTGACCCACCTAGACTATCTGGAGACATTCCTGGTCCCCAGACTTCTGTCATCCGAAATACAGACAGGCAATCCACATTCCAGCAAAGGCACAGGGGATGACTGAGCAACAAAATACCTACTTTCTAAAAGTGGTATTTTCAAACACAGAATGTAAAAATCACCTTTACTAAAAAAATGCATCTTTAGATTCTGAGTTCAGGCATACTAAACTTTATTTTCCACCTAATTCCCCGGGCCAGTTATGTTTATTAGTTGTTATAAACAAACTACCCATTCTTTCCTTTGGAGAACAGGTAGCCTTGCAATAGTGAAAAACGAAATTGGCCGTAATTTACTATCAGGACATGCCACACACACCAGGGCATGTCCTATCTTTCACATACACTGCACCCTGCCCTCAGGGGTACCTTAGACCATCCTTTAGGGTGGCTGACATGTAAAAAAAGGGAAGGTGAGGGACTTGCAAGTATGTGCACTCGTCAAGTCGACATGGCTGTTACAAACTGCACGCAGACTTAGCAAGGGCCGTTCGTGTGGGTGGCACATTCCTGTGCGGCAGCCCACTAACGGCATTTGATTCACAGGCCCTGGCTCAGCAGTGCACTTTACTAGGGACTGATACATAAATCAAACAGGCCAATCATGGAAACACCAATCCATAACACATTTTACCACAGGAGCACTTGCCCTTCACTACTGACTAGCAGCCCGTCCCGACGTTGTCCAGGTATGAATTGCTGCCGGCCAGTAGTATATTGTTTTGTAGGATTTCGATTTGATAGCATTTCTTATCTGTGAAAGGCCTGTGAAACGCTCCGATTCACAGTGCACTGCTGATGCACTTAAGAGTGCGCGTTCAGTAGTGTGTGAACTCGAGTTTCCCTACTTTATTTTTCCTTGCAATAATATATAGCGCGAACTCGACAACATGGCATGAGCATAATTTACATTACCGAAGAACACATTCATTTGTGGTAGGCACGGGGAGACAAAGCGATTTGCGTGGAATCACAGAATGTTGAGCTGATGCCGAGATTCGAACGTAGCTCCCCAGCTCTAAAGTTCGCAATTCTAGAACTTGTGGCTTGAGATATGTGTCTAAAAGTGTATGTCCGTGCTGGACATCAATGAGAGAGACCTGTGCATTTTTCAAATGGGTGGTGAAAAAATATGAGTATGTTGCTGGAGATGTGGGCCACCGTGCCACCAATGTACTTACCGGGGGAGGGTAAACACTCAATATTCCGCAACTTTCTTTCCGCATACCATCACTCCGCATACTTTCCTTACGAAAGTACCATGACTCCGCAATGCCATTATAACGCATGGCATTACATTTTATATGCTTTTACCACGCATACATTTACAACGAAATTCGTTGTAAATGCTGAATGGTAAAAGCATGTTTTTTTAATGTTTGGATAAGGTAAGTATGGGTATAGGTGTATATGTCTTGGGGTACTGAGTTATATGTTTTGGGGTGTTTGGGTGTTTTAAGGGTTCAGATATATTTTTGGGTTATGGGGTACAGGGGTAGTTTTAGGGTTTAGTGATAGGTATGGGTTTTGGGGTACAGGGGTATTTTTAGGGTTCAGGGCTAGGTTTGGGTTTTGGGGTATAGGGGTATTTTTAGGGTTCAGGGGTAGGTTTGGGTTTTGGGGTAAAGAGTTATTTTTAGGGTTCAGGGGTAGGTTTGGATTCTGGGGTACAGGGGTATTTTTAGGGTTCTGGGGTAGGTTTGGGTTTTGGGTTACAGGGTTATTTTAGGGTTCAGGGGTAGGTTTGGGTTTTGGGGTACAGGGTTTTTTTTAGGGTTCAGGGCTAGGTTTGGGTTTTGGGGTACAGGGGTACTTTTAGGGTTCCGGGGTAGGTTTGGGTTTTGGGGTACAGGGGTATTTTAAGGGTTCAGGGCTAGGTTTGGGTTTTGGAGTACAGGTGTATTTTAGGGTTCATGGGTAGGTTTAGGTTTTGGGGTACAGTGGTATTTACAGGGTTCAGGGCTGGGTTTGGGTTTTCGGGTACAGGGGTATTTATAGGGTTCAGGGCTGGGTTTGGGTTTTGGGGTACAGGGGTATTTTTAGGGTTTAAAGTTTGGGTTTTGGGGTACAGGGTATATTTATAGGGTTAAGATGGGTTAGTGTTCAAGGGTGTTTAGGTATTTTAAGGAGTAAGTTGGGTTATGATTATGGGGTGCAGAGGTATTTAAAGGGAGCAGGGTGGGATTATCACACGATATGAGACATGGCATGAGAGGCGGAACAAACACACGCCCCCAGCGTTTGTTACACCCCCAGCACACGCGCACAACACAACGCAGACATGCCCACAAGGGACTACTTTGCTGGCACGGTTCTTTTACCTTTTAAATGTATATGGTGGGAGTCTGCATAGCCTGTCCTTCTGCTGCAAGTGCCCTTTCCAACACTGTATTGGGTGTACTGATTGGTGCTGTGGTTCCTGAGATTACCCGCCCAAAGGTTTGGGCTCTCTCTTTATTATATTAGTATAGATTAGCAGTGAGAAGAGTGCACAGAAACACTAGGCCAGCACAAACAGAGTCAAAACCGGAAGGTAAGAAAGCAAAAAACTCAGGGGAAACACCCCAAAATATGCAAAGTCTAACACCTGTTCAATCAGTTAATCTATAGAGTCTAGGTTATTTGCCTTCTGCATAACTTGGATTGCTTTGGCGCACTTGCCTCATTCAAAGATATTCTGTTTGATAACAATTGTCATTTCAAAGAAAAAATATGAACCGAGGTTCATGTCTATCAAACTGTCTGCTATATCATTTGAGTGGCAACAAATCACTTGTTATATGTGAAGCAGACAAAGGAGGCAACATTGTCCTGATGAATAGGATAGAATATGGAAAAAAAGTGTACAGACAACTTGATAACTCTGTATGCTACAGAAAATTGGACTCAAACCCCTACCAATGGCAACTCGTTTAATCAACAATAAGCTTTCCCATTGGATGGAGGTGGACCTTTTATCGGAAGAAGACCATAGATTTCTGCTAGTTGCCAATCCTAGTTACCTGTATCGGTTCCTCTTATGCAAAGTTCATAAGAAGGTGGCATTCTCACCAGGGCGACCCATCATATCAGGCATTGGATCGGTTACAGAATATCTGTCACAACTTGTAGACTCATTTTTGAAACATCTGGTGATAAATCTCCAGTCTTTCATTAGGGATACAACTAATTTACTAAACAAACTTGATGACTTGGATTGGCAGAAGTACATCTGGTTAATCACCTTGTATGTATAAACCCTGTACACTTGCATAAGAAGAGATTTTGGATGTAGAGCGGTAGACTTTTTTCTTTTAACACAGCGGACACAATAAAATGCTTTTGGAGATGATTCAACAAATTCTTTCTAACAATTGTTTTCTGTACGATGGCACCTGGTTTCAACAACTCCAGGGTGCAGCGATGGGGTCTAAATTTTCCCCATCGAATGCAAATCTCTCCATGGGGTGGGTGGAACATGTACATGCATGGGGCCCATCAGCTGCATTATGGTTAAAGGACATCAATTTTGGGGGGTGATTTATAGATGATAGTATTATCATCTGGATGGGTACAGAGTAACCCTGGGTGGAATTCGAGGAGTTCCGAAAAAAACTCTGCCTCACTAAGCGGACGTCTGAAAGCGGCGGAGTTCCATAGAAAAATCCAGTTTGCGGTGACTGCACACTGCGGATGCTTATCCGCACTGTGCAATCATCGTGAATGGCACCCTGCACAGCACAAGCTTTCCCTTCATTCCTTTTTCTGCCGCTCAACTAGATTTTTACTCAAGCGGCAGCTTTCTCAAAGTGAACAAGCAGTTTCTCATCGCAAGGCCAGACCGTGTTGAGAAATCTCGCTGGGAAGTTTATTTTCCACGCTTGCGCTCGCCAACTAGATGTTGACGATCGCGAACGTGGTAAAATATCGCTGGGAGATTGAGTTTCCTCGCTTGCGGTGGCCAACTTGACATTGACGAACGCAAGCTCCACGTAAGTGGGAGTGCAGGAAACTCTGCAAACTCCGCAAGCGGAGCAAAGTTCATTGCCCAGGGTTAGTACAGAGATGGAGTATAAAATCTTACTTTACCTATTTGAACATCAACCCATACAATGTGAGATTCACAGATGTGGAACTTAATGTACGCAACAACAACCAGCAGAGCATTCTTCTTCGTAAAGAGACAGCTGTCAATAACCTGCTACATTTTCAAAGAGCACACCCTCCGTGTACAAAATGGGCCATCCCTTATGGGGATAAGATCTGTATACATAGAAACTGTAGGGATGACAATCAATGTAGGGAGCACACTGATCAAGTGTTTCAATGGTTAATGAAAAGAGGTTATGAGAAACCTGTTCTGAAACAAGCAGCAGCAAGAGCTAGAAAGTATAAGCGAGGTGATATACTAAAAAACAGGAGCAGAATACAAAGGAACTCTCATTTATTACGGTAAATTCCACCCTGAATGAGGTGGTTTTAAGATCTTGAACAAACATTGTAGTTTACTAAAGGGGATACCTGGGATAGGTCACTTTCTTCAACAGAAACCAAGTGTAACATACAGGATTGTAGAGCCATTAGGGAAATGATCTGCCCCAGCTACACATGCCCTGGAAATAAGATGCAAAGTACTTGGTTATAATGCCCTATGAGCTTTTTTCCATGTGGAGGATGTAACATCTGCTAATTGACGTTAAAGATAAAAAGCTTTGAATACAACACAAAGAAAACATATACAATCAGACATTATATGAATTGTCAATCGTGCTACGTTGTACATGTGACATCTGTGTGTGTTGTAAGATTTATGTGGGCAGTACGATACAACCATTAAAGACACATATACTGGAAATGGAATATCAGAGTGTGTGCTTCAATGGTGACACATTATACTCCTTAGTGTCGCACAAATGTATGGTAGGATAAAACCTGTCAAACTTTAAATTTCACGCAATAGACTTAGCATTACCCAACCAAAGGGAGGGGGGTGCAACAGAGAAGTGTCTCTTTTTCCAATTGGAGACAAAATAGATTTGTAAACTAAGGTCCATGAATGAGGGGCTTCATTTGGATAATGAGCTCCATTATTTCCTGTAAAGAATCTGAGACCAATACAAGTCCTAGTATGGACTCTAAGCCTTGATGTTCCTACATGTGGCATACGTGATCTGCTTAACCTTTCTGGAAAGCTCATATAACCTATACCACTAACTCACGCTAATTATGTGTGAATCAAGGAATACCATGCTTATATAGGTTTGATTTATTAAAATGGGCATCTTAGCATTCTCAATGTGGTTCTGAGGTGCCTCAGGTACTGTTATACCCTTTTGGTGATACATGAAGTAAACATCAGCTAAGTTCTGGTGATATACGATTTAAGAGATATTGATGAGTTTTTAATATTGTGTATAAGATGTGTACGGAAAAGATGGTAGACAAATTGGTCACAACACATTATTTTTGCTGGGTTTACTGGTTTTGGATTTGCTGCACTAGTTTATGGATATCTAATGTGTCATAGTGGGGTTGCATAATCCCTGATAATTAGCTATGTAATGTAAAACTGTATACTCGGGCTTGAGGCATTGGGTTCTCATGTTTTGCTACGATATTGTGGAGCAATATATCATGTTACCAATCTAGGCATGTGGATTGAGTAAAAACAAGATTTAACTTCTGACTGCATACTCGACTCACATATTTAATGCGATAATTGGAGGTATGGATTGCTTTCGAGGTGTCTGGACTGTGCTTTTCAACGTGCATGATTCACACTTAGTTGCCGCGTTTTTAAATCAAGATGCCGGATCGTAATGGAATACTCAAATGCTTGTTCTATGGCTAACGGACGTTTGTTTGAACTATTAATCGGTTTCACGTCTTGTGACACGTTTTGAATGTTCAGACAGGTTCTTTGTAAATTTCAATTGCATGCTTGGTTACTTTTTGAGGTTTAAATGTTTGCCACGTGGGGAATAATAAATCTCAGAACTTTTCTGAGGTGTATGTTTTGGACACTTAATATTAGGTTATGGTACACATAGGATTTTGTTTGCACTTTTACCGATATGTTTGTGAATGCTAGAATCTTGTTATCTGGTATATATGAAGCTTATAAGGACATACGTATGTATAATATTTATAGATTCCGACGACGGAGTCTGAATTTAAAGTGAGGTACCACCGCAGACACAGAATCAAATGGGAGAAATCATGGATTTCTAGGAACCACATACTTTGGTTGTTTCTGGGTAAGTGGGATAACACATTGTTATCTGCCCGTTGTGTGTGTTTCTGTTCACACCTCTCTCTCCTTCCAGCATACATTTGGGTTATATGTGAACAAGTGAAATGTCACTCTTGAATCCATTCTGCATCCAATAAGGTTGGACAGTCACTGGAGCCCACTGTATAGCTGATGAATAAAATGTGTGTATAACATAAGGAGCAAAGAGAAATTTGAAACTGTTTTCATTTGCCTGACGTACATGTTTTTATTTGTGTCTAATGAAAATGTTGAGAACCCAAAGGGAGACCTGATGGGGACTTTGGACTGTATATTTGAAAATAGGAAATGTACAGCACAAGTTATTAGTATTGAATTTAAAATACCTTTATGTGTTATGATTGTTCCACCAATACACTTTTTTAAAATGTTATTTAAAAAATAATCGGATATTTAGATTTTAGATTGTGTACTATATTGTTTGTATTTTTATGTGTGTTTGTCTGTAATCTATAGATGTGTATGTAACCATAATGACACTCATATTTGTCATATTACAGCCCTGAGCAAGCCTAAATGTTGGGCAAAACGCGTTGGCTGTGCTGAACTGTCGGTCACAATTAAGAAGATGTTGAATAAAAGAATCAATATAAGCAAAGAAAAGACCTCTCATATCATCCTTTTGCTATGAATACAGCAATGTGCTGAGTCATGTTTTGTTGAAAGTTGCCTCTCTATATGTTTACATGGATAGCCATTTGTCCTCAGATGCCCTTCATTCTCTTGGAAGCCAGTAATGGGTGAATGGCATTGAGCGCTTTTTCTGTGTCAAGGAATACTATCAAATGAGGCACATTTCTCTACCGTATGGCTACCAACCAGTTGCACAGGTGACAAAGATTCAATCGGGTCAACCTTTTGGGCATGAAGCCCAACTGGTCACATTGAATAAGAGTGGCAACGACCTGTACCAATCCATTTGGCAAGACTGTGGCCAGAATTTTGATTTCAGTGGAGTGCCCCCTAGCCTTTGCCTCTAAGACTGCATTAAGTAGTAGAGGAACTAGTTTACCCATGTCCTGTTTGAAAAACTGAGCCGATATGCCATTAGGGCCCTGAGTTTTCCCGGTCTTTAGGTTGCTTATGGCTGCCTGTATCTCTACAAGTATGACGTCTTCCTCTAGCATCAGAACCGTGTCTGCAGTTAATGTTTGGATAAGGATTTCTGCGAGATAGTTTTCTATTTCGTGAGCATACGCAAACGTGCACGCCGTGTAAAATGCTGTAAAGTAACAGGCAAATTAATTCACTATTTCTCTGCGTGCAGTGTATTGTTGTCCATCATCGGATTCTATGGTGGTTACCCATCATGATTCTGCGTCCGTCCTGACAAACCATGCCAGCAATCTCCCCGCCTTATCCCCGGCGTCATAAAGTAGTCGGTGTGTGGCATGAATCAGGCCTTAACCTCTTGTTGTGCCAGTGCCTGATATTCTTTAAAGAGGATTGTGACTGCACGCACCCAAGGAGGTATCAGCATGTATCCCACTCTGACTTTCAACTGCAGGAGGCCGGCCTCCATATCTTCTATCTCCCTACTTTCTCGTCTTTTCTTGTATGCTATTATGGTTTGCGCTCTCTTGGAGGACCGTTTTGTAAGCCTCCCAGAGTATGACAGCAGACAAGACTGAGCCTGTGTTTCCTTTGAAGTATAGCTCTGTGTTTATCCTGATTTCAAGTGCCACCCTTTCGTCTCGAAGTTCCCATGCCTTAAGTTTCCATCTAGTATGTAATTATCTGTACCAAGTGACTCTTGCCCCAAAACGACAAATTAACATTACTCTGGTCTAAATTCTCTTACTGGCCATTCTTCTTCCCAAACATAAAATAAGATCCAATGAAGGGACGATTGATGGGTTAGATGGGTGAACATAGTAGTCCAGACAAACTAGTTCTTCAATGCATTTATTTTCACCACTCAGCAGTTCTATCTGCTATTAGCAACGCTCTCCTTATCGTGTGAAAACCTTTGTCGCCTCATTATTGTATTTTGAAAATCCCAGGTTGAAAATATTGTATAAATAAAACAAAGCACAGAAAAGCACAGAGCAAGTTGCATATAATATGCCAAGAAAGATGAATCGTCACAGTCTTCGATGTAGAAACGCACTCTTTATTTTTTATAAAAAAGGATGAGGGATATACACAGCCAACGCATTTCACCCAAAAGGGCTTCCTCAGGGCTAAATCCACAAATCACACGATAGATCACTGACTGGTTTCTGTTCTTCTATTCTCCATTCAACACTTTTCCCCAAGGATATGTATCCAAATGTCAGGCAAATTAATCATCTAATCGGTAAGAAAAACACGTGTTCAATGAGCTCGGATAAGCACATTCGTAAAAGCCGAGCTCCAGCTGTCGTTGCGGGGTAAAGCAAAATGCCAAACTGACTGGTGATCAGTTCAATTCCGAATTTCGAACTGAGGAATCCCTTTTGGGTGAAACGCGCTGGCTGTGGCTGTGTATATCCCTCATCCTTTTTGAAAAATAATAAAGAAGAAGTTTCTACATCGAAGACTGTGAAGATTCATCTTTCTTGGCATATTATATGCAAGTTGCTCTGTGCCTCTCTGTGCTTTGTTTTATTTATGCTTATGTATTAGGTCTTGTGGCAGCGGACCTCAGAGGTGGGCAAGCACTCTGTTAAATATGTGTTTCAGTTACATCTAGTGATTATAGGGTTAGTGTGGCTTTAATTATCTTTTGCTGCCATTCTTTCCTGAAATTCTTGCATATATATATATATATATATATATATATATATATATATATATATATATATATAATCAATACCAAATACCCTGAAGCATTCGGAGGAGCATCCAAGGTGTTCTGCCCTCCGGCCTGAAAATGCAGCTGGCTTTAATATCTGCGTTTCGTTTCCTTCTGCCTGCGCGTTTCAGGGCCCAAGGCCCCTTCTTCCTGCGCAAAAAACAGGACGCTTGAAACCCACATAGTTAATTTCCGGTATTTTATTCACCACGCCACCCACATGGGCGTATCACGTTGCGCTGTTCCTATGTTGCATTCTGAGGCATGGGGTCCGGTATGCAGGTAAATTATTTCCTTTAGTAAGTTCATGCGTCCGTTTTCAAATTAAGCATGGTATAGAACTGTAAAAAGCTATTGATGAAGTTACAATGTGTTATGTGGAGTTCTAAATGATACATTGGGCCCCAATCACAAAGATTGCTGAAAGAGTGGTTGGGAGTTACTCTTGTAGTACTCTTGGCTTAAACTTGGAATTCAGATGTACTACATTAGTAAGTCATTCAGATGCTCCGTCCATCACCACCCCCTTTTGTACTGCTTTTGGCCGCCATAAGGGTGGCATTGTATGCTCAGACGTGAGTCCCTTGCTCACTTTGCCACTGGGTTCAAGCAAGCCGGGCTGAAGATGGCTGGAATGCCAGAAACCGGTCCTCGGAAGCTTGTTTCCGGTCCAGGGAAGACATGGCTTGGCAGTTCGGGCTGGACTATTCCTAAGAGGCACAGGGTCAGACTGTCTGAACTGGGGTGGCAGAGTGGGCTAAAGAACGGTGATGGATTAAACCCAGATCTTTTGACTGGGTGTGAGTGTTTGATTGATTCAGATGCTCCGTCCATCACCACTCCCTTTTGTACCACATTAGTAAGTTACAGCAAACATTTTGTGGATCAAGCTCATTAAAATGAAATACCAAAGGGCTCAATTCACTAAGGCATTTATGAGTACAACTTTACACCTTTGTGAATTCGCCCCAAGATGCCTAATTCCCATTCAGTAAAAATACAAAGCAGGCACAGCCCTTTCTGTATGTACTAATTGTATGTGACTACTCTGTAAAAATGTAGGGGATTAATTCACAAAGACGTTGCTGTGACTTACTATGGTAGTACTATTGACTTATCTTGGATACAGGAAGAGGCAAGTAGTGGTATACAAGTAAGTCAGACTTACAAATTGAAAAGCCTTTGAGAAAAAGGTCCTGAATGTTTTGAGGCAAATCACAATTCACAGGCATTTAGAAGAACATGAAATATCACTGTAGGAGAACTACTTCAGTACTCTTGAATGTCTTTATGAAGTGACCCTACTGATTTTATGATGTGATTCAAGCATGTTTTTTGTGATTTTAGTTAGTAGAGCTAGCCATTATGTAACGTGATGGTGGTTGGAAGAATAATAAGAACATCTCACAGTTTATGAGACTTTAGGTGTAACTTGCAGTAGATGTTCATGATCATAATTTTCCATGGACCATATTCAGCCAACACCCATTTCTATTCCAGTTGAACATCACATCCTGGAGAGACTACAACAAAACTTTCCAGGAAAGAGAATATGTCACAGTAAATTCCTCAGTAACCGAATACACAGTGAGGAGACCAGGAACAAACTACACAGTAAACATTCAGGGCTTCACATCAGCTGGACCAGGAAAGCCTTTAACCTATAGTTTTACAACCGTAATCTCAGGTAACAACTGTTTAATTTTCATGATTGCAAGTGATATTGGCTACTGTAAGATGGAATATTTAGGACTGTAAATATTTTATGCATATAACATTGAAATTTGAACATCATTTGAATCGCTCTAATATGGTTACTTCTAGATTTGCAAGTTTCCTGGCAGAGGTATATTGTGATTAATTACAAAAAGTATCAAGATTTATAATACATAATAATCAGTTGATCAATAATTATCAGCTACCACGTACTACTTACAGCCTCATTTCGACTTCTCTGGATTAAGGTCTAAGGATACCCGTGGATGAAATCTCAGATTCTGATCAATATCGTTTCACCTAAATCCAGTGATAATGAGTTGTTTCTACTGTATCTGAAAATACCAGGTCCAAATCCATATGTTTCACTTATTCCAAAGAGAACACTGTTCCCACATCTGCTTCTATATACCCCATGCAACATTTATTGAGGCTTAAGGTGTGGGTAGTAAAGACAGGCAAGCAGGGGAGAAGAGAGCTGGAGGAGGATTTGCAGCTCTCCCTCCACATTGCGCAAGAGCAGTGTGGGTGGGAGCTGGTTGTAGAAGCTTCTCACACTATCCCACACGGGTCCAGTTTTTCTGTCCTAAGAGTTAGCACATCTGCAGTTAGAGTACCTATTCATTCTGGGCCCAGAGCCATCAGACAATTTGGAATGACCTCTAGTAGTCCCCTTACCTCACTGGGAAGTTGTCACTCAAGACCAATCATAATGAGGGCCTTAGTCTTCATGAATGTATTTCCTCATACTGTCTCATGCCTTACATTAATTTGACAATTACCTGCTTGTATCCTGATATACCTTGCTACCACCACTTCTGCTGTAACATTGGTGCATCCATTTACTTCTTGAGTGGAATAATCTCCATATGGTGTTCCTGAGTATTCACCATACAAATACCCAGCTCCAATATGCTACTCTGTACTATTGGACAATTGCCAGCAAAGGATTGAAATTACCCGCTCTCATATGTCCTCTCTTAGGGCCTGATTCAGAAAGGTACATTTACACTTGTGTGTAAGTGCACACTTGCTGGACTGAGACCCTTGGACAAGGACCTCTAGTTAATGCCCAGATCCTATTGTCCACCTATACTACTTTGTTGTGGTCTCTGTCCTAGCCTTGTTGTATATATGTATATATATTTATTGTATAAATGCTGGATGCAAGTTGGTTTGATTGAGTGAGTAGCTTTATGAATGTGAGTTTTTGCTTGTATGCATCTGAAATTTGTTTTCCATTTGCTGATATCTCTGTAAGTGGGGACAAAATATCTTGATTTGTTTATGTCAAAAAAATGATCAAAAAATTATTTTGTTCCTTTTTGATTTCTTCTTTTCAGCACAATATATGACTTGGATCCGTAGTCTCTCTTGAACTGTTGATAATTTGTATTTGTGTACATGAGCATATTGATTGTATCTTTAATAAATGTTGCCTTTTTTGTGTATCTTGTTTTCTCTCTGTATATTCTGTATCACTCTCTTTCGTGCGTCATAGATAGTTTTTGTTTCTTACCATTTCTGAGACTTTTCTACGCTCTACTACCATCAGTAGGCAGGTGACACCCTTTCCTTGCTATTGTGAGGTTAAGTCTTCCTTACACTTGCTGTGGTAACTTTACTATTTTTGGCGCTCACAACCAACAAGCGTAATTTTTGTGAATACCAATACAGTATTAAACTTATTGCAAAGTATAAGTTTGCCTTTGTGAATCAAGCTCTAAGAGCATGAATAATAGGGCCTGATCCACAAAGGCCAATTTATACTTTTGCATAAGTTCACATGGGCTGTAGTAACTTTATTATTGTTTTGTTATTCACAAACTAAGAGTGTTATTTTGCTACTAGTAATTTCACAAGTTGTAAAATTACCCTCTTAGTTTGTGAATACCAAAAAGTAGTAAAAATTACTACCGCAGGAGTAAACTTACACAAAAGTGTACGTCTACCTTCATGAACCAGGTCTGGAGCTCTTTATTAGATGATTGAATTTAAGTTGTTCTAAAGTTCTAAGACTCCATAAAATTTTTCCACATAAGCTATCCACACCTAATTTCCGTCCTTTTTTCCCCGTCATCCTTGGGAGTCTAAAGGTACCCAGGGTTTGAAGATTCCCTGGGGGGACAGAGAAAATAGGCAAAACCTAGCTAAAATGTAAGGTTTGGGGGGAAGAGGGGATTGAAAAAGTACTCTGTTTACTATGCTGAACTCACAATTTTCCCGGCTTTTAGTAACATGCAGAGCTCAATCAGAAAACCTTTTTTTGTACCAAATTTTCAGCATTTTTCAAAGAGGCAGCCCATTTTTACTAATTTCTGTGTTTCCATTCTACTTATAGATTGTGTCGGGAACCCCTGTAAAAACCCACGGGTGATCCTGGAGAGCTACAGATTTCTGAAAAGTAGACAAATTTCGAACTCAGCAAGAGGCAATTTGTGTAGATGCCTGAATATGTCTCAAGGTTTTCCTAAGGAAACTGACGGTTGAAATAAAAAAATATTGAAAATGAGTCGGAAAAAATGTCCACTTAAGACAACATTTTCATTTGTAACCTTCTTGTCACGATGGACGATTTACAAAGGCAATATACCATTACATCTGCTAGACCCTTCTGGTTGTGGAGATGTATAGGATTTTGGGGTTTTCCAAGACCTATAGGTACCAAGAACAAATATCTGAGCTACACCTTGCAATGGTTTTTAATTGCGCACTTGTTATAGTTCATATGGTAGATTAGAAAGAGTCAAGAAAACCTAGGTGTATCCAAAATGGGCACAAGATATGAAGTTTAGAAGCAGTGGTAATCTGCACATTCCCGACTTTGTGGGTACCCAGACTAGCATGTGAATTAGAGGGCATTTCTCAAAATTACTTCTTTCTACACACTGGATTATATTTAGAATGCACAAATGCAGAGAAATTCTATTGATAATTACACGTGTTCTACTATTCTGTGTTCCCCTAAGTCTCCCCATAAAAATTGAACCACACTTGTGTGGGTAGGCCTAGTATGTAGTGATAAGAAAGGGCACAAAACGTAATATGGACACATTACAATTTTCCACTGACAACTGACTTTTTTTTGCAAAGTGGTTAGCTGTGAATTTTGAGCCCTAGCTCAGCAAGCACCTGGGGAAATGTAGCAAGCATGCACATTTTTTAAAACTAGCCCCACCCCGGGAATCCAGGGTGGAGTGACTTGCATGGTTGATTGGTTCTTTGATCGTTCCAGCTCCATCGTTGGATCCACGTTGCGACGTATTCTAAAGGAGTATTACAAAGAGGATGCCTACAAGGGTTTTTTTAGAAGTATACATTTTTGCAGTAAGACACAGTCTCTATTGTTGAGACTTAAAAGCTGAATGAATCAGATACTGCTCTTGTTGTATTGTAAGCTGTTTCAAAACTCCATAAAGACTACCACACTAGCCCCATAGGAATTGAACAGTTGAAAAAATTTAAACAATCAATGTAGTATTATTCACCAAATGAATCAGTAGAAAACATTGTAAAGCAACACGGACAAATATGATTTCATGGAAAAGTTATTATTTCTATTTTGCATTCAAATGTAAGGGTACATAATCAAAAGTAATTGCATGTAAATCTTAGGTACGTGGAAAAAACAAAACAATCCATTGGTACATAAGAAACAATCCAGTCTTTGAACAGATATATATAAAATTGACTTCTTTTTAAAAATAAAATAGAAAGTCAATAAAAGAATGAAGACTTGGACTGGTGTGTCGACGTTTCGGTCTCACTGGTAGTATCCAAAGACCATCATCAGGACAAAAAGTATTATGCAATGTGGATGTCCCCTATGAGAAAAGTGATAAAATTAACATATATTCTTAAAACTTGTTGCTGACAGCTAATCATTTAAATACAAATATTCTGGATTTACCATTCCAAAAAATGACAGTAGCTTAACAAACTGGTCAGTGTGGTGACTAGGATGCTGGCTTACAAAGTTAAATTAGTGGCTTTCTCAAAGATATGAGATGAAGTAGAGACACACTTACTTCTAGTAAACATACGAAAAAGCTATGAATGAAGATGGCTGCAGCTCAGCCTAATGGAAGATATTCTATGTCAGAGGGTCATAGCCTATGGGAGACAAATAACGAATTAATTTAATTGCTAGGTTTTTGAATTAGATTATGAAGACAGAGATTGTTTGTGGGGTTCAGTTGTTACCTTAAAGGAGCGCCAAATCTCGCCTGTGGTTAAATCCGAACAGGTAATATCCTTGTGCTTAGTCTCAAGGTTCAATTGCTGAAATAAATGGGGTATAATTTATGGCCTGCCGTATAGTTTTTAGTATCAAGAGACTGTATTATAATCAATAATTTTATTTAATACAAAGATGGAACGGTAGAACCGAGTATTTTCACATTAAGGTGAGTCCTTTGGGTGATTGTGAATATCAGGCTGGACAACAATCCTAAATGGCATGAGCCTACATGTTGTTCATAGTTAAGGACATGAAAGCTTTAATAGTTTTTAAGAGGATTGGTCATTATCCAAGTTAGGTTTTCTTTAGCAATAAAGTGTGCTGTTTTTAAAAAACATTAATAAACGAGCATCAGAAGCACAAACAAAAGGCGAGAATAGTGTCAATATGCCCTACGTAAAGTTAAAGCAGTTCATAGCGTGCAGAGCAACATCTAGCAAAGTGCCACAGTCAACTGTTCAGTAAGACTTGGCGGTAACCTAAAGGGAGATTTCACAGCGTGCAGAGCAAAATCTGCAAACTGCCACAGTCAGCCGTGTAATCAAACTTGACGGTGACCCGACATAAAGATTTTTAACCAAAAAAGAAGGAACAAAGGCGGTGCAGCTAAACTAAAGGTCAGAAAGACGGCGCTCTACTTACTTCAAAAGAATTGCCGGCGTAGCATCCGCATAAACTCGTCAGCGTCAGAGCGAAACTGATGCGAGAGAGAAGCCAATGAGACAGGGGTTTATACAGAGTTAGAGTAACGCGTCATAGTCACGTGACCGCGCTATGGGTTAGGATGATACTAAGTTGCTACAAACGGTAGCCATATTGAAACGGTCGCTGTATTATGCTAAATGTGGGAACATATGTTTGGACCACGTTTTAAAAGGGACACTTTTTAGCGAAACACCTTTTAAAGAAACATTATTAGGATGATTAAGTGATCAAGAAAAGAAATAAAATCCTATTCACGTGTCAAACTGTTTGACATATATCGTTATTGTTTCCTATTAACTATACAGTTAACGAAATGTGGAAGTCAACAGGATCTATCTCGCCAAATATGACAATAAACAGGGTCTATCCTACCAGACTCCTGTTATATATGGTATTGCACAACGTAAGTCATAGTCACGTGACCGCGCTATGGGTTAGGGTGATGCTAAGTTGCTGCAAACGGTCGCCATATTGGAACGGTTGCTGTATTATGTTGAATGTGGGAACCCATGTTTAGCCGCGTTTTGAAAGGGACACTTATTGAAGAAACACCTTTTAAAGAAACATTATTGGAATGATTATGTGATCGAAAAAAGGAAATAAAATTAAGAAAAGGAAATAAAATCCTATTCACATGTCAAACTGTTTGACATATATCGTTACTGTTTCCTATTTACTCTACAGTTAACGAAATGTGGAAGTCAACAGGATCTATCTTAACAAATATGACAGTAAACAGGGTCTATCCTAACAGTCTCCTGTTGTATGTGGTATTGCACAACATAAGTCATAAATTCCATGTTCCTGTCGCAGTTGTGAAGCCCGCACATTCTACAAATAAAACATTCTACAAATAAAACTGTACAGTTATGACAAACAGAAAAAATTTCATTCATATACTTGTATGTCACAACATAGTGGTAAGATGTATAGACAGAACAGCAAGGCATCTGTCGCAATAAAAATGCGCTCACATTCTCTGAGTTATATTACATAGTGTAGTAGAGAGTAACAGAGTAACAGTGGTGGCTACATTGTAGAATCAGGTTATACAGGCTAATGTGTGCCACTCAGTGGAGGAGTTGAGGCCATTTTTAACACTGCCAGCAAACTCAATCCATTGATTCTCCTTTAGGGTCAAAAGCCTGTCAACATTTGTTTGTCTAATGGTTGGTTTGATTACTTCTATAACCCACCATTTGATCTCCTTTTCACTATGTTTTAGTTCAAGAAAGTGCTCAACAAGTGGTGCATTTTCTGTTTTACACCTAATTCTGGACTGGTGTTGTTAGACTCTTTGCTTGATCATCTGTGTGGTTTTGCCTATGTATGACATGCCACATGGGCATTGAATGCAGTAAACCACATTTTGCGTACGGCAGTTAGAGAAGGTCTTAATTTGTATAGTTTTGCCGTTCAGATTAAATGATTTAATGTTGTCTGTGGTTTCACTGGCTGCACATTTGTTGCACTTGTAGTGCCCTGTTATAGGGGCCAGTTGTCTCATGTTATCCACCAGATTTTGATTTTCATTAACATATGCATGTACTAGTCTATCACGTAAATTCCGTCCCCGTTTGAATGAAAAGAGAGGTTTGTCTCTGAGTTCTGGTAATTCAGAGAGCAGTGGCCAGTGTTTCAGAACAACCTTCTTCAATTGATTGCTGAGAGTACCGAAGGTGGTGACACAGACTAAGGGGTTACCGGCATCACGTGTCCGCTCAGAAAGTAGTAAGTCACGGTTATTATACCACGCTCTCTTAAGGGATTGTTTAAGAAGTTTATTCGGGTAACCTCTTTCAGATAATTTGTTCTTCAAGATTTTTGCCTCTTTGAAGTAGTCTGTTTTCTTGGTACAGTTTCTCCTCAAACGGAGAAACTGACCAAAAGGTAAGCCATCCCTTAAAGCTTTTGGGTGGTGACTACTATACTTAAGAAGGGTGTTTCTGGACGTAGGTTTAGTGTAGAGGGTAGTGTACAGTGTATTTCCTTCATTCACTTTGATGGTAATGTCCAGAAAGTTCATCTGGAGGTTGCTGCTCTCTAGAGTGAAAGACAGATTAGAATTTCTTTCATTAAGCCATACATGGAAACACGACAACAGGTCTTGACTCCCTTTCTAAATCATGAAGACATCGTCTATGTACCTGAGCCAACAGGATATGTTGGCCAGGTAAGGATTCAGTGCATGGTAAATGTGCTTTTTCTCAAATTCTGCAACATAGATATTAGCGATGTCTGGGGCAAAAATTGCCCCCATGGCCACCCCTTTGAGTTGTTGATAGTAAGTTCTTTCAAAGAGGAAGACATTTTCACACAGAGGGATTCTGAAGCATTCCAGAATGAAGTCAGTTGGTACTTCATGTGGTCTATTGCGGCTATCCAAAAGGTCTTTCAAAATGGCCAGCACCTCTAGTTGGGGGATATTCGTATAGAGGCTTTCAATATCCATTGTTACCAACAGTTCTTCATTTGGATTGAAGCAGTGGTTTTCAAGTTTATTAATGACTGATGTTGTGTCTTTAATATAAGTATCAGATCCTATGGCAAAGGGTCGTATAAAGTAATCAGCATACTCGGCTAATGGTTTAAGTATCGAGTTACACCCTGATACTATGGGCCTTCCAGGTGGTTCAAAGATGTTCTTATGCACCTTAGGCAGCATGTACAAAGCCGGTACTGTGGGTGCTTTATTAGTCAGGAACGCTGTTTCCTTATCACAGAGCCAACCTCCATCTAAACCTCTTTGGCTTAGACTCAGAATTTCTTTTTGTAGTCTCGGTGTTGGATTAACAGATAGGCATTTGTAATTATCCTTAACTGTCAATTGTTTAAGGACCTCTGTTCTGTATGCTGTTTTGTCCCATAGGACAATTCCTCCACCTTTATCAGCTGGCTTTATCACAGTATCTGATTGTGATTCTAGGGTTTTTAAAGCTGATAATTCATCCTTGCTAAGATTGTTTCTAGAGAAGGGCATCTTTTTAAAGAGGTTCTCTGTTTCTATCAGTACTGCTTGTTCAAAGGTCATGATTTCTTTTGCTACCAAGTTATTGGGCGGGAAGAAAGTCGATGGTGGGTGCAGACCTGTGAAATTTCTTTCCCTTTTGAATGTTTTTTCTGAAAAGTAATTTTTGAGTCTGATGGTTCTAAAGAATTTATAGAGCTCTAACTTGGTCTGGAATTGGTTGTTGCGGTGGGTAGGCACAAAGGAAAGACCTGCAGATAGAACTTCAATTTCAGGTTCTGTCAGTGTATGATTAGAAATATTGAATATGGGTATAGTACTGTTGCTATCTACCATTCGCAGTATTGGTTGCGTGTTTGGCGCTGACCCGGGGTGTACTGGTTCCGAAACCATCCCCTTCTCCCACCTCTGTTGTTCCGGGGTCGTCCTGTTCTTCTCCTGTCCTGTCCTAAAAAAGGTTGTCGAGAGGTAGAGGGCTGTTGGTCAAAGTTGGATCTAGATTGACCTCCCTGTTCTGAATCTGTCTCTGACCCTGTTTCAGAGAAGGTTACACGTTTGTGTTGAAATTGTTGTGCACCTCTATGATTGTTATGAGGTTCGTAAAAGTTTTTTTGAAGATAAGGGTATGTCTTATCTTTATTATAGCTCCGTATGTCTTTCTGAAGTTTATCAGTCTTTTTTTGTGCGTTGAAAATTTCGAATTCTTTGATGGTTTGAGCAACTTTGTCTAAAAGCACCTTGGCGTTTGTGATGTTACTGTCAGAGTTGATCTTATTTTCAATGGTTTCAATTTCCTTCAGTAGAAGGATGATTTGTTTAGATGCAGTCTCAATACTGAGGACCATCCAGGTCCTTGAGCATTTGTTAGCCGCAAAGCTAAAGTTGGTTTTGAACTCATTGTCATCTATAAAGATGATCGGGATGTTGCTGATCTGTAGACCAGTGGGAATGATGTTGTTGTTAAGACAATCGGTAAGAAATTTGGCATGCAACTCTGTTCTCACCAACTTTTTTTTCAATCTTTCAAGTTGAATGAGATCAGTCTCATAAGGTAACTGTGTAGCTGTATTTTTGTTACCTAATAAAGAGGGTCCTGCTGCTATTTTTTGGACATATTCCTCCGTGTATGAAAGAGTTTCTGTTTCAGACATCAAGAAAGAAGATATACAGGTGATTACCTGTTCAACCACTAAGTAGTGGCCCACAGCAGAACTTGTCTGCGCTGAGAGACTGATTGTAGGGGATGGGTAACCCAATAAACCCTTGTGGGCTTGGGCAATTGTAGTATTACAAAGAGGATGCCTACAAGGGTTTTTTTAGAAGTATACATTTTTGCAGTAAGACACAGTCTCTATTGTTGAGACTTAAAAGCTAAATGAATCAGATACTGCTCTTGTTGTATTGTAAGCTGTTTCAAAACTCCATAAAGACTACCACACTAGCCCCATAGGAATTGAACAGTTGAAAAAATGTAAACAATCAATGTAGTATTATTCACCAAATGAATCAGTAGAAAACAATGTAAAGCAACACGGACAAATATGATTTCATGGAAAAGTTATTATTTATATTTTGCATTCAAATGTAAGGGTACATAATCAAAAGTAATTGCATGTAAATCTTAGGTACGTCACAATCCAGTCTTTGAACAGATATATATAAAATTGACTTCTTTTTAAAAATAAAATAGAAAGTCAAAAAAAGAATGAAGACTTGGACTGGTGTGTCGACGTTTCGGTCTCACTGGTAGTATCCAAAGACCATCATCAGGACAAAAAGTATTATACAATGTGGATGTCCCCTATGAGAAAAGTGATAAAATTAACATATATTCTTAAAACGTGTTGCTGACAGCTAATCATTTAAATACAAATATTCTGGATTTAACATTCCAAAAAATGACAGTAGCTTAACAAACTGGTCAGTGTGGTGACTAGGATGCTGGCTTACAAAGTTAAATTAGTGGCTTTCTCAAAGATATGAGATGAAGTAGAGACACACTTACTTCTAGTAAACATACGAAAAAGCTATGAATGAAGATGGCTGCAGCTCAGCCTAATGGAAGATATTCTATGTCAGAGGGTCATAGCCTATGGGAGACAAATAACAAATTAATTTAATTGCTAGGTTTTTGAATTAGATTATGAAGACAGAGATTATTTGTGGGGTTCAGTTGTTACCTTAAAGGAGCGCCAAATCTCGCCTGTGGTTAAATCCGAACAGGTAATATCCTTGTGCTTAGTCTCAAGGTTCAATTGCTGAAATAAATGGGGTATATGTTATGGCCTGACGTGTAGTTTTTAGTATCAAGAGACTGTATTATAATCAATAATTTTATTTAATACAAAGATGGGACGGTAGAACCGAGTATTTTCACGTTAAGGTGAGTCCTTTGGGTGATTGTGAATATCAGGCTGGACAACAATCCTAAATGGAATGAGCCTACATATTGTTCTTAGTTAAGGACATGAAAGCTTTAATAGTTTTTAAGAGGATTGGTCATTATCCAAGTTAGGTTTTCTTTAGCAATAAAGTGTGCTGTTTTTAAAAAACGTTAATAAACGAGCATCAGAAGCACAAACAAAAGGCGAGAATAGTGTCAATATGCCCTACGTAAAGTAAAAGCAGTTCATAGCGTGCAGAGCAACATCTAGCAAAGTGCCACAGTCAACTGTTCAGTAAGACTTGGCGGTAACCTAAAGGGAGATTTCACAGCCTGCAGAGCAAAATCTGCAAACTGCCACAGTCAGCCGTGTAATCAAACTTGACGGTGACCCGACATAAAGAGTTTTAACCAAAAAAGAAGGAACAAAGACGGTGCAGCTAAACTAAAGGTCAGAAAGACGGCGCTCTACTTACTTCAAAAGAATTGCCGGCGTAGCATCCGCATGAACTCGTCAGCGTCAGAGCGAAACTGATGCGAGAGAGAAGCCAATCAGACAGGGGTTTATACAGAGTTAGAGTAACGCGTCATAGTCACGTGACCGCGCTATGGGTTAGGATGATACTAAGTTGCTACAAACGGTAGCCATATTGAAACGGCCGCTGTATTATGTTAAATGTGGGAACATATGTTTGGACCACGTTTTAAAAGGGACACTTTTTAGCGAAACACCTTTTAAAGAAACATTATTAGGATGATTAAGTGATCAAGAAAAGAAATAAAATCCTATTCACGTGTCAAACTGTTTGACATATATCGTTACTGTTTCCTATTAACTATACAGTTAACGAAATGTGGAAGTCAACAGGATCTATCTCGCCAAATATGACAATAAACAGGGTCTATCCTACCAGACTCCTGTTGTATATGGTATTGCACAACGTAAGTCATAGTCACGTGACCGCGCTATGGGTTAGGATGATACTAAGTTGCTGCAAACGGTCGCCATATTGGAACGGTTGTTGTATTATGTTGAATGTGGGAACACATGTTTAGCCGCGTTTTGAAAGGGACACTTATTAAAGAAACACCTTTTAAAGAAACATTATTGGAATGATTATGTGATCGAAAAAAGGAAATAAAATTAAGAAAAGGAAATAAAATCCTATTCACATGTCAAACTGTTTGACATATATCGTTACTGTTTACTATTTATTCTACAGTTAACCAAATGTGGAAGTCAACAGGATCTATCTTAACAAATATGACAGTAAACAGGGTCTCATTCAACTTGAAAGATTGAAAAAAAAGTTGGTGAGAACAGAGTTGCATGCCAAATTTCTTACCGATTGTCTTAACAACAACATCATTCCCACTGGTCTACAGATCAGGAACATCCCGATCATCTTTATAGATGACAACGAGTTCAAAACCAACTTTAGCTTTGCGGCTAACAAATGCTCAAGGACCTGGATGGTCCTCAGTATTGAGACTGCATCTAAACAAATCATCCTTCTACTGAAGGAAATTGAAACCATTGAAAATAAGATCAACTCTGACAGTAACATCACAAACGCCAAGGTGCTTTTAGACAAAGTTGCTCAAACCATCAAAGAATTCGAAATTTTCAACGCACAAAAAAAGACTGATAAACTTCAGAAAGACATACAGAGCTATAATAAAGATAAGACATACCCTTATCTTCAAAAAGACTTTTACGAACCTCATAACAATCATAGAGGTGCACAACAATTTCAACACAAACGTGTAACCTTCTCTGAAACAGGGTCAGAGACAGATTCAGAACAGGGAGGTCAATCTAGATCCAACTTTGACCAACAGCCCTCTACCTCTCGACAACCTTTTTTAGGACAGGACAGGAGAAGAACAGGACGACCCCGGAACAACAGAGGTGGGAGAAGGGGATGTTTTCGGAACCAGTACACCCCGGGTCAGCGCCAAACATGCAACCAATACTACGAATGGTAGATAGCAACAGTACTATACCCATATTCAATATTTCTAATCATACACTGACAGAACCTGAAATTGAAGTTCTATCTGCAGGTCTTTCCTTTGTGCCTACCCACCGCAACAACCAATTCCAGACCAAGTTAGAGCTCTATAAATTCTTTAGAACCATCAGACTCAAAAATTACTTTTCAGAAAAAACATTCAAAAGGGAAAGAAATTTCACAGGTCTGCACCCACCATCGACTTTCTTCCCGCCCAATAACTTGGTAGCAAAAGAAATCATGACCTTTGAACAAGCAGTACTGATAGAAACAGAGAACCTCTTTAAAAAGATGCCCTTCTCTAGAAACAATCTTAGCAAGGATGAATTATCAGCTTTAAAAACCCTAGAATCACAATCAGATACTGTGATAAAGCCAGCTGATAAAGGTGGAGGAATTGTCCTATGGGACAAAACAGCATACAGAACAGAGGTCCTTAAACAATTGACAGTTAAGGATAATTACAAACGCCTATCTGTTAATCCAACACCGAGACTACAAAAAGAAATTCTGAGTCTAAGCCAAAGAGGTTTAGATGGAGGTTGGCTCTGTGATAAGGAAACAGCGTTCCTGACTAATAAAGCACCCACAGTACCGGCTTTGTACATGCTGCCTAAGGTGCATAAGAACATCTTTGAACCACCTGGAAGGCCCATAGTTTCAGGGTGTAACTCGATACTTAAACCATTAGCCGAGTATGCTGATTACTTTATACGACCCTTTGCCATAGGATCTGATACTTATATTAAAGACACAACATCAGTCATTAATAAACTTGAAAACCACTGCTTCAATCCAAATGAAGAACTGTTGGTAACAATGGATATTGAAAGCCTCTATACGAATATCCCCCAACTAGAGGTGCTGGCCATTTTGAAAGACCTTTTGGATAGCCGCAATAGACCACATGAAGTACCAACTGACTTCATTCTGGAATGCATCAGAATCCCTCTGTGTGAAAATTTCTTCCTCTTTGAAAGAACTTACTATCAACAACTCAAAGGGGTGGCCATGGGGGCAATTTTTGCCCCAGACATCTCTAATATCTATGTTGCAGAATTTGAGAAAAAGCACATTTACCATGCACTGAATCTCTACCTGGCCAACATATCCTGTTGGCTCAGGTACATAGATGATGTCTTCATGATTTGGAAAGGGAGTCAAGACCTGTTGTCGTGTTTCCATGTATGGCTTAATGAAAGAAATTCTAATCTGTCTTTCACTCTAGAGAGCAGCAACCTCCAGATGAACTTTCTGGACATTACCATCAAAGTGAATGAAGGAAATACACTGTACACTACCCTCTACACTAAACCTACGTCCAGAAACACCCTTCTTAAGTATAGTAGTCACCACCCAAAAGCTTTAAGGGATGGCTTACCTTTTGGTCAGTTTCTCCGTTTGAGGAGAAACTGTACCAAGAAAACAGACTACTTCAAAGAGGCAAAAATCTTGAAGAACAAATTATCTGAAAGAGGTTACCCGAATAAACTTCTTAAACAATCCCTTAAGAGAGCGTGGTATAATAACCGTGACTTACTACTTTCTGAGCGGACACGTGATGCCGGTAACCCCTTAGTCTGTGTCACCACCTTCGGTACTCTCAGCAATCAATTGAAGAAGGTTGTTCTGAAACACTGGCCACTGCTCTCTGAATTACCAGAACTCAGAGACAAACCTCTCTTTTCATTCAAACGGGGACGGAATTTACGTGATAGACTAGTACATGCATATGTTAATGAAAATCAAAATCTGGTGGATAACATGAGACAACTGGCCCCTATAACAGGGCACTACAAGTGCAACAAATGTGCAGCCTGTGAAACCACAGACAACATTAAATCATTTAATCTGAACGGCAAAACTATACAAATTAAGACCTTCTCTAACTGCCGTACGCAAAATGTGGTTTACTGCATTCAATGCCCACGTGGCATGTCATACATAGGCAAAACCACACAGATGATCAAGCAAAGAGTCTTACAACACCAGTCCAGAATTAGGTGTAAAACAGAAAATGCACCACTTGTTGAGCACTTTCTTGAACTAAAACATAGTGAAAAGGAGATCAAATGGTGGGTTATAGAAGTAATCAAACCAACCATTAGACAAACAAATGTTGACAGGCTTTTGACCCTAAAGGAGAATCAATGGATTGAGTTTGCTGGCAATGTTAAAAATGGCCTCAACTCCTCCACTGAGTGGCACACATTAGCCTGTATAACCTGATTCTACAATGCAGCCACCACTGTTACTCTGTTACTCTCTACTACACTATGTAATATAACTCAGAGAATGTGAGCGCATTTTCATTGCGACAGATGCCTTGCTGTTCTGTCTATACATCTTACCACTATGTTGTGACATACGAGTATATGAATGACATTTTTTCTGTTTGTCATAACTGTACAGTTTTATTTGTAGAATGTTTTATTTGTAGAATGTGCGCGCTTCACAACTGCGACAGGAACATGGAATTTATGACTTATGTTGTGCAATACCACATACAACAGGAGACTGTTAGGATAGACCCTGTTTACTGTCATATTTGTTAAGATAGATCCTGTTGACTTCCACATTTCGTTAACTGTAGAGTAAATAGGAAACAGTAACGATATATGTCAAACAGTTTGACATGTGAATAGGATTTTATTTCCTTTTCTTAATTTTATTTCCTTTTTTCGATCACATAATCATTCCAATAATGTTTCTTTAAAAGGTGTTTCTTTAATAAGTGTCCCTTTCAAAACGCGGCTAAACATGGGTTCCCACATTCAACATAATACAGCAACCGTTCCAATATGGCGACCGTTTGCAGCAACTTAGTATCATCCTAACCCATAGCGCGGTCGCGTGACTATGACTTACGTTGTGCAATACCATATACAACAGGAGTCTGGTAGGATAGACCCTGTTTATTGTCATATTTGGCGAGATAGATCCTGTTGACTTCCACATTTCGTTAACTGTATAGTTAATAGGAAACAGTAACGATATATGTCAAACAGTTTGACACGTGAATAGGATTTTATTTCTTTTCTTGATCACTTAATCATCCTAATAATGTTTCTTTAAAAGGTGTTTCGCTAAAAAGTGTCCCTTTTAAAACGTGGTCCAAACATATGTTCCCACATTTAACATAATACAGCGACCGTATCAATATGGCTACAGTTTGTAGCAACTTAGTATCATCCTAACCCATAGCGCGGTCACGTGACTATGACGCGTTACTCTAACTCTGTATAAACCCCTGTCTGATTGGCTTCTCTGTCGCATCAGTTTCGCTCTGACGCTGACGAGTTTATGCGGATGCTACGCCGGCAATTCTTTTGAAGTAAGTAGAGCGCCGTCTTTCTGACCTTTAGTTTAGCTGCACCGCCTTTGTTCCTTCTTTTTTGGTTAAAAATCTTTATGTCGGGTCACCGTCAAGTTTGATTACACGGCTGACTGTGGCAGTTTGCAGATTTTGCTCTGCACGCTGTGAAATCTCCCTTTAGGTTACCGCCAAGTCTTACTGAACAAATGACTGTGGCACTTTGCTAGATGTTGCTCTGCACGCTATGAACTGCTTTAACTTTACGTAGGGCATATTGACACTATTCTCGCCTTTTGTTTGTGCTTCTGATGCTCGTTTATTAACGTTTTTTAAAAACAGCACACTTTATTGCTAAAGAAAACCTAACTTGGATAATGACCAATCCTCTTAAAAACTATTAAAGCTTTCATGTCCTTAACTATGAACAATATGTAGGCTCATGCCATTTAGGATTGTTGTCCAGCCTGATATTCACAATCACCCAAAGGACTCACCTTAACGTGAAAATACTCGGTTCTACCGTTCCATCTTTGTATTAAATAAAATTATTGATTATAATACAGTCTCTTGATACTAAAAACTATACGGCAGGCCATAACATATACCCCATTTATTTCAGCAATTGTACCTTGAGACTAAGCACAAGGATATTACCTGTTCGGATTTAACCACAGGCGAGATTTGGCGCTCCTTTAAGGTAACAACTGAACCCCACAAACAATCTCTGTCTTCATAATCTAATTCAAAAACCTAGCAATTAAATTAATTAGTTATTTGTCTCCCATAGGCTATGACCCTCTGACATAGAATATCTTCCATTAGGCTGAGCTGCAGCCATCTTCATTCATAGCTTTTTCGTATGTTTACTAGAAGTAAGTGTGTCTCTACTTCATCTCATATCTTTGAGAAAGCCACTAATTTAACTTTGTAAGCCAGCATCCTAGTCACCACACTGACCAGTTTAAGCTACTGTCATTTTTTGGAATGTTAAATCCAGAATATTTGTATTTAAATGATTAGCTGTCAGCAACACGTTTTAAGAATATATGTTAATTTTATCACTTTTCTCATAGGGGACATCCACATTGCATAATACTTTTTGTCCTGATGATGGTCTTTGGATACTACCAGTGAGACCGAAACGTCGACACACCAGTCCAAGTCTTCATTCTTTTTTTTACTTTCTATTTTATTTTTAAAAAGAAGTCAATTTTATATATATCTGTTCAAAGACTGGATTGTTTCTTATGTACCAATGGATTGTTTTGTTTTTTTCCACGTACCTAAGATTTACATGCAATTACTTTTGATTATGTACCTTTACATTTGAATGCAAAATATAAATAATAACTTTTCCATGAAATCATATTTGTCCGTGTTGCTTTACATTGTTTTCTACTGATTCATTTGGTGAATAATACTACATTGATTGTTTAAATGTTTTCAACTGTTCAATTCCTATGGGGCTAGTGTGGTAGTCTTTATGGAGTTTTGAAACAGCTTACAATACAACAAGAGCAGTATCTGATTCATTCAGCTTTTAAGTCTCAACAATAGAGACTGTGTCTTACTGCAAAAATGTATACTTCTAAAAAAACCCTTGTAGGCATCCTCTTTGTAATACTACAATTGCCCAAGCCCACAAGGGTTTATTGGGTTACCCACCCCCTACAATCAGTATTCTAAAGGAGACACACTACCCCTATGCGGTAAGGTTCCACTCTATGAAGAATTTGTATCCCCTACGCTGCCAGGGCTTGGTTACCGACATCATCTTACTTTTTGACCTTGTGCTCCATATTACCTTGTAGCTACAGGACTTTAATTGCCGGGGGACTTCATAGGAAACTGGGCCTACTGTCCATTACCTTGACTGGACCACCATTTCCAGTCGAATATTATCGGCTGGATACACATTTCCTCTGTAGGTAGCGTAAAATTAAAATATTTTTACACTCTTCGCAGCACGCCTTGATTTTTTAAGTGTTTTCTCTAAATGGCCAATACCGTCTCTACCCAGATTCGGAGGTTCATTCCACCGGCAGACCCTTTCAGGAGTATGGGCCCTAACATAAACATCTCATGTTGAACCATCGTTGTGTATATCGGACGTTAATTACGACCTATCTGATTGTGGTAGGTCCCATACTATCATTTAGCCTGCCATTTGCAACAATGTAGGAGACCTTATTTATTTATTTATCTCTCGGGTTGAGGCGAGTATAGAGCGTAGTCTTTGACACATAGGTGGGGCCTATCCTCACTAATACGTGGGGGCGACGAATATGTGGCAAGTTTGAGGGTATTTCAATACTTGAAGTAATACTTATTAACGAAGGCTATATTTTTATAACTGTCGAGGAAAAACTTGAGGCTGTTCAGTTGGGGTCCACTTTGACTTAACCACTGTTTTATATTTTCTAGAGTTTAATTCAGCCCTCCAGTGAAGCACAATCCTATACACGTGTATCGCCAATTTATTTCCCTGTTTGAGGGTAGGGGTATGTGTTTTTTTGATAACACACCAGATGCATGGAGGTCTGGTGCACGGGCTGAATGCATTCTGTATTTTTATAATATGGTTGAGGTTTGTTGTCCTTTTTCACCTATTCCTGGGACTTTGTCTGAACTTAATTGGCTCGGTGGTGATTTATGGATACTCTGTGATACTTCCCTTCTTCTTTTCTTTAGCTCATTCCTAACAGACTATTTTTATCGTTCAACTTTTCTCTGGTTACTTCTTTATTCGGGTGTCTTTATTCTCTGGGTGATAGTTCTCCAGCAGCTTATATTATGTTCATCAGTTCTATTGATAAGTTGTCTCATTGTCCCGGCAGATATTCTCGAAAGATTCAATACTAGGATGTGAAGCTGCAGCCCTGATTTCATTTCACTATGCGATTTTAATTAATTAAATTATTCTTTGAATTTGAACTCTCTGGTATACTTCTGAAGTTGTGAGAAGATACTGAAGAAACTGCATGTATCTATTTGCGCCATGACGAAGGATTGGTGGATATCGGTCCTGTTCCGAAACGCGCGTCGGCGCCTTTGTTTTGTTTTCCTTTTGCTTCTTCCCTGTTTGTTTGATCTTTTGTATATATATGAATGTGAATTTTTTGTAATTCTTTTGTGTTTTTTGTATATTTTGTTGAGTGGTTTGATTGATGATGGTTTGGATGGGTGTGATTGGTGTTTGTATTGAAGCTGTGAGAGGGCTTTCTTCACATATGCTTTGAAATGTAAATAGAGTATATATATATATATTGATGTCTTTATTGATTTTGGAATAATGAATGAACACTTCAGAAAATGAAAGATATAATAATAAAAAGACATATGTTTTTCAAATAAATTCCTTCTGTGTGAGACAATGATGATGTTTTGAATCAAAGATTAGAGTGTTTACCTTACTATATATTTTGATCTAGGAGAGGTCTCTTTGTTCTTGATTACAGTGACTTGCATGGCTCTCACCAGGTTTTCTTAACAAGAGGCCCTTGCAAACCTCAAACTTTGACTAAAAACAAATTTTCCTCACTTTTCTATGACGGACATGGACCCATCACATTTTTCCACTGAAAACTGACCATTTTTTTGCAATGTACCTAACTGTGGATTTTGGGCCCTAACTTCTAGAGAAACCTAGCACACCTATATATATGTGGCTCCGACCAGGTCTTCCTATCAAGAATCCCCTTGCAAAAATCTACCTTTTGGCTAATAGTTCACATTCCCTTTGCATTTCTGTGACATAAATGTCTGTAATCAGCAGGAATCCATAAAATTCTTTACATCCAGCATTATCTCATTTATCTCAATAAAAAGATGCCCCAGTACTTCCCTGGTTGTCATTTTCAGAAATTCCTGGGTTCAGTAGATTTTTCTAGGTGACTGCTGAACCCGAAAAACTGCAGCTATTTTTTTTGTTGATGTTGACACATCGCATCTTGGACACTGCCCTTTTGTAGGCACTATTCCCACCCACACAGATGAGCTCCCATTTTTATCTGGAGATATGTGGGAACACTGGGAGGCAAGAAATTTGCGACGCTCTGCAGATTCCAGTGCTTGTGTGTAGTGAATTGCTGCTGGTCACTTCACACACACACTCGCAGCCAAACGCCAGTCTGCACACACTGCCAGCCACACACACCGCCAGCTAAGCACAATCCAATCACACCATCAGCAAAGTGCCAGTACACACATGCCACCAGCCAAGCGCCAGTCCATGCACACAGCCAGCCAAAAACCAGTCCGTGCACACGCCAGCCAAGCACCAGTCCTCGCATACCGACAGCCAAACACCATCTAGACACACTGCCATCAAATTGTTTTTAACAAACAGGAAAACACACCAATTTGAAGGAGATGAAAAACAACTATAACTTCAAACACAACAGGTGTAAATAAATACATCAAACAACCGCCAACCGTGAAACTGACAAAAAATTAAAAACGATACACTCCAGTCAGTTCACTTATACTCTCATGTGGTACTATTTAAAACATGCAGGCACGCATAGTCCAAGATTAGAACGGCACTCATGGCAGTACATACAACTCTACTTTCGCACACCTCTTCAGAAACAGACTACATCTTTTACAGGAAAAGCTTTTTGGGGGTTTCGAGAGGAATGTGTTAAGAAAACTTGGGAAATTTCAATATAGTCCTTTGAATGTGGAGAACAATCCTTTCATACAACATGAGCATAGAAGGCTACCAAATGAACGGCAAACTTCTTATAACAAAAATATGACTTTTGAGCAGCACTGCAAGGCCCCAACCTCAGATCTACACCACCCTTGTGTAGTTTGTAGTCTAAAATGCACACAGGTTTTCACCCTTCAACAACCTGATCCCAAACATTCACAAGTGAAGTACTTTCATCATGAATCGCTGTCAGCATCTGGACATCTCTCCTGTCTGAAAAGTTCACAGCTAGAAGTTCATCACTACGCAAGTCACTGCACTGGCCTCTCTGCAGTTGTTTTTACATACAAGCTCTTTGGTTATAGCAATTGTTCTACATGGAACTGTGTCTACTTTGAACAATTCCTAGAACACTTGAATTCCAGTGTAGAAGTTACCTACGTATACATGGTGACCTTTGTTAAAATATCCTCTTCCAAGCTGCCACACAGTTTTTTCACTGACTCCTAAAGGGGATGGGCAACCTGGGGGTCAATAGAAAAATCCCTACCTGTGTAAACCCTGAAATTATAGACGTATCCAAAACTACTGTCAGACAGCATATACATCTTAATCTCATAAAATGCTTTCTTGCTAGGAATGTACTGGCTGAAACCAAAACAGCCCTTGAACTGGACCAAAGACCTATCCACATCTATTTCTATCTCTGGAACATAGATCTCGAAAAAGTGAATAACAAAATTTTCAAGGACAAGCCGAATCTTTAAAGACATTCACAATCAAGGTGATCCTGTGATAATGCTGCGGCATTGTCACAAAATGGAGCTTTATGTTTGCATGAAATTAGGCAATTGCCATCAAGGGACTATTAGACCAATATGAAGGCAGTGATGGCTTCCATATAAATACAATCAAAATGTTAAACCCCAGAACTTCTTCCACTCATCCAGATTTGTCATAGTCCACCAAGTAGTTCTACAGTGGGGCTTACGTCTGGCAATATTGTCCCTCAAAAACTGTTCAGCATACAAATTAGTCTGGTCAGCGATCGCATCCACAAATAATTTGTCCATAAACAAGTGACCAGAACGTATAGGCAAAATGTTTACAGTACTGACTCTACACCCAACAACACCGCTAAAGGAAGGCAGTAAAGTCTGCACTATGTTTGGGACAACCCAGAGCTCAGAATTTTCAATGGAAAACCTCTCAGCCCCAGGCTGCAATCCAAATTTCTCTTGATGCATTTTCGACATATCAGTATCCTCCTCTAAAGGAAGCACTTCCTCTTCACGGATAGGGGCTTTATCATCAGATGATTCCTCTCTGACAGAAAATTCATTGTCAAAACCTTGAACTTTGTCCTCTGCCTCAGATGCAGAGGCAGTCTTAGAACCAGGGTGAGAGGAAGATTCGAAAAACCAACCAACTGTCTGCTGAGCGGTCATCCTGTGGTTAGCCATAACCCTTGCTATTAAAAGTACCACAACAAATAAGTCAACAATTACCAACACTCTGGAAAATGAGTAATAAACAAACTGGCTTTATCAAACAGAAAATTAAACTACTGGAATACAGTAATTTTGAAGTAAAAAGTAACTCAATACAAAGCACACAACAACCTATATACTCAAAAGCGATACTACTCACTTGCCAGAGACAGCAAGACTAAGGATCAACTGTGCCTAGTTTGCACAGACACAGCAAGCACGGTGGAAGTCCCACTGGAAGGGAAAAATAAAACATTACACACATTACAGGGCAGTATATTAGGTGCACAAATCAATACATTACTTTGAAAGACAATCACACAAAAAGATTCAAACATTAGTATAGCAGTCAAAAACAATTATGCAAACAGGCTAAGGATGTTGTCTACCAACCACAATTCAACAAAGTAAAGCTGCACCAAAAAACAGGATTCATCAACAAGACAAAGTAAACAATTGGCTCTACAATAAAAAAAGAAAAGACAATTAAAATACAAACAAAAAATCAATCAAAAGACACTGATATTCCCCCAAAAGGAGGCATGATAAAAGCAAAAAAGACACCACCAAATGGGAGCAAACCTTACCCCATAATCAAATCCCCAACTGCATACATAACCTTATTCCCAGGTGACTGAAGTGTTACCACCCATTCTGAGGCCTAATCCAATCGAAAAAGACCAAAAACCAAAAATAATTGCACTCAAGGGTGACCGCGGAATGCAAAAATGAGAATACCCCTTACCCAAGGAGAGCAACCCTTCCCAATGTGGATTCTCTTCTGCCCCCCTTCAGAGGACAGATTGGCCTAAAAACAGCTGATCTGTCCTCTGGGGAGGCAGAATACTAAAAAGAATTATCCCCCAAGAAGAGTGACCCTTGCCCAAGGGGTTGCTTTCCCAACAAATATAATCCCTGGTGGTGTCTAGTGGGCTTCTACCCCCCCCCCCCCACCAGAGGGTTGATTGTCCTAAAACGGCTGGTCTACCCGGGGGGGTAGTGGTGGCAGGGGGCTGAATAAACAAATATTATAGCTCTCCCAAGTAAAGTGACCCTTGACCAAGGGGTCACTCCTTCACAAAAATGTCCCCCAAGGGGTCCATCTCTTGCTCAGGGGATCGCTTCCCGCAATTTCATGAAAAATATCATCCCTACCATCTAGAAAAATATTGACCCCCCCCCCCCGATCGACTGAAACAGACTACCAAACTAACCCCCAGGGGGTGGCGAAATATGAATGAAATATATTGCCCTAAAGAGGGGCCACCCTCGTCCAGCGTGATGCAGGAATCCACTACATAGAGACACAGGTAAAGAAAACACTCGTTCCTTTCCCCAAGTGTCTGTATGGCCCTTACCCTCTCCCTATCCACCCCCCCCCCCCCCCAGAGGGACTTACCAAAATTATATCCTCTCTCCTGGAGCTCGGAAGAAAATGGCTTTCAGCGCATCACCTGCACTATCCACCATCTGATGATGTTGGCGCGCTCAGAATAAACACATATCACCACACGAGGGGGTTGGGGTGGCAGCAGGAACACTTTCTCTGCAACCCCCTGTGGACACATGTCACCGGGAGGACCCTCGAGGGAGCGCCAGCCTCTGATCATGTGTGGGTTCCAGGACGGCCTGAAGCCATTCTCAGCACTTGACCACTGTGGCTGAGGACATCTCCAGGCCGTCCTCAGCACCCAAGGGGTTAAAGAGATTTATATTTGCAATATTTATAACACCACTATTTACATTTGATGTGACATGACATGGAAAGATTTCTGAATGTGAAGTTTGAATTAGTTGGAAATATTGGCCATACCACACAAACAGATTTGTGTCTGCAGTAATCAAATAGGATGGTGGTATTTCTCCATGTAATATAACATGAACAGACATATACCGGTCATGTTTCAATTTGCTGTCTGTAGTATCTTTGATACAAAGATCGGAGTGTAGAAGTTGTGTATTCTTTTTGTGAAGCTTAGAGAGAATTATCTGAGTGTGATCCAGTGAGTGGTTGAAAATTGAATTACACCACTCATAACCCATCAGGCCAATTTCATGTTTGTTATATTTGTGAATGTATTTGCTTTGTGAAGCGCCCACATGTTGCCTAACAGCAGCTTCATAGTCCTGAAGCTCAGCTTAGTCTCTCAACAAATAAGAGAAGTACTGTGGCGGGTGCATGGTAGAAGGTTTGAATGCCCTTCCCCGGAATCAAAGGAAAACACATAATGCATCAATTATATAATAGGACCCAGCCCCTCCATTATGAGAGGCTGAGCCATCTTCATCTGATTGTGAGGTTTGTTGGGCCATGGGCGGTAAATAGGAGCTGTTTTACATGTGGTTTTTGTCTCCAGATATAATGGAGACCTAAGTTTTATCAGTTATTTGGCGACCTAAGTTCTATCAGTTATTTTACAACGTGGCCTTGTCGACTACAACACTGTTTTTATATATAGCTCTTAGCTTCAGTAGGAGCCATTGAAGGTAGTACAATGCAGGTTTCATGTGGTTTGATTTTCGCAGCCTAAGACATTTTGTGGCAGACTATGTTTCTGTACTTCAGAATAAGGTATGCAATATTAGTCTCGCCAGCCTGAAACAGATTACAGACGTGAGCTGATACAGGATGAATAAATGACTGAATGAAAATATTATTGCACAGTTACTTAAAACCATTTGCAATATAACAAAAAACTTTAAAATGAGAACGTTAAAAAGAATTCACTTGAGATTCTAACCAATTTAATTTCTGGCAGAATACAATTTAAGTTAAAAAGCGAAGAGTTATATATAAAGCATTGTGACAGAAATTATGGTGTCATTTTTTTTAAATGTGTCTAAATCCATCCACAGCAAGTCTATTTTCTCTAAGATCACTTGATATGGTTGAAAACTCCTCTGCGGTTGCCGAGACCTTATTCTTCAGCAAGTCTGGAACGCACCTCGGCCATGTATCTCCCGATTCTAGCCAAGTCAGCCGGTAGAATACACGAAAATAGAACCGAGACTGCTTCTTTCACTGTCCGAGCTCCTTTACGTAGCCATATTGGCTTTAAAAGTTTCTGTCGAGATTGTAACAGTCCGGGTAAGCAGCACATCAAGTCAATTAATCAATCAATCACAGCATTTATAAAGCACACTACTCACCTGTGAGGGTCTTAAGGCACTGGGGGACGGGGGTAGGGTGCTGCTACTGCTCGAACAGCAAGGTCTTGAGTAGCCTCCTGAAGGTAAGTAGGTCCTGGGTCTACCGCAGGTGGATAGGAAGGGTGTTCCAGGTCTTTGCAGTGAGGTAGGAGAACGATCTGCCGCCGGTGGTTGCTCTTCGGATGCAGGGGACGGTAGCGAGTGGGAGATCAGCTGAGCGGAGTTGGCGGTTCGGGGTGTAGAAGGTGAGTCGTGTTTTTAGGTATGCTGGTCCGGTGTTGTGGAGTGCCTTGTCTGCGTGGGGGAGGAGCTTGAAGGTTATCCTTTTGTTGACGGGGAGCCAGTGCAGGTTTCTTAGGTGGGGTGTGATTTGGCTGTTGCGAGGGATGTTGAGTATCAGGCGTGCAGAGGCGTTCTATATGCGTTGTAGTCGTTTCAGGAGTTTGGCTGAAGTTCCTGCGTAGAGGGTGTTTCCGTAGTCCAGTCTGCTGCTGACGCAGGCTTGGGTAACCGTTCTTATTAACGTGGGATTCCATCTGTAGATCTTGCGGAGCATGCGGAGGGTGTTGAAAAAAGTAGGATGAGACGGCGTTGACTTGCTTGGTCATGGAGAGAGTGGAGTCGGGGGTGAACCCCAGGTTGCGTGCGTGGTCGGTGGGTGTCGGTGCTGCTCCCAGAAAGGTCGGCCACCAGGAGTCGTCTCCGGCTGAGGGGGTGGAGCCGAGGATGAGGACATCCGTCTTGTCAGGATTCAGCTTCAGACGGTTGCTCTTCATCCATTCAGCGACGGCCTTCATTCCTTCGTGGAGATTGGTTTTGGAGGTGACGGGGTCCTTGCTGAGGGAGAGGATAAGCTGGGTGTCGTCTGCATAGGAGATGATGTTGAAGTTGTGCAGTCAGGCTACGTGGGCCAGGGGTGCCATGTAGAAGTTGAACAGGATCCTTGGGGTGCGCCGAAGATGATCTCAGAGGCTTTTGATTGGAAAGGCGGGAGGCGGACACTCTGGGTTCTGTCGGAGAGGAAGGAGGTGGTCCATTCCAGAGCCTTGTTTCAGATCCCTGCGTTGTGGAGGCGGGTGCGTAGGGTGCAATGGCAAACTGTGTTGAAGGCCGGCTGAGAGGTCCAGGAGGATGAGGGCGTGGTCTCACCGTCGTCCAGTAGGGCTCTGATGCCGTCAGTGGCGGCGATGAGGGTGGGTTCGGTACTGTGGCAAGCATTCTGTTTTTAAATTGCAGATTCTACCGCTGATTTTGTGATCAAGGGATTTCCACCTGGGATTCAGTTTTTTAATTGGGAGGGGCACTCGTGTGACCCACTGAATGTTTTTTAGGGCCTTCCGCCCCAGTGTTTGGCTGAGGTAAGGCTTGGTTTTGTGCTCTTTGTATGTTGCGATCAGCCCAGATTGACCTCCTCCAGTTGATAGCATTGTTTATTGATTGCATTTTTGATGACCGTGTAGTTTATGTCCTCTTGACCGGATGTTCTGTGTTGCCAATTCAAATATTTCTACTGCTTCCTGCATATAGACTTGCCATGGGTTAGTTGCCCCTCCATAGATCGATTTTAGCATGCTCTTCAAGCTCCCATCAGGGGCTTTGAATACTTGGTAGTAGTATTTAGCATGTAGACCCAAACATTCTTTGTTCGGTTGCACCAGGCCGAACTCCAGGCAAATCCAGCTATTATGAGTGTATTTTGGTAGCTTGAATATACGTTTATAGGCCTGGCATTGCGCTTTTTCTATCATTGTGTCCATTTTGAGCTGATACTGACTCTGATATAAACATTTGAACTAAAATCTGTAGGAGTAAAGGAAGAAAGCAAAACCAAATCAAATGCAGGATTTTGTTTTCCTCAAAGGATTTCTATCTATTTCACTTTATTTAAAGTACTCTCTCATTATGGTTAGACAGAAGTTACCTATGTCAGGATAGTTTTTGCATCGATTCATCTGTATTGTTTTGATTTAAAGTTATCTATTATTTATTAATTCCTTTTACAGTTTTACATATTGTGGCGTTCGGATATAATGTCTTACTGATAGTACTAACAAAGTAAACTAATCACATAGGAAATCCCCCAGTGGTACCATTTAGCAGAGTTTGTGAGCCAAACCTCTTAATGGTGTTGATTATCCCAGTGTGGTTGAGGTTGTGCTGTTCTGAAGAGACACTCATGGAACAACCAAGACATCAACGGAGCCTCAAGGAGGCCTTATCCTCTACGGGATTGTTATCGAGTTACCCTACAACAAAACCTGGTAGAAATGACGACAGAATGATGCACTTTCAATCCATTTTTCCAACAAATTGGCTGAAACAATTATCCTGTGAATTCAGTTTAACATGTTTACCTATCATTTCCCAAGGCGCATATTTGCTTAAGTCTGGACCTCTACACTCAGTCTCAGAGTTGAGTGTAAAGGAAGGAACATGCCTCAGCGCAGGGAACCTAGGGATTCGAGATGGTAGAAGGCAGGGCAGTGGACACCACAGAGAGATGGAACACTAGACAGCTGACAAAAGAGTAGAATGGTACTCGTTTCGTGGGCTGGAGTCATTTCCGGCCAGTGGTGGATGCGTCCTATTTACGAACTCACTGGGCCTCTGTGCTTCTCCTAGCAATGAGTCAGTAGTTGCCCTGGCTTTTCGCATTTGGATGCGTCTGCGCCCGGTATTCATCACATGTATTGTTTTCTTCCCTCTCAGTTCCCTTGAGCCCCCTCCCCTCCTGGAGTTGGATTTGGTGCTCCTTATTCTGTTAACCTCAGTGTCTCTAAAGCCAATAGTCTCACCTGTCTTCCCAACATCAAGTCGGTGCGGTGCCATCCCATTGAGAGATGCGCAGCAGTGTGGAAGAGTGATCTGCGTTCAGTGTTTCCATCTGTATCGCTGCCCTTTCCTATTTTGTCCCAAGCTCTTATTTTGGGAAGCAAGTTCACCTGTGCTACTTAAGAAGATATTATGGGACAGCAGGAGCTTTCAATGGGTTTACAAACTAAGGGCCATAATATTAAGAAAGGGCGATACATTATCGCCGCTTTTATCGGCAGGAAACTGCCACTAAAGGGCCGATAATGGGCTTGATAATTTGTCCTTGTGAATTCCCATAGCAGCCCAGGTTCTGGTGTTAACCTGGGCTGCTATGGCAATTCACAAGGGTATATTATCAAGCCTATTATCGGGTAAGGAAGGCGCCGCGGCCAGGGCGACTGACTCCGGAATCTGAGGATCAAGGTTCGATCCCCAGGGCCGGTGGCAGATTAGCCCAGCACCATGCGACTCTGGGCAATAGCTTGCTTAATCTTCCCGACGGCCCCCAGCGCCTAGAGACCCTAACGGGTGATTGTGCGCTTTACAAATGTGGGTTATTATTATTGTCTTGATAATGTGGCCAACTTGCAGGCTGCTCACGTGTAATATACTTTCCTATCCTGGTTCACAAGGTGGCAAAGAATCCAGGAGATATTGACTCCAGAAGACAGAATAACAGCAGGTCATCAACAAATGTCTGAAGGCACATTGAATGAAAGCAACAGAGGTAAGAAATCTCCATAAAATGTGATGGCGAGGGAAGGAAGTGAAAAGAACAATGCAGATGTACAACGAGGGGAAAGTCCATGTGCAAACTAAGGGGCCGGATGTTCCAAGCAATTTCGCTTCCGGCTCCTGCGAATTAACAAAATCACAGAGATTGGAACCTCAAAATGGTCCTTTGTTATATTTTAAACTCAATTTGTGATTCAGTAACGGACTAACACATTTCTTTATTTTTTAAGTTTGAGGACTAACACATTTCTAATTGTGTTTAAAAACCAATAACAAATCGCTGTTTGAAAGCGGCATGTTTATGGTGTCCCGTCCAAATAGTGATTCATGAAGGAATGCATCTGTGTTTGGCATTTGTCATCCAGTTGCAAAACATTGAAAAGTTACTGACTTACGAGTTGGGGTGGTAACACGTTTGAAAAAGGAGCCCTTCCATTTTGTAAATGTAAACAAAATGTATTGGGGAGAAGTCTACCTGAGCACCACTGCCAACTCTCAACAAAGTTTAGAAAAGAATAACATTTTCTTTTTAAATGCAGTCCCATTTACTTCAAGCAAAACAGACTGCATTTATTTAGAAAAGTTTTATTTGCTGAAGTGCAATTACAATCATGATAGTCTCCTGATCCAAGCAGACCACCACCTCTGTGATTTGTGTTTTTTGGGGGGGACTGATCTATTTATGCATAGGTTGGTTTGCGAAATACAAATAAATTCGCAAAAAGTTGCTGCACAGTTTGCAACCACTATTGCGAATGAAAGAATCATCCCTCAGGCTCTAAATGTCAAACCTGGGGGGCGTGGCCCAGATGGCGACTGAGCGGTAGCACTCTCTGCGAGCTCTGCCATCCACTACACACATCACCGTGATGACGGTGTTCCCCTGGCCCTATATGCCTAACGAATGAACCCCCGGGATTGTGAGGTCTGCCTGAACTGAGTGATGCTGCCAGAAGCTCATTACGGGTGACGATCAAGCAGTGGGGACCCTGTGCGGGAAGGACGACTCAAGATGGTGCCATCACAGGTCAAACCCAGACGGCCAGTGAAGTTCAGAAGTAGCAGAGCCCGGGAGCCGGCTAGGTCGAGGATAGGAGATAGCAGGAGCTCGCCGGGGGCGCTGTGCTGACGCTTTGGGGCCCATTGGGGAAAAGGGGGGGGGAAGAAAGCACCGACCCGAGACGTAATGTAAGTGTGATAAAGGCCGCTTTATTGGAAGCAGGTGCATCCTACACAATCACATCCTTGGCCTGCGCCGCACAATCTAAACCTCATAAATATGTAATTTCCTGCCTCACCCCCACCCCCTCCCCTAACTGATTCCCACAATCCACAAACAGTAACAATTAGCATAACGTCAATTTGCCTCTCCACCTGGCTAAATACTTTATTGTGCTTGACCTACCCCCCGATAATCCAAACAGTTCTCCAACTCTTCCCCCATATATTAGGAAGAACCGCCCCTACATACAGAATGCACCCCACACCTGCTCCAGCGACATACGAAAACCCCCCACCCCATCCAAAAAACCCCTTTGTGCACCGAATACAAAACATTGTAAACAGCCTCGAAAAAGCCCTGGCGCAATTCGCCACCGGGCGACACACGTGTCGGCTGTCTACGTTTTAATCTATACAAATAAAGAGCAATTTTCCACAAAGCCCGGACTCTTCTGATTCTATTCATACAAAAAAGGATTGAGCCTAAGGACACCAAGATGTAACGTCTAACACACTCATCACCCCTTTCAAAACCCCTATTTGCACCAGCCTCCAACAAAACCAAGCCCAAAATCCCCATCGCCCCCAAACTCCCCCGCAAAGGAAGCTCCCCCGTAAATAGCGATGCCTGCCCGTGGGCACCCCCCCGGATCATGGCCCAGGGAGGGTGGGAGGGAAAAATTCGTCCCACCGCCACCCCCCGCCCGGCGGCCGAGACACCACACTTAAAATGGTGTCTCTGCCGCGTGGCCGGGCAGTTACCACAGCCCAGCCCAAAGGAAGCCCAACCAAGCCCCGCCCCCCAGCCCAAAAGCTACCGAAACAACCAAGCCCGTCCCCGTGAGGCGCCATCTCTACCCCCCCCTTTCCCCGGCCCCAAATTCCCCCGGGCGGGGCGGGCCTCCCTTCGGTCGGCCGCCCCCCCCCCAGGACCCCATTCCCATACAGATCAGTGGCCGTCCGGACATGTCTGGAGCTGGAGCCAGGTGAGAGAGGCTGGTGGAGCAATGTGGGCCTACCCTGTGGCTGAGAGAGTTTCTTCCGTACCCATGGTGTGGCATTTTGGCCCGAAGCAGGAACTCTGGATGCTGCAGGAGATGCTGCGCCTGACAGCGCGGACCCAGTGCGCAGGAATGGTGGGCCGGGTGCCACAGGGAGCGCTGACCCGTACATCAGCAGAAATAGGTGGCACAGCTAGGAGGAGGCTGGGCAGGCCTGAGCTTACAAGTTAACCCTAGATGTCACGCGAAAATGCAGGGACCTTCATTTGAGGCTTTGAGAGAGACAGGGAAGTATGGAGAACCGATACCAGGCCTGGAGCTCTCTGGCCTTCCCTGTCCAGCTGCGCAGCAGGCTGTTGCTCGCTGCCCTGCGGCGTATAGGAACCTGTGTAGAGGAGTGACGCCCCTCCCATGGGATTTAAATCAGAGGGAGAGCCAGCACACATACCACCTGAGTCTTCCAGAAGCGGTCGCTCCCCACGCAGCTCCTCGCACCGTCTGCTGTGATATCGTAGCACCTCACACTACCAGCGCATTGCCAGCTTGCCTTTACTCGCATTGCTATTATTTCACTGCTGTGTATACACTAGAAGGTCCAGTGCCCTTGCTCCCAAGTCAAAGATGTCAACACAATGTGGGGCAAAGTTCCTCATAGGGGAGTCTTCCTGACTGGGGATACCCCACTAGGTAAGACAAAAATAAGTAAAAAGTGAATTGGAGGAAAGGGTTTTTCTCTAATGCCAAACTGGTAGGCGGAGTTACAAAGGATATGTCATATGGATACTTCATTACATATATTGCGTTAAGTTAGCATGAGTGTATTACATGTTTAAACAGCCGTTTTGCCTTCAGGCTTCAGTTTTGCACACGACACGTACTTGTTGTTGTAGCTTTCAGCCTAGAAGTGGTGAGGTGTTTTATTTGAGAATAAAATGTTATTCCTATGCTATCAGCTTTGCCTTGTACACTTGGTACAACTGTCTGCACACTGAGAGCTGCACACTCTAAGATTAACCTAACACAAGGTTGCTGGGAAGTCTGATCCTCGCACCACATTAGACATTAGACATAACACATATAATGTTGATGCCAACATATTGGGCTCTACGCGGGTTTAAGATAGAGTTACACGGAATGAACGCAAACACTTGGTGCTGCGCATGAAGAGAGCTGGTAGCTGCTGATGTGAACTGCTCCTACTGACATTGAGAGGTATGGGGTCGCCCTGCTAAAACCCGAATGAGACCTTCTTAGATATAATATAATATGCTAGATAGGGTGCGCGAAATATAGGTGATATAGATTTCTATAGAAACTGCATTATAACATGCTAGCACCTTTTGCTTACTATGGATTAGTGACTATGCTGCTGACTCTGATTTTTATAATCTGCATTTTGGTATTATACAAGATACTGCGTTTGAGAACTTTGCATTGAATAATAAATATTTCAAACTTGCACTTGTGTTCTTTGACTCTCAGTTTTGGTTTGAAATGATTATATAACGAAAGAGTGTTCATGTGTTCCACGACTCCTGAGGTATTCTAAAGATCATGTTCTGGTTTGTCTAATACATGTATCATTCCATAATGATCCATGAGACACTGTAGCTAGCTAGGTAACGAGATTTCTGACACTGAGATGAGTTTTTGGATCATCCTAACTCACTAAGGTTCTAGATCTCTATGCACAGTTCTGTGGGAGAACGGAAACCCTGCTACATGGCGCCCAACGGATTGGTTGGCCGTATTTCATGACACTCGAGTAGTATATCATTCAGACCTTGACACCTTCATTCCCGTTTCCGGAAAACGGTGGTGTCGGAAAAACCTACCTATTGATATGATAGGTATTTTCAAGCTTGAATTCTTCTAAAACGGTTTCTTTGAATTACTACCCAGTTGTGCTACAAACTGTTCTTTGTCTTTTTTCACTTCCTGTGCTGATATGGCCGTGGACATAGCGCAGCATAGCCGTGTCGCGGTTCGCGACCATTTGCGGACATATAATGTGCCTGCGGAAGGCTTAGCTGTAGTTCTAGTGGTGAGTGCGGAACATGCGTACCCGTATGAATTGTTTTATTCCTGGGTGACATTTCCGGGTGTGGACGCTAATTCAGGTGTCTTCCATTCATACACTGCCACGGATGTACCGGCGGTTTACGCTCCGTACAGGGCACTGGAGGTACCTATTGACGCTTGGCAGCACGGTGTTTGGTTTGGTGGCGCCCTACCCCATTCTTTGAACGCTTCGAGGTTAGGTCCTTTGTCCATTCCGGGCACAAATTGGCCCGCCTTGGGTGGATTTACTCCTCATCCTAATCGCGCCACTTGTAACGTGGGTGACCTGAGGCGTCTTCATGAGGTCTCGGTTGGCGTGATTAGGGCGCTTGTTCATTACATTAGTCGTAATATTCAAGGCGCAGCCCCCGCAGGTGCGCAGCTTCGAGCAGAACAGGCTGGTTTGAAAATCAGTCCTGTCTTGGTGAATTCCGTTATGGGCAGAAAGCCAGATAGTACGGATGAATTTCCTTACTGGCTTGCCGAGAAATTCGACCAGTTAGAGGCTGTGTTTCCTAATACGACTCCGAGTGAAAAACACCGGATTCTTACGCTTAGTTTACCGAAGGAAATAGCCCCGGACCTTGCTGACTGTGAGACATGGGGTAAGACTTTTGCAGCGGTTTACTCGAGGTGCTTTGGCACACCGTCAGTTTCGAACCTGTCTGCGATCCTCAAGCGTGTTCAGGATGATCACGGACCTGAGTCGGCGGTTGAGTTGGGTATGCGCCTGAACGGTTCATTTGAGACAGTTTGCGGTATTATCCTTGCCAATGTAAAAGGGGATGCAATGAACTTTCAGGTGGCCAATGGTCTGGCGTTAGTACCCGATGCCGAGAAACCCCGTCAGCTGGCAAAAATTATTGTGGCGGCTTATAAAACGGTTGGCCGCAATTCAAGGGGTGCGAAGGTTTTTCTTGAAAAAGAGAAGAAGCAACCCCAGGGGCAGTCTTCGGAAACAGGTGGACAGCCCAAGTCCAAAAAACAAACTTGGCCAAAAAAGCAGAATAGGGGTAAGCAACAGCAACAACAGACACAGGTCTCTAGTCCGGCACCTTCGCAACCTGCGCAGTCTGAGCGAGTTTATGAATTGCGCGATCGCGCTACGATTAAATCGCCTGACAGATATCAGGCAACTGACCAACGCTCTCCTCGTTCCTTTCAGGACTCATCGGCTCCGTCAACCGGTGGTGGAGGGGGCGGCAGGGGCAGGGGTGGTCAGCAAGGACGTGGCCAGCCCCGCACGCGAAGTGAAGGGGACAAGCGGGACGACTCTACGCCAAAGAGACCGCAGTTTGCCAAGAAGAAAGTCGCTGCCTTAACGGCGCATCGATATGCCCCAGATAGTGAGAACGCGGCTTCGGAATCTGACGTGGGCTCTGACCTTGCTGGACAGCGCGGCGGAGATTACCATAGTGAGAGAGGCCCTCCGTCCACTGTTGAAGGTGACAGCGACTGACACTTATGTTGTAATCGAAACAGCTGATACACATGTTGCTCCCCCTGAAAGACTTTTTGAAATTGTCCTGTTAATTGAAGGTGACATGCAGCGAACTGTAAAAGGGGTATTTTGGGAAAATCTTTCAGATACGTATGACATTTTGCTTTCGGAGGCTGACTGGCCCCCACCTTTTGTTCTCGCAGCTCCGCGAGGGGAGGAGGTAATCCTCCCCAGTTTCGCGCACACTGTACCGAGAGTGGAAGCGCTGCATTTTGCAGAAGAGTGGGCTCTGGCGCTTGCGCCGGCTGTGTACCGAAATCAGTGTGGCTGGGATAAATTGTCCCCTAGCCATGAGATTCCTTTACGGTCACAGCCTCAGCCACAACCCCAGTACCCCATACGACGTGAAGCTAAAGCTTCGGTCGCGGCTATCCTTGAACAATTGGAGTATCAAGGTATAATTGAAACATGTGTGTCACCAATGAATAATCCCCTTTTTACTGTTAACAAGCCGGACGGCTCTTATCGTCTAGTTTTGGATTACCGGCATTTGAACTCGCATTGCCGTAACTGTGCGGTACAGAATACTCACGGCTCTGCCCTAGTGAATAGTCTTGAGCGTAAACGGTTCAAAACCACGCTTGACATTTCCAATGGTTTTTATGCACATAGATTAGATGGTCTAAGTTCCCAATGGACCAGTTTTACATGCGGCGGCGTACAAAAAATGTTTAAACGACTCCCAATGGGATATAAAAATAGTCCTGGAGTGTTTTCCGCCCGCATTGTCTCTCTTTTGGAGAGTTTCGATCCAGTTGCATGTTCGTATGTGGATGACATTTATCTCACAGACGACGAGCTTTGGGTGCATCTGTGTCGAGTAAACAGCATAATTTGTAACTTTGCAGACATGGGTTACAAGTTTAACTTTGCAAAATCACACATTGCGGAGTACACAGTGTTGTTTCTAGGTTATGAACTTAACCATGAAGGAAAGGGATTGGCTCCGCACTTCCTGGAGAAATGCGCGCAGTTGCGCTCTCCGACAACACTGAAAAAATTACAGTCTTTACTGGGTTTTTTAAATTTCGGGAGGACATACATTCCGGAATATGCCCAGCGTATCAAGCCTTTATATGCCTTGGTACAACCATCTTTTTCCAAATCATGCTGGCTGCCTGAGCATTCAGCCATTCTGCAGTCTTTGCAGGCTGATTTGCTCACTTCTGACTACTTACAGACCCGTGATAACCAGACCAACCTGGTGATAAGAATAATCCCTGGGACGGTGGGTTTCACGTACCTGACTTTTAATGAGGGGGATACTGTACCTATTGCTTACAAGTCACACTTGTACACTTCGGCTGAACTGCGTTTTTCCACTGTGGAGAAAGTGTTAACGGCTGTGCAGATGGCAATTCTTAAAGAACGTGCCCTGTCGCAGGGAAAGCGCATGTTGGTTGTTACCCCGTGTCCTGCATTGGAGGCGGTCACGAAAGCCAGTGTACCGAATTCTAAAGCTTTGCACCCTCGGTGGATTCAGTGGGCTACATCCTTGACATCTCAGGATGTCACGTTTATTTTTGACGCCGCTTTACGGTCACAGGAGTATTTACAGTATGAATTTGTTCATCCTGCTCCTTTAGCAATGCGGCCGTTGGAGGATTTCCACTGTATCATTTACACGGATGGTTCGGCGCAGGTTGCGCATGGCTCTAAACATGCCTACGTTTCCGCTTGCGCCATTGTGGTCGGTGCCATGGTGAACGATGAGTTCAAGTCCAGTGTCGTGCACACGCAGACACTTGGAGACTGCACCGCACAATTAGCAGAGCTCCGTGCTCTTATGCTCGCATTGGAGTACGCAGATCCTAGTGTGACAACTTTAATCGTAAGTGATTCTTACTACTGTGTCCAGTCTTACAATGAGAACTTGTTCTTTTGGATTCAGAATGATTTTCGTGATTCCAAAGGTAGCACAATAAAACATAAAATGATCTGGGTCCGAGTGGCGGAACTTAAAGAAAAGCTGCCGCTCGTGTTTGTGATTCATACTCTCGGCCACCAGCGCGTGGGAGTCCACGCTGTTGGCAATTCGCTTGCTGATGAGGCAGCGAAGTCTGCGGTATCAAAATACTTAGTTGCAGCGGTCACGAGGTCCAAGAGCAAAATAGATGACGACATCTTGGCGGCTATTGCTGCCACGGCGAAGGGAGGTAAATATCCTGCGGGGTTCCCTTCGAAATACACATACCACTTAAGTCCCGATAAGGTTCCTTATGTGAAAATTCCTGAAGTTGGAGAGCGTTTGATTCCCAACTCGGATCGCAGAGCTTCTCTGATTACAGCGGCTCATGAAGGTGTGGCGTCTGCGCATGCGGGCGTCTCAGCCACTGTATCACAGCTACAACAGAGGTTCTGGTGGCGGGGACTGTACAAACAGACGCGCGATTATGTCCTTATGTGTGACATTTGTCAGCAGATTAAGCCTTCTACTGCTGCGCGTCCGCCTCAGACAAAGTTGTACATTTCTAATAAACCGCTTGGTTGTGTTTATTTGGATCACTGCGGTCCTTTCTCTTCTGATACTGCGTATAAGTACATCTTAGTAGCAGTTGACTCATGCACACGCTTTGTGTGGTTATGGCCGCATCGCAGCGCTGATTCACGGACTGTCATTAAGGATTTGCGGGTCTTTGTGGGAATCTTTGCTTGTGGTGCTTTCCATTCGGACCAGGGTCCGGCTTTCGCCTCTAAGGCGTATAAGGATGCTATGGTTTCGTTGGGAGTACAGGTGAAGTTTTCAAGCCCCTACAGGCCTGAGGGCAATTCTGTGGTAGAAAGAATGAACCGCGACTTAAAGCAATCTTTGACAGCCCGAGTTATAGGCACTGGTAGAAACTGGCTGACCCACCTCTATGGCGTGCAGCGTGCGCTTAATAATCTCCCTAGAAGGTCTCTGGGTGGGCGGACCCCATACGAAATGCTCTTTGGTATCAAGATGTACGTCCCTGACCTTGATGGTGCAGACTGCCAGGCCCAGGCCGCGGCCTTTGACGTAGATGAACATTGCAATGTTTTACAGGATCTACAAAAGACCCGAGACAGTCTTGCCAAGGAACACTTGCCCTCCACGTCGGATGATGCGTTGCAGATCCCGGTAGTTGGCTGGCTACCCCAAGTTGGAGAACTGGTTCGAGAGAAGATCGATAACAAAAAGGAGTTTGGTCCCTCATATCGAGCGCCAGTTCGGGTCCTTGGAGTGAAGGGCACAAGAACAGTCATTTTACCACCACTTCCAGGTCGTAAAGAAAACAGATTTATTTCTATTGACAATGTCAAGACACACAGGGTGGCCGATTCTTCATAGCATGACACCGGCTGTATCCTGTCCTTCCATGGTGAGGCACTCTGTGCTGGCTATTACATCTGGTGCAGATCAGGAGGTGTCCCTCGAGATGCCTGCCATATCAAGTCCTTTATTAAATACTATTCCTGTTACTAACATTGATGAGGTGACCTATGCAGATCCTGCTGATTTATCCATGTCCGATTTACATGCACGTTTGGCTAACCAGTCCAGATTCTCTTTTGACTCTGTTTCGGAACTTTCAAAGAAACCATCAACTATTGCAAAATATGCCACGTTGTTTAAAAAACATTTTTTAATTCCGCCTTGGACATACGTTTGGCTGATACTATTTTCGTTTTATCTTTTTATGTCAATTGGTTTTGTGTTTTATTTTTTCCGCCTGATTGATGGCCATTATGTGAAAGAAAGAACAGGAATTCGGTACCTTAATGGAACATTGGCCCCTCACTCCTCCTCGCATTCAGCACACAGACTAAAGAGAGACTTACATTCAGTACAAATTACTGCTTGGCCTGTCCTTGATGGGATTGTGTGGGATGCGGTTAGGTTTCAGATACATGGCCCCACAGAAGTTATTAATGTTCCTAATGTGCTTAGAGTAAACATGGGAGATGTGATTAAGCAAAATATTCGTTCTGATGATTGGGATCTTCAGGCAGTAGAAGCGTTGTTCTCTGATTTGAAATATTATGCGGCCTTTGATGATGAGGATTTGTATTTAGATTCTGTCAATTATGGTGATTTATTTTGTTACCAACATTATGGAAATCATTTCTTGCACAAGACAAGTTCCAGGCGGGTTCCTGTGAATTACACTCAGTGGGAACATTGCCCTGCTCCTTTACAGGGGAGCTCAAGTACTTTTTTGGGAAAATACTCTTACTTTACAGATTTTAATCAATCAAATCCTGAGTCTTTTTACTTCAAGGTGAAACAGAAATCAATGCCAAAAGTTAGACTGACTGACACAAAATTGTTGTATTCAAAGTCCTTTCTAGAAAGGTTATCTGTGGATGGCTATGAGTTATGGAAGGATGTTATTGACCTTAAATCGGTTTGGGGTACCAAAGATTGGCAGGTACAAGGCACTGAGGCTTTGCATCGTGCATGTCTCATCCCGAATCACATGTTGTTTTTAAATTCGACTATTTCCCAAACAACATGTTTTGGATTGGCAACATCTAAAAAATTAAATACCCCTACTATCCCTGATTTAGAAGAATATTCAGGTTGGAGTAATTTCACTACATTGCCCATAAGTGAGATACAAGCACTTTTGCAGAATTCCTCCTTTAATATTTCCAGTTTTGATCCGGATGGGTGGCTTTTATGGCAAAGAAGCTCTGATTCTTGCCAAAGTCGTTTTTTGGGTTTGTCTGAGGGTTTTACACGCATCAGGCCAGATCCCAGGTTTGACCAAGATCACACTGTTACAACTTATTCAGTAGGCAAATTGTGTCAGAACTGGTTACAACATTCCACTTTAGCTGCAGTTAAACTGCATCTGTCCCAGTTGAATGAGAGCATAGAGTTAAATGATTTTATAAAAGGCCCAACTATGGGTAGGTCTAAACGCTTTATTTATGCTATTTACAATGAAATTTGGAAATTTTCAAGAGTCGAAGCAGCTAAACGCCTGAGGGCTATTGATCAAGCCAATTTGGAAAAAGTGCTTGCAGTGGTCGATAATAGTATTAACACGCTTTCTTCCAGAATTTACACATTGGATAATATTGTTTCTTCTGTTGTTGATATTGTACATGATGAAGTGTCCACGTTATACCATGGTCAAAATCAATTACGTTCTGTAATGCAGTTTGCCTGGACTCTACAGACAATTAAGGCTGGTCGAGTTCCCTGGACCTCATTGAACGTTTCATCACTTTTTGCCCCTTTTAATCTTACTGATAAACAGCGCATGCTTTCAATGCGTGATGCATCGTTTTCTATGTTACATATTGAGAAGCTAGAATCCTTACCTTTCTCTGTTGCTGAAACAACCACTGCCACGTGGCTTATTCATGGTTTAATTACATTACCATTTCCTTTATATAAATTTACTAACTGTATGCGATATATTGCTATAGGACGATATGAGCCACTAGGCAATGCATTCCTACATGAGGCATGGTCCTTACCATACACATACAGATGTCTGAAAGATGGAAAAGAAGTGAATCTTAATGGTGAGGAATGCACACAGTCACCTGACCATACATTAATATGCAGACACATTCAGTTACACGGTTCTTGTAATCAGGACCGCCCAAATTTAGCATGTGTTTTAAAAGGTACGCCAGTTCCAGCAGTAGTGCCCACATTTACATTATTAGCTAATGGTAGTTATTTGCTTTTAAACAACGAATTATGTTGTGGTTTATTAATTGGTGTGGCTTATATAGTTACTGTATCAGAGCGTGTAGTGTGCTGCAAGAATGTTCTATACCCACCCACGCATGGCTCTTCAGATGTCTCCATCTGGCCACGGATCCCAACCTTGGAAGCGAAATTCAATGGTTTAAGCAGAATAAGGGCTCTTTTGTCTCAAAAACAAGTGACCCTGAGTTCGGCCCGGGAAACTTATGTCCTTCACATAGCTAACACCCGCACAGAGGTGCAGGCGCTTTTAAACACTGATTTGCCATTTCATTTCTGCGAGCTGGTACACCAGATTTTTAATGCTTCTTCAACGACTGGGCTGGCACATTTTTTTAAACTAGTAAGCAGTGGCCTCGTGACTACGTTTGAAAAAGTTTTTGGTATCATTCCCACGTTTTTCCACACTATTTTTGGGAGTTTGTTTGGTGGAATACCTGTATTGCTGGCTGTGGCCGCAGGCTTTCTGTTGGTGTTTTTCTTCATAAAACATGGATGCCCATCCTGCGCAAGACGCCGTTCAACGCCTCCTGACCATGTGTCGTAATCGGATGCTCAATTACTATGGAACATTGCCGCTTGCAGCATTAAGCACGGCCTATAGATTGTCATTTCGGTTCACCGACTTCACGTGTGTCCAACCTGTGTTTCACTGCCTGAGCTGCGAGTTCGATTGGGCGATTGATTTATGCCTATGCTTGAGGACTGCTCCTGACGTCGATTTTGATCAGCTAATGCGTCCCGTTGTGGCTCACGAGCTGATCTGTTCTGGCGAGAGAGTTATGGCCTTGGCAGCGATAAATGGAGTTCTGGGCCAATGGGAGATCTCTGCAGCGGCGAATGCCTTTCTGACACACAGCGTTCTGGTGAACCCACCGAGTTGTCCTCTGACGTTGCAGGAGGATCCGATGCTGGAGGAGCACGTATGTTCTTTCCCATTGCTAAATTGGATGGCTGAACTATTTTCGGATGATGGCAGTGATTTCATACTGGAGGCTGTTGCAACTTTCTTTGCATATACTTTCCAATCGTGAGATGCCTGGAAGGAATGCTTTGTTGTGAAATATAACTTTCCCCTCGCTGAATTGGAGGGATGGACTATGTTCAGCTGATGGAGAGTTCGCTCACGTGATGTTGCTGGAGATAACGTCTAAGTGGCACATGACTTTGGATATCGGATGAGTGCCTTGGTTTTTTCTCTTACAAACATTTGAAAGGATGCGACCTGGTCATACATTTCATAATTTTTTGAACCGGGCGGAAGACTTTTGGTTCAAGACTTTTGATATTTTTTTTAGATTTGATGCCACTGTAGGCATTCATACATATTCATTCATACATATTCATTCATACATATTTTTAGCTTATTTTAGCTCAAAACTATTGAATTTTGCTTTCAAATTGTGTATCTGATTTAGTATTGCCTTTTCCCTTATGATTGGCGGTGCTCGGACCAATGGGGGGGTGTCATATGGATACTTCATTACATATATTGCGTTAAGTTAGCATGAGTGTATTACATGTTTAAACAGCCGTTTTGCCTTCAGGCTTCAGTTTTGCACACGACACGTACTTGTTGTTGTAGCTTTCAGCCTAGAAGTGGTGAGGTGTTTTATTTGAGAATAAAATGTTATTCCTATGCTATCAGCTTTGCCTTGTACACTTGGTACAACTGTCTGCACACTGAGAGCTGCACACTCTAAGATTAACCTAACACAAGGTTGCTGGGAAGTCTGATCCTCGCACCACATTAGACATTAGACATAACACATATAATGTTGATGCCAACATATTGGGCTCTACGCGGGTTTAAGATAGAGTTACACGGAATGAACGCAAACACTTGGTGCTGCGCATGAAGAGAGCTGGTAGCTGCTGATGTGAACTGCTCCTACTGACATTGAGAGGTATGGGGTCGCCCTGCTAAAACGCGAATGAGACCTTCTTAGATATAATATAATATGCTAGATAGGGTGCGCGAAATATAGGTGATATAGATTTCTTTAGAAACTGCATTATAACATGCTAGCACCTTTTGCTTACTATGGATTAGTGACTATGCTGCTGACTCTGATTTTTATAATCTGCATTTTGGTATTATACAAGATACTGCGTTTGAGAACTTTGCATTGAATAATAAATATTTCAAACTTGCACTTGTGTTCTTTGACTCTCAGTTTTGGTTTGAAATGATTATATAACGAAAGAGTGTTCATGTGTTCCACGACTCCTGAGGTATTCTAAAGATCATGTTCTGGTTTGTCTAATACATGTATCATTCCATAATGATCCATGAGACACTGTAGCTAGCTAGGTAACGAGATTTCTGACACTGAGATGAGTTTTTGGATCATCCTAACTCACTAAGGTTCTAGATCTCTATGCACAGTTCTGTGGGAGAACGGAAACCCTGCTACAGATACATGAAATGAAGAGAATGTTTCTCCTTTATGATCTGGTGCCCTCAGATAGCCATGCGGTCCCCCTTAGTCATCATTGGGCGTTGCTCCTCGTGTGGGTGGCGCTGCAGTCCCTCACGGGCCCCGCAAGGGGGCTCTTTAGCGGAGTTCTTTTATAGGAGATGCCGCAGTTGTGCATGGGAGTCAGGGGACCTAGGTGAAGTGTGTAGTGAAAGTGGAGCAATAAAAAAACCCGAACAGTGCCCTCAAACTAGTTTATTCAGGGGTCTGTGAGGTTTGGTTAAAAAAGGGAAAGTGGACCCTGGAGAATCCTATGGGATAAATAATAGGGGCGAATGTATAACTAGACGCTACTCTCAGGGTGAGTGCTCAAGTGAGAAAGCAAAAAATAATGTATAAAATAGGTCAACATGTTTCGCGCATCTGGTGGTCCCTAGTGGATCCTATGGCGCTTCTTCAGGACCGTATTAAATGCAAGAAAACAATCTAAGCTTCTTGTTGCTGGAGCCAGGCCTATTGCCCGTGAACCAGCAGTACCTTCGTCGTCAAGGTCAGCAGCGATTTGTTGCTGAATGGTACATTCCTTACTAGTACCATAATCCAACCTGTAAAAAGAAAAACTTATGAGGCAAAGGAAAAAACACCTCCAACAGATGCATAACTATTACAGCACCAATGTCATGTAATGATACAGTATGGTAGTGACTCAACCCTGTATCCGAGTGGGGTGGAGCACAGTAAATACAACCTGCAACATGTGATCCACACCTGGGTTTATTATCTGCAGTGTAATAAAATCAATGAAGATAAAGTGAAATAAAAGGATCTACATAGAAGCCCAGGTGAAAGGGCATATGTGAATTGAAAATGCCAGGATGTACAGTTAGGGACTAAGTGCGCTGTCATGGTGACGACAGACATGGTCAAAATGGTATAAAGCTGTGGTCCCACCCAGTAAACTCTGTGTGGGGTTTGGGAGTCAAAGCAGTAAGCCCTGGTAGTTCGTGATGCAATGTGCCCGACTATGAGAGTTACCGCCTGTGTTATGAGGTCACTCGCTAAGCTTATGTTAATAAAAAGCGTGTGTCTCTCTTTAGTAATGTGCCCCTCGTACTGACCGTTTATATCCCTAAACGATGTTAGTGATGGAGCCTCGCAATGGTATGGGGCTAACGTTACCTAAATGTACAATGGGGCTGACAGAATTATAAAGGCATGTTAAACTAGAAAGAGCATACCCAAGCAATCTCTGGTCTGGGCCCCATCAGCGTCTGCTTGCTTGTTTGACGAGGGAGCACTGTGGATATAGAACGATCGTTACAGCCAGGTTCCCTGAGTCCGTATGGTTATAGAACCAGTAGAAAACTAAACGTGCTGTGACCAAAGCGGCACGCCGCACCTCCGCTATTAATCGGGTTGCATTTAAAGCGGAATTGGGCAAATACGGTGACCTGTGACAGACAACTGTCGTGGGTACTTACAATTGTCTCCCTCATCGGGTGTCTGTCAATCCTACCCCCAGCAAGCACGGCGTCGGAAAGGAGCTGAGCTACTTCCTTCCCGTGTTTAAATTCATGTTCGTGCCGTTCTCGACCCCTGTCAGCTTGTCTGGGGTTGGATGGCAGCTGAACCCGGAAGTTACTCGGGCAAGGTATCGAACGTGGGAAACGTGGCGGCCATCTTAAGAAGGGTCCTAGAGAGTGCTAGTTAATGTTATTTACATTGGGAAGTCCTAATGCTTCTCATTGTATGTACAATCATAGATACGTTATCAAACCGGAGTCAGTTTCTTACCAGGGAGTGGCAATGTGGTTTTATCTGGTTCTAAGGAGGAGCCATGTATCACTCTCCCATTGTGCAGTGACGCCATATTAGAAGGGTTCGATAGCGCATTTTGCACAGCAGGTTGATACTAACAGCTTCTTTGGACACAAGTCTGAAGTGTTGTGGTATGGGTCGTCTTGCTGAGGAAATCTTTGAATGATATATGTTCTAAATTAGTAGATCTTCATTAGATATAATACTACCCATAGTAGATCAAAAGACGTCAATCAGACTGTTTCTTTTAATTAGATCAAAGGAGTTCCACCCAGGGGATTTCTTCGTTCAGCCCCTCCTTGTCACATTTCAGACGGTACACTACTACTACTACTAATTTAGAATGTATGTAGATCCTTTTATTTCACTTTATCTTCATTGATTTTATTACACTGCAGATAATAAACCCAGGTGTGGATCACATGTTGCAAGTTGTATTTACTGTGCTCCACCCCACTCGGATACAGGGTTGAGTCACTACCATACTGTATCATTACATGACATTGGTGCTGTAATAGTTATGCATCTGTTGGAGGTGTTTTTTCCTTTGCCTCATAAATTTTTCTTTTTACAGGTTGGGGCTTGGTACTAGTAAGGAATGTACCATTCAGCAACAACACGCTGTTGACCTTGACGACGAAGGTACTGCTGGTTCACGGGCAATAGGCCTGGCTCCAGCAACAAGAAACTTAGATTGTTTTCTTGCATTTAATACGGTCCTGAAGAAGCGCCATAGGATCCACTAGGGACCACCAGATGCGCGAAATATGTTGACCTATTTTATACATTATTTTTTGCTTTCTCACTTGAGCACTCACCCTGAGAGTAGCGTCTAGTTATACATTCGCCCCTATTATTTATCCCATAGGATTCTCCAGGGTCCACTTTCCCTTTTTTAACCAAACCTCACAGACCCCTGAATAAACTAGTTTGAGGGCACTGTTCGGGTTTTTTTATTGCTCCACTTTCACTACACACTTCACCTAGGTCCCCTGACTCCCATGCACAACTGCGGCATCTCCTATAAAAGAACTCCGCTATAGAGCCCCCTTGCGGGGCCCGTGAGGGACTGCAGTGCCACCCACACAAGGAGCAACGCCCAATGATGACTAAGGGCGACCGCATGGCTATCTGAGGGCACCAGATCATAAAGGAGAAGCATTCTCTTCATTTCATGTATCCTTTGTAACTCCGCCTACCAGTTTGGCATTAGAGAAAAACCCTTTCCTCCAATTCACTTTTTACTTATTTTTGTCTTACCTAGTGGAGTATCCCCAGTCAGGACGACTCCCCTATGAGGAACTTTGCCCCACATTGTGTTGACATTATTTCACTGCTGCCTGTTTAATATTCAATCAATTGAGCCTCGAATACGCGCTTTAGTGCCTGTCTGCTGCCGTGTGAATTTAACTACCGCAGCGCTATATTTAAAAAGCGCGCAGTCAGTAGAATCGCATTGTGCCTTTTGATTAGATTATTTATTTGCATTATTGCATAGCGTTGTCCTCAGGTTGTGCCCCAATCCAGTTTCGTTTTTTGGCCTGCTATCATCTTGTAGTTTGTTGTTGTGCATCCCTGTCCGGACCTCCACCCCGCCCCGACTCCCAGCTGACTCTCCCTCGCCCCTCCCCCCTCCACCATCCACTTATGACAGATGCATCTGTGTGCAGCGTTCACGCGCAGCGGTCGCGCCAAAGGTAAGCCCGTCTACGCCCCTCCGCGCCTGGACCGCGCCCAGCGCCATACCCCCTGGTGCTTTCAAATCCCACTCCACCAGCATTACGTATGATTCAGCCACCCTCTTTGCCCTTAACCCCGGTCGCACACCACATTGCTGCGAAGCGACCCCAGGACACACCCACGGACCATTCGCCTGCTACTCCTGCAAGTTCACCAGCATCAGGACCCACACCAAATCCACTTCCTCCAAACACAGCTCCGACTCTAATCACCTGAAGTGCATCCTACTGAACACCCACTCGGTCCACAGACACGCCACTGAACTCTTGGATTTACTCGACACTTCATCGCCGGACATCGCCTTCCTTACAGAAACATGGATGAACGCCTCATCAGCGCCCGACATCGCCATTGGCATCCCGGACACTTACAAAATCATCCGAAAGGACCGCACCAACCAAACAGGAGGAGGCATCGCCATCGTCCATAAGAACACCATCCGAATCACGACCAGCTTCGACGACAACCTCGCGACCGCCGAACACCTTCACTTCCAGATCCACACCATCCCCAGAACCACACTTAGGGGGTCATTAGGATCGCGGACGGACTTGAGTCCGTCCGCGACCCCAGAGCATGAGGGAACGTCCGCATGGGCTGCGGCGTTCCCTCTGTGCAGATTAGGATGTGACCGCCAGGGTGGCGGTCACATCCTCTATTTTTAACATTGCTGCGGGTGGAGCTTCAAGCTGCACCCGCAGCAATGTTAAAAATGCATGCACAGCATTTGCGTGCACAAAGCGGCAGGCACCGCGCGGTGCCTGCTGCATTGTGCACCCAAATGCAGGGGGGTACCATAGGTACCCCCCATGTGCACCCCCCACCCCCCACTACACCTAGGGGGCCCGCAATGGGCCCCTGCAGTGCAGTTACACATGCTTTTCCACGGCGGAAAAGCCGCCGCGGAAAAGCATGTTTTCATGCACATCCTAATCTGGCTGAAGGTGTCTAAGAGACACCTTCACCATTTTAGTGCTTTTCCGCCGCGGTTGTAAGCCAGCCGCGGCGGAAAAGCTGCGGACCTAAACCATGACCCACCAGCCATCCTAATGTGGCGGTGGGTCCTGGTGGGTCCGCAGAGGATTTTCCGCATCCTCCGGGCCGGTGGTGGCTTCCGCCGGCCCGGAGGATGCGGAAAATCCTCCATCCTAATGACCCCCTTAGAGGCACCCTCATCTACAGACCACCAGGAACCCGCACACAATTCAACGAAGACATCACTGACTTCATCAGCCCACATGCCCTCACATCCGATAACTACATTCTACTGGGAGACCTCAACTTCCACCTAGAAAAGAAAAACAACAACAACACCAATACCCTTCTGGATAACCTGGCCAACCTCAGACTCAAACAACTTGTGAACACCCCCACCCACTTAGCTGGACACACGCTTGACCCCATCTTCACATCCAGCAAACACATCTCCTTCGATCACACCACAGCTCTCCATTGGACGGACCACAGCTGCGTTCACTTCAGCTACAAAGAGACCACGACCCACAACCCCCCACAACCTATTCCTCGAAGAAACTGGAACAAAATTACCACCGAACAACTCTTCACATCGCTCAACCATAACCCTCCTGCCATATCATTGGACCCAAACCAAGCTGCCACCAAACTCACACAATGGAGCACCCACAGCGCTGACGAATTAGCACCTCTGAAAAACCACCAGATCAAACAAGGCTGCAAAAAGGCCCCCTGGTTCAACGATGACCTTAAGAAATCCAAGAAGTTATATCGTACCCTCGAGAAAACCTGGAGAAAAAACCCAACCACTGATAACCTGACCACCTTCAAGGATGCTACCCGCAAACACCACCAACTGATCCGATCCACCAAGAAATCAGCATTCAAGGATCGACTCGACAACAACGCCCACAACAGCAAGGAACTATTCAACATCGTCAAAGAATTTGCCAACCCCACCGCCGGCACCAACAACATCACTCCCTCCCAAGACCTCTGCGACTCCTTATCCGCCTTCTTCCACAACAAAATCGCCGACATACACAACAGCTTTGAAAACCAGTCCGAAGAACAGACCACTCCACCCACCCCCGAACCAAAACATCTTTCTCACACCCTTTGCGCCTGGAACCCAATCACCCCTGAAGACACCATCCGCCTGATGAACTCCATCCACTCAGGATCGCCAACCGACCCATGTCCCCACCACATTTTCAACAAAGCAGCCTCCATCATCGCACCCCATCTCAGCGACATCATCAACTGTTCCTTCAACTCCGCTACCTTCCAAGAAAGCTGGAAACATGCTGAACTCAGCGCCCTTCTGAAAAAACCCACAGCCGACCCCTCTGAACTTAAGAACTACCGCCCCATCTCACTCCTCCCATTCCCTGCCAAAGTCATTGAGAAAGCCGTCATTACTCAGCTCGCCGCCTTCCTTGAATCCAACAACTCCCTCGACCCCTCCCAGTCCGGCTTCCGAGCCAAACACAGCACCGAAACCGCCCTCATCGCTGCTACAGACGACATCCAAACGCTACTGGACAATGGATAAACAGCTGCCCTCATCCTACTCGACCTTTCCGCAGCCTTCGACACAGTCTGTCATAGCACCCTTATACAACGCCTCAGCAACATCGGAATACAAGGAAAAGCTCTAGACTGGATCATCTCGTTCCTCGCCGGAAGAACCCAGAGAGTCCACCTCCCCCCATTCAAATCAGAGGCCACCGAAGTCATCTGCGGCGTACCACAAGGATCATCACTCAGCCCCCACCCTCTTCAACGTTTACATGAGTCCCCTCGCATCCATGGCGCGCCAACACAACCTCAACATCATCTCCTACGCAGACGACACCCAGCTGATCCTCTCCCTCACCAAAGACCCAAACACCGCCAAAACCAATCTACACAAAGGAATGAAAGAAGTAGCCGAATGGATGAAGAACAGCCGCTTAAAACTAAACTCGGACAAAACAGAGGTCCTCATCTTAGGATCATCCCCCTCTGCTTGGGACGACTCATGGTGGCCTCCGGCCCTGGGGACTGCACCCATACCTACAGATCACGCACGTAACCTGGGCTTCATCCTAGACTCCTCCCTCTCGATGACCAGACAAGTCAATTCCGTCTCATCCTCATGCTTCAACATCCTACGCATGTTCAAAAAAATCTTCAGTTGGATCCCCACCGAAACAAGAAAGACAGTCACCCACGCACTGGTCACTAGCCGACTAGATTATGGAAATACCCTTTACGCAGGAACCACAGCCAAACTACAGAAAAAACTTCAACGCATCCAAAACGCCTCAGCCAGACTCATACTGGACATCCCCCGTCAAGCTCATATTTCCGGTCACCTGAAAGAACTCCACTGGCTTCCCGTCAACAAGAGAATAACGTTCCGTCTCCTCACCCACGCACACAAGGCCCTCTACGACCTAGGACCCGAATGCCTCAACACACAACTGTCCTTCTACACACCCACCCGCCAACTACGATCGTCCAATCAAGCCCTCATTGCAATCCCGCGTATCCATAAATCCACCATGGGAGGAAGATCCTTCTCCCACTTAGCGGCCAAAACCTGGAACTCTCTCCCCACTCATCTCCGCCTTACACAGAACCACCACTCCTTCAGAAAACAGCTAAAAACCTGGCTTTTCGATAAGTAATGCACCCACCCTCCCTCAAGCGCCTTGAGACCCTCTAGGTGAGTAGTGCGCTATACAAATTCTTGAACTTGAACTTGAACCACCTATGGGACCAGGCCACGCTGTAGAGCGGACTGGACGAACAACGTGGCACTGACCTGTGAAATGCTACCAACACAAACTGCTGCCTACATCAGCTGGGTCCCAGTAGGATACACCGGCGTGTATGGCACCGGACAACACAGAAATTAATAATGACTACGCTTCAAACCACTAAAAAAGAGATGGGTCCCTTAAAGTCATGCTCGCTAACTCCCAACCTAAGAAAATATTGCCTAATGAAGCTGCGACTTCACACTCTGAAACTATAGCAGCAGAACGCAGATGACGCACCAGTCACCAGGTCATTTCTGGGTGCCCTCATTGACACATTGAGAATGGACATTGATACTCTTAAACAGGAGATAGCAGCGGAGGTTAAGGGCCTTAGGAGAGAAATGGGTGAGCCGGACCAGAGGGTCAACACTCTGGAACACACTAGTGATTCCCGGGACAAAGAACTAGATGACCAAAGTCTGGAACTACTGGTCCTTCAAGACAAAAATGCTGAACTACGGTATCAAGTGGAAGATCTTGAAAATGGGTCCAGGAGAGCTAACATATGAATTAAGGGGGTTCTGCTACAGACTGCCACCAGTAACCTTGAAGAATACGTACGCAGACTCTTTCATCATGTGGCACCTGACCTTGCAATACAGGACATAATACTGAATCGCATGCATAGGGTGAGTCGACCAGCGAGCTCCCCAGGGATGCCTCAAGATACTCAAGATATTCTTACATGCCTCCATTATTATACGCATAAGGAAACGATTATGAGGGCAGTCTGAGATCACAATGCCATGGAGTTTGAAGGGACTAAGATACAGCTTTACCAGAACCTATCTCCCATTAGATTGCAGAGGCACTGCCAATTGAAGCCACTCACTGAGCTCCTGCAAAAGAGAGGTATCCGCTGCTGATGGGTTCATCCCTTTCACCTTACCTTCCTGTGGGACAGTAAAGCTCACTCCAACCATACTATAGAGGAAGCAAAAGACCTTGTAAACCTCAACACTTCTGTGCCAGGAGATGAGCTGAACTCCTAAACAAGTAGGACGTCTCCGCCATGATGCAGTCAAAACATTTTCTAAGGTTGAAAATGAAATGGAAGAAGACAACAAAGCCAACTGACTCTGAAAGGCGTAAGGAAAGAGAAGTGCTTCAGTGACAACTCCAAGAACAAGAATCACCTGGTGAAGTGACCAATGACTAACGAATGCTCTACTAAGCCTAGGCCACTGGCAGTCCCCACGGGAGACAAATGCCTACTGAACACTTTATTTCCTGGTGACATTGGTTCAGGGACCCGTCTACGCTATCAGGACAAGAATCATGTTGTTAAACGGTGGAGCCTGTAACCTTGGTGAGCTGATGGACCCTTGACCCCAGCGTTCGTGCCATGGACCCTATCTCTTACATTCAAGGCAAACCAGAGAGGGGGTATTGAAGTGTTCGAGTTTGTTATTAGATAGTTCTCCTTCTTTGTCTCTATTTCTCTTCCTTTCTTCAAGCTTTACTACTGTGAGATGCAGTCAGAATCACATACCTCCCAAGAACAGTCCCCCCCAGGGTGATATTGGAAATATAGGTGATAGGCTCTTGACCCCATGCTTCCCTCCCCTCTTGACTACTGGTTAAGATACTTAGCAATATTGTGAGGGGCCTTAACACCAGTTAAAGGCGTTGCACTCCAAACTATGCTACGTGAGTCTAAATCCGTACAGAGGGTGGGCCACACTGGCACACTGTCAACCCAGGGCCGCTGCCAACTTGCTGAACAGGGCCTCATAGACATTTGGCGTAAGTCCCACCCGACAGAAAAGACCTACTTCTTTTTTTCTGCAGCCCAGCAAACATATGCATGGATAGAGCTTTTCCTAGCAACACACGGTTTGGTGGCTTCAGTTCAGGACACCAACATTGGGGTAGTCGCCCTATTAGACCACTCACCCATACACATTGAGTTTTACGTGATAAGCCTGTTAGACCTGGCATCTTTGGCGTGGTTTTCCCCTATCGTTTTGCCTCTACCTCCTGTATTTTTGATGCTGTGCTGGATTTCGTTTTTGCTGGTTTAGATTCTTTGGACACTCTGCCACTGCTGATCAGTGCCAGAGTGTAAGTGCTCCCTATGTAAAGTGTTATCATGATTGGATATACATGTTTTCATGGATGAGGGATGCACACCAAATTTTCAAAAGCATTTTTCCAAATTCACCTGTTGTAATTTTCTGATAGCGTGCAGATTGGTAATCTGGCATGCCCAAATGCCACCAGGTATGACCTAGGTATGAACAAATGGGAAATGTACATGCCCCAACCAAATGCACAGCTGAGGGCCGTCCTTGCGACGTTCAAAGTTCTGTCAATTTAAGTCCAAACTTTTCTTTTCCCTTTATTCCGTTATTTTTTTCCATTTTATCAAAATCTTTCATTCTCCACTCTTGCAATCCACGTGTATAATATATTGCCATTTTTATAATTTCTTGTATATACTCTGTGCCCCTCCGGACCTCTTGAATAAATACGAATAGTGCCAGGCTCATCTTTAGCAGTGTTTATTCCATTAAAACCCAATGCATTTCGGCCGACGCAGCGCCCTTCTTCGGGGGTCACTGAAAACAAAAAGACATATGCCTCTTAGTCATCCATTCATCAGTGCACATTTTAAATGAAAAAACATTCATCACCCAGGTTACGGTCAGCGTGTTAAACTTGTAGCTTTTTCCCATACCTGTACTGAGACTAATAGAAATCCTGCATCATTCTCATAGAATGTGGATACCTTACTCCGTGAGTCTTCCCTCCCGCTATTATTCTAACTTCAGTGATAAGCAGTATGTATGTGTATCTCTCCATTTCCCTTCACCATATACACCCACTTATTACTCCAACCTACAGTGTGTTCAACCATTATGCCCAGGGGTAGTGAGTGGTGCATGGCCCTAGTCTTTCTGTGGGGTGTCTTGAATTTAAACATCATGGATGGCATGGATGGCATGGGATTGTGCTGATTTTTCATGGGATTGTGCTGATTTTCCTGTGTTTTTTGATTTTTTGGGGTGTTGTTGTGGCCTTTTGACCAGGGGTAGTGAGTGGTAGTGAGTGGTGCATGGGCCTAGTCTTTCTGTGGGGTGTCTTGAATTTAAACATCATGGGGTGTATAACTGAACTGATGTTCCTCTGTCTTCCATTGCTTTTAGGTGCACAAGACTAAAGAGAACCACCAGTGCCAGGAAGAAGTCCTACAGCGGTGTGTGTGTGCAGCATAACGTCATGCGACGTCACGTCTGGCCACAGACAACTCTGCAACTCGTGCAACTGCGGCCTGCTGTTCTGACCTCTGAAGAAGATGGCCCCAAACAAAGTTCCCTGTAGCTCCTCTAGCAAGAAAGTTGCCAGTAAGGAGCAGAAGAAGCAAGTTACCAATGAGACTGGTGTGCCGCCCGCCACATTTTTTGGGAGTAAAAAAAAAAGTACGCCTGCAGCAGCAGCGGGATCTGCTGGGGACCAAGCTGGGAGCAGCACCCCCACTCCATTGGGCTCAGTGCCACCACCACCACCACTCCAACTTAAGTCCAAGCCCTTGAGTGCTGCAGAGGCACTTAGTCTAGTTGTTCAATCACCATCGACCAGTGATGTTGGCTCATCGCAAGAAACTAGCAGCAATGGCCCTCAATCAACACAGGTTGTTGTAATTCATCTGACAAGTGTTGAACAACCACAGCCGCAACAACGACCACATGTGCAAGTACAAGCCCAAGTACAAGTGGAAGGAGAGGCAGCGCAAGGAGATGCGCAACAGAGGTGCATGGAGGGTCACAAGTGCCCACAATAGTTGTTCCTCCCGAAGTAGGGACACATCAGGAAATCGACAATCAAGGCGTGGTATCATTTGAGGAAGCCACTCCTCCTGATGATCATTCATTGTCTTCCACATCCCTATCAAGAAAGAGATCAAGGGTGGTGTCTACATCTTCTTCAAGCACACCTCCTTCTGATGATAGGGTTAAAATTGGGAACCAGCACCACTGCCGTCTGAGAGTGAGGCACACCATGATCTAACAAAGGTAGTTAAGCGTAAAAGAAAGCTCGTCCAAAGTCTCATAGTTATGGAGTGTGATGAGGCTCAACAAGAAGTGGCGGATACCGCTGCTGATGAAGACTCTCACGACGACGACTAAGCATGGGCAGAAAATCCGTTCAGCTCCCGGATTTTGCGGATTTTCGGTAAATTTGCGATCCGCGAACGCTCGCGAATTTACCGAAAATCCGCAAATTCGCAGGCAGCGGATTTTTTTTCTTGGTGATACAATTTTGCGGCGTGCGGCGTAAGTTCGCAATTGCGAACATGTAGATGCGGCGGGCAGCAACAATCTTGCACTCGCAAAATTACAAAATTTGCAATTCTGCACAAGAAATCCACTAGCAAGCAGCATATACCTTCTGAAAATGATGATTTTTATCAGAATAACTCCTCAGGTTGACATTTGCCTGCCCTTTTTTGGATTTGAGGCCTTTTGACTTTCTTTGGATCACTTTTGGATTAGAAATCAACTTTCACAAGTAAGTTTGTTTGGGGAATTACATTTGCTGTTCTGCAGAAAAACGAGTTTTGCTAAACTGAAATCACTCAGCAGGTGCAAAAGTTCAAATTCATCATTAGTAACCATTCCCTGTAGTGCTTCCTGACTGGGGCCCCTCCAGAGTTCAATTTGCTAGTTGCAACAATTGTATGACCCTGCTCTGACCCTCACAGCCGGATCACAGAATAGCTACAAGTACGCCACAAAAGGTCCTGGAAAAAAAAATTGCACTGCAACAGAAAGCAAATTACAGATAAGGAAGCAGGTGCCAGACTGGAATTCAACAGTGACACATTAATAAATCAACCCCAAATTAATTCATGTCAGTTGAAGCAGGGCAGGTGTGCTTGCTTTTTCCCCCCATAATCTACAGTGATGATGATGAACCAGAGGGTGGCATTGATGTACCAGAGGGTGGCATGGGTGAAACAGAGGGTGGCAGTGTTGAAACAGAGGGTGCTGTGAACCTGTGATGATGAACCAGACGTAGAAACAACATAGCCGCAACCGTTGCGTGCCGACAGGTAAGTTTGCAATTGCGAACTGGTACGAAATCCTCGGGAACTGGCAGAAACCCTTGCGAACACTATAAAAACAAAATAATCCGCAAATTCGCGAGAATTCGCGGATTTTGCGGATTGCGAGTTCGCAAATACGCAAATTCGCGAACGCCAGATTCGCAAATTTCGCCCATGCTTAACGACGACCCAGTCATCATAAAGGTCACTGCAGCCCCAGCGGGCATGCAGCAAACAGACATTTTGACCCTAGCCCGAGAAGCTGCTGAGCGTGATGATGTTGTCGACGAGGAGGCAATGGAAATACCACAATCATTGAAGTTAACTAGTACACCAACACCTACCGCTTCCATATTTCTTCTTCACCAGAAGGGACCTCCATCCACCTCGACCTCAATTAGTGGTGGTGAAAGTGCACAACGTAGTAAAGTTTGGCAATCCACATCCTCCACTGCATCTGGCATTAGAAGCATGACCGCCGCCTCCTCCGGCCCCCACAGACATTTCAAGTCCTCAGTTTGGGACTTCTTTAGTGTTTGCCCAAAAAAGAAAGCCTTGCCATTTTTAGCATTTGTAAGCTTGCAGTTAGTCGTGGTAAGTTTAGTACCAACTATGGTACCGGAGGCCAGAGAGGTCATCTTAAGAGACAGCACGCTGTCCAATTGTTTGCGCACCTAAAGGAGATCAAGGAAGCCCGAATTGCAAGTCAAGAAAACGTTGATGTTTCATCTGATGATGCCGAGGAGGAAGAAGACGTGTCAAACACTTCACTTACACCCAGTACCCCTGTCAGCAGCACACCCCATGTGAGCCACACTAAGAGTGTGGGAGAGAGTGAGACACCAATGCGAAAAAGTTCATCAGTGAGCGTAACTGGGTCGAAGAAGTCATCATCATCCCGTAAATGCTTTGTCCAGGGCAACATTAGAACCATGTTGTTTTCCGACGCGCCATATGATCGCAACCACCCACTGACATGTCTGTATAACACTAAGCTGGCTAAAATGCTAGCTCTGGACCTTCTCCCTTTTTCTTTTGTAGAAGGGGTTGGTTTTCTAGAATTAGTGGCAGCGCTCTGCCCTAAATGGAAGGTTCCTAGCCGGTTCTATTTTGCCAGAGTTGCGGTTCCAGCACTACATGAAGATGTGCTGGAGGTGATTGGGGCAGCTTTGCAGAAGAGTGCTGTTCACACTATACATCTGACAACAGGCATGTGGACCAGTGGCGCAGGTGCTGATTACATGTGCATCACTGCACACTGGGTCTCTTTTTCAGGGGTTAAAGCAAAGCTAAACGCAGGTGTTGACCCGGACCAAGTTTTTAAAGCTGCTCGGAAACATGCAACGCTAGCCATGTTTGGCTTGGGGAAATGTCATACAGCAGAAAACATTTTGAATGAGTTTAACACAAAGGTCTTTCAATGGCTGCCCCCAAAAAAACGCCAGATTGGTTATGTTTCCACAGATAATGGCGCCAATGTAGTTAAGGCCATTTAGCTGGGTAAATATTTCAGAGTGCCTTGTTTGGCGCACTGTATAACCTGGTTGTTAAAAAATTCTTGAGTGAAGACAGTCCAGCGTGCGAGTTAGTGGCCACCTGCCGAAGAATGTGCAACCATTTCAGCCATTCTTTTAAGGCCCGGAAGCATCTGAGGAGCCTGCTACATGAATGTCGAATGCCAGTGAAAGCACTCATCCAGGAGGTGCCAACACGTTGGAACTCAACCTTCTACATGCTTGAGCAACTGTATGAGCAGTATACGGTACTCAATCACTATTTCTTAACACTGGGTACAGCTCAGAAGGACCTGAGGCTAGATGTGGCGCAATGGAAGCTAGTTAAAAGCCTGACAGACATGCTTCGTCCTTTTGACGTCTTCACGCGCGCAGTCAGCAGGGAGGACTGTAATTTTGGAAAAGCTATCCCATTGTTGCGCATGCTGGAGCACTAACTGAATGCGGTGTCTTCCATGTTTCAAAAAGATGATTTTGGCGGAGAAATTACTAGAGCGCCTACTTGGCGATGAACGTCTTAAAATGATTCACTCAGAACAGCATTACATTTGTGCTACTATTCTGGATCCACGCTACAAAAAGGCGCTGGCAGGCCGAGCATTCTTTGCTTTTGATGATGAAGATGTTACAAAGTACAAACGTTGGCTAGCCTTGTCAGCCATGAGGTTTGAAAGAGAACGGCAGCAAATTGAAGGAAAAGGCAGTACATCAGCATCAGCAGGCCATCCCCAGTCAAAAGAATCCACTTCTGCACCTGTGGCTGTGGCACAAGTGACCTCTCAGCCGTTAAAGACACCGGCAACCGGATCATCTGCACCAGACGCAACAGTAATATTGGGTGAAGAAGAGGATTGGCTAACTTTCCTTGGGTTTGGTTCTCAAAAGGTCCCAGCAAAAAGTAAGCAAAGTGGAGGAACCTTGGAGAACCTTGAGTCGATGGTGCAGGACTATCTGAATGACTCAACAGAGATCTATGTTAATGCTGACCCATTGGCGTATTGGCATGGGAAAAAAGAATTGTGGGCACAGCTCTCCAACCTGGCTATAAACTACTTGTCTTGCCCACTCGCAAGCGTGTCTTCTGAACGTGTTTTCAGTGCTGCTGGTGGCATTGTAACTTCCAAACAGAGCCGCCTCTCGCCCAAAAATGTGGAGAGGTTAACAATGATCAAGATGAATGAGCACCTCATACCACCAGATTACAAAGTACGAGAACACATGCCGGATGAAGACGAGGAGGACAGCAACGTAGATGAGGGCATTTCTTCTCTGTTAGGTGACACTGACCTACTCCTGCCTGAATTTGCAGAGTATGAGGACGAACTCTTATTCTTATTCCCTGACACCGAGCCCTGAAAATGAGCCAATGAATCAATAACTTTCTTTTTCGTCCTTTTTCACTTTTATTCCTGTGTGTCTGTCTTTCTTTGTTTTGCACAGTTAATATAATTAAAACTTTAATCACCTAATCACAAAAACAAGCCCATCAGCAGAACTGTCTTCACTTGTTTGCTTATTGATTTGAAGGTGCCGCAGTCTGCATTCCTCAGGTTCACAAGTTCACAAGAACATGCTCCTCTATCCTCCTCCTCAAGACTCCTATTTCCCTCAAAGCAGAGGGCTGGATTACGCCCAATGAAGAAAGACTCTGCACTTGTGGGGGTGTTCTACTTCTTTGCGGGTGAGTTGGCGCGTCTTGGGGCCATTGCTGGGAAGCTCTAATACCGGATAAAAGTGGTTTAGACCAAATCGGAGGCGAACATTGTTTTGCGTTTTTGCTGACTTGCTTGCCTTTTAGGTGCTCTTTGGGGGGGTTCCGGGTGTTTGTGGGTGAGTTTTGGGGTCTGGGAGCACTGCTGGGACAGTCTAATCTTGATTGCATTTGCTTTTCAGGAAATCCGTGGTGGAAAACGGGAGTTATGACCTAGCTGCACAGCGCGTTTGGACGGAAGGCCGATAAATATTGTAAGTATGATATTTCCCTTTTTGGCTGTTTGGCGGTGTTGTGCTTTTTTGCGGGTGGGTTGGCGGGTCTTGGGGCATTGCTGGGAAGGTCTAATACCGGATAGAAGTGGTTTGGACAAAATCCATGCTGAATTTTTTTTTGCTATTTCTGACATTTTGCTCAATGTAGCGTTTTCTGGGGCCTGTTTGGGGGCCTCCTGGTGTTTGCGGGTGGGTTTCGGGGTCTGGGAGCACTGCTGGGTATGGATAGTTTTGATTGCAAGAGGTTTGAAGCAAATCCATGGTGGCAGAGGGGAGTTAGGGCCTAGCTGCATAGCGCGCACGGAGTGATTTTGGAAATTGCCATGAAAATGACTAAGTCCCCATTTTTGTACTTTTGCTTTTTGGCTGTTTGGAGGTCTTCTACTAGTTTTTGCCTGGGTTGACGGCTCTGGGGCCATTGCTGGGAAGCTCTAATACCGGATAAAAGTGGTTTGGACCAGATCGGAGGCAAACATTGTTTTGCGTTTTTGCTGACTTGATTGCCTTTGAGGTGCTCTTTGGGGGTTCCGGGTGTTTGTGGGTGAGTTTTGGGGTCTGGGATTACTGCTGGGAAAGTCTAATCTTGATTGCATTTGCTTTTCAGGAAATCTGTGGTGGAAAATGGGAGTTATGACCTAGCTGCACAGCGCGTTTGGACCGTAGGCCGATAAATATTGTAAGTATGATATTTCCCTTTTTGGCTATTTTTTGCGGGTGGGTTGGCGGGTCTTGGGGCATTGCTGGGAAGGTCTAATACGGATAGAAGTGGTTTGGACAAAATCCATGCCGAAAAGCCTTTTGGCACTTTTTGTAACTTAGGGTTCGTTAGGGTTAGCCCTAGCAGCAGGATTGCATGTGTTTCGGGGTGTTCTAGATTTTTGCAACTGAGTTCTGGGGTCTTGTTAGAGCACTCGTGGAAATGTGTAATTTTGGTTGCAAGTGATTTGAAGAAAATCCATGGTGGGAAAGGGGGGATTTGGCATAGTTAAAGAAAGCGTTTTCCACTATTCTTAACTTAGGGCTCGTTAGGGTTAGCAGTATTTGTATTGCATGTGTTTGGGTGGGGGGCTGTTTGTGGGGGGGTTTGCAAGTCTTGGAGCGATGCTGGGTATGGATACTTTTGCTTGCTTGCAAGTGGTTTGAATACAATCCACGGTGGGTAAGGGGGTATTTGGGCCTACTTTTACTTTCAAATTACGTTTTCTCACCAGTTTTCTACTAGGCCTTGTTTATTGAGATCTGATTGGGGGTCTTCTACATTTTCGCGACTGGCTTTAGTAAGGGTCTGTGTGGAAGCACTGCTGGGAAGGTCTAATTTTGTTCTAAAACACAGTTTACAGTAAACCTAGCTTGAGGGGAAAGATCCGCTAAATTAATTTGCCCATACTTATTTATCCTTCAAAAGGAGACTCAGACAGAGTACGCACTTTCAAAAATATTGTACTGTCTATTAGGAAACTCAAAGTATGACTTTTTGAACTATACAGCGTACATACCTTATATTTTATTTGTCAGTGGTGTTCTGATATCACTTCCTGTTTTTCCATCAATAATTACAGGCCGGGTTTCAATCTGTGCAATGGGAAAAAAAGGATGAAGTCAGGCTTCACATTAGCGAGCCGCAATTCAGCATCCGCCAGGAAGGCAGTGGACAGGGTGTCTTCTGGTCACCAACATTGATGGGCGGAGCGTCAGCTGGAATGGAGGAGTGCCGCTAATAAGAGGAATGGTTTGATGCGTGCAACTTACTTACCAAATTCAACAGGACAACTACAACAGCATACAGATACAGTATCCATTCTTTTGTAATGTTTTTTTAGGTAATGTTATTGCTGTGAACTTCTATGAGTGTGACTCTGCATTTCTTGGATCTCTCTCTGCTTCTAAATTGATCCCTACAGCCATTCTATAGGTTTTACTTCGGCTATTTTTTAAACCTAATTTAATGTAAGAAGTGTTTCTCTGAGTGCAGAGATAGGCAAGTGAAAACGCTGCAGCCCTGTACTGTTGCATTCTGTCATTCACGGTTGTCGGAAGTACTACTTACTTTTCAGTAACAATGCATGCACTTCCTTTATGTCACTTAAAAGATTTATGGTTAGCTTTGTACCCAAAGATTTCTTTATCTTCAATTATTGTTTGTGCATGCTGTGCTTTTTTTTTCTTCTCTCAACAAAACCTACCCAAAAAGAAACCCCCATTCCCATCCATTTTCCAAACCCTAACCCTCTTCCCCTGGGCTGTGTGGTTTTGATTGATGTGTGACTAAATGACATCAATAATTCCACACACTTGCTGGGGAGGATAAGGTCATAGCAACAGGCTGGTGAAGGAATCCGAGGATATATTCTAGACTTACTCAGCTTCAGTACTATTTCTTGTAGTAGTAGCCAATGTCAAAGAAATTCAACGCAAGTACTAGTTATGCTTTCAATACTTTACCATTTGTTAGGCTACATTGTGGCACTGTTCTAGTGTACTGTCACCTGCTATATTCTCCATCGTACCGTTGTATTGCTCCAGTAAAGAGACAAACCAGGTTTCATTTTCTTTTTTTCCATAGGCATGCAACTGCCACTATGTCACACCACTAGTACCACCGCAATGAGGACATTTCATCCGCCCAGGATTGCCAATCTTAATCGCCATTTCCTGTGGAGCCAGCCCTGGGCCTAGCCCTACTTTCAAACACAAATTACAGGTAAGATAAGCGTTTGGTGGGAGGTAGTATAATGGAGTATTAGGAGAGACGAGAGATTGACGGTAGTACTACTAAAGTCCTAGGACTCTTGAATTCACTTACTCTGTGAGAGGCACTTAGTGTTGGTGGAGAAGTGTGGCTCACTGGTTAGAGCAGGCAGACCCTGAAGCAGAGTTCAGACCCGGGACCAAGGTTCAATTCCCGACGCGGCAGGGTCTTGAGCTCAAATGTCCACGGACTCGATAATTCTCGCTTCGGTGCTTAACCTAATCATGGGTTCACACTCTGCAACTCTGGGCATTAAGCTCCACAACGGCCCCCGCGGCGGGATGCCTGACTTTCACCTTGGGGATGCCCTGTAGGGGCTATCTCACAGGGAAAAGCCAGGACGGGTTCCCAAGGCAAGCGCTTAGAGACCCCTGAGTGATAAGCGCTATATAAATCCAACATACAATACAATACAAAACATTTAGCCATTTACACTTAAAGGAAGAAAATGACACAGACTTAAGTTTCAGGAAAACAAACTTACTGTTAAACCCCCACCCACCAGACTCAAAAGCAGTAAAAAACAGGTATGCTCAGATAAAGTTTCAAAAAGTATATTTGTGTAGCCCTAACAAAATAATCTCCCGCAAGACCCTCCCTAACCCCAACGATTGTCCTTCAAAAGTCCCCAAAACAACCCAACTCCCAATTCCCACCGCCCCAAAAGTCTAAAAAAAAAGGGGCAAGGGACACTACGGCAGGATGCTGTTCACTTTAGCGGCCAGGGCATCATACTCCTTGCGGAGGGTGGCATGGTCGGAGCGGAGGCCCTCCACCAAGGTCTTATATGTTAGGACCTCCTGCTCCAGGTAGGACACCCTGAGGCATAAGTGGTGCTGGCGTGCCTTGTAACTCCTGTGGGGGGCAGCTGCTGTCTTTGCTGCTCGGCGGTGGCGGTTGGCTTTGGTAGCACTGCTCCGTACCGCTGGAGCACTGCGCTGGCTGGCAGCCCGTGGGGGCCCGGAGGAGGATGCAGCTGTCCCAGTGGATGTTGTACCAGTAGACTGTGTGTCCTCCTCCTCCAGGGCCACCAGCTGCAGATATTCGGTGACAGTGGCATCCAGCCTCCGTTGCCGGGCCATTCGAGCCCGCTCCTTCCTTGTTGGTGTTGTTGATTTGAAAGGAGCAACTATATGAAGAAAGAAAGACATAGTCTGTAACCAATGCTCCTTAAGATTAACACAAAATGATTGAGCAGAAAGTTTTGTCACAGTACAACTAGCAACTTGAAAGCACAGTACATAACTATTGAGGCCAGTATCTATCTAACCTCACACTTCTTCATCCTTCCTCTAACATTAGTGGGAGTTTAAGGAACAAATTCTACGAGCACTATGGACTTCCATTACAGTCAACTATGACAGTACACCAGTCTTATTCTTCTTCTTCTCTCTTGTTTAGGAAAATTGGTATGTTATCTTATGCAAGCCGGCATAATGCCAGCGCAGTGAACTTGCACCCGAGAAAAACAGACGCACACCATGATGAGTGAGACAGACTTGCGTTACTGTACCGGTCCAGTACATGCAGGTGGTGAAGCTCTTACTTTTCTATTACGGGTGACACTGAGAATACTCTGTTAAAAGGGCTACTGCTTAATTAATTTAACTTTCACCCTACAGTGCAAATGAGTACTAGAAAAGGGAAATGAAGAAGCTAAATAATCTGATTATCTATCACTTCACATGGGATGTATTTGATTACATATGGGATGACTTGAGGTGCTTTGCTTTTTATTGAGTGAACAGTGATACACCCACACATGCATGATGTACTACTACTAAACTAAACTTATTAGGAGAGGTAGGGAGTGTCCACCGTAATAACCGGATATATGCTGTGCTTGCAGTTGCAATACAAACTACTGCTACTATTCATGGTAGTATTTAGACAAAATTACAACTTGTTTTCCTTGCCTTTCCTACACTGGAATGGACGTGCGGGTGCGGTGTTACATGCTCTTCAAAGTAACACTTAGTTCATCCAGTGACCGTCTACTCTCTCTAGATACACATATGCTATCTAAGAGTTAGATAGTACCATGATCCAGGCATCCATCCATTCAAAGTATATGCACACATACAGTTTCTGTTTCACCCACCCAGGCTGTTCTCCTTCCACCCATCCTTGCTTCATCATTCACCCAGCCATGCACCATACCATATTCTTTCCTTCCCAGCCACCTCGGGGACCAAGCAAACACATATCATTCTTCTTTGCCAGGCATCATTATATTTCCCGTCCTTCCACACTTACTTACACCCTTTTTTCGCTTTTCGTTCATCCCATCCATCAAGTTCATCTCAGATCTGATTGGGATTCTTCTTGCCAAAAACCTCACAGCTAAGTCGAAGTACATTTAGAGGAGGCTACTACCTGGTTGATTTATAATACACCCGTGCAGATAGCACAATCTGCAGTCTTCAATCTCAATAAGTAAGGAATATATAGCTTACCTCTGCCCGCCACCACCGTGTGAACCCTCACAGGCACATTGGTGTTGTCCGGCACTTGCACCGCATCCTCCCCAGAAGTGTTCCCCTCATCCAGCACCACCACCTCCGCACTGGCCCCGCCACCAGATGTTCCACCTACAAAGTACATTTAAGAATGTTAGAATACACCACACTCACTACTATATAATATTTGGTGTAGGAATAAAGAAATGTGAAAAAAACAGAAAACAATGTAATAATTTGTGACTGTCTACTCTAAAGTAAAAATGTCCCTTTTTCCAGGGAAGGCTGTTGTCTTGCTGCACTTTTTGGCACAACTGATGAATGCTTGCCTTTTATTTTTAACACGCACCACTTTTTCTCCTAACAGACAGAAGCTTGACTTCTAAGAACACGAGCAAGATCAAGTTCAAACCAGGTGAGAGCTCGGCTCGACCACAAGAAATGTGTTCAATTAATCGTCAGCACTAAGCACTTTTCCATTTTCAGTTAAACGTTTAGTTTTATGACAAACTTGATTTTAATAAATGTGTTTACTTTTAATAAAGCTTTTAAACTTAAATAGACTCTGTGGTTTTTGGTCCTCCAGACTAGAGTGGCTGAGCTAAAGGTTTTGCAATTTTTGTAAGCATGAGTCCGTGCCTCTGACACTTCTTGACTCTGACTCCATACCCTTGTCCTGCGTTGGATAATCATCATTGGGGATCAATCATCGGTGACTTTGGGAGCTAAATGACTCTGCCACACTATCTAGTCAGTAAGGAGATTGGGGGATCAACTACAAAGTCTGTTATCACTGAGGTATGTGGAAAGTCTAACAATGTTTATTATAATTGATAAGCTAAGCAATGCATTATTTAGTGTCCATAGTTCTGTTTGTGCAGATTTGTCCCTGCAACAGTAGTAGAATGGATTGTCCTCCTATCCAAACCAAAAGTAAAGTAGTATCCTATTCTTTCTTGATGGTCATTCACCTTTTTATTGTTGGCAATTGTCAAAGCATAAACATTTAGAAGACTTGAAAAGACATTATGCACAATCCCAGAGGACTGCACTCAGTGTATAGAGCAATTGCTGACTAGAATGGGAGTCCAATGGAATTGCCAAATGTGCAATCTTAGTTAGCTACACAGACAAACTAATAAGAATAATCTAGTAATACCACAGGGAGTCATAGTCGAGGCAGGATAAGAATTTAGATACAGTCTACAAGAAGATCAAAGACGATTTAGAAAAAATCGAATGAGGAACGCTTGGAAAAAATAGGTACTCTATATTAAAATTAAAACTTACCGGGGCCAGCAAAGGAGCCCTCGCCTGCCCGATCCTGGCCTGCATCCTGTTGAACAGCAGTCTCCTTCTCCTGTGTCCTCTTGCCCCTGGGGGGAGCTGATGTACAACATGAAAGATTGAAATACCAGAAAACATGGATGATATTTGTCTACCAAATCAAACATTTCAAAAGAACAATAACAAAATATTTTGGCAAAATAGCAAATAGACAACTATTCCACGGGATATATTGACCGATCTCATGTGGTCTACTACGTTATTAGTATTGCTTGATTTGCATACCGTCGACTTGGAGAGTTCTTATGTAACTCACTAAACAAAATACTAAAAAGGTTCGCCTAGGACTGGCAGGCAGCAGTCCGCAGAACGCAAAGTGACAGACAAAGTCCATCGTGATTGCAGATCAGCGACAACACTAAAAAGTTTCCTACTACATTAACCAGTCATTAAAATACTCAAACTATCAATCCACCACCACTATTTCTTCTTATCGCCATGTGTACAAAGGAAGGACTGGACTTGAGTCTGTAGGGGCTGATTTAGAAGCCCCTTGCGGCTCTTTTGCTCCATTGTTGCGTGACTTTTGTGACGCAGCGGCAGAACAAAAGAGGCACCATGATGCGGCGTATATTAACATCGTGACGCATATGGGAGATGCATCACGTTGTAAAGCCCTGCACAGGAACGCATCCTAAAAGTGGCTGAGGGAAATCTACAAGATTTCAATCAGTCACTTTGAGGATAATAATGCGTGACTCAAACCCTGTGCCTGCTTGAAGCAGACGTACGGCTTGACGCAGCATTGGGGAGCTAGGGCACCCCAGAGCATTGCTGGAGCTGCGCCATCGTTGCGACGCAACTCCAGCAATGCGCCGCCTTTACGGCACAGATGCGTAATGCTTTGGTGACATTTTGGGCCCATGGTGCGCCACATTGTAAATACGGGGCACCATGGGTGGTGGTGGCGTGGCGCACAATTACTGGCGCATCCTGCTACTTTGCAGGGATGCGCCGGTAATTAAAAATCTGACCCTTAGTGTCTAGCATTACGCAGTTCTTTAAACTACACTCATACATAATTTCACAGGCCAATGAAATGAACGCAAAATCGAAAACAAATAAGCATAGTAGCAACGCTACTGAGAAGGAGAGCAGTGCACCTGAAATGCACAGAACATTTTGAAATATAATTTACCTACAATGTAATCAGCAGCATTAATGCTCTTGGTAAAAAAAAACAAATTTGCAATATCATAACACACAGAGGAGGAGAAAAACAGAGTAGTAAAGAAATAGCTACTACTACTCGTCAAGCCCGGGGATCTCAAGGCCGAGCAGGTCGAGCAGATCGCGTTCCCAGTCCAGGAGATCCGTCCAACGGTGGGAGGCCTGGTTGTTGGTGCGCCGGACCCCAGAGTGTTGGTACCTGGCCCGGCACACCTTCTCCCACCGCTTCCGGCGCTCCTGGATTCCGTACCCGTGAGCGATCTTGCCGCCTGCCATGATGGTCCTGGGGAGGCGGCACTGAACATAATAAACTAGTGCAACCACCTCCTCCGGGCTGAAGATCTCCCGGGGTGCTACCTGCTCCCCCCTCAAACGCCCGCAGGGGAGCCGGGCACGGGGTGCGGGACCCTTCCCCTTCTCGGGATGCTTCCTGGCTCCCTTTACCATGGTCTGGGCAGAAAGGAAGCTAAATAATAAAGAAAATAGAAAGGTGAAGAAGAAAAGAAAAGAGTTTAAAAAAGTAGTTTAAAATTAACCAAAAGTAGCAGAAAACACAAAATAAGAGCTAGAAAAATAGAGGGATAGATAATAACTAAAATAGAGAAAAAAAACTTCAAACAAGCAAAGGATGGCAGAGATTCAGAGAGGATAGAAAAAGCATGCCCAGAACCATAGCAATGAATGAGAAACAAGATGGCCGCACCCGTTCACGACCGCGTGGGTAAGTTCGCGCGAGATTTTCCTCGCGAACAAATGCGGAATTGTACTAGCGAGCCGCACACTTTGCGAGATTACACATCGCGCCCGGAAACGGAAATACGTCATGCAAACAAGATGGCCGCGCCCGTGAACGACCGTGAGGGTAACTTCGCACCGTTGCGCTATTAGCGGCTCGCTAAAACACACAAAACCTTGCGAACTAACACGCCGCAAAAAAAACAAATTGCATATTCGCACGAATTTGCAGCTTCCGAATTCGTTCTCGCGCACGTTCGTGCCCCGCGAATCCCGCGAAATTGCAGAAAAACGAGTTTTGCTAAACTGAAAGCACTCAGCAGGTCCAAAAGTTCAAACTCATCATTAGTAACCATTCCCTGTAGTGCTTCCTGACTGGGGCCCCTCCAGAATTCAGTTGCTAGTTGCAACAATTGTATGACCCTGCTCTGACCCTCACAGCAGGCTCATAGAATAGCTACAAGTAGGCCACAAAGGTCCTGGAAAAAAAATTTGCACTGCAACAGTAAGCAAATTACAGATAAGGAAGCAGGTGCCAGACTTGAATTTTAAAACAGTGACACATTAATAAATCAACCCCAAATTAATTCATGTCAGTTGAAGCAGGGCAGGTGTGCTTGCTTTTCCCCCCCATAATCTACAGTGATGATGAACCAGAGGATGGCATTGATATACCAGAGTTTGGCATGGGTGAAACAGAGGGTGGCAGTGGTGAAACAGAGGGTGCTGGGAACCTGTGATGATGAACCAGACGTAGAAACAACATAGTCAAGACCGTTGCGATCAGACAAGTAAGTTCGCAATTGCTAACTGGTACAAAACCCTTGCGAACTGGCAGAAACCCTTGCGAACACAAAACAAAAACGCAAATTCGCGGATTTTGCGGATTGCGAGTTTGCAAAAACGCAAATTCGCGAACGCCAGATTCGCAAAATTCGCCCATGCTTATCTGATAGTGAATGGCAGCCATTTTTGTTTTTCACTATTGTAAGGCTATCTTGCTCCATAGGTTTAACATGGGGGATGCTGGCTACAGTGGTTAACAGCATTTCTTTCCATAGGAACAAGATAGGACATAAGTATCTAGTATTCCTGAACTCAGAATTTCATAACACATCTTTTAGGAAAGGTTGTTTTTAAATCATGTGTTTGAGAACAGCACTTTTAGAAAGTTGCTGTTCGGTTGTGAATTGCAGTCCGCGATGCAAATGTTTCCAAGGCTATTATGAATAGTAATGGCGACAGCGGGCATCCCTGCCTAGTGCCCTGCGTCAAACTGAATTGGGGGTAGAGGGTGCCGTTCAGTCTGAGCCGGGCAAAGGGCGAGATGTATAGGAGTGCGGTCATATCAATAAAGCCCTTAGGCATACCCATTTTCCTCATAACTGCTAAAAAGAAAGGCCATTCCAAGGAGTCAAATGCCTTTTCGGCGTCTAACTGTACTGCAGCAGCAGGGAGTTACAGGCCAATCCTATTTACAGTGGCAAAGAGAGTTCTGATGTTGTAGAGCGGTGAGGAACAAAGCCGGATTTGCACCGGCGATATTATCCGGTCCAGTTACAGGGTTAGATGTATTTCTATTATTTTGGTAGTTCAACAAGGACAAGGGCCTGTAGGAGCTGCACAATAACGGATCCTTGCCTGGGTTTGGTAACAATATAATCACAGCCTCACGCAAAGTGGGAGGAAGAATCTTCTTTTCCAGAGCTTCATTGTATACTTCCAATAAGTGTGGGGCTAGTATGTCTTTTGTATGTTTTGTAGAAATCCGCAGTAAACCCATCTAGCCCTGGAGCTGTGGATCCGTTTATGGCTTCTATAGCCTGAAAAATCTCGTCCTTAGAGAAAGGTTCTGCAAGAATTTGTTGCATTGCTTTTTCCAATCACACCACTGCTACCTCTGCCAGATATTTCTCATGGTCAGCAGTGTCGGGCGTCAGCAGTGATGTATACAATTCTGTATGATACCACAGGAACTCGTTGAGTATGTCTTGGGTACCAGTAAGAAGGCGCCCCTACAGGTTTTGTAGGGTCGTGATACATGACCGTCCAGACGAAGAACAGAGCATTCTTGCGACTATTCAGCCTGGGCGCTTGCACCCGCTGTAGCGCCGAGCAATGACGGATTTATTCAGATAATGCGCCTCTAGCTCTGCGGCCTCCTTAAAAGCTGTCAATAATGCTAACCGTCTGTTTCTTGTGTCTTGATCTGGGTGTCGGATAGTTTCCTGATCTAGTCTGTTCAGTTTTGACTCAATCTGTTTAAGTGTTGTTTTAAGATCCCTTATAACTCCAGCATGTTTGGAGATGCACACCCTTCTCATGTGGGTTTTGAAGGCCTCCCAAAGTGTAGCCCACGTCGAGACGTAGCCAGTATTTATGTCGAAGTAATCAATTATTGCTTCACGAAGCTTGTCTTTAAAGACACTATCTTGTAGAGCCTGACCCGGGAATCTCTACTGCCTTTCACTTCCCTCCGGTCTAGAAATTCTGAGGGTCAAGGTGACAGGCTGGTGATCTGATAGGCTTCTGGGTAGGTGCGATATCGCTTTTAACCAAGTGGCCAATAAGGGAGTGACTAGCCAATAGTCTAGCCGCGTCCAAGTCTGGTGTGGAGCTGAATAATGTGTGTAAGCTTGCTCTCCTAGTCTGCAGTGGCTCCACACGTCCAGTAAGCTCAAGTCCTCGCATAGCGCCAAAAAAGCAGCACAAGCTCGGTGTTTAGTGTCAGCTGATGTAGACGTGCTATCTCTAAGCGTATCTATAAGGAGATTAAAGTCTCCACCCATGCATATGTGCTCCACCTCAATTTGAAGGAGATGCGAGTGTAGCGCCCCAAAAAAGTCTGGATCATCCACATTAGGGGCATATATGCACACAAACACAATCTTGTGCCCCATCAGTTGTCCTATGAAAATCACGTAACAGCCCTCATTGTCAGCTCTTATCATATAATGTTGAAATGGAAGTCATTTGTGTAGGAGTACAGCCGCACCCCTGGCATAAGAGGTATAATTAGCAAAGTGTCTGTGGGGACCCCAAGCTGTAGCAAACCATGTTGTCGCAGTTTTGGACAAGTGTGTTTCCTGGAGGAATACTACTCCTGCCTGATGTTGCTGTAAATAGGTCAGTACTTGTCTACCATTTTTGACGTTATTTAATCCTCGCACGTTCCAATTAATAAGTGTCAGGTCAGTGTGCATGGATAACCACTCACGCGCCATTAGGGAAAGTGTCTATCCAAATGTGTACGAAAGCATTGTAAACAGTTTCACACCATATGAACAAATAAAATGATAAACATTGCAATAAATTGAATTTGCAAAAAACAAACCGCTTTCCCCTCCCCCACCCATCCCTTCTAACCCCAATGCAAGGACGTAACCCCTAACCAAATAAGTACCTGCAACATTATACTCCCAACTCTGCAAAAAAAAACGGTCACACATGTGCAATCCAATAATGAACCAATCTAGGGAGTTACACACCAGGGGGGGGAGGGGAGGCAACGTCTCGCCAATCCACCGGGCTTACGAATTCTATAACACTGGACAAATCTGAAAGCTATGTGCTCTTATTCATGTAGCCGACTTTAGTTTGACAACCCACCAGATCAATACGACTTTACTCGACTCATTTCGAAGTAAACAGTTCCACACTGGCCGTCGAACCACTCTGCGGTGGAGAGGAGCAAGCCAACCGCCCCCCTTGAGAGCCCCTCCACTCTTTTAAAGTCACGGCAAAATTCTTGGGACAGCAGTTGGTGTATCAAACACTTGTGTCTTTCCATCCACGTCTACTATTAGCCTGGCAGGATATAACATGTCGTACCTGAGTCCCATGTTTCGCAACGTGGCCTTTTCTCCAACGTACTTCCTTCAGACTTCTTGTACCATTGCAGTACAATTAGGGAAAATTGATACTGTCCCATCTCGCGCAAGAGTCTTAACACAGTGTTGCAATCTCGATAGTTCAACATTCTAGCGATGATAGGTCTGGGAGGAGCACCGGGAGTCGGACGGAGACCCAGAGAGCGGTGTGCCCTCTCAATAAGGAACATAGGGGTGAATGCCTCCTTACCAAACAAATATTTGAGCAACAATTCCACAAAATGGTCCATTCTGCAAGATGCACAGGGGTAGTAAAGTTCCCAAGAAATGCCACAAATGTTTGCACCAGGCACCGGTACACAACTCTGGGCCAATATAACTGTAGCCAGGATCGTTTCAATCAGGCAATGAAGCAGCTCTTACTGGCCTCCCCAGCACACAAAGACCGACCGCAGCGGTCCACAGTTCACCCTCACCTAGGCCACAGTGTTGTCCGGCTGGAAGAGAGGCCCACAAGCCAACCCGCAGCCCCTGTCACCGCAGGGCCACCGGGGGAACACTTGCAGGTTATGGCTGTAGTGAAAAGGGATGCGGATGCCCTGCGGGCAGTTCACTCTTACCCCGCTCGGGCCCTCGCAATCTCAGGCACAGTCAGTGGAAGCCGCCACTACCAAGGACACGCCCGGGCAGCATGATGCCTCTAGTCTTGTTAGTAGCCCTTGGACTCCACAATTAGAATTAGGAATTAATCGGTTTACAGAATTAGGAATTAATCGGTTTACAGCAAGTGGTGGCACCCCGCACATGCGTAGTGGGCCGGCTCTCCCAACCGCAACACAACCCCAGCTCCACAATGCTGCTAGTCTTGTCCGGGACCTTTAGGCTACGCGATGTCACGCGGGGGGTGAGGAGGTGCCCGCAGGTCCGCTGCACTCTGCTCCAGTCTCAAGCTACTCACAGCATTCGGCAACGCTCCCAGTATGCATGGCGATCCGGCGCTACCGACCATGCTCGGATGTTACTAAGAAGCAAGACCACACGCCATCTGCTTTCTCCCACGGTTCCCTCAAGGAAATAAATGGACTGTGTCTATCAACCAGGCTAAACGGACAACAGTTCTCACAGGGTGTATAGTACCCCGAACTAGGGGGAAGATTCACATCGAACTTAAAAGTCTCCTGCTTTAAAACCTCATAAAAGGTTGAAAAGCAGGAATAGATAGTATGAAGAAAATAATAATACAAATAAACGATCTATTGTGATCTACACCCACTGCAAATAATAAGCTTTGGATAGGCTACGCCCAAGCTGGGATATTTTAACTTCGAGAACTATCAACAAGGGAGGATTTATAAACCCCTCCCCCCTCCGTTCTTATCTAGATATAGGTCTCTGCATGAAAACATGTTACAAGATACAGAGTGTATATTATCAGAGTCTTGAAAAAGATGGATCCATAAAATATTTCTCCATCGAAACGCGTTGACGCTATATTTCTATGCACAATCCGGTTTGGGGACAGTGGTGTGCAAAAAGCAAATTATAGAGCGCTTAAGCCCACGTCTTGGTGATGATACTGTAACGGATGTGCAAACAGCTAAGACCAAGCTGTTTGGTCTAACTTCTGAGTTTTCACTCTTTTTACATTTTTATGCATACTGTGTTTTGTGATGAATTATTGGCTTCTGTGATTTTATAAATTTGTAATAGCGGATAGGATATCTCTGTGGTTTTAAATTTGTATATTAGGCAGAATAAATATATGTCATTTGACTTACAATAGTTGAGTTTTTTTCCTTTTTATATGTGGCTGAATCTAGTAAGGAGTCAGTATGTTGAATGGGCATGAAAGTATATCTGAGTGATTAATTTCACAAATGATGGTTCTTTGATCAATACATTACTTAAGGGATATTTTCCTTATTTCACTTTGCAAGTGCTCTAATCCCTTTGGTTTAGAAGGGGCCCCTCTCTTTCTGCTATTACCAACCATGCCGCAGCCAGAGCAATTGGCATTCGACATATCTCCAGATCCCGGGTGACCTACTAAACCGGAAAGAGCGTGTTCGGTTGGCCAAGCCGTCCTCATCACAAAGGCTCCGAGGGCAGGATCGTTGGCAATTTGCATGCTTAGTAGCCAGGATGTGGGGTGGATCGACGGAGCTCCAGGGTAACACAGCCATCTTGGTCGGTAGCCAGGCCACGCCCCTTCAGGTGCCTCGGTTATGTATGTTATGTTATGTTAATTGCACTTGTGGAACACACAGTTACCTTGGGGTGTCCTGGCGCTAAGTAATGGCTACCGGGGAAATTGAGTGTATACCACTGAGAGAAGAGCCATGTCTTCAATCCCTTCCGAAAGGAGAGGAGATCCAGGGCATTCCTAAAATGAAAAGGGAGCTCGTTCCAAGCTCTAGAGGCACAGAGAATGAAACTCCTGACTCCCCAATTGAATTTTTTAAATGTGGGGACTTGCACTTGTTTGGCTCCAGTAGACCGTAACATTCTTCCAGGAACATACCATTTGAATTTAAGCTGAAGGAACTCAGAACCAGCTCCATTGATGGCCTTAAAAACGGTGCATAATGCTTAAAGCGAGTTCTTTGTTTTACCAGGAGCCAGTGCAATTTCTTAAGTTCTTCTTTCACGGAAACAAATTTCAGCATTCCAGACAGCAATCTGGCTGCTACGTTTTGGTCAAATTGAAGTCTATTATTATGGTGCTTTTGGACATTAATATGTAGGCCATTGCAGAAGTCCAAGCACAACATTATATTGGCTGTGACTACTGTCATGAGACTGCTCTCGGTCAAAAAAAGCTTAATTTTTCTTATGATACTAAGAACCATAAAACAGGCTGAGATCACCATGCTTAATTGATCATCCATGGTAAGTTTATTGTCCACCAATACCCCAAGGTTTTTGGCTTTCCTTGCGGGTATGGGACAAGAACCAAGGTCCTCCGGCCACCATTCAGGTGTCCACACATGAGGATGGTTCCCAAATTTTATGACCTCGGTCTTGCTGGAGTTAACTTAAAAACAATTAGAAGACATCCAGCCTGAGATTGCACTCATACAGTCATGGAAACGTCCCCCTGTTTCCTTTTCACCTCCCTCAGGCAATAACAACACTATTTGCGTGTCGCCAGCGTAGGAGGTGAGCTGGAAGCCAAAGGACCTTATAATTCCTGGCAGTTGTGCCACATATATATTAAAGAGCGTTGGGCTGAGTGATGAGCCCTGTGGCACCCCACAAGGGAGTGAACAAGGTTAGGACGCATTACCATCAAAATCCACGGTTTGCGACCTATCAGATAGGAAGGATTGTAAGAGTTTCCAAGCTTGACCTTTAATTCCGACATCAGAAATCCGGTCCACCAATACTTTGTGATGGACCGTGTCATAGGTCGCTGACAGGTCCAACAGAATCAATATGGCATTGCCTCCCCTGTCTGCGGCCTCTCTAATCTCCTCCGTGGATTTCAACAAAGCCAGCTCAGTGCTATGGTGTGCTCTGAACCCATATTGCAATGAGTCTAGAGAGTTGTTAAGCTGAAGAAATGCACTGAGTTGGATGTTTATTGCCTTTACCAAGATGTTAGCATGGAAAGGGAGCTGTGAGATTGCCCTGCAGTTGTTGGGATCTTTAGGGTCCAGAGTCTGCTTCTTCAACGAAGGAAGAAAAGAGGCATTCTTTAGAATTTTGGGAAATATACCAGAGGGCAAAACGGCATTCAACAGGGGCGTCAATGCCATTCCAATCACCTCTGGAATTTGTATAATAACCCGGACAGGGCATGGATCATTGGGGGCTCCTGTTCGGATCGAGTTCAGAACTTCGATTGTTTCTGATAACTCCAGGGGTGTGAATTGGTCAAATATCAGTGGAGAGCCGGGACTGTCCAGTCCCTTCATATGAGAGCACATCTGTGCATTTTTATTTTATTTAGTGAAAGAAGAAAAAATGATTTCATCTTTATGTTTGACTATGCTGCTTGGAGTTCGTCCCCTGCAGCTGAGGGGATCGGACTGAGCTAATAGCAAGCTTCCAGTGCTGTAAGGGCTCCTGTGGCCCTAGCAGGCAGAGCTGCAGGAACAATTTTCAGAATGGTGCTGCCACTGAACTCATAGGGATTCTGAAAAATCCATGGAGGGTCAAACTGGGACTGAAATAGGCCCAGGCATGACTATTAAACTGGCACCACCCTTTGTGAATTAAGAGGGCCATATTTCTAAATTAAGGTGGCTGTGAACTTGTACGCTGAATAAGTGTTTAGCAAGGTATGGAAGAGTGCATTGATTTGAGCCTGCAGCAGGCAGTGTTTAAAATTAGGGAACTCCACAATAAAATCAAGCCCAACTGACCATAAAACAGGTCTGCATACAGCCAAAAACCATCCCACACACCTACTTGTCAGACCAACTCTTTGGGCACTGCTTGATTACCCTGTAGGCCAGACCCTCAATCCAAGCATCCCACAAAGAACAAGGGTCACAGATGAGTCACGCCCATTCAGCAGTACAGTGGTATTGGTGTTGAATGTAGATGGTGATGTATTTTAGGAACACACTCTCACAAATATATTACTAAAGTATGGTGTGGTAGACCACTATCATTTACACAGACAGCACATTTCCCATTGTAAGGACCACTAAAATCGTACAGCGCACAAAAAGTGGAAATTGGCTTTCAGCAAATATTTGTCATTTGTGTATCCCCAAGTAAAGTGTTTCGAATTCTTTTTATAATATTACAAGTCTTTGTTTCCATTACACTTTAGTATTAGAAAAAAGTGCTTTTTTGTGCTTTCTTGTTTATATATTTTGAAATATTTGTACTGTTCATTTATAGGTCTTTACATTTTGTTGTGTGTTAGAAGAAATCGACATCCTAAAGCCCTTCCTCTCAGACCAGCAAGATGTTCACAGTTCACTTTACAAAATCCTCACACTTTTGAGTACGCGAAAGAAAAATAAACACGAGTCTCCATAGTAACAGAATAAGCAGCAATTTGTTCGAAGACATGACTGACATTTGACTGCTGTCTTTGAACACACATCAAATGTGACACGCTAAAAACAAAATGTAAAGCCATCTTTAATGCTCGTTCACCTTTGGAAGTCCAGTATGGTTATTTAGGTGTCCTCTCAGGACTTAAGGGGCTGCTGTAGTTGTGCCCCCTCCCACTTCTGGGCCCCGGTTCATTGCACCGGCTGCACCAATGCTAGCCACGCCCCTTGAATTACCTGCTACTGTATTGATTGCATCTGCGATTATTTTTTTTTTAAGTTCTAATGATTTTGCTGCTCCTTGTATTGTGTCCCTCTGGGGAAGCTGTGACACTTCCAAAGATAAAGATGATAAGGCCTGGTTGCTCAGCCAATGTCTTCTGGTTTATGCTTTTGTTACATTGTGGTGACTGTTGATTCTTCCTTGTTTTTTTTATTCTCAGAACCTGTCATTCCATCCTTCATTATCCTGAAGGAGTCCACCATCAATGCTACTGAAAAGATGGTTGTGCTACCTTTGCACCCTGTGACTGATATCCATGGGCCCATCAGGTAACTGCCTGGCAGATCCATTTATGCTGAGCTCAATTGAATTGTAAAATAACTGTACAGATATTATTTGCAACACAATTCATTTTTAGGTGCAATCCAAAGACCTACTGTTGCGCTGCATGGCTGTCATTTACAGTTTAAAACCAGAAAATAGGTATAAATATGTACAAATTCTTATGGATTTACTTACAAAACAGTAACAAACCTATAATGCAGCTCTTCTTCCATTGCATCAAGCATCTCATGAAGCCTTTATAAAGAGCCACCACAAAAAGTGCCGCTGAGGGTAAAGAAAAAACAGTTTACCCAGCCTTTAGATATAAACTTCATGATCAAAATAAACACTGATAGTGAGAAGATGATACAAAATTGTCCTTTTTTCTTTTTAGGTCGAGCCTAGACTTGCTTACCGCAGCGCGCTGGTTGTTGCTTACTATTTTAAAATAGTAAAATTTTCCTTTATCAATATTAGCGCCGTATATCAATTGATGGCGCCGTGTATCTGCGATACTTTTTAATTGTTCGTGCTGCATACTTGCGCTTGCTGCTATCCACTGGACTATCTGGGGCAACATTAGAGCACTAGTTCTTACTCGCACCTTAATCACTGGGCTCACCCTGCATTTTGCAGGACTCAGGGCAGCTAAGCACCGACATTTGTAGCCTTGCGGCGTTTTAGGCCGCCATCTTGGGAGAGGGCGTCTGGGGCTGCCGATTTACGGGCGCCATCTTTGTTGGGGGAGTAGTTGCTTCCCTTACACTCCTCCCACATCTGGAAGAGCTCGTAGGAGCCTATTTAAACTTCAGGACTCGGCCGCTGACAGGTAGAATTGCTTACCACAGCGCGCTGGTTGTTGCTTACTATTTTAAAATCTTTACATTTTCCTTTATCATTAATAGCGCTGTATTTCATTTAATAGCGCCGTGTATCTGCAATACTTTTTCATTGTTCGCGCTACATACTTGCGCTTGCTGCTATCCACTGGACTATCTGGGGCAACATTAGAGCACTAGTTCTTACTCGCACCTTAATCACTGGGCTCACCCTGCATTTTGCAGGACTCAGGGCAGCTAGGCACCGACATTCGTAGCCTCGCGGCGTTTTAGGACGCCATCTTGGGAGAGGGCATCTGGGGCTGCCGATTTACGGGCGCCATCTTTGTTGGGGGGAAAGTTGCTTCCCTTACACTCCTCCCACGTATACGGTTATTTTAGATGGACAGGAAGTCAGCGCGCAGCGATGGCGTGCAGCGGGTGCTCGCCGGAGGTGCGCCAGAGGTAAGCCCGTTTGCGCCCGTTCACGCACAGGTCGCGCCGGACGCCGGAGGTGCTGCCTCTTTATGCCGATTTGCTCCCACTTACTCTCGCGACGATCTTCTAAGACTCAACACAGGCAACGCTCCCAGCCACCAGTCTTCTACCATCAGCAGACGGCCAGATTCACTGTCCTGCGGATTACTAAATGTAAGATCTCTTGGTAAACATGCAGAAGAAATTACGCTACTCATTGAGTTTCATGAGTTAGACGTACTCTTCATGACAGAGACCTGGACTAATGCTAATAGCACGGTGGAGCTGGGACTAGCATGCCCTCCTGGATATAAGATCAGACATAATCCCCGGGTAGGGTCCAGAGGAGGAGGAGTGGGGATGATCTTTAGAGAGACAATGGATCTCTCCCAGCTTGATATTAAGACAATCCCAGGCTGTGAACTTATAGGATTCTCTATTAATGGTCAGGGAGGCGCACTTTACTCAGGCTTACTGTGCTATAGACCCCCGGCGAGCGCCCTATCCGCCATAACGGAGCTCATTGATATTATCTATGACCTTTCTAAAACGCACACAAGGTTAATAGTGTTGGGAGATTTCAACCTATGGCCAGATGGCCCGACCGATTCAGCCTTTAAAGAGCTGGTCCAAGCTAACTGTAATATTCAGCTACAGCAGTTAGTACTCTCCCAGACACACATAAAAGGTCATGCACTCGACCTTATTTTTGCCGATGCTGACCAAGTGACCATAATAAACACTCTTCCTCAGTGCTGCACGGATCATGCACTCGTCCACTTTCATCTTCAATCCCCCACCCCATCTACGAAGAAATGAAGCTTAGGAGCCACTAAGGTGGGCAGACAATGGTCTAAGCTCCTTAAACAATCCTCTCTCCCCATTCTGCTCTCAGATGGATTTATTTTGGGTGACAATGTGGACGCAAGCTATGAGACTCTTAGTCAGCGAATCCTAATGTCATTGGAATCATTCGCCCCGTTGCGAAAAACCAGAGTTAGGACAAAACTCGCAATGCTGTGGTTCTCAGAAGAACTCCACCAGCTCAAGCTCCGGTGTAAGCGGGCTGAGCGGAATTGGAGAAAGCAATACCTCGAGTCTGATAGAGCTCTTATTAAACAGGCACTGGCAACCTACAAAGCCCAGATTAAACAGGCCAAGGCTAGCTTCTTAGAGGAATCACTTCTGTCAGCGGAGAATAAGTCCCAGGCCTCATTTAAGATCGTCAAAGATCTGGCATCTCCTTCTTGTACTGTTAAGAACACTCCTGCCTCCCAAACTCTATGTGACTCGGCCTCGGCCTTTGAGGACAAGATTACAACGATCTTGAATAACCTTGCTACACTGCCAGGTTCTATCTCTCACACCTTGGGCCATTCTACTTCTACGGCCGCTTCTGTGAAAGACGCCAGCTCAGCGCAATTGAACAGCTTTCCCTCGCCGTCCTTTGTAGATTTCTGTGCACAGGCAGACGGGGTATCCTCGGGCTCGCCTCTTGACCCCCTTCCACCTAAATTTTAGAAACTATTCCGGGAAGAGCTCTTCCCCCATCTCTTCTCTATCTGCTGTCAGTCCCTCGAGTCTGCACGGGTTCCGGAATGTTGGAAGCTGGCGGTGGTATCCCCACTCCTGAAAAAGGACACTTTGGATCCCACTTGTCCAGCAAACTACAGACCCATCTTGTTGCTCCCATTCCCAATTAAAATCTTGGAGAAACTGGTGACTAAACATCTTTCCAGTTTCATGGAGACCAACGCTTGCTTGGACGTGGCCCAGTTTGGCTTTAGACCTGCCCATGGGACGGAGTCTGCATTGGTGACAGTGCTAGATGACCTTCGGACGCGCACCGACCAAGGTCGAGCTGCTTTTTTAGTATTGCTCGACATGTCGGCCGCGTTCGACACGGTCAGCCATACGATCCTGATTGGGAGAATGGAGGAAATAGGGGTGTCCGGACTGGCTCTTGATTGGCTGGTGTCCTATCTTGACAACAGACAGCAAATGGTGGCCCTGCCTCTCTTTAAATTCAACACCAGAAGGGTAGGGCCGGGAGTGCCCCAGGGATCAGCCATCAGTCCGATCCTGTTTAATCTCTACCTCCGTCCCCTGATCCAGTTGATAAAATCTTTTGGCATAGCAGTCACCAACTATGCTGATGAGACCCAAATTGTCTTCTCCTTCGAGGGCAAGGAGGCCGTGTCACAGGAGACTTTCCATCAGTGTATGTCCACTATGGCGGAATGGTTGAGCCTCAATTCTTTACAATTTAACGGTTCAAAAACGGAGGTACTACATTGTTCAATGGACCGTACCCCCAGGCCATTGCCACTGAATTTTTGGCCTCCATCCTTTCAGGACACCTGTCTACCGGCCGAATCAGTCCGTAACTTGGGGGTGATGTTCGACCCCAGTTTGCAGTTAGATGTGTCAGTAAACAAAACAGTGGCTACCTGCATGACACTACTGCGAATGTTGCGAAAAATATAACCTATGCTGCCGGTACAAACCAGGCCAGAAGTAGTGAGAAGTATCATCTTAAGTAGGCTTGACTACTGTAACTCACTACTTCTGGGGACACCTAAGACCCTGGTGGGAAAATTGCAACGTGTTCAAAACCTCGCTGCCAAACTGGCCCTCTCGCGCCGTCGCCTTGACTCTTCCACAAAAGCACTTAGGGATCTCCATTGGCTCCCAATCCCCCAGAGGATTGATTTTAAAGCCCTCTGCTTGGTACATAATGCCCTTCACGGACAGGGTCCTTCTTCCTTGCAGGACCTGTTTTCCTGGTATGTACCGTCTAGATCTCTCCGCTCGGCCTCAGCATGTTTGGTGGTAGTTCCTAAGATTCTTAGGACCCGGATGGGAGGCCGATCCTTTAGATTCACCGCGGCAAAACTGTGGAACTCCTTACCAATATGCTTACGCTGCACGGACGATTGTATTCCTTTTAAGAAGGCTTTGAAAACGTATCTGTTTCCAAAAACCCGTTAAGTTCTTTTCTGTAAGCCACGCAACTGCCTAATTACTGTGTTTATATCATCCAAGTCGAAGCGCCAGGATACCCGATGGGTGACAGTCATAGCGCTATATAAAAATACCAATACATACATACATACATAGACTCAGCGCACATGTGTTTCTCGGCGAGACTTGCTGTTCTGGAGTATGGAATAGAAGCCCAGCCCACTCTCTACCCATATTTGCCATTGGCTTGTGTCATTGTCCTTCATAAATGCTGGCTTCTGATTCGTAAATAGGCTTGTTAGTCCCACCTTAGTACAGCCTTTTCTTCATTTGTAACCACCCATGAGAACTGACCCTTTTACTTCGGTTGTTACAGGGTACCTGATATTTAGTTTTGTAAGCACTATTTTCTTTATTGAGTTTCTCTTACTGCAGGCATGACGTGCTTTGCTTACATTAAGTGCGTCATACGTTCTTTCTCTTTTCAAGCAGCTGGGACAATGGCGGCCCCTTCTTTCCAATGCCAAAGGTCTCGCATTTAAATGCGAGATGTGTTGCATTGCAAATAGCTTTTTTAATTTAATTACTATGGCGCCCGCTTAACATAGCACACCATTCGCTTTAAAGGCCGTCACACGCACAGGTTTTATAGACAGGCTCGACTCCATGTTTCAGTACTATCTTGCTTTCCCTTGGCACAACACATGTCTGTAACTGCCAATGTCCCCACACCACATTTCCCTCAGTTCTTCCTCACGTACCCCTGTCTTCTACTAAAGCTTTGCTCGCTCTTTCTCCCTCGGTACCTACATTTCTTCTCCAGTACCCAAACTGCTGTCCTGTTCATTTTCATCTCGTCAAGAGCTCAAACCCCCTTTAGCAACTCTTGCGCAACTACCAAACCTGTCTGCATTCCTTTTCCAGTGACTCCCGCTCGTCGTCAATAAAAAGATGATGTCCGGTGCAAGTAAGATATTTATTAAATCAGTTACTGTGTAAAATTGCCACCAGAATATCACTTGGCCCCACATAGCACAGTCCTCATCTTCCCAGCTGTACGCCCCAGAATCCTTTCCCCAACAATCCTCATTTCAATAACTACACATGTTAACACTAACAGCTTCCTTATTCCCATTCTCCTGTGGATGTACCTCCTACCCCTTATTTGCCACTTTTTCTTAGCCCATGTAAATCTCACACCCCTTCCCTTTATAATTCCCGATTGTTTAATCTCATCCCCTCTCCCTACCCTCCACCCATCCCTGGTTCTCAGCCTCTTCTCCCTATCTTGCTGGCTCAATAGCCCAACCTACTTTTCCACTTCCTACCCCGCCTAGTCCTTGTTCCCTTCATCACCCTACTACTCCTCTTTGGATCCTCTCTTTCTCCTTTGAAGCTGTAGGAAGCTGGCTCTGTATATACTATACCAACGTGAGGTATAATGTGCACAGAGTCCAGTGGAACCCCAAAGGTAGGCAGAGGTAAAGTTAGATAGAACCTTACTCTCTATTTGTGGTAGTGTGATCGAGCAGTATGGCAGTATGAGAGGACAGTGTTAAGCATTTGTTGTAGACACTCAGTCAGCAAATGAATTCATCCACTCAAAGACTGAACTTCAGACTAATTGTTTTAGTAAAAAAATATTCTTTTAGTTATTTTATTTCTAGAACCAAGCAAGCCTGGCACAGCCTAGCAATAAATACTTTACAGTAGTAAATGCTGAATGTTATACAGTTGTACTGCAGTTGTAAATGTACTTTGGTTTTACTTAAAGTATTGTTTCAGAGAAATGCAATCACTTGTAAATACAGTACATAGACTTCAATGGGATTGTCAGTAAAATAGCAGGTAAGTTACTTTTGGATTACTTTTCTTACTTAGTGCTGTATGCCTGGTTGCAGCACTGGGACATTTCCTGTAAACAGGTTAGTAAAACCGTTTTTATTTAATCTTACAATTTTAAAGAATGTCTTTAGGTTTCAAAACTCCACACACAAACTTTTTAAGAAAAACAGCCAATGTTATCCTATGGAGGAAAATATGGTTACCGTCTTTTAGGTAAGTATTTGGTAGTGGGAGTTGAGGTTCTGGGGGTAGATGCAGGGGCCCCCTAGGGTCAGTGATGCACTATTGTTACACCCATGGCGGCACTAGGGTGGCCGGGTGCAAGGTGCTGTTTTGACGTTGGATGCCCTGTTGTTTCCAATGCAGAACCTCCAGTTTGCAAAAGCACTGCAGGCAAGGAGATGAAGGACTTCTGGGTGTGACCACCATTCCGAGAGGTAAGTTGGGAAGTTAGGGGTTGGTTATGCACCGTTGGTTTGGGCACACAAGACCTTGAGGCGTCGGGTGCAGAGGTGCCTCTTGTGGTCGGATCTTCTTACCAGCTCCTGGTCGCGGTTAGTGGGGGCCATCTGTATTTAGACTGCAGGCTTTGGCTGGAGGCTTGAGGCAGTTCAGGGGTCACAGGATCTCGGTTCAGGATCGCCGGGGTGACCTCCTTGTGGTGTTTGCCCACTTGAGCTCGGGTCGTGGACGGCGGGTGCAGAGTAGGGCAGATTTGCGGTTTCCGCTTCTGCCAAAGGTTGCAGTTGAACAAATCCGGCGTTCACAGGAGAGAAGTCTTTGGAAGTGAAGGCAGGCAGGTCCTCAGGGGTTTTAGAGGTTGCTGGCTGCAGGACACACTGAGATTTCACCGGAGCAGGTTCGAGGGGGAGACAGGCCGGTAGGGCTAGGATAAAGTCAGTGGGCGTCCTCATCTTGTTAGCTGCTGCACGGCTCTTCGGTCCTTATTCTTCTTTTCTTCTTGTTTCTTGTCTGGATCTGAGGAAGCAAGGTTCAGGGTGCCACTAAATAATAGATTTAGGGGCGTTACAGATAGGTAAAAGGCAGGGAACAGTGGGTCCCTTCCCTGGGGTTGGTACACCCCCTATTATGCCACCCTCGAGTGGGAGGGGGGCATTTGCCTGTCCCCAGTTGGCTGAATCCCCCCATCTTCAAGATGGCGTAGACTAACTACCCCTCATAGCTATGAAAAAATTGTTCTGAACATGGTACGATGGCAGCATCACACTCCTGAGTATCGAAACATACTATTGGGCATCCAAATTGACTGTAATTAGCCATTGGCTCCACGTCCCCCACATAGACCCGGTCTACAGCCTCGATAGAATGGAGTTGGGAGAGGAGAGCCTGTATCAACCACTCTATAACAAAACCCGGGCCCCGAGAGCCCGGATGAACCACACACTCCAGGTGTGGAACATAGTGCACAAAAAATTGGGGTGGCACAATAACATCACTCAAACAACGCTCCTCTGGGTCACGGATAAGCTAGGTAGGTTGGGCAAGAGTAAAGGCTTCAAACACTGGGACAATATAGGGATATCCAAAGTGGGGGATTTTTGGGTGCAGGGAAAGATGATCACCTTTACGCAACTCTAAGATCAGTACAATACGGCACCGATGGAGCACTTCTGATACCCCCCAATAAAGCACAGCGTAGAGGTGGCAATTCCCCCTGACACTATTGCACCGGAGGCCTCGCCCTTAGAGGATAGATTATTGACGGATCATATAGACAAGAGAGCAATCTCCATGACATACCAAAATATTATTAATAACATGCCTGTCCCCACGCAAAAGCTCCATGACAAATAGAGGGAAGAGGTAGGAGACCTAGATGACACTGATTGGCAGGAGGGTACAATCAAAAACAATGTCCCAATAGGTAAAAATAAACAGTCAATTAAGCATGCATGCACATCGCATTGCTGAAAGGAAAGAAGGAGAACACTCTTTAAGTTTTAAGACAAGATAGTCAAATCATCTTATTTATGATATACATTCATGGTCAGTAATACACAGTTATTAAGCAGCACTGCTTAAACTCAATTACGTGACAACCATATAAAACTTGGTGCTCTACAAAAGTGACTGTCGTGAAAGTGGCGACGCAAGTGAGGGAATAGATAGCGTGGGCGGCGCACTGTGAACAAGGTGCAGGAGGCACTAGCATCACCCAGGGAAGTAGTAATTGCATCCAAACTACGCCTCATACAGCTTAAGATCCTACATAGAATTTACTACACAAGAACTACTTTCGATAACATAGGGAAAGCTGACACCCATCTCTGCCTGTGCAATGTGGGACGATTGGTACCTTTTTCCGTACACTCTGGGCCTGCCCTGCAATAATGTCATACTGGAAGTTAGGTATGAGCACAGTCATAAGAGTAAGTGGGAACCCAGTCCCTCCAGAGCCCAAACGTTGGTTGCTAAATATTTGGGAAGCGAAACACCTTAATTCCACAATGCAGACTTGGGCGACACTGGAAATGATGAAGGCTAAAAGAAACATTGCTCAACATTGGGGAGCGTCCACCACCCCCACATTCAGGGAGTGGTGCAAAGAGCTGGACATGGCCATGGTGGCAGAAAATATGTGCGCAGAGGATGTCCGAAAAAATGGATATGACTTTGGGGAGGCTGGAACACCTACAGGGGTGGGTATATGTACATTGCCAACAGTGACCGGAGAACAGGAAATAGGTTAATGTCAAGGATACTACTGTATTAATGATGTGAACTTACGAAGCAGCATATGAGCAATGTTATTACTAGAAAGACAAGTGCTGTGTACTGTATAAGAATACGTATACACAAAGTTGTGGTATAAACAGATGATATGACTGTGCCATTTATGATACAATAAATTTTAAAAAAATGTTTTCAATGGTGTGGGCTGAGAGTTGTGCTTCACCTCACCTCCCCCACCTGAGGGGTGGAGTTGGCAGAGGTGGGCACACCTCTGTTTCTCACTTGTTTTTCCCGCCCGTTCTGCAGCCCGAAGTGGGGTCAGAACCAGTGGGGACCAGTTGCTGAAAGCAGCAATTTGCCTCGGGAAGCTCACAAAGGCAGCAAGCCTTTGAAGCTTCCCCTTCATGAACCTGCCCATCCTGGAGGAGGAGGCTTGGCAACTCGTCCCAGGATGTGCAGTTTCAGGCCTTAGAGAGCAGCAGGCTCTCGACCCAGGGGTCCATAAACATGTCTGGTGGTGGCAGCTGAAAGTAGCCACTCAGCTTTGACACTAGTGGTGCGTTAGATTTCAGGGGGCATCTCCAAGATGCCCTCTGTGCACATTTTACATTAAATCCCACACTGGCATCAATGTGGGCATAAATATGCAGAGGAGTATGATACCAAACTTCTAATTTTTCAGTGTAGCCATTATGGTGCTGTGGAGTTCGTAATGACAAACTCCCAGCACCATATACTCTTAATGGCAGCACTGCTCTTACAATGTCTAAGAATGGACTTAGACAATGTAGGGGTACAGGGCTCATGCACCTCTACCCTCACCACTGGTATAGTGCACCCAGCTAAAGGGGTGACTGATCTATGCCAGGGGAGTGGGTTGTAGGCATGGCACACAGGGATGTGTGATATGTCGTCTCTTCACTTTGTTCTGCACCAAAACACGCAGACTGCAAAGGCAGTGTGATGGTACAGGACCTCTAAGGGTGGCACACTAAGAGCTACAGCCCTTAGAGGCCTTTTCTGGTCACAGTGCCCTGGGCACCTGTGGCACTATTTACCAGGCTATCCTGTAGACAGAGATGCCAATTGGGTAGTTTTGGGGAAAGAACACAGGCCCTGGGAACCTGATTGGCAGGAACCAAGGGCACATCAAGTCAAAAGGTATCAGTAGTCTGGCAAAAAGTGGGGGGAGGTTACTTCAACAGAAACCCACTATCCTACAGCAGCCCCATGTTCTCCACTTTCTCTACTACCTTTGAGTTCCCTCTACTGTTACTACTCCCTAAAGCCCTGTCCTTACTCCACCCTTCCCCCACCCCTATATATCTCCTGTTCCCCATATGCTCTTTTTAACCAATAGGGGTCCTTTTATTTCCAGCCCTTCTTCTGTCAAGGTCCATTTTCTAACGCCCTGCCCTCTCCTGCTGATGCCCTCCAGATTCCTATCCCGGGCCATGCAAAGAACTGTTCTACACTTTACTACAAATCGGAAATTTTAACGGGCATCCATTAAGTGCAGTTTTGTCTTTCCTGGTGCTGAACCCTAGTTAGTAGAGGAGCAGGGATTGGGTAACGCCCCCAGTGGTCTGATGCAATTGAAAAGTACACAGTACAGAACCAACAAATACATGCATAAATAAACATATAACTACAATATGTTATACTATAATAATTGTTTATGGTCAGTGGCGTAATTGGATGTAGTCCTTCGCATTCTTCAAAAATATTATGATCAAATTTCATCTTTTTTTTGCAACAATTTGTAGGTTGCACATTAATATATCAAACAGTTGATAATACAGGTCTAAAACAGATATCGCGAGCCTTGAATCTGGTGTTCTTTTACACCCATGATGGAATGGGAAAAGGGTGGGTTTGTTTGTTCTCGTTCCTTGCGACAAGGCCATGCAGATTTTCTAACCAAAAGGAAAAATGTACCGAGTTACAAATGCGACATTGCAACTGTCGAGTCATGTAACTAATAAATTGGCAACAACTTCAGAGGTGGAAGGTTTTTTTTTTTTAAATCTTTTTTATTAAATAAGCTCCACAGACAATACATTAATCTGTACAAAAGCATGCACATCTGAGATCTGAGTCATGATGACTTTCACACTTTGTAGTTCAGAAGAACAAGGGATCAGGTAGTGTGTGAGACATCGTATGCAAAGAGGGTGCGTTGCGTCATACCCGGTAATGTCCATCACCTGTGGAAATGAATTATAATTAGGCAATCACTTCACTATGGTCATTCGGAGCCCCTTCTGCATTTTCACAGCCCTCTAATGTCCCCCTATATGCACACCACTGTGCCCACACCTTCTCCCATTCCTTGGCACACGCTTTGCTATTATAGACTGTTTCCTCCACCCTCTGACACCAGTCTAAGTCCTTCCCCCACTCCGTGACTGAGGGAGGGAGTGGCACCCCCATCCCTTGGCAATATTTCGCCTTGCGACTCCTGTTGCTAGCGCGAGCCAGATGTTGGTGTACCTGGGCCAGTCTATCTCACCCTTAATTAGAAGCAGAAACCATTTTGCGTCGAGCAGAACGTCAGTTCCCACTATTCTTGCCATTATTGCCTTTACACTGCGCCAAAACTGTGCAATCCTTGGGCATTCCCACAGAATATGAAGGAAGGTGCCCTCTCCCTGGCAACCCCTAATGCACTGTGGTGATGGTGCCCTTCCCATCTTATGTAAGAGTGTTCTCAAGGGTAGTAGGAGCGATGTAATATCCTAGGCTTGACCAGTTGGAACCGTACCCGTATCGCTATCTCCCTTGGGCCTTGGAGCGCCTCCAGCCACTCCTCATCTTCAATATTACCCAGGTCGTCGGTCCAAGCAGCCTTCAGAGTTGTCAAAGGATCTGGCAGGTTATTCATGAGCTTCCAATACATTGTTGAGATTGCTTTCTCAGGAATGGGGTCAATAAGTAATCTGTCCTCTAAGGGGGAATGGTCCGGAAGGGATGTGCCGCGTTGCAAGTATGTCAGTAGTGCATGCGTAATCCTCAAGTAATGAAACCTCTGGGTTTCAGTCAGGTCACAAAAAAGTAAGTTGGAAGGTTCCCCTGGTTCAGTGACAGGGAGGGGAGCAGATACAAAGAAAATAGAGCAACCCTGTGTGTTACCTGGTCAATTTAACTAGACCAATGAGTTCAAAGTATATGGGCAGTGTGTTGTGGGGTTAAGTTCTTATGGCTACTAGGGTTTCTATGCAGTATCTAGATCTTCTTTAGGTTGAATAGCACAGGAAGAAACTGAAAAAACTAAAATATATATAAAAGGTGCAACTTATTGGGTACCTCCCTTTCCAGGGTTACATTCTAAATTATAAAAACGTTTAAAAACCATAAAATCAATGTTTATGTAATTTTCAAATAACATCAGAAGCCAAAAAAGTCACACAATGTACAAAATCATTAAAAAGTCAAAAGACAAAAGTTGACGCGGCGTTTCGGTGGTTGCAAGAATAATTCCACCTTCTTCAGGACGTGTTTTGACTAGGTTAACAACAAAGATCTGTGAACAGAATGACATGTTTTAGATACCCTTTCCTGTGATTGTAAACAATTGCCATTTCTCAATTTTTACAGAAGGTTTTGCTTTATCTGATCGGACACACTACTATATAAGAGTGGTCTTGCCAACAACAAAGTCTCCAATTTAAAGGTATAGGAATGCACTAAGAAATTAAGTCAATTGTCGTTAAATTCTAGTGTCAAAGGCCTTATTAAAATCTACACGAGCCTTGTTTTTACAAAGGGGTGGGATAGGGCTATGCAGTGCAGATAGAGTATACAGAGAGTATAAATGAATTTGTATGTTGCTGTACAGGAAAGGGTATCTAAAACATGTCATTCTGTTCACAGATCTTTGTTATTAACCTAGTCAAAACACGTCCTGAAGAAGGTGGAATTATTCTTGCAACCACCGAAACGCCGCGTCGACTTTTGTCTTTTGACTTTTTAATGATTTTGTACATTGTGTGACTTTTTTGGCTTCTGATGTTATTTGAAAATTACATAAACATTGATTTTATGGTTTTTAAACGTTTTTATAATTTAGAATGTAACCCTGGAAAGGGAGGTACCCAATAAATTGCACCTTTTATATATATTTTAGTTTTTTCAGTTTCTTCCTGTGCTATTCAACCTAAAGAAGATCTAGATACTGCATAGAAACCCTAGTAGCCATAAGAACTTAACCCCACAACACACTGCCCATATACTTTGAACTCATTGGTCTAGTTAAATTGACCAGGTAACTCACAGGGTTGCTCTATTTTCTTTGTATCTGCTCCCCTCCCTGTCACTGAACCAGGGGAACCTTCCAACTTACTTTTTTGCGTTCATTGTACAGCTTGTTAGCTGGGAAGGAAATTCAACACACCTCATCATCAGGGGTAATAATTGAAGGAACTCCTAATTGAAAATGGATACTTTTAAAACCAAAGGATTCACGAAGGAAGACTTTAATAAAATTGTCAATGGAACCTCCAAAAATTTTACAGCCATAGCATCTTCTAATAGCGATGAAGAAAAATGGCGTGAGCTCTGGAACAGTAAGAAAAAGGCAATAAGAACAGAATTGCATGCAGAATTTCTAATTGAATATTGCAAGAAGGGTTTAATCCCAAAAGGCTTACAGGTGAAGAACGAGCCAGGCATATTCATACGCGATGCAAAATTTATTGACAGCTGGACTCTAATTGCAAATCGATGCAGTAGAGACTGGATGTTGTTAATCATAGAGACCGCCAGTGCAATTCTCATAATTGAAAAAAAAGAAATAGAGGATTTAGAAAAGATACTGCAAGACAGTAACGCATTAGAAGATGCTAAGAAAAAATTAGATGATATTCAAAAAGATGTCTCAGGCTACAGAGATTATCTATTAAATAAAAAATCCAACAAATTTAGAAAGGACGTAGCTAATTACAATCTTGAGGCAGTATATCCATACACACAAAAGGACTTCTTCGATAGACCTAGGGAGGAGTACCATAATCGTAACCATTGGCAACATCCCAAAAGAACCTACCCCAAAAAAAGAGTCACTTTCTTAGACTCATCCTACACCAGCACTGAATCAGAAAACGAAACAAATGTAGAAAACAACGGGGGCGAAACATCTTCAAACGTAAGTTCATTGCCTTTTTTAGACCACCGGCCCCAGAGAGGCAATCAACACAGAGGAAGGGGGAGAGGGAGGGGGAATCATTACCCTCAACCTCCACAACAGAAAAGACCATACATGAGGACACGGAGTCAGTCCAAATGGGACTAGTCCAAAAGGCAGCTATTATCAACCTTTCTAGCATCACTTTAACCAAAGATGAAAAATCAGTATTAGAAAAGGGACTAGGATATGCCGTAACGACCAAAATTGACAAATTTAACTTGGAGAGAGATCTCCAAAGTTTCTTTCGTAAAGTCAGATTGAATGACTTCTTTAAGGACAAAGAACCCAAAGATAGGTCCTCCAACAAATCTGGTCTTAGACCCAAATCAGACTGGACACCGTCTATTAACATGGTCCACAAGAAAGTTGATCTGTTCGAACAGGTCGTTGAAAAAAACATAGCAGACCTACTAAAACATCCCCATAGGGTTACTCACAACCTTAGTAGAGCAGAAAGTGAAGCATTAAAAGGCTTAGAAAATAACCATGAACTGACAGTAAAGCCAGGAGACAAAGGGGGCAGCATAGTCCTGATGGACACAAGGGATTATGAAGACAGAATGATGCTTTTATTAAACAATCAAGCACACTATTGCAAATCTAGCAAGGAAGAATGGAACTCTTTGATCTCAAAGGTGGGAACACTATTGGATCAAGCTAAAGAGGACGAAATTATTTGTCAAGAAGAATATAGTTTTTAAAAAAATGAAAATCCAATCATCCCCGCACTCTATGGACTCCCCAAGGTCCACAAAGACCTAAAGGATCCTCCAATGCGACCCATCGTTTCCTGTATTAATTCCACCACAGAACCATTGAGCAAATATGTAGATAGATTTTTACAACCCTTAGTTACCTCACAGAAATCATACATTAAAGATACAACAAGCATGATAGAAAAGGTCGAAGGTCATCCCTTCAATCCACAATGCCAATGGTTAGTGACATTAGATATAGAGGCCCTCTACACCAACATCCCTCAAGATGACACTATCAGAATGTTAGAGGGCCTCTTAAACACAGGAGACGGGGATCTTGACACCCATGCAAGCTTCATAATAGAATGTACTAATATCATCCTCAAAAACAATATTTTTTTGTTTAAGAAAGACTTTTATAAACAGATCAAGGGCACCAGCATGGGAGCCACCTGTGTTCCCAGCTTGGCATGCCTGTATGTGGCCAATTTCGAAAATAAACATATCTATAACAGTGCAGTGCCTTTTTTTGAAAATTTAATTTCTTGGTCACGGTTCATTGACGATATTTTTTTCATTTGGACCGGAACGGAAGAAACCCTTATTGATTTTATTTCATGGTTGAATCTGGGCGACTCAAACCTACGGTTCACTAGTAAATACAGTAAAGAAAAAATTGAGTTTTTAGATATTAACATTACAAACAACAATGGTACATTGGAGGTTACTCTATTCACAAAGCCCACGGATCGCAATACTCTTTTGCATTATAGCAGTAACCATCCTAAAAGCCAGAAGGATAACATCCCCTTTGGGCAATATTTACGGATCAGGCGGAACTGTACGAACTTGCAGGATTTCAACAAGCATGCTGATGAATTATCAAACAAACTGAGAGACAGAGGGTACCCAAACCACCTTATAAAAAAGGCATACAAGAGAGCTAGGTACTATGACAGAGACTCTCTCTTCAACAAGGATAATGGGGTCCCCAAGAAAACAAATGAGAAATTGATATTTGTCACCAATCATACAGTTGTAAGCAATAAAGTGAAGAACATAATCAACAGAAATTGGTCACTTTTAGAGGAGAAAGATGGCACAAAACTAGAGAAACCGATGTTTAGTTTCAGAAGGAACAAAACAGTAAGGAACTGTTTAGTGCACACATACAAGGAAGACAGAAGTAAAACTCAAACCACCATTGATAGAAAACCATTACCCACCGGAAATTTCCCTTGTAATATGTGCATAAATTGTGACACCCTCATGAAAGTTAACAAAATAACCCATAATAACGTAACCCACAATATAAGGAGCTTTATCAACTGTAAAACTAAAAATCTAATTTATCTTATTTTGTGCCCCTGTCAAAAAGTATACATAGGTGAAACATCCAGAGAATTAAAAACTCGGATCACAGAACATAGATCTGCAATTAGGACAAAGAAAAAAACAGCCCCTCTTGTTGAACACTGGCTTACCCACAACCACAGCTTAGAAGACCTAAAGTGGTGCGGGATAGAAGTAGTACAACAAAGCCTAAGAGGTGGTAACATGCAAACAAAGAGAAAGAAAAGAGAACAGTTTTTCATGTCCCTGTTTAACAGTTTCAGAACAGGCCTTAATAATAAGGAAGACTGGGAAAGATTATTATAAGAGAATGTTTAGCGGACTGCATACAATGCAAATGATTTATATACTGTTTTAAATATAGAAACTGGATATTGTCTCACATTTATGATGATGGAGTCTCAGAATAAAATGTCTGTAATGTATCACATGCAAGTGAATGACCATATAGAATGTCTTGAGTTATATTAAGTAAATCCGCTTATGCACAGTCTTTTTCTGATTATGAATTTAGCACTCAAAAAAATATGTAAAGTATGAATTGCGCGGACTGAGCCGCAGTAAAACATTTATAAGATAACAAGGCAAGCCCATCACATGCATTTTATATTCTGTATAAAGTTATAAGGAGCACAAACAGTGAAATATGTTGTAAAAATTTGTGAGTTGAATTTGCTTGCTATGGGCTCATCAATCACACAAAATGCATACTTTCCCATTGCATGGTTACATAATACGATCGTACAACTAGCATATGTAAGGGAGAAACATTATGGGACAGGCTTCATTTAACACAACACAATGGATGTTTAAATTCGGCTGGCAAAGGTTCTATACTTATAGTCCCAACATATCTTTGGCATAATCGAATAGAATCCGTTCTGCATTGATTATTAAAAAGCAATAATCTAGAGCCTGCATTGATACATAAAATAACGACTGCTCTTTGCGAATAATGATCAACAGGCAAATAATTAATCTTGATCGAATAACGTATTGCCAGCGTAACATAATCCCTAAACAGAGCCATAGTATACAACGTTGTTATCCCAACTCAAAATGGCGGACGAGTCTTTATAACAAACGGCAGATCCCGTAATGTTCCGAGTCCAAAAACCAACAAGTAGCCGAAAATATCTGTCCCACATACGATCTATTATTCGTATGAAATAAGTATTTAATTAAAACAAATGACAGACATGCCGAGTAAAACGACGGGAAAATTATATTTTGGAGAAACCATCATCCTATATGGTTATCTAACCCAAGCACAAATAATGTATATAATCAAAAGGTCCTTCATGCAAAAATCAGGATCGATTAAGTCAGTAAGAAAGTACACTTTGATTGTAAAGTACTTCCGGGTTTAAACGGGCAGAGACAGCATAAAAACCGGAAGAGGAAGGTACTTCCATCATTATCGATGGAAACCCGGATACAGAGGAGCAGGGAGGCCGAATAAGCCAGCCAAGGTAAGCGACTTTGGGAGGAGATATTCCGCTCGTTTTTACAATCTAAGGCTTTAATAAGCCGCTTAACAAGCGGAAGCCTTAAAATCCCCATAGAGAGTAGCGTAACAAGAAGAGAAACCGGGGGTTTTATCATAGCCCATTTTTTGACAAGTAGAAATACCGCAAACAAAAGCAAGCGCTATGTCTAAACGCACAGAGAGGAGCGCAACAAGAAGGGAACCCGGGGGGTTTAGCATAGCCCTTTTCTTGACAAGTAGAAACACCGGCAGCGGTAGAAAGCCCTATGTTTAAATGCACACAGCGAGTAGCGAGCATAGCTCAGCAAAAACGGGACGCAAGGGGTTTTTACGAAAAACTACTGTTGCCCATGTGCCCAAACCTATCGAATAACAGTATAGGGGTCGGCCATTCATGATAATAAGTAAAGTACGACCTTGATACAAGACTAATGCTTCCTTTAACATATTGGCCCAACAGAATAAACAGCGCCAAACAAGCCACCCTTCGAGTTACTCACCGAAGTGGAAGCAATAAAGAACAAATCGTTTCTTTCATGGTGAGTAGAATCTAACTCCCAATTAGAGGTATAAGCACTTAATCAAGAAACAATTTATTATTGAAAATATACTAGACTATCTGTATTATTCTTTTCAGTGATCCTAATTAAAAAAGGATACAAAGAAAGCTCCAAAAGAGAATAATCCATTAAGCAAATATCGGTGGCTCCTCTGTACCGTTAGAATGGAAAAGGCACCAATAACAAGGTAATAGCAAAAGTAAATACTGATTTCCATCAGTGTCAGTGTACCTTTCACAATAAATAGATTGTAAACAATTGCCATTTCTCAATTTTTACAGAAGGTTTTGCTTTATCTGATCGGACACACTACTATATAAGAGTGGTCTTGCCAACAACAAAGTCTCCAATTTAAAGGTATATGAATGCACTAAGAAATTAAGTCAATTGTCGTTAAATTCTAGTGTCAAAGGCCTTATTAAAATCTACACGAGCCTTGTTTTTACAAAGGGGTGGGATAGGGCTATGCAGTGCAGATAGAGTATACAGAGAGTATAAATGAATTTGTATGTTGCTGTACAGGAAAGGGTATCTAAAACATGTCATTCTGTTCACAGATCTTTGTTATTAACCTAGTCAAAACACGTCCTGAAGAAGGTGGAATTATTCTTGCAACCACCGAAACGCCCCGTCGACTATTGTCTTTTGACTTTTTAATGATTTTGTACATTGTGTGACTTTTTTGGCTTCTGATGTTATTTGAAAATTACATAAACATTGATTTTATGGTTTTTAAACGTTTTTATAATTTAGAATGTAACCCTGGAAAGGGAGGTACCCAATAAATTGCACCTTTTATATATATTTTAGTTTTTTCAGTTTCTTCCTGTGCTATTCAACCTAAAGAAGATCTAGATACTGCATAGAAACCCTAGCAGCCATAAGAACTTAACCCCACAACACACTGCCCATATACTTTGAACTCATTGGTCTAGTTAAATTGACCAGGTAACACACAGGGTTGCTCTATTTTCTTTGTTTCAGTCAGGTCAAACTCTTGTTTTAGATCTTGAAATGGCAGTGGAGCCCCTCCCCTCCACATATCACCCAGCCGCTCTATGTCTATATTCTTCCAACCTGTGAAACCTTGCAATGTGACCACCTGTTTTAACCCATCGCCCGACCACAGCAGGGTCCTGCTGGTTAATTTGTTCTTAATAATAGGTTATGAAACAATACAGCCCGACCGTACTGTGTAGCCAAGACGTTATATATTTCCAAACATATTTATTGTATTCTAAGAGTAAATTTATATTATTTCATCAAAACACATGACATAAAAGAGACATTCCATCAAAATTGTTAGTGCAAAAACATGGAAGAATATATACAAAAATATAACAATAAAGGAAACATACACTTAAGGAAAATAATCAACGAAATCTTTTGGTGACACCAACTACTATGCTTCAAAACAAATTAAATAGCACAATAATTGCAATTTGAACAATTTATTGCAATTTATGAGTGAAATAAACCAGTCCTTTGGTAACAAAGCCAGTGAGCCAGGCGGATCTAGGATGGATTTGCCTGCCTGTCACACAACACCTGTGGGTAATGATTTTTAAGAAATGACAGATAGGGCCCACATGAGTGGTCTGAATTTGTCCCTAGCTGCACCCTTTTTTCTTGACACAGGCTGGGGGTCAACGCGTTTCGAACCTTAATGAGTCTAGGTTCTCCTCAGGACGAGGACTGGGTAAGAGTGTACCTGAAAGGGAATTTAGGGAGGGTGTCAGAAGCTGTATATATAGTATTTGTGTAAAAAAAGAGAGAAGAGAATACTCTCTGACTAACTACCCCTAGGTGAATTAGTTTACCTTCTCAGCCGACACAATGGCTGCGTGGGGAGAAGTGGAAAGAGTCACCGGATTGTTCTGCAAAAACAAGGGTGGAGGCTATCAATACATGGGTGTGTACAGTTAGATAGGGCGCAGGGACGGAATAGGTAAGGGTGAACTAAATACCTGGATGCAGTGTCAATAGTGCCAGGATCCAAGGCGCCCTAGGCGATATGTCTGATTCGTTGGAGGCTCACATTCTCTTTTTTTATTCAGGAAGGCTGAGGAACAAAACACATAGCGGAAACATCAAGCTCTAGCGCGAAAATGGCATCGCGTCAGGTAATTGGGCAAATACATCACAAGGAGAGCGTCTCCTACCTGCACCTAAAATGTGCTCGTTTGGAGAGAACCGGGCCGCGGGAAGTTCAAAGCGGCGGGGCGGGAATCAATCTGCCGCTACCAGCTGTGAAGAAGCGGAGACCAGGGGATTATTTTTTTGGACACGTTAGCCATGCAGCGTCAATAGATAGAGACAGCCTGGGGACCACTTACTTGAAACCTTCAGAGAACGGAGTCCGTAATTGTTCGTGCCTGAAAATCAGATCAGCGAGTGGGCGCCACCCTCATAGGGAAAGAAGTAAACGCACGGGGCGTGGCGATGGAAAACGGACAAGGACATATCCCCAGGGATCTTGGTAGTCGTAGTCCACTAGTTGTTAGAAGGTGCCGGCTGCGGGGAGAGAGGGAGCGTAAAAGCGTTCCCGTACCGTAATGTCACTTCTGACACGGTACATAGGTGAATGATAGTCAGCCATGACCACATGTACCAGGGATGTATTTGTAATACAAGGACATTGAAAACGTGCACGACAACTGCTTCGCCGAGCATGTGTATTGGAGTGACTTCTTAGTCCAAAGTGAATGCCTCAGTGGAATACAGTATGACCGAACCAGACGGTGCATGCACATTTGGGAGGGGCTTAGAACGTTTCAAACATCCAGTCCAAAAAACTAACAGGGCATAGATGCATCATGACGTTGCTTCTTAATAACATAGGATACCCTAAATGAATGACAGTATACCAGGACATCACATTCTATGAAAGATATTTGCGGAACTTTGCACGTTTCAAACACAAAATACAAAGTCTTAACAAAACATGGATGTGTGTTTTTTCTTAGTCAAAATACATACACTCAAGGTACACAGTGGCTCCCAGTGTCACATGACATATACATCTGTACGAATCTGGAGCAGTTATAGTATCCAAACCCCAATTGGTCGCACTGTAAAGGCTCACTGAGACATTTTATGGCATAATGTCCTCATCCCGGGTCATGATGGTCCCTGCTATCATTAGTTGAAGAAGGGCACAAGGGAGTGTCCTGTCTTGGAAACCGAAACCCGTGCTTACGCGAACCAGAGGCCTGGAGCACATTGTTCTTATCTTTGATACATGCCACCCACGACCGCTGTCTATCATGCTTCTCAAGCCAGGCTAATAGCCTGGATGCCTTGTCACCAACATTGTATAGGCGGTGTTGTACTGCCAGAGCGTGTGCCCGTGCCGCACCTTCAGCCGCTGCTCTCAATTAGTGTTGCCGTAGTGCCAATGCATGGCATGAGTCTGCATCTATCACCTTGTAGCTTCCTCCACAAGCCGGTGTACTTCCTGCTCTAAGGACTTCATGTGCCTTGCCTCCTCCTTCTTTTGGCCTCCTATCAGTGTCTGGGCTTGCCCCCTTACCACAGTTTTGTAGGTCTCCCAGATTGTTTGGTGTGGGTCAACCGTACCTGCATTCTCTTGAAAGTACTGGTCAGTGCCCTCCCGAAGTTTGTCTCTCAGCACTGGATCCCTCAATCACCATGGATCTATCTTCGAGAACGCCCATCTATTAACATGTGGACCCCGATTGTGACTCCCACCGGGTAATGATCGGAGATGTCCCTGGCCATATGCAAATGAGCAAGAAATTTACCCACCCTATCATTCTGTGTGAATAGGAAATCTATCCTAGAGAACGAGCCTTGACGCGCTGAGTAGTATATGTACTGTTGCTGGTGGTGGTGCCGCTTCACCAAATATCTACCAACCTCAGAGCGGTTAGAAAAACAGAGAGAAGCTTTTCACCCCCCAGTCCTATTGGTGTACTTGAGCGATCCAGCTGCGGGTCGAGAACTGCGTTCGCATCACCCCAACTAGGAGAGTTCCCACTGGGAGCCCTATAAGAATTAAGCGTTGGCCCCCAGTTCCTCCGGGGGCCAGCGCCTCATAGTCTCTGTCCGATGATCTTCTCTTTGAGCCAGGATTTGGCTCCTGCTTTCAGGAGTGCACCCTGCACCACCGCTACCACTGCCATCACTGCCCCGATCAATAACTCAGAAGGTCTGAGAGCTGTACGGGGGCTGGCACCCCAATCACCACTGTGCCAGCTATGTGCTGCTCACCTGCTCTCTACCTGCAGTCTAGGTGGGCCTCTCGCAGAGCATCAGTGGGTCCACCGCATTCAATGGTAGATTAGTTCACGCCTGTCCACCGGCATGCGGGACATGCCCTGACGCTCTGAGGATTCCAAGCAGAGGGGGCCTTCCTCCTCGCACTGTTGCGACACAAGTGCTCCAATCTGGCTGCAGACCTTATTGCAGGCCTCTGCAACTGCTCCGATCCGCAATTTCGGGCCCCACTGGAATCAGGCCTAACCGGGGGGAGGCGCCATTTTGCATGCTCCAGCACCAGCCGCCTCTGAACAAATCTTCAGTCTGCGCCTTCCGTTCGGACCACCGCTCGTCTGAGAGGCTGCCGCTGGCACTTGGACCTCTCCTTGTTTGAAAGTGCACTCGATTGTGCCGGATTATTATAAATGTTATGGGGCTTTTACTCTGTGGCTAGCGCAGCTCTCTCAAGCTGCGTTCCTCTCAGCCCGTCGCTGGCCACACCCCCGTTTTTTTTTTAGGTGGGGTCGGAGGGGCTGGAGAGGAAATGAGTCACCTGCAACTGTGGCATAGGCTTTCACTTTTCTTTTTATGCCATGTAGACTGGGAGGCAAAATAACAAAAAAATTCTGCTCCCTTCTCCACCTCCTAAAAAAGATAACCTGCTAAAACGTTTAAAGACAGTGCAGGTTGGGGACTTTTCCAATTGGTGTGTTTGAATATGTATTTGTGTAACGTAACTGGTGCTCATGCACAGCGCTACAATACCTTTGGGTTGTGTTCGCTCTGTGTAAAACTGCAATAAAAAAAATATTGGTGGGGCGTCTAAGTTGGGCGTGTGTTTTTCTCAGCAAGCAAACAAAACCAACTGGCATACAGACTGAATATGGATGCAGCCTAAAAATTTTTGCTTGTGCTTTGGAATTTGTGACGGTGCACTAGAACTGCATATGTACAACATCTTAAATACAATTTTCACAGGGTTTCTCTTGCTTTCTGGTGCACAGATAGTCGAATCGCTCTCCGAATGTCAAAAGTTATGAATTGAAATAGTCTTGCTGTATATTTCTGTATATTTCTGTATATTTCTGTTGTCCTCAATATTTAATGGAATACAGCATCAAGTACCATAAATACCAGGAGTGTGTGAGCAGTGCCAGGAAAAGTTAGTTTCTTCTATGAGGGGATATCTCCATCGCTTTAACCTGGCATAACTCACTGCCCAGTACAAACATTGTGGTACTCTCTTTATATGTACTTCAATAATGTAAGAACCTTTTGTTTCTTAAAAATACTTTGGTGATAAAAAGCACACTGTTCTCACTGCACCATCAGGATTCAAGCAAGCCGGGCAGAAGACGGCTGAAATGCCAGAAACCGGTCCCCGGTAGCTTGTCTCCTTTCTGGTGAAGAATTGGCTTGGTAGTTTAGTCTGCCCTGTTCCCATGATGCACTGGGCCAGGGACAGACTGATTTGTATATAGCCAGGTTCTGAGCTGGGATGGTGCAGTGAGATAAATAACGGTGATGGATCAAGCCCTGATCTTTGGACTGGGTAAGAGTGGTCTGCTTAATTCAGACACTCTGTTCATCACCACCCCCTTTTCTGAATCGTGATTTGCATATAGCCAGGTTCTGAGCTGGGATGGTGCAGTGAGATAAATAACGGTGATGGATCAAGCCCTGATCTTTGGACTGGGTAAGAGTGGTCTGCTTAATTCAGACACTTTGTTCATCACCACCCCCTTTTCTGAATCGTTTTTGGCCACTATAGGTGTGGCAGGGTATACTCAGACATGAGTCCCTTTCTCACTGCTCCATCAGGATTCAAGCAAGCCGGGCCGAAGAAGGCTGAAATGCCAGAAACCGGTCCCCGGTAGCTTGTCTCCTTTCTGGTGAAGATTTGGCTTGGTAGTTTGGTCAGCCACGTTCCCATGATGCACTGGGCCAGGGACAGACTAATTTGCATATAGCCAGGTTCTGAGCTGGGATGGTGCAGTGAGCTAAATAACGGTGACGGATCAAGCCCTGATCTTTGGACTGGGTAAGAGTGGTCTGCTTAATTTAGACACTCTGTTCATCACCACCCCCTTTTCTGAATCACTTAAATGAATCACAGCAGGCCTAAGTTGACAGCAGCTGACACTCCTGCACATCCAATATTTGTCCAGGAAAAAAAGATTTTTGTAGGTGTGAAAACTAATAAAGATCCTTACAAGAAAGCTTAGGTGTATTATTAAAAAAGCCTACTTAGCCAACAAATATATTGCAGAAGTATGGGGTTGCATCATTGTGTAGGGTATTAAAAAAAAGAAAACGCTTAGGAGATCACTGCGGAGTGGTATTCAGAAATTACTTTTTTGTTGATTTACTTATGCCCAGTTCAGTATTGGATATGGTTGTACAGAACACCCATGCCGAAAAATAGCTTAGTTCATAGCATACATGGGAATTTGTAGTGTTGTTCCTATATTCCCAATAGGCTCTGCGCATTGGAATAACATAAACAGCAGTGTAGATGTAGGACTGAGGTCATCTAGGTCTCTACTGACTATGTTAGACTTAATTAGTTTTTGCCAGCTAGCTCAGAGGTCACTAGAAACGTTCTTGAATGAATAGGGAGGGGTTAACTTCCCTGATTTAGACAAGAAGGGATTAGCTTCTGACAACCATATAACATGGCAACTTTGCTCCCCCAGAATAAGGAGTGTATCTCCAGAGTCGTGTGAAAACAATAGACAGCTATTTCACTCAGTCAATCGTGCATGCTTAATTTCACCAGGGTGCAGAGAAATAGAGAGACAGGCGTTTTCAATAAAAGGTGTTATTTTATTGAGCAGTCTTCTTTCTCATGCAAGAGAAATGAATTGCCACAATTGTAATACTTATCATGAAGTAAAGTGCGTACAGTAAAAGGAGTATTATAAAATAATACTGTAAAAGCATTGATATGGTTTCTTAGCCATGTGATACTTTAAAACGGATAAAATATTTACATACATAAAAACATTGACTAACAAACTCAACTGGTGCTTCTAAGATACGCCTACCCCGGTGTTCCTGACCTAAGCCTAATACGTGGGAAGCAGTAAGTAAGTTACAACTTTAGGTTAAGTTGGGTTTTTTTTTGCCAAGAATCTGAATCCAGAATTCTCTCTAAGGTTTGAATCAGCTCCGTACCTTGGTTATAGAACGAAGGAGGTCTTGTATATCGTTTCTCAGAACTTGATCTCCCAGTAACCCGCAAAGGTGACTGGAAACACCGGAGCTGGATTTCTCGGCGTGAGAAAAGGCAGCTTCTCCAGTGTGTCAAAGGGGAGGGGCGGCTTCCTTCGGCTCTCGCATCAGCTGGGCTTCGGATAAGTAGATAGCCGCTCTGCTCCACACCACCGTGTGTTTGCTTAAGGCAAGTGTTGGTATATTTATACCTGGAAGGTGCCGTGTTTGACATAAGGTTGGACATAAGACATCAATAAAAGATGTCACTAAGAACCTACTGTTCCTTTAGTGCTCGCAGGAGTTCAATGACAAATCAAAACAAAGTTATGGGGAATTCCCAGGTTGCTGAAGGTTTGGTGTGTCGAAGGAACTCATTGTGCTCTCTAGGAATCTAAGGAAGTAGCCTTGCCATATTTGGGCTGCGTGGGCTATTACTGAACATGGGCAAGATTCGTATGTCTTCATTAGGACATGGTTTATCATAACCGCATGAAGGCATGAATCAGGAATATTTAATTAGGGTCCTAGATACATTCACAACAAATTCTTTCTATCTACTGTATGTTGGAAATTGTGTTGCTTGTTGACTGGTTTGTGAGCCCTGGTCGATCAGCAACCACAATCCTAGTCAGGGTAAGAGGAAGGCAAACACTCAATCAGAGCAGTCAGGCTAATATTTAGGGGCAATGTGCAAAGTATTGTACAACACTTCAAGAAGCAACAACAGTGAAAACAACACACAAAAAGATCCAACACCAGATCCAGAAAAATGGAGTGGATTTCAGTAAATAAAAGAAGACCAAAATGCCAAACATCCATTAGGGAAACCAGAGTGTTTGAAGTTTAAAAATGTTGGGTAAAATAACACCAAAAAGCACAACGTGCCAAAAAGGGATATCTGGTTGCGCTTGACTGGGATAAAGTCACACACCAAGTTAGATCTGCTGAACAAAGTAACTTAAATCCTGGTTGCGGATCCAAGGCGAAGAAGCTTCTCGCTGTTGTAGTGATGAGTCAGTTCCTAGATGCAATGAGGCTGTGGGATAAGGTCCTGTTTCATGATCTATGAGGATCCTATTGATGGGGCTTGCGAAGCTAAGTCAAGGCATCAAGGATGCGGTGCACAGCTGGTAATTCATTGGTTCTTCGGAGCTTGTGAGGCTGCGATGCAGAGGCCATCGTCGTCATCAAGCTGCTGCCACCAAGGGATGCAAGGACCTGGCTTGGAGAGGGGCCGCACCGTCGGCGAAGTGAGTTCGCAAGACTGCAAGGGAAATGTGGACATTCTGCACCAGGCCTAATCCACGCAGCAGTGGTGATGAGTAGGTTCTGCTTGAGGATGCTGCTCTCATCTGAGGAGATGCATCGGTTCGGCTCAAGGATCCGCCGCTCAGCGAAAGAGATGCATTGGTTTGCCTCAAGGATACGCCAATCACCAGAGATGGTGCAACGGTTCTGCTAGTAAGTACTTAGGTCCATTTCTGAGCATTCAGGGGGGGGGCTCTTCTTGGCAGGGTAGACTCATAGATGGCATATCTCCTGGTGCAGCTGCAAGGGGGTTGAAAGTCTGTTATGTCCAGGCTTCAGATCATGTGGCCAGCCAACTAACCCTTGGAGTCACTCTGGGTTCTGGTTCAAGAGAAGCAGGTCCAGTCCTTCTCACCCAGGCAAGAGGGTAGTAGGCTGCAGGTCAGCACAGCAAAGCAGGATCTCAGCATAGTTGCAATTCAGCAGAGTGGCAATCCTTTTTAGCAGCAGAGCAGGACTTCTTCCTGGAAGAGTATAGGCAGGTCCAGAAGTGTACTGAATTGGTGGTATCTGAGGTCCTTCTTTGATACACAGTTGTGCCTTTGAAGTGAGGGAGACACTTATAGACACATGCCTATGAAGTGCACAGCCAGCCATGACTCCAGACTAATTAAAGGGGGTACCCCTTGCGTGGGGAAATAATTCAGCTTAATCCAGTTTAAGTAAAGCTGAGTCCAGCTCCTCCCTCCCTCCCATCCAGTCAGGAATAACCCAATTCATCACACCTAAGCTCCCATTGTGTGTGGCTGTCTATGTGGAATACACAAAGCCCAACTGCCAACTACACCCATTCATGTGACGAAAGATAGGTTAAAAGCACCATGGCTAAGGCACTTACTACAAGTGGCATTTTCAGAAATGTAATTTAAAATCTAACTTCCTAATAACTTGAAACTTGAAAACTTAACTTCCTAATAAGTTAGGATTTTAAATTAGGATTCCAGAGACATCAAATACAAACCAGTCGTATCTTCCCATTTGGAAATTACACGTAAAATATAATAAGGTAATCTCAGTGTTATCCTATAGTATATATAGAGCTTGCAGTAGTGAAAAAGGAGTTTGGAGTTTTTCACTACGAGGACAAGTAAAATTTAGAAGTACATATCCTGCTTTTCAAATACACTTCACCGTGCCCTCTGTGCTGTCCAGGGCCTAACTTAGGGGGAACTTATACTTATTAAAAAGGAAGGTTTGGGCGTGGCAAGAGGTTTAGTTGCAAGGCCGACATAGCAGTTTAAAACTGCACACATATGCTATGTAATGGCAGGCCTGAAACATGTTTAAAGGTCTACTTAAGGGTGTGGCACAATCATGGCTGCAGGCCCACTAGTAGCATTTAATCTACATGGGGTAGTTTGCATTATTAGGGTATTATAAGTCAATTAAATATGCCAATTGTAAATAAGCAAATGTTACCACGTTTTAGGGAAAGAGCACAAGCACTTTAGCACTGGAACATCTTTTTTAGTATCATCAGGGTGTGGAAGCAGGCTATTGTTGACCTGGGCGGACATGTCTAGCTTGCTGTCAATATTGATTCAGAGGATTCTTACTTGAATGCTGGGGTTGTCCCACTGCATAAACACTTTTCCGAAGAGCATCACTTCATTCTTGTCAGTGTTAAGTTTGAGGCCGTTGGATTTCATCCAGGTGGTCACTTCAAAACTGCATGAGTTGAAGTTGTTCATGGCATTGGGTGTTTTGGACGAGAGGGACAGTATCAGTTGCATGTCATTGGTGTAGGTAAGTATGTTGAATTTGTGTGTATGTATGACATCTACCAGTGGTTTCAGTAGATGTTGAAGAGGGTCGGGTGAGCAAGAAATCTGCAAATGAGGTCCGGACTTTTGAGGAGCATGGTGTCATGGTGACTGTTTGTGTCCTTCCACTAAAAAGTTGCAGATCCTTTTGAGGTCTGGTCATATGATGCCAGCCTGTAAAGTCATCTGATCTGGATGGGATGGGAGACTGTTGAAGGCTGCAGAGAGGTTGAGTAGAATGAGGACTTCTGTTTCTCCTCTGTTGAGGATCATCCATAAACCATGTGTTGCTGCAAAGTAGGGTTGTCTCTGTACTGTGGTTTGATCTGGTGCCTAAATGTGGGGTGTCGAGGAGCTGGCGCTTGGCATGGAGGTCCACTATGTGGTTGTTGATTACTTTTTCAGGACCGTTCCCAGATACGGTAGAAAGGAGATTGGTTTGTACTTCACAAGTTTTGCTGGGCCTGCTGAGGGCTTGTTCTGGAGGGCATGACAGCTCTGTACTTCCAGGCTTCTGGGAGAGTGGTTGTATCAATTGAGGTGTTGAAGATGGAGATGAGGGCTTTGATAGTGGGAATAGAACCAACATGACACAAAAATGCAAAGTACATAATGGACAAAAAGCAGTGAAAAATACTGCCATAAAGAAGATAGAAAGGCAAAAACCGGGCACAAAAACAAGGCAAAAAAATCGAAATTGACTGAGAGCAGTGATGATAAAAGACAAGAGAATGCCGATTTGAGAAGGGCACACAATGAAAAAGAAGCAGTGTAGAGAGAGAGTGAAAGCGAGATAGAAAGAGCAAGAGGAGCAAGGCGAAAGCTTCTAGGGCCTGGATCTGGGTCCGAAAGCCTTGACCATTCACAAGTCCTAGTGGGATAGGGCCACCATCTACTTAATTATATAAGGTAAAATCTAAGCAAGTATATTGTAAACAAAAAAGAAGATAATTTAGCCTGTCTGACAAAGCTTTTATTGTGTTTTAGTTACTTTCAAAAGGAATACATGCCTCTTGATGTTTCTTTGGTGAAGTGGTTTCTTGTGGATCCTGTTTCCTTACAGTGATATATCTTCATCAGATTGGTATTAAGGTTTTTTTTCTGTTGCTTTGTATGTTAAATAGTATTGTTCTTTGTGTTTCCCAGCGAGTACCAGATAATTGTTTCTCGAAAAAGAAGTATGAGTGAAGACATCTGTAAGAGGGAAGACTTGGCCCCCTTCAACAGCAGCCTGGACCAGGATGTCTACATTACAGCAGCTCTTCCTGTTCACAACCTCACAAGCCCAGAGGAGTTTTTCCTTGGAGACGGGACCTACCAACATGGCTACTACAATGCCCCACTCAGGGCCGGGCACAATTATACAGCCTTCCTTCGGGTCATCAGTATATGGGACCAGGTAACACATCTTTCTACCCTTCACTCAAGATCTCCATAGAGATGGCTAGAGAGCGTAGGATTATGTACACATATGAACGGTAGACTGCTGCTCTATATTGTAAATGGGAAGAGAGACAATTAGGAGGCTGGTCAATAATAATCCTCATTTCTTTTTAGGTCGAGCCAAGGCAACGCGCATGTGCAGTCTGCAAGCATGCTGTAGCTCTCTTTGGGCTTCCTGCACGTCCACCAATTTCCATTTGCTCTTTCTTGTGCCATTCACAAATGCTGAATTTTGAGTGGTGCATTGCTTGTAAATGTCCCACCTTTGGTTGCTTGGTTCCCTCCCATCACATTTCACTCATTGTTCCTTCTGGTTGGCCATCAAAAGCGTTCTCGTTCCTCCTGGTTACCCATGATAATGCAGAGCGCAACGGGATATGTTTTTTTATCTTATCGGCATTCCAAATTTTTAAAAATTGTATCTGCATTCCTTATTTTGTTTCATTGTCATTGTTTTAGTGACATTCTATTTTTAATTTTGGTAGGCCCAATTCTGTTGTGTGGCGTTTTAGGTTCAGCGTGAATTTTTCAGATGCAAGCCCTTATTTAGGTACAATTCACATTGCCCTTATATAGGCATAGAAATCAAGCCCTTATTTAGACGTAGCCCATGCCACCCAAATACAGGCATGGCTACTTCCACCCATACCAAACGTCCCAACAATTTCTTGGAAAAACTTCCCCTTGCTAGAATATTGATTTGTCCAAGAACTCATGTACTTTGCAAAGAACAACTATTCCCTAGGGGTTCTTTCATGACGTTATTATGCCCGACTTTACGTCAAACTATGGCATTCCTAGATACCTTCAAGGTATAAATATGCCTTCACTTGCTCAAGCAAGACACGGTGGTTCGGAGCAGGTCGCCTATCTACTTGCCCGACGCAGCTCAGTACAGCAAGTGCCGAAGGAAGCCGACCCTCCAGCTGACGCACTGATCGAGAGGCTGCCTTTCTCTCGCCGAGAATCCAGCTCCAATGTTTTCAAGCTCCCCTTGTGGGGTGTTGGGAAATCGTGTCCCGAGACAGAGATACCAGACCTCCTTCATTCTAAACTAAGGTTTGGAGCTGATTAGAACCTAAGAGAAATCATGGATAGATTCTTGGCAAAGAAAACTAAACCTAGGCTACACAATACTTACTTCTTCCCTTGTATTAGACTAAGGTTAGGTAGCAGTTCATTTCTTTTGCATGAGAAAGAACACTGTTCAATAAATCCTTTTATTGAAAACGCCTGTCTCTCTATTTCTCTGCATCTCTGTTGAAACGAAGCATGCACGAGTCACTGAGTGAAATACTTATCTATTGTTTCCGTGACTCTAGAGATATATTTCTTATTCTTGGGAAACAAAGTTGTCATGTTTATGCGGTTGTCAGAAACTAATCCCTTCTTGTGAATTCGAGAAAGTTTCTAGTGAACTCTGAGCTAGCTGCCACTCACAATTAAGTTTAATGTATTCAATAGAGACCTAGTTGACCTCAGTCCTACGTCTAATCTATATGATATATTATTCCAATGCACAGAGCCTATTCCGAACATAGGAACTACACTACAGTTCTACCGATGCTGAGACTCAAACCCAGTTGCCTAGGTCCGAAGCAGGCATGAGCGGATTTTGCGGATTGGCAATCCGCGAATTTGCGGATTTGCGAACTCGCAATCCGCAAAATCCGCGAATTCCCGCGAATTTGCGGATTTTTTTTTTTTTTGTGTTCGCCCGTGTTTCTGCCAGTTCGCGAGGGTTTTTACAATTTCGCAATTTGCGAACTTACCTGTCGGGTCGCAAGTTTTGCGAACTTGTTGTTTCTACGTGTCCAACCTGTTTGGGACACTCTTCTTCATCACTGCCACTCTCTGTCACCACTGCCACTCTCTGACTACTCATGCCACCCTCTGGCCCACCCATGCCACCCTCTGTTTCATCACCACACCCTCTGGTTGTCCAGTGTACATTATTTTCGGCAAAGCAAAGCACACCTTCCCTGCCTCAAGTGACCTGAATTAATTTGGGGCTGATTAATGTGTCACAGAATATTTTTTTAGCTGGCACCTGCTTCCTTAGTGCGCCCTGATTAGTGATCTTTTGCACTTGCTAAGTGCTTTCATTGTTGCAAAATTAGTTACAACACCTGCCCTGCCCCAACTGACAATAATGAATTAGGGGCTGATTAATGGATTTTAACTTCCAGCCTGGCTCCTGCTTGTCTCCCTTAGCTGTAATTCATGACCTTTGTGGCATATGTGTAACTATTCTGAGGTTCAGAGCAGGGTCACATAATAGTTTCAACTGGCAACTGAACTCTGGAGGGGCCCCTCAGGAAGCACTACAGGAAATGGCTACTAATGATGTGCCTGAACTTTTGAACCTGGTAAGTAGTTACTTTCAGTTTTGCTTAGATCGTATTTCTGCAATTTCGCACTTATTCGCGGGGCGCGAACTCACGCGAACAGTGCGAGCAGTGCGAGCAAAATCCGCTGCTCGCGGATTTGCGGATTTTGCAGGAAATTCGCAAATCTCGCGGATTGCGGATTTCCCGAAAATCCGCAAAATCCGCGAGCGGAACGGATTTTCCGCCCATGCCTAGTCCGAAGTAGGCAGCTCTGGAGGTTACGCCACAGCCTTTTTCCTGCCGGGAATAGCTGTCAGTGTGTTTGGTTGCAACTTTTCTTTTTTAGTATTGGTTGTGGTCGAAAACCCTTGCTTTAAAGTTTCACTTTTGCTTTGAAGCTTCCTTATCTAGAGAGCCCACAGATTAAAACGGATTGACAGTAGAACATTGCTATAGGCTCAGCTGCCCTGCTATGAGCTAGCCAATGGCTATGTACCATTTGTAAACTTAGCAGTAGTGAGCTAAAACATTCAACTTCCTTATTTAAAGTTTTACTATGAGTAAAGAAAAAGAGCTTATGTTTCATTAAGCACAAATCCAGAAAATGAAAACACCGAAGTAGCCGAACAACTTTTTCTGGACTACATCGTGTACTATGAAGAAAGGTGGTTATAAGGAAAACTGTCTCTGTGCAACGAAGAAGCCCTAAGAGACAGAGCTAAACACATTTTACTGCCTGTTGTCTGCCTCTGTGAGGATTCCGGTGAGCCTACCCTGTCTGCAGCTGTCTTCTGCTCATCCTGCAGCCTTCTCATTCCTACTAGCAGCTCCTATCCTGTCCTGCAATTCAACAGACACCAAGCTGGTAGGTCTTGTTGCTGCCCTGTGCCATCGGGTGTGCATTCTTTATGCTCTATGTCACCCCTGCAGGGTCCTGATTGCGAAACCCACTGGCATTGGTATTGCAGGCTGTCCCGCTGCTAGAAAGAACAAATTAGAGCTTCCTATGAGGACCGCCGCTGTCTCTTCTCCCCCATCTCCTTAAAGAAATAGATATTTTATGCATCAGTGTGGCTCAGAGATGCTAATAAAAAATTGGTCCCATGTTTAACGTATCAGTCCACACCACACAATCCGTGTTGCACTTGCTTTTTCAGAGGCATGTCACGCCTGCTGTGTAAGGGTTTGCTTCCAGGGCGAATATGTGTGTTTTGGTCAATATTGGTGGAGTTTTCATCACTGCACAATGGACAGATAGTCAATCAATCAATCAATCAAGAATTAGCAGAGCTCACTACTTACCCATGAGGATCTCAAGGCACTGGAGGAAAAAGAGAGGGGGCGCTACTGGTCGAACAGCCAGGTCTTGAGTAGCCTCCTGAAGGTCAGCAGGTCTTCAGTCTATCGTAGGCTCAGTGGGAGGGTGTTCCAGGTCTTGGCGGCGAGGTGGGAGAAGGATCTGCCGCCGGTGGTTGTTCTTCGGATGCGAGGTACGGTGGCGAGGGTGAGGTCGGCAGAGCTGAGTTGGCGGTTGGGGATGTAGAAGAAAAGTCATCTGTTGAGGTAGGCTGGGCCGGTCTTGTTGAGTGGACTGGAGTGAAGTCATATATATGAGAGTTCACCGTTGTCTGAGGTGGACAGTAATGCTGCTGCAAGTAGTGCAGACAGCAGTGGGAGGGCCCAAGAACTTACAAAGAAATTACAAATCAAAAAAACTGTGAATTAGTGACCTACAATCGACGCCCACCTAATGCATGCCATGCTCTGGGGGGCTCAGTCTCTAACCTGTTAATGTCCCTAAAATCTGCTTTGTAAGGTAGTTTTACCTTTTTGTAAGCTCCTCCGATTAAGGAAGCTAACCAGACAACAGGGAGAGGGAGAAGGAGAAGCATTTTACTACTGGTGAGACTCCACTGAAGTCAATGAGTGTGGAGAGACTGGTCAGGAGTGAGACTCCTCTAAGATGTGGAGCTCGAGCGTGTTAGGGACCCCGCTCCACAAGCTCCAAGAAACCCCTCTAGGCTCTGGGAGTATGCACACCAAGTGACAATTCTAGGCCACTCACCAAAAGTTACTGGGCAGTCCTACCCTCTTGTGTTTGTTCACTGGTGGGACTCACACCCAATGAGAGATTTGGGATATCTGATGAAGCAAACTATCTTTATAATTTATTTTAATCCTCATACAATCAACATATTAATCTAATTATAAATATTTGAGACATCATTCACAGCAATGCTAGTCCAGTTTTCTCGTTTCTCTGACACGTTTTCAAAAGAATGATTGGTCCCCTCCGCATGCTGTGTCTTGCAGAGCACATACAACCTTTTACCTCAAAGCCATCATGCTCATCTTTGGTATGTATTTAGCTAAGCTGGAAAGTGACTGTGAATCTTGCTGCTTTAAGCAGTCCACAGAGTGCTCGTGTTTTCATTTTCACTCCCACTCTCCTCCATCGCCTCTTTCCCCCTTCCCAATTAACCGCAGCCAGTTCACCCTCACATCCAAACATGCTTTATTTAATCACTCTACAGAGTGTATCTTTTTGCACCCCCACCTCAAGAACCTGCAAGCACTTCTCCTTTCATTCCTTTATAATTTTTGCATTTTTATATAGCTCAAATGAAGGTATCAAAGTGCTTTTCATGAGCGATTGTTTAATTACAGAAATGTGCCCTGTGGGAGATAATGTGCTGCATGGCTAAACACTTATAAGATCCCAAAGACAAAATCTATTGGCTATGCCAATGCTTGTTTGTTATATGGAGTGGACATGCAGGTTTTTACTATACCATTGCGATCTTTGCTTCTCATGGACACTATTTCCCTGCATGGAAATCCCCAACTGGCAGAATGTGTAAAAGATTATGACGTAACCAGTGAGTGGTGCTACTTGTACCCTAACGAAGTACATGGCTGTGTTTTATGCGGGTGTGAACAGTCTACTGCATCCAGCCAGGCACTGTGCACATCCATAGCAGTGCCAGTATGCACTACATTTCCTCCCGCTTCACAAATCTTATATGTTTCTCAAACTCTAGAAGTGATATAATGGGCCAACTTCACTGTTGTATGGCTGGGCTGCTTGCCCCGGAGCCAGGGTAGGACGGACGCTAGTTGCACTGTCTCCCTGCCATCAGAGCAACACAATGCTCTGCTATGTCAGAACAAGCCCTAATCTCCAGGGGTCTTGCACCTCGGGATCATTCAACCCGGGGCATTCAACTACTACTGGTTATCAGTTAAGAGTCCCTGAACCAGGTTAGCGGTCGTGCTAAAGTACCTTTTATCACTTTTCTGGTCCTTATGAAGTTCCACCAGACCCAGTAGGGGCTAATTTGGCATGAAACATGTCAACCCTATGCACCACACTAGCCTTATAGGATCAATATATCCAGCTAGGGCACATTACTTTTGATTAGGCTAGAGCCCCTGGTAATAAACACATTTAGTTTGGACTGCCCTAGACCTATTTTAACCCACATATCCACTGCACTACCTAGCCCACACACCCACTCTCACCCATACAACTTCATCTATAAAAAGACCTCCTCCAAATGGCCCCTTCTCGGGTGCCTGTCGGGCATTGCAGTGCCAGCCTGAAGAGGAGCAGGCCCAATGATGAAGCATGACATCCTTCAGTGTGCGTGAGGGCACTTTTTAGAAAAGACCTTCCTCTCCCCTCTACCCTTAGGAACTGCACACCCCCTGTGTGTCTCACTGCTGGGATGGGCACGTCCTTCTGGGTTTTTGCAGGTCTACTCTCATTACAATGATGATGGAAGTGGAGGAAAGTGGAGAAGGTGTCTGGCAATTATATTGATCCACCCTTGCAGTACCTCACATCTCCCAGCAGTTCTCTGAAATGCCTCCTGTAGGCTTTAGATGCTGGAGAAAGTTGAACTTAGCATTGCAAACAAAAGTATACTGGTGAAGTTAGATTTTAAACCGTGTTTACTAGTAGCTGTATGTAGGTGCAGCAATTGATTGCTCGGTTTGTGCTCGTATTTTATGTAACTTGTTGAGTCAATGATGATTGTTTAATGAAGGCCACTGTAATAATCTTCTTTTAAAAATATGCAGTCAGACCAATTTATTTCACTCGTTCATTCTTTTTCAGGACAGGACATACTCATGTGCCGTATATGGGGCTTCCCCAGGTAAGGACTATGGGTGCTCCTGTGTTTGTAACTAGATGTTAATCTACAGTTAAACACGTTTCTTGTAGTCCAAGGGAAGAACAGCATCTACTTGTGGTAGCTGAAGAAGTGGCTGTCTTAGCTCCTTTAAGGAGACTATTGGAAACTGAATTTGTCTGCTTCCCCAGATCAAAGGAGTATTGTCCACTTGTTTTCTCCTGTTCGAAAAAGGTGCTGCATCTTCTGTCTTTGCAACATCGGACAGTGGTGATGCAGGTAGCTTCCAACTTCACGTGATTTTGGTCAATCATTCTAACTTATTTAGAATATGACAGTGGCATTGATCCTGGGCCTCCCCAGTCTCTCCTCAGTCCCTGGCCATCTGATGAGGCTAAACTGGCTCCTGCACTGTCCCTGAGATCTGCATCCAAACTCCAGCGGATTATTCCATCTTTCAGGTGCTCTTTGCTGGAAATGAGATCTATTTCTATTATCATAATCAGCATTTTGGATCTGCTTCCTCGTCAGTTGAAGTGTATCTCTGCACAACTCTTTTACAGAAGCAGTTTTACTCGTGGCTTTATCTTCTTCAGCACCAGGACCCCCACTGGTGTAATAGAGTATTAAATAACATTATAATAAAAAATAAAAACATTTTATGCTGCAAATGGTAGTTCCAGGTCAGCTGAGGAAGTTGCTGAGCATTTCAGACATAGGCCACTGTAGAGAAGCAGAGCCCTGAACAGCGAGCTTGAGGAAAAGAATGCAATTCATGAACAATTACCCAAATATTAAAATCCCTGAGCATGTGAATATGAGAGGTCTTAGAAATAGGAGATGATGGGAAATCAGAAAATATATTACCAAGGCCTGCAAGTGATCCAGGAACACAATACACCAACATAATTGTGTTAGTTAAAGAACATTGGGCCATATTATCAAGAACAGTGATGACATTATCACTGCTTTAGCGGCAGGAAACTGCTACTAAAGCGGCGATAATGGGCTTGATATTATGCCCTTGAGAATTCCCATAGAAGCCCAGGTTCTGGTGTGAAGGACATCAAACCTGGGCTTTTATGGGAATTCACAAGGGCATCTTATCAAGCCCCTTATCGCTGTTCTTGATAATATGGCCCATTGAATGGTGCGTTCTTCCTACTGCTTACCTGGTTGTAGCTAAAAATAGTCTGTTCTTCCTGCATTTCTGAGACTACAGACTACTATGGAATTCATAATAGATTCCAGAACTCCTCCTTGGAATCTTAGGCAGTCTTAGTTACACATGAATATTTGTGCAGGTGTGTACGCCCATGCAAAGCCATTACTTAAGTGTAACTGCAGTTAGGGCACTTTTACACATGTCTAAATGTGACTCACAGGTGCATTTTAGTTCTTTCCTTTCTAATTTTGTCCCAACACCAACCTGGATAGAGACCTACAACCGCCCTTGTCAGTCGCAAAGCTCTGAGGGTATCCATAGTGGGGTTGTGACTATGTTAGTGAATAGCAACTCAGGATGTAACATGCACAAAGAGACACTAAGAGCAGATTTGCTCATATATTATGCACTTACTAGCAAAAAATCACATTTCAATGGATCTACATAGAATGTTAAGTCCAGGTTTCGTGAATAGTGAACGAGACCTACAATCATAAATGAAAGTTCTAATATCTTTGTGAATAAGTCGGTGTGTTTCTGTCCCCCTAAATAATGGCTGTTTGTACCACTCATTATGTAACGCAAAGACAAAACTGTGTAAATATATAGAAGAACTAAAATTATTGAATGGTAAAGAGGCACAGGCCGCGAAATGACTGGCATTTGTTTTTGTAACCCTGTAGGTGCTGTGCAGATGGAAGAGGCCTCTTCGTTTACGGTTTTCAATGGCATCCAAGTGGCTCAGATTGCAATCATGCTTCTTGGGGTAATGGTGGTGTCACTTCTGTTCAAAAGTGGTACACCCCAAAGCTCGACTCTTGACTCTGACGAACATGGACGCACCTCAGTATTCTCATAGCTGGTCATGGGTGGACAGTGAATTCAAATACCTGAAACTGAAATCCACTGGACCGATTCAGGCCCTGAGAGGACTCATTCAAAATACAATGGGATTCATGAGACAAGGTCATTCTAAGGTGAGCAGGCCCACCCCATCTCTACTGTGGTTTACATGTGTCAAACATCGGCACAAACCAGGGAAATGTTTGAAATATAATTCCGTGACAATTGCTCTGGGGTGATCTTAGGCAACAGCACCTCAGCATGGAATTCCAACTGGTGGTTGACGGAACTAAGACCCACACCCTTACCCATCACCCGCGCCAGTAACCTCAGGATCATCATCGACAGCAAACTGTCTTGTGAGCATCATGTCTTCTAGTGCAGAGACCCCTTTTTCATTTCAGTTTGAAGACGTGTTGCTGCACGTGTAACAAGTAATGAATTGCTGTTTCATCAAATACACACTTCTGGCATGTGATTTTATTCTGTAAATGTATAATGAATATCTCTGACAAGCAAAATCAATTAAAAACACATTCAGTGATAATTTAGTGTCTATTTAGCTTAGAAAAGGTTTCAGGAATGTCATAAATCTTATGACTCTTTCCCTCCATAAATCTACTATTTTATCTATTTTAATCACTTGCTTTTAGGCTTCTTGCTTTTAGTTTTAGGTTCTTAAACACATATAGGACAGGTTTCATTTTAGCCGTAGTCTCCATTTTATTTAGCTTTTCCAGCTTTTTTAACTTTGGCCCCAAAACCATCTTCGGTAATGGATGTTGCCATCCTAGACCATGTAGACTTCCATCTTTGAAAAGTGAGGCTGCCATCTTTCTCAAATTATATAGAATCAATGTCATGTCTGCCTTTTTACATAGATGTCATCTGACCTTGTACAACTATCAGGGCGTTCGACTGATGACACAGAAATAACACTTGATGCAATAAAAGTCTGGATCAAGTGTCTACTTATCCCCATGTCCAGGTCCAATAAGAACACGTCTACACATATAGTAAAAATAGTGTAGTCTGAATTCACATGTTCTTATGTCAGACTTTCCATTCTCTGATAAGATTTAATATATAAGGACTGTCATTTGACCACTTGTAAGGAAATAAATATCACCCAGGTCTCAGACGCAGTTTGCAGATCCAGATCAGCATGGCACCAGATGCCATCTCCACCATGAAGCCTCCAGCTGGACTCCCTGAGGCTCTGCGAAGCATTCCATTCTCCCTTTACAAACTGGTGCCAGGATTGTGTTCTCTTGTAGATGCAATCTCCTTGTCTTGTGTTTGACATAGCTGACTAGCTATTCCAAACAGACAACAAACCCTGTTGTCCAGGTGTGCGCACCTCCTCCAAAACTCAGGCTCATTATTTGTTCATTTGCTAGAGCTAGCTAAGAGCTTATTGATCGATAGCACAGTCAGGGTGAAAGGGCTATAAATTGTGATGTTACGATTTTTCCCAGTTTTTACTGTTATTGAAAAGCTTAGCCGCTTTTATTATCTTCTGTGATGTTACCAATATTATGTGAACTAGATCTCAGCATTTTAAAATAAATATTTTAAAATAAATATGCTAAAATATATATTCTGTTTGTAGTGATCTTGACTGTGTAAGTCATTAATGAATGCTCGCTTGAGTTACCATTGCTCCCTGTTAGTTACCCAAAAGCATTGACACCACCTCATTTATGTATTAGCTGGGGTTCTGCAGGGCTACAATAACCTGTCTTTCATGTTTAGTGTTGGTGCATTAAACTAAGTTCACTCATGTCACCCGTTTGTGTGAAAACAAACCTCGTAGAACTAAGCCAGAGACAAAAACTGGACATGACCATCAAGTCAACGCGTCATAGTATCATACTTCCACATCCTGTAGATAAGGAAGATATTCAGGTGGCTCCAGAACCACACCAGAAAAAAACATCTCCCAGGTACTAGTCTCCAGTAAGCTAGACTACAGGAACACCCTCTACACCAGAAACACCCAACAAGCATTCACAATGCAACGGTCTCTTTTTTGCAAAGGTTGGAGGTATTGGCATTGTAAAAGACAATTTTTTTCTTTATGTGTTTCGTTTTGAAAACAGATAAATAAATGGCATTGTCATTTACAATGTCAATAGCTTAATCTCTTGCAAATGCGAGACCTATTACATTTGCACTCACACACCCACACACACACACAGAGCCACACACACACACACACACAGAGCCACACACACACAGTTGTGGTGGATGTGATGGTGGATGTGGTGGTGGTGGATGTGGTGGTTTAGGTGGTGGATGTGGTGATGGTGGATGTGGTGGTGGTGGATGTGGTGGTGGATGTGGTGGTGGTGGATGTGGTGGTGGATGTGTTGGTGGTGGATGTGGTGGTGGTTGATGTGGTGGTGGTTGATGTGATGTTGGTGGATGTGGTGGTGGAGGTGGATGTGGTGGTGGAGGTGGTGGTGGTGGAGGTGGATGTGGTGGATGATGTGGTGGATGTGGTGGTGGTGGATGTGGCGGTGGTGGCGGATGTGGTGGTGGTGAATGTGGTGGTGGTGGATGTGGTGGTGGTGCCTGCTCACTCACTTATAATCATTTTTACTTTAATTCACTCATTTTCACTTATTCTCACTCACTTTGACACATTCATTCTCAATCAGTTACGTTCATCACTCAATCATTTTTTTTATATTCTTTCTCGTTCACACTAATTCTCACACACATAAACATGCTTGCACATAAAAACAGACTCACTCTAGCACTTACACACGCTATCACACACACACTTGCACACATGAACACAACATACATTTAAAAGCATTTTATTTAACTTACCTCAGGGCTAGAACATGTCCTGTTACAGCTCCCAGGACTCCATTTTTTTAACACTAAATTGAGTAATAGACTATTATTAATTATTGGCATAATAAGAATATTAAGCATAGGTATCTAGAAACTCGAACGTCATACTAGTGTTTAAAAAAATATAATGCTGAAGTTTAAATTTGTATTGTTAGTAATTGGGGAAATGTAAAAAGACGAAAGAAATGTTTTTCCTGAAGCGACGTATTTTCAGGCTATGGCGCATAGAGCCTTGCGAAGTTGCGAAGCTGTTGTGTTGAAGGGAGCTGTATCCCATTGCCGGATAATGGGGTCCGGCACAGGTACCCCGGGTAGTCCAGGAGTTAAGAGGCTGCCGTGTGAGTGTGCGCTGCTGAGAGTGGAGGACCTTGCCTGGCTCTGGGTAGCTGGATGATGGGAGGGAGGGAAGCTGAGACTGTAACCAGAGGACAAGCTGCTTCCAGCGAGGCTGACAGGAGACGGACCGGGAAAGAGCCTCGCGCATGGGGCCGGACGGATGCACACATGCACGAAGCCCTAATGAGAAGAGAGCAGGCTTCGCTCGCAGACTCGCGCTGTCCTTTCGACAACTTTCCCAGACTTTAGCACCGGCGCTCTCTCTATTCACTTGAGCCCCTCGTTTTTTTGGGATTGACTGCGGCTGCAACGAAGGGAATAGGAAGTGTAGTGCCGCGGAGCGGCAGTGGCAGGCAGGGTTGCTCGTGCCCAGCGGAGCAGTGAGGAATGCAGTCAGCTCCCAAGGCAGCCAAGAGAACTGCAGTGATCCAGGGACCTCCGGGAGCTATGTAGCGCAGCACTGTAAGTACGTAGCGAGAGATGCCTGGCCCCTGGCTCTGGGGTTTGCTGCAAAATGTACACATTTGTTACTTACGAGTTTCTTTACCTGCCCGGAGGCTAGTCCGGAACAAAAAGGTGAAGCCGCTGTCGAGTCGCTGAGAGCAGGCATTTTCCCCTCGTTTACCTACTGGAATATGCGTCCCCTAAACAGCAAGACGGGCAGCATGGCAGCAGGGCAGAGAATGTTGATTCAGCAGATATACTCGGGGTAAAATTCACTTCTAATAATTCATGTTTCGCCCTCCTGATGGTATATCGCCCCCCTAAATCAACCCCGCACTTCAACGATCTGTTCACGAGCATTATCTCTGATATTTGCACACGCTATCAGAGAGTACTAGTCATGGGTGACTTTAACGTATACTGGAATAAAAATCCCAAAGACACAGCAGCTCTACAGCTGGAGACGCTTATGACCACACTAGGCCTCCAACAACTTGTAGAGGTCCCCACACACAATAAAGGTCACACCTTGGACCTTGTCTGGCATCCCACCCGGAGGTTACTCTTACAGATATTGTACCATGTCTATGGTCAGATCATTACTTAATAAGTTGCTGCATCCCAATAGAGGGCCACTTGACCCACTCACCCCAAATATGGAAAATGGTACGCCAATGGAAAAAACTTGATTCAGTAACCTTGACAGACTTTCTCCTTACCTATATCCCCCCCCCCACCAGTAAAGAAGGGAATTTAGATCAAGAATGCAAATCTTTCACGAAAAACCTACGCGCGGTCATAGACCAGTTAGCACCCGAGCGGAAACACAAGATCAAAGAGGAAGCAAAAGGGGCCCCATGGTTTAACTCCTCACTGAGAGAATTTAAAAGAAAGCTTAGGTATACAGAAAGACGGTGGCGTAAAACCAATGACCCCACAGATCGAGATAAATATGTCATTACTTAATTCATATAAAAAGTGCATTTTGACAACCAAAGCTGAATATTATGAAGCCAGAATTAATAATGCTGAAAATAAACAGAAATAAACTTTTAGAAATTTGACAGAGCTCAGAGAAAAAAAACCAGACCGTATACCAGCAGAAGCTCCAATTACCTGTAACACCTTTCAATCTTTCTTTCTTGAAAAAGTTAGGCTTATTCTTTCAGACATCAATAACACCCCTATTAGTTATCCCTTACCACCTTGTCCTCAAACCTCCCCTTCTGATCACACTCTCTCCAGTTTTCCACAACTGGATATAGCTTCCCTTAGACAGCTCATGCACCGAATTAAGACAGGCTCACCATTAGATCCATGCCCCCCCCAGAATCTTCCGAATGGCTCTCCCAGGTCTAGAGGGACACATCATCTCCTTGTTAAATAACTCTCTAGATACCGGTTATTTGCCATCCAGCCATAAAGAGGCGCGAGTTAAGCCCCTATTAAAAAAGCCTGGGGCAGATATAACCAACCTAAACAACTATAGGCCGATATCCCAGTTACCCTTCCTGGCCAAAATCCTAGAACAGCACGTTCTGAAAACACTCTCGTCGTTCCAGGAGGTTCACCATCTTCTCCAGGGACGCCAAGCTGGGTTTCGAGTACATCATAGCACGGAGTTGGTGATGCTCTCAGTGCTTGATGAACTTAGAGCTATGGCTGAAAGTAAGAGACCCTGTGCCCTGATATTATTAGAATCTATCAGCGGCATTTGATACTGTCAGCCATACTCTTCTACTGGACGGACTTACCACCTTAGGTATTCAAGACCTAGCTCACCAATGCCTTGACTCCTTTCTCTCAGGCAGGTCACAAAGGATTCAACTGGGTGATGTAACATCCGACCTAGGTTCACTTGATTGCGGAGTCCCCCAGGGATCTGCGCTATCCCCACTTCTTTTTAATGTTTACTTGCAACTATTAATAACAACTCTTGCAAATATGGGCTGCAAAATCTTTAATTATGCGGACGATACTCAGTTGTTGCTCAGCATTGACAACACAGTATCTGCACAGATTCAAGCTCAAAACATCCTTAGTTTTACCGTGAGTTGGATGACTGCCAACTCACTAAAAATCAACCCGGACAAAACAGAGGTCCTGGTTATCCCTGCCATGGAATCACCCCGGAGTGATCTGTTCTGGCCCCAGGACCTAGGTCCTACTCCCAGCCCATGTTCAACTGTAAAAAGTCTTGGCTTAAAAATCGATCACGAACTCTCAATAGCCAACCAAATTTCATCAGTGGTGGGTACATGCACGGGAATAATTAGACAGCTCCGGAAACTGGTCCCCCTTCTTTCTACTTCCACACTCGGTACAATTGTTTCAGCGATCATAATTTCGAGACTGGATTACGGAAATGCCCTTTACCTGGGTCTCCCCCAGACACTGGCAAGTAGATTACAAGTTCACCTAGATGGGCCCATGCCACGCCGCTACTGCACAAATTGCACTGGCCCCCTATGAAACAGAGAGTGAAATTCAAGAGCCTCTGCATAGCCCATAAAGCTGTACACGACCTTGCACCTGTTTACATAAAAGATCGCCTTGAGGTTTATACTCCTGGACGCTCTCTAAGATCTTCTGAGGCACAACTGCTGTCTTCATACACACTTTCAGAGGAACTACACAATCTTGGCTTATCTAAACAGCTGCATCGCCTTCCACCTACCATGCAGAGACATCCACTCCACTGGATTCCTACTCGCACACATCCCACGCATACACACAAACAGGACAGGAGGCTGAGCCTTATCGAACACACTCGTAAAGTATGGAATGACAACGCACATTTTGTTGAAACATTTACTGTCCAAGGCTATGAGTATTAGCAAAAAACATAACTGACAGTAATTTAACTGAAACAATTCAGAATGGTATTTTTAATTTGATTGTATTCAGAATGGTGTTTTCAATTTGACTATAAATGATGTTAATGTAAATCCTTATGACTTCAAGATTTATTCATGAGCTTCTAGGCAATGATTGATGTCATAATATGCCTACAAAAATGAAAACATATTTCATTTTGCCTCATGAAACAGATTGTTTTGAAATTGTGCCCTGGTACACAAATATATTTGATAGATGATGAGCATTGGCAAATTAAAAAGAGCATATTACGACCTAAATTCAAAAAGAGATATTTTAACCTCAAGCAGCTTATTTTTCATCTGAGAGTTAAAGACTTTCAAAGACGTGATTCCCTGTTGGCTTTGCTGCACTCTTGCATAACAACTTCTATGTTTTAAACAAGTAACATGGAGTTTAATTAACTACAGAGAAGCAGAGCCATGAAGGTGGCATTTTAGTTTCAGAGCAACTGTCTGTAAGCATTGTACGTTTGTTAGTCTACATGTAAAGGAACTGTCTCAAACAAATAGGTTACACTAACCTGTTGCACCGAACTGTGGTTGCCCCTCCTGAAGGATGCAGAAGTTGATGGGTCATCAAGATCCCTAAATGCATCTACGTCATGACTCGAGTATCAGTGGCTATGCAGCAGAAAGTCTGGTCATATGTTTGTTGCTGGTTCCTGCAGGAAATTGATGATTCACAGACGTGTCTGCGTCTCTTTTCAAGTAGGTGCCAAAAACACAGCACATTGTTCATTTATCTCAGGAGCATAGTGTGGATCAGTTTCATACTTGTTTCTCAAATGCAGAATTGTTCAAATCACAAAGGTGTTCCATGTCCCAGCCCAACACATAAGACCTTATTTAAAGGAGAACTGCAACAGCATAGCTCCCAGAAGTGGTGGCTACCCTTTCCACCCTAATCTCGATTATCCTGTCCAAATCGGAGTGCGGAGGAATGCGGTTTTCCTGATGGGTGAGAAATGGCATTGTGGGGCTACCAAATCAATAAAGGACCCTGAACTACCATTCCTATAGGCGTTCGTTCTATCTGAGTGGACTATGAAGACAATGGCAGCCTAATATGAAGGAAAAAAAAGAAATGTCCCTCACACAGTGAAACAAAACTACCACTGTTTGAGGCGAATTAGAAACAAAGAATGAACCTCCGACCTTGTAAAAAGCTGTTTTAACTTATAGGTGCCATCCATGTAAAACCTCTGTAGATTAATGTTTCATAATTATGTTTGCTGTAGATTATAGCCCCCGAAGAAGGGCCAAGGGCCCGAAATGCACCGGGCAACAGGGCAACAATGAAGAAAAGCGACAATATCTTCAAACTAAGAATATTGTAGAATTGCTTTGTATTTTATGTTTTGAGAAATGAACATGATTAAAAATGTGCATTACAACGAAAGAACATAGCGACAGTGTACGGGATTTTTAAGTATGACTGCGTTTGGTTGGCAGTGTTTAAGTAAATGGTTTTTGAAGAAGTACATGTCATGTAAACTAAAAGAGCAACAGCTCATAGCAAAAGTGCACAGTGGTCAAGTTTCATATACTTGTTCAAGGTGGTACCAGGGCACACCTTCCATAATCTAAACCGGGCACACTGCCATTGTTCATTGATTATGGGGCTGATTATATGATTTAGGCCGTGCAGGAGCGGGGTGGCACGCTACCGTCTCACTCCCGCATCGCCAAAGTCGGCAGCAAGCTGCCTGCCAGATTAGGATTTTTCTCCTGCTCTGGCGGGCGATTCTTTGAAAAAGACACCCCAATGGGAACGCCAAAGCAAGTTTCTACCTGGCATGGATTGTTAAGTCCATGCCGTGCAGGAACTGGAATTGCATGCACACAAGGAAGGCAAACCATGGGCCCCCTGCCTGCATCACAGAATACAGGGCAACAGGGGACCCTGTAGGGCCCCCTTTGTTTCCCCACCACCAGCCATTTCCTGTGCTGGCTCACCGCTATAAAATGGCTGGTTGTGGGAAAACTCAGAATATGCTAGGTGGTGCTGCAGCGCGACCGCAAGCATATTGCTGCCCCAGACCTCAGCGCCACCGTCACAGAACGCAGTTCACTGGCGGTTGCGGCAGCCCCAAAACCTTCCCACCATTGGTGCAGCGGTCCCCGGCTGCCACTGCACCACCACCACAGGTTTGGAACTCGTAATCAGGCCCTTAGTCATATGTGCATGTTTACATGTGTGATACAAGCACCCATGCACACACGGGAAACCCCTTGCTGAGGTCATCTGTGCATAAAAAGACACCCTATTTGATATTGGAGCCTATGTTGTGCCAAGAACAGGCCAGTCTCCAAGTGACCCAGATATATATTTGCTTATGTCACTACTGTAATCAGTAATGTTGCCTCCTTGACTACAGATGTGGCCTTCTCTCAATTCTCACGTGCACCTGACCATAAACTTTGCCATTTGCGACCTGTCTGCAGTCGATGTCATGTCACAACATACTCTTAGACATGCGATACTAGAACACATTTTGAGCACGAACAGTATTGAGGCTGGTTGTTCTTGGTGGAGTTGGACCCACCTTTACAAGGGGTGGGTCAATGCGGGGCGGGTGCATACATGCCAAATAATGTTAAATTAAGAGCATTTGGATGTGGTCTAGGTTTCTGGCATTGGTGTCAGATTAATATTTGAAAATAAGTCTATGGGGAAGTTGATGACGTCCCAGTACTATGTTGGAGGTAGACAGAGAGCGAGAACAAAGCAATATCCTGGCTGCTATTTATCCTCTGTGTTTTGGGGATAGGCATAATGTTTTTGGTCAATATGTTTTTATTTGTAATGCTTCCGTTTCCTTATAGATAGGCATTCATTTTCTCTCATCAGTTGCAGCAACAGATACAAAAATTCCCTTGTTCGTTATATGTGCACGGCAAAGCCCATGGGGTTCGCCTATGCGGATTCTATTAACTGTGTCAATGTTGTTTTACATATTGCAGAGCAGTTGAGCTGCTGTGCAATATAACTCAAAGTATAAATAAAACATCGCACTTTCACACGGACAATGACAGAGCCAAAAGATTTTGCATGGGCGAAACCTATTGGCTTTGCCAAAGCTTGTATCTGATGTCTTCTGTCTCCCAATTATGGCCAGTATACTCCTGTCCTCAGTTCCCACAGCATCTTCAATGGGTCACACAGGAAAGCAAACTGAACTTGTGACAGTCAGCAGGACTTCATCAGCCAAAGAATGCACTGCGCCCACCTTGCATTGGTCTTTAGAATGCAACATGGTTTTGTTTAATATGCTGATTTGTTTACCTATCTTGCTTTCATATGAATGTAACTCCATGTTCTGGAGCTTGGCACTGTCCGCATGGAAATTGAAGCCACCTCACTCCTGGTTGCCCTTCATTCTCCAGACAATGATTTATCACAGTACGCCTCCACCCAATGGGAATGCCCAGCGGCTTTCATTAGTTGGCTAATGCTACAAAGGAAGCGAACAAGGTGGCGATTGAGGGGCACTTGTTACAATTACCTGGACTTTTAAAGCATCCCATCCCTGTTTGAGTCATGAAAGGAGTCATTCTCAAAGTGCTCTGGTGTACTCTCCTTACAGGAATTGGAGCCCATGGTTGACAATAATGCCAGGAATTACCATGGTAAAGCAGGGAATTTCCAGGATGTTCAATGGATTAAATCAGGGGTGTTCAGCATAGGTCGAGAAGGGTCAGTTCTGTGCCCAATATTCTACAATACTTGGCATGAATCATGGAGATCTAGGGTGAATCCAGCCCTTTCTGACCTCTGTTGAATACCCCTGGAATGGATCAATGAGATTCTCCTGGTTACCTGCTTCCTACTTTGCATCTAACGTGGGACGATCAAGCGTGTGTGCTAAGATCTTCTTGGAGGTCTGTGAGCGGCACTTGGGCATGTGAGTCTGCTTGGAGGGCATGTTGTTGTTTGCATGACGTAGCATTGTTACAGTGACAGAACAGCCATGCAGCCTCTGGAGATGCACGCAGGCAATGATAGGAATGAGATGGAGGCATGACTGTGGTTCACCGCCAGGCACAGCAGCTACCACCTCTTTTTGGACTGTCATATTTTCTTAATGTCACCCATGATGCATCTCTCCCCCCCCCCCCCCCCCCCTCGACCACCTATGGCTTTCCCAGATTCAGCCGGCTCCTTCTACATGGCCTGCTTGTGTGTTGTACTGAGAGTGGGGGGGAACACTGAAGAGTTCAAACTAGGGGTCAACTATATCGGTTACAACAATGTCTGTGTGATATTTGTCTTTCTCCACACAGGGCAGCCTGAAGGGAAGGGGCCCCAGAGCTCATTATTCGGCAGGCCCACATTTCTTGAGTTGCCTGTGCACATGTTGCCACATTTACTCCTAGTTTTAAAGTAAAGCTCACCCGGAGCGCCTTGAGACCCTCCGGGTGAGTAGCGCGCTATACAAATTCCTGATTGATTGATTGAAAGCTGCCCTATGCATTAGTGAGGAGTTAACATTGGCAATACCACGGGATGATGCTAAATGCTTGATGCTCTGTATTTTCTCTTTCTCTATAGGATATCATTTTTAAACATTGTAACAGGTCTCCATCCTGCGAAAGGCCCCTATTCAGTTTGCTGACCATGCCCCTCAAAACCCTCCGACATGCCTGTACCTCCAAACGGGTACTGGATCCTTGTGCTGAGTGTGAGGCAGTCACAATGTGACCTTAAATATAAGAGAGTGAGGCTTACTACTGCATCTATTTATGTTTTTGGTCATGTTATTGTTTTCTTGTGAGAATGATTGATGTTGGATATGACAGTTTTCCTATATCTTGCATTGATAATATTATTCTTGTGTCGGTGCTTTAAATGTAACTCGCATTTAATGGATATACTATTTTTACTTACCTACCTTATTTTAATATGAAATTCATTCTATGTTCTGGAGCTTGGAACTTTCTGCATGGAAATTCTCTTTGACTGGACTTTTTAGTTAGTTGAACTCAGATTCTGATGTGGGCAGTCTATTCTGGTTGTTAACTCTCCTGTTTATTATTGATGTATCTAATAAATACATTTAATTCATCTTGGTTGTCAATTGGTGTCATTTGCAAAATTCGGCTATGAGCCAATTTCATATGGGAGCCCACATACAGCTTTTTGACTGGATTTCTGGGAGTTATGTTTCAGCTGAAGGAGCTGTTGAGATCCTTTCTCTCCATGCATGGTGTGCCCCTAGTTTTGCACTGGTGGTGCAGAGTCTGGGTCTGGACTCATTTCTCTCCCAGTGTAGTTTCTATTTAGGGTGGTGCGAGCAGACCAGCCTGAGCTGGGTGTTCTCCAAGAGGTGCAGCTTGTACCCGTGGTTTGGCTTGGGTTCTCCCATAGCGGTCTGGGGCAGAGGACACCATCTTTGGCTAATGTACTGCCCAATCCAAGATGATATCCCTGAATATATTTTTCATTCCATTTTAGCCCAATCCAAGATGGCAGTCACCTTTATTTGGAGTATTACTTCCTGGTCCAAGTTATTAGCCAGTCTATAAAGCAGCCTTGGCCATTACTGAGCGCGCTGCAAATGTTTCTGTTCTGTCTACACACTCCTAATTAGTTAATTACCGGTCTTGACTAGCTTTCCTCTTTTTTGTCATTTATCAGGTTTGGACCTCTCTATTGACTGCAGTTCCTGCATTTTTAGAGGTTTTCGGTGGCACTCACTTTTCCTCAACCAGAGTTGTTTTTGTTTCCAGGGCATCCACTTACTTGGGATCTCGCTCCGATGGTAGGGTGGCTTTGGGAAGGGATCGCCCTCTCTTGAAAACCAAGGTTGCCTGGATACAGGCTCGACCCACGCTGCCAGCGATTGGCAGGATCAGTTTATTAAGCAAGTTGATTCAACCAGGAAGAACCCTGCCGCAGCGCTCACTAATGACACCTTCAGTCAGTCCTGGCTTTGTAGGCAAAAGCACTGTGTGTGTTGAAATTGTACCTTGTCTTCAGTCATAAAAGGTCTGAAGTGGTCGTGAGAAGAGGACTTTGCAAGCTCCTGCTGATTTCACGACTTGAAGATAAGGGTCATAGTATTCCATGCTACGGGCTTCCCAGGATACGTCCGCCCACCTCTTTGGCGTCCTGAAGTTTCTCTAGATTCCTGGTTCAGATCTAATAGTACAGCAGATGTGGCGGAAGAGCAAGGAACGGCCCCTCAGCAGTATAAAGTACAGCTGCATGGTAAAGGTATTGTCCTTGGGTGGACACGTGGGGATGCAGTCAAATTGCATTTAGTTTTCAGTAAAAATCCCTTTCTGATAATTTTTTTTGTGATCAAAGTGTAGGTAACGCTTTTTGTACTGAAAGTGTAATTTTTTACTGAATAGTCTAAAAGTGGTTGATGTAAACTGAAAGTAAAAACGCAAATGATGAAATATCTTTCGATGACCATGATCAGAATCTTAAACTCCTGGACAGAGCTTTCTTCCATTGTCCTTAACATGGCAGCCGAGATTTTAGGACCCAGAAAGTGATTTTCCTGGGTCTGAACTTTGTTTTCTGTCTAATTTCTTTGAAAGCTACTTGTGAGTTGTTCTACTTCTGCTTTGACTGGGGATGCTTTAAAGTGGTCCATGGCACTGTGGCAATTTTAAATGATTGTTTATTTGCAGGAAGGGTGATGTTCCTCCACATAAACAATCATAGGAAATTTGCTGTTTCTTTTTTTTTTTTTTTTCTTTTTTTTGATTTAAAAGATTTTATTGAAAAATAAAAGTTGCATGTACATAGGCAGTTGTTTCACAGTACATTTTGTTGTCTCTTTTCCTTGGCCTGTTGCTGAAGAGAAAGGAAAGAAGAGGAAAGAGAGAAGAAAAAGAGAAAAAGGAGGGGGGGGGATCGGGGGGGGTCGTTAGTGTGTCTTCTTCAAGTGTTCATCAAGACGTTCCCACATGGGCTCTTTGGGGGTGTGTTCTTTCGAGAAGTTGCCTGTGATGTTGTCTGCTCCTCTTAGGAAGGTGACCCAGTTGATCCATGTCTTGAAGTTTGCTTTCGCCGTGCTCTTCCAGTTCGTTAAGATTATCTTTAGGGCAGCTGTGAGCAGCAGGTCTAGTAGATCTCTTTCTTCCCTGTTGTTTAGGTTCGTCGTTACATGCCCTGTCGCCAAGGTCACATAGTTGATAGTTAAGTCTGTTTTGAGCATGTCGTTTATGAATGCGTTTATCTGGCCCCAGAACTTCTTGACTTTGATGCATCCAAAGATGAGGTGTTCGAGTGTGCCCTCCTCTTTCTGGCAGTTCCAGCAGTCGCTTGATTCTGCTATGCCACTTTTGTGGAGTCTGGATGGGGTCCAGTATGCTCTGTGGAGTAGCCAGTATTTTGTTTGTGCCAGTTGCGGGGTGATTTTGTTTTTTGTGGCTGAACACCACATTTGCGCCTGTTCCTTTTCGTTTAGCTGTCTGCCTAGGAGTGTTGCCCATGAGTTTGTTGTCTTCTTGTTTAGAGACATGGTGGCTGGGGCAATTAGTTTATAGATCTTCGCTGTCTGGTGGCCTGCCGAGTTTAGCATTTGCACGTACTTGACGATGCTTGGCTCCTCTCGGGTTAGGTTTGCTCTGGTTATGGCAGTTCTTATCTTTAGAAATGTGTATAGCTCTTTGTTAGGGAGGTTGTATAGTTGTTGTAAGTTTGCGAAGGTCAGCTGCCTCCCCTTAGTTTCCATTTGTTTGGGGAGGCTGATTCCCTTTTTGATCCATGTGTCGTAGTTCATTGTTGCCCCTTGATATGAGATTTTTGCGTTGAGCCAGATGGATTCCCATGTTGTGCCTCTCAGCTTCTGTGCCATTCGCCTGTCCACTCTCATCAGTGCTTCTCTGGTGTGCTTCAGTATCCTGTTAGACCATAGGGGGTGCTTGTTTGCAGTCAGTATTGCTGTTGGGTGCAGGCCTTCCAGGAGCTCTCCCTCCAGTTCTAGCCATACTGGCTTGTACTGTTGCGTTTCGTCAATCCACGCGAATCCTTGCTTGGCCAGGCAGGCCGTCTGGTAGGTTTTGAAGTTTGTTAGGTTTAGGCCTCCTAGTTCTTTCGCCAGCCTCAGTTTGGGTAGGCCTATTCGTGGTTTTTTGTTTTTCCATAGGAAGATGTTTATCATGCTATCCAGCTTTTTGTGGAAGCTATCTGTCATTGGGAGCGGCAGCATGCTTAGCGTGTAGTTTATTGCGGGTGTTATCATCATTTTAATCGTCTCGATCCTTCCTTCGCCTCCTTCGGGCCTGCTGCCGCCCTCTCCTGATCCACGGTAGTTGTCCCGCTCTTGTCCGCTGGGTCTGCGAAGACTTGGTCTTGGGGAGGGACAATAGCCAGACATGCAGTGCTAATAAGGACACAGAGAAGGACAATAGGATTGCGTGGGCACTTAGGCATCAAGAGTAAGGTGTTACTCGTGGTGTGATTCCTCTCCCTCATGGGTGGGCTTCCCTCACCATTCCCACCCCCTTGCCTGGCATTGTGTGAAGGAACACGACAAGCCACCTGGCAGCTCCCTCGGCGGGAGGAACAAGCCAAACAAACAGGCAAAACAAGAATACCGTCTCTTCGTTTTCCGTTTCCCGAGGGGAGGACCCGTAGAGAAGGCAAACAGAACACCCTGGAGGGATCACTGTGAAGAAGTCAGAACGGGACCCCGAAAACAGACAAAGGACACAACACTGAGTCCTGTGTTGTTCAGAACGCTGCAGCATGCGCCATCTTCGCCCTCCTCAAGTACAGCCATGTTTCCAAGCTCCTGGTGTGTGACAAGGAGTCAAAATCAATGGGTGTTGCAGTGGAATGCCCAAAGCAAGACCCATTGCCCCCCCTTTCATTCTAAATACAGCCTGAAAGGGTGCTTTATGTACAACGCTGCCTTGTAAATAAGGCGAGGCCCCTATTGCCACCACAATGTCACTGTAAGTGACGTTGTGGTGGCGAATGGGGCTTGTAAATATGCCCCTCAGTGGGTTGCTCACACCTACTTCCGGATGTTGCTCCTGAGGAGATGTGCGCAACTCCTAGAGGAATGCATTTGGAGTTGTATGCACACTGTGCAAACTTATGCAAGTTCTGGGGTTAGCTATATGGTACATTACTTGACTAAATTGACAGATGTCTTGGACATATCGCTTGCCCTATTCGAAAGGCTCAACAGAGAGGCAGAAAGCAAGGACTGGTCTCTTAAGCATTAATGCTTTCTCGCATGACAACCTCTAGGATACTCTTGAAGTTGTTAGCTGAACTATGAATATGAAAAGCGTTTACTTTAGTGTTCGAACTGCATGTTGCAGAGAGAAAGAGGCTGTCTATGAAGAAGGTTTTTGTATTAGCAAAACAATACACACTGCCACATTTTTCCCTTCTATGTAATGCTGGATGTGTTGCTTTAGCACACATTTTCAAGTGGGTGTGACCTGGAAGGGCTATTTTGGATGTTTATGGACGGGAAAGATGCAAGAACATTTACTGCAAAGCTTAACTTTCTAATATAAGACTGTTGAAAAGTTAGAGATCGGGCGTGGTCTGGCCATGAACGAAGATGGGCGCTTTATGCTGGAGCTCCACCGAGAGTCGTGTCCCAGATGGAGTCAGCGGCTACGGCAGTGAGGTGAAACTCCCATAACCTACCCCCACTGCCCCACATCCATCCCCTGGTGCCTGACCAAGAGGCATTGGCTATTTTCTACACCCGACAGCCCCCTACGCACCACCTGCGGCCGGGCAGACACTCACAGGGCCTTAAGGCGAAACAAAGCCTCAGCCCTCATGTAGCGGCTCTGCCCCCAAACCCCTCCCCCTCTTCTGAACACAGTTCGTAGCCGACGGTGCTCCAGCCCTTACGGAGCCTTCAACAGCCTTTGGAATCTTACCAGAGGACACCTGTACCTGTACCTAACTGCTGATGCCTACAGTGGCCGCGGAACAGTTAGACTGTCCTAGAGCAGGAACGACAACAGCTTCGACTATAGGTAGGTGGGTGCTCTGCACTTCCTCCCCACCTCCTATACCCTGTTGCCTCCTCCGTCTGCATAACTGAATGGGGGCACAGCAGCTGGAGGTATAAGAGCAGCAGACGGAAAACAGCTTGCAGCCGCCTGCGCTTTAACCCTCATTGAACAAACGCAATCCCTAGAATCCCACTAGAGGACTCCTGAACCTGCACCACTGTCCTGACAAGATGCCTCACTGAACCACAACTGCGGTGCCAACGGCGGTGTGGCTCACCCCTCGAGGACACAAGGTTCTCCAAAAGCCCTTTGCTGATGCCTAGAGCCGTTGTAGGCCAGCGAGACCCTACCCTGGAGCAAGCAAAATGGCAAACCCGAATATAGGTATGTGGGGCTCCACCCCTCCTTCCCCCTCCTATACCTCATCTCCCCCCCCCGCTGCATAACTTCATGGGGGCAGCGCAGTTGGAGGCATGCGGGCAGCACAAGGAACCATAAGCCTGAAATTAATGCAGCACTACTACTCCCCCCCCCCAACACCCCACATGGACAGGTAGCAGTGAGCCTATAGTACGTTGTGGGTACATCACGCACCCAGCCCCGCAACTTCCCACCCAGCCATTGCGTAACTCAACAAAGCTGAACGGTGTCAGCTCTACATATTCTAGAGGGAGCAGGCTCACATAAGGACCCTGCCTTGTAGCCAACACCCTACAAACTGCCTATGTGAGGGCCCAGCGGACCCGAACCCTCATCCACTCTCGCAGCAAGGTATCAAGAGTTTGGGGAATCACACCCTGCGCCGTTTGTGAAGAATACCCAGAACAGAACTACTCTCCAGCCTTATTGCCTTCCCCAAACGATGCAGCAGACCACACGTCTTCCAGGGCATCCATTGCACCATGATCGCCTGCAGCTCCACTCCCACAGCCTACCTGCAAGGAGGGCAATGAAGCAGACCTTGGGACAAATAAGGCAGTCATACGTATGTCTACCCATATTCTAACACAGCTCACTCGCCTCCTTGGCGCTAGACACTATAGCCAAGGATCTAACAGCCAATCAGATGGCCCATGGCCCCACCAAGTGGTCGAAGACGTTCCGGCAGGAAATACCTAGTCAATACAGGGGCCTTGATGCTCCGTTTCAGTATCTTCGATTGGGAAACAGAGGCACTGCTGCGATCCAGGACCTGCTGACATTGATATGTGGACCATCTGAGGGTGTCGCCCCCCCCCCTTCCATACACCCCACAGTCACCTGGGGGCATGCGACTACTGCTGACCGTCAGCCCGGACACAGGGAGAGCAGAGCAACTGGCATCATCTCAGGCACAGTGTAGTATATCAATTGATTGCACTACAATATAATAATGAATTCAATATCCTTTATTGGATAAAATAGGATGCATTTATTCAAAAGCTAAGCGACTCATATGCCATGTTTCCCCATTGTCCAATTCCACTGTGTTTTCATGAATTTTAGAAAGCTTTTTAGGTGAAGAAAATTTACTAAATCCCTTAGACACTTTCCTTGGATTTTTTATATGTACTCATTGACCAACCTGCAGATTAGTATCTTGAGTGCCATGTTTATTATCATAATACACCTTATTCTTGATCTGGGATTTAATTAAGGTACCTTTGACTTCATCCAAATTGCAAAAAGACATTCCATTTTGTTTCATCCATCCTGGATTAGTTTTAGAATAAGGTATCCTGCAACACATTAAAGAAAAAAGGACTTTTCCCTAAAGAAGGATGAGGTGTAACACAATAGGATTATAGAATTTTTTTGAGTTCATCATTCCAGGATAATTTTGATATCCTGCATAATTGCACTGTGCCTTTAATAATTCTATTCAATCTCTCTACAAAACCATTGCAAGATGGATGATAAAGCGGTGTAAGATTTTGCTTAATACCATTAGTAGAAAGAAAATTCAACATCTCATGTGACTTAAACTGTACACCATTATCAGTTAAAATTGACGTAGGAAAACCTTCCTGAAGAAAAATGGTTTCTAAAAATGTAAGGACTGATTTGGTATCTAGTTTGACCACCACACTTAATTCGAACCAGCGTGAGAACAAATCAACCAACACAAGAATATATTTACTTGAATCATCAAACCAAGTAATTGGTCCCATTATATCCAAAGCTACTTCATCCCAAGGTAAGTCTGGAGAATGAACATTACCTAAAGATGGATTAAACGTTTTTTTAGACTTATCAGAAGTTTCACAATTGGTACACGCCCTCACAACCTCTTCAACTGCCCTATCAACTCCAGGCCACCAAAAAGAATCTTTTACCCTAGATTTGGTGCGAGCAATACCTGGATGTCCTTCATGTGACAAATGAATAATGCGTTCTCTTATGGCCATAGGAAGAATTACCCTATTTCCTCTCAGGTTTTTTTACAACTCTTCCCAAAGATGTTTGAATACTTGGGGATGGTTCAATTCTATTTTGAGATACATGGAGATTTCCACTAACAGAATTATAATTGAAATCATTAGCACTCTCATCTGGAAGAGTAGCTATACCATCATAACACCAAAATTGTGAATAAGATTGCAAAGGTGGAGTTGAATCAGCAACATTAGGGTTAGCCAAAGCTGAGCGACTCATATGCCATGTTTCCCCATTGTCCAATTCCACTGTGTTTTCATGAATTTTAGAAAAAATTTTAGTTGAAGAAAATTTACTAAATCCCTTAGACACTTCCCTTGGATTTTTTATATGTACCCATTGGCCAACCTGCAGATTAGTATCTCGAGTTCCATGTTTATTATCATAATACACCTTATTCTTGATCTGGGATTTAATTAAGGTACCTTTGACTTCATCCAAATTGCAAAAAGACATACCATTTCGTTTCATCCATCCTGGATTAGTTTTAGAACAAGGTATCCTGCAACTCATTAAAGAAAAAGGACTTTTCCCTAAAGAAAGATGAGGTGTAACACGATAAGACCATAGCATTTTTTTGAGTTCATCATTCCAAGATACTTTTGATTTCCTGCATAATTGCACTGTACCTTTAATAATTCTATTCAATCTCTCTACAACACCATTGCAAGATGGATGATAAAGCTGTGTAAGATTTTGCTTAATACCATTAGTAGAAAGAAAATTCAACATCTCATGTGACTTAAACTGTACACCATTATCAGTTAAAATTGACGTAGGAAAACCTTCCTGAAGAAAAATGGTTTCTAAAAGTGTAATGACTGATTTGGTATCTACTTTGTCCACCACAATTAATTCGAACCAACGTGAGAACAAATCAACCAACACAAGAATATATTTACTTGAATCATCAAACCAAGTAATTGGTCCCATTATATCCAAAGCTACTTCATCCCAAGGTAAGTCTGGAGAATGAACATTACCTAAAGGTGGATTAAACGTTTTTTTAGACTTATCAGATGTTTCACAATTGATACACGCCCTCACAACCTCTTCAACTGCCCTATCCACTCCAGGCCACCAATAAGAATCTTTTACCCTAGATTTGGTGTGAGTAATACCTGGATGTCCTTCATGTGACAAATGAATAATGCGTTCTCTTATGGCCATAGGAGGAATTACCCTATTTCCTCTTAAAACAAAGTTGTCACTGACACTGAGCTCATCTCTGACCTCCCAATGTGGTCTTACATTGTCTGACAAATCTTTCTTATTACGGATATTCCATCCATTCATTACTTTAGATCTTACTTCAGTCAAAACTAAATCAGAAGAATCCGCCTCCAACCAAAGTTCTTTGGAAATGCTACTACCACAACTATCATTAAAAATGATATTAGCAACAGAAAAGTCATTCCAAGTACTGGAATACATTTTTGTCACAGGCAAAGACAGTCTGCTTAAACAATCAGCAATTACGTTTTTAGCTCCAGGAACATACTGAATGTTAAATACATAACATAATCCTGAAGACGCATAGAAAGTCTGGCAATTCTTGTAGTGGCTTTGTACAACCCTTCAGTTGTCAATAGTTTTGTTAATTGTTTGTGATCACTCCTAACACTAATCTTCTTTCCCCACAAAAAAATTCTAATGTGTTCGAAACTCCACACTACAGCCAAAGTCTCTCTCTGTCAATAACTGAGTACTTTTGCTCAGATGGTGTGAGAGACCTTGAGGCAAATGCAACAATTACCTCATTTCTATCCTATTGAATTTGAGTTAAAACACTCCCTAAACCACTGGAACTTGCATCAGTAGTCACAATCATGGAAAGATCAGGATCAAAGCCTAGTAAATTTGGAGCATTGCAAATATCCTTTTTTATGCAAACAAAAGCCTGTTGACACTCATCAGACCACGAAAAAGGAAATGTATTTTTAACCTCTTAAGCGCTGCTGACGGCCAACGGTCGTCACGAGCGCTACCTCCCTAGTGCTGCGCACGACCACTGGACGTCCATTCAGCACTAGTTCCAATGGACAGCGCAGCACTGGGGAGGGATATTTACGAAGCAGCTAAGGTGTTAAGCAAACTTCTCATAGCTAATGTTTTGCTAGAAAATTTGCTTACAAATTTGGAATAGAATACCGCCAAACCAAGGAAGGATCTTATTTCGTCCTTGGTTTTGGGAGCTGGTGCATCTAAAATTGCACTGACAAGTTTAGTTTTAGGTCTAATACCAGATGCACCAATCTCATGGCCTAAATAAACAACCCTGTTTTCTGAAAATGTGCATTTTGACGCTTCTGCAGTAAGACCATGATTGTCAAGAACACAACGTACTTCTCTGAGTCTAGAATCATGTTCAACAGAATTTTGACCCATTATAAGAATATCATCTTGGAAAAATGTCACACCAGACCTATCCCCAAATAATTGTGCCATCAGTCTTTGAAACACCGCAGCCGCGGATGCTAGGCCAAACGGCATTCTTTTGAAGCGAAAGCAACGAAAAGGTTTTGGGATTAGATCGCGTGGCGGAATTTAAAGGACCCGGGTCAGTCGGGTGGTATTCCACTGCATCGACAGGAAGGAATACCACCCGACTGACCCGGGTCCTAATCCCAATAGACGCGTCCTGTCCTGGCTCCCGTATCTGGGCAGCAAGTATCACCATCTCCCTTCCCTGCTAGTACCCACGAGTGCGCCAGGGTTCCTCCCCTAGGCAATAGAGGCTTACAAATATTAGGCTATATTCAATGTCCTGATGATGATCCCCATGATTACGTAGTGAGATCGAAACGCCGTCGACCTTTTTGTGCACCCTATACAGAACGTATACTATGCCATGTATATGTAAAGGTGCATCTTTGAATTTTCTGCCTCATTGTACACTACAGAAATCCGCAGATTTTGCCTAATAGCCCTGTTCTGTTCCTTGTTTCCTCACTGTACAATTCTGTATGTGCTTGGGTGGAGGCTTGTGCCCCACTACGTTGAACTGTTGAAGGAATCATTGTTTTTTCATTCGTGTTTTTTCATTTCTGATCAAGTAAAGATTGAGACCTCTGTCCGGCTGGACATGTCAAAATTAAATTAATATAGTTCCATTGTGTCTATATTCATTGTGGTTGAAAAATTCTTTTGCATGGGACCACTGTTGTTTCAAATAACCATATTATTAACATTTTGCCTTTCAGACTCCTCCTACAACAGCAGAGGTTCACAGCACCCAACTTTGATGGTACATGCTTTAAACTTCCTACAAAATGCGTAACCAACATTAATATTAATAGTACTGGTGCCAAGCCAGACTGGTAGCTTAGCCGCAAATTGCCTACAGTAAGGATCCTGAAATCTCGTACTTGGCAAGTGATGCATTGGGCGAACAATTCACAAACTTCCATTCACTATATCCTCCCAAGTATGCGTTATTCCATTTTGGCTTTCTTATTTCTAAATTTTTGCATCTATGTTTCAAGCAGTTCCACAAAACACCACAGCCACTAATAACATAGCTTTTGACCCCAACTAATTAGAGCAACTCGGATGTCATGGGGCTGTTGCGATAGGAGGTGCCTTATCCCTTATCCACAGACATAGATACATCTACAATCGCATTACCCTGTGAAATTTGGGTGCATGCATCCAAGTTGTAGACCAGAGGCACTAAACTTAGGAAAGCGGCACTGCCAACAGACAAAGGGTCCACCTGCCCACATGTGTATAGGATAATTATTGGCACAACCTAGGGATGGGATGTGCCCGAGGTTGAGCCCCCGACTCCCGATGTCGGCTCTCATCGCTGCTCCCCACTCTGGCAAAATTGCAAGAAAAGGGGAGGGTTTAAGCAGACCATGAGCGGGTGATTAAATGCTGCACAGGCAACTGGCTGGCTATTCAGCGTGCGCGCATGCCAGTGGCAGTGCCTACGCCCCCCCCCACACCTGCGCCATAACTGAAAATTTGCCAAAATAAGCTCTTCAACCAGGGCCAGGCACCGCCACCCCATACCTGGTGGCGGCGCCCTGGGCAAGATTGATACCCCCTGCACCCGGGGTGCCCTGATAAGGCACACAGAACATGCTTCCGCCGGGTCAAGAGCTGGATGTCAGTAGGCGAGGTGCAGGATTTCACCTGTGATCCCCGAGCGGGCTTGCGGATGGGACTAGTCCCAGGCCGCAGGCTCGTTAACCCAGTTCCCACGGGTCCGAGGCCCTCCCTGTGGGAGTGGGGCCTGCCGGAAGCAGGGCCCACCTAGTGGCGTGGGGCGGGGAGTCAACATGGCCCCCATAAGGTTTTGCTGCAGTATGGAGGCCGTCCATTCACCACCCTCATCTGCCCTCCCTTTATTGCCACACTAAGCGCTACCCATCCAAGCCTTAAGCGCTGTCCCGATGCCTCGCCCCCAGAGTGGACTGCAACATACCAGCCAGTGGAAGCACAAAAGGGTTAAAGAAGTCTTTACCCCCACGATAAACCCTACATTACACTCGCCAAAGTATGTTTTTTGTAGCATTAAACTTCTACTTGTTTGTGTCCGCTTTTGTAACTTGCACGCATGTCATTTATAATGTCCTTTGTAATGCACCGTTTGCTATTTGTCTTTTGTTTGCTGACCATTGTCACTATTGCCTAAAGTAACGTGACATTTGGTTTTGTAATTTCCTCCACCTGTGTCATACTGTAAATTCCTCTGCCTCCTCCGGGGCCCGAACCATGGTCTGCCGGGCTGCGGTTTATATCCGAACATGTTTCCAAGACTCTGCCACCAAGCGGGCGACTATGAAATACACTCACTTCCTGTAAACAGTGATAGAAGTGGGCGGGACGGAAGGGCACGGCGTGCCCCTACTTATAAAAATTCTTTCAGTCCGTTCCCCTACTTCTTACTTTCCACAAAGCATCCCTGGACGGCAAAAATAGGCCTAAATAAATAAAAAACGAGAACTTTTATTTTTCATTCCGATTCCAGGGGCTGCTCGCACTTCTCTGTGACTCCAGAGGCTGCAGCAGCCCCTCCCTGAGCGCTCAGCCTGAGGGCAGGCCCATTGTCATTCCGATTGAGGCTGATTAGCCCCTTTCGAATGACAAAGCGCCTGCCCTTTGCCTTTAGCACAGGGGTCCCAATCTGTGCCGCACCCTGGTGTGCCTTTAAAACTAAACAGGGGCGTCACGAACAGATGCTATAATTATTAATTAAGTATGCCCTCTAAGTCAAAGTCTCCAGTAAACTTTTAGCTCTAATTTCAGTTCTGATCAGCCCGGGCGTGCTGAGATGCCAACAAATGCATCAGTGTGAAAGGCTGGTTGAACTCTGAGGCAGAAGCTGCAGCACATTCGTAAGGAGTATTTCACTGCAAAATATACGTTATGTTTTTTACCACGCAATATGAAACCAACTGCCTGGAATAGACACCAATAGAAAGTAGGTTGCATCACTCACACGCATAGATTACTGATGCTGTTTGTTAGTCATTTTAACTCCAGCTGCACTCAAATTCCTGATTTTTATTGATGGCTGAGTAAAAGTGTTTCTGTCTGAAGTCAGTAGAGGGTTGTGTCTTACAGGAGCCAATCGGGCTACTAAATGTTGAATGCAGGCCTCGTGGGCCAAGGGAGGCGTGTGGAGGGCTGGGGTGGGGGTGGATGGGAGATTCCAGCAAACGTCTCAGCTTGTATAACTAATTTGGGGTGTTATGTACGTACACCAGAAATGGTATCAATGTTTAATTTGGTAGCTGTGCATGTTGAGGGGGATTTGGGTATGATAAACTGCACAAAAGAACATACACTTCCCTGCTAAGCTCCTAATTGTCCCAAGGATTGTATACGAACAGCAGGGTCTGGAGCTGTGTAGTGGACTGGACAGAAGGCTGTTTGCCAAAACGAATTTCAGCTGGTGTGAAATTTAACAGCATTTGGCCAGCGAGCCTAAAGCTACAGCTCTTGAGGTGGATGCTAGTAACTCTGAGTGAGCAGTCTGTACAGCAGTCTCACAGAACTGAGTTACTTATTGGCACTATGTGAACTTTGCAGGAAAGAAGAGGTGACTGGGCAGGAGAGGCGACTGGGCAGGAAAGGCGACTGGGCAGGGGAGGCGACGGGGCAGGGGAGGTGATGGGGCAGGAGAGGTGACGGGGCAGGAGAAGTGACGAAGCATTAGAAGTAATGGGGCAGGAGCAATGATTAGGCTTGAGCAGAAATGGTAACCGGGCAGGAGCAGTCAACGGTCCCTTTCTCTTCTGAGCCGGCAGGAGCAGTGAACGGGGCTGGAGCATTGAACGGGGAAGGAGCAGTGAACGGGGCAGGAGCGAGGAACGGGGCAGGAGCGGGGAACGGGGCAGGAGCGGGGAACAGGGCAGGAGCAGTGAGCGGGGCAGGAGCAGTGAGCGGGGAAGGAGCGGTGAGCGGGGCAGGAGCAGTGAACGCGGCAGTAGCGGTGAACGGGGCAGGAGCAGTGAACGGGGCAGGAGCGGTGAACGGGGCAGGAGCAGTGAATGGGGCAGGAGCGGTGAACGGGGCAGGAGCGGTGACGGGACAGGAGAAGTGACGGGACAGGAGAAGTGATGGGACAGGAGAAGTGACGGGACAGGAAAAGTGATGGGACGGGAGAAGTGAGAAGTGACGGGGCAGGAGAGGTGATCGGGTACAAGAAGTGACGGGTAGGCAACATGACAGGCAGGTGACATGACGGGCAGGAGAGGTGACGGGGCAGAAGAGGTGACGGGGCAGGAGAGGTGACGGGGCAGGAGAGGTGACAGGGCAGGAGAGGTGACGGGGCAGAAGCAGTGATTAGGCACTGGGAACGGACAGGAGCGGGGAACGGACAGGAGCGGTGAACAGGGCAGGAGCGGGGAGCAGGGCAGGAGCGGGGAACGGACAGGAGCAGTGAACAGGGCAGGAGCAGTGAACAGGGCAGGAGCAGTAAACGGACAGGAGCAGTGAACAGGGCAGGAGCAGTGAACAGGGCAGGAGCAGTGAACAGGGCAGGAGCAGTGAACAGGGCAGGAGCAGTAAACATGGCAGAAGCAGTGAACAGGGCAGGAGCAGTAAACAGGGCAGGAGCAGTGAACAGGGCAGGAGCAGTGACAGGACAGGAGAAGGGAGGGGGCAGGAGAATTGACGAAGCCGCAGTGTTGATCGAGCAGGAGTACTGACTGGACAGGAGCAGTGAAAGGACAGGAGCAGGGGTTTCCCAGGGCGACTGGAAGGGTAGGGGGCCAGTTTAGTTTGGGGGGACCGGTCTTGTATAAGTGCAGGAGTTTTAAAAACACTGCCCATTTCTTTGCATATTCTGCAGGTTTTGGTCAACAATACAAGTGCCAAGATAACTTTGGAGATCAATGTACCTGCTGGAGAGAGATGGGAGCATGTTTTGTCTGGTGGCTGTTTGCCTCATCTAAGGTAGTGCAGAGGGGTAATATGTCTCCTGCAAAGAACATGTACCATGCATATCTAAGAGCAATATGTTATGTGCATAGTTTAGGGGTTACTGCTTTGTTTTCACTTCCCAAATGAAAGGACACTTGAATACATATGGCTTGGCAGTTCAGGCTGGACTGTTCACATTGGGCGCAGGATCAAGACTGATTTGCATATGGCTGGGTCCAAACTGGAATGGTATGGTGAGCAAATAAACAATGGATTTAAGCCCAGATCTCTGAACTGGGGTGAATGTATGACATTGCTCTGCATTCTGTCCGTCAATTGTTCTTTTTGCATTTGTCACCCCGAGTGGGACAGGTATGGTCAGACATGAGTCCCATGCTCTCCCTGCCACTAGAATCAAGCTATCCGGGCTGATGAGGGCTGAAAGCCCGAATCCGGTCCTAGGATGCTTGTTTCCAGTCCAGGGAGGACCCTGTTCTCATTGGGTGCAGGATCAAGACTGATTTGCATATGGCTGGGTCCAAACTGGAATGGCATGGTGAGCAAAGAAACAATGGATTTAGGCCCAGATCTCTGTACTGGGGTGAATGTATGATATTGTTCTGCATTCTATCCAACAGTTGTTCTTTTTGCTATATTATGATTGAGCAGATAGTTGGTTGACATGAATATGAAGGAGCCTTTGTGGGTTTCCGTGAGTCTAGATTCTCCTCAAGAGGCCCTTTCTCTTCTGAGCCCTGCTTAACACATGTGTACAGGAGGAGCCCTATATTCATGACCTCAATGTTTGAGACAAAAAATAATCATGGATTTCTGAACAATGAGAGTAAAAGCATTAAGGTAACATGTTGTTCCTGCTTATATTTCACACGCTTTACATAAACTTGTATTCCTTATGAGTGTTTGCTTTTTCCTGAATTAAACCTCAAATAAACATTTTTATCCATTGTTTTCATTAAATAACGTTATAAGCTGTAACTGGTCAGTGAAATGCTAAACGCACTAAAAATTTGTATGTTTTGCTATTTCTAGCCATACCCCTGACTCCGCCCACTGATTCAACCTTCGGTTATTCCCGCCCCCTGATTCTCCACCCACAGTTCCCCTACTTTTTTTTCCCACTTCGACCACTGCCTGTAAATGTGTATTTCAGTACAGGTTTTGAGACGTTGGGGGTCTTACCAACAAATAATTATGTCCCTAACGCCGAGGGACGCTGTATGAAGTAGCGCGTTGTAGTAATGCATTCTATCTACTTCAAGCAGAAACAGACTGTTTTGGAGGATGTGTGCCCCGCGACTGGAATTAATTTATTTTGGTTTTGTAGTAAGGTGTATTGATTGTATTCCTTTCGCAATGACAAAAAATGATATTATTGGAGGCCAGTTGTCTCCCCTTTGATGTCAGCCAAGCGCACCTCACAGATCCGGCGTCTGCTGAACACAACTACAGCGTGCTGGGCTTTATCTAGACCTGTTTCTAATTCTAAAATTAAAATTGAAAAAACAGACACCACAGAGTGGGTACTGTTCACCCCGAGTGTTGATAGAATGCGGGTCTTGTTTTGAGCAGACATGACCCGCGTTTTTTCCCGGGGCAGGTTTGTGTCGCTGCGGCCCACATGCCTGCTTCTGCTTCTCTGTTCCCATCACTTGTTCTTTACAACGGCTGCTGGAGGGATGAAAATATGCCTTCTGGCCATGATTGTCACGAGCTCATGTGAAACAGGAACTATGCGTACGTTGTCGGTGTTCTCTTTCTGGTAAAAGAAAATAAACTGCGCTTTCACGTGGCCATCTCGGCGCTAAATGAGCCCTCGTCTCCATTTGAATTCCTCAGGTACACCCTGCCAAACAATTTCCTTTGGTTTTAAATTGTAAATTGCACTACCAGGCTGTATGGAATGTGCCAGCCTCACCAACAGCCGCTTTACGCATCAGCACGAGCCCTTTAAGCATGACGAAGCCACAGAAAGGTGAAACCCCGCAAAATTCACACGTCTACAAGTTACAGGGGGAGGAGCCGCCAAGCCATGGCAGCGTGGATGTGCCAGGCGCTTCTGAGGCACTGCACAGATGTAGGATAACCCCACGGGTAGCACCTGAAATACCCTCAGACAGCAGAGCAAGCCCCAGAAGGCCGGCGGAAGTAGAAATGCATGCACGAGGTAAATGTCAGGACACCCGTTGGCCACACAGGGCGACAATTGTCACATCATGGCAACAGGACCTCCCACCCCACAACATAAGCATGCATCCCGCAAAGAACACACTAGACACCGGTGTTAGTTTGGGAAAAGCTGCTGCAGGTTTATTACATACCACGTTATGTAATCATAGTGGGTTATCTTACGGGCGATCCAAGGGCAGGCCGCATTCTCACCACCTGCCTGCCTGATGAGCCAGGCAGCACCGTGGCGAACCACCTATGTGCTGCCCTTTATGGTAATGATTATAATCGCGCCCCTTGCAGGGCCGAGCGTAGCTAGGCAAGCCCCCGGTTGCACAGGCCCACAACCGCCCGAAGGACTACTGGGGCGCCGACACAGGTTCCCGGAACCTCCCCTGAGGCCCCAGGTCTTAGGCTCTGGCACCCCTATGTGCCCGCTGAGGTACAGTGATGCACCTCTCTGCTTCCGGATCGCCCTGTATCTCCGCCTGCAACGAAAATCCAAACATTAAAAAGTTCAAACTTTCCCCCCCAAGCTGACACACGGGGTGAGAGGTCGGGAGGGAAAATGTGTGTCCCCGCTGGCGAGGCCACCACGACGCATCCAGTGTGGCAAAGAGGCAGAGAAATGGCGAGGGGGACTTAAGCACCCCTCACCCTGCCTGCCGCACCAGACGTGACCTCACAGTTTCCTCCCTTGCTCCCTTTGGGACTCCTCCTGCCCGGGGAGGAGAGGGAGCCAGAGGTGGGTGGGGGGAAGCCCTCTGTGACTAGGGAGCCGCCCTCCTGAGTGGCCACCAGGTGGTCTCGGGCAGCCGCATAGTCACATCATGGCAACAGGAGCCCCCACCCCACAACATAAGCATGCATCCCGCAAATAACACACTAGACACCAGTGTTAGTTTGGGAAAAGCTGCTGCAGGTTTATTACATACAACGTTATGTAATCATCGTGGGTTATCTTACGGGCGATCCAAGGGCAGGCCGCATTCTCGCCACCTGCCCGCCTAATGAGCCAGGCAGCACCGTGGCGAACCACCTATGTGCTGCCCCTTATGGTAATGATTATACACGCGCCCCTTGCGGGGCGGAGCGTAGCTAGGCAAGTCCCCGGTTGCACAGGCCCACAACCACCCGAAGAACTACTGGGGCGCCGACACGGGTTCCTGGAACCTCCCCTGAGGCCCCAGGTCTTAGGCTCTGGCACCCCTATGTGCCCGCTGAGGTACAGTGCTGCACCTCTCTGCTTCCGGATCGCCCTGTAACTCCGCCACAGCCCGGCCGGCGGCAACCGTCGCCGCCTGGGCCCCCCACTACCTAGCTTCCTTCCTACCTGCAACCTCTTAGCTGGAGTGCTTCCTGCCGGTCTAGGAGAAAAGGTCCCTCCCGACAAGTGAGATGTGAACACCGTCCCCCTTATGATAGCCTATGATTTTATCCTGAATAATTTTGTGCCGGCCAAATCCCAGTCCCATCGCTCAGGGAATATGCTGGCAGCGGCAGGCCAATACTACTATTAAAAAGGGGTGTAAGATGCTTGTCCCAGAAGCTTCCTAATTACCGCAACCTCCATCTATGTCTGAGTAGCACAAACTGTCGATAGGGAGTCAAATAGCAAGGCGAAACTTAAGGGGTGACTGGCATGGCGAGTGAATAATCTGTAGGTTCCACACTCACCGCCAGGTGAAGGTGTCCAGCAAAATTGTTTTACATCTTGTGTAAACCCTGATGAAGACCGCGTGGTGTGCATCAGGATAGACCACTATGTCCTGTGATCACTAATGTAAGCACATTGCTCTCCGTGTATTGACAACTTGTATAGCACCCCGCGAGCTTACCTGTCGCCAGAACACAGGTTTGTAGTGTCTATAGTCCAACACTGACCTTTGATGCTTCCAACCCCCGAAGGCGTAAGACATCAGGGTCACCCTTACGCTGTTAAAACTGCAGTGCACCTTGTGTCATGCGTTTCCCCCTTGCACCTCACTAAAAGGATTCATCTGGTCAGGACTGGAACGCCTATGTGCTCGTTGGTAAAGTCGCCTCATAATCCATTACTATTAATGAGGTTGCCCGTGTATGGTATTGAAACTGCTTCACCATTCCTGATTAATGTATCGAAGCACATCTAGGAGGGGAAATGTGGGCCCATGCACTGGCTGTACTGTACTGGCTTGGCATGCAAGGGCTGGGCAGTCTCCGCTGCAAGCTGATCCCACAAGGGGTCCCAAAAGGGTTCTACCCAGGGTAACTGACAGTATTGCCACCTGTGTAGGTGCGTTCCTGTGTGGCGAGTACATGGAAGCAGTATTAAATGCATGTGTTAGTGATCACCTGTTGAGTCAGATGGGAAGCCTGGACTGCCCCCCAGACTGTAGTCTGCACAGGCCCCGCCCCGGATGGCCAACCCACATCATGCCCCTGCCCCTTACTGCAAATACTTGTGAATAAATGAGACACGTGGCCGTTGCCCATGATGGCCGTTAGGATGGTGTGGGGGGGAGGGGGTGAGGAGGCCCTAATTGCTGCCCTTACCCACGGGTACTGTGAGTGGCCCATTGCGAGTGCCCTGGTACTTCTATCAATAAAGTGAATGCCTTGTATTGGATTATTTATTTGTTCATTTGTGACTTAGGTGCCCCAATCCTGCCGGTCCTAACCAGGGAACGTGCTTTCCTTTTCAGATCGAGACACCTCGTGTGTGTTTGCACCCCGTGACCACCCCTGAGTACTCACCCGGGGTCTCGATTTGTGTGCTTGCAACCATAAAACATTGTGTAAGCCTAACCCCGACACCACCCTGGAGTCCCTGCACCATGCCCCCCTGTACTTGAAGGGGATAACTGTCTCTAGGGGTGGGCCTCCTGACTGGTCCATGCTGTTACTATCGATGCGGATGTATGTTCCTACCTGAAAGTCGTACAGGTCATTACAGGGTTGATGGCTTGGTCAATGTTGCTAGCTGCATAAAGGTATTAAGCCGCCCAGGGGGTGTAAATAATATTTCAACCTCCCACTTAGACAAGCTGCCGACAATGTCGCTCTAGCAGCAGAACACCTACCTGCCGTGAAATTCATAGTACGCTGCCCTGCTGCGATTCCCTTTGGTTACGGGGGGGGGGGCAGCCCTGCAACTGCAACTTTATCTGCTCTGATATCCTTTGAGCAAGCTGCCCGAATGAGCTTTGTACGTTGGCCAGCTGATGCCTGGCGGGACCCCTGAAGATGCCTCCTAAAACGGCTTAATAAAGTTACATCGTCCAGTGAATCTTATGACCTGCACATCCTTGCTATAACCTATCGTGCAATACCTTTCTATGGGCTGCCCAATGCGGGAAGTTGGCTGCCGCACTGATCTAACACCCTACCCTCCTGATGGCCACTGTGTGGCCTCGGGCAGCCACATTCTCCATGGCTATGGAAGAGCCTTCCCAGTATGTTTTTGTGGTTGGAATGTATTTGCATCCAAACTAATGTAGCAAGAAACCTTCCCTGACTTGTCTGGGGTGTGTCTTCCTAAAGGAGTTGGTTTCATATGGTAATAAGCAGAGTGAATTGAAAACCTTTCCTTGCAGCACATTGACACTCGCCACCTGGCAGTCAAGCTGTCCGCAGTATAAAACCACATTCCATTTCCATTATCAAGGAGGCTCACCTGATGCTGTTACACCCAATATTGACAGGCTGGCCTGCAGCCTGACTGGCAGCTGCCTGAACCGGATCAGCTGCTCCGTGTCAATGTGAGTTTATCGTTTGTGTTGACAGGGCTCTATGTTCCTTGGCGACCTACATACACTGCCCCGTCAGTATAGCAGCAACAGGGGGGCAAAGCTGAACTCACTGAGTTGTACCTCAACCTGAACGCATGCCGGACTATCAATCAACCATCCCCAGACCCCTCTAACTATTCCAGAAATGTGAAACACCCTTGACGAAGGTGAGTGTATAGTACACCAATAAGCAGTTAGCAGGCACCTTCCCTTTGACTTTTACGATGGCACCCTTGATGCTGGTACACCGCCTCCTGCCACGGAACTCTTTATGTTCCAGTTTGACTCTCGCCCTGCTGACGTTACACCATCACTGCCGGCGGAGGGCCCTGCATCGCATGCTTGGTGCCACTCCTGCTGGCCCGGCGACCGCCCCGCGAAGCCCCCCTGGGCAGGATCAATGCCGAAGGGGCCAGCCGACCGCGTGGCCCTCACCAACAATGAACCAGGATGGAAGTGCACCCAGACCTTATACTATACAGCTCAATAGCGGGTAAAATCGCTCTTGATGATGCTGCCTGCCCCCCCCCCCGATGCCTGGGCCGCGGTTGGGGCCTAGTCACATGCAGAACCCACCCGCACCACCCATTCTTCGGAATGGCCCGTCGCCCCCTTAGGGGGGGGCAGGGTCCTGCAGTGCGCCGATTTCACCTCGCTGCGACGGCGGGTGTAGAGGGTGGGGGGTGGCGGGGGTGGCGGGGGTGGCGGGGGCTAAAGCAGCATGAACCCCTGCAGTAGACCGAGATGGAGCAAATGTGCCTTGGCTTAACTAAAGAGACCGGTGTTTAAACCTAGGCCTCCTACCGGCGAAGCGCACGCTCTGCCACCAAGCGGGGGGGGAGAAATCCCCCCCCCTTTCTGCCCCCCAACCTCGCGAATGCACGGAAAAGCTAAAGAAAAGAAGAAGTTAACCAGCAAACTCCTGAACTTTCAAACAGCGCGAAAAAACTTCACGCAACTCCAAAAGATATAAGTCCATACCCAAACGAGAAAGGTGAACACCGTCATCTCGAAAAAACTCCACTGCATCAAACCGAATGTCACCATGTGACACCCGACCAAAACCCAGATCCCTGCAACACTTGGAAACCTCCGAGTTAATCTTTTTCCAGGCCTTATCAATTGCTTTGGGTTTGTTAGCTCCCCTCCAAGATCTCCTAGGGACCAATTCCGTCCAAAAGACATGACACCCCGCCCACTGCTGCTTCAATAGAGAAAGATCCTTTTTGATAGCTCGCAGAAGAACCACTCCCTTAACTTTGCAAAGATCATTTTCCCCAAGGTGAATAACTAAAACATCAGGGCAATGACCCCCACCCATCCAAGAATTCAGAGCTGGAATCAATTCCTTCCAGCACATCCCACCTTCACCTCTCCATACCACATTGAAAAAACGTTCATTAAAACCAAGCTGCGTTCCAAAATAGCTATTTCGTGCTTGAAGCTGCGCCCACTTCACGAAAGCATGGCCCACAATCCAAATGGTAAGAGCCGTGGACCGAGGACCAGCCACCGAACCTGGAATGAGAAAAGCAGCATCAAATTTTAAGACAAAGAGGATGACGCCAGCGCCTCGCCCACTTCAGGTCGTACATAGCGCTGGAAAAAATTGGAGGACCAACGCCCTAAGCGCATGATATCGGGCCCAGACCAACCCCTATTATCTGCCTCTGTGGCTGCCCCAATTCGGAAGGAATGAGTGCCAAATTTCGTTTCATCCATACCAATGCTCTTCAACGCTTTGCGTAGAACCATGCGCAGTTGATAATCAGAGACCCTGAAACCATTTGCGTGCTGAAAAACGCCAGCCTCCATAACCCCACCCGAAACAGTGCACCACCTCCTGGCCCACTGCAGGGGACACGTCTCAAAGGGGGAAGAAGTTTCCAACCAAACCCCCTTACCCCTGCCTCTTTGATCTGTTTTTGAACGATGCAGCCATATGTGGACACCCTTCTCGGACAAATGACCATCCCCCCACTTAACACCCCCGTTAAACTTAGAACCTAGCAACTCAGAAACCCTGAAAGCACCAAAGAACATCCATACCATAAGTGTGGAAAACAGACACACCTCAAAAACATCAGTACAAACAGAAGGCAGTACCTCCACCACCCGCGCCAAAGTCTGCCATGACAAGGGATTCCGAAGAGACTGATGCACACTGCGTTCACGTGACCACCCCTCCAACAATCTCCTCCCTACTTCACCTGCCGAAGGAGAGTAACCCCAAAGGAGTTTGCCCATGAATGAGATGCCAGCTAACTTACCGCCTATGGTAACCTTGGATAGCCCTTTGACAATCAAAGACAGAATAAATTGGACCACATCATCCAAACGCCTCCAGCCAGGTGCACGCTTTACAGCTCCAGATGCCAAAAATTCTCTCCAAGCCAGGTCATAAGCGGCTTGAGTAGATGAAGACAAAGAACCTACCACCAACTGTAGGACCCTGTGTTGCCGACCTCCCATAGGTGCTCCGGCATTCGTGTTGGCATTCTGTCCGCCTCCAAGGCAAGCCCATGGAACCTCTCCCACTGTGAACGAGACAAAGCATGCGCAATGTCATTGTCCACACCAGGAATGTGCAGAGCCCTAAAACAGATGTCATACCTAAGGCACCCCAACACAAAAACCCGCAGCAATTTCAGAATCTGGGCGTCTCTGGCAGACTGTCTGTTAATAATATCCACCACAGCCAGATTGTCAATCCGAAACAGAACCTTCTTGAGAGCGAACTGCTGCCCCATAGCGCCAAAGCAACAACCACTGGAAACAGTTCCAAAAAGGCAATGCTTCTGCCACCGTCCTTCCACAATTCCGGCCACTTCTCGGCACACCATTTACCTTGCCAGTAAACTCCAAAACCATCGCTGCTTGCCGCGTCTGAAATTTTTTTAACCTCCCACAACCAGTCCTCCTCCCGGGCCAAAGGAATCCCATTAAAGGAATGCAAAAAGGTGGACCACATCCGCAATCCTCTTTCACACCTGCAGTCAACCTCACACGGTGATGGGGCAAATGATGTCCGGACAGAGCCCTGCCTAGACGCCTACAAAAAGTTCTACCCGCTCTCACCACCCTGCAGGCGTAATTCAAATAACAATTAAGGATAATGGTGGTGCACCGCCTCTAGTTTAATCCAATTGTTGAACCTTTGCCGTGCTCCTAGGTATCGTTCCCCGCCCGAAGCGTGTTTAATACATGTAAAGTAGCAGTGACACCCGATAGTGTAACTGTCACCCAGGGCACAGGCGTGTTTGCTGACCAAAACATTCAGCTATTTCAAAAATCAAAAGTTCTTGTCCGCTTGGTTGCGCATATCCAATTTTATTTCATTGAATTGATAAATGTATCTTTATACTCATAGGAATTATAAGAAATTCATTCATGGAAAATAATACATATCCATCCAATGCATTTCGGTGGAAAACCACCTTCTTCAGGGATCCATCTAAGGGTAACAAACATAACATTTTGAGCATACTGCTTTCTCTATTGTGTGAACTAAACTGAACAATGTAAATCATTACTCGATATTCAGCTGTATATATAGGTTATCACTCTCGAATATCAACACGACAAGTTCATAGATGTGCATTACACTGACAAACATACGGTATTCACGTTATTGAATATATGGTTAAACGTTCCATCACATTCTGTACTGCGCTGTCCTTGATTTTAAATATGAGTGACATTGAAACATAAAAAGATGCTAGCACATTCTGTGAGTTCTAATAATGTGTTTGATTTAAGCCGGCACTGCAGGCAGGCTACACGCTACTTTTCGTCCGTAAACTACAAAACAGCCCCAAAACGGGTTTTCGTAACATGCTATGAGTTCTAATAATATGTTTGATTTAAGGTGGCATTGCGGGTTGGCTACACGTTACTGTTCGTCCGTAAACTACCAAACAACCCAAAACGGGTTTTCGTAACAATATTCCCCAGCATTTTCCTATGTTAAATCACAGTTTTACCTGTAGCGATCTAGCTGGCGTTTCGACGGGCCGGCTGCGGGTTCATGTTACTGGCATTTCCGGGTAGTTTAAAGAAACCCGTCTTTCTTTTGCATGCGTGTGACGTCACTAAAGTAACGCGCTGGAGGTGTTTGAAGTTCTGTAACTTTATCGGCTGCCGTGTAAACACACAAGTTACGCGCTGAAGATGTTTGGTGCTTTATCGGCTACCGTGTAAACACAAGATGTTACGAGAATGTGATACGAAGCGATGTAGTGGAATGATGCTCATCATGTATGATAAGATTGAAATATACATACCCTAATAACCAAGTATAGCCGCATGTACTGACCACGGAATAAAACAATAAAATGGTAGTTGTAAGCTGCAGTGTAACTTGCATATGACTTAAGCTGCATAAATTATAGGACACAGTAAACATTTACAAGTAACATTGGAATTCAATTCTTTCATTTAACCCATTAGGTTTCAAACTGTTCAAATGGAAAATCCAATGGTTTTCCCTCTTAAGCAGATAGTTCTTGTTGTTCATCCCATTTCTTTTCTCCACCTGTTCCAAGATACATGGTTTCAGTTGGCTTATGTGATGCTTTTCTTCCTGAAAATGATTAGCCACCGTAGATTTTTGTGAACCAGTTCGTATGTTGCTTTTATGCTCATTGAGTCTTACTTTGAGTTTCCTTTCGGTGTGACCCACGTATATACGCCCACACGGACACTTCAACATGTAGACTATGTTGGTAGAATCACAAGTTCCGTTAACTTGAAGATAAATGTTATGCCCTTTCATAGTGTGGGTTATAACATTACCCCTCATCAAGTTATTACAATTGTTGCAATTCAGGCACGGAACTGTGCCTCAGTAATTCGTGGTTTCACTTGGCTCCGGTGGTGTTTTTAGAAAATCTGATACGTTTTTCGCTCTGGTATATGCAAACATGGGTTCATCAGAGAATATTCCCTTGAAATCCGGTTCTATTTTCAACATAGGGCAATATCTCTTGATTTTTGCTTTATATTGGTGACTTACTGTGGAATATTTACTCACACATGTTATGCGTGTTTGTTTAATGTATGTTTTTTTGGACAGCAGGTCTTCCCGGGTTTTTAAGGTAGTTCTTTGAATGGCTTGTTCCGTTACAGTATCCGGGTAGCCCCTGTTCAGAAATCTTTTGTTCATGATATCAAGTTGCTGTTTTAATTGTTCTTCCTCAGAGACCACTCTCTTCACCCTAAGGAATTGGGAGTATGGTAGATGTCGTTTTAGTGCTGGGGGATGGTGACTGTCAAATCTCAGTAAGTTGTTCCTGTCTGTGGTCTTTCGATAGAGGTTCGTAGTGAATTGGCCTTCTGATTGTGTAATTTCAACATCCAAATATTGAATCGTTTTTGCATTTATGTTCCAAGTGAACTTTATTCTATCATCTTTGACATCCAGTTTAAGTAGTTGGTCTTGTAAGTTTTGATGACTGCCCTTCCAGACTACAAATATGTCGTCTATGAAACGAACATAAAGGCTGATGTGTTCCATCTAAGCAGGATCGTTGTACACGTGTGTCTCTTCAAATGCGGACATGTAGAGATTAGCATATGCCGGTGCGGCACAGTTGCCCATAGAAGTTCCGCTCTTCTGGATAAACCATCTTTTTTCATCTTGAAAATAACTGTGCATCAGAGTAAATTGCACGAGTTCCATTAGAAATACCTGCAACTCCAAAGAATAATCACTCTGTACCAATGCTCTCTCCACTGCTTCGAGGCCTTGTTGGTGTGGGATAGACGTATATAGGGCTTTAACGTCAATGGTAGCCATGATTGATTCTCCTTCACACTTCATGGTTCTCAGTTTCAACAAAAAATCCGTGGTGTCTTTTATGTAAGATGGAGTATTCAGTATTAGTGGCTGTAAATATTTATCCAAAAACTTCCCTATAGGTTCGTGCACGCTGTTTTTGGTGGATACTATTGGGCGACATGGAGGCTTTATTGGATCCTTATGGACTTTGGGAACCATATATAGTGTTGGACTTTTAGGGTCGTCTTGAGTTAAAAACTTTTTAGTGCGCTCATTGATAGTTCCATTCGCGCAGGCTTGATTTAAGATGACTTGTAATGTTTTTTTGATGTCTTCTGTTGGATCAAAGTTAATTTCCATATACGTGTCTTCGTCCGATAGATGATTCTTTACTACCTCCTGGTAATATGTTCTGTTCAAAATGACTAAGGCTCCCCCTTTGTCTGCCTGTTGACATATTATGTTCTTGTTGCTTGCTATGGATTTTAAAGTTCCAAAATCTTTCTTCGTCATGTTTGTTTTTTTGGATCTCTTTTGTATGTTGAGTTTACCTATATCTTTCTTGCACAACTGTTCAAACAGGTCTATTGTTTTGTGGCCTATCGGGGCCAAGAATGTGCTGCGAGTTTTTAAACCTTTGAGTTCGTCAGGTTCTGTTGGTCTGATCTCTGTGACAATGTTCTCAAAGAAGTGGCGTAGTCTTATCTTACTAGTTAGCTTGAATAAGCTAACTTCTAGTTCCAATTGGTTGGTGTGTGCTGTGGGTACGTATGATAATCCTTTCTGCAAAGTTTTGGTTTGTGGTTGACTTAATCTGTAATCTGAAAGGTTCAGCACAATATTATCATCATTTAATGTTTCTTCGTCTTTTTGGTTGTTGTCCTGGTTTGTGGCTGTTCTTTTTCTTTGGCCTTGTCCCCTCCGGGGTCTCCGTTGTCTCTTGTACCTCCTTCTAAAAAAGGCACGGGTGTAGTTTTGTTGATTGAATCCGAACCACTGGGGTCCTCTGGTCTACTCACTCTAGTTGTCGTGGTTCTTTCACTGTCTGTCGAGGATGTATCTGTTTGGGATGTGTATGTTTTAGTTTGCCTTCTGCGCGCGTATATGTCGGCCCACGTATATACCTCCTGCAGCTTATAATCAAGCGTGTCACGCTTGTATTTTCGTAATTTTCGTTCATTGACTACCTGTGTGTGCTTCATTAGTTGGTTGTTAATGTCCTCTAGAGTTTTGTTCAGTTCTTCCTCTGTGATTAATTTGCTCAATTCTTCCTTGGTTTTATCTATGTCTATTTTGAGATCTTCCAAGATTTTGGATAATTCTTCAATTATAAGAAGTATGAAGTCCAGACTGCATTTATTAAGTATTGCATACCACTTTTCTACAAATGGTTTGGCGTTCTTACATAGTGACGGTCTTAGGGATATTCGAAGGCCTCTGGGGATTCTCTGTGCTTTATGGTATTTAACCATGGTGCTGGCATGCAGCCGTTGGTTTATTTCTTTCCGAGTTAGATATAAGAGGTGTTTGATATGTTGCTCTTTATTTTTCGAGAAGGTATGCTCAGTAGTTTCTGTCTGTATCAGGGAATATATCCTTTCACTAGCTTCTGTCGAGTAAGCGAAAGTCTCTGCTCTACTGTCTGTAGAGTGTGTGATCTCTTCAAACTCCATGTTCTGTTATAATATGTTTTGATAAGGGCGTGCTCCACACTCGTGGAGGGTATAGAATGTCAATTAGGATAATGGTGGTGCACCGCCTCTAGTTTAATCCAATTGTTGAACCTTAAACACCATAAAGCACAGAGAATCCCCAGAGGCCTTCGAATATCCCTAAGACCGTCACTATGTAAGAACGCCAAACCATTTGTAGAAAAGGGGTATGCAATACTTAATAAATGCAGTCTGGACTTGATACTTCTTATAATTGAAGAATTATCCAAAATCTTGGAAGATCTCAAAATAGACATAGATAAAACCAAGGAAGAATTGAGCAAATTAATCACAGAGGAAGAACTGAACAAAACCCTAGAGGACATTAACAGCCAACTAATGAAGCACACACAGGAAGTCAATGAACGATAATTACGAAAATACAAGCGTGACACGCTTGATTATAAGATGCAGGAGGTATATACGTGGGCCGACATATACGTGCGCAGAAGGCAAACTAAAACATACACATCCCAAACAGATACATCCTCGACATACAGTGAAAGAACCATGACAACTAGAGTGAGTAGACCAGAGGACCCCAGTGGTTCAGATTCAATCAACAAAACTACACCCGTGCCTTTTTTAGAAGGAGGTACAAGAGACAACGGAGACCCCGGAGGGGACAAGGCCAAAGAAAAAGAAAAAGAACAGCCACAAACCAGGACAACAACCAAAAAGACGAAGAAACATTAAATGATGATAATCTTGTGCTGAACCTTTCAGATTACAGATTAAGTCAGCCACAAATCAAAACTTTGCAGAAAGGATTATCATACGTGCCCACAGCACACACCAACCAATTGGAACTAGAAGTTAGCTTATTCAAGCTAACTAGAAAGATAAGACTACGCCACTTCTTTGAGAACATTGTCACAGAGATCAGACCAACAGAACCTGACGAACTCAAAGGTTTAAAAACTCGCAGAACATTCTTGGCCCCGATAGGCCACAAAACAATAGACCTGTTTGAACAGTTGTGCAAGAAAGATATAGGTAAGCTCAACATACAAAAGAGATCCAAAAAAACAAACATGACGAAGAAAGATTTTGGAACTTTAAAATCCATAGCAAGCAACAAGAACAAAATATGTCAACAGGCGGACAAAGGGGGAGCCTTAGTCATTTTGAACAGAACATATTACCAGGAGGTAGTAGAGAATCATCTATCGGATGAAGACACGTATATGGAAATTAACTTTGATCCAACAGAAGACATCAAAAAAACATTACAAGTCATCTTAAATCAAGCCTGCGCGAATGGAACTATCAATGAGCGCACTAAAAAGTTTTTAACTCAAGACGACCCTAAAAGTCCAACACTATATATGGTTCCCAAAGTCCATAAGGATCCAATAAAGCCTCCATGTCGCCCAATAGTATCCACCAAAAACAGCTTGCACGAACCTATAGGGAAGTTTCTGGATAAATATTTACAGCCACTAATACTGAATACTCCATCTTACAAAAAAGACACCACAGATTTTTTTGTTGAAACTGAGAACCATGAAGTGTGAAGGAGAATCAATCATGGCTACCATTGACGTTAAAGCCCTATATACGTCTATCCCACACCAACAAGGCCTCGAAGCAGTGGAGAGAGCATTGGTACAGAGTGATTATTCTTTGGAGTTGCAGGTATTTCTAATGGAACTCATGCAATTTTCTCTGATGCACAGTTATTTTCAAGATGAAAAAAGATGGTTTATCCAGAAGAGCGGAACTTCTATGGGCAACTGTGCTGCACCGGCATATGCTAATCTCTACATGTCCGCATTTGAAGAGACACACATGTACAACGATCCTACTTGGATGGAACACATCAGCCTTTATGTTCGTTTCATAGACGACATATTTGTATTCTGGAAGGGCAGTCATCAAAACTTACAAGACCAACTACTTAAACTGGATGTCAAAGATGATAGAATAAAGTTCCCTTGGAACATAAATGCAAAAACAATTCAATATTTGGATGTTGAAATTACACAATCAGAAGGCCAATTCACTACGAACCTCTATCGAAAGACCACAGACAGGAACAACTTACTGAGATTTGACAGTCACCATCCCCCAGCACTAAAACGACATCTACCATACTCCCAATTCCTTAGGGTGAAGAGAGTGGTCTCTGAGGAAGAACAATTAAAACAGCAACTTGACATCATGAACGAAAGATTTCTGAACAGGGGCTACCCGGATACTGTAACGGAACAAGCCATTCAAAGAACTACCTTAAAAACCCGGGAAGACCTGCTGTCCAAAAAAACACACATTAAACAAACACGCATAACATGTGTGAGTAAATATTCCACAGTAAGTCACCAAAATAAAGCAATAATCAAGAGACATTGGCCTATGTTGAAAATAGAACCGGATTTCAAGGGAATATTCTCTGATGAACCCATGTTCGCATATACCAGAGCGAAAAACTTATCAGATTTTCTAAAAACACCACCGGAGCCAAGTGAAACCACGAATTACCGAGGCACAGTTCCGTGCCTGAATTGCAACAATTGTAATAACTTGATGAGGGGTAATGTTATAACCTACCCTATGAAAGGGCATAACATTTATCTTCAAGTTAACGGAACTTGTGATTCTACCAACATAGTCTACATGTTGAAGTGTCCGTGTGGGCGTATATACGTGGGTCACACCGAAAGGAAACTCAAAGTAAGGCTCAATGAGCATAAAAGCAACATACGAACTGGTTCACAAAAATCTACGGTGGCTAATCATTTTCAGGAAGAAAAACATCACATAAGCCAACTGAAAGCATGTATCTTGGAACAGGTGGAGAAAAGAAACGGGCAGAACAACAAGAACTATCTGCTTAAGAGGGAAAACCATTGGATTTTCCATTTGAACAGTTTGAAACCTAATGGGTTAAATGAAAGAATTGAATTCCAATGTTACTTGTAAATGTTTACTGTGTCCTATAATTTATGCAGCTTAAGTCATATGCAAGTTACACTGCAGCTTACAACTACCATTTGATTGTTTTATTCCGTGGTCAGTACATGCGGCTATACTCGGTTATTAGGGTATGTATATTTCAACCTTATCATACATGATGAGCATCATTCCACTACATCGCTTCGTATCACATTCTCGTAACATCTTGTGTTTACACGGTAGCCGATAAAGCACCAAACATCTTCAGCGCGTAACTTGTGTGTTTACACGGCAGCCGATAAAGTTACAGAACTTCAAACACCTCCAGCGCGTTACTTTAGTGACGTCACACGCATGCGTAAGAAAGACGGGTTTCTTTAAACTACCCGGAAATGCCAGTAACATGAACCCGCAGCCGGCCCGTTGAAACGCCAGCTAGATCGCTACAGGTAAAACTGTGATTTAAAATAGGAAAATGCTGGGGAATGTTGTTACGAAAACCCGTTTTGGGGCTGTTTTGTAGTTTACGGACGAAAAGTAGCGTGTAGCCTACCTGCAATGCCGCCTTAAATCAAACACTTTATTAAAACTCACAGAATGTGCTAGCATCTTTTTATGTTTCAATGTCACTCATATTTAAAATCAAGGACAGCGCAGTACAGAATGTGATGGAACGTTTAACCATTTATTCAATATCGTGAATACTGTATGTTTGTCAGTGTAATGCACATCTATGAACTTGTCGTGTTGATATTCGAGAGTGATAACCTATATATACCGCTGAATATCGAGTAATGATTTACATTGTTCAGCTTAGTTCACACAATAGAGAAAGCAGTATGCTCAAAATGTTATGTTTGTTACCATTAGATGGATCCCTGAAGAAGGTGGTTTTCCACCGAAATGCATTGTATGGATATGTATTATTTTCCGGGAATGAATTTTGAATAATTCCTATGAGTATAAAGATAAATTTATCAATTCAATGAAATAAAATTGGATATGCGCAACCAAGCGGACAAGAACTTTTGATTTTTGAAACAGCTGAAAATTCAAATGACCCAATAAGACCTGTACCTCTTTCACCGTAACCTTTGGTTTTGCCAACATCGTCTGTAAGAGATCCAACATTTTCATCTTCTTGTCCTGTGGCAATCGAGCTTGCATTAGTCTTGAATCAAGCTCAATACCTAAAAAAGACATGGTCACGCATGGACCCATGGTCTTTTCTGGGGCCAAAGGCACCCCCAAGTAATCCATAAGTTGTTGAAATGTATCCAGTGCTACCTGACACTCTGATGATCCCTGAGGTCCCACAAAAAGAAATCATCCAGATAGTGCGTGACAAGCTCATGACCAGAACGGCGAGTGAAAAACCACTGCAAGAAGGTGCTAAAAGTTTCAAAAAGGGCACAGGATATCGAGCAACCCATTGGCAGTGCTTTGTCCACGTACTATTTACCATGGAAATGGATTCCCAGAAGACACCAGTCCTCAGGATGGACTGGAAGCAGTCTAAATGCTGATTTGATGTCGCATTTTGCCATCTCTGCCAAAGGACCTGCTGCTACCACCAAAGTCATGGCCACATCGACAGAGGAATAGGACACTGAAGCTGACTCATCATCAATAAAATCATTCACTGATGCCCCTTCTGGCCATGACAAGTGTTGAATCAACCTATACTGACCAGGCTCCTTTTTAGGAACCACTCCTATAGGTGAAATTATCAAATCCTCCAAAGGCCAATCATCAAAGGGGCCTGCAATTCGACCTTCAGAAACCTCTTTATTCAGTTTGTCCTGTACCACTGTTGGATGTACATCAGCGGATTTTAAATTCCTAGACCAACGCCTCACACGAGGACCTGTATATCCTAATCTGAAACCTTCACGAAAGCCAGACAACAAAATATCTTGAGCTCGCACATCACTATATTGTGACAGGCTGATAGCCAACTGGACCAATTTAACCAGAGTACGAGCCTTTGGGCCCAACTCCAGCAGCACTCTTCCCTCCTCTGTTAACCTGAGCTTGTTGGGAAGGGCCTGATGTGCCAGCACTCTGCTGCGGCCACTGTTGTCCCCCTGTCGGTCTGGGCCCCCAGCATTTGACTGAAGGGTGTTTTCTACCACATTGAGAGCATTCATGTCGGAATCTGCAAAACTCCCTTGAACAGAACCCCTTGTTAAAATCCCAACAAGCCCCCCCTCCTGATTGTGTGCCGGCTGTGTTTCCCACCCCTCCCCTGGTGGGTTTTCCTGTAAAGGGCCGGTAAACTAACGGTAAACCACTAGCTGTGAAAATGGTCTTACCACCCACTGAAACACCCATTGTGTGCTGCCAAAGATCGGTATCCAATTCACCCCACTTAGCGTCAGGGTCCCACACCATACGGGCCCTGAACTCCTCATCATATTGCGCCCAAGCAAAACCACTGCCAGTAATCTGAGCTTTCCTTATAACATCCATGTATTTGAATAATGCCACACAGCGCTCAGGAAACTTTTCGCAGTACACGCTAGCATAGATTAAAAATGCTGACGTCCAGTTCTCAATGGTCAGCGGTACTTTAGGGCGCTTAGCCAACTCGTACTCTTCCTCTTTTGAGCCTTCCTTAGAACGCACTTCCCTATGTAGCAGCTTCAGAAGCTCCACATACTCACCTTTCCAAATCCTTTCTTTAGTTGAGAGCATCAAATGTGCACCTAAACGCTTAGTGACACCCATGTAGGGTAATTTCTTAATTTTCAGTTCCTTACTATGTAAAGGATCCTTCCCGTCCCCTACGGGCTCAGTGCACATGCCACTGTCAACCTTAGAGGACGCCTTTTCCTCCTCAGCTGTACCCACCCCTTGATCCTTAACATAACGGCCCTTAACCACTTGGATGCTAAGGGGTTTTCCCGTCCTGTGCTGAACTTTGAGAATTCCTACTAATCATGACGAGTCATCCTTCTCATCAGCACAGGTCAACCAGTGCATCATGACGAGTTACCCTTGTCATTAGCATCCAAGTGGTTAAACAATTTACCTCCTGGTTCACCATCTAAAGGCTCACCCCCGGTCCCCACTGACACCATTTTTGGTCTGGCCTGTGGGTTATGAAGCTCACCTGGATTCAAAACGGGGGCTTGCCCTGGCCCCGACCTCCATGTCCTTTGGTCCACGTTGTCCACCACCCGAGGAACCCTTCCCGCGTGGCCGCGCTCTCGAGCTGGTCCGGACACCACCACTTTCTTTGCCTGCACCGCCACCGGTGCCTGCAAAACACTATGAGAAGCATGGGAATGCCCCCCCCCAGACACAATATCACGAATCTCCCCTTCCTCGGGGCTCTCCTCATCATAGTCCAAAAGTAAGGATTCCTCCAACCAAGGAGGACTTGGCACCAACAACCTTTTATGAGCTTTACCTTGCTCTACCACACTAGCATGGGCCTTACCAACCCTCTGTTGATCACTCAAAGGAGGAGCCGACTGTACGCGCCGGTACTCCTCTGACTTTCTACTACTCCTGTAAATATTTGCTGCAGAAAAATCCAACTGTCGTGAGTGAAGATTTGTAGGGGCCAGCGAGGTCGCGCTGGACCTGCATCTGCTGACCGCGCCGGGATCCCCCGACGGTACGGAATGTGCCGCGCTTGGCTCCACCCTCCCTTCTCCTCGGCGAAAATGGACTGGACTCCGCCCTACCGAGTCTGCTGCTCCACATTGATCCCTAACCTGAAAAGAAAAAGGCTGGACTGATGTGCCGGGACCCTGACGAAGAACTACACCACTACCAACTGACCCCTTCACAAAATCTCTCTGAATGAACCTATCATCTTGTAACACCACCTCACCTGACTGGAAACAAACTCTACGCTGAGGAGGGGAAGGCTCCACCACCTCCTCCCCACTGCTCCAATCCAGCATAGCCTGTAACACAGCTGACGCCTAGACATCATCTGTGTCTGAACTGGAACATCACTAGCTTGTAATATTAGACTCCCCAAACCAGGCTTATGCAATTCCAAAACCTGCCCCGATTCACCCTGAAAACCAATCCCCACTCCGCCCCCGCCCCTAACAGAATCACGAATACCCTCAGACCAAGAAGGAAAAACATCCAGACCTTCCCAAGACCGAGCTCCCACACCAGACCCTTTTTTCACCACCCCAGACGAAGAAACTGAACCAGCCTGCAACAACTTAATAGGAAGCCCCCTGCCAGACCCCAAGGAATAAACTGGGGAAGTCACCTTACCTGTTTCCTGTCCAAGCGCTCCAAAAGACATATCTACCCAACCCCCTGTCTGGGCCCACTCACCTTCCCCAACCGACCCACTATGAACCGAAACCACCTCATCCCTAATGGAAATTGACGGAGAAAACAACAAAGGGCTGAAAGGCCCTGACTCAACTTGCCCTAAAACGTCTCCAGCAGCTTGCACCTGAAAACATTTTTGCTGCCCAAAAACCTCTTGACCGCCCAAAGCGGGACGATTAACCTGAAAAGGAGCCACCTCTTTGCCCAGCACCATCAAATTATGCCCCGCGTCCAACCCCAAGGCTAGCTGTACATCCTGGCCCCTTCCTGCAATATAAACAAGAAGAATCCTACCACTTATTGGGAAGAAAGGTGAGGAAAGGAAGGGGGACACTCAGTGTTGTGTAAAATACCCCTCACACACCAACAGGCCCCTTGGTGTCATGCTTCATCATCGGGGTCTTCGCACCCCGCTAAGGGGATGCGGCACGCTACGACCTACGACTACGCGGGAGCGTTGACAATTCAGTCTATGTGTGGTGTGTGTTGAGTGCAAGTGAAAGGAATAGGATGTGAGTGGGAAGTGTAGTGAGAAAAAAAAAAAAAAAAAAAAAAATTAAAAAGGACCTGGCCAGTGGGTAAAAGGAAAAACTTTATTCTGTACCTCTGGCTGGTACTATTAAAAAAGTGCTAGATGGCGAGGTTTTGTGTCTTAGTAAGGGACAGAACCTCTGGTGTGCGTCGACATGTTTCGGTACATACGTACCTTCTTCAGGACGGGGCACAACTCCCAACCCTACTCACGTTTCTCTACAGAACAAGATTATTGTTCTAACTTTCCTAAAAAAGTGATTACATTTACTGAAGACAAATACAATGTGCCTACAGCGGTTTTACTTGAACATGTAGTTACATGTCTTATTGTATAAGCTGATTAAAGCCTATACAATAGGTTTAAATTAAAGCTTATACAATAAGACATGTAACTACATGTTCAAGTAAAACCGCTGTAGGCACATTGTATTTGTCTTCAGTAAATGTAATCACTTTTTTAGGAAAGTTAGAACAATAATCTTGTTCTGTAGAGAAACGTGAGTAGGGTTGGGAGTTGTGCCCCGTCCTGAAGAAGGTACGTATGTACCGAAACATGTCGACGCACACCAGAGGTTCTGTCCCTTACTAAGACACAAAACCTCGCCATCTAGCACTTTTTTAATAGTACCAGCCAGAGGTACAGAATAAAGTTTTTCCTTTTACCCACTGGCCAGGTCCTTTTTAATTTTTTTTTTTTTTTTCTCACTACACTTCCCACTCACATCCTATTCCTTTCACTTGCACTCAACACACACCACACATAGACTGAATTGTCAACGCTCCCGCGTAGTCGTAGGTCGTAGCGTGCCGCATCCCCTTAGCGGGGTGCGAAGACCCCGATGATGAAGCATGACACCAAGGGGCCTGTTGGTGTGTGAGGGGTATTTTACACAACACTGAGTGTCCCCCTTCCTTTCCTCACCTTTCTTCCCAATAAGTGGTAGGATTCTTCTTGTTTATGTAACAGTGCCCGTGGAGTAGGAATCCTACTTGATACTCTACCTCCCCTCTTTGTTAAATATACCCTTCCTGCAATAGGCAACGAGGTCCGTTGAGGAAGCGACGGGGAGCGCGCGACACAAACCCGCTCCCCCCCCCCGAGCCACTACCTCCGTCACCACCGCGGAGGCCGAAGCAGCCTGCTTCTGGCCTCCGCGCTGCGCACCTCTCCTCCCACGCTGCGCCACCACAGTGTCCGCCCCCTTTAACGCCGCCGGAGCAAGAGACTGCGGCACCCCCGCTGACGAAGCCCCACCAACGCGGGTCTTACCAGCTGAAAAGACCGCTGGGCTTCGGCGCTCGACACTTCCTTCGTCCGCTGCTGGGCTGTGTTCCTCGTACGCGAGCGGCCACGTTAGTTCAGCGCCCCAAAGCGGGAGCGCTTCGGTGTGACACAGGCCGCCACCACAGCGGCCACACCATCAGAAGCTTGGCGGTGAGGGCGCGAAGGGACCCTCGACATTACCAATTACCAAATCCAACCTACCCGCCTCACTGAGAAGTCGATCGGCTTCTAACACCCTATAATCTTCTGTCGCCATAATTACCTCGAAGTATGTTGAAACGACTAGATACACACTACTCTAAACTACAGTAACAGATTTAACTCAAAAAATTCTCCTAAGCTAACTTCCGGCCACCAGGTCACCAAACCTAAAATGGTGGCCGGGAGGCGGAGCCCACAGAATTTATTCTTGGGCTCCTCTAGTAGGAAAAGAAAGCCCAAATTTGTAAAACGCGCCCGGGGCCAGGGACCCAACCCCCCCCCCCCGCCAGGCCCTCCCAAACCGCCCGGGGGGAGACCTCCCCGGGGTCGGCTGCCCCCCCAAGCCCCCGTCCCCCAGCTAATGTCGACAATAACAGCGCTACTCCCCATTGCGTAGGCGCTGTTGTAAGAGGCCTAGTACCCCAACTACGACATGGCACGTGTGTGCTGGTCATGCCGAGATATCAATTACCCGCTGGGAGGAATCCTCCACTGTACACCCTGGCGCGAACTCCCCCCAGGAACTCGGTGTGCTCCTAGATGACGCTTCGATTGCGGGAAGATCCGAGAGGGCTAGAGCAGACGGAAAATTTTAAGCTCATGTTTACATTCGGCAGCGACCTGCCTTCTGGCTCACCTCGAGGGGTTTCGGCTTTCCGCCAAAACCCGAGGCAAGAATTCTCACTCCAAAGAACATTACTTATTGCGCAACCCCTTCGCACTGTTCTGTTGGTATTTGATAGCCGGGGGTTGTCATCCTTTATTGTTATTTAAAACCTCACTTGTTATGGCTGCCCTGTGCCCTGTCTATCTGCAGCCTGGTAACTAAACTTAAGGTGCTCGGAGCTTCTGCCGGTTCTAATGCAGTAGCTTTTGAAACGATGTGGCCTGGCAGTATGTCGGGGTCTGATGTACTGTAAACACCGCAATCCTATCGCACCTGAAGCTAAAGGTGCCGCAGGGAAAGTGCGACCGATTTCTTCCATGCGGCTGGAACACTGTGTGGGAATTCCCGGGGCAAGAGGAGTTGGACCTGTTCATTTATGTAAGAACATGTTCAAAGTAAATCCAGCGCGGCACCTCCCTGGGGCACGAACCCAGGTCCCACGTGACCAATGTGACCGCCCGTAGCCATAACGTTTTAGCTCTGACGTCACGGTAGCGCATGGCGACCGTTGGCTCTAACCCCCGGTCCAGCAAACCCCGCTACTCAAGCCAGGGGCCTGGGCCGCGTCGCCTCTGTGCACGCCGAGCCTGCATGTGAATGCGGCATGCCCAGGCCCCACATGACCGGATGGGCACTGCCCAATCACCTTACCTCCGCGAGCCTAAGCGGCCCTAACCCCCATCTTGCCCTCCGGCGGCCCAAGCCTCTGCAAAGGAAAGGATAGCTACAGCCTGGGGACAGATCTAGTTAAGGGGATTGGACTCCCTGCGCAAGACTGACTACGCAGGCGGGGCTCGCACCCGGCGGTATGCCCCAGTGGCTGAGGATTGCCTGCGCCCGCAAGCCGGTATTCGGACTTGCACCCTCCGTGGCAGGTAAAGTACGCGCTCCATGCGGCGTTGGGATTATCGGCCGCACGCTGACTCCCTTCCATCCTGCCTCTCTGTACTACTTGAAAGGGAGCCTGGCCAAGTACTAAGGCCCTCCTAAATCTGCCCCCCCCCGGCAAGCATTCTAAGACCAGCGAATGCCGGGCAGAGCCTACCCGAAGGTGCTTCCAGGGGGGTGGGGGGTGCGCAGGCGACTTCCCCACCATGACGTGTGTAAGATGGTTTACGTCGAGGACCCCTGGGGCGGCGGCCGCCATGGGTCAGCAACGCAGGCAAACAGCCTGGGGTCTACACATGCTTAGTCCCCAATGAGTGCCTCCTGGCTCCGGTGAGGCGCAGTCCAATCCATCCCAAGGATTCACAGATTGGCGTTCTCGTCGCAGGCAGATTGGGCAAGGCCGTGGGTAGCCAAGTTGGAGCACTGTTACCGAGCACAACCCCCACCTCTGCCAGGAATTCACCCGTAAGTCACTCCTGGGTGCCCAATGCCTGTACCCCCCGACCACAGCCAAACAGATAACCTTGGGTGAGATGGGTGAGCGCTTGCCACCAAGGGGTGCCCCTGGGTACCGGCGGTTAAGTGATACCCCCATTACAGGCGACCCGCGACCGAGCCTCCAGACCCGCGTTTGAATTGGGCCCGTCAATCATCCGGGGATGACTGACGGGCATCAACCTCAACGAACCAAATGGGCACTCTCGCGCACTGAAACCCTCATGCCATCAGCGGGCAGTCAGGCGGCGGTGGCCACCGCCAGACGGCGTGTCCCGCGAGGCAGCGGCCACGTGTGTGCACTTATTGCAAGGCTGGGGGCGGGGGTCATGCTCCGGCCCAGGCGGGAGTGCCCCCATAATGCAACAGGCATGCCCGATCCAACCGCATCGCCTCGAAGTGTGCACCAGCCCCACTGCAGGAGTGCGCAACTGCCGCGATAGAGGCTTCCCCTGCCAAAAAGTACACCGACCCCCAGGGCTCACCCTGCATCTGACAGCACAACATAGACGGGGGAAGGGGGTGGTGTACAGTTCTAATAATGGCCGCCCGAAGAGCACGCGAGCACAAGGCCCTGGCGTGCCTGGGTCCGGTCTTGCACCGCAGCCCACCCACCAAGCGCCCGTGGCGCGGCATGCCTGCGGGGGCGGTTCGCCATGATGCCTCGAGATGGCAGAGGCGTAGCGGGGGGTGGGGGGAGGCGTTGTTGACGATAGCCTCTAAATGGTCAAAGCGCTGCTCGGTGGCCTCCCCACTGCACCGAAATCGGGTTCACTGGATGCCATGCATCCGTTCTGCCATATGCGCCACACCCCGGACCAAGGTCCCACGATTGGGCCACATAATGAAAAAGGGGAGGGGGCTGATCAGCCGCGCAACAAGCAACGTTATCGCGTGTTAAAGGGGGGGGTCCAAAGATGGCCGAAAGGACCCAGCGCGGAGGTGCCCCCAATGCACCGCTCCGGCCGAGCCACCGTATCCGCAGCTCTACCGTATGCTGGCCTGGCGTGCCCCCCCACCCCCTGACTGGTAGTTCCGGAGCAAGTGAACTGGGATAACAATACAAAAAGTGGGGAGGGGAATAGAGAGCCACCACACTCACCCTGTTTGGGGCCCTCCCCGCAACCCCCTTGGCCACTCCGACCGGAAAGACCTGCCCCCTCAGCGGACTGCAGCTAAGCAGGCCGCCCAGCCTTGCTCAACCTCCCGAGTGGAGGGAGTGGCAGAGTGGGTGGAGGGGAAGCTGTCCGACGCTCATCACTCACTGCAGGATGGAGGAGCGACAAAATGTGTGTCCCCGCTGGTGAGGCCACCACGACGCGTCTGGTGTGGCAAAGAGGCAGAGAAATGGTGAAGGGGACTGAAGTACCACTCGCCCTGCCTGCCGCACCGGACGTGACCTCTCAGTCTCCTCCTAAGTTCCTTTGGGGACTCCTCCTGCCCGGGGGAGGAGAGGGAGACAGAGGGGGGTGGGGGGAAGCCCTCTGTGACTAGGGAGCCGCCCTCCTGAGTGGCCACCGGGTGGCCTCGGGCAGCCGCAAAAACCCTGCAACACTGCCCATGTGCCCTGGATGCACCTACTAGCAAATCGCACCAGCAGAGGGTCCTTTTGAAGCCAGAATTAAAAACAACAATCTGTATATTGCAACATTAATGTATAATTGTTGCATTCGCCCTTTCACAGAAGCTTTGAGCAACTAGGGTTTCAAATAACGGAGCAGAGCAGTGCAAATGTGTAACAAATCACCAATTCTGCGCATTAAATACATGTTGTGCTACCCAAAGAGCACGTTTTTTGAAAGTTTTCGTCACAAACTTTCCACAAATCTTTTTCATCTAGCCGACGTCCACGACCAGGCCGTCCTTTGCGCACCGCATGCTGTGACCACCCTCTGCCAAAGGTAGATACCCTCGCTACACCGGAACTCCGCTAACTTTCATGGGCGCAAATCACACGAAAGTCCTCCAGCTCTGCAACCGCACCCTGCATGGAGACGGGAAGGGGTGTGTGGGGTTGTTCACGTGTAGCCCGCCACAGCCCGCGATTGCGGGCGACCCGGCCGGCTCCCTGCCTAACTCGCGCCTCTAATAGCCCGGCCGTGAAAAGTGCCGCCCCTACGGGGCCTCTCACCCGGGAAAATTGGGAGCACCCGGCACTTGGGGCACCAGACACCTACCCGAAGGGGGCAAGACTCAAGCCCCGGCCCCGCCGGTGTCTTCCCGCGACCTCCCCTGACCTGGCTAGTGCCCACAGCGCTCCCCGGGCCGGGGCACCGAAGGCGACCCCAGGGCCCTGCAGGAATTTCCACCAACTCTCCTCCCCGGCAGCGGCCCGCACGGAAGCCGGCCGCCCCGCCCAGCTACAACCCCCAAAGGGGGGGAGCGAGCAGAGGGGAGGTGGTAGGACCAGCACTCACTGTTAGGGCAGATCCACAACTCCTGGGCATGTAGTGGACAGCGTCAGGAGAAAGGCCAAGGAGAGATTGCGTGTCCCCCTGCGAGGCCACCACGGCGCGTCTGGTGCATCAAAGAGGCAGGAAAGCTCTGTGTCTTGTCTTCTCCTGTCAGATTCCTTCTGACAGTGGTGGGTTTTTGGATACCGAGGCAGTTGCCTCATTACTCCATATTCATTTAGAATTTTTTAGTCGCTGTTTAGGTTGCCTTATTGATGTGTGACCCTTTGTCACAGTTGAGGTTGTATCACATGGTCAGCTCAGTGATGGGTAGCGGTCAGTTGAGTTTGCAAAATTGTAAGCATGTTTCTTCAGGGAGTATCGTCTTTGTCTATCAAGTACCTTCGGATAGTTTTGATTTTCGGGTGCCTGCCGCGGCGATTATGCCATCTGACAGTGATCGGGTTTTGGTTGCTTGCCGAGGCGATTATGCCATCAGGGCAGCAGTGAGGTTTTGCGTATCTGCCGGCGTTTGCCTTCAGGCAGTGATGAGTTTTTGGATGCTGCGTTGCCGTTTCAGTTTCGCAAGGTTAGCGCTTCAATGGGACGCGGGTAGCGGTCAAATGGGTTTGTAGAGATATCTGCAAGTTTCCTGATCAGTGGGTTTTCTTTTTGATCCAGTCCTTTGTAGAATGTCCTGTTGAGTTTGAGGAGATGGTCGTCCAACATCTCGACGCCTAGGTCTCTGTGGAGGTCTGCTATTCGTGTGAACATGGGAGCACCTGCTGCAATCCGTAAGGCCTTGCTCTGTAGTATTTGTAGGCCCTTCCGAAGCTGTGGGCGGCACGGCGCATCCGGTGCATCAAAGAGGCAGGAAAGATGGCGAGGGGGACTTAAGTACCCCTCGCCCTGCCTCTGGTGCACCGGACGTGACGTCGCGCCCCAAGACCCCTTGGAGACTCCTCTTTTCTCCGGCCCCCCCCTTGGAGAGTAAGGGGGGAGAAGAAGGAGGGGCGGGGGAAGCCCTCTGTTACTAGAGGGTCGCCCTCTTGAGTGGCCACCGTTGGTGGCCTCGTGCAGCCGTAGAATGGAGTGCTCTATGATGCAAACGAACGAATGTCGGCCGGAAAAGCCCTCCTCTTCACAGAAGCTCCTAAACAGCCAAACACCATGGCTGCAGTAAAGGGGCTTACCTCCCCCTCGAATGTCAAACACAATCCTCTAACAAACACAACACAGGCCACACCATGGAACGGATCCTGCAGGAAATATCAGCTGTAGGCTGACGCTTGGAAGGCATGGACGCTAACATAACCACCCTGATGGAGGAATTGAAATCGATAAGGATGGACATTGAAGAAATCCAGACCTGAATAGACAGGATGGACCAGAGGCTGACAGTGGTGGAGGGCTGCCTGGACAAAGTACTGGACCGAGACTGGGAACTCCTCTTTCTGCGCAGGAAGCTGACTGACCTGGAAGACCGCAGCAGAGGGGACAATGTTAGTTTTATGTCAACGCCTTTCTTAGCAACACTCTCGGAAAACTCACAGGCATCTATTTTGAACCTCCAAAAGATCGGCAACACGCTCATCGCATGGGCTTCCGACTGAAGGACCCTATGGGTCGTTCGACCTCTTATGGCCTGTTCGTGCGTCATGAGCAAGCATGACAACTACTTTCCATGGCTTGTTCTCAGGGCCCGTTCACTTACACAGGCCACATGGCAGCGGGCTTCTCCAGAGAGACACATGACTAGCGTAAAGCCTTCCTCTCTTTACGACCTCGCCACGTCAAATGGACATCAAGTACGGCCTCTTTGAACCTGCGTGACTCTGGATCACCAAAGATGGCACCTCCAAGGACTTTTATAATCCAGAAGATCCGCGCCTCTTCCCAGACAGCCATCAGGGGCAGGAAATGGACACCGCCAGCACATCCGCTGAGACAAACCATGACACAGCGCCCCACCCCCAAATTGGGCGGACCATGGAAGGCCAACAGGGGATCCCGGTATAGAGGCAGAGATCCCCATAGGACACCCTGGACACATGGGTATAAAGCGCAGGTCCTCCCTGCAGTAGATTCCCTCACTCAAGATCAGGACAGAGACAAATCTTGATCTTCCCTAAAACCCAACCCTGCAACAGAATGATCACCAAAGACCTTATGTTGCTGCATCATACCTGGCAAGTTCGCACTAACTACTGTGTGATCGAGAGGTGCGGCGCACGTCGGACAGCTGAGTATCACGCACCCAGCCTTGAAAAACATTATAGCTGATTCCATTGCTTATTGACAAACCTGTCACACTTATTGCTATTATTGTTATTATTGCATTATTTGATTAACCCGTGCTACGTGCTAGCAACCCCCAACATTCTTCCATCCTTGCACCCCCTTTTTTTTCTAGGAGACACCATCACTCGCTCCTTTAGCATATTAAACCCAGCAATACAGCACAAGGGGCATCACAGCGCCACCCCTCACCTCTCCCGAATACTCCCCCTTTCCTCGACACGCCCATACCCATCAATCGCCTCTACTCGATACACCTCCGCCCCTCCATCCCCCTAAAAGCACACTGGCCTCTCTGCCCCTGCTACCTTTCACAGGACATCTGCACCATAAGAGGGTTAGGAGGCGATCCCTTTCTCCACTCTTTTACACCTGTAGAACCATGGCTACCTTCCTTCTCCTCCCCTGCAACAAGTGAAACTTGATCAACTCTTCCCTCCCTCACCTATCAATCTAAGAAGCCTTTACTGCCCACCCTACCTACCCTCCCAAACTTAATTAGCTTATTGATCTATTCTTTCCAACGCCCTGACTTTCAGATGGGGCTGCCTCGATTCGCTAACTCCAAAAGCTTAGATCCGGCAGCGATACACAGAACGACACCCCAATGCTGCATTTTTAGAAGCAGCGCCCCTTCCTTTATTAACTTCCCTTCCTGCCCTCCTCCCCTCCTTTCCACCCTCCTCTGTACAAACATGCTTGACTTCTTGACATCTATATTCTTCACATAAGTAATTGCCCTTCCCTTGATACTGATCACTGTCTCTAGGCGCTCTTCTGCGTGCCCTGGAATATACCTACCGCCTATCTTTCACCTCCCCCTCCACTTTTGTACCTTCCTGTGTGACCTCATACTTCCCAAACCTATACCCTCTCTCGTCTTGACACCTGCTGTTCCCACTTGCCCCAACCCCTTCTCCGAACCTCCAATCAGACCAGGCTACAACTCTACCTCAGATACATTTTTTCGCTCGCTACCACTGACACCGTCACACCAGTTAGCACAATATATTTTAGCACCGATCAAGAAGCAGTCTCCTATTGTACCTGATAGCCTTGCCTTACCTTGGTACCCCAACATAAATGCTGATACCCAGCCTCCTACACCTATCCCAGATATGTGCACCTTTCACCCGCTGCACTCCATTTCCTGGAACTATGTTGAGGCTGTGGAGGTAAAGTAATATACAGCAGCATAGCAGCCAAGGCAACCCCCAGCGGATCCCCCTGTTACCATAACAAAGACTTGGTCCGATCCAGACGGTAGGTACACATTTGCTAAATTACGCTTCTGAGACAACTCTCTATGCGTGGGGTCTGTCTATGCACCGACCAAGGTGAAATGGTTGTTCCTTCTTCATCTGAACCATCTATTAATGGGAATAGGAGCCTGGCAATACATTATTGGGGGGTACTAGAACGTTGTGCAGGACCCGGTCCTGAACAGAACAGAACCTCTAGATAGAAGCAATGAAGCGGATAGGGCACTGAAGAATGATGTGATCTCAGATAACAGTCTAGTAGATCATTGTATCATAGTACACTTTCACTTCCCCGGTCCATGGCATACTTTCCAGGCTGAGTTCAATTCAATTTATAATCTTTATTCGGTTCTTAAAAAGACACCATAAAAGCACATACACAATATACACACAAATATATAAAAAAAGAAGTGAATTTCCATTAAAAAAGATTAAAAAGGATAAAATTTCTCTAACACCATAATTCATTAAGCTAGGGGCAAGGAGTGAATTATTCAAGTGGTCAGATACTGTTAGAGTCCTATTTCTCTGGTGTTCCTTAGCCGTAGTGCCATCCGGATAAAGTTTATAGTGCAAAAAAGAGTATAAGCGTCTTCAGCTTCCTGTAGAAACTTCAGGGCCATTTTCGCTTGTTTAAACTTTAAGTCTTTCAAAATCCCCACCAGAAACTTACGTCTTGGTACTGTATAAAATGGACACAATAAAACAAAGTGAAGGGTATCCTGCGGAGACCTATGGTCGCAGCCGCAGCTACCCTTCTCTGCCACTGTATGAGTAAACCCAGCCGGAACCGCGAAAAGATGGTGAAGCATATTAAATCTAAAACGGGTCATGACATAGCGGTCCTGAGCATTATACATGACCCTCAGGTAAGGTTCCATTCCTTGCTTCGCTGTGAGTTTACTATAAGAAAGGACAGTGGATTTGTAACTTTCTCTCTCAGCCCTTAACTTCTGAAGCCGTTCTGGAAAAAGTTTTTTTACCAAGGTTTTACTCTTGGCGGTTAGAGAGTCTGGGGATGTAAAGAAATTTATACAGTCAATCTGTACTAGTGAGTTCTTGACGTACTTCAACCAGGGTATATTGTGTCCTTTATCTCGTTTGAGGCAGTCCAATATAATTTGTCTTGTTAAGACCGCCTCAGGGTTTATCCATAATTTGACCCATGCCAGGAGAGGTTTGACTTTAATACGGTCTTCAATAAAAGGTTCTCCCACTTCCTCATGGATAATGTAAGCCGGTACACTCTGGGGCACTTTCAGGACTCTTCTCAAAAATTTATTTTCTTCTGTCTGTATTTGCTGTGCTTTGTTGTCTATGAAGCCCCACACTTCTGCACCATAGGTTACCTTCGCACAGCAAATTGACCTGTACAGGTTCAGTATTTGCTCTGGAGACCATCTTCCCAGTCTTTGGCCGTACCCCATGATGGCTCCTACTGACGCTGCCAGTTTCATTGCGTGCTTCTCTGCCAGAGGTTTGAAATTGAGATGGTTATCAAACAGTACCCCCAAATATGAAAAGGTCTTGACCTGGTCTATCTTATGTGACCCAATGTGGTAGGTAAAGTTCCCTTTTTTCAGTTGCCCTGCTGTCATGATATAGGATTTTTCCAAGTTTGTCGCTAGGTCCAGCTTGTCCATGAACACGACAAAGCCGTCGATCAGCTTTTGTAATCCTAAAGGGGTTCTGGCAAGCAGTACCGCGTCATCGGCGTATAGTAATACAGGCACTGCACGATGACCGATTTGGGGTGAGTCCACCTTTAATTTAAGGAGATCTTTCTCCAGAGAGTTAATGTATATGGAAAAAAGGCTGAGTTATTTTCTCATCTCTCAGAGAACAGTCGCACTGGTCCAAGAGTCTCAAATATGAGAAGCAGCAATTTCCGATCACTCCCAGGTCATACCATCCCTGGAATTGGTACTTGTCTTCCTGGGATGCAAACCGTGGTGGATGAACATACAACAGCACCGTACACCACAGGGCAAATCCCACCTGTAAACTCAATTCTCCACATGCCTCTCCGATAATACTAACTCAGTATCATCCAACAGAATACTGCGGGCTGCCACAAAAGCCACCATTTGAGGTCAACTCATGTGAGACGCCGTGGTGGCCAACAAACAGGCGACGGTACATCAGAAGGACCCGGAGAGCAATATTTCTATTAATACTCACCTCTATTCCACTCAACCCACCTTACATCACTGCAGGCTCCATAAAAAGCACGGATGTTAACTTACAGCCTTTTAACTTCCAAGTACACCCTACAACGCATGAAAGGAATACACTATGAACAGAGTGAAAAAGCTGGGCGACTGTTAGCAACCCAACTACAAGAAGAAAGGGTGTGGGTCACGCACTCCTCGATGTACCAAAGTTAATTTTTTGTGGTGTGCTGCGGAGATATCACCCCCCGACAAGAAGGTGTGGAAATCACTTATGGTTGGTGGCACCTAGTATAGATGCCAACTCTCAGCGCACAACCTTAATAGAAACCGATGAGTTTCTTCAATAAATCATTCCAAGTTGTAGTCAAAAATTGAAATCAAGTTCATTGTTGATTATCCATGTTTAATTTCACATGTATAATTTCTTCAGATTCATGAAATTAAGCACGTCATGCATATATCCAATATCATAAGGTATGGGTGCACATCAGTTCCCAATGCATTTCGGATACTAGATCCTTCATCAGGGGAATCCTAGAAACAAGATAAGGTAAACTAAGTATGATCCTCGACGGTGGAACGATAAGTACAACAAAATGAATATGAAAGAATAATCACAGTGTGATACATCCAGTGAGATAAGTGCGCAAAATGTACATGAAAGAGTGGCATGAGAACACCTAAAACGAACGTGCTAGTAAGTACTGAAGTGAAGGATTAACGCTGTGTGATGTAGGCAAGCAATCCTATTGCTCGGGAAACATAACGTGTTAAAGTGGTGGTTACTCGCGTGCAAATCGGCATCATGCAAAAACATAAAAGTCAAGTCCAAAGTCATCCCAAAGTGAGAAAGTTTAAACCTGCCCGAGCGGCGTGAGCATTCACCCGATTTGAAGTGCACTTACGAGAAACTGCAGGCAAGACGCGCGTCCTGCCGTCTGCGCCCTTCGCCATCAGCTGAGAAGCGTGGTGTTCGGTGAAAGGCGGAAGTATATTGAAGGTGCCGAGTAAACATCAAGAAAGGACCAAAGAAGTGGCGGCCATGTTAGAGTGGTGAAATGAGACGCGGGTCTCGAAGATAGAGTGTTTATAAACAATCGAGTGTGCACAAGTATATGTGTGACCAATGTGGAAGAAAATGAATGTACAAGAACATATAAAAACTGTGTTGAATGTCAAATAGACAAAGGAAATACAATGAAAGAATATAGTATAAAAATGTTCACAGGTGTATGTTAAACATCACATGAATTAAAGAAGTTGCATTAAAGGTAACATTGGAACTCCATCCGATCATTCAGACCAGATGGTTTCATAGTCTGTAGAAATTTGATCCAGTGGTTTTCACGTTGCAACAAAAAATTGTTGTTGTCTCTGTCGTCTCGCCTTTTCACCACTTCTACAGCAGCGAACCTCAATTGACTGATGTTGTGTCTATGTTCTTTGAAATGTACAGCCAGATTGGATTTGATATTAGCTGTTCTTATATTGCTTTTATGTTCGTTGATTCTTACTTTAAGCTTGCGTGTGGTTTTGCCGGTGTACATCAGTCCACACGGACATTTGATGATGTATATGACATTTTCAGTGTCGCAGGTGGCATTCAACTTAAGTCTCACATCTGTGCCCTTCATGGGATGTTTCAATACAGGACCTTTGATCAAATTATTGCAGTTCTGACAATTCAAACAGGGTTGGTTGCCTTTGTAGTTGACGTTTAATGTGGTTTTGGGGTTTTTTATAAGTTCCTTTAGATTGTTTCCCCTTTTGTAAGCAAACAGGGGTTGTTCACTGAAGATACCATTAAAATCCTGCTCTTGACTGACAATGGGCCAATGTTTTAGGATGGAAGATTTGTAAGCTCTTGATGCCTCAGAAAATTTAGATACAATGACAGGTCTTGTTTTTTGGCTTTTTTGTTGTGTTGCTAACGCTTCCTCTCGTTTGAGTTTATCACAACGTTCTTTGGCGTGATTCAAAATGGTTTTAGGGTATCCCCTTTTGGCAAAACGTGTCAACATCTCTGAGGCTTGTTCTTCGTATTTGTGGCTGTCAGATGTAATCCTTTTCACCCGTAATAGTTGTGAATACGGAAGATGGTTTTTAAGTGATCTTTGGTGATAAGAATGATAATGCAGAGTGTTATTCTTGTCGGTTTCTTTCCTATATAGGTCAGTCTCCAGATGATCTCGTACCCTCGTTACTCGTACATCAAGGAATGTGATGGTGTTCAGGCTGATTTCATAAGTGAATTGTATTCGATCATTGATGTGATTTAAATCTTTTACCGCTTTCGTTAGGGATTCATGATCACCTTTCCATAATACGAAAATGTCATCTATGTATCTCAAGAATGACATGGCATGTTGTACCCACGGTGTCTGATTCAAGATATGGGTCTCCTCGAAGTATGTCATGAATGCGTTTGCGTAGACTGGAGCAGCGCAATTGCCCATGGAAGTCCCGGACAATTGGGCATAGCATTGGTCATTCCAAGAGAAATAACTCTGGTTGAGAGTGAAGTGCATCAGTTGCATCAGAAAGATTTGAAAATCGTTAGAAAGGTCAGATTGTAGCAGAATGTTCTCCATTGCTTCCATGCCTAGATCGTGTGGGATGCTTGTGTATAGCGATTTGACATCAATAGAACAGAGATAGATGGTGGTATCTTCCTCAAATCGAATATCAATGATCTTCTGTAGGAAATGTGTGGTATCCCTTACGTAGGTTCGGGATTGCTGAATAAGAGGTTGAAGGTAACGATCAATGAATTTGCCTGTGTTCTCATGGATACTGCCACGTGTAGACACGATGGGTCTGAATGGAGGTTGTGTAATACTCTTATGGACCTTCGGCAGCATGTATATGCTGGGAGTACTAGAATTTACAGGTGTCAAAAAATTCTTGGTTTTGCTGTCTATGGTTCCATGTTCTTCAGCTGTGGTCAGTATGTGGATCAAGACTTCCCCATATTGTTTAGTTGGATTGTAGTGAATGGGATCATACGTGTTCATGTCAGACAAATGTAGATGAACTTGTTCGTTATAAAATGAGGTGTCCATGAGTACCAATGCACCCCCCTTGTCAGCAGTTTGGTATGTGATTTCCTTCCTGTTGGCCAAGTTGATCAACAGTGAATATTCACGTTGCAACAAAAAATTGTTGTTGTCTCTGTCGTCTCGCCTTTTCACCACTTCTACAGCGCTTAAGACATTTCTTTGACAATGTTTTACCTCCTCAAGACACCAACCGAGAAGACCAATTGAGAGGATTACGGGCCAAGAGCTCCTTCATGGCACCCATTAGCCATAAATCATTTGACATTTTTGAAAATCTAGTTAGGAATGACATCAGTAAAATGAATTTTTCTAAGAGGACACGACACACCAACTTAACCAAGAAGGAATATTCACTGTTGATCAACTTGGCCAACAGGAAGGAAATCACATACCAAACTGCTGACAAGGGGGGTGCATTGGTACTCATGGACACCTCATTTTATAACGAACAAGTTCATCTACATTTGTCTGACATGAACACGTATGATCCCATTCACTACAATCCAACTAAACAATATGGGGAAGTCTTGATCCACATACTGACCACAGCTGAAGAACATGGAACCATAGACAGCAAAACCAAGAATTTTTTGACACCTGTAAATTCTAGTACTCCCAGCATATACATGCTGCCGAAGGTCCATAAGAGTATTACACAACCTCCATTCAGACCCATCGTGTCTACACGTGGCAGTATCCATGAGAACACAGGCAAATTCATTGATCGTTACCTTCAACCTCTTATTCAGCAATCCCGAACCTACGTAAGGGATACCACACATTTCCTACAGAAGATCATTGATATTCGATTTGAGGAAGATACCACCATCTATCTCTGTTCTATTGATGTCAAATCGCTATACACAAGCATCCCACACGATCTAGGCATGGAAGCAATGGAGAACATTCTGCTACAATCTGACCTTTCTAACGATTTTCAAATCTTTCTGATGCAACTGATGCACTTCACTCTCAACCAGAGTTATTTCTCTTGGAATGACCAATGCTATGCCCAATTGTCCGGGACTTCCATGGGCAATTGCGCTGCTCCAGTCTACGCAAACGCATTCATGACATACTTCGAGGAGACCCATATCTTGAATCAGACACCGTGGGTACAACATGCCATGTCATTCTTGAGATACATAGATGACATTTTCGTATTATGGAAAGGTGATCATGAATCCCTAACGAAAGCGGTAAAAGATTTAAATCACATCAATGATCGAATACAATTCACTTATGAAATCAGCCTGAACACCATCACATTCCTTGATGTACGAGTAACGAGGGTACGAGATCATCTGGAGACTGACCTATATAGGAAAGAAACCGACAAGAATAACACTCTGCATTATCATTCTTATCACCAAAGATCACTTAAAAACCATCTTCCGTATTCACAACTATTACGGGTGAAAAGGATTACATCTGACAGCCACAAATACGAAGAACAAGCCTCAGAGATGTTGACACGTTTTGCCAAAAGGGGATACCCTAAAACCATTTTGAATCACGCCAAAGAACGTTGTGATAAACTCAAACGAGAGGAAGCGTTAGCAACACAACAAAAAAGCCAAAAAACAAGACCTGTCATTGTATCTAAATTTTCTGAGGCATCAAGAGCTTACAAATCTTCCATCCTAAAACATTGGCCCATTGTCAGTCAAGAGCAGGATTTTAATGGTATCTTCAGTGAACAACCCCTGTTTGCTTACAAAAGGGGAAACAATCTAAAGGAACTTATAAAAAACCCCAAAACCACATTAAACGTCAACTACAAAGGCAACCAACCCTGTTTGAATTGTCAGAACTGCAATAATTTGATCAAAGGTCCTGTATTGAAACATCCCATGAAGGGCACAGATGTGAGACTTAAGTTGAATGCCACCTGCGACACTGAAAATGTCATATACATCATCAAATGTCCGTGTGGACTGATGTACACCGGCAAAACCACACGCAAGCTTAAAGTAAGAATCAACGAACATAAAAGCAATATAAGAACAGCTAATATCAAATCCAATCTGGCTGTACATTTCAAAGAACATAGACACAACATCAGTCAATTGAGGTTCGCTGCTGTAGAAGTGGTGAAAAGGCGAGACGACAGAGACAACAACAATTTTTTGTTGCAACGTGAAAACCACTGGATCAAATTTCTACAGACTATGAAACCATCTGGTCTGAATGATCGGATGGAGTTCCAATGTTACCTTTAATGCAACTTCTTTAATTCATGTGATGTTTAACATACACCTGTGAACATTTTTATACTATATTCTTTCATTGTATTTCCTTTGTCTATTTGACATTCAACACAGTTTTTATATGTTCTTGTACATTCATTTTCTTCCACATTGGTCACACATATACTTGTGCACACTCGATTGTTTATAAACACTCTATCTTCGAGACCCGCGTCTCATTTCACCACTCTAACATGGCCGCCACTTCTTTGGTCCTTTCTTGATGTTTACTCGGCACCTTCAATATACTTCCGCCTTTCACCGAACACCACGCTTCTCAGCTGATGGCGAAGGGCGCAGACGGCAGGACGCGCGTCTTGCCTGCAGTTTCTCGTAAGTGCACTTCAAATCGGGTGAATGCTCACGCCGCTCGGGCAGGTTTAAACTTTCTCACTTTGGGATGACTTTGGACTTGACTTTTATGTTTTTGCATGATGCCGATTTGCACGCGAGTAACCACCACTTTAACACGTTATGTTTCCCGAGCAATAGGATTGCTTGCCTACATCACACAGCGTTAATCCTTCACTTCAGTACTTACTAGCACGTTCGTTTTAGGTGTTCTCATGCCACTCTTTCATGTACATTTTGCGCACTTATCTCACTGGATGTATCACACTGTGATTATTCTTTCATATTCATTTTGTTGTACTTATCGTTCCACCGTCGAGGATCATACTTAGTTTACCTTATCTTGTTTCTAGGATTCCCCTGATGAAGGATCTAGTATCCGAAATGCATTGGGAACTGATGTGCACCCATACCTTATGATATTGGATATATGCATGACGTGCTTAATTTCATGAATCTGAAGAAATTATACATGTGAAATTAAACATGGATAATCAACAATGAACTTGATTTCAATTTTTGACTACAACTTGGAATGATTTATTGAAGAAACTCATCGGTTTCTATTAAGGTTGTGCGCTGAGAGTTGGCATCTATACTAGGTGCCACCAACCATAAGCAACCCAACTACGCCACCGGGAGATGGCTATGGCCATCCCAGCCATACAATCGTCACAGGGTAAGGGTCTCACCCGAATCCAAGACATTGTGAATGAGTTTGCCGCATTCTACAAAACGCTCTATGCCCCGGGGGACCAATTGACGTATGTCAAATGAATGCCTTATTGAGTGTTGTGGACCTTCCCTGTCTTTCGGAAAAAGGCAGGGAACTACTGCAGGGGGAAATTATCAGCGAAGAAATAGCACTTGCTATAAGCAAATTGTGACATTAAAATCCTGGCCAGTATTTTAGTAGTCCGTCCGACCGAGATCCCCCCCCCCTCCCTGATTTACCAGACACAGGTAGGCTTGGTACTAGGCCGCTCCTCCAGAGACCATTTCCGTACCTAGCACACGCCCTGTGGACAGCCATCAGACAGCTAGTTGGATGCGCTGGCACTCTCCCTCGATGCAGAAAAAGCATTCGATCGCATCGAATGGGACTATTTGCTATGCTATGGTCTCATAGATCAATTTATTGCCAAAGTACGATTGTTAAATGACTGCCCCACTGCTCACGTTAACTGTGGGGGATTCCTGTTCAATCCTTATCCGGAGAGGGACGCATCAAGTGTGCCTCCTCTCGCCACTCTTCTTCCTCTTAGCTATGGAACCCATAGCCTCCACCATCCGCGATTCTGACAGTGGGTGTCACACTCCCAACCGGCTGCTCCAAGGTCTAACTCTATGCAGATTACGTCCTCCTCACCCTGACTGACTTTCAACGATCGCTACGGGCCCTACTGGGTATCATTGATTACTTTTCAACCCTCTCTGGCTATAAAATAAACTGGGACAAAAGTGAAGCCTTCCCCATTTCATCTGGTACTACTAAAGTGGCCATAAATGGCCACTCTTTTCATTGGCAACCTCCTGTCTTAAATACTTGGGGAAACTGGTAAACAGGGACAGACAACATAGACCCATTAATAACCCAGATGAAATGGGACTTTGAGAAGTGGCCTAAACTGGGATTCTCCATGTGGAGAAGTGTGCAAGCGGTACAGATTGTGATGCTGCCGTGCTTCACATACATGCTTTGAATTCTTCCCATCCAAATACCTCTCCCCACACTCTGTCTCATTGACACCCAAATCCAGTCTTTCATATGGGGGTCATCGAAACCTAGACTGGTCACTGTCAAACTGATGGCACAGCAGTTAAGCGGGGGCCTGCACCTCCAGTCGATGAAACATTACGCCCTTGCTCTCTATTTCTCTCAACTGGCATAAATGCTGACCAGGCTCTCGGATCCACTGCAATGGGTCCAGAGAAATACGCTCTGCAGACACAGGACTTTCTATCCTGTAGGAGGCCACACTCGCCATTCCCGCCTTACACACCCTATGTTATGCGCAATGCATAAGGCCTGGCTGTGGTCGCACCGCCTACTCAGGATCCACCCACGAATACAGGGCGAAGCTCCTATATGGGACAATGACGGCATACGTATTAGCGGCCAGGCTCTGTCATGGACCCCCTGGAGAGAAGTGGGATCCACACACTAGACCAGCTAATACTTAATGGAGACCTCAAATCGTTCGCCCAGTTGAAAGAACAATTCAGCCTCCACTCAAGACAACTCTGGCGCCATATACACCTACAACAATGCTTGAGAAGCCACTTAGACCCGCCCATGGTCCCTGCAACCCTCACCTGTGGTATCATAGCTGAACGTATGGGGCAGTCATAAAGGGGTGATGTCTGGTCTGGACTATACAGCACGCCCTCTTCCCACCTCTTCTCACCACCCCTCTCACGAGCCATTCATGTCGAATGGCACACCTGCCTGGAGATCACCTACGAGGACGCTGAATGGGCGGATGTCCTAGAAGCCCTGGATAAGGGCGGGAGAGATGCTTGTCTGAAGTTCTGTCTCTTTTAGATGTTACACGACTGGCCCTGGACACTGACAAAACTGAATAGGCTAGGCTTACTCCCCGGTGCAAATTGCTGGAGGTGTACGAATACCCACTGCGGCATTATGCACTTCATCTGTAAATGCCCTTTGATCAAACACTTTTGGCCACACATTGGACTGGTCTTGAGGGCCTCCATGCCTCTCCAACTACTACTTACCCCTTCAGTTATCCTCATACACGACGTGTACAACTCACCAGGTCTTTCCCGCCCACAACATTGCCTCCTTCACAGAGTCTTGGCCACAGCCAAGATATGTATTCTCCGGCAATGGAGATCATCCGTACCCCCATCACAGGAGTCCTGGCTAATGGCCATGATTCAAACGGCCTCACATGGACGCGTCATTTACAACCTGCAGGACCAGACTGAAGTATTCCTGCAGACATGGTCACCATTCCTTCATGATGGCACCAGGGGCAGATGCCATTCCCAAGAAGCCCACCCTTCCTGAATCCCATTGGACCATAATGGCATATATGTAATGTAATGTATAGGCATTTATATAGCGCACTACTTACCCGGAGGGTCCCAAGGCGCTTCGACCGCTGCGAAACCCTTCCTGGCTTCCCTGAGAGATGGTCCCTTAATGGGTATCTCCAGGGTGAGACCAGGCATCCCCGGCGGTCTGGTGGGGCCGTTAGTGAAGATGAGGCAAGCTAATGCCCAGAGTTGCCGAGTGTGATCACTGATCAGAGTGGGCACCGAGGCGAGAGAATTATCGAGTCCGCTGACCCTGGTCCAGAAACCTGCAGCCACTTGCCTCCACGACCCGGAATGCCCACCTCCCTGCCATCCCCCCCCCCACCCCTTCCCCACCGCATAATCCCCGTATACCAGTTCCGGCTCTGTAGCCAGCGGCCGTTTCCCTATCCCCCCACACCCCCTCTGAATAATGTTATTACTATGTACCATTTCATCCTCATTACTGCTATACGACATTTTCCCTTCTGGTTAATGGATGTCAATTACTCATGTTGTAATGGTACTTAAGAAAAATAATTACAGCACAAAAGTTAGAGATTCTATCATTTGACTATTAATTTTTTCTCTGTCTTTAGATCACAGCTTTGTACATATTCCTTAATGTTTAAAGGTCTGTTTTTAAGTGATGTGCGTAGAATCACAATCTAATGAGGCGACGCCAGGGCTCGAACCTTATTTTCCAGTTCCAAAGCTAGGCCACCTAACCTCCCTTTCCCCAAGTAACAAGCAATTGATTAACAAGGGATAACAAGCATTGGCATATCCAAAAGGTCTCACCTTTGGGACCTTATAAGTGTTTGCCAGATCTATTGGCTGCTGTGCTGCATGTTGAAAAGTTATAACTAAAAAGTGTTATAACCATTTTTGTCACCTTATATGTAACAAAGACGACATTATGTACAACTGAACGACCCTATAAAAAAAAGAATTAACATAAAAAATGTCTGCTAGTTTTTTTTGTCCTTGCAGTGTTGGCAACTTCTTCCTGCCTGTTCTAATTCTGGTTTGTTATATCTTTTTTGTTATGGGGGGGGAGACAAACAACGGGAGGGTGGAAGTTTGGAAATAGTACCTGAATTACAACATGAGCAGCGGACGGACACAAAGGGAGTATCAACGGATGCCTGATTTCGACTGAGGTGGTACTGAGTGACGCTGAGTTGGTGGCGCACTGCTGCGGAGGTGATGCTGTGCTGATGCTGAGGTGGTGCTGTGGTCTTGTTGAGTGATGCTGAGGAAATGCTGCACTGGTGCAGAGGGGGTGTTGGGCGATGCTATGGTGGCGCTGAGTGATCCTGTGTTGGTGCTGAGTGATACTGTGCTGCTGCTGAGTCATGTTAAGGTGGTGGTGCTCCGCTGGTGCTCAGATAATGCTGAGCTGGTGCTGAGGTCGTGCTGAGTCCTCCTCACCCTGACTGACTTTCAACGATCGCTACGGGCCCTACTGGGTATCATTGATTACTTTTCAACCCTCTCTGGCTATAAAATAAACTGGGACAAAAGTGAAGCCTTCCCCATTTCATCTGGTACTACTAAAGTGGCCATAAATGGCCACTCTTTTCATTGGCAACCTCCTGTCTTAAATACTTGGGGAAACCGGTAAACAGGGACAGACAACATAGACCCAATAATAACCCAGATGAAATGGGACTTTGAGAAGTGGCCTAAACTGGTATTCTCCATGTGGAGTAGTGTGCAAGCGGTACAGATTGTGATGCTGCCGTGCTTCACATACATGCTTGGAATTCTTCCCTTCCAAATACCGCTCCCCACACTCTGTCTCATTGACACCCAAATCCAGTCTTTCATATGGGAATCATCGAAACCTAGACTGGTCACTGTCAAACTGATGACACAGCTGTTAAGCGGGGGCCTGCACCTCCAGTCAATGGAACATTAAGCCCTTGCTCTCTATCTCTCCCAACTGACATATATGCTGACCAGGTTCTCGGAACCACTGCAATGGGTCCAAATCGAACGAGAAATACGCTCTGCAGACACAGGATTTTCTATCCTGCATGGAGGCCGCACTCGCCATTTCGGCCTTACACACCCTATGTTATGCGCAATGCATAAGGCCTGCCTGCAGGTGCACGCCTACTCAGGATCCACCCACGAATACAGGGCGAAGCTCCTATATGGGACAATGACGGCATACGTATCAGCGGCCAGACTCTGTCATGGACCCCCTGGAGAGAAGCAGGATACACACACTAGACCAGCTAATACTTAATGGAGACCTCAAATCGTTCACCCAGTTGAAAGAAGAATTCAGCCTCCACTCAAGACAACTCTGGCGCCATATGCAACTACAACACTGCTTGAGAAGCCACTTAGGCCCCCCATGGTCCCTGCAACCCTCGCTTGTGGTATCATATCTGAACGTATGGGACAGTCATAAAGGGGTGATGTCTGGTCTGAACTATACAGCACGCCCTCTTCCCACCTCTTCTCACTACCCCTCTCATGAGCCCTTCATGTCAAATGGCACACCTGCCTGGAGATCACCTACGAGGACGCTGAATGGGCAGATGTCCTAGGAGCCCTAGATAAGGGCAGGAGAGATGCTTGTCTAAAGTTCTGTCTCTTTTAGACGTTACACGACTGGCCCTGGACACTGACAAAACTGAATAGGCTAGGCTTCCTCCCCGGTGCAAATTGCTGGAGGTGTACGAATACCCACTGCTGCATTATGCACTTCATCTGTAAATGCCCTTTGGTCAAACACTTTTGGCCACACATTGGACTGGTCCTGAGAGCCTCCATGCCTCTCCACCTACCACTTACCCCTTCAGTTATCCTCATACACGACGTGTACAACTCACAAGGCCTTTCCCTCCCATAACATTGCCTCCTTCACAGAGCCTTGGCCACAGCCAAGATACTTATTCTCAGGCAATGGAGATCATCCGTACCCCCATCACAGGAGTCCTGGCTAGTGGCCATGATTCAAACGGCATCACATGAACGCGTCATTTACAACCTGCAGGACCAGACTGAACTATTCCTGCAAACATGGGCACCATTACTTCATGACGGGACCAATGGCAGATGCCATACCCAAGAATCCCACCCTCCCGGAATCCCATTGGACCATAATGGCATATACAACCACTTGCCTCCACGACCCGGAATGCCCACCTCCCTGCCATTCCCCCCCACCACCCCTTCCCCACCGCATAATCCCCGTATACCAGTTCCGGCTCTGTACCCAGCGACCGTTTCCCTATCCCCCCACAACCCCTCTGAATAATGTTATTACTATGTACCATTTCATCCTCATTACTGCTATACGACGTTGTCCCTTCTGGTTAGTGGATGTCAATTACTCATGTTGTAATGGTACTTAATCAAAATAATTACAGCACAAAATTTAGAGATCCTATCACATGACTATTAATTTTTTCTCTGTCTTTAGATCACAGCTTTGTACATATTCCTAAATGTTTAAGATCTGTTTTTAAGTGATGTGCGTAGATTCACAATCTAATGAGGGGACGCCAAGGCTCGAACCTTATTTTCCAGTTCCAAAGCTAGGCCACCTAACCTCCCTTTCCCCAAGTAACAAGCAATTGATTAACAAGGGATAACAAGCATTGGCATATCCAAAAGGTCTCACCTTTGGGACCTTAAAAGTGTTTGCCAGATCTACTGGCTGCTGTGCTGCATGTTGAAAAGTTATACCTAAAAAGTGTTATAAGCATTTTTGTCACCTTATATGTAACCAAGACGACATTATGTACAACTGAACAACCCTATTAAAAAAAGAATTAACAAAAAAATGTCCTCTCGGTTTTTTTGTCCTTGCAGTGCTGGCAACTTCTTCCTGCCTGTTCTAATTCTGGTTTGTTATATCTTTTTTGTTATGGGGGAGACATAAACAACGGGAGGGTGGAAGTTGGGAAATAGTACCTGAATTACAACACGAGCAGCGGACGGACACAACGGGAGAATCAACAGATGCCTGATTTCGACTGAGGTGGTACTGAGTGATGCTGAGTTGGTGGAGCACTGATGCAGAGGTGATGCTGTGCTGATGCTGAGGTGGTGCTGTGGTCTTGTTGAGTGATGCTGAGGAAATGCTGCACTGGTGCAGAGGGGGTGCTGAGCGATGCTATGGTGGCGCTGAGTGATGCTGTGTTGGTGCTGAGTGATACTGTGCTGGTGCTGAGTCATGTTGAGGTGGTGGTGTTGCGCTGGTGCTCAAATGATGCTGAGCTGGTGCTGAGTGATGTTGAGGTGGTGTTGTGCTGAGGTGGTGCCGCACTGATGCTAAAGTGGTGCTGCGCTGGTCCTGAGTTGCTGCTGAGGTGGGGCTATGCTGAGGTGGGGCTGCACTAGTGGTGCCACACTGATACGGAGGTGATGGGGGGCAGATGCTGAGATGCTGCAGTGTGGATGTTGAGGTGGTGCTGCGCTGGCTCTGCGGTGGTGCTGCACTAATGCTGAGGTGGTGCTGCGCTGATGCTGAGCTGGTGCTGCAATGGTTGGGGTGCACTGATGAGGTTGTGCTGTGCTGATGCTGAGATGGTGCTGTGCTGATGCTGAGGTTGTGGTTCGCTGATGCTGTGCTGGTGCTACACTGGTGCTGAGGTGGTGCTGAGCGATACTGAGGTGCTGCTGTGCGTGTGCAGAGGTGATGCTCAGGTGTTGCTGAGTGATGCTGAGGTAGTGCGGAGTGATACTGATGTGGTGCTGAGTGATGTTTTTGTGGTGTTCAGGTGGTAATGAGGTGGTGCTGAGTGATAGTGAGATGGCCCTGAGTTATGCTGTACTGGTGCTGGGGTAACTGAAGTGATACTGTGGTGGGGCTGCACTGGTGCTGCACTGGTGGTGGTGCACTGATGTGGAGGTGCTGCTGTGCTGATGCTTAGGTTGTGCTGTGGTGGTGTTAAGTGATGCTGAGGAAATTCTGCGCTGGTGCTGAAGTGGTGCTGAGTGATGCTGTGCTGGTGTTGATGCTTAGGTGGTGATGCTGTACTGATGCTGAGGTAGTGATGCACTTGTAGTGAGGTGGTGGTGCTGTTATGGTGCTGAGGTGGAGCTGCCTGGTGCTGAGGTGGAGCTACACTGGTGCTGAGGTGGTGCTGAGTGATGCTGTGGCAGTGCTGAGTGATGCTGTGCTGGTGCTGAGGTGGTGATGCTGTACTGATGCTGAGGTATTGATGCCCTGGTAGTGAGGTGGTGGTGCTGTTATGGTGCTGAGGTGGTACTGCGCTGGGGCTGAGTAATGCTAAGGTGGTGCCGTGCTAGTGTTGTAGTGGTGCTCAGGTACTGCTGAGTGATGCTAGGGTGGCGTGGGGTGGTGCTTCTGAAGTGGTGGTGAGTGATGCTGACTGGGACTGAATTGGTGCTGCACTGATGCTGAAGTGGTATTGTGTGGTGCTGAGGTAGTGCTGAGGTGATGTTGCACTGTCTACTTGCAGGATATATTGTTAAGCAACCTCACATTATTTGCCACACTTGGACAGCACGAGGATGCATCCCTTGATATTGGTTTTATTTCACCAGCGATTAAAACCTAAAGGATAGCATCAAAAGTTGAAAGCGTACAGCTTAAGGATGCTTCTGTTTACAGAAAATGGAGCAATAGCAGCATGTTTACCTCTTTAAACATATCCAATAATCACGCTGTCAAAAACACAATGTAAATAGGTTGATCCTACTGTCGGCTGTCTTCTAACAATACACTTCCATTAAGATTGTATAATATTTAAGGTGTGGACATTTGAGCTAATGAAACCAAAAATGTTATAGGAAGAAACACAACATAGCCTCCAGCTGAAAATGCGCTCATGCAACTAAAGACAGTGGAAAACAAGATAAGGACATGATTTTCAGCCCTAGGCAGAGCGCATTCAAAAAGACAAAACAAGCGCAGGCAAAAGAAAAAGTAGTGCACCGAAACTAACTTACATGGCCCATAGTGAAGTGATCCATGTCACAGGACCAGTCTCAAGGGTGTGACCAAACCAGCAAAAGGAGGCACAAGTTAAACTATTCACCAACAAAAACTAAGGAATTCTGTCCTTTCTCAAATTATTTTGAATAATTTGTTTCACATGGGAACCACCTGTTGTTTCTATTGTGGCACATACCCAGGTTTCTCTTTTTTGGGTTTCACCCACACTTTATTCCTCTGCATTGATCATCACTTCACCTATTATCAAGTATTGTGATTCCTGTGCAAGCACTCACGTCACCAAGCATACTCACATACCTCATCACCTGGAATGCTTAGTAGATGCGTCAGGTTCTGAGCTCTTTTGTTAGGGGTTGACATACTTTTTACGTCAGACGTTTGAGAGAGCTTTAGCTGTGTTCGCGGGCTACTGCTTTTATAACAAAATATTTAATATTTATATATATTGAGGATTTTTTATAGTGGTCTTCATCCATTGGTCTGTTAAACTGTCAGTCCCTCATTGCTCCCGCCTCCTACAGCGTATTGGAAGGTATGCATGTAGTTGCACAGGCAGCCACCTTTGAATTATGTTATAGTTCGTAAAAATCCATTCCAAAGTAACTGCTGATGCATAAGCAGGCATCTGTATGCATGGAGACACAGCGTTGACTGTGCTTAAATGTTTTTTATTATATATTCAGCTTACATTTGGATAGACATCGAATGGATGTTGGCATACATCAGCATTTGGTTCACCATAGTCTACTAAAGCGAACAAATATTGATATAACTCAATAACTTTGAGGCAGAATATTAAAAAGTCAGACCAACTGGTTTTGTCATTGCTTGTTCAAATTCGTTTTTTTCTTTAATTTTACTACACTCAAATCACTTTCATTACTAAAAGTCTGAAGTATTCAATAGTTTCTGTTCAGTGCATTGCGCTTAGAGTGCCTACATATGAAAGAAGTCCTAGTAACTATTTACACTGCTGCATTTTAAATGCACTGGCACATGGCCTTACAACAACAAAAAACAAGGCGATGGAAGGAATGCTTGAATTCATCTCAGACACTGGCCATTTGTTGAGGCCATATTGCAGTGCATTATTTTTGACAATTATGCTACTCTAGACAGAGACCTGCCATGTGCACACGAGTCTTAGTCCTGGTCAATATTAACAGTCCAGCCTGAACTACCAGGCCAGGTCCCCTCCAGACAGAAGCACCTGCAAACCACCCAGACCAATTTCAGCTTACGTAGGCCTCATCAGTGAGGTATAGGTTGAGTATTCGGCCCAGTAACCACGAAATCCATGTCTGTGCATGCCTGTCACACTTAGGACATCTACTTCAACAAACAACAAGGTGATGGAGGAATTGCTTAATTTCAGCCACTGGCGAAAGCTTGGGGACATGTTCCGGTCCATCAGCTTCTGCCCAATATGCAATTCTAGACAGATTCCTGCCACAAATCAGTCTTGGCCCTGCAGCAACTGGAACTGTTCAGTCCAATCTGGGGAGGATATAGTAACGGGAGGGGTGTTAATTATCATATTGGCAGGTCTTATACTGGAAGGGTGTGTGGCTACAAGTCACTTTAAAGTGACATCAATTGATCACTAATTTCGTTCCTCTCCTTTTGTTGTCACTGCCCGAACCTAAAATAATATCCAGAAGCAGGATTGTTCTTTGAGAGCCAAGGTTTATTCAGCTGAATGACATGGGAGCTCCTGGACCTCTGGCATGATGTCTGACAATAAACTCTAAGCAGAGGTGGTAGTCTCTAGTTGGCACAGCTAGGTCCTTGTGACAAATAGGGACCCTTGCCTCTAGTCAGGGTCAGGGGGTCCACTTCTAAAATAACCCCTGTTCACCTCCTTGGTAGCTTGGCACGAGCAGACAGGCTTATCTCAGAGGCAGTGTGTAAAGCATTTGTGAACATATACAGTAATCAAGTGACAACACTACAGATGAACACCATACAAGTTGCATATTAAAATAAGTATTCTTTATATATATTTAACACAAGACCACAAACAACAAAAATCCACATTACTGTACTTAAAATGGTAGTTTTAGCTTAGTTCTCTTTAGTTCTTAAAATGCGACACTTTGAGTCAATGTACCTTATGATGTGTCATGCTACCACAACGAAAGTGTTGCAGAGATGAAGATGCGGCAAAGATCCGGTGCAAAGAAATAAAGACGTCAAGTTCTTCCTGATGAGGGACGCTTCTCCGATGTTGCAAGAAGTCTCGGCCCGATGCGTCAGCTGCATCGGTGACACCCTTGTTCAGTGATGCGACGACAGCGGCTTTGGCGGCGACACTCTTCTCCGGCGCTGCAAGACGCTTCAGCTCAATGCGACAACCGCAGCGGTGACACCTTTGTTCAGTGATGCAACGACAGCGGCTCCGACGGCAGCATGCTTCTCCGTGGATGTGAGGCGCTTCTTGTGATGCGGTGCAATGCGACAGCTACAGCGGCAACATCCTTACTTAGAGATGCGTCGGCAGCGGCTGCTACAGCGACACGCTTCTTCCTCGGTGCGAGACGCTTCTATTGATGCGGTGCCAGGCATCAGCTACATCGGCGACATCCACGATGCGACGCCAGCGGCTGCGACAGCGACATGCTTCTTCTGGGTTGCAGGATGTTTATTGAGATGCAGTGCAATGCATCAGCTCAGCAGTGACATCTACGATACGACGACAGCGGCTGCAACGGCGAGACGCTTCTCCCTCTTGAGTTGCGCTTCCAGCTCCTTGCAACACGCAATCCCTCAGAAGGCCCAAAACAGCAGCAGGTACTTCCAAAGAACTCTGGGGAGCTGGGGGATGAAGTATGTTGTCCCCGAGACTTCAGCAGGAGGCAAGCTCTTTCCTCAAGCCCTTAGAGATCCTTCACAAGTTGAATAAATTGCACACAAATTCCTTTCTCCTTTCTTTGGCAGTCAGGCAATCACTGCAGGCCAATCCCCCAAGCAGCACTTAAGCTCAGGAAAAGTCTCTCCTCAGTTTCTTCAGGTTCCTCTCAACAGCAAAGGTTTCTTCTTGTTGTCCAAAAGTGACCTAATTTCTTGGGCTCATGGTCCCAATATTTATACCCCCAAAATCTTTTGTCCTCTGAGGGCAGAGGGGCCTTTGCCTAGCCCAAACCAGTTCTGGAGCACTCTGTTTACATGACTCCTTCTTTCCTGTCGCAGGGCAGAAACATTAGACATCCCACAGGAGGTCGAGCCAGCATTGTGGAGGAAAGGCACTGCCCTGGAGCACTCTGTTGACATGACTCCTTCTCCCTTTCACAGTGCAGGGCAGAGACATCAGATGCACCACAGGGGTGGAACCGGCATTGTGGAGGGAAGGCACAGCCCTATTCAGGTCCTGGGTGCAACTCCTCCCTCCCGTCTAGATGCAGATCTCTCTATTCACCACTGGGCTGACTCACCCTGTCTCCTGGAATCCCCCAGCCCTGTCACTCAAACTCCAGACAAGGAATACACAACCTAGCAGAGGCAGGCTTGGATAGTTAGACAAGAAAATACCTACTTTCTAAAAGTGGTATTTTCAAACACAGAATGTTAAACCCAACTTCCCTAAAAGATGTATTTTATCATTCTGAGTTCAATAGCTTAATTCACTAATAGGACATGCCACACACACCATGGCATGTCCTACCTTATACTTACAATGCACCCTGCCCTTGGGCCTACCATATGGGTGTCTGATATGAAGAAAAGGGAAGGTTTAGGGACTGGCAAGTGGGTGAACTTGCCCAGTCAGCATGGCAGTACCAGACTGCACACAGGCTCTGCAATGGCAGACCTGAGACACACTTTTACATGATGCTTCTGTGGGTGGCACAACCAGTGCTGCAAGCCCACTAGTAGCATTTGGTTTACAAGCCCTGGGCACACTCACTGCACTGTACTAGGGTCTGACAAGTAAAACAAATCAGCTAAAAAGTTCAGGGATGACCCTGCAAAAAGGGCCAAGTCCAACAAGAGGTAGTTACAATCTCATCGATCAATAAAAATGTACTCAACAGTAAATTTCTCAGGCAGGAAAAATATATTTGCATTCATTATATATGTAACAACTCCTTCTTGATGCATTGATACCATTTATTAAGCTGTGCACTCCTCTCACTGCAGAAGTAACCTTGAGAAGCACTTGCTAATGCCAGAACGAGAACATCATATCTCACTCATAGTCTTTCCAAGCCATATGGAGCTGAGCTCCGTTAAATACCCTTAATTATTAGTTGCTAAAGCTGGAGCTTATATGAGTGCTGTAGAAATGCATTCATGTGAGACAGGCATGTTCGAGTCGGTTTAGTTTTTCCCCCTGCAGCCTAATTGCCCACACAATCACCTCTCCTTGGTTTTATATCGAAGACCCAATCCCCTGGTACCTGCTCTTACTCCAATGGCTCTGAGCACCATCTTAAGCATGTCTTAAAAGACCATGTCTGTCTTTGAACAAGGTTTTTTAGAGGTTTCTTCCCCACAGTTTATCCGATGCCAGGAGATGAAATAATACAATAGCAGAGCTTTGGGCAATAGCAAAGCCTCAACACATTTATCAAACCTAGGGGCACTTTTTTGTGACATTCTGACGGCATTAAGTCCCTCACCTTATTTACAGGGTGGCGTTAAGTCACGTAACGTGGCTTAATGCTGCCTTGTAAATAAGGTTGCCTTTTTCACGCCACACTTAGCGTGATAGGGGTGGGCAATGGGTGTTGCAGTGGGCGTTCTTCCGCAAGACCTATTGACTATGATGATGCCCCCTATTTACAAGAGAGGAATAAATATGGGGCAACCCTGTTCTTAACTTGCCGAAACGAGCAGAAGTGTCTGAATGTCTCCTCGTTGTGCAGCACACATAGAAACAGCAAATTACCATGAATGATTGTTTATGTGCCGGGAGGTCTGCCTTCCTGCACATAAACAATAATACAAAATTATGATTTGCAACTTCTATGTGTTCTGCACAATGCAGCACATATAGAAGTTATAACTCACCCTTCTGAATTGTTTATGTACAGGAAGGGACACCTCCCTGCACATAAACAACAATTCCCCCCAACGCAGGCACCCTTGCACATTGGTGCAAGGGTGCCTGCGTTGGCACTAGGCAGCTTGATTTAGCGCCAGCAGAAACGCAGGGGTGCACCGTATCATTATATATATAGGGCATATCTCAGCATTTTTTTAACTCACAGAGCGCGGTGTTAGCAATTTTGGAGCTAACCCGTGCTCCGCCAGTTCATTGTACATATGCCCCGTAGTGTAAAGTTTTAGTCTGCACAAGTGTTCATGCAGTAGCTAATTTGTTTTCCCTGTGAACCCACCAGCAAGCCTAGCTTTTAAAATAATTTTAATAGTCATAAAACAAACACTTGACAGGAACACTCATAATAACATGAAAAACATGAAAACTGCCTTTTGAATAAAATGCTTTTCGGTACAACAGGCTAAAAGTGTCTCAAACTTCCAGTAGCTGCTAGTTTCTCTTCTTGTTTTATCCTTCCTCTTTCTTCTTCCTAGCTATAACACTTTTGTAGTTAACATGCCCGGAAGCATATTTTTTCAGAGTTTATGAGTTGACCAAATTTGGAATTCATACAGCATTCTAGGAGTAATTTTGGACAGTTGCGAATACTGCAATATTCACATACACAACCATTTACACATTTAGAAATGTAGCACATTTTCAAATGTAAAAGAGTAAAATTTCCATGCATTTAGGGTTATTCTTTTTGTTTCACTCATGTAGAGCCCCCTTCCTCTGCAACGTCAACAATTTTGGGGACATTTCCTCCCCTTTTCCACTCTGAAAACTGTTTTACTTCTACCATTGACAGAAATGAATCTGCACTTATTTTCATGGTGCAAATCTCCCTGCAAAAGGTTTTCGAATACCTGTGAGATTTTGGATAGTCAGAGGATATTTTTATATTTCCTGTCATGGAACACCCACAACCTACCACAGACTTGCATACCTTATGTAGGTTTACTTGTGAGCTAATCAATTTACAAGTGCAAATTCATGTTTTGTGCATTATAAATATATTTTTTTATTAACACGAGTAAAGGTTTACTACACCACATAAAAATTATGACCACATTTGAAATTCTGCATTAGTTCACTAATTTCAATGACAATAATACCAAGCATTTGCAATGCAATAGGTCTCACAATTACATTATTTTAAGCTATTGGCATTGTAAATGTCATTGTTTTTTCCCCTTCGTTAAGCATTAATCAAATGGTGTAATGCAAAATGGCAATAGCTCACTTTGTTTTAACTGCAAAATCTATTGCATTGCATTTTTACTAGTGTGAGTTTTGTTTTGTAAATGGTACTGGATTTTATTAATGTGATATTTTTTATCACATAAATGTAATGCATTAAAAATGTTAATACCCAATCATTTTGGAATAAGGACTCTGAGTGGATATTACATATACCCATGTATTGTTACTATGACTGCAGTTACAGGTGTGAGATCACCATCACTGCAGATATAGGTGTGATATCACTATCACTGCATATATAGGTGTGAGATCAGTATTCCTGCAGATATAGGTGTGCGATCATTATTTGTTTAGATAGGTGTGAGATTACTATCCCTGCAGATCGAGGTGTGAGATCATCATTATTGCAGTTATAGGTGTGAGATTACTGTCACAGGCATATCACTGGAGTGGGACCATCTGGTCTAGCCAGTGAGTGGATCAGGCATCTCTCTGGAGCACAGGGGGTAAGGACAGGAATTCACTGTATTTCATGAATATGGTGCATGTTTGCCCTTCCACACTGGTGTGGGCACCACAGCAAGAAGCCTTGTAACACTGCCTTAGCCACGTTCCCATAAACGAAGCCCAAAATGTGTTTCGGAATTTGCGGTCTCCAATCATTTCCATTGAACCAATACGCCCGAAAACAATGAGCATTGGTTCTTTGCTGACATGGAATGATCTGCTAACTTTTTACGCTGCACATCTGTTTACTCTTCCCTGGGGGGTCGGGGGGAGGGATGCTGGCATTAAAATTAGTATTGGGTCAACTGGTACACCCACTGAACCTGATCACGGAGATAGACGCAACACACTCGCCGAAAGAAACTCAGCGACTTTCCCCTTGATGAAGGCCACAGGTCGAAATGCATTGGGAGTGAAAGTCATAATTGAATGTTAAACCAAGCATCGCATATGATGCATTCTGGGTATTGAAGTTCTGTGTGAAAAACTACTTGTGATGAAAACAACAAGATTAAACACTACTTGAACCAAAGGATTAATGTACTGGACTTCAGTCATTTAAACAGTTGAAAGCTCTACAGAGGACTAAAACCCAGTGCCCAGGGGACATACCCCACTTTTGGGATATGCGACAGGAGTGGCATTAAAATTAGCACATGGCGCCCCTATGAGCCAACGTGTTGCTTGATGTCTTCTTCAGCGACAAACACTGAAGCAAAGTCAGCTGTGTAAAAATTACTAAACTAAAAGATGCGACATCCTAATGTAAACACCGCCTTTTACATGATATTTTAGTAGCTATTATCTTATTTTGTGTCATCTGTTTACAAATTCACCCTGGACACCGTCTAGAAGCTGCAGCCCAGGGCGTGTAATATAATATCTGAGCGCCTGAAGGGAAAGCTGCAGAGTCGAGTGCATGCACTGTCTGCAGGAGGGGAAAAAAATAACAGTTCGACTTCCGTTAGGTCTAGGGTGACCAACTGGCATAGGTGCAAATTCAGGACGGTGAGTGTAAAAATTCAGGAGAAAGGGTCAAAATTCAGGACAAAAATTCAGGACAAAAGGTCAAAATTCAGGACAAAACTTCGGGACAAAAGGTAAGTTTTACAGATATGTCAGAGGTGGTCGCGCAATAGTATATATGTAAGTAAATAGACAACCATCTAAGTACAAATCAAAATAGGTTTATATTAGGTTGAGACAATCGTGCACTTCACGGTTTTTTCAGTATGGCCGCAGCTTGCTGCCTTATACAACTCAAAATTCGCATCTCGCTCCAGCAGGTACATTAATCACCAGACAATGGTGAACCACACCTGAATATAAATGAAGCCGCTTTTATTGTTGATTGAAAACTACTGGATATATAAGGAACTTTGCAGTGCCAGCCCCCAGGAACAAAACCGCTCCCCCCCTTTCCAGCCTCCCAGGGAAACACCCGATGCCCGGTCCGGCCAGTCCTGCCTTGCTATCACCCTTCAATGGTGCCCCTAATCTTCACTTAGACCGTCTCTCATGTGTATTTAATTTCTCTTATAGTGTTACTCATCCCAATTATGTAGGGCAGGGTGTCGGTGTGCGTTACATCACACACATTATATAGAGACAATGACTCATATTAACGTGAAAGTCAATGTATAGGAAATGCTACTTAGGATAATGGGTGCTACAAGGTGTAAGCATTCTTTTATCTATTATTCAGTCTTTCACCATTCATTCTGTCCTTTCATCTATGTGCCCATTTATATCCAAACATATTTAACCATTTGCAAACCTATCCACCATATATCCTTCCATCCATTATTACACTCATCCATCCCTCCATCCACCCTTTCTGTCATCCATCCATTATTCATCTATCCACACTTTCACCCCATCCATCCGTACAGTCATCCATCCACTCTTTCACCCATCCATCTATTCACTCATCCATCCAGCCATTTACCCTTTCATCCATACAGATATTCATTCATTCACTTACTCATCCATCCACCAGTCATTTATCCTTCCACCCATTCACCCTTTCAGTCATTCAACCTCCCTTTCTCTCTCCATCCCCCTTTCACTTATCCATCCATCCATCATCCACCCATCCATCTACTCATCCATTCATTTATTCCATCCATTGATCCTATTACTCATCCATCCTTTCACTCATCCATCCATCCGTTCTCTCATCCATCCACTCTTTCACTTCTTCACTCATCTATTCCTCCTTTTGTCTATCTACCCCTTTCACTCATCCATCCATACATTCAGCATTTCACTTATCAATTCAATCCATCCATCCTTTCACTCATCTATCCACCCATTCACTCACCCATCATCTAAGCTTTCACTCATCCATCCATCCTTTCATACACCCATCCACCCATTTACGCATCCATCTACCCTTCCACCCATACATCCATCTATTTACCTTTTCCCTCATCCATACTTCCACTCATCCATCCATCCTTTCTTTTATCTATCTATTCACCCTTTCATTCATCCTTTCAGTCAACCATCCAGCCATTCACACATTCCTTCTCTTATTTACTCACCCACCTTTTCACATTATGAGCTGAGCCTTTGTCTACAGAGTTGCAGACAGAAGAGGCCAATCAAGAACTTCACCTTGCTGTAGTTCCTAAAGCAAGGGGTGGGGGAAAGTTCACTATGCCCCTGCACAAAGGCAGTCTGAAAACGTAGAAGTCATGAGTCAAACATGATGCACAGTGTCAGGATGTGAGGTGACTGTGACATGGTGTTGTTTCCAGGGCTTGAAGTGGTGTAAAAAACTGGGGGGTCTCTTCAAAGGGGGTATTCGATGTAATTAAGGGCGTAGCTTAAAAAAACCTAGGCTAAAAATCAGCGCTACCGTAGTCTCGTGCCTTTCCCCCGGGAAAGAGAGCCCAGGACAATCAGGCTATAATCCTGATCTTTCAGCCACTGTCCTGGACTTCAGTGAGGCCTACTATGAGGCTGGTGGGACTGATGGCCTCCTACATCCTGCTGGTCAAACACTCTAGGTAGCATCTGTGAGTTTTGCAGTTTTGTCTAAAGTCTCAGTGGGCTTAATATCAAGGGGATCTCTTAGACCACGTTCAGATTTCAGAGGAGAGTTCTAAAATTCTGATGTGGTTTTACTGGACAGTGATTGGGTCAGCAGCAGGCCTCTCTCCCTTCCCCAAACAGAGCACAGTGGTGACAGGTGCATTGCTTCTGGGTTGGGCTGGCCATATGGGAAAGTTGTAGATCAGAGGGCTCTGGTGTCGGGCAGAAACCCGGCTCCATATCAACCTTCTGGAGCAGACGGTCATCCGCTTAGTGTTAAACACCCTCTTTCCATTCATTTGGGGGAGGCTGGTGAAGGGGTTCACAAACAATACCACTGCCATGTTGTACAGCAAGATGTGCCTCTGCGGGTCCTGGTCCCTTGGCTGGCATCAGTTGAGCTCTTCCAGAGAAGAAAGGAGCAATCCTGAAATGTTGGGCTCTTTACCCCTGTGGTGACTGCCAAGGCAAGGCCCTGCTGAATCTGACTCCTCGTGCTACAGCCTGGCCAGGGGTGACTGGCAGGGCGAGATCTGCACTTTGTGCTACAGCAGTAAGAGCCTGCAGTGACACCAATGTGAAACTCCAGCAACGGGGGGCATGGCCAAGCCACCGACTAAAATCGCCGCCTGGCTCTGAAGCTCCGACCAGCTTTCCGGCTTCCCGACGTATTCCCACAACTGGCGCAGACATTACTCCCAATGTAAATAGCTATGGGGTAACCCAGTATCCCTCAGAACCTGGGCAGGAAAGTTTAGTATCAACAATGGTTCTGTCGGGCATGCAAGCTGATTACTTCAAAATATATATCCATCTTTCAAAATTGTTTAAATTATTTCATAAAATCATCAGATGAAAGCAAATCCCAATTATGCACGGGGACAGGCATTCTAATACATAAGAGAGTTCCATTCCGCCTCAGTTCCTGGCACCAAGATAGCGAGGAAAGGTACCTTGCAGTATCCGGGACCCTAATGGGTAGGAATGTAACTTTGTTCTGAATATATGCCCCTAACACTGATGCCCCTGACTTCTTTCCTGCCCTTCACTCACAGCTTATTAGGCTGGATCTACAGACGCTGATTGTCGGTGGAGATTTCAACCTAGTACTTAATCCTGAGATGGATAGCACCGCCGTTCCAACCAGACGCGACAACACCAGGATAGCGGTGAAAATGTTATCCGGCGTTTTTTACCTCAAGATGGCGCCTGTGAAGGAACGGAGCCGCTTTTAGATTGACTCGAAGCGGATCCATGGTAACTTATCCCGAATTAGTGTTTTTCCTGGGGCTCTACTACCCATTTGTTACATTTATCAGGTTTGAGCGCCTCACGTTGTCAATACCCTGCCTAGTGGTGAACAGATTGAGAAACGGAAAGACTACAAGTCCCAAGAATCCTAGACGTGAGACCTGGATGTGGGACGGTCCTATATAGACGCCCCCTTCCGGTATTACGTGTCGGATATGTTAGTTCGCATCGCATCAGTAGGAGGTGTGCTGATCTGTTTCCTGACCGGACGGAATCTAGGATCCAGAGGTAGGAGAGCGTTGTGTGCCTCTTCGCAGTGTCTTCATTGATCGAGACGAACAGCACTTTCGGCCGCTCATCGGTGTTTGTCCTCCATTGGCGAGTCCTTCTATTAGGCTCATGCGGAGGACGGTTTTGTGCTTTCCTTAATCTACTAGCCGTGGAGATTCCCGTTTTGCCCTCCGTTGGACGAGCCTGTTTTCATACGGCTCATGCGGAGGACGAATAGTTAGTTCGCGCAACAAGTGGCGCTGTGCTTCTATTTTTGCCCTCCGTTGGGGAGCCTGTGTACACCACGGCTCAGGACGAAATCGGAGTTTGGGCACAATACTCAGAGAGCGGCAATAAAAACCGGCATTGAAATACGGTCCTCTATTGGGGAGCCAGCGTCTTGCGGCTCATGCAGAGGACGTTTATTGCTTTCTTAAAGCAGCAGTGTTCAAAGGTCCTCAGAAGGAGAGCCGGGATTACATGGAGGTACTTTGGATGTTACCTATCTAGTTATCAGTCGATCACTGGTACAGGTACTGTTCTTTATTCATTTTTATTACAGGGTGATGCAACCCTTTGGATTTTCGTTTATAATTACTATTCAATTGGTTAGTAGTTCGTGCTGCAAGGGATTGTCAAGGACTCACCCCTATTCCTGCAGGAGATATCCCATACAGGATTCTCTACGGGTATGTATTGCCTCTTCACGTCTTAACCCTATCACGTACACCTATAGGATAGAGGGTATAATAGTTTGTTGTCCTTTGTGTATTACAATTGGGATAGCCAAGTCCACATCCTTTTTGGGCATATGAATTATCGTGAAGAGTCTTATATTCCACATTATGGTGAAAGTCTTTTACTTTACAGGTATAGTGTATGGGTCAAAGTGTATTGTACATTAGAATTGAGGAGACAAGAATAATCGGATTATCAAGGAAGAAGTACAAGAGTCTTTTGTTTGTCGTTTCAGATCTCCTTCTCTGCTGTTCCCTTCCTTCTTTCCCTCGCTTGATCCTTCCCTTGCCCACGGCTATCATAGCATTCGGGACTTGGATAGATCAGGAGGTGGAACCATTTAAGCATCACGCTGATCCCGAGGACCAGGAAGCTAACAGAATATCCGATCTATGATATAGCGTCCTCCTGGTCAGCTGGCGCTGAAAATGGCCACTCTTGATGACGTCCTAGCTGCTTTAGCGTTAGTGCAGACAGAGCAGGTTGCATCTAGGCAGGAAACGGCAGACTTACGAACCAGATTAGACAACATTCAGAGGAATCCTTTTAATGCTGGGGCCTCGGTCGCTACCCCGCCAAGTCCAGTGGTGGTACAGATGCCGTTGTCCATCCCTTTAGCAAATCCTAAACGTTTTAAGGGAGATTCAGGCACTGTACAGGTGTTTCTCACGCAAGTCATGTTGCATTTCTCCTGTAAGCCTCGGTCTTTTCCTACCAATCAGGCTAGGGTAGCGCTCCCTATTTCTTATTTAGCAGGAGACGCAGCAGAGTGGGCGGTACCTTTGATTAACCGAGATGAACCTATCATACATGATTGGAAAGCTTTCAGGGATGAGTTTGTCAAGGTCTTTGATCGTAGAGCTGACTGCTACACGGCTGATAGAGAGCCATTGGACAAGAAAATCAAGATCTGTTAACCTATTTGAATTCCTTTAGAAGGCTTGTTGCTGAAACTAAATGGCCTGAGGCCAAGCAAGCCTCCTTGTTCCACCAGGGTTTGCATGAGGACATGAAAGACATTATAGCACAGATTGATCCTCAGCCTGCTACCTGTGAAGATCTGATTAACCTTGTACTACGTTTAGATCACAGGATAAGCGAATGCAAGGGAGATCATAAAGGAAAAGGAAGACAGGTTCCCTCATATGGGCATCAGAAATCCGTAGACAATAGCCATGCAACTAGCTCTGAACCTATGGACATAGAGGCTATTAGAGCAGCCTTAACAGGCGCTGAAAAAGAGCTACGTCGCAAGCAAGGGCTTTGTTGTATTGCGGCAAAAAATGGCATTTCGTTCGGAAATGCCCTGTGAAATCCAAGATGAATAGGTTTCGCAGCAATCGAGGGGCAACAGCTGCCATTGACAAGACATCGGAAAACTAGAGGACTCTAAGGTTAACGAAGGGGTTCCTTGGAGTCGTGTTTGCATCCCTTCCTTACTGAACGATACTGTAGGATCTCAGCATTTATTTATTGAAATCCTGTTGCTAGTGCAGGCAAGATGGATAACCTTACACGCTATGGTTGATTCTGGTGCCACAGGCATGTTTATGGATCCGACTGAGGCAAAGAGAGCAGGGGTTTGTTTGATCCCGAGAGACTCACATGAAGATATCTACGCTATAGATGGGAGGAAATTAGACACAGGTCCCAATGGGTATCATGCTGAAGAGATGGAAATTTGTTTGGATGTCACATAGAAAGCGTCACGTTTAGCGTAATGAAGGCACCTCAATATGGGAATACCATGGCTGCAACGTCACAATCCTGAAATAGATTGGGGTACAGGCACAGTCACGTTGAATTCCTCTTATTGCTGGAAGAATTGTTACGAGGTCACTGAGAGGCCGTCGTCAGCTTTAGCTTGTGGATTATATGTGGCTACTGCAGCATAAAAAGAGGTACAGTTGCCATCAGTGTACAAGGAGTATCAAGGGGTCTTCGATGAAGTCCAGGCAGAAGAACTTCCTCCTCATAGGCAGTATGATTGCCAAATCGATCTCGTCCCTGGTGCTGTGGTACCGAGTGGAGGCCTTTATGCTTTGACTGAACCGGAAAACGTGCATTTGAGAACTTATCTGAACAAACTCTTGGAGCTAGGTTTCATTCGCCCTTCCAAGTCCCCGGCTGCCTCCCCTCTTTTTTTTATACCCAAGGCCAATGGTGAATTGTGGGTGTGTGTGGACTTTAGGGCTCTAAATGCTGTAACTGTGAAGAACAGGTATCTCCTTCTGTTGATCAATGTGTTATTGGAACATGTCAAGAAAGCTACCATCTACACTAAGTTGGACTTGAAAGGGGCTTATTACTTAGTGAGGATGAGAAGAGGTGACGAATAGAAGACCGCCTTTAAGACCAGGTATGGGTTGTTCGAGTATTTGGTTATGCCTTTTGGGCTATGCAACGCCCCAGCGGCATTCCAATAGTTCCTCAACGATGTGCTGCGGGAGATCTTGGACTATTATGTGGTCGTTTACATAGACGACATTCTCATCTATTCTGAAACGAGGAAATGCACGTCCAACATGTAGAGGTAGTGCTGCAAATCGTACGAAGGCATAAATTGTTCTGCAAACTGAGCAAATGCGACTTTCACGTGACAACGGTAGAATTCCTGGGAGTTATGCTCAGCCCATATGGCCAAGAGATGGCAGAACACAAGATCCGAGCGGTTAAAGAGTGGCCTGAACCTCAGAACGTAAGGGATGTACAATGCTTTATTGGCTTCGCTAACTTTTACAGACGGTTCATCAAGCAGTTTTCTAAAGTGGTTGCCTCCATCACGCACCTGTTGAGGAAATCTCAGCCTTTTATCTGGAACCAAGAAGCCCATGAAGCGTTTGTGGCATTGAAGGAAGCTTTTGTGTCTGCTCCTGTGCTAGCCCATCCGGATCCTGACAAACATTACACTGTTGAGGCGGACGCCTCCGATGTAGCACTGGGGGCTATTCTCTCACAGAGGCATGAAACAACAGGACAACTGCATCCAGTAGCCTATATGTCGAGGAAGTTGAACGAGGCTGAGCGCAATTATTGTATTGCCGAAAAGGAACTTCTGGTGAAAAAGGTTGCATTCACGGAATAGAGGCGTTTCTTAATGGGGGCCAGACACATGGTTACGGTCTGCACAGACCACAGGAACCTCAAGTTCATGACCGCTGCTAGACATATCACACCAGGGCAACTTAGGTGGATGCTTTTCTTTTCGAAGTTTCACTTTACCATTACATTTCGGCCTGGGGCAGAGAACAGGAAAGCGGACGCGCTTACTAGTCAGTCCTCTACTAAGGATACTATGGCCACTGTAGAGAAATCCATCATAGACCCAGCCAAGATGTTGTGTGTGATACAACCTGACGCCTTCCTGAAAGGGATTCTTAAGGGAGTAAACACCTTCTCATGGAAGACATGGCTACAGAGCCACAGGGAATGGCAAATCAAGGATGGTTTTCCTGTGAACAAAGGACGGCTACTGGTCCCTACAGTACCTTTACGTAAGCAAGTGTTCAGGTGGTGTCACTGCTCTCCTAGTGCTGGTCATATGGTAGTAGAGAAGACGGTGAAACACATTAATAAACGATGTTGGTGGCCCGCACTGAGAGCAGATGTCAAGGAATTGGTTTCACAGTGTGAGGTCTGCGCTACTGTCAAAGCAGATCACCGTCGTCCTGTCAGGTTACTGCAGCCTCTACCTACCCCTTCCACTACTTGGGAGCGCATTTCTCTGGATTTTGTAGTAGGCCTACCCAAAGATCAGGGGTGTACAGCGATTTTGGTGGTTATCGATTACCTGACAAAGATGGGGCATTTTATAGCATGTCAGCAAGTACCCACGGCGGGGCAACTAGCACGTTTATTGATGGTACATATTGTTCGGATGCATGGTTTGCCTGCTGTTATAGTATCCGAGATGGGTTCCCAGTTCAAGGCCCAGTTTTGGAAGACTCGGTGTTCCTCCCTGCATATCACCACGGCCCTGTCCACCAGTTTCCACCCCCAAACGGATGGGCAGACGGAACGTCTGAATCAGACTTTGAAGCAGTATCTGAGATGTTATGTGGATCATAGCAAGAATAAATGGGTGGATTATTTATGGCTTGCTGAGGTAGCTTACAACAACGCTACTCACAGTTCTACACATGTGTCTCCTTTTTATTGTACCTACAAGGCGACATCCACGATTCCTACCTTTTCTTCATCCTGTGAAGGTGGACAAGGTACCTGAGGCCGCTAAGAGAGTTTCGCACATCAAGGACAAGCTCATGAGGGCTCAAGTGAATCTCAGGGCATCAAAGATGGCATATAAACACGGGGCCGATAAACACAGACGTCCTGGTCCCTTGTATCAGGTGGGGGACCTGGTTTGGTTGTCGACCCGGAATATCAGATTTCTGAAACATAGTGTGTTTAACCCTTGTTACATTGGACCGTATCCCATTGTGAAATGCATCAATCCGGTGGCTATGAAGCTGAAGTTGCCGATGCATTTGCGGATCCATCCGGGGTTCCATGTGTCCCTGCTGAAACCATCTTTGTCCCCGATCAGGCCTTCCTACCCCAATTCTGGTTCATGATGAGTGGGAATATGAGGTGAAGAGCATCTTGGACTCAAGGTGGCAAGGGCGCTATTTTCGGTATCTGGTTGCGTGGAAGGGGTATGGACCTGAGGAGAATACTTGGGAACCTGCGTCTGGTATCCATGCGCCTCGATTGGTGTCTCTGTTCCATAGGAAATACCGCTGCGACCTGGCCCCTTGAGGCACTCCCAGTGAGAGGGGATGTATTATTACATTTATCAGGTTTGAGCGCCTCACGTTGTCAATACACTACTACGGTGGTGTACAGATCAAGAAACGGAAAGACTACAAGCCCCAAGAATCCTAGAGGCGAGACCTGGATGTGGGACGGTCCTATATAGACGCCCACTTCCGGTACTACGCGTCGGATATTTTGGTTTGCATCGCATCAGTAAGAGGTGTGCTGCTCTGTTTCCTAACCAGACGGAATCCTGGATCCAGAGGTAGGAGAGCGCTGTGTGCCTCTTCGCAGTGTCTTCATTGATCCAGATGAACTGCACTTTCTGCCGCTCATCGGTGTTTGTCCTCCGTTGGCAAGTCCTTCTATTAGGCTCATGCGGAGGACGGTTTTGTGCTTTCCTTAATCTAGTAGCCTTGGAGATTCCCGTTTTGCCCTCCGTCGGACGAGCCTGTTTTCATACGGCTCATGCGGAGGACGAATAGTTAGTTCCAGCAACAAGTGGAGCTGTGCTTCTATTTTTGCCCTCCGTTGGGGAGCCTGTTTACACCACGGCTCATGCGGAGGACGAAATCGGAGTTTGGGCACAATACTCAGAGAGCGGCAATAAGAACCGGCATTGAAATACTGTCCTCTGTTGGGGAGCCAGTGTCTTGCGGCTCATGCAGAGGACGTTTATTGCTTTCTTAAAGCAGCAGTGTTTAAAGGTCCTCAGAAGGAGAGCCGGGATTACATGGAAGTACTTTGGATGTTACCTATCTAGTTATCAGTCGATCCCTGGTAAAGGTACTCTTCTTTATTCATTTTTATTACAGGGTGACGCAACCCTTTGGATTTTCGTTTATAATTACCATTCAATTGGTTAGTAGTTCGGGCTGCAAGGGATTGTCAAGGACTCACCCCTATTCCTGCAGGAGATATCCCATACAGGATTCTCTATGGGGTATGTATTGCTTTTTCACGTATTAACCCTATCACATACACCTATCGGATAGAGGGTATAATAGTTTGTTTTCCTTTGTGTATTACAGTTGGGGATAGCCAAGTCCACATCCTTTTTGGGCCTATAAATTATCGTGAAGAGTCTTATCTTCCACATTATGGTGAAAGTCTTTTACTTTACAGGTATAGAGTATGGGTCACAGTGTATTGAAACATTAGAATTGAGGAGACAAGAATAATCGGATTATCAAGGAAGAAGTACAAGAGTCTTTTGTTTGTCGTTTCAGATCTCCTTCCCTGCTGTTCCCTTCCTTCCTTCACTTGCTTGATCCTTCCCTTGCCCACGGCTATCATAGCATTTGGGGCTTGGATAGATCAGGAGGTGTCCCCATTTATGCATCATGCTGACCCCGAGGACCAGAAAGCTAACACCATTGCCTCGGTGGACTCCCGCAACTGTGATTCGCTCAGCCCTGGAGTCATGGCCGTTCGGAGCTACTGCTCCTTTGCGAACCCTCTTACAGCCCACAGGAACAGTGCTTCCACCAAATTTCCTCACCATCCGCTTCTAAGTTTCTGAAACCGGAACATAGGTGGCTCACTCCGAGACCAACTCCGCCTTTCTCAGAGTGATCTCTGTTGATATATTTGCCACGATCTCTCTCCCACTGAATCAGCCAAGATGACAGTCGCCGTCGTGAAGGCGATGCGGGACACCAGCAGCGCTTACTAAGGATGCGGATGACTGCGATGGAATCGCAGGCCTGCTGAGGACATAGCTGGCTGAGGTGAGAGAGCGCAGCCCACAATACTGCGTGTTCGATGGGGAGGAGACCGGTGATCCTTTTCGGAGCCCGATGAGTGGAGCGCGACCGGCGTCATGCTGGTTGTCGTGTAGGATAGCGGAGGTTCTACTGACTGCGCTGCTCCCTCTGCAGACATCGGCGATCTCACTCTGCCGTTTTACCTTACCAGTACTAGCTTGGAGCTCCTATACACGTTTGTGAGGTGTACTATAGGCTTGCTCTGCTTGTTAGAGTGCAAAGGCGGTCTGCTTGTGCCAGCAGTGAGGCTGCCTGTTTTACATATTTGTATGTGGCTGCACTGGCTGATTCAGCGAGCACGATTGTATTGATTGCTATGGCTTACCTGCATTGGGAGGCTTAATTTGGCGCAATGATGAGTCGGCAGGCCTGTTGACATCTACCAAGGCCGGGGAAAGCATCTGCGGCCACCTTTTCGAGCTCTGCAACCAGAGCCCTTGGATCCCTATTAACTAGATATGTCTAGCGAGCTCAATCAACTGGTAATCCCACGAGCCAAGAAGGCTAGATGGGGGAGCAAAGCTTTTTCCATTCTGGCACCCCAGATGTGGAATTCACTCCCCCTGGAGATCAAGTCACTGCCCTCTCTTGACCTTTTCAGGAAGTCATTGAAAACTTGGCTTTTTATTAAAGCATACCAGTAAGCTCTGTTTCTGACTGCTGACAGCTAGTCATTTGATTTAGGCGCCTTGACGCCCATTGGGCATAGCTGCGCATTACAAATGCCATTTCATTCATTTCATTCATTCATTTATGACTCTGGGGGTGTGCAGAACAACCTCGGATCTTCCATGAGCCTGACACCATTAAACTAACTCATGGGTGTATTTTGCCCCATGTCTCGGCGTTGCTCCGCTCCTGCACTGGGCCCTTAACGCTTGGCAGCTGCTTGAGTGGTATGAAGTGAGTTGTTCAGTAACAACAGGGACCCGAGTGACAACTAAGCTGCGATGTAATCACCCCACACTGTGATTGCTCCTGAAATACTGCCTATACCTGTCTAAAATGACGGCTGCAACAAACCCTCCTGGGTCTCTCCTAACCTTATCTCCCTCCTCCCTCTACCCCCTACCCCTCTCCGTTCTACTCTTGCCCTCACCTGTCCTGGCCCTTAGTCCCCTCCCTGTTTATCTGTGAATTTTCCCCTCGTCAATTGAGATCTAGCTATTTTGTCTGATGCACGATGGAGCTACCTGGTTTAGCTATAGGGTAGACTGACCCGAGATACCCTCCTTGGACGTCACCTACCCAGTCCGTCTTTAGACAGACTTCCTTTTGTCTCTCCTGTCATCTCTTCTCGCATCCCTCCTCTATTTATGTCTCTCCTTCTCTCCTCTCTCAATGCATTGAGACTGAACTATTTTGTCTGATGCCCATTGGAGCTACCTAGTTTAGCTATAGGGGAGATGGCCGTGGATTCCCTCCTTGGTCGTCACCTACCCAGTCCGTGTTTGGACAGACTTCCTTTCATCTTTCCTTGTTGTCTCTTCCCTTACCCTCCTTTTCTCACCTCCCCTGCCCCCTCCACTACTTTCTCTCTCCTTTCTCTCCTCTCCTAATGTGTTGCCTATTTTTTGATGTATTGTGTAATTTGTTGATCTTTTATGTTATATTGCTGATTTGCATGTAAAGCGCTCTGATTCCTTCGGGTCTAGCCAGCGCTATATTAAACTCTTTAAATAAATAAATAAATTAACCCACTGTGCAATACAAGAGCTCTGTGACCGGTTCGCTCTACTGGACGTTTGGCGGAAAAGTAACCCCAACACCACAGAATACACTCACTATTCAGGCCAACACAAAATATGGACGAGGATTGATTTCTGGTTACTTTCCCCAGATATTGACGGCTGGTGCTCTTCGGTTGAGACCCTGCCTAGGATTTACTCTGATCACTCCCCAGTTGCACTACATCTTAAGATCCCCCGCCCGGTGGATTTTGAATGACAATGGCGGTTCCTCAACCGCGCCTTACATGATGAAGTTTTCAAGGCGGAGATATGTGAGCCCATCGATGAATACTTTGCCATCATCACTGGCTCAGTAGACTCCTGGGCGGTTTTGTGGGAGGACTTTAAGGCTGTTCTTAGGCGCGCAAGCATAGCTAAACATGTAGGTGTCCTTACAGACCTTTGTAACACGTTGGCACGTCTCGAACGGGACCTCAAAAACCTAGATGGGGCTTCCACACATCAAGTACAACCACATACGAAGGCAGATGATTGGGTCTGCTGGAGGAATACAGGGAAAAGGCAGACCAGGAAATTGTATTCTTGTGGGAAATACCAGACAGCCAGACATTATGGTGAAGGTGAGAGACCTGGCAGAGTCTTTGCCCATCTATTGAGACCGCCATATCACAAGACTTAAATCATGAATTGCATTTTTCCGACACACTCAAACAGACCTCCACAACAGACATTCAAAATAGTTTCTTGTAGTACTTTTCCACTCTATATTCCACCACACTGGGGAACAACCACGAGTCACAAGAAGGTTACCTGGACAAGATAGCATTAGTTTATCTCAAAATATACACGCAGCATTTTCTGGCAGAGCCCATTTCTGTTGCAGACGTGATCGGCACCACGGGTACTATACATGGCTCCTCAGCACCTGCGTTGGATGTATTCAAGGGAGACTTCTATAAAGAGTACAAGGATCTCTTGGCCCCAAAACTTATTGAGTTATATGCAGAGGCTCTGGAGAATCAGATTCTTCCTCCCACTCTTCGGAGGTGGTCATAATCCCGCTCCCTAAACCTGGCAAAGACCCTACGCAATATGGATCTTATCGACCGCTATCCCTCCTAAATTTAGATGATAAAATATTAGCCAAAGTCATTTCCAATCAGCTGCCCCAATTCATGGAATTCATAATTTCCCCAGCTCAATCCGGTTCTTGCCTTATCGCTCCACCTCCCTAAACCTCTGAACACTGTTTTCGGTCATTCATAGGATTAACCCAGACACGCCGGCTGCAGCCATCCTTTTAGACACGGAGAAAGTTTTTGATTCACTAGAATGGCCCTTCTTTCTCTCTGTAATGCGACGCATGGGCATGCCCATAGGCTTCATCGTCACAACATCATTATTGTATAATAAACCGACAGCTAAACTATGTTTAAATGGTACACTCTCCAGTCCATTTTGGCAATCTCGAGGAACCCGCCAGGGCTGCACATTGTCCACCCTACTATTCATTCTGGCCATGGACCCCCTAATACTTCACTTTAAAGAGCGGTACCTACACAGGGGCCTACAATTCAAACCGGCCCTCTGCTGGTTTCATTATATGCGGTCAATGCGATCCTATATGTCTGACACCCCCAAGATAACCAGGACAAGTTGATCAGGGCAATTCTTAGATTCAGCCATTTCTCGCGACTGGGCATGAATTGGCACAAATCCGTCATATTCCCATCGACAAGCAGCATAAAAATTGTGGGACTGTGATTTCCCCCTAGAGAAGTGCACGGAGTCGGTTAAGTATCTAGCTATCCATGTTTATTTAGAATCTGCCCAAATACTAAGACTTTATTATGGGCGAGCCGTGGGCATGCTTCCAATGCAAATAGAGAAATGGCTAAGACTTCCCTTATCGCTAGCAGGTCAAGTATCGATCCTAAAGATAGTAGTCCTCCTGAAATTTCGATATCTCTTCAACAGCATGCTTCCAATGCAAATAGAGAAATGGCTAAGACTTCCCTTATCGCTAGCAGGTCAAGTATCGATCCTAAAGATAGTAGTCCTCCTGAAATTTCGATATCTCTTCAACAGCATACCAATTCCTCCTACCAATCACTTTTTTCGTACGCTTCGTTCCCTTCTAAGCAGCCTGGTCTGGGGCGGGAAACAGGCACAAGCCAGCTGGGCAATCCTTATGAGAGAGGGTGTGACAATTTTCTGATTTTCAGCTCTATTACCTAGTGGCCCATGGTAGCTATGCATATTCCTAGTATCACTCAGACGCCCGGGGCCTTATTTATGAAGGACTTGCGCCGCCGGTGCGTCACTTTTTCCCATGTTAAAAGTGACGCACCGGCGGCGCAAGTCCTTCATAAATAAGGCCCCCGGATTCCCTATCTGAGACCTGAGGCAGACCTTGTGCTTCCGGAATGGCTCTCGAATGTTCTGCCTACGGGTTTCCCCAGAGATCCACTAGTCATCCAAACCGTCTCCTCCACAAGCTGTGAATGGTATAAACTATGCCGGATCACAGGTACGGATATTATGTAATCCTCGTCTCTACCCGTGGTTAACTCCCGTTTGATTCCACTCACGGGTGAACGATTGGTACAGCGCACTCTTACGGAGTTTGAACTGGGGCGTAAAGCCGAATTGTATAGAGGGGGCCACATTTTCTCCTTAGCAGAAGACGCCCGTTTTCATACTGGGAAACATAATGGACTGGTTTGTCTTGAGCTGCATTTGCTCCGCCTTACGCTCCACTTTCCCGACATTCCCAGTTGAGCCAATTCTACCCTCTCACGATGATTGTAGAGAACACAGATAGCGTGCACTTAATTTTGAAGCTCTACACGGCATTTGCTGCACTGAAACCCATAAATGACAGCGATTTTCGCAGTGCGTGGGAAATCGATCTAGGAGCGACAATCACGATTGAGCAATGGGTCAAATGCTGCTCTGTCACACAAGAGGTCTCACTGAACATTAGGCACAAGCTTTCACATTTAAAATTTTTACGCTCCAGCATTAGCACACAGGATAGACCAGTCCAAGCCACACAACTGCTGTAAGTGCTCCGCACCATATGCTGATTTTGCATACCTCACCTGGACATGCCCGAAATTGCAACACTACTAGGAACGCATACATTACACGTTGGGGCAAATGATAAATCTCCCGCTGACTCCCACCTCAGAAGTGGCCCTGTTGGGTTATACTATCAACTTCCCCCCAAAAATCAGACGGTTTGCTACGCTGGGTCTCCTAGTGAAGCAAGAAGTGGACATCCATTGGGGGCGTAATTTGGTTCCAACTGTCCAAAATTGGCTGCATAGTCTTGCCTATTGCAATGTAAATAGTGAGCGATACGCAAACATGACACCCAGTACGTCCCGTCCTAAGGACATATAGGGCCCCTACAGGTCTTATAAGGAGGCCCTACGTCAGGACTCTGACTCCCATCTGGAGCAGGGCATCGTCCCGGAGGGAATGGGGAAATTTTGTCATTACATGTTTTACTATTCTTATTGTAATACTGAAAGAGGGACTAACCAGGATATATGTTGATTCCCTTGCATATAAGGCACAACCATTGAAATGTAATGAGGGCTGGGGGGTTATTAAAGAGAGACACTCATATTCTAAATGTACTGTAAATGATACAGCTTTTTCTATCTGGTAAATGACTGGAATCACTGCAAACAGTATCAGCAACAAGAATTAGTATGACGCAACAATATATGATTACGCAATGGTGTAAATATAAATATAAATGTATAATTCTTTTGTATTGAAGAAAATGGAAAATAAAGTTTAAAAAAAAAACTCCAGCAACGGCTGTCTGTGAGCCCCAACCAGCACTTCATGCCAACAGCCCGCGCCACCTGGCCTGCTTCTTGCGACCATCCACAATGCTTTTCCTGCTCCTTGCGGTCTGCTCCACTGTGAATGGAACTCTTCATACCAGACTTTGAGACTGTAACCTTTTGCGGTCGGCCTGAACTTGTAACTTTTCCCCGTAACCAGATGACTGCGAGTGGTGCTTTGTGGTTTTAAGTACTATACTTACCTAAAGATTTGAAATTCCAAATTGCCGGTTCTGCTGATTAGATTTTGGTCATTATGGTCTAATTTAATTTATTGAAATCTACTCCATGTTTCTAAATTGGTTTGAGATTTTTCTTGTGTTGTATTTTTACTTTATTACTGTTTGTGTGCTACATAAATACTTTACACTTCGCCTCAAAGTTAAGCCTGACTGCTTTTGTATCAAGCTACCAGAGGAATAAGAACAGGTTAATTTAGGTGTACCATCTTGCTACACAGTGCTAGATTGCTTGTGCTCTCTCCCCTAAACATGATGAAATTGGCTTTATCCCAGTTGGCACATTTAACTTACTTAAAAGTCCCTAGTAAAGTGATACTACAAATACCAAGGCCTGTTAATTATTAATGCTACTTACTAGTGGGCCTGCAGCACTTATTGCGCCACTCCCTTAGGGGCCGATTAGGATGGCGGTGAATCCGCATCCTCCGGGCCAGCGGAAGCCACCGCCGGCCTGGAGGATGCCGATTCACCGCCGCGGACATTGGAAACACCCACCGCCACATTAGGATGGCGGTAGGATCAGCGGCGGACACCAAGTCCGTCTGCCGCTGATCCGCGGTGTATGCAGGCAAATATGGTGGCGGTGTCTGCAAGGCCGTGGAAAAGCATGTGGTCTTTTGTGTTTGGGGGCCCGTTGCGGGCCCAAAGGGTGTCGAGGGGTGGGGGGTGCACATGGGGGACACCTATGGTACCCCCCTGCATTTACATGCACAAAGCGGCAGGCACCGTGCGGTGCCTGCTGCTTTGTGCATGTAAATGCAAAGCATGCATTTTTAACCTTCCGGCGGGTGCTGCTTGAAGCAGCACCCGCCGCAAGGTTAAAGATACGGGATGTGACCGCCAGTGTGGCGGTCACATCCTAATTGGTATGCAGGGGCTGCCGCTGCCCCTGCGGACGGTCACTCCACCTAGGGGGTGGCGGACGGACGCAGGTCCGTCCGCCATCCTAATAGGCCTCCTAATTCGTCCTTTGCAACGGGTCTCAGGCATGCCACTGCAGCCTGTGTGCACATTTTTAAAACTGCCATTTTGACTTGGCAAGGTAAACCTGTTGCCAGGCCTAAAGCAAGGTTGGGTTTGGTGTCTAAAGAATTGTAATTTGAAGCCTCTTTAATGGAAAAGTTGAATGTAAGTCACAATTCTAAAAATGTCACTTTTGTAAGAATAACAGATTCTTATTCTAAACATTTATGGGCCCATGCATCAAAATTCGGAAAAACAAGTCCTTATTAGCGATAAATAAGGAATCGCAAATAAGGATTAGTTTCTCGCGATGCATCAACAGATTCTGTATTTTTACCAATTCGGTAAAAATCGCAAAAAAATACCGAAAGCACGATAGCGAGAGCTCAAAATAAAGATTAGCAAATACCGAATTAGCAAATACCGAATCCGTATCAGCGATTTCGGTATTAGCAAAATCGCAAAACACGGGTAGCTTTTGAAGCAGGCTGATGACATCACAACCAGGAAGTCATCCAGCCCATGCTTCATTCAGTGCCCTGAGGAAGTCAGAGGAGGAGGCAGAGCACAGGAGCTGAGCTGGGATACTCAACTCTCAAAAACCAGCCACACCATAGTAACCCAGGATGGACAAGGATGTACCCCAAACCTCAGACACGCCCATAAAGAGGAAGAGAAAGTTCTCTGACAAGGAACTAGAAATTCAGATAGAGGGGGTGAGCAGCAAGCATGACAGGCTTTTTGGAAAGCTCTCACTCAAGGTGCCCGAAGCTGAGAAGCGCAAGATCTGGCTGCGCATCAAGGAGAGGGTAAATGCGGTAGGAATCACGCACCACAGCATAGACGACCAGAAAAATAGATGGTATGACCTCAGAATAAGGTCGAAGGAGCGAATCGCTGAAAGGGTGAAGGATGCAGCTGCCACAGGAGGGGGGACTTCCAGAGTAACTCTTCGAGGGAACCATTGAGCCTGAGGCAGTAGTGGGAGTAATCCAAATGGACACTTCTGTGATGTATACCCATGCCCATTCCCCCTGGCTAGTCACAGTGTACAGGAAGAAGTGCCTAACACATATACCCTCACAAAAGTGTTGCATCATGGGAGTTGTAGTCGTGTCATCCAAATGTGCATGTATGATCCCCAATGTGCAAGAAAGAGACCAGCAGCACAGGTCTAACAGTCTGTCTAAATATGTCATTTATGAAGTAGAAAGTATGCAAAATTAATAACAGATACAGTTAGAAATAAAAATAACAATGCATTGTTTCACACACAGATGCATCTCCCCTGGACTCTGATGACAGCGAACGCCTCATCATATCTGAAACACCGGCAGGGACCAATGGAGAGACTCCGTAGGGACGTAATTCCACACCACCACCACCACCGACATCAACACCATCACCACCAGCACCACCACTGACAACACCACCAAGACGCAGGGCACATGTCCCCTCCCTGCAGGTGATGGAGACGGAGCAGAGGCCAGCAACCACAAATATTCCCCGCCAGTCAAATGTCACTCTGCCAGCTCCAACACCAGCAATTGTCTGAGTAAGACAGCAGCGCAGGCCCCTGGGAAGACTTGCTGAGGGATCTGAAGAGCCTACACACGGCTACGGTGGGGTAGAGTCCCAGATGCTGTGTGTACAGCGCCTGCAGGGGAGACACATGGGAACAATGAACATGAACATCTCCAAATTGGCTAGCAACATTTGCACAATGACAGACGCTGTGCGTCAACTGACCACAGTCGTAGCAGAGGGGAATCGAGACATAAAGCAGTGCCTACAGGAGCTAACCCGTGCCGTCCTAGCAGGGCAACACAGTGAGCGCAGGAGGCATTGTCAGAACTTGATCCGGTCAAATGCCATCACAAAGCTCAGCAGCAGCACAGCTGTGTTGGCACACAGATCAGTGTCACTGCAGATAGACCTGGGTCATTACTGCGGTGATGTGGCCAAGGCCTTAGTCCAGGTGACCCCTGCAGTAGAACATCTGCAGAATGGCACATTCAGTGGCAGCAACTTGGGAGTGGAAGAGGGGAGTGAGGCGGCATCGAGCGTCAGCAGCATCTCAGTGCCGGAGACCAGTGATAGGAGGCGCAGTTCACGCAGCTCTACAGCCACCGACACACATCGTGGTGATGTAGAGGAGTCACGCGACAGGAGGCTGGGGGTACGTGGAAGGCACAAGTAAACGTGTACTACCGGATATTTGGCCATGGTAATGTAACCATGGGCCACCTACATATCGTCAAGGTACTCCCATGATGCCAACGGATATGTATCTCTCACTATGTGTTGAGTCAGCGTCATGTTGACATACCAATCATATTCACTTTACAAGTGCTCATGTGTATTAAACATTTGCACAACAGAAAATGTAGTGATGGCTCATTCTTACCGGTCTCTGAAGAGATGTTGTGTGATGTATGTCCGCCTCCTTTGACCTTCAGCTGTGTTTGGCACGTGTGCCTGTCGGTGTTGTGGCGGGCGGGTTATTCATCATGAAAGCTATCATCTCCGTTCACCTCAATTGGTATCCCCCTTCTTGTGGCAATGTTGTGCAGCATGGCACACACTGCTATTATCCTGCAGCAGGTTACAGGGTTATACTGCAATGCACCTCCCGATCCTGAAGCAACTATTAAGGATACCAAAGGTTCGCTCTACCATATTCCTGGTACTGATATGTGCTGCGGTGTAGCGCTGCTCCTGAGGCGTTGCTGGGTTGAGGTAGGGAGTGAGGAGATATTCATGCAAGGCGTATGTACTGTCACTTGCAGGGTGGGGAGCAAAGGGTTAGCAGCATGAATACAATTACATATCTGATGATGGCGTTCAAAATTAGGTATAAGTATGTACCTAGTAGGTGTCCCTCTCCAAATTCACTGTTGAGCAGATGCCTGTGGATGCCACTGTGTCTGAATATGTAGGCGTCGTGTGTGCTCCCAGGAAATTGGGCTACAATGTCTGTAATAATGTGCTTGACATTGCACACGACATGCACGTTTATAAAGTGATAGGACTTCCAGTTACGGAATATGTACACGTTGGCTGAGGGGGGACAGATGGGGACTTGCGTGCAGTCAACGCATCCTTTGACATGGGGAAATTGTGCCACCTGGTAGAAGTCATGTTTGGTCTGGTTCAACTGCTATGGGGTTGTGGGGAAGGTGATGTGGGTATCTATCATTGTCAGCATGGCATCTAGGAATTTGCTGAAGAAGCGTGAAAGTGCGCTTTGCGATACACCTCCAGCAACCGCTACAACCCTTGGAAACATCCAGACGCCAGCAGGTGCAGGCTGCATAGGACCTGAACGTGCGCAGGGATGGCATTGGTTCTATGGGTCTGGTACTGCAGTAGTGATTCCAGGTCAGCAATTAGGCACATGATAAAGCCACGATTCAATCTGTACTTGTCATAGATTTCGTCCTCATTCTGGCACAGCAATGTGATGCGCACCCTAAATACCCTCTCCTGGATCCGCCTCCTGCGCTGCGCTACTGCATTGATTCACTTCCTCCTAGCAAGCACGTTGAGGGCAGCCATTTTGGATAACATGCAGGGTCTCCAGTGGCATATTTGAAGTGTTTTCTGATTGTATCCACCTGTTGAATTTTTTTTTCTCCCTTTCTCCAACTTTACCTCCTGGTTGAGATTCCCCTTATTCTGCTCATGCTAAATATCAATTTTGAGGATTTTTGGTATTAACGAATTTTGATGCATTCCGTAGCGATTTTTTTAATTGCGATTCGCTATTTCCGGGAGCAAATGCATTTCTCGGTATTAACAAATCGCTTTTTTGTTATTCGGTAATTTAGCGCGTGGGTTTATTAGCGACTCTTTATTTTATTCGGAATTGGGGTTGATGCATTGGGAAATCAGGTTTTGAGTTTGGTAACTGCCTGTTTTACCGATTCGCTATTTTACTGAGGGCAATTTTGGTTGATGCATGTGCCAGTTGGTGCCTGCAGCCTGCATTCTGGGTCACATGACTAGGTGAAACTGACACTTGGGCTTTGTGTATTCCTCCCAGGCAGTGAGACAAGGGGGAATATGTGTATGGAACATGGGCCATCTATGTCAGGATGAGGAAGAAGCTGCCAGCTACTACACCTGCACATCACAAAGGCCCTGCCTAAACACACTCACAAAGAGTTTAAAACAAAGTCCTTTGTGTACCCAGACAAGCTGGGGCCAGCATAGGGAAAGCTCAGATAAAGGGTTGCTATGCAGTTCTGCTGCAAGAAGGACTGCTACTATGTTGCTCAGCTACTCTGGATAGTCCAGGGGCTAGTTGGCTGGCCTCCTGAGCTCCAGGGACAGAAAAGGTTTCAAACAACTTGATCCCTGCAACAGGACTCTGCCTATTGTGAGTCTTGCCCCCATAGTGGTTCCAATTCAGCCCTGGACCCTTGGAAATGGACCTGAATCCCAGCAGAACCGATGCAGTCCAATGCATTGCCTCACAGCCTCACATCGAAACCGCTGCACGATTCATCTCAGGAACTGGACTTCCACTCTTATTAGAACTGCCACAGTGCAAAGCATCTTCGATGCAGTACCTCCGCAGATCCTCAGGACCGCATGGTGCAATGCATCCTCAATGCAGGACTTCGCAAAAACAGCCTAGCAATCCCTGGGAACTGGTGCTGGGTGATGCATCCTTGACGCTAGACATTTCACTGCAGCTCCTCGGAACTGCTGCTGCACTACGCCTCCTTAACAATGGGACTTTCAACACTCTGCAACCAGGAGCGGTCAGACTGAACTTATGACTTTTACCTAAATCATTAAAAATTGCATATCTCTGGTTCTAAACTTTTATTTTTGTCCATTTTGGTCTTAAATTATTTATTAGACTGTACTCTGTTTTTCTAACTTGGTGTGGAATTTTTCATGTGTTGTGTTTGTGCTGTATTACCGTGGTTGGCCGCATAAATGTTTTACACATTGCCTTTAAGTTACACCTGACTGTTTTGTGCCATGGTACCAGAGTGTTAAGCACAGGGGTTTTCGGGATTTGCTTTTGACTTCAGTGTGACAAGGCTTGTAGTTGCTGCTTGAGTAGAGCTTTACCCCTCTCAACCACCAGTAACACAATGTGGTATCTATGCCTGCTGCAGTGTGGCTCTGCTTTGGGTATTGCTGGTTGTTGTGGTTGTTTCAGTAGTCATAGCGATGATTAAGTCATAGAGTTCTAAGTGGCTGCTGTGGTGTGGTGTTTTGTTGATCGACCCTGTCTTCTGTCAGTTCCACTTTTCTTCTTAGTGCTTCTGCCACTTCTGAATTGCACAGTTACATGTTGAATCGGTTGTGCATGTAATATGTGGCATTCAGCACGTTTTTGGAATTGAAGAGGTGTTGGCATATGCTTGGAAGTGTCTTATGTGGTACCTCTGGCTGGCAAGTGCACCTTTCAGTGAAATTCATTTTTCGGGTGCATGGTGTGTGCTGTTCAAACCTACAGCCATCTCCCTGACTTGAAATATTGTATTATAAGTCTGCATTCAGCTTGCAGGGGTGTGTGCTTTCATGAAACATAATAATGGAATGTTCAGAATGATGTGTCCATTGATTTAAGTTTGGTGACAGATTTCGAATTCTCAATTTAAAAATGTGGTACCGTTTGTCTAGATACCCTTGAGTCCATAGGATCTGGAAAATTTCCTGACTACTTTAAACACCCATAAAAACCGAAGAATGTGCATTTTAATGAATTGTAAGCATTGTGGGTTTGTGAAGATCCACAAATATACCCTTATGTCAGCATTCAGGTCCCGCTCGCTGATCCATTTTACTGTAGAAACTGAAGAATGTGATCCTGCTAATGACTCAGTAATAACATTTCAATGGAGGGAAGGTGAATACAACTCCCTAAAAAAAATGGGTGTGGAGGGGGGGTGAAGTTTGGGGGTGGATGCCTCTACAGGGAAAACTATTTCCATGAGGAGGAGAAAAATATGGGCGATTGCATATTGGTGCTGAGTTTCCCAGTGTGGAATTGTATTGTATGTACATTTCCGCATTGGGAAAATGCCTGTTGCTGGGTTCATTGGGTTACTGGCTGACTGGGGTGTGAGCGCAGGTCAAGCGTCAACCACAGTCCTAGTGAGGGTGAGGCACAAGCAAACCACAAATTAGCCTGTGCTCAACCCTCCGGTAGCTTGGCACTTAGTAGCCAGGCTTAACTTAGACACAATGTGTAAAGTATTTGTGCAACACTTCAAACTAAAATTGTGAAAATATAACAAAAAAAATCCCTCACAAGTTTACAAATAGAGCAGGATTTAATAAATAAAGCAATACCAAGACAACAAAAATCTCATCAGTAGAACCAGAGTTATGTTTTTTTAAAGAATAAACTGCAATATAGTGCCTAAAACCATAAAGCAACAACCATGGCTGTCTGGTCTCGTTGGACAAAGTCAAAGTCAAACGTTCAGGCCAACCACAATAGATCGCAGGTCGGATACAGTCCCAGATTAGTTCTGCTGTAGATATTCTTTCTCAGGTTTTGTGGCAAGAGTCCTGTTTGTGTTGGAGTGGGTCGCGAGGAGCAAGGTTAGTGTCGCAGGCGGTAGACATCATGGAGTAAAGAGCAGGCTGGGCGTCGCGGACGGGAGGGCTGATGCTTTGCGCTGGCTGTTCCCCACAAGCAGTTGATGATGCTGTGTGAAGAGAGGGTTTGGCAGTGGCTCGCACTGATTTTCATACAAGTGGTGCGGTTCCAGTATGAATGGACCTGTTCATGAGCATAAAGAGCCCTGAAGCTGTATTTCAAAAGCTCAAGAGCCACAATGAAGGTCCATGACCTGGTATGCACCTTGTGAGGGTTAGGAACTTGCTGAAGATGGGTTCAGGAGTTGTTGGGTAGCCTTTTTTTCCCTAATGCTCAGATTAGGAGGCCAGCAGACTAGCCCTTTGAGTCACTCTGGGGTCAAGACGGGTTGCAGACCCAGTTCTTCTTCTCCAGGTAAGAGAGCTGTAGGCAGCACGTCAGCACAGCAGGGCAGCAGTTCCTTTAGAGCAGAGGTCCATCAGCGTGGCAGTCCTTGTAGAAGCACTGGAGTCTTTCTTCCTGGTAGAGCATCCATAGGTACAGAAGTGCTCTGAAGTGGTGGTGCCTGAGGTCCTTCTTTTATACACTGTTGTGCCTTTAATATGGGGAGACGCTTCTAGCAGTATGGCTTTGAAGTGCACAGATGCCCTGCCTTCCTGGCACTGGCTCCAGACTAACTACAGGGATTATGCAACCCTTTGCATGGATGTAGGACACAGCCTACTTCGGTGTTAGTGAGACTGGGCTCAGCTCCAACCTCCCATCCTGCCAGTGATGGCCCATCCAGTCACACCTAAGCTGCCATTGCGTGTGTCTGTTTAGGAGGAATACACAATCCCATTTGCCAACTACACCCAGTCATGTGCCCAGAGAAAGGCTGCAAGCACCAAATGGCTAAGGCAAGAAAATGTAAACTCTCTAAAAGTAGCATTTTCAGAACTGTAATTGAAAACCCGACTTCACCATAAGTTCGGATTCTAAATTAGGATTCAAGTGACACCAAACATGAACCAGTTTTCTTTCCCATTTGGAAATTACATGTATAACAATTAATAAGGCAACTGCAAAGTTACCCCATGGGAGAGATAGGCCTTGCAGTAGTGAAAAAAGAATTTAAGAGCTTCCCACTATCAAGACATGTAAAACTTAAAAGTGCATGTTCAACTTTTGAAATATATTGCAACTTGCACTTCTAATGTCCAGGACCTACCCTAGGGGTGACTTATGTGTATTAAAAAGGCAGATTTAGGCCATGCAAAAGGTTTATTTTTCTAGGTCAAAATAGCAGGTTAAAACTATACCCACATGCTATGCAATGTCAGGCCTGAGACATGTTTGAAGGGCTACTTACGAGGGTGGCACAATCATTGCTGCAGGCCCACTAGTAGCATTTATTTACAGGCCCTGGGCACATAGAGTGCACTTTACTATGGATGTATAAACAACTTAAATATGGCAATTTGATATAAGCCAATGTTGCTATGTTTTGAGCAGAGAGTGCAAAGACTTTAGCAGTGGTTAGTAGTGGTAAAGTGTACAGAGTCCTAGGACCAGCAGAAACAGGAGGTCTGAAGATAAAACGTATAGGGGAAACCATGACAAAAATGCACGGTCTAACAAAGCCTATGGTTGAAAACGTCATATTACTTTGTCTAGATTACTCCTAAATATGTGAGACAAGTATAGCTTTTTAGGTATAGACAGGGATGATGATACACCAGTTTTTGAACTTGGTTGCCCACACCATGTCTGATAAAGCTTTCTTAAACATGATGGCATTAACCCTAACTAAGTGTAAAATGATTGTATTAATATGTTGACTTTTTCTACCAGCTCTGGAGCAGTATAATGCTGCTTTTTGGTTAACAGTTTTATTTTGCTACAAATTCTTTCATGTTTATAGATGTAAATTATACCCCATTGTCAGTGACTAGGATTTCAGGAATACCTTCACCATTACATATATAAGTTGTGGAAATCAAAAATAATTTCTGAAAATCATAGGCTGAAGCCATCTAATTTGTGGCATCCATTTTGTTAGCTATGTAATTCTTCTGTCTTCATTGTTGCTTGACTTTCTATTCCACTTGTGTCATCAACTTTAGTTAACTCCTTCTGTACTGGGCCAAAGCAATTTATATGTGCTGAGCGAAGGCCTGTAGATGCTGAAATGCACCTGTTTAAAGATGTAACTGTTGACTAGATGTGGCTGCTGTAAGCAGTTCAGTTCCCCCTCCCACTTTGCTGACTAAGTGATCTCTCATCTGCCCATGTTTGTCGGTAGTTATTCTTGTGTATGCTTGTACCTTCTATTTGTAACTACAGGCTTACTCTGCCACAAACTCTGTATATAAGCACCATGATCTGTGTATTCAATGTACTACCTCCTGGAACACTTGAGGGTGTTGTATGGACGTGGTCCCACTCATGAGTGATTAATAAACTTCTTATTTAAATTCCAGCTTCAGTGCCAATCTCTATTTTGTTGGTCTACGGGCCCGTGGACAGAGAAGGGTGACCCGTGCACCAGTGTGCTCATTAAAATGCACATTTCCACAAAGTGATCAGTTAACATCAGCATAGAGATTCGATGTACAATGTGTGTGACAATCCAGCAAGTGTGATAGTCCACAATAACAAAAATAAACGTGCCATCAATGCCCGAACCTTTCAGTGGTCCTACTATGTATAAAGCAAGTTTACACAATAGCTTTTAGGGAGAAATCATCGGAGGTGTGGCAAAAACTTCATTCTTGCCTTAATTTTATCACTAGTGGCACAAGATGTGCAATCCCTTGCTTTTGAATCCAAAATAGAATCCATAATAAAGTACTAATAGTGTTCTCAGACATGGTCCTTAGTTATTCGTCTGCCAAGATGACCTTTATAAGCTAGGCTAGATCAACTGTTCTGTTGTGAGTACCTAAAGGTGATGTAATCCTAGAGCCTCTGAACACATTGTTGTTACTCAAATTCAATTCATTTCTCAATTCCCAGAATATTATTAGTTATTCACTCTGGGGGTTAACTTTAAACCAACCATGTACTATGAAGTCTTTATTTTTTCAAGTTAACATCCTTATCAGATCATTCAAACCATTCTTCATGTTATACCATCAGAAAGAATAGAAAGAATGTTACCACCTGTTTTTCATTTAGTGGCTTGTAACAATCTATAGACAATCTGAGTAGACAATCAGCAGCAATGTGGCTAAATCTAGAGCAATACACTATTTTACGGCTTCAACGGCTATAACTACGCTATCTTGCGGTTTGCTCAATGTTAGGTCCTTGTGCAAACACCATCTGGAAATATCACTGCTAATCGACACGTACGGTTTGGATGTGCTGTTTGTTACTGAAACTTGGACAAGAGCTGATAGTAGGGCTGAGCTTGGTCTGGCTTGCCACCTTGGATATAAGATCAGACATAATCCCCGAGTGGATGGTAGAGAAGGAGGGGCGGGGTTCATCTTTAAGGAGGCACTTGGTCTAACGGAGTTTGAGGTTAAATATGTCCGAGGCATTGAATTGATGGGCTTTTCGTTCAAAGGCCACAAGGGCCCATTGTACTCAGGCTTGCTTTGATATAGACCTCCAGGCAGTGCCAGGACAGTCTTGCACGACCTGGTGGATCTTATTTATGATCTATCGAATACTCATGCTAGGCTTGTGATTTTAGGGGACTTTAATCTCCGGCTGAATGGACCCCTAGACTCAGATCAAAAAGAACTATGTCAGGCCTGTAGTAAACTTCATCTCCAGCAGTTGGTGCTTTCCTCAACCCATTTGAGGGGTCATGTCCTTGATCTTGTCTTTGAAGATGAAACCCGGGTTAAAATCAAGGAAATAACCCCACAATGCTGGACAGACCGTGCCCTCATTCAGTTCTCGCTGCAACTCCCCAATGACCTTCATACCGATAACAGTTTAGTTAATACCAAATCTAGTCGGCAGTGGTCTAAGTTCTTGAAATCTTCTACACTACCCAGTCTGTTGCCAAGCTGTTTCGCGCTGGAGAAAGGAGTAGAAGAGAACTATCAGAGCCTTTGTTTACAGATAACAGAATCTTTGGATGTAGAGATTCCTCTAAGGAAAGTAAAGGATAGATCTAAACGCGCTGCCCCTTGGTACTCCAAAGAACTCTGTCAGCTGAAACTGCGTTGTAGACAAGCTGAGAGTACTTAGAGGAAGCAGCATTGTATGGAGTCTGATAAAATCCTTCTAAAGCAGTTACTCTAGGGCTACAAAGCACAGATAAAAAGTGCTGAAGCCAAATATTTAGAGGATGTGCTGGCACACTCGGCCAATAAATCACAACCCTCTTTAAAATTGTTAATAATCTTTCTAACCCTGCCTGCGCCACCATTAGCATTCCGGCCTCTCAGGCACTATGCGACTCTTTAGCCTCTGCTTTTGAGGACAAGATTGCTGCCATTCAGACAGGACTTTCTGCATCAAATGCCCTCAACACTTACAATACCGGAGAGCTGTTACCGACACAGACTCCAGCTGTCACAAGGGACTGTACGGTGCATGGGGTGTTGTCCAGTTTCACCCCTCCTTCATATGAGGACTTTTGTATCTTGGCCAATAGTGTATCATCGGGTTCTCCACTGGACCCAATGCCACACAAGTTTTGGAAGTTGTTCCAAACTGAGCTCTTTCCTTTTCTATATTCGATCTGCTGTCCGTCTCTTAGTACTGCCACTGTCCCTGACAGTTGGAAACTGGCGGTAGTATCCCCTTTGTTAAAGAAAGGCACTCTGGATCCCCTTTGCCCTGCAAACTATAGGCCCATTTCTTTACTGCCTTTTCCAATTAAAATATTGGAAAAATTTGTCACCAAATTGATATCACACTTTATAGAGGCGAATGCCTGCCTATATGTGGCCCAGTTCGGTTTTCGGCCAGCTCATGGCGCAGAATCAGCATTGGTAGTTGTCTTGGACGACTTACGGTCGCGTGTCGACAGTGGCCGAGCAGCATTTCTGGTGCTGCTCGACATGTCGGCCGCGTTCGATACTGTTAACCATTCTACACTGATCAGGAGATTTGAAGATAATGGGGTGACCGGCCTGGCCCGGGACTGGCTAGTATCCTACCTCCACAATAGACATCAAGTAGTGACTTTGCCTCCTTTTATGTCCGGTACTAGATTGGTGGGGCAAGGTGTCCCCCAGGGGTCAGCAATCAGCCCCATTCTGTTCAACCTTTATCTCAGCCCCCTGATCAAGCTGGTTAAATCCTTTTGCATTACAGTAATAAACTATGCTGATGACACACACTTATCTTCTCCTTTGAGGGTAAGGATGCTGTCCCTATAGAGACCTTCCATCGTTGTATGATAGCCACGGCGGGCTGGCTGAGGGATAATTCCCTTCAGTTTAATGGGTCAAAGACAGAGGTGCTGCACTGTACACTTGATAAAATTCCGCGCCCTCTGCCGATTGATTTCTGGCCCCCTACCACAACGGCTACTGTTGAGTCAGCGGACGCTGCTCACAATTTGGGAGTTATTTTTGGTCCTCATTTACAACTGGACACCTATGTGAATAAGACCATTAGCACATGCATAATGCTGCTAAGAATGCTGTGCAAAATCCTCCCCATGTTGCCTGCTCCGGCCAGACCTGAGGTAGTGCGTAGTATCATACTAAGTAGACTTGACTACTGTAACGCACTGCTTCTAGGTGGCCCCAGCTCTCTGATTAAACAACTGCAGCGGATCCAGAATATGGCAGCCAAGTTGGCCCTGTCACGCATGTGTTCCGCTTCGTCATCCTTGGCACTCAGGGACCTTCATTGGCTGCCTATAAATCAGCGGATGTGCTTTAAGGCCTCCTGCATTGTTTTCAGAGCACTGAATGGACTGGGGCCTATTGCACTTCAGAATTTATTTAAATGGAACTCGGCAGCTAGACCCTTACGTTCTTCTTCTACTTTTTTGGTAGCAGTTCCTCGAATTCTACAGACACGGATGGGTGGTCGTTCCTTCAGTTTTACTGCTGCTAAGTTATGGAATGCTCTCCCACTTTCTTTAAGGAAGTTGAATGAATTGTCTCTTTTTAAAAAGGGTCTGAAGTCCCACCTTTTTCCCAGGGCTGTGTGATCCTCCTCTGTATGTGCCGTGATTTGGAGTCAAGCGCCATGATACCCTCTGGGTGACAGTACGCGCTATATAAGTATGCTATACATACATACATACATATTTTAAAATTGAAGCTGTCCCAACCCAAATACCAGCTAATTATACATGGAGCAAAATCAGTTGGCTGTGATTGAAGGAATTAAGGGTCTCATTAGGAAGGCGTAACGATCGCCATCGCCGGGCCGGCGGTGGTGATTGTTACGCCATCCTCATGTGAAATACCCCACGCCATATTATGATGGCGTTGGGTATAGCGGCGGCCGGTCGGGCGGAACTGGGCCACTAATATGGTGGCGATGCCTGGCAGGCACTGCCCACCATTTTATGATGAGGGTGGTTGAAAGGCCTTTCCATGACGGCGATACCGCTACGAAAAAGCTGGCCAGGGATTGGCTTCGGGGCACATTGCGGGCCCCCGGGGGGAGGCGGGTTGAGGGTGCACTTAGGGGATACCCATGGTACCCCCTGCTGTTCCCTGCACCAAGTGGCAGGCACCCCGTGGTGCCTACCACGTGGTGCAGGGAAAAGCTGTGCATGCCATTCCGGAATGGTAAAAGGCCAGGATGCGCCTACCAGTATGGCGGGTGCATCCTTATTTGGCCGGTGGGACCGCCCCATGTATGGCGGTCCGTCAGTCCGCCATCATAATGAGCCCCTTATTGTCATGGTCTAGCCATACTTTAAATGGTATACTCCAAAGGGAAACATTTAAATGGGTTATCATCCAATAGCAAGTTAGGGCTTCTTTTTCTAACCCCAAAAGAGTTGAATTCAGCTCCCATGATTGCAAATGCAATTACCCCCCCCCTTTTCTTCAACCAACTGAATTAAGGTGGCTTCTAAACCCTTGGCACTCGTTTTGTTTGCCAATAAGGTTCTTTTGGTCAAATCAAAGTTTCCAACTGTGGACACCTTATATATCTCAAATTTAATATGATTAAATACAATTTGGCAGCTCTCATCCTATGAAAAATGTTAGTACCTTTCTTTGATATTGTTCAGATGGGGCTTACTATACTTGTGACTGTTTTTACACATGTTCTGCAATATTCTGCAATGCCACTGAATGATTAAAGTTTATCCTTACTACAATATTTGTTGTTTTAGCACCTAAATCCAAATTAGTTTTTTTGCCTTCTTTGGAAATTGTGTGTTCCAAATATGTGACACCTTTAAGACTAATCAGATATTTACATATATTCATATATTCACTGTCATACTTGGATCCAATAATCTTTGCAGTACAATTCAAAGATAATTATCATATTCCTAGACATCCTGAACATCATTACCATAAATTAAGGTATTCAAACAAAATATCAAACATAATATATCGAGAGGCAAAAATATTAAGTTTGGAATATTGTGAAGCAAAAATATTGTGTGTGAGAATATCATTGACAAGAATATTGATGTTAAGGCAGGCAATATTAATGTTAAACATATATAAGTTGTGAATATCGATGTTAACAATATCTATGTAGGTAATATCATTTACAAAAATATAGTTGTTAATAACTTTGTTTTTGAATTATGTTTATGTACTTTAGTATATATTTTAATTGTATATGTTATAATTATTTGTATAATTATTGTTAATGTGTTTTTAATATTGTTTGTCAAATTCAATTAATTAATTTATTGTTCTTTTTAGTGTTGTAGCAGGTTGTGGGGTTTATAGCGGTACAGGGTGGAAAGTAAATTAATTATATTATAAATTAGGTATGTGTTGTGTTTGCAGGGATAAATGGTGAGAAGTTGATGAAATACAATTATTTTATTATTAGTTAATTATTATTAATAGTTTGATTGATAATTAAATATGTGAAATAAGTAATGAATATAATTTTCAAGATATATTTCAGGTGTTGGTTGTTGAGTTTGCAGAGGTATATAGTAGAAAGTTAGAGTAAATGTGAAAATAGTTATTTTTTTTAAAGTGTGTTATTTTTTACGTAATGTGAATTGTGTTATTGTTTTTTATTGTAAATACTATTATATTTGTTTGCGGTTCTTATAGTGAGTATACTGTGTGGAAGTTTTAATTATATGAATAATATTTGTTGTAAATTAAATTATTTATCAAACATTGTAATAAACATGTAATTTATAAAAAAATAAATATATATATATATATATATATATATATATATATATATATATATATATTTTTTTTTGAGATTCATAGATGGATATCTATCTCCATTTGTAAAAGATTTACCTTCCTATGTCAGAGACACCCAGGACTTTATAAGGCAGATTGAGGGAATTGGGTGGGAGGATGACATGCTTCTCATCACCCTTGATGCTATAAGCTTATATACCTGTATTGAACACCAGAATGGTATCTCTGCCGTGAAATGGTTCTTGGGCAAGAAGAGTATGCAATACCACCAGCACAACAAAATGATAGTGAAAATGACTGAATTCTGCCTCTGTAATAACATGTTCTTATTTGCAGGTAACATGTACCACCAACTGAGAGGGACCGCGATGGGCACGTGCTTTGCCCCCAGCTACGCGAACCTTTTCGTGGGCTGGTGGGAGAAGCACGTGGCCTGGGGGGGTCCAACGAAAAATGGCTGGATAACATCATGATCTGGTCGAGATATATAGACGACTTGTTTGTCGTTTGGCGGGGTGACGTCTCCTCGGCTGAGGAGTACGTGGCAGGGCTAAACGACAACGAGTTGAATCTCAGATTCACCAGCACAATGAGCAAGACATCCATACATTATCTCGACCTAGAGGTCTTTGTCAAAGAGAAAACCCTGTATACTAAGCTTTACCGCAAGCCCACGGCTGGCAACACCGTGTTACACGCGGCCAGCCACCACCCGAAGAGCATGGTGAGAAATATTCCCTTCGGAGAGCTATTGCGCATCAAAAGGAATTGTTCAGACTCCAGCGATTTCAGACAGGCGCAGGAAGGGGCGGTAACCAGATTCAGAGAAAGAGGGTACTCTAGGTCATTACTCAACGAAGCAACTAAGCGAGTAGACAACATTGACAGGAAAGACCTCATACAAACTATCACCAAAAACAAAACAGATGACTGCACCACTAGGATGATCACCAGTTACAATATGAGATCGAATGAACTGGTGCAAATATTCAACAAGAACTGGCACATCCTAGGTACAGATCCAACACTTAAGGGACTGATACCAGACAGACCGCCTATTACTTATAGACGTTGTCAATCTCTGAGTGACCATTTCGTGAGAAGCCACTACACTGACCCCCCCAAGAGTATGAGAAATAAGCCCATCAATGGTTTCTTTCCTTGCATGCATTGCAAGGCTTGCAAATTCAGCAAGAAGAGAACCATATATGAAGGGAGGACGAATGACCCAAGGCCAATGAGAGAAATTAAGAAATTTCTGAACTGCAATTCAGAATTTGTAGTTTACTGCCTGGTATGCCCATGTACTAAAAGATATATTGGTAGCACCATCAACCAAGCCAAAAAACGCATCCTGGAACATATGCGTGCCATCGCAAATAAGGATAAGAACTACCCAGTGGCACGCCATTTCGAGACCCATCATGAAAGCAATAGGGATCTATTGTCCTTCTACCTTATAGATCAACTTGATAGAAGGGAGCGAGGTGGGGACAGGATAAGACTTCTTAGGGCAATGGAGTCCAGGTACATCATTGACCTTCAAAGCATGCAGCCGAAAGGGCTCAACAATGATGAAGAACTTTGGGTACACTTAGAATAGCTAACATCTACTCCCAGACTGGTTCAGGAAGAAACACCTGTATTGCAATAAGAACAAGTGAGACCTGCAATTTGAAAAATGTAACTTCTTAGTTAGCAGCAAAGAAACTGGTATTATGAATTGTGATATATATGGATCCTTGCCCATACAGGGCTCCATAATGTGTGTTGACAAAACAAGGCATACACATGAATTGTCCACCCAGCCCATACAGGGCAGAATATAATATGTACATTTATGAACTATGTGAAAGTTAAGACAATTTACATTCTTGCGAATTGTCAAAATGAAATCATGTTAATTAAGGTGGACACAGAAAAAATATGTGTATATATGTGAATGAATGTCCGTTGACAACATGCCTTGCCAGTCAACTACTTGTTTTTAATAATTTTTACATTATATGCACTTTTGCACTGGCACTTTTTCTAGATGTCATTACATCCCCTTGTTAACATTGTAACACAATGCTACAAACGAGTTGTGAATTTGCACGTTTGAACATGGCCGCCACAAACCATCCAGGCGAGCAACAGTCCACTTTCTATGTTTGGGGAAGTGGTAGGGGATTTAATGACAGTGTACACAATGAATGGCTGACACTGAGGAAGCCAAATCGGTGAAACGCGTATGTCAAGGGGGCAGGGGGGTCTGCCAATAAACCACTTTTGGTGAAAACAACAACTTGGAGTGCCGTCCTTTTCTGACCTCTGCAAGGATTACGGAGGTGTGTGCAAACATATATATATATATATATATATATATATATATATATATATATATATATATATATATATATATATATATATATATATATATATATATTTTTTAAATATTTCTATTGCTTTTTATTTAATGTAGGTGCAAAAATATTTTATTTATTTGAAGTTAACTATTCTCTCTTTACTGTTGCACATACTGGAGTGTAAATAGTAAATTGTACCCCTCTGCAATCCAATGCTTTCTCTACTGTTGCACAGACTGAAGTATGAATAGTAAATTGTTACCCCTACTGAGTCAAGCCCTTTCTCTACATTTGAACTCACTGGAGTGGGAATAGTAAATTGTATCCCTCTGTAATCCAACACTTTCCATACTTTTGCGCCAAGTGGAGTGAAAATGGTAATTTCTACCCCTCCTGAGTCAAACGCCTTCCCTACTCTTGCATAGGCTGGAATAGGAAATAGTAAATTTTTACCCCTCCTGAGCCCAACGCTTTCCCTACTGTTACACAGATTGGAATGAGAATAGAAAATGTTACCTTTCCTGAGTCTAGCTTTTTCCCTACTGTTGCAGATATTGGAGTGGGAATAGTGTATAGATTATTTCTACAATTTGAAAGTTCTGTTTATGTTGTTTAAATGTATAAGATTATGATGTTTGTGTTTACTTAAAATATATTATTTTTATTTAGTAATGTTTGTAATATTTAATACATGTGTATTAAAATGTAATATGTTATATTGTTTACTTTTTTAGGTGTAATTACATTTGTTTGTTTTTGAAATTTCCAGTTGATTTGTCACTGGTTTAATTTATTATATATATATATATATATATATATATATATATATATATATATATATATATATATATATATATATATATATATATATATATATATATATATATATATATATATATTATATATATATATATATATATATATGTTTATATATGTACAGGAAACGTAAAGCTGTGGACTGCAAGCATTTGACAAAGGCAGCGATGCCGAAACCGGTCATGCAAAGTTGGTCGAAATAAACAAACCTGCAAAATGAAGCCTCGCTGTGTCCTGTCATTATTTCCGAAGCGGAGGAGATGTTTTGAATGGATATTTCCGCGTTCCCACGACGCGTATGCAGGACCCTCTCACATTGGAGGCCAGAGAATCATGGGACACTTTTGAATTTACCGTGGTAATGGAGCATTTCCTGGCCCTCCACCGAATCATCTGTAAAGGTACGAGTGTGACTCTGGAGAACAGCACGGATGTCGGTGGATGAGAGAAGGGGTGACAAACATTTTAAAGGAAAATTACGTTCCTAAACTATATTGCACTTCAGCAGCTTCTTGTGGCATCATGGGACTGGTAGTCTCCTTCTATTCACAAGGGTCAGCGAGAGGTGCAGGGGAGCCAACCACCACTGGGCAGGGAGGAGCCAAATAAGATTTAAGTACAGGAAACGTAAAGCTGTGGACTGCAAGCATTTGACAAAGGCAGCGATGCTGAAACCGGTCATGCAAAGTTGGTCGAAATAAATAAACCCGCAAAATGAAGCCCCGCTGTGTCCTGTCATTATTTCCGAAGCGGAGGAGATGTTTTGAATGGATATTTCCGCGTTCCCACGATGCGTATGCAGGACCCTCTCACATTGGAGGCCAGAGAATCATGGGACACTTTTGAATTTACCGTGGTAATGGAGCATTTCCTGGCCCTCCACCGAATCATCTGTAAAGGTACGAGTGTGACTCTGGAGAACAGCACGGATGTCGGTGGATGAGAGAAGGGGTGACAAACATTTTAAAGGAAAATTACGTTCCTAAACTACACTGCACTTCAGCAGCTTGTTGTGGCATCATGGGACTGGTAGTCCCCTTCTATTCACAAGGGTCAGCGAGAGGTGAAGGGGAGCCAACCACCACTGGGCAGGGAGGAGCCAAATAAGATTTAAGTACAGGAAACGTAAAGCTGTGGGCTGCAAGCATTTGACAAAGGCAGCGATGCTGAAACCGGTCATGCAAAGTTGGTCGAAATAAATAAACCCGCAAAATGAAGCCCCGCTGTGTCCTGTCATTATTTCCGAAGCGGAGGAGATATTTTGAATGGATATTTCCGCGTTCCCACGACACGTATGCAGCACCCTCTCACATTGGAGGCCAGAGAATCATGGGACACTTTTGAATTTACCGTGGTAATGGAGCATTTTCTGGCCCTCCACCGAATCATCTGTAAAGGTACGAGTGTGACTCTGGAGAACAGAACAGATGTCAGTGGATGAGAGAAGGGGTGGCAAACATTTTAAAGGAAAATTACGTTCCTAAACTACACTGCACTTCAGCAGCTTCTTGTGGCATCATGGGACTGGTAGTCCCCTTCTATTCACAAGGGTCAGCGAGAGGTGCAGGGGAGCCAACCACCACTGGGCACGGAGGAGCCAAATAAGATTTAAGTACAGGAAACGTAAAGCTGTGGACTGCAAGCATTTGACAAAGGCAGCAATGCCGAAACCGGTCATGCAAAGTTGGTCGAAATAAAGAAACCCGCAAAATGAAGCCCCGCTGTGTCCTGTCATTATTTCCGAAGCGGAGGAGATATTTTGAATGGATATTTCCGCGTTCCCACGACGCGTATGCAGCACCCTCTCACATTGGAGGCCAGAGAATCATGGGACACTTTTGAATTTACCGTGGTAATGGAGCATTTTCTGGCCCTCCACCGAATCATCTGTAAAGGTACGAGTGTGACTCTGGAGAACAGAACGGATGTCAGTGGATGAGAGAAGGGGTGACAAACATTTTAAAGGAAAATTACGTTCCTAAACTACACTGCACTTCAGCAGCTTCTTGTGGCATCATGGGACTGGTAGTCCCCTTCTATTCACAAGGTGTAGCAGGGTTTCCGTTCTCCCACAGAACTGTGCATAGAGATCTAGAACCTCAGTGAGTTAGGATAATCCAAAACTCATCTCAGTGTCAGAAATCCCCTTACCTAGCTAGCTACAGTGTCTCATGGATCATTATGAAATGATCCATGTCTTAGACAAACCAGAACATGATCTTTAGAATACCTCAGGAATCGTGGAACACATGAACACTCTTTCGTTATATAATCATTTCAAACCAAAACTGAGAGTCAAAGAACACACGTGCAAGTTTGAAATATTTATTATTCAATGCAAGGTTCTCAACCGCAGTATCTTGTATAATACCAAAATGCAGATTATAAAAATCAGAGTTAGCAGCATAGTAACTAATCCATAGTAAGCAAAAGGTGATAGCATGTTACAATGCAAAATCTATAGAAATCTATATCACCTATATTTCGCGCACCCTATTTAGCATATTATTTTATATCTAAGAAGGTCTTATTCGGGCTTTAGCAGGGCGGACCCATACCTCTAAATGTCAGTAGGAGTAGATCACATCAACAGCTACCAGCTCTCTTCATGCGCAGCACCAAGTGTCTATGTTCATTCCGTGTAACTCTATCTTAAACCCGCGTAGAGCCCAAAATGTTGGCATCAACATTATTTGTGTTATGTCTAATGTGGTGCGAGGATCAGGCCTCCCAGCAACCTTGTGTTAGGTTATTCTTAGAGTGTGCAGCTCTCAGTGTGCAGACAGTTGTACCAAGTGTACCAGGCAAAGCTGATAGCATAGTAATAACATATTATTCTCAAATAAATCACCTCACCGCTTCTAGGGTGAAAGCGACAACAACAAGTAGGTGTTGTGTGCAAAACTGAAGCCGAAGGAAAAATGGCTGTTTAAACATGTAATACACTCATGCTAACTTAACGCAATATATGTAACGAAGTATCCATATGACACCCCCCCATTGATCCGAGCACCGTCAAACATAAGGGAAAAGGCAATACTAAATCAGATACATAATATGAAAGCAAAGTTCAATAATTTTGAGCTAAAATAAGCTAAAAAAATATGTATGAATGAATATGTATGAATGCCTACAGTGGCCTCAAATCTAAAAATAAAAGCAAAACCTTCGAACCAAAAGTTATCCGCCAGGTCTCAAAAATATGAAATGTAGGACCAGGTCGCATTAATGCAAATGTCTGTAAGAGAGAGAGAAGGAAAAAAAAAAACAAGGCACTTATCCGATATCCAAAGTCATGTGCCACATTGACGTTATTCTCAGCGACATCATATGATTGAAATCTCCATCATCTGAACGCAGTCCATCCCTCCAATTTAGCAAGGGGAAAGTCATATTTCATAACAAAGCACTTCTCCCAGGCATCTCACGATTGGACAGTATATGCAAAGAAAGTTGCAACAGCCTCCAGTATGAAATCACTGCCATCATCCGAAAATAGTTCAGCAATCCAATTCAGCAATGGGAAAGAACATACGTGCTCCTCCAGCATCGGATCCTCCTGTAACGTCAGAGGACAACTCGGTGGGTTCACCAGATCGCTGTGTGTCAGAAAGGCATGCGCCGCCGCAGAGATCTCCCATTGGCCCAGTACTCCATTTATTGCTGCCAAGGCCATAACTCTTTCGCCAGAACAAATCAGCTCGTGAGCCACTACGGGACGCATTAGCTGATCAAAATCAACGTCAGGAGCAGTCCTCAAGCATAGACACAAATCAATGGCCCAATCGAACTCGCAGCTCAGGCAGTGAAACACAGGTTGGACACACGTGAAGTCGGTGAACCGAAATGACAATCTATAAGCCGTGCTTAATGCTGCAAGCGGCAATGTTCCATAGTAATTGAGCATTCGATTACGGCACAGTGTCAGGAGGCGTTGAACGGCTTCTTGCGCAGGACGGGCATCCATGTTTTATGAAGAAAAACAACAACAAAATGCCCGCAGCCACAGCCAGTAAAACAGGTAGTCCACCAAACAAACTCGAAAAAATAGAATGGAAAAACGTGGGAATGATACCAAAAACTTTTTCAAATGTAGTCACGAGGCCACTGCTAACCAATTTAAAAAAATGTGCGAGCCCAGTCGTGGAAGATGCATTAAAGATCTGGTGCACCAGCTCACAGAAATGAAACGGCAAGTCAGTATTTAAAAGCGCCTGCACCTCTGTGCGTGTGTTAGCTATGTGAAGGACATAATTTTCCCGGGCCGAACTCAGGGTCACTTGTTTTTGAGACAAAAGGGCCCTTATTCTGCTTAAACCATTGAACTTCGCTTCCAAGGTTGGAATCCGTGGCCAGATGGAGACATCTGAAGACCCATGCGTGGGTGGGTATAGAACATTCTTGCAACACACCACACGCTCTGATACAGTTACCACATAAGCCACACCAATTAATAACCCACAACATACTTCGTTATTTAAAAGCAAATAACTACCATTAGTCAATAATGTAAATGTGGGAACTACTGCTGGAACTGGCGTGCCTTTTAAAACACATGCTAAATTTGGCCGGTCCTGATTACAAGAACCGTGTAACTGAATGTGTCTGCATATTAATGAATGGTCAGGTGACTGTGTGCATTCCTCACCATTAAGATTCACCTCTTTTCCATCCTTCAGACATCTGTATGTGTATGGTAATGACCATGCCTCATGGAGGAATGCATTGCCTAGTGGTTCATATCGTCCTATAGCAATATACCGCATACAATTAGTAAATTTGTATAAGGGAAATGGTAATGTAATCAATCCATGAATAAGCCACGTGGCAGTAGTGGTTTCAGCAACAGAGAAAGGTAAGGATTCTAGCTTTTCAATATGTAACATAGAAAATGACGCATCACGCATTGAAAGCATGCGTTGCTTTTCAGTCAGATTAAAAGGGGCGAAAAGGGACGAAACGTTCAATGAGTTCCAGGGAACTCGACCAGCCTTAAGTGTCTGGCAATTCACTCCGCAATGTGTGATTTTGCAAAGTTAAACTTGTAACCCATGTCTGCAAAGTTACAAATTATGCTGTTTACTCGACACAGATGCTCCCAAAGTTCGTCGTCTGTGAGATAAATGTCATCCACATAAGAACAAGCAACTGGATCGAAGCTCTCCAAAAGAGAGACTATGCGTGCGGAAAACACTCCAGGACTATTCTTATAGCCCATTGGGAGTCGTTTAAACATTTTTTGTACGCCGCCGCACGTAAAACTGGTCCATTGGGAACTTAGACCATCTAATCTGTGTGCATAAAAACCATTGGAAATGTCAAGCGTGGTTTTGAACCGTTTACGCTCAAGACTATTCACTAGGGCAGAGCCGTGAGTATTCTGTACTGCACAGTTACGGCAATGCGAGTTCAAATGCCGGTAATCCAAAACCAGACGATATGAGCCGTCCGGCTTGTTCACAGAAAAAAGGGGATTATTCATTGGTGACACACACGTTTCAATTACACCTTGATATTCCAATTGTTCAAGGATAGACGCGACAGAAGCTTTAGCTTCACGCCGTATGGGATACTGAGGTTGTGGCTGTGGCTGTGACCGTAAAGGAATCTCATGGCTAGGGGACAATTTATCCCAGCCACACTGATTTCGGTACACAGCCGGCGCAAGCGCCAAAGCCCACTCTTCTGCAAAATGCAGCGCTTCCACTCTCGATACAGTGTGCGCGAAACTGGGGAGGATCACCTCCTCCCCTCGCGGAGCTGCGAGAACAAAAGGTGGGGGCCAGTCAGCCTCCGAAAGCAAAATGTCATACGTAGACGAAAGATTTTCCCAAAATACCCCTTTTACAGTTCGCTGCATGTCACCTTCAAATAACAGGACAATTTCAAAAAGTCGTTCAGGGGGAGCAACCTGTGTATCAGCCGTTTCAATCACAACATAAGTGTCAGTCGCTGTCACCTTCAACAGTGGACGGAGGGCCTCTCTCACTATGGTAATCTCCGCCGCGCTGTCCAGCAAGGTCAGAGCCCACGTCAGATTCCGAAGCCGCGTTCTCACTATCTGGGGCATATCGATGCGCCGTTAAGGCTGCGACCTTCTTCTTGGCAAACTGCGGTCTCTTGGGCGTAGAGTCGTCCCGCTGATCCCCTTCACTTCGCGTGCGGGGCTGACCACGTCCTTGCTGGCCACCCCGGCCCCTGCCGGCCCCTCCACCACCGGTTGACGGAGCCGATGAGTCCTGTAAGGAACGAGGAGAGCGTTGGTCAGAAGCCTGAAATCTTTCAGGCGATTTAATCGTCGCGCGATCGCGCAAATCATAAACTCGATCTGACTGCGCAGGTTGTGAAGGCGCCGGACTAGAAACCTGTGTCTGCTGTTGTTGTTGCTTACCCTGATTCTGCTTTTTTGGCCAATTTTGTTTTTTGGACTTGGTTTGTCCGCCCGATTCCGAAGACTGTCCCTGGGGCTGTTTCTTCTCCTTTTCAGAAAAAGCCTTTACACCCTTAGAAGTGCGGCCAACCATTTTATAAGCCGCCACAATAATCCTTGCTAACTGACGGGGTTTATCGGCATCGGGAATTAACGCCAGAGCATTGGCCACCTGAAAGTTCACTGCATCCCCCTTGACATTTGCAAGGATAAGACCGCAAACAGTCTCAAACGAGCCACTCAGGCGCATACCTAATTCAACCGCCGACTCTGGTCCGTGATCATCCTGAACACGTTTAAGGACCGCAGAAAGGTTTGACACAGACGGGGTGCCATAGCACCTCGAGTAAACCGCTGCAAAAGTCTTACCCCATGTTTCACAGTCAGCAAGTTCAGGGGCTAAATCTTTCGGTAAACTGAGCGTAAGAATCCGGTGTTTTTCACCCGGAGTCGTATTAGGAAACACAGCCTCCAGCTGGTCGAATTTCTCGGCAAGCCAGTAAGGAAAATCATCCTTATCCTGGGGCTTCTTGCCCATAACGGAATTCACCATGACAGGACTGATTTTCAAACCAGCCTGTTCTGCTCAAAGCTGCGCACCTGCGGGGGCTGCGCCATGAACATTACGACCAATGTAATGAACAAGCGCCCTAATCACTCCAACCGCGACTTCATGAAGACGCCGCAGGTCAGCCACATTACAAGTAGCGCGATTAGGGTGAGGAGTAAATCCACCCAAAGCGGGCCAATTTGTGCCCGGAATGGACAAAGGACCTAACCTCGGAGCCGTCAAGGAATGGGGTAGGGCGCCACCAAACCAAACTCCGTGCTGCCAAGCATCGATAGGTACTTCCAGTGCCCTGTACGGAGCATAAGCCGCCGGTACAGCCGAGGCAGTGTATGAATGGAAGACACCCGAATTAGCGTCCACTTCCGGAAATGTCACCCAGGAATAAAACAATTCGTACGGGTACGCATGTTCCGCACTCACCACTAGAACCACAGCCAAGCCTTCCACAGGGACATTATATGCCCGCAAGTGGTCGCGAACCGCGATGCGGCTATGCTGCGGTATGTCCACGGCCATGGTAGCACAGGAAGAGAAAAAAGACAAAGAACACTTTGTAGCACAACTGGGTAGTAATTCAAAGAAACCGTTTTTAGAAGAATTCAAGCTTGAAAAGACCTATTTAAAAAATAGGTAGGTTTTTCCGACACCACCGTTTACCGGAAACGGGAATGAAGGTGTCAAGGTTTGAATGATATACTACTCGAGTGTCATGATATAAGGCCAACAACGTAAGGGCGCCATGTAGCAGGGTTTCCGTTCTCCCACAGAACTGTGCATAGAGATCTAGAACCTCAGTGAGTTAGGATGATCCAAAACTCATCTCAGTGTCAGAAATCCCCTTACCTAGCTAGCTACAGTGTCTCATGGATCATTATGAAATGATCCATGTCTTAGACAAACCAGAACATGATCTTTAGAAAACCTCAGGAATCGTGGAACACATGAACACTCTTTCGGTATATAATCATTTCAAACCAAAACTGAGAGTCAAAGAACACACGTGCAAGTTTGAAATATTTATTATTCAATGCAAGGTTCTCAACCGCAGTATCTTGTATAATACCAAAATGCAGATTATAAAAATCAGAGTTAGCAGCATAGTAACTAATCCATAGTAAGCAAAAGGTGATAGCATGTTACAATGCAAAATCTATAGAAATCTATATCACCTATATTTCGCGCACCCTATTTAGCATATTATTTTATATCTAAGAAGGTCTTATTCGGGCTTTAGCAGGGCGGACCCATACCTCTAAATGTCAGTAGGAGTAGATCACATCAACAGCTACCAGCTCTCTTCATGCACAGCACCAAGTGTCTACGTTCATTCCGTGTAACTCTATCTTAAACCCGCGTAGAGCCCAAAATGTTGGCATCAACATTATTTGTGTTATGTCTAATGTGGTGCGAGGATCAGGCCTCCCAGCAACCTTGTGTTAGGTTATTCTTAGAGTGTGCAGCTCTCAGTGTGCAGACAGTTGTACCAAGTGTACCAGGCAAAGCTGATAGCATAGTAATAACATATTATTCTCAAATAAATCACCTCACCGCTTCTAGGGTGAAAGCGACAACAACAAGTAGGTGTCGTGTGCAAAACTGAAGCCGAAGGAAAAATGGCTGTTTAAACATGTAATACACTCATGCTAACTTAACGCAATATATGTAACGAAGTATCCATATGACAAAGGGTCAGCGAGAGGTGCAGGGGAGCCAACCACCACTGGGCAGGGAGGAGCCAAATAAGATTTAAGTACAGGAAACGTAAAGCTGTGGACTGCAAGCATTTGACAAACGCAGCGATGCCGAAACCGGTCATGCAAAGTTGGTCGAAATAAAGAAACCCGCAAAATGAAGCCCCGCTGTGTCCTGTCATTATTTCCGAAGCGGAGGAGATGTTTTTAATGGATATATGTATATATATATATATAAATATTGTTTTCCACCAAGCACAGCGGCCGCTGTGCAGATGCACTTCCAATCCAGATAATTACGAAGTAATCCACGAGACAGTACGTGTGCTCAAATTCAATTTATTTCTCCATTAAAGTTCCAGCATGTGATACACGGCGAGTATGGAACAAAACCCAACGCGTTTCGGCGATGAAACTCTCGCCTTGCTCACGGACACGTAATTATCTGGATTGGAAGTGCATCTACACAGCGGCCGCTGTGCTTGGTGGAAAACAATATTTACAGGGCGGCCTCCGCCCCTGGATTGCACCGCAATTACAGGTCCCGGTGTAAACGGAGGAATTGGGCTGATCTATATATATAAATATGTATATATATATATATATATTCACTGAAAAAACCATCATGAGTGATGTTACTGACCATGTCATGAGTGATGTAATATGTGACATCATCAGCAGTGCATTGCAGGCGCACAAGTTATAGTGAGTCCAACTAACTATAACGTGGGCATTTCAATGGTTTTATGTCAGTAAAGTTTCCAGGTAACTATAACTGGTGTGAAACCTATGGTTTTTTTCAGTGAATTTAATAGGTTTTTTAAATGCTAATTCCTAACTATAACTGGTGTGAAACCTATGGTTTTTTCAATGAATTTCATAGGTTTTTTAAATGCTAATTCCTAACTATAACTGGTGTGGAACCTATGGTTTTTTCAGTGAATTTCATAAGTTTTTTTAATGCTAATTCCTAACTACAACATGTGTGAAACCTATATTTTTTCAGTGAATTTCATAGGTTTTTTAAATGCTAATTCCATACATAGTTAGGAATTAGCATTTACAAAACCTTATTTTACTCACACAAAACCATTGAAATTCGCATATATAGTTAGTTGCACTAACTATATATCGCGCACCTGCAATCCACTGCTGATGATGTCACATATTAAATCATTCATGACATGGTCAGTGACATCACTGATGACATCACTGATGACATCATCCAGTGACTGTATGTTTCTGTAAAGTTAAAATATGTCTTACATATTGAAGAATGAGTGGATGTATAAGTGTCTGGATGAAGGATTTAGTAGGAGCATGACTGACTGTATGAGAGAGTGATTAAATGTGTCTCACTGAGTGCATGGGTTAGTGATTAAACTGTCTTAATTTGTGCATCATTATATCTGTTGTTCTGTAAAGTGCTGCATGTGTTGATCAGTACCTATATGAGTAACTATATGGGTTATTGATTGGTTGCCCAAGTATTTGTATGGGAGAGTGAATATGTGTGTGTGTGGGTGGCTGGGAGGTGTGTGACTCTGTGCATAGATGTGTGAACAGTTGATTCACTAGATGTATGGGTTCAAAACTGCATGTGGAAACAGCTGTATGGGTGGTTGACTGTGTGCATGAGTGTATTGGTGAGTGAATGGATATTTCAGTGCTACATGTCAAAGTAAGTACATATGTAAAACACAGTACATGTGAGAGTTGACATATATAAATTACTGTGTATAAGAGCTAGTGAATGTGTGAGTGGCTGCATGGATCATTGAAAACTTGTATCAGTGATTGTATAAGAGAGTAAATATGTGTTAGAATATGTTTGAATAAGTAAGGTGTGTATAACTGTATAGTTGAGGAAATGGAGGTGTGATTGATTCTTTGCATGACTGACTAGGTGTATGAGTAACTCCATGGATGAGTGACAATCTGTGAGTGTCTGTTTACACTGAGTGTATCTAAGGTTATATTAGAGTCTGAAGAGGTTCATCGTATTATCATATGAATGATGTCATCAGTGATGTTGTCAGTGATGTCATTTGAGTTGTCATCAGTGATGTTATCAGTGATGTCACTGCCCATGTCATGAATGATGTAATATGTGACATCATCAGCAGTGGATTGCGGGTGCGCGATATATAGTTAGTGCAACTAACTATATATGCGAATTTCAATGGTTTTGTGTGAGTAAAATAAGGTTTTGTAAATGCTAATTCCTAACTATATATGGTCTATAACCTATGGATTTTTTTTGAATTTTCAAGGTTTTGTAAATGCTAATTCCTAACTATATATGGTCCATAACCTATGGTTTTTTCAGTGAATTTCAATGGTTTTTTAATAGCAAATATCAACAGCTGTAAAATGTATTCTTCTTTTAATGGAAAAATATATTTTATATGTTTTTAATATAATTTTTTTATGTATATATATATTTTTTTGTTTCGCTACCGGTCCGCGCACCGGGTAGCTTCCTGTTTGCTCAATTTGGTGCCGCGACCCAGTCCGCGCACCAGGAAACGTTCCGTTAGCGCAACTGCTGCGTTCGAAAACAACATCGTGACGCGTCGCGTAAGCGCGACGTATCCCGTTGTCGCGTAATGCGTCTTATGACGCGCCGCGTTAGCGCAACCGGAAGTACTCCGGAGCGCGAACCGAGGCGCGAAGCGCAGCACCCCGGAAGCGCACCGGGTGCGTAGCGGGAAGCGTAACGTAAGCGTAACAGGTCATGTGACCTGAAAATAAAACTTTTTATTGGTTCTTTTCACTTTTGGTTTCCTAATGATGTAAGGCCAGGTCATGTGACCTAAAAATAACACTTTTCATTGGTTTAGAACATTTTTTTTCCCAAATCAACTTTGTGAGAGGAAGACCTGTTTTTCATTATTAAGTGATGGCTTCCGTAGTAGCTGCAGCTGGTGGACCCCCACCACCACCACCACCACCTCCTAGGAAGGAAGGACCACCTACCCAGTTCCTTCCCAACCCTGAGGAAGAGGAGGAAGAAGAGGAAGAGGAGGTACAGGAGAGACAATTCTTGCCTGAACAGCCCCGGAAATCCCACCACAAAGACAATTTTATTTGGCAATTTTTCTCTTTCCCTCAAGGCCAAAAAAAGGTCAATGCCCGACATGTGACATGCCTCATATGTAAAGGAGTTCTGTCCCGAGGCACAGATAAAAAATATAGTTACGGGAACTATACTATGCATCGCCACATGCAGAGGTGGCATCCAATTAATTACAGCGTGTCTGAGGTGCGTCACCTCCGCGAAAACCCACCAACTCCTGTGGCCACCACCTCAACACAGGAAAGTCTTTCGGGACCAGAGGCAAGGGAGACGGTCCCCAGTATCCAGAGCAATTTTGCACACATAAAGCTAGTGTGTATTTATTGTGGGGGACTACTTTGTTATGGAGAGATGAGTGTGAATTTAATGAACAGAGCATATGAGAACCACAAGTGCTCAAAACGCCCCAAAAAGTAAATTTTTTTTGTTGCTCCTGTTGAGCCCTTTCCAATGCCTGTTTTTCGTTGTTCCCCCTCAAAAAAAAAAAAAATTAAAAATTGTTCAAAAAATACAAAATAAAAAAAAGTTCAGAAAAATAATAAAAAAAATATAAAACAACAAAAACAATAAAAAAAAGTTCTTTTCAGAACTACCTCCCATTTATAAAAAATTGCTAAAATGCGAACCGGAAGGGAACCAAAAAAAAAATGAAAAAAATAAAATAAAGAGTGAATATAAGGGAAGGAGACAGAGAGAATAATGTTAAAAGAAAGACAGCTAGAGGGAGTAACACAGAGATACTGTATAATAGATAAATATACAAAGAAAAGATGTAAGAGGATACAATTGAGAAAAAAAAAATAGAAAAGGAAGTGAAAGAAAAAAGAGTGTAGAAGAATAATAAACAAGAGTTACTTGGAGAATGTGAATGAATCTTCAAATTAAAAAGAAAGAGAGTAAAGGATGTGGAGTAAGAGGTAGGGATAGAACCGGACTAAAACAACAACCCTGAGGGAAGGTGTTAAAAAAACAGTGAGTGAAAGTAAATAGGATTAAAACAAGGTGTATGATAGTGAATAAGGTTAAAACATGTGGAATGACAGAGAGAAAAAACAGAAAGAAGAAAAGAAGAAGTGATAGAAAAAGAATAATTGAAGCAGCAAAAAAATGTAAATAAGATAGTGTGCTTGAACTACAGAGAGAATGCATAATGAACAACTAGTAAAAGAGTGAAGAGACAGAGACAGTGAGAGTAAGAGAGACGGACTGAGTGAAAAGGAGTGAGGAACTGTGAGAACAGAGGGACTGACAAAAGGAGTGGAAGGAGTGGAGTAAGTAAGTAATTGAAAAGGAATGAGGGAAAAAGCAAAGGAAGAAAACTGAGGGTTAAGGAAATAAAGCAGTGGAAGTAATAAAAGCTGAATGTGATAGAGATGTAAGGGAAAAAGTACTAAATACTTACTTTATAGTTGTTAACTCCATCACTTATAATTTTTTTACTTTCAATCTGTGAAAGAAAGAACAAAAATTTGAAAAAATATTAAAACATGTATTTAAAAAATAGAAAAGACAAGGCATAAGGTTGAAAATCATACAATTTTACAAAGAAATAAAGTTAGAGATAAACATTCAGAAAGGAAAATAAAGTAAAGGTGAAAGACAGACAGAGTCAAAAAGAAATAGAAATAGAGTAAATTACTAAGTGAATAAAAAGGAGGATAGATTCAGTGACAGAAAAGAAGGATAGAAGAGAGAAATAAACTGAAGATGTGTAAGATTCTAAAAGAATGTGGAAAGGGGCGACCATTCGGTCCCCCCGAACGTATGGCGGAGTACCACGATCCCCCCAGGAAGCCATCTTGGGCGGGAGGCGTGTCTCGGCTGGTATGCCCGAAGCGGCGTAGCCGGGGCGCGCCTTTTCCCGCCCTGGAGTGGGCTGGCCTAGACACTGACGCGGCCGGCCACGCCCCAGGGGCAGGCAGGGGCGGGTTTACGCCCGCCCTGAAGACGGATAAAAGGAGCAACAAGCCAAGGAAGCATCCTCTTGTTCCTGTGCTCTGAAGCTGCACCACCTCGCTGCACGTGAGCTCGAGACAGAACGAAGAGCCAATTTTGAGCGTTGTAATCTTTCTTGTTTGTTTTGCAGATACTCTGTCGGAGAATGCCCAAGAAGGCGGGAAAGCGAATGACTACCGACCAGATGCTGCGTGTTCTTATGAAAGAGGTGACCGACCTAAAGAGGCGAATGGCGGATAAAGACGAGGAAGGGGGGCCGAAACGTCCTTTGGCAGGAGCAGCTCCAGGAGGAAAAGGCAAGAGGCCCAGAAGGGGAGCAGCTGGGGGAGACATCCCGGTTCCCTGTACCCCACTCGAGGCACCAACTCCCGTGCCGGAGGAAGGGAATCCGATTCCCGTGGTGGTCACCCCCGTGTCCGGGGAGGATATGCCGCCCGAGCTGGCAGCACAATTAGCAGCGTGGTTGGGTAAAGGTAGCAAGGGCGCCACGGCTGACGACGCGCAGGTGTTGATGAAGCAACTGCGTGAAACAAGGGAAGCGACGAAGGCACCATCGCCGGCTGCGGCAGTAGAGAAACCACCTGGGACAGGTCCAGTCGCAGATACAGCTTCCGGTTCAGGTAAGCGGCCATTGCCGATTGCGAGGGATGAGTCGGCACCCTCTCGGAGGGAAAAGTTGGGTCAACATGTCCCTCTGGCTATCAAAGAGAAGATATGGGCAGAGGAGTATATAAACATCTTCTCGTTGCTTACCGATCATTATGAGATGGAGCATGTTAAGGGCCAGAAGGAGCTCATGCATCCGAGTGTTTGGCGCGCAAAGATGGCCGCCTTTAAGGTAAATGAAAATATTGGCAATTGGGGCAAAGCATGGGGGATTTTTACATCCATCATGGGTGAACGTAGGCCCGATTTGCTGTCCGAATTGCCGATTTATCAGTCACGGATCATGGGGTATTCTGTATCACACGAGGGCAATCAATGGTTCTGTTACGATGATATTTTCAGAAAAGCGAAGGAACATGATAAAAACTTAACTTGGGATTGTTATGATTCTGTGTCTTGGTCCAAAATGGAAGATACTGGTATGTTGAAGTTGCCATTGGTAGGGAGTAGCGTGGGTGAATCCTCCCGCCAATATGCTGGGACGCCCTTTCGATCAGGTACGAGTAACGACAACCACTCGAGGCCAATCGGCAACGCAGGAAAAAGGGGGATTTGTTGGAATTTTAACAGGGGTAAATGTACCAGGCCCCAGGGGTCATGCAAATTTAGGCACGAATGTGGTGGGTGTGGGCAATCATCCCATCCTGAGTCCATGTGCAGAGCCAAAACGGGTGATAACGGGGGTAGAGGAGGCGCAAAACAGGTCTGACATAGTCCGAGGGGCGCCTTTACCTACTCCGATTGATACCATGGCAATGATTCCCTGGCTCAGCGAATACCCGGATCACGCTTCCGCTGGGGTGTTGCGGAACGGGTTTTCATATGGTTTCCGCATCCCAGTGGGGGAGTTTCAGGGTATAGCGAAATGTAAAAACCAGATATCGGTCTTGCAGCATACGACCGTGGTACAGGAAAAGATCGGGAAAGAGGTTACTCGAGGTCGAGTCGCCGGTCCATTTAATGTGCCACCAGTTGCTAACTTTGTTTGTTCCCCTTTAGGGGTGGTCCCCAAGAAGGACCCGGGTGAGTTTCGGCTGATACATAATTTATCAGCCCCACGTGGTCTTTCCGTAAACGATGCGATAGACCCGGAAGTGTGTTCGGTGCGGTACGCATCCTTCGATGAGGCCGTAGCCATATTGAATCGCCTGGGGCCCGGTGCGCTGATGGCAAAATCTGATATCGAGTCAGCGTTCCGGTTGCTCCCGGTACATCCAGACGACCAGCGTCTCCTTGGTTTCATGTTTCAGGGTCAATATTACATGGATAGGTGTATGCCAATGGGGTGCTCTATATCTTGTGCCTATTTTGAAAAGTTCAGTTGTTTCCTGCAATGGGTCTTCACAAAGAAGACGGGGTTTCAACATGTTATGCATTATCTTGATGACTTTTTGTTTCTGGGGGCAGCCGGGGATCCGGAATGTGGACAGGCTTTGAATGAATTTTGTGTCTTGATGAATCATTTTGGCGTGCCATTGGCACCAGGTAAGACTGTGGGTCCCTCGACTTGCCTCGAGTTTCTGGGGATCGAGCTCGACTCCGAAGAAGGTTGTTTTCGTTTACCAGGTGACAAAGTGTTAAGATTCAGGGCATCCCTGCAAATGTGTATAAATGAGTCTAAGGTTAAGCTACATCAATTACAACAATTGGTGGGACAGTTGAATTTTGCCCTAAGAGTAATACCGATGGCCCGCCCCTTTTCCCGCTCGATCGCTCAAGCCATGGTCGGCCTGAAGGAGGGTCATCATCGCACAAGGCTCTCGGCAGAGGTTCGCCAGGACATGCGCATTTGGTTGGCATTTCTGGCGGATTTCAATGGTCGAATTGTCTGGAACAAACCGGCGGTGTCCTCTGAGGAGCTGGGGCTGTGGACAGATTCGGCAGGGAGCATTGGTTTTGGTGCCATATTCGGCACTCAGTGGTCGGCACAAAAATGGCCGTTATGGTGGCATGATAGTGGACTGACAAGTAACATTGCTTTCCTGGAACTTTTCCCCATTCTGGTGGCCCTGAGAACTTGGCCCGAGGGGTTCAGAGATCACTCTGTGGTATTCTGGTCCGATAACATGACCGTGGTTGAGTGTATCAATAGCCAGGCAGCGCGATGCAAATGGATTCTGAGATTGCTCAAGGAAATTGTATTACTGTGTATGCAATTGAATGTGCTATTTAAGGCAAGACATGTCCCGGGGGTGATGAACCAGGCGGCTGATGCGCTTTCTCGTTTTCGTATGCAGGCCTTCTGGGGTTTTCTGCCCACAGCGGACCCGGTGGCGGCACCCTTTCCCGAAGCTCTCTGGTCTCTCGGTGCCCCGAACTTCGTAACCTCGTGGGAGAGAGTTTAGCACCCAGGACGAGGAAGGCATATGAAGGGGCGTTCCGTTCCTATTGGGCCTTTTTGGGGGCTGCTAGAGGGGAGCTTTGGGGCCAGGAGGAGTGGGTAGTGAAATTCCTGCTGTCTTTACATCAGGCAGGCAAATCAGTGGCTACGGCCCAGAGGCATCGGGCTGCCATTTCCTTTGTTGCTAGGGCTCATGGGATCCAGGACCCGACAGCGTCTTTCGTTGTGCAAAAGGCGCTACGTGGGTGGCAACGCCTTGAGGGTCGCAGAGTAGATGAAAGGCGCCCGATAGGTTTGGATAGGTTGGCCCTGTTATTATCCGTACTCCCTGCAACGTGTTCATCCAAGTATGAAACAGTGTTATTCCGAGCCGCTTTTACGCTGGCATTCCATGGGACTATGCGGGTAAGCAAATTAGTGGCAAGGAACAAGCAGGATGTGGTGGGGGGACTGTGCCGAGAGCACGTTCAGGTCAGAGGGGGGACAATGACTGTCTCGTTTGCCAGGTCCAAGACCGATCAGGGTGCGATGGGTGATTGCATAATCATACAAAGGATTCCCGAGTCCTCCATGTGCCCGGTGAGTTGTGTAGAGGAATATTTAACACAAAGGGTGGCATCATGGGGGGGCACCTTGTTGAGACACGCTGACGCCACCCCATTGACGAGGTTTCAGTTTCAGCGGGTGCTTGCGATGTCGATTGCCGCTGCGGGCTTGAACCCGGGCGAGTTTGGGACCCATTCCTTTCGGATAGGGGCTGCTACAGAGGCTACAGCCAGGGGTCTGAATGTCGAACAAGTTAAACGTGTGGGGCGTTGGTCCTCCAATTGTTATAAAAGGTATGTGCGGTTGCACATGTTGTGAAGCTGTATGATGTACTCACGCTTCTTGTTTTTGTTTGGTTTCAGTTGCGCAAGCCTGCGAGGCGGGGCGGACTATGCAGTCGACCCATCACCGGGCCAGCGGTCAGACATCACCGGCTGTGAAAAAGGAGGTGTGGGTCGTGGGCCACTCATACGTGAGGGGTGCCGCGGACGTATTCAAAGCAGGTGACATGATTCACGTGGCTGGGGAATACGGGTACAGTGTGTCCTTCTACGGAAGGGGCGGACTCTGTATTGACCAGTTTCAATCATTTTTCGAGGGTTTACTAGGGCGGACAAGGTCACCGCCATCTATAGTCATAGTACATCTTGGGGGCAATGATTTGGTCACCACTGGTAGACGACTGCTTCTTGAGGCGATGCTTTCCACTGTAAGTTGGTTAGCAAGAAGAGTTCCAGGGTGCACAATTGCATGGTCCCATATGATCCCACGAAAAGTATGGCGGGGGGCTATTTCTGTTTCTGCTCTAAATCATTCAGTAAGGAAAGTTAATAACAAAGTGAGTAGATTGTTCCGTTCCAATACACTGCATTCTATTTCGCATGGTTGTATTACTGGTGACAGTATGTATTTGGGGGATGGTGTTCATTTGTCCCGGGTGGGGAACGAGTTACTCATAGGAGACTTGATAGCTTGGCTAAAGACTTTAAGACATGACCTTTAGGTAGGAGTGTTGTGGGGGGTCCGGATAGCCGGTCAACTATCCGGCCTGTGGCGGTAAGGTCATGATCGGTGAGCACTAATTGGAAGATCCCTATGAGTGGGCGTCACCCATTACGGATGGGAGCGCTCGAGGGAGGTGGCCATTGGCCCCTCAACGGGGAGGCGGTCCCTTCTAAGGATGGGCCGCCGAAAAGGAAAGGAAAGGCGGTCAAGGCCCCTTCCTGGGTAGGAGGGGCTACAGCCCCCTCCTGGAGAATTTCCCGGGCCAGGACATCTGCGACGGCAGATGTGGTAAGTTGTGTGGGGTTTGGGGGGGGGTCTACGCTACCTTCTAGATACCTCACACGAGTCCTCGGACGACCTTTAAGTGGCGTCGAGTTTATTGGGGCCCCCGTCAAGTCAAGGGAAATTGGTAGTTGCACTTGAGGTACACCTCTGTGCGGTCGCCCCTCACAAGTGAGGGGGATAGTTCTGGTTTACGGATCTTGACACCGGTTACGACCTTGCCGTTGGCCCTTAAACGTTAGGATGTACAATTTCAAAAATTTCAAGTTAAATGTTTTGTAGGATGTTAGTTCGGCTAGGAGAACCTTTGTATTAGAGAATATGTTAAGGTTAGCCAAACATCGCAATGTGGTAATGAAATTGTACATAATATGAAACTGTTATTTTAATGTTTTAATTTTGTTTCATATTTTAATAAATACGGCCGGGAGGGTCACTCCCTCCCGTCTTCCAAAAGTTCAGAACTGTTTCCGGTTTCCCATCCTTGGGGATTGTGTTGAGAGGGGGTGGCGGGTATCTCAGCCATATGGAAAGGGGCGACCATTCGGTCCCCCCGAACGTATGGCGGAGTACCACGATCCCCCCGGGAAGCCATCTTGGGCGGGAGGCGTGTCTCGGCTGGTATGCCCGAAGCGGCGTAGCCGGGGCGCGCCTTTTCCCGCCCTGGAGTGGGCTGGCCTAGACACTGACGCGGCCGGCCACGCCCCAGGGGCAGGCAGGGGCGGGTTTACGCCCGCCCTGAAGACGGATAAAAGGAGCAACAAGCCAAGGAAGCATCCTCTTGTTCCTGTGCTCTGAAGCTGCACCACCTCGCTGCACGTGAGCTCGAGACAGAACGAAGAGCCAATTTTGACCCACCCACCAGCCCCTGAGGACAGCAAGTGGTTTGAATAAAGTTTGATGTGGTAACTCTAATTTTGTTTACAGGTTCGGATTACTATCGTGATAACTTTGAATATGCAATAAAGAATGGTCAATTTGTGGTATGTTTTGCAAATAAAGTAATCCTGCTATAGTGTTGATCAGTAAGCATGCTTTTAATAAAGTTGTTGTGTTACGGTCTTTTAAGTAAATTAGTCATTTAGTTTAGAATTGTCGTATTTATTTTGGTCGGGCGGTAAGGTCATGATCGGTGAGCACTAATTGGAAGATCCCTATGAGTGGGCGTCACCCATTACGGATGGGAGCGCTCGAGGGAGGTGGCCATTGGCCCCTCAACGGGGAGGCGGTCCCTTCTAAGGATGGGCCGCCGAAAAGGAAAGGAAAGGCGGTCAAGGCCCCTTCCTGGGTAGGAGGGGCTACAGCCCCCTCCTGGAGAATTTCCCGGGCCAGGACATCTGCGACGGCAGATGTGGTAAGTTGTGTGGGGTTTGGGGGGGGGTCTACGCTACCTTCTAGATACCTCACACGAGTCCTCGGACGACCTTTAAGTGGCGTCGAGTTTATTGGGGCCCCCGTCAAGTCAAGGGAAATTGGTAGTTGCACTTGAGGTACACCTCTGTGCGGTCGCCCCTCACAAGTGAGGGGGATAGTTCTGGTTTAGGGATCTTGACACCGGTTACGACCTTGCCGTTGGCCCTTAAACGTTAGGATGTACAATTTCAAAAATTTCAAGTTAAATGTTTTGTAGGATGTTAGTTCGGCTAGGAGAACCTTTGTATTAGAGAATATGTTAAGGTTAGCCAAACATCGCAATGTGGTAATGAAATTGTACATAATATGAAACTGTTATTTTAATGTTTTAATTTTGTTTCATATTTTAATAAATACGGCCGGGAGGGTCACTCCCTCCCGTCTTCCAAAAGTTCAGAACTGTTTCCGGTTTCCCATCCTTGGGGATTGTGTTGAGAGGGGGTGGCGGGTATCTCAGCCATATGAGTAAGGTAAACTAAATAAGGAAAGGGTGAATAAGGAAAAGAGAGTGAGGGAGTGAGGGGACAGATAAAGTGAAGGAAAGAGTGTCAGATACAGACTGAGTGAAGCAACAAAGAAAGATAAATGAGTGAAGGTGAGTTATACTAACTGATTGCAACAAAAAAGGAGAACCCAAAATTATTTAATTTCAAAAACAAAAGGTAGAAAAGATGGAAAAGAGAAGTGAAGCAGAGGGTCTAAAAGCTAAAAAATGGTGCATGAGAGAAAAGAAAAAAGCAGAGTTGGAATAAGGAAACAAAGGTTGAAAGATAAGTGGAGTTACAGAACAAGGGTGAAAGAGAATAAAACAAAAGACAATGTGAGTATGTAAAGAGAATTTATATAAGGTAGTAAAAGACAAGTGAGCATGAGACAAGATGAGTACAAATTAAAAATCACAATACAAAATATAGAATTAATTATACATGTTAAATGGTTTATTTTTGCTGTTCTCAGAATATATCAAATTTCACTAAAAACAGTGAGTTGAAGGTATTCATCATATAACAGCGGGGGAAAAAAACACAATCAAAATGATTGTGTTTAAAAAAAACATATAATATAACAAATCAGAAATCAGAACTCATCAAAAGTACACTTACTTTCCATGACGTCGAATGATATGCGATGAACAGCTTATACTCTGTTGTGCTCTAAAAAATCTGTGCCCGCCACTTTCTGAAAGAAAAGCTCTTTCTTTTTGAGTAATATGTTAGAAACAATAAATGACTTTTTGCTCTCTACCACACTTCTCCTCAAGGCCAAATTGTGTTAGAGCCATTTTAAACTCTTCGAATTCCTCAAAGCAAATCCAGAAAGAAAACGTCCAAAATCACTTTCACAATCTTGTACTAATAATATCTCCCCTTCTAGTTTACTCATGTTTCACATTTCCTATAACATTGATACCACTTACTATGAGGCACACTTACACTACCTCTATGACTTTTCCAATTTTTTTATTCTCTTTATCTCAGTTACTAACAAAGCAATTTAAAACAACAGAGTAAATCATATCAACTCTTTGAATCATTATAGACCAGTTATGTATCTCTATGACTACTTTACATTTTTATTTATTATGATCACTCTAATTCACAAAGCAATTTAAAACAGCAGACTAAAATGTATCAACTGCTCCAATCTTCGTAGGCCACTTTCCTTCCCAAAAATTTTGGTTGTAAAAACACTAGGTAAGAATTTTTTAAGTCAAACGGTAAACGTTTTTTGAAATTTAAAACAGAATCATTGCAGTATGACCAGCCGTTTCCAGATTTTAAATAAGCTGCGTAATGTCCTGAAGTTGTTGAAGGACCGTCATGATATATAATTGCTACAGTTACAAAAGTCCTTACTGATATTGACAACTGCGAAGCCACAACATTTTTAATTAAAGTTGTCAATTTAGTTCCATCAGACCTACATCGTTGGAACATTAAAATGATGAGGGCGTATTTACAAGGCCCTTGCACCACTTTTGCGTCTCTATTAACATGGGGAAAATGACGTGAAAGTGACTCAAAGGCCTTGTAAATATGCCCCATGCTGGCTATGAAACTCTAGCAGTACATATCAAGAAACCTAAATGACTTCAAGAAACGTTTTTAAACACATCAAGTAAGCAAATTATTCTCCCAGATTCATGGAGAAGTGACTTAAAATGCCCTAACACACATGAGGGCGTATTTACAAGGCCCTTGCACCACTTTTGCATCACTTTTAACATGGGGAAAATAACGTGAGAGTGGCTCAAAGTCCTTATAAATATGCCCCTTGCTGGCTATGAAACTCTAGCAGTACATATCAAGAAACCTAAATGACTTCAAAAAACGTTTTTAAACACATCAAGTAAGCAAATTATTCTCCCTGATTCATGGGACAAGTGACTTAAAATGGCCTAACACACATGGGGGCGTATTTACAAGGCCCTTGCACCACTTTTGCGTCTCTATTAACATGGGGAAAATGACGTGAAAGTGACTCAAAGGCCTTGTAAATATGCCCCATGCTGGCTATGAAACTCTAGCAGTACATATCAAGGAACCTAAATGACTTCAAGAAACGTTTTTAAACACATCAAGTAAGCAAATTATTCTCCCAGATTCATGGAGAAGTGACTTAAAATGCCCTAACACACATGCGGGCGTATTTACAAGGCCCTTGCACCACTTTTGCGTCACTTTTAACATGGGGAAAATAATGTGAAAGTAGCTCAAAGTCCTTATAAATATGCCCCATGCTGGCTATGAAACTCCAGCAGTACATATCAAGAAACCTAAATGACTTCAAAAAACGTTTTTAAACACATCAAGTAAGCAAATTATTCTCCCTGATTCATGGGACAAGTGACTTAAAATGGCCTAACACACATGGGGGCGTATTTACAAGTGCCTTGCACCACTTTTGCGTCTCTATTAACATGGGGAAAATGACGTGGAAGTGGCTCAAAGGCCTTGTAAATATGCCCCATGCTGGCAATGAAACTCAAGCACTACATATCAAGAAACCTAAATGACTTCAAGAAACGTTTTTAAACACATCAAGTAAGCAAATTATTCTCCCAGATTCATGGAGAAGTGACTTAAAATGCCCTAACACACATGAAGGCGTATTTACAAGGCCCTTGCACCACTTTTGCGTCACTTTTAACATGGGGAAAATAATGTGAAAGTGGCTCAAAGTCCTTATAAATATGCCCCATGCTGGCTATGAAACTCTAGCAGTACATATCAAGAAACCTAAATGACTTCAAGAAACGTTTTTAAACACATCAAGTAAACAAATTATTCTCCCTGAATCATGGGGCAAGTGAAATATTTGTTTAAAGAAGCAGACACCATTTTTTCCTTCTCATAAATTTAAAAAGCATTCCTTTTCCTTAAAAACGATTTTCAAGTCATAATTTGAAAACACAGCACAGCTTCTATGTACAAGCACACCCTGTCAGTACTAATACTTCACATTATCTCCAATTACAATTTCTCAAAGAAACAAAATCTTTTTGTAAAACACTTGACACAAAGCAACATTTTAAATACACAACTTTTTTCCTAATTTTCTCCCTAAAGCATACTAGTCTCTATCTAAATTAAATGAATCTTTTCTCACCTTAGCAAATGCTTTTTGAATTTCAAAACAGACTCCAATTTTTCTTTAGCAGAGCAAAGGATATGCACTCCAGAGGCTGCAACCAACAATGGCACAGAAATGCTGTAATTCATCACACATATCTCTCATGTCACCCAATCAAAACTCTTCCCTCACTTTTTTCAAATCAACATCCTTCCCCCCTCTGCCCTTTCTGCCTTTTTTCCATAGCAACTACCTCCTGAAAGACCTCTCATGTTTACAAGTTCACACAACAATGTTTCAAATGAACTCTGAACTCTCAGTACACCTGCTTATCCAGTGCAATGTTTCTTTAAAATGATTTTTTCTTAACCATTCGAATTACATCTTTCAAAGAACACATCCATGCACCCTAACTTTCTGTTTTCAGCAATCAAAATCCACCAATCACTGCTACTGAATCATTAGCACTGAAACTCCACAGTTTTTTCATTACAAACTCCTACTGTTTCAACTGCCATTTCATTCCCACACTTCATCTGACTGCAGCAGAACCTCCTCTCACCATGTTTTCTGTCTGGATTCTTGAACATAGCTACATCCACTGGGCTCACAGGTATGCTGATAACAGAAATTTACACAACCTCAATTTACAAAATGTGGAAATCAAATGAATTGGCCAGAGAGGATTGAGATGTCACCAATTGATACCATTGGTGAAAACCTTTTTGCATTTGCCAAACCCTGACCTCATAATAGTGCACTGTGGAGGAAATGATTTGGGCACTTTGACTGGGGTAGGTCTGGAAATGCTTTTAAAGGACACCTTTGAGCAATTGATGGCACTTTTTCCTCTAACTGCCTTGGTATATTCCAATATATGCCAAAGACAGAAATGGAGGTGGTCCAATCAATTTTGTCCACAAATTGAAAAAGCGAGGAAGCATGTAAATAAGTCTGTTTCAGCTTACATGAGAGACCATGGAATGGGCTCCATCTACAACAATAACTTGCGTTACTACATGCAAGATATCTACAGAGGAGATGGTGTGCACTTCTCAGATGAGGGGACAGAGTTTTCATCCAGAATTTAAGACTGTGTCTTGGTACCTACTTATAAGTACCTAAATCTGTTACAGACCCAAAAGCTCTTTTCAGAGCTACCCTAACTATGATCACTCTAAATAAATTTTAAATGCAACTTTTTTTTTACTAATTTTCACGATTTACGCTTTCCGGAGCGCTACCCGGTTCGCGCACCGGGCGCTAACCGCGCAAAAATGTGATTTTTTTTTTCTTTTTTGGGCATATATGGGCCTCCTCATCCACCCTCACAAAACCTAGGGGGTCAGGATATGTCTCCCTTGCCCCCTTTTACACAATCCCAGCATTGTTTATCATCCATCTTTCCATCTTGTGTCCAAATTAGACCTTAACGCAAGATGGCGGACTCCTGTTACGCTACCGGTAAGCTACCCGGTTCACATCAATCGTAGGGGGTCAGGAGGGATCTACCTTGCCCCCTTACATTCATTTCCCCCTTCGTTTATTTCCACCTCTTGTCTCTCGATCCTACCGAGAGAAGAGATGGCGGCCGCTCCGAACTGTTTAGAATGTTCACAGTCACCGGGGAGCCAATCCGCTACTCCTCGCGAAGTTCCATTACGCGTCTGGTACGCGAACCGGGGCGCTAACCGGGACGCTGTCACAGATATATATATTTTTAGGAACCTAAAATACTCAAAATCCACTGGAGCACATATCTTGAGACCGAGCAAAGGCACATTGGGCTACCAGTCCCTACAGTTTTGCCAAGTTTCATAGAAATCCATTCAGCCGTTCGAGCTAAAAGTGAGTCCAACCGCCCTATGGAAAACACAATGTTAAAAACACGTTTCGGGACCCCCTTTTTTCTCGGCCCCCACTTCACAAAAACCCCCTAAACTTTCAGGGGACGCACAGAAAAAAAATGTGCCATTTTCCTGAAAATTTCAGCCAATTCCGTCCTTCAACGCCAAAGTTATTCAACATAGAATTTTCAGAAATCCCTATTAAAAAAAATCCTAACTATATATACCTATTGGCAACCGCCAGTAGGTAATATATATATATATATATATATATATATATATATATATATATATATATATATATATATATATATACATATATATATATATATATATATATATTACCTACTGGCGGTCGCCATTAGGTAGTTATAGTTAGGATTTTTTTCAATGTTAAATCTCAAAATTCTATTTGGAATAACTTTGGCGCCGGTTGACGAATCTGACTGAACATTTCCTCAAAATGGCCTCGCGGCGTTCCGGTCCTTCCCTGAAAGTTTGGGGGGGATTCGTCAAGCGGGGACCGAGATAAAAGAGGGATCCCAAAACACGTTTTCCCCATGTTAATTTCCATAGGGCGGTCGATTTCACTTTTAGCCCGAACAGGTGAATGGATTTCCACCAAACTTGGCAAAATTGTAGGGACTGGTAGCCCGATGTGCCTTTGCTATGTCTCATGATGTGTGCTCCAGTGGTCTTTGAGTAATTTAGGTTCAAAAAAATATATATATCTTTGGCAGCGCCCCGGTACGCGCCCCGGGGAGTGCTCCGGGCGCGCCACGCGAGGTGCGCCCGGAAAGCTGATTGGCTCTCGGGTGTCTGTAAACATTCTAAACATTCCGGAGCGGCCGCCATCTTGTGTCTCGGTAAAATCGAGACACAAGAGGTGGCTAAAACAAAGGGGGAAATGACCATAAGGCGTCAGGGATAGACCCCCTCTGACCCCCTAGGTTTGATGTGGGGGCTATAAAAGGACCCCGCGGGGCATTTAAAATATATATATATATTTTTCGTTTTGCACGGGGGGAGCGCCCGGTACGCGCACCGGGGAGCGGACCGGGGAGCGTACTACAAGGAAAAAAGAATGATAGAATTTTAAAAAAATGAAGCCTTTTTTTAGAAATTGGGGGTAGTTCTAAAAATAACTTTTTTTTTCTTCTTTTTGTTGTTTTATATTTTTTTTGTGTTTTTTGAACATTTTGTACTTTTTTGGGCTTTTCAAAACAATTTTATATTTTTTGTATCTTTTTTAGGGGGAGAAACAAAAAAAAGGGAATTGAAACTGGCACAACTGGAGCAAAAAAACAAACAAAAAAAAAATTACTTCTTTTTGGGGCACTTGTGATTGTCACCTGCAAGGATGATGAGCTTTACGCTCTTTTCACCATAGGCGATAAGCTTGCCACATGCAGTACAAGTGATTTTAAAATCAGCAAATCGTGGCTGAATACAAGGCATCATCTCTGATGTTTCTGGTCCCGATGAAGTGGGTTCGTTTCTTTGGGAGGTGGTCCTTGAAGACTGGGGGAGGTTACTGGCCAGTTCCCTGAGCTCTGCACAAGAATAGTTATTAGGGTGCTTACGGGTCATATGTCGAATCATGGTATTGTTACCAAAGGAATATTTTTTGTTTGGGTTGCCCCTTGAGAGTTCTTCCTTACAGATTAGGCAAGTTACCTTGGCCGCATTCACTTTTTTCTTGCCCTCTGGGAGTGAAAAAAACCCCCATACAATGTGTGACTTAGGCTTGTATGGGGTATTTTGTTCAGGCAGCCATCTTCCACTATCCTCCTCTTCCTCTTCCTCCTCCTCCTCTTGTTGACCACCAATGTAATCTTGAGCTGGTCCTCTTGGTTGTTGTGGTGGTGGTGGTGGGGCAGATGCACCAGCTGCTGCTGCGACTGAAGCCATTATAAAGATCAAAAAGGTACAGAGAGGTACAAACAGGTCTTCCTAAGTCAAAGGACAAAGTCAGAATAAGGAAAAAAGGTGGGGTCTTTAATCATTTGGAAAAAAAAACTGTCCTGAACCAATGAGAAGTGTTATTTTCAGGTCACAAGACCAGGGGCTTCATCATTATGAAACCAAAACTGTTATGAACCAATGAAAAGTGTTATTTTCAGGTCACATGACCCGACGCGCTTACGCTACGCGCCCCCGGGCGCGCCCGGGGGCGCACCCCGGGTCGCGTCGCATAAGCGCATCGGATGTTTACGTTGCGCGATCGTATTTGCTCGAGTACTTCAGGGTGCGCTTATGCCATGCGTATCACGCGGACGCGGCTACGCGATACGTCACGATCATGTTTTCGTTCGCGATATTGGCGCTTACGGGATGCTCCCCGCAGCGCGCCCCAGGGCGCTTTATAGAAGTACGCTTTTCAGGGCGCTCACCGGGGCGCGCACCGGGAGCGCTCCAAAAATAAAAAATAAGAAAAAATAAAAAAATTGGAAAAATTGTAGGGACTGGTAGCCCTATTCTTAAGTGGTTTTTACGAAAATTAACTTTGAAAAAATATGTATTGTGCTACATTGGGCTATATATATGTTAGAGCCAAAATGTAGCCCAAATGTAGCCCAATGTAGCCCAATGTAGCCCAAAGATGGCCACCAGAGACAAAAAAAAAATATAGCCCAAATATAGCCCAACTGTAGCACAATGACAGAATGTACCAGAGTGTTCTAAACAACTAGAGCGCTAACAGTCTTACTTATAAAGTGAGACTTATAGTTAGGAATTAGCATTTAAAAAACCTATTAAATTCACTAAAAAAACCATAGGTTTCACATCAGTTATAGTTAGCTGGAAATTTTACTGACACAAAACCATTGAAATTCCACGTTATAGTTAGTTGGACTCACTATAACTTGCGCGTGTAATGCACTGCTGATGACGTCACATATTACATCACTCCTGACATGGTCAGTGACATCACTCATGACATCACTCATGACATCATCCTTGTGACAGAGTGACAGACCTCCTTTCACTGTAATGTAACCCAAGAAACACATATTGAAAAATATAAATTAAATTTTTTTTAAAAATGGAGATACCCATAGCAGTTACAACAACCAATTCAATAATTCCACCATCTATATACACATTCACACATTCACCAACAGTTCTATATAGTCACTCATACATATATACACTCATCATATGTAGTGATACACCTATACATCCTTTAACACACCGACAGTCATCCAAAAGTTACTCACACACATACTCACACATGCAAATAAACTATTGAACATCCATTTATTTGCATATACAGCTATACACACACTAACACCTTACTTCTAAGGAAACTTACACATACTTACTCTCTTAAACAATCACTTATAGAAACACATACTTATTTAAACAAGAACTCTTTCAATCTCTCACTCTCAAATATACTCACTCAAAAACATCAATACTCAAATATACTAGATTAAAACATATGTAGTTACTGATAAAGACACTAATGAGATAGTCATTCACTCACTAACACACGCATATACACACTCATCCACCCATACAGTCCTGCACATATGCCGTCTTCAAAACACATACAAACAGTGAGTCAGTCATTGATGCATCTATGTGCTAAGTAACACTCCCACCAAACCATGCAGACACTCATACTGATACTAAAAAAACATCTAATAACCCATATACACACACATGTAGCTACTCACCAACCCATGCAGCTATTTATACACAAAGTGAAACACTGATACATATATTTAAATATTTAAACATTACTCGTTAATATATGTATTCACTAAGATACACTTAATAAGCCAGTTAACCAATCATTTTTTTAAAAAAAACATCCATTTACACACTTATTTAAACATTTATTCTTCCATCGACCTCTACATATACATATATAAAACATATTTATTTTTCAGAAAGGCACACATTCACTGGATGGTGTCATCAGTGATGTCATGAGTGGTGTCACTGACCATGTCATGAGTGATGTAATATGTGACGTCATCAGCAGTGCATTACATGCACAAGTTATAGTGAGTCCAACTAACTATAACGTGGAATTTCAATGGTTTTATGTCAGTAAAATTTTCAGCTAACTATAACTGATGTGAAACCTATGGTTTTTTTAGTGAATTTAATAGGTTTTTTAAATGCTAATTCCTAACTATAACTGGTGTGAAACCTATGTTTTTTTCAGTGAATATATATATATATATAAAATTTCTATGGCAAAATGAAACCCCTCATTTTGTTCCTTTTCAAATTAAATGTATTAAGTGTTACCACTTTATTCCAATCAGGATGACTTCAGGTGCGCCATACTATTGTCATAAGTAAGACTGTTAGCGTTCTAGTTGTTCTTTAGAACACTCTGGGACATTCTGTCATTGGGCTATAGGGGGTTCATTTTGCCATAGAAATTATGATTAGTGCTGAAGAAAGAAAAATTAGGGCACATTTTGAGTGACTTATCAAATCCTCTTATATTTCATTAAAACAATTCTGATATGCAGTCTCCCAGATGGCCACCAGAGACAAAAGAGCACAAATGTACCCCAAATATCAGCCAGATGTAGTCCAACTATAGCCCAATGACAGAATGTCCCAGAGTGTTCTAAAGAACAACTAGAACGCTAACAGTCTTACTTATGACAAAAGTATGGCACACCTGAAGTCATCTTGATTGGAATAAAGTGGTAACACTTAATACATTTAATTTGAAAAGGAACAAAATGAGGGGTTTCATTTTGCTATATATATATATATATATATATATATATATATATATATATATATATATATATATATATATATATATATATATATATATATATATTCACTGAAAAAACCATAGGTTTCACACCAGTTATAGTGACGAATTAGCATTTAAAAAACCTATGAAATTCACTGAAAAAATATAGGTTTCACACATGTTATAGTTAGGAATTAGCATTTAAAAAACCTATGAAATTCACTGAAAAAACCATAGGTTCCACAACAGTTATAGTTAGGAATTAGCATTTAAAAAACCTATGAAATTCACTGAAAAAAACATAGGTTTCACACCAGTTATAGTTAGGAATTAGCATTTAAAAAACCTATTAAATTCACTGAAAAAACCATAGGTTTCACACCAGTTATAGTTACCTGGAAATTCTACTGACATAAAACCATTGAAATTCCCACGTTATAGTTAGTTGGACTCACTATAACTTGCGCGCCTGCAATGCACTGCTGATGATGTCACATATTACATCACTCATGACATGGTCAGTGACATCACTCATGACATCACTGATGACACCATCCTTGTGACAGAGTGACAGACCTCCTTTCAGTGTAATGTAACCCTGAAACACATATTCAAAAATAGAAACTAAATTTTCAAAAACATGGAGATACCCATACCAGATACAACAACCAATTCAGTAATTCCGCCATCTATATACACATCCACTCATTCACCAACAGTTCTATATAGTCACTCATACATATACTCACTCATCATATGTAGTGATACACCTATACTTCCTGTTACACACCGACAGTCATCCAAAAGTTACTCACACACATACTCACACATGCAAATAAACTATTGAACATCCATTTATTTGCATATACAGCTATACACACACTACCACCTTACTTCTAAGGAAACTTACACATACTTACTCTCTTAAACAATCACTTATAGAAACACGTACTTATTTAAACAGGAACTCTTACAACCTCTCACTCTCACATTTACTCACTTATAAACATCAATACTCCATATACTAGATTAAAACATATGTAGTTACTGATAAAGACACTAGTGAGACAGTCATTCACTCACTAACACACACATATACACACTCATCCACCCATACAGTCCTGCACATAAGCTGTCTTCAAAACACATACAAACAGTGAGTCAGTCATTGATGCATCTATGTGCTAAGGAATACCCCCACCAAACCATACAGACACTCTTACTGATACTAAAAAAAATCTAATAACCCATATACACACACATGTAGCTACTCACCAACCCATGCAGCCACTTATACACAAAGTGAAACACTGATACAAACATTTAAATATTTAAGCATTACTCGCTAATATATGTATTCACTAAGATACACTTAATAAGCCAGTTAATCAATCATTTTTTTTAAAAAAAACATCCATTTAGACACTTATTTAAACATTTATTCTTCCATCCACCTTTACAAATACATATATAAAACATATTTATTTTTCAGAAAGACACACATTCACTGGATGGTGTCATCAGTGATGTCATGAGTGATGTCACTGACCATGTCATGAGTGATGTAATATGTGACATCATCAGCAGTGCATTGCAGGCGCGCAAGTTATAGTGAGTCCAACTAACTATAACGTGGGAATTTCAATGGTTTTATGTCAGTAAAATTTCCAGGTAACTGTAACTGGTGTGAAACCTATGGTTTTTTCAGTGAATTTAACAGGCTTTTTAAATGCTAATTCCTAACTATAAGTTGTGTGAAAACTATGGTTTTTTCAGTGAATATATGTAAATATATATATATATATATATATATATATATACATATATACATATATATATATATATATATATATTCAATGAAAAAACCATAGGTTATAGTGGATATATAGTTAGGAATTTGCATTTACAAAACCTTATTTTACTCGCATAAAACCATTGAAATTCCATATATAGTTAGAAGCGCTAACTATATATCGCGCACCCGCAATCCACTGCTGATGATGTCACATATTACATCATTCATGACATGGTCAGTGACATCACTGATGACATCACTGATGACATCTCAAATGACATCACTGATGACATCACTGATGACACCATCCAGTAACTGTGTGTTTCTGTAAAGTTTAAATATGTTTTACATATTGAAGAATGAGGTGATGTAGAAGTGTCTGGATGAAGGATTTAGTAGGTGCGTGACTGACTGTATGAGTGAGTGATTAAATGTGTCTCACTGAGTGCATGGGTTAGTGACTAAACTGTCTTAATTTGTGCATCAGTATGTTTGTTGTTGTGTAAGCTGCTGCATGTGTTGATCAGTAGCTATAAGAGTGGCCATATGGGTTATTGATTGGTTGCCCAAGTATTTGAATGGGAGGCTGAATGTGTGTGTGGGTGGCTGGGAGGTGCGTGACTCTGTGCATAGATGTGTAAGCAGTTGATTCACTAGGAGTATGAGTTCAAGAGTGCATGTGGAAACAGCTATATAGGCGGTTGACTATGCATGGGTGTGTTGGTGAGTGAATGGATTTCTCATTGCTACATGTGCAAGTAAGTACGTATGTTAAACACAATACATGTGAGAGTTGAGATATATAAATAACTGAACATAAGAGCCAGTGAATGTGTAAGTGGCTGTATCGATCACTGTGAGCTTGTATCAGGGATTATATAAGAGAATAAATATGTGTTATTATATGTTTGAACAAGTAAGATGTATATAACTTTATAGTTGAGGAAATGGAGGTGTGATTGATTCTTTGCATGACTGACTAGGTGTGTGAGTAACTCCATGGATGAGTGACAGTCTGTGAGTGTCTGTTTATACTGAGTGTATGTAAGGTTATATTAGAGTCTGAAGAGGTTCATTGTATTATCACATGAGTGATGTGATCAGTGATGACAAATGAGATGTCACCAGTGATGTCATTTGAGTTGTCATCAGTGATGTCATTTGAGATGTCATCACTGATGTCATCAGTGATGTCATTTGAGTTGTCATCAGTGATGTCATCAGTGATGTCATTTGAGATGTCATCAGTGATGTCATCAGTGATGTCACTGACCATGTCATGAATGATGTAATATGTGACATCATCAGCAGTGGATTGCGGGTGCGCGATATATAGTTAGCGCTTCTAACTATATATGGAATTTCAATGGTTTTATGCGAGTAAAATAAGGTTTTGTAAATGCAAATTCCTAACTATATATCCACTATAACCTATGGTTTTTTCATTGAATTTTCAAGGTTTTGTAAATGCAAATTCCTAACTATATATCCACTATAACCTATGGTTTTTTCTGTGAATTTCATTGGTTTTTTAATAGCAAATATGAAAAGCTTTAAAATGTAAAGTACGTGATAGATAAAAACATTTTCGTAGTTATGCACGCTGATGTGCTTTGAACGCTGCCCCCCTCCCCTCTTTTCTCTTAGTAGTACTCTCTCTTTGCAGATAGTGAAGAGTAGTTAACGCAGGCCTTTACCCCCGTTGTAATCCGTCCTGCCTGCTTGTCTCTCCATTTCATTGATTGTTGTCCAAGCCTTTACTGTTTTAGAATTGGTTCTCTTTGGATCATTCTCTATTTACAAACAAGCACAAAGTCGCAATACTCTGTTTAGTCTTTGCAGATAGCGAAAAATCGTGTAAAAAAATAAAAGTAATCGAGCAAAATCAGTAAGCCACTAATTGGATCTCTTTTTGACCTCGCTAAAATAGAAATATTAGGAACAACCCTTCATGAGAAATACGAAAATAGTGAGATGAACTGAGCTCCACACCATGAGGGCTGCAAGACAGCTCGGCTCCATCACCCATCCCGCACAAAATAACGACAAACCCTATGTAAATATTAAAAATATAGACAACACACCAGCAAAGAAACAGGGTAAAACATTTTATTAAAAAACTATTTACATAACGTTCGTATATAAAATGAGGTCAGTAGTGGACCGATGTGTGAATAGATCGAAAACAACACAAGGCTCCAAGATCCGGATGTCAAGCTCCTGGATATTGGGTGCCATAGTTTAGAGTTCTGAATTTCAGCCTTTTTCAATGCCTGTGCTTTGTTTAATCAAAATGGCGGCTTGACACAAAGCGGACTCAAGCGTTGCTACTGATGCTATGCAGACCAAAACTGGTTTTCAGTTTGTACATTTTTCTAGATTTTTCAATCCAAGTTTGGTTGACTTTGTAGAACGATGGCTTCAGATTCTCAACATACGGTGTGGTGGCGCTGACTGGGAGGGGGCGCTTCGCTCCTGCCCCCTCCCCAAGTAAGATTTTCATACGAGAAAGTACGTTAATGGTTTTGGTCCCTGAGACGCTTCGATGTCACTACCATTCTCAAATAGCATAAGTTCTGGATGTTGGGTGCCATAGTTAAGAGTTCTGAGCAGTGCTTGTAACACTGTCTGAAGCTTATTTCCACCTACTGCAGCTTCACTATTCTCAAAGTAAGTGAGTGTCGTTTGTGGACCTGACTGCATTTGAAAACAATGTTATATGGTACCTCCCTAAACAGCTTGACGGAGGCCCCTGAGGGGCGGTGTGATGGCCATGGACTCGGACAAGACGCTTGGCTCCGACACCCTCCCCAAGTCTTATAGCACTGGTGTAGCCTGAGATCGCCCCCGACATAGGCGGCCGGCTCCCGGGGTCCGGCGGAACTTTTTGCCTTTTGATGACTCTTCAATTCTGGACCTCGTCCCACAATCCGTTTGACCTGAAGACAAGCTGTAGTGGGGCGCCCCTTTATCGTTTTAGTTGCCATTCCGCCCGCTTTTGCTACACTGTGCCTCTTCCGCCATTCAGCTGTTTACCGCCCGCTCTTGCGACTACAGCGTCTCGCTCACCATGTAGTTGAGATGCGCCCGCTCTTGCGGTGCAGCGATAGGCGGCTGCCACAGGACTCTCAAAATGGCGGCCGGCTCTTCGGTTTTGGGCCTGGTCCACTAAAATGGCCCTGGGACACCTTGGAACTCGGACGCTTGTCTGCTAGGGCTTGGGTCCCATTCTCGAAAAGCGTCCCCTCAGCCGTGAAGATTCTACAAAAGTCTTGGGGGCCTCCGACTCCCGCAGGCTTCTGGTGGGGAGCGGCTGCCATGATTGCTCGTGGAATGGCCACGACGGAGCTACGAGATGGTAGTGGTCTCATGCTGACGCCAGCTTTAGTCTGAAACATCCAGAAACACTATAGACTACCAATTCGATCAGTTCCGGTTGCGCCCCAACATGACCCGGAAGAGAAGAACTTGCCCTCCCCTCTTTGACTGATGGTTCTTGTTGCCTGTCCCCTCTGTTGTCATTTAACAGAACTTTTTGGACTGCTGAAAGGGATGTGTTCTGAACGCTGGTTGGTGGAGACATTCAGACTATATTCTTGACCTACGTTGTCGCGTAATGCGTTTTATGACACGCCGCGTTAGCGCACCCGGAAGTGATCCGAGGCGCGGCGCGTAACGTAAGCATAACTGGTCATGTGACTTGTTAATAAAACTTTTCATTGGTTCATTTTACTTTTGTTAATTTAATGATGAAAAGCTTGGTCATATGACCTAAAAATTACGCTTTTTATTATTTTCGAACAATATTTTTTTTCAAACATATGTTATAATATTCCAGGCTAATGTACTTTCCCGGAAAATTTACAACTGTCTTGCAAGTAAATTATATTCCTTTTTCGAGAAAAAGGGCGTTTCTTCTTTCCATGACGGAGCCGTTGAGTAAAAGAGATTCGGCCTGCTGTCTTAGTCGCCGATACGCCTGATTATCAGATTCTTATCGATCACTTTATGTTGCAGACATGAAAAACACAACTGCCCTTGACCATTTATCTTTACTGCGTTCCTACATATTATACCTTTTATCCGTCATGTAATTGGACTGCTTTATTTCACTTGCCTTTTACTGATTCGAAAACACTCACTAAAAGTAAAAACTTTACAAATGTAAATACTACTACCGTGTTTTGTTTTAAAAACCTTTATTATGAAAATGTCAGTATACAAATACGGGCCTATAACCACCTGGGCCGGCCACGGAGCAAACTGAAATCGTATATGATGACGAGACATTTACACTGTAGAAGAACGTAAAGAGCGGGCCATTAGGTGACAAGAACAAAGGTGTCTAACACTTGCGGAATCGGTGGAAATACATTTTTTAATTAAAATACGACAGGGCCACTTACAATAACATTTTCTAGATATACATTTGCGGGCAAGGAGTTACGAGTCCCATTTATACCGGCGCCATTTTGGGCGAGGCCGGGCAGGTCCAAGATATAGTCAAAATGTCTCCACCAACCATCGGCCAGACCAGAACCCCTTTCGACCCTTTATGCTACAAGATGGTGTCTTCCATTCAGAAAATATTGGTGGCAGCATTTTGAAAGGAAACAGAAACAGCCGTTCTCCTAGTGAGTTTCACATTGTTACATTTAGGAAAAATGTTGAAGAGTAGTATGTGGTAAATCTGAAGCCATTTTTCTACAAACTCTCAATCAGACTTGGATGGAAAAAAAAAACCTAAAGAATGTACAAACTGAAAACCAATTTTTGTCTGTATAGCACCAACAGTAACGCTTGAGTCAGCTTTGTGTCAAGCCGCCATTTTCATTCAATCAATAGCGTCCCCCTGCACACATTCAGGGACCTGGTCGCGTCTTCAGATGAAAGGCATTGTAGGAAAAGAAGCAGAAAGGAAAAGGCAAAAAGTTCCGCCGGACCTAGTGAAGCTGCTACAGGTGCAAATAAGCTTCAGACAGTCTTACAAGCACTGCTCAGAACTCTCAACTGAGGCACTCAACATCCAGGACTTGCCATTCGGATCTTGGCGCCTTGTGCTGGTTTCGACCTATTCACACATCAGTCCACTACTGACATCACCTCATAAGCCAACGGGGCACCCCACGCCGACTTTCGGCGCAGCATTGTAGGATGGCCACACCAGTGCGGCCACTTGCTGGACACCACCTCGGTGCCATCCGGATCTAGACGCGTTCGAGTCACTGTGCCGGAAGAGTGACCGGAACTCAGCTGGACACTCCGTCTTTCGGCGCAGCATTGTAGGATGGCCACACCAGTGCGGCAATTTGCTGGACACCACCTCGGGCAATAGTGAAGCTGCAGCAGGTGCAGAAGAGCTTCAGATAGTCTTACAAGCACTGCTTTTCTAAACATTTTTTTGTATTTTTGCACAGTTTTATATATTTTTTTTTGTTTTTGATGGAGGGGAAACAACAAAAAACAGGCATTGAAAAAAGCTCAACAGTGCAGGGCGCCTTGTGCTGCTTCCGACCTATTCACACATCGGTCCACTACTGACATCACCTCATAAGCCAACGGGGCACCCCACGCCGACTTTCGGCGCAGCATTGTAGGATGGCCACACCAGTGCGGCCACTTGCTGGACACCACCTCGGTGCCATCCGGATGTAGACGCGTTCGAGTCACTGTGCTGGAAGAGTGACCGGAACTCAGCTGAACACGCCGTCTTTCAGCGCAGCATTGTAGGATGGCCACACCAGTGCGACAACTTGCTGGACACCACCTCGGTGCCATCCGGATCTCGGAGCGTTCGAGTCACTGTACCGCAAGAGTGACCGGAACTCAGCTGGTCACGCCGTCTTTCGGCGCTGCATTGTAGGATGGCCACACCAGTGCGGCAACTTGCTGGACACAACCTCGGTGCCATCCGGATCTCGGCGCGTTCGACTCACTGTACCGCAAGAGTGACCGGAACTCAGCTGGACACGCCGTCTTTCGGCGCAGCATTGTAGGATGGCCACACCACTGCAGCAATTTGCTGGACACCACCTTGGGCAACAGTGAAGCTGCAGCAGGTGCAAATAAGCTTCAGACAGTCCTACAAGCACTGCTCAGAACTCTCAACTATGGCACTCAATATCCAGGACTTGCCATTCGGATCTTGGCGACTTGTGCTGGTTCCGACCTATTCACACATCGGTCCACTACTGACATCACCTCATAAGCCAACGGGGCACCCCACGCCGACTTTCGGCGCAGCATTGTAGGATGGCCACACCAGTGCAGCAACTTGCTGGACACAACCTCGGTGCCATCCGGATCTCGGCGCTTTCGACTCACTGTACCGCAAGAGTGACCGGAACTCAGCTGGACACGCCGTCTTTCGGCGCAGCATTGTAGGATGGCCACACCAGTACGGCAATTTGCTTGACACCACCTCGGTGCCATCCGGATCTCAGCGCGTTGTGCTGCCTTCGGCCTATTCGCACATCGGTCCGCTACTGACGCCGCCTCACGTGCCAACGGATTTTCTACGCTTTTTGTAGCCCTATGCCGCATAACAGATCATGTGACTTGTTTATAAAACTTTTCATTGGTTCATTTTACTTTTGGTTTCCTAAAGATGGAAGGCTTGGTCATATGACCTAAAAATAACACTTTTCATTGGTTTAGAACATTTTTTTTTCCCAAACGATGAAAGCCCCACCTTGTTTCTGGATCATTCAGACTGAAGCTGGCGTCAACATGAGAGCACCACCATCTCGTGGCTCCGTCGTGGTCATTCCGCGAGCAATCATGGCAGCCGCTCCCCACCGGAAGCCTGCGGGAGTCGGGGGCCCCCAAGACTTTTATACAATCTTCACGGCTGAGGGGACGCTTTTCGAGAATGGAGCCCAAGCCCTAGCAGGCAAGCGTCCGAGTTCCAAAGTGTCCCAGGGCCATGTCAGTGGACCAGGCCTAAAACCGAGGAGCCGGCCGCCATTTTAAGAGCCATGTGGCAGCCGCCTATCGCTGCACTGCAAGAGTGGGAGCAACTGAACAACATGGTGAGCGAGACGCTGTGGCCGCAAGAGCGAGCGCAACTCAGCTACATGGCCGCCACCTGGGGAGGCCTGTTCACACCGGCTCCCCCACGCCCCCCCCCCGGGCTGCCGCACGCCAATTTTCGGAGCAGCATTGTAGGATACCAAAACCAGTGCGGCAGTTTACTGGACATCACCTGGGTGCCATCAACATCTCAGCGCGTTCTGCTTCCTTGGGACTATTCGCACAACAGACCGCTACTGACGAGGCCTCCCTCCGCACCACCCGGGACGCCCCACGCTGGTTTTCTGTGCTGCATTGTAGGATCCCTAAACCAGTGCGGCACCCAGGCGACATCACCTGGGTGCCGTCCAGAACTCTGCACGTTGTGCTGCCTTGGGACTATTCGCACAACAGACCGCTACTGACGAGGCCTACCCCCGCCCCACCCGGGACGCCCCACGCCAATTTTCGGAGCAGCATTGTAGGATCCCTAAACCAGTGCGGCACCCAGGCGACATCACCTGGGTGCCGTCCAGAACTCTGCACGTTGTGCTGCCTTGGGACTATTCGCACAAAAGACAGCTTCTAACCATTGTTGCTTTTTGTGTTGAAAAATGTTTAAATGTTTTTAGTTTTTGTTCCGTTCGTTATAGTTAATAGTTAATAAAGTTTTATAATCTTACTTTGTTGGAGTGTTATCTATTTTTTAAAAAACGGGTGAATGGGGCCTTGAATCGGGTTATTGTCATGTGTGGGCTTTGGAAGTGTGCTGCTGCAGGATCGGACATTTCAAACTCAAATGCACGTTCTTTTTCTTACTTTTCCGAAGCATGGAGCGCAATAGCAGGCAGAGAAAGGGTGATGCACGTGTTGAACACTACCTGACCTGGCAAATTGCTGGCAGTGCCCCCCCGCCCGCACAGAAAAAGGGCACACACACACCGCCGCCCCGAATACTTCACAAATCTTTAAAAGACCATGCGCTTGTTCATGAGGCTTAAATGGTTTATCACCTCTTCTAGAACCCCTGCATCGACCCTCTGACGTTTCATGGAAAAATTACCATGTAACACAATACCAAGCCCTGTCAGCTGAAACTCCCAAGGAATCGTGGGGCATATTATCAAGGGGGTTTATCTCCGCTTTTTTGGCTTTAAAAGCCATGAAAGCGGAGATAAAATTATTTCCCTATTACCAAGCTGTCGCTAACACCAGTTAGTGACAGCTAAAAGGAGATAGCGACCATCTTGGGCCCCGCTTTGCATGTCAGTGATACTTATCACTAATGACATGCAAAGTGGCGTGCCAAGATATTAGCGACTGGAAACAGTCCCTAACATCGCTACCTTCTATTACCAACTTTTGGAGATATTCGCGCTAAGCGCGAATATCTCCAAAATCTAACACCTGCCCTGAGCAGTTCTTAGCCATGTTATCCAATGGGAGGTGGATAACATGGCTAAGAGCATTAGGTCGATAATACATGAATATCGCTGACTTTTCTGCGATAATAGCAAGGTTTATCTGCGATAAAAATCGCCGATGTGCGGCGATAATTTTTGTCTCTAAACAAGATAGAGACAAAAATTATCGCTAGTTGTTCGTAATATGCCCCCGGGTTTTTGCTTGCAGAAATCGGGAGGCGGGAGACTAGCACTGAAATCAGTAGTCACACGCCTCAATCAGGAGGATTGGCATGTCTGAATTCTCTACAGCTGGGGCCATAAACTACATCTGCAGGGTTAGGTGATAGCCTGGGACCAGCCTGGCATCTAAAATGGCTGCCGTGCACGACAAAAATGTGGCATTCGAAAAAAGGCAAGATGGCGCAGCCGCTGGAAGAGATGTATCAACATATATCAGCCTCCTCAGCCACCCTCAGGAAACAGGGGATTAGGATACGTCTCCCGCACCCCCTTATACCTAGTACTTTAATTAACAAAGCACAAAATGGCGAATTCCCGTTTCGCTACCAGTTTGCGGCCCAGTTCGCGGCCCGTGAAGCGCTTCTACCGTAAAAAATCATTTTTTTTTATTTTCCCCACGGGACCCTTTAATAACCCCAACAACATTCCTAGGGGGTCAAGAGGGGGATACCTTGCCCCCTTTCATTAAATTCCCCCTTAGTTTTTCACCTTTTCTTCTCTCTCGATCCTACCGAGAGACAAGATGGCGGCCGCTCCGGACTGTCACGCAGCAAAAAAAAATAAAAGCTCACGCACAGCCGCTGGAAGAGATGTATCAACATATATCAGCCTCCTCAGCCACCCTCAGGAAACATAGGGGATTAGGATACGTCTCCCGCACCCACTTATAACTAGTAATTTAATTAACGAAGCACAAAATGGCGAATTCCCGTTTCGCTACCAGTTCGCGGCCGCGCTTCTAGGATGAAAAATCATTTTTTTTTTATTTTCCCCACGGGACCCTTTAATAACCCCAACAACATTCCTAGGGGGTCAAGAGGGGGATACCTTGCCCCCTTTCATTAAATTCCCCTTTCGTTTTTCACCTCTTCTTCTCTCTCGATCCTACCGAGAGACAAGATGGCGGCCGCTCCGGACTGTTTAGAATGTTGACAGACACCGGAGAGCCAATCAGCTTTCTGCGCGCAAAGTTCCGTTTCGCGAAAAGTAAGCGAACCGGATCGCTGCCCAGAGCGCTGTTACAGATATATATCTTGATTTGAACGTTAATTTCTCAAAATCCACTGGAGCACATATATTGAGACCTAGCAAAGGCACATCGGGCTAACAGTCCCTACAATTTTGCCAAGTTTCGTGCAAATCCATTCAGCCGTTCGAGCTAAAAGTGAGTCCAAAGGCCCTATGGAAATTAACATGGGAAAAACGCGTTTTGGGACCCCCCTTTTTTCTCGGCCCCCCCTTGACGAAACCCCCCCAAATTTTCAGGGGCTGCTCAGAAACAAAATGTGCCATTTTCCTGAAAATTTCAGCCGATTCCGTCCACAAACGCCAAAGTTATTAGGCATAGAATTTGCAAAAGTCCCATAGAGAAAAAATCCTAACTATATATACCTACTGGCGACAGCCAGTAGGTAATATATATATATTCACTGAAAAAACCATAGGTTTGACACATGTTATAGTTAGCTGGAAATTTTACTGACATAAAACCAATGAAATTCCACGTTATAGTTAGTTGGACTCACTATAACTTGCGCGTGCAATGCACTGCTGATGACGTCACATATTACATCACTCATGACATGGTCAGTGACATCACTCAAGACATCACTGATGACACCATCCTTGTGACATAGTGACAGACCTCCTTTCACTGTAATGTAATCCTTGAAACACATATTCAAAAATAGAAACTGAAATTTAAAAAAAAATGCAGATACCCATATCAGTTACAACAAGTAATTCCACCATCTATATACACATCCACTCATACATATACTCACTCATCATATGAAATGATACACCTATACATCCTGTTACACACCGACAATCATCGAAATGTTACTCACAGACATACTCACACGTGCAAATAAACTATTGAACATCCATTTATTTGAATATAGAGTTATACACACACTTCCACCTTACTTCTATTGAAAATTACACATATTTATTCTCTTAAACAATCACTTATAGAAACACATACTTATTTAAACAGGAACTCTTTCAATCTCTTACTCTCACATATACTCACTTATATACATCAATATTCACATATACTAGATTAAAACATGTCGTTACTAATAAAGACACTAGTGAGACAGTCATTCACTCACTAACAAACACATATACACACTCATCCACCCATACAGTCCTGCACATATGCTGTCTTCAAAACACATACAAACAGAGAGTCAGTCACTCATGCATCTATGTGCTAAGTAATACCCCCACCAAACCATATAGAGACTCATACTGATACTAAGAGAAACATCTAATAACCCATATACATACGCATGTAGCTACTTACCAACACATGTAGCCACTTATACACAAAGTGAAACACTAATATATATATTTAAATATTTAAACATTACTCACTAATATTTATTTTTCAGAAAGACACATATTCACTGGATGGTGTCATCAGTAATGTCATGAGTGATGTCACTGACCATGTCATGAGTGATGTAATATGTGACGTCATCAGCAGTGCATTGCACGCGCAAGTTATAGTGAGTCCAACTAACTATAACGTAGAATTTCATTGGTTTTATGTCAGTAAAATTTCCAGCTAACTATAACATGTGTCAAACCTATGGTTTTTTCAGTGAATTTCATAGGTTTTTTAAATGCTACTTTCTAACTATAACGTGTGTAAAACCTATGGTTTTTTCTGTGAATTTCATTGGTTTTTAAAATGCTAATTCAGAAAAATGTCGTGTATGCAACCTATACTTTTGGCAATAAAGTTCTGGCAATATTTTTTTCGAAAACAAGCCGTTTTCTTCACTGTTCAAGTTCCATAGAGACTCCTTGTAAAGCAATACAGAATTCGAAAGTCTGTACCTTGCCTTTTTTTAAACACATTAAAATTTGTCTGTAAATAAAAATAGCCTTACTAAACTTTCGTGCGCGACCCGGTGTGCGCACTCTCGGCAACAGTTGTCAATAAAATAGATATCGCATTTCGAGGCTTTCGTGCGCGACCGAGTGCGCGCACAGGCCTATATATTTCGTAAAAACGTTGCGATTTGAACTTATTGAAATTCTTCATACACCCCTCAAAGAACTTATAGTACGTCAAAGAGACTGTACCTAGACTTCTTTTTTATTCTTATGAAACTTTTCAGTAAATGGAGCCGAATGTCTTTTTAAACTTTCGTGCGTTACCGGATGTACACACCTTGGTATTTTTTTTAGAAATATAAAACGTTTCATACTTTAACAATTGTGCGCTTAAATCCAGCTCAGAAGATATACAAAATCAAGATGGTAGTTGGTTCAACCCGGACCGTTTATTAGAGGTAGATCGTCCGACTCCACCAAAAGACACCCCTAATAAAAAGGACATATATATAAAATGCGGACTAGCCGCTGTATCGTGCTAGCAAACTATAACATATAAATCGTAAGAAAAAACAAAAGGAATCGAGCAAAATCAATAGGCCACTGATGAGATCTTTTTTTGACCTCGCTAAAATAGAAAAATTAGGAACAACCCCTCATGAGAAATATGAAACTAGTGAGAGAAACCGAGCTCGATGCCATGATGGCTGCAAGACAGCTCGGCTCCGCCGTCCACCCCACCCAAAATAACGACAAATATTATAAAGATACACAACACACCAGCAAAGTAACAAGGTAAAACGTTTTATTAAATAACTATTTACATGGCAGCCTACTGCAACATGAAAACAACACTTTCAATTGGTTCTTAATAGTTTCAATTCTGGAATTTACACGCAGCACTCCACCCACTTCCCTCACTATCTTTTCTACTCTCAAGAGACAACAACGTCCTACATCTTTTGGAAGACTTTGGTGAAATGGCTACCGTATCTCATTCATCTTCCGAATCTGACCAAAATGATCGACTACCTTTAATATGAAAAAATAAATCTTTCATCTGGCAATTTTTCACTTATCCTGAAGATCAAAAGAAAGTGAATGCACCAAAAGTAACCTGCACGATATGTGACTTGGTTCTCTTAAGAAGAAATCCAGCAAAAAAATATTTCTTTTCCATACATACCATGGTGCGGCATGTCAAACAAGTGCACCCTCTGCAATTTCCAGAGGCAACGACAAGAGCCCTGGCCACGCTATTACCATTAGAGGTGGCCAGCACATCTTCTGATCGACGACCTGTATCTCCATGCAGTGCAGAGATGGACTTCAGATATTTAACTATATATGGTCTATAACCTATGGTTTTTTCAGTGTTTTTCTTTGTTTTTTAATAGCAAATATCAAAAGCTTTTTTGTGGAAAATGACTACAATTAGGTATACATAAGCGGCGTTCATTTATGTTCACCACAGCCATTGTTAAAAGTAAAGTGAAAGTCGCGAAACAGTGGCCACGCCATCTAGTCCCTTTTAGGCCCCATCATGCACGTAAGTAACAGCCATTTTCTGTGTCATGGCCTCTCTGCCCACTGCCAATAGCCTATGATTGTTCAAAATTGGTTCTCTTTGGGTCATTCTCTGTTCACAAATAAGCATAAAGTCGCAATACTCTATTTAGTTTTTGCAGATAGTGAAGGATAGGTAGTGCACACTTTTGTCCCCTTTGTAACCCGTCATGCCTATCTCTGCCCCGTTTGTTGCTAGTTGGTTCAACCCGGACCGTTTATTAGAGGTAGATCGTCCGACTCCACCGGAGGACCACCCTAATAAAAAGGACATATATATAAAATGCGGACTATCCGCTGTATCGTGCTAGCAAACTATAACATATAAATCGTTAGAAAAAACATGAATATAGAGAGAGGAACCGAGCTCGACGCCATGATGGCTGCAAGACAGCTCGGCTCCGCCACCCACCCCGCCCAAAATAACGACAAACACTATGCAAATATTATAAATATATACAACACACCAGCAAAGTAACAGGATAAAACGTTGTATTAAATAACTATTTACATGGAACCTACTGCAACATGAAAACAACACTTCTAATTGCTTCTTAGTAGTTTCAATTCTGAAATTGAACACCCAGTACATCCAGAGGTCATGTCCGACAAGTTGTGTGGGAGGATACCTTGCTAATGCCGCCACCCCCACCACCTTCTGTAGGAAGGACTCTGGATATCCCTGCCTTGCACAAATGTCATAAGTTCTGGATGTTGAGAGCCATACTTCAGGGTCCGACAAGTTGTGTGGGGGGATGCCTGGCTAATGCCGCCACCCCCACCACCTTCTGTAGGAAGGACTCTGGATATACTTGGTCCCTGAGAGGCTTCGATGTCCCTGCCTTGCACAAATGTCATAAGTTCTGAATGTTGAGTGCCATACTTCAGGGTCCAAGAAACGCGGACTCGGAGGGGGCGCTTGGCTCCTGCCCCCTCCCCAAGTCTTGTTCCCCTGGTATGGCCTGAGATCGCCCACGACATAGGCGGCCGGCTCCCGGGGTCAGGCGGAACTTCTTGCCTTTTGATGCCTCTTCCATTCTGGACCTTGTCCCACAGTCCGTTTGACCTGAAGACACGTCCTGCGGTGCCCTGGTCCAACCATCACATTTACACCGTCTCACCGCCATCCGGCTGAATTGCACCCACTCTTCCGATACAGCGACAGGCGGCTGCCACGGAGCTCAGGAAATGGCGGTCGGCTCCACAGACTTGGGCCTGGCCTGCAAGGATGGCTCTGGGCAACCCTGGAACTCGGACGCTTGACTGCTAGGGCATGAGCCCCATTCCCAAAAGCGTCCCGTCAGCCTTGAAGATTCTACAAGAGTCACCGAGGCCCCCGACTCCTGCAGACTTCCGGTGGGGAGCGACTGCCACGATTGCTCGCGGAATGGCCACGACGTAGCCACGAGGTGCTCTCATGCTGACGCCAGCTTCAGTCTGAAACATCCAGAAACACTGTAGACTACCAATTCGATCAGTTCTGGTGGAGCCCCAACGACGTATCGCGTTCTTGCGTAATCCGTCATATGACGTGCCGCGTTAGCGCACCCGGAAGTGCTCCGGTGCGCGAGGCGCGAAGCGCAGCTTCCCGGAAGCAATGCGGAGCACGTAACGTAAGCAATTACATTTCAGTTGGTTCTCCCTCACAATATTTTCAATGTCACATAAAACTCACCCATCACCCACTGCCATCTCTGGCTGTTTCCATGGTAACACCTCATTCTGCACCTGGCTGAAGGCACAGGTCAAAAGTTCATATCTCAACGTTCTACAGCAAAGTAACAACACTGTTTTCCCTCCAGAAACACCTGCCAATCCACAGCTCTGTTACATGTCTTTTTTTTTCAAACCCAATAGTACTTCGTTTAACATAAACATTAACATGCAACGTACTGTTCAATCTCCACTTCTTACAATCAACCAATCATTTTTATTTTTTAAACCACACCCAGCCTCTTCCTTTTTCTTTATTTAGAATTTCAACTTCTAACTACCATTCCACTTCCAGAACCGATCGGAGGACGACTACAAATCCCTTGAAAATGAAGGTCTGGCTAATAGGACACAGTTATATTCACTGGAGTGAAAAATATGCAGTAAGCAGACGAATTTGCAACCTCAGCTTACCAAATGTACACATAACATGGATTTCCAAAAGAGGATTGAAATGTCACCAATTGATTCCATTGGTGAAAACTTTTATGCATCTCCCAGAACCAGACCTTATAATTGTGCACTGTGGTGGAAACGATCTAGGCACAATCACTGGGGTAGGTCTGGAAATGCTTCTAAAAGACACCTTTCGACAATTGATGACACTTTTTCCTCGATCTGCCTTGGTATATTCCAATATATGCCAAAGACAGAAATGGAATTGGTCCAATCACCATTGTGCACAATTTGAGAAAGCAAGGAGACATGTAAATAAATCTGTTTCTGCGTTCCTCAGAGATTATAGCATGGGTTCTATTTACCACAACAACTTGCGATACCACATGCAAGACGTCTATAGGAGAGACAGTGTTCATTTCACGAATGAGGGAAACAGAATCTTCCTCTGCAACATCAGGCTCTGCATCGGTACTTACTTATAAATGCAGTAAACACTCAATTAACACAATGGCTCTTTTCAGAGCCACCTTATATCTAAGCACTCAAACTTCTGATTTATCTCCATTTTCACACTCTTGTAAAAAGGTGTGCGCGACCGAGTGCGCGCACCACGCAACTTTAAAAAAAATATATATATATATATTTTCGCCTTTAAGGGCCTTACTGCACACCCTGAGAAAACCTACGCAGCAAAATAATCTCTACCTTCTCCCCTTTCCATATTCCAACGCTTTGAAATCAACAATATATTTACTCGCAATGACAAAATGGCGGTCAACACTTCCTGATTTCCTTCGAATCGAACGTTAACAGACGTCACGCAACAAAATTCCGCTCGCGCGCGCAGCCGTTTGGGTGCGCGCACGTGTGCGCGCGTATAGATATATAATTGACTTTAACTTTAATTTCCTCAGCAACTACTGAACGGATTTACACCATTCCAAAAACAGCGTAATCTGCGAGCCGGACTGTACAGTTTTGCAAAATTTCTTATAAATCCATTCACCCGTTCGACCTGTAGCCGAGTCTAAAGGTCCTATGGAAAATAACATGGAGAAAACACGTTTTGGGACCCCCCTTTTATCTCAGCCCCCACTTGACCAATCCCCCCCAAACTTTTAGGGAAGGAGCGCAGCGGACCGAGCCATCTTCTTTGAGAAATTCGCTAAGATTCTTCAACCAGGGCCAAAGTTATTCCAAATAGAATGTTGAGGATTTCCTATGGAAACTAGGTCCTAACTATAACTACCTACTGGCGACCGCCAGTAGGTAATATATATATATATATATATATATATATATATATATATATATATAATATATATATATATATATTTATATAATATATATATATATATATATATATTAGCTACTGTCGGTCGCCAGTAGGTATATATAGTTAGGATTTTTTTGAATAGGGATTTCTGAAAATTCTATGTTGAATAACTTTGGCGTTGACGGACGGAATTGGCTGAAATTATCTGGAAAATGGCATATTTTGTTTCTGAGCGTCCCCTGAAAGTTTGGGGGGGTTTCGTCAAGCGGGGTCGAGAAAAAAGGGGGGGTCCCAAAACGTGTTTTTAACATTGAGTTTTCCATAGGGCGGTTGGACTCACTTTTAGCTCGGACGGCGGAATGGGTTTCCACAAAACTTGGCAAAATTGTAGGGACTGGTAGCCCGATGTGCTTTTGCTATGTCTCAAGATATATGCTCCAGTGGTTTTTACGAAAATTAACTTTGAAAAATATATATTGGGCTACATTGGGCTATACATATGTTAGAGCCCAAATGTAGCCCAATGTAGCCCAAAGATGGCCACCAGAGACAAAAAAAAACAAATGTAGCCCAAATATCAGCCAGATGTAGCCCAACTAAAGCCCAGTGACAGAATGTCCCAGAGTGTTCTAAAGAACAACTAGAGCGCTAACAGTCTTACTTATGACAAAAGTATGGCACACCTGAAGTCATCTTGATTGGAATAAAGTGTTAACACTTAAAACATTTAATTTGCAAAGGAACAAAATGAGGGGTTTCATTTTGCCATAGAAATTATATATATATATATATATATATATATATATATATATATATATATATATATATATATATATATATATATATATATATATATATACATATATTACCTACTGGCGGTCGCCAGTAGGTAGTTATAGTTAGGGTTTTTTCAATGTTAAATCTCAAAATTCTATTTGGAATACCTTTGGAGCCGGTTGACGAATCTGCCTGAAAATTTCCACAAAATGGCCTCGTCGAGCTCCGGTCCTTCCCAGAAAGTTTGGGGGGGATTCGTCAAGCGGGGGCCGAGATAAAAGGGGGGTCCCAAAACGCGTTTTCTCCATGTTAATTTCCATAGGGCGGTCGATTTCACTTTTAGCCCGAACGGATGAATGGATTTCCACCAAACTTGGCAAAATTGTAGGGACTGGTAGCCCGATGTGCCTTTGCTATGTCTCAAGATATGTGCTCCAGTAGAATTTGAGTAATTTAAGTTTTAAAAAATATATATATCTGTAAGCGCGCACCGGTGCGCGCGCCGGCGAGCGCTCCGGTCGCGTCACGTGAGGTGCGCACTGAAAGCTGATTGGCTGTCGGGTGTCTGAAAACATTCGAAACAGACCGGAGCGGCCGCCATCTTGTGTCTCGGTAAAATCGAGACACAAGAGGTGTCAAAAACAAAGGGGGGAATTGACCATAAGGGGGCAGGGTAGACCCCCCCTGACCCCCTAAGTTTAATGTGGGGGCCATAAAAGGGCCCCGCGGGGTCAAAAAAAAAATATTTTTTTTTTGATTATCGCGGGGGGCGCGCATGGTACGCGCACCGGGAAGCGCTCCTGGGAGAAAAGAGAATGGCAGAATTTTAAAATTTAAGTCATTTTATATAAATGGGAGGTAGTTCTGAAAAGAACTGTTTTTTTATTCTTTTCGTTGTTTTATATTTTTTTGGGGAGTTTTTAAACTTTTTTGGGTTTTTCAGAACATTTTTTGTTTTTTTTGTATTTTTTAAGGAGAGAAACAAAAACCAAGCATTTCAAACGGGCTCAACAGGAGAAAAAAAAAAGGGCAACAAATTAATATTTCCTTTGGCACTTGTGGTTTTCCCAAGCACGATTAATAAGAGTGATGCATTGCTCACCATAGCAAATCATTTGACCACAAAATTTACAAACCATTTTAAAATTTGAAAAGTTGGTTTGTATGATGGAGCATGTCTCCCTAACTTCCAGTCCTGATGGGGTGGGAACAGTAGTTTTGGAGGTGCTGGCAGAAGATTGTACAGGGTTTTTGGCCAGTTCCCTGACCTCTGCCCTAGAATAGTTGTTGGGATGTTTTCTTAGCATATGCCTAATCATTGTGTGGTTGCCGAAGGAGTACTTCTTGTTGGGATTCCCCCTTGACATCTCCTGATGACAGATAAGGCAGGTTGCTTTAGGTGCATTCACTTTTTTTTTGTCACTCGGGATAGAAAAAAATTGCCAAATGATGTGCTCTTTTGGTTTGTATGTTATGTTGTCCTCTGGGACGAATCTACTGTCCTCTTCGTCCTCATCTTCCTCCTGTTCTGGATCTGCACCACTGTGAAGTTGAGGAGGTCCTTGTGGTGGTGGTGGTGGTGGTGGTGGTGGTCCAGAAGATCCAGCAGCTGCAGCTAATGTAGCCATTTTCTATAGATAAAAGTAAAGGTCTTCCTCTCTCAAAGCAAAAAGGTAGAATAAGGAAAAAAGGTGGGGGCTTTCCTCATTTTGAAATAAAAATATCCTGAACCAATGAGAAGTGTTAATTTTAGGTAACATGACTAGGGGTTTTATCATTATGAAACCAAAACTGTTATGAACCAATCAAAAGTGTTATTTTTAGGGCACATGACCCGACGCGCTTACGCTACGCGCCCAGGGGCGTGCCCGGGGGCGTGCCCCGGGTCACGTAGCGTAAGCGCGTCGGTGCGCTTACGTCGTGCGTTTCACGCATACGCGGCTACGCGATACGTCACGATCATGTTTTCGTTTGCGATATTGGCGCTCACGGGACGCTCCCCGGAGCGCGCCCGGGGGCGCTTTTCGGAAATACGCTTTTCGGGGCGCACTCCGGGGCGCGCTCTGGGAGCGCTCCCCCCAAAAATTAAAAAAAAAAAAATGGGATAATTGTAGGGACCGGTAGCCCTATTCTGAAGTGGTTTGTAAAAAAATTAACTTTATAAAAATATGTATTGTGCTACATTGGGCTTAATATATGTTAGAGCCAAAATGTAGCCCAAATGTAGCCCAAAGTAGCCCAATGTAGCCCAAAGATGGCCACCAGAGACCAAAAATTGTAAATGTAGCCCAAATTTCAACTAGATGTAGCCCAACTGTAGCCCAATGACAGAATGTACCAGAGTGTTAAAAAGAACAACTAGAGTGCTAACAGTCTTATTTATAAAGTGAAACTTATAGTTAGGAATTAGCATTAACAAAACCTATGAAATTCACTGAAAAAACCATAGGTTTCACACCAGTTATAGTTAGGAATTAGCATTAAAAAAACCTATGAAATTCACTGAAAAAACCATAGGTTTCACACCGGTTATAGTTAGGAATTAGCATTTAAAAAACCTATTAAATTCACTGAAAAAACCATAGGTTTCACACCAGTTATAGTTAGCTGGAAATTTTACTGATATAAAACCATTGAAATTCCCACGTTATAGTTAGTCGGACTCACTATAACTTGCGCGTGCAATGCACTGCTGATGACATCACATATTACATCACTCATGACATGGTGAGTGACATCACTCATGACATCACTGATGACACCATCCTTGTGACACAGTGACAGACCTCCTCTCAGTGTAAAGTAACCCTTGAGACACATATTCAAAAATAGAAACTGAAATTTTTAAAAAATGGACATACCTATATCAGTTACAACAAGCAATTCTGTACTTCCACTATCTATATACACATCCACTCATTCACCAACAGTTCTATATAGTCACTCATACATATACTCACTCATCATATGAAGGGATACACCTATACATCCTGTTACACACCGACATTCATCCAAAAGTTACTCACACACATATTCACACGTGCAAATAAACTATTGAACAACCATTTATTTGAATATAGAGTTATACACACACTTCCACCTTACTTCTATTGAAAATTACACATATTTATTCTCTTAAACAATCACTTATAGAAACACATACTTATTTAAACAGGAACTCTTACAATCTCTTACTCTCACATATACTCACTTATATACATCAATATTCATATATACTAGATTAAAACATATGTAGTTACTGATAAAGACACTAGTGAGACAGTCATTCACTCACTAACGAACACATATAGACACTCATCCACCCATACAGTCCTGTACATATGCTGTCTTCAAAACACATACAAACAAAGAGTCAGTCACTCATGCATCTATGTGCTAAGTAATACCCCCACCAAACCATATAGACACTCAAACTGATACTAATAAAAATATCAAATAACCCATATACATACGCATGTAGCTACTTATCAACACATGTAGCCACTTATACACAAAGTGAAACACTAATATATGTATTTAAATATTTAAACATAACTCACTAATATTTATTTTTCAGAAAGACACATATTCACTGGATGGTGTCATCAGTGATGTCATGAGTGATGTCACTCACCATGTCATGAGTGATGTAATATGTGATGTCATCAGCAGTGCATTGCACGCGCAAGTTATAGTGAGTCCGACTAACTATAACGTGGGAATTTCAATGGTTTTATATCAGTAAAATTTCCAGCTAACTATAACTGGTGTGAAACCTATGGTTTTTTCAGTGAATTTAATAGGTTTTTTAAATGCTAATTCCTAACTATAACCGGTGTGAAACCTATGGTTTTTTCAGTGAATATATATATATATATATATATATATATATATATATATATATATATATATATATATATATATATATATATATATATATATATATATATATATATATATATATATATATATATATATATATATATATATATATATATATATATATATATATATATATATATATATATATATATATATATATATATATATATATGGAGAAGTGTGGCTCAGGGGTTAGAGGCGGCAGACCCGGAAGCTGAGATCGGTCCTGGACCAGGGTTCAATTCCCCGCCTCGGCAGGTCTTGGGCTAAAAATTCCACAGACTCGATAATTCTCGCTCCGGTGCCTTCTCGACTCACGGGTTCACACTCTGCGACTCTGGGCAATAGCTTGCTTAATCTCCACAACGGCCCCTCGCGGCGGGATGCCTGACTTTCACCTTGTGGATACCTGCTGGGGCTATCACACAGGGGAATATCAGGACGGGTTCCCTAAGCAAGCGCCGGGACACCCACTGCGGGTAGCTGTGCGCTATATAAGCTCAACTACATTTACATTTACATTTATATATATATATATATATATATATATATATATATATATATATATATATATATATATATATATATATATATATATATATATATATATATTACCTACTGGCCAGTTATACTCACTGACCCCATTTTGAAAGAGATAATGCCCAACAAACCAGAAGTAACCTACAGGCGAGCTTATAGCATGAGAAATGCTTTAGTGTCCAGTTCCCCTGAAACAGCTAACAAGGCAGATTGGTTGTCACCACGGAAGGGTTTCTTCCGTTGCATATCGTGTAGGGCGTGCAAATTTGGCACCAACACCAAATCGTACACGACGCCATTTGACGATAAACCAATCAATATAAGAGCCCATTACAATTGTAAAACCGAGTTAGCAGTATATGTTCTCACGTGCTCGTGCAATTTGAGGTACGTTGGTAGCACGAAATTGCCAGTGCACCAACGTATTCTACAGCACCTGAGAGCTATAGTGAACTGTGACAAAAGTTACCCAGTAGCTCGCCATTTCGACCAATTTCATAATCGAAATCTTTCCCATCTGAGTTATTTTGTAATAGATGCGGTAAGAACCAGCAAGAAAGGTGGCGATTATGAAAAACAATTAAGACAGATGGAGTCCCTATATATAGTTCGCCTCAACACTAAGATCCCGGGAGGTTTGAATATGGGGGAAGATCTGAGCACCTTTTTGTAAAATCTGATCGTTTTGTCACCTAGGTTTAAATCTCGTGGGCAATCTGTCAATCATGTTGTTCGACATTTCCTGGTCAATATATAACCATCTGAAGCTGTATGTCAGTGGATTGGTTTTCGTTCCGTACACACCAAAGGCGCCATTCAGGGACTATAGGCTGCCGTGATGCATGAAATAATATTTGTCATTCTTTTTGACAAGTGGGCAAAGATGAAATTCTATGCGTTGACATATTTTAAATCACTGAAACAGTTTAAGTTTTGGAATTTTATTCCCTTCACCCCTTGATGTCTTCCTGTTTATGAAAGTAGGACATCCTAGCACTCCCTCACCTTCTGGTTATTTTTCTGTATTTTTGCTAGCGGTAGATTACTTTATAATGTTAATTGGGTATATACTACACGCGCTTGAACATTGAACATTTATTATAACAGTGGAAACCCATTCTAAAGAGCTCAGTAACAGTTATCATGAATTTTCATTCGACGAAGTTATGACATACAATGGAATCTTTATATATTTTCCATATGTCTTGGTTAGAACTATATGGTGATTACACATTGTGGTACAAGCAATAGAACGTAAGGACTTGATTTTAGATTTGTGTATATATATGAAATGCCATTATTTGTCAATTAACGTATTTGTACAATTAATGTGTTGCGTATTTGCACAGTTAATAATTTTGCGTATTTGCACTCATAATGTTTGCATAATAACGGCTGCTGTGCATTTGCACTTTATTATGTATATATATGAAATGTTATTATGTGTCAATTAACGTATTTGTACAATTAATATGTTGCGTATTTGCACAGTTAGTAATTTTACGTATTTGCACTCATAATATTTGCACAATAACGACTGCTATGCATTTGCACTTTATATAAAGAATTCCTTACGTGTGCTGTTAAAAGTTATACCACAATCCTAGTAGGAATGGGAACATTTCTAAAGTTTTGTTCTTACCAAGCAATGTCATGCGAACTTTCAACTTTGCTCCGTTGTAAAATGGCCGAACTATTAATAACGTACAATGTGAATGGGTTCCTGCCATAGTCCTCTCTTTAGTTCAATGAAACTGTAGAGGATTTTTTGGCGCGTTTATGCAATTAACCAATGTACTTAAATGAATCATGTACCGCTTACCCGCTGACAGTGAGCAAGGGCGTTCACGCCCGAAACGCGTCTGTTTGGCAGTGTGTTGCACCTCTGCACTTTATATGCATTAAAGGACGAAGAAATATCCTAAGTAAGTCTGGCTGTGGATTTATTCATCTGTGTCTGCGCACTGGGTTCGGTGTGGAAGCGTCGCACGAACTTTCCGGTTGGAATCTATATATATATATATATATATATATATATATATATATATATATATATATTACCTACTGGCGGTAGCCAGTAGGTATATATAGTTAGGACCTAGTTTCCATAGGAAATCCCCAACATTCTATTGGGAATAACTTTGGCGCTGGTTGATGAATCTTCGCAAATTTCTCAAAGAAGATGGCTCGCTCCGCTCCTTCCCTGAAAGTTTGGGGGGGATTCGTCAAGTGGGGGCTGAGAAAAAAGGGGGGTCCCAAAACGTGTTTTCCCCATGTTAATTTCCATAGGACCTTTAGACACGGCTACAGCTTGAACCGCTGAAGGGAATTACACCAAACTTGTCAAAATGGTAGTGTCTGGTACGCAGATCACGCTTTTGGTAAAATAGTGTAAATCCCTCCAGTGGTTCCTGAGAAAAGTAAAAGAGAAACAAATTATATATCTATAAGTGCGCACCCGTGCGCGCACCCCGTGAATTTTCGGATTTTTTTTGGGGGGGGGGCTTGGAGGGCTTCTCTCTTTTATTTTCATGTGTTTTATTTTCATTTCGAGGGTGCCCACCCCTCGTTTTACTCCCGAGATCACCGCCGCGGCCCGAGCCGCCTCAAGATGGCCGCCGCCTGGTTGTGGGCGGGGCCGGGAGGACGTGGTTTCCGCTTCCCTCTGCCTGGGGGAAGCCTTTGATGTGCCGGCCGGTCTCCCGTGCCAAGGGGGAGACCGGATAATGATGCCGGCTGGTGCGGGGCAGGTGCGGGGCTCCCGTGTGCTGAGGAGCCCCGGGAAAAGAGGAGACGTCTTTGCTGAGCGCTCATTGGCTCTTCCTGCAGCCCTGCCTGCACAGGTGTGTGCTGTGATAATCACCTGTTAAAAACACATTAGGCAGGCTTGTGTGGGTCTGCGAGGCCGCTGAAGGTAAGTGTGCGAGAGAGCGTTGGCTTCCCTTTATTAAACCAAACTCGTTTATGCTTTAAACTCCTTTTGCTACTCTGTGCTTCACACTTTTTTCCATTCCTCAGGAGCCACATTTTATTGCTATTCGTTCTAACATATATTTTTTTCTCTCGGAGTTGTTTATCTTAAAGTGCCACAGTCGGTTGCATAATTGCCAATTTTTAAGGCCACGCAAAGGGAGTTTTCCACAAATGGGAGTACTTGTATTTTTCTAATTCCATCTTACTGGAGCTGGGTACATTTCAGGAGAATAACATAGTGATCTGTGACTGGAATCTCGGAGTATCTGGTGAGCCCCGGTATGCAGGGCCTGTCTATCTGCATCTCTATGACTCTCTGTGACCGGCTGAGGTGTTCCTTCCCACACTCTGATCTCACTCTGGCCCCCCCACCGGAAAACATAAACATCATAAACTCTATTTTAATCGTAGTGTGTGGCAAGTTAGTTAAGCAGCACGATTGTTGTTCTAATTAGCATGCTCATTTGGCAGGCTGCATGCTGTGATAAAAAAAAAATCATGTGCTTCCTCTAGGCAGACATGAGGAGAAGAGATGTTTTCACTTCTCCTCCTTTTTCCTACTTTGAATCCATGCTGCATTAAACAGCACACATACATAGTAGAGAAAGCCTTAAAGCTTACATTTTGTACTGCAAAAGATGCCTTCCAGTACAGAAACTATGCTTCAGAAGGTATAGACACCCTTCCACTATGGCGCGATGAGGGTCTGCAATGGGGCATGGCTGCATCTTAGATATGGCGCAGTTCTGATCTCTCTGGTTCATGAAACGCAGTGCAGCAACTTTACCTGCTGCCCTGCTTTGCATGGCTTCTATGTACACCTGAGCCACAGTGTATGGCCATATCTAATATGATTGGCCTGCTGCTACCACCTCCTGCACTGGCGCTTTGAAAGGCTTATTTACAAAGGTTTTGAATGTGGCGCAAAGTGACACAAGTAGAGCAATGCCTTGCTTCTATTAACTTACTATAATAAAATTGTGCAGGGCAACACAAACTGCATAATGCCATGCAAGCAGTCACACAACTCCTAGCATAAACTTCCCAAACAAGTGTGCACCGACTAGGGTAGGATTTGAACAGGAAGCATACAATTCCGATACACATTCCTCTGCCTGGACAAACTCAGAAGGATCTCACACATTGGATGAGTGCTGGGCACTGCATTGAATTTTTTTGGGGGGGATAATGGACATATTTCACCTTGGTTACATCTTCAAATTGGTGTTAGTATTTTTTGACGCCAAGCCCTGTCTGGTTAGTTTACTAAGTTAAGCTTTCATTAAAACTTTTCCAATGCAAAACTCGTTTTTGCGCTGGATAGTAAATACCACATGCCACTTTCACCCAGCACAAAGCCGTAGGAAATATGGCCAGTTTCAACATTAATATTATATCCTATACCATATAAACACATAGATGGCATAGTTGTGAGACTACATTCACTCTTGTGGAGGTTTCTTGGTGATAATAACAGATAACATGTTTATTATTACCCAACTCAATGGCATAGGAAACCCCTTTGGGGACAGAGGCAACTTTCAGCATAACACTTATTCCAATCCCTGCATTCTGGCAGGTTTTACCACCTCACAACAATCTAGTACTGTTTAGAATAAATGCAGGAATTGTCTCTATTGTGACTTTGCTTGCTTAATACAACCTCTGTCCTGCCAGTGCTTTGCAATCTCCATTTCCTCACACGCCCACTGATAATTGCTGGCGCCTTCTACCACACAGTTTGATGCGACTGATAAACCAAGGTATTATGTATTTGAGCTCAGGCGTGATATGTATAAATATATGGCGGAGGTGCGCGCGAAATAAAATAGCTTCAGCACTAGCTTTGGGTCTGCATCCTTTCTTGCTGGAAAAGCGGATTTGGGAACGGAGTTCAGAAAATATATATATATATATATATATATATATATATATATATATATATATATATATATATATATATTATATATATATATATTCACTGAAAAAACCATAGGTTTTAGGCCTTATATAGTTAGGGATTAGCATTTAAAAAACCTTTGAAATTCACTGAAAAAACCATAGGTTTTAGGCCTTATATAGTTAGGAATTAGCATTTAAAAAACCTTTGAAATTCACTGAAAAAAACATAGGTTTTAGGCCTTATATAGTTAGGAATTAGCATTTAAAAAACCTTTAAAATTCACTGGAAAAAACATAGGTTTCAGGCCTTATATAGTTAGGAATTAACATATAAAAAACCATTGAAATTCCTCCTATATAGTTAGCTGGACATTTCATTGATATAAAACCAATGAAATTCCACATATAGTTAGTTGCACTAACTATATATTTCGCGCATCCGCAATCCAATGCTGATGATGTCACATATTACATTATTCATGACATGGTCAGTGACATCACTGATGACATCACTGATGACATCTCAAATGGTTTTTTCAGTGAATATATATATATTATATTACATGCGGCCAGTATGCACCCTAAACATACCATCATGGGGATACCCTATGGAGAGATACTAAGATTAAAGAGAATCTGCAGTTCCCCTATTGACTTTGAACAATGTTTAGATGAATTGCTGGCACGACTAAAAGTCAGGGGTTATTCTGACAAGATTCTCAGGGAAGCAGTGGAAAAATCAAAACTCAGATCTAGAGAAAGTCTATTCCCTTCCCCTCAGCCACAGTCAGAAAATAGCGCAAGTCCTGATACTCAACAAGATGGCCCAAGAATGATCCCATCTTTTAGCAGTGAAGACAGGAAATTAAAAGCAATTTTTAAGAAGAATTGGCCTATAGTACTTAGTGACCACATATTAAATACTAGGTTACCAGACAATCCCATCATCACTTTCAGACGGGCGAAAAGTATGGGGTCCGCATTGGACAAACCTGCCCCTGAATTGAAAGCTAAAACCCCTTGGCTAAAACCTTCAAGAGGTTTCTTTAAATGCTCCAGCTGCTGCGCCTGTAGATTTGGCGTTAATACTTCACAGTATTTGACTCCTTTTTCTACAGAGCCAAAAAAGATCACAGGCAATTTCAATTGCAAAACAGACTTTGCCGTGTATGTCCTGACGTGTACCTGCGGTTTACAATATGTTGGTAGTACCAAGCTGCAGGTGCACGTCAGGATTCTGCAACATCTGCGCGCGATTTTGCACAGTGACCCTGCCTATCCGGTGGCCCGACACTTTAAAAGAGTACACAATAAAGATCTTTCGTGCTTAAAGTACTTTGTGATCGGTGCCGTACCGCCACTAAAAAGAGGAGGAGACAGGGAATCACTCTTAAGACAGCTGGAGACTAGAATGATATTAGAGCTTGATACACGTTGGCCGAACGGATTGAACAATATTGATGAGATGCATCATTTTTTGTAAGATATAATATTGTCCTTCCGACGATATTTCCTGCATACTATCCCAGACCCATACCTACTATCTTCACCTCCCTCTTAGTTAGGTTCCCTATTTTGAGGTTGAGGATGGGTCTGAGTATATTTCTTGCTGCTTGTTGTAAATATTCATATGGAATCTTTCCTTTCTGTATTTATGATCGTGTAGATATCCCATTTATATATATATATATATATATTTTTGTATATGTATATTTGTATTTTTTTCTACTTTTCTACTTTTCTACTTTTTTACATCGTATATTACTTGTTAAGATGACAGATATCTCAGATATGAACATGAGAACACCACACATAAACTGTTGTGGGTTGTAGATATGTTATATAGATGTGTATACATGCTATTTAAACTTATGTGTATATATATCATCAATTGATTACCACGAATCTAGGTGTATTTAATGATGTTCATGGAGCTCTTTTAACTATTTATACCATTTATTATTATTAAGGTACGAAATACGCACAAAGAATGTTGTGACAATCTAAACCCATATGAGATTGAAGTGTGTTTAGATATATTCTTTTCGTACTTGAGATAATTAATGGTATTGCACTTTATCTTATATAGCTTTCTCTCTCCGCGCACTTTTTTCATAACCTTGCACTTTATTTTTAACCTTCACTTAGCACTTTATCATAACTGCCATGGTTATGTGATCAGACACTTTAATTGTACATTTGTTGATGTTGGAGTTTCCCGGCATTCACAGCTGGTCATTATTCACCCAAAGAAATTAAGTTGGGTCATACTTAGATATGATATGATGTAAAATGTTAGCAATATATATATTGACAACACTAAAATGTACATCTACACTCTTGGATTTATCAGTTATTTTTGTCTATTATGGTCTCATTATGGATTTAACCAGTGATGTTTCTTTTTGGTATGTTACCATCAGATGTACTCACACTTACTGTGGCAGTATGTTTTCTACATCTATTAAGTCACATGACTCACTATGTCACTGTGAAGGGGTGGTCACTGTTTGAAAATTGCATTTAAAAAAGCATTGGGTCTGATGTACATGTTGCAGCGTGAACAAGGGCATACCTTGCCAGAAACGCGTAGCTGTTTTCTGTGTACCGAATAAACAACAACGATATGCTGATGTGACGTGGTCCGTCTCCTTTCTGCTTGCTGGTGTGCTGAATGTGCTGAGCAGGCGCGGGAAACACGAAGAAATCCAGAGGAGTCACGTGGTTCATATATATATATATATTTTTGTATATGTATATTTGTATTTTTTTCTACTTTTCTACTTTTCTACTTTTTTACATCGTATATTACTTGTTAAGATGACAGATATCTCAGATATGAACATGAGAACACCACACATAAACTGTTGTGGGTTGTAGATATGTTATATAGAGGTGTATACATGCTATTTAAACTTATGTGTATATATATCATCAATTGATTACCACGAATCTAGGTGTATTTAATGATGTTCATGGAGCTCTTTTAACTATATATTCACAGCTGGTCATTATTCACCCAAAGAAATTAAGTTGGGTCATACTTAGATATGATATGATGTAAAATGTTAGCAATATATATATTGACAACACTAAAATGTACATCTACACTCTTGGATTTAACCAGTTATTTTTGTCTATGAACAAAAAATATATGAACCACGTGACTCCTCTGGATTTCTTCGTGATTCCCGCGCCTGCTCAGCACATTCAGCACACCAGCAAGCAGAAAGGAGACGGACCACGTCACATCAGCATATCGTTGTTGTTTATTCGGTACACAGAAAACAGCTACGCGTTTCTGGCAAGGTATGCCCTTGTTCACGCTGCAACATGTACATCAGACCCAATGCTTTTTTAAATGCAATTTTCAAACAGTGACCACCCCTTCACAGTGACATAGTGAGTCATGTGACTTAATAGATGTAGAAAACATACTGCCACAGTAAGTGTGAGTACATCTGATGGTAACATACCAAAAAGAAACATCACTGGTTATATATATATATATATATATTTATATATATATATATATCAAGTCTTGCCAAACTTATCCGATAAGAAGAAGGCGCTGACACCATGAAACTGAATCAAAACTCGATTTATTCACTCAATATCTGCTTAGACGCGTTTCGGCGTTGCCGCCTTGTTCACTACATCTGCATTCAAAATGAGCTCATACATATATACTGAAGAGATATGGGCGTGTCTAACAATTAACACACAGGTTAGAACCAGGTGTTACCATGGTTACATTGTGGTAAACCTTGTATCTTTCCAAGAGTCTTTTCTCCATTATTACCATTATTAACGAGTATTCATTGCAGAAATATTTTTACAAATGGAATAAAGATGCATAAATCACCTAAACAAGTGTTTAAAAATAATAATAACAACGTTTTCATCAAATCGCATGTTACAATTCACAGCTGTTGAAAAGGTAATTTTGAAAAAAACATTTGCTGCCATTTCTGTGTTTAAATAATAAGTTGACACTCATTGCCGCTCTTTTACCCCGAGTGCTTGCCATTGATGTGCCCTTTATAAGGTCCTTACTTGGTAGGCCATCTGGTTTGCCTGTGCATCCCAGTCTCCCATGTGTCATGGTGGCGTGTGTACCACGTCAGCGTGTCTGTGTAGGGGTGGGCCGGTTCGCCTTCTATGAGCCCCGTTAGTGCCGCAGACCAAAGAATATCCAAGGGTAAGTGTTGCTGCGCGTATAACCATTAATGTGTTTCCTACGGCTACAATGTTGCTGACACATTAGCGCCACCGGCTATGAAGGCAGCTCTCGTGTTCGAATGCTTAACCTTATGCCTCGCGCTGACTCGCGTTCAAGGTTAATGTGCGCGTTTGTCAGTGTTGGTGTCATGATCGGCTAATAATAATGCTAACGCATTTACGCCGCCGCCTCTGTGGCAACACAGTTACTGAATGCCTAACACTGAAACTCGCGCTTGCTCGCGTTTTAGAGTTAATTTGTATTGCTGCCCTAGTGGGCTTGATGGCTTGCTTAGACAAATGTGACCATCGCAAACACTGACATGAGACATTAGTGGAATCTCTACGTTAATGCAAATTGCGTCCTACCACAGTTAAATTGTGTTATATTATCACATCAACTTACTAGGGCATGGGCATATGAATGGTCATACTCTAAGTAGAGCTAGTGATTGCAGGATAACCAGGGCAAATTGTGTCTAATTGTGCAATAAAGTGAAAAAGTTACAAAATGTGATATGTGCCGTGTGTTCAGACATACTACTGTGTCTGAAAGGTGCTCTTATGTGCCCATAAGTATCCCGTGAAAGGTGTGGTAGTTGAACTGCAGATGTTCATCGAATGGTACTTAGGGGAAAGGAAACGCTGAGGGTGCATTCTAATTTCCTTATCATAAGTGGACACTTAAGGCTTCGTCCGCATTCAGGCCGAATGGGATCTTTGAGTTCAGTAATATGATATACCTGGACTCCAGGTGGCGTAGCGCCAAAGGACGATTGCCTCCCCTGACATTTTTGGGAATGCTGTCAATTACAAAATATTTAATGTTTTTAGCATTGCCATTGTGGGTTTCATGAATGTGTCTCGCTACGGGGTACGTAGGATCATTGTTGGAGATTGCTCGCAAATGTTGCAGGATCCGTACGTGGGCTGGATGAATGGGGGAGCCTACATATCTTTTACCGCACGAACATGCTAGCACATACACTGCGAAGTCAGTCTTGCAAGTGAATGCATCCCTCAAAATGTAAGGTTTAATCCTGAAAGGGACTTGCACTTTTGTAGTGTTCACACCATAGGTGCAGGCTTTACATTTTGAACACTTTTTGAAGCCCCTCTGGGAATCTAACCAATTTTTGGTCTTTCTAAGAGTAGGCGCATTGCAGACCAATTCTTCTCTCATAGATTTTGCCTTTTTAAATGTTATTAAGGGACTAGTGCCCACCAATTCACCTATGCTTGGGTCTCCCCGGACTAAGGGCCAGTGTCTTCTCAGGATTTTTCGTAGGTTACTATGGTATCTGTTGTAGCCTGTTATTAATCTGGGAGGGTCCTTACTATTGGAAACTGTTGTGTTTTTATTGGTAGTCTTTGGAAAGATCAGATCTTTCCTGTTCTTTCCTTTACATTTTTCCTCAGCTCTTTTGCAACTGCTGCTGATATACCCTCTATTCCTGAGTCTTTCAAACAACTCTTGTTTGGCATTGGAGAGCCCTTCTTCCGTACTACAATTGCGTGTCATTCTAAGGCACTCAGCATAGGGAATTGATTGTTTCAATGGTGTTGGATGGAAACTGTGTGAGTGCAGAAGGGCATTCCCTGCGGTAGGCTTTCTGTATGTAAGAGTCTGTATTTTGTTATCCTGTACATATACTTCTAAATCAAGGAATTGGATAATGGCATCATTAATGTTACATGTAAACTTAAGGTTCAGAACATTTTCATTTAGAGCCAACACAAATCTTTCTGCTTCTTCGACACTGCCCTGCCATAAGATAAAAATATCGTCAATGTACCTTTTGTACATCACCACATTGTTTTTCATTATATCTTTGTGCTGCACTCTCAGAACCTGCTCCTCCCACCAGCCCATGTGTAGATTCGCATAGCTGGGGGAGAAGCAAGTACCCATGGCTGAGCCCTGGAGCTGTTTATAATGGAGTCTGTCAAAGATGAATACATTATTTGTCAAACACCACTCAGCCATTTCCAATAACATTTGTGTGTGGTGGTATAGTTCAATGGGTCTGTTTCCAAGGTAGTATTTCATGGCATTGAGGCCATCTTGGTGTCTGATACTTGTATAAAGTGATTGGACATCTAATGTCATGAACCTGTAGTTATTGTGCCAATTAATGTCAAAGATTTTTGCCAAGAAATCACTGGTGTCTCTGATGTAGGCAGGGAGTTTTTTGACTTCTGGTTGAAGGAAAGAGTCAATAAAGATACTTGTTTTTTCAAATAAACTACCAATCGCTGATATAATCGGCCTCCCTGGGGGTGTTTTCTCATTTTTGTGAACCTTGGGTATTAAATACAGTTGAGGCGTGATCGGGTAGTCATTCTTCAAGTAATTGAACTCGTCTTTACTGATGAGACCCATTCCCTTCCATCTATACAATTCATTGTGGAACTTTTCTTGGATACCGACATTGTGGGTGGGGCTCACCCTTACGTAGCAATCCTTATCTTGTAGTTGAGTCTGAGCTTCTTGATTGTACATTTGGAGGGGCCATAGTACCACGTTGCCCCCCTTGTCTGACCATCTAACTACTATGTCTGACCTGGATTTTATTTTTGTCATTAAGTTGTTGTATTTCCTTCTGTGGTCTTGATTCTCTTTCCAATATTCTTTTGTGCTTTTCAGAGACAAGTCTTTTAATTCTTTAATACCGTTGTCAGAAAATAGATCTAGATTGTCTTTACCCATTATTGGCATGAATTGGGACTTGGGTTTAAAGTCCGTTTTGATTGAGGCGTAGATGTTAATTTCTGATGAGGAGGCTGCCCCACTGGGAGTTATTCCTTCGCCTGTGTTTTCTTGTTCTAGGTCTATTAGATCTCGTAGAGCATCCATGTTAGCCACTGATAGTTGCTGCGCCTGATCATCCATTTGTGTTGTTGCAATTGGGCGTTTTTTGGCGTTGATGAAATACTTTTGTAATTTTAATTTGCGGATATATTGAAACAAATCAATTCGGGTTTGGGCATAGTCAAAGTTAGTATTATATATATATATATTACCTACTGGCGGTCGCCAGTAGGTATATATAGTTAGGTTTTTTTTTAATAGGGATTTCTGAAAACTTTATGTTGAATAACTTTGGCGTTGATGGACGGAATTGGCTGAAATTTTCAGGAAATTGGCACATTTTGTTTCTGAGCGTCCCCTGAAAGTTTGGGGGGGTTTCGTGAAGAGGGGGCCGAGATAAAAGGGGGGTCCCAAAACGTGTTTTTAACATTGAGTTTTCCATAGGGCGGTTGGACTCACTTTTAGCTCGAACGGCTGAATGGATTTCTATGAAACTTGGCAAAATTGTAGAGACTGTTTGCCCGACGTGCCTTTGCTATGTCTCAAGATATGTGCTCCAGTGGATTTTGAGAAATTAACGTTCAAAAAAATATATATATCTGTGACAGCGTCCCGGTTAGCGCCCCGGTTCGCATACCAGACGCGTAACGGAACTTCGCGAGGAGAAGCGGATTGGCTTTCCGGTGACTCTCAACATTCTAAACAGTCCGGAGCGGCCGCCATCTTGTCTCTCGGTAGGATCGAGAGACAAGAGGTAGAAATAAACGAAGGGGGAAATGAATGAAAGGGGCAAGGTAGACCCCTGCAGACCCCCTAGGATTGATGTGGGGGCTATTAAAGGGCCCCGCGGGGCAAAAAAATAAAATACATATTTTTTCGATTTTTCGCGGTGGAAGCGCTACCCGGTACACGAACCGGGTAGCTCACCGGTAGCGTAACAGGAGTCCAAAACAACGCAATTGGAAAACAACAACCTAGGCAACTGGTGTTTTAGAACAAGTAAAAAATATATAAAAGGACAGTCGGCTACAAATTACTTATAGAACTCAGATTTTTATTAAGTGGTTAAAAAATCAATGACATAGCATAATTAAAAATGACGACAAATTGACAAGATTAAAATTCTGCAAAACACATAATCAATGAGAAATACATTTTAAAGAATTTATACAAACACAAGTTAAAAATTATGAATAGGTGGCACAATAAATCTCTACGCGCGTTTCGGCGACCAGCTCCTTCTTCTGGAGCAGCCACGTAATTTCTACAAAGTAAAAGTGTATACAAACACAATTATACATTTGAAATGCAACATATTTGTAAAGTTAAGATCATATCATCACGAGTTTAAATGTCAGTAGCCACATAGTACCTTTTATAATCACACATGGTCACAAAGACTCTAAATACAAGATTATATTATTCTCATTTATTGACCATTTTCATTTCCTTACAGTATCTGACTATTGTGTCAATGAAAATAGATCTATAGGGATGGAGGGAATGGCAAATGATGGAAGAATCTATAGCAGCCACTAGATTTTAACTAGGCTTGCCAATTCAGATATTGAAGAGAGGGAGGGGAAAATATAGTAACCAAGACGCACTGCGTGGGATGCATATAGTTTATCGGCCCATTATTTGCAATGGTCAACTAGACTCCATTTCATAGGATATTTGTATACTTAGACTAGTATATATATCTCATATCTTGCCATCATTCGGTCAAAAAATTGTTGAGTTTATAATTGCCCTCTAAATCAGCACTTTTTCCATTATGTTATTTCATATGCAGTTGATACTTACAAGCAGTAGTGAGGGTGAAATTATCAGAGTATAGTATCTGTTTCTGTTTAATTTCCTGTTCTGCTGATAAGGTCTTACAGGAGCTTAAAGAGGAGAGATGATATGCATTATACACTCTGATAACAAATGCTCTCATTTATCTTCTCCTTTTAAAGTTTTAAGGATGAACCATGTCTCTGTCGATTTTTACCTGGTAAAATGAGAGTAAATGGTTTAAATCCCGCCAACCGGAACCTTTAGGAGGGGATGTTGTTGATTATATAAGTTCAATTAGTGAAGTCTTCCAATGGAGGATCTTGCGTGTCAGGATATCTATTTTCAAAAAAAATATATATACGCCATGGTGTAAGAAATTATCTTTTTTCTTTTTTTTTTTTTACATATAATTTTACCAAAAAAAGAATTTTTTGTTTAGGGACTTCCAATATTGTGTCACCCAAAGTCACTGGAATCTTTAAGTTAGGGACTCCCTATAGAGTATCACAGTCTAAACTTTGATTTTTCTATTTTATTCTGAAAGTTGTTCTTACCCAGTTGCCTTAAGAAGTAGGCTTGTAATTTCTTACAAATTTGGTTTTCTTAATTTCTCTATTTATTTATTTATTACATTTTTTTATATGCATAAGAGATAGCTACTCATGCTATCCTTACCGATTTCCTTGGTTGTATATATCCGATATATAGTAAGTTGAGCCAAGATTATATTTTAATGGATGTATATAGCTTTGGATAACTTCCTGTCTGTTGGTAAAAAGGTGTAGTGGGTCAGATATGCATATTTATTATCCCCTTTTCCCCACCCTTCTTCTTTTCCTTTAAATTCCATACCAAGTTTACTGAGCAGGTTCAAAAAGTAATAAAATTGTTCATGGTCTTACCCAAAATCGTGGGACTTTGTTTCAAAAAATATGGTCAGTTTAGCTTGGTTCTTGGGTTTTAGACACAAGGATTTATATTAAAAGATCACCCTGCCTGCAAAACATGAAAAGAATATATGTCAAGTTTTTAATGGTTTAAATTCAACTACAAGCTATTCTAGGAGAGTGAAATGCTTCATTTCTAATCTTACCCGAAGATGATCGGCAGGGCTCTGTGTATCCGGTGGCGGGTTACCAAGAATGACGATTCCGAGCGTAAAAAATGATGAATGCCTGCCCGTTCGTGATCTTGCGTTTAGATACTGTCGGCAATTAGTTAAATTATATACACATGTGTAGGTATCTAATTGAATACGAGAAATCAAGGTAGGACTCCCGTGTAAAATGTTCATGATTCGAGAAAGGACTTCAATATGGACCTGCAGGTATCACTGATTAGAAGAAGGACTTCTATATGAGTCTAGGGTTTGACTTCCTCGTTATAATTGATTACAAGAGAAGAAAGACTATCATTCGGTAGTTTTTTAGAGTTTGTTCTTTATAATGCCTACAAAAGAGGAGATGGAACTGTAATATTATTACAAGTAGAATTGTTGGATTATTAGTGGCCAATCTTTTTAAAGAAAAAGGGATCTTTATATTTTTAAGCGTAACGGGAGTCCGCCATCTTGTGTTTCGGACGAATTTAGTAACAAGATGGAGGATAAACAATGTTGGGAATGGGTATAAGGGGGCACAGGAGACATATCCTAACCCCCTAGGTTTTCTGAGGGTGGCTGAGGAGGCCCATATATGTAAAAAAAAAAACTTTTTATTTCAAATTTTCGCACGGTTAGCGCCCGGTCCGCGCACTGGGTAGCGTTCCGGAAAGCGTAACAAGGGGAAAACCAAGGGAAATAGTAAAATAATATTTTAGAGTGCTTTGAGGTAGGGTAGCTCTGAATAGAGCTGTTGTGTTGTGTGGGTGATGTAAGTACCAACATGTAGGTACCAATGAAGAGTCTAAAATTCAATGTACACCGTCTCCTCTGTACATATTTTGTATGTTCTAATATGGGTTATTTAAATGTAAATGTGTGGAAAAGCACTTCATGCTTTAAAGCAATTGTATTTTTGAACTGATTGTTCTTTCCTCTTAGTCCTCCTCTTTGTTTTTTTTTCCCCACACTCTTCTTCAGCATGATAGTTGATAAATTCGTTCCCTCAAAAAATGTATATACATAAAAAAATTATATTAAATACATATAAAATATATTTTTCCTTTAAAAGAAGAATACATTTTACAGCTTTTGATATTTGCTATTAAAAAACGATTGAAATTCACTGAAAAAACCATAGGTTATACACCATATATAGTTAGGAATTAGCATTTACAAAACATTGAAAATTCACTGAAAAAACCATAGGTTATAGACCATATATAGTTAGGAATTAGCATTTACAAAACCTTATTTTACTCACACAAAACCATTGAAATTCACATATATAGTTAGTTGCACTAACTATATATCGCGCACCCGCAATCCACTGCTGATCATGTCACATGTTACATCATTCATGACATGGTCAGTGACATCACTGATGACATCACTGATGACATCTCAAATGACATCACTGATGACATTACTGATGACAACATCCAGTGACTGTATGTTTCTGTAAAGTTAAAATATGTCTTACATATTGAAGAATGAGTGGATGTATAAGTGTCTGGATGAAGGATTTAGTAGGTGCATGACTGACTGTACGAGTGAGTGATTAAATGTGTCTCACTGAGTGCATGGGTTAGTGACTAAACTGTCTTAATTTGTGCATCATTATGTCTGTTGTTCTGTAAACTGCTGCATGTGTTGATCAGTAGCTATATGAGTAACTACATGGGTTATTGATTAGTTGCCCAAGTATTTGTATGGGAGACTGAGTGTGTGTTTTGGTGGCTGGGAGGTGTATGACTCTGTGCATAGATGTGTGAGCAGTTGATTCACTAGATGTATGGGTTCAAAAGTGCATGTGGAAACAGCTGTATGGGCGGTTGACTGTGTGCATGAGTGTATTGGTGAGTGAATGGATATCTCAGTGCTACATGTCAAAGTAAGTACATATGTAAAACACAGTACATGTGAGAGTTGACATATATAAATAACTGTGCATACGAGCCAGTGAATGCGTGAGTGGCTGCATGGATTATTGTGAACTTGTATCAGGGATTGTATAAGAGAGTAAATATGTGTTAGTATATGTTTGAATAAGTAAGGTGTGTATAACTGTATAGTTGAGGAAATGGAGGTGTGATTGATTCTTTGCATGACTGACTAGGTGTGTGAGTAACTCCATGGATGAGTGACAGTCTGCGAGTGTCTGTTTACACTGAGTGTATCTAAGGTTATATTAGAGCCTGAAGAGGTTCATCATATTATCACATGAATGATGTCATCAGTGATGTGATCAGTAATGTCAAATGAGATGTCATCAGTGATGTCATCAGTGATGTCATTTGAGATGTCATCAGTGATGTCATCAGTGATGTCATTTGAGATGTCATCAGTGATGTCATCGGTGATGTCATTTGAGATGTCATCAGTGATGTCATCAGTGATGTCACTGACCATGTCATGAATGATGTAATATGTGACATGATCAGCAGTGGATTGCGGGTGCGTGATATATAGTTAGTGCAACTAGCTATATATGCGAATTTCAATGGTTTTGTGTGAGTAAAATAAGGTTTTGTAAATGCTAATTCCTAACTATATATGGTCTATAACCTATGGTTTTTTCAGTGAATATATATATATATATATACTTATATATAAAAAAATATATATATATTAAAAAAATATATATTTGTCTTCCATATTAGTGTATAATGATCTTTTCATTTTGATATTTTTGTCAATAACGTTATCAGTATAGAAAAACAATATATTTGTGTTCGATATTTTTGACACTGTATGTATGTCCCACAATATTTGTAGTCTCTATAATTTGTCAGCGAACCATAAATTAGTATGTTATCATGGAATAAAACATATTTTTTTACGCTCTTTCAGAATTTCCTAGATAACACATTAAAAAACTGCAGCCGGTAAAGCCAGGCAGAATGGCATACTACAAGATCTATTTACTCCAAGGGGAGGGATGAAGGAAGTGTGGTGCTGTGAATCAGGATGCAGTTCGAACTGCTAGTATGCACCTGAAAGTTCAATAACAGTGAAATAGGTAGCTTCCTGTAGTGTACTCAGGTAATCATGAGTAATTGGTAATGGATGTCTGTTGGCCCATATTTTGCAAATCAGGTCTCTCAAATGTGCATATAAATGTAGGGTTTTCTAGCAGGTTGTTATACCTTAACAACCGTTGCTAATGACTCTGATTATTTTTAGGCTTGTTACTCCCATATTTTCAGTCTCTCTAGCTTCATCCTTAAAGGTTCTCCCATCAGATGTGTTATGAAACTCATCTTATGTATCACTGGGCCAGTGTCCTCTTTTAATTTAATTTTGTGTTGAAAGCTTTTTCAAAATACCAGGTAACTCATTACACACATCTATTTTGGTATGTGACCTTTTCACAATATACGCAGAGTTTGATCTGACAGGATGAAGTTCCATCCCAAGTTGTTTTTGATAAATCCAACCTAATGGAAAGGGGCGACCACTCGGTCCCCCCGAACGTATGGCAGAGTACCACAATCCCCCCGGGAAGCCATCTTGGGCGGGAGGCGAGTCTCGGCTGGTATGCCCGAAGCGGCGTAGCCGGGGCGCGCCTTTTCCCGCCCTAGAGGGGGTTGGCCTAGACACTGACGCGGCTGGCCACGCCCTAGGGGCAGGCAGGGGCGGGTTTACGCCCGCCCTGAAGACGGATAAAAGGAGAAGCAAGATCCGAAGGCATCCTCTTGTTCCTGTGCTCTGAAGCTGCACCTCCTCGCTGCACGTGAGCTCGAGACGGAACGAAGAGCCAATTTTGAGCGTTGTAATCGTTCTTGTTTATTTTTCAGATACTCTGTTGGAGAAGGCCGAAGAAGGCGGGAAAGCGCATGACTACCGAACAAATGCTGCGTGTTCTCATGAAGGAGATGACCGAACTAAAGAGGCGAGTGGATAAGAACGAGGAAGGGGGACCAAAACGTCCTTTGGCGGGAGCAGCCCCGGGAGGGAAAAACAAGAGGCCCAGGAGGGGAGCAGCGGGAGAAGACATCCCGGGTCCCAGTGCCCCGCTCGAGGCACCAACTCCCGTGCCGAAGGAAGGGAATCCGATTCCCGTTGTGGTCACCCCCGTGTCCGAGGAAGATATGCCGCCCGAGCTGGCAGCACAATTGGCAGCGTGGTTGGGAAAAGGTAAAGAGGGCGCCACGGCTGTCGACGCACAGGAGCTAATGAAGCAACTGCGTGAGTCACGGGAAGCAGCGAAGGTGTCCACGCCGGCTGCAGCAGTAGAGAAGCCGCAGGGGACGGGTTCAGTAGCAGAGACAACGTCCGGTTCAGGTAAGCGGCCATTGCCGATTGCGAGGGATGAGTCGGCACCCTCTCGTAGGGAAAAATTGGGTCAGCATGTTCCTTTGGCTATTAAGGAAAAGATATGGGCAGGGGAGTATGTAAACATATTCTCGTTGCTTACTGATCACTATGAGATGGAGCATGTCAAGGGCCAGAAGGAGCTCATGCATCCGAGTGTTTGGCGCGCAAAAATGGCCGCCTTTAAGGTAAATGAAAACATTGGCAATTGGGGCCAAGCATGGGGGGTCTTTACATCGATCTTGGGGGAGCGAAGGCCCGATCTGTTACCCGAATTACCGATTTATCAATCACGAATCATGGGGTACTCGGTATCACACAAGGGTAATCATTGGTTCTGCTATGATAACCTGTTTAGAAAGGCTAAAGAACACGATAAAAACTTAACATGGGATTGTTATGATTCTGTGTCATGGTCCAAAATGAAGGAGACTGGTATGTTAAAATTGCCATTAGTGGGGAGTGTCGTCGGCGACTCTTCCCGCCAGTATGCGGGGACGCCCTTTCGGTCAGGTGCGGGTACAGACAATTACTCGAAGCCTGCCGGTAACACAGGAAAAAGGGGGGTTTGTTGGAACTTCAACAGGGGTAAATGTACTAGGCCCCAGGGATCATGCAAATTTAGACATGAATGTAGTGGGTGTGGGCAATCATCCCATCCTGAGTCCACGTGCAGAGCCAAAACGGGTGATAACGGGGGTAGAGGAGGCGCCAAACAGGTCTAACATAGTCCGAGGGGCGCCTTTACCTACCCCGATTGATACCTTGGCAATGATTCCTTGGCTCAGTGAATACCCGGATCGTGCTTCTGCTGGGGTGTTGCGGAACGGGTTTTCTTATGGTTTCCGCATCCCAGTGGGGGACTTTCAGGGTGCATCGAAATGTAAAAATCAGCTATCGGTCTTTCAGCATACGACTGTGGTACAGAGTAAGATCAGGAAGGAGGTTGCTCGAGGTCGAGTCGCCGGTCCGTTTAGTGTACCACCGGTTCCTAATTTTGTTTGTTCCCCGTTAGGTGTGGTCCCAAAGAAGGACCCGGGTGAGTTTCGGCTGATACATAATTTATCAGCCCCACGTGGTCTCTCCGTCAATGAAGCGATAGACCCGGAAGTGTGTTCGGTGCGGTACGCATCATTCGATGAGGCCGTAGCCATTTTGAATCGCCTGGGGCCCGGGGCGCTGATGGCTAAATCTGATATCGAGTCAGCGTTCCGGTTGCTCCCGGTACATCCAGACGATCAGCGTCTCCTAGGTTTCATGTTTCAGGGTGATTATTACATGGATAGGTGTATGCCGATGGGGTGCTCTATATCTTGTGCTTATTTCGAAAACTTCAGTAGTTTTCTACAATGGGTCTTCACAAGGAAGACGGGTTTCCGAAATGTGATGCATTACCTGGATGATTTTTTGTTCCTGGGGGCAGCCGGGGACCCGGAATGTGGGCAGGCTTTAGCACAGTTTTGTGACTTGATGAATCAGTTTGGCGTGCCATTGGCACCAGGTAAGACTGTGGGGCCTTCCACGTGCCTCGAGTTTCTGGGGATCGAGTTAGACTCCGCAGAGGGTTGTTTTCGTTTACCAGCTGACAAGGTGTCAAAATTCAGGACATCCCTGCGGATGTGTATAAGGGGACCTAAGGTTAGGCTGCATCAATTACAGCAGTTAGTTGGCCAGTTGAATTTTGCCCTGAGGGTTATACCAATGGCCCGCCCCTTTTCCCGTTCGATCGCTCAAGCCATGGTCGGCCTGAAGGAGTGCCATCATCGCACAAGGCTCTCGGCAGAGGTCCGCCAGGACATGCGCATTTGGTCGGCATTTCTGGCGGATTTCAATGGTCGAGTCGTCTGGAACAAACCAGCCGTGTCCTCTGAGGAGCTGGGGCTGTGGACAGATTCGGCGGGGAGCATGGGTTTCGGTGCCATATTCGGCACGAGATGGTCTGCACAAAAGTGGCCGACATGGTGGCATGACAGTGGACTGACAAGTAACATTGCTTTCCTGGAACTTTTCCCCATTTTAGTGGCCCTGAGAACTTGGCCCGAAGGGTTCAGAGATCACTCGGTGGTATTTTGGTCTGACAATATGACCGTGGTCGAGTGTATCAATAGTCAGGCAGCACGATGCAAGTGGATTTTGAGACTGCTCAAAGAAATTGTTTTACTTTGTATGCAATTGAATGTGCTATTCAGAGCAAGACATGTCCCAGGGGTAATGAACCAGGCGGCTGATGCACTGTCTCGTTTTCGTATACAGGCTTTCTGGGGTTTCCTTCCCACAGCGGACCCGGAGCCGGCACCCTTTCCCGAAGCTCTCTGGTCTCTCGGTGCCCCGAACTTCGTAACCTCGTGGGAGAGAGTTTAGCACCCAGGACGAGGAAGGCATATGAAGGGGCGTTCCGGTCCTATTTGGCCTTTTTGGGTACTGATAGGGAGGAGCTTTGGGGCCAGGAAGAGTGGGTGGTGGATTTTCTGATGTCCTTACATCGGGTCGGGAAATCGGTGGCCACGGCTCAGGGACATCGGGCTGCCATTTCCTTTGTTGCCAGGGCTCACGGGATCCAGGATCCGACAGCGTCTTTCGTTGTACAGAAAGCGCTACGGGGGTGGCAACGCCTTGAGGGTCGCAGAGTAGATGAGAGGCGCCCGATAGGTTTGGATAGGCTGGCCCAGTTATTATCCAGTCTCCCTGCTACGTGTTCATCTCAGTTTGAGACGGTGTTATTCCGAGCCGCTTTTACGCTGGCATTCCATGGGGCTATGCGGGTAAGCGAATTAGTGGCGAGGAACAAGCAGGATGTGACAGGAGGATTGTGCCAGGAGCACGTCCAGATCAGAGGAGAGACGATGACGGTCTCATTTGTCAGGTCTAAGACCGATCAAAGTGGGATGGGTGACTGCGTAATCATACGCAGGATTCCCGGGTCCTCCATGTGCCCGGTAAGGTGTCTAGAAGATTATTTAGCACGAAGGGTGGCATCATGGGGGGGGACCTTGTGGAGACACGCTGACGCCACCCCACTGACAAAGTTTCAGTTTCAGCGAGTGCTTGCGATGTCGATTGCCGCTGCGGGCTTGAACCCGGGCGAGTTTGGGACCCATTCTTTTCGGATAGGGGCTGCTACAGAAGCAACAGCCAGGGGTCTGGATGTTGAACAAGTTAAACGGGTGGGGCGTTGGTCCTCCAATTGTTATAAGAGGTATGTGCGGTTGCACAGGTTGTGAAGCTGTAACAATGTACTCACGCTTCTTGTTTTTGTTTGGTTTTCAGTTGCGCAAGCCTACGAGGCGGGGCGGACTTTGCAGTCGACCCTACACCGGGCCAGCGGTCAGACATCACCGGCTGTGAAAAAGGAGGTGTGGGTTGTGGGCCACTCATACGTGAGGCGTGCCGCAGACGTATTCAAGGCAGGTGATATGATTCACGTAGCTGGGGAATACGGGTACAGTGTGTCCTTCTACGGAAGAGGCGGGCTCTGTATTGACCAGTTTCAATCATTTTTTGAGGGCTTGCTAGGGCGGACGAGGTCACCGCCGTCTGTAGTGATAGTACATCTTGGGGGTAATGATTTGGTCACCACTGGTAGACGACTTCTTCTTGAGGCGATGCTTTCCACTGTAAGTTGGTTAGCGAGGAGAGTTCCAGGGTGCACAATTGCATGGTCCCATATGATCCCACGAAAAGTGTGGCGGGGGGCTATTTCGGTTCCTGCTCTAAATCATTCTGTTAGGAAGCTTAATAACAAAGTGAGTAGGTTGTTCCGTTCCAAGACACTGCACGCTATTTCCCATGGGTGTATTAATGATGACAGTATGTATCTGGGGGATGGAGTGCATTTGTCTCGGGTGGGGAATGAGTTACTCATAGGAGACTTCTTAGCATGGCTAAAAACGTTACACCATGACCTTTAGGTAGGAGTGTTGTGGGGGGTCCGGATAGCCGGTCAACTATCCGGCCTGTGGCGGTAAGGTCATGATCGGTGAGCACTAATTGGAAGATCCCTATGAGTGGGCGTCACCCAGCACGGATGGGAGCGCTCGGGGGAGGTGGCCATTGGCCCCTCAACGGGGAGGCGGTCCCTTCTAAGGATGGGTCACCGAAAGAAGAGGAAAGGCGGTCAAGGCCCCTTCCTGGGTAGGAGGGGTTACAGCCCCCTCCTGGGGAATTTCCCGGGGCCAGGACGTCTGCGACGGCAGATATGGTAAGTTGTGTGGGGTTTGGGGGGAGGTCTACGCTACCTTCTAGATACCTCACACGAGTCCTCGTACGACCTCTAAGTGGCGACGAGTTTTATTGGGGCCCCCGTCAAGTCAAGGGAAATTGGTAATTGCACTTGAGGTACGCCTCTGGGCCGCCCCTCACAAGTGAGGGCGATATTTCTGGGTTAGGGATCTTGACACCGGTTACGACCTTGCCGTTGGCCCTTAAACGTTAGGATGTACAATTTCAAAATTTCAAGTAAATGTTTTGCAGGATGTTAGTTCGGCTAGGAGAACCTTTGTATTAGAGACTCTGTTAAGGTTAGCCAAACATCGCAATGTGGTAATGAAATTGTACATAATATGAAACTGTTTATTTAATGTTTTAATTTTGTTTCATATTTTAATAAATACGGCCGGGGGGGTTACTCCCTCCCGTCTTCCAAAGACTTCAGAGCTGTTTCCGGTTTCCCATCCTTGGGGATTGTGTTGAGAGGGGGTGGCGGGTATCTCAGCCATATGGAAAGGTGCGACCGCTCGGTCCCCCCGAACGTATGGCAGAGTACCACGATCCCCCCGGGAAGCCATCTTGGGCGGGAGGCGAGTCTCGGCTGGTATGCCCGAAGCGGCGTAGCCGGGGCGCGCCTTTTCCCGCCCTAGAGGGGGTTGGCCTAGACACTGACGCGGCTGGCCACGCCCTAGGGGCAGGCAGGGGCGGGTTTACGCCCGCCCTGAAGACGGATAAAAGGAGAAGCAAGATCCGAAGGCATCCTCTTGTTCCTGTGCTCTGAAGCTGCACCTCCTCGCTGCACGTGAGCTCGAGACAGAACGAAGAGCCAATTTTGACCCACCCACCAGCCCCTGATGACAGCAATTGGTTTTTGAATAAAGTTGATGGATAACTCTGATTTTCGTTTACAGGTTGTGGTATTATCGTGATGATTTTGAGTATGTAATAAAGAATGTCGATTTGTGTTTTGCAAGTAAAGAAATTCTGCTTTGGTGTTCATGGCAAGCATGCTTTTAATAAAAGTATAGTTGCTACTGTATTTTAGTTTAATCATTTAGTTAGCATTGTCGTATTTATTTTGGTCGGGCGGTAAGGTCATGATCGGTGAGCACTAATTGGAAGATCCCTATGAGTGGGCGTCACCCAGCACGGATGGGAGCGCTCGGGGGAGGTGGCCATTGGCCCCTCAACGGGGAGGCGGTCCCTTCTAAGGATGGGTCGCCGAAAGAAGAGGAAAGGCGGTCAAGGCCCCTTCCTGGGTAGGAGGGGTTACAGCCCCCTCCTGGGGAATTTCCCGGGGCCAGGACGTCTGCGACGGCAGATATGGTAAGTTGTGTGGGGTTTGGGGGGAGGTCTACGCTACCTTCTAGATACCTCACACGAGTCCTCGTACGACCTCTAAGTGGCGACGAGTTTTATTGGGGCCCCCGTCAAGTCAAGGGAAATTGGTAATTGCACTTGAGGTACGCCTCTGGGCCGCCCCTCACAAGTGAGGGCGATATTTCTGGGTTAGGGATCTTGACACCGGTTACGACCTTGCCGTTGGCCCTTAAACGTTAGGATGTACAATTTCAAAATTTCAAGTAAATGTTTTGCAGGATGTTAGTTCGGCTAGGAGAACCTTTGTATTAGAGACTCTGTTAAGGTTAGCCAAACATCGCAATGTGGTAATGAAATTGTACATAATATGAAACTGTTTATTTAATGTTTTAATTTTGTTTCATATTTTAATAAATACGGCCGGGGGGTTACTCCCTCCCGTCTTCCAAAGACTTCAGAACTGTTTCCGGTTTCCCATCCTTGGGGATTGTGTTGAGAGGGGGTGGCGGGTATCTCAGCCATATAGGTTTGAGCTACTTTTGGTAACATAAACATTCCCCCCAGTCGATCTGTCTTTAAGGCAGACAACTGCAGTGAGCTGTGAGACCAGCAGTCTTATTCTTAATACACTCTTGCTAAAAAACAAAAACGTTCCCTTATTTACCAGCGTGTTATGCTAGGTTACAGGGTGCAAGCATTTTTCAGGATACGTTCAGATGCGAGGAAAGGTGATACCATCTCTGTACAGTGAAATTTGTCTTCCAGCTACAGAAGGGGCGTTTGGGGGGCAGCCAAATGTAGTGAGGTCTGCCCCCGGGCAGTTTGGGAGGGGTCTGAGGCTGGCCGTATCAGCCATTTTGTAGTTTTGGGCTTTTTTGGGGTGTAGCCCAATTATAGCCCAATTCTAGCACAAGTAGCCCAAGTAGCCCTATGCTTATATAATCCTATGAGGAGATTTGCCAGCCACCATTTTAGGTTTTGGTGACCTGGTGACTGGCAGCAGAGTAGCTAGTAATAGTTTTCTTGGCTATTTAGTTATCTGTTTTCTCTTCTGTGTAATTAGCTGTGTTAAGCGAGTTAGGCATAGTCATGCAGGATTATAGGGTCTTGGAGGTGGTGCACCTGCTGAGCGAGGCAGGCCGCCTTTGATGTATTGACCCCTTCAGCTGCGGAGCTTTTGCACCCTCCTGGGCGTGCTTCTGAAGGGGTGGCGGCCGCTCTCTCGGCCTGCACGTCCCCTGGGTGGGCGAGAAGAAAAGCATTGAGTTTTAGGGCCCGCTCTTAGGCCCGAAGAGCAGCCCCTTTCACCCCAGACATTCCAGAGCCTTGTGCGCATTCCAAGGCTCCGGCGAGAGTGTGCAGGGGCAGTTTTAGGGTTTAGGAGGTGGAGGGGGTATACTCGGTTGGTTTAGGAAGGGTGAGTGCCTGAGGGATTTAAAAGGGGAACTTGTGTTTGGGGAGTGGAGAGGGAAGGAAGGTAGAGGGAGTTTGGGCCAGGGCTCAAATCGATGTTGGAGAGAAGAGGAGGGGATCCCGGGGGATTGGGAGATGGCCGGGGGTAGAAAGGCTTGGAAGGGCTAGATATTTTCACCTCTTGGAATGAGGAGGTGAGGGCCATTAGTAGAGTGGGTCAAGTGGATGTTTATCTTGCACAGGGCGGGCAGCTGGTTTGGATGGCAAAGGCTAAATTTGAGAAGAGGGGGCAAAGGGGGCTCAAGGGGCAGGTCTTGACCCGGACCGGCCAGGGTTTTTGATCTCGTCACTTCCAGGGATTTCGTCTTGCAAGCACAGATGTTCGTCGTGAGAACACAGAACAGTTGACGGTAGTGATGTTGGTGCACAGCATGCCCAATTCTCGTTGCCAGTGTTGTAATCAAAGACGAGGCGTGGAAGGCAAGGTAACTTTTTCTTCTAGAAACTTTTATATTGCCTTTGTTCCCTCTGAATCTCCTCAGTCAAAACTGCCAATAAGACTCTTCAGGGACAGTGTATGAACAGAATCTCTAGTTTGGTAAAACCAGCAATAATAGAAGAGAGAGGAAATGTGGATGGCAATGAAGGCAATTTTGGAACAAGGCGGGTGGGATATAATAGGTAGTAGAATGGGGGAGACCACAGTTTAACCCACAGAGAAAAAGTGCGTGAGTCATTGATACAAAAGACCATATATACTGGAACTGTTTAGGCCATTCCCAATCTGGTCAGTGATCTGGCCAGACTGGTGCTGGAGCTCTGAACACAAAATCAGGGACAGGGGATTAAAACCAATACAGTGATGCAAGAAGTGATTTTCCTGGCAATGCAAAGTTACTGCTCAACTCAAGTTCAGAAGGCGGCATATTCTAGTTTTTGGTGAAGAATGAGATGGCACCTGGGCATTACTCCATGTCGTATTACTCATTGAAGTGGTGGACACTTCCACTCTGGCATGTGGTTTCACAACAGATTGGCAACTCAGCTTACTTTGCCTGGACTGTTCTGTTCAGTGAGAGGGAGCTCTTTCAGCTGGACGGAATCTCCTGCTTGTACGTTCAGTGCATGGCAATTCAGCAGCATCCCACTGCCAATAAAGCATCATTCCACCTTGAAAATCTGTCCAAACAAAGTGGGGTAGATTTTGCCCCCTTCATTCTTGACTTCTTCCTTGCTGCTGCTTGCTCTACACATAGAGGGCTGACATGTGGGAGTTTTGTGGAGGAGATAGCTGAATGAGGGATGTCATCCTCACCACCTCTCTCTGAGTCGATGGCAAGAAGAGGCCGAAGGAGGGTGTGACGGTGAATCCTGCATAAATGTGAAAAGCATCTGTAGTTGAAATGCTATTTCAGTTGTCATACTGCATGTGGCAACAATCTCTTCTTACTCTTCAGTGGCATAGGGCTGGGATTTCTCTTGGGATTACATGCCATGCTTCACTCGTGGATAGCATTATATGGCATTATCATTCCGCAGTTCCTCCCCATGTGATGCAAAGGAATAGACATTAAAGAGGGTGTAAGGGCAGAAACAAGATATGTTTACATCAACTTTAAGGCACAGACAACACTTTTAATGATATGTGCTGCTTGATTTATGTCTGTACAATGAGATGTAAAAGCATATTACTTGCAAATGCCAATGATGTTTCTAGTGTGGATGGATATCCCTTGTGGTCATTTACTGAACAATTGTCCTTGGAGAAGGTAGTGGATGTGTGTCCCTTCATGCAACAGTTAAAGAATGAATTCATGTAAAGTTTTGGAATTCTGACTCAGGACAACTATTATACTTGTCACTAATTGTGTCCACGTTAATAAATGTGAAAGACAGGATTAGCCCATTCCTTTCACATTGAGAACTGGATAAATGGACACATTTTTCTTAGAAATAAATGAGGTAAATGAGTTGCAAAAATATATAGATAGTAGTATATATATTTTAATTACAGACTCACCTGAAGTGAATGGCAGAGGGGGGATGTGCCCTGATGTCGTCTGATGCTTTAGGCATAGTTGGGGACTATTGTATCACTGAATGTTAGAAAGGCATCCTAATTCCCTTTTCACCTCCATGTTTTGCTGGATGATACTGGTGGTAACTGACTCTGATTCCACCCTGGGCTCTGCTAACCAGACCCAGGCCCAGTGCTATGTTTAAAAAGGTCCATGTAATAGGGTACACTTTCAACTGCCTATAACAGTCCCCAGTAGATAATAGGGCCAGGGGGGTATAATCTACCTATAAGTACCTACTATATAATAGGGTTTGGAGGTTCATAGGCACAGCAGATTTCCTGCACTTGCATGTGTGTACTGCTGTGTGCCTACTGTCCTTTTAAAGGAAGCCCTGCTTTGCAGCCTGTCTTTAAAAGTAAATTCACACAATTGGTATTGACAGACCCTACAAGTCCCTAGTATATAATAGGGCTAGGGGGAACTCAAACTACCTATAAGTGCCTGGTATATTATAGGCATGGGCATGGACATGGAAATGCCCATCAGATTTCCGGCACTTGCATGTGTGCACTGCTGAGGGCCTGTTGTCATTTTAAAGTCAGCCTGGCTTTGCAGACTGTCTTTAAAAGTACATTGTATGAAAATTCGTCTTGGGTGGTATAGGCACTATAAAAGTAGAATCTACCTTATTTTTACATATTAAGCACCCCAAGGTCTCCACTAGGTGTTTCAGGGGTGGGCATGCAACTGTTAGGAGGGAATTTATAAAAGATGTTTTATATGCCCTGCTGAGGGAAATCTGTCCATTTCATGTCTCCCTTTTGAAGATACTTATATCTTTTATTTATATTTTTAAGACAATCGATAATACAGCACATTGGGAGCAGAAGAGAAATTAATACATCACAGTTTATCCCTGGTGATCCTGTGGAATAAAGCAATACATCAAGAGAATCACCATTTTTCTCATGTCTCTTGCAAAGTGCACTGTTCATCCACCTATCAATCCCTAGTCAGCATCTAATCTTCCATAGGGTATACTATGTGCCCTCCACCCAACTGATCACTCACTTTCGGAACCACCATAAGGAGCCCGTCAGAGGGACTGCAATCGTACAACAATGGAGGTGCCTGCTCAGGCACCGCCGTAGGAATTACAATGTCCCTTTCCGCCAGTCACTTCACGGCGCTTAACCCACCATGAACAGGCAGGCGGAAAGTGACTTGGGGGCCCATAGCGGGCACCCTATTTGATGTGGGCCCTGTGTGGCACCTATGGTGCCCGCCAACATATCCCTGCACCATGTGGAAGGCACTTCATGGCATGGCTGGCATCGCAATGAGGCCCTAAGTTTCATATGCGCTTCTGCAGCTACCACCCATTCCATGATATCCCTACGCCAACGGTCAAAATCAGGGGCTACCTGACCCAACCATGTGATGGCCAAACGTCTTCTAGCTAGCACCAATGCCAAAAATGTGTATGACATTTTCATATCCTTAGGTCTTATGATACTTCGCAGGAGACAGCAAGCTTGAATGAAATCAAAGGCGAAGCGCACTTTCCTATGAATCTCTGGCACCACCCGTGCCCAATATCTCTGGACTCCCCCACACTTCTAGACTAAGTGCATAAAATCTGCACTGTCCACGCCACACCTAGGGCATACTGCTAAGCGGTAAGGATCGCAGCGCTGTAGTCCTCGTTACGTTATGTAGGACCTATGAAGAAAATTCAAATGCGTCAATTCAAAATGCGCATTACAGGATACCTTGTGTGTGAGATCAGTAAGTCTGTCCCAGTCCGTATGGGTGAGAGGTGTATTTAAGGCTACATCCCAGGCCTAGGGCGCTTTTGGAGTGGGCCCCACTGCGTCTTGATACATAGCTTTATACAGGAGTGTAATCTATTCCCACCCTCCGCCCACATGTCAACATAATGCCCAATGTTTGGGGGGGTGCAGGGTAAGTGGGCCAAGTTGTTTTAGCAATGTCTGCCAATCAGCATACTGCAAGAAGTGACCGGGCCAATCAGAAAAAGTATCACAAGCCTCTTCAAAGGAAATTAAGTGCTCAACTGAGTATAGGTCCACTAAGAGTTTTAACCGCCCTCTCAACGCGCCTGGTATGACCTATTATCCAGTAATAATCGGACGAGCTTCAGAATCCAAATCAGAAGTTCCCTATAAAACGATGCCCTCTTTAACACATTGCCCGTACAGACCTATGTCACACTATAGCTGTGTGCTTGACAACATGAGGGGCATCCAATGGGACTCCTGCACTCTCCATTAGGAGCCCCGGATGGCGCACCAGTGGCATGCTGCCCTGCAACAATCTTTTTTCATGATTACCAGAAGAGTCAATACATCGAGCCACATATTGCAGGTGAGCGGCGAAGTAATTTAATTCAAGATGCTGTACTTCAAGTTCCCCTCTGGATACCGCCTAGTCAAGGTGAAAAATGCCACTCTACTGTGCTTTTCCACCCACAAAAGGGAAATGAGGATGGTATGTAGCAGACGGAATATATGAGCCAGGAGCAGACAAAAGGAATTCTGTAATATGTACAAACATCTAGGTAGTAGTACCATCTTAGCAATGGCCATTCTGCCCATCAAAGAGAGGGGCAAAGTATTCCTGAAACCAGTAGCCCCTCCATGAACCTGCCTACATTATGATGAAGCACAACTTTCTGTGAATTTGCTATGTTAATCCCAAAAAACTGAAGTAGGATGTCTCCCAGCATAGGACCAAATTAGGCAATCTGCTCAACTGGTTCTCGCCTAAAGAGGCAAGAAAGAACAATAATAATTTTGCACGATTACGCCGGAGACTGGAATCGGATCCAAAGTTCCTCAAATAAGCCCAGCAACCTGGGGGACGACAGGCAAACCAATGCATCGTCAGCATGTAAGGAAATGACATTCCGGGTGTCCCCCAACACAATCCTCCATTCTTGCATCTCTTGACTTACTCAGATTGCCAATGGTTTTATCGAAAGTGCAAACAGGAGAGGGGACAGTGGGCAACCCTGTTGTGTCCCCTGGTATATTTCCCAAGCCTCCGAATGGTGTGTGCCCACCCTAACTTTGACACATGGCTCAGTGTACAATAGGCGCACCCACAAATCTCTTGACTTGGACCACCTCCTGGAGGTATCCCCAGTCCACTGTGTCAAAGGCTTTTCTAAATCAATAGCCATGTGTGCCAATTCTTTGTCTCTGTGGTGGACTTCATGAAGAACTTGAGCCAACATTCTTAGATTCAACCCAGTGTTACGACCAGCATGTAGCCAGCACCTACCAGAGGATCTTCATGTTTGTGTTAATCATCATTAAGGACCTGTAGGCGGCCGTGTCAAATTTCTCCCACATATTACCCCCCTCTCCCCTCCCCCCGCCGCCCCCAGTTTAACCATTAGACAAACTTCCCCTTCTCTCATTGATTGAGGTAAAATGTTGGCATTCCGAGGTCCCAAATAAACCTTTAAAAGATGAACAGCTAGTGCTTCCTGAAAAGCCTGTTAAATTTCTGGGTGGAAGCCATCACTTCCAGGGGCCTTTCGATGAGGAAGAGTATGAATCGCAGCTCTGATCTCTTCAAGCTCCAAGAGCATCCACCACTTTCACCCCTAATCAGGACAGACCCAACTCATTCAAATAGAGAGTGTAACACTGTGGGTCTACACTTGTGTCTATGGTATACACTTGTTGTAGACGTATCTGAAAAGTGTGTAAGATGTCTGCTATGGATGTAACCTCCCGGCCCTCAGGTGTGTCACAAATGGTGGGGTTTATTCTCTGTATATCATCCAGGCTAGCAACCTCCAGGCCTTATCCCCCTCCCTATGTAATTGCTGTCTATACTAACATAAGGTATATTTGTCCAGGCAGTTCCAGATGTCACCCACTCCTGTCTACGTGGCAGTTCCCAGATAGAAACATCAGCATCCACCAATGGCTCCGTCTGCAATTGTGCCAGATTAAACTGTTGTAGTTCTGCTATAGGTTGTCGGCTCACTCTGGAAGTTAGACCCATGCACGCACCCCCTAACAGCACTTTCAAGGCTTCCCACTCCTTGCCTCTGTGGACTTAGTGTTCCAATTGATGTCAATGTAATCGGTCAGAGCTTGAGACAGAGTCTATCTCCACAGTGGATTGCCCAATATGCCCAGTGAGAATTTCCATGAGCTATCTCCCCATTCTAATTGTCCCCAGTGCATCTGAAAGAAGGCAAGCGCATGCACAAGTAAAGTGGAAAACCTGTGACTGAGCCCCCTGCCATCATCGTTTGCCCACTGACCAGGACTTTATCTAATTGACTATAGGTGTTGTGAGTCAAGAAGGAACATGTGAAGACCTTGTGTGTGGAGTGCGCCGATCTCCAGGCATCCTGCAAACCCAAGTTCTGCATCACAGTCCACAAGGCCATTGTCATGTGGGGCTTTATTCCGTCTCTAGCATTGAATCCAGCACATAATTGAAATTACCCAACCATAGTATTGGTGCATCATGGGCCTGTGTTAGGAAATCATGCATGGTGTATTAAAAACCTGGATCATCCGTATTAGCGGAAAATGTATTTAGTATAGAGAGGTCCCTACCATCTAAGGTACTCTGTAAGAGCACATACTTTCCCCCGACATCCGCCTCCAAGTATGAGTGGGCAAACTTTATACCTGGAGCCACCCATTTCTCTTACATATGTGGAGTAGAAAGGAATGGAAAACCTGCCCGCTCCATTACGTCGCTAATCGTGCATCCCCTGTGTCATCCAAATGAGTCTCTTGTAAGCATGCAATGTCTATTCCATTCCGCTTTAAGAAGGAGTACACTCTATACCACTTCACATAAATGCCCAGTCCCCTCACATTCCAGGAGAGAACTCTGAACGTACCCTGCATCATATGAAGTAGATCCCAATGTTCCTGAATCTCTGTATCACCCCCTCCTTCCCCAGGTCCTGCCAAACTCAATAAAATGAATTTCTAAACAAAGAAAACAAACCCAAATTCTCCTCTTCCCCCGCCCCAAGCAGAAATGTCTACACGGATCGCCTATCAAACCCCACTGTGCCAGGACGAGCCCTCCCCCCCTCAAAGTCTAACCGGTACCAAACAACAAATCCCCCCAAAACACTCTTCCTAACTAGCCAGCTGCATACTCGCACACTACGATATTTACACCTTATAGAGTCCTGTAAAACCTTTGTTACATGCACATTACAGGCATTCCATTCAAACATCTACACTCCAATAGGACCACCATGTCCCTCACAGTTCTGGGTCATGTCTTCTGGGAACCCATTCTTACCAACATCTTTGTCTAAGTTGACTCTCCCTGAGGTCCACTAAGCAAGTAGATCTCCATGATGAGACTCAGCCAGACCCCCCTTGTGAATTCTCTCCTCCCCGCATCTTCGGTGAAACAATAGTGTCAGGTATCGCATAAGGTTCAGTGTCCTGAAGGTCGTTGCCCTTGCCATCTAAGGACACCTGAGCAACAGATTCTTCCACTGTAGCTGGTGCCACCGTAATGGACAGATGCAATGCGCCATCCTCTCCGATCAATACTCGGTGCTCCCCTAAAGGAGTCAGGTTCGGGTTGTTTCAAGGCTGCTCAGAGCGGGAGCGCACTACACGCGACTGACGCCCCTAGGACTTCACCCAAGCATGGCGTCACAGTAACATCCCTGAGTTCCAGACATTCTAAAACATCTTCCGGTCAATTGAAGAAATGGGCTTTATTTATGGAAATAATTTTCAGTTATGTCGGGTACAGGAGCATGTACCGAAACTGGAGTGACGGCAGCATCTGTTTAACAGCCATGTATGATTTACTTTGTTACTGTACTTGCTTGGTGTAGTCAGGGTATATGGTAATCTTGGTATTGTCAAAGTTTGTAATCTCCTGTTCCCTAGCTGCTCATAGGATGCAGTCCCTATCTTGATAGTGAGAAATTCTAGCAATGAGAGCCCTGGTAGGAGCCCTCGGTCTCGGCAGGGGTACCAAGACTCTATGCGCCCTCTCCACCACAAAAAAGGCAGGCATGCGAGGTTTCAGGGCAGTGCATATCCAGTCCACTAGGAAATGTGTTGCAGATGACCCCTCCATCCTTTCGGGAAAGCCCAAGACCCTAATGTTGCTGCTCTGTGAGTACCGCTCGGCATCCTCCATGGATCAACCTAGCTCTGCCATCATCGTCATCATGGTGGCCATTTGACATATAAGAGTTGCAACGTCTCCCTGCAAGGTCTAAATATTTGTTTCAGAGGTTGAAATTTTATCTGCTATCTGGCAAATGTCTGTCCACAGAAGATTGACATCAATGGACACAGAGTCTATCCAGTGCTCTAATGCAGAGCGGCACTGCTGTTTTGCTGTCAACAGTTCCACCCTTCTGAGTTCAGGCTCATCCTCTAGGGAGCCCTCATCCTCCATCACACCTGAATGCCAGGTTACCCGCTGTGGGGTAGTATTGTTTGTGATAGTATTAGAGCCATGTGTGTGGTTCATCTTGTCTTTGCCCATATATGTTAGAAGAGACAGAAACGGAAGAGCCCACCGAGCAACAAAGCGGGGATCAGCTCATCTCCTCCAGCAAATGTCTCAGCGGGCCCCCACTGCAGTGCCCAGCACGCCTGGACTATGCTGGTACGCAGTGACCACCGCACACAGCCTGCCAGGAGCTATGAGATAGGCAAGCCCATACAGGGCAATTAAACGCAGGCACCTCTACTGCGGGAGACATGCCACCGAAAATCCAGCCAATCATCAGGGTATAAGCCCCACAGCACTGGGTCCAAACATTAGTAGCCACCTCTATTCCTCAGCACCTTTCCAACTAGTACAAGCCACAATGAAAGGTCTGATGATGTCCTGCTGCACTCTTCTCAACAAGGGCCAACCCAGATTCTGAGAGATTCTCCTCCTGATGCAAGCTGCACCACGCCTCTCAGCAAAGGGCAGTCACAGGGTGCCCCAGAAATAGGCGAGGAGCAAGCAAAGTCACCAAGCTGAGCTCTCCAATGTGGCAATCAAGGTATTTTACTGTCCACTTAGAACTATAATACCATAATAATGTTGAGGAATTCCTCAGAGTGTTTCATGATACAGAGAAGTGCCCCCCATAAGGGCAGCCTCATAGCCAAATGAGCCTCCACAGACGTCACCCTCAATTAAAAACAGGTATTGGTCCCTACTTACCACCAGATTGTCTATCACTAGCAAGTTCAGTAAATAAAAAGTGTGAGAGGAGGAAAGATGCAACCCGATGCAGGCTAACAGAGGATCACCAGAGCCAGGCCTGCAATCATTGATGTCGGCCTCAATAGAGCCCCGGGACAGCAGCAATCCACCAGGTGAGTGCCGAAGGCCCATCACAGGCCGGCAGTATCACACTGTGTCCAACACAACACTCACCTCCAGCCAGGCATGTCATTCTCCACAGCGGCCTGCAGAAGCCAGCTCCTGCTATTGCCTGCAATGCTCCAAAGTTCTCCCCCTCTCCACACGATGACTCTCCGACAGCAGTGGGTGAAGAAGCGACAACTGTCCGGGCGGGCCACATAGGTCGGTAGGACCACCAACAGCAGGTTGGCTTCTCCTACCAGCTCATGTCTCAAGGCGGCTGTCTCACACACCAATCCCCCAGTGGCACCTCACCCCAAAGGAGGCACGGGCCACCCCAGCAGCACAGGAGTACGCCTCCACCCTCTCTGGCTAAAGAGGGACCACGTCACAGACACCCTCACCAAGGTCCATCCCAGGATGCTCGGGGGGGCCCAGAAGCACCAAAACTGCCATACATCCAAGGCTCGCCAGCAAGGAAGGGGAGGAGGGAGAGAGGATGAGTAACGGCCTCAATCAGGCACAGGTGGGACGCCCAACAGGAAACAGCATACTCCTGGGCCACGTCAGTCCGGGGCACAGGCCTATGTCTGGGCCGTGCTGCCGATCTTGCATCTCCCTTCTACCAGGAAATCAGCCCTGCAGGCAGGCACTACGAATCCACAGGCGTGAGTGAGCTTGCATCTACCTGCTCCCACCCTCAAGCATGTGCAGGGCGAGAGAGGATCCTCCACATCTCCACAAGGCCAGATAGGCCGTAACCCAGCCACCATGTATTTCCCAGCTCTAGGAGAACAAAGCCTCAGATTTTTGTCATACCTTCACAGGAATCAGATTGCAGTGGCACAGTGAGGGCACAAAAGGCATAGTGTGCAGGATTTAGGCAAGATGAAGCAGGATTTAACAGCTAGGCCACCGGGAGCTTAGGGGCTCAAGTCGTGTTGGTCATGTTTTCCCCATTGTAGATACTTAGCTCCGTTGGCTATAATTGCAATATATTATTTAGGTATTACTAGTGCTAGGAAAGGAGATAAAATATCATTCAAAGGCTTAAAGGATTGGTTTTGATATTGATAAATCCAACAACTTGCCACTGTGGAAGTTATCAAAAATTGTACAGAAGATAAATGATAGAACTTTCTCTTCTGTAAGCCAAAATCAGGCCTTCTTGTGGTCTCTGCTGATTGGTCAACCTTAACATGCTTAGCCAGGCTGCTTTGGTTAGGTGATAAGTGGCCTGGCCTGAGCAGAGGTTATCTGATGGAAAGAGCTGTGAAGCTGCGGACATAAAGAGGCGGCTGGGTAACTCAAACTGTGCTCAAAGAGAGAGCAGATCAGTAAGGAATGCCAGGGGTACCTACACCCAAATCCTATGACCCCCAGCTAGATGACAGGCTTAGGAAAGGAATTGTTAGAGGTCAGGGGAGGAGAGTTAATGTAAATAAGCCAGACTGGGGGTTGGTTAAGCCAGCTCTTACTCCTCTGGAGATAAATCACCCATATTGGATTTTGGAAGTGCAGTGCTTTGTAGGACAAGAATATGCCACACTTTGGAGGAAGGCGTCATTCTTTTGGGTGGCACTCTGACTGACTGCGCCTGCTGCACAATCTGATACCCTGCAAGCTATAGGTTAACAGATTGCACCTGCATCATCTCCACCAAGAGTCCTCATCCGCGTCCAATGGACTTTCAAGGATTTGGCCAGGTGCTTTGTGAGAATTGTAGTCCAGACATCCCAGAAACCATTTAGAAATTCCACACATTTGGATTGGTGTTTGGGACACTTTGAACCTACAAGGAGACCTTCAGGAAGCACCTCCTAAAATTGGAGAACTTTTGTGCAAAAGCTCCAGGAGGTGACCAACCCGACTTCAAGAGTTAAGCCGGCTGCCTTAAATTGCGACCCGGACAGGATTTCAAGTTTGTCCCGCAGAAAGTTCCAGAGGTCCAGATTTCTAGGATTTGACCCGGGCCTCGCAGAAAGTAGATACGGCAAGCGCTCTCTGAATCTGGCCTGCTGAGCAGGCAAAATACTTTTAGGGCTCCATTATGGTCGAGCTCAAACTTTGACGTTGTCCCGGTCAAGCGCATTTACCTGAGTGTCCCTATATGTTTTTAAGCGCTACAAAGTGGTTAATCTTTAAAAATTCCTATCTCCATTTCCCTGATTGGATCTTTGTTGTTTTGGTGTCATTTTAAAGATAAAAATATTTCCTATTTGTAGAAATTGGTGTGTGATTTTTATTGTGTGTTATTGGTGTTATTAAATGCTTTACATACCTGTCTCCTAAGTAAGGCCTGACTTATTGTTGTCAGCTACCAAGGGTTAAGAAAGGGACTAATTTACTGGGCCCTATACTGTGTTGGTGGTTTTATTACTAGTGGTAGCTACACGCGTTTACAAACAAGTGGGCGGACTCTATTAAACAACTTTGTCCGGTGTGCCTAGTAGCAGAAGAAACTGAAATTCATGTCATTTTCTTCTGCTTGGCATATAAAAGGGCCAGGCCTAAATGGGTCCTTCAACTATGCAGAAATCTGGGCATAAGAAATTATAGCTAATTATTTAGGGTAATAAAATATGATACTCAACTAGTTTTTGTTGCTGCAATCTCCAAATTTGTATTTGCTATGTGGTGCAAACATAGGAATCTGTTGAAAGACTGATTTGAGAACTAGCAAATCCCGTTTTTGTATGATTATCACTGTGATCCTAGTTCTGTAAAAATTTAGGCTGTGAACTTCTTTTAACATTTCTTTGACTAAATTATATTTTTAATGTCCTTTTTTAATCGATTATATTTTGTTATTATTGTTGAAAATTATGCCCTTACTTCTGTATTTGTACTTGTTTGCTGCCCGACCGGTGAACATTGATTTCAGGGGGTATGATCATCTGTATGTTGACACTTTTTAACCACTCCCTGGTTCTAATGATAATTGCATTTCCTTCTCTTTTTTAGTTTTTAATTAATACGCTATTATATGAATTGTAGAGATTGTTAACTTATATGTGCTTTTATGGCTGTAATAGCCGAAATAAAGTTTTATGATGATGATGATGACTAGTGGTAGGTACATACTTATCCCTATCAACAACCCACATCGAACTCTGAAGCTGGTGAATAAACTAATAAATAGAATTGATATGGTAAACATTCTCTGGGACCTCTCGAATGATAGCTAGTGGGAAGATTGCATATATTAGAGGCTGACATTATTGAGATGAAGGAAGAGTGTTAGTTACTGAGAAAGGGGATATTTAGAACCGAATACGTGTCTGTAATGTGGACATGGGTGGACAGAGTGGGTGAAAGAAGACATATGGATAGACTTACCAATTGAGGGATAAAAAAATGGATTTCTCATACATAAGCAGTATCGGATCTATATTATGTTAGCAGGATGGATCTATATGTACCCTCTTTTGCTTGATATATATATATGCATTTGCAGGGAGGACAGCACTAATTCACTCTTTGCATATCCACTACTAACAGAGTAGGCCGAGAACCATACAGACGCCATTTTCAAACTTATACTCGAACAGGGGCTGTGATCACGTGTTAACACCATCATTGCTGCAGCAATTCCCCTGCTGTGCTGAAGAACTCAGAAAACAATGCAATCATGACGAGCTCAGCTCGTCGTGAGCGTACGAGAGGTGTACCTCATGACGAGCTGAGCTTGTCATGAGCATCGAAGGGGTTAATCTCCAGTAGTTGTCAAGCCCCAGTTCATCTGAGTTACTGGGAGCAGCTGAACTTAGGCTGTTTACTCGACTGGCAAAACAGAAAGGAGTAGCCTGGTCCAAAGTACTGTTGGTGTGCCATATTTAATCCAGAACCATGAGTCCATTAATAACACTGAAGTGATAGCACCGGGCTAAAAAAATTCCCATCAGCCCACCCATCTGGTGGAATATCGTCACGTGGGAGCTGTATCATAAATCCAGATCTCAATCAATGCACCTGATGATGATGCGGAGATGGATTTTGTAGATATAATCTTAGACCACAGTGCTTCACAGGTGATGCTAATGGAGTGCAGTGCAAGTGAGAGGTTATGTGAGGAAAAAGTGAGGATAAAATTGACTCATAGGACCAAAAATTAGTTTAATGGGTATGGTACTAGGGTCAAACTTAAAAACAACGCCAGATAGTTTTAAATAATAACTTTATAATGGCGTGGTGTATTGAGGTCGACATGTTTCAGCTAGATGGACAAATGGTCCAAGCTTTCTTCAGGACCAGGTGAAAACTGCGACTGCAAACTGAGGTGAACAGAATAAAGAATAGTAACTGTGTACGTGTATAGAGGATAGATCCCACCAGATACTCTGAGCCCAGATGTGTACTGGTGGCAATCCAATCATGCGGTCTCTCCTGAGGACAAAGAAGAGTGTACAACAGTAATCAAAAAATAACGTGTGTAATGGTATCAAGGATACAAGAGACAAACACTAAGCACACAAACAGTGCGGAAGAGAAATTCTCTTCGCCACACAGAAGACATAGGGTTCTATTGGTGTTAATGTGTCTAAATCACAAACAGTAAAAACATGTGACTCACCCAGCGTTCTGTGGGGGTATGCCTCACCTCACCCGGCACCCACTCGGGAAGAAGGAGGCCCCGCTCTGTTAGAGTGGAAATGGAATAAGAACCTCAGAAAAATATCAGAGGTGCCAGGATACATGTAATCACACATTTCCAGTAATCTACTAACAAAAACTAGTTGTATAAGAAAGAGACTCAACCTGGGCTGATGGGAATTTTTTTAGCCCGGTGCTATCACTTCAGTGTTATTAATGGACTCATGGTTCTGGATTAAATACGGCACACCAACAGTACTTTGGACCAGGCTACTCCTTTCTGTTTTGCTAGTTGTAATAATGGCTTGAGTAGCCCTGGTCGTTAAATAAGCCCTTCTGACCCTCCCCACAATATTTTTTCAGTGTTTACTCGACTGTCCTGAGACTCAAGGTCGCATCTGGCTTTGGGTGCGATAAGCGCTTTCCTGGAGGCGCTGTGCCTATACTCCCGGGCACCAAGATGAAAGGGAGTCACCCCTCCTGACCTTCCCAGTAATAAATAGTTAAGCTTTGAACTAATCATGTGTGCCATATATGGTCCTTCCCTGGAGCTTGAGGGCCAACTGGTGTTTTTCCTTTTACAGTGATTAAATGTGTTGAACCGAAAAGTATATAACCTCATGTTTGAAAACGAGCCAACAGTGTTCTCCGCGCACCTAATGAGTGAGGGTTGGAGAGGCTCCTCTATAGAGTATTTTGCTTAGATAAATGATTGAATTTTCTTCACTGCCAACTGAATGATTATTTGGTAATGGGATTGGGGCTATTGGTAGGTATAGCCCTTTATTGTTATTTTTCTAGTACTTCACCAATAAGGTAGCACAATTGAAGGTGGCATGTTGTGACACAGACACCAGACCATTTATTTCACCAAGTACACCCGTTGCTGGGTCACCGGGACTTATTGTGTTGTAAAATCCCATTTCCACTAGCCTTACACTTTTGCAGAGGTGACTATGTCCAGACACCAGCCTCCTCCCATCCTGTAGTGTAGTTCCTAGTTTCCCACTAGGCCCTGCGCATTGGAATAACATAAACAGTAGTATCGACGTGGAACTGCGGATATTCCAGGCCTCCACTGACTATGCTAAACTTAATTGGGTTGTGTTACCAACTAGCTCAGAGGTCACTGGAAACTTTCTTCTCTGCATAGGAAGTGATCAGCTTCCTTGGCACAGACAAGAAGGGATTCAGCTTTCCAACAACCGTGCAACATGACAACTTTGCTCCTCAGATCAAGAGTCAATCTCTAGGGTCGTGTGAAACAATAGACATAGATTTCACTCAGTCAGTCTAGTGCAGTTTACTTTCACGAGATGTAGAGAATAGAGAGACGGGCGTGTATCAATAAAGGTTAACATTTATTGAACAGTCTTTCTTCTCGTACAAGAGAAATGTATTGCCACAATTGCAATAATTGTTGTTATAAAAAGTACGTACAGTAAGATAAGTATTGCGAAATAGAACTGTAAAAGCATTGATATGGTTTCTTAGCCATACAATGGTTTAAAAGTAATAAAACATATATACAGTCATATATACATTAGGCTAACATACTCAACTGGTGCTTCTAACTAAGCCTACCCCAGTGTGCCTGACCTAAGCCTAACACGTGAAAGGGGAGTAAGTAAGTAGCTTTAAGTTAAGTTGGTTTTGCCAAGGTTTGTTTCAAGAATTCTCGTCTAAGGGTTTAGTCAACACCATACCTCTGAATAGAATGATGGAGGATTGGTATCTCCTTCAGGGGTCTCTCTCGATATCCCAGTCACCCGCGAGGGTAAACCGGAAGCGCCGGGACTGGATTTCTCTGCACGAGAAAGGCAGCGGCTTCTCTTCAGCGCGTCGAGGAAGGAGGGGGGACAGCGTCCGCGGGCAGCTGGAATCTGCTGGATGTCTTCGCAGAGGACGGCTGTTCAGCTCCTTAAGCGTACTGCACCATAGTTCGCGCTGTAGCGGCGATAATGGTAATCAGCAGCTTCACCACCACAGGATAGCAGGCTGCAGCGACAGAGTGCTAGATTTACCAACACAGGGTCATGCAGGCAGCTGGCATCAGCAACAGGCAACGAACATTGCTTAAGGCAACGTTGGTAATATTTATACCTGACAGGTGCCGGGTTTGACGCAAGTTTGCTGGACATAAGACGTCAATTAAAGATGTCACTAGGAAGTGATAGTTATCAGTTGCTCATTAGAGTTCCATTACTAATCAAAACATAGCAAGCGGGGATTTCCAGGTTTGCTAAGTTTTTATCTTGTTGAAGAACTCGGAGTGTTATCTAGGAATATCAGATAGGGACTGCTGCACTGTCATTGCACTAATTGGTCGCAAAGGAAGTAGCAGAGAGTCATGCTGGAATGTGGCTCTGTTCGTGTGAGGCCAGAGATGACTTTTCAGAAAATCGCACTGGAACGGTTATGCCAATATAGGGAATAAATGGATTTATAGCCGAATAGGGGCATAAGGTCACAGTATCGATCAGGAACCTAGATAAACACGCAACAATCCTGCTGCTTTATCTTGAAACCCCCACATAATGTACCTTCACTCGCTCATCCAGTGGGTGATCTGCTCACACATGGCCACATTCCCCGCTCCTCTGAGGGTGTGTGGCATCACAAGCTTCATGTAGTGATCCACAACAAACAAAACAACATGTTCTGTCTCCTCCTCGGTGGTGCTCCTCACCCGGTCAGTGTCCTGTAGGCTTCCTCTGGTGTCTGCTGTCACAATGTCTTTAAATATAAGGGGAAGAGGGCAGAGTCCAGGGTGTAGGGTAATTTTAATCTGCTTCCATGATGGTATATGTCAGGTATGGGTGTGTGATTGTGCTCAGGTGAATGCTGGCTACCTGTTTTTTTTCATTCGTAGTTCTACATAACATATGCAGAGATATCTCTGCCTGTTCTGCTTAGAGTTCGGTTTACAGGTGTGCGCCTGAAATTCAGTTGTAAATTCATTACTTGTATCATTCCAGTGGTCCAGTGGTGAATTTACTAGCACAAGTCTCTCCTTCTCCTCATTAAAGGGGTGGAGACACGTTCTCCTAATAATTAGAGGAAAAACGCCAGGTGTAGATGAAAAGCTGTATGTACTGAGGTTTGGGCCTATAGATTCTCCTATGTGAACAGGCCCCAATGTTTGTAAATATTTCCATTCAATACAAAAGTGCACAAAGGGGCCCATTTGTACAAGCTCTGGAGTGAAGTTTGAAGGGGCGCTATTAAGTATCTACTGCCCCATCACACGATACTGCTGCCCCAGCAGTGTAAACAGGGCAAGAGGGGCAGGAGGAGAGTCTCTCTAATATCGTGGACCCCCAAGGGTGACCCTGGGGTGCACGGATCTGTAGTTTGAGGCATCCTCGGGATGAGGGGCCCCACAAACCCTGCCAGGGGGTAGGACAGAGCATGTCGGGGCAGAGGGACATGGAGGGAGTTGTGAAGCTGCACTGATGGGCGGAGACATTCTTCCTTCATCCTGACAGAAGCAGTTTCTGGACATGTTTCCCTGCGTCCCTGTGAGTCTCTTGTGCAAATATTGTCACTGGTTGCCCTTCTTCTACACTGCCTCAGCCGGATCTGTCTTGTGGCCTTGTAGGGAAGATTATTTTTATAGATACGTTTTTTATCTAATTCCATGTCATAAGTTGTCCGATGTGGCTCAAGATGTCTTTACATTTTATATCTCTGGTCTGATCGCTGTCTGCGAGGTTTGTGGTAGCCCCAGTGTTCCCTGCACGAGTATTGAGGAAGTGCCTTTTGTGAAAACCGCACGCGCTCAGCAGAGTTGTCTGTTTCCGGTGATCTCGAGAGAGCGGAGGGCACTGAGGCCAGCACTGAGTGAGAGTTAAGAGAAGAGAACTGACGAGTGCGGGTGAAGGATGGCCGCGGCGCTCACTCCTTCGCTGCTGCTGCTGCTTCTCCTGCACCCCCTCCCTGCAGACCACCTCGAGGGGCCCGGACCCAGCCCTGCAGACAGCGGGGGGCCAGGACGGACTCCCGGAGACCAAGGAGGTATGCTCCCCTTACTGATTACCTTACACGAACAGGTACCCCCATCTGTAAACTGCTGCTAATGGCATAGGTGGAACGGGGTGCACTCCATTGAGAATGGGAGCAAGTGTGAAAATGAGTGTATTTACAAATGACTCCTCCTGAGATACAGCCGCTCCCAGGTGTCCAGGCTAGAACATTACTTGATCATAATTACTGATTAGTCACACTCTGCGAATCAGAGTTCAGTGAACCCCATAGTCAGTGTATTTAAAAAGTGGGCTATAATTACAAAATCACCCTCTGCTCATCCAAATTGTCGCTCCTAACGCCCCATGCTGACACACGAGGGTGGCCGGTGAAGCACATTCTCACAGACACAGATAAACAAGGTCTGGACATGGTAAGAATTCACTACATATGGTGCACTGGGCCCCCTGCTTAATTTGTATAGGGGGGGAGTCTTCTGTCAGATATGATGACGTATGTGGCGCGCCTCAAGGTCACAGGGCAGGTGTTCAGGGACAGGACTAGGCCTCTGTGCACACTTCAGGCTAGAGCGACATCAGGGCCACAATAAAAGCCAACACAGCAGATAAACAGGCAGCCAGGAACAAAGTACATGGGACAGGCCAGTCCCAGTATCCCCCCCGAAGGCAGAGAATGAAGACAGATGTCCACCTCTGGTTCGAGACCCTGCTTCAGACTTGCACTAAACTTAAAATGCATTCCAACGTCAGCAGGCAATGGCAGCATTAACAGCATTCTGCTTACTCTCAGTGTTCCACAGACTCTAGCAAGGAACAGCATTTACACCAAGACTGAAGTTGAACCGTTTAGTGTTAGAACTTTGTAATAACATGGAGATTATTCATTTGAAATTAGGTATTGTTAGGTTTTATTATTACTATTTTACTATTTTAATTAATGTTTATATACATATATATGTGTGTGTATATATAACTAGCAGCCCGCCCCAGCGTTGCCTGGGGCAGAAAGGGGCTGGGGGCAGTACACCCGCTCCCGCCCAGACCCCCTTCCGCACCGACTCCCTCCCGCCCCAAATCACTCCCACCCCCTCCCGCCCGGACTCACTCGCGCCCCCATCCCGCCTGGACTCACTCGCGCCCCCCTCCCGCCCCGACTTACTCGCGCTCCGACATTTTCATTTACTGCTGCCTCCTTCTTGCCTCCCCCTGCATCACACAGTCTCACTTTCCCCTTCCTTACCTGTGCCGCCGCTCCTCACTGCACAGCCGCTCGTCACTGCACCGCTGCTCCTCCTTCGTCGTCATCACGCACGTCGCGTCGCGGCCAGCGCTAGGTCCCGGCCGGCGCTACTTTCAGGGGACTACTTTGTTTACAAACTTAATTTTTTTTATTTACTTTTTTTTTTAATTTATATAGCCTATGTCCATCTACAGACCCTGACATTTTCATAGATGTATCGGGTGTGTAGATTGGCGCTGTGGTTCCCGAGTTTACCTGGCCAAAAGGTGCAAGTTTTCTCTTTATAATAGTAGTATAGATAATATTCACGTGAATATAGTCATATATACTCCAAATCATGAGGCTTGACATAGGCCAGCACAGGTTTTTCATGCCTCCAAAATTCAAAATTTTTGCTTCGGTTCAAACTACATTTTCCTGCAGGAGAACTTTGCAACATTTCAGGTTTTATCGATACTTCCCTCTCAGATTGAGCACCTAAACAAAGCAATCCCTCACCACCTCGAGTCATTGTACAATCCCGAGTTGCACAATTCCATGAAGAAGGGCAAGCATTGCTCTTTTCTGCTCTCTCAGTCAGTAATAGGCTAGTTCCAGGACACCTAGGGGGTCCATAAAATGCTCTATACATTTTTCAAAGTATGAGGTACTGCACTCAGCCTGCGGCGGTACCAGCTCTTTCAAAAGTTCAACTTTTACAAATTAAAAAGCCTGATTCTTTGGTGGTATATGAAAAACGATGTATTCATTGTGTAGTGCTTTACATTATTGCTGTTTTTGTATTTCTTTCCCCAAACACCAAACTATGTTTCATTTTCCTTGTGCTCTTATTATTTTACAGTGATGTCAACTGTTAAACACTTTACCAGCGCTTAAGTACACTGATAGTTTGGGGGTTGTGAGAATGGTGGTATAAAAGTGCTCTCAGTCGTCCTTTTTTACCACAAATTTAATATCTTTAATGGCTAATGTAATATAATCAATAATATGCTGCATAGTTCAACATTTATAAGGTCCCAAAGGCGAGACCTCTTGCATTGCAAATGCTTGTTTAGTTAGTGTGTGCACAAGAAACTTCAACCATGAGTCTTTTCTTTTGATAAAGTGGCCACCAGACACATTGATGTTAACCTAATGGGGACTACCATCTTAGCGCCATATCTACCACCTGTCTCCACACCCAAGGGTCTCTGAACAGACCCAAAAGCCTCAATGTGGCTGATACCTTTGAAGAGAGGTCCGCTTCTCAGTTACGTCATTGAGAAGATCCATCACCCAGACGAGCTTAAGGGCTCCGAAGCCACTTGGCCTTCGATGTGCTTCCTCTTCTCAGGTATTGTGGGCAGAATAGAAGTGAAGAGTCCATCTGTGCTAAGTCTTTCACTCCTGTCTTTGGTAGCATGAATGGATGGGTCACTGCCCACTCGTTCTCTTTATGTGTTCACAGGCTTGCCTAAACCTCCAGGAGACCAGTCCATGCCTACGTCCTTTTGGACTGTGCAGAGCTCTGGGCTTCAACCTACCAGTTCCAGGCCCCAGTTTCAAGGCGATCACCATCCAAGAGGTCTTCTATGCTTCCAGTTAGGGGAGCGGAGGGGTCATGGGGCACACTTTGTCACCTTTTTCATTAGTGGCTTTGATTTAGAAAAGCACCAACAGCAGCTCAGCAGCCTGCTTCATAATTCAAGAAGGAAGAGGGAGAGAAACCGGCAAGGGGGCTCTATGTTTTGCTTGGCGTAATCCCGAACATTAACCGTTTACAGCCCAACTTCATCTCCTCTTACTCCTTGACTTAATGCTTCCCTGTGACCATGGACAGCTCTCTGCTGCCTTTTGGCTAGGTCTCAAAATGCCATATACATACATACATACATACATACATGCAATCCAGTTGGATCGTTGTGAGCTCCTAGGGCATTCCTGTTTGTTGGTAGAAGATCGGTAATGGAGACATTATGCCACAGTGTAACAAATGATTTAGAAAATTACATTTACCAACAATGACTTGGCATCTTCATTATTTGGAAGACAAATGGATAACTCCACGTCAGTAAGTATACCAAATTAGATTTATTTCATTATTAGTTTGTCCTTAAACTTTTTCAGTGTACAACCAACCGCTAAAAACAAAACAATTAAAACGTCCGATTCAAGAATCCCATCACATTACTTTGAATATTATCAATGGCGGTGTTTGGCGCGTGTCTTGGCATGATTGGCTCAGTCCATTGGTGTAATGGAACAGGGTGCATCTCTAACTAGGATGTAGGCATGCTCAATATGCCTGAACATTTGCAGCACAAAGACGCAGAAGAAAATAACGCTCTGACAGGGTCTAGAGTTCATTTTCTGTAACAACCCAACATCAGCAGATGTGCCCTAATCATTAGGATGCCATGTACCGAGCATATTAGCAAGCATTGTCAAAGACAATATATCTAGATTTAATGTGACAACATTAAAAGAAATAGCATATTGTTTTTTCCAGTGTTTCGTTGTGTTGTTGGTCGCAGTGGAAATAATGTTGACAGTGTGCTAATAGTTGCTGTGTTAGTAGCGGTGTTAATGGTTTTATAAAGGTGTGAGTACTGTTGGTTGTGGTACTGGGTTTATAAGCGCTAGTGATATTGCTGGTGGTGGTGGTTTTTCTGGTATTGCTGTAGGTGCTTTTGGTGATGTTATGTGATGTAAATAGTGATTTGCAGAGCATTATAGTATCATTTGGTATCTAGTGGCGGTTGATCGGTATTGTTGTTGCGGGTGTTGGAGGTGGCAGTATTGGTAGTGATGGAAGAGGTATTTATTGGTGGCATCGGTGATGGTGAAGTGAATGATACTGATGGTGGTGGTGTGGTGATGGTAGTATTAGTATTCTGGTGGTTGTATTGAAGGTATTGGTAGTGATGTTGTGGTACTCACTGTGATTTTGTGTTGATGGTGTTATTGATTACATTGGTGGTGTCTGGTGATGGTGGTATTGGAGATGGTGATGTCAGTTTTATTGTAGGTGGTGCAAATAGTACTGTGGCCTGGGTATTTGTAGTGGTGGTTATGTGTGGTATTGGTGTTGTTGTTGGTGGTGGTATTGGTGATGGTATTGGTGGCAGTATTGGCTGTCTTTTTTTCTTATGAAAGCCCACATATATACAGGTACATGGCTTCCTAAATAAACAGGATGGCTGACCACATGGCGGTTGTTTGATTTGATAAACAAAAAGTGAGGTTAGGTTCAGGCTCCCATATGAGGCATGACAACGCATTACAAATGTCTACTGCAGTAAAACAAATTGCTCTTTCGATAAAATTCCTGTATGAGATAAAGAATAGAATGTGACAAAGATATGACGGTTGGGTATACGTTTTAGATATAAAACAGTCTTCATGTGTTGTAATGCAGCCACTTCATAAAGGGCAAAATGATAATGCTTTCCTCTGAGTGTCTGACATAGATTATGTGCATCAAGGTGTACGTCCCAGATGTTTCCATATGAGCACATGAGGTGAAACGTTGTCAATTCTGACTTCACTATTTTGGCTATATGTCTATATTTGTTCTTATTTTACCTTGTCATGGTGCTAAGTAGACACTTGTCCCAGGCTAATGTCGTATCAGGTGTTATAACTATGTCTTTAGCCAAATTACTTGATGCTTTCACAGTTCTTAGAAAGAGAAGGTCAGAGGACATCTGTGTCAATGGCAGACATGACAATGAGTCTGCATATATCGGGAAAAGATAGCGACTTATAGTATCCAAGATGGATTCAGAGACTCCTCAAAAATTGAGTCGGACCTTAGGACTGTGTGAATGTGTCGTCGTAGGAGCTTTTCTGATATATAGTATTTGGATAGCATGTCGGAAACCCATGCTCTCAATATTCTAAGACATGCGATATCTAAAATATAATACATGATGTATAAAGCATACAATATCCAATGTGAAGAATGAAACCTAAACATGCTTATATTATACGCAATGAGCAAGGCGCAAATATTTTGTAGCATTCCATTGTTTCAAGCAATTGGTATTCGTCCTTATATAACACAATGAATAAAGGAAATCTATCTAAAGTGTTTAGGCGTGTTGGCAGTTTAACATACCAGTGATATCAAATAGGTCAGATTAAACATATGTGTCATAAAAAGAAAAAAATGAAAATAAAGTCTTGTTTGCAAGTATTCTCATTGTTCATACTTAGAGCTCCCGGTTTCATGGTATTTATTTTTTAACATTTCCATCTGTATTTATCTATATTTATTCTTTGGCCATTTTATTGGTATTTACCCATATTTATTTTATGTTTTGAGAGTAAATGGAGTTGTAAAAAGGAATATTTTCACATTTATATAACTGATGAACATCCATCGTACTTTTATGCCTGTCGAATTTTAACAAATTAAGCAGCCAAATATAACAAAACACTAAAATGACAGGTAGCATTAGGTTCAAATATATGTTAACATATGCCTGTATTTAAGATTTTATTTCCCCATGCTGTCAGTCTGCTTAACAGTTGGTCTGGAACTCATGAAGGACTTCAAGGAAAGTCACTTCTAAGAATCACAATTTTCTGTATTTTTCAGCTATCAAAAACAAATACAGTCAGGAAACAGAATGTTTTCTGTTTGTATTTATCTGTAAAAATGGAAAACTGGAAGCCTTATTGATAATTCATGGTAACTGTGGTATCTAGGGTAAATTTATGTTGGTGATTGACTCTCATGTTGATTTCAGGCAGTTGGAAGTGGGGGTCCTTATCCCTCACCAAATGCTGGAGGCGGGAGTCCCTGTCTCACACTGCTGTCGCCAAGTGAGAGATCCGGACCCCTCGTTTCAACATTAGGATAAGTAAGGACACAGTCTGAGATAGCCCTGCTCACCCCCTTAGTAGCTTGTCATGAGCAGCCAGGCTTATCTCCAAGGCACGATTGTTTATAGTATGTGCAACCACACTCACAGCAACCCAATGATGTCACCACAAATAGACTCCACACAAGTTTTTATAAAATGAGTAGAATCTTTACATAAGAAGATATACAATATGACCGCACAATACAAAATCAACATGTAATAATGGGTAGTATTTCTTTCGGTGGATGGGTAGGTTATAATCCCAACCCCCGCTTCTAACCAACATTTAAGCTTACTTGTAACCGTTTCCAAAAGGTTAGGCAGGTCGTATTGCTAGAATCACACACGTTGCAAAAGAAAAGAAATACTGCAATGCGTAACGATATACTCCTGTACTGTGCAATAGAGAAACAATGCCATATGTAGCGCCACAATCATGTACTTTGCAATAGAGGAATAATGCTATGCGTATGAATACCAACATGCCCTGTGCAAGGAAGAAACAAAGCAATGCGTCACACTACAATCATGTACTGTGCAATGAAGAAATAATGCAATGCACCATGTTATAATCCTGTAATGTGCGATGAAGAAATAATGAAATGCGCCACGTTACAATCATGTACTCTGCAAGGGAAAAATAATGCAGTGCGTAGTGAGGTTCCGTGAATTCTGAACCCGTTTCATAAAGGTCATAATATCGTAACGAATTTGGTAGTAACGAACCGTAAATAGTGAGTGCGGCAAGTACGAGTGTTTTCGTCATGTTCGATCGATGGATTCACTGCGTATTTAGGGATTTCGTTCTGAACCCTCGGGTTCCATTTTGTGTACGGCAGCTATTTTGTGGTTGCCCTCACATAGGCCGATGACTATGGCCAAATGAGTCTTTGGGACACGTACACCTTCAACTGACTCTTAGATGACCTGAGCGAACTGACCCCTTTGCCTGAAGCTAACCTCGTGAAGCCAGTTCCTTGTCCGGTAGTTGATCGAGATAGAGATCAAAGAACAGGACATTGCTGAGTTTATTATACATGCACACACCCTTTATCCTGCTTCAGATCTGTTTCTGTTTCTTCTTTTATGGCTTGTTTATGGTTCGGGTTGTGGTCTTTTATTATGGGTTTGTCCGGCCTGTCCGAGCAAGAATGTTGGGCTTTCCCCTGTAATTGATGGTGGGCTGGACAACTGAAAAGTGGGCTTGTCGTCATGCGATACCTTTTGCAATGTCACTTGTGATTGGACAATTCGTAACTAATGAATGTTTGTTAGGAATGTGCACGCACTACCCAGGCACTCCTCACCAGCGCCTGTGGTTGCACCTTGACACGCACTCTGCGCTTCCGAGACTTGCCTCTTCTCTGGTGCACATGTTGACCAGACGCTCTTCACCAACGCCTCGACTTGCACCTCGACATGCACACTGTGCATTCAAGCCTCTCCTCTTCTCCCGGTGCACACGATGACCAGGCGCTCTTCACCAACGCCTTGACTGCACCACGTCACGTACCCTACCTGTCCAAAACGTACTTCGTCGCTCAGTGCACACAACTCAGTTCACTCCTGCTACAAAAAGCTCCAGGCCCGAAAGGGCTCAACGTTCACTTCAATCATACTTTTTCCCCCTAAATTGGTTCCCCATTTGGTATTCTTATTTAATTAAATTGCAGATTCGCAACGTGTGACCCCATCCATGGGGTATGCACTAATCTCTGTTATCCCCAAACCAGGAAAGGACCACACAAACTGTGCCTGCTACAGGCCCATTGCACTCCTTAACCTGGATGCCAAATTATACTCTAAAATTCTGGCAACACGCTTAGAGAATGTCATGCCACATCTTATCAAGGCAGACCAAACAGGGTTCATCAAGGGGAGGCAAACTCATGACAACCTTTAGTGGGTAGTTCTCATTATCATCAAAGTGCAGAAAAAAGATATTTCTGTAGCCCTTCTCTCGCTAGGTGCAGAGAAGGCATTTGACCAGGTTGACTGGGCCTTCCTAACACGAACCATGAATAAATTTGGATTTAACACGACCTTTATTGGCATCGTGCAATGTGAAGTACGCCGCTTCTCAGTCACGGGTATTGGTGAATGGGGTGGCCTTGGATTCCTTTAGAATCTCGCGGGGAACCAGTCAGGGTTGCCCGCTTTCACCCCTCCTTTTCACCCTCAACATTGAACCCTTCGCAGAACGAATTAGGGGGAATCCAGACATAGGTGGGGTGCACTTTGGGCAGGACAAACACAGGATTTCCCTCTTTGCAGAGGATGTGCTCCTCCCAATCACAAGGCCGTTATCCTGTCGCCCGGCCATCCAGAGGGAACTCGTCTCCTCTGAAAAGCCTTCAAGATTTAAAGTAAATTTATCAAAGCCCATCCTCCTCAACCTGACATTACCTAGGGAAACCATGTGTTCTGTGATGGAGGTGTCCCCTTTCCAAGACACGTATAAAGATATTACTTATCTAAGGGTTAAACTAACACCTAAGCTGTCGAAACTTTGCGGGGCAAACAACCCTCCCCTGTTGCGGCAGCTCAAGGCAGATCTAGCCAGGTGGAGAACTTCTCATACCTCCTGCATAGGACGCATTAATTTCATTAAGATGAATATGCTTCCCAGGTTACTTTACCTCTTTCAGGGTCTATCTATACCGGTGGGAAAGTACTCTCTTTGTAGACATAAAATAGATGATCACTAAATTCATTTAGCAGGGGCTGAGGGCACGTCTATCCTATTGCCTGCTAATGAGGGCAAGACGGGAGGGGGGACTGGTACTCCCAGACTTCTTGGGCTATTATAGGGCGGCCCAACTTCGGGTGATTACAGATTGGTCCCTACGCGAATCTTAAAAACTCTGGCTACATATGGACTGACAAATAGTGGGTAGGATGATCTAGGATCTCTTCTGGAAACCAAAACAGAATTGGCCTTTAAATGCATACATAAGCACCCCCACGGCCACCACTCTACAGGTGTAGGACGACTTTAACTGATTGCTGCCCCTGACCACCTTCCCTTCTCCCTACACCCTATTCACTTCAATCTTGAGTTTCTACCCACTCACCAAGACGGACCATTTGAAGCCTGGAGGAAGAAGGGTTGCCTTATGATTTCAGGTCTCTTTAAAAACGGGAGGCTGTTGACCTTTGAGGAATGCATCAAAGCTTATAAGTTCCATTCTTCTGAAAAATTCCGCTATATTCAACTCAAACACTGGGTACAACAACCCCGGATCCGGTCAGCCGCACCCAGAGACTTACTCCCAATTGAAAAATTTGCTCAATTGGGTGCATCCTCAAGGGGGACCTTCTCATTCCTTTACTCATACAATCTGTGTGTCCTCGCTCTATCCCGAGGTACCAAAGTTTTTGGGTCTCTCTCCTGGCTGAGCTGCTGGGAGAAAAACAGTGGGGTTCCATGAATAGGGACGTATCCAAATATAATCGCTCACTGTTCTTAAGAGAGGCTCACTATAAAATAGTTTACAAGTGGTACCCCCCAGAAGTTGCGCAAAATATTCTCCAACACCGCCGATCATTGTTGGAGGGGTTGCGGGCATTTGGGAGATTTCAAACATATATGGTGGGATTGTGCCTCAATACAGCCCATTTGGAAAGAGATCGTTTCCCAAATTAAAATGATCCGGGACCCCAGCTTAAAACGCCAAACCCAAGGTGACCGTTCTGTAATGTGGTTGTGCTTAGGAGCCACCAAAATGGCAAAAGCCACAGCGTGGAAGAAGGTAGAGGCCCCCACTCTTACACAATGGCAGGCCAGGCTGTGGCGAGCACTGGCAATGGAAAGATGGCGGACATAGTGGAAAACTCAAGGACAGGGTTCAACTACACCTGGGATCCCTTGGTTGAATTTTTATCAGAAGGTTTGGCCCTATTCGCTTGTGGACCCAGATTGAGGACTCCCCATCTCTTTCATATCTCATTATCTGGCTGACTGTGTCGCTTGAGCAGGGCAGCTTGTGGGATTCGCTGTCGGCCCTGCATGCGTTGGTCTGACCTCGCCCATGACCAAACGTGACTATGTTCTGCCGTGATACTATAGTTTGTATTGTTTTATTTTTAAGTTCTATGAGAAAAAGCGGATATTGTTGGGAATCACTTGTGGTCAAAGCAAAAAGAGAAAACAAAAAGACTCACTCTGAGAGCAAAATACGATGCTTAATTTTAGTAGAGATATATAAAAATGGCTGTCATCACCGGTCGAGTCCTATTAATAATAAAAAAAAAATTGAAACAAAAGGAATGTCAATTTGATATGGAGTTCTAATTTTTTTGTTTGTTTTTCAAAAGTTGAATTTTTTCCTAGCACACAACGGGCCAAATGAGTCAAATGTTTGTGTCCTGGCTGGTTGACGCAACATATTTGTTTCTTTGCTCCGCGTTTGACGGTCCCTGTAACACATCGCAGATTATGTCAATTGAGCACAGATGATCTTCTTTACTGTACACAGCCGGTGCTAGGACAGCCTGTGCGCCATCCTACTCAGAGGAGAAGCCGATTTCTATACCAACACAAGCTGATACTACCTGTGATGGCTCTAGGAATGCTGTCATCAACATGGGAATACGCTGGGGACACTGCAGAACATGGGCCATTATCGGGTCCAGTAAAGCATCAACGTCCAGTTGCGCACATGATGGGAGTGTCATACAGAGATCCAACACACATTCTTCTTCGCAAAACAGGCATCAGAGGACAGGTAAGATGCAGTCCATCCTGACTGGTCTAAATGACAAGAACCAAGAAGCACTTAGTACCCTGGGGCAAGGTGTGTCTAGAAGTTGTACCATGCGTTCATGGTATTTTCGCTCCAGGAGTACTGTTTCCATCTCCTTGGTGACTGGGCCATCCATTGCGAAGCAGAAAAATGACAATCAGGATACTTGCTAAACAGGATCAGTGGCAGCCCTCCAAATATTCTTCCAAATACGAAGGGTATTAAGTTTGGTATGTGAGAGAGTTTATAAAGCACAACAGCTGCCTCAGCAAAGAGGCGTTCCGGCGCTGAGCAGCAATGAGGTGACCAAGATCAAAAAGGGCTCAGGAGGACCTATGGAGAGGGGAAGAGGAAAGTTTTTATGGCTTTCCTGAATTTGAGATAATTATTAGGCTCCGGAATGTGGGCCGGCAATGCGTTCCAGAGGATGGCTGCTCTGTTCCGAATAGAACGACCCCCAGCACAAGCCTTCCTGACTTGGGGGAACCACCACCAGGTGTTGTCCCATGGAGCGAAGCTGGCAGGAGGGAATATAGGGTAGAAGCAAGTCGGTCAAGATATTTGGAGATGCAAGTTTCTGGACTTTAAAGGCTATACAGAGGGCCACAAACTCGATTCACCTAGTCACAGGCAGCTAGTGGGAATGGTGAATGGCGCTAGACACTGAGCAGGCTCTGCGCTGACCTAAGAGAGATCTTGCAGCATTCTGGACTCTCTGTAGCTTCTGTATTTCTGACTTGTTTGCACTCAGATACAGTGAGCCGGCGTAGTCAAGTCTTGACATGAACAGGGCCTGGATGATGATCTGCCAGGTCGGTATTACTCCGAGGACCGTCTTAAAGGTGTGTAATAGTCCGGAATCTATAGTTTTAAATAGGTGGACAATGCCTGTCGTATCAGTCATGTTAAAGATATGATTTACCATTTTCTGCAAAATGAAAAGGGCAATGCGTATATTTAAGTGCCTGTATCTCTGCCGAAGAGCTTGCTACTTTAAGATCCAAAGTCTCTCGAGCGGAGGTTAAGGGCATGGATTTCTGTAGATGCATGGCTTTCATTCTGCTTCAAGCATCAAACGTATTAATTAAATATTTAGCGAAGGCCATAACGGAGCCTCCCTGACTGTATGTGTTGGTGGAAAAAAAAACTTGCATATAGCAAGTAACCCTGGAACTCACGGTTACCAGATATGTGATGCCCGGAAGCATTCCCCAGCAACCTTGATTGTTTAGCATCCAGTAAATCCTGTAGGTCTAAATCCTCTGTAAGTAAGGATAAGCGTAGTTTCACATGTGTGAGTGTTGAGACCAACATTGTATGATGCCACTACCCCTAGGTGTTGTCTCTGTACATAGCGTGGATCTGGTCTATTGATACTAAATCCTTTAGTTTTATCCAAGAATCTTTCCTGACAGTTATTGGTGTCTACTGGCCAAATCAACCATCCCTTTCAATCGAGGTCTGATCTATTGTATTATATGATGTCATCCAGTGTAACATCTTCTTGTGATGTTATGTTACCCTCAGTGTGTGATGGTGTGGGCATCTGAGGTGTATTCAAATCTTTGTTCCTTGCTTATCCAAGACAGGCCGTTTGTTGCAGCGTTTCATTCAAATACATTATTTGCTGAGGAATAAGGCATGCTCTAAATAGTGCCACTGTTCCCTGTACCTGCCAGTCTCTAGTACCCAGACTAATTTTAAGTCTATGGTGTCTTTCCATAAGTCAAAACCCTGTTCAGACAATTGGGCAATAAAGGAAACAGAATAAATCTCTTTGGTGTTTGTCCATATATTTTTTTGTACTGGTGTTGGTGCAACCTTATAATAATATGAGACTGGGTCTGACTTGTTATACCCTGAAAAATACAGACATTTCTGTGTAAATGTTCAGTTCAGTTCCGTTCAGTTCAACTTTATTCGGATACAATAGTACCCATAAAACCACACAAACAACATCACAACAATTTACCAAAAAGATAAAAAATTATTGAAAAAATGTCAGTTGTACAGATACTAAAGTGACTTGTGCAAAGCTATTCATCATATCAATACATATAAATACTAAAAGGGAGAAACATTGCAGAATCTATTTATAACAATATCAAGGGTCCATCATGGATCTTCGCGCCCTTACTGCAGATTTTAGGAAAGTGCTAGTGCGGAAAATAAGATGAACATCATCTAATTCTATCATGGATCGATATGCTGCCTCTAAACTAATTGGTCTTCTTTTATTAAAATATGGACATAAAAACTGTTTAAAATATTTGTTATAGTATTTGCAGAAAAATATAAAGTGCATAATAGTTTGCTCACTCCTCCCATCACAAGAGCACAAGTAAAAATTTGAATTTGGGCTATGTTCAAGTGGAAAGCAGAGTGCAAAACAAATTGTGCCAGCTCTTAGGCGAAACAGTAAACTCGTCTCCCAGCGGCTCATTGGTAAGGACAGATATTTGTGGAGTGGGTAACTATACCGTTCGATGACCATATAGTTGCGCACAGTTATTTTCCTAGCCTCAGCCCCCTCTCGCTCGATCTTATATAGGGAGTACAGAGTATTCTGCATTTCTTTTTTGTCGACTGAGGCAGCAAGTGTGGGATCCTGGAAAATGCTTTCCATATTTATACTGCGCAGGCTGCTCAGCACACCACTCAACCATGGGATTTCTAGGTACTTAGCACAGCGTAAACAGTCCTTGATGATCAGCTGTGTCAAGGAAGCCGCTTCGTTCTTCCATACTGCAATCCAAATAACTCCCGGGCGTGCCTCAATAAAATAAGTTATAAAATTAATATTAAGCTCTTTGTGACTTATGTATGGGGGGTTGAGATTGGGACGTTCAATAGTTTCCTACAAAACCTAATCTCTTCCTGCTGTATAGCTGAGCAATTGGACGTTCCCCAGACCTCGGCACCATATGTGGCCACCGGGGTGCACTGAAGTTTGTAAATTGTCTTTACAGCTAATAGTGCACACATGGTCTTAGGTCGAGGTATGCTTAAGATAGAATTGGTGGCCTTTGAGAACTTGTTCCTGGCGTGAGCTGAATGCTCACTCCAGGAGTTGTTCAAAGCAAAGGCCAATCCCAAATAAACAAAAGATTTTACCGGGGTCATCTTATGGCCATCTATTATGATCGGGCATATGTCATACTTGCCCTGGCCACTGCTCATTAAAAATGATTTCTTAAAATTTACCCACAGGTCTAAATTTTTCATAAAACTATTAAAATTTTGGACACGGAGGCGCAGTGAATTTGGTGTGCGGCCTAGAAGAACTGCATTGTCTGCATAAAGCAGCACGAGGATGGGCTCTTTGTTAATGTGTGGGACGTCATGGGTGGCCAGTTTCAAAGAGGCATTTAGGCCATTTATATATATAATAAAAAGCAGAGGGCCAGCACACATCCTTGTCTGACCCCCCCTTCCAATATTAATGATGCCGAGACCTCTCCACCCACCCCAATTCTTACTTGGGCCTTAAGATCTCTGTGCAAAAAAGCCAAGAAATTCACCAGGGTTTCATCCAGGCCCCCCGCCAAAAGGGTTGCCCACAGCTTGGATCTATTTACTAGATCAAAGGCTGTGGACAAATCCATGAAAGCCATATAGACCGGGGATTTTTTAGCGATAGCATATTTACCAATAATTAGGTTCAGGTTGAGGCATTGTTCCTTAGTGCCCACCTTTCCCCTGAAACCCAACTGACAGGGATCTAAGATGTTATTTGCTTCTGTCCAGTCTGCAATTTTATTATAAAGGACTCTGCCTAAAATTTTGAGGGTATTATCTATTAGAGAGATGGGACGGTAGTTACACGGAAGTGATCTATCACCCTTCTTGAAGATCAGAACTATTGTACTAGTAGCCCATGTATCAGGTATCGTTGCCAACGTCAAGTTGTTAAAAATATTCAGAAGCAGGGGAGCCCAAAAGGCCGGGTTCCACTTAATTAAATCTATGGGCAGCCCATCAGGGCCTGGCGCTTTCTTGCCTAGACTTTGATTAATCGCTTCTGTTACTTCTGAAATGCTGATGTCTATAGGTGTTGGGTTACCTGGAATAGGAGTTAAAACACATGGGGATGGAACAGAGTAAATAGTTAAAAAATGATCCACCCGAGCGTCGCTAGCTATATTGTAGCTAATTGGCGTCAGTGACTGGCCCATAGATCGCACTTCCCTCGCTGCCGCCCAAAAGATGTTACAATTTTTTAAGTTAGCTGCATCGGACAGTTTGTCCCAGCGTTCCTTCAGAACTTCATTCTTCCTATTTTTGATAGCCACCTTATATTCATCTGTAGCCCGTTTGACTATCATGGGGCATTTCGGAATTGTAGTTAATACCCTACGTAGGTTCCTGTTTACTTCGGAACAAACATAATTGAACCATCTGGGGATAGATGCCACCTTTTGAGGAGGTTTAGATAGAATAGTTTTAATCGTCTGGCAAATCTTTCCGAAGTCCATAATTACCTGTACTGGTGGGGATTCAAGGGAAAGGCAGGAATTAATGAGTGGCACATTGCCCTTTACCAATATCTTGAAGATTTCGGAGTTGTCGGCCCCCTTCCAGCATAGTCTTAGGTTATCAGTTGAGACCGATAAATTTGCCACCCCACATTCAGCCTAAAAAATAGGCCGTCGGGTTGTATATAATGATACCTTAATGGGATTATGGTCCCCGAAGTCAGAAGGGACGACTACAGCGGAAACCAACTGTTTTTCAATTAGAGGGCATATAAAAACAGAATCTTTTGTGGAACTACAACCCCTACCCCTATATGTTGGATGATTAATCATATCAGAACCTGCAACCAGGTCCATAACATTAGATAGATTATAAGAGTTGACAAGCCCTTTAAGTTCTCTACCTCTATTGAACGAGGGTTGTGCATAAAGGGCTACACCCTTATCAGGACCTAGATCGTTAATTTTAGCGTTGAAATCACCGCCAACTAAAATACCCATGGGGTCTCCCTTGTCTGTTTGATTATCTAAATCTGAAATAAAATCGAAAAGCTTTATAAAACTTTTATTTGGAACTGACTGAAAATCATTATTATAAAAATTTAGTAAGTGGAGTTGGATACCTCTTTTATACAATACAGCCTGAATATCTAGGCTATGAGTTAAGATTTTATTTTAAACTTCCCCCGGCTGCCCCATTAATTACCAAGAAAAAACCTCCTGATGGCCTTCCCATCCTGGGTTTTTCTGAATGGATGCTAAAACAATGGAAACCCTCGATATATAAATCTTCGGTGGCCCAGGTTTCCTGGAACATGAGAATATTATATTCCCTTATTGAATGTACTCATTCGATATTATCGAGTTTTGTTCGGAGACCTGCCACATTCCAGCTCAGTATACTCAAGCTGGCTCCATTGTCGCTATTTGCTAGTTCTATCGACCCTTGGGCACAGTTTGGGACCATCAGTGTGTCTTCGGCTGGCATGATACTGACGCCCTCTGAATCCAAGGGCTTTGGTGGTCAGTTTTGCTGGTCTAAACTACAAATAACTTGATAAATGTTTGACAGGGGTATGGCTGTTCTACGGTCTCTATTAGGAGTGGGTGGTCATTTATAAAAATAACCCAAGGGGAGTGCACTAATATCAGTGGGAGGGTTAAAAGTTTCCTCGGTGACAGACAAAAGGTGATGAACCTGCTGGGGCCTTCTAAAATGTAAGACAACACAGTCCTCCTGAATGCATTTGTCTGAAACCTTCCATTATTTCCCCAATAGGTATCCCACTTAATCGTCGACCTCAATTGATGTAAGATCCTTTTTTCTTTCCATTTCACTCATACCTCGATCCCTCGCCCCAACTCCACCCCCCTGGTTTATAAGGTGACTCTCCAATACACTCAAGGGTTTCACGCTAGCATGTTTACCTATTGAACACAGTGAAAGAAAATGTTATGTATACTCATATGTGATTTTTTTGATGTCATGGTTACTTTTTTACGAAAGCGTATTATTATATTACAGCGCTCCTTGAGAAAGGGCTATTCCAGCACGAAATGCATCGGAGCATTTGTGTCATATAACAAAGTGGAGTTTCAATCCTAATGAATTTATATGGTCAAACATGGATAAATAAACGATGTGAACATCAATGAAAAACTTTAATCAAAAAAATTAAAAAGATTTTTTCTTCAAAAATCCACGGAGTCTGTCAGTGATTGACAAACCCAAAGGTGTGCCCTATCACAAGGATGCGTTTACGCACTCGGTAACGCACTTAACCTTTCAATGAAACGCCAGCCCGGCCTCCTCTGGCCCCTGACAGCCACAGACGGTCCCGCCCTTGTCCCGGGCTTCTCCCGGCACTGCCCACGTGCGTCCCGCGAGGCGGGAGGCGTTCCGCTGTTTAGTAGCGCCTCCGGGCGCTGGCGGTGACGTCACTGGTGCGCCAGTGGTCCCCGGGGCACCTGGGATATGAAGTTTTTAGCTGTTGCCCTCACAGCGGTGGGTAAAGAAGCTGCGGTGTTTTGGCTGTTGCCCTCATGGCGGTGGGTAGGGAAGCTGCAGTGTTTTGGCTGTTTCCCCACAGCGGGAGCTTCAGGGACTGCAAGATTGGCGTGCCTCACCACCCACAGAGCGCTTGGCGCTTCGCTGTTTAGTAGCACCTCCAGGCGCAGGCGGTGATGTCACGGGTGCGTCGGTGGTCCCCAGGGCACATGGGATATGAAGTTTTTAGCCGTTGCCCTCACGGCGGTGGGTAGGGAAGCTGCAGTGTTTCGGCTGTTGCCCTCAGGGCTGGAGCTTCAGGGACTGAACTGCTTTTCGGCGGTGTTGGGCAATGTTCCCATTGGTGGAATGTGAAAACATTTCTGGGATTAGCAGACTTACGCAGAAAGTGATGACCATAATGTTGATAGCAATACATTGTTTCATAGTCTGATGTGTCTTCTAACATTTAATTTTTAGAAAAAGCTGCACATTTTCTAATTCAGACAAAATAGTATTTGCAGTTTCATTATCCCAATCATCAGAAAATGTACTGGAGCTTATGATATCAGTCAATGAAATTTTAAATAAATGTGGTATTTTTAAAAGGTCTATCTGGCCAAATATATTGTAATCAACTTTGTCCCATGCTATACCATCAGGTATAGGAACTGCTGTAATGTTCACAGATGATAGGTTTCTTTTTTCACAATGTGATGATAGATGCGGTTTCAGAATTGCATTCACTTTTTGTGCTGCAGCGCTTTCTCGAAGATCAGTTCCATGTATAAGCATACTAAAGACAGTTACTAGGCCTATACAGAAAAGAAAGAAGAGTATTCTGGTAGATAACTAGAGTTCAACCCCAGTTGATACCAGGTAAGTCTTTTTAAGAAAGTGCAGGCATCGTTTCAGGATCACTTGGATCCAAAGAAAACGTATCAACGTCAATGAAATAACCAGATGCAGTTCGATCAATTGTCGGTAATTCCGCTAGTCTTGTGGAAACTTTAGCTTGCTCTTGTTGGGGCATGTTGACGAAGATATCCGTGTTTGGTCGAAGGGAAATTTTTCTTTCAGTGGAGTTCTCATTTTGAACTTCAGTTTCAAGAGGAACCAGTTCCATCACATTGTTGCATAGTCCATCATTCCATACAGGTGACCCTTCAAACATGATGAGTCATTCTGTTTGAGCTTCTTGTATAGTTGTGAGAGGAGAGTGTCCAATTGAACAACTACTACTCAGTATCGGCCACATAGTGCGGTTTGATCAGGTCTATTTAGACAAATTGTTTCTCCTTTTTACCGGCAAGAGGTGGCAGAAGTACTGTTTGAGTCCCTTCAACTGCCAGGACAGGATCGTATGATAGCCCAAATTATTTTTTGTCCGCCATTTTTTCTCTGACTAGATCCCCAACTTTAGGGATCCAGACAGGTCTTGCCGTGACACTTATTACTTACCCAGTGGCGGTCCTTTTCACCTGTACATTACTCTGTAGTGCCCTGGATTCATTCAGGTCCTGTAACACAGTCAAACGTTTATGGATGTCAAAAGGTTTTTCATCTGCCACTGTGCCTTCTCAATCAAGATCAGGCACTCACATTCTCATCCCAAATAGGACCCCATAAGAAGTGACCCCCCTAGAAAGCTTCTTGGCTGAATATTTATGGCCTTTGAACTCCATACAGATGTGTTACCCAATTTCCACCCAAGCCTAATACTCTAGCTGTTAAAGAATGCGTTAAGGCCCAGTTTTTCCTCTCCACAACCAAATTTCCTTCGGGATGGTACGGAGAGGAGTACCTCAATGCTACACCCAGACTTCCCTTGGCTTGCTTTCAAGCCCTAGAGCTAAATGTGGGGCCACAGTCAGAATGTAATGTTCCAATTGAGTATGTCCCTATAAAGACTTGCGAATCTTTTGTAACATTTTGAACAACAACCAAGGGCTGGGGCCACACCCAAAGGAACCTAGAGCAGGAATCCACTGCAAACATGATATACTTGTAAGCCCCATCAGATTGTAAGGGGCCACATTGGTCCAAATAAACATACACAAGTGGTTTGTCTGATATTAGTAATGGTGTCTGTACTGGACGTGTTACTGTGGAGCCTTTCATCTGCTGACAGATTTCAAGACGTAATCCTTAGTCTGGTTTCTTAGTCCTTGCCACCAGTAGCCCTGTTTCAGTGGAGACACAGCTGCTGAAAACTCCTGCATGGGAAGAACCTTTTCCCTCGTGTGCTGCTAGAATTAATCCTAACCTACGATCCATATTTGGTATTACTCTATCCCTCACTCCTGGATTTTGAGCAAATGGAACATTGTTTGCATCTAACTTGTAGAGTACTTGAGTGGAATTTTTTTGGGTACTGCTGAGTTATTCCCTGAGCCAATAATTGCAACCATTATCTTACCGTCTATTCTCGTTTTTGAAAGAGTGATTTCAGCTACGGAAGCCGTGCGACAGCCCCCTTTGCAGCTATGTCAGCCAATGAATTCTCTTCAACGTGAACGCCATCCCGTTGATGACTCAGTGTATGTATCACGTGAGCCCTTGGTGGTTCGTTTTTCAACTCCACTACTTGTTCCCTTTGGGTTTTGTGCTTAACTGTACCACCATTTGCATCATTAAACCTATTCTATCCCCAGTGATGTAAATATTCATTATATGACTGTAAAAGGAATCACACAAGTTTAGCGTGGGGAATTCTTGATCCGCATTTACCAGTGCCAGTATTAGTGCTTTTAATTCTGCCAGCTGCGCCCGGCAGTCTTATAGAGACTGTTTTTGTACTCTTCGGATGAAACTTTCCATCCCGCATGTGTCCTTTAATGATAGTACATGCTGCGCTGTATAGCTGTTTACTCCCTAAGGCCCACTGAGCAGAACCGTTAGTGTAAATTATATATTCATACTGATCTAGAGGCATTGTTTCGTTTGGTCGAGGATATTCTTGTTCGTTTTAGCGTTGGGAATGCTTACCTTTGTTGCGGCCTCTAAGGCTGAACCGGGGTAACAAATACTATCTGTTTCTCCTAAGCCAGGGCTCTTTCTCTAACTACAGCAGTCTGTACTGCTGTTAGAATTTTTTCAGTTGATGCAAAACGCATCTAAGCATTTGTGTACAAATGTGATTTATATGCTATTGGTACTGTCTCACCTTCATTATATGTTAGATAGGTATACCCAGATTGACCCACAACTACACGGATGACCACTTTGCGTACATTTATGCTTGTCTGTAAGTGTTTGGAATCTATCATGTCAGCTTATAAGGAACAAAGAGTATCTATGTTCCTGTGTCCACTGTCTAACTGAAAAGTCAGGTTTTATTAAATCGTAGAAAGATTTTACTCTTTCTGCGCATTCCAAAATGTATGTTCTGCCAAAATTCAGGAATCCCAGGATTGATTTAAAATTTTTAATGATTTTGGAGGTTTGAGCAGCTCACATTTTTCTGAAAAGTTAGCTGCTATGCTTTTCCCTTCACTTGAAAGCTCATATCCTAGATAAAGGACATTAAGGTGGGCTATTTACAATTTTTTAAAGTTGAATTTGTAACCCTTAGAGGCAAATCCCAAAATTATGGTATTCACTCTGTTCAAGTGTTCCTCCAGGTCATCATCCATTAGATAAATATTATCCGCATAGGGCACTGCCTCTTCATCCAGATTCTGAAGTAACTAATTTACCTAGCCGAAAATAACCCTTTGCTGTTCTTATACCCCTGGGGGAGTCGACAAAATTGACTTTTGGACCCTAGCGCTGAGAATGCTGTCAAATATCTGCTCTCAGGTGCTATATTTTGGCAAAAAATCCATTTGAGATATCTATTGTTGTTTTATATTTTTTTCTCACATTGTTATTCATTAATGCGCACTGTGTGCATGTTGGACTGGAAATGTTGTAGTGCAAGTGTTTAAATGTCTGTAATCTAAAACTAAACGATAGGAATTGTCTGGTTTTGATATGGGAAACAAAGGGTTATTCATTTGAGAGGTGCAAATTTCAAGAATCTCTTGATATTCAAGTTGATCTAAGATCTCCCCGATTTGTTTTTTTGGCTTCTTGCTTTATTGGATACTGCTGTTGAGCTGTCGGAGTATTTTGTGGTGAGTTAAATCCTCATCACATCCAACATGGTTTTTGTATAATGCCGGGGCCTGGGCTACCGCCCACTCCTGCACAATTGTATATTTTAAATATTTGGGAACAAGGCTGGAAAATGCTTGTAAAATTACAGTTTCTCCCCTAGGGCAATCAATGACAAATGTTGGTGGCCAATGTTGTTCAGCTAACAAAATGTCATAGCCAAACGTCAACTTCTCCCAAAAGAGACCTCTACCTGTCCTGCATTTGCCCCCATCCTTTTGGAGTGTAATTTCATATAATTTATGTTGGACACTTACCCTAGTATCAGGTGTTTCCACCCTGATATATTCATTCAAGGCCTCTGTCACCAGAAATTCCATCAGTTTCTGGCGAGCTATTGTTACTTCTGCAGCTCTGTCTAGCATCGTCAGAGCCCATTCCCCGTTCAGTAGTTGAGTCCTCAGAATTCTGGGCATTTCTGATCTTTAGACCTGCAACCTTCTTCTTTTTGAACTGTGGTTTTTGTTTTCGTTTATTTTCTTTTTTGAAAGTGTATTCTTGAGGGTGCTGCTTGTTTCTGGACTCTTCTTGTCTGTCTGACCGTCCTTCTCTCACTAAGGTTTTTGTTTAATCCTGAAAGGAACTAAAGGAACGTGTATCAGTATCCTGATACCTGTCAGGTTTTCTAATATTGTCTCTTTTCCTAAGGTTGTACCTCCTTTCGGAAGTCTCCTGTGGAGGAGCTCTACCTCTTGGTGAAGATCTGTTTTCATTAACTTTTTGTTTTTTGTTATTGTCCCACTTCTTTTCGGAAGAAGCAGGTGTCTGCTTGAAGGTCTCCTTCTCGGGACTTCCCATCAGTTGTGGTTTTAATGCTTTTCCAACCAAACTGCTCCTGCCTAATTCTGCATATGCAGTTTCAATTATTTTAGGTAGTTCTTGTTCTTGCTGTAAAGGACTGAAATCACTTAGGCATTGCCGAATAGCCACTGATGCTGCCTTTGCTTTAATATTTGCTAATATTATGGCTGATACCTGGGCATAGTTACCTAGTAACTTGATCCCCAAGTACAGAGCAGGTTCTGCTCCATACTCATTTTGTATTTATGTCAGTTCATCTGGTATTATGGCTAATGACGGGATACTATGAGTTCTGGTATATATGGCAGCGAAAACCGTACCCCGCGAGGTACAATCCTCTATCTGTGGTGTTATCCCCATGGGCAAGCAGATTGTTAGCATTCTGTGTTTTTCATAAGGGCTAGTATTTGGGAACCCTCGGGTAGGTCGCTTCCCCGCTGCTACAGCACCTCCTCAGCCTGCCAGCCAGCCGCTTCCTCGGCCTGCCAGCCTTCTCCTGCACCTCCCCGTGTGCCAGCAGCCCCTGACCCCGTGCCACCGCTTTTCCCGCCGCTGACCCCCGCCATTTTTTCCTGCCACTGACCCCCCCTGCAGCCCGCCCCTTGCCCATTGGCAGCCTGCCCTCCCGCCTCCCAGCTGACCCCAGTTAAAGAGAGGCTGCTGCGCGACGGAGACAGCGACCCTGGACCCTCGGGTAGATCGCTTCCCCGTCGCTATAGTGCCTCCTCAGCCTGCCAGCCAGCCGCCTCCTCAGCCTGCCAGCCTACTCCTGCACCTCCCGTGTGCCAGCAGCCCATGACCCCGCGCCACCGCTTTTCCCGCCACTGACCTTCGCCGTTTTTTCCCGCCACTGACCCCCACTGCGGCCCCGCCCCCCGTGTCCATTGGCAGTCTGCCCTCCCGCCTCCCAGCTGACCCCTCCTCCCCCTCCCACATATGGAGACCGCGCAGCGGACGCGCGCACCGGGCACGCCGATTGTGCGCCAAAGGCAAGCCCGTCTGCGCCTGTCTGCGCCTGGACCACGCCCAGTGCCAGGACCCCCGGCCCCCGAAGATGCCAGCCAACACGATGGACGTAGGATGCCCCTACCCTCAACGCACTCAAACCCGACCAGAACCTCGCCTGCCACCGAACCACACCGAAACGCACCCACTGACCCTTCACCTGCCAAGCCTGCAATTTCACCTGCCTCTGGACCATCACCGCACCCGAAAGGCCAGGCACCAGCAACAACCACCTCAAGTGCATCCTGCTCAACACCCGCTCCGTCCACAGACACGCCGTCGAACTCTGGAACCTGCTCGACTCAACATCTCCAGGCGTCGCCTTCCTCATGGAAACATGGATGAACGCCTCCTCAGCACTCAACATCGCCATAGCCACCCCGGACGGATACAAGATCACCAGGATAGACCGCGTCAACCAGACCGGAGGAGGCATCGCCATCGTCCACAGGAACACCATCCGCATCACGACCAACTCCGACGACACCCTCACCGCCGCCGAGCACCTCCACTTCCAGATACACACCGACCCAAGACCACCCTCAGAGGCACTCTCATCTACAGACCCCCGGGACCACGCACACAATTCAGCGAAGCCATCGCAGACTTCATCAGCCCGCACGCCCTCGCCTCCTCTGACTATATCCTCCTAGGGGACCTCAACTTCCACCTAGAGAACAACAACGAAAGCAACAGCACTACCCTGCTGGACAACCTCGCCAACCTCGGACTCAAGCAACTGGTGAACACCCCCACCCACTACGCCGGCCACACGATTGACCCCGTCTTCTCCTCCAGGAAGCACATCGCCTTCAGCCACACCGGACTTCACTGGACCGATTACAGCTGCGTCCACTTCAGCTTCAAGAGAACCACGACCCACCACCACCCGCAACAATTTCCCCGCAGGAGCTGGAGCAAGATCACCGCCGACCAGCTCACCACCTCCCTCAGCCAGAACCCTCCCACCAACACGACGGACCCCAATGAAGCAGCCCGCATCTTCACACAGTGGGTCATCAACTGCGCCGATGACCTCGCACCACTGAAGAACCCTCCCAGGAGACACAGCAGCACAAAAGCCTTGTGGTTCACCAACGAACTCAAAACATCCAAGAAAAACTGCTGCACCCTCAAAAAAGCCCGGCACCACGACCAGACCACAGAAAACATGACCGCCCTCGAGAACATCACCCGCACACACCACCAGCTGATCCGCACCACCAAAAGGACATCATTCAAAGAACGCCTGGACAACAACAGCCACAACAGCAAGGAACTCTTCAGCATCGTCAAAGAGCTCTCCAACCCCAGCGCCGGAAACAACTACATCACACCCTCGCAAGACCGCTGCGACTCACTAGCCTCCTTCTTCCACTGCAAGATCGCCAACATACACAACAGCTTCGATGCACCAACCACGCACCCAACCACCGAAACAACGCCACCCACCACCACCCTCTGCAACTGGACCCCGGTCAGCACCGAAGACACCACCCGCACGATGAACACCATCCACTCCGGATCCCCTACCGACCCTCGCCCCCACCACGTCTTCAACAAGGCCGGCTCCATCATCGCACCCTAACTCCGGAACAACATCAACATCTCCTTCAACACCGCCACCTTCCCGGAGAACTGGAAGCATGCCGAGCTCAGCGCCCTCCTAAAGAAACCAACAGCGGACCCCACCGACCTCAAGAACTTCCGCCCCATCTCGCTCCTCCCTTTTCCTGTCAAAGTCATCAAGAAGACCGTCAAAATACAGCTCACCTCCTTCCTCGAGACGAACGGATCCCTCAACCCCTCACAGTCTGGTTTCCGAGCCAACCACAGCACCGAGACCGCCCTCATCGCAGCCACTGACGACATCAGATCCCTGCTTGACAACGGGGAACCAGCTGCCCTCATCCTTCCGGACTTCTCTGCAGCATTCGACACAGTCTGCCACCCCACTCTAATACAGCGCCTCAGCAACATCGGAATCGTTCCTCGCCGGAAGAACCCAGAGAGTCCGCCTCCCCCGTTCCGATCCGCGGCCATCGAAGTCATCTGCGGCGTACCTCAAGGATCCTCGCTCAGCCCCACCCTCTTCAATGTCTACATGAGCCCCCTTGCAGCCATCGCATGCCAACACACCCTTAACATCATCTCATACGCCGACGACACCCAGCTGATCCTCTCCCTCACCAACGACCCGGCCAACACCAGAGTCAGCCTACACGAGGAATGAAGGACGTTGCCGAATGGATGACGAACAGCCGTCTGAAGCTGAACTCAGACAAGACGGAAGTCCTCATCCTGGGATCACCCCCCTCCGCCTGGGACGACTCCTGGTGGCCCCCTGCCCTGGGCACCACCCTCAAGCCAACAGACCTGGGCTTCATCCTGGACTCCGCCCTCGCAATGACCAGACAAGTCAACGCCGTATCGTCATCCTGCTTCAACACCATGCGCATGCTCCGTAAGATCTTCCGATGGATCCCCACCGAAACCAGGAAGACGGTCACCCAGGCACTCGTCACCAGCCGAATGGACTACGGGAACACCCTCTACGCGGGAACCACTGCCAAACTACAGAAAAGACTTCAACGCATACAGAACGCCTCCGCATGACTAGTCCTGGACATCCCCCACCACAACCACATCTCCACCCACCTGAGAGACCTCCACTGGCTCCCAATCAGCAAGAGGATCACGTTCAGACTCCTCACCCACGCACACAAAGCTCTCCACGACCTGGGCCCCAAATACCTCAACAACCGTCTCACTTTCTACACGCCCACCTGCCAGCTGCAATCGACCAGCCTCGCCCTCGCCACCGTACCACGCATCCGCAGAGCCACTGCCGGAGGAAGATCCTTCTCCTACCTGGCGGCCAAGACATGGAACTCCCTCCCCATCCACCTACGGCTGACCCAGGACCATCTCTCCTTCAGGAAACAACTCAAGACCTGGCTTTTTGAGCAGTAACGGGCGCCTTGAGAACCTTCCTGGTGAGTAGCGCGCTTTACAAATTGTTCTGACTGATTGATTGATTGAATGCTGCTTCTAGTTGTGTTATTTTCTTTACACATTGTTTTGAACGTGCATATTTGTTGTAACCATCACTGGCTGGACAGCAAATGTCCTCATGATGAATTGCGTCATGTTTCTGTAAAGTTTTATCAATTCTTTGTGAAATATGAGTAAGTCTGGTCCTGGCATTGTTTTGATGTCAGGATGTGGAGTGTAGGCTGCTAATATTGGCCATGTTGCTCCTTCTCTTCTGAGCGGACCAAATCTTACTCCACTTCTTGTATGTGGTAGGGCACCTTTAAACCAGTATAAGTGTCCTGGTATATGAGTGGAACCTCAATATCCTCACACGGACAATATTCTACTGGTGGTTCATCTTCTGCGTAGAATGAAACTTATTTGTTCCTGCGTTTGCTGCTGGGAAAGTAACCCATGAATAAAAAACCTCTGTCTGGTGATTCGTGTGCCTCAATCACAAAAGCTACTATGCCACCCCGAGGTGTTAGACCTTGCGTAAACAGCTTCAGGGTGACTGCATTTCTAACATTTTCTGCAATGTGAATTACATTTGCCTTTTCTTCTTCAAATGAGAGATGCAAGTTTTGCACGACTCTAAATGCGTTGTACGCATCTTCAGTCATTGTTTTTAGAGAAGCACTTTTCAAGGGAACTGATATAAGGTGTTTTGCACAGTTTTTAGGAACGCTGTGTTCTTCCAGCTTGATTAAACAACAGCCAATAAATAACCAATAGATAGGATATTTCACCTACTCAGTTGTGGCTGATTTTTATCCACCCACTTCAGACGTCTCTGGTGTTTTGTGAATAAGGATTTCTGAGACTAGCACAACCTAACTACTGAGATTCTACTGTTAAATAAGTACTCAACCAACGTTGGCGACATCATGTTGTGTAGTTCCAATGAAGATTACACAGGATCTGCACGTTTAGACTACGTACACTGTAGGATTGGTGTTAGACTGACTCCGAACGGATGTATGTCATCATAACGCATGCTTTTACTATGCATGCCTTTAAAACGCAGGTTTTACATCGCAAGTCATTACAACGACTTGCGTTGGGGGGCGCTGGATAGTGGAATAGTTTAATTTACTATTTCAACTCCAGTCCCCGTGGATAGTAGGGAAGGTTTTGGATAGTAAATTAAACTATTCCCTATCCTACAGCGCCCTCCAGCGCAATTCGTTGTAATGACTTGCGTTTTAAAACCTGCGTTGTAAAGGTACTGTGTAGTGAAAGTTGCGTCGTAAAGGATGTTCCCCCTCTGAACACCCCCACCGTGTATTTTGGCCTTGTGTACCAACTAGCTCACAGTGCCACTAGAATTCCCTTTTACCTAGGGGAGAATAGTTCTTGGCAACCATCGAACAAGACAACCCTGATCCCTCAGGACCGTGGAAACAATATACTACCTTTCGCTCAGACCCTCATGCTTACTTAGTATGTCTCAGAGAGATACACAGAAGAAACAGACTGGGCATTTTCAATAATCATTTATTCAACAGTTGTTATTCTGATGTAGAATAGATGAGCTGCAACAACCATTAGACAGTATAAGATGTAAAGGATTAACATTACTATAAACGTAAATTGAGGGTATAGTTCTACCCTCTTACTAAAAGTATATAAAACACATGATAAAAAGATGCTCACTCCTATGATGTCTCCCTAACTAGATGTACCTAAATGTACCTAGCCTGTGGGTAGGTGTTGAGCCAAGAATCCCTCTAGGATTTAGTCAACCCCATTACCTGAAGTGAGTGTTGTGGAACCCCATCCTGGTCTTGAGTTGGACACCCCGCGAGGGATGTGAGACCACTGTGAGCTGGAGTGTCTCAATGCAGAACCTCAGAGTATCTGGTCAGTGTAGCGGCCGGGAGGTCTCCTTTAGCTATCTTAGCAAGATGTGATGTATATATACCCAAAGGTCTCCCTAGGGGTCCAACCTTGCTGTATTACTTTGTCGAACTTAGGATGACGTCGGGAATGAACTTTGTTCATAGGTATTATACAGGAGATGGTAGTCCTGCTGTGCTTCCAAGAATCCTCATGCATAATGTATGAGATTTCGAACTAGGGAAAACCCGTGTTCTGAATGCAGTGTTGTATCTAGGTAAAAGGTAACTTTCTGATATCACCTGAACTGCCAAGCCATGTCTTACCTGGACCGGAAACAAGCTTCCGAGGACCGGTTTCTGGCATTCCAGACGTCTTCAGCCCGGTTTGCTTGAATCCAGTGGCAAAGTGAGCAAGGGACTCACGTCTGAGCATACCCTGCCACTCTTATGGCGGCCAAAAGCAGTACAAAAGGGGGTGGTGATGGATGGAGATCTGAATCAAACACTCACACCCAGTCAAAAGATCTGGGTTTAATCCATCACCGTTCTTTAGCCCACTCTGCCACCCCAGTTCAGACATGGCTATATGCAAATCAGTCTGACCCTGTGCCTCATGGGAACAGTCCAGCCCGAACTGCCAAGCCATGTCTACCCTGGACCGGAAACAAGCTTCCGAGGACCGGTTTCTGGCAGTCCAGCCGTCTTCAGCCCGGCTTGCTTGAATCCAGTTACAAAGTGAGCAAAGGACTCACGTCTGAGCATACCCTGCCACACTTTTGGTGGCCAAAAGCGATACAGAAGGAAGTGGTGATGGACGGAGCATCTGAATCAATCAAACACTTACACCCAGTCAAAAGATCTGGGTTTAATCCATCAAAAAATAATGTAGGGAAGAATATAGGTGAAGGGTAATGAAATTACAGAGGCCTATATTATGGTACCTATATGGAATATAACGGTTTTGGACTTTGGAAGGATTAGATTAACTATTCAAACTCTGACGTAAGCAAAATCAACTAAAGTGTTAGATTTTGGAGAGCATAGATTTATAGATTACTATTCCCATTCTAACAATAGCAAAAGCAGAAAAAGTTGGACTTCGACAGGTTCAATTTATTATTCCCACTCCAGTCTTGGCAACAGTAAGGAAAGTGTTGGACTTTGGAGGGGTTAATTTTGCTATTCCCACTCCAATCTAAGCAAAAGCAGGAAAACTATTGGACATTTCAGGAGTTAGGTTATGTTCACTCCAATATTAGCAAAATGAGGGAAACTGTTTAAATTGGAAGGATTTCCCACTCAGATATCAGCAAAAGCAGGGAAATGTTCCGGCTTTTGAGGAGTTAGGTTTGCTATTCCCATTCCAATGTAAGCAGAATCGGGGAAAGTTTTTAACTTTGGAACAATTTGATTTCCTATTCCCAAAATGTAAGCAAAAGCAGAGAACTGGTTGAGCTTTGGAGGAGTCAGAACTACTGTTCCCACTTCAATCTAAGCAATGGTAGTCACAATATTCTACTTTGGAACGGTTAGATTTATCATTCCAATTGCTATATTAAAAATAACCCATTTAAATACACAAAAAATGTAATCAAAATACATGCATTATAGATATATAAAATCAAACGCAATACAAAACACACACATTTCACAATACAAAATCAATTTAAAAACAAATAAAAAAAATTAAAACTGTTCAAAATAAATACACTTCGGTACTCAGTAGCCCAAAAATCACCAACAAACAAAAAACTATAACATTAAACAAATTCATTATGAAATAAAACAGACAAACTTAAAACAAATAATGAATAGAACACTTAATTTGAAAATTTTATCCCATACAGTGATGTATCTATGAATTAACACTTATTAAAAACAAATAATTAAATAATAAATTATCAATAAAAAATGTACATGATGCATTTTCTACTAATATTTGAATTACTTATAAATTGAAAACGATTGTTTATATTTTAATATCTTTTCTCCCTAATCCCATAAAAACCTGATAACCTGCTACCAAACTACACATCACTAATTAACTACCAAGTAATTATATAATTATTAAACAAATGTATTAAAAGTGAAAACAATCATTAAGATTTAATCTAACTTCCCATTAACACTCTCTTCAAACTTAATTAATTACCAGTGTCCGTTGTGGTCTCAGGGGACTTTAGACTTGTAAGGTTGTTTCGGTGCATACCTTTGTTGTTTCTTGTTCCTGGGTGGCAAAACAAGTGGAGTTTTTAAGATGTAAGATGGTTTTAGGTTCTTCAGGTGTACATACAGTATAATATTTATTATGGAATGTGAACAGGAGGAGGAATGGAAAACTGCAGCAGTAAGGGATTTTTGATTCCTAATGTAGGTTGTAATTTTCCTAAATTCTTTGCATTTAGAGAAAGTGTAAAAGGGGATGCCTTATAATGTTAAAATATTATCTCCTTCAAAGTGTATTTTCTCCATTTTCTGAGAAGTAAAGAAAATGTCCTCTTTTGACAAAAATGTGAATTCTTGTGAGAATGTCTGGTGTTAGATTTCTATTTCTTTGAAACTCAGAATATATGTGGTGTGTTCCATACTAAATGATTTCAGTCTATGAGTGAGTCGCAAGCAGAAGTTTTTTTATTTTGTGGCATAGGTTCTGAGTCTGAAATGGAGGAGTTTATATCACTAATTCATAGATTGTAACAACGGTTCTCTCCGGTGTCTACATTGTTCAGTAAAGTCTGGTGAGATCTTTCTAAAGATCCTCCTCTAACGAAAAGTGTGTCCTGCTAGTGTTCTGGTTCCACTATAGACCACTCGAGTTGTTCTTCAAGTTTTTTACACGATGCTCAATGTCACTAATGTTCGTCAAAAGGTTGAAGTGCACTCGTTGGAATCAGACGCGAACTCACTTAGTCCGATAAAACAACTTGTTTCTCTTTATTCAGGTAATCTTTAACAAGAACAGCAAACAGCCAACATGTTTTGTTCCTTGTAGGAACTTTGTCAGGGCTGCAAATGATCACACAAAAAAAACAGACATCTTTCAAACTACATATATAACTTCCATAAATAAGGGCACATGTGTACATGATTACATTGTGTACAGGGGGAGGTACATAGACAAAGTTATCTGTCTTTGGTCTGATACCAGGGAACAACTAGAACATTATCGCTCATATCTGAATTCCAATGACTTTAATGTCAGGTTTACTATGGAATGCAACAAAGAAAGTATTTAGGGCCCGATGTAGGTAAATCTGATTTACCGACTCTAGAATACCGAATTTTACTGATTAGGTATTCTAGATTCGGTAAATCAGATGTAGGTAAAAAAACGGTAATTTTTACAGAATCTGTATGATTCGGTAATTACCGAATCGATATTTACCGATTCGGTAATTGCCATTGATTCCTATGGGCGATTTTGCAAGGGGGGGCAGGGTGTCACTTTGACACCCTGTTGCACCCCTGATTCTGGATTGTGTGCCATGAGACACACATACATGCCCTTAGGGCATGTCTGTATGCCACATGGCACCGGTGTACATGCACAGATGTGCATGTACACAGGAATTTGTTATTTACCATGACATAGTATGTAATGGTAAATTTACCGATTCGGTATTTTACAGAATCAGTAAATTTACCGAATATGTAAATATACTGATTCTGTAAATATTGGCCCGCTACATATCAGACACCAAATACCGGTCGGTAACAGCCGAAATCGGCCGTTACCGACCGGTATTTGGTGTCCGACATCTGGCCCTCTGTTCCTTGACATTCAATTCTATGTCCAGGAACAGGTGGTAGTGTCAGGACCATGCCGGGCTCCATTAAGAGACCTCTGTCTGTACCTGCGGCTAAGAGAAGATTTCCAGTTTGGCAACCATATCCACTCTGGGGCTCCATCCAGAAATTAGTTCATGACCACTGTCAGATTGAGGCTTAGTACGCATCGAGATTGTGCCACCATTTGATAAGGTTAGCGTTCTAGTCTTTCCTATCAGTCCGCCATTTCCTTATCCCGCGTGTTCTATGTGGCGCACTTCAACTGTTCTATTTTAGCAGTTCGACGCCCTGATTTTGGCTCCCGTCAATTCACCGCGTATTGTCCTAGTTTTGCCCTTTTCCCAGTCAGTATCCACAGAGACTTTATTTCGGAACTTCGGGAGCGTGTTGTCGTTCCATTCCTGTCGAATTCCTGCATTCCGGAGCTAAAGCCGAGTCTCCGCGTTCCAGTGTTCGGCAGTACAGACTTTGTCCTTGTCAGCGGTCTTTCCAGAGTACCATCTCAGTGGGCAAGTAATTCTTCCGCATTCCCTCTGAATCACGCAGTAAGAATATTCAATTCTTTGAGACTTTTGGTGGCGCTATCCTTTTCCTGTGCCATTTGGTTATCTTCTACGTCAGAGTTTTCCTTGTCTGAAGCGAAGCCTGATTTCCGATAAGAACTGCAAATGTCGATGTCCTATTCAGAGCTACTGTAAAGACTTTTGAGAGTTTCAGTCCGCTCCTGAGATTCAACAAGTAAATGAGAGTATATATTATATGCATATGGTAATACTGTTGTCTACCACCTCTATTCAACTCATCAATACTTTTTGGCACACAACACAAGCAACTAAGAGTCCTCAACCTTTCATATGAACTATATTGTACTCTGCAAGAGAGCGGCAATTTCCACATACAAACCAGGTATGAGAGAAGCGAGTTGAGTGAGGGAGTGAGAGTGGTTGTTTCCAAAAGGGGTTAGAACGTTAGTAATGTTCTGTTAACTGTTGCAGGTGTTCCCCAGTTACTCATCCCAGAGGTAGTGACGAAGACACCAGTGTGGAAGCCTCTCTTTGTTGTTTGTTATCCACTTCCCCTTTCCCTTCCATTCCTGGGCTTGGAGCAATCCGGGTGCAGGGGTGTTTGGGAATTTGGAAATTAGCATCGAAGAAGACTTGGCCACTCGCTCCCACGGAAATCTGGACAATTCAGGTACTGCTTCTGACAGATTGAAGTGCCTTCTATTATCTTCCGTCTGGGCGAGATGGCAGAAGGATTGGATGTCAAAGCCTTGGCTTCAGTGTTAGAGGGATTACAGAAACAGTTGAGTGAGACCAGGGAGGAAGTTAGGAAATCTAATCAGGAGGCTAGTTATTTGCGTCAGAGATTAGATGAGCTTGCGGAGAGTCCGCGCCCCAACTTTGGGAGTATTAAGTCATCTGCCTTTGGTTCCACGCCTTCTTCCTCCTCCTCTTCGGAATTTACCACACAGGTAGTGCACGCTATGTCCCCTACAATTCCATTGGCCCCTCCCGAGAGATTTCAAGGAGACCCCCACAAGGCCCAAATTTTCCTGACTCAGTGTTCGTTACACTTCCTTTGTAAGCCCATTTTGTTTAAAGAGGATCAGTCTAAAGAGGCGTTTGTGCTGTCCTACCTGAGTGGAGATGCTGCAGCGTGGTCTTTGCCCCTGGTGGCTAGCAACGATCCAGTATTGTATAAATTTGAAGAATTCAAGGCCGAGTTCTTGCGAATCTTTGACCGAAGAAATGTCTCACAGACCACAGACAATGAACTACTAGAGTTGAAGCAAGGGAATCGAGACTTGGTGACCTATTTGGCACAATTTAATAAATTGATTGTTGAAACTAGTTGGCCCGAGTCTAAGAGGGCGGCTATTTTCTATCGAGGTTTAAAAGATCGGCTCCACCAGTAGACGGAGTTGCACTGGTGGGAGCGAGTGAAGAGCCAACTCCCATGCCACAACTTTTAGCCAATACCCTGCAATCAGCAGCCCCGCATCTGAATTTGCCATGTAAAATTGTCTTTGGAAAGACTCAGATGGAGGAAGTTTTCGTGATGGTAGATTCGGGGGCTACCGGGAATTTCTGCGACATCCAGTTTGCCAAATCTTTAGGAATACAATTTGAAAAGAAGTTAAGACCAGAACCTGTGCGAGCAGTGGATGGCACCAATTTGTCTTCGGGGCCAATAGCTTATGATACAGAACTGATGACCGTAGTGGGACCAGGAGAGCATCGGAGTTTCATTCGATTCAATCTCATCGACGCTCCTCAGTTCCAACTAATACTGGGTTTGCCTTGGCTCACCGAGCATAACCCTAGGATTGATTGGTCTCGACGTTCCGTCGAAATGAACTCAAGCTTTTGCCTAGAGCATTGTTTCCAGTCCACCCCAATGAAAACCAATTCCACGTTGTCACAAAATTTGGCCAATCAAGTTCAGATGGTGTGTGCTTTGGAGGCTCCAGAGATTCCCGAAGAATATCAGGATCTGAAAGAGGTATTCAATGAGAAAGAAGCTCGGAAATTGCCACCTCATCGAGAATATGACTGCCGGATTGAATTGGAGCCTGGGATTTCCTTACCCTGCAGCCGAATCTATGCTCTGTCGGAACCCGAGAACCTCCATTTGAAGGACTATATAGAACAAAACTCAGCCAATGGTTTTATCCGCCCCTCCCAGTCTCCAGTGTCTTCGCCCCTCTTCTTCATTCCTAAAAAGGATGGGACCTTGAGAACCTGCATTGATTATCGAGCTTTGAACTTGGCCACCAAAAAGAATCGTTATCCATTGCCCCTCAATTCGGAACTTCTAGACCAGGTTAAGGATGCCTGTGTGTATACAAAATTGGACTTACGAGGGGCATATCATTTGGTGCGCATGGCCGAAGGAGAGGAGTGGAAAACTGCCTTCCGAACCAGGTTTGGTTTGTATGAATACCAAGTGATGCCCTTTGGGCTTTGTAACGCCCCAGCTGCTTTCCAGCATTTTGTGAATGATGTGCTTCGAGAGTGTTTGGACCGCTTTGCGGTGGTTTACATCGACGACATCCTTATCTATTCCAACAGTCTAGAGGAACACGTTCGTCATGTACGAGCTATCTTGGAACGATTGCTGGAGAACCATCTGTTCGTCAAGCTAGAGAAGTGTGTCTTTCATTCCTCCAGGGTGGAATTCTTGGGTTTTTTTTGTCCCCGGAAGGAGTATCCATGGATGACTCTAAGTTGCAGGCAATCAAGTCATGGCCTGCGCCTAGGTCAGTGAAGGAGATTCAAAGCTTTTTGGGATTCGCCAATTTTTATAGGCGTTTCATTCTGAATTTCTCGGAGAAGGTGAGCCCAATTACCCGTCTTCTAAAAAAGAATGTAAGATTCAGCTGGGAACGTGAATCGGAGGAGGCCTTTCAGCAGTTAAAGGAAGCATTTGTGACAGCTCCAGTGCTGCAACATCCTAACTTGAATGAACCTTTCTTCATCGAAGCTGACGCATCCAATTTGGCAATAGGAGGGATCCTGTCTCAACGCCAGAAGGACACCGGTCAACTTCACCCGGTGGCATACCATTCTCGTAAACTTACTCCTGCAGAGATCAACTACTCCATCGCTGATAAAGAGCTTTTGGCAGTCAAGGAGGCATTCAAAGTGTGGAGACACTTCTTGTTGGGAGCTAAACATGTGGTCACAGTCTTCACTGATCATCGAAATTTGCAATTTCTCAAATCAGCTCGCACGCTAACTCCCAGGCAACTGCGCTGGTCACTCTTTTTTGCAGACTATGATTTCGTTCTAACTTACAAGCCCGGATCTTCAAATGGAAAAGCTGACGCCCTTTCACGTTTGAGCACGGGAGAAGAAGCCAAAACCAAAGTGGAAGGATTTATCATTCCAGAGGAAAAAATCGTAGCCATTGCAGTCGAAGATAAATTGGAGACTCGAATTAAGGAAGAATTTGCTAAAACTGAGTTTTCTAATTGGGAATTGGAAGGGCCAGATCACAGTGTGAGAAATGAGAAACCATTTTGGCAAGACAAAATGTTTATTCCCAGTGAGGAGTTGCAAAATGAAGTCATTCAGCATTTTCATGACCACCCATTAGCAGGCCATAGAGGAGCCAAGAAGACGTTGGAGTTAATCAAGAGAACCTTCCTCTGGCCAGGCATGGACACTCAGGTGAGGCAGTACATCGCCACTTGTGAGCCGTGTGTGAAGGGCAAGAGTTTGAGACAGTCCCCGCAAGGCCTTTTAATGCCCTTAACAGTAGCTCCGTCCCCCTGGCACACAGTCTCCATGGATTTCATTGTTGACCTGCCTTCTAGCCAGGGTTATTCAGTCATTTGGGTGGTGGTGGATCAGTTTACAAAAATGAGTCATTTTGTCCCTTTGAAGGCACTCCCCACAGCATCTCAGTTAGCTACACTATTCGTAGAACACATAGTCAAACTGTATGAGGTTCCTAAAGTGGTTATTTCTGATCGGGGACCTGAATTTGTTTCTCGATTTTGGAAGTCCTTTCTGAAGGGTCTAGGAGTCGACTCTCGTTTGTCCACCAGTTTCCACCCAGAAACGGATGGACAGACGGAACGAGTGAACCAGGACTTAGAACAATATCTCCGGCTATATTTGATGGATCAGGAGGGGGAATGGCCCTCTTTCTTGAGCACAGCAGAGTTCGTATACAACAATGCAGTCCATTCCTCTACTGGGTTTTCTCCATTCTTCCTGAACTCAGGGCGGCATCCCAATATGCTAGTGGGACGGGTGGACGTTGAGGTCCCTGCAGCTGGGGAGGTGATACAAGAGTTACAGAAATCCTATCAGGTAGCCTCTTCCAACCTCAAGAAGGCAAAGGATGCTTACAAGGTGCAGGCAGATAAGAAGAGAAGAGTGAGTCCCATGTATGAGTCTGGAGAAAAGGTGTGGATTTCCACTCGACACATGCGGTTGAGAGGGAATCGAAAGTTCCAACCTAGGTTTGTGGGTCCTTACCCTGTGGTTCGAATGGTTAATCCGGTGAGTGTCAGGGTAGCTCTCCCAAAGTCCTTGAAGATCCACCCAGTGTTTCATGTTTCGCTGATTAAAAGAAGCCCACCAAACTTCAGGCGTGTTCAACCACCAGCCCCAATTCAAGTTCAGAGTTCAGAAGAATTTGAGGTCAAAAGAATCTTAGATTCCAAGTTTAAAAGAGGGAAACTCTTTTACTTAGTGGACTGGAAGGGGTATGGCCCAGAGGAAAGGTCGTGGGAACCTACCAGTAACGTTCATGCTCCAAGACTGGTCACGGAATTCCATAAGATTCATCCTCTAAAACCCAGGGAGGGGGCTTTGGTGGGGGGTACTGTCAGGACCATGCCGGGCTCCATTAAGAGACCTCTGTCTGTCCCTGCGGCTAAGAGAAGATTTCCAGTTCGGCAGCCATATCCACTCTGGGGCTCCATCCAGAAATTAGTTCATGACCACTGTCAGATTGAGGCTTAGTACGCCTCGAGATTGTGCTACCATTTGATAAGGTTAGCGTTCTAGTCTTTCCTATCAGTCCGCCATTTCCTTATCCCGCGCGTTCTATGTGGCGCACTTCAACTGTTCTATTCTAGCAGTTCGACGCCCTGATTTTGGCTCCCGTCAATTCACCGCGTATTGTCCTAGTTTTGCCCTTTTCCCAGTCAGTATCCACAGAGACTTTATTTCGGAACTTCGGGAGCGTGTTGTCGTTCCATTCCTGTCGAATTCCTGCATTCCGGAGCTAAAGCCGAGTCTCCGCGTTCCAGTGTTCGGCAGTACAAACTTTGTCCTTGTCAGCGGTCTTTCCAGAGTACCATCTCAGTGGGCAAGTAATTCTTCCGCATTCCCTCTGAATCACGCAGTAAGAATATTCAATTATTTGAGACTTTTGGTGGCGCTATCCTTTTCCTGTGCCATTTGGTTATCTTCTACGTCAGAGTTTTCCTTGTCTGAAGCGAAGCCTGATTTCCGATAAGAACTGCAAATGTCGATGTCCTATTCAGAGCTACTGTAAAGACTTTTGAGAGTTTCAGTCCGCTCCTGAGATTCAACAAGTAAATGAGAGTATATATTATATGCATATGGTAATATTGTTGTCTACCACCTCTATTCAACTCATCAATACTTTTTGGCACACAACACAAGCAACTAAGAGTCCTCAACCTTTCATATGAACTATATTGTACTCTGCAAGAGAGCGGCAATTTCCACATACAAACCAGGTATGAGAGAAGCGAGTTGAGTGAGGGAGTGAGAGTGGTTGTTTCCAAAAGGGGTTAGAACGTTAGTAATGTTCTGTTAACTGTTGCAGGTGTTCCCCAGTTACTCATCCCAGAGGTAGTGACGAAGACACCAGTGTGGAAGCCTCTCTTTGTTGTTTGTTATCCACTTCCCCTTTCCCTTCCATTCCTGGGCTTGGAGCAATCCGGGTGCAGGGGTGTTTGGGAATTTGGAAATTAGCATCGAAGAAGACTTGGCCACTCGCTCCCACGGAAATCTGGACAATTCAGGTACTGCTTCTGACAGGTAGAGAGTACCTTACACAGGAAGGAGTCAGCCTGTAATGAGGTTCTCCATGCAGCAAGTGCTCACTCACGATCAGTCATCAACAATATGCCTTTCGGAGAAATTACCAGAATCCGAAGAAATTGCAGTCAGGATAACTCATTTCATATGAACTTACTTGACTGTGAGCAGAGATTTTTGAAAAGGGGTTACACAGAGAAGATCTTATCCAAGGCCGTTGATAAAGCAAACTGCCTAACGAGGGATGAGACCCTCAAGGATAAGCCATCAAATAGAAAAGACCCCGTCTCAGATACACGAGTGAGTCTAATCACGCAATACAACACAAACAGTGGGAGAGTGAGGGACATTCTAAAAAAGAAGTGGGATCTATTACTGGAGGTACCCGGTCTGAAAAGTAGTATCTCAGATACACCAGTACTGACGTACCGCAAGGGTAGAACATTACAGGAAACCTTATGCCCCAGCTATGTAATCAACAAACAGGGTCCATCCACCTGGTTGCCACCTAAACCTTTAGGATTCCATAGTTGTGGCTCCTGTAATATGTGCTTGTTTGGCCGAAACAAAAACTGTACTTTCTCATATAAGAACGCTAAAACATACAGGATAAACCATTTTATAAATTGTAACACCACACATGTGATATATGTCCTTGGTTGTAACTATGGCACTATCTATGTGGGCAGTACCATACACCCCCTAAAGATACACCAGAGAGCCATTATCAATAAAGACAGTCGCTATCCTCTTAGTGACCACTATTGGGACATTCATCCCAATGACAATAATTTGGTTCCATGGTATTGACCATGTCCCCTGCGGCAATAGGGGTGGTAACAGGGAGCTCCTTGTCAGACAAAAGGAAGCGAAATGGATTTGTCCACTTCAGGCAACTCTGATGGACATAACACCGATAAGGAACTGCACTATGTTTTGTAAACATTGGGAAAAGGGTGCTTTTTCATGTTAATTTGGTTTCTAGATCTTCAGCCTAAACCTGCTCACAATACATCTGAGACAACGCCTGTAAATGAATGATGTTTATTTCTACAAAAATAATTATGGTAGTGTAATAAGATTTTTTGATTGTATCCCCTTTTTTGTAGAGGATCAGGCTGCTCTCTGAAAGCAACTCTTGTGCTGCATATTTTATGGTTTCCTGTATGTGTCAATTTGATGTATGTTTCTTTTTTCAAAGACAATTGTTATGTATGTTTGGTACAAATTTTGGAATTCTATAAATCAGACATAATACTTTCCGTCCCTTTGAGAATGGGCTGCTTTTTGACAATATGGATCGCTTCCTATATATCTATGTATATTTTCTTTTTATTTGATAATTGATGTACTTTTTTGATTTTATAAACACATTTGATGTATTTTCATTTCTATAAATACATTGACAGAATGTTCTGGAAATAATCTATGACCTTTGTTTGAGCAACCTGTACCTTTATATATATATATCTTCTATCAATTAGGTTTCAGATTTGCGCTATTATTTATTGGTTTTGGGATACCATACCAAGAATTGACTAGTATGGTGTTCTTTCTTTTTTCTTTTCAATTTTCCTTTTACCCTATCCCTCTTTTGGCTTGATTTTTATTCTTACTCTTTTTCACTTTGAAGTAAATCTCGAGTGAAAAATTCCGTCACAATATGGCCATCGCCCTTGTCTCGATGCTTATTTTTCTTCTCAATTTGAAGTTAACTTCCAGTGAGTAATGCCATTAGAATATGCCCGCCGCAATATGGAGACCTGTCCCTTCTTCCTTTCTCCTTCGTTTCGAGGCGGGTGGTGACCGCGTCATCATTATTCTGCACGTGATCGATGTCTACGTACAGACGCGGGAATACATTTGGGATTTAAATAAGGAAGGGCGTCTTGGTACTAGCGCCTGAGGTTCTCCTGTTAACATTCCGGGAATCGCCGTCCAATGCGAAGGTGAGAGGGTGGTCATATGCTCCTTATTTTTCAGTTTGGGCTCTTGACAGGGGCAGCCTGTTACTAGCTCTCTCCAGCTTTGTTTTGTGAACGGCGCTGGCTTACTTATTTGGGTCCTTGATTAAGCGATGTGATTACAGATATGGGTGCTACTTTTTTACTCGCTCTCTACACGCATGCAAAACTTATCGCATACGAGGGTAATGGGTCAATTTATAAATGCCCATGATGCACCGCCGCGACTACGGGGGATGTGTGTTGCTTTATTGCACACAAGGGTAATGGGTCAATTTACATATGCCCATGATGCACTGCTGCGATTACGGGGGATGTGCGTTGTTTAAAAATAGTGGGTCTGTGAAGTGGGCTGACACAGCACTCTATAGATGGATGGTGCTGTAAGTTGCTTTGCTTGTCAATAGTTGTAAATGCACGTGATGTCCCGCTGTCACCACTGGGGATATATACATATAGATCTTTTCTTTCAAACATAGTGGGTATGCTAAGGTGGCTGACATAGGTCACAGCACTCGCACATATGTTGTGCTGTAAACTACTTGGCTTGTTTTAACTTGTTTGCTGACGCTGTACCATGCCATGTGCTTGTTATTTGTCGTACATGGCCTAGTTATCTTTATATATAATTTTATTTTCCTTTCTTTTTTTGGGGGGCATTGTTTACCTATAGAGTAATACCTGCTATTCACCGCCCGTCTCGCCATTCCCTGTGTTTATTATCACCGGGATTCCAAAAGTGCTTTTTTTGTTCATACATCTATCTTCGAATATAATTATAAGGTGAGTTTATTAGCCTCCTTTTGGTTGGGTGTGTCCTTTGGTGTCGGTGTTTCTGTTCATTTGACCTTTCCTTTGTAGAACAACCAATGTGTCAACCCCTTATGAAATATGTATTCAAAGGGGTTACTTCAAAGCCACCTTTCAACTTGTTTGTGGATCCGTCAAGGAAGTGTCTTTATGACCTTTCATAGTTTATTTCAGACCGTGCAACCCCCCACATAATTGTATTGAAGGGGTTAAAATGAATTTAATATGCACACTCCATACTGTTTGATCTTCTTTATAGAATCATTATAATGGGGTTACATTAACCCATTATGCACGTCCCATACTGGTTGATCATCCTTAGAAATATTTACATGTATGTCTATTTTGACAGGGAATTTTTTGTTAAATTTTTGTTTTTTTTACATATTTCATATTGTGTGCACGCTTTTTCAGGATTGGTCTAATGACTAATGACATGCCTCTTGCTTAATATTTAGTTATCTCTCTATAGGAGCGACTTATGTCCTTAGACATCCACCATCAAGTGGAGTTATTTTTTTTGTTTCCTTTTCAGATTCTTAAAACGTACTTTGTATCTGGTATAAATCCTCATCACGTTTGTTTCCTGTCTTTTGATATTGTGAGGTTTCATAAGGATTAGGGGTGAGACCGCTAGCTGTTACATTTATATCTGGGCCATCATGCATTAACATGGCCAATAACACATCTGTTTTGGTATTTAGCATGTTTGTTAAATTTTCTTTTTTCCTAGTTATAGGAATATACCATCCTATGACTTTGCTCCTGGGGAGACGTAGTTCCACGTGGATATTAATACTTCCTTTTGGTCATCCTTTGTATTGGCACAATAGGTGAGATTCCATTGAAGTTTATACATTTTTCTGTGTGGTTGTACATCCACGGACAATATATAATCTTTTAGGATCACCCACAGGGGCAGCATTTATTGTATTATTTAAGTCTTCATACAAAACATAATTGTTTTCCTTACAGATTATTTTCTTGGAATTATTTCTGCATACTTCTGCTCTTTGGGAACTAATCATGTGTATCATCTGGATTGCTTATAACGCTCAATTGGCCAATTTATATGTGGAAGGTGAGATATCCTAACCTTCGAATATTTACTGTTGGTAGTCCCATGTATCCCCTTATGAGGATGGACTGGTCCTTCTGTTAGGTTGGGACACAAGTCCGCTTTCCTTTAATTGTGGATTTGTTTTGGTGTCTTACTTATATTCATAGACTTTTCAATCATTATTCTGATCTATCTTCTTTTTTTAGATTGATCACTATTAAATTACTATGGAGCCCTTTTTGGGTACCTTTTGTGAAATATTATATGATCTTTATCCCTGACTACTGTTGTTCTTGTTTTTTTTTTTCCGGCTCCTGGTTGGTCTCTTCTTTTCTTCTTTTCCATTATTTGTTAGCGATATGACATACTCTGTTTTTAACTTTTTGATATCACCTTTTTAAATATGTAAGCCAAATAAAGTTTTGTCTTAACGACTTCTCTATATTGTTGGTCTTTTAAATGTAATATAATGTGATATATGTTTTTTCCAATACATAGGTGAATTTATTCATATGCAAAATAATGTCTTTTATGTCTTCTTTGTTGGGTCATTTCTGTCTTTAGATTTGGATGTGTTGTATTACATGTGCCCTTATTTATGGAAGTTATATATGTAGTTTGTAAGATTTCTGTTTTTTTGTGTGATCATTTGCAGCTCTGACGAAGTTCCTACAAGGAACGAAATGCGTTGGCTGTTTGCTGTTCTTGTTAAAGATTACCTGAATGAAGAGAAACAAGTTGTTTTATCGGACTAAGTGAGTTCGCGTCTGATTCCAATGAGTGGACCTTCCACCTTTTGACGAAAATTTTGACCTGATTCGCACCTTGGGACGACAGGTGTGGGAAGTGTGTTGCACCAAATCTAAGATTATTTATGGTACATGTGTTCTGGTTGTGCTGGACCTTGGTTGGTCATTCTGTTCTATATTTTTCAATGTCACTAATAGTTTTATTAATATTATTTTTTAGAGTGGATTATTCCTTGCAAAACTCTTGCAGAAGTAAAAGGAAGTCTCCTTTCATGATCTTTTGTGACTGGTATGTCATTTGCTGGGAAGATGATAGTAGGGACTCATCTGTTAATTGCCCTATGGACATTGCTTTCTCCTGTTTCTGATACATGAAGGCATCTTTAATTGTAGGCCCATTTCGTTTTTGGGTGGATGTCATATTAAGGTCCTGCCCACAATACAAAGAATATTGAGGAGTAGAATACTGCCATAAGTAGACCCTGCTTGTTGAACCCTATGAAGCAGGCATAAGAGGTAGGTGAAGAGGGCCTTCATGTGGGAACCCTCACTTCTCAAATCAAGGTCTCCATGTTTTGAGGAGTAAAGATTGACCCAGGCCAGGCTCCTTTTACTGGATTTGGACTGAGGTCACCCAGTCCCCAATAATTGTATTTGTTGCTCTCTGGGAGTCCGCAGCCCACCCAGCTACCATTAAGACATTGTGCTCCCCACCATCTCACGCCAACTTCAGGGAACAAGGGAGGGAGTCACAATGGAGGGGCAAGTGTCATCTCACCCCCCAAGTGGGCCACCCTCAGCCCAATGGTTGGATCTAGCCCGTGACCACAGCGTTCAAGTAGCTTGCAGCAGGAGCCCTGGGGAGCAGCAATTATGAACGTCAACTTCCTCTCTGATGCACTCATCCTACCCTGTTGGTCCAACGGATTCAACCTCCTTTGTAAATCCAAAAAATGGCTTATGCAGAGAATCAGCAATTGGCCCACTCCAGCAGGACCTCACATAGTCACAGCACCATTGGCCATCTTGTTTCTTCCCTCTTCTCAGACAATATCCTAACTTTACTACAACTAAATGCCTTCTGTGAATACCAAAAGTAGTAAGTTTAGGATTTTGTCTCAAGTTAGTTATGTGAATCGGGCCGTGTCTCAAGCACAGAGGAGCACCATCGCAGACCAAATGTCACCACTCCACTCCTCATAAGAGCCTTATGCAGATGAGAAAGGAAATTCTCTATGTACTACACTGAAACGTCAGTGTTTTGCTTAATTTTAAATTGATATATGCTGGCCCACAGGATGTGAGCTCAGTTGGGGCATATGCATCTTGCAACCCTACCCTGGGTATGACCCCCCTAGACAAGTTTGTTAAACACACATAACATAGAACATACATAGTGCTATTTGCTATTCAATATTTATGAAAACTCTAAGATCTATTTTGAAGGCCATTGTAACTCATAGGATAAATAAGATTTCTATGTAAGCTACATATAATGCTAAAAGATTTCATTAGGTTGGGCTATTGAATCTATGCAAAATGATATTTCCAAGGAATCGTTCAAAAACAACTTATGCAGCTATTATTTTCAAAACACAGCATTTTCTTTCATGCACTAATGAAAAAACGTCTGCACTGAGGTACCAATGAAAAGAAAGTTAGTCCTGATTTACTGGTATTTGTTCCTATTTACCAGAATATTTTTTGCAGTAATTAATACTAGTGCAAATGTTGGTACTTAATTTCATTCCACTTTCTATGTAACCTGGTCCAAGGTTTAGACACTGTGGGCCAGATGTAGCATTATTTGAAGTAACACAGAAGAAAACAAGACAACTTGCTATGCACTGTAGCAAATTGAGAGAGCAGGACTGTGCCATATTTACTAAGATATGTCACATACTTGCTTTCTCTCTGTGCTGGCGCACTCAGTGAAGTTTAGCGCCAGTGAAGGCACCCTTGTGTCAAGGTGTAAGGGTGCCTGCGTTTCAGAGAGGATTGTTTTTGTGCAGGAAGGGACACCTTTCTGCACAAAAGTAATCCGTAGAGGTGTTTTCTCTTTCTAAGTGTTCTGCAGAAGTAAAAACTAGGAGAAATAAAGATAGTTCTCCTCTTTGTGCCTTAGTCAGGAAGGTGTAGCATTTGGACGAATTCCCAGGCTTATCTGTCTTGATAAATCTGGGAATTAGCAAAATACATGGGGGATGTGTGGGAACTCCCACTTCCCACCCACATAACGCTTTCCTTGCACCTTGTGATTCTGTCTTTACTGCAGAATTACCAAGCAACGCAGGGTCATGCAAGGTTGCCTTGCGTGACTTAGTAAATCTGACTTGAGGATTGTGTTGCCCCTGCGTCACCGTGCATGATGCAACGGCAATGCACCCCTATGATAAAGCTGTCCCTGTTTCAAGACTTCCTAGATTTAGATTTCAAAAAAGGTTAGCAGGCTGTACATTGTTGGGCATTGTGAAGGCTGTATGCTTTTTGGAGGTTACATGCTCTGTGGGCTGTGGTTCTGCATTCATGTGTACAGGTTGGGCTTATACAGCACAAGAAAGCTACAATTATTTCACTCTGTGTAGTACAAATTCTCTAAATTCTGTACAGTGAATGAGAAACCGGATGCAGCAGTGTATATTTATGCTCTTTGTTACAAACCGCTTCCAGGAAGGGTTGACTAGCTTAGTGGGTTTTCACAACTAGAAAACAGGAACTCTTCGCTGAATTCAGTGCCGTCAGCACAGCGTTGGAAAATCAAGTGTTTCATAATATGTAACTCATTCTGAAACATACTCAGAAACCCCCTAGGGAAACCAAAGGGCTGTTGTGCCTGTTTGCGTCTGTGGATCCATGTCTTGCAGTAGTCTGTTAAGGAGAAGTATGGCCTTTCCACATAGGCCCTCATTACAAGTTGCTGGAGTGATTTTGCCTTGAGGGAAATGCTCTGGGCAATTACAAGTGGTCTGGTGTTCTCAGACCTGAAGTTACTGGGTCTCAAAACACTGGACTCTGTTAACTGCTCAGCCCAGAGGGGTCACAGTCTCCTCCTATGCTTGAGACATTCTTCCTGCCCACTGCTCATCAACTTCTATTTGTTGATATGGTCCTCTTGCTCAGTGCAGGTGATAAATATTAATGGAGTAACATTTGGCAACAAGGAAAACATGTAGGGGCATATTATCAAGCCTCTATTGCCAGCACCATGTCACTTTTTGATGTTGTGGTGGCGATAGGGTCAGCTCCCTATCAACAAGGCGGCTTCACTTAGCATGAAAGGAGCTGTGCAGTGGGTGTTGCGTGGGCGTTCCACCGCAACACCCATTGAATTTGGCGCTGCCACCTATTATCAAGGGTGGCGATAATAGGTGGCAGCGCCGAACTTAAGACCAGGAAAATCCAGGTCTTAAGATGGCGAACAGAGGAGAAATGCTTTATTTCTCCTCTTTTTTGCTTTTTCCATGTAATGTAAATTGTATTTATATAGCGCGTAAATCACCCGAAGGTCTCAGAGCGCTTGCACAGACACCAGACGGAAAGTGAAGGACAGAAAAACTGGAACAGCCAGGTTTTAAGGATTTTGCGGAACCTGAGATAGTTAGATTGTGCCCTAATACTAAAGGGCCTGTCGCCATTTCTCACAGTACGAACTTTGGGAACCTTTAAGAGCTGCTTGCTGGAGGATCTGAGGGCTCTGACCGGTATGTGGGGTTTGAGTTTTTTTTACAGGTAAACCGGCCCTTGTCCATGGATGGTCTTGTGTTCTAAGCAGCACAGTTTGAATTGGATACGTTTCTTAATGGGAAGCCAGTGCAAGGTCCTAAGGGAAGGATCTGATGGGGTACAGGGAGGAAAGTCAAGCACCAATCTGGCCGCGGTGTTTTGCAACACCTGCAGTTTTGCCAGAAGGTTTTCGTTTATGGAAGTTATTAGGGCATTCCCATAATCAATGCGACTTATGATAAGGCCTTGGATTAGAGGCATACGGGACGAGAGTGGGAGCCATTTGAAAATTTTCTTCAGACTGCGCATCAGGCCAAAACTAGTCTGCACGTGTTCAGTCATAGATAGCCTACTGCCTTGTGCAGCACACATGGAAAAAGCAAAATGCCATGGTTTGTTTATGTCCAGGAAGGTGTCCCTTGCTGTACATAAATAAACCTTTTAAAAAAATGCCATTTTGTAACTTACATGTGTGCTGCAGGAAGCAGCACACACATATGTTACAAACTGGCATTTTAGGTTTATTTATGTGCAGGAAGGGATACCTTCCTGGACATAAATAAACCTCCCTGCTTGCAGACATCCTTGCACTCTGGTGCAACGGCGCCTGCATTGGCGCTAAGTAGTAAAACTTAGCGCCATCACAGATGGAAATGCGAGGCTGCACCATATCCTTGATAATATGGTGCGGCCTCGCATTTCTGAAGTGGCGGAGAGAGGTGTTAAGCCAAGCAGGCTAACGCCTCTCTCCGCCACTTCCTTACTAATAGGCTGTGGACTAAAACCTGTTATGAACAGATTTAGTGTGAGTATGCTGACTAGAATCGGCGATTCTCATTCCCGGGTATCCCCACACCTATATCCAGCCTACTCTATCGGGGGCCTTAGAGCTCGAAAGATGTCAAGTGCCAGATTACAATGTTGGGTGGACTGTTGCAGTCCTCCTGACAACTGCCCCTGCAGTTCTCTCACAGCATTACGATGTGGAGGCATCCGATATTGGGCATCAGCCATCTTGAGCTTGTTGAAGCATTGGAAAGAATCACAATCCCATAATGATGGCAAATTTTACATTTGCAGGTGAAATCGAGCTAATTTTGGTCATTTTGATTTACTCTTGCAACATGAAATAGCCAAAAAGTATACGATTACAAACCATTTGCCTTATTTGAAGTAATATGGGGCAAAAATGCTTGGTGCTGCTGTTCCTGTACTATTGCATTTAGCACTATTTTCTTAGTGCAAAATGCATTCTCATTGTGTAGGCAAGCATGCATTTAATAAATAAATTGTGCTAAATACAGGGTTAGGATCCTTCAGGAAACCCTTATAATCTTGCATTATTTTGCTGTAATGCCACATAAATTAAGCTACAGCAAATTCTGCAAGTTATCCCACCTCTCCTTAACTTTGTGTTCCTTGTTTCCCAAGCATGTGCGGTTTTCCATCAAGTATAAGAAACCAGATTATTAAACTATGAGGGACAGAGCCTCATTAGTGATATAAACTAAACTCTGTTGTGTCTAGAAGAGGATCCACACGATTGTAGCTTGGTACAAGCACAAAGTCCTTCCGCAGAGAAATCTTCATTTGTACATGAACAACAATACCGTTAATGTCAGGAGTGAAATAAACAAACTGTTTTTTACATAGTTTTTTTTAAATCAAAGCATTCTCTGTCAGCAATAATGTTAACACAATAATTTCAACATTTGCCAGTAGTGGGCAGAATTACATTTTTGGACAGAAACAAACAAAGCCTCCATTTAGGGTGACTTTTGTGTCATTGTTGCACCACGCAAAGTGATGTAAGAGCTTCGCTAACCTTAAGTCAATTTTTGAAGACAGACAAAGCCACTTTGCATGGCTTTGAGTGGCTCCAAAAATATGGAGTAAAGTAAAACAGGGAAACCACTGCATTGCGCTACTCTGCCCTGGGTAGGCGTTCCATGGACGTTGCATGGGTGTTCTCATGCATATCCCATGGTTTTTGACACATTCCAAGATTTATAAGGCCTTGTAAACCTGGGAATGGGCCAAAATGAAAGGCATCCCCAGGAGAGGCTTAACTAAAAGAAATATCTTTATTTCTCGGATGTACGTTGTTACGACGCGTGGTATTACCACGCGTACCGTTACAACGTGTATTTTACAACGCAAGTCGTTACCACGACTTGCGCTGTAGGGGTGCGGACTTAGGAATAGTTTAATTTACTATTCCAAAACCAGCCTACGTACAGTAGGGAAGGTGTTGGAATAGTAAATCTACTATTCCTTGTCCTCTAGCGTCTCCAGCGCAAGTCGTGGTTACGACTTGCGTTCTAAAATACGCGTTGTAACGGTACTGCGGGGTAACATCCGCGTCGTAAAGGATGTTCCCCTTATTTCTCATTGTGTTTCCCGCTTTCTATGTGTGCTGTAAATATGCTGCATTCTGCATCACACACAGAAAGAGGAAAATGCCTCTCAGGATTGTTTTTGTGCAGGAAGGTGCTGCTTACATCACACAGGCACCCTTGCACCAAGGGTGCCTACATTGGCGCTAGGCTGCGAAACCGACACCAGCGAAGGGAAAAGGACAGAAATGCAGTGTATTGGATAAATATGGCGCATTCCCGCCTTTTCCCTGTTACTCAGGGTAGTGCAGCAAGTTTTCTTGCTGCTCTGCTTTGCACAACAAAAATATTAAATATGGCTTTAACCATCTGCACATTTTGTACCAGCCTGTCTTATACTGTATGCAATACCATTTTAAAACAATGTTCATATTCACAGTGCTTTCAGTTGCAGGCTGTACCTCGTACCGCAATAATACAGAAATCTCTGTTCCCGACCGTGCCTACCAGGACTCAATTCTGTTTCTCTCTTGTTATGAACAAAATCTTTGTAGTGATTGCATTAAAATGAAACAGCACCATGACATATTTCATGGGATGCTGACAGCTTGGAGTTTGGACTCCTCTGGAGAACCTGGAACTCACCACATATCATTTGTTACACATACATAGCATTCATTCTAAATGTAAAACAAGATAGCCCTGGCATTTTGGAAATATACCATACCTCTTGTGTAAACTAACTGGAATAATTGCAGTGACCTAATAGGGTTAAAACACATGCTGCATAGATCAGATGAGTGAACTGTGCAGAGTCTAACAGTGTGTGACTCACCTGGGGCAGGCGGGCAGGGATGGCTGTGCCTGGAGAGTGTGGGACTGTGGATTTCTTGTTCTTTTGTATGAGAATTTGGAATTCCACCCATCACCACCTGCCCAACCCTCCCCCCTTGAGCATCTCCTCCATACCCTTCTTCCAGCTTGGCTTGGTAGGGGGAGGCAAGGGCTACATCAGAAGGTGGCAGTTGTGGGCTAAAGCAAATCCAAGCTTTCTCAAACATCTTAATCTTCTGGCTGGCCTGCACTGGTGGCGCTTTTAGTGTAGTAGTGCACTTGTCCTTTCCACCTGGGTACAAATCTGTCAGGCCAGAGCAAACTGCGAACTGCAAAACTAACCAATCCCCAGCTTCACTGAGAATACTGGGGAGACCCACATCATTGTGCATGCCGTGCTGGTGCAGGCAGCACAGAAAAAATTAACTGGTCATTCTGCCTTTCACAATCATGATGCGGGCACGCCAGAAAACAATGGAATCGCTATCCACATGGCTGCCAGACTCAATGCTTATTTGTGCAGGCAGCGACCCCGCACCCGCGACGTGTGAGCAAGAACGATAGTGAGCACAATTTGTTTACAATGTACCCATTGACTGTAACACTGGTCGGTGATCACAATGGTAAGAGGCCCACAGGAAGGCTGCGTGGCCGGCGGATGCAGAGCTGCAGTGTCCATGGATTAAGCTTCATGCACAAGGCTGCTTAAAGTGTTTGATTATCACCACAGTGTCAGGGAGCTCTGTAAGTGTGACTAATGCATTTTAGTGCAGTAATGTGGATACCAGCAGTAAAATGCCTTAGTCTAACCCCTGATGCGTGGTACTTGGCAGGGCTGTCCTTGGAGGTACTGACAGCCCCATTAGAGACTGTAAACGGATCTGCTTCATTTGAGAGACATCAGCTGTGGCCCGCCTAGCCAGGCTTTCACAGGTGGCCTACTCGGCCTTCTGCATCTCAGCACTGAACATGTGCATATAGTGCTCCTACACCCCAAGGTAAACAGGCCTCTGCTCATGGCCACTCGAGTAAACATGCTTTGTATTAGTTCCATAAGCACAGCATGGGTCTCAGTCTGCAGTGAATGGGCATCTGACCTCTGCAGTCAGACAGAGCTGCGGTAGGCAGGTGCACACCTTAACTCTCCTGTGATTCAGACTGTGATCTTCAATGGAGGGTCACATATGTGGTGTCAGTATGGACACTAGTGCTTCTGAGAGCCGTGTGCTCTCCTCATTGCTAGTGCCAACCATGCTGTGACTGGCTGCAGGGCAGAATGAGTACAGCATATACAGGAAGCTGAGGGGCTTGGGCGCTGCATAGCCGTCTTCCTATTTAGGTTTGTTCTGCACAACGCTTGTACGGGGCTCGCGATGTCGCTTGTAAACAAAAAAACTTTAAAGGGGCTCACAACTCGGTCATTACTTACATTTACTTGCCATTGGTTGGCTGCCATGTCACTTGTTTCCTTGCTTCCTATTGGTCAGCAGCGACTCCTCGCCTACGGCTTCCTCCTGGGTATAGTCTTCATCCCTGGCATGGAGCTTGGGCCAAGTACAGTTTCCTGTGGCCAGTGTCCTACCACTGGCCACAGAATCCTGCAGGTACTTTAAAAAAAACTTTTCAACATACATTCTTAGAGAGTGTACGCTTCACTCTTAGAGAGTGCATGCTTCAGAAGTCCTTCTCCTGCACCCCATCTCCATTCTTTTTCACCCACCTCTTGCTCTTCATTTCTCTCTCTGTTGTATTTCATCTCCCGCCTCCTCTATGCTGTCAAAACCCGTCCCATCACTGTTGTGTTAAAACCCACTGCTGCTGTCTGTTATGTTAAATCCCTCCTCCCGCTCTCTGTTGTCTAAAAACCCACCCCTCCTCCTGAGTCTGTTGTTCAATTACCCTCCCTCCTCTGCCCCTTTTTTACTCCCCCTCCTTTTGCCGTATGTTTTTCACCACCCAAGCCCCACCAAACGTTTTTCACCACCCTGACCCCCTTCTGCCCTTGTGTTGCTTGACCCCTTCACAACCCCCATGCTATTTTGAGACACACTATAGAGCAGCACAGGCTGCTGTGCAACATGACTTTAAGTTAAAAAAGTGCTATGTTCACAGCAGCTCGCACTGCTATGCAACATGTAAACAAACATTGACAAAGCCAATAGATCTTGTTTAGGCTTTGCAGCCAGAGATCGTACTCAGGTAAAAGAGAGATGTCTTCTCTAAGTCTGGCTCTTGTAAAGCAAAACTAACTGATAAGAGCCTGGGGCCAGATTTACTAACCTGTCACGCAACGCGGTGCACAAAGGCAACTTGCTGCCCTGTGTTTCATGAATGGGATGGAGCAGAAATTCATCATATCTACTATGATGTGGTGCACTTTTGCTCTCTCATACTCTCACACTTCAGGCGGCCAACACAGGCACCCTTGCACCAAAGTGAGAATCAAGGCTTTTTCTTCTTTCTATGTGTGCTGCCGAATGCAACGCAACTACAAAGAGGAAGTAATGCGTAGAAAAGCAGATTTTTCTCCTCGTTATGCCATCTCCTTGGAGACTTAGCGATTTCATGCAATCAAAGGTTTCCAAACCTTTGTAAATCTGGGATTACCTGATATCCATGGTGGATGCACGGGAACACCCATGCTCCACCTATGGAACTCCTCCCAGAACAAAATATAAAGCAATGCAGCACAAGCTTCTGCATTGTGTTACATTTTTTTACAAAGCCACGCCAAGGTAAATCGCCCCTTGGGTGGCTTTGTAAATTTCTACTAGCATTTTGCTTTGTGGCTGTGCACAACCGTGATGCAAAATGTTAGTAAATCTGGCCTACTGTTCAGGGCTTGCCTCAATTATGAAATGTTACTGAAACTGAAAAGAAACTGTTGTGCCTTCCCTCAGTCGTAGGAAAATAAAAAAAAACACAATTGCTTCTGTGACAGAGCAGCCAAGTCGCCACGTGACATTTGGGACTATTAGAACAAGTCCTAACTTTTTAGTCCACATTAGTTTGCATTCTGGGATCTGTAGTTTCACAGTAACTGTGTAAGAGCCATTATAAGCATCAGCTCTAAAGCAGAGGCGTGTAAGCATTGTTGTTGACATGGTCCTAGTTGACATCCGTGACAGAGCTGGCCCTGTTTTATTATTAAAGGCCAATGTGTTGTTGGTATTAAACTTAAAAGCCTAAAGATAAACATTGATTTCTGTTGCCAAAAAATGACATGTGTGATGTGTGTAAAGGTCAGCCTGAAATGCTTTCTTGTGTCACATGGATTTTCCTCTCTCCTTTCACTGTACTTTTATGGCGTTTGTTACATCTCTTTATAGATTGTCCCAGATCATGAGAGTGTAGATTTCATGTGAGAGCCTGCCTATACTGTAGCAGAGATGCTGGAGAGGGTTTGGGTAGTTTCGAAGTGGGGAGTCATTAGCAGCTGTTCCAGCACATGCCTTACAGGCCCTTGCTAGAAGGAGCTCATTGAGCCAGGCCATGTCTGAGACTTGCAATATCTGGTTTCCGATTGTAGGTATATAGATGTGGCCTCCAGGTCCCAGAAACAATCTCCTTAGCAAAACTCCAGGGCCGGGTGCAGGATTCACTTTGTGGCAATATGCTGGAGCATGAAACCCTGACTGTACTACACCTGAAGAGTTTGCCTAAGTACGATAAAGTGAACTGCTTACATGGGGCTGTGCAGAGGACACGAATCGTCTACTATGTTTAAAGGACTGGGAACTCCGCATAAGACTCTGCAGCAAGATGCTGGTTTTTGGGTGCTGGTGTAGTGTTTGGCACTGTTCTGAGGTTTGAATGGTGGTGGTGGGGGTCTCTGCAGTATGGTACTGGGGCAGTGAGGGCCCCACATCAAGGCTAAGAGTTGGGTGCTAGTGGCACACAGGACTCTAAACACAGGCCTCTAATGTATTTGGAATACAGACTTATTGGAGAGGCTGCCTTCTAGTATGTTTATGGATATAAAGAAACCGAGGAGCAGTCCTGCACTGAGAGAGATTCCTCTGAGATCTATCAGTCAATAATTAGGGCCATGTAACTTGCAGTGATACATTTTCACTCAACTTGTCACACATAAGACATGAAAATGTCTCACATAAATACACTTTATTGTTGAAATGCCGCAAGTATGAAAAGTGAAAGCTTGGCAGTCCTGTGCAGGGACGATTCCTATTGGTAAAAATCCAATGTCGCTTTGCTTTGGGTGTTCTTTGCATATTGATGCAGGGCTAGGCCAAGGTTTCTTCAAATTATGCTTAATGGCTCCAAGTATAGAAAGAAACGAGTTGAAATGATTGAACTTTAAGTCACTCCCAGCCGCGGTGCGTCCATTGGGGCGTAGGGGCGTAGCCCCACTAAGCCCTGGGCGCACCGTGGCACTGCAGCTAACATAACGCTAATTCTTCAAATTCAGCGCAGCGCGGGAGGGACGGGCGATATTATGATCATGTTGATGCCTGGTAATTGGTGCGGTCCAGTCGGAGTGCGCAGGGGGTACTGCTGGTTTGCTGGAGCTGCGCAAGGAATTACCGGGCTGAGACTTGCCGCCCATGCGCTGTTGCGCGAAAAACACTTCGGCATAGAGAAGGGGCTGGGGGTGTGGCTTCAGCCGGGCCGGGTTTACAAAGGCTGCCTAGGGCGAGTGCTGAGTGTGCCACCCTAGCCAATCCTGGTGCTGCATGCAGCACCAGGATTGGCTGGTCCACCGCGCATCCAATAATGGATGTTGCACGGTGGACTAACCAATCCTGGCGCTGCATGCAGCACCAGGATTGGCTAGGGGGGTGCGGCTTTGGTGGGGGCAGAGTGGCGCGACCCCGGGCAGGAGGAAAATCATACGGTGGCGAGAGAGGAGAGACCCCCATGTGCCATTGCCGGGAGGCGTGAAGAAGCGTAGTGTAAGTTTGTTTGTCCTCTGTGAATTGATTCCTGTGAGGCTTGCTCGCAAAGGTGTTGTAATGCTTATTACCACTAGTCTGTCCGAGGCTGCATTTCAGTCTCAGAAGAGGGTAGAGGTCGACACATTCTGAAGCGACTAATGGATAGAGAGACCCGAAGCTGTCGATGCACACACGTTTTTCCTTCATCATTTGTTATCGAAACGTGTCGGGCCACCATCATCACCAACTGATACAGTTTCAGTGACTGTGGTGCGTGTAATGAGGGAGTAAACATCACCCCACTCCCAGGTCCCCTATAACTCTGCCTAGTTGGCCATCTTGCTCGTGGCCTTGGATGAAGGAGAAGTCAAACTTTAAACTTGGAGCCAGTAAGTGACAAATGCCGTGTGTTTCCGGCTGATCGTAACTCCCCCAAATAGAATGCATACCCCATCAAGGCTGGATGTCATGTTCCACGCGCCTATCAGAATCAGGTTACGGTTCGCACCTGTTATAAAGTGAGAGGGCCAGTAACTTCAAATAGACATGCCGAGTTTACTCTGATGAGATGGTGTGCCAGGCCCTTTTTTGCGTCCCGCTGCCAGCCCACCCGTTGAGCGGAGGAGTGTGGCAGCGCTGCCCTGTGAAGTTGAAGTCATCCCTGGATGCCCAAGTCCACTTTCAGCACCAGAGGCAGTGGTCTCCCCATGCATGAGTTAGTTTCATGTATGTGTGTGGGAGGGAGTAGTTTCGGGGCTCATATGGTCCTATGACTGTTTAACTCAGTGCTTGTTTTAATATTCTGTGCATGGACACGAGAACAGTTGGAACACTGCATGGATTCTGGAGTGCTGCAGAGCAATCTCCCACACATACTACACAAGATGTGTTTGTCTGAAGAGAGAATGCAAAGAGACACACGTCAGTGCATCGGTGTAGAAAAGTAGATGAGCCCCCGCGGGATAAGAATTACACTTTTATGTTTAAAAGCAAACGTTGAATACAAAAAGTACACCTGTAGATGCATTTTTACAGTCCCACGGGGGACTGGGTGAGGATCTGTTAGTGGCAATCATTTCTAGTTTCAAAAACCTACAGCAATATTACACACTTTTAGGGTCAGTTTGACCCCCACCAGAAGTAAGAATGAAACGTCTGAGTATAGTGCCTAGTGGCGGGAAGTAAATTCTGATGTGTCTGTAGTATTGGTGTGTTATGACCGGTAGGACCAGCTCACCAGAGCACCACCAACCCGGCCAAAACGTAACCACCTCCCTCCTCAGGACCCATCTATCCAGGCACCTGGGTATATACCTGAGGATGGGGGACTCGCAATATACAAGCTCATATCATCAGAAACACCACTAAATCTATAGGGATTACTAGGAATACTCACTGATTACTAAGGACGCCCATGCCCTACACCACACTCACACAATATAGTCTCGCGACCATATAGGCCCAGACTAATCTACCCTGGGGCAGTTCTGATTACTTACCATTACACACTGGCCACAACCAGTGCTCACTTAAGATAGGCACGGTATCCCCCCAGTGCTCTCACTATTTCATATACACACTAACCTCAGTCAGTGCTCTCATTAACGCCTCTTTCTCTAGAGACGATCTCACTACACATCGGTATCCCTCCCGATGCTCTCATTAACGCCACTTTCTCTAGAGGCGATCTCATTACACACCAGTATCCACCCTGGTGTTCTCATTAACGCCGCCTTACAACGACGATCACTTTCCTATGAATACCTTCAGCTCTCTCTCTCTATGTTGGGAAGCTTCTCTCACTATTCACTAGAGGCTCACTACTACAATAATATTATGGAATGGCTGAATTACACGGTGTACAACTTATCCTTCAGTTCAAGGGCTCCTCTCTCCCTAATTATTCAGTTCTTGCCTGCCTGATCAGGGCTAGCATCTGTTCCAGCAGTAATACCTGACTAGAAGACAAGGTTACCTTTCCTATACAAGAACAAGAGGTACAATAATATTATGGAATGGCCGAATTACACAGTGTATAACTTATTCTCTTAGCTCAAGGGCTCCTCTCTCCCTAATTATTAGGTCACTTACCTGATCGGGGGTCGCTTCCGTTCGTGCACTGACACCTGACTAGAAGAAAAGGTTACCTGCACTATATAAGAACAAGAGGCACACACTGTATGCAAAAGTTATTCCCTGATTTAAGCGTTCCTACTTCCTTTTGATCCATCAGTTACTATACAGCATCTGGTTAGAAGAAAGGTTAGCTCTATCATAAGAACAACACATGCACACTGGTTCACTAAGAACTGGGGTATCTGTATTACAATAACAACAATAGCAATATACTATAACACATAGCCTGAAAAGTAAAATGGGAATAGACACATACACAGATCTGCGGGGCCTCTGTAAAGCTTTATTACTATACCACATCCACATGTAACTAACAGGGACTGTAAATAGACTGCACACCGCTGAAAGGAAAAGGATTAGCAACACAATAGGGGGCTCTAGCCTAGGAAATAAAAGACAAGAATAAGGTGTAACTACAAAGCAAACTAGTTTAGAATACCTCACCCTATTAGAAGGAATGTTTCTCTCTCTCTCTGGTGGAATCAGGGCTCTCTCTCTCCCTCCGTCACCACAGCTTCACTCCTCTGGCTCAACTGCTCCAGCTGGCAGCTTCAACTCCTCCATCTGACTGGTAACTGCTTTAATGCATCCTGATAAACTGGCAGCTCCAGCTGACAGTTCCAACTTCGTTCATCTGACTGCTCTCTCCAGCTTCAGCAATTATCTGCCTTCTCTCTCCATTCCAGAAAACCAATTGAACTGAACTGTTCTCTTCAGCTCCAAAAACCATCTTACTTCTCTCTCTCCAAGAACCAACTGACTCACCTCCTCTCCTGCACTTCGCTAATATAGAATGCTCTTCCCTCATGGAAAGTTCCAACAGAGGGCTGCCTCCCACCGAATTCCTGTGCCTGCTCCAGGGCTCCCCACGCAACTGCAGTGCGCATCTGCATGTTAAGTCTGGCCCCAAGAGACAAACACATTCTTCCGGTAAGAACCAGTCTCGGCTGGTTTTCCCCTAGCGAACAACACCTCCTAACTAAAACATTACCTTTACCCTGCAAGCATCTCAGTCTGCAGGGACAGAAAGCAAAATGGAGTCTCTCTAGTTCTGGGCCTTGTAGGCCTGAGAAGGATGAAATAACACTTAGCTCTGTCAGAGTACCTACACAAACCATACCAATATGTAATATAAAGTCAGGACTACAGGATCCACCCTCTACTATAGGTAGGATGATGAAAGGACACATAATTATGTCAAAGCCAATAGGCAATAGATGGATTAGAGTCAAGAATAAGGGATCTATCATCATATAAAGCAGCTATCCTCTAGTTAATGCTTCTAGGTCTGGAAAAAGGCCTTAAAAGGACCAACACAAGGCAAGAATAGAGATTCAAGATTTTAGCAAGCTTAAAGTCACCATCACTCAAAAATAGAGCCAAAAACCATGTCAGCACATTCCACCTTTGACTTTAACTTGCGAACATCTGTAAACAACAACAAACAAATAAACAAACATCAACATAATCTATCAACAAAACCAAAAACCAAAAGACTCCCTAAAATAAATGACAACTTAAGGAAATACCACCTAAAACTTGATGTATGTAATATAAATCTAACAACCAACTGAAAACAAATCAAAGCACCCTTGACCTGAATGTTGAAATGTAACTAAGATTGATCTGATAACAACAGAAACTAACTAAAGCACCCTTGAACTAAATGTGCCTCAGCTTCTAGTGATAACTGATGAAATCTATTGATGTAGGGACATGTTTGTGAAATGAAAACAACAAGGGGCCTAAATGGGGCCTACCTACTTCGGTCAACTTAAGAACTAAATGTGCCTCAACTTCTAGTGATAACTCATGAAATCTATTGATGTAGGGCCATGTTTGTGAAATGAAAACAACAAGGGGCCTACATGAGGCCTACCTACTTCGGTCAACTTAAGAAAGGATTTGGTAAAGTCTGACAAATAAACATGACAAAGGGTCCTCAAGGTCTGGGCAACTATTACTAATAGATGTAGGACATAACCTGACTAAAAGACACACCTCCCAGGACAACTTAAAGTCTAGGGTGACCACCCTTGGAACTAATCCCACTGTTCTAAATAAGAGTTGATGGATCAAAGTGATAGTGTAATAACAGGAAAACAAGGATAACCCGATTCCTACAAAATAGCTAGTGTAGCACTATGCATATCAAGCAATAAATCAAAGAAAGTTATCTAAGTGTGATGAATATATTTTCTTCTAAAAGATCATAGACTTAAATTTGGGAAATTGAGTAATAGTAGACCATGCCAAAGGCAATAGGTAAAGGTCACAAGTCATCTAACTCTGGAAACAGTTTGCACCTAATCCCTCTGTATCATTCTGTGGAACACATGTGTGCACCATCATTTAAAACACTGCTTTCTTATTAGTGGCAAGACTGTTTTAGAGAAAACAGGAAAACTATGAAATAGGTGAAAGATAAACAAGTGTATCAATAATGAAATAGCATAGCATACTAAAATCAAAACATATATCATTTGCATCATTGCATTAATGTGGCACTGCATCTTTAAAACTGGAAAATCAAAACCATGAACAGGACTGAGAATTTTTTTTCAAGTGGGGCCTGTATATGGTAACTGCAAAAGTGGCATAATATCCATCTGAAATAGAAACATTGGAAAAATGCAAGACTCAAGAATGCAGGCCAAGGAAATACATTTCAGGCCAATGAAATGTTTTCAAAAATATAACTATAGACTTAGTCAAGGAAAAAATTATTTCTCAGTTAATATCCAGGAATAGTATATGGGATTTGAACCTGACTGCTGAGGCAGCCAACTGTAGATTGTAATGTAAATTTAAAAAGTTCAGTCACTATAAAAAGTTCTCTTCTGTAGTTGATTTCTTCTTAGGAAAACAGTTCATTTGTAAAGGCCATGATTCTCCATCTTCATCTGTATCCGGTGCCAAGGAAGCACACCCTCCAGTCTGGTCAGCCTGGTACGTCTGCTTCTAATCCTGGATTCAGCCTCGGGGGTTTATTGGGGGGCACTCACTCCGAAAATAACAAAAGTCATCACTCCAAAATAAGAAAGCCACACTCATCCAGGGCCCCCACACGATAATAGCCATCTGAAACGAGAAACACGCATCATCAATCTTGCAAAAACACATTTTACATTCAAAAAGCACCCCAAGTGCTTTTTATTTCCATAAGAAACCTCCTAATTCATGAAAAGAACCCTTCTAAATCCAAAGAATGATTTAAACATTCTATCTATACCATATTCTTTAAATTTGTTTGGGAAAAATCTAATTTTGTTATACACAGCCAGAAGGGCTGGGGCCTAGCTACTCCTCACTCCTCTGAGAAACAGCCCCTCCCTCTAGAAAGATGTTCGCGCTCAGAGTTTTGAATCAGCTCCAACCATAATAAGCAGGAGCCGGGCTACACTGCAATGTAATATTGAATCACTGCCAAATGCTGATCTCATTGCAGGAGCAAAGCTCCTGCCAATTATTCTGTTCAAGCTTCTCATATCTCTTAGTCAGAGAAGCTTTCTGTGCCTACTGTATTTATCTAACTCCAAGGGCCAAGCGTCTGCCAATTATTCTGCATTTGCAAACATCCCTTATCTGAAGTCAATGAAGCTTTCTGGGCCGACTGTAAGGATGAGCAACTTGACCCCCCCTTATATAAACATTTCTCCGCGGAAAGAATTGACTCATAGCCAATAATAACAAACTGGGTGTCTCTGCTCTCAGAAGTAACCCACGGGGCCTCCACCCTTTCGAAACTCTGAGCCGAGAACAGCTGCCTGGCTCATATCAGCCACGGTCAAAGCAAATTCTTTCTTACTGAAAACATACGCTGTTCCCAGGCTAAAAACACTGCACCATTACTTCTAACTAATTTAAGCAGATTTAGACGTGGTAAAAAGCATCCTAAAAACAGGAATTAAGAAAGACATATTTTTTGTAACTTAGACACATGCTAGCATTTTAAAATAATTCTGTCATAATGTACTGCTACTAGCTAAAAAGGAAAAATATTAGAACAACATTTCATGCAACAACATAGGAAATCACGAGACATTTCTTAAAATAACATGTGAAATACCATCAATTTAAACAAGGGGAAACATGTAATTTTGTACTGCATAACCAAGAATACATAATTTAGTGCAAGCCTTTCCATTCTACTTATTAAAAGGGCCAGATGTATTTTTTCAGATAGCCATTTTTTCTAACTGAGCGGGTTTACTCACACGATGGTCTGCTACATATCATGCGCAAAATACAGAAACATGTGCAGTTGAAAATTAAACAAAAGGGCAGCTTGCTTTGGGAAAATAATCATTTATATTTTCTAGAACATTTTTTTTAAAGCACACGGTTGCATTTCACTAATTAAAGCACATTCTATGATGGGTCTGTTTTATTTTTTTCTTCTCAACCGTTAAAGCACCCTCTGTGCTCAGCTGAAAACCCTTATCTCAATCCGACTGGCTGATTTATAACTTTCCGACCTCCGAGTCAGACACATTAAATCATGTGTTCAAAAGCAAACCCACACAAACTCGTGGATGCATTTCAAACAGAATGTTAAAGGAACACTGCTTTTTTCTTTCCATGCAAAATGTAACCATTCTGTCAGCTAGCTGACAAAGCACATAGGCGAACCCTGCAACTAATTAAAAAGTCAAATTAAACCACCATTAATCTAAACAGTCACTGACTTTTAGCGTCAGCTTTTGTAACAATGCATGTTAAACAGCATGTTAAAATAAATACTGCCGTCTTAATCTAAGATATTAACCCTTTGGCAGCTCAAACACAATCATTCCCCAATGTCTGCAGTACATGGGAAATTCAAGAACTCATCTCTCCACGTTTTCATATAACACGTGCGCACATCTTCAAAACATTTTCTCCAAGCACTTGAAAGAGATCCAGCTCTCTCCTGCCTAACGTAACAATAACATGCTCTGTACAACCCATAACCACATGGCGCTATTCACAAGCCATATTTACAAGAAACTCAACAAGTCATAATAATGACATGCTCTTCACAAGGCATATTTACAAGGCGCAATTCACAAGGAACTCAACAAGTCAAAATGAGAACATGCTCCTCACAAGCCATATTTACAAGGATCTATTTACAAAGAACTCCACAAGTCATATTACACTGAATACATTTCACATTGCACAGCAGAAGCAAATGCAGCAAGCAATTTAATGAGCAATTTAAAAGCATTTTTTCACACACATATGTACAACTGCATCAACATCAAGATGTAATTGGCTCCTTCACATACAGTTACCCTTCAAGCATGACAGTTCAAACACCAAGATGAAAAGCATTTATTCCACCCTGCATAAGTCAAATGCCATGATGTACTGCAATCTCCTTACAGTGCAACTGTTCAAGCCCATAGGTCAATTTCGTGCCGAGTGCAAACCAACAAGATAAAAAGAATACAGCGCACACAGGCTACGTAAACAGTTCGTGACGCCAGATGTTATGACCGGATTCTCAGACCAGATAGGACCAGCTCACCAGAGCACCACCAACCCGGCCAAAACGTAACCACCTCCCTCCTCAGGACCCATCTATCCAGGCACCTGGGTACCTACCTGAGGATGGGGAACTCGCAATATACAAGCTCATATCATCAGAAACACCACTAAATCTATAGGGATTACTAGGAATACTCACTGATTACTAAGGACGTCCATGCCCTACACCACACTCACACAATATAGTCTCGCGACCATATAGGCCCAGACTAATCTACCCTGGGGCAGTTCTGATTACTTACCATTACACACTGGCCACAACCAGTGCTCGCTTAAGATAGGCACTGTATCCCCCCATGCTCTCACTATTTCATATACACACTAACCTCAGTCAGTGCTCTCATTAACGCCTCTTTCTCCAGAGACGATCTCACTACACATCGGTATCCCTCCCGATGCTCTCATTAACGCCACTTTCTCTAGAGGCGATCTCACTACACACCAGTATCAACCCTGGCGCTCTCATTAACGCCGCCTTACAACGACAATCACTTTCCTATGAATACCTTCAGCTCTCTCTCTCTATGTTGGGACGTTTCTCTCACTATTCACTAGAGGTTCACTACTACAATAATATTATGGAATGGCCGAATTACACGGTGTACAACTTATCCTTCAGTTCAAGGGCTCCTGTCTCCATAATTATTCAGTTCTTGCCTGCCTGATCAGGGGTAGCATCTGTTCCAGCAGTAATACCTGACTAGAAGACAAGGTTACCTTTCCTATACAAGAACAAGAGGTACAATAATATTATGGAATGGCAGAATTACACAGTGTATAACTTATTCTCTTAGCTCAAGGGCTCCTCTCTACCTAATTATTAGGTCACTTACCTGATCGGGGGTCGCTTCCATTCGTGCACTGACACCTGACTAGAAGAAAAGGTTACCTGCACTATATAAGAACAAGAGGCACACACTGTATGCAAAAGTTATTTCCTGATTTAAGCGCCCCTACTTCCTTTTGATCCATCAGTTACTATACAGCATCTGGTTAGAAGAAAGGTTAGCTCTATCATAAGAACAACACATGCACACTGGTTCACTAAGAACTGGGGTATCTTTATTACAATAACAACAATAGCAATATACTATAACACATAGCCTGAAAAGTAAAATGGGAATAGACACATACACAGATCTGCGGGGTCTCTGTAATGCTTCATTACTATACCACATTACTAACAGGGACTGTAAATAGACTGCACACTGCTGAAAGGAAAAGGATTAGCAACACAATAGGGGTTCTAGCCTAGGAAATAAAAGACAAGATTAAGGTGTAAGTATAAAGCAAACTAGTTTAGAATACCTCACCCTATTAGAAGGAATGTTTCTCTCTCTCTCTCTGGTGGAATCAGGGCTCTCTCTCTCCCTCCGTCACCACAGCTTCACTCCTCTGGCTCAACTGCTCCAGCTGGCAGCTTCAACTCCTCCATCTGACTGGTAACTGCTTTAATGCATCCTGATAAACTGGCAGCTCCAGCTGACAGTTCCAACTTCATTCCTCTGACTGCTCTCTCCAGCTTCAGCAATTATCTGCCTTCTCTCTCCATTCCAGAAAACCAATTGAACTGAACTGTTCTCTTCAGCTCCAAAAACCATCTTACTTCTCTCGCTCCAAGAACCAACTGACTCACCTCCTCTCCTGCACTTCGCAAATATAGAATGCTCTTCCCCCATGGAAATTTCCAACAGAGGGCTGCCTCCCACCGAATTCCTGTGCCAGCTCCAGGGCTCCCCGCGCAACCGCAGTGCGCATCTGCATGTTACGTCTGGGCCCAAGAGACAAACACATTCTTCCGATAAGAACCAGTCTCGGCTGGTTTTCCCCTAGCGAACAACACCTCCTAACTAAAACATTACCTTTACCCTGCAAGCATCTCAGTCTGCAGGGACAGAAAGCAAAATGGAGTCTCTCTAGTTCTGGGCCTTGTCGGCCTGAGAAGGATGAAATAACACTTAGCTCTGTCAGAGTACCTACACAAACCATACCAATATGTAATATAAAGTCAGGACTACAGGATCCACCCTCTACTATAGGTAGGATGATGAAAGGACACATAATTATGTCAAAGCCAATAGGCAATAGATGGATTAGAGTCAAGAATAAGGGATCTATCATCATATAAAGCAGCTATCCTCTAGTTTATGCTTCTAGGTCTGGAAAAAGGCCTTAAAAGGACCAACACAAGGCAAGAATAGAGATTCAAGATGTTAGCAAGCTTAAAGTCACCATCACTCAAAAATAGAGCAAAAACCATGTCAGCACATGGTGTCAAATGGCGCTTTCTATGTTGGAAACATTTTCTGATCGGTGTTTGAAGTTTTGTTATTGTATATCCACTTACTTGGGCCCCCGGGGTGATTAGGTGTGCTGGTATACAACCCGGAGTCTGTAATTTTGGTGTGGGCACATTAAGGAAAGTACAGTGCGCTCCCGGAGCTCTGTGGTGGAATAGAAGCCCCAAACCGGGGCTTGTGCAAAGCGGCACACTGGTGTGAAGTGCAACTTCACTCAAAGAGGTGACATATCTCTAGAACCGGTGTTTCTAACCAGAGAGCTGTTTTTCATAATCCCAGAAGATTTTGAAAAACATATCGCCATGTCTCTATAATAAATGACAACACGAGAAATAAGATTGCCGGTCCGGTCCGGAAACCCAAATCAGCCCTGACTAAAATGTCCAAAGCGGCCGCGCGCTGCATGGGCCGCAACTGGAATTGGGCCAAGGAGCCATGTCTGGGTCAATGCAGCTCATATTGTTTGAGAAGCAGCCTCGTCCGCAGCCCACCAGGAAAATGCCAGAGTGGCACAGTGGCATGGAAGGCCCTGCAATTACGCCTATCAAGTGTTTGAACAGGTGCAGAACCAAGGCCAGAATCACTCAGAGCGTATGGGCAGCATGGAGTTAAAACTTTTTGGACAGTTTGAGGGGCAGGATTGTATAGGCACATTTTAAGGTGGTGGTCAGGCACGTGGGCACCCAATCAAGTGTTGGGGCCCCTGCACCACTGGGGTTGTAGGGGACAGCGTGCTGCTCCTCACTTAGCAATAGCGCTGTTTCTCTGATCTTCAGTGTCAGTGTGGTACCACTGTATTTATAAATTATAATGTGGTATTATTGCAGTTCATTACGATAGCAAATGTTACATTTGTGGCAATCATTTTAACGCACCCTGTCCCAGATTTTGAGCACCATCAGCCTTCAGTAGATGAGGACAAGGCTGAGAAATTAGTGGAAGGAGAGAGAGAGGAGGTGAGGGGGAAAGAGAGTGCGGGAGCGAGAGAGGAGGGAAGAGAGAAAGAGACAGAGCGAGAGAGAGAGAGACAGAAAGAAGCGTGAGATTGGAAAGAAAAAAGTGACGGCCAGAGCAGGAACTACTAGAAAGGCAACAGAGACTATGCTCTTCAGAATGAAGTGTTATATCCTACATTGGGGGCTGGCCATGGTTTCTTGAGTGAGATGTACTTGTCACAGTTGAAGTATGAGATCTAATTGTAAACAGCAGGATAAAACCGAGTATTCCAGAGTGTAATAGTTACCTATTACGGTGCATTACATGCCCCTTTTGTCAAGTATCCGTAAATATTCACATAATCAGTGTTATTGTAGTGTGGACAGCCAGTTGTCATTATTTTCGGTTTAAGGGCTCAGTTCTGATTGATGAAAGCCTTAGAAATGTACGACCATTAATGCCTGAGGTTTAGCAAAGAGTTTTCCTAGCAGCTAAGGATTGGCAGAAGATTCGGGGGGCCACTAAGTAATCACGAATGTCAGTGTTCAGAAGGTAAGCAAGAAGGCTTGGATGTGAAATTGAGAAGGAGTTTTAATAGTCTGAAGGAACCTCAGGGGATTAAGGTTAGTCGGTGCTTCGATGAGCAATGTCCCTGAGAAGGAGCTTCTGCGCCCCTGACTAGGGCAAGGAGCCACAATTAAATGACAGTGAGGAATTATGGGCAACGGATGGTATGCACAACGATGGCAACGGATGGTGTGCAGGAGTCATGGTACAATCAGGAGCCTTTGAATCCTGAGAGCAAGCAAGGCTTTGCGGACCTCAGAGAGAGCATGAACCTCAGGAAGCTGAAGGCGAGCTACAGACTCAGGGGCCTAAATAAAGCAATACCACTGAGGCAAATATTCACTCCCAATGCCCACTAAGAGCAAGCAGGCGTTTTAAACATCTGGTGCTGATTATATGCAAAGCAGCAAGGGAATTATCCGGAAATGTGGAATCCAAAAGCACTAGAGAGAGAGCTGCAGCCTCTGAGATCTGAGCCTGAGCAGTACGCTCAGTGGACCAAAGAGTGGAAATGAGCTTAAGGGTCCTATTGGAAAGTGGGTAGTTTATGTACCAACTGATAGGGAGTAAGAGCCTCAAATCCTTAGAATGCACAGAACCTGTGAGTCCTTGAGGTGAGCAGAAGACTTGAGGATGACAATGAACCTCTGCGGCCATGTAGGTTCGAAGTGACTGAAAAACCCTAAGGATGACCAGGAGTTTAAGGTCCTGACAGGGGATTCAGAAATCCCAGGGTGAGCAAAGGCTTGGAGATCTAAGAGAGAGGAATACGTTCAGGGACCTGATGGTGAGAGCTTTATGGACCTGAAGGTATGCGTCAGAAGGCAGATGGGTGATTTGTGATGGATTATTGGTGTTTCCAGTCTTGGATGATGCTACTGGCTTTTGAAACTTTAAAAAGCGTAATTTATCACAAATATCTCCAAAAAATGAGCTCCTGATGATAACCACACAATAATTCATGAAAGGTTGCCATCTGCAAATGTAGGTCGCTCTTTTAAGGGGAGCTTGGGACAATTTTTCATCTCAATCTGACCCTGCAAGTCACCGACAGTGCACAGGTGCACTCGTCCAGTTCTAAATGTGTTTTCATTTAATATTCAGGGATAGTGCCAAATTTGTAACACAGCAGCAGCTCACTAATATTGCTGCAAATAAATTTAGCAACACCCTCCCATTTCTCATATGAGAGGTCCTGTTTTGATCTAAAATAAACTTTTTTTAATGGATGTTGCATAAAACATAAACACAATATTTATCTGCCAAATGTCTGTAATAGGCTCTCTCAAATCACCCACATTAAAAATACATTTAAGGAAATTGATTTTTTAAACTATCTGTTTAAGAATTAATCATGATCATCTGGGCAAGACTCTGCAGAACCGAGCTGGCTCTCTCACGAGCCCCCTGGTAAGGGCCCACTTTGCCCATGCCTTAAAATGTCTCTGGATGTTTTGGGCTGTCTGGGTTGTGAGAGCTGTGTGGGCTGTGTGGGCTGTGTGGGCTGTGTGGGCTCTGTGGGCTGCGAGGGCTGTGAGAGCTGCGTGGGCTGTGAGAGCTGTGTGGGCTGTGAGAGCTGTGTGGGCTGTGAGGGCTGTGTGGGTAATAACTGCACTTTCACAATTGCTTTATTAACCTTCCTGCTTTCTCAAATTTGCTTGAAAATGCACGATTTTGCTTCATTTTTTTCAAAGTTTTCTAGGGGGGGTAACCCCCCCAAATCCCCCTTTTGGGGTTCGGGTTTGCTCGCTGCGCTCACTCGCTACGGTGCTGTATACAAATCATTTTGCGCCCCACCACTTTCAAATGTCACCCACCGCCCCTGGTCACTCCACAGGGCACGGTGGAGGTGCAGGAGGGGTGGGCACTGATATTAACCGGATGGCATCTGTTGGTCAGTAAGGTTGTGAACCATCCTGGGTCTTTCCCATGAAAGCTCATGCATTGTTTGCGAGTCTGAAGCAGTGTGTCATGATCACCAGTGCTGAAGGTTGCCAGTAGGTGCAGCAACACTAGCAGGCACACATCGCCTTTGTCCAGGATGCAAAATGCATCCTCCAGCCCTTTTGTAGCTGATTGGTCCCAGGCTGAAATGTGCTCTTAATCCTGACTGATGATAGTAGGTGTCTTTTTGACATTGTCTTGTTTAGTGGATTGCACACTGTTTTGTCTATTGCTTCCCATACCATGGCAGGATAGGTATTGAAGGATAGTATTATGCTTGGCAGGAATCGAGCTTACACGTTTTGATTGTGGTGTGATTTGGCTTCTTTTCAGCAGTGGTGGAATTATATCCTAACTTAACAAGGTATTGTTCGGATCACGCCTTGTGTTGAACTGAAATTAGCTTTGATAAATTTGGTCAGAATGGGGTCACGGAAATAAATTGTGGGTCTTGATTATTTTCTAGTTTGGTAAATGTTTCTGTGGTGACGAGTAGGTAGGAGTCCCAAGTTAAGAGTGTACTTTAAAGGAGTAGGAGTCGAATGTGAAACAATATCAAATCTATTTCTTATTGCTTTAACGTTCTCAGTGATTATGAGGGTCTTTTGTGTTTGCTGTTGAGAGTTTTAGATATGCCAGAATAACAAATGTGTGGCCTTGGGTGTGCGTAGATTTAGCAGAATTTCCTTATTGTCTTAGGCTTGGATAGTTAAGATTTTCTCAGTTCATTTGATATATTTCTGGGCATTGCTCTTTGGGTTAGAGGTGCAGAGAATCGCGGTTAGCTGGTTTTTAAAGCAATATTGGTTTAGCTGTTTAGATCTATCGGGTTGTGATGATCTCATATTTGGTGTTCTTGATTGGATCAAGACGTTTGGCTGTAGGATCAATGAGCTGGTGGTTGAGCTTTTACAGTGGATGGACGAGTCTTCTGGTTATGGGGGGCTTAACGGTGCATGGACTGCAGTTCGTAAGAACATGAATAGGGTATGCTAATTTCAGGTACTTGTGTGAATGGTATGTTGTTGTATATTCTTACTTGGTTCTATATGACTACTTGGTGTCTGCCTACCTAACCTATTTACAACATATGTCTGTGTGGGAGAGGGATTGTTATTGATGCTTTCCTAATGATGACAGCTGTGCCCCCTCCCACTTAGAGTTGTCTGTCTGATCTGAAAACCGAGGGGCAGATTTATGAGCCTCGTGCTCTACATTTGCTCCACTGTTGCGGCACTTCTGTGACGCAGCGGTGGCGTAAACCATGCGCCGAGTTGCGCTCTATTTACAATGTGACGCATCAAGGAAGATGCGTCACGTTGTAAAGCCCTGCGCCACATGAAACCTGTGTCAGGTTTCATGTGGGCATTCCGGCGCAGGAGTGGGGGTGTTCCGTCACAGGGACGCCTCGGTGAAGTGCCTGAGTGAAATCTAAAAGATTTCACTCAGTCACTTTTCCTACACCACTGCGTCAAAGCCTTGTGCCTGCTTGAAGCAGGCTTAAGGCGTGACGCACCATGTTGAGGATAGGCCAGGATGAAACAGTGCTGGAGTTGCGTCGGACCAGCGACACAACTCCAGTACTGCGCCAACCTTATACCGGTTTATCCTTGCACCATGATGCGCCGCATTGTAAATGCAGCACATCTGTGGTGGCGCAAGGAAAAACTTGAATCACGCATCTTTCCTGGTGCATCCCTGCTGATTTGTAGGGTTGCGCCAGAAAACATAAATCTGCCCCCAAGGAAGCTATGTAGTGCAAGGAGTTCAAGAATGAAATTGGAAAGTGTATTCAGCCAGATTTGTGTGATGAGGAACCCATCGATACACAGTCCTATTTCCTCACCTTTGGCATTTGCTTGGGTTGATCCTGTGAGTGGTTTGATTGCTCTTCATTCAGTTGGGCTAGGACTCCTCCCAACACAGTTAGAATCAATGGATATTATCTAGGCTTACGTGCTGCAGAATATAATACATTTCTTTGGTACTGACGGATATTCATTAGTTAACAAGCATTTGCAATGCAACAGGTCTCACATTAGTTAGAGTTAGAGAATTTGGCATTGTTTATATTTAGCTGAATATGTTTGCTGGTTTGTGTACTGTGTGTGTTAGGGAATGGCAGGTTTGTATGTATCTGTGGAGTAAGTATGTGTATTACAGCGTTCCCATGCCTTGTTTATATTGCCAGTGAGGCTAACAGTAGACATATACACAGAGACAAACATACAGAGAGACACATGCACTGATACACACATAGAGACAAACAGACACAAACGCACACAGAGACAGACACGCACATAGAAACATACACATAGAGACGCACAGACAGTCACGCACACATAGAGACTGACACGTATAGAGACGCACACACAGACAGAGACACACATAGAAACAAAGATGCACACACAGAGAAGAGACGTACCTACAGAGACAAATGCACATATAGAGACGAGTGGTATTTGGAGTGTATGTGGCATTGACTGCTGTGTAATCATGTGGCGTGTAATTATGTGGCACTGAGTGGGATTCGGAGTGTATGTTGCATTGAGTGCAGTGTTATTATGTGGCGTGTAATTATGTGGTATTTAGAGTGTATGTCGCATTGAGTGTAGTGTAAATATGTGGTACTGAGTGGTATTTGGAGTGTATGTGGCATTGAGTGCAGTGTAATTATGTGGCGCTGAGTGGGATTTGGAGTGTATGTTGCGTTGAGCGCAGTGTGATTAAGTAGCATATAATGAGGCTGTCCTGTTTTCAGTTTCTATTTTTGGTAAATTCTGGTGTTTTTTTTTCAGTGTTTTCAATATCTTAAAAAACAGTTGTTATCAGTGGTTACACATTTTCACGCCACTAAAAAACAACAGAAAAAGTGTTTTTCCGGTGTTTATGGAACGTTTTGATTTTATCATTGATTGCTTTCTGCATTGAAAAAACATGGTATATAGACAGTGTACGTATAGTGTATATGAGGTCCAAAGAGATTTTTGCAAATTAATCCTATTGTAGTACACCATACAATACTTCTTCAGTGAGTCTTTGGTCATGTGCGCTCGCGCTTTTCTTCCCATTTAAACTTCTGTGAAAGGTATCACATTATCACCACTATCCCAGATGCTTGGTGATATATATACTTTCCACTACACCTTGCATTTACTGTTTGAAGCCTGAGGTGTTGGCAATTCACCTACTATCAATACTGACCCACTAGAAACTATGGTCTGATGTATTAAGGGTTTTTACCCATTCCCTGTGGGTAAATGTGATGACACATATTAGGAAAGATTTTTATGAAACTAGCCATTTTACCTATCAGTGAAAGAATCAAATGCAGCCAAAATATCAAATGTGAGTTTGATATGTCCTGATTCTCTACAGTTTATAAAATAATTAAACTAAACCTAAAACGTGAAACTAAACCCTGCACCCTTAGACCAAAAGCCATAAAACTGAAAAAAGTAAAAGGAAGAAGAAACAATATTTTAGTGGCATCCCTAAAGAAAAACTCAAGCAGAATAATGTTAGCCAGTCTTTCTTACTACTAGCTTGTATAACAAAGTTACATTTTATTGACCCCTTCAGTAAGAACAAAATGACTCTTTCACTTTCTTTTTACTTTCTTTGAATGGCATTTAGTTTGTGGTTGTGCAGGTGTGTTTTCAGTGTTTATATGTTTTCACAGGTGAGGGCTATTTTTCTTTCAGTGGGGCTTTATCAGTTATTATAGGTATAAACCTAAAACCCCACAGCCTACATATAATTATGTGGCACTGAGTGGTATTGTGTGGAGTATATGTTGTATTCAGTGGAGTGTAATTGTGTGGCGTGTAATCATGTGGCACGGAGTGGTATTGTTGTATTGTATTGTATTGTATTGTAAGGGCTCTTCTATAGCGCATGGCTACTCGGGAGCATTCCAGCACTTAGGACTGACCAAAGGGAAGTTTTCAGCTTCTTTCGAAATGCAAGTAAGTTAGGCTCTTGTCGGAGAGATGGAGGAAGGGCATTCCATAACTTAGCCGCATTATATGAAAAAAGACGGCCCCATGTGCGGGCCCTATTAATCCTGGGAATTGCTAAAAGATTTTGCTGATTGGAACGAAGGTGCCTAGATGGTTTATAAGGCCTAATCATGTCATCCAGGATGGGGGACCTCTCCCATAGTGTGTTTTTAGGACCGTACAGAGGGTCTTGAAGTGAACCCTCTCCCTTACCGGAAGCCAATGCAGAGCACTCAACGCGGGTCTAGCTGTGGAGCGATAGCTAGCACCCGTAAGTAGCCACGCTGCAGAGTTCTGGGCCACCTGAAGTTGCCGAATAATCGAGACAGGGGCTCCTAGATAAAGCACGTTCCCATAGTCCAGCCTAGATAGAATGAGGGACTGGACTATGGTTTTCTTGGCTTTTTCAGGTAGCTGAGGAAGGATTTTGCGGATTGTCTTCAACAACCCTAAGCAAGTAGCTACTGTCTTCCTTGCCTGGGTTTTGAATACAGCTCCGCATCCAGCCAAAATCCGAGGCTCTTAATCTCGGTCTTTGGAGTGGGCCCAGGCCCCATGCAGGAAGGCCAGAGTGTCAGATTGGTAAATGTGGTTCGTTTCCCCAATAGCATCAGCTCAGTTTTTCCCCCGTTCAACTTAAGGTGGGATAGATCCATCCATTTTGCAACTGCTTCCAGGCAGTTGCAAAGGTTGGTCGGAAGGGGCTCTACCTGATTCAAAGAGACAACTAGCTGGGTGTCATCAGCGTAGCTTACTAATTGGATTCCAAAGGGGGCCACTACTTGTTTGGAGTGTATGTTGCATTGAGTGCAGTGTAATTGTGTAGCATATAATTATGTGGCACTGAGTGGTATTGTGTGTAGTCTGTGCTGCATTCAGTAGAGTATAATTATGTGGTGTGTAATTATGTGGCACTGAGTGGTATTTGGAGTGTATGTTGCATTGAGTGCAGTATAATTATGTTGCATATAACTATGTGGCACTGAGTGGTATTTCTAGTGTATGTTGCATTGAGTGCTGTGTAATTATGTGGCGTGTAATTATGTGGCACTGAGTGGGATTTGGAGTGTATGCTGCATTGAGTGCAGTGTAATTATGTGGCATGTAATTACCTGGCACTGAGTGGTATTTGAAGTGTATGTGGCATTGAGTGCAGTGTAATTATGTGGCGTGTAATTATGTGGCACTAAGTGGTATTTGGGGTGAATGTTGCATTGAGTGCTGTGTAATTATGTGGCGTGCAATGATGTGGCACTGAGTGGTATTTGGAGTGTATGTTGCATTGAGTGCAGTGTAATTATGTGGTGTGTAATTATGTGGCACTGAGTGGTATTTGGAGTGTAAGTTCCATTGCAGAGTGTGAGAGGGTACAGAGTGTGAGGGTGAAGTGTGTGTGAGGGTGCAGTGTGTGTGAGGGTGCAGTGTGTGTGAGGGTGCAGTGTGTGTGAGGGTGCAGAGTGTGAGGGTGCTGTGTGTGAGGGGGCAGTGTGTGTGAGGGTGCAGTGTGTGATGCAGTGTTTGAGAGTGCAGTGTGTGCGAGGGTGCAGTGTGTATGAGGGTGCAGTGTGTGAGGGTGCAGTGTGTGTGAGGGTGCAGTGTGTGAGGGTGCAGTGTGTGTGAGGGTGCAGTGTCTGAGGGTGCAGTGTGTGCGAGGGAGCAGAGTGTGTGAGGGTGCAGAGTATGTGAGGGTGCGGTGTGTGAAGGTGCCATGTGTATGAGGGTGTGGTGTGTGAGGGTGTGGTGTGTGAGGGTGCGGTGTGTGAGGGTGCAGTGTGTGAGGGCGCAGTGTGTGAGGGTGTAGTGTGTGTGAGGGTGCAGAGTGTGAGAGGGTGAGTTTCCTGGGAACATAAACTATGGGAAAATAAATATTGGGAAACATTACATACGTGCGGGAGTTTGCATGGCAATATGTGATGGTAATATACAAAATAAAGAAACACAGAGGTAATACCAGCTATAAACATCCATTAAGTTGCAAGAGACGCACAGCAGCTGTGATTTCATGTAAATAAAATAAAACAAGTCACTGCGAACATGCTGTGTAGCCAATAAATTAAATGTCTGCCCCTAAGTCAACCAAGCTTCCCTTCAAGTCCCCATAAAACAAGCTCTTGGCATTGTTGTGGTGGGGGCGCAGAGCGCATTCCTTTGAAGTCTGATGCCGAGGCTCACAGGCTGCCAAATAGTGTGCTATGTGCACGCGCCTGGCTCACATGCACTGTAGGCAATCCACCTTTGGGTGCACTTTTGGAAGCCCCTACTTTAATCTCGCCAAAGCAACCCTAACGGGATGGCTTCCGCGAGACCTAAAAACAGGCCAAGAGCTGGGTTGCCCTTGTGCGGTGTAGAAAAACCTTTGATTTGTAACACTATTTGTAACACGATTCCAGGAGCGTGGCGGCGACTCTCCAGGCGGAGCATGTTTTATGGGTAAGAAGTGAACGGTCCTTTCCCCGGAGAAAGGCCTTTCTTTGTCTCTGACGGCGCAAACCTCTTCCTTAGAAGATGTTAGAGCGGGGTCTGCTGGTGGGCTGTGCCAATAGGTGCTCGCAGGGGATGCGAAATGTGGTCGGCAGCATGCCCGAGTGCCACAGGAATGGGCTTTGTGAGGAGAGGGGTTCAGGTGGGCACCATGACCAGATTGCGAGATCCAAGTGTAACAAGTTGCTTCGCCGTGAAATGGATCCAAAAAAAAAAGCAGCGAGCCGGACGGGCAAGTTTAAACAAACTGCACCTGGCCAAATGGCAAACTGTGGCAGGCGGAAGGTGAAAGCAGCATGAGCATTATTACATGTAATGTGGAGAAACCGGGAACACATCAGCGCTGGTTGTTGCCACCTGGAGGGTGCAGCCGCCTAATGGGAGAAGGAGGAAGACCCATGACTAAAGCAGCTGGTGTCTGTAATAAAGATCGGGCGGCGATGTGGATTAGACGAGGAATGCAGCTGGCAGTTTCTTGAAATCGTCCCTCACGCACACCGGATCATTGCGCACGCACCACTCCCATATTTACGTCAGGCAAATATGTTTGAGAACAGTGCGGACTAAAACTGTAGTTGGCGCCTGCTGCTTCCGGACTACACGGAAGTCAGTTTGGCACCAAGTGCCAGTCAAAACTAAGCTCACAAAAGCTATAGCATCATTCAGCAAATGGCAGGAGAAACTACCGGCTGCTTGCCAACACATAGACATTACTTCAGGTCTCGCTGAGACAGCGCATGCATGCGCTGCCAAACACGAGACCTAAAAATAATCACTGAAATATATATGGGAATATTTTGAGAATTATTTTAGTTCTAGTATCAGTTTGAGGTAATTGAAATTTTTATGGTCAAATGTGTCCCCTAACGTGTACCCCAACGGCTCCATGTACAAATTTTAAGTACATGTAATTTCCCTCCACAACCGAATCCGAAGACGCAAATACATTTGCGTCCAACGTTAACATGTCCTCTATCGGATCCACCATGGATGGATCGATAATTCAGTTCCTAAGTATGCCGTGCCACCGTCTTTACATGGTGCACTTTCACGTTTTTTCCTGGCTCTGCCGAGCTAGGCCCTGATTTCTGCCTTCGAGCCACTTCTGTCTCTGCCTCTGAAAGCTGCAGCATGGAGATGCATCCCTGACCTCTGCCTTACTTCCTGCCAAGCGAAGCGGTGCCTGGCTCGGCCTGGCCTGCCTGCCAAAACAGTATTTTGCCTTCAAGTTATCTGTCCAGCCTCCTCGAAAACACATTCCTGTCTAGTGATTTAGGTAAACATATCCCCGGCTGCAGAGCAAAGAGCAAGTCTTCCTGTCTCCGTGCAAGTAATTTACAGTTCCCGTTGCCGTAGTAGGCCCATGGCCCGCACGTAGACACGCAGACACCTATGCACGCACTAGCATTCAGTGTAGTATAGCCTCTGCCCGAGAAACCTTTTACTCCAGATAAAACACCCTCCAAACATGAGATACCAGATATGTTATAGGTCCAGGTCGTACTGACATCCCAGACTTCTGTCTCCTTTACTAGTGTTAAAGTTCTCCCCAGTTACACGTCTATGTCGGGTCATGCTAGTTGCGCGCGCATCCGCACTTCCTGCTGATTTTGCAGAATTCTCTATGCATCCACCCACTTATGACACTTTTCTGTGACGTTTCTAGTACACGCCTCTGTGCACACCCTTGTACACGCCTTTTCTGCTACGCACATGTGTTCTTATCATATACATTTCACTTGTCACGCCTACTGTATTCACTGCCATTGTGTCATTTTACTATATATGTCATGTACTGTTAATAAATCGTGAACATCTTTTTGCCATCATTGCATACCCGACCCCTTGTATTGATGGAATTGATTTCCATGACTCGAGTCATTTTTGATTAAAGCCCTTATGACTCAGACACCACGGACTCTGCCTCTCATTTAATTGAGCTATTCTTTACTTGTCTGAAATTATATGGCAAACTCGTATATGGTAAAATATTTACCGCATAATTTGGCGCCCGAACAGGAACCCCTCCCCCACCCCACGCGCCGGTGATGCGTCGCAGGCCTTGCCCCCTGCCACAGCCGTGACGGACCCCATGCGCATCTGCAGGTTTTCCTGTATCTCCCTCAGGCCTACGGAGGTGACGGAGACTGCGGTCGACATCCAGACGAGGCGGTGAGGAGTGCGGAGGATCCCGACCAGAGCCCAGCCGAGAGAGCAGTGTCCGAGGTATCGAGAGACCCACCTGTAGCGTCGAGGCGCATGCGTAGTGCACAGCAGCAGCAGTGACGTCGTAGCGGTCCAGTCCAGTCGAGTTTCCGAGGCCTTCCGTTCCATGCTTCCCGGTGAGTACCGTTGCTGGGGACGCATCAAGACGGGTGCATTAATTTGTGTCCGGTCAAGACGGGTTTGGGTACACAGATCCGGTCTGCACTGTTTTAGCAGTGTATCTGTACTGTTTAGCAGTGCATCCAGTATTCAGTTATTCAGTATTTATGTTGAGTCAGTATTCGTTTGAAATGTTTCAATGTGTTTTTAATGTCGTGGTATGAGTGATTGTTTGCTTTTCTATACTGTGATTATTGTGTTTGCGTAAAGATCGAGGTAGCAATGCCTTTGTTTTCAAAGTTACGACAGATAGGAACTAGGAAAGGGATACTTGAAGAAGCAGTTCCCATCCCACCTAGGGACACTCCTGGATATTTTATGTACCACAAGCACGGCTTAGACGCCATTCTATACTTAGACTTGTGGGTGGACTATACCAAAGACTTGGGAGAGAATCAGAGATGGCCCGTTACAGGGACATGGGATGCCGAGTGCATCATGAGAGTAGAGGAAGCGTTATGGAAAAAGGAAGCTAGACAGTCACAGAAAGATGCCATTGAATTATAGCGTAAAGAATCACATAGACGGACAGAGAAAGCACTCAGAAAAGCAGAGAGAAGTAGAGAGGATTCCGAAAAAACTAAAGAAAAAGAACTGCTAGAAGAAGGACAGCGAGTCAGAATGGAACAACACGACAGACAGAGCAATGCAATTATAACAGGACTGTATCCAGTTCTGGCCGAAGGCCTGCCCAAGGCGACCCCGGAAATACCGAAAGATCTGCCCCCTCCATTGGTTCCGACTAAATTACGTCATAAAAAGACCGCAGCAGACATTTTCCTTTCTTCCTATTTAGACGATGTAGCTCCCGCATATACCAATATACCCGTACAACCTGTTAACGATAATCTGCTTCCACCTGCTAATAATCTGCAACAGCAGATTCCTGCTGATCAAGCCATGACCCCTCCACGTCACCAACTTCCCGCACCTGTTGTCACTTCCCCTACTGTTCCCCTTGTTGTGAATCCGCTTAATCCCTTTGGGCCCACTGCTACTCAGGGCTCAACCCCGTTACAGATACCGACCCTACAGTCAGGTTATGCTCAAGCTTCCGCCTCAGGAGGTGCTACAGGAGGTTATCGCACCCCGCCACATTTACAACGAATGACAATGAGAGAATTAGCAATGCAGCGTACACCTAAAGCAACCCCAGCCGAAAAGCTTAAGGTAATATCTTACAGATTGTAGATATGATACAGTGCCAGGCAAAGTAGGACCCATGATGTTAGCCTCATTACGTTTAAGACGTGTTACAGATTATTTGATGTTATTACCAGAAATGCCAGAACATCTAGACAATATATACCATTTTATCAGAACAGGAGAGAGACCAGAGAGTATTCGTGAAGCCATGGCACATCAGAAAGTTGAGACACAAGGTTTAATAATGCGATTTTTGATTAATTGTTTGATAAGGGAACAAGACCAGCCCAACTTTCCGCAAGAAGAGATGGAGGGATTGTCAAAATGGAGTCAGAATATTGCAGAGTGTAAACATGATAAAGAGAAATGTATAGAGGCTATGACTAGAAAAATCCGTAAAGTAATAGTAGCAATACATGCCCGACGAGAGTCTGAAAGGCATCTCGAGTCAGACGATAAAGAAACCTCAGATGAGGAAGAACCAGAGGATACCGCAGAGACCCAAGGCCTGATAGCGTACGTAGGTAGAGAGAAACTCCCTAGACAGTATCCTCTTGACAGGCCCTTCGACAGACCCATTCGTTTAGAAAATAAGAAACGTTACCTTTGTCCGATACCAGAGCGATGTTCCCTCGAACATATTTTCCAAACTACTGATAAAATCCTGAAAGAAAAAGTAGGTTATCATGAACTCAATACTTTACGAGATCAGGAACTAGCCCGGTCCGCAGTCCAATGGGCCGGGGATGACAGCATATATAAAGACGATTCAGTAGTACAAACATTTTTAAGTCTTACTCCAGAAGAACAGCGACTAGCTGGTATATACATGACCCAACATCTCATTGTACAGTATGAAAACCAAGCATCTGATCCCGGTCCGTTATATAATCTGTTACAAGACTTACTCCTGAGAAGATGGAGAGGTCTAGGTACCGATTTAATTGACATCATTTTAGAACAACGTCACAAGTACAGAACTTTCCTTACTCCACATCTTGTTACCGTTCCACCCCCAGTAAGACAACCATATCACCTAGACAAACAGAATCCTTTACGAGAAGTACATCCAGTCAGGAAACCAGATAATACATTTGAACGCGTGTTTGTATACACGCCCATAACTAAAATGGAATTATTGGAAATGAAGAAAATAGTGCCAAGTCATGATAAAGACCCTGCAGGTTTTCACCGCGAAATAAAAGACATGTTACTCATGGGAGATTACACCTATCCCGACATTATGAAAATATTGAAAGTGTTATTGCCTGCCGGTATTTATGAGAAACTCAAAGAAAAAGAATGGGAGGTGGGGGATAAAAAGATCAATTGGGCTGAATTAGAAAACGAAGAAACTGGTAGAACCCCAGGTTTAGGTCTTGGGGACAAAACTGAAGCATTACCAGGATTATTAGTACAGGTTTTGCCAAGATTGTTGGCAACTAAAAAGGAGGACTGGGATGCAATCTCAGCCTGCAAACAGAAACACGACGAAGACACTAGTGATTTTTACTCCAGATTCGAGAAATGTTTTATTATTAACAGTGGCCTGAAAACCAGTAGCGAGTCATACCCACATCTTTTTGTAACCACATTAGTCGAGAATTCATTACCCCAGGTGAAGAACCGTGTATTGAAGGTCGAGAGCACATGGCAAGCAAATACGCCTTCCCAAATGTTACAGATGTTACAGTACCACCAGAACAGAATCAGGGAGGAACATGATCACGAACAGAGACGTATGAAAGACACGAAAATGAAAGTGCTAGTTGCTCAGTCAGTTCCAGCTGATGGTCATAAAAGGGGTACGACACCGACACAGTCCAACAATTCAGCAGCTCCTGTTAAAGGGACATGCAACTATTGTAAACAGCCAGGTCACTATGTAAACGATTGTACAGTTTTGAAACACAACATAGCCACAGGTAAAACTAAAGAGAGACCGCATCCTCCCAGACAGGACCAGGTCCAACAACACGTTCCGCAGAATATCCAGCCTATGCAGATCCCACAAGAGATCGTAGCGGTACCACAGCCTCAGCCCATTGCCGCAACACAACATGTTACACAGCAAATGTACCAATATGCACAATCCGACTACCCCGATTATCAGCAGTACACATGAAACAGCCTAGAGAGGGAGGTTGGCTTGCCTCTTATTGAGGTTCCTGTAGATCAAGAGGGTCCTTATGTACATAGTCAGGTATTAGGAAAGGATAGAAAGTTTTTGATTGACACAGGGGCAAGCAGAACTACCATCAGTCATGACGAGGTCCCAGGGGCACCCCTCTCAGGCTCACAGAATGTTTCCCTTGGATTTTCAGGAAAGCCTATAGTGAATGAAGTATCAAAACCGGTTCCCCTTGCAGTTGGTCCATTATCCCGTACTACAGATTTATTGCTCACGAAATCATGTCCAGAAAACTTGCTTGGTATAAAGACTCTGAAAGCTCTAGGAGCTGTAATTTGTTGTTCTCCGGAAGGAGTAAGGTTGTTCCTTCGTGATTTTAAGGGACATTATGTATTGAGAGATTTTGATCCCAGGTTACAGAATGTTCCTGCACATTTATGGGCAAAAGGCCCCACTGATGTAGGTTGTATGCACATTACTCCATACCGTGTCACACTCAAACCAGGAGTTGTACTACCACGTATCCGACAATACAAGTTACCACCTGATGCTGTAGTGGCTTTACTGCAAATCATTGACGAGCTCATTGCACAAGGAGTGGTTGTAGAAACCGACTCCAATGTTTGTAACTCCCCTATCATTCCGATTCTTAAACGCACTTATCCAAATGCACCTCCAGTCTATCGATTAGTAATCGATTTGCGAGAATTAAATAAATGCATTGTACCACAGTATCCAGTGGTCCCAGACATTTTGTCACTATTGACAGCTATTGACCCGGAAGCGACGTTCTTTACTGTAATAGATCTCAAGAACGCCTTCTTTAGTGTCCCCATTGATCAAGAAAGCCAATACCTTTTCGGATTCTGTTTAAATGGCCGTAGCTTCAAATTTGCACGCGCACCTCAAGGATTCACAGAAAGCCCCAGCATCTACAGCCAGGCATTGAAACGACAACTTGACAGTATTCACATGCCTGCCAACACTGCCCTACTCCAATACGTCGATGATCTATTGATCACCGCCCGTAGTGAACCAGAATGTGAACAAGCATCACTGACAGTTTTGCATTTCCTGGCGGACAAGGGACACAAGGTGTCTCCTTCGAAGCTACAATTCTGTGCCCAGCAAGTGGTGTACCTTGGGCACTTGCTGTCCAAGTGGGGTAGACAGCTGACACCTGATCGTATTCAGTTAATTGCACAATTACCCCAACCCAAGACACAGAAAGAAGTTAGAGCCTTTATTGGACTCACTTCCTACTGCAGACAATGGATTCCACAATATGCATTTCTAGCGAAACCACTTATACAGTTGACAACACAGGAGACAGCGTCTTCGACTGTCCTCCCTTGGACTCAGGAACATACACAGGCTTTTGATGAATTGAAGAAAGCTTTATGTCAAGCACCTGTTTTAGCGACACCATGTTACAGTAAACCTTTTACACTTTTTGTCACAGAACGTGATGGCACAGCGTTGTCAGTTCTCACTCAGCTTCAAGCAGACAAACACAGACCGTGTGCTTATTTTTCAAGTACATTAGATCCAGTAGCCTAGGCCTTGCCTGCGTGCTTAAAGTCAGTTGCAGCAACAGCTCTGGCAATCCGACAAAGTGACTCCATTGTATTAGGACATCAATTGACAGTACAGGTTCCACACTCTGTGGAGGTTCTCCTAAACAGAACACAGACCCAGCACTTGACTATAGCACGACTGACAGGTTATGAATTGACATTATCCCAACCACACATAGAAATCAGACGCTGCAATACACTAAATCCTGCTACACTTTTACCATCAAGCACAACAGATCCTACTCCACATGATTGCGTGGATGTCGTTTACACAATTACGAAACCCAGACAAGACTTGACAGATGTTGCATTATCCGATCCAGACCTGACACTTTATGTGGATGGTTCATGTTTAAGAACTAGTACAGGAGATTTGGTGGCCGCATATGCAGTGACCACTGAAACTGAAGTCATAGAAACACATCGCATTGACACCCTGTCAGCTCAAGCGGCAGAGCTCATTGCTCTGACTCAAGCTTGTATACGAGCCAAGTACCTGAAAGTAAACATATACACAGATTCCCGTTATGCATTCGGAGTCGTACACGATTTCGGTGTCCTCTGGCAAGAAAGAGGTTTTCTGACCTCTTACGGAGCCAAGATCCAGCATGGCCCCCTCATTCAAGCTCTGTTGGAAGCAATACATTTGCCTACAGCCATAGCCATCATGAAGTGCAAGGCACATACGAAAGTCACAGACACTATTTCTCAGGGTAACGACTTTGCAGATCGAACTGCAAAACATACAGCACTGACTCATACTCAAACGACGGACATGACAAAGACTGACGTAACCTCACTGACACATTGCATGACAGTTAGGGACCCCACACAAGATGTCATCGACATACAGACACATGCTACTCCAGATGAAATAAAGAAATGGGCTGAACAAGGAGGGGTCCAGACAGACCAGGGATGGATGACGAAGGGAAAGACCACATGGTTTCTCCCCGACTCTATGGTTCAAGTTATCATCAACACAGCACATAGTCCAGCACATTTAGGAGAGAAAGCCATGTTAGACAGTTTACAGAACCTCTGCTTCAACAAGCATTTACGAGCAGCAGCAAAACAGAAAGTGCGTACCTGCATGATCTGTTGTCAGTTCAATCCCGGAAAAGGAATTCCCGTAGAGCAAGGTGGATTTCATCCTCCCGACCATCCTTTTGAAGTCCTCCAGATGGATTATATCCAGATGGAAAGATGCCGAGGATTCAAATATGTCCTCGTAGTTGTATGTGCCCTATCCCGATGGACAGAAGCATATCCCGTCCCAGATTACACTGCCCCGACCACTGCCAAGCAGTTGGTTCGTGAGTTTTTCCCTCGATATGGTTTACCCTGTGTCGTGTATTCAGATAACGGTCAGCCATTTTCATCTGAGCTTATGAAGCAGGTTTCACTTCTCTTGGGGTATCAGTGGAAGTTTCACTGTGTCCGACATCCCGAGGCAGCAGGTCTCGTGGAGCGACACAATCAGACTCTGAAAACTCGCCTTGCCAAAGTGTGTAAAGAGAAAGGAGTAGATTGGATTGTAGCTTTGCCAGTTGCTCTTTTTTATATGCGAATGGTAGCCCATTCTAGGACAGGGCTATCCCCATATGAGGTGGTCTTCGGTAGACCTCCTAATATGTGGGGGACACCTCTGCCGCGCAAAATAACCGATGTTGATAGTAATATGCTGACAGATTACCTTGCTTCCTTGATGTCTGCACTACAATCATGTCGTTCACAGGTTGCGGCAGCCTTCCCAGACAACACCGAGGTGAAGCCACATGAACTGGTCCCGGGGGACGTCGTTGTAGTCCGAAATTTCGACAGGTCAAGCCCTCTGGAGCCCCGCTGGAAGGAGCCGAAGATTGTTTTGTTAACAACCAGGACTGCAGTTAAATTAGAGGGGAGGAAGGGCTGGGTACACTCCAGTCACGTGAAACGTTTTTATGGACTTCCGCCAAAGATTGATTCCCAGAACTCTCACATTCCCGAGACTGATACCAAACTCCCTCTTTTAGAGAAAACTCCCCAAGAGGAGTTTCGAATGAAATTGAGGTCTAGTAAGTCAGACAGTTTAATTGTTTAAGTCCCCTCCTGGGTGAAGCGGTTAGGCAGTTTCTGACATGTACAAGTTAGACCCAAATAGAGAGAGAGATAGACAGGAGATCAAGAAACAGAAATATTGTAAAAATCTCCGAAGCAGATGCGTCTGCACACTACTTATTATGCTTTTTCTGAATCTTACTATTATTATTATGAGTTGGGTGTTCTACATGTATTTTCCTCTTGCACATTCTTTTTCTAATGACACTGCCGAGCACACGTTTAGTACTCTACCTCCACACGAATTATCTTATCGACTTGCGCTGTGCAACAATACATTCATTCGTATGTTACACCATTCTCACCAGATCAACAATGCTACTAATTGTTGGATATGTGGCCGACTCCCTCCCTATCAGAACTACAAGGGAGCTCTGCCCCTTTTTCCTTACCCGTTTACACATAATGGTTCCTGTGGGGCGTGGTTTAGTTTAATATCTTCTATATACACCGAATCCCGAGTTTCCCAAGGTAATTGGATATGGGGAAATCTGAACACAGTCATGAACAAAGCATGTTTCCCAAACGAGGAGGGTCTTCCACAAATGACAGGGGCGGATCTCGAAAATGAAGTGTATGGATTAGGCAATTTTACACTTAACCTTATGATTCTAAATGTTCAGTCAGAGACCAGTCCAGACTTGCCATCCATATCAGTTCTACCAGCGAAAGGTGCATTATGTGTCAGAAAGAATGGTTCAGTACATCTAGGTCACAGTGACTGTACTACTGTGGTTGAGTACAGTGATAAAGGCAAGTCTACATTCAAAGCTTCCCGACATTCCTATTTTATATGTGGTCAGACAGCTTATGTCCGTTTACCTCCAGACTGGGATGGTACCTGTTTAATTGCATTCCTATTGCCACCAGTTTTCCTAGCCCCGTCTGACTATCACAGGAATTCCCGCCTCGATCTCGTTAGACACAAGAGAGGTCTCCCAATAGTTGATCAGACTGAAACTACATGGGAACAATATACAGATTTCAATAAAGGATTCTTTCCCTATCTAGGCACTGTCTCCAATAGTAAATTGATACGCATATTAACCAGAATACTTGAAGCGGTAGTGAATGAGACTACTTCTGCTTTGGGCAACTTAACAGAGGAGCAGTCTGCTATGAGACTTGTTGTTCTTCAGAACCGCCTTGTCCTTGACGTCATACTGGCCGATAGGGGCGGAGCTTGTAGAGTCATCGGATCCAGTTGTTGCGTGTTTATTCCTAATAACGCGCCATCAGTCTATAAGGCCATTACCCGACTTCACGAAATAGCCCATCTGATACACAAGAATCCAGGCTCCTGGACCTGGTCCGGTTGGCTCTGGAGTGTAATCACAGCCTGGGGATGGAAGCTACTGTCATTCCTAGGAATCATATTGGCCATAGTATTCAGTTGTTGTCTATGTCTACAATGTGGGCCGGCGATTTGCGGCTTGTGCGCCACAGCTTGTGTTCCCCATCCAAGTTCACGTTCCCGTTCCCGAATAAAGAAAGAAGAACAGATGATGTTATATGAACAGATTGATGGTCTCATGAAAATCTACATATCCTGAAGGGTCCGTAGGGGACAAGGAGGGAATGAGGTAATTGAAATTTTTATGGTCAAATGTGTCCCCTAACGTGTACCTCAACGGCTCCATGTACAAATTTTAAGTACATGTAATTTCCCTCCACAACCGAATCCGAAGACGCAAATACATTTGCGTCCAACGTTAACATGTCCTCTATCAGATCCACCATGGATGGATCGATAATTCAGTTCCTAAGTATGCCGTGCCACCGTCTTTACATGGTGCACTTTCACGTTTTTTCCTGGCTCTGCCGAGCTAGGCCCTGATTTCTGCCTTCGAGCCACTTCTGTCTCTGCCTCTGAAAGCTGCAGCATGGAGATGCATCCCTGACCTCTGCCTTACTTCCTGCCAAGCGAAGCGGTGCCTGGCTCGGGTTGGCCTGCCTGCCAAAACAGTATTTTGCCTTCAAGTTATCTGTCCAGCCTCCTCGAAAACACATTCCTGTCTAGTGATTTAGGTAAACATATCCCCGGCTGCAGAGCAAAGAGCAAGTCTTCCTTTCTCCGTGCAAGTAATTTACAGTTCCCGTTGCCATAGTAGGCCCATGGGCCGCACGTAGACACGCAGACACCTATGCACGCACTAGCATTCAGTGTAGTATAGCCTCTGCCCGAGAAACCTTTCACTCCAGATAAAACATCCTCCAAACATGAGATACCAGATATGTTATAGGTCCAGGTCGTACTGACATCCCAGACTTCTGTCTCCTTTACAAGTGTTAAAGTTCTCCCCAGTTACACGTCTATGTCGCGTCATGCTAGTTGCGCGCGCATCCGCACTTCCTGCTGATTTTGCAGAATTCTCTATGCATCCACCCACTTATGACACTTTTCTGTGACGTTTCTAGTACACGCCTCTGTGCACACCCTTGTACACTCCTTTTCTGCTACGCACATGTGTTCTTATCATATACATTTCACTTGTCACGCCTACTGTATTCACTGCCATTGTGTCATTTTACTATATATGTCATGTACTGTTAATAAATCGTGAACATCTTTTTGCCATCATTGCATACCCGACCCCTTGTATTGATGGAATTGATTTCCATGACTCGAGTCATTTTTGATTAAAGCCCTTATGACTCAGGCACCACGGACTCTGCCTCTCATTTAATTGAGCTATTCTTTACTTGTCTGAAATTATATGGCAAACTTGTATACGGTAAAATATTTACCACAAGTTCACATTAGGGGTTTACAGAACTGACATAAAGGCCCTGGCTGCTAAATTTAACAGTGCTTGAATTTTTTTGTACTCACTGTTGTTTTTATAATACCTTTTTTATTGCTTTTGAAATGTTTGTACAGTAACAATACAAAGACAAATAACATTATACAGTGGTGGCAGTTTTTAGGATAACATCAAGTCTGAATTCCAATATCCCCATGCCTTGCAGTGTTTCTTGACACAGCCTCACTGTTATTGATCTATTTTTCTGCATTTCACCAACAATGTATTCCCCTGTGCCACATGGATGTAGAGGGAGGTCTGTGGCTCTCCAGTTCTGAGCAGTGTTACGTTTGCCACTAAATAGCCAATGCTGGAAAATATTCAGTGGTATGTATTACCAGCCAGCTGCCCTAAGACCCCAAAGACTGCCCACCTTGGGGCAAAGTTCTGCTGCCGCATGCAGTGTTTCTGTAATCTGCATATGCATCATACCCCAGTAGGTCACAATCTGAAAAAGACCATGCGACTTGGAAGAAGGACCCTCTGGCCACAGCGGGGCAATCCTGCTCATCCCAACTTCCACACTCTATCAGGGCTGTAGCAGGTGAGTGGAAATAACTGAATCTTATAAGCCTGAGATTAAAGGGAATAGCCAAGAGTCATGTTGTCATTTGTGCCTCCCGCCAGTCGTCATCGTTGAGTATTCCTATACTCGCCACACAAATTGATCAGAGTTTTATGAGGGGGTCTGAAGCATTAATTAGGAGGGGTCTGTAGAGTCGGGAAATCCCTAAGAGCCCATAGGACCCATTTTCACTTTAGCCTCCAGTGGGTGAAATTCAGGTGCTTCCTCTAGTATCTCTTTGTGGGGCTCAGGGCATGTCATCTCTGAAGGTATTTAAAGAATTGTGAATTATGGAGACTATATTCAGCTTTGAGGTGAGCGAAAGAGACAGTGTGAGTGGTTTCCCATATGTCGGCCAGTGTTGTGATCCCTGTTCGGTCCCATCCCAAAGTCCTCCAGGCAGCTCACATGCTTGAGCCTAGTCCCCTCCGTACTCAGTGTTTTTATCCCTTTTTAGGTCAAGCATAAAGACCTCTTAAGTTACTATGTGCTGTAAGGTTTCTTCATTCTTACCACATAATCTACAGACATTAGATGGCCTTTTTTTTCCATTTTGGGATTCCATCTTTGGTTGGGTATCTCCCAAACCTTAACAACATAAATGTATTCTTAATTAAAGGTTTTTAATTAATTAGCAGATAAGGTTGGGGATACAGTTTGATAAAAGAGTTAGCAATTGACCAAAGAGTTTTTTTTCCCTTAGTTCATCTTTGTCCATTATACAAGACAAAAGGGCTGCTGATTGATTATTTTTTGTTCATCCACTAAGTGCGGGCACTCAAAGGTATGTAAACATTCATCTAAATAGGTTTGCCAGCTTTTCAAATGGGCCCCTCTTTGGATCTCAAGCCAACACAGGTTAGCCAACGAACCTTCCTCGGATCCGGATAATAACAATAAGGACTTTAAAAATGTAGATTATCTAACTAGGCACTGTTTCTACAATCCAAATTCGAGTCTAACATTCGCACGGCTAAACACCGATTTGTATGTCCTTATTTCAATATCATCTAGTAATTTCCCATACCTGGCGTGCCACGAAGTTTGGTGCTCACTTTCCCTCCATGTTAAAGTACAGTAGAAGTTTCCGCACCCAGGCTAACGTGCTGCATAGCTAAATACATATAAGGTACCAAAACAAAAGAAGCTCTAAAGAGAGATATGTGGCTATTAACTCTCAAGGATGTTAAGCCTGACTGACCCTGCTGGAGAACATGGTCCATCCTTTATGACTGTCACACAGCTCCCACCTTGACCTTCTACAACCTCCCTTGTAAAGTTCTTTGAGGCACCTAGCACTCACCATTAGCACTACACTCATAACATATATATCAGTGAATTGTATGAAAGTTTAGACAGCATAATGATTACATACAGAACTTTCTACAATTTTTTATTTTTAAAATGTTTATTTTACAGAGTTTTATATAGCGCAAACTTGACCCGAATTGGATATCAGAGCACTTTACATAGCACCGGTTGCATTACATGAAGAAGCATTCATTTTTGTTAGGCACGGGGAGATTAAGTGATTTGTCCAGAATCACAGGATGTTCATCGTCATTGTCGAGACTAAGCATGGGCGTGAAATCCGTTCCGCTTGGGGAATTTGCAGATTTTCGGCAAATTCGCAATCCGCAAACTCTCGCGAATTTGCTGAAAATTCGCAAATTCGCACGCAGCGGATTTTTTTGCTTTGGTGATACAATATTGCGGCGCACGGCGTTCACTTACCGTCATTCAGCGTTTGCAGAGTTGTTTTTCTCCATATTTTGCATGTGTGCTGCGCCATTTCGGATCTTGCTGCGGGATCCCGCTGGAGTTTGGCGACCGCGATTACGTCATCGCGGCTTGCACCTTACACAGCGCGCATCCGCGAGAGCTCGCAATTGCGAACACGTAGATGCGGCGGGCAGCAACGATCTTGCACTCCCGAAATTGCAAAATTTGCAATTCTGCACAAGAAATCCACCGGCAAGCAGCATAAACCTTCTGAAAATGATGATTTTTATCAGAATAACTCCTCAGGTTGACATTTGCCTGCACTTTTTTTTTGCAAGGAGTCCATTTTGAGGGGGGTGGGAGGAAGGAAGTGCCCCGCAGCCTTCAACTTCAGTTCCTGTCCAGCAGGCTCCTCCCAGTGCTTTCTTCATGTGCTGGTCACTTTCATTTGGATCTTGACCTGGAAGGATTACTTTTTGTGGATGCTGCTGGATATTTGAATTTGAGGCCTTTTTGACTTTCTTTGGATCACTTTTGGATTAGAAATTTCACAAGTAAGTTTGTTTGGGGCATTACAGTTGTTTGGAATTTTTGATTTTTGGGCAGTTGTTGGGGCCTTTTGCCCAGGGGTACTCAGTGGTGTATGGACTGAGTCTTTCTGTGGGGTCTCTTTAATGTAAACATCATGGAGGGCATGGATGGCATGGGATTGTGCTGATTTTTGTGTGTTTTTCGATTTTTTTGGCTGCTGTTGCGGCATTTTGCCCAGGGGTAGTGAGTGGTGCATGGACTGAGTCTTTCTGTGGGGTCTCTTTAATGTAAACATCATGGAGGGCATGGATGGCATTGGATTGTGGTGATTTTTGTGTGTTTTTCGTTTTTTTGGGGTGTTGATGGGGACTGGCCATGTGGGTGGGGGCCATTTTGAGTGCTGGTACAGGCAGGCCCTGGCCATGTGCTGGGGGGCAAGGGGCCATTTTGAATGCAGGCAGTGTTCTCAGGCCTGCACCCATTTTGCCTAGCTTTCATCCATTATGCCCTGGGGTAGTGAGTGGTGCATGGGCCTAGTCTTTCTGTGGGGTGTCTTGATTTTAAACATCATTGAGGGCATGGATGGCATGGGATTGTGCTGATTGTTGTGTGTTTTTCGATTTTTTTGGCTGCTGTTGGGGCCTTTTGCCCAGGAGTAGTGAGTGGTGCATGGACTGAGTCTTTCTGTGGGGTCTCTTTAATGTAAACATCATGGAGGGCATGGATGGCATTGGATTGTGGTGATTTTTGTGTGTTTTTCGATTTTTTGGGATGTTGATGGGGACTGGCCATGTGGGTGGTGGCCATTTTGAGTGCTGGTACAGGCAGGCCCTGGCCATGTGCTGGGGGGCAAGGGGCCATTTTGAATGCAGGCAGTGTTCTCAGGCCTGCACCCATTTTGCCTAGCTTTCATCCATTATGCCCAGGGGTAGTGAGTGGTGCATGGGCCTAGTCTTTCTGTGGGGTGTCTTGAATGTAAACATCATTGAGGGCATGGATGGCATAGGATTGTGCTGATTTTTGTGTGTTTTTTGATGTTTTTTGGCTGCTGTTGGGGCCTTTTGACCAAGGGTTAGTGAGTGGTGCATGGACTGAGTCTTTCTGTGGGGTCTCTTTAATGTAAACATCTTGGAGGGCATGGATGGCATTGGATTGTGGGGATTTTTGTGTGTTTTTCGATTTTTTGGGGTGTTGATGGGGACTGGCCATGTGGGTGGGGGCCATTTTGAGTGCTGGTACAGGCAGGCCCTGGCCATGTGCCTGGGGGGCAAGGGGCCATTTTGAATGCAGGCAGTGTTCTCAGGCCAGCACCCATTTTGCCTAGCTTTCATCCATTATTCCCAGGGGTAGTGAGTGATGCATGGGCCTAGTCGTTCTGTGGGGTGTCTTGAATTTAAACATTATTGAGGGCATGGATGGCATGGGATTGTGCTGATTTTTGTGTGTTTTTCGATTTTTTTGGCTGCTGTTTGGGCCTTTTGCCCAGGGGTAGTGAGTGGTGCATGGACTGAGTCTTTCTGTGGGGTCTCTTTAATGTAAACATCATGGAGGGCGTGGATGGCATTGGATTGTGGTGATTTGTGTGTGTTTTTCGATTTTTTGGGGTGTTGATGGGGACTGGCCATGTGGGTGGGGGCCATTTTGAGCGCTGGTACAGGCAGGCCCTGGCCATGTGCTGGGGGCAAGAGGCCATTTTGAATGCAGGCAGTGTTCTCAGGCCTGCACCGATTTTGCGTAGCTTTCATCCATTATGCCCAGGGGTAGTGAGTGGTGCATGGGCCTAGTCTTTCTGTGGGGTGTCTTGAATTTAAACATCATTGAGGGCATGGATGGCATGGGATTGTGCTGATTTTTGTGTGTTTTTTGATTTTTTTGGCTGCATAACTGATGTTACCCTGTCTTCCATTGCTTTTAGGTGGACAAGAGAACCACCAGTGCCAGGAAGAAGTCCTGCAGCAGTGTGTGCAGCATAACGTCACACAACGTCACGTGTGGCAACAGACAAGACAACTCTGCAACTCGTGCAACTGCGGCCTGCTGTTCTGACATCTGAAGAAGATGGCCCCAAAAAAAGTTCCCCGTAGCTCCTCTAGCAAGAAAGTTGCCAGTAAGGAGCAGAAGAAGCAAGTGGCGCCACTTACCAAGGAGACTGGTGTGCCGACCGCCACCTTTTTGGGGAAACAAATAAGTACGCCTGCAGCAGCAGCGGGGTCTGCTGGGGACCAAGCTGGGAGCAGCACCCCGCTCCATTGGGCTCAGTGCCACCACCACCACGCCAACTTAAGTCCAAGCCTTTGAGTGCTTTAGAGGCCGCCAGTATAGTTGTTCAATCATCATCGACCAGTGATGTTGGCTCATTGCAAGAAAGTAGCAGCAATGTCCCTCAATCAACACATGTTGTTGTAACTCATCTGACGAGTGTTCAACAACCACAGCCGCAACAACAACCACATGTGCAAGTACACGCCCAAGTACATGTGGAAGGAGAGGCAGAACAAGGAGATGCGAAAGCAGAGGTGCATGGAGCGGCAGAAGTGCCCACAATAGTTGTTCCTCCCGAAGTAGGGGCACATCAGGAAATCGACATTCAAGCCGAGGTATCATTTGAGGAAGCCACTCCTCCTGATCATTCATTGTCTACCACATACCTAGCAAGGAAAAGATCAAGGATGGTGTCTACATCTTCTTCAAGCCCCCTTCCTTCTGATGATATGGATCAAAATTGGGAACCACCACTGCCGTCTGAGAGTGAGGCACACCATATCTGACAAAGGTAGCTTAGCGTAAAAGGAAGGTCCCTGGAAGTCTTGTACTTATGGATTGTGATGATGTCGCTGAAGAAGAAGTGGCGTATACTACTCCTGCTGATGAAGACTCTCATGACGACGACGCAGTCATCATAAACATCACTCTAGGCTCAGCGGGCATGCAGCAAACAGACATTTTTACCCTAGCCCAAAAAGCTGCTGAGCGTGACGACGAGGCAATGAGACCATTACCATTGCAGTTAACTAGAACACCACCACCTACCGCTTCCATATTTTCTCGCCAGAAGGGACCTCCATCCACCTCGACCTCCATTTCCTCAATTAATGGTGCTGCAAGTGCACAGCATAGTAAAGTTCGGCAACACACATCCTCCACTTCATCTGGTATTAGCATGACCAGTATCGCCTCCTCCGCCCCCCACAGACATTTGAAGTCTGCAGTTTGGGACTTCTTTAGTGTTAGCACAACAAGGGAAAACATAGCCATTTGTAGCATTTGTAAGCTTGGAGTTAGTCGTGGTAAGCTTGGTACCAACTATTGTACCGGAGGCCAGAGAGGTCATCTTGAGAGACAGCACACTGTCAAATGGCATGCGCACCTAAAGGAGATCAAGGAAGCCGGAATTGCAAGTCAACAACCTGTATCCGTTGATGTTTCATCTGATGATGATGAGGAGGAAGAAGCGTCGAACATTTCACTTACACCCAGTACCCCTGTCAGCAGCACACCCCCTGTGAGCCACACTAAGAGTGTGGGAGAGAGTGAGACACCAATGCGAAAAAGTTCATCATCACCGAGCATAACTGGGTCGAAGAAGTCATCATCATCATCATCCCGTAAAATCATGGTCCAGCCCACCATTAGAAGCATGTTGTTTTCAGATGCGCCATTTGAACGCAACCACCCAGTGACGCGTCTGTATAACACTAAGCTGGCTAAAATGCTAGCTCTGGACCTTCTCCCTTTTTCTTTTGTGGAAGGGGTTGTTTTTTTCTTGAATTAGTGGCAACGCTCTGCCCTAAATGGAAGGTTCCTAGCCGGTTCTATTTTGCCAGAGTTGTGGTTCCAGCACTACATGAAGATGTGATGGAGGTGATTGGGGCAGCTTTGCAGAAGAGTGCTGTTCACACTATACATCTGACAACAGACATGTGGACCAGTGGCGCAGGCACTGATTACATGTGCATCACTGCACAGTGGGTTTCTTTTTCAGGAGTTACAGCAAAGCTAAGGGCAGGTGTTGACCCGGACAACGTTTTTAAAGCTGCTCGGAAACATGCAACACTAGCCATGTTTGGCATAGAGACAAGTCATACAGGAGAAAACATTTTGCAGGAGTTTAACACAAATGTCTTTCAATGGCTGTCCCCAAGAAAACGCAAGATTGGTTATGTTTCCACGGATAATGGCGCCAATGTAGTTAAGGCCATGGATATGGGTAACTATTTCAGAGTGCCGTGTTTGGCGCACTGTATAAACCTGGTTGTTAAAAAATTCTTGAGTGAAGAAAGTCCAGTGTGCGAGTTACTGACCACCTGCCGAAGAATGTGCACACATTTCAGCCATTCTTTTAAGGCCCGGAAGCATCTGAGGGGCCTGCAACATCAACGTCGACTGCCAGTGAAAGCACTCATCCAGGAAGTGGCAACACGTTGGAACTCAACTAAGCATGGGCGAATTTTGCGAATTCGCGATCCGCGAATTTGCGGATTTGCGAATTCGCGATCCGCAAAATTCGCAAATTTGTGCGAATTTGCGGATTTTTGTTTTTTTGCGTGTTTGCGGGTTTTGTTGCGTGTTCGCGGGGTTTTTTGCGTGTCGGCGGGGATTTTTGCAACTTCGCGAGCCGCTTGCATAGCGAAGTTACCCATGCAGCCGTTTATGGGAGAGGGAGAGAGAGATAGATAGATAGATAGATAGATAGATAGATAGATAGATAGATAGATAGATAGAAAGAGAGAGAAAGACAGGGAAAGAGAGAGGGAGAGAGAGAACGAGAGAAAGAAAGAGAGGCCGGATCTCTGAAAGGCCAGATTCCTGAGTTGCCACTACAGAACATACAGCTTTTTATTTTTAGCAAAATGCATATGAAAATTGTGCTGTAAAGGTCTCTTTTAGTTTAACCCCTCCTGACAACTCAAAATGGGTGTATTTGCCATCCTCTCCCTTCTTCCTGTTTTTTATATCTGTAAGTGCTTACTGATGAGGTTTAATTCCTTGGACAGGTGTCTCGTTGCCTACTATAACTATTCTCTGACCCTGCTTCAAGGGTCAGAGCAGGGTCAGAGAATAGTTGCAAGTAGGCAACGAGGCGCCAGGAAGCAATTTGCAGCAGGTGTCCAAGTTGAAGTTAATTTGTTTGTAACCCTTTTGTAAAAGGTTACAAAGAAATTAGGTTCAACTTTTGCACCTGCTGCTGTAACCCTTGCTTGGCTGAAAATTCGTCCCCGCTGATTCGCGGATTTTACCGTGATTTTTCGAGATTCGCGGATCGGAAAATCTGCAAATTCGCGCGCGAAACGGATTTTACGCCCACCCTTAAACTCAACCTTCTACATGCTTGAGCATCTGTATGAGCAGTGTGCGGTAGTCGATCAGTATTTCTTTACACAGGGTACAGCTATGAAGGACCTGAGGATACATGCGGAGCAATGGAAGCTAGTTAAAAGCCTGACAGACATGCTTCGTCCTTTTGAGGTCTTCACACGTGCAGTCAGCAGGGAGGACTGTAATTTGGGAAAAGCTATCCTATTGTTGCGCATGCTAGAGCACCAACTGAAGGCGGTGTCTTCTACGTTTCAAAAAGATGAAGAAAAGCAAGAAGCTTTTGATTTGGCGGAGAAATTATTAGAGCGCCTACTTTGCGATGAACGTCTTCAAAAGATCCACACAGAGCAGCATTACGTTTGTGCTACTATTCTGGATCCATGCTACAAAAAGGCACTGGCAGGCAGAGCATTCTTTCCTTTTGGTGACGCAGAAGTTTCAAAGTACAAACGTTGGCTAACTCTGTCAGCCATGAGGTTTGAAAGAGAACGGCAGGAAATCGAAGGAAAAAGCAGTACATCAGCATCAGCAGGCCATCCGGAGTCAAAAGAATCCACTTCTGCACCTGTGGCTGTGGCTGATTTTCCCTCTCAGCCGTTAAAGACACCAGCAACCGGATCATTTGCACCAGACACAACAGTAACATTGTGTGAAGAAGAGGGTTGGCTAACTCAGCTTGGGTTTGCTTCTCAAAAGGTCCTAGCAAAAAGTAAGCAAAGTGGAGGAACCGTGGAGAACCTTGAGTCGATGGTGCAGGACTATCTGAATGACTCAACAGAGGTCTATGTTCATGATGACCCATTGGCGTATTGGCATGGGAAAAAAGAATTGTTGCCAGAGATCTCCAACCTGGCTATAAATTACTTGTCTTGCCCACTTGCAAGTGCGTCTTCTGAACGTGTTTTCAGTGCTGCTGGTGGCATTGTAACTTGCAAAAGGACCCGCCTCTCGCCCAAAAATGTGGAGAGGTTAACAATGATCAAGATGAATCAGCACCTCATACCACCAGATTACAAAATACGAGAATGCACGCCGGAAGAAGACGAAGAGGACACCAACTTAGATGAGGGAATTTCTTCTTTGTTAGGTGACCTACTCCCGCCTGAATTTGCAGAGTATGAGGATGAAATCTTCTTCCCTGACACAGAGCCCTGAAAATGAGCCAATGAATCAGTAACTTTCTTTTTCGTCCTTATTCACTTTTATTCCTGTGTGTCTGTCTTTCTTTGTTTTGCAAAGTCTATATATAAAAAAAACTTTAATCACCTAATCACAAAAACAAGCCCATCAGCAGAACTGTCTTCACTTATTTGCTTATTGATTTGAAGGTGCAAGTTCACAATAACATGCTCCTCTATCCTCCTCCTCCAGACTCCTATTTCCCTCAAAGCAGATGGCTTGATTACGCCCAATGAAGAAAGACTCTGCACTTGTGGGGGTGTTCTACATCTTTGCGGGTGAGTTGACGGCTCTGGGGCCATTGCTGGGAAGGTCTAATACCGGATAAAAGTGGTTTGGAGAAAATCAGAGTTGAAAAAGTTTTTGCCTTTTTGCTCACTATCATGTTTTCGGGGGCCTGTTTGGGTGGGTTCCTGGTGTTTGGGAGTGGGTTTTGGGGTCTGGGAGCACTGCTGGCACAGTCTAATGTTGATTGAATTTGTTTTCTAGGACATCCATGGTGGAAAAGTGGATTTATGACCTAGCTGCACAGCGCGTTTGGACAGAAGGCCGAAAAAAATTGTAAGTATGAGATTTTCCATTTTTGCCTGTTTGGGGGTGTTGTGATTTTTTGCGGGTGGGTTGGCGGGTCTTGGGGCATTGCTGGGAAGGTCTTATACCGGATAAAAGTGGTTTGGCGAAAATCAGACTTGAAAAAGTTTTTGCCTTTTTGCTCACTATCATGTTTTCGTGGGGCTGTTTGGGGGGCTTCCTGATGTTTGTGGGTGGGTTTCGGGGTCTTGGAGCAATGCTGGGTATGGATACTTCTGATTGCAAGTGGTTTGAAGAAAATCCATGGTGGCAAAGGGGAGTTAGGGCCTAGCTGCAGAGCGCGCGCGGAGTGATTTTGGAAATTGGCCTGAAAACTACTGTCCCCATTTTTGTAGTTTTGCTTTTTGGCTGTTTGGGGGTCTTCTACTTGTTTTCACCTGGGTTGACAGCTCTGGGGCCATTGCTGGGAAGGTCTAATACCTGATAAAAGTGGTTTGGACAAAATCCATGACAAAAATGTTTTTGCATTTTCTGACATTTCGCTCAATTTAGCGTTTTAGGGGGCCTGTTTGGGGGACTTCCTGGTGTTTGTGGGTGGGTTTTGGGGTCTGGGAGCACTGCTGGGTATGGATACTTTTGATTGTAAGTGGTTTGAAGAAAATCCATGGTGGCAAAGGGGAGTTCGGGCTTAGCTGCAGAGTGCGCGCGGAGTGATTTTGGAAATTGGCATGAAAATTACTGTCTCCATTTTTGTACTTTTGCTTTTTGCCTGTTTGGGGGTCTTCTACTAGTTTCCGCCTGGGTTGACGGCTCTGGGGCCATTGCTGGGAAGGTCTAATACCGGATAAAAGAGGTTTGGACAAAATCGGAGGCGAAATTATTTTTGCATTTTTGCTGACTTGCTTGTCTTTGAGGTGCTGTTTGGGGGGTTCCGGGTGTTTGTGGGTGGGTTTTGGGGTCTGGGAGCACTGATGGCATAGTCTAATTTTGATTGCATTTGTTTTTCAGGAAATCCATGTTGGAAAAGTAGAGTTAGGGCCTAGCTGAACAGCGCGTTTGGACAGAATTGAAAGAAGGCCGAAAAATATTGTAAGTATGAGATTTTCCAATTTTGCTTTTTGCCTGTTTGGGGGTGTTGTGCTTTTTTGCGGGTGGGTTGGCGGGTCTTGGGGCATTGCTGGGAAGGTCTAATACCGGATAAAAGTGGTTTGGCGAAAATCAGACTTGAAAAAGTTTTTGCCTTTTTGCTCACTATCATGTTTTTGGGGGCCTGTTTGGGTGGGTTGCTGGTGTTTGGGAGTGGGTTTTGGGGTCTGGGAGCACTGCTGGCACAGTCTAATGTTGATTGAATTTGTTTTCGAGGACATCCATGGTGGAAAAGTGGATTTATGACCTAGCTGCACAGCGCGTTTGGACAGAAGGCTGAAAAAAATTGTGAGTATGAGATTTTCCATTTTTGCTTTTTGCCTGTTTGGGGGTGTTGTGATTTTTTGTGGGTGGGTTGGCGGGTCTTGGGGCATTGCTGGGAAGGTCTTATACCAGATAAAACTGGTTTGGCGAAAATCAGACTTGAAAAAGTTTTTGCCTTTTTGCTCACTCTCATGTTTTCGTGGGGCTGTTTGGGGGGCTTCCTGGTGTTTGTGGGTGGGTTTCGGGGTCTTGGAGCAACGCTGGGTATGGATACTTCTGATTGCAAGTGGTTTGAAGAAAATCCATGGTGGCAAAGTGGAGTTAGGGCCTAGCTGCAGAGCGCGCGCAGAGTGATTTTGGAAATTGGCCTGAAAATTGCTGTCCCCATTTTTGTAGTTTTGCTTTTTGGCTGTTTGGGGGTCTTCTACTTGTTTTCACCTGGGTTGACAGCTCTGGGGCCATTGCTGGGAAGGTCTAATACCTGATAAAAGTGGTTTGGACAAAATCCATGACAAAAATGTTTTTGCATTTTCTGACATTTCGCTCAATTTAGCGTTTTTGGTGGCCTGTTTGGGGGGCTTCCTGGTGTTTGTGGGTGGGTTTCGGGGTCTGGGAGCACTGCTGGGTATGGATACTTTTGATTGCAAGTGGTTTGAAGAAAATCCATGGTGGCAAAGGGGAGTTAGGGCCTAGCTGCAGAGTGCGCGCAGAGTGATTTTGGAAATTGGCATGAAAATTACTGTCCCCATTTTTGTACTTTTGCTTTTTGCCTGTTTGGGGGGTCTTCTACTAGTTTCCGCCTGGGTTTACGGCTCTGGGGCCATTGCTGGGAAGGTCTAATACCGGATAAAAGTGGTTTGGACAAAATCAGAGGTGAAATTTTGTTTGCGTTTTTGCTGACTTGCTTGTCTTTGAGGTGCTGTTTGGAGGGGTTCCGGGTGTTTGTGGGTGGGTTTTGGGGTCTGGGAGCACTGCTGGCATAGTCTAATTTTGATTGCATTTGTTTTTCAGGAAATCCATGTTGGAAAAGTAGAGTTAGGGCCTAGCTGAACAGCGCGTTTGGACAGAATTGAAAGAAGGCCGAAAAATATTGTAAGTATGAGATTTTCCAATTTTGCTTTTAGCTTGTTTGGGGGTGTTGTGCTTTTTTGCGGGTGAGTTGGCGGGTCTTGGGGCATTGCTGGGAAGGTCTAATACCGGATAAAAGTGGTTTGGCGAAAATCAGACTTGAAAAAGTTTTTGCCTTTTTGCTCACTATCATGTTTTCGTGGGCCTGTTTGGGGGGCTTCCTGGTGTTTGTGGGTGGGTTTCGGGGTCTGGGAGCACTGCTGGGTATGGATACTTTTGATTGCAAGTGGTTTGAAGAAAATCCATGGTGGCAAAGGGGAGTTAGGGCCTAGCTGCAGAGTGCGCGCAGAGTGATTTTGGAAATTGGCATGAAAATTACTGTCCCCATTTTTGTACTTTTGCTTTTTGCCTGTTTGGGGGGTCTTCTACTAGTTTCCGCCTGGGTTTACGGCTCTGGGGCCATTGCTGGGAAGGTCTAATACCGGATAAAAGTGGTTTGGACAAAATCGGAGGTGAAATTTTGTTTGCGTTTTTGCTGACTTGCTTGTCTTTGAGGTGCTGTTTGGGGGGTTCCGGGTGTTTGTGGGAGGGTTTTGGGGTCTGGGAGCACTGCTGGCATAGTCTAATTTTGATTGCATTTGTTTTTCAGGAAATCCATGTTGGAAAAGTAGAGTTAGGGCCTAGCTGAACAGCGCGTTTGGACAGAATTGAAAGAAGGCCGAAAAATATTGTAAGTATGAGATTTTCCAATTTTGCTTTTTGCCTGTTTGGGGGTGTTGTGCTTTTTTGCGGGTGAGTTGGCGGGTCTTGGGGCATTGCTGGGAAGGTCTAATACCGGATAAAAGTGGTTTGGCGAAAATCAGACTTGAAAAAGTTTTTGCCTTTTTGCTCACTATCATGTTTTCGTGGGCCTGTTTGGGGGGCTTCCTGGTGTTTGTGGGTGGGTTTCGGGGTATTGGAGCAACACTGGGTATGGATACTTTTGATTGCAAGTGGTTTGAAGAAAATCCATAGTGGCAAAACGGAGTTAGGGCCTAGCTGCAGAGCGCGCGCGGAGTGATTTTGGAAATTGGCCTGAAAATTACTAAGTCCCGATTTTTGTAGTTTTGCTTTTTGGCTGTTTGGGGGTCTTCTACTTGTTTTCGCCTGGGTTGACAGCTCTGGGGCCATTGGTGGGAAGGTCTAATACCGGATAAAAGTGGTTTGGACAAAATCCATGACAAAAAAGTTTTTGCATTTTCTGACATTTCGCTCAATTTAGCGTTTTCGGGGGCCTGTTTGGGGGGCTTCCTGGTGTTTGTGGGTGGGTTTCGGGATCTGGGAGCACTGCTGGGTATGGATACTTTTGATTGCAAGTGGTTTGAAGAAAATCCATGGTGGCAAAGGGGAGTTAGGGCCTAGCTGCAGAGCGCGCGCGGAGTGATTTTGGAAATTGGCATGAAAATGACTGTCCCCATTTTTGTACTTTTGCTTTTTGCCTGTTTGGGGGTCTTCTACTAGTTTTCGCCTGGGTTGACGGCTCTGTGGCCATTGCTGGGAAGGTCTAATACTGGATGAAAGTGGTTTGGGCAAAATCCATGAGGAATTTTTTTTGCATTTTCTGACATTTCGCTCAATTTAGCGTTTAGGGGGGCCTGTTTGGGGGCTTCCTGGTGTTTGTGGGTGGGTTTCGGGGTCTGGGAGCACTGCTGGGTATGGATACTTTTGATTGCAAGAGGTTTGAAGCAAATCCATGGTGGCAAAGGGGAGTTAGGGCCTAGCTGCCGAGCTCGCGCGGAGTGATTCTGGAAATTTGCCTGAAAATCACTGTCCCCATTTTTGTAGTTTTGCTTTTTGGCTGTTTGGGGGTCTTCTACTAGTTTCCGCCTGGGTTGACGGCTCTGGGGCCATTGCTGGGAAGGTCTAATACCGGATAAAAGTGGTTTGGGTAATATCCATGAGGAAAATGTTTTTGCATTTTCCGACATTTCGCTCAATTTAGCGTTTTCGGGGGCCTGTTCGGGGGGCTTCCAGGTGTTTGTGGGTGGGTTTCGGGGTCTAGGAGCACTGCTGGGTATGGATACTTTTGATTGCAGGAGGTTTGAAGCAAATCCATGGTGGCAAAGGGGAGTTAGGGCCTAGCTGCAGAGCGCGCGCGGAGTGATTCTGGAAATTTGCCTGAAAATTACTAAGTCCCCATTTTTGTAGTTTTGCTTTTTGGCTGTTTGGGGGTCTTCTACTAGTTTCCGCCTGGGTTGACGGCTCTGGGGCCATTGCTGGGAAGGTCTAATACCGGATAAAAGTGGTTTGGACAAAATCGGAGGTGAAATTTGTTTTGTGTTTTGCATGACTTGCTTGTCTTTGAGGTGCTGTTTGGGGAGGTTCGGGGTGTTTGTGGGTGGGTTTTGGGATCTGGGAGCACTGCTGGCACAGTCTAATTTTGAATGCATTTGTTTTTCAGGACATCCATGGTGGAAAAGGGGAGTTAGGGCCTTGCTGCACAGCTCGTTTGGACAGAATTGAAAGAAGGCCGAAAAATATTGTTAAATATGAGATTTTCCATTTTTGCTTTTTGCCTGTTTGGGGCTGCTGTCCTTTTTTGCGGGTGGGTTGGCGGGTCTTGGGGCATTGCTGGGAAGGTATAACACCGGATAAAAGTGGTTTGGAGAAAATCCATGATGAAAAGCCTTTTGGCACTTTTTGTAACTTAGGGTTCATTAGGGTTAGCACTAGCAGCAGTATTCCATGTGTTTGGGGGTGTTCTAGATTTTTGCAACTGGGTTCTGAGGTCTTAGAGCACTCGTGGGAATGTGTAATCTTGGTTGCAAGTGATTTGAAGAAAATCCATGATGGGAAAGGGGGGATTTGGCCTAGTTAAAGAAAGCGTTAGCCACTATTCTTAACTTTGGGCTTGTTAGGGTTAGCAGTATTGTATTGCATGTGTTTAGGCGGGGGGCTGTTTGTGGGGGGTTTGCGAGTCTTGGAGCGATGCTGGGTATGGATACTTTTGCTTGCTTGCAAGTGGTTTGAATACAATCCACGGTGGGTAAGGGGGGATTTGGGCCTACTTTAATTTCAAAGTACGTTTTGTCACCATTTTTCTACTAGGCCTCGTTTTTTGAGATCTGATTGGGGGTCTTCTACATTTTTGCGACTGGGTTTAGTAAGGGTCTGGGAGCACTGCTGGGAAGGTCTAATGTTGTTCTAAAACCTAGTTTACAGTACACCTAGCTTGAGGGGAAAGATCCGCTAAATTAATTTGCCCATACTTATTTATCCTTCAAAAGGAGACTCAGACAGAGTACGCACTTTCAAAAAATATTGTACTGTCTATTAGGAAACTCAAAGTGTGACTATTTGCACTACACAGCGTACATACCTTATATTTATTTGTCAGTGGTGTTCTAATATTACTTCCTGTTTTTCCATCAATAATTACAGGCCGGGTTTCAGTCTGTGCAATGGGAAAAAAAGGATGAAGTCAGGCTTCACATTAGCGAGCTGCAATTCATCATCCGCCAGGTAGACAGTGGACAGGGTGTCTTCTGGCCACCAACATTGATGGACGGAGCGTCAGCTGGAATGAAGGAGTCCCGCTAATAAGAGGAATGGTTTGATGCATGCAACTTACCAAATTCAACAGGACAACTACAACAGCATACAGATACAGTATCCGTTCTTTTCTATTTATCTTTTAAGTAATGTTATTGCTGTGAACTTCTATGAGTGTGACTCTGCATTTCATTGATCTCTGCTTCTAAATTCATCCCTACAGCCATTCTATAGGTTTTACTTCTGCTATTTTTTAAACCTAATTTAATGTAAGAAGTGTTTCTTTGAGTGCAGAGATAGGCAAGTGAAAACGCATAATTATTACTGCAGCCCTGTACTGTCGCATTCTTTCATTCACAGTTGTCGAAAGTACTACTTACCTTTCAGTAACCATGCATGCAGTAGTGCATGCATTTCCTTTATGTCACTTAAAAGATTTATGGTTAGCTTTGTACCCAAAGATTTCTTTATCTTCAATTATTGTTTGTCCATGCTGTGCTTTTTTTTCTTCTCTCAACAAAACTTTCCCAAAATCCCCCAGTCCCATCCATTTTCCAAACCCTAACCCTCTTCCCCCGGGCTGTGTGGTTTTGATTGATGTGTGACTAAATGACAGCAATAATTCCACACACTTGCTGGGGAGGATAAGGTCATAGCAACAGGCTGGTGGAGGATATATTCTATTCTTACTCAGCTTGACACTCAGTCACTATTGGCAAATGAAAGCAGATTTTCATGTGCGCCATCAACTTGATTGGTCATCAAGAACATCCTCCTCCTAGACGTGGCAAATTATTATGCTGCTGTGTCCTTCACCTTCGGTACTGTTTCTTGTAGTAGTAGCCAATGTCAAACAAATTCAACGCAAGTACTAGTTATACTTTCAATACTTTACCATTTGTTAGGCTACATTGTGGCACTGTTCTAGTGTACTGTCACCTGCCATATTCTCTATCGTACCGTTCTAATGCTACGGGTAAGGACAAACAAGGTTTCATTTTCTTTTTTTTCAGATGCTGCAACTGCCACTGTGTAACACCACAAGTGCCACCGCAATGATGAGATTTCATCCACCCAGGATTGCCAATCTTAATCGCCATTTCGCGTGCAGCCAGCCCTGTGCCTAGCCCTATTTCCAAACACAAATTACAGGTAAGATAAGCGTTTGGGGGAGGTATTATAATGGAGTATTAGGAGAGACGAGAGACTGGCGGTCCTAGGACTATTGAATTCACTTACTCTGTGAGAGGCACTTAGTTCATTAGGGTTAGCACTAGCAGCAGTATTCCATGTGTTTGGGGGTGTTCTAGATTTTTGCAACTGGGTTCTGAGGTCTTAGAGCACTCGTGGGAATGTGTAATCTTGGTTGCAAGTGATTTGAAGAAAATCCATGATGGGAAAGGGGGGATTTGGCCTAGTTAAAGAAAGCGTTAGCCACTATTCTTAACTTTGGGCTTGTTAGGGTTAGCAGTATTGTATTGCATGTGTTTAGGCGGGGGGCTGTTTGTGGGGGGTTTGCGAGTCTTGGAGCGATGCTGGGTATGGATACTTTTGCTTGCTTGCAAGTGGTTTGAATACAATCCACGGTGGGTAAGGGGGGATTTGGGCCTACTTTAATTTCAAAGTACGTTTTGTCACCATTTTTCTACTAGGCCTCGTTTTTTGAGATTCTCTATCGTACCGTTCTAATGCTACGGGTAAGGACAAACAAGGTTTCATTTTCTTTTTTTTCAGATGCTGCAACTGCCACTGTGTAACACCACAAGTGCCACCGCAATGATGAGATTTCATCCACCCAGGATTGCCAATCTTAATCGCCATTTCGCGTGCAGCCAGCCCTGTGCCTAGCCCTATTTCCAAACACAAATTACAGGTAAGATAAGCGTTTGGGGGAGGTATTATAATGGAGTATTAGGAGAGACGAGAGACTGGCGGTCCTAGGACTATTGAATTCACTTACTCTGTGAGAGGCACTTAGTTTTGAAAACATTTGGGCCATTAGTACTTAGACAACTTGAATCAAGATGCCACTTAAGTTTCTGGACTGTTAAACCCCCACCCACCAGCCTCAAAAGCAGTAAAAAACATGTATGCTAAGATAAAGTTTAAAGTATATTTATATATCCCTAACATAAATATTCTCCCGCAAGACCCAACCCACCCCCCTCCCGAACCCCAACGAATGTCCCTGAAAACGAAGTAAAAAAAAATAGAAAACCCAACTCCCAATTCCCACCCCCCAGAAGTCTTAAAAAAAGGGGCAAGGGACAGTCTCCTCCTACTGCTGGCTGCTGTTGACTTTTCGGGCCAGGTCGGCATGCTCCTTGCGGAGGGTCTCGAGCAGGGTTTTGGTGTTGAGGAGCTCCTGCTTGAGGTAGGAAACCCTCAGGGAAAGGTGGTGCATCCTTTTTTTGTAACTGCTGTGGGGGCAGCTGATTTCTTTGCTGCTCGGCGGTGGCGGGTGGCTGCGGTACCCCGGCTCCGTACCGCTGGAGACCTGCTGCACTGACTGGCTGACCCACAAAGCGCGGAGGAGGATGCAGGTGTCGCCGTGGATGTTGTTGGCGTACTAGTCTGCATGTCCTCCTCCTCCTGGGCCACCAGCCGCCGATATTCTGCGACAGTGGCCTCCAGCCTCTGTTGCCGGGCCCTTTTAGCCAGCTCCTTCCGTGTTGGTTTGGAAGGAGCATCTATATGAAGAAAGAAAGACATAGTCTGTAACCAATGCTCTTTAAGATTAACACAAAATGATTCAGCAGAAAGTTGTGTCACAGTAGAACTAGCAACTTGCAAGCGCAGTACATAACTATTGTGGCCAGTATCTATCTAACCTTCCACTTCTTCATTCTTGCTCTAACATTAGTGGGAGTTTAAGGAATCAATTCTATGAGCACTATGGACTCACTCCATTAGAGTCGACTATGACAGTACACCAGTCTTATTCTTCTTCTTCTCTCTTGTTTAGCAAAAATAGTACGTTAACTTCTGCAAGCCGCCATAATGCCAGCGCAGTCAACTTGCACCCGAGAAAAACAGACGCTCGCCATGATGAGTGAGACAGACTTTCGTTACTGTACCCATTCAGTACATGCAGGTGGAGATGCTCTTACTTTTCTATTATGGGTGGCACTGAGAATACTCTGTTACAAGGGCTACTGCTTAATTAATTTAACTTTCACCCTACAGTGCCAATGAATACTAGAAAAGGAAAATGAAGAAGATAAATAATCTGATTATCTATCACTGCACATGGTATGTATTTGCTTACATATGGGATTTCTTTAGGTGCTTTGCTTTTTATTGAGTGAACAGTGATACATCCACACATGAATAACCGAGTTCTACTAAACTTATTAACAGAGGTAGTGAGTGGCCATCGTAATAGCCGGATATATGCTGTGCTTGCAATACAAACTACTGCTACTATTCATGGTAGTATTCGGCCAAAATTAAAACTTCTTTTCCTTGCCTTTCCTACACTGGGACGGACATGCAGGTGCGGTGTTACATGCTCTTCAAAGTAACACTTAGTTTATCCAGTGACCGTCTACTCTCTCTAGATACACATATGCTATCTAAGAGTCAGATAGTGCCATGATCCAGGCGTCCATCCATTCAAACGTTATGTCAATCATTCTTCTTCATATCTCTCATCTGGACAAACCTTACGTTTTCTCACGGGGAGCACACTATGCAGTCTGCAATCTCAATAAGTAAGGAATATAAGAGCTTACCACTGCCCGCCACTCCCGTGGCAACCCGCACAGCAGTTTGGTCCGGAACTTGCACACCGTCGCCTCCTCCCCAGAGCTTTCCTCCTCCACCTCCGCGCTGGGCCCAGCACCAGATGTTCCACCTACAAAGTACATTTAAGAATGTTAGATGTCATAGACATACACCACTCACTAGTATTTTGTCTAGGAATGAAGAAATGTGAATACAGAAACCAATCTAATAATTTGTGACAGTCTACTCTAAAGTAAAATTGTCCCTTTTTCAAGGAAAGGGTGTTGTCTTGCTGCACTTTTTGGCACAACTGATGAATGCTTGCTTTTTAACACGCACCGTTTTTCTCATAACAGACAGAAGCTTCACTTCTAAGAACAAATCATCATCATCACCACTAGGACAGAGGGACCAACGATTCAGCACCAAAAATAAAAATTAAAGTTCAAACCAGGTGAGGGCTCGGCTCGCCCACAAAAAATGTGTGAAATAAATCACTATAAGCACTTTTCCATTTTTAATCAACCGTACTTTATGTTTTATGACAAGCTTGATTTTAATAAATATTTTTACTTTTAATAAAGCTTTAAAACTTAAATAGACTCTGTGGTTTTTGGTCAAGACTGAATGAGCAAAAGGTTTTGCAATTTGCAAGCATGAGTCTGTGCCTCTGCCACTTCTGGACTCTGACTCCATACTCTTGTCCTGCGTTGGATAATCATCATTGGGGATCAATCATCGATGAATTCGGGAGCTAAATTACTCTGCCACACTATCTAGTCAGTAAGGAGATTGGGGGTTCTTCAAAGACTGATATCACTGAGGTATGTGGAAAGTCTACCTGCGCCTATTATAATTGATAAACAATGCACTATTTAGTGTCCATAGTTCTGTTTGTGCAGATTTGTCCCTGCAACAGTAGTAGTAAGGATTGTCCTCCTATCCAAACCAAAAGTAAAGTACTAGTATCTTTTTCTTTCTTGGTGGTCATTCACCTTTTTATTATTGGTAATTGTCAAAGGAGCATAAACATTTAGAAGACTTGAAAAGACATTATGGACAATCCCAGAGGACTGCACTCAGTGCATAGAGCTTTTGCTGACTAGAATGGGAGTTTCGTTTTACACCTTTTGCCAAATGTGCAATCTTAGTACATGAGAACGAGAAGTCAGAAACAATGGGATTAACACCTTATGATAAAGCTCCAATTATCAACTTATCCAAAAAAGTTCTAAATAAATCAGAGGAGGTAGTATTAAATTTAGGCTTAGGCTTTGCGCCTACGTCAAAACCCAACAGTTATGACATCCAAAAAGATATAAAAAGCCTATTTAGAAAAATCAGGTTAAAATTCTTCTTCCTCAATAAAGAACCGAATGATAAAATGAACCGCTCAGGCCTTAAACCGGCCTCTACGTGGACACCAGCCCGCACTATGGTACACAAAAATGTGGAACTATTTGAGAGAGCGGTGGAAAAAGATATTGAAGACCTATTGGATCTAGACCCCAAAATTTACAACAACAATTTGTCCAAAGAACGTAGAGAAGCTTTATTAAATCTAGAAAAATGCGACCAGCTTACAATAAAACCTGGAGACAAAGGTGGGAGTATCGTGTTACTCGACACGGATGACTACAATAGCAGAATGAGGTCCCAGTTACATGTAAAGGAACATTATAGGAAATCAAGCAGAGAGGAATGGAAAAATGTACAAGTAAATATAAAGCGAGTCCTTGAGTTTGCAAAAGAAGATCAAATTATATGCAGTGAAGAGTATGATTTTTTATATAATAAAGACCCAACACTCCCAGCTATTTATGGACTACCTAAAGTCCACAAAAGCATAACCGACCCCTCCATGAGACCAATAGTTTCTAGTTTAAATTCAGCCACCGAGCCATTAAGCATCTACGTTGATAAATTTCTACGACCTTTAGTAGCATTACAAAAATCTTATATAAAAGACACTACCGAAATGATAAAAAAGGTTGAGGGCCCTAAATTCAATAGCAACAACCAATGGATGGTAAGCCTCAATATTGAGGCTTTATACACGAATATTCCGCATAAAGCAACAGTAAATACAGTTAAGGAAATCCTAATGGATACAAATGGAGATCTCTCAGAACACTCTTATTTTATAGTGGAGTTAGTCGAGCTAATCCTCATGAATAACATTTTTATTTTCGAGGATGATTTCTTTTGCCAGACAAAGGGCACTAGCATGGGGGCTACCTGTGCGCCGAGCCTGGCGTGTCTCTATGTTGGAGCCTTTGAGAACAAACACATACATAACGAGGCGGCCCCCTTCTTTGAGAACGTGACCCAATGGTCACGTTTCATCGATGACATTTTCTTCATATGGACAGGTGATAAAGAAACCCTGTTGGATTTTATAGATTGGTTAAATTGTGGTGACCCCAATCTAAGATTCACACATAATATCAGTCAGGAATACTGTGAGTTCTTAGATATTAAAATACAAAATAAGGACAACAAACTCAGCGTGGATTTATATGTAAAACCAACTGATAGGAACACCATGCTGCATTATGACAGTGAACACCCTAGATGTCAAAAAGACAATATCCCGTTTGGGCAGTTTCTGCGTCTCCGCAGAAACTGCTCAGATAAACGTGACTTTGAAAAACATGCAGGCAATTTAAAAAGGAAACTATCGAGCAGAGGTTATCCAAAAGGAATCATCAAACAGGCATATAAAAGAGCGAAATATTACAATCGCGATTTACTGTTTGATAATGAGAAGCGCCAAAAAACTGAACTGAATAGAAACACCTTTGTTACCAACTACTCCTTACTTAGTAACAAAATCAAAAACATCAAAAATAGAAATTGGAGTTTACTACAAGATAAAAATATGGCAACTTTGGAAAAGCCCTTGTTTTCCTTTAGAAGGAACCGAAATATTAGGAATAGATTGGTAAAAACGTATAAAGATAAAAACACAGGTTATCAAAAAAGCATAGACACCGACAAAAAAGTTATAGGAACATACCCATGCAAGGGTTGTGCTAAATGTAAATCAATCATGATAGGACAAAAAATAACAATCAACAAAATTGAACATACAGCCAAAGAAATGTTCAATTGTAGAACAAAAAATGTCATTTATTTGATCCAATGCCCTTGTTGCTTAGGATATATAGGTGAGACGGGCAGAGAAATTAGGACACGACTAAATGAACATAGATCAGCATTAAAAAATAACAAATGTAATGCCCCCCTTACTGAACACTGGTCTGTAAATAAACATAAAATAGAAGAACTGAGATGGTGTGTCATTGAAAAGATACAAGTATCCAAAAGAGGAGGCGACATTGATAAGAAAAGAAAAATAAGAGAGCAGTTCTACATGTGTAAATTTAAAACATTCACACATGGTTTAAATAATCGTGAAGAGTGGGAAAGGATGTATAAATAAACTGTAAGACCTATGCCATTAATATTGTTAATGGTACACCCTAGGAAACAAGATTTGAGGACAGTCAGGAAATGCTTGTCTAGCTACTGGCATGCGTACTAATGAGCAAACCGAACTACCCCCAGTAACTCTTCAACCATAAAATACTGAGTACTAAATAATCTGTATCATTACCATATAAAAGACAGGGTACAGGTGTATTAGGAACACCCTCACCTAAGCGCAGTCGTTAATAAGAGACGCCATTAATTGGGGCATCTTAAGAAGCTTGCTTGTGACTATTATACATAAATCACTATATCATATAATGTAGTGCGCTTACAAAACGGGTCTTAATCCACAAACAAAACCCCGTTCTAACCGAAACAAAATTTGACATGTTACAATACGTATCGGGAATATTGACAACAACACCTTTCTAAGATGGCCGACAGATTCACTAAAAAGCTAAAGTAATGGGCGTAAGATTTTCTTACCACGTGACCGGACGGGAACGGTCAAAAACAGGAAGGTAATGAGACGCTAAACCGACCAGACCCCATGAGAGACGAAAGACAGAAAGGCATCACGGTAAGATGGGCTTATACGGAGGGTTCCCTATGATCGGAGTAAGCGGGGCGCTCTTTACAATACGAGGGTAATACATCGAGTGGCACACGCTATGTGGATGACCACATTAAGATATAGGAATAGGCGGCGGCAGTGATACATCTTACATGACAAACTGCACGCTTGCAATAAGGGTAGATTTAGCCTTCAAATATGTAAGGATTTAATTCCCCGTTTACATCTAATAATAAGACAGCCCAATAGATAGCTAGATACAACGAGCGGGCATTTTAAACAGGATTTTTTACGGTAAAAAGCAGAAAGGTTTTACTTTACATCGAGCAACCCGAGGGGACAAGAAGGGTTAGAGTTCTAAGCGGTCGGGTAGATAAATCCTGCATATATACAATCGCCAGATAGAGCGATAACAGCATCATTAATTATGTATAATTATGGTAAAAATCTAGTTTACCCAATAAGGAAGGGACATTCACCTAATTACAATACTTTACCTCATAGAATACGCTTCAAGGGAGAAGATTGAAGGAATCCCCAGCGTAACCCTAGAAGTGAGGAAAGCAACAACCTTACTCTAAGCAGCCAACAAATTTTAACATTGGTAAGAGGTATTCCACCACCAACTAAGTAAAATGGAAAGATTAGTTCTTTTTGCCTTAATAGCACCTTAAACAATCTTAAATGCTTTTATTAATAGGTGCCTTCCTGTATACCTAAGTAATTATCCAAACCTGCATGAGGACATAAAGAATCAAATTAATAAAAGAACTTACGTTGATCATCTTTCCTAGCAGTAAGTGCAATTTAGTAAATGATTATGTACGAATGGGCATTAAGAGCTCGTGAATATAATACTTCTGTCTATTATTGACACAGGCATTGTTAATCCACTTGGCATCAGCGCCTTAATTCATGAGAAGAATTATGATTTGAGCTGTATAAAGACAACTCAAAAGGTGGGTACTTAATCATTGCACACCTATAACCCATAGTAATAGATTTCTAGCTCAGACTACAGATGGCGCTAGTATAATTATCAACATGTATGAATGTGGGGCTGCATGTAAGCACTGGGATCACAAAATTAGCACAGGGAAAGGTTATGTGTAGCACACAGCAACATATATGGAACTTAGTATTAGATCTAAAATGAATATAGTACACAGATGAAATGTAGTCCGTTATTTAGACTTTATCTGTATAGAGAAGGAGTAAAATAAGGGTCCATAATTTTTGAACAGTTGGTTGATTCACTAAGAGGATTGAAGATTAGACTGTTACTAGTATTTTCTTTCTTGTAAACGTAAGCCGATGATAAGGTTTGATAATGTGTTTTAATAAATTGTTTCTACAGAACTGTTTAAATATTGTCCTGAATAAGGTGGTGCGCACAGCAGAGATCCACCGAAACGCGTCGACTTGATTTGTTTCAGAAAAATTATTTTAAAATGTGTGTTTGAATGTAGTGTTTACTAAGATTCCTGCTATGAGACAATGAACTTAAATGTTAACGGAGTGCTTTAAAAACAACAGTGCACCGAGGAAAATAACAACTGGCATAAGGAATACTTATATGTATGTTTTTAACTGGAATGTTTTTATAATTTGTTTTTAAATAAAAAATATTTTGATACACGATACACAAAGTTACCGGCTACAAGGTACATAGTTTCTTTAGACTGTAAGTGCTCTTTTTGTTGATTCAAAGAAAATGTGGAGCGATTGAATGCGTGTGGGCCACCTATTAGTCAATAGACTGACCAGTCCAAATTTAGCAAGCTGTAACTCAAGGGAACTCCCTTTATTTTGTCAATCTTAGCTAGCTACACAGACAGACTAATAAGAATAATCTAGTAATACCACAGGGAGTCATAGTCGAGGCAGGATAAGAATTTAGATACAGTCTTCAAGAAGATCAAAGAAGATTTAGAAAAAATCGAATGAGGAACGCTAGGAAAAACTAGGTACTCTATATTAAAATTAAAACTTACCGGGGCCAGCAAAGGAGCCCTCGCCTGACCGATCCTGGCCTTGTTCAGCAGCAGCAGCAGCCTCCTCCAATGTCCTCTTTCCCCTGGGGGGAGCTGATGTACAACATGAAAGAAAGACCAGAGAACATGGATGATATTTGTCAACCAAATCAAACATTTCAAAAGAACAATAACAAAATATTTTGGCAAAATAGCAAATAGACAACTATTCCACGGGATATATTGACCTATCTCATGTAGTCTACTACGATATTAGTATTGCTTGATTTGCGGACCGTCGACTTGGAAAGTTATGTAACTCACTAAACAAAACTACTAAAAAGGTTCGCCTAGGACTGGCAGGCAGCAGTCCGCAGCACGCGAAGTGACAGACAAAGTCCATCGTGATTGCAGATCAGCGACAACACTAAAAAGTTTCCTACTACATTAACCAGTCATTAAAATACTCAAACTATCAATCCACCACCACTATTTCTTCTTATTGCCAGGTGTACAAATGAAGGACTGGACTTGAGTCTGTCGGGGCAGATTTAGAAGCCCCTTGCGGCTCTTTTGCTCCATTGTTGCGTGACTTTTGTGACGCAGCGGCAGAACAAAAGAGGCGCCATGGTGCGGCGTATATTAACGACGTGACGCATATGGGAGATGCATCACGTTGTAAAGCCCTGCGCCATCAGGGGGCGTTCCAGCGCAAGGGAATGCCCCCATGGTGGAACATTTCTTGGAAGCCAAACATGATGAAAATGATCTCAAATGGACGGTGTTACACACACTTCGATCCCTTCATCGTAACGCAGACGTGGACAGAATGCTTCTTAAAAAGGAAGCATATCTCATCTTAAAGTTCAACAGTGTGCAGAAAGGCCTCAACAGCTTATCTGAAATTGCAAGACTGTAATACTATAGTGCCCTGGCGCCATGTAATGGCCTCCGTTGTTCTGCTTGTCTCATTCCTCCTCAGTAATTTATTCACTTATTTTTATAATACCATCAAATACGGGGTGCCACCCCTCCTATCCCCATGTAAATTGTTCCTATAATTGCAGCAAATCGTTTCCAAATCATTCGCATTTGTGCTCTTGTGCACAAAACTACGTCTCCCATAAGGCATAGCACTATACCTGAGGGCTTTAACCAGGTAAACACACCCACCATCCATCTTGGAACCACTGCAGAACGCCATAGACAAGGACTAGGGTGGACACAGGTATGCTACGCTCGTGCGCTCTTCATTTTTTCTAACTAGACTTTCGGCATCCTTCACATTTTAATTAATCCATCCCGCTATTTCCACAGCGGATGTCGCCATAACCCCGAAGTCATAAGGTGAATAATAAATAGAAAATACGAGGCTACTCGGCACCGTGACTGCCAATCTAAGGTACGTTTCCAAGGCAGAATTGGCGAGTTTGAACGGGTCACATCATAGCATGTTTCTGATCCATTTGTCCCCCTTACCCCCACAGCGCTTACGCCCAACAGCCTAATTGATGCCCGTCAGGGAACACAGCGCCAACTTAGCGTCAGCCGTCAGCTCGTCTTAATGCACCAGCTGACGGTATGTCGGTTCACTTCTTCTTCATTTTGACTATGTACAGCTATTTGGTGGCAGTCTTATAATGGTTTATTCGTTTTTAGGTGGCCCCCGCCCTCACCTTGATTGCACAACGAAAAGTTCAACTCTGCACATTCAGACTCAACGTGCTCTTTTTCATGAATTCGCTTACTCCCTATACTGGTAGGTTCATGCTAATTTCTGAGTTTCACACAAACAGGGAATCGAGTCTACAGTTACAAAGACTAAAATTCGCTACCCTCTCCCTTTTCCCTACAGACAGATTAATTGCGCCCTGATGAGATTCCAGGAAACTACTACCTGGATTCGAAACGCGTCGGCCAGTTAGAAAGGATTAATTGCGATCCATTCCTTTATACCAGCACTGGCTGGTTGTAAAAAGAGTCACAAATGGAATTTGTTTCTTTGCCAATTTTCCTTTTCTTGTTTCAAACCTTTTCGCGCTTTACTCATTCTTCATATTTGTAGAAAATGTATGGTCTTATGTTGCACATGTTTAAACTGTTCTGTTTGTTTCTGATTTATTTCTTTATTCACGTTTGATTGTTTTGCTCGGTTTGTAATACATTTGTATGGAGAATAGTCCATAAATTTTGGTGTAAATATGTATTGTAGAGAATTGTTATTGTGTCTTTTATTCACTATATTTGACAAACTCAGATTAATTGAAAAAATGTGTTGGTATAAATAAAAATACCCAGTTGATTACGACAGCTAGCGTGTTCAACTTTCCTCAAGTGTGGATTTAAATATAGGTGGCGAGGCAAATTTTTGGTGTGTTTGTACAATGTAATCAGCAGTATTATTGCTCTTGGTAAAAAGCAAAAATGTGCAATATAATAACACACAGAGAAGGAGAAAACAGAGTAGTGAAGAAATAGCTACCACTACTCACGAAGCCCGGGGATCTCGAGGCCGAGCAGGTTGTTGTAAATAGAATTAAGTAGGTAGCAGGACACGTCTTCAGGTTATCAAGGTATATTTATTAAGTTAGATAGAAGATAAGACAGCAGAGCACAAAGCCTCACAGCTGACCAGACCAACTGTCAGGACTAGAATCCCAACACACCAGATAGAACACAGCTAGGTAAGAAGATAGAAACACATAGAAAGGACTAAAGAAACCAAGAAGCCATATAAAGCTAAGTATGAATTTACAACACATCTTCCCCCCTTACAAACAACACATATGAAAACCTCAAATACATAAGAAGATAAAGCATGGAAAACACGGAGAAGAAAACGTATAACACTTATGAGGTCGAAAACCTCATGAACTTCTAGAACAGGGAGAAAAGAATCAGGATCAAGAAGTGAAATAAGATAAAGATCACTATGACCACCTTCTCCCCTTCAAAAGACAAAAATGAAGAGTCAGTCCACTCTCTACGTTCCATCATTGTGGCCACCAAAAACAGAAATAGAGAGTTTACTTTCTCCAATAATAATTGTCCATCGCAGATATTTGCTATTTTGAAGGTAGAACAGTCCTGCAAGAATACTCCCGAAGAAATTTGGATCTAAAGTTAGTTCGGAACCAGGTGGACAGGTTCTGGGTCTTTCCTTCGGGTTTAGTGCCTCAGATTGTTTTTAGGCTTCCGAAATCTCATAAATTTCATTTTTCAAGCTCTAGTCCTTCACGAACCACGGTCGTGAACCCTGCCGGACCTGGGACTCTCTTCATCCTCTCCCGGTACAGGTTGTGGGAGTTTTGTCCTCCACCGGTCCTGGGACATCATCTGTCCACTCCTGGTACTCCTCCTCCGGTCCTGGGACATCCTTTGTCCTCTCCCGGTCCTAAATCTGGAACTTTTGTCCCATTCCAGTCCAGAGACATTCTTCTGTCACCACCCAACTCTTGGTTTAGTGGGTCCTGGAATTTACTTTGTTCTCTTCCAGTCCAGGGGCATTTTTCTGTCCCCACCCAACTCTTGGTTCAGCGGGTCCTGGAATTTGCTTTGTTCTCTTCCAGTCCAGGGGCATTTTTCTGTCCCCACCCATCTCTTGGTTCAGCGGGTCCTGGAATTTGCTTTGTTCTCTACCAGTCCAGGGACATTTTCCTGTCCCCACCATCTCTTGGTTCAGGTTCAAGACTTACTGTCACAATCCTTAGTTTTCCCTGAATTTGGATCAACCTCAATGTTCTCTGTCCTCGTTCAAATTATATTCACTTTGCACTTGTTTAGTTTACTTCAGGTCAATATTTAAATTCCTATGGTCAGTTTCCAAATTGTCCAACTACATTTCATTTCCTGAGGTTCAGAGTATATCTAAATGGTGACATCTCACTTTAAACTTTCGGTTTTAACAATCCGCCTCACTAACTTACAAACTGTTCCATGTTAGACACTGAAATACAATAAATAAACTCCTCAAAAGTTGATGGTGGCTTCCTAACAGGCTTTGAAATTATTCTTCCGTTTTTCACACCGCAAGTGTGTATTGCCCGTGTTCAAGTGTCTGGTAGCACAATGTAGAATCGTAGAGAGAAGAGTTTCTCTAGGTATAAGGCACTAGACTATAAAATACATCAGCTTGACTACCTAAACCTCCGGATTAATGGCATCGTAAATTCGTGTTGAAGACTGTGAGGAGATTGTGCAGTCAGACAATGCATTTTCAAGCTCAACGATGTTGACAGGTTATTTTTCTTTCACAAGGCATAATAACGTAGAGGTAAAGTGGGCAGAGCAACACTCAATATGGTCGCAGCACGTTGCGGAATGACGCACTGAAAGTACTTCAGAGCTGAAGGTAGGACAATACACGGGCTGATTCATTGCTAGGAGGCAAGGAAATGCTAATACGACATCAGTGTTCAGAAGGCAGCGCAGGAGAAGGATCACTCAGCTGACTAACGGTACTTTGTGCCAAGCATAAGTTTGTTTTAAATTGAGTCTGTTACAAAGATATGTGCACATCGCACACATCTAAACCACTCCTCTGACCTCTCACCTTAGAGTGTGCCTTCAACAGCAGCTGTGTTTGGTCCTTGACAGATCGTCTTGAAACACAGTTGATATTTTAACAGGTTTCCAAACAACTGGTTTGGTTTTCCTCAAGTTTCTCTCTTTCAATAATTTTCTGGCAGAAGCTGTAATTGACATTTTCTACTCCTCTGATAATTAAATTAACTGTTGCTATACTACTTGCAGTATCAGGATGTCTTTTCAAAACTCAGTTACTCACAGTTGCTTTAACCTGATTTTCAAGCGCTTCACAGGATTTACTTGCGGCTTGTTTTGTTGATTTTCTCTTGTAACTTGCGGCCAATTTCTTCAGATTTTCTTGCGTATGCCGGTTTTAGACTTTTCCTCTTGTTTCTTGCCGCAGTTAGGTAGGTTCTTTTTGGTGAGGGAGTGCTCTGGTCTTCCTGGTCTTCTCCTTTGTTCTGCCTCTGGTCTGGTCAGCTTCAGATGTCGCCAAAATGTTCTACATAAATTAAGTAGGCAGCAAGACACGTCTTCCAGTAGTTAAGTTGGATTTAATAAGTTAAAAAGAATAAGTTAAGACAGCAGAGCACAAAGCCTCACAGCTGACCAGACCAACTGCCAGGGCTAGAATCACAACACACCAGATAGAACACAGCTAGGTAAGAAGATAGAAACACAAAGAAAGGACTAAAGAAACCAAGAAGCCATATAAAGCTAAGTATGAATTTACAACACAGGTCGATCAAGTCGCGTTCCCGGTCCAGGAGATCCGTCCAACGGTGGGTGGCCTGGTTGTAGGTGCGTCGGACCCGAGAGTGTTGGTACATTGCCCGGCACACCTTCCGGCGCTCCCGGATCCCGTACCCGCTAGCGATCTTGCCGCCTGCCATGATGGTCCTGGGGAGGCGGCGCTGAACATAAAAAACTAGTGCGGCCACCTCCTCCGCGCTAAAGATCTCCCGGGCTGTGACCTGCTCCCCCCTCAAACGCCCACACGGGAGCTGGGCACAGGGTGCGGGACCATTCCCCTTCTCAGGATGCTTCCCGGCTCCCTTTACCATGGTCTGGGCAGAAAGGAAGGTAAATAAGAAATAAGAAATAGAATAGGGAAGAAGAAAAGAAAAGAGTATAAAAAAGTAGTTTAAAATTAACCAAAAGTAGCAGAAAACACAAAAATATAGAGCGAGAAAAATAGAGGGATAGATAATAAGTAAAATAAATTAAAAAAAAACTTCAAACAAGCAAAGGATGGCAGAGATTCAGAGAGGATACAGAAAGCATGCCCAGAACCATAGCAATAAATGAGAAACAAGATGGCCGCGCCTGTTCACGACCGCGTGGGTAAGTTCACGCGAGATTTTCCTCACGATCACACGCGAAATTGTACTAGCGAGCCGCACACTTTGCGAGATTACACTTAGCGCCCGGAAACGGAAATACGTCATGCAAACAAGATGGCCGTGCCCGTGAACGACCGTGAGGGTAACTTCACACTGTTGCGCTACAAGCGTCTCGCTAAAACGCACAAAACCTTGCAAACTAACACGCCGCAAAAAAACAAATTGCATATTCGCACAAATTTGCGGCTTCCGAATTCGATCTCGTGCAAATTCGCACTCCGCGAATACCGCAAAATTGCAGAAAAACGAGTTTTGCAAAACTGAAAGCACTCAGCAGGTGCAAAAGTTCAAACTCATCATTAGTAACCATTCCCTGTCGTGCTTCCTAAGGGGCCCCTCCAGAGTTCAGTTGCCTACTTGCAACTATTCTATGACCCTGCTCTGACCCTCACAGCAGGCTCATAGAATAGCTACAAGTAGGCCACAAAGGTCCTGTGAAAAAAATTGCACTGCAACAGAAAGCAAATGACAGATAAGGAAGCAGGTGCCAGACTGAAAATTTAAATTCAGTGACACATTAATCAACCCCAAATTAATTCATGTCAGTTGAAACAGGGTAGGTGTGCTTGCTTTTCCCCCCCATAATCTACAGTGATGAACCAGAGGGTGGCAGTGATGTACCAGAGGGTGGCATGGGTGAACCATAGGGTGGCAGTGGTGAAACAGAGGGTGCTGTGCTTGCGTTCCTCCTCCCATAATCTACAGTGATGAACCAGAGGGTGGCAGTGATGTACCAGAGGGTGGCATGGGTGAACCAGAGGGTGGCAGTGGTGAAACAGAGGGTGCTGTGATGATGAACCAGACGTAGTAACAACATATTCGCGACCGTTGCGACTCGACAAGTAAGTTCGCAATTGCGAACTGGTACAAAACCCTTGCGAACTGGCAGAAACCCTTGCGAACACAAAAAAAAGAAAAAATCCGCAAATTTGCGAGAGTTCGCGGATTTTGCGGATTGCGAATTCGTGAATACGCAAATTCACGAACCGCGAATTCGCAAAATTCGCCCATGCTTAGTCGAGACTCGAACCCAGTTCCCCAGATTCGAGGTCCGTTGCCCTAGCCGTTAGGACAACTCCTCTCCCCAGTAAAACAATAAAATGCCAGTTGATCTCCATAAGAGATTGGGGCGCAGGCTGATAAAATATTCCTGGCAACTCAAGTGCTGGATTATAATGTTAACCTCTTCAGGTTCATTGGGCTTCTAAGGGGTAAGGAAGTAATATAATATAGTTACTTATTCACACACCAATGCAATACAATACAACATAACACCATGTATCTGAGATTCACACATATTTTAACCCCTCTGGTGCTGCATCCTGAATATTTTGTCAAGACAGGATGCCGGATAGAAAGATATGTTTTCCTAGCCAGAGGAGGTAGGATCTATATGTTGGTATAGAACAGACGTCGGGAAGATAATCTGCAACATGACATTTCAGATGCTAATGTGTCGTAAAATACAGTGTACAATGTTTTCATTTCTTACACATGTTTCAATATTTTTTTTTTCAGACACAACAGACAACCTAAACAATGATACTCCATCGAGCAACGATTACAGCATCGATACAGAGGCGCCAGACACTGGGAAAAATGAAAACACAGGTGGTAGGTTTACATGAAGTAACTGGGCACCTAAACGCATGCCTCTGTGCTACGTCAGTGACTTTGTAAAACATGAAAAAAGGTGGTAAGGGATTCCCCAAGATACCATTGCTTTTCCTACAGTGTAACATGTACAGAAAGCTAAACAGAAACTACACTCCCTTTTTCTTGTTACCATGGCCCTGTTCGTGTTTCTTGATCACCTTTTAGCATTTCAGTTTTCAATGGTCAAGTACTTTAGCTCTAAATTAATACTCAGACCTAGAATAAGTGATGCAGCATATGAACATATTCCTGGAAAGAATATAAGACACTAGAACACAGAGAAATGAAAAGTTCAACACATTACAATTATGCAAAATGTTCGAGTAGAAAAGATAAAGGGGCAGGTTCCAGTGCTTAATTTGTAAAATATTTAGTGCAGGTGCTCAACATTTTTGGGGGGCGACCACATCCCCGTCCCCCGGCTCCACCTAATTTCTCCGCTGGCTCCACCTACTTCTCTATATGCTCAGCCCACCACGAATTCCCTTCCCACCACTCACCAACAGTGCCCCTTATCTCTCCATAGTTCCTCTCTCACAAATATTTAATTTCTTTTTAGCGCTGCTCATACGAGTGCAGGGTGTCAGAGCACATTATACCATGGATACATTATACAGAGACGATGAATCATCCAAGGAATTGTTAAATATTCCAATGAGGATTACAACAAGTTGTACAATCACATCACCCTTAGTAGGTAGGTAGTAGGTAGGTAGTATACATTTTAAGATTAGTTTGGAAAAACACAAACTCGGGGTTTAAAATGTACCACAGTCATTGGGGTTGTCTTTCCTAATAAGAATGCATTTCAATGATCCCAAACTAGCTAATTACAGTTTTCAGGTCACTGTGTGGATTAGGACTGTAATTTATGAATTGCAAGCAACCAAAGGATCTCTGCGACAAAAGCAGTAACCCACTGAACTATCCACATATAAATAAAATACAGTTCTGTGATATGCAAAATACACATTCGTTGCAGCATGCATGTTAACCCTCATTGTTACTGGTGAGTTAAAACTTGCCCTAGACAAAACTCTGGCCTCTCTCCTGCAGGAACATTAATCACCACGTTATCTTTGACTTACCAAGGAGTCACTGACAGTGGTGGGTAAATAATGCCTGCTCTGCTGCTTCGGGATTGTCGCTGTAGCTGTAGTCTGTGGAGTCTGACTGCCAAGATGATGTGCTGAAGACAGGAATCAGTTACCGTTCGTTCCGAGGGCCGGCTGCCCCAGTGAAGAGATGATGCTGGCCCTCTTCTCGGCAGACAGTACCGTGCTGCGTTGCATCTAATACGCAGCTGTAGATTTAAGCCACACTGAGAGGGCATGGCGTGACACACTGTCTTCAGGGCCATGCCCTGGTCCTCTAGGCACTCTGCTCCTACTCTCACTGTGACTTGTAAAGCCCCCTGCAACCCTCAAGAGCAGAGGAGGGCAGCAGCAGCACATGTCAGCGCTGTCACGGATGTTCTTTACTTCAACTCCTGTGGCGGTAGCAGCTATACCTGGTGCCTCTGGCTGGCTGCGCCAGGAATCTGAAATTAAAACATCCTCTAGCCGCAGCCCACACCAACCAGAGCCTTTCAGTGGCAGTCAGCGTCTGTCACCATACATTTGAGGACTGAGGAGGCTGCTGTACTTCTGTAAGGCTGGAGGACAGGAGTGTCCAAGACAAGAGTGCTACCTCAACCTGCGCCAGCCACAACAGAGGCCTGAAGGGTTGGTTAAATCATGATGCCCAGGGCCTGCTGCAGCAGCAGGTAGGCCAGAGAGCAGCACATGGTTTAGGTGGCTGCAATTCACACTCTAACCAACCTGGGTCGTGAAGAGCACCACGTTTCGGTAATCCACGTGAGCTGTGGCCGCCCAGAAGATTCTGTCTCCACCTTCAGGTGGGAATGCACCGGATCTACTTGTCCCAGAGGCTGGGGCGGTCCTCAACAAGGCAGATTTGGGGATTTATATCCGGTCCGGCCATTTCGAAAACAATGTGTCAAAAGACACAGTTAAATAAAAAGCTCACCATAGCGACGATTTAGCCAATCCCCTGAAGCCATCAGTTTTGAGTTCCGAGTCAGCGAAATATATTGTTCACATGAATTTCGTTATTAGGAGAGATTTAACTTCTTTTTTAAAGGATGCAGACGATGGGTTGAGTCTGTCTTCTGGGGGTAGTGCATTCCAAATCCTTGGAGCAATTCCAGAGAAGGCGCAATGATATGTTTTCTTCTTGGCAAATCTTTGAGGCTTCAAAATAAGTTTGTTGGTGCTCCTGGAAGATCTATTTCCACATGAGAGCTCCAGTTTCTGGGCCAGGTACCTCGGGGTGTTGTGATGCAGGGCTTTGTGTGTCATGCAAGCGATTTTTAGTTGAATTCTTGCTTCGAAGGGTAGCCAGTTAAGCGTTTTAAAGTTGGGGGAAATGTGGCAGTGTCTCTTGGAAACTGTGATGAGCCTGGCCGCTGAGTTAAGTGATGCTCTTAGCGGAGCAGTTGTCGATCTAGGGAGTCCACATAGCTTTGCAGGACCATATTCTAGTCTGGAAAGTACTAGTGCTTGGACTGCCAGTTTGAAGTCATTTGCGGGGAGGAAGGGTTTTAATTTTTTCAGGGTGTGCATCTGAAAAGGTGCTCCTTTTGTTGCAGCTCTAATATGTTTTTGCATGTTTAGGCTACTGTCCAGAGTTACTCCCGGTGATTTTGCTGAATCGATTAAAAGAGGTTGTCAGTTGAGCGCTGTAAGTTGTTTAAGCCATTCTTGAATGATGTCTGTTTGGTTAGGGGGCGATTACTAGGAATTTGGATTTGAGGGAGTTTAGTTTGCGGTGGTTATCAGTCAACCAAGACCGAGTTCTTTGTAGAGTTGAATTGAGAGTTTTGATGTCGCCTTGAGAGTTTATCTTTAAATAAAGTTGTGTGTCGTCAGCGTACATATGAAAGTGGACATTTAATGAGTTGAAGATCTCAGTGAGTGGTTCTACTTGTGCCAGGATACCCTCATGGGTGACAAGAAGCGCTCTACAAATCTATTGATTGATTGAGGGAGGGCAGCCATGCCATGCATTAGCACTATTAAACAAAACAACAAAAGCAACCTTTATGTCCATGCGAAGAGGGGTATAAAGTGATCCTTGAAACATGCTTTCACATGGAGCTCATTCAGATGAAAATTATGAATATCACAGATATTTCTGTGAAGACTAAATCCAAATATACCAATATTGATAAGAAACGTATGGAAAAAGCAATGATAACTCAGCCAGTATGTAACATGGTGCAGCCGAACCGAGTTTTATTCAAACAATAACAAAATATAAGCAATTATTTTTCAAAGTGTCTAGAGAGAGAATATAGTAGGAAAAGGCCCCAGGTGTGTAAACAAACCAGAACAAAAGAAAAGATAAGACCAGGTGAGCTCCTGAGGACTCCGAAGATGTCTGCAACACAGGAGGTGGGTTCCTGACCGTCCTTGATGTTGATCTGCCCACTCAGCAATTTTGAGACCAGTATCCCTCGGGGGCCCATGCAACCCGATCCCCTGTGTTCCGTGTACATTTTCAGCAGCATATGCTTTTTGGCAATCCTTGAGGCTGTGCTTTGGGGTACATGTAGTCCTGACCCCGAGCAGTAATTTCAATGAAGATTTCTGGCCTACACTCCAAAGTGTTCCGTGGGCTGGTATTTTGTGATTCAGCTCGAAGTCCATTTCCGATCCCTGGTCTGTTGGCCTGTGGGTACCTGTGAAGGTAACTTTGATTTCTCTTGGGCTTCCCTCTTTGCCCTAGATGTGCCCTGACTTCTCATAGCTTGGAGAGTCTCCAGGACCTTTCTGGTCCTCACTGTGACTGGTTTCCTCTGCTGGCGTGGGTTGCATTTGCCAAGGCTTGTTGGTGTTCAATCCGGACACTGACCCCTCAGCACTCAACATCCTTCATGGGACAGCTCACCTCCGGACTTTGGTCATCATTGACTTCTGGTCCAGTGGCTGCAGATTCAGGCATCCCGTCATATCACCTGAAGCAGCCGACATTCGTCTACCGAGCCCCTGGTCACTCTGATGTGACCCAGACTCTGTCTCCTCTGCTTTCAGGTTCTTCTCACTTCTGATCCAGGCTTGGATTCCACTGGACACTTTCTATCTTCCTGGCAGCAGCACTTCTTTGAGTCACGCCATTGAAAATAACAAAGGTTTCCGACGCCACTTGACTCCTATGCATCCGGCTACCCTGGGATAGGTAACACGGGTACCTCAGTACTCACAAGGGTGCTGACCTTAGAACCTTCTATGTTCCAAAGGGTTTGCTTGAAATTCTCTCCGAAGTGTCCTTAAACTATAATTTTCCAATCGTGACTTTTCCATAGAGTTCTAAGGCGCTCACGTCTGTTCTCACACTGCACCTGTCCTCCGTGGGTCCCCGGTGTCACTACTTTGGGTCCAGTGTTTCTATGTGCTCTAGGCACTGTGTCCAGTCAAGTTGTTGTTGTCATACCACTTTCTTAGTAAATGGTTCGGTCTCCCCCTGGAGCCCGCTGTGTATTGTGCTATTTACTGTTGTTCTATTGATTAAGTATTGTGTGCCTTGTTTTCTAATCTCGTATTGAGATTAGTAGAGAATGTTTAGTAATAAATACATACATTTTATATTTCTCTTGAGTGGTTCTCCTTTCATTTGGTTAGTCAGGAGGTTCTAATCTGGTAAAACAAGCTGCTTTACATTCCTGCGAGACTTGGCCTGCAGGCTGATCTCCACAGCTAACACTAGAATAGCTTTCTATGAAGGTTGTCTTTAACCTAATCATCAATAAGGGTTGATTGGACTGGTGCAAGGTGCCCAGTTAAATTAGTGGACAGCATATACCAGGGCGTGCGGACAAGGAAAGAACACAGTCTCAGGACAATCTTACTCACATGACTCTTGAAGGTGGAGTGCAAAGGACATGCCCAGTCTGTTTTTAAAGGTGGTTGCAGAAAAAATGACTGCCAGTGTGCAATGTAATCTTTCGGAATCTGGTTCAGGTGCCGGCATCAGGAGTTGGCATCAGGTGCCGATAAACCAGCCCCCGGGTCGTGTTGTGATTGGCCCATGCGTGCTGTGACCTAGGGAGAGGGCTGGAGAAGTTCTCGACATCACAGATTCATGTTGGCTAACTTGAAATGAGTGTAAACTGGCTATAAGCCTCAGAGCCAGTTGTGCAGTCGCATGTGCTTAGGCAAGTGCTGGAAAAATAATAATAATACACTTTGCTAAGGAGGTGTCAAGAGTCGTTTGTGTGTCCCCGAGGTCAGGATGGTGGGGTGACATGGGGGCAATCACATTGTAAATACTAAACGAGTCGGCATGAAGATATTAGGTGCTGATCCCTTCTTGGTGGCCATTTTGGAATGTGTAGTTGAGACTATAAAAACCACTGAAAAATCAGGAAATCGCCTGTGTGAATATCCATTCATTACTACCTCATTCTACACCGGCACTCTAAAAATTATATCCCTCGAAATATAGAACCTTAATAAATTAATTCCAGAACAATTAATCCCTAATTTATCACAGGCAAACAGAGATGAATTTGTACAAAAAACTTTCCTTTCTTTAATTAATGCAGCTATTCTTAAAACATTTTAGTCAAGACTGTGTATGCCCCTATTTGCAAACCAATACAAATGGGAAGATATTATACAAAAGAACTTTTATTACAGAATTACACAGTCTTGATCAAAAAGTGCAAGAAGAGCTGACATGTGTTTCGTCACATCAAATGATCTCCTCAAGGCTTGCTAAAGTAGATGTATTCCTCATGAAGACAGGCAACGCTGCTCCTTCATCAGTTTGTGCAGGTTGCGATTATAACGCTGAGTTCAACTTTATTTTAAATTTCATCTATTTCCAGAGAATTTTCACCCTAATAGACAAACAAAGGGTCAGGAGATCAGGCTCAGGTGCTATCTCCGATGTCCTTAATAAATTCGATCACAAGGTACGATGTATTTAACATTCGTCCATGATGCAATAATAGTTGAAAGCCCAAAAATTAATTCAAGGGTATGTTAGCCCCTGTGTGGTAGTCGTGGTTGCGATCTTTACGCACCAAGAAGTCGGTATGTCCTCCAAGTTCTATTCGCAATATCGTGTCAGTCTTTCAGATATGCGGGATCAGGCTATAGTAGGCCCCTCATAAGTACTCCAGCCATTTGTAACAGTAAATGACAGATTCTGTCATCCGCTAAAAAGATCTATTCAGCACAGGACACGCCAGATGGGGCAAGATGGGTTTTCAGTTGCGTTAACTCCCTTGGGAATAACGTCCCCTCAACGCACTCAGTGGAAATTTCTTAAAAGTTTTTTCAAAAATGAAAGTCAACAAGTTTGCTTCAATTCTGGTTTTCTTTTATTGTGATCATTGGTATCTCATGTTATTTCTTCATAACATCACAATTTTCCTTTTAGTGTCTGCCCAATGCATTTCGGGCATTGGTCGAGTGTGATCACACTCTACCAATTAGCAGTAAGAAGCGTATAAACAGCGATGCAACAACAATGGGGCAGTTCACGCACCGGTATTCGCCCGACAGAATGATCGGAGAAGTCCCCGTTACACTATTCCGGTAAGCGCATTCGCTTAGAGTAATGATCGTCTTAACTTAGTGGTAATACACTCGTGCAATTAGTGAATTAATCACCCAACCGCCACGTTTTTACAGGTGACCATCGTTTGTGAAATATATTTACGTACGAAGAACGTACATTGAAGACTCAGGTCAGATTTCGATCTCTCAACTTTTAAACCACATGTTCTCATCTGCACGTGCACACTATTTCCGATTCATTTTTCAGTTCACTGTGCACTTTATCATAAAACAGGCACACACATGTATAATACCGCAGAAGCTCAAAGTCACTTACGTCACCCACGTTTGTTTTATGTTTTATGTTCCCTCACGGCCACTTCTGCTCAAAAACTCGCCCTTTGAACACAACTCTCATCTATTCACAAGTGCCATGCATGAGCCTAAATTCGAATGTGCACATTGTATATATAAAAATGATGCTAACATTGTGCAATACTTGGTTGCTTTCAGAATCAAGCCCCCTGAAGAAGGGCAGTCGTCCGAAATGCATTGGGCAGTCACTAAAAGGAAAATTGTGATGTTTTGAAGAAAATAACATGAGATACCAATAATCACAATAAAAGAAAAACAGAATTGAAGCAAACTTGTTGACTTTCATTGTTGAAAAAACTTTTAAGAAATTTCCACCAAGTGCGTTGAGGGGAAGTTATTCCCAAGGGAGTTAATGCAACTGGATGTATATACCCCTAGCACAGGGGGTTCACCTCAAGGGCACCACCTACCATAGGACCTTCCTTCAAAATGTATTAACACTTGAGTGCGACTTCCAAAATCCGCTTATTGGATATCTAGCAAGATGGATATTAGCACCCCCAGAGAAGCTCATGTCAAGTCAGTAAGTCAAATGGAGAGATGAGCTTCCTGAGTGAAAAGATGGTAGAGGGGCCATCTTATAGTGTGTTCCTATAGCGCTATTCCCTCTTGAAGCGACTTGGTGTGATCCACATCTGGTTGGCTTCTAGAACGTCCTTGTCAGATCTTCAGATGGATGTCTGAGGTTGCAGAAACCCTGGTACTGTAGACCTTGTCACACTCATTACATTCTGTGCAATCCCTCACCAAGCGCTGGACAAGGAGATCGATGCCAGGCCACAAGAAGTGCATTTGAATCCTCTCTTTGGTCTTGGAGATGTCCCTGATGGGCTTGATGAACAATTCTTTGCCTGCCGTAGAGGGGTGGAACGAGTTTCGCACCCCTACAAAGTAAGCCAGAGAAGACAGACAACTTGTGACTCACGTTCCAAAACTTGTGTGTCTCCTCATTCAGACTTTTTATGCCCCCCCACCCTTCCAGACCTTTGGAGCTAGCATCGGTGATGAGGGTTTAATGAGCAGTAATGTCAAAGCTCTGGAGAGAGTGTGCCCCACTCAAAGCATTTTTTATATCATCAAATTCTACTTGGCACTGAGGTAACCAGGTAAATCGCACACCTTTCTATAGAAGTGACCTTAGAGTAAAGGTGTTAGAAGCAAATTGTGGAACAAATTTATTATAATATTCGGTCATTCAAAGGAAAGTAACCATATCATCTCTAGATTGAGGCATGGGAAAATTATCAATGGTCTTTACTAGATGGTCCCTTGGTCTTACGCCCTCCTTAGACAATTTATGCCCCAAATAGTCAATTTCAGAGAGGTTATATTTACACTTATTTTCACGTAGGGTTAAACCATGTGACCTAAACCGTTCTAGGATGGCCCTAGGCCTTTCATCATGCAGCTTCTGAGAAGAGCCATGTACCAGAATGTCGTGCTGATATATTTTAAAACCAGGTAATCCACGTAGGACGTCTTCCATAGCTCGCTGTTAGATGGGGGATGCAGAATTTAAGCCAAAGGGGAGCCTAGTAAACTTATATGTCCCAAAATGCATTATAAAAACAGTAAGGTTCATGGAATCTGCGTCAATTCTGATTTAGTGGTATGCGCCCCTAAGGTCTAATGTGGAGAAGACCTCAGCCCTGTCTAGTTGTGACAGCATTTCTGCAATATTGGGGAGAGGGTATGTTAGAAATGGCGATTTCCGGTTGGCTAAGGCTTGTGCCAAAACCAGGCAGAAACCACCACTCTAGTCAGGGCAAGGGAATTACACGCCAAAGATAACCCCTGCTCACCCTCTAGGTAACGTGAAACGAGCCGTAAGGCTAATCCCGGAGGCAATGTAGGTTAAATATTCGCGTACGCACCCACCAGCAACAACATCCCAGGCCCCACACAAAAGGAACTCCACACAAGGTTATATATAAAAAATAGCCTTTGTATTATACCAACTCCTTGACCTCCCTGCTTCGGAATTCTTGTCCGACCCTCCTCGGTCTTTCATCCAACTCTCAAGCCATCGCTATTAATACCTGGCTGGCTGGAGGTTGTGACTCGGTTGCTCCTCTACGTCGTATTTCCACCCGACGACACAAGGACTCCAATAGGTGGTTTACTGACCACCTAAAAGATCTTAAACTGACCGTACGGCAAGCAGAGAGGCAATGGAGAAGAAACTACTGTCCCTCATTAAAAACTAACTATCTAACATCACTTACTGAGTATAAAAAAGCCATTCTAGCTGCCAAAACCACCTATTTCTCTACAAAAATAATGACAGCGGAAAATAAATCTAGGGAGATCTTCGGCATAGTGAACGACCGAGCTTTCTCCAATAGAGTTTCACCTCAAATCCCCCCAACCCAGGCCCTATGTGACCAATTAAACACCTATTTTTTGGACAAGATTGAAACCATCAAAGCCAACATCCCCCTCCCCTCCTCTACCTTTGTCGATCCTTCCCCTCCCATTGCTCAATGCCATCTTAATGCTCTTCCCCCCCTTACTGAGGACACATTCTTAGAGATACTTTCCAAAGTTAAATCGGGTTCCCCGGCAGATATCTATCCGGCAAGAATCCTACAACAGATTTACTCTTCTTGTCCCCAGCTCCCCATCACCTTCCTTAATAGTTCCCTTACTCAGGGAGTGGTGATCCCCGCCCTCAAATCAGCTACTATAGTGCCCATCTTAAAGAAATCCGGCGCTGACCCTTCCATCTCAGCCAACTACCGCCCCATTTCCTTGTTACCCTACCTGGGCAAGGTGCTTGAGCGCCATGTCACCTCGGTTCTCAGCGCCCACGTAGAAGCAAATGGGGGCTTAGCTTCTCGTCAGGCCGGCTTCCGCCCCAGGCACTCTACCGAATCTGTCGTTGTGTCGGTCCTGGACAACCTCAGGGAGGGTATGGATCATGACAAACACCAGGGGCTGGTGCTCCTCGACCTCTCCGCCGCCTTTGACACGGTGGACCATACCATCCTACTTTCATGTGTCAGGGCGGCGGGAATAGAGGGCTCAGCCCTGGTCTGGCTATCCTCCTTCCTGAGGGACCGCACCCAGGCGGTTCGGTTGGGAGACTTCACGACCACACCCCTACAAGTCACCTGTGGTGTTCCTCAGGGTTCTTCTCTTTCTCCCTTATTGTTTAATCTTTATATCTTCCCTCTTATCTATACACTTCAGCAGCTGGAGGTCACCGTGTACAATTATGCGGATGACCTCCAGCTCATCTTCAACCTTTCCTCTTCTCCCCTTTCCATCTCAAACTTTCAATCTATTATGATTTTCATCAGGGACTGGATGAACCACAACCATCTCAAACTGAACCCGGACAAAACCGAGTTGGTTCTCACCGGTGGTTCTTCCAGTCCCTGGAATTCTCTCTTCTGGCCCTCTTCTTTTGGTACTCCCCCTGCCCCTTCTTCCACAGTTAAAACCCTGGGTGTCAAAATAAATAACCAACTTACTTTACATTCACAAATCAGTTCTGTTGTCTCTTCTTGTTTCCTCACCCTTCGAACCATCCGCACTGTCTCCCGTTTTTTCTCCCCCCAAGCACTTAAGCTGATCATGTCCGCACTGGTGATTTCGCGGCTGGATTATGCCAATGCCATTTACAACGGCATCCCTGCATACAGCCTGCGGAAGCTCCAGATGATCCAGAACCAAGCGGCCCGGTTGGTGTACGGTCTCCCCCGCTTTCACCATTCCACACCCCTCCTCAAAGAACTACACTGGCTTCCTGTCAAGCAACGCTCCCTTTTTAAAACTGGTTGTATGGTTTGTCAGGCTCGCCAGGGCACTGCCCCCGCCTTTATTTCCTCTCTGATCCACGATTATGTCCCTACCAGAGAGCTTCGTTCTTCCTCTAAATCCCTCCTGCAAACTCCGCGTTTTAAACGTAAAAAGTGGGGTGGAGCCAATTTTTCAACTCTGGCTCCCCCCTTTTGGAACTCCCTCCCGGACCACCTACGTTCGGCCACACAATATACATCCTTCCGCAAAGACTTAAAAACGTTCTTGTTTCAACAGGCTTTCCCCTTGTAATCTGTCCATCCTGTTTTTCGCCTGGCTCACTTCGTCCTCAGTTGCTGGATTTACCACTATAGCGCCAAGAAACCGTACGGTGAACGCTGCGCTCTACAAATATTTTAAATTAGAAATTAGAAACACATTAGATAATAAACACACACTTTACAATGTGCCATAGGCACGGGCAGAATTTACAGGGAATTATGTACATAAGACAGGGCCACATGGACCACTGTCAAGAATAGCACTTGGTAGAAATTAGCACTTAGAACATATAATAACTATAGCGCCAAATAGCAACTGTAGACCACAACCAGTAAACACTGGCAAAAGGTAAGTACCTCCTATGCAATCCTAACCATCTTAGGCATATATCACGTAGGGAACCATGAACACACTAGTATAACCCATAGATAAAACAACCTCCTAAGCATAAACATATGTCTAGAGGTATCAGAACAGGGTGCGCAAAACATTCTACACACAGTACATTTCCTAGCACCCTAAGAAGCAAATAAATCACATTTAGCGCAGAAATCACATTTAGCACATAACTCACATCAAAGTCCAGGTTGCGCCACTGCGCCAGAGCCTAAACGTAGCAGCTGCCCACTACTTGCTGGGCAGCTGGTGGACAAGAACAGGGCCTAAATGCTGCATCTGGCACTAAGTGCTGCGCAGCTGTGGAAGGCCAACGTAGGGATAAAGGAGTGCGACTCATTTCTGAGTCCAAAGAACAAGTCCCTAGAAAGAAAGACCTAAACGGTGCAGCTGCCCACTACTTGCTGGGCAGCTGGGAATCAGAACTGCGACAGGGGGCCCTCACTGGCCCTTAGGAACAAAGGCTGCGCAATAGGTTGGAGCCCTCTGGCTCTAAAAGAACAACAGTGCCCTTAGGAGCCTTGTGGGCTCTTTAACAATAATGCCACCACACGTTGGAGCCTCTTAAGCTCAAGACCAAGTATGGGGCCACACTGGGGGAGCGGCCCGAGGCCAACGGGGCCCACTCTACCCTCGGAAATGCCCCCAATGCGTGTGGGAGCCTCTCGGCCTCTAGCAACACAACAATGCCCCCGGAAGCGTTGGAGTCCCCTTACTGGGGACTCGGAAGGACAATGGCCCCTGAGCTCTTGTGGGCTCTAATGCATAAATGCCCCCAATGTTGGAGCGACCCTCCCTTCAGGGGGGGGCGCTCAAGACACAGGCTATGCTTGGACCGGCATCCTTGAGGCACACCCAGAGCCCGCCCCAGCACTTGCCTTCTCACCGGCTGGGGGGCGGAAATCCTCACTCGGCAGCGGTAGCAGAGCTCTCCCTATCCCTGGGAGCCCCGCCCAACAGCGCCCTTGTTCACCCGGTCCCCCATCTCGGGACTGGGACTCAGAGAGGAGCCTGGGAGGCTTGGCGGCTTCTCTTTCCTGTCTCAGCAGCGGGCAGCCAATCGCGGCGCGGCGGTGGCCGGGACTTTCTGGAAGCAAGCGGGAGTCCAGCCCTGTTCCAGGCGCCTGGCTGCCTGACATCCTGTGTTCGGCCAGGCCGCGGCTGTGACTGCTCGGGGGCCAAAATGAGGGGTAGGCTCCCTCGAAGAAAAAAATAAACGTAGATGCAGGATGGGCACCCGCTAAGGTACCTGTAAATGGGGTGGGCACCCGTATAAATTTATAACATAATTCGAAGACGCAGGGTGGGCACCTGCGCACCGGGCACAATAAAATAAGCGGGCAAAATGCAGGGTGGGCACCTGCAATGAAGGGGCCATAGGAGGTATCCCTACGCTCGGGATTCCCTCTCACAGGGCCACAGGAGAAAGAAGCCCAATGCACCCAGGGTGCCCACTGGCAGCATCGATTCCTGGGGCACAGGCAACGGCAAAGAAAAGGATCCTGGAGGTCAGGGGAGCATGTAGGGCCCAGGGGCCAGCACACAGGGCACTCCAGCAAGGAGACAGTCCCCATGGCGGTCCCTCCTGGGCCCCACTATCAGCAAGCCCCACTCTGTCAGGGTTCAGGAAATAGAGGAGTCCTCCAGGTGTCCAGGGGCTGGACAGGGCCCAGGGAGGCAAGCCTTCCCCTGGGCCCCAGCAGCAGCACGCCCCTGGTAGATTCCAGTCAGAAACAAGAACATTGAACATGAGGTCACAGCCTCATTTTATACACAAAATCCCTTTGTCTCTAGGGTGCAGGGTGGGGGAAAACCAGAAGCAGCTGGTTTTGGAGCACTTTGTTTTGCTCAGCCCCTCTTCCCATTCACAGGACAGGCTAGAGACATCAGTTGCACCACAGGGGGCGGAGCCTGCATTGTGGAGGGAAAGCCCAGCCCTATTCAGGTCCCAGGTGCAGCCCCTCCCTGCCATCAACATGCAGATCTCCCCATTCACCACCGGGGCAGACCCATCCTGACTTCTGGAGCCAGGCACACCAGCCAGCTCCAGCCAATCACAAGCCAGACAGTCAATGCACAGACAGGCCAACTTCTAGTAGTGGCACATCCACACTAGACGCAATAATGCCGCACACATCATCGCACAGCATTTAATCACACGAGTCCGCACATACCAAACTCGCACCTATACTCCCCACGCATCAGGAACTACCAGGGACACACATATTCCCCATGCATTCCTATGGGAGGTAAGGTCTCTCTCACACACGCACTCAGAGAGTGCACGCACTTTACACTGCGCCACAGTGCTAAAGTGCGCAAAGACCAGAAATCACTATAATGAGGTAACCTTAAAAGGCAAAAAGTTCAGGGGTGAACCTGCTAGAAGGGCCAAGTCCAACACAACCCCCTTCCAGCCAAAACGCAGGGCAGACCAATCACCACTGTGATGGACTTCCCTGATTTGGGCAATAGAAGACAGACGCGGGCCCGCACTGCCGGGACACCCCCCTGGTTTGACGCCATGTTGCTCTAAAACAAACATACATAAAATAAAATCAGGCCCAACTAGGCTACCCCAGCGGTACTCCTTAGTTGTCCAGGTCTAGGACCAGGCCCTAGGCCACCCAGATATCACTGGTCCTTGCCAATCCACAGAGTGGGGGGTAGTAACCCCTGGCATACAATAGCCATTCTTCACCCTCCTTCTCAGTGTAATTTCAAACTACCACTGATTATTCAAGCTAGGGTCCGCACCCTCAGGCTGACCAGAGGTCACGGGCAAGAATGCCCCACCCTACCTCTACTTCTGGGGCTGCCCACTCTCCCAGGAGAAGCACCCTCCAGAACACAACTCTCCCACCAGTTTAGGACCTCTCTCCCTCCACTGGTGTACCACCTGGGATCCAAATTCACCGGATGCACAGGGTTTTTTTTTGTTTTTTTACAAACCATGAAGCTTTATTAGCAGATTAGCAAAGTTACAAATTCAAATCCTTCAAATTAGTCATCATTCAACAATCACCTGATTACAACATAGCTCAATACTTTCCAAAGCTGGTCAATACAGTAACTGCAAAGGCAAGTTATTTAAAGATAAACATATGGATGCACAGGGGTTTAAGACTCCCTCTGACCCCCTTCCAGAATTCTGCACCCTCCCAACTGGAGTGGTACTCCTAGAAGACAAACTGGCCAGGACACTGGCTACAGTCGCCCTGCCGTCCAGGACAGGCAAACACCTGAACCTGGCTCCCCAAACTAGGGACGCTACCCTTTGGTTAGATGTCTGGCGCACCAGGACTTCTACAAGTTAAAAACAAAATCTAAGAGTTTATCCTCTCCTTCAGCAGCAAGGCAACCACTGTAGGCCAATCCCCCAGGACAGTACTCCTCCATACAGCTTACACGGTTCCTTCTCTTCAGGCAGAAGTTTCTTCTTGTAACTTCAGGACACTACTTACAGTTGCCCTTATGTCCAGATCCGGAACCACCGGCTACTGGCTCCCCAACCGAGGGACATACCATTTGGTCAGATGCCTGGTGCGCCAGGACTTCCTTGAGGGTGACACATAACTAATGTGTCGTGTAGCAAGTCTGCCTGTCACTCAGGACAGAAGTGGCATCACCATGGTCACTCCTTGGCAACACAGCCTTTCCGGATGGCCCCTGACCCACTGGTTCTTCCACTGGGGGGTCTCCCCCTCACACCTCTCCATCTGGACTTCTGCACCCTCCCAACTGGAGCAGTACTGACAGATACCAGAACTACTGGAACCCTACTTACAGATGTTCCACTTTCTCCAGACACTGGGAGATCCTCCTCAAATGGACTATTCGTACAGCTGAGGGCCCCGACCTGATGTTCCCTTAAGAAACAATCCAGGCCCTGAGACTGGGTTTTGGGCACCTGGAGACACGCAGTCCCACCCACTCCTTCTCTTCTGAGACAGGACCCTACACCGAGACCTAGCTGGGCTACACTGAACCTCTTCCACCACGCTGGGCTGGAAGACACCTAAGCCACTCCTTTTGGAATCACTCTACCTCTATGTCTCCCTCTTCACAGAACCTTACCAACTCTCACATATTGTATCTTAACAGACCACAGAAATCAAAAGCAGGCTCCACTTCTGCGGACGTTCTCGAGAAAAGTTTAACACAAGGAACCTAAGTGTCTGAGCTAAAACAGTAGTACACACCAAAGTATTCAGCAAGCTCCCTATCTCAGAGAACTCACACTCAAGTATTCAGCAAAACACACCATTCATCCACCCACACCCCCCCTCGGACTGGTAAGGCAGTTTCTACCACCCCTGATTTCTCAACCTGACCACCATGTGACACGGGTACCATTACTCTGGGAACGGGACGGGGAACACATGCACTGGACACACTTATGTTGCCACCACTGGATCCCACCCACTGGTGAATCCAGAAAATTCACACTGCACTTAGGGGATGATCTACCCTCCCGAGCTAGTGACACCTAACTCACAGTGCACAAGAAACACATTTCCAAAGAAATTACATTTTTAGAACCAAGTTAAAAACAATAATCCCCTTTCAAGTGACTATCTAAAATGCAGAGTTTTGTAGTGGAGCCAGTTGTCGCTGTGGCACTGTGCAAGCACAAATCTGGATCCTTTCGCTGCCACCAATGTTAGAAATGGCGATTTCCGGTTGGCTAAGGCTTGAGCCAAAGCCAGGCAGAAACCACCACTCTAGTCAGGGCAAGGGAGTTACACGCCAAAGATAACCCCTGCTCACCCTCTAGGTAACGTGGCACGAGCAGTAAGGCTAATCCCGGAGGCAATGTAGGTTAAGTATTTGCGCACGCACCCACCAGCAACAACATCCCAGGCCCCCCACAAAAGGAACTCCACACAAGGTTATAAATAAAACTATATCAACAAAGGGGGGAACAGTGGGCGGACTATATTTAACGGGGTCCAGTGTACATGTCCGAAAGACTAGTAACACAAGAAGAGTACAAAGTTCCCCGATGAGAGTGTGAAATACAAGTGAGTGTAAATGTGTGAGTAGCGTAGAAGATGGTGAAAAGGGGGGGAAATTCCCTTTTTGGAACTAAAACCCTCACACACCCAGCAAGCTAGGTGTCATGCTTCATCATATGGGTTCTGCTCCTCATCAGACTGGTGCTGCAATGTCTGACGGGCACCCACGAAGGGGCTCTTTATCGGATATCTTTTGTTCCAGCCATATGGTGCATGCGTGTGAGAGGGCAAGTGAAAGTGTAGTCGTGAAGTGGTGGTGAATAAAAAAGGTGGGTCAGTCCACAGAGAACTTTATTGGCGTGGCTAACTCCCTTGCTTAAAAAGGGGTGGGAGGGGAGATATATGCTGAGACAGATTCACAACAAAATATCTACCACCCTCAGGTCAGGTCAACATGTTTTTTGCCTTCATAGCAATTCTTCAGGACTATACAGTGAAAAAAGTAAATGAATGTAAATTACAACCTTATTCCTTGCGGTCAATAAGTAGGCAGGCCAATTGGTCCTGCAATGCGACCTAGAGGAAATATACACAGCAGAAGAGTGTGATCAATGTAAGGTTTCATTGTTTCCTAGGTCACATGAAATCTACGCTATTCAAACACACTAGTGAAAATTAATTAAAACAACAGAAAAAACTGCAGTAGTGGGTAGAATCATAACTGGGATTCACAGACGAAGACATGAGGGCTAATGAAGTGAGGGTGAGTCAGGTTGATGCTTACCCTAAGCAGTTCCCTAAGGTGCCCGCAGTCTGCTCCCGTGCAGTTTTTTCTGTTGTTTTAATTAATTTTCACTAGTGTGTTTGAATAGCGTAGGTTTCATGTGACCTAGGAAACAATGGAACCTTACATTGATCACACTCTTCTGCTGTGTATATTTCCTCTAGGTCGCATCGCATAAGCAGGACCAATTGGCCTGCCTACTTATTGACCACAAGGAATAAGGTTGCAATTTACATTTATTTACTTTTTTCACTGTGTAGTACTGAGCACTTAGGTCCTGAAGAATTGCCATGACGGCAAGAAACATGTTGACCTGACCTGAGGCTGATAGATATTTTGTTGTGAATCTGTCTCAGCATATATCTCCCCTCCCACCCCTTTTTAATCAAGGGAGCAAGAGGTCTAATGTCTGGTTTGAAAACCTTCACTTACCCAATAAAGATGTGCCGTAAAAGCTCTTTGGGACCAAAGTGATTTTCGCCCTGGAATCAAAGAGCATTTTAAAAGAATGACCAGTAACTTGAACACTGTCGATGGGACTTTTGCACTTGTTCTGACAGACCTGAACTAAAACCTTACCACAATGCAACTCATCAGGATCAGAATCGGACTTGTTTTGAACCCAAACTTCCTTTACTCGCTTGTTCTTTTTGAATATCAATGCCCTGCAAGGTTTTACCACATGACCAACTTTCCCACAATTAAGGCATTTGGAGTTCAAAGCAGGACAAGACTTGTCGTTAGCCAGGTGACCAACCATATCACGGTGGTAACATTTTCCTTAAAAGGCCTTCTTAGACTTCAAAGGTTGGGACGCAATTTGCTTAAATGTTTTTGTCTTAGTTACACTTTGTACCTTATCATTAGTAGTGATAGAAGTGCCATTTTCCTTTTTGTTTACTTCAACTCAAGCAAGGGTGTGCTCGATACGCTTGGCAATTGAGAGGACCTCATCCAATTTGGGGTCGTCTTTTTGCCATAACTCATCCTTAACCTTCTCTATGGTGCAACTAAGCATGGGCGGATTTTGCAGATTCGCCATCCGCGAATTTGCGGATTTTTTTTTTTGTGTTCGCACGGGTTTCTGCCAGTTCGCGAGAGTTTTTGTACAATTTCGCAAACGCGAACTTACCTGTCGGGTCGCAAGTTTTGCGAACTTGTTGTTTCTACGTGTCCAGCCTGTTTGCGACCCTCTTCTTCATCACTGCCACCCTCTGTCACCACTGACACTCTCTGGTTCACCCATGCCACCCTCTGGCTCACCCATGCCACCCTCTGTTTCATCACAGCACCCTCTGGTTGACCAGTGTACATTATTGTGGCAAAGCAAAGCACACATTCCCTGCCTCAAGTGACCTGAATTAATTTGGGGCTGATTAATGTGTCACAGAATATTTTTTTAGCTGGCACCTGCTTCCTTAGTGCTTCCTGATTAATGATGTGCTTGAACTTTTGCACCTGCTAAGTGCTTTAATTTTTGCAAAATTAGTTACAACACCTGCCCTGTCCCAACTGACATTAATGAATTAGGGGCTGATTAATGTGTCACTGAATTTGAACTTCCAGCCTGGCTCCTGCTTGTCTCCCTTAGCTGTAATTCAGGACCTTTGTGGCATATGTGTAACTATTCTGAGGGTCATAGCAGGGTCACACAATAGTTGCAAGTAGGCAACTGAACTCTGGAGGGGCCCCTCAGGAAGCACTACAGGAAATGGCTACTAATGATGAGCTTGAACTTTTGAACCTGGTAAGTAGTTTCAGTTTTCCAAAAATCGTTTTTCTGCAATTTAGCGCTTATTCGTGGGGCGCGAATAAGCGCGAAATTGCACTGGGAAGCCGCAAATAGTGCGAGCAAGCAATAAAATCCGCCGCTCGCGGATTTGCGGATTTTCGGTAAATTCGCGGGAGCTCGCGGATTGCGGATTTACCGAAAATCCGCAAAATCCGCGAACGGAACGGATTTTTCGCCCATGCTTAGGTGCAACCCAACATAAACTGGTCGCGTATACGTTCCTCAAGTGCGTCCTCAAATTTGCACGTGGAAGCCAGTTTGCGCAAATGAATCACATATACCTCAACAGACTCCTGGGTTTGTTGGATGCGCTTCTTAAAGTGGTAATGTTTCAAGATGTTACTGACTTTGGGGAGGTAATGTTTGTCTAGTTTCCTCAAAAAGATCTCAAATTTGTTGAGGCTAGCAGATTCTGCGTCATTGCGGTCTAGTAAGTGTTCGAAAACCTCTTGCCCCTCCAAGCCTAGAGAGTGTAGGAGCAAGGCTTACTTTCTCTCGTGACTCGGTGACACACAGCACACCCTAGTGTAGTTGAGGAACACCTTCTTCCACTTTGACCAGTGAATGGAGGCCCCACCTGGATTGGACAGGAAAAAGGGAGGCGGTGTAACGTTTTGCATTTTAAGAACAGTGGTGTGCCTGTCACCGCAGGAAGCAGAGTTGGCAAAAGCTCTTTAAGTGAGAGGGAGCTTATCACTGTAGGAGGAGGAGCGAAGGCACTTGTGGACAACGGTAAGGTGTGCCGATCACCGTGAGGAAGCAAGTAAATGGAAAAGTAAAGGAATGCTGGCCACTTGTTAAAGTATGACATAAATGCAGAAACTATCCGAAGGCAGACAGGAGACGAATTGTCAGCGAAGAACAAGGCGTGGCTGAAGTTGGCAGGTGGGATGAAAAGCAGTGCCTGCCAGCAAGGAAGCAGTGGCAAAGTCACTGAGGAAGCCAGGCAAAATGTTTTAAAACTTCAGACAAAGCTGGCGAGAAATCGGTGAAAGTGCATTGCTGAATCTGTAAGAGAGACGCAGGCGGGACGCACTAAGAGCAGGAGCGACACTTCGCAGAATGTGCGGGTCATGCAGAGGATAATGAAACACTGTGGAATGTCCTCAGTTGCTGGCAACATCACTCAGCTACGCGCAGCTACACAAGGTCTGTATTTAATTGGAGCGGTAATGCTATGCAACGGAATGTGAGAGCTGCATAGCTCCGTAGAAGGCCAGCGCTGTAGACAGTGAAACAGAGCAGGAATGTGTCATCAACGAAGCGGAGCAGTTGTGAGTAATGGTTGCCAAGGTGACGACAGGCCTGCGCGAGGAAGCAGAGGGTGTGAATGCAGCAACTGTAGACTTCGAATTAATTAAGTTTAATAATACACGTTTTTTGTCAGAAAGTTAAACGTGGGGCTGACGGGGTGCGCATACAGTACATTTTAATTCAGCAGGGCTGAGAAATTGTTGTGGTGCAGATTGCTGTGATTATCATAGTCTTGATCGACTTGTTAGGACGTTTCTTTGGCAGCAAAGTAGGCAGCTGTGGGTCTTTTGTGTATTTTTTGTTAGGTCGCTCCCAGTGTAATGAAGTAGGGTCGTGGCACACTGGGCAAGTTTGAAGAAGGTCCTTTATTCAGGAGCAGCAGGTGTCTACAGAGAAAACATCCTACCCATGCAGGGCCAGCAGCAACTGATACGTGGGTGTTCTAGAGCAACTTGAACCAGATAAAGGCTGTAGAATGAGATACTCTAGACTCAATGTGATACATAGAATAGAACAACACGCAGGTCATTACAAGTAGTTATATAAAAATTACTAAATGAAAGGAGAACCACACAATAGTTATATCAAAATATGTATTTTTTAATATAACACTCTCTACTACCCTCTACACGAGGTTAGAACACAAAGCACACAATACTGGATGCATAGAACATTCTTAAGTAGCACAATACACAGCGGGCTCCAGGGGGAGACCGAACCATATACTAAAAAAATGGTATAACAATCACAACTTAACTAGACACAGTGCCTAGCACAGGTAGAATCACTGGGACCCCAAGGAACCACCCAATGTAGTGACACAGGGAGACCATGGAGGACGGGTGCAATAAGGAAACACGCCTGCTCCGTACAACTCTATGGGAAAGTCGCGGTTGCAAAGTTACATTTTAGGGACACTTCTAAGAGGACTCCAAGCAAACTCTTTGGAACATAGGAGGTTCTAGAGCCATCCCACCAGTGAGTACTGAGATACCCGTATTACCTATCCCTGAGGAGCCGGGTGCATAGGGGTCAAGTGGTGTCGAAAACCTTTGTTGTTTTCAATGGAGAGCTACAAAGAAGTACTGATGCCAGGAAGGCGAAGAGTGTCCGGTAAAATCCAAGCATGGATTCTAGGTAAGAAGAACCTGAAAGCAAAGGGGACAGAGTCTGGGTCACTTCTGGTGGCCAGGAGCTCGGTGTGAAGAAGGGATGCTTGACTCTGCAGCCAGGGGACCAGGAGAAATCGAGGATGACTAGGATCTGGAGGTGAGATGTCCCGCGAAGGATGTCAAGTGCTGAGGGGTCGATGTCCGGCTGGAGCACCAACAAGCCTTGGCAAATGCAACCCACGCAAGAAGGACAAACAGGTTACAGTGTGGACCAGCGAAGTCCAGGGGATGCTCCAAGCAATGGAGTCAGGGCACGTCTGTAGCAAACAGGGACGCCCAAGAACAAACAAGGTGACCCTCACCAGGACCTACAGGCCAATGGACCAGGAGTCACAAGGAGACCTCAAGCAAGTCCCAAGGAGCACTCAGACTGAGGAGGCCGGATTTCTTGATGGCAAATACTGCTCGGGGTCAGGACTACACAGAGTCCAGTGCAAAAGCTTGGGAATCGCCAACAAGCATATGCACTTACAAATGTATGTGGTGCACAGGGGTTCGGGTCATGCAGTCCCCATGAGGGATACTGGACTCAGAATTGCTGAGAGGGCAGATCAACCTCAGGGACCTTTGAAAACCCACCTCCTGTGTTGCTGAAATCTTCAGAGTCCTCAGGAGCAGCAAGCCGGTCAGATGCGCTTAGGTACCTGCTAGTGCAGGGGAGTAACTCCTTTACTCCAAGGGAGATTCTTCTGTCATTCAGCAGGCAGTCCAAGTACTTGGTTTCTTCTTAGCAGAATCTTGTCCATGTAAAATCTAAAGTCCTGTAGCCAGGTAACCCACTTAATACCCATGAGAAAGGGTTGGACAGATTCAGGGAACCCTGTGAGGGGAGGGGCAGGACAGAGGGGTGGCTACACCCATGTGATTTCATGCCAGAGCAGAAGCCAATGACTCCTAGAACTGGTTTAAGCTGGACTGTGCACAGGGACACCAAATGTGCCCCCAGTGCAGTCTTTCTCAATACACTAAACCATGTATAGGAGGTGGTTACACCTCCCTGTGCCAGGGTGCATATTGCCATGCCTTCCTCTGCTCTAGCTTGGCTCAGCGGCAGGAGGGCAGAAATGTGTGTATGGCTGGCAGCATCCATTTTGTGCTGCCTGGGTCGGGAAAGCTGGTACCGGGTAGACCGGTGACCCATGAAGCTCGGTTCTGAAGGTGAGCAAAATAACAATGAATTAAACCCAGATCTGTGACTGGGGTGAATGTTTTGCCATTGTGCAACATTCCGTCCATCATCTTGTGTGTTTTGCTGTTCACTCTATGTCGGAAGGGTATGCCCAGACGTGGGTCCCGTGCTCACTACGCGACTGGAGTCAAGCTATCCTGGCTGAAGATGGCTGGTAGCCAGAAATCGGTCCTAGGATGCTTGATTCCGGTCCACGTAAGACATGGCTTGGCAGTTCGGGCTGGACTGTTCCCATGAGGCACAGGGTCAATACTGATTTGCATATGACCATGTGTGAACTGGGGTGGCTTGGTGAGCAAAATAATGATGGATTAAACCCAGATCTGTGACTGGGGGTGAATGTTTTGCCATTGTGCAACATTCCGTCCATCATCTAGTTTGTTTGGCCTTGATAGTGAGGACTGCCTTTTGGATGGCCTCCAGAACATTTCTCAGGTGGGCCAGGTGATCCTCCTAGGTGGAGCTAAAGACAGCAATATCATCAAGAAAAGCTGCACTATCGGTTTCCAGCCCTATGAGAATTTTATTCATCAGCCTTTAAAATGTGGCAGGTGCATTCTTCAATCCAAAAGGCATTACCACAAATTGGTAGTGCCCACTAGGGTTTGACAATGCTGTTTTTGGTATAGCATCTCCAGCTAATATAATTTGCCAGTAACCAGCTGTCAGGTCAAATGTACTTAAGAATTTGGCTGAGGCCAAAGTGTCAAGAAGTTCATCTGTCCTTGGAAATGGATGAGCACCAGTCCTAGTGACTGCATTGAGTCCCCTGTAGTAAACACAGAACCTCATCTCTCTCTTACGACCTGGGGTGTGAGGTTTTTTGGTATCAAGACTACTGGTCTAGCCCAATGACTATTTGAGGGCTCACTCACTCCATTTTCCAATATTTTCTGGCCTTCTGTCCTGATACAGTCCCTAATATGTCAGGTTGCCCATAAATCTTATTTGGCAGACTGTCACATGTATTCACCTCAAGTGTACACCTGGTAATCTGATTTCTAGTCAGTGAAAACATGTGTTTATACTGATTGAGGACCTTCCTGCAATCAGTCTGTTGCTGTTCAGTGAGGCTGTCTGCCAGGGCTACACCATCAACTGAACCATCATCAGGGTTTGGTGAAAGGAGGTCAGGGAGTGGGTGACTCTCTTCCTCCTGTCCCTCATCAGTAGCCATGAGCAAGCCCATGTCTGCCCTGTTCACATATGGCTTGAGCCTGTTCACATGGAGCACCCTGTGGGCGCTCCTGGGAGTTACAAGGTCCACCAAGTAGGTAACCTCTCCCTATTGCTCAAGAATGGTTTGGGGCCCATTCTACTTGTCTTGGGGAGCTGATGAGGCCACAGGCTCCCACACCCATACCTTCTGTACTGGCTGGTACACAGTAAAAAAGCCTTTTGGACATTCCAGCCTTTCTGTAATTCCTGGCTAGCCTCAAGGTTTTTGGATGCCTTCTTCATGTGCTCAGCCATCCTGGAGCGGAGACTAAGTACATACCCCACTATGTCTTGTTTAGGTGGTTTGAGGGGCAACTCCCACTCCTCCTTAACCAAACATAAGGTAGCCCTAACTGAATGTCCAAACAGAAGTTCAAAAGGGCTGTAGCAAAACCCCTTCTGAGGAACCTCTCTGTAGGCAAATTGAAGGCAGGGCAAAAGGATGTCCCATCTATGCCTAAGCTTTTCAGGAAGACCTTTTATCATGCCCTTTGGGGTTTTGTTGAATCTCACAACTAATCCATTGCATTGTGGATGATTGGGTGTGGTAAATTTGTAATTCACTCCAACCTCTTTCCACATAGCAGTAAGATAACCAGACATAAAGTTTGCATCTCGGCCTGATACTACCTCCGTAGGGGAATCCACTCTGGAAAAGATTCCCAGGAGGGCCCTGGCCTCAGCAGGAGCTGTGGTGGTCCTAAGGGGTATTGCCTCTGGATACCTAGTGGCATTGTCCACCACCACTAGTATGAATCTCTGCCCAGATGCAGTTTGAGGATCCATGGTACCAACAATGTCAATCTCAACCCTCTCAAAGGGAATCCCCCCCCCCCCACCGGTAGTGGTATCAGGGGGGCCTTTGTAGTACCACCAGCATTACCACTGACTTGGCACGTAGTACAGGAGCGACAAAACCTCTTTGTGTCCTCTGACTTGTGAGGCCAGTGAAAGTAAGGGACAAGCCTGTCCCAGGTCTTGCTTTGGCCTAAGTGTCTTGATAATGGGATGTCATGTGCCAGTGTTAATAGGAAGTCCCTAAACTTGAGAGATATAACCAGCCTCCTGGTAGTTCCTCCGAGACACTTCTTCAGGACTAAGATCCTCTCTCTCAAGAGACTGATCTGTATTCTGAGGCAGGGGGAAGAAACTGCCTTACACCTACTGCACCTTCTCTTGGAAGGCACATGGTCCATTATTCCAGGATCCAGGGCCTGTTCAGTGGAAGATTGTGTTGCCTGTGATGTAGTCATAGCAAACACATCTATAGGGATGCCCAGCATTTCTGCATGTGTCATGAGTTCCACTTCAGCCCAGGCAGAAGTTTCCAGATCATTGTCTGATACACATTCAACAGGGAGGTCTGCACTTACCACAACCCTCCTTGGGCCAGTTACCCCTCCTCAGCTGAAATTAACAACTGCCAAGGAATGATCAGTCCTGACCTTGCTAGCATTGGTCACTTGGTACATCTCACCAAGTATAATGTGGTCCAAGCCCACAAAATATTTTGTCACCATTGTGACACTTGCGCATGTGTCCCTATATGCCATGGCCTCCTTTCCATTTATCAAAGGCTGTTGTCTGTATTTGTCCAGATTACTGGGACTGATAAATAGGGAAGCAATATTCATGCCTCCATCACAGACCGAAACAGCTTGAGTTGGAATTCTGACCATGCCAGAATCCAGATCAGATCCCAGGGTTAACCCTACTTAACACTTGTTCCCAGTACCACCACTTGGACCTGAACTAGGTCCAAGTAGGTGGAACAATTGCCTTAGGGGCATTGGTGGTGTTGGCAAGAGGATCTTTGGCCCTTGAACAATTGGCATCTCTTGTCCAATGGGTTTTCTCCTTACACAGGAAGCAGCAAGGTTTCTTTTTGTTTTCACCCTTGTCAGATTGTGACTCCCCCCCAGTTGCAGCTTTTCGGGGCCCTTGTGAAGACATCTGATCTTTACCCTTCTCCCCACCCTTACCTGGAGTTTTAGCATCTTGATTCTCAACTTTCTGCTTCACCCTGGTCCTAACCCACTTATCTGCTTTCTTTCCCAATTCTTGGGGAGAAGTCAGAACAGAATCAACCAAGTACTGATGCAACAACTGATTTTGGCAATTATTAAGAATCTGCTCCCTCATAATTAAATTGTACAATCATTCACTTTAATGCCAAGTAACCAGTCTTCTAGAGCCTTAGTAGCACACTCTACAAAGTCTACCCAGTCCTGAATCTGTGTCTTCTGGGTGTCTCTGAACTTAATCCTGTACTGTTCAGTGGTTAAGCAAAACCCATCAATGAGAGCAGTCGTCAGGAATGAATAATTGTCAGCATTCTTATCTGTAACTGTGAGGAGCCTATCTCTACCTTTGTCAGCAAAGGAGAGCCACAAGATATCTGCCCTGTGCTCCTGAGGGACCCTCTGTACTTTACAGGCCCTCTCTAGTGCAGTTATCCATTTGTGGATGTCATCCCCACTCTGGTAGGGAGGGACTATCATGTTGTTTCCTATGATCATGAGTATACTCCTTAACCCTAGGGACACTGTTGCTGCCACCATGGGACCCTAATCCCAATCTCTTTGTAGGCCTCTGGAGCTCTAGGGGATCCCTGTCTAGGGCCAACTGCTCCTTCTTAAGCCTAAGCTTGATTTTCTCAAGCTCCAGAAGTTGGCACTGTCTATCATAAGAGGATGCCCTCGTATTTGATATGGAAATCCCTACAGAAGTTCCTGAGTGTTGAGATTCTACAGAGGGAGATCTGGATCTCCTAGGTAAACTTTGTACTCTCCTGGTGGAGTAAAGAGAGAGCCACTGGGGCCTTCTTACCCAGCTAATGGAAGATCTATGTTGTCCAGCTTAGAATAATTTGGAACCTACTGGTCAGGGTTTGAGTCCAGGTCAAAGAAGGTTTCACTTCCTGGCCTTTCCTCATTCCCTGCCCCACCCACTCTATCTACCTCATCAGACCCTTGGGTCTTCCTAAGGTCATCTAAGAGTAACACCTCAATGAGACGTTGGGTTTTTGCACTTTTCCCTGTCCTCAACTTCCTTGAAACACATATGGCTTTCAATCCTTGGAATGAGAGGCCATGGTACCTAGTTGGCAGAGAGCCAAGGGCTTCTCCTCTACAAGACATACTCTGCAGCTACGGGGACCTGGAGATGTCGAGGACGACCAGGATCCAGAGGTGAGATATCCCACGAAGGATTTTGAGTGCTGAGGGGACGATGACCAGCTGGAGCACCAACAAGCCTTGGCTAATGCAACCCACACAGGAAGGACAAACAGGTTAAGGTGTTGACCAGCAAGGTCCAGGGGACTCTCCAAGCAATGGAGAGTCAGGGCATGTCTGGAGCAACCAGGGAAGCCCAGGAACAAACAAGGTGACCCTTGCCAGGACCCACAGGCCAACGAACCAGGAGTCGGGAGGAGACCTCAAGCAAGTTTGCAAACTATCAGCCCATGGAGCACTCAGTGCGAGAAGGCTGGATTTCTTCGGTGCAAATACTGCTCTGGGTCAAAACTGCACGGAGTCCAATGCACAAGCTTGGGAATCAGCAAAAAGCATATGCACTTGCAAATGTACGCGGTGCACAGGGGTTCGGGTTGAAGGACGGGGCACTCTTGGGCCACGCGGGTTACTCACGACCCTCTGCTATGCCGTCCCAAAATGAAGAGTCGGTCAGACAGTAGAGAATACACACTTATATTTATTCAGCATATACTCTGCAGAAGAGCCCAGACAGGCCTTCACCATAAGTTGTCTGCCGAGGGGACTGACTTCCCAACGTATGCTAATACATAATAAACCTTTCTGGAGACTTTGGACACGGCTTCAATGGAAAGTTACAGGCTTGGACCGGGCATGAACACAGGAGGCACAGAGATGAGCTAACACCTGCCAGATGGGTACACTCTATCAGTGGTCCAAGGCCACTTTTCTGAGTCTCAGCGTCTCCTAACGTGGGAGCAGAGTTACACATTGAGATTGGAATGCAGAGGCAGAACATCTGCTCATTATCAAGTTGGGTTACAGCCTTGAACAGGAAAGAAAATAATAACGAAGTATAGTGTTCTACTGAAGCGAGCAGATATGACGACTGCGGCCTAGTACGAGCACAGCCCAAGAAGTAATAATGATTGCAAAATACAAAATGGAGTCACACGAGCTAACTAAAGCTTACATGCTGCGAGGATAACTCAGTGAGTTGCATAACATGAATGCAAATGGCGTCTATTTAGCCACATATTGCTAAACTAATATAGCATAACAAATGCATTGCAGGATAGGGGAATTTCAAACCTAACAGACCCTCCTTTTAGCATATGTCGCTAAAAGCTTTATTGCTATCCGACAGGGTCTTTACAATTCTAAGTGGGGAGAAAGGAAATGCATGGTCACTCAAATCGCAAAGGCAAACAAGACAGCACAGGTATATCAACATGCATATAATCTTCTGGATGTAAGGCACCCTCCTTTTCAGCTGATCTAGGTATATACCCTTGGTGTACTACAATGTTCTTCAACATTGTGTCATACTCAGATTGTATCAAATGTATTCAAATGTTCATTAGTATGAAGCAGGGAAACTATAAAAATTGAGCTAAGATAGATCTACATCAATGTTCAACAACCCTTCTATCTCCTTCTGAAACATGACCTCAGCACTGTATGGGAGGGAGTTCCTTCCTTAGCAGTTAATGTACTTACTCAGTAAATGCAACAAACTGGGAGACAGTGTAAACAAGGGTCTATTTGTCGTGTCACATACGTCATAATATAACTGAGGATAAGCACAATTTGTAGATGAGGCAGCAAATACATTGGGGTTACAAAAACGAACTGTCATACTAATTATCATGAAAGGTGTCTGCTCAATATACACATTCATTTGTAGGTCATGAATCACTAAATGCATTATTGAGAACAGGAGAACTGAATCGAAAGGTACACCAATCTGAACAACTGTATTATCATTTTATGTCCTCCTGTGCTCCCCTGTGCGTGGAGCCAAAGTAACAAACATGTTCACACGAGAAGCAGGTTCTACATATACTTGGGAATGCACAGTATACTTCTCTTTCTGGGAGTAGCATGTTCCTAACACTATTATCAGCACAATAACAAGTCAAGTCAAGTCAAAGAATTTATATAGCGCACTACATACCCATAGGGTCTCAAGGCGCTTAGGGAGGGGAGGAGGATTACTTGTCAAATATCCATGTTTTAAGTTGCTTTCTGAATGCTAGGTGGTTCTGGGTAAGGCGAAGGTGAGTGGGGAGTGAGTTCCATGTTTTAGCTGCCAGGTATGAGAAGGATCTGCCTCCCATGGTGGTCTTGTTGATGCGAGGTACAGTGGCGAGGGCTTGGTTGGAAGAACGTAGTTGGCGGGGGGGGGGTGTAGAAGGACAGTCGTGAGTTGAGGCATTCTGGTCCGATGTCGTAGAGTGATTTGTGTGCGTGGGTTAGCAGTCGGAAAGTGATCCTCTTATTGACGGGTAGCCAGTGGAGGTCTTTCAGGTGACTGGAGATGTGTTCGTTACGCGGGATGTCTAATATGATCCTGGCTGAGGCGTTTTGGATTCGTTGGAGTTTCTTCTGGAGTTTAGCGGTGGTACCTGCGTAGAGGGTGTTTCCGTAGTCCAGTCGGCTCGTGACCAGAGCATGGGTAACTGTTTTTCTGGTTTCGGTGGGGATCCAGCGAAATGTTTTTTTGAGCATGCGAAGAATGTTGAAGCAGGATGAGGATACGGCGCTGACTTGTCTGTTCATTGAGAGTGAAGAATCCAGGATAACGCCTAGGTTCCGTGCGTGGTCTGTCGGGATGGGTGCTTTTCCAAGGGCTTCCGGCCACCAAGAGTCGTTCCATGCAGAGTGGGATGTACCTAAGATGAGGACTTCTGTTTTATCTGAGTTGAGTTTCAGACGGCTGTGTTTCATCCATTCGGCAACTTCTTTCATTCCTTCGTGCAGGTTAGTTTTGGCGCTGCTGGGGTCATTGGTGAGAGAAAGGATCAGTTGGGTGTCATCCGCGTAGGAGATGATGTTGAGGTTGTGTTGGCGAGCGATGGCCGCAAGGGGGCTCATGTATACGTTGAAGAGGGTGGGACTGAGTGATGATCCTTGTGGTACGCCACAGATGACTTCAGTGGCCTCGGACTTGAATGGTGGAAGGCGGACTTTCTGGGTTCTTCCGGTGAGGAACGAGGTGATCCATTCAAGTGCTTTTCCTTGTATTCCGATGTTTCTGAGGCGTTGTAAAAGGGTGCTGTGGCAGACTGTGTCGAAAGCTGCGGAGAGGTCGAGGAGGATGAGGGCGACTGTGTCTCCATTGTCCAGTAGAGTTCGAATGTCGTCTGTTGCTGCGATAAGGGCGGTCTCCGTGCTGTGTTTTGCTCGGAAGCCAGATTGTGAGGAGTTGAGGGATTTGTTGGCTTCGAGGAAAGCGGCGAGCTGATTGTTGACAGCTTTCTCGATGACTTTGGCCGGGAAAGGAAGGAGTGATATGGGGCGGTAATTTTTGAGTTCGGTGGGGTCCGCTGTGGGTTTTTTCAGAAGGGCGGTGAGTTCAGCGTGTTTCCAGCTTTCCGGGAAGGTGGCGGAGTTGAAGGAGCAGTTGATGACGTCTCGGAGGTGCGGTGCTATGACGGAGTCTGCTTTGTTGAAGATGTGGTGAGGACATGGGTCAGTGGGGGATCCTGAATGGATGGAGTTCATCAGGCGGATGGTGTCCTCAGTGGAGATTGGGTTCCAGTCGTTAAGGGTGTTCAAGGGGGGAGAATGTTCAACATATGGTTGGGTGGGTTGGTCTCCGGGTTGGTTGTCGAAGCTGTTGTGGATGTCTGCAATTTTGTTGTGGAAAAATGAGGCTAGGGAGTCGCAGAGGGCTTGAGAGGGGGTGATGTCGTTGGAGTTGGCTGAGGGATTGGTAAATTCCTTGACGATGTTGAAAAGTTCCTTGCTGTTGTGGGCGTTGTTGTCTAGTCGATCCTTGAATGCTGTTTTCTTGGTCTTTCGGATTAGTTGGTGGTGTGAGCGGGTTGCGTTTTTGAAGGCGTCCTTGGTGCTAGTGGTTGGGTCTTTTTTCCAGGCCTTTTCAAGGGAGCGGCAGAGTTTCTTGGACTTCTTAAGATCATCGTTGAACCATGAGGCCGTCTTGCTGCCAGGTTTGCATTGACGTTTTTTCAGTGGTGCTAAGGTGTCGGCGGTGTTGGATAACCAAAGGGTGAAGTTGGCGGCGGCTTGGTCTGGGTTAGAAGAGTGGGCTGGGGTGTTAAGAAGGAGCGATGAGGAGATCTGGTCGATGGTGATTTTGTTCCAGTTTCTTTGCAGGGTTGGTTGGGGGTTGGTGATGGGTCTCGGCTTGTTGTAGGTGAAGTGAACGCAGCTGTGGTCAGTCCATAGGAGATCCGTAGTATGGCTGAAGGAGACATGATTGCTAGAGGTGAAGATGGGGTCGAGTGTGTGACCTGCGATGTGGGTGGGGGAAGTGACCAGTTGTTTAAGTCCGAGGTTGGCGAGGTTGTCCAAGAGGGTGGTGGTGTTGCGGTCGTTGTTCTTTTCAAGGTGAAAGTTGAGGTCTCCCAGAAGGATGTAATCTTTGGAGGGGAGCGCGTGTGGGGTGATGAAGTCCGTGATATCTTCACTGAATTTTGCGCGGGGTCCTGGTGGTCTGTAGAGGAGTGTGCCTCTGAGTGTGGTCTTGGGGTCGATGTGGATCTGGAAGTGAAGGTGTTCAGAGTTGGCGAGGTTGACGTCAGAGCTAGTTGAGATGTGGATTGATTTTTTATGGACGATAGCGATTCCTCCTCCTGTGTGGCCGGTACGGTCCTTGCGTGTGATCTTATAATCTTCAGGGATGGCAATGGTGATGTCTGGGGCGGAGGAAGCGTTCATCCATGTTTCTGTTAGGAAGGCGACGTCTGGAGAGATGGTGTCCAGTAGATTCCATAGGTCAACGGCGTGTCTGTGGACCGATCGGGTGTTGAGAAGGATGCATTGTAGGTGATTGGGGTCGGGAGTCTGTGGTGTGGTCGTAGCGGGGATGTTGTTGGTGCCAATGAATTTGCAGGAGTAGCAAGAGAAAGGTCCATGGGTGTGTCCAGGAGCGGCTTGGACGCAGTTGGGGGCGCGACCGGGGTTGAGGGCTAGGAGGGTGGTGGCATCGTAGGTAATGCGGGGGGGCTGGGCAGCGAGAGGGGCAGGGGGTCTGGCGCTGGGCGCGGTCCAGGCGCGGACGGGCGTAGACGGGCTTACCTTTGGCGCACCTTCGGCGCGGATTGGGCGCGGTCACTGCGCGTAAACGCTGCGCATTGATGCAGTGGGCATATATGGATGGTGGAGGGGGAGGGGCGAGGGCGTCTCAGCTGGGAGGCGGGGCGGGTCCACGAGGACGATAACAACAAACAAACAAAATGGAGGCGGAGGGGGGAGCACAGACGCGCAAACCGAGTACAAAGTACACTTTAAATGACAAATGTGCAAATGCAGCTAAAGCGGCGAGCAGCAGGCTAAACGCAGGCAATATGAAATTGGCAGAAGTAATTCAAGCAAAGGAAATGCAAGTCGCTAAGCAGCCCAACGATACCAGATGCCTGCAGGGGACACTGGGAGCGACCACTCTGCTCGAGTGAGAGGAGCGAGTCACGGCGCCTTTAGGTAGGAGAGCGCTGTTGTATTCAGTGGGAGGGCGTCTCAGCTGGGAGGCGGGGCGGGTCCACGAGGACGATAACAACAAACAAACAAAATGGAGGCGGAGGGGGGAGCACAGACGCGCAAACCGAGTACAAAGTACACTTTAAATGACAAATGTGCAAATGCAGCTAAAGCGGCGAGCAGCAGGCTAAACGCAGGCAATATGAAATTGGCAGAAGTAATTCAAGCAAAGGAAATGCAAGTCGCTAAGCAGCCCAACGATACCAGATGCCTGCAGGGGACACTGGGAGCGACCACTCTGCTCGAGTGAGAGGAGCGAGTCACGGCGCCTTTAGGTAGGAGAGCGCTGTTGTATTTAGTGGGAGGGCGTCTCAGCTGGGAGGCGGGGCGGGTCCACGAGGACGATAACAACAAACAAACAAAATGGAGGCGGAGGGGGGAGCACAGATGCGCAAACCGAGTACAAAGTACACTTTAAATGACAAATGTGAAAATGCAGCTAAAGCGGCGAGCAGCAGGCTAAACGCAGGCAATATGAAATTGGCAGAAGTAATTCAAGCAAAGGAAATGCAAGTCGCTAAGCAGCCCAACGATACCAGATGCCTGCAGGGGACACTGGGAGCGACCACTCTGCTCGAGTGAGAGGAGCGAGTCACGGCGCCTTTAGGTAGGAGAGCGCTGTTGTATTCAGTGGGAGGGCGTCTCAGCTGGGAGGCGGGGCGGGTCCACGAGGACGATAACAACAAACAAACAAAATGGAGGCGGAGGGGGGAGCACAGACGCGTAAACCGAGTACAAAGTACACTTTAAATGACAAATGTGCAAATGCAGCTAAAGCGGCGAGCAGCAGGCTAAACGCAGGCAATATGAAATTGGCAGAAGTAATTCAAGCAAAGGAAATGCAAGTCGCTAAGCAGCCCAACGATACCAGATGCCTGCAGGGGACACTGGGAGCGACCACTCTGCTCGAGTGAGAGGAGCGATGCTCGAGTGAGAGGAGCTATGGATGCACGTGTACTTTCTGTGTGTTGACCCAGCTCTGAACAGGGATGGATAAAAAGGCTATTTTCCTCATCAATTTGGTGACCAAACTGATACATGGTAGTTGGGAGAGAAATATGACACAATAGAATCGGTTGCCAGAGAACAAGAGGATGGGCAAAACTCTTCTTTTCAGTGTCTTTTCAGAGAGTCATCACTGAGCCTATGCTCCTATTGTTGCATAGCCGCTATTTAGACTTGGCGGTGGAGCTGTGTGTCTAGCTCGGATCCAGGTTCCACGTTGCAGGGCAAGGTATTTCTCTCTCTAGAATCACAGTCCTTTGCCCCGTTCTTTGACTGTCCAAACAATGCACCAAACTCTCTTCCTCTAATCTATCACTGGTACCTTAGACAGGGTACCCACACCCTATTCTTCATCCATGAAGTCCATCCCTCCTAACCCTATTCTACCTGTTCCTCGGGCGGGCGTGCATTGTACCTTACACAAAAGGGGTCAAAGGAAGAAGGGGGTAAGACTCAAGATGTACCAAGGGGCAGAGACTCAAACACAAGTGAGCCCACCGACTAGGGTCAATGGGCTGGCACAAGTAGACCGACTGGCTGGAGTTTCTAAATAGCCCTTTTCTCTCTTTTTCTCCTTCTTGTGGTACTGCCTCATCCAGTATGTCTTTTCTCTGCAGCTTCGCCTTGGTCATATTCATCGGTGTTCCATAACAAGCAGCCAGGCTGTGCATGACGTCCAACCCCTCTCTCTCTCTCCCTGTGACTGAAGGGCGTCCCGGACCTATTTACGAGTATTTTATTTTATAGTTTTATAGAGCGCAAACCAGACCCTTATGGGTAACTGAGCGCTTTACAGGATTAAGGGTGGTATAAAACTGACTTTTAGTGAACTGGCAAAGGTAAAACGATACACAATTTTTTTTCTCTCCAAATCCCAAGTAGTAGGGTAAGCCTTAATTCAGTTACCAAGCTCTGAAAGAATAATTCGGACATACTTTGAAGTAGTGTATCTGTCCATTACTATATTATTTATCTGAAGAACCTCAAAAGGGAATTTCAAAGCTTTGGTTCCTTTGTGTTTCTTGTCTTAGCAAGCTTGTGTTCAATAAGTCATAGAGATCACAACACTTCTTTACTTTGTTGTGAGCCTTTGCCACTGTGCAGGACTCCAGACATCCCTAGAATTATTTTTCTCGAGGAAGCTAACATAAATATTGCGCTTGTGACCATGATCTCATGTTATAGGCATGGCGGAAAACTCTAAAACTGCTAATTTAACAGATATCCTTATTGTATAACTAACTGACAAATTAGGCATAATGTAGCAAGTACATAGATTCTCCGGCAAAACTTGTCATTTGCAAACAAACACCTATAACTCGTATTTTCTTCAAAAACCATTAACCACTAAAATGTGTGGTGCACAATTACCGAGGGCATACAGGCACCCTTCCTAGTATTGTCAACCATGTGTACCATACATTCCACAATCTGGGCCATGTGTCATTATAATCAGGGGAAAAACCTATTCCCCAGCTCTAGTAAGGGCTGTCAACTCAATTACACAGGCTAACTGATAAGGGACTTGTGATGCCTCTTCGACTATATGTAGTGTTGCGATAACATGAACAATAGTGATATTACCACCTGGGAATTTAAACAAAAGCCACCGACATATAGTTCCCCTTAAGGATCACATAAGGGAGCAGCAGTCTAGTCTACCCGTCCTTTGATCTTCATCTCAATTCCAATTCCATCAATTTACAGAAAGGAGGGGCAGGAACATGGCGTACTTCAAGGTGAGAATGTTTTCTTATCATGACAATTTTTTCAAACCGTGGTATTTAATAGCCAATTAGGCGTGCACTGGTGAGGTGCTGTGTCTCTGTTTATTCAAAATCATCCTGTGAAATGGGTGGCTAAAGCGAACCCAACCTCATCTTATGAAAATGGCCACCGTCATGTCACGACCGTTCCTAGACAGCTCGAGCGGGCTCAAAAGAACGGAAACACACTACGACAAAAAGTCTTGTGTACTTACAACACAATACAGCACACAACAATACCTGTACCAAGCACAAAGGACTAAGAAAAACATAGTTTGTTAGTTGCCTAAAAAAAGCTTTTTCATGCTTCAGACCTTTTTATGCGTCTCATCTTTACTCCAATGGAGATTCTTCAGTCATCCAGCATCGTGCAGACAGTCGAAGTACTTGGTTTCTTCTCAGCAGAATCTTGTCCAGGTAAAATCTAAAGTCCTGTAGTCAGGTAACCCACTTTATACCCACAGGAAAGGGTTGGACAGATTCAGGGGTCCCTCCTAGGGAAGGGGCAGGACAGAGGGTGGCTACACCCATGTCCTTTGTCTATTTTTGCACCAGAGGAGCAGTCAATGGCTCCCAGAACTGGTTTGAGGTGAACTATGCACACGGACACCAAATGTGCCCCCAGTGCATACTTTCTGGCATTCTGAGAGTGCACCCACCCAGCCCCAATACACTGTCCCTATGACAGAATGTCTATTGTCATGCCTTCCTATGCTCAAGCTTGGCTCAGTGGCAGGAGGCAGAAATGTGTCTCTGGCTGACAGCATCCATTTTGTGCTGCTCGGGTTGAGTAAGCTGGTACCAGGTAGACCGGTGAACCATGAAGATAGCTTCTAAAGGATGGAATTGTACCTCCCAAACCAGTTGCTGGTGTGGAGGTATGATTCCAAGGTGATTGACACCAAACATGACATTTTTCTAAGCAGCCATTTTAAAGTTAGCCTTTACTGCGAGGTTATAATGCAACTTAACCTATACGTCTGGCTGCACCACAGACAACCCCAGAGAATGGTCTCCGAAGGCTGCAGAGGGGCCCTACTCATACAGGGGCACCCTCTCACGTAAAACCTAGCACCTTGCCTTCAGGATTGATAAGGCCTGCCATAGCGGTGACTGATCGTTTTTTAAGTGTAGTGCCCCTATTTGCAAACTAATACAAATGGGAAGATATTATACAAAATAACTTTTATTGCTACACAGTCTTGATCAAGATGTGCAAGAAGAGCTGACATGTGTTTCGTCACATCAAATGATCTCCTCAAGGCTTGCTAAAGTAGATGTATTCCTCATAAAGACAGGCAACCCTGCTCCTTCATCAGTTTGTGCAGGTTGCGATTATAACACTGAGTTCAACTTTATTTTAAATTTCATCTATTTCCAGAGAATTTTCACCCTAATAGACAAACAAAGGGTCAGGAGATCAGGCTCAGGTGCTATCTCCGATGTCCTTAATAAATTTGATCACAAGGTACGATGTATTTAACATTCGTCCATGATGCAATAATAGTTGAAAGCCCAAAAATTAATTCAAGGGTATGTTAGCCCCTGTGTGGTAGTCGTGGTTGCGATCTTTACGCACCAAGAAGTCGGTATGTCCTCCAAGTTCTATTCGCAATATCGTGTCAGTCTTTCAGATATGCGGGATCAGGCTATAGTAGGCCCCTCATAAGTACTCCAGCCATTTGTAACAGTAAATGACAGATTCTGTCATCCGCTAAAAAGATCTATTCAGCACAGGACACGCCAGATGGGGCAAGATGGGTATTCAGTTGCGTTAACTCCCTTGGGAATAACGTCCCCTCAATGCACTCGGTGGAAATTTCTTAAAAGTTTTTTCAAAAATGAAAGTCAACAAGTTTGCTTCAATTCTGGTTTTCTTTTATTGTGATCATTGGTATCTCATGTTATTTCTTCATAACATCACAATTTTCCTTTTAGTGTCTGCCCAATGCATTTCGGGCATTGGTCGAGTGTGATCACACTCTACCAATTAGCAGTAAGAAGCGCATAAACAGCGATGCAACAACAATGGGGCAGTTCACGCACCGTTATTCGCCCGACAGAATGATCGGAGAAGTCCCCGTTACACTATTCCGGTAAGCGCATTCGCTTAGAGTAATGATCGTCTTAACTTAGTGGTAATACACTCGTGCAATTAGTGAATTAATCACCCAACCGCCACGTTTTTACAGGTGACCATCGTTTGTGAAATATATTTACGTACGAAGAACGTACATTGAAGACTCAGGTCAGATTTCGATCTCTCAACTTTTAAACCACATGTTCTCATCTGCACGTGCACACTATTTCCGATTCATTTTTCAGTTCACTGTGCACTTTATCATAAAACAGGCACACACATGTATAATAACGCAGAAGCTCAAAGTCACTGGCGTCACCCACGTTTTTTTTATGTTTTATGTTCCCTCACTGCCACTTCTGCTCAAAAACTCGCCCTTTGAACACAACTCTCATCTATTCACAAGTGCCATGCATGGGCCTAAATTCGAATGTGCACATTGTATATATAAAAATGATGCTAAAATTGTGCAATACTTGGTTGCTTTCAGAATCAAGTACCCTGAAGAAGGGCAGTCGTCCGAAATGCATTGGGCAGACACTAAAAGGAAAATTGTGAAGTTATGAAGAAAATAACATGAGATACCAATAATCACAATAAAAGAAAAACAGAATTGAAGCAAACTTGTTGACTTTCATTGTTGAAAAAACTTTTAAGAAATTTCCACCAAGTGCGTTGAGGGGAAGTTATTCCCAAGGGAGTTAATGCAACTGGATGTATATACCCCTAGCACAGGGGGTTCACCTCAAGGGCACCACCTACCATAGGACCTTCCTTCAAAATGTATTAACACTTGAGTGCGACTTCCAAAATCCGCTTATTGGATATCTAGCAAGATGGATATTAGCACCCCCAGAGAAGCTCATGTCAAGTCAGTAAGTCAAATGGAGAGATGAGCTTCCTGAGTGAAAAGATGGTAGAGGGGCCATCTTATAGTGTGTTCCTATAGCGCTATTCCCTCTTGAAGCGACTTGGTGTGATCCACATCTGGTTGGCTTCTAGAACGTCCTTGTCAGATCCTCAGATGGATGTCTGAGGTTGCAGAAACCCTGGTACTGTAGACCTTGTCACACTCATTACATTCTGTGCAATTCCCTCACCAAGCGCTGGACAAGGAGATCGATGCCAGGCCACAAGAAGTGCATTTGAATCCTCTCTTTGGTCTTGGAGATGTCCCTGATGGGCTTGATGAACAATTCTTTGCCTGCCGTAGAGGGGTGGAACGAGTTTTGCACCCCTACAAAGTAAGCCAGAGAAGACAGACAACTTGTGACTCACGTTCCAAAACTTGCGTGTCTCCTCATTCAGACTTTTTATGCCCCCCCCACCCTTCCAGACCTTTGGAGCTAGCATCGGTGATGAGGGTTTAATGAGCAGTAATGTCAAAGCTCTGGAGAGAGTGTGCCCCACTCAAAGCATTTTTTATATCATCAAATTCTACTTGGCACTGAGGTAACCAGGTAAATCGCACACCTTTCTATAGAAGTGACCTCAGAGTAAAGGTGTTAGAAGCAAATTGTGGAACAAATTTATTATAATATTCGGTCATTCCAAGGAAAGTAACCATATCATCTCTAGATTGAGGCATGGGAAAATTATCAATGGTCTTTACTAGATGGTCCCTTGGTCTTACGCCCTCCTTAGACAATTTATGCCCCAAATAGTCCATTTCAGAGAGGTTATATTTACACTTATTTTCACGTAGGGTTAAACCATGTGACCTAAACCGTTCTAGGATGGCCCTAGGCCTTTCATCATGCAGCTTCTGAGAAGAGCCATGTACCAGAATGTTGTGCTGATATATTTTAAAACCAGGTAATCCACGTAGGACGTCTTCCATAGCTCGCTGTTAGATGGGGGATGCAGAATTTAAGCCAAAGGGGAGCCTAGTAAACTTATATGTCCCAAAATGCATTATAAAAACAGTAAGGTTCATGGAATCTGCGTCAATTCTGATTTAGTGGTATGCGCCCCTAAGGTCTAATGTGGAGAAGACCTCAGCCCTGTCTAGTTGTGACAGCATTTCTGCAATATTGGGGAGAGGGTATGTTAGAAATGGCGATTTCCGGTTGGCTAAGGCTTGTGCCAAAGCCAGGCAGAAACCACCACTCTAGTCAGGGCAAGGGAATTACACGCCAAAGATAACCCCTGCTCACCCTCTAGGTAACGTGACACGAGCCGTAAGGCTAATCCCGGAGGCAATGTAGGTTAAATATTCGCGCACGCACCCACCAGCAACAACATCCCAGGCCCCACACAAAAGGAACTCCACACAAGGTTATATATAAAAAATAGCCTTTGTATTATACCAACTCCTTGACCTCCCTGCTTCGGAATTCTTGTCCGACCCTCCTCTGTCTTTCATCCAACTCTCAAGCCATCGCTATTAATACCTGGCTGGCTGGAGGTTGTGACTCAGTTGCTCCTCTACGTCGTATTTCCACCCGACGACACAAGGACTCCAATAGGTGGTTTACTGACCACCTAAAAGATCTTAAACTGACCGTACGGCAAGCAGAGAGGCAATGGAGAAGAAACTACTGTCCCTCATTAAAAACTAACTATCTAACATCACTTACTGAGTATAAAAAAGCCATTCTAGCTGCCAAAACCACCTATTTCTCTACAAAAATAATGACAGCGGAAAATAAATCTAGGGAGATCTTCGGCATAGTGAACGACCTAGCCTTCTCCGATAGAGTTTCACCTCAAATCCCCCCAACCCAGGCCCTATGTGACCAATTAAACACCTATTTTTTGGACAAGATTGAAACCATCAAAGCCAACATCCCCCTCCCCTCCTCTACCTTTGTCGATCCTTCCCCTCCCATTGCTCAATGCCATCTTAATGCTATTCCCCCCCTTACTGAGGACACATTCTTAGAGATACTTTCCAAAGTTAAATCGGGTTCCCCGGCAGATATCTGTCCGGCAAGAATCCTACAACAGATTTACTCTTCTTGTCCCCAGCCCCCCATCACCTTCCTTAATAGTTCCCTTACTCAGGGAGTGGTGATCCCCGCCCTCAAATCAGCTACTATAGTGCCCATCTTAAAGAAACACGGCGCTGACCCTTCCATCTCAGCCAACTACCACCCCATTTCCTTGTTACCCTACCTGGGCAAGGTGCTTGAGCGCCATGTCACCTAGGTTCTCAGCGCCCACGTAGAAGCAAATGGGGGCTTAGCTTCTCGTCAGGCCGGCTTCCGCCCCAGGCACTCTACCGAATCTGTCGTTGTGTCGGTCCTGGATAACCTCAGGGAGGGTATGGATCATGACAAACACCAGGCGCTGGTGCTCCTCGACCTCTCCGCCGCCTTTGACACGGTGGACCATACCATCCTACTTTCACGTGTCAGGGCGGCGGGAATAGAGGGCTCAGCCCTGGTCTGGCTATCCTCCTTCCTGAGGGACCGCACCCAGGCGGTTCGGTTGGGAGACTTCACGACCACACCCCTACAAGTCACCTGTGGTGTTCCTCAGGGTTCTTCTCTTTCTCCCTTATTGTTTAATCTTTATATCTTCCCTCTTATCTATGCACTTCAGCAGCTGGAGGTCACGGTGTACAATTATGCGGATGACCTCCAGCTCATCTTCAACCTTTCCTCTTCTCCCCTTTCCATCTCAAACTTTCAATCTATTATGATTTTCATCAGGGACTGGATGAACCACAACCATCTCAAACTGAACCCGGACAAAACCGAGTTGGTTCTCACCGGTGGTTCTTCCAGTCCCTGGAATTCTCTCTTCTGGCCCTCTTCTTTTGGTACTCCCCCTGCCCCTTCTTCCACAGTTAAAACCCTGGGTGTCAAAATAAATAACCAACTTACTTTACATTCACAAATCAGTTCTGTTGTCTCTTCTTGTTTCCTTACCCTTCGAACCATCCGCACTGTCTCCCGTTTTTTCTCCCCCCAAGCACTTAAGCTGATCATGTCCGCACTGGTGATTTCGCGGCTGGATTATGCCAATGCCATTTACAACGGCATCCCTGCATACAGCCTGCGGAAGCTCCAGATGATCCAGAACCAAGCGGCCCGGTTGGTGTACGGTCTCCCCCGCTTTCACCATTCCACACCCCTCCTCAAAGAACTACACTGGCTTCCTGTCAAGCAACGCTCCCTTTTTAAAACTGGTTGTATGGTTTTTCAGGCTCGCCAGGGCACTGCCCCCGCCTTTATTTCCTCTCTGATCCACGATTATGTCCCTACCAGAGAGCTTCGTTCTTCCTCTAAATCCCTCCTGCAAACTCCGCGTTTTAAACGTAAAAAGTGGGGTGGAGCCAATTTTTCAACTCTGGCTCCCACCTTTTGGAACTCCCTCCCGGACCACCTACGTTCGGCCACACAATATACATCCTTCCGCAAAGACTTAAAAACGTTCTTGTTTCAACAGGCTTTCCCCTTGTAATCTGTCCATCCTGTTTTTCGCCTGGCTCACTTCGTCCTCAGTTGCTGGATTTACCATTATAGCGCCAAGAAACCGTACGGTGAACGCTGCGCTCTACAAATATTTTAAATTAGAAATTAGAAACACATTAGATAATAAACACACACTTTACAATGTGCCATAGGCACGGGCAGAATTTACAGGGAATTATGTACATAAGACAGGGCCACATGGACCACTGTCAAGAATAGCACTTGGTAGAAATTAGCACTTAGAACATATAATAACTATAGCGCCAAATAGCAACTGTAGACCACAACCAGTAAACACTGGCAAAAGGTAAGTACCTCCTATGCAATCCTAACCATCTTAGGCATATATCACGTAGGGAACCATGAACACACTAGTATAACCCATAGATAAAACAACCTCCTAAGCATAAACATATGTCTAGAGGTATCAGAACAGGGTGTGCAAAACATTCTACACACAGTACATTTCCTAGCACCCTAAGAAGCACATAAATCACATTTAGCGCAGAAATCACATTTAGCACATAACTCACATCAAAGTCCAGGTTGCGCCACTGCGCCAGAGCCTAAACGTAGCAGCTGCCCACTACTTGCTGGGCAGCTGGTGGACAAGAACAGGGCCTAAATGCTGCATCTGGCACTAAGTGCTGCGCAGCTGTGGAAGGCCAACGTAGGGATAAAGGAGTGCGACTCATTTCTGAGTCCAAAGAACAAGTCCCTAGAAAGAAAGACCTAAACGGTGCAGCTGCCCACTACTTGCTGGGCAGCTGGGAATCAGAACTGCGACAGGGGGCCCTCACTGGCCCTTTGGAACAAAGGCTGCGCAATAGGTTGGAGCCCTCTGGCTCTAAAAGAACAACAGTGCTCTTAGGAGCCTTGTGGGCTCTTTAACAATAATGCCACCACACGTTGGAGCCTCTTAAGCTCAAGACCAAGTATGGGGCCACACTGGGGGAGCGGCCCGAGGCCAACGGGGGCCGCTCTACCCTCAGAAATGCCCCCAATGCGCGTGGGAGCCTCACGGCCTCTAGCAACACAACAATGCCCCCGGAAGCGTTGGAGTCCCCTTACTGGGGACTCGGAAGGACAATGGCCCCTGAGCTCTTGTGGGCTCTAATGCATAAATGCCCCCAATGTTGGAGCGACCCTCCCTTCAGGGGGGGGCGCTCAAGACACAGGCTATGCTTGGACCGGCATCCTTGAAGCACACCCGGAGCCCGCCCCAGCACTTGCCTTCTCACCGGCTAGGGGGCGGAAGTCCTCACTCGGCAGCGGTAGCAGAGCTCTCCCTATCTCTGGGAGCCCCGCCCGACAGCGCCCTTGTTCACCCGGTCCCCCATCTCGGGACTGGGACTCAGAGAGAAGCCTGGGAGGCTTGGCGGCTTCTCTTTCCTGTCTCAGCAGCGGGCAGCCAATCGCGGCGCGGCGGTGGCCGGGACTTCCTGGAAGCAAGCGGGAGTCCAGCCCTGCTCCAGGCGCCTGGCTGCCTGACATCCTGTGTCCGGCCAGGCCGCGGCTGTGACTGCTCGGGGGCCAAAATGAGGGGTAGGCTCCCTCGAAGAAAAAAATAAACGTAGATGCGGGATGGGCACCCGCTAAGGTACCTGTAAATGGGGTGGGCACCCGTATAAATTTATAACATAATTCGAAGACGCAGGGTGGGCACCTGCGCACCGGGCACAATAAAATAAGCGGGCAAAATGCAGGGTGGGCACCTGCGATGAAGGGGCCATAGGAGGTATCCCTACGCTCGGGATTCCCTCTCAAAGGGCCACAGGAGAAAGAAGCCCAATGCACCCAGGGTGCCCACTGGCAGCATCGATTCCTGGGGCACAGGCAACGGCAAAGAAAATGATCCTGGAGGTCAGGGGAGCATGTAGGGCCCAGGGGCCAGCACACAGGGCACTCCAGCAAGGAGGCAGCCCCCATGGCGGTCCCTCCTGGGCCCCACCATCAGCAAGCCCCACTCTGTCAGGGTTCAGGAAATAGAGGGGTCCTCCAGGTGTCCAGGGGCTGGACAGGCCCAGGGAGGCAAGCCTTCCCCTGGGCCCCAGCAGCAGCACGCCCCTGGTAGATTCCAGTCAGAAACAAGAACATTGAACATGAGGTCACAGCCTCATTTTATACACAAAATCCCTTTGTCTCTAGGGTGCAGGGTGGGGGAAACCCAGAAGCAGCTGGTTTGGAGCACTTTGTTTTGCTCAGCCCCTCTTCCCATTCACAGGACAGGCTAGAGACATCAGTCGCACCACAGGGGGCGGAGCCTGCATTGTGGAGGGAAAGCCCAGCCCTATTCAGGTCCCAGGTGCAGCCCCTCCCTGCCATCAACATGCAGATCTCCCCATTCACCACCAGGGCAGACCCATCCTGACTTCTGGAGCCAGGCACACCAGCCAGCTCCAGCCAATCACAAGCCAGACAGTCAATGCACAGACAGGCCAACTTCTAGTAGTGGCACATCCACACTAGACACAATAATGCCGCACACATCATCGCACAGCATTTAATCACACGAGTCCGCACATACCAAACTCGCACCTATACTCCCCACGCATCAGGAACTACCAGGGACACACATATTCCCCATGCATTCTTATGGGAGGTAAGGTCTCTCTCACACACGCACTCAGAGAGTGCACGCACTTTACACTGCGCCACAGTGCTAAAGTGCGCAAAGACCAGAAATCACTATAATGAGGTAACCTTAAAAGGCAAAAAGTTCAGGGGTGAACCTGCTAGAAGGGCCAAGTCCAACACAACCCCCTTCCAGCCAAAACGCAGGGCAGACCAATCACCACTGTGATGGACTTCCCTGATTTGGGCAATAGAACACAGACGCGGGCCCGCACTGCCGGGACACCCCCCTGGTTCGACGCCATGTTGTTCTAAAACAAACATACATAAAATAAAATCAGGCCCAACTAGGCTACCCCACCGGTACTCCTTAGTTGTCCAGGTCTAGGACCAGGCCCTAGGCCACCCAGATATCACTGGTCCTTGCCAATCCACTGAGTGGGGGGTAGTAACCCCTGGCATACAATAGCCATTCTTCACCCTCCTTCTCAGTGTAGTTTCAAACTACCACTGATTATTCAAGCTAGGGTCCGCACCCTCAGGCTGACCAGAGGTCACGGGCAAGAATGCCCCACCCTACCTCTACTTCTGGGGTCGCGCACTCTCCCAGGAGAAGCACCCTCCAGAACACAACTCTCCCACCAGTTTAGGACCTCTCTCCCTCCACTGGTGTACCACCTGGGATCCAAATTCACTGGATGCACAGGGTTTTTTTTTTGTTTTTTTACAAACCATGAAGCTTTATTAGCAGATTAGCAAAGTTACAAATTCAAATCCTTCAAATTAGTCATCATTCAACAATCACCTGATTACAACGTAGTTCAATACTTTCCAAAGCTGGTCAATACAGTAACTGCAAAGGCAAGTTATTTAAAGATAAACATATGGATGCACAGGGGTTTAAGACTCCCTCTGACCCCCTTCCAGAATTCTGCACCCTCCCAACTGGAGTGGTACCCCTAGAAGACAAACTGGCCAGGACACTGGCTACAGTCGCCCTGCCATCCAGGACAGGCAAACACCTGAACCTGGCTCCCCAAACTAGGGACGCTACCCTTTGGTTAGATGTCTGGCGCACCAGGACTTCTACAAGTTAAAAACAAAATCTAAGAGTTTATCCTCTCCTTCAGCAGCAAGGCAACCACTGTAGGCCAATCCCCCAGGACAGTACTCCTCCATACAGCTTACACGGTTCCTTCTCTTCAGGCAGAAGTTTCTTCTTGTAACTTCAGGACACTACTTACAGTTGCCCTTATGTCCAGATCCGGAACCACCGGCTACTGGCTCCCCAACCGAGGGACATACCATTTGGTCAGATGCCTGGTGCGCCAGGACTTCCTTGAGGGTGACACATAACTAATGTGTCGTGTAGCAAGTCTGCCTGTCACTCAGGACAGAAGTGGCATCACCATGGTCACTCCTTGGCAACACAGCCTTTCCGGCTGGCCCCTGACCCACTGGTTCTTCCACTGGGGGGTCTCCCCCTCGCACCCCTCCATCTGGACTTCTGCACCCTCCCAACTGGAGCAGTACTGACAGACACCAGAACTACTGGAACCCTACTTACAGATGTTCCACGTTCTCCAGACACTGGGAGATCCTCCTCAAATGGACTATTCGTACAGCTGAGGCCCCCGACCTGATGTTCCCTTAAGAAACAATCCAGGCCCTGAGACTGGGTTTTGGGCACCTGGAGACACGCAGTCCCACCCACTCCTTCTCTTCTGAGACAGGACCCTACACTGAGACCTAGCTGGGCTACACTGAACCTCTTCCACCACGCTGGGCTGGAAGACACCTAAGCCACTCCTTTTGGAATCACTCTACCTCTATGTCTCCCTCTTCACAGAACCTTACCAACTCTCACATATTGTATCTTAACAGACCACAGAAATCAAAAGCAGGCTCCACTTCTGCGGACGTTCTCGAGAAAAGTTTAACACAAGGAACCTAAGTGTCTGAGCTAAAACAGTAGTACACACCAAAGTATTCAGCAAGCTCCCTATCTCAGAGAACTCACACTCAAGTATTCAGCAAAACACACCATTCATCCACCCACACCCCCCCTCGGACTGGTAAGGCAGTTTCTACCACCCCTGATTTCTCAACCTGACCACCATGTGACACGGGTACCATTACTCTGGGAACGGGACGGGGAACACATGCACTGGACACACTTATGTTGCCACCACTGGATCCCACCCACTGGTGAATCCAGAAAATTCACACTGCACTTAGGGGATGATCTACCCTCCCGAGCTAGTGACACCTAACTCACAGTGCACAAGAAACACATTTCCAAAGAAATTACATTTTTAGAACCAAGTTAAAAACAATAATCCCCTTTCAAGTGACTATCTAAAATGCAGAGTTTTGTAGTGGAGCCAGTTGTCGCTGTGGCACTGTGCAAGCACAAATCCGGATCCTTTCGCTGCCACCAATGTTAGAAATGGCGATTTCCGGTTGGCTAAGGCTTGAGCCAAAGCCAGGCAGAAACCACCACTCTAGTCAGGGCAAGGGAGTTACACGCCAAAGATAACCCCTGCTCACCCTCTAGATAAGGCTAATCCCGGAGGCAATGTAGGTTAAATATTTGCGCACGCACCCACCAGCAACAACATCCCAGGCCCCCCACAAAAGGAACTCCACACAAGGTTATAAATAAAACTATATCAACAAAGGGGGGAACAGTGGGCGGACTATATTTAACGGGGTCCAGTGTACATGTCCGAAAGACTAGTAACACAAGAAGAGTACAAAGTTCCCCCATGAGAGTGTGAAATACAAGTGAGTGTAAATGTGTGAGTAGCGTAGAAGATGGTGAAAAGGGGGGGGGAATTTCCTTTTTGGAACTAAAACCCTCACACACCCAGCAAGCTAGGTGTCATGCTTCATCATATGGGTTCTGCTCCTCATCAGACTGGTGCTGCAATGTCTGACGGGCACCCACGAAGGGGCTCTTTATCGGAGATCTTTTGTTCCAGCCATATGGTGCATGCGTGTGAGAGGGCAAGTGAAAGTGTAGTCGTGAAGTGGTGGTGAATAAAAAAGGTGGGTCAGTCCACAGAGAACTTTATTGGCGTGGCTAACTCCCTTGATTAAAAAGGGGTGGGAGGGGAGATATATGCTGAGACAGATTCACAACAAAATATCTACCACCCTCAGGTCAGGTCAACATGTTTCTTGCCTTCATAGCAATTCTTCAGGACTACACAGTGAAAAAAGTAAATGAATGTAAATTACAACCTTATTCCTTGCGGTCAATAAGTAGGCAGGCCAATTGGTCCTGCTTATGCGATGCGACCTAGAGGAAATATACACAGCAGAAGAGTGTGATCAATGTAAGGTTTCATTGTTTCCTAGGTCACATGAAATCTACGCTATTCAAACACACTAGTGAAAATTAATTAAAACAAACAGAAACAACTGCAGTAGTGGGTAGAATCATAACTGGGATTCACAGACGAAGACATGAGGGCTAATGAAGTTAGGGTGAGTCAGGTTGATGCTTACCCTAAGCAGTTCCCTAAGGTGCCCGCAGTCTGCTCCCGTGCAGTTTTTTCTGTTGTTTTAATTAATTTTCACCAGTGTGTTTGAATAGCGTAGGTTTCATGTGACCTAGGAAACAATGGAACCTTACATTGATCACACTCTTCTGCTGTGTATATTTCCTCTAGGTTGCATCGCATAAGCAGGACCAATTGGCCTGCCTACTTATTGACCGCAAGGAATAAGGTTGCAATTTACATTTATTTACTTTTTTCACTGTGTAGTACTGAGCACTTAGGTCCTGAAGAATTCCCATGACGACAAGAAACATGTTGACCTGACCTGAGGGTGATAGATATTTTGTTGTGAATCTGTCTCAGCATATATCTCCCCTCCCACCCCTTTTTTAATCAAGGGAGCAAGAGGTCTAATGTCTGGTTTGAAAACCTTCACTTACCCAATAAAGATGTGCCGTAAAAGCTCTTTGGGACCAAAGTGATTTTCGCCCTGGAATCAAAGAGCATTTTAAAAGAATGACCAGTAACTTGAACACTGTCGATGGGACTTTTGCACTTGTTCTGACAGACCTGAACTAAAACCTCACCACAATGCAACTCATCAGGATCAGAATCGGACTTGTTTTGAACCCAATCTTCCTTTACTCGCTTGTTCTTTTTGAATATCAATGCCCTGCAAGGTTTTACCACATGACCAACTTTCCCACAATTAAGGCATTTGGAGTTCAAAGCAGGACAAGACTTGTCGTTAGCCAGGTGACCAACCATATCACGGTGGTAACATTTTCCTTAAAAGGCCTTCTTAGACTTCAAAGGTTGGGACTCAATTTGCTTAAATGTTTTTGTCTTAGTTACACTTTGTACCTTATCATTAGTAGTGATAGCAGTGCCATTTTCCTTTTTGTTTACTTCAACTCAAGCAAGGGTGTGCTCGATACGCTTGGCAATTGAGATGACCTCATCCAATTTGGGGTCGTCTTTTTGCCATGACTCATCCTTAACCTTCTCCACGGTGCAACTAAGCATGGGCGGATTTTGCAGATTCGCCATCCGCGAATTTGCGGATTTTTTTTGTGTTCGCACGGGTTTCTGCCAGTTCGCGAGAGTTTTTGTACAATTTCGCAAACGCGAACTTACCTGTCGGGTCGCAAGTTTTGCGAACTTGTTGTTTCTACGTGTCCAGACTGTTTGCGACCCTCTTCTTCATCACTGCCACCCTCTGTCACCACTGACACTCTCTGGTTCACCCATGCCACCCTCTGGCTCACCCATGCCACCCTCTGTTTCATCACAGCACCCTCTGGTTGACCAGTGTACATTATTGTGGCAAAGCAAAGCACACATTCCCTGCCTCAAGTGGCCTGAATTAATTTGGGGCTGATTAATGTGTCACAGAATATTTTTTTAGCTGGCACCTGCTTCCTTAGTGCTTCCTGATTAATGATGTGCTTGAACTTTTGCACCTGCTAAGTGCTTTAATTTTTGCAAAATTAGTTACAACACCTGCCCTGTCCCAACTGACATTAATGAATTAGGGGCTGATTAATGTGTCACTGAATTTGAACTTCCAGCCTGGCTCCTGCTTGTCTCCCTTAGCTGTAATTCAGGACCTTTGTGGCATACGTGTAACTATTCTGAGGGTCAGAGCAGGGTCACACAATAGTTGCAAGTAGGCAACTGAACTCTGGAGGGGCCCCTCAGGAAGCACTACAGGAAATGGCTACTAATGATGAGCTTGAACTTTTGAACCTGGTAAGTAGTTTCAGTTTTCCAAAAATCGTTTTTCTGCAATTGAGCGCTTATTCGTGGGGCGCGAATGAGCGCGAAATTGCACTGGGAAGCCGCGAATAGTGCGAGCAAGCAATAAAATCCGCCGCTCGCGGATTTGCGGATTTGCGGTAAATTCGCGGGAGCTCGCGGATTTACCGAAAATCCGCAAAATCCGCGAACGGAACGGATTTTTCGCCCATGCTTAGGTGCAACCCAACATAAACTGGTTGCGTATACGTTCCTCAAGTGCGTCCTCAAATTTGCACGTGGAAGCCAGTTTGCGCAAATGAATCACATATACTTCAACAGACTCCTGGGTTTGTTGGATGCGCTTCTTAAAGTGGTAATGTTTCAAGATGGTACTGACTTTGGGGAGGTAATGTTTGTCTAGTTTCCTCAAAAAGATCTCAAATTTGTTGAGGCTAGCAGATTCTGCGTCATTGCGGTCTAGTAAGTGTTCGAAAACCTCTTGCCCCTCCAAGCCTAGAGAGTGTAGGAGCAAGGCTTACTTTCTCTCGTGACTCGGTGACACTCAGCACACCCTAGTGTAGTTGAGGAACACCTTCTTCCACTTTGACCAGTGAATGGAGGCCCCACCTGGATTGGACAGGAAAAAGGGAGGCGGTGTAACGTTTTGCATTTTAAGAACAGTGGTGTGCCTGTCACCGCAGGAAGCAGAGTTGGCAAAAGCTCTTTAAGTGAGAGGGAGCTTATCACTGTAGGAGGAGGAGCGAAGGCACTTGTGGACAACGGTAAGGTGTGCTGATCACCGTGAGGAAGCAAGTAAATGGAAAAGTAAAGGAATGCTGGCCACTTGTTAAAGTATGACATAAATGCAGAAACTATCCGAAGGCAGACAGGAGACGAATTGTCAGCGAAGAACAAGGCGTGGCTGAAGTTGGCAGGTGGGATGAAAAGCAGTGCCTGCCAGCAAGGAAGCAGTGGCAAAGTCACTGAGGAAGCCAGGCAAAATGTTTTAAAACTTCAGACAATGCTGGCGAGAAATCGGTGAAAGTGCATTGCTGAATCTGTAAGAGAGACGCAGGCGGGACGCACTAAGAGCAGGAGCGACACTTCGCAGAATGTGCGAGTCATGCAGAGGATAATGAAACACTGTGGAATGTCCTCAGTTGCTGGCAACATCACTCAGCTACGCGCAGCTACACAAGGTCTGTATTTAATTGGAGCGGTAATGCTATGCAACGGAATGTGAGAGCTGCATAGCTCCGTAGAAGGCCAGCGCTGTAGACAGTGAAACAGAGCAGGAATGTGTCATCAACGAAGCGGAGCAGTTGTGAGTAATGGTTGCCAAGGTGACGACAGGCCTGCGCGAGGAAGCAGAGGGTGTGCATGCAGCAACTGTAGACTTCGAATTAATTAAGTTTAATAATACACGTTTTTTGTCAGAAAGTTAAACGTGGGGCTGACGGGGTGCGCATACAGTACATTTTAATTCAGCAGGGCTGAGAAATTGTTGTGGTGCAGATTGCTGTGATTATCATAGTCTTGATCGACTTGTTAGGACGTTTCTTAGGCAGCAAAGTAGGCAGCTGTGGGTCTTTTGTGTATTTTTTGTTAGGTCGCTCCCAGTGTAATGAAGTAGGGTCAAGGCACACTGGGCAAGTTTGAAGAAGGTCCTTTATTCAGGAGCAGCAGGTGTCTACAGAGAAAACATCCTACCCATGCAGGGCCAGCAGCAACTGATACGTGGGTGTTCTAGAGCAACTCGAACCAGATAAAGGCTGTAGAATGAGATACTCTAGACTCAATGTGATACATAGAATAGAACAACACGCAGGTCATTACAAGTAGTTATATAAAAATTACTAAATGAAAGGAGAACCACACAATAGTTATATCAAAATATGTATTTTTTAATATAACATTCTCTACTACCCTCTACACGAGGTTAGAACACAAAGCACACAATACTGGATGCATAGAACATTCTTAAGTAGCACAATACACAGCGGGCTCCAGGGGGAGACCGAACCATATACTAAAAAAATGGTATAACAATCACAACTTAACTAGACACAGTGCCTAGCACAGGTAGAATCACTGGGACCCCAAGGAACCACCCAAGGTAGTGACACAGGGAGCCCATGGAGGACGGGTGCAATAAGGAAACACGCCTGCTCCGTACAACTCTATGGGAAAGTCGCAGTTGCAAAGTTACATTTTAGGGACACTTCTAAGAGGAATCCAAGCAAACTCTTTGGAACATAGGAGGTTCTAGAGCCATCCCACCAGTGAGTACAGAGATACCCGTATTACCTATCCCTGAGGAGCCGGGTGCATAGGGGTCAAGTGGTGTCGAAAACCTTTGTTGTTTTCAATGAAGAGCTACAAAGAAGTACTGATGCCAGGAAGGCGAAGAGTGTCCGGTAAAATCGAAGCATGGATTCTAGGTAAGAAGAACCTGAAAGCAAAGGGGACAGAGTCTGGGTCACTTCTGGTGGCCAGGAGCTCGGTGTGAAGAAGGGATGCTTGACTCTGCAGCCAGGGGACCAGGAGAAATCGAGGATGACTAGGATCTGGAGGTGAGATGTCCCGCGAAGGATGTCAAGTGCTGAGGGGTCGATGTCCGGCTGGAGCACCAACAAGCCTTGGCAAATGCAACCCACGCAAGAAGGACAAACAGATTACAGAGTGGACCAGCGAAGTCCAGGGGATGCTCCAAGTAATGGAGTCAGGGCACGTCTGTAGCAAACAGGGACGCCCAAGAACAAACAAGGTGACCCTCACCAGGACCTACAGGCCAACGGACCAGGAGTCACAAGGAGACCTCAAGCAAGTCCCAAGGAGCACTCAGACTGAGGAGGCCGGATTTCTTGATGGCAAATACTGCTCGGGGTCAGGACTACACAGAGTCCAGTGCAAAAGCTTATGAATCGCCAACAAGCATATGCACTTACAAATGTATGTGGTGCACAGGGGTTCGGGTCATGCAGTCCCCACGAGGGATACTGGACTCAGAATTGCTGAGAGGGCAGATCAACCTCAGGGACCTTTGAAAACCCACCTCCTGTGTTGCTGAAATCTTCAGAGTCCTCAGGAGCAGCAAGCCGGTCAGATGCGCTTAGGTGCCTGCTAGTGCAGGGGAGTAACTCCTTTACTCCAAGGGAGATTCTTCTGTCATTCAGCAGGCAGTCCAAGTACTTGGTTTCTTCTTAGCAGAATCTTGTCCATGTAAAATCTAAAGTCCTGTAGACAGGTAACCCACTTAATACCCATGAGAAAGGGTTGGACAGATTCAGGGAACCCTGTGAGGGGAGGGGCAGGACAGAGGGGTGGCTACACCCATGTGATTTCATGCCAGAGCAGAAGCCAATGACTCCCAGAACTGGTTTAAGCTGGACTGTGCACAGGGACACCAAATGTGCCCCCAGTGCAGTCTTTCTCAATACACTAAACCATGTATAGGAGGTGGTTACACCTCCCTGTGCCAGGGTGCATATTGCCATGCCTTCTTCTGCTCTAGCTTGGCTCAGCGGCAGGAGGGCAGAAATGTGTGTATGGCTGGCAGCATCCATTTTGTGCTGCCTGGGACGGGAAAGCTGGTACCGGGTAGACCGGTGACCCATGAAGCTCGGTTCTGAAGGGTGAAATAATACCTCCCACACCAGTTACTGGTGTGGAGGTATGATTCCAAGGTATTTAACACCAAACACAACATGTTTCTAAGTTAACATTTACTGCAAGGGTGGTTGGCGAGCAAAATAACAATGGATTAAACCCAGATCTGTGACTGGGGTGAATGTTTTGCCATTGTGCAACATTCCGTCCATCATCTTGTGTGTTTTGCTGTTCACTCTATGTCGGAAGGGTATGCCCAGACGTGGGTCCCGTGCTCACTACGCGACTGGAGTCAAGCTATCCTGGCTGAAGATGGCTGGTAGCCAGAAATCGGTCCTAGGATGCTTGATTCCGGTCCACGTAAGACATGGCTTGGCAGTTCGGGCTGGACTGTTCCCATGAGGCACAGGGTCAATACTGATTTGCATATGACCATGTGTGAACTGGGGTGGCTTGGTGAGCAAAATAACGATGGATTAAACCCAGATCTGTGACTGGGGGTGAATGTTTTGCCATTGTGCAACATTCCGTCCATCATCTAGTTTGTTTGGCCTTGATAGTGAGGACTGCCTTTTGGATGGCCTCCAGAACATTTCTCAGGTGGGCCAGGTGATCCTCCTAGGTGGAGCTAAAGACAGCAATATCATCAAGAAAAGCTGCACTATCGGTTTCCAGCCCTATGAGAACTTTATTCATCAGCCTTTAAAATGTGGCACGTGCATTCTTCAATCCAGAAGGCATTACCACAAATTGGTAGCGCCCACTAGGGGTTGACAATGCTGTTTTTGGTATAGCATCTCCAGCTAATATAATTTGCCAGTAACCAGCTGTCAGGTCAAATGTACTTAAGAATTTGGCTGAGGCCAAAGTGTCAAGAAGTTCATCTGTCCTTGGAAATGGATGAGCACCAGTCCTAGTGACTGCATTGAATCCCCTGTAGTAAACACAGAACCTCATCTCTCTCTTACGACCTGGGGTGTGAGGTTTTTTGGTATCAAGACTATTGGTCTAGCCCAATGACTATTTGAGGGCTCAATCACTCCATTTTCCAATATTTTCTGTCCTTCTGTCCTGATACAGTCCCTAATATGTCAGGTTGCCCATAAATATTATTTGGCAGACTGTCACATGTATTCACCTCAAGTGTACACCTGGTAATCTGATTTCTAGTCAGTGAAAACATGTGTTTATACTGATTGAGGACCTTCCTGCAATCAGTCTGTTGCTGTTCAGTGAGGCTGTCTGCCAGGGCTACACCATCAACTGAACCATCATCAGGGTTTGGTGAAAGGAGGTCAGGGAGTGGGTGACTCTCTTCCTCCTGTCCCTCATCAGTAGCCATGAGCAAGCCCATGTCTGCCCTGTTCACATATGGCTTGAGCCTGTTCACATGGAGCACCCTGTGGGCGCTCCTGGGAGTTACAAGGTCCACCAAGTAGGTAACCTCTCCCTATTGCTCAAGAATGGTTTGGGGCCCATTCTACTTGTCTTTGGGAGCTGATGAGGCCACAGGCTCCCACACCCATACCTTCTGTACTGGCTGGTACACAGTAAAAAAGCCTTTTGGACATTCCAGCCTTTCTGTAATTCCTGGCTAGCCTCAAGGTTTTTGGATGCCTTCTTCATGTGCTCAGCCATCCTGGAGCGGAGACTAAGTACATACCCCACTATGTCTTGTTTAGGTGGTTTGAGGGGCAACTCCCACTCCTCCTTAACCAAACATAAGGTAGCCCTAACTGGATGTCCAAACAGAAGTTCAAAAGGGCTGTAGCAAAACCCCTTCTGAGGAACCTCTCTGTAGGCAAATTGAAGGCAGGGCAAAAGGATGTCCCATCTATGCCTAAGCTTTTCAGGAAGACCTTTTATCATGTCCTTTAGGGTTTTGTTGAATCTCACAACTAACCCATTGCATTGTGGATGATAGGGTGTGATAAATTTGTAATTCACTCCAACCTCTTTCCACACAGCAGTAAGATAGCCAGACATAAAGTTTGCATCTCGGCCTGATACTACCTCCGTAGGGGAATCCACTCTGGAAAAGATTCCCAGGAGGGCCCTGGCCTCAGCAGGAGCTGTGGTGGTCCTAAGGGGTATTGCCTCTGGATACCTAGTGGCATTGTCCACCACCACTAGTATGAATCTCTGCCCAGATGCAGTTTGAGGATCCATGGTACCAACAATGTCAATCTCAACCCTCTCAAAGGGATTCCCCCCCCCCCACCGGTAGTGGTATCAGGGGGGCCTTTGTAGTACCACCAGCATTACCACTGACTTGGCACGTAGTACAGGAGCGACAAAACCTCTTTGTGTCCTCTGACTTGTGAGGCCAGTGAAAGTGAGGGACAAGCCTGTCCCAGGTCTTGCTTTGGCCTAAGTGTCTTGATAATGGGATGTCATGTGCCAGTGTTAATAGGAAGCCCCTAAACTTGAGAGATATAACCAGCCTCCTGGTAGTTCCTCCGAGACACTTCCTTCTTCAGGACTAATATCCTCTCTCTCAAGAGACTGATCTGTATTCTGAGGCAGGGGGGAAGAAACTGCCTTACACCTACTGCACCTTCTCTTGGAATGCACATGGTCCATTATTCCAGGATCCAGGGCCTGTTCAGTGGAAGATTGTTTTGCCTGTGATGTAGTCATAGCAAACACATCTATAGGGATGCCCAGCATTTCTGCATGTGTCATGAGTTCCACTTCAGCCCAGGCAGAAGTTTCCAGATCATTGTCCGATACACATTCAACAGGGAGGTCTGCACTTACCACAACCCTCCTTGGGCCAGTTACCCCTCCTCAGCTGAAATTAACAACTGCCAAGGAATGATCAGTCCTGACCTTGCTAGCATTGGTCACTTGGTACATCTCACCAAGTATAATGTGGTCCAAGCCCACAAAATATTTTGTCACCATTATGTGACACTTGCGCATGTGTCCCTATATGCCATGGCCTCCTTTCCATTTATCAAAGGCTGTTGTCTGTATTTGTCCAGATTACTGGGACTGATAAATAGGGAAGCAATATCCATGCCTCCATCACAGACCAAAACAGCTTGAGTTGAAATTCTGACCATGCCAGAATCCATATCAGATCCCAGCGTTAACCCTACTTAACACTTGTTCCCAGTACCACCACTTGGACCTGAACTAGGTGGAACAATTGCCTTAGGGGCATTGGTGGTGTTGGCAAGAGGATCCTTGGCCCTTGAACAATTGGCATCTCTTGTCCAATGGGGTTTCTCCTTACACAGGAAGCAGCAAGGTTTCTTTTTGTTTTCACCCTTGTCAGATTGTGACTCCCCCCCAGTTGCAGGTTTTCGGGGCCCTTGTGAAGACTTCTGATCTTTACCCTTCTCCCCACCCTTACCTGGAGTTTTAGCATCTTGATTCTCAACTTTCTGCTTCACCCTGGTCCTAACCCACTTATCTGCTTTCTTTCCCAATTCTTGGGGAGAAGTCAGAACAGAATCAACCAAGTACTGATGCAACAACTGATTTTGGCAATTATTAAGAATCTGCTCCCTCATAATTAAATTGTACAATCATTCACTTTAATGCCAAGTAACCAGTCTTCTAGAGCCTTAGTAGCACACTCTACAAAGTCTACCCAGTCCTGAATCTGTGTCTTCTGGGTGTCTCTGAACTTAATCCTGTACTGTTCAGTGGTTAAGCAAAACCCATCAATGAGAGCAGTCGTCAGGAATGAATAATTGTCAGCATTCTTATCTGTAACTGTGAGGAGCCTATCTCTACCTTTGTCAGCAAAGGAGAGCCACAAGATATCTGCCCTGTGCTCCTGAGGGACCCTCTGTACTTTACAGGCAGTTATCCATTTGTGGATGTCATCCCCACTCTGGTAGGGAGGGACTATCATGTTGTTTCCTATGATCATGAGTATACTCCTTAACCCTAGGGACACTGTTGCTGCCACCATGGGACCCTAATCCCAATCTCTTTGTAGGCCTCTGGAGCTCTAGGGGATCCCTGTCTAGGGCCAACTGCTCCTTCTTAAGCCTAAGCTTGATTTTCTCAAGCTCCAGAAGTTGGCACTGTCTATCATAAGAGGATGCCCTCGTATTTGATATGGAAATCCCTACAGAAGTTCCTGAGTGTTGAGATTCTACAGAGGGAGATCTGGATCTCCTAGGTAAACTTTGTACTCTCCTGGTGGAGTAAAGAGAGAGCCACTGGGGCCTTCTTACCCAACTAATGGAAGATCTATGTTGTCCAGCTTAGAATAATTTGGAACCTACTGGTCAGGGTTTGAGTCCAGGTCAAAGAAGGTTTCACTTCCTGGCCTTTCCTCATTCCCTGCCCCACCCACTCTATCTACCTCATCAGACCCTTGGGTCTTCCTAAGGTCATCTAAGAGTAACACCTTAATGAGACGTTGGGTTTTTGCACTTTTCCCTGTCCTCAACTTCCTTGAAACACATATGGCTTTCAATCCTTGGAATGAGAGGCCATGGTACCTAGTTGGCAGAGAGCCAAGGGCTTCTCCTCTACAGCAGACGAAGGAGTGCAAGGGGGGCTTGCACTGTTTCCAGGGGCACTCCAGTTGGAGATAAAACTCCTAAGTTATGATTTCATCAGTGCATTTCGTATAGTTCAAACAAGCGTAGTCAAGGTAATCTTTCTTGAAAGGTCATTTATTTGGTGGGTCACATATTAAATCATCATAGTGACTCCTTTGTGAAACGAAGCATTAAAGGAAATGTTTAAACAACATCCATAGATCTATGCATCATCCCTATGCATTTCGGGCGGAGCCCTTCGTCAGGGGATAGCAAAGGATCTGTAAGTAAATGAATCGATATCAGGCAGGGGAGCTCGCAACCACAGGTTAAATAAAACGTTTTATGTGGGTGAAATGAAAACATGCATGTCTGAAGTAACGTCATAGGGAAAAGAAAAAATGTGCACAAAATGAACCATATCGTGCTGTCAGGAGTTGAAGAGAAAAAAATGAGCCATGTCGTACTGTCAAAGTGGGTAGAAAAGGAATCACTGTGTCATAGATGAAAAGAACTCGGAATAGTGCCTAATGGATCCGAGACCCATTACATGTGCGTAAAGTTGGTGACAATCGGAAACTCGGAATTCAAATGATGGGGTTTTAGCAAAGTACCAGTGAAAGAAATAGCCATACGAGTGAAGGTGAGGAAGGAAAAAAGCTTACCGATGGGTGAAAGTCGCAACGCGCCAAACGCCGTGTTGCCAAAGGTTGGTGAACGAACGAGAGTAATGCGGAAGTAAATAAACTACCGTGAAGGTAAAAAACGGACTAACGGAAGTGTGGGTGGATAGAAATATCGTATCGGTAAATACTCAATTGAGTTAAAAACATCATAAAGTGCAAAGAAAAATGTGGTGAAACATTAGTACAACGTATCGAGTGAAAATAAAAGCCAAAACTTTGCGTGAGCTAGCACAACATTCATACTCGAAAGTGGCGGCCATCTTAGAATGGGCTCTGAGTGGTATACATACACAGTAGTATCATAGTTGGTATGACGATAAATGAATCAAAAAATGGACAGAAGGTATAAGTGAATAGTAAGTGAAGGAGAAAAAGGTGGAAAAACAGCTGAAGTGAATAACAAAGACCTGAAGTTTAAGAAAAAATGCAACAAGGTAGAGAAAATTATACCAGAGAGATTGTAGACAGGGGAAGAGTAAAGTGTAAAGAGTCAGGAAAAAACTAAGTGAGAAGTTGCAGTATGACAAACACTTAATCAAAAGAAGAGGGGAGAGTAGGGAAAGTAAAAACGTAAAAAAACAGAATAAAGACATGTAGTTTCAGACAGAAAACAAATGAATGTATATAGGTTGGGACAACAATTCTCTATAAGAAGCAACTGTATTCAAGTCTGTCATTAAGCCCCTTGGGCTGGCAGGCATCCAGTCTCTTGATCCACACTGTTTCCCTTTGGAGTAGTAGTTTCTTGTTGTCAACGCCTGCTTTCAGTGGGACAACCTCCAAAACAAGGAACTTCAGTTGGCTCACGTTATGCTGGTGTGTGATGAAGTGAGCAGCTAATGGTGCTTTAGTTGATCTGTTCCTGATAGTGCTTTTGTGTTCGGTTAAGCGAACTTTAATCTTTCGTTCGGTTTTGCCTACATAAGGCAGTCCGCAGGGACATTTGAGTAGATACACTAGATTCATGGAATCACAAGTGGCGTTGGTTCTCAATTTGATGGCTTTTCCTGACGATGGATGGTTGAAGGTGTTGCCTGGAATTATGTTGTGACAATGACTACAATTGTGGCACGGTATGGTGCCACAGTAGTTGGTAGAAGTGTCAATGGGTTTGGTCTCAAGAATGTTTTTTAAGTTTTTGGCTCTCTGGTATGCGAAGAGTGGTCTGATGTTAAAAATGCCCTGAAAGTCTGGTTCAAAGCGAATCATGTCCCAACTCTTAAGGATGATGTTTTTAATGGCCTTGCTTCTGGTTGAGTATTTAGAGACGAAAACTGGTCTCTGTTCGTCAGTTAATTTGATGTTAGTTCTTAGAAGTTCTGCCCGGGTTTTGGTGGCCACTCGGGTTTTAGCTGCTTGTAGTGTGACTTCAGGATATTTTCTGTCTCTGTACTTCTGTAGTATTTTTTCTTCAGAATTTACATAGGCTTCTGATTCTGAGCAGATTCTTTTAGCCCTTAGGAGCTGAGAATATGGCAAATGAGTTTTGAGTGGTGTCGGATGACAACTGGTGAACATTAAAGCGTTGTTCCTGTCCGTGGCTTTGACGAATAGATTGGTTGTCAGTTTGTTGTCGAGTAATGTGACCTGGACATCCAGGAATGGCAAACTTTGAGGACTGATGGTATGAGTAAACTTTATATGATCATCCAGAGAGTTTATGTATTTCAAAAATTCCAAAATTTCATCAGGTTGGCCAATCCAGATAAGGAAAATGTCATCTATGTACCTCCATAGGGTGAGAATGTTGTTGATCCATTTGTTGTGACTCAAGATGTGATCTAGTTCCATCCGGTGCATAAACAGGTTGGCATAGCTGGGAGCAGCACAATTTCCCATTGATGTTCCAACGAGTTGGAGATAGTACTCGTTGTTGTATGAGAAATAACTGTGGTACAACGTGTATTGCAGAAGTTCGAGTATCAGAACTTTCAAAGTGTCATCGATGGGATGGTGTAGTAAGAAGGATTCTATGGCTTCCAAGCCCCTATTGTGTGGGATCGATGTGTACAGGGCACATACATCTATGGTTACCAGAGTGTGTACTTTGTCTGGTTCAATGGTGACATCTTGGAGGCGCTTCAGAAAATCAGTGGTGTCACGCAGGTAAGTAGACATGGATGAAACAATGTCTTGTAGATAAAGATCAATGAACTTGCCGGTAGGCTCATGGATAGAGTTTTTTGTAGAAACGATGGGACGAAAAGGAGGCTTGTGTAAATCCTTGTGGATTTTAGGGAGCATGTGAATGCTAGGGCATTTGGGATGGGGTTGTATGAGATATTTGTGATCCTTGTCTGTGATCGTTCCCATAATGAGAGCTTTATCCAGAATGACTTTGAGCGTATTAGCAAAGACACCGGTAGGATCATTGGGTAATTTCATATATAGGTTCTTATCATTGACATGTTCACTTACACTGGTATGGTAGAAGTCACTGTCCATGACAACAAGTGCACCGCCTTTGTCAGCTTTACAGCACGTGATTTCCGGATTGTTAACAATTTGGTTGAGTGCTCTGGATTCCTTAAGATTGAAGTTGTTGTATTTGGAGTGGGTTTTTTTGAAGATCTCTCTGATGGAATTCAAAGTGATGGTTTCAAAGGAGTCAAGTATTTTGTGACTGACAGGAGCCACAAATGTGCTTTTGCTTCTTAACTCTTTGCAAGCATGTCGTGTGGGTGTACTAGTTGGAGGGCACACATTAGAGAAAAAGTGTCGGAGTCTCAAGGTTCTCAAGAACTTATATAAACTTATCTCGGTTTCCAATTCAGTGGAATTGTATGTTGGGACAAAAGAAGTCCCACGTTCCAGGGTGGACAATTGTAGTTGAGATAAGTTGGTTTTAGAGATGTTGATCACGAGGGTTTTTTGCTCCTGGTGGCTTGAGCGATTGAAGTGGTTATTTCTCTTGGAGTTTCTGCCCCGCCTGGTTCGACGTTGACGGTTTGGCCTGTTTCTAAAAAAGAAACACCAGAAGTCGAAGCTGCGGTTAGGGGGACATTCACAGATGGTTTCGGTGGTGCGGTGTTCCTAGGTGGTCTGCCATAGTTAGTGTTCCCTCTTTGAGAGGTAGAGCCATCTGTAGAACTCCCTTCATCCGAGGACGGGTTGTTATATGGTCTTTGTTGTCTGCGTTGGGCATAAACTTCTGCCCAACTGTAGACCTCGCCCAGTTTATAGTCCATGGTGTCACGTCTATATTTTCTGATTTTTCTATCATTTATCTCTTTCGTGTACTTATCCAGTTGTACGTTGATATCAGCAAGAGATTTATCGAGATCTTCTTTAGACATGTTATTCTCTAGGTTGCGTGAGATCTGTGTGATTTCTTTGTCTAGATCATCGATGACTTTTGAAAGTTCTTCTACGATGAGAAGAATTAAATCCAGTGAACAACGGTTGAGGATGGCGTACCATCGTTCCGTGAATTTCGGGTTGTTCCGACAGAGGGTAGGCTTCAGAGAAATTCGTAATCCTCTGGGGATGCGTTGGTCTTTGTGGTATCTGATGAGAGTTCCAGCATGTAGGCGTTGGTTGATAATTCTCTTAGAGGTATATAAAAGTTGTCTCAACATGCTAGGGTTGGAGAAGGCGCTTGTGGATGAGGGGTCTGCTTCCTGAATCAAAGCGTAGATGCGGGTAGTTTCATCTTGGGAAAACCCAAAAGTGTCAGCCCGATTGGCTGTAGTGCTTGCGATTTCTTCATAAGACATGGTTCAACGATGGGTGCCCGCCAAACGTGGCCAGAGGTACGTTGATAAGCAAAATGAGTAGAAGATGGCGGCACACGGGGTATGCAGTGTTCATCAAATGAATAAAGTAAACCAATGGTGAGTATTTTAGGGTGCCAGGAAATGGTCCCTTCCGGCCGGTAGGAACTGAAATTTGAACAACAGACGAAGGAGTGCAAGGGGGGCTTGCACTGTTTCCAGGGGCACTCCAGTTGGAGATAAAACTCCTAAGTTATGATTTCATCAGTGCATTTCGTATAGTTCAAACAAGCGTAGTCAAGGTAATCTTTCTTGAAAGGTCATTTATTTGGTGGGTCACATATTAAATCATCATAGTGACTCCTTTGTGAAACGAAGCATTAAAGGAAATGTTTAAACAACATCCATAGATCTATGCATCATCCCTATGCATTTCGGGCGGAGCCCTTCGTCAGGGGATAGCAAAGGATCTGTAAGTAAATGAATCGATATCAGGAAGGGGAGCTCGCAACCACAGGTTAAATAAAACGTTTTATGTGGGTGAAATGAAAACATGCATGTCTGAAGTAACGTCATAGGGAAAAGAAAAAATATGCACAAAATGAACCATATCGTGCTGTCAGGAGTTGAAGAGAAAAAAATGAGCCATGTCGTACTGTCAAAGTGGGTAGAAAAGGAATCACCGTGTCATAGATGAAAAGAACCCGGAATAGTGCCTAATGGATCCGAGACCCATTACATGTGCGTAAAGTTGGTGACAATCGGAAACTCGGAATTCAAATGATGGGGTTTTAGCAAAGTACCAGTGAAAGAAATAGCCATACGAGTGAAGGTGAGGAAGGAAAAAAGCTTACCGATGGGTGAAAGTCGCAACGCGCCAAACGCCGTGTTGCCAAAGGTTGGTGAACGAACGAGAGTAATGCGGAAGTAAATAAACTACCGTGAAGGTAAAAAACGGACTAACGGAAGTGTGGGTGGATAGAAATATCGTATCGGTAAATACTCAATTGAGTTAAAAACATCATAAAGTGCAAAGAAAAATGTGGTGAAACATTATTACAACGTATCGAGTGAAAATAAAAGCCAAAACTTTGCGTGAGCTAGCACAACATTCATACTCGAAAGTGGCGGCCATCTTAGAATGGGCTCTGAGTGGTATACATACACAGTAGTATCATAGTTGGTATGACGATAAATGAATCAAAAAATGGACAGAAGGTATACGTGAATAGTAAGTGAAGGAGAAAAAGGTGGAAAAACAGCTGAAGTGAATAACAAAGACCTGAAGTTTAAGAAAAAATGCAACAAGGTAGAGAAAATTATACCAGAGAGATTGTAGACAGGGGAAGAGCAAAGTGTAAAGAGTCAGGAAAAAACTAAGCGAGAAGTTGCAGTATGACAACCACTTAAACAAAAGAAGAGGGGAGAGTAGGGAAAGTAAAAACGTAAAAAAACAGAATAAAGACATGTAGTTTCAGACAGAAAACAAATGAATGTATATAGGTTGGGACAACAATTCTCTATAAGAAGCAACTGTATTCAAGTCTGTCATTAAGCCCCTTGGGCTGGCAGGCATCCAGTCTCTTGATCCACACTGTTTCCCTTTGGAGTAGTAGTTTCTTGTTGTCAACGCCTGCTTTCAGTGGGACAACCTCCAAAACAAGGAACTTCAGTTGGCTCACGTTATGCTGGTGTGTGATGAAGTGAGCAGCTAATGGTGCTTTAGTTGATCTGTTCCTGATAGTGCTTTTGTGTTCGGTTAAGCGAACTTTAATCTTTCGTTCTTCTGTAGTATTTTTTCTTCAGAATTTACATAGGCTTCTGATTCTGAGCAGATTCTTTTAGCCATCCATCGTCAGGAAAAGCCATCAAATTGAGAACCAACGCCACTTGTGATTCCATGAATCTAGTGTATCTACTCAAATGTCCCTGCGGACTGCCTTATGTAGGCAAAACCGAACGAAAGATTAAAGTTCGCTTAACCGAACACAAAAGCACTATCAGGAACAGATCAACTAAAGCACCATTAGCTGCTCACTTCATCACACACCAGCATAACGTGAGCCAACTGAAGTTCCTTGTTTTGGAGGTTGTCCCACTGAAAGCAGGCGTTGACAACAAGAAACTACTACTCCAAAGGGAAACAGTGTGGATCAAGAGACTGGATGCCTGCCAGCCCAAGGGGCTTAATGACAGACTTGAATACAGTTGCTTCTTATAGAGAATTGTTGTCCCAACCTATATACATTCATTTGTTTTCTGTCTGAAACTACATGTCTTTATTCTGTTTTCTTACGTTTTTACTTTCCCTACTCTCCCCTCTTCTTTTGTTTAAGTGGTTGTCATACTGCAACTTCTCGCTTAGTTTTTTCCTGACTCTTTACACTTTACTCTTCCCCTGTCTACAATCTCTCTGGTATAATTTTCTCTACCTTGTTGCATTTTTTCTTAAACTTCAGGTCTTTGTTATTCACTTCAGCTGTTTTTCCACCTTTTTCTCCTTCACTTACTATTCACTTATACCTTCTGTCCATTTTTTGATTCATTTATCGTCATACCAACTATGATACTACTGTGTATGTATACCACTCAGAGCCCATTCTAAGATGGCCGCCACTTTCGAGTATGAATGTTGTGCTAGCTCACGCAAAGTTTTGGCTTTTATTTTCACTCGATACGTTGTACTAATGTTTCACCACATTTTTCTTTGCACTTTATGATGTTTTTAACTCAATTGTTTATTTACCGATACGATATTTCTATCCACCCACACTTCCGTTAGTCCGTTTTTTACCTTCACGGTAGTTTATTTACTTCCGCATTACTCTCGTTCGTTCACCAACCTTTGGCAACACGGCGTTTGGCGCGTTGCGACTTTCACCCATCGGTAAGCTTTTTTCCTTCCTCACCTTCACTCGTATGGCTATTTCTTTCACTGGTACTTTGCTAAAACCCCATCATTTGAATTCCGAGTTTCCGATTGTCACCAACTTTACGCACATGTAATGGGTCTCGGATCCATTAGGCACTATTCCGGGTTCTTTTCATCTATGACACGGTGATTCCTTTTCTACCCACTTTGACAGTACGACATGGCTCATTTTTTTCTCTTCAACTCCTGACAGCACGATATGGTTCATTTTGTGCACATTTTTTCTTTTCCCTATGACGTTACTTCAGACATGCATGTTTTCATTTCACCCACATAAAACGTTTTATTTAACCTGTGGTTGCGAGCTCCCCTTCCTGATATCGATTCATTTACTTACAGATCCTTTGCTATCCCCTGACGAAGGGCTCCGCCCGAAATGCATAGGGATGATGCATAGATCTATGGATGTTGTTTAAACATTTCCTTTAATGCTTCGTTTCACAAAGGAGTCACTATGATGATTTAATATGTGACCCACCAAATAAATGACCTTTCAAGAAAGATTACCTTGACTACGCTTGTTTGAACTATATGAAATGCACTGATGAAATCATAACTTAGGAGTTTTATCTCCAATTGGAGTGCCCCTGGAAACAGTGCAAGCCCCCCTTGCACTCCTTCGTCTGTTGTTCAAATTTCAGTTCCTACCGGCCGGAAGGGACCATTTCCTGGCACCCTAAAATACTCACCATTGGTTTACTTTATTCATTTGATGAACACTGCATACCCCGTGTGCCGCCATCTTCTACTCATTTTGCTTCTCCTCTACAGGACATACTCTGCAGCTACGGGGACCTGGAGATGTCGAGGACGACCAGGATCCAGAGGTGAGCTATCCCACGAAGGATTTTGAGTGCTGAGGGGACGATGACCAGCTGGAGCACCAACAAGCCTTGGCTAATGCAACCCACGCAGGAAGGACAAACAGGTTAAGGTGTGGACCAGCAAGGTCCAGGGGACTCTCCAAGCAATGGAGAGTCAGGGCATGTCTGGAGCAACCAGGGAAGCCCAGGAACAAACAAGGTGACCCTTGCCAGGACCCACAGGCCAACGAACCAGGAGTCGGGAGGAGACCTCAAGCAAGTTTGCAAACTATCAGCCCATGGAGCACTCAGTGCGAGAAGGCTGGATTTCTTCGGTGCAAATACTGCTCTGGGTCAGAACTGCACGGAGGCCAATGCACAAGCTTGGGAATCAGCAAAAAGCATATGCACTTGCAAATGTACGCGGTGCACAGGGGTTCGGGTTGAAGGACGGGGCCCTCTTGGGCCACGCGGGTTACTCACGACCATCTGCTATGCCGTCCCAAAATGAAGAGTCGGTCAGACAGTAGAGAATACACACTTATATTTATTCAGCATATACTCTGCAGAAGAGCCCAGACAGGCCTTCACCATAAGTTGTCTGCCGAGGGGACTGACTCCCCAACGTATGCTAATACATAATAAACCTTTCTGGAGACTTTGGACACGGCTTCAATGGAAAGTTACAGGCTTGGACCGGGCATGAACACAGGAGGCACAGAGATGAGCTAACACCTGCCAGATGGGTACACTCTATCAGTGGTCCAAGGCCACTTTTCCGAGTCTCAGCGTCTCCTAACGTGGGAGCAGAGTTACACATTGAGATTGGAATGCAGAGGCAGAACATCTGCTCATTATCAAGTTGGGTTACAGCCTTGAACAGGAAAGAAAATAATAACGAAGTATAGTGTTCTACTGAAGCGAGCAGATATAACGACTGCGGCCTAGTACGAGCACAGCCCAAGAAGTAATAATGATTGCAAAATACAAAATGGAGTCACACGAGCTAACTAAAGCTTACATGCTGCGAGGATAACTCAGTGAGTTGCATAACATGAATGCAAATGGCGTCTATTTAGCCACATATTGCTAAACTAATATAGCATAACAAATGCATTGCAGGAAAGGGGAATTTCAAACCTAACAGACCCTCCTTTTAGCATATGTCGCTAAAAGCTTTATTGCTATCCGACAGGGTCTTTACAATTCTAAGTGGGGAGAAAGGAAATGCATGGTCACTCAAATCGCAAAGGCAAACAAGACAGCACAGGTATATCAACATGCATATAATCTTCTGGATGTAAGGCACCCTCCTTTTCAGCTGATCTAGGTATATACCCTTGGTGTACTACAATGTTCTTCAACATTGTGTCATACTCAGATTGTATCAAATGTATTCAAATGTTCTTTAGTATGAAGCAGGGAAACTATAAAAATTGAGCTAAGATAGATCTACATCAATGTTCAACAACCCTTCTATCTCCTTCTGAAACATGACCTCAGCACTGTATGGGAGGGAGTTCCTTCCTTAGCAGTTAATGTACTTACTCAGTAAATGCAACAAACTGGGAGACAGTGTAAACAAGGGTCTATTTGTCGTGTCACATACGTCATATTATAACTGAGGATAAGCACAATTCGTAGATGAGGCAGCAAATACATTGGGGTTACAAAAACGAACTGTCATACTAATTATCATGAAAGGTGTCTGCTCAATATACACATTCATTTGTAGGTCATGAATCACTAAATGCATTATTGAGAACAGGAGAACTGAATCGAAGGTACACCAATCTGAACAACTGTATTATCATTTTATGTCCTCCTGTGCTCCCCTGTGCGTGGAGCCAAAGTAACAAACATGTTCACAAGAGAAGCAGGTTCTACATATACTTGGGAATGCACAGTATACTTCTCCTTCTGGGAGTAGCATGTTCCTAACACTATTATCAGCACAATAACAACTATGGATGCACGTGTACTTTCTGTGTGTTGACCCAGCTCTGAACAGGGATGGATAAAAAGGCTATTTTCCTCATCAATTTGGTGACCAAACTGATACATGGTAGTTGGGAGAGAAATATGACACAATAGAATCGGTTGCCAGGGAACAAGAGGATGGGCAAAACTCTTCTTTTCAGTGTCTTTTCAGAGAGCCATCACTGAGCCTATGCTCCTATTGTTGTATAGCCGCTATTTAGACTTGGCGGTGGAGCTGTGTGTCTAGCTCGGATCCAGGTTCCACGTTGCAGGGCAAGGTATTTCTCTCTCTAGAATCACAGTCCTTTGCCCCGTTCTTTGACTGTCCAAACAATGCACCAAACTCTCTTCCTCTAATCTATCACTGGTACCTTAGACAGGGTACCCACACCCTATTCTTCATCCATGAAGTCCATCCCTCCTAACCCTATTCTACCTGTTCCTCGGGCGGGCGTGCATTGTACCTTACACAAAAGGGGTCAAAGGAAGAAGGGGGTAAGACTCAAGATGTACCAAGGGGCAGAGACTCAAACACAAGTGAGCCCACCGACTAGGGTCAATGGGCTGGCACAAGTAGACCGACTGGCTGGAGTTTCTAAATAGCCCTTTTCTCTCTTTTTCTCCTTCTTGTGGTACTGCCTCATCCAGCATGTCTTTTCTCTGCAGCTTCGCCTTGGTCATATTCATCAGTGTTCCATAACAAGCAGCCAGGCTGTGCATGACGTCCAACCCCTCTCTCTCTCTCCCTGTGACTGAAGGGCGTCCCGGACCTATTAACGAGTATTTTATTTTATAGTTTTATAGAGCGCAAACCAGACCCTTACGGGTAACTGAGCGCTTTACAGGATTAAGGGTGGTATAAAACTGACTTTTAGTGAACTGGCAAAGGTAAAACGATACACAATTTTTTTTTCTCTCCAAATCCCAAGTAGTAGGGTAAGCCTTAATTCAGTTACCAAGCTCTGAAAGAATAATTCGGACATACTTTGAAGTAGTGTATCTGTCCATTACTATATTATTTATCTGAAGAACCTCAAAAGGGAATTTCAAAGCTTTGGTTCCTTTGTGTTTCTTGTCTTAGGAAGCTTGTGTTCAATAAGTCATAGAGATCACAACACTTCTTTACTTTGTTGTGAGCCTTTGCCACTGTGTAGGACTCCAGACATCCCTAGAATCAGTGCTTAATTTGTGCCGGTGCTTTCCGGTGCTTAGCACCGGCACTTATTTCTTAGGGCCGGGTCTACACAGATTTCGATTTGCTCGTAAAATATTTCAATTCGGAGCCACGATCACCTGCCTTTAACTGCCCGGGTGAGGTCCCTGCCTCAAGCCTAACAAACCGCAATATTAGAAGTGTTACTGCGGTATCAATTACATGATTAACCCGGCCGTGTCTGTTCCTCCTTGGCGCCGCTGATTCATCAGTTTCCCCTCCAGCCGGACAAATGCAGATTTGAACAGTGTTTCCACTTTTTGCCCGCCATACCGTACTGCGCAGCTGCAGCGGCGCTAGTCAGTCGAATGGGTTTGAGTCATTTCAAAAAGCAAGCAGAGTTAGGGTGACCAACCGTCCGTAAATTTCACGGACAGTCCGTAATTTTGGCTGTCTGTCCGTTGTCCGTGAAGGATTCTTTAACGGACGCCATTTGTCCGTAATTTTAGCCAGGCACAGCTTCCACCCACCTCCCTTCTTGACTCCGATGCTGTATAAAAGCTCAGACCCCCAGCAGCACCGTAGAGGCACAGCGGGATGGCAACCCTCACCCCTCCAGCCCTTGATGAGCTGTTAAGAGGTGCTTGAAGGTGACAGAGGGAGGGGCTGCAGCTTCAGGAGCAGGGGGCATCCATTCATATGCAAACAGCCCTGAATGCGCCTTGTATCTGAGAGGGGGCTCACACATTTGATTTCGACCCAGGGCCCCAAACATCCTAGACTCGGCCAGATTACACCCCTGATTACACCGAGGCAGCACCTGCTTCTCTTCACCGAGCTTAATTTCTGCCACTAATTTGTAAGCAAACCTCGGTTCTTCAAACATGCACAATGTAATACAATAAAGAAATGGCACAATCGCACCCACACTGATTAACAAAGTATGGAGGACAATCAGTTCTCTCGGAATATCTCCTGTAAGCACAGTATATCACAGTGGGGGATGGCATTTTGGACAGAGAGCCTGTCTTCTCGTTGTCTTGTGCAGGAGGGGGCGAGAAGCCCAAGATGATACTAGAATACTGCATGCCCACTCTGGTGGATCACGTTCCCTCTCCTGTGATGACTCCTGCTCCTGTCCCCCCCATGTGGTGGCTCCAGTCCACCCCCCGCCTGTGGTGGCTCTTGTTCCCCCCCCCCCCCCCCCCTGCCTGTGATGGCTCTTGGCCCCTCCTGTGGTGGATCCTGTCTCTGCCCTGGGTGGCTTCTGTCCCAGTCCTGGAATAGCTCCTGCAGCGAGGGTGAAGTTCTTCTCGGGCCTCTTCTCAAAAGGACTCAGCTCAAAATTAATATGGAAAGGTGGGCGAGTAAGTAAGTGAAGGGATGTGTAAATGGCTGGATGAATTAGTGAAAGGGTGAATGGATGAATGAAAGATTGAATAAATGGATAATGAGAGAGGATAGATGGATTGATGAGTGAGGGGAAGGATGGAGAGAAAATGTAAATAGCTGGATGTATGGGTGGAAGGGTAGCTGGATGATTGATGAGGGGAAAGATGGATGAGGGGAAGGATGATGGATGGAGGGGAAGGATGGATGGATGAGGGGAAGGATGATGGATGGAGGGGAAGGATGGATGGATGAGGGGAAGGATAAATGGATGAGGGGAAGGATGGATGGATGGAGGGGAAGGATGGATGGATGGAGGGGAAGGATGGATGGATGGATGGAGGGGAAGGATGGATGGATGAGGGGCAGGATAAATGGATGGGATGGATGGATGGGTGAGGGGAAGGATGGATGGATGGAGGGGAAGGATGGATGGATGAGGGGCAGGATAAATGGATGGGATGGATGGATGGATGGGTGAGGGGAGGGATGGATGAAAGGAAGGATGGATGAGGGGAAGGATGGATGGATGACGGGAAAGGATGGATGATGAGGGGAAGGATGGATGGATGATGAGGGGATGGATGGATGGATGATGAGGGGAAGGATGGATGGATGATGAGGTGGTGGGTGAAAGGATGGATGATGGGGAAGGGTGGATGGATGATGAGGGGGTGGGTGAAAGGATGGATGGATGATGAGGGGATGGATGGATGATGAGGGGAAGGATGGATGGATGGATGATGAGGGAAAAGGATGGATGGATGATGAGGGAAAAGGATGGATGGATGATGAGGGAAAGGGATGGATGGATGATGAGGGGAAGGACAGATGGATGGATGGATGGATGATGAGGGAAAAGGATGTATGGATGATGAGGGGCAGGATGGATGAATGATAAGGGAAAAGGATGGATGGATGGATGATGAGGGAAAAGGATGGATGGATGGATGATGAGGGAAAAGGATGGATGGATGATGTAGGGATGGATGGATGGATGATGAGGGGATGGATGGATGGATGATGAGGGAAAAGGATGGATGGATGATGAGGGGAAGGATGGATGGATGATGAGGGGAAGGATGGATGGATGAATGGAGGGAATGAATGGAGGGGATGGATGGAGGGGATGGATGGAGGGGGAAGGATGGATGGATGAGGGGCAGGATAAATGGATGGGATGGATGGATGGGTGAGGGGAGGGATGGATGAAAGGAAGGATGGATGAGGGGAAGGATGGATGGATGATGGGAAAGGATGGATGATGAGGGGAAAGATGGATGGATGGATGATGAGGGGAAGGATGGATGGATGATGAGGGGGTGGGTGAAAGGATGGATTGATGGATGATGAGGGAATGGATGGATGATGAGGGGGTGGGTGAAAGGATGGATGGATGGATGATGAGGGGAAGGATGGATGGATGATGAGGGGAAGGATGGATGGATGATGAGGGGAAGGATGGATGATGAGGGAAAAGGATGGATGGATGATGAGGGGAAGGACAGATGGATGGATGATGAGGGGAAGGACAGATGGATGGATGATGAGGGAAAAGGGTGTATGGATGATGAGGGAAAAGGGTGTATGGATGATGAGGGGAAAGATGGATGGATGATGAGGGAAAAGGATGGATGGATGGATGATGGGGGAAAAGGATGGATGGATGATGAGGGGAAGGATGGATGGATGATGAGGGGATGGATGGATGGATGGATGATGAGGGGAAGGACAGATCGATGGATGGATGATGGGTGGGTGAAAGGATGATGGATGGAGAGTGGGTGAAATGATGGATGGATAAGTGGGTGGGTGAAAGGATGGATGATGAGTGGGTGGGTGGGTGAAAGGATGGATGGATGATGAGTGGGTGGGTGAAAGGATGGATGAGTGGGTGGGTGGATGGTGGGTGGGTGAAAGGATGGATCAGTGGATTGGATGGTGGGTGGGTGAAAGGATGGATGAGTGGTTGGGTGGATGGTGGGTGGGTGGATGATGGGGGTAGGTGGATGAGTGAAATGATGGATGGATTGATGGATTGATAACTGCAAGGGTAAATGAATGGACATATGAGTGAAAGGGTGGGTGTAAGGATGGATGAGTGAGTGAAAGGGAGGGTAGATGGACAAAAGGATGAATAGATGTGTGAAGGAGTGAAATGATAGATGGATGAGTGATAGGGGCAATGGATGGTTTCATGAGTGGATGAGTAGATGGATGGATGGGTGGGTGGGTGGATGGATGGATGAAAGGAAGGCTAAGTGAAAGGGCCGATGGAGAGAGAAAGGGAGGGTGGATGGATGACTAAAAGAGTGGATGGGTGGAAGGATTAGTAAGTGAAAGGATGGCTGGATTGGTGAAAGGGTAAATGGCTGAATGGATGAGTGAATGGATGGATGGGATGAAGAGTGGATGGATAAATGTACAGATGGATAGGGTGAAAGGGTGGATGGATGGATGGATAATGGAGGATGAGTGAAAGGATGGATGAGGGTATGGATGAAGGGATGGATGAGTGAAATGATAGATGGAAGGATACATGATGGATAGGTTTGCAAATGGTTGAATATGTTTGGAAATGGCTGGGCTTACTTATATACTATTGCGCGACCTCTCATGTGTCTGTAAAACGTACCTATTGTCCTGAAGTTTTGTCCTGAATTTTGACCTCCTGTCCTGAATTTGTGTCCTGAATTTTGACCCTTTGTCCTGAATTTTTACACTCACCGTCCTGAATTTGCACCAATGCCAGTTGGTCACCCTAAGCAGAGTGTGTCCCGATGGCTCGAGCAGCAGCAGGCCTCTCATTAAATCCAAAAGTTAAAGTAAGTCATTATTTCATTTTACCATGCGCTAGTAGTACTGTAGTGTGAGTGAATTGAAGCAAGTATGTTGCTTTATTGGCTGAGGACGTACGTGCCCGGAAGAGGCTACCTCATTTACTGCGCGATGTCTTTATGTAAATGACCTCTCGATTGCCGTCATAATCTGATTTAAGTGGACAGGGCGAGAGAGTGCATCCCAGCGCTATTCTGAAGGGAAAGAAGGCGTGTGCCCAAGGAGAAGTGTATACTGCACTGCCCAGCACAGCGTCGGAAAATAGCAGGCCGCTGAGGCAGGAGGTGGGTAAGAGCCACGCTCGTCGTCAGTGTTGTGTGTGCGTGTAATCTGGCTGCTGGCCTTGTACGATCTCGTGCCATACCAAATAATACACCACACACATTCTTTGTTGCTGCTCAATCAGACACACGCCTTCGAGCCTATTTATTATCTACCCTTGTCCCTATATCACGGGTCGCGACTATCGGGACTTTCGGGGGGTGGGGGGAGGGGGGTTAACCACAGAAAAGCCCTGCAGGGGAATGGTACTTGGGATGACCTGCTGCCTGAAAGACAACAGGTGTGAGGCAAGATCGTTCACGGGGAAGACATACAGGGATATGGAAAAAGGGCTGAAGAAAACTAAGTAACACAGGAAAAGCCAGCTTGAACATCTCTGCCAGCCTCGCACTGCCCTGACTGAAAATGAAAACAACAACGGGGGTTGGAAATTCCCCCCCCAAATCACAGAGGCAGTGACCTAGTTGTGTGAAAGGTTGGAGTACATTTCATGAGCTGGTGCCTCGGCGAGGGTGGAGGACCAAAGAGAAGAGGTACCTTCATCCTGGAGAAAACCAGCAGGCCTCGTGGAGCAGCCGAATATCCTCGGGCAGGCAGCCATGATTACCCGGGTGAGTTGAACTGTCCCACCACCTTGCTGCAAACTGTGAATAATGGCTGGCAGGAAGTCTGCATGGCATCACCATACTTTTAGTAGTCCGAGGGTGCCTTTGCATACAGTTCACTTCTAAGGTTTCCATCACAGAAAATGGTCTGAAATGGCTTGGGAAAGTGGGCTATAATCATCAGAAGGAGCACTGTCGACAAACAAAGCCAGGCTCATTCTGAACAGATTTCAGGAGCCTCCGGTACCTGCATAAAGAGTTTGTTCTACAGAGCAAACAGCAGTTGCCTAAGGAGCTCTGCAAGGGGATTCCCAGAAAAAATGTGAGATCCTCCTCTGATGACCAAACACTTGCCTATGTATACAATATCAGACTCCACGTGACTAATACACAGCCAATAGCGGCAATCCACGGCAACAATTTATTGAAGTCTGCACCCGTGCATCATGAAAGGTGCAGGCATTGATCACACACACCATGGACAGCAATAAGCCAAATGATACGAGGCAATCTTGTTGGTAATATAGCTTACCAAATAAGGCATCAAGTTTATTATCAAATGAAGCACCCTGGATGTGTCACCATCAGAGCTTCAGTAAGTCTCTAAGGAATACGTTTCCACCTGACCACCGTTTTCATAGTTTGTTTTCTGAGTACTAACTACTGCCAGGCAACAATTGCATTTGTTTGTTCAGCTTCCTGCAGGTGGCATGAATGCAAACGCTGTCCTGTCCTCATCTGGGCTGTCTCTTTTCACTTACCCATTTAATGCACGTAGCAACCCGTCTGACCTGCTCTATCTACCCTTCTGTAACACACTCTGTAATTTTCCATCAACACTCCCTAATTTGATGCCATTGAGGCATTAGCTTGCGTACGGATTTTTATTCATCAAGGACGTTATTTCCTCCTGCGCTTCCCTTTCCTGCTCTCTTAAATCAAGAACCATCTGTCTTACAGGGAGCATTTCAGTTGCCATCAAACCTTGATTTAGGCAGTGTGTGCGAAAAATCTCTACAGTTCACAAGAGTTAACAAATCCCTCGCCTGCAGCACCTGCAATTCTCATCCCCAGTGGAGGACATTTTCGAGATTTTATGTTAGATCCTTCTGGAGTCCTAATACAAAATGTCCCATTTCTTTGCTATTGTTGTAGGAACCAGCTCTCATTCTAGACTAGGCTTCGCAATGCTGGTGTTTGGTGGCCCTCTTGTTTAATTGCAGATTTTTCATCCATGAACCCCAGTCTAAAATTTTGAATAAATACTTCTGAATTTTTAAACATGCCCTCTTAGCCTATCGTCCTCACGTCTTATTTTTTCAAGCAGTTTTTACATGCTTCCTTTAGTAATTATAGTTGCATGCGTTCCCTCACACAGGCGCGAAACCACTTTATACTTCTCAAAAATAAAACAACACCTCTATACAATAGCCAGAGTGATCAAAGACTTAATCAAATCCTGTACATCTCTGGTCTCTTTTTGTCAGGATTCATCTCAGCCCAGGCTATATGGCCTGCATGCCTATGTGTGATATTAACATGGTTTATGGCCTGGATGCCTATGTGACATTTCCATGGATTATGGCACAGGTGCTTATCTTTGACATTTCCATGCTTTTTGGCCTTAAGCCTTAAGTGTGACATTTCCAAAGCATTTTCCACTGTTTATGGCCTGGATGCCTATATGTGACATTTCCATGGTTTATGGCATGGGTGCTTATGTGTGACATTCCCATGTTTTCTGGCCTAGGTGCTTATGTGCGACATTTCCATGGATTATGGCATGGGCGCTTATATGTGAAATTTCCATGCTTTTTGGCCTGAGGCCTTGTGTGACATTTCCACTGCATTTCCACTGTTTATGGCCTGGGTGCCAATAGGTGACATTTCCACAGTTTATGGCCTGGGTGCCTATATGTGACATTTCCACAGTTTATGCCTTGGATGCCTGTGTGACATTTCCACGGTTTATGGCCTGGATGCCTATGTGTGACATTTCCACAATTTATGGCCTGGATGCATATGTGGGACATTTCCATGCTTTCTGGTGTAGGTGCTTAAGTGTGACATTTCTACAGTTTATAGCATGGGTGATTGATTATGTGTGACATATCCATGCTTTCTGGCCTGGGTGCTTATGTCAGGTCATTATTTAAGATTTACTATGCTCTGAAAGTTAATATAGTTTAATATGTAATGAAAAATGTGTTGTGCACCATTTTGGTCTTTCTTTTTATACATTTTTCTTGAGGGGAGAATCCCACCCAAACCCCTATAGCAGTCGTTAGGCTTGCTGTTCTCGCTCCGCACCGTATGGGGGCTGGTCTAACAAAACTTGCCAGGGCTATTATGGGTTCCCAGTCTGGCCCTGTTTGCATGATTTTATTACATTTTTCAGTTTAGAGTGTTTTTGGAATGTTTTGGTGTATTTTATCACATAAGAAATGTAAAAGTTGTTTCTTTGAACTCATGACATACAATTATACTATGTTAAAAATGGCATACCCCAGTATTGTCCTTTCCCTCAATCGGCACGGAGCACTAGAATTTTTCACAGGTCCCTTTTCAATGCATTAGTCATTGTAGCTAATTTATTTCAAAATTGTGCTTTAGATGCACTTTTGATTTAATTTTTTCAAAATTTTCACATGGCAGGGGAACCTCCTATCAAAACCTTACTGAAATTCAGATCGGGTATTACATCTGACTTTCAGCAGTGCCAGTTGAGGATGTGGGTGGGGACAATAGTTAGTGGGTGGAGCCAGTGGAGGAAGTGGGCGGAGCCAATGGTGAGTGGGTGTGGCCTCTGACAAACATTTGCGCACCTGGACTTCATTTTTTACAAATTAAGCACTGCCTAGAATTATTTTTCTCGAGGAAGCTAACATAAATATTGCGCTTGTGACCATGATCTCATGTTATAGGCATGGCGGAAAACTCTAAAACTGCTAATTTAACAGATATCCTTATTGTATAACTAACTGACAAATTAGGCATAATGTAGCAATACATAGATTCTCCGGCAAAACTTGTCATTTGCAAACAAACACCTATAACTCGTATTTTCTTCAAAAACCATTAACCACTAAAATGTGTGGTGCACAATTACCGAGGGCATACAGGCACCCTTCCCAGTATTGTCAATCATGTGTACCATACATTCCACAATCTTTGCCATGTGTCATTATAATCAGGGGAAAAACCTATTCCCCAGATCTAGTAAGGGCTGTCAACTCAATTACACAGGCTAACTGATAAGGGACTTGTGATGCCTCTTCGACTATATGTAGTGTTGCGATAACATGAACAATAGTGATATTACCCACTGGGAATTTAAACAAAAGCCACCGACATATAGTTCCCCTTAAGGATCACATAAGGGAGCAGCAGTCTAGTCTACCCGTCCTTTGATCTTCATCTCAATTCCAATTCCATCAATTTACAGAAAGGAGGGGCAGTAACATGGAGTACTTCAAGGTGAGAATGTTTTCTTATCATGACAATTTTTTCAAACCCTGGTATTTTATAGCCAATTAGGCGTGCACTGGTGAGTTGCTGTGTCTCTGTTTATTCAAAATCATCCTGTGAAATGGGTGGCTAAAGCGAACCCAACCTCATCTTATGAAAATGGCCACCGTCATGTCATGACCGTTCCTAGACAGCTCGAGCGGGCTCAAAAGAACGGAAACACACTACGACAAAAAGTCTTGTGTACTTACAACACAATACAGCACACAACAATACATGTACCAAGCACAAAGGACTAAGAAAAACATAGTTTGTTAGTTGCCTAAAAAAAGCTTTTTCATGCTTCAGACCTTTTTATGCGTCTCATCTTTACTCCAATGGAGATTCTTCAGTCATCCAGCATCGTGCAGACAGTCGAAGTACTTGGTTTCTTCTCAGCAGAATCTTGTCCAGGTAAAATCTAAAGTCCTGTAGTCAGGTAACCCACTTTATACCCACAGGAAAGGGTTGGACAGATTCAGGGGTCCCTCCTAGGGAAGGGGCAGGACAGAGGGTGGCTACACCCATGTCCTTTGTCTATTTTTGCACCAGAGGAGCAGTCAATGGCTCCCAGAACTGGTTTGAGGTGAACTATGCACACGGACACCAAATGTGCCCCCAGTGCATACTTTCTGGCATTCTGAGAGTGCACCCACCCAGCCCCAATACACTGTCCCTATGACAGAATGTCTATTGTCATGCCTTCCTATGCTCAAGCTTGGCTCAGTGGCAGGAGGCAGAAATGTGTCTCTGGCTGGCAGCATCCATTTTGTGCTGCTCGGGTTGAGTAAGATGGTACCAGGTAGACCGGTGAACCATGAAGATAGCTTCTGAAGGATGGAATTGTACCTCCCAAACCAGTTGCTGGTGTGGAGGTATGATTCCAAGGTGATTGACACCAAACATGACATTTTTCTAAGCAGCCATTTTAAAGTTAGCCTTTACTGCGAGGTTATAATGCAACTTAACCTATATGTCTGGCTGCACCACAGACAGCCCAGAGAATGGTCTCCGAAGGCTGCAGAGGGGCCCTACTCATACAGGGGCACCCTCTCACGTAAAACCTAGCACCTTGCCTTCAGGATTGATAAGGCCTGCCATAGCGGTGACTGATCGTTTTTTAAGTGTAGTGATATAGATAGATATTGTTAACCTATATCTAAGTTAGAGGTGCAAGCACCAGCTTACACAAACTGCTATAGCAGACCTGTTGTGTCATTTTGGATGGCTTATCATGGGTGTCATAACACATGCTTCAGCCCATGGGAGGCATCTGGGGCACCTATGCCCTGGGTATATGGTGTAACATATACTAGGGACTTATAAGGGTACCCCAGTATCCAATCTGGAGTGTACCTAAAGTATATACATAGCAATTTAAGGGATAAAGAGGATAGACTAGAGTCCTGGGTAGTAGGATCCCAGTCAGACTAGTCCAAAAACAGTGAGACATCATCAAAAAGTGGGGGTAACCATGAGAAGCAGATCCTACTTTCCTACAGTAATGGTCTGAACTGTGCTTTGAATCTCAACCCAGAATGTCTGGACCACTGGGAATGACCACCATGTACGTGTAAAGGCGCCCGTCTCCCCACACCCTTTCTAGCACAAATCTGAACCTTCCGAACTTCTTGGCTAGCCTAAAAGGTGTAATATACCAGTGTGTCAATATTTTATATGCATTCTCCTTATAACGTATACAAATCAAAGATGTAGCCGCTCTTTACCAAATGCCACCCTAAGCATCATTGGATAGCTCTGTAGCCAGTTCACTTTTCCATTGCAATACATAACCCTGTTTTTGGATGGAGTTAACTGTAAGAGGTATCAGTAGAGCCACGATATGCCTTTACAGCACACTTTATTAAGAAGAAGGGGCTCAAGGGATATATCAGTGTGCTGGAGAGCCATATGGCCGGGAGACCTGGCTGCCCAATGAAGTTTCTGACTCAATCTAAAGCTGTTGTGTCGTGTTAGTGTAAATTTGGTAACTATAAGTCATCTCTTGGCCGTAAGTCGACATAGTTAGAAAAGTCGCCCATGATGGACAAATGACACTGACCCGGGCAAAAGGAGGCAGGGTGAGTCACACCTGGGGTGAAAGTTAGTTTTATGCGTCAGGGGAGTGAGTCTAAACGGATAAGTAGGGAATGTTTGGCTCTGTCGTTCCTCATCCCAGTAAGCTAGGAGCAATGATGTCAAAGGCAATAGTGGGTGAGATTTTGCTTTGAATGACGCCGGGAGCCCCACCAGCCCTGAAAGAGGGACGGGAAAGAAAGCCTGTTTCACTTGGACCCAAGGCTTTCTGTCAGGGTCGTCATTCCAGAGTAGGGAATGGTGGAGTTGTGCTGTAAGATATAAGTAGAAACATTGGGAAAGCCTAGTCCACCCTCCGAGAACGGTCTGCTCTACATTGCTTTCCCCACTCATGGAGTCTTGCCCTCCACACAAAATCTACCACGAAAGTTCAGGTTTAAACCTACAAGCTATAAAAACAGGGATTAAATCATATAATTATTAGGTGGTGCTTCTGGGTCATAAAACTACAAAATCACAAAAACAAATGTGTGTGTTTACCTTTGTGAATCAGCCCGCACTCAGAGATTCTAAGACTGCCTTGCAGAACTTCCTGTTTGTTGGACCTGTCAGCCTTAGGGTGGGCTTCCCCTACATTTTTGCCCTTTTTTCCTCCCATTTTTACCTTACATTTTTGTTGAATTTAGGACTCTGGGCGCCTAACACTGCTAAACAGTGCTGAGGTGCAGGTCCCCTAAAACATTTTGACATTGGCATACCTGCCACAGGCCCTTGCTACCACAGTGAGGCCTAACCCTCCATAGGTTAACATTGGGGACCCCCCTTTATGGAATAATTTCTGGCTGGGACATAATTAGTGTGTCATGTTTGGTCTTCTTGGAACCGGGGGGAACCCTTTCCAATGATATATGGGGTTGGGCGCTACTACTTTAGAACTCCCACTTTTGGAAAGTGGACCTTTTACTGCCTACACTTAGTCTGGGCGCTGTAGACTCCACCCTCCCCTCTGCATACTGATAGCCTGCCTGGGTTGGGAGGTGGGAGTGGTGATTCACACCTTCTTTCCTGGAATGGGCTGTGAATGGCTGCCCTACAGTGGGCCTTAACAGCCCTGTCTTTCGTCACTGTGACAGCCAGGTCAGGGAAGGCAGGGAACATATGGGTGAATGTTTTGCCATTGTGCAACATTCCATCCATCATCTTGTGTGTTTTGCTGTTCATCCTATGTGGGTAGGGTATGCCCAGACATGCCCTTGCTCACTTAGCCACTGGAGTTAAGCTATCCTGGCTGAAGACGGCTGATAACCAGAAACTGGTCCTAGGATGCTTGATTCCAGCCCAAGGTAGACATGGCTTGGCAGTTCAGGCTGGACTGTTCCCATGAGGCACAGGATCTAGACTGATTTGCATATGGCCATGTCTGAACTGGGGTGGCTTGTTGAGCAAAATAACGATGGATAAACCCAGGTCTGTGACTGGGGGTGAATGTTTTGCCATTGTGCAACATTCCGTCCATCATCTTGTGTGTTTTGCTGTTCACCCTATGTGGGAAGGGTATGCCCAGATGTGGGTCCCTTGCTCACTAAGCCACTGAAGTTGAGCTATCCTGGCTGAAGACGGCTGATAGCCAGAAACCAGTCCTAGGATGCTTGATTCCGGTTCAGTTAAGACATGGCTTGGCAGTTCGGGCTGGACTGTTCCCATGAGACACAGGGTCAAGACTGACTTGCATATGGCCATGTCTAAACTGGGGTGGCTTGGTGAGCAAAATAACAATGGATAAACCCAGATCTGTGACTGGGGGTGAATGTTTTGCCATTGTGCAACATTCCGTCCTTCTTGTGTGTTTTTCTGTTCACCCTATGTGGGAAGGGTATGCTCAGACGTGGGTCCCTTGCTCATTAAGCCACTGGAGTTAAGCTATCCTGGCTGAAGACGGCTGATAGCCATAAACCGGTCCTAGGATGCTTGATTCCGGTCCAGGGAAGACATGGCTTGGCAGTTCAGGCTGGACTGTTCCCATGAGGCACAGGGTCAAGACTGATTTGCATATGGCCATGTATGAACTGGGGTTGGTTTGTGAGCTAAATAACGATGGATAAACCCAGATCTGTGAGTGGGGGTGAATGTTTTGCCATTGTGCAACATTCCGTCCATCATCTTGTGTGTTTTGCTGTTCACCCTATGTGGGAAGGGTAAACCCAGACATGGTTTCCTTGCTCACTAAGCCACTGGAGTTAAGCTATCCTGGCTGAAGACGGCTGATAGCCATAAACCGGTCCTAGGATGCATGATTCCGGTCCAGGGAAGACATGGCTTGGCAGTTCAGGCTGGACTGTTCCCATGAGGCACAGGATCAGGACTGATTTTCATATGGCCATGTCTGAACTGGGGTGGCTTGGTGAGCAAACTAACGATGGATAAACAGAGATCTGTGACTGGGTGTGAATGTTTTGCCATTGTGCAACATTCCGTCCATCATCTTGTTTGTTTTGCTGTTCACCCTATGTGTAAAGGGTATGCCCAGACGTGGGTCCCTTGCTCACTAAGCCACTGGAGTTAAGATATCCTGGCTGAAGATGGCTGATAGCCAGAAACCGGTCCTAGGATGCTTGATTCCGGTCCAGGGAAGACATGGTTTGGCAGTTCGGGCTGAACTGTTCCAATGAGGCACAGTGTCAAGACCGATTTGCACATGGCCATGTCTGAACTGGGGTGGCTTGGTGAGCAAAATAACGATGGATAAACCCAGATCTGTGACTGGGGGTGAATGTTTTGCCATTGTGCAACATTCTGTCCATCATCCTGTGTGTTTTGCTGTTCACCCTATATGGGAAGGGTATACCCAGTCGTGGGTCCCTTGCTCACTAAGCCACTGGAGTTAAGTTATCCTGGCTGAAGATGGCTGATAGCCAGAAACCAGTCCTAGGATGCCTGATTCCGGTCCAGGGAAGACATGACTTGGCAGTTCGGGCTGGACTGTTCCCATGAGGCACAGGGTCAAGAATGATTTGCATATGGCCATGTCTAAACTGGGATGGCTTGATGAGCAAAATATCGATGGATAAACCCAGATCTGTGACTGGGGGTGAATGTTTTGCCATTGTGCAACATTCCGTCCATCATCTTGTGTGTTTTGCTGTTCACCCTATGTGGGAAGCGTATACCCAGGCATGGGTCCCTTGCTCACTAAGCTACTGGAGTTAAGCTATCATGGCTGAAGACGGCTGATAGCCAGAAACCGGTCCTAGGATGCCTGATTCCGGTCCAGGGAAGACATGACTTGGCAGTTCGGGCTAGACTGCTCCCATGAGGCACAGAATCAAGACGGATTTGCATATGGCCATGTCTGAACTGGGGTGGCTTGGTGAGCAAAATAACGATGGATCAACCCAGATCTGTGACTGGGGGTGAATGTTTTGCCATTGTGCAACATTCCGTCAATCATCTTGTGTGTTTTGCAGTTCACCCTATATGGGAAGGGTATGCTCAGACGTGGGTCCCTTGCTCACTAAGCCACTGGAGTTAAGATATCCTGGCTGAAGATGGCTGATAGCCAGAAACCGGTCCTAGGATGCTTGATTCCGGTCCAGGGAAGACATGGTTTGGCAGTTCGGGCTGAACTGTTCCCATGAGGCACAGTGTCAAGACCGATTTGCACATGGCCATGTCTGAACTGGGGTGGCTTGGTGAGCAAAATAACGATGGATAAACCCAGATCTGTGACTGGGGGTGAATGTTTTGCCATTGTGCAACATTCTGTCCATCATCCTGTGTGTTTTGCTGTTCACCCTATATGGGAAGGGTATACCCAGTCGTGGGTCCCTTGCTCACTAAGCCACTGGAGTTAAGTTATCCTGGCTGAAGATGGCTGATAGCCAGAAACCAGTCCTAGGATGCCTGATTCTGGTCCAGGGAAGACATGACTTGGCAGTTCGGGCTAGACTGCTCCCATGAGGCACAGAATCAAGACGGATTTGCATATGGCCATGTCTGAACTGGGGTGGCTTGGTGAGCGAAATAACGATGGATGAACCCAGATCTGTGACTGGGGGTGAATGTTTTGCCATTGTGCAACATTCCGTCAATCATCTTGTGTGTTTTGCAGTTCACCCTATATGGGAAGGGTATGCTCAGACGTGGGTCCCTTGCTCACTAAGCCACTGGAGTTAAGATATCCTAGCTGAAGATGGCTGATAGCCAGAAACCGGTCCTAGGATGCTTGATTCCGGTCCAGGGAAGACATGGTTTGGCAGTTCGGGCTGAACTGTTCCCATGAGGCACAGTGTCAAGACCGATTTGCACATGGCCATGTCTGAACTGGGGTGGCTTGGTGAGCAAAATAACGATGGATAAACCCAGATCTGTGACTGGGGGTGAATGTTTTGCCATTGTGCAACATTCTGTCCATCATCCTGTGTGTTTTGCTGTTCACCCTATATGGGAAGGGTATACCCAGTCGTGGGTCCCTTGCTCACTAAGCCACTGGAGTTAAGTTATCCTGGCTGAAGATGGCTGATAGCCAGAAACCAGTCCTAGGATGCCTGATTCCGGTCCAGGGAAGACATGACTTGGCAGTTCGGGCTGGACTGTTCCCATGAGGCACAGGGTCAAGAATGATTTGCATATGGCCATGTCTAAACTGGGATGGCTTGATGAGCAAAATATCGATGGATAAACCCAGATCTGTGACTGGGGGTGAATGTTTTGCCATTGTGCAACATTCCGTCCATCATCTTGTGTGTTTTGCTGTTCACCCTATGTGGGAAGCGTATACCCAGGCATGGGTCCCTTGCTCACTAAGCTACTGGAGTTAAGCTATCATGGCTGAAGACGGCTGATAGCCAGAAACCGGTCCTAGGATGCCTGATTCCGGTCCAGGGAAGACATGACTTGGCAGTTCGGGCTAGACTGCTCCCATGAGGCACAGAATCAAGACGGATTTGCATATGGCCATGTCTGAACTGGGGTGGCTTGGTGAGCAAAATAACGATGGATGAACCCAGATCTGTGACTGGGGGTGAATGTTTTGCCATTGTGCAACATTCCGTCAATCATCTTGTGTGTTTTGCAGTTCACCCTATATGGGAAGGGTATGCTCAGACGTGGGTCCCTTGCTCACTAAGCCACTGGAGTTAAGCTATCCTGGCTGAAGATGGTTGATAGCCAGAAATCGGTCCTAGGATGCTTGATTCTGCACCAGGGAAGACATGGCTTGGCAGTTCAGGCTAGACTGTTCCCATGAGGCATAGGGTCAAGACTGATTTGCATATCGACATGCATGAACTGGGATTGGTTGGTGAGTAAAATAACAATGGATAAACCCAGATCTGTGAGTGGGGGTGAATGTTTTGCCATTGTGCAACATTCCGTCCATCATCTTGTGTGTTTTGCTGTTCACCCTATGAGGGAAGGGTATTCCTAGACATGGGTCCCTTGCTCACTTAGCCACTGGAGTTAAGCTATCCTGGCTGAAGACGGCTGATAGCCAGAAACCGGTCCTTGGATGCTTGATTCCGGTCCAGGTAAGACATGGCTTGGCAGTTCGGGCTGGACTGTACCCATGAGACACAGGGTCAAGACTGACTTGCATATGGCCATGTCTAAACTGGGGTGGCTCGGTGAGCAAATTAACAATGGATAAACCCCGATCTGTGACTGGGGGTCAATGTTTTGCCATTGTGCAACATTCCATCCATCTTGTGTGTTTTTCTGTTCACCCTATGTGGGAAGTGTAACCCCAGACATGGTTTCTTTGCTCACTAAGCCACTGGAGTTAAGCTATCCTGGCTGAAGACGGCTGATAGCCATAAACCGGTCCTAGGTTGCTTGATTCTGGTCAACGGAAGACATTGCTTGGCAGTTCAGGCTGGACTGTTCCCATGAGGCACAGGGTCAAGACTGATTTGCATATGGCCATGTCTGAACTGGGGTGGCTTGGTGAGCAAAATAACGGTGGATAAACCCAGATCTGTCACTGGGGGTGAATGTTTTGCCATTGTGCAACATTCAGTCCATCATCTTGTTTGTTTTGCTGTTCACCCTATGTGGGAAGGGTATGCCCAGATGTGGGTCCCTTGCTCACTAAGCCACTGTAGTTAAGCTATCCTGGCTGAAGATGGCTGATAGCCAGATACCGGTCCTAGGTTGCTTCATTCCGGTCCACGGAAGACATGGCTTGGCAGTTTGGGCTGGACTGTTCACATGAGTAACAGTGTCAAGACTGATTTGCATATGGCCATGTCTGAACTGAGGTGGCTTGGTGAGCAAAATAACGATGGATAAACCCAAGTCTGTGACTGGGGGTGAACTCCATTGTGCAACATTCCTTCCATCATCTTGTGTGTTTTGCTGTTCACTCTATGTGGGAAGGGTATCCCCAGATGTGGGTCCCTTGCTCACTAAGCCACTGGAGTTAAGCTATCCTGGATGAAGACGACTGATAGCCAGAAACCGGTCCTAGGATGCTTGATTCCATTCTAGGGAAGACATGGCTTGGCAGTTCGGGCAGGACTGTTCCCATGAGGCACAGGGTCAAGAATGATTTGCATATGGCCATGTCTAAGCTGGGGTGGCTTGGTGAGCAAAATAACGGTGGATAAACCCAGATCTGTGACTGGGGGTGAATGTTTTGCCATTGTGCAACATTCCGTCCATCATCTTGTTTGTTTTGCTGTTCACCCTATGTGGGAAGGGTATGCCCAGATGTGGGTCCCTTGCTCACTAAGCCACTGTAGTTAAGCTATCCTGGCTGAAGATGGCTGATAGCCAGAAACCGGTCCTAGGATGCTTGATTCCGTTCCAGGGAAGACATGACTTGGCAGTTCAGGCAGGACTGTTCCCATGAGGCACAGGGTCAAGAATGATTTGCATATGGCCATGTCTAAGCTGGGATGGCTTGGTGAGCAAAATAATGATGGATAAACCCAGATCTGTGACTGAGGGTGAATGTTTTGCCATTGTGCAACATTCCGTCCATCATCTTGTGTGTTTTGCTGTTCACCCTATGTGGGAAGCGTATACCCAGATATGGGTCCCTTGCTCACTAAGCCACTGGAGTTAAGCTATCCTGGCTGAAGACGGCTGATAGCCAGAAACCGGTCCTAGGATGCTTGATTCCATTCTAGGGAAGACATGTCTTGGCAATTCGGGCTAGAGTGTTCCCATGAGGCACAGGATCAAGACTGATTTGCATATACCATGTCTGATCTGGGTGGCTTGGTGAGCAAAATAACGATGGATAAACCCAGATCTCTGACTGGGGGGGAATGTTTTGCCATTGTGCAAAATTCTGTCAATCATATTGTGTGTTTTGCTGTTCACCCTATGTGGGAAGGGTATGCTCAGACGTGGGTCCCTTCCTCACTAAGCCACTGGAGTTAAGCTATCCTGGCTGAAGACGGCTGATAGCCAGAAACCGGTCCTAGGATGCTTGATTCCGGTCCAGGTAATACATGGCTTGGCAGTTCGGGCTTCACTGTTCCCATGAGACACAGGGTCAAGACTGATTTGCATATGTCCATGTCTAAACTGGGGTGGCATGGTGAGCAAAATAACGATGGATAAACCCAGATCTGTGACTGGGGGTCAATGTTTTGCCATTGTGCAACATTCCGTCCATCATCTTGTGTGTTTTTCTGTTCACCCTATGTGGGAAGGGTATGCCCAGACGTGGGTCCCTTGCTCACTAAGCCACTGGAGTTAAGCTATCCTGGCTGAAGACGGCTGATGGCCAGAAAACGGTCCTAAGATGCTTGATTCTGCTCCAGGGAAGAAATGGCTTGGCAGTTCGGGCTGGACTGTTCCCATGAGGCACAGGGTCAAGACTGATTTGCATATGGCCATGTATGAACTGGGGTTCGTTGGTGAGCAAAATAACGATGGATAAACCCAGATCTGTGAGTGGGGGTGAATGTTTTGCCATTGTGCAACATTCCGTCCATCATCTTGTGTGTTTTGCTGTTCACCCTATGTGGGAAGGGTATCCCCAGTCGTGGGTCCAGTGCTCACTAAGCCACTGGAGTTAAGCTATCCTGGCTGAAGATGGCTGATAGCAAGAAACCGGTCCTTGGATGCTTGATTCCGGTCCAGGGAATACATGACTTGACAGTTCGGGCTGGACTTTTCCCATGAGACACAGGGTCAAGAATGATATGCATATGGCCATGTCTAAACTGGGATGGCTTGATGAGCAAAATAACGATGGATAAACTCAGATCTGTGATTGGGGGTGAATGTTTTGCCATTGTGCAACATTCCGTCCATCATCTTGTGTGTTTTGCTTTTCACCCAATGTGGCAAGCGTATACCCAGACATGGGTCCCTTGCTCACTAAGCCACTGGAGTTAAGCTATCATGGCTGAAGACGGCTGATAGCCAGAAACCAGTCCTAGGATGCTTGATTCCATTCCAGGGAAGACATGGCTTGGCAGTTCGGGCTAGACTGTTCCCATGAGGCACAGGATCAAGACTGATTTGCATATGGCCATGTCTGAACTAGGGTGGTTTGGTGAGCAAAATAACGATGGATGATCCCAGATCTGTGACTGGGGGTGAATGTTTTGCCATTGTGCAACATTCCGTCACTTATCTTGTGTGTTTTGCTGTTTACCCTATATGGGAAGGGTATGCTCAGACGTGGGTCCCTTGCTCACTAAGCCACTGAAGTTAAGCTATCCTGGCTGAAGACGGCTGATAGCCAGAAACCGGTCCTAGGATGCTTGATTCTGGTCCAGGTAAGACATGGCTTGGCAGTTTGGGCTGGACTGTTCCCATGAGACACAGAGTCAACACTGATTTGCATATGTCCATGTCTAAACTGGGGTGGCTTGGTGGGCAAAGTAACGATGGATAAACCTAGATCTGTGACTGGGGGTCAATATTTTGCCATTGCGCAACATTCCGTCCATCATCTTGTGTGTTTTGCTGTTCACCCTATGTGTGAAGGGTATGCCCAGACGTGGGTGCCTTGCTCACTAAGCCACTGGAGTTAAGCTATCCTGGCTGAAGACGGCTGATATCCAGAAAACTGTCCTAGGATGCTTGATTCTGCTCCAGGGAAGACATTGCTTAGACTGTTCCCATGAGGCACTGGATCAAGACTGATTTGCATATGGCCATGTCTGATTCTGCTCCAGGGAAGACATGGCTTGGCAGTTCGGGCTAGACTGTTCCCATGAGGCACAGAGTCAAGACTGATTTGCATATGGACATGCATTAACTGGGGTTGGTTGGTGAGCAAAATAACAATGGATAAACCCAGATCTGTGAGTGGGGGTGAATGTTTTGCCATTGTGCAACATTCCGTCCATCATCTTGTGTGTTTTTCTGTTCACCCTATGTGGGAAGGGTATGCTCAGACGTGGGTCCCTTGCTCACTAAGCAACTGGAGTTAAGCTATCCTGGCTGAAGACGGCTGATAGCCAGAAAACGGTCCTAGGATGCTTGATTCTGCTCCAGGGAAGACATGGCTTGGCAGTTCGGGCTGGACTGTTCCCATGAGGCACAGGGTCAAGACTGATTTGCATATGGCCATGTATGAACTGGGGTTGGTTGGTGAGCAAACTAACGATGGATAAACAGAGATCTGTGTCTGGGTGTGAATGTTTTGCCATTGTGCAACATTCCGTCCATCATCTTGTTTGTTTTGCTGTTCACCCTATTTGTAAAGGGTATGCCCAGACGTGGGTCCCTTGCTCACTAAGCCACTGGAGTTAAGATATCCTGGCTGAAGATAGCTGATAGCCAGAAACCGGTCCTAGGATGCTTGATTCCGGTCCAGGGAAGACATGGTTTGGCAGTTCGGGCTGAACTGTTCCCTTGAGGCACAGTGTCAAGACCGATTTGCACATGGCCATGTCTGAATTGGGGTGGCTTGGTGAGCAAAATAACGATGGATAAACCCAGATCTGTGACTGGGGGTGAATGTTTTGCCATTGTGCAACATTCTGTACATCATCGTGTGTGTTTTGCTGTTCACCCTATATGGGAAGGGTATCCCCAGTCGTCGGTCCCTTGCTCACTAAGCCACTGGAGTTAAGTTATCCTGGCTGAAGATGGCTGATAGCCAGAAACCGGTCCTAGGATGCCTGATTCCGGTCCAGGGATGACATGACTTGGCAGTTCGGGCTGGACTGTTCCCATGAGGCACAGGGTCAAGAATGATTTGCATATGGCCATGTCTAAACTGGGATGGCTTGATGAGCAAAATATCGATGGATAAACCCAGATCTGTGACTGGGGATGAATGTTTTGCCATTGTGCAACATTCCGTCCATCATCTTGTGTGTTTTGCTGTTCACCCTATGTGGGAAGGGTATACCCAGGCATGGGTCCCTTGCTCACTAAGCTACTGGAGTTAAGCTATCATGGCTGAAGATGGCTGATAGCCAGAAACCGGTCCTAGGATACTTGATTCCATTCCAGGGAAGACATGGCTTGGCAGTTCGGGCTAGACTGTTCCCATGAGGCACAGGATCAAGACTGATTTGCATATGGCCATGTCTGAACTAGGGTGGTTTGGTGAGCAAAATAACGATGGATGATCCCAGATCTGTGACTGGGGGTGAATGTTTTGCCATTGTGCAACATTCCGTCACTTATCTTGTGTGTTTTGCTGTTCACCCTATATGGGAAGGGTATGCTCAGACGTGGGTCCCTTGCTCACTAAGCCACTGAAGTTAAGCTATCCTGGCTGAAGACGCCTGATAGCCAGAAACCGGTCCTAGGATGCTTGATTCTGGTCCAGGTAAGACATGGCTTGGCAGTTTGGGCTGGACTGTTCCCATGAGACACAGAGTCAACACTGATTTGCATATGGCCATGTCTAAACTGGGGTGGCTTGGTGGGCAAAGTAACGATGGATAAACCTAGATCTGTGACTGGGGATCAATATTTTGCCATTGCGCAACATTCCGTCCATCATCTTGTGTGTTTTGCTGTTCACCCTATGTGTGAAGGGTATGCTCAGACGTGGGTCCCTTGCTCACTAAGCCACTGAAGTTAAGCTATCCTGGCTGAAGATGGCTGATAGCCAGAAATCGGTCCTAGGATGCTTGATTCTGCACCAGGGAAGACATGGCTTGGCAGTTCAGGCTAGACTGTTCCCATGAGGCACAGGGTCAAGACTGATTTGCATATCGACATGCATGAACTGGGATTGGTTGGTGAGTAAAATAACAATGGATAAACCCAGATCTATGAGTGGGGTTGAATGTTTTGCCATTGTGCAACATTCCGTCCATCATCTTGTGTGTTTTGCTGTTCACCCTATGAGGGAAGGGTATTCCTAGACAGGGGTCCCTTGCTCACTTAGCCACTGGAGTTAAGCTATCCTGGCTGAAGACGGCTGATAACCAGAAACTGGTCCTAGGATGCTTGCTTCCAGCCGAAGGTAGACATGGCTTGGCAGTTCAGGCTGGACTGTTCCCATGAGGCACTGGATCAAGACTGATTTGCATATGGCCATATCTGAACTGGGGTGGCTTGGTGAGCAAAATAACGGTGGATAAACCCAGATCTGTGACTGGGGGTGAATGTTTTGCCATTGTGCAACATTCCGTCCATCATCTTGTTTGTTTTGCTGTTCACCCTATGTGGGAAGGGTATGCCCAGATGTGGGTCCCTTGCTCAATAAGCCACTGTAGTTAAGCTATCCTGGCTGAATATGGCTGATAGCCAGAAACCGGTCCTAGGTTGCTTCATTCCGGTCCACGGAAGACATGGCTTGGCAGTTTGGGCTGGACTGTTCCCATGAGTTACAGTGTCAAGACTGATTTGCATATGGCCATGTCTGAACTGGGGTGGCTTGGTGAGCAAAATAACGATGGATAAACCCAGATCTGTGACTGGGGGTGAACTCCATTGTGCAACATTCCTTCCATCATCTTGTGTGTTTTGCTGTTCACTCTATGTGGGAAGGGTATCCCCAGATGTGGGTCCCTTGCTCACTAAGCCACTGGAGTTAAGCTATCCTGGATGAAGACGACTGATAGCCAGAAACCGGTCCTAGGATGCTTGATTCCGTTCCAGGGAAGACATGACATGGCAGTTCGGGCAGGACTGTTCCCATGAGGCACAGGGTCAAGAATGATTTGCATATGGCCATGTCTAAGCTGGGATGGCTTGGTGAGCAAAATAATTATGGATAAACCCAGATCTGTGACTGAGGGTGAATGTTTTGCCATTGTGCAACATTCCGTCCATCATCTTGTGTGTTTTGCTGTTCACCCTATGTGGGAAGCGTATACCCAGATATGGGTCCCTTGCTCACTAAGCCACTGGAGTTAAGCTATCCTGGCTGAAGACGGATGATAGCCAGAAACCGGTCCTAGGATGCTTGATTCCGGTCCAGGTAATACATGGCTTGGCAGTTCGGGCTTCACTGTTCCCATGAGACACAGGGTCAAGACTGATTTCGCATATGTCCATGTCTAAACTGGGGTGGCATGGTGAGCAAAATAACGATGGATAAACCCAGATCTGTGACTGGGGGTCAATGTTTTGCCATTGTGCAACATTCCGTCCATCATCTTGTGTGTTTTTCTGTTCACCCTATGTGGGAAGAGTATCCCCAGTCGTGGGTCCCTTGCTCACTAAGCCACTGGAGTTAAGCTATCCTGGCTGAAGACGGCTGATAGCCAGAAAACGGTCCTAGGATGCTTGATTCTGCTCCAGGGAAGACATGGCTTGGCAGTTCGGGCTGGACTATTCCCATGAGGCACAGGGTCAAGACTGATTTGCATATGGCCATGTATGAACTGGGGTTGGTTGGTGAGCAAAATAACGATGGATAAACCCAGATCTGTGAGTGGGGGTGAATGTTTTTCCATTGTGCAACATTCCGTCCATCATCTTGTGTGTTTTGCTGTTCACCCTATGTGGGAAGGGTATCCCCAGTCGTGGGTCCCTTGCTCACTAAGCCACTGGAGTTAAGCTATCCTGGCTGAAGATGGCTGATAGCAAGAAACCGGTCCTTGGATGCTTGATTCCGGTCCAGGGAATACATGACTTGGCAGTTCGGGTTGGACTTTTCCCATGAGGCACAGGGTCAAGAATGATATTCATATGGCCATGTCTAAACTGGGATGGCTTGATGAGCAAAATAACGATGGATAAACTCAGATCTGTGACTGGGGGTGAATGTTTTGCCATTGTGCAACATTCCGTCCATCATCTTGTGTGTTTTGCTTTTCACCCAATGTGGGAAGCGTATACCCAGACATGGGTCCCTTGCTCACTAAGCCACTCGAGTTAAGCTATCATGGCTGAAGACGGCTGATAGCCAGAAACCGGTCCTAGGATGCTTGATTCCATTCCAGGGAAGACATGGCTTGGCAGTTCGGGCTAGACTGTTCCCATGAGGCACAGGATTAAGACTGATTTGCATATGGCCATGTCTGAACTAGGGTGGTTTGGTGAGCAAAATAACGATGGATGATCCCAGATCTGTGACTGGGGGTGAATGTTTTGCCATTGTGCAACATTCCGTCACTCATCTTGTGTGTTTTAATGTTCACCCAATATGGGAAGGGTATGCTCAGACGTGGGTCCCTTGCTCACTAAGCCACTGAAGTTAAGCTATCCTGGCTGAAGACGGCTGATAGCCAGAAACCGGTCCTAGGATACTTGATTCTGGTCCAGGTAAGACATGGCTTGACAGTTTGGGCTGGACTGTTCCCATGAGACACAGGGTCAACACTGATTTGCATATGGCCATGTCTAAACTGGGGTGGCTTGGTGGGCAAAGTAACGATGGATAAACCTAGATCTGTGACTGGGGGTCAATATTTTGCCATTGTGCAACATTCTGTCCATCATCTTGTGTGTTTTGCTGTTCACCCTATGTGTGAAGGGTATGCCCAGACGTGGGTGCCTTGCTCACTAAGCCACTGGAGTTAAGCTATCCTGGCTGAAGACGGCTGATATCCAGAAAACTGTCCTAGGATGCTTAATTCTGCTCCAGGGAAGACATGGCTTAGACTGTTCCCATGAGGCACTGGATCAAGACTGATTTGCATATGGCCATGTCCCATTCTGCTCCAGGGAAGACATGGCTTGGCAGTTCGGGCTAGACTGTTCCCATGAGGCATAGAGTCAAGACTGATTTGCATATGGACATGCATGAACTGGGGTTGGTTGGTGAGCAAAATAACAATGGATAAACCCAGATCTGTGAGTGGGGGTGAATGCTTTGCCATTGTGCAACATTCCGTCCATCATCTTGTGTGTTTTGCTGTTCACCCTATGTGGGAAGGGTATACCCAGACATGGGTCCCTTGCTCACTTAGCCACTGGAGTTAAGCTATCCAAGCTGAAGACCGCTGATAGCCAGAAAATGGTCCTAGGATGCTTGATTCTGCTCCAGGGAAGACATGGCTTAGACTGTTCCCATGAGGCACTGGATCAAGACTGATTTGCATATGGCCATGTCTGAATTGGGGTGGCTTGGTGAGCAAAATAATGGTGGATAAACCCAGATCTGTGACTGGGGGTGAATGTTTTGCAATTGTGCAACATTCCGTCCATCATCTTGTTTGTTTTGCTGTTCACCCTATGTGGGAAGGGTATGCCTAGACGTGGGTCCCTTGCTCACTAAGCCACTGGAGTTAAGCTATCCTGGCTGAAGACGACTGATAGCCAGAAATCAGTCCTAGGATGCTTGATTCCGGTCCACGGAAGACATGGCTTGGCAGTTTGGGCTGGACGGTTCCCATGAGTAACAGTGTCAAGACTGATTTGCATATGGCCATGTCTGAACTGGGGTGGCTTGGTGAGCAAAATAACGATGGATAAACTCAGATCTGTGACTGGGGGTGAACGCCATTGTGCAACATTCCTTCCATCATCTTGTGTGTTTTGCTGTTTACCTTATGTGGGAAGGGTATCCCCAGATGTGGGTCCATTGCTCACTAAGCCACTGGAGTTAAGCTATCCTGGCTGAAGACGACTGATAGCCAGAAACCGGTCCTAGGATGCTTGATTCCGGTCCAGGGAAGACATGACTTGGCAGTTCGGGCAGGACTGTTCCCATGAGGCACAGGGTCAAGAATGATTTGCATATGGCATGTCTAAACTGGGATGGATTGGTGAGCAAAATAATGATGGATAAACCCAGATCTGTGACTGAGGGTGAATGTTTTGCCATTGTGCAACATTCCGTCCATCATCTTGTGTGTTTTGCTGTTCACCCTATGTGGGAAGGGTATACCCAGATATGGGTCCCTCGCTCACTAAGCCACTGGAGTTAAGCTATCCTGGCTGAAGACGGCTGATAGCCAGAAACCGGTCCTAGGATGCTTGATTCCATTCTAGGGAAGACATGGCTTGGCAATTCGGGCTAGACTGTTACCATGAGGCACAGGATCAAGACTGATTTACATATACCATGTCTGAACTGGGGTGGCTTGGTGAGCAAAATAAGGATGGATAAACCCAGATCTCTGACTGGGGGGGAACGTTTTGCCATTGTGCAACATTCTGTCAATCATCTTGTGTGTTTTGCTGTTCACCCTATATGGGAAGGGTATGCTCAGACGTGGGTCCCTTGCTCACTAAGCCACTGGAGTTAAGCTATCCTGGCTGAAGACGGCTGACAGCCAGAAACCGGTCCTATGATGCTTGATTCCGGTCCAGGGATGACATGGCTTGGCAGTTCAGGCTGGACTGTTCCCATGAGGCACAGGATCAAGACTGATTTGCATATGGTCATGCCTGAACTGGAGTGGCTTGGTGAGCAAACTAACGATGGATAAACCCAGATCTGTGACTGGGTGTGAATGTTTTGCCTTTGTGCAACATTCCGTCCATCATCTTGTTTGTTTTGCTGTTCACCCTATGTGAAAAGGGTATGCCCAGACGTGGGTCCCTTGCACACTAAGCCACTGGAGTTACGATATTCTGGCTGAAGATGGCTGATAGCCAGAAACCGGTCCTAGGATGCTTGATTCCGGTCCAGGGAAGACATGGCTTGGCAGTTCGGGCTAGACTGTTCCCATGAGGCACAGTGTCAAGACTGATTTGCACATGGCCATGTCTGAACTGGGGTGGCTTGGTGATCAAAATAACGATGGATAAACCCAGATCTGTGACTGGGGGTTAATATTTTGCTATTGTGCAACATTCCGTCCATCATCTTGTGTGTTTTGCTGTTCACCCTATGTGGGAAGGGTATCCCCAGTCGTGGGTCCCTTACTCACTAAGCCACTGGAGTTGAGCTATCCTGGCTGAAGACGGCTGATAGCCAGAAACCAGTACTAGGATGCTTGATTCCGGTCCAGGTAAAACATGGCTTGGCAGTTCAGGCTGGACTGTTCCCATGAGACACAGGTTCAAGACTGATTTGCATATGGCCATGCCTGAACTGGGCTAGCTTGTTGAGCAAAATAACGATGGATAAACCCAGGTCTGTGACTGGGGGTGAATGTTTTGCCACTGTGCAACATTCCGTCCATCATCTTGTGTGTTTTGCTGTTCACCTTATGTGGGAAGGGTATGCCCAGATGTGGGTCCCTTGCTCACTAAGCCACTGGAGTTAAGCTATCCTGGCTGAAGAGGGCTGAAAGCCAGAAACCGGTCCTTGGATGCTTGATTCCAGTCCAGGTAAGTCATTGCCTGGCAGTTCGGGCTGGACTGTTCCCATGAGACACAGGGTCAAGCCTGACTTGCATATGGCCATGTCTAAACTGGGGTGGCTTGGTGAGCAAAATAACAATGGATAAACCCAGATCTGTGACTGGGGGTGAATGTTTTGTTCCATCCATCTTGTGTGTTTTTCTGTTCACCCTATGTGGGAAGGGTATGCTCAAACGTGGGTCCCTTGCTCACTAAGCCACTGGAGTTAAGCTATCCTGGCTGAAGACGGCTGATAGCCATAAACCAGTCCTAGGATGCTTGATTCTGGTCCAGGGAAGACATTGCTTGGCAGTTCAGGCTGGACTGTTCTCATGAGGCACAGGGTCAAGACTGATTTATTTATGGCCATGTATGAACTGGGGTTGGTTGGTGAGCAAAATAACGATGGATAAACCCAGATCTGTGAGTGGGGGTGAATGTGTTGCCATTGTGCAACATTCCGTCCATCATCTTGTGTGTTTTGCTGTTCACCCTATGTGGGAAGGGTAAACCCAGACATGGTTTCCTTGCTCACTAAGCCACTGGAGTTAAGCTATCCTGGCTGAAGACGGCTGATAGCCATAAACCGGTCCTAGGATGCTTGATTCCGGGCCAGGGAAGACATGGCTTGGCAGTTCAGGCTGGACTGTTCCCATGAGGCACTGGATCAAGACTGATTTGCATATGGCCATGTCTGAACTGGGGTGGCTTGGTGAGCAAAATAACGGTGGATAAACCCAGATCTGTGACTGGGGGTGAATGTTTTGCCATTGTGCAACATTCCGTCCATCATCTTGTGTGTTTTGCTGTTCACCCTGTGTGGGAAGGGTATGCCCAGATGTGGGTCCCTTACTCACTAAGCCACTGGAGTTGAGCTATCCTGGCTGAAGACAACTGATAGCCATAAACCGTTCCTAGGATGCTTGATTCCGGTCCAGGGAAGACATAGCTTGGCAGTTCTGGCTGAACTGTTCCCATGAGGCACAGGGTCAAGAATTATTTCCATATGGCCATGTCTAAACTGGGATGGCTTGGTGAACAAAGTAATGATGGATAAACCCAGATCTGTGACTGAGGGTGAATATTTTGCCATTGTGCAAAATTCCGTCCATCATCTTGTGTGTTTTGCTGTTCACCCTATGTGGGAAGCGTATACCCAGATATTGGTCCCTTGCTCACTAAGCCACTGGAGTTAAGCTATCCTGGCTGAAGATGGCAGATAGCCAGAAACCTGTCCTAGTTTGCTTGATTCCGGTCCACAGAAGACATGGCTTGGCGGTTTGGGCTGGACTGTTCCCATGAGTAACAGTGTCAAGACTGATTTGCATATGGCCATGTCTGAACTGGGACATTGGTGAGCAAAATAACGATGGATGATCCCAGATCTGTGACTGGGGGTGAATGTTTTGCCATTGTGCAACATTCCGTCACTTATCTTGTGTGTTTTGCTGTTCACCCTATATGGGAAGGGTATGCTCAGACGTGGGTCCCTTGCTCACTAAGCCACTGAAGTTAAGCTATCCTGGCTGAAGACGGCTGATAGCCAGAAACCGGTCCTAGGATGCTTGATTCTGGTCCAGGTAAGACATGGCTTGGCAGTTTGGGCTGGACTGTTCCCATGAGACACAGAGTCAACACTGATTTGCATATGGCCATGTCTAAACTGGGGTGGCTTGGTGGGCAAAGTAACGATGGATAAACCTAGATCTGTGACTGGGGGTCAATATTTTGCCATTGCGCTACATTCCGTCCATCATCTTGTGTGTTTTGCTGTTCACCCTATGTGTGAAGGGTATGCTCAGACGTGGGTCCCTTGCTCACTAAGCCACTGAAGTTAAGCTATCCTGGCTGAAGATGGCTGATAGCCAGAAATCGGTCCTAGGATGCTTGATTCTGCACCAGGGAAGACATGGCTTGGCAGTTCAGGCTACACTGTTCCCATGAGGCACAGGGTCAAGACTGATTTGCATATCGACATGCATGAACTGGGATTGGTTGGTGAGTAAAATAACAATGGATAAACCCAGATCTATGAGTGGGGTTGAATGTTTTGCCATTGTGCAACATTCCGTCCATCATCTTGTGTGTTTTGCTGTTCACCCTATGAGGGAAGGGTATTCCTAGACATGGGTCCCTTGCTCACTTAGCCACTGGAGTTAAGCTATCCTGGCTGAAGACGGCTGATAACCAGAAACTGGTCCTAGGATGCTTGCTTCCAGCCGAAGGTAGACATGGCTTGGCAGTTCAGGCTGGACTGTTCCCATGAGGCACTGGATCAAGACTGATTTGCATATGGCCATGTCTGAACTGGGGTGGCTTGGTGAGCAAAATAACGGTGGATAAACCCAGATCTGTGACTGGGGGTGAATGTTTTGCCATTGTGCAACATTCCGTCCATCATCTTGTTTGTTTTGCTGTTCACCCTATGTGGGAAGGGTATGCCCAGATGTGGGTCCCTTGCTCACTAAGCCACTGTAGTTAAGCTATCCTGGCTGAATATGGCTGATAGCCAGAAACCGGTCCTAGGTTGCTTCATTCCGGTCCACGGAAGACATGGCTTGGCAGTTTGGGCTGGACTGTTCCCATGAGTTACAGTGTCAAGACTGATTTGCATATGGCCATGTCTGAACTGGGGTGGCTTGGTGAGCAAAATAACGATGGATAAAACCCAGATCTGTGACTGGGGGTGAACTCCATTGTGCAACATTCCTTCCATCATCTTGTGTGTTTTGCTGTTCACTCTATGTGGGAAGGGTATCCCCAGATGTGGGTCCCTTGCTCACTAAGCCACTGGAGTTAAGCTATCCTGGATGAAGACGACTGATAGCCAGAAACCGGTCCTAGGATGCTTGATTCCGTTCTAGGGAAGACATGACTTGGCAGTTAGGGCAGGACTGTTCCCATGAGGCACAGGGTCAAGAATGATTTGCATATGGCCATGTCTAAGCTGGGATGGCTTGGTGAGCAAAATAATGATGGATAAACCCAGGTCTGTGACTGAGGGTGAATGTTTTGCCATTGTGCAACATTCCGTCCATCATCTTGTGTGTTTTGCTGTTCACCCTATGTGGGAAGCGTATACCCAGATATGGGTCCCTTGCTCACTAAGCCACTGGAGTTAAGCTATCCTGGCTGAAGACGGATGATAGCCAGAAACCGGTCCTAGGATGCTTGATTCCATTCTAGGGAAGACATGGCTTGGCAATTCGGGCTAGAGTGTTCCCATGAGGCACAGGATCAAGACTGATTTGCATATACCATGTCTGAACTGGGGTGGCTTGGTGAGCAAAATAACGATGGATAAACCCAGATCTCTGACTGGGGGGGAATGTTTTGCCATTGTGCAACATTCCGTCCATCATCTTGTTTGTTTTGCTGTTCACCCTATGTGGGAAGGGTATGCTCAGACGTGGGTCCCTTCCTCACTAAGCCACTGGAGTTAAGCTATCCTGGCTGAAGACGGCTGATAGCCAGAAACCGGTCCTAGGATGCTTGATTCCGGTCCAGGTAATACATGGCTTGGCAGTTCGGGCTTCACTGTTCCCATGAGACACAGGGTCAAGACTGATTTCGCATATGTCCATGTCTAAACTGGGGTGGCATGGTGAGCAAAATAACGATGGATAAACCCAGATCTGTGACTGGGGGTCAATGTTTTGCCATTGTGCAACATTCCGTCCATCATCTTGTGTGTTTTTCTGTTCACCCTATGTGGGAAGGGTATGCCCAGACGTGGGTCCCTTGCTCACTAAGCCACTGGAGTTAAGCTATCCTGGCTGAAGACGGCTGATAGCCAGAAAACGGTCCTAGGATGCTTGATTCTGCTCCAGGGAAGACATGGCTTGGCAGTTCGGGCTGGACTATTCCCATGAGGCACAGGGTCAAGACTGATTTGCATATGGCCATGTATGAGCTGGGGTTGGTTGGTGAGCAAAATAACGATGGATAAACCCAGATCTGTGAGTGGGGGTGAATGTTTTGCCATTGTGCAACATTCCGTCCATCATCTTGTGTGTTTTGCTGTTCACCCTATGTGGGAAGGGTATCCCCAGTCGTGGGTCCCTTGCTCACTAAGCCACTGGAGTTAAGCTATCCTGGCTGAAGATGGCTGATAGCAAGAAACCGGTCCTTGGATGCTTGATTCCGGTCCAGGGAATACATGACTTGGCAGTTCGGGTTGGACTTTTCCCATGAGGCACAGGGTCAAGAATGATATTCATATGGCCATGTCTAAACTGGGATGGCTTGATGAGCAAAATAACGATGGATAAACTCAGATCTGTGACTGGGGTTGAATGTTTTGCCATTGTGCAACATTCCGTCCATCATCTTGTGTGTTTTGCTTTTCACCCAATGTGGGAAGCGTATACCCAGACATGGGTCCCTTGCTCACTAAGCCACTCGAGTTGAGCTATCATGGCAGAAGACGGCTGATAGCCAGAAACCGGTCCTAGGATGCTTGATTCCATTCCAGGGAAGACATGGCTTGGCAGTTCGGGCTAGACTGTTCCCATGAGGCACAGGATTAAGACTGATTTGCATATGGCCATGTCTGAACTAGGGTGGTTTGGTGAGCAAAATAACGATGGATGATCCCAGATCTGTGACTGGGGGTGAATGTTTTGCCATTGTGCAACATTCCGTCACTCATCTTGTGTGTTTTGCTGTTCACCCTATATGGGAAGGGTATGCTCAGACGTGGGTCCCTTGCTCACTAAGCCACTGAAGTTAAGCTATCCTGGCTGAAGACGGCTGATAGCCAGAAACCGGTCCTAGGATACTTGATTCTGGTCCAGGTAAGACATGGCTTGGCAGTTTGGGCTGGACTGTTCCCATGAGACACAGGGTCAACACTGATTTGCATATGGCCATGTCTAAACTGGGGTGGCTTGGTGGGCAAAGTAACGATGGATAAACCTAGATCTGTGACTGGGGGTCAATATTTTGCCATTGCGCAACATTCTGTCCATCATCTTGTGTGTTTTGCTGTTCACCCTATGTGTGAAGGGTATGCCCAGACGTGGGTGCCTTGCTCACTAAGCCACTGGAGTTAAGCTATCCTGGCTGAAGACGGCTGATATCCAGAAAACTGTCATAGGATGCTTGATTCTACTCCAGGGAAGACATGGCTTAGACTGTTCCCATGAGGCACTGGATCAAGACTGATTTGCATATGGCCATGTCCCATTCTGCTCCAGGGAAGACATGGCTTGGCAGTTCGGGCTAGACTGTTCCCATGAGGCATAGAGTCAAGACTGATTTGCATATGGACATGCATGAACTGGGGTTGGTTGGTGAGCAAAATAACAATGGATAAACCCAGATCTGTGAGTGGGGGTGAATGCTTTGCCATTGTGCAACATTCCGTCCATCATCTTGTGTGTTTTTCTGTTCACCCTATGTGGGAAGGGTATGCCCAGACGTGGGTCCCTTGCTCACTAAGCCACTGGAGTTAAGCTATCCTGGCTGAAGACGGCTGATAGCCAGAAAACGGTCGTAGGATGCTTGATTCTGCTCCAGGGAAGACATGGCTTGGCAGTTCGGGCTGGACTGTTCCCATGAGGCACAGGGTCAAGACTGATTTGCATATGGCCATGTATGAACTGGGGTTGGTTGGTGAGCAAAATAACGATGGATAAACCCAGGTCTGTGAGTGGGGGTGAATGTTTTGCCATTGTGCAACATTCCGTCCATCATCTTGTGTGTTTTGCTGTTCACCCTATGTGGGAAGGGTATCCCCAGTGGTGGGTCCCTTGCTCACTAAGCCACTGGAGTTAAGCTATCCTGGCTGAAGATGGCTGATAGCAAGAAACCGGTGCTTGGATGCTTGATTCCGGTCCAGGTAATACATGACTTGGCAGTTCGGGTTGGACGTTTCCCATGAGGCACAGGATCAAGACTGATTTGCATATGGCCATGTCTGAACTAGGGTGGTTTGGTGAGCAAAATAATGATGGATTATCCCAGATCTGTGACTGGGGGTGAATGTTTTGCCATTGTGCAACATTCCGTCACTCATCTTGTGTGTTTTGCTGTTCACCCTATGTGTGAAGGGTATGCTCAGACGTGGGTCCCTTGCTCACTAAGCCACTGAAGTTAAGCTATCCTGGCTGAAGACGGCTGATATCCAGAAAACTGTCCTAGGATGCTTGATTCTGCTCCAGGGAAGACATGGCTTAGACTGTTCCCATGAGACACAGGGTCAACACTGATTTGCATATGGCCATGTCTAAACTGGGGTGGCTTGGTGGGCAAAGTAACGATGGATAAACCTAGATCTGTGACTGGGGGTCAATATTTTGCCATTGCGCAACATTCCGTCCATCATCTTGTGTGTTTTGCTGTTCACCCTATGTGTGAAGGGTATGCCCAGACGTGGGTGCCTTGCTCACTAAGCCACTGGAGTTAAGCTATCCTGGCTGAAGACGGCTGATATCCAGAAAACTGTCCTAGGATGCTTGATTCTGCTCCAGGGAAGACATGGCTTAGACTGTTCCCATGAGGCACTGGATCAAGACTGATTTGCATATGGCCATGTCTGATTCTGCTCCAGGGAAGACATGGCTTGGCAGTTCGGGCTAGACTGTTCCCATGAGGCACAGAGTCAAGACTGATTTGCATATGGACATGCATTAACTGGGGTTGGTTGGTGAGCAAAATAACAATGGATAAACCCAGATCTGTGAGTGGGGGCGAATGTTTTGCCATTGTGCAACATTCCGTCCATCATCTTGTGTGTTTTGCTGTTCACCCTATGTGGGAAGGGTATACCCAGACATGGGTCCCTTGCTCACTTAGCCACTGGAGTTAAGCTATCCAAGCTGAAGACCGCTGATAGCCAGAAAATGGTCCTAGGATGCTTGATTCTGCTCCAGGGAAGACATGGCTTAGACTGTTCCCATGAGGCACTGGATCAAGACTGATTTGCATATGGCCATGTCTGAATTGGGGTGGCTTGGTGAGCAAAATAATGGTGGATAAACCCAGATCTGTGACTGGGGGTGAATGTTTTGCAATTGTGCAACATTCCGTCCATCATCTTGTTTGTTTTGCTGTTCACCCTATGTGGGAAGGGTATGCCTAGACGTGGGTCCCTTGCTCACTAAGCCACTGGAGTTAAGCTATCCTGGCTGAAGACGACTGATAGCCAGAAATCAGTCCTAGGATGCTTGATTCCGGTCCACGGAAGACATGGCTTGGCAGTTTGGGCTGGACGGTTCCCATGAGTAACAGTGTCAAGACTGATTTGCATATGGCCATGTCTGAACTGGGGTGGCTTGGTGAGCAAAATAACGATGGATAAACTCAGATCTGTGACTGGGGGTGAACGCCATTGTGCAACATTCCTTCCATCATCTTGTGTGTTTTGCTGTTTACCTTATGTGGGAAGGGTATCCCCAGATGTGGGTCCATTGCTCACTAAGCCACTGGAGTTAAGCTATCCTGGCTGAAGACGACTGATAGCCAGAAACCGGTCCTAGGATGCTTGATTCCGGTCCAGGGAAGACATGACTTGGCAGTTCGGGCAGGACTGTTCCCATGAGGCACAGGGTCAAGAATGATTTGCATATGGCCATGTCTAAACTGGGATGGATTGGTGAGCAAAATAATGATGGATAAACCCAGATCTGTGACTGAGGGTGAATGTTTTTCCATTATGCAACATTCCGTCCATCATCTTGTGTGTTTTGCTGTTCACCCTATGTGGGAAGGGTATACCCAGATATGGGTCCCTCGCTCACTAAGCCACTGGAGTTAAGCTATCCTGGCTGAAGACGGCTGATAGCCAGAAACCGGTCCTAGGATGCTTGATTCCATTCTAGGGAAGACATGGCTTGGCAATTCGGGCTAGACTGTTACCATGAGGCACAGGATCAAGACTGATTTACATATACCATGTCTGAACTGGGGTGGCTTGGTGAGCAAAATAAGGATGGATAAACCCAGATCTCTGACTGGGGGGGGATGTTTTGCCATTGTGCAACATTCCGTCAATCATCTTGTGTGTTTTGCTGTTCACCCTATATGGGAAGGGTATGCTCAGACGTGGGTCCCTTGCTCACTAAGCCACTGGAGTTAAGCTATCCTGGCTGAAGATGGCTGACAGCCAGAAACCGGTCCTATGATGCTTGATTCCGGTCCAGGGATGACATGGCTTGGCAGTTCAGGCTGGACTGTTCCCATGAGGCACAGGATCAAGACTGATTTGCATATGGTCATGCCTGAACTGGAGTGGCTTGGTGAGCAAACTAACGATGGATAAACCCAGATCTGTGACTGGGTGTGAATGTTTTGCCTTTGTGCAACATTCCGTCCATCATCTTGTTTGTTTTGCTGTTCACCCTATGTGAAAAGGGTATGCCCAGACGTGGGTCCCTTGCACACTAAGCCACTGGAGTTACGATATTCTGGCTGAAGATGGCTGATAGCCAGAAACCGGTCCTAGGATGCTTGATTCCGGTCCAGGGAAGACATGGCTTGGCAGTTCGGGCTAGACTGTTCCCATGAGGCACAGTGTCAAGACTGATTTGCACATGGCCATGTCTGAACTGGGGTGGCTTGGTGATCAAAATAACGATGGATAAACCCAGATCTGTGACTGGGGGTGAATGTTTTGCCATTGTGCAACATTCCGTCCATCATCTTGTGTGTTTTGCTGTTCACCCTATGTGGGAAGGGTATCCCCAGTCGTGGGTCCCTTACTCACTAAGCCACTGGAGTTGAGCTATCCTGGCTGAAGACGGCTGATAGCCAGAAACCAGTACTAGGATGCTTGATTCCGGTCCAGGTAAGACATGGCTTGGCAGTTCGGGCTAGACTGTTCCCATGAGGCACAGTGTCAAGACTGATTTGCACATGGCCATGTCTGAACTGGGGTGGCTTGTTGAGCAAAATAACGATGGATAAACCCAGGTCTGTGACTGGGGGTGAATGTTTTGCCACTGTGCAACATTCCGTCCATCATCTTGTGTGTTTTGCTGTTCACCTTATGTGGGAAGGGTATGCCCAGATGTGGGTCCCTTGCTCACTAAGCCACTGGAGTTAAGCTATCCTGGCTGAAGAGGGCTGAAAGCCAGAAACCGGTCCTTGGATGCTTGATTCCAGTCCAGGTAAGTCATTGCCTGGCAGTTCGGGCTGGACTGTTCCCATGAGACACAGGGTCAAGCCTGACTTGCATATGGCCATGTCTAAACTGGGGTGGCTTGGTGAGCAAAATAACAATGGATAAACCCAGAACTGTGACTGGGGGTGAATGTTTTGTTCCATCCATCTTGTGTGTTTTTCTGTTCACCCTATGTGGGAAGGGTATGCTCAAACGTGGGTCCCTTGCTCACTAAGCCACTGGAGTTAAGCTATCCTGGCTGAAGACGGCTGATAGCCATAAACCAGTCCTAGGATGCTTGATTCTGGTCCAGGGAAGACATTGCTTGGCAGTTCAGGCTGGACTGTTCTCATGAGGCACAGGGTCAAGACTGATTTATTTATGGCCATGTATGAACTGGGGTTGGTTGGTGAGCAAAATAACGATGGATAAACCCAGATCTGTGAGTGGGGGTGAATGTGTTGCCATGGTGCAACATTCCGTCCATCATCTTGTGTGTTTTGCTGTTCACCCTATGTGGGAAGGGTAAACCCAGACATGGTTTCCTTGCTCACTAAGCCACTGGAGTTAAGCTATCCTGGCTGAAGACGGCTGATAGCCATAAACCGGTCCTAGGATGCTTGATTCCGGTCCAGGGAAGACATGGCTTGGCAGTTCAGGCTGGACTGTTCCCATGAGGCACTGGATCAAGACTGATTTGCATATGGCCATGTCTGAACTGGGGTGGCTTGGTGAGCAAAATAACGGTGGATAAACCCAGATCTGTGACTGGGGGTGAATGTTTTGCCATTGTGCAACATTCCGTCCATCATCTTGTGTGTTTTGCTGTTCACCCTGTGTGGGAAGGGTATGCCCAGATGTGGGTCCCTTACTCACTAAGCTACTGGAGTTGAGCTATCCTGGCTGAAGACAACTGATAGCCATAAACCGTTCCTAGGATGCTTGATTCCGGTCCAGGGAAGACATAGCTTGGCAGTTCTGGCTGAACTGTTCCCATGAGGCACAGGGTCAAGAATTATTTCCATATGGCCATGTCTAAACTGGGATGGCTTGGTGAACAAAGTAATGATGGATAAACCCAGATCTGTGACTGAGGGTGAATATTTTGCCATTGTGCAAAATTCCGTCCATCATCTTGTGTGTTTTGCTGTTCACCCTATGTGGGAAGCGTATACCCAGATATTGGTCCCTTGCTCACTAAGCCACCGGAGTTAAGCTATCCTGGCTGAAGATGGCAGATAGCCAGAAACCTGTCCTAGTTTGCTTGATTCCGGTCCACAGAAGACATGGCTTGGCGGTTTGGGCTGGACTGTTCCCATGAGTAACAGTGTCAAGACTGATTTGCATATGGCCATGTCTGAACTGGGACATTGGTGAGCAAAATAACGATGGATAAACACAGATCTGTGACTGAGGGTGAATGTTTTGCCATTGTGCAAAATTCCGTCCATCATCTTGTGTGTTTTGCTGTTCACCCTATATGGGAAGGGTATGCTCAGACGTGAGTCCCTTGCTCACTAAGCCACTGGAGTTAAGCTATCCTGGCTGAAGAAGGCTGACAGTCAGAAACCGGTCCTAGGATGCTTGATTCCGGTCCAGGGAAGACATGGTTTGGCAGTTCAGGCTGGACTGTTCCCATGGGGCACTGGATCAAGACTGATTTGCATATGGCCATGTCTGAACTGGGGTGGCTTGGTGAGCAAAATAACGGTGGATAAACCCAGATCTGTGACTGGGGGTGAATGTTTTGCCATTGTGCAACATTCCGTCCATCATCTTGTGTGTTTTGCTGTTCACCCTGTGTGGGAAGGGTATGCCCAGATGTGGGTCCCTTACTCACTAAGCCACTGGAGTTGAGCTATCCTGGCTGAAGACAACTGATAGCCATAAACCGTTCCTAGGATGCTTGATTCCGGTCCAGGGAAGACATAGCTTGGCAGTTCAGGCTGGACTGTTCCCATGAGGCACAGGGTCAAGAATTATTTCCATATGGCCATGTCTAAACTGGGATGGCTTGGTGAACAAAATAATGATGGATAAACTCAGATCTGTGACTGAGGGTGAATATTTTGCCATTGTGCAAAATTCCGTCCATCATCTTGTGTGTTTTGCTGTTCACCCTATGAGGGAAGCGTATACCCAGATATTGGTCCCTTGCTCACTAAGCCACTGGAGTTAAGCTATCCTGGCTGAAGATGGCTGATAGCCAGAAACCTGTCCTAGGTTGCTTGATTCCGGTCCACAGAAGACATGGCTTGGCGGTTTGGGCTGGACTGTTCCCATGAGTAACAGTGTCAAGACTGATTTGCATATGGCCATGTCTGAACTGGGACATTGGTGAGCAAAATAACGATGGATAAACCCAGATCTGTGACTGAGGGTGAATGTTTTGCCATTGTGCAAAATTCCGTCCATCATCTTGTGTGTTTTGCTGTTCACCCTATATGGGAAGGGTATGCTCAGACGTGAGTCCCTTGCTCACTAAGCCACTGGAGTTAAGCTATCCTGGCTGAAGAAGGCTGACAGCCAGAAACCGGTCCTAGGATGCTTGATTCCGGTCCAGGTAAGACATGGCCTGGCAGTTCGGGCTGGACTGTTCCCATGAGACACAGGGTCAAGACTGATTTGCATATGGCCATGTCTAAACTGGGGTGGCTTGATGAGCAAAATACCGATGGATAAACCAAGATCTGTGACTGGGGGGGTCAATGTTTTGCCATTGTGCAACATTCCGTCCATCATCTTGTGTGTTTTGCTGTTCACCCTATGTGGGAAGGGTATACCCAGACATGGGTCCCTTGCTCACTTAGCCACTGGAGTTAAGCTATCCAAGCTGAAGACCGCTGATAGCCAGAAAATGGTCCTAGGATGCTTGATTCTGCTCCAGGGAAGACATGGCTTAGACTGTTCCCATGAGGCACTGGATCAAGACTGATTTGCATATGGCCATGTCTGAATTGGGGTGGCTTGGTGAGCAAAATAATGGTGGATAAACCCAGATCTGTGACTGGGGGTGAATGTTTTGCAATTGTGCAACATTCCGTCCATCATCTTGTTTGTTTTGCTGTTCACCCTATGTGGGAAGGGTATGCCTAGACGTGGGTCCCTTGCTCACTAAGCCACTGGAGTTAAGCTATCCTGGCTGAAGACGACTGATAGCCAGAAATCAGTCCTAGGATGCTTTATTCCGGTCCACGGAAGACATGGCTTGGCAGTTTGGGCTGGACGGTTCCCATGAGTAACAGTGTCAAGACTGATTTGCATATGGCCATGTCTGAACTGGGGTGGCTTGGTGAGCAAAATAACGATGGATAAACTCAGATCTGTGACTGGGGGTGAACGCCATTGTGCAACATTCCTTCCATCATCTTGTGTGTTTTGCTGTTTACCTTATGTGGGAAGGGTATCCCCAGATGTGGGTCCCTTGCTCACTAAGCCACTGGAGTTAAGCTATCCTGGCTGAAGACGACTGATAGCCAGAAACCGGTCCTAGGATGCTTGATTTCGGTCCAGGGAAGACATGACTTGGCAGTTCGGGCAGGACTGTTCCCATGAGGCACAGGGTCAAAAATGATTTGCATATGGCCATGTCTAAACTGGGATGGATTGGTGAGCAAAATAATGATGGATAAACCCAGATCTGTGACTGAGGGTGAATGTTTTGCCATTGTGCAACATTCCGTCCATCATCTTGTGTGTTTTGCTGTTCACCCTATGTGGGAATCGTATACCCAGATATGGGTCCCTCGCTCACTAAGCCACTGGAGTTAAGCTATCCTGGCTGAAGACGGCTGATAGCCAGAAACCGGTCCTAGGATGCTTGATTCCATTCTAGGGAAGACATGGCTTGACAATTCGGGCTAGACTGTTACCATGAGGCACAGGATCAAGACTGATTTACATATACCATGTCTGAACTGGGGTGGCTTGGTGAGCAAAATAAGGATGGATAAACCCAGATCTCTGACTGGGGGGGAATGTTTTGCCATTGTGCAACATTCCTTCAATCATCTTGTGTGTTTTGCTGTTCACCCTATATGGGAAGGGTATGCTCAGACGTGGGTCCCTTGCTCACTAAGCCACTGGAGTTAAGCTATCCTGGCTGAAGACGGCTGACAGCCAGAAACCGGTCCTAGGATGCTTGATTCCGGTCCAGGGATGACTTGGCTTGGCAGTTCAGGCTGGACTGTTCCCATGAGGCACAGGATCAAGACTGATTTGCATATGGTCATGCCTGAACTGGAGTGGCTTGGTGAGCAAACTAACGATGGATAAACCCAGATCTGTGACTGGGTGTGAATGTTTTGCCTTTGTGCAACATTCCGTCCATCATCTTGTTTGTTTTGCTGTTCACCCTATGTGAAAAGGGTATGCCCAGACGTGGGTCCCTTGCACACTAAGCCACTGGAGTTACGATATTCTGGCTGAAGATGGCTGATAGCCAGAAACCGGTCCTATGATGCTTGATTCCGGTCCAGGGAAGACATGGCTTGGCAGTTCGGGCTAGACTGTTCCCATGAGGCACAGTGTCAAGACTGATTTGCACATGGCCATGTCTGAACTGGGGTGGCTTGGTGATCAAAATAACGATGGATAAACCCAGATCTGTGACTGGGGGTGAATGTTTTGCCATTGTGCAACATTCCGTCCATCATCTTGTGTGTTTTGCTGTTCACCCTATATGGGAAGGGTATCCCCAGTCGTGGGTCCCTTGCTCACTAAGCCACTGGAGTTAAGTTATCCTGGCTGAAGATGGCTGATAGCCAGAAACCGGTCCTAGGATGCCTGATTCCGGTCCAGGGATGACATGACTTGGCAGTTCGGGCTGGACTGTTCCCATGAGGCACAGGGTCAAGAATGATTTGCATATGGCCATGTCTAAACTGGGATGGCTTGATGAGCAAAATATCGATGGATAAACCCAGATCTGTGACTGGGGATGAATGTTTTGCCATTGTGCAACATTTCGTCCATCATCTTGTGTGTTTTTCTGTTCACCCAATGTGGCAAGCGTATACCCAGACATGGGTCCCTTGCTCACTAAGCCACTGGAGTTAAGCTATCATGGCTGAAGACGGCTGATAGCCAGAAACCGGTCCTAGGATGCTTGATTCCATTGCAGGGAAGACATGGCTTGGCAGTTCGGGCTAGACTGTTCCCATGAGGCACAGGATCAAGACTGATTTGCATATGGCCATGTCTGAACTAGGGTGGTTTGGTGAGCAAAATAACGATGGATGATCCCAGATCTGTGACTGGGGGTGAATGTTTTGCCATTGTGCAACATTCCGTCACTTATCTTGTGTGTTTTGCTGTTCACCCTATATGGGAAGGGTATGCTCAGACGTGGGTCCCTTGCTCACTAAGCCACTGAAGTTAAGCTATCCTGGCTGAAGACGGCTGATAGCCAGAAACCGCTCCTAGGATGCTTGATTCTGGTCCAGGTAAGACATGGCTTGGCAGTTTGGGCTGGACTGTTCCCATGAGACACAGAGTCAACACTGATTTGCATATGTCCATGTCTAAACTGGGGTGGCTTGGTGGGCAAAGTAACGATGGATAAACCTAGATCTGTGACTGGGGGTCAATATTTTGCCATTGCGCAACATTCCGTCCATCATCTTGTGTGTTTTGCTGTTCACCCTATGTGTGAAGGGTATGCCCAGACGTGGGTGCCTTGCTCACTAAGCCACTGGAGTTAAGCTATCCTGGCTGAAGACGGCTGATATCCAGAAAACTGTCCTAGGATGCTTGATTCTGCTCCAGGGAAGACATGGCTTAGACTGTTCCCATGAGGCACTGGATCAAGACTGATTTGCATATGGCCATGTCTGATTCTGCTCCAGGGAAGACATGGCTTGGCAGTTCGGGCTAGACTGTTCCCATGAGGCACAGAGTCAAGACTGATTTGCATATGGACATGCATGAACTGGGGTTGGTTGGTGAGCAAAATAACAATGGATAAACCCAGATCTGTGAGTGGGGGTGAATGTTTTGCCATTGTGCAACATTCCGTCCATCATCTTGTGTGTTTTTCTGTTCACCCTATGTGGGAAGGGTATGCTCAGACGTGGGTCCCTTGCTCACTAAGCAACTGGAGTTAAGCTATCCTGGCTGAAGACGGCTGATAGCCAGAAAACGGTCCTAGGATGCTTGATTCTGCTCCAGGGAAGACATGGCTTGGCAGTTCAGGCTGGACTGTTCCCATGAGGCACAGGGTCAAGACTGATTTGCATATGGCCATGTATGAACTGGGGTTGGTTGGTGAGCAAACTAACGATGGATAAACAGAGATCTGTGTCTGGGTGTGAATGTTTTGCCATTGTGCAACATTCCGTCCATCATCTTGTTTGTTTTGCTGTTCACCCTATGTGTAAAGGGTATGCCCAGACGTGGGTCCCTTGCTCACTAAGCCACTGGAGTTAAGATATCCTGGCTGAAGATAGCTGATAGCCAGAAACCGGTCCTAGGATGCTTGATTCCGGTTCAGGGAAGACATGGTTTGGCAGTTCGGGCTGAACTGTTCCCTTGAGGCACAGTGTCAAGACCGATTTGCACATGGCCATGTCTGAATTGGGGTGGCTTGGTGAGCAAAATAACGATGGATAAACCCAGATCTGTGACTGGGGGTGAATGTTTTGCCATTGTGCAACATTCTGTACATCATTGTGTGTGTTTTGCTGTTCACCCTATATGGGAAGGGTATCCCCAGTCGTGGGTCCCTTGCTCACTAAGCCACTGGAGTTAAGTTATCCTGGCTGAAGATGGCTGATAGCCAGAAACCGGTCCTAGGATGCCTGATTCCGGTCCAGGGATGACATGACTTGGCAGTTCGGGCTCGACTGTTCCCATGAGGCACAGGGTCAAGAATGATTTGCATATGGCCATGTCTAAACTGGGATGGCTTGATGAGCAAAATATCGATGGATAAACCCAGATCTGTGACTGGGGATGAATGTTTTGCCATTGTGCAACATTCCGTCCATCATCTTGTGTGTTTTGCTGTTCACCCTATGTGGGAAGGATATACCCAAGCATGGGTCCCTTGCTCACTAAGCTACTGGAGTTAAGCTATCATGGCTGAAGACGGCTGATAGCCAGAAACCGGTCCTAGGATGCTTGATTCCATTCCAGGGAAGACATGGCTTGGCAGTTCGGGCTAGACTGTTCCCATGAGGCACAGGATCAAGACTGATTTGCATATGGCCATGTCTGAACTAGGGTGGTTTGGTGAGCAAAATAACGATGGATGATCCCAGATCTGTGACTGGGGGTGAATGTTTTGCCATTGTGCAACATTCCGTCACTTATCTTGTGTGTTTTGCTGTTCACCCTATATGGGAAGGGTATGCTCAGACGTGGGTCCCTTGCTCACTAAGCCACTGAAGTTAAGCTATCCTGGCTGAAGACGGCTGATAGCCAGAAACCGGTCCTAGGATGCTTGATTCTGGTCCAGGTAAGACATGGCTTGGCAGTTTGGGCTGGACTGTTCCCATGAGACACAGAGTCAACACTGATGTGCATATGGCCATGTCTAAACTGGGGTGGCTTGGTGGGCAAAGTAACGATGGATAAACCTAGATCTGTGACTGGGGGTCAATATTTTGCCATTGCGCAACATTCCGTCCATCATCTTGTGTGTTTTGCTGTTCACCCTATGTGTGAAGGGTATGCTCAGACGTGGGTCCCTTGCTCACTAAGCCACTGAAGTTAAGCTATCCTGGCTGAAGATGGCTGATAGCCAGAAATCGGTCCTAGGATGCTTGATTCTGCACCAGGGAAGACATGGCTTGGCAGTTCAGGCTAGACTGTTCCCATGAGGCACAGGGTCAAGACTGATTTGCATATCGACATGCATGAACTGGGATTGGTTGGTGAGTAAAATAACAATGGATAAACCCAGATCTATGAGTGGGGTTGAATGTTTTGCCATTGTGCAACATTCCGTCCATCATCTTGTGTGTTTTGCTGTTCACCCTATGAGGGAAGGGTATTCCTAGACAGGGGTCCCTTGCTCACTTAGCCACTGGAGGTAAGCTATCCTGGCTGAAGATGGCTGATAACCAGAAACTGGTCCTAGGATGCTTGCTTCCAGCCGAAGGTAGACATGGCTTGGCAGTTCAGGCTGGACTGTTCCCATGAGGCACTGGATCAAGACTGATTTGCATATGGCCATGTCTGAACTGGGGTGGCTTGGTGAGCAAAATAACGGTGGATAAACCCAGATCTGTGACTGGGGGTGAATGTTTTGCCATTGTGCAACATTCCGTCCATCATCTTGTTTGTTTTGCTGTTCACCCTATGTGGGAAGGGTATGCCCAGATGTGGGTCCCTTGCTCACTAAGCCACTGTAGTTAAGCTATCCTGGCTGAATATGGCTGATAGCCAGAAACCGGTCCTAGGTTGCTTCATTCCGGTCCACGGAAGACATGGCTTGGCAGTTTGGGCTGGACTGTTCCCATGAGTTACAGTGTCAAGACTGATTTGCATATGGCCATGTCTGAACTGGGGTGGCTTGGTGAGCAAAATAACGATGGATAAACCCAGATCTGTGACTGGGGGTGAACTCCATTGTGCAACATTCCTTCCATCATCTTGTGTGTTTTGCTGTTCACTCTATGTGGGAAGGGTAGCCCCAGATGTGGGTCCCTTGCTCACTAAGCCACTGGAGTTAAGCTATCCTGGATGAAGACGACTGATAGCCAGAAACCGGTCCTAGGATGCTTGATTCCGTTCCAGGGAAGACATGACATGGCAGTTCGGGCAGGACTGTTCCCATGAGGCACAGGGTCAAGAATGATTTGCATATGGCCATGTCTAAGCTGGGATGGCTTGGTGAGCAAAATAATGATGGATAAACCCAGATCTGTGACTGAGGGTGAATGTTTTGCCATTGTGCAACATTCCGTCCATCATCTTGTGTGTTTTGCTGTTCACCCTATGTGGGAAGCGTATACCCAGATATGGGTCCCTTGCTCACTAAGCTACTGGAGTTAAGCTATCCTGGCTGAAGACGGATGATAGCCAGAAACCGGTCCTAGGATGCTTGATTCCGGTCCAGGTAATACATGGCTTGGCAGTTCGGGCTTCACTGTTCCCATGAGACACAGGGTCAAGACTGATTTCGCATATGTCCATGTCTAAACTGGGGTGGCATGGTGAGCAAAATAACGATGGATAAACCCAGATCTGTGACTGGGGGTCAATGTTTTGCCATTGTGCAACATTCCGTCCATCATCTTGTGCGTTTTTCTGTTCACCCTATGTGGGAAGGGTATCCCCAGTCGTGGGTCCCTTGCTCACTAAGCCACTGGAGTTAAGCTATCCTGGCTGAAGACGGCTGATAGCCAGAAAACGGTCCTAGGATACTTGATTCTGCTCCAGGGAAGACATGGCTTGGCAGTTCGGGCTGGACTATTCCCATGAGGCACAGGGTCAAGACTGATTTGCATATGGCCATGTATGAACTGGGGTTGGTTGGTGAGCAAAATAACGATGGATAAACCCAGATCTGTGAGTGGGGGTGAATGTTTTTCCATTGTGCAACATTCCGTCCATCATCTTGTGTGTTTTGCTGTTCACCCTATGTGGGAAGGGTATCCCCAGTCGTGGGTCCCTTGCTCACTAAGCCACTGGAGTTAAGCTATCCTGGCTGAAGATGGCTGATAGCAAGAAACCGGTCCTTGGATGCTTGATTCCGGTCCAGGGAATACATGACTTGGCAGTTCGGGTTGGACTTTTCCCATGAGGCACAGGGTCAAGAATGATATTCATATGGCCATGTCTAAACTGGGATGGCTTGATGAGCAAAATAACGATGGATAAACTCAGATCTGTGACTGGGGGTGAATGTTTTGCCATTGTGCAACATTCCGTCCATCATCTTGTGTGTTTTGCCTTTCACCCAATGTGGGAAGCGTATACCCAGACATGGGTCCCTTGCTCACTAAGCCACTCGAGTTAAGCTATCATGGCTGAAGACGGCTGATAGCCAGAAACCGGTCCTAGGATGCTTGATTCCATTCCAGGGAAGACATGGCTTGGCAGTTCGGGCTAGACTGTTCCCATGAGGCACAGGATTAAGACTGATTTGCATATGGCCATGTCCCATTCTGCTCCAGGGAAGACATGGCTTGGCAGTTCGGGCTAGACTGTTCCCATGAGGCATAGAGTCAAGACTGATTTGCATATGGACATGCATGAACTGGGGTTGGTTGGTGAGCAAAATAACAATGGATAAACCCAGATCTGTGAGTGGGGGTGAATGCTTTGCCATTGTGCAACATTCCGTCCATCATCTTGTGTGTTTTTCTGTTCACCCTATGTGGGAAGGGTATGCCCAGACATGGGTCCCTTGCTCACTAAGCCACTGGAGTTAAGCTATCCTGGCTGAAAACGGCTGATAGCCAGAAAACGGTCGTAGGATGCTTGATTCTGCTCCAGGGAAGACATGGCTTGGCAGTTCGGGCTGGACTGTTCCCATGAGGCACAGGGTCAAGACTGATTTGCATATGCCCAAGTATGAACTGGGGTTGGTTGGTGAGCAAAATAACGATGGATAAACCCAGGTCTGTGAGTGGGGGTGAATGTTTTGCCATTGTGCAACATTCCGTCCATCATCTTGTGTGTTTTGCTGTTCACCCTATGTGGGAAGGGTATCCCCAGTCGTGGGTCCCTTGCTCACTAAGCCACTGGAGTTAAGCTATCCTGGCTGAAGATGGCTGATAGCAAGAAACCGGTCCTTGGATGCTTGATTCCGGTCCAGGGAATACATGACTTGGCAGTTCGGGCTGGACTTTTCCCATGAGGCACAGGATCAAGACTGATTTGCATATGGCCATGTCTGAACTAGGGTGGTTTGGTGAGCAAAATAATGATGGATTATCCCAGATCTGTGACTGGGGGTGAATGTTTTGCCATTGTGCAACATTCCGTCACTCATCTTGTGTGTTTTGCTGTTCACCCTATGTGTGAAGGGTATGCTCAGACGTGGGTCCCTTGCTCACTAAGCCACTGAAGTTAAGCTATCCTGGCTGAAGATGGCTGATAGCCAGAAACCGGTCCTAGGATGCTTGATTCTGGTCCAGGTAAGACATGGCTTGGCAGTTTGGGCTGGACTGTTCCCATGAGACACAGGGTCAACACTGATTTGCATATGGCCATGTCTAAACTGGGGTGGCTTGGTGGGCAAAGTAACGATGGATAAACCTAGATCTGTGACTGGGGGTCAATATTTTGCCATTGCGCAACATTCCGTCCATCATCTTGTGTGTTTTGCTGTTCACCCTATGTGTGAAGGGTATGCCCAGATGTGGGTGCCTTGCTCACTAAGCCACTGGAGTTAAGCTATCCTGGCTGAAGACGGCTGATATCCAGAAAACTGTCCTAGGATGCTTGATTCTGCTCCAGGGAAGACATGGCTTAGACTGTTCCCATGAGGCACTGGATCAAGACTGATTTGCATATGGCCATGTCTGATTCTGCTCCAGGGAAGACATGGCTTGGCAGTTGGGGCTAGACTGTTCCCATGAGGCACAGAGTCAAGACTGATTTGCATATGGACATGCATTAACTGGGGTTGGTTGGTGAGCAAAATAACAATGGATAAACCCAGATCTGTGAGTGGGGGCGAATGTTTTGCCATTGTTCAACATTCCGTCCATCATCTTGTGTGTTTTGCTGTTCACCCTATGTGGGAAGGGTATACCCAGACATGGGTCCCTTGCTCACTTAGCCACTGGAGTTAAGCTATCCAAGCTGAAGACCGCTGATAGCCAGAAAATGGTCCTAGGATGCTTGATTCTGCTCCAGGGAAGACATGGCTTAGACTGTTCCCATGAGGCACTGGATCAAGACTGATTTGCATATGGCCATGTCTGAATTGGGGTGGCTTGGTGAGCAAAATAATGGTGAATAAACCCAGATCTGTGACTGGGGGTGAATGTTTTGCAATTGTGCAACATTCCGTCCATCATCTTGTTTGTTTTGCTGTTCACCCTATGTGGGAAGGGTATGCCTAGACGTGGGTCCCTTGCTCACTAAGCCACTGGAGTTAAGCTATCCTGGCTGAAGACGACTGATAGCCAGAAATCAGTCCTAGGATGCTTGATTCCGGTCCACGGAAGACATGGCTTGGCAGTTTGGGCTGGACGGTTCCCATGAGTAACAGTGTCAAGAATGATTTGCATATGGCCATGTCTGAACTGGGGTGGCTTGGTGAGCAAAATAACGATGGATAAACTCAGATCTGTGACTGGGGGTGAACGCCATTGTGCAACATTCCTTCCATCATCTTGTGTGTTTTGCTGTTTACCTTATGTGGGAAGGGTATCCCCAGATGTGGGTCCATTGCTCACTAAGCCACTGGAGTTAAGCTATCCTGGCTGAAGACGACTGATAGCCAGAAACCGGTCCTAGGATGCTTGATTCTGGTCCAGGGAAGACATGACTTGGCAGTTCGGGCAGGACTGTTCCCATGAGGCACAGGGTCAAGAATGATTTGCATATGGCCATGTCTAAACTGGGATGGATTGGTGAGCAAAATAATGATGGATAAACCCAGATCTGTGACTGAGGGTGAATGTTTTGCCATTGTGCAACATTCCGTCCATCATCTTGTGTGTTTTGCTGTTCACCCTATGTGGGAAGGGTATACCCAGATATGGGTCCCTCGCTCACTAAGCCACTGGAGTTAAGCTATCCTGGCTGAAGACGGCTGATAGCCAGAAACCGGTCCTAGGATGCTTGATTCCATTCTAGGGAAGACATGGCTTGGCAATTCGGGCTAGACTGTTACCATGAGGCACAGGATCAAGACTGATTTACATATACCATGTCTGAACTGGGGTGGCTTGGTGAGCAAAATAAGGATGGATAAACCCAGATCTCTGACTGGGGGGGAACGTTTTGCCATTGTGCAACATTCTGTCAATCATCTTGTGTGTTTTGCTGTTCACCCTATATGGGAAGGGTATGCTCAGACGTGGGTCCCTTGCTCACTAAGCCACTGGAGTTAAGCTATCCTGGCTGAAGACGGCTGACAGCCAGAAACCGGTCCTATGATGCTTGATTCCGGTCCAGGGATGACATGGCTTGGCAGTTCAGGCTGGACTGTTCCCATGAGGCACAGGATCAAGACTGATTTGCATATGGTCATGCCTGAACTGGAGTGGCTTGGTGAGCAAACTAACGATGGATAAACCCAGATCTGTGACTGGGTGTGAATGTTTTGCCTTTGTGCAACATTCCGTCCATCATCTTGTTTGTTTTGCTGTTCACCCTATGTGAAAAGGGTATGCCCAGACGTGGGTCCCTTGCACACTAAGCCACTGGAGTTACGATATTCTGGCTGAAGATGGCTGATAGCCAGAAACCGGTCCTAGGATGCTTGATTCCGGTCCAGGGAAGACATGGCTTGGCAGTTCGGGCTAGACTGTTCCCATGAGGCACAGTGTCAAGACTGATTTGCACATGGCCATGTCTGAACTGGGGTGGCTTGGTGATCAAAATAACGATGGATAAACCCAGATCTGTGACTGGGGGTGAATATCTTGCCATTGTGCAACATTCCGTCCATCATCTTGTGTGTTTTGCTGTTCACCCTATGTGGGAAGGGTATCCCCAGTCGTGGGTCCCTTACTCACTAAGCCACTGGAGTTGAGCTATCCTGGCTGAAGACGGCTGATAGCCAGAAACCAGTACTAGGATGCTTGATTCCGGTCCAGGTAAGACATGGCTTGGCAGTTCAGGCTGGACTGTTCCCATGAGACACAGGTTCAAGACTGATTTGCATATGGCCATGTCTGAACTGGGCTAGCTTGTTGAGCAAAATAACGATGGATAAACCCAGGTCTGTGACTGGGGGTGAATGTTTTGCCACTGTGCAACATTCCGTCCATCATCTTGTGTGTTTTGCTGTTCACCTTATGTGAGAAGGGTATGCCCAGATGTGGGTCCCTTGCTCACTAAGCCACTGGAGTTAAGCTATCCTGGCTGAAGAGGGCTGAAAGCCAGAAACCGGTCCTTGGATGCTTGATTCCAGTCCAGGTAAGTCATTGCCTGGCAGTTCGGGCTGGACTGTTCCCATGAGACACAGGGTCAAGCCTGACTTGCATATGGCCATGTCTAAACTGGGGTGGCTTGGTGAGCAAAATAACAATGGATAAACCCAGATCTGTGACTGGGGGTGAATGTTTTGTTCCATCCATCTTGTGTGTTTTTCTGTTCACCCTATGTGGGAAGGGTATGCTCAAACGTGGGTCCCTTGCTCACTAAGCCACTGGAGTTAAGCTATCCTGGCTGAAGACGGCTGATAGCCATAAACCAGTCCTAGGTGCTTGATTCTGGTCCAGGGAAGACATTGCTTGGCAGTTCAGGCTGGACTGTTCTCATGAGGCACAGGGTCAAGACTGATTTATTTATGGCCATGTATGAACTGGGGTTGGTTGGTGAGCAAAATAACGATGGATAAACCCAGATCTGTGAGTGGGGGTGAATGTGTTGCCATTGTGCAACATTCCGTCCATCATCTTGTGTGTTTTGCTGTTCACCCTATGTGGGAAGGGTAAACCCAGACATGGTTTCCTTGCTCACTAAGCCACTGGAGTTAAGCTATCCTGGCTGAAGACGGCTGATAGCCATAAACCGGTCCTAGGATGCTTGATTCCGGTCCAGGGAAGACATGGCTTGGCAGTTCAGGCTGGACTGTTCCCATGAGGCACTGGATCAAGACTGATTTGCATATGGCCATGTCTGAACTGGGGTGGCTTGGTGAGCAAAATAACGGTGGATAAACCCAGATCTGTGACTGGGGGTGAATGTTTTTCCATTGTGCAACATTCCGTCCATCATCTTGTGTGTTTTGCTGTTCACCCTATGTGGGAAGGGTATCCCCAGTCGTGGGTCCCTTGCTCACTAAGCCACTGGAGTTAAGCTATCCTGGCTGAAGATGGCTGATAGCAAGAAACCGGTCCTTGGATGCTTGATTCCGGTCCAGGGAATACATGACTTGGCAGTTCGGGTTGGACTTTTCCCATGAGGCACAGGGTCAAGAATGATATTCATATGGCCATGTCTAAACTGGGATGGCTTGATGAGCAAAATAACGATGGATAAACTCAGATCTGTGACTGGGGGTGAATGTTTTGCCATTGTGCAACATTCCGTCCATCATCTTGTGTGTTTTGCCTTTCACCCAATGTGGGAAGCGTATACCCAGACATGGGTCCCTTGCTCACTAAGCCACTCGAGTTAAGCTATCATGGCTGAAGACGGCTGATAGCCAGAAACCGGTCCTAGGATGCTTGATTCCATTCCAGGGAAGACATGGCTTGGCAGTTCGGGCTAGACTGTTCCCATGAGGCACAGGATTAAGACTGATTTGCATATGGCCATGTCCCATTCTGCTCCAGGGAAGACATGGCTTGGCAGTTCGGGCTAGACTGTTCCCATGAGGCATAGAGTCAAGACTGATTTGCATATGGACATGCATGAACTGGGGTTGGTTGGTGAGCAAAATAACAATGGATAAACCCAGATCTGTGAGTGGGGGTGAATGCTTTGCCATTGTGCAACATTCCGTCCATCATCTTGTGTGTTTTTCTGTTCACCCTATGTGGGAAGGGTATGCCCAGACATGGGTCCCTTGCTCACTAAGCCACTGGAGTTAAGCTATCCTGGCTGAAAACGGCTGATAGCCAGAAAAGGGTCGTAGGATGCTTGATTCTGCTCCAGGGAAGACATGGCTTGGCAGTTCGGGCTGGACTGTTCCCATGAGGCACAGGGTCAAGACTGATTTGCATATGCCCAAGTATGAACTGGGGTTGGTTGGTGAGCAAAATAACGATGGATAAACCCAGGTCTGTGAGTGGGGGTGAATGTTTTGCCATTGTGCAACATTCCGTCCATCATCTTGTGTGTTTTGCTGTTCACCCTATGTGGGAAGGGTATCCCCAGTCGTGGGTCCCTTGCTCACTAAGCCACTGGAGTTAAGCTATCCTGGCTGAAGATGGCTGATAGCAAGAAACCGGTCCTTGGATGCTTGATTCCGGTCCAGGGAATACATGACTTGGCAGTTCGGGCTGGACTTTTCCCATGAGGCACAGGATCAAGACTGATTTGCATATGGCCATGTCTGAACTAGGGTGGTTTGGTGAGCAAAATAATGATGGATTATCCCAGATCTGTGACTGGGGGTGAATGTTTTGCCATTGTGCAACATTCCGTCACTCATCTTGTGTGTTTTGCTGTTCACCCTATGTGTGAAGGGTATGCTCAGACGTGGGTCCCTTGCTCACTAAGCCACTGAAGTTAAGCTATCCTGGCTGAAGATGGCTGATAGCCAGAAACCGGTCCTAGGATGCTTGATTCTGGTCCAGGTAAGACATGGCTTGGCAGTTTGGGCTGGACTGTTCCCATGAGACACAGGGTCAACACTGATTTGCATATGGCCATGTCTAAACTGGGGTGGCTTGGTGGGCAAAGTAACGATGGATAAACCTAGATCTGTGACTGGGGGTCAATATTTTGCCATTGCGCAACATTCCGTCCATCATCTTGTGTGTTTTGCTGTTCACCCTATGTGTGAAGGGTATGCCCAGATGTGGGTGCCTTGCTCACTAAGCCACTGGAGTTAAGCTATCCTGGCTGAAGACGGCTGATATCCAGAAAACTGTCCTAGGATGCTTGATTCTGCTCCAGGGAAGACATGGCTTAGACTGTTCCCATGAGGCACTGGATCAAGACTGATTTGCATATGGCCATGTCTGATTCTGCTCCAGGGAAGACATGGCTTGGCAGTTGGGGCTAGACTGTTCCCATGAGGCACAGAGTCAAGACTGATTTGCATATGGACATGCATTAACTGGGGTTGGTTGGTGAGCAAAATAACAATGGATAAACCCAGATCTGTGAGTGGGGGCGAATGTTTTGCCATTGTTCAACATTCCGTCCATCATCTTGTGTGTTTTGCTGTTCACCCTATGTGGGAAGGGTATACCCAGACATGGGTCCCTTGCTCACTTAGCCACTGGAGTTAAGCTATCCAAGCTGAAGACCGCTGATAGCCAGAAAATGGTCCTAGGATGCTTGATTCTGCTCCAGGGAAGACATGGCTTAGACTGTTCCCATGAGGCACTGGATCAAGACTGATTTGCATATGGCCATGTCTGAATTGGGGTGGCTTGGTGAGCAAAATAATGGTGAATAAACCCAGATCTGTGACTGGGGGTGAATGTTTTGCAATTGTGCAACATTCCGTCCATCATCTTGTTTGTTTTGCTGTTCACCCTATGTGGGAAGGGTATGCCTAGACGTGGGTCCCTTGCTCACTAAGCCACTGGAGTTAAGCTATCCTGGCTGAAGACGACTGATAGCCAGAAATCAGTCCTAGGATGCTTGATTCCGGTCCACGGAAGACATGGCTTGGCAGTTTGGGCTGGACGGTTCCCATGAGTAACAGTGTCAAGAATGATTTGCATATGGCCATGTCTGAACTGGGGTGGCTTGGTGAGCAAAATAACGATGGATAAACTCAGATCTGTGACTGGGGGTGAACGCCATTGTGCAACATTCCTTCCATCATCTTGTGTGTTTTGCTGTTTACCTTATGTGGGAAGGGTATCCCCAGATGTGGGTCCATTGCTCACTAAGCCACTGGAGTTAGCTATCCTGGCTGAAGACGACTGATAGCCAGAAACCGGTCCTAGGATGCTTGATTCTGGTCCAGGGAAGACATGACTTGGCAGTTCGGGCAGGACTGTTCCCATGAGGCACAGGGTCAAGAATGATTTGCATATGGCCATGTCTAAACTGGGATGGATTGGTGAGCAAAATAATGATGGATAAACCCAGATCTGTGACTGAGGGTGAATGTTTTGCCATTGTGCAACATTCCGTCCATCATCTTGTGTGTTTTGCTGTTCACCCTATGTGGGAAGGGTATACCCAGATATGGGTCCCTCGCTCACTAAGCCACTGGAGTTAAGCTATCCTGGCTGAAGACGGCTGATAGCCAGAAACCGGTCCTAGGATGCTTGATTCCATTCTAGGGATGACATGGCTTGGCAATTCGGGCTAGACTGTTACCATGAGGCACAGGATCAAGACTGATTTACATATACCATGTCTGAACTGGGGTGGCTTGGTGAGCAAAATAAGGATGGATAAACCCAGATCTCTGACTGGGGGGGAACGTTTTGCCATTGTGCAACATTCTGTCAATCATCTTGTGTGTTTTGCTGTTCACCCTATATGGGAAGGGTATGCTCAGACGTGGGTCCCTTGCTCACTAAGCCACTGGAGTTAAGCTATCCTGGCTGAAGACGGCTGACAGCCAGAAACCGGTCCTATGATGCTTGATTCCGGTCCAGGGATGACATGGCTTGGCAGTTCAGGCTGGACTGTTCCCATGAGGCACAGGATCAAGACTGATTTGCATATGGTCATGCCTGAACTGGAGTGGCTTGGTGAGCAAACTAACGATGGATAAACCCAGATCTGTGACTGGGTGTGAATGTTTTGCCTTTGTGCAACATTCCGTCCATCATCTTGTTTGTTTTGCTGTTCACCCTATGTGAAAAGGGTATGCCCAGACGTGGGTCCCTTGCACACTAAGCCACTGGAGTTACGATATTCTGGCTGAAGATGGCTGATAGCCAGAAACCGGTCCTAGGATGCTTGATTCCGGTCCAGGGAAGACATGGCTTGGCAGTTCGGGCTAGACTGTTCCCATGAGGCACAGTGTCAAGACTGATTTGCACATGGCCATGTCTGAACTGGGGTGGCTTGGTGATCAAAATAACGATGGATAAACCCAGATCTGTGACTGGGGGTGAATATCTTGCCATTGTGCAACATTCCGTCCATCATCTTGTGTGTTTTGCTGTTCACCCTATGTGGGAAGGGTATCCCCAGTCGTGGGTCCCTTACTCACTAAGCCACTGGAGTTGAGCTATCCTGGCTGAAGACGGCTGATAGCCAGAAACCAGTACTAGGATGCTTGATTCCGGTCCAGGTAAGACATGGCTTGGCAGTTCAGGCTGGACTGTTCCCATGAGACACAGGTTCAAGACTGATTTGCATATGGCCATGTCTGAACTGGGCTAGCTTGTTGAGCAAAATAACGATGGATAAACCCAGGTCTGTGACTGGGGGTGAATGTTTTGCCACTGTGCAACATTCCGTCCATCATCTTGTGTGTTTTGCTGTTCACCTTATGTGAGAAGGGTATGCCCAGATGTGGGTCCCTTGCTCACTAAGCCACTGGAGTTAAGCTATCCTGGCTGAAGAGGGCTGAAAGCCAGAAACCGGTCCTTGGATGCTTGATTCCAGTCCAGGTAAGTCATTGCCTGGCAGTTCGGGCTGGACTGTTCCCATGAGACACAGGGTCAAGCCTGACTTGCATATGGCCATGTCTAAACTGGGGTGGCTTGGTGAGCAAAATAACAATGGATAAACCCAGATCTGTGACTGGGGGTGAATGTTTTGTTCCATCCATCTTGTGTGTTTTTCTGTTCACCCTATGTGGGAAGGGTATGCTCAAACGTGGGTCCCTTGCTCACTAAGCCACTGGAGTTAAGCTATCCTGGCTGAAGACGGCTGATAGCCATAAACCAGTCCTAGGTGCTTGATTCTGGTCCAGGGAAGACATTGCTTGGCAGTTCAGGCTGGACTGTTCTCATGAGGCACAGGGTCAAGACTGATTTATTTATGGCCATGTATGAACTGGGGTTGGTTGGTGAGCAAAATAACGATGGATAAACCCAGATCTGTGAGTGGGGGTGAATGTGTTGCCATTGTGCAACATTCCGTCCATCATCTTGTGTGTTTTGCTGTTCACCCTATGTGGGAAGGGTAAACCCAGACATGGTTTCCTTGCTCACTAAGCCACTGGAGTTAAGCTATCCTGGCTGAAGACGGCTGATAGCCATAAACCGGTCCTAGGATGCTTGATTCCGGTCCAGGGAAGACATGGCTTGGCAGTTCAGGCTGGACTGTTCCCATGAGGCACTGGATCAAGACTGATTTGCATATGGCCATGTCTGAACTGGGGTGGCTTGGTGAGCAAAATAACGGTGGATAAACCCAGATCTGTGACTGGGGGTGAATGTTTTGCCATTGTGCAACATTCCGTCCATCATCTTGTGTGTTTTGCTGTTCACCCTGTGTGGGAAGGGTATGCCCAGATGTGGGTCCCTTACTCACTAAGCCACTGGAGTTGAGCTATCCTGGCTGAAGACAACTGATAGCCATAAACCGTTCCTAGGATGCTTGATTCCGGTCCAGGGAAGACATAGCTTGGCAGTTCTGGCTGAACTGTTCCCATGAGGCACAGGGTCAAGAATTATTTCCATATGGCCATGTCTAAACTGGGATGGCTTGGTGAACAAAGTAATGATGGATAAACCCAGATCTGTGACTGAGGGTGAATATTTTGCCATTGTGCAAAATTCCGTCCATCATCTTGTGTGTTTTGCTGTTCACCCTATGTGGGAAGCGTATACCCAGATATTGGTCCCTTGCTCACTAAGCCACTGGAGTTAAGCTATCCTGGCTGAAGATGGCAGATAGCCAGAAACCTGTCCTAGTTTGCTTGATTCCGGTCCACTGAAGACATGGCTTGGCGGTTTGGGCTGGACTGTTCCCATGAGTAACAGTGTCAAGACTGATTTGCATATGGCCATGTCTGAACTGGGACATTGGTGAGCAAAATAACGATGGATGATCCCAGATCTGTGACTGGGGGTGAATGTTTTGCCATTGTGCAACATTCCGTCACTTATCTTGTGTGTTTTGCTGTTCACCCTATATGGGAAGGGTATGCTCAGACGTGGGTCCCTTGCTCACTAAGCCACTGAAGTTAAGCTATCCTGGCTGAAGACGGCTGATAGCCAGAAACCGGTCCTAGGATGCTTGATTCTGGTCCAGGTAAGACATGGCTTGGCAGTTTGGGCTGGACTGTTCCCATGAGACACAGAGTCAACACTGATTTGCATATGGCCATGTCTAAACTGGGGTGGCTTGGTGGGCAAAGTAACGATGGATAAACCTAGATCTGTGACTGGGGGTCAATATTTTGCCATTGCGCAACATTCCGTCCATCATCTTGTGTGTTTTGCTGTTCACCCTATGTGTGAAGGGTATGCTCAGACGTGGGTCCCTTGCTCACTAAGCCACTGAAGTTAAGCTATCCTGGCTGAAGAGGGCTGATAGCCAGAAATCGGTCCTAGGATGCTTGATTCTGCACCAGGGAAGACATGGCTTGGCAGTTCAGGCTAGACTGTTCCCATGAGGCACAGGGTCAAGACTGATTTGCATATCGACATGCATGAACTGGGATTGGTTGGTGAGTAAAATAACAATGGATAAACCCAGATCTATGAGTGGGGTTGAATGTTTTGCCATTGTGCAACATTCCGTCCATCATCTTGTGTGTTTTGCTGTTCACCCTATGAGGGAAGGGTATTCCTAGACATGGGTCCCTTGCTCACTTAGCCACTGGAGTTAAGCTATCCTGGCTGAAGACGGCTGATAACCAGAAACTGGTCCTAGGATGCTTGCTTCCAGCCGAAGGTAGACATGGCTTGGCAGTTCAGGCTGGACTGTTCCCATGAGGCACTGGATCAAGACTGATTTGCATATGGCCATGTCTGAACTGGGGTGGCTTGGTGAGCAAAATAACGGTGGATAAACCCAGATCTGTGACTGGGAGTGAATGTTTTGCCATTGTGCAACATTCCGTCCATCATCTTGTTTGTTTTGCTGTTCACCCTATGTGGGAAGGGTATGCCCAGATGTGGGTCCCTTGCTCACTAAGCCACTGTAGTTAAGCTATCCTGGCTGAATATGGCTGATAGCCAGAAACCGGTCCTAGGTTGCTTCATTCCGGTCCACGGAAGACATGGCTTGGCAGTTTGGGCTGGACTGTTCCCATGAGTTACAGTGTCAAGACTGATTTGCATATGGCAATGTCTGAACTGGGGTGGCTTGGTGAGCAAAATAACGATGGATAAACCCAGATCTGTGACTGGGGGTGAACTCCATTGTGCAACATTCCTTCCATCATCTTGTGTGTTTTGCTGTTCACTCTATGTGGGAAGGGTATCCCCAGATGTGGGTCCCTTGCTCACTAAGCCACTGGAGTTAAGCTATCCTGGATGAAGACGACTGATAGCCAGAAACCGGTCCTAGGATGCTTGATTCCGTTCCAGGGAAGACATGACTTGGCAGTTCGGGCAGGACTGTTCCCATGAGGCACAGGGTCAAGAATGATTTGCATATGGCCATGTCTAAGCTGGGATGGCTTGGTGAGCAAAATAATGATGGATAAACCCAGATCTGTGACTGAGGGTGAATGTTTTGCCATTGTGCAACATTCCGTCCATCATCTTGTGTGTTTTGCTGTTCACCCTATGTGGGAAGCGTATACCCAGATATGGGTCCCTTGCTCACTAAGCCACTGGAGTTAAGCTATCCTGGCTGAAGACGGATGATAGCCAGAAACCAGTCCTAGGATGCTTGATTCCATTCTAGGGAAGACATGGCTTGGCAATTCGGGCTAGAGTGTTCCCATGAGGCACAGGATCAAGACTGATTTGCATATACCATGTCTGAACTGGGGTGGCTTGGTGAGCAAAATAACGATGGATAAACCCAGATCTCTGACTGGGGGGGAATGTTTTGCCATTGTGCAACATTCCGTCCATCATCTTGTTTGTTTTGCTGTTCACCCTATGTGGGAAGGGTATGCTCAGACGTGGGTCCCTTCCTCACTAAGCCACTGGAGTTAAGCTATCCTGGCTGAAGACGGCTGATAGCCAGAAACCGGTCCTAGGATGCTTGATTCCGGTCCAGGTAATACATGGCTTGGCAGTTCGGGCTTCACTGTTCCCATGAGACACAGGGTCAAGACTGATTTCGCATATGTCCATGTCTAAACTGGGGTGGCATGGTGAGCAAAATAACGATGGATAAACCCAGATCTGTGACTGGGGGTCAATGTTTTGCCATTGTGCAACATTCCGTCCATCATCTTGTGTGTTTTTCTGTTCACCCTATGTGGGAAGGGTATGCCCAGACGTGGGTCCCTTGCTCACTAAGCCACTGGAGTTAAGCTATCCTGGCTGAAGACGGCTGATAGCCAGAAAACGGTCCTAGGATGCTTGATTCTGCTCCAGGGAAGACATGGCTTGGCAGTTCGGGCTGGACTATTCCCATGAGGCACAGGGTCAAGACTGATTTGCATATGGCCATGTATGAACTGGGGTTGGTTGGTGAGCAAAATAACGATGGATAAACCCAGATCTGTGAGTGGGGGTGAATGTTTTGCCATTGTGCAACATTCCGTCCATCATCTTGTGTGTTTTGCTGTTCACCCTATGTGGGAAGGGTATCCCCAGTCGTGGGTCCCTTGCTCACTAAGCCACTGGAGTTAAGCTATCCTGGCTGAAGATGGCTGATAGCAAGAAACCGGTCCTTGGATGCTTGATTCCGGTCAAGGGAATACATGACTTGGCAGTTCGGGTTGGACTTTTCCCATGAGGCACAGGGTCAAGAATGATATTCATATGGCCATGTCTAAACTGGGATGGCTTGATGAGCAAAATAACGATGGATAAACTCAGATCTGTGACTGGGGGTGAATGTTTTGCCATTGTGCAACATTCATTCCATCATCTTGTGTGTTTTGCTTTTCACCCAATGTGGGAAGCGTATACCCAGACATTGGTCCCTTGCTCACTAAGCCACTCGAGTTAAGCTATCATGGCAGAAGACGGCTGATAGCCAGAAACCGGTCCTAGGATGCTTGATTCCATTCCAGGGAAGACATGGCTTGGCAGTTCGGGCTAGACTGTTCCCATGAGGCACAGGATTAAGACTGATTTGCATATGGCCATGTCTGAACTAGGGTGGTTTGGTGAGCAAAATAACGATGGATGATCCCAGATCTGTGACTGGGGGTGAATGTTTTGCCATTGTGCAACATTCCGTCACTCATCTTGTGTGTTTTGCTGTTCACCCTATATGGGAAGGGTATGCTCAGACGTGGGTCCCTTGCTCACTAAGCCACTGAAGTTAAGCTATCCTGGCTGAAGACGGCTGATAGCCAGAAACCGGTCCTAGGATACTTGATTCTGGTCCAGGTAAGACATGGCTTGGCAGTTTGGGCTGGACTGTTCCCATGAGACACAGGGTCAACACTGATTTGCATATGGCCATGTCTAAACTGGGGTGGCTTGGTGGGCAAAGTAACGATGGATAAACCTAGATCTGTGACTGGGGGTCAATATTTTGCCATTGCGCAACATTCTGTCCATCATCTTGTGTGTTTTGCTGTTCACCCTATGTGTGAAGGGTATGCCCAGACGTGGGTGCCTTGCTCACTAAGCCACTGGAGTTAAGCTATCCTGGCTGAAGACGGCTGATATCCAGAAAACTGTCCTAGGATGCTTGATTCTGCTCCAGGGAAGACATGGCTTAGACTGTTCCCATGAGGCACTGGATCAAGACTGATTTGCATATGGCCATGTCCCATTCTGCTCCAGGGAAGACATGGCTTGGCAGTTCGGGCTAGACTGTTCCCATGAGGCATAGAGTCAAGACTGATTTGCATATGGACATGCATGAACTGGGGTTGGTTGGTGAGCAAAATAACAATGGATAAACCCAGATCTGTGAGTGGGGGTGAATGCTTTGCCATTGTGCAACATTCCGTCCATCATCTTGTGTGTTTTTCTGTTCACCCTATGTGGGAAGGGTATGCCCAGACGTGGGTCCCTTGCTCACTAAGCCACTGGAGTTAAGCTATCCTGGCTGAAGACGGCTGATAGCCAGAAAACGGTCGTAGGATGCTTGATTCTGCTCCAGGGAAGACATGGCTTGGCAGTTCGGGCTGGACTGTTCCCATGAGGCACAGGGTAAAGACTGATTTGCATATGGCCATGTATGAACTGGGGTTGGTTGGTGAGCAAAATAACGATGGATAAACCCAGGTCTGTGAGTGGGGGTGAATGTTTTGCCATTGTGCAACATTCCGTCCATCATCTTGTGTGTTTTGCTGTTCACCCTATGTGGGAAGGGTATCCCCAGTCGTGGGTCCCTTGCTCACTAAGCCACTGGAGTTAAGCTATCCTGGCTGAAGATGGCTGATAGCAAGAAACCGGTCCTTGGATGCTTGATTCCGGTCCAGGTAATACATGACTTGGCAGTTCGGGCTGGACTTTTCCCATGAGGCACAGGATCAAGACTGATTTGCATATGGCCATGTCTGAACTAGGGTGGTTTGGTGAGCAAAATAATGATGGATTATCCCAGATCTGTGACTGGGGGTGAATGTTTTGCCATTGTGCAACATTCCGTCACTCATCTTGTGTGTTTTGCTGTTCACCCTATGTGTGAAGGGTATGCTCAGACATGGGTCCCTTGCTCACTAAGCCACTGAAGTTAAGCTATCCTGGCTGAAGACGGCTGATATCCAGAAAACTGTCCTAGGATGCTTGATTCTGCTCCAGGGAAGACATGGCTTAGACTGTTCCCATGAGACACAGGGTCAACACTGATTTGCATATGGCCATGTCTAAACTGGGGTGGCTTGGTGGGCAAAGTAACGATGGATAAACCTAGATCTGTGACTGGGGGTCAATATTTTGCCATTGCGCAACATTCCGTCCATCATCTTGTGTGTTTTGCTGTTCACCCTATGTGTGAAGGGTATGCCCAGACGTGGGTGCCTTGCTCACTAAGCCACTGGAGTTAAGCTATCCTGGCTGAAGACGGCTGATATCCAGAAAACTGTCCTAGGATGCTTGATTCTGCTCCAGGGAAGACATGGCTTAGACTGTTCCCATGAGGCACAGAGTCAAGACTGATTTGCATATGGACATGCATTAACTGGGGTTGGTTGGTGAGCAAAATAACAATGGATAAACCCAGATCTGTGAGTGGGGGCGAATGTTTTGCCATTGTGCAACATTCCGTCCATCATCTTGTGTGTTTTGCTGTTCACCCTATGTGGGAAGGGTATACCCAGACATGGGTCCCTTGCTCACTTAGCCACTGGAGTTAAGCTATCCAAGCTGAAGACCGCTGATAGCCAGAAAATGGTCCTAGGATGCTTGATTCTGCTCCAGGGAAGACATGGCTTAGACTGTTCCCATGAGGCACTGGATCAAGACTGATTTGCATATGGCCATGTCTGAATTGGGGTGGCTTGGTGAGCAAAATAATGGTGGATAAACCCAGATCTGTGACTGGGGGTGAATGTTTTGCAATTGTGCAACATTCCGTCCATCATCTTGTTTGTTTTGCTGTTCACCCTATGTGGGAAGGGTATGCCTAGACGTGGGTCCCTTGCTCACTAAGCCACTGGAGTTAAGCTATCCTGGCTGAAGACGACTGATAGCCAGAAATCAGTCCTAGGATGCTTGATTCCGGTCCACGGAAGACATGGCTTGGCAGTTTGGGCTGGACGGTTCCCATGAGTAACAGTGTCAAGACTGATTTGCATATGGCCATGTCTGAACTGGGGTGGCTTGGTGAGCAAAATAACGATGGATAAACTCAGATCTGTGACTGGGGGTGAACGCCATTGTGCAACATTCCTTCCATCATCTTGTGTGTTTTGCTGTTTACCTTATGTGGGAAGGGTATCCCCAGATGTGGGTCCATTGCTCACTAAGCCACTGGAGTTAAGCTATCCTGGCTGAAGACGACTGATAGCCAGAAACCGGTCCTAGGATGCTTGATTCCGGTCCAGGGAAGACATGACTTGGCAGTTCGGGCAGGACTGTTCCCATGAGGCACAGGGTCAAGAATGATTTGCATATGGCCATGTCTAAACTGGGATGGATTGGTGAGCAAAATAATGATGGATAAACCCAGATCTGTGACTGAGGGTGAATGTTTTGCCATTATGCAACATTCCGTCCATCATCTTGTGTGTTTTGCTGTTCACCCTATGTGGGAAGGGTATACCCAGATATGGGTCCCTCGCTCACTAAGCCACTGGAGTTAAGCTATCCTGGCTGAAGACGGCTGATAGCCAGAAACCGGTCCTAGGATGCTTGATTCCATTCTAGGGAAGACATGGCTTGGCAATTCGGGCTAGACTGTTACCATGAGGCACAGGATCAAGACTGATTTACATATACCATGTCTGAACTGGGGTGGCTTGGTGAGCAAAATAAGGATGGATAAACCCAGATCTCTGACTGGGGGGGAATGTTTTGCCATTGTGCAACATTCCGTCAATCATCTTGTGTGTTTTGCTGTTCACCCTATATGGGAAGGGTATGCTCAGACGTGGGTCCCTTGCTCACTAAGCCACTGGAGTTAAGCTATCCTGGCTGAAGATGGCTGACAGCCAGAAACCGGTCCTATGATGCTTGATTCCGGTCCAGGGATGACATGGCTTGGCAGTTCAGGCTGGACTGTTCCCATGAGGCACAGGATCAAGACTGATTTGAATATGGTCATGCCTGAACTGGAGTGGCTTGGTGAGCAAACTAACGATGGATAAACCCAGATCTGTGACTGGGTGTGAATGTTTTGCCTTTGTGCAACATTCCGTCCATCATCTTGTTTGTTTTGCTGTTCACCCTATGTGAAAAGGGTATGCCCAGACGTGGGTCCCTTGCACACTAAGCCACTGGAGTTACGATATTCTGGCTGAAGATGGCTGATAGCCAGAAACCGGTCCTAGGATGCTTGATTCCAATCCAGGGAAGACATGGCTTGGCAGTTCGGGCTAGACTGTTCCCATGAGGCACAGTGTCAAGACTGATTTGCACATGGCCATGTCTGAACTGGGGTGGCTTGGTGATCAAAATAACGATGGATAAACCCAGATCTGTGACTGGGGGTGAATGTTTTGCCATTGTGCAACATTCCGTCCATCATCTTGTGTGTTTTGCTGTTCACCCTATGTGGGAAGGGTATCCCAAGTCGTGGGTCCCTTACTCACTAAGCCACTGGAGTTGAGCTATCCTGGCTGAAGACGGCTGATAGCCAGAAACCAGTACTAGGATGCTTGATTCCGGTCCAGGTAAGACATGGCTTGGCAGTTCAGGCTGGACTGTTCCCATGAGACACAGGTTCAAGACTGATTTGCATATGGCCATGTCTGAACTGGGCTAGCTTGTTGAGCAAAATAACGATGGATAAACCCAGGTCTGTGACTGGGGGTGAATGTTTTGCCACTGTGCAACATTCCGTCCATCATCTTGTGTGTTTTGCTGTTCACCTTATGTGGGAAGGGTATGCCCAGATGTGGGTCCCTTGCTTACTAAGCCACTGGAGTTAAGCTATCCTGGCTGAAGAGGGCTGAAAGCCAGAAACCGGTCATTGGATGCTTGATTCCAGTCCAGGTAAGTCATTGCCTGGCAGTTCGGGCTGGACTGTTCCCATGAGACACAGGGTCAAGCCTGACTTGCATATGGCCATGTCTAAACTGGGGTGGCTTGGTGAGCAAAATAACAATGGATAAACCCAGATCTGTGACTGGGGGTGAATGTTTTGTTCCATCCATCTTGTGTGTTTTGCTGTTCACCCTATGTGTGAAGGGTATGCCCAGACGTGGGTGCCTTGCTCACTAAGCCACTGGAGTTAAGCTATCCTGGCTGAAGACGGCTGATATCCAGAAAACTGTCCTAGGATGCTTGATTCTGCTCCAGGGAAGACATGGCTTAGACTGTTCCCATGAGGCACAGAGTCAAGACTGATTTGCATATGGACATGCATTAACTGGGGTTGGTTGGTGAGCAAAATAACAATGGATAAACCCAGATCTGTGAGTGGGGGCGAATGTTTTGCCATTGTGCAACATTCCGTCCATCATCTTGTGTGTTTTGCTGTTCACCCTATGTGGGAAGGGTATACCCAGACATGGGTCCCTTGCTCACTTAGCCACTGGAGTTAAGCTATCCAAGCTGAAGACCGCTGATAGCCAGAAAATGGTCCTAGGATGCTTGATTCTGCTCCAGGGAAGACATGGCTTAGACTGTTCCCATGAGGCACTGGATCAAGACTGATTTGCATATGGCCATGTCTGAATTGGGGTGGCTTGGTGAGCAAAATAATGGTGGATAAACCCAGATCTGTGACTGGGGGTGAATGTTTTGCAATTGTGCAACATTCCGTCCATCATCTTGTTTGTTTTGCTGTTCACCCTATGTGGGAAGGGTATGCCTAGACGTGGGTCCCTTGCTCACTAAGCCACTGGAGTTAAGCTATCCTGGCTGAAGACGACTGATAGCCAGAAATCAGTCCTAGGATGCTTGATTCCGGTCCACGGAAGACATGGCTTGGCAGTTTGGGCTGGACGGTTCCCATGAGTAACAGTGTCAAGACTGATTTGCATATGGCCATGTCTGAACTGGGGTGGCTTGGTGAGCAAAATAACGATGGATAAACTCAGATCTGTGACTGGGGGTGAACGCCATTGTGCAACATTCCTTCCATCATCTTGTGTGTTTTGCTGTTTACCTTATGTGGGAAGGGTATCCCCAGATGTGGGTCCATTGCTCACTAAGCCACTGGAGTTAAGCTATCCTGGCTGAAGACGACTGATAGCCAGAAACCGGTCCTAGGATGCTTGATTCCGGTCCAGGGAAGACATGACTTGGCAGTTCGGGCAGGACTGTTCCCATGAGGCACAGGGTCAAGAATGATTTGCATATGGCCATGTCTAAACTGGGATGGATTGGTGAGCAAAATAATGATGGATAAACCCAGATCTGTGACTGAGGGTGAATGTTTTGCCATTATGCAACATTCCGTCCATCATCTTGTGTGTTTTGCTGTTCACCCTATGTGGGAAGGGTATACCCAGATATGGGTCCCTCGCTCACTAAGCCACTGGAGTTAAGCTATCCTGGCTGAAGACGGCTGATAGCCAGAAACCGGTCCTAGGATGCTTGATTCCATTCTAGGGAAGACATGGCTTGGCAATTCGGGCTAGACTGTTACCATGAGGCACAGGATCAAGACTGATTTACATATACCATGTCTGAACTGGGGTGGCTTGGTGAGCAAAATAAGGATGGATAAACCCAGATCTCTGACTGGGGGGGAATGTTTTGCCATTGTGCAACATTCCGTCAATCATCTTGTGTGTTTTGCTGTTCACCCTATATGGGAAGGGTATGCTCAGACGTGGGTCCCTTGCTCACTAAGCCACTGGAGTTAAGCTATCCTGGCTGAAGATGGCTGACAGCCAGAAACCGGTCCTATGATGCTTGATTCCGGTCCAGGGATGACATGGCTTGGCAGTTCAGGCTGGACTGTTCCCATGAGGCACAGGATCAAGACTGATTTGAATATGGTCATGCCTGAACTGGAGTGGCTTGGTGAGCAAACTAACGATGGATAAACCCAGATCTGTGACTGGGTGTGAATGTTTTGCCTTTGTGCAACATTCCGTCCATCATCTTGTTTGTTTTGCTGTTCACCCTATGTGAAAAGGGTATGCCCAGACGTGGGTCCCTTGCACACTAAGCCACTGGAGTTACGATATTCTGGCTGAAGATGGCTGATAGCCAGAAACCGGTCCTAGGATGCTTGATTCCAATCCAGGGAAGACATGGCTTGGCAGTTCGGGCTAGACTGTTCCCATGAGGCACAGTGTCAAGACTGATTTGCACATGGCCATGTCTGAACTGGGGTGGCTTGGTGATCAAAATAACGATGGATAAACCCAGATCTGTGACTGGGGGTGAATGTTTTGCCATTGTGCAACATTCCGTCCATCATCTTGTGTGTTTTGCTGTTCACCCTATGTGGGAAGGGTATCCCAAGTCGTGGGTCCCTTACTCACTAAGCCACTGGAGTTGAGCTATCCTGGCTGAAGACGGCTGATAGCCAGAAACCAGTACTAGGATGCTTGATTCCGGTCCAGGTAAGACATGGCTTGGCAGTTCAGGCTGGACTGTTCCCATGAGACACAGGTTCAAGACTGATTTGCATATGGCCATGTCTGAACTGGGCTAGCTTGTTGAGCAAAATAACGATGGATAAACCCAGGTCTGTGACTGGGGGTGAATGTTTTGCCACTGTGCAACATTCCGTCCATCATCTTGTGTGTTTTGCTGTTCACCTTATGTGGGAAGGGTATGCCCAGATGTGGGTCCCTTGCTTACTAAGCCACTGGAGTTAAGCTATCCTGGCTGAAGAGGGCTGAAAGCCAGAAACCGGTCATTGGATGCTTGATTCCAGTCCAGGTAAGTCATTGCCTGGCAGTTCGGGCTGGACTGTTCCCATGAGACACAGGGTCAAGCCTGACTTGCATATGGCCATGTCTAAACTGGGGTGGCTTGGTGAGCAAAATAACAATGGATAAACCCAGATCTGTGACTGGGGGTGAATGTTTTGTTCCATCCATCTTGTGTGTTTTTCTGTTCACCCTATGTTTGAAGGGTATGCTCAAACGTGGGTCCCTTGCTCACTAAGCCACTGGAGTTAAGCTATCCTGGCTGAAGACGGCTGATAGCCATAAACCAGTCCTAGGATGCTTGATTCTGGTCCAGGGAAGACATTGCTTGGCAGTTCAGGCTGGACTGTTCTCATGAGGCACAGGGTCAAGACTGATTTATTTATGGCCATGTATGAACTGGGGTTGGTTGGTGAGCAAAATAACGATGGATAAACCCAGATCTGTGAGTGGGGGTGAATGTGTTGCCATGCTGCAACATTCCGTCCATCATCTTGTGTGTTTTGCTGTTCACCCTATGTGGGAAGGGTAAACCCAGACATGGTTTCCTTGCTCACTAAGCCACTGGAGTTAAGCTATCCTGGCTGAAGACGGCTGATAGCCATAAACCGGTCCTAGGATGCTTGATTCCGGTCCAGGGAAGACATGGCTTGGCAGTTCAGGCTGGACTGTTCCCATGAGGCACTGGATCAAGACTGATTTGCATATGGCCATGTCTGAACTGGGGTGGCTTGGTGAGCAAAATAACGGTGGATAAACCCAGATCTGTGACTGGGGGTGAATGTTTTGCCATTGTGCAACATTCCGTCCATCATCTTGTGTGTTTTGCTGTTCACCCTGTGTGGGAAGGGTATGCCCAGATGTGGGTCCCTTACTCACTAAGCCACTGGAGTTGAGCTATCCTGGCTGAAGACAACTGATAGCCATAAACCGTTCCTAGGATGCTTGATTCCGGTCCAGGGAAGACATAGCTTGGCAGTTCTGGCTGAACTGTTCCCATGAGGCACAGGGTCAAGAATTATTTCCATATGGCCATGTCTAAACTGGGATGGCTTGGTGAACAAAGTAATGATGGATAAACCCAGATCTGTGACTGAGGGTGAATATTTTGCCATTGTGCAAAATTCTGTCCATCATCTTGTGTGTTTTGCTGTTCACCCTATGTGGGAAACGTATACCCAGATATTGGTCCCTTGCTCACTAAGCCACTGGAGTTAAGCTATCCTGGCTGAAGATGGCAGATAGCCAGAAACCTGTCCTAGTTTGCTTGATTCCGGTCCACAGAAGACATGGCTTGGCGGTTTGGGCTGGACTGTTCCCATGAGTAACAGTGTCAAGACTGATTTGCATATGGCCATGTCTGAACTGGGACATTGGTGAGCAAAATAACGATGGATAAACCCAGATCTGTGACTGAGGGTGAATGTTTTGCCATTGTGCAAAATTCCGTCCATCATCTTGTGTGTTTTGCTGTTCACCCTATATGGGAAGGGTATGCTCAGACGTGAGTCCCTTGCTCACTAAGCCACTGGAGTTAAGCTATCCTGGCTGAAGACGGCTGATAGCCATAAACCAGTCCTAGGATGCTTGATTCTGGTCCAGGGAAGACATTGCTTGGCAGTTCAGGCTGGACTGTTCTCATGAGGCACAGGGTCAAGACTGATTTATTTATGGCCATGTATGAACTGGGGTTGGTTGGTGAGCAAAATAACGATGGATAAACCCAGATCTGTGAGTGGGGGTGAATGTGTTGCCATGCTGCAACATTCCGTCCATCATCTTGTGTGTTTTGCTGTTCACCCTATGTGGGAAGGGTAAACCCAGACATGGTTTCCTTGCTCACTAAGCCACTGGAGTTAAGCTATCCTGGCTGAAGACGGCTGATAGCCATAAACCGGTCCTAGGATGCTTGATTCCGGTCCAGGGAAGACATGGCTTGGCAGTTCAGGCTGGACTGTTCCCATGAGGCACTGGATCAAGACTGATTTGCATATGGCCATGTCTGAACTGGGGTGGCTTGGTGAGCAAAATAACGGTGGATAAACCCAGATCTGTGACTGGGGGTGAATGTTTTGCCATTGTGCAACATTCCGTCCATCATCTTGTGTGTTTTGCTGTTCACCCTGTGTGGGAAGGGTATGCCCAGATGTGGGTCCCTTACTCACTAAGCCACTGGAGTTGAGCTATCCTGGCTGAAGACAACTGATAGCCATAAACCGTTCCTAGGATGCTTGATTCCGGTCCAGGGAAGACATAGCTTGGCAGTTCTGGCTGAACTGTTCCCATGAGGCACAGGGTCAAGAATTATTTCCATATGGCCATGTCTAAACTGGGATGGCTTGGTGAACAAAGTAATGATGGATAAACCCAGATCTGTGACTGAGGGTGAATATTTTGCCATTGTGCAAAATTCTGTCCATCATCTTGTGTGTTTTGCTGTTCACCCTATGTGGGAAACGTATACCCAGATATTGGTCCCTTGCTCACTAAGCCACTGGAGTTAAGCTATCCTGGCTGAAGATGGCAGATAGCCAGAAACCTGTCCTAGTTTGCTTGATTCCGGTCCACAGAAGACATGGCTTGGCGGTTTGGGCTGGACTGTTCCCATGAGTAACAGTGTCAAGACTGATTTGCATATGGCCATGTCTGAACTGGGACATTGGTGAGCAAAATAACGATGGATAAACACAGATCTGTGACTGAGGGTGAATGTTTTGCCATTGTGCAAAATTCCGTCCATCATCTTGTGTGTTTTGCTGTTCACCCTATATGGGAAGGGTATGCTCAGACGTGAGTCCCTTGCTCACTAAGCCACTGGAGTTAAGCTATCCTGGCTGAAGAAGGCTGACAGTCAGAAACCGGTCCTAGGATGCTTGATTCCGGTCCAGGGAAGACATGGTTTGGCAGTTCAGGCTGGACTGTTCCCATGAGGCACTGGATCAAGACTGATTTGCATATGGCCATGTCTGAACTGGGGTGGCTTGGTGAGCAAAATAACGGTGGATAAACCCAGATCTGTGACTGGGGGTGAATGTTTTGCCATTGTGCAACATTCCGTCCATCATCTTGTGTGTTTTGCTGTTCACCCTGTGTGGGAAGGGTATGCCCAGATGTGGGTCCCTTACTCACTAAGCCACTGGAGTTGAGCTATCCTGGCTGAAGACAACTGATAGCCATAAACCGTTCCTAGGATGCTTGATTCCGGTCCAGGGAAGACATAGCTTGGCAGTTCAGGCTGGACTGTTCCCATGAGGCACAGGGTCAAGAATTATTTCCATATGGCCATGTCTAAACTGGGATGGCTTGGTGAACAAAACAATGATGGATAAACTCAGATCTGTGACTGAGGGTGAATATTTTGCCATTGTGCAAAATTCCGTCCATCATCTTGTGTGTTTTGCTGTTCACCCTATGAGGGAAGCGTATACCCAGATATTGGTCCCTTGCTCACTAAGCCACTGGAGTTAAGCTATCCTGGCTGAAGATGGCTGATAGCCAGAAACCTGTCCTAGGTTGCTTGATTCCGGTCCACAGAAGACATGGCTTGGCGGTTTGGGCTGGACTGTTCCCATGAGAAACAGTGTCAAGACTGATTTGCATATGGCCATGTCTGAACTGGGACATTGGTGAGCAAAATAACGATGGATAAACCCAGATCTGTGACTGAGGGTGAATGTTTTGCCATTGTGCAAAATTCCGTCCATCATCTTGTGTGTTTTGCTGTTCACCCTATATGGGAAGGGTATGCTCAGACGTGAGTCCCTTGCTCACTAAGCCACTGGAGTTAAGCTATCCTGGCTGAAGAAGGCTGACAGCCAGAAACCGGTCCTAGGATGCTTGATTCCGGTCCAGGTAAGACATGGCTTGGCAGTTCGGGCTGGACTGTTCCCATGAGACACAGGGTCAAGACTGATTTGCATATGGCCATGTCTAAACTGGGGTGGCTTGGTGAGCAAAATACCGATGGATAAACCCAGATCTGTGACTGGGGGGGTCAATGTTTTGCCATTGTGCAACATTCCGTCCATCATCTTGTGTGTTTTGCTGTTCACCCTATGTGGGAAGGGTATACCCAGACATGGGTCCCTTGCTCACTTAGCCACTGGAGTTAAGCTATCCAAGCTGAAGACCGCTGATAGCCAGAAAATGGTCCTAGGATGCTTGATTCTGCTCCAGGGAAGACATGGCTTAGACTGTTCCCATGAGGCACTGGATCAAGACTGATTTGCATATGGCCATGTCTGAATTGGGGTGGCTTGGTGAGCAAAATAATGGTGGATGAACCCAGATCTGTGACTGGGGGTGAATGTTTTGCAATTGTGCAACATTCCGTCCATCATCTTGTTTGTTTTGCTGTTCACCCTATGTGGGAAGGGTATGCCTAGACGTGGGTCCCTTGCTCACTAAGCCACTGGAGTTAAGCTATCCTGGCTGAAGACGACTGATAGCCAGAAATCAGTCCTAGGATGCTTTATTCCGGTCCACGGAAGACATGGCTTGGCAGTTTGGGCTGGACGGTTCCCATGAGTAACAGTGTCAAGACTGATTTGCACATGGCCATGTCTGAACTGGGGTGGCTTGGTGAGCAAAATAACGATGGATAAACTCAGATCTGTGACTGGGGGTGAACGCCATTGTGCAACATTCCTTCCATCATCTTGTGTGTTTTGCTGTTTACCTTATGTGGGAAGGGTATCCCCAGATGTGGGTCCCTTGCTCACTAAGCCACTGGAGTTAAGCTATCCTGGCTGAAGACGACTGATAGCCAGAAACCGGTCCTAGGATGCTTGATTCCGGTCCAGGGAAGACATGACTTGGCAGTTCGGGCAGGACTGTTCCCATGAGGCACAGGGTCAAAAATGATTTGCATATGGCCATGTCTAAACTGGGATGGATTGGTGAGCAAAATAATGATGGATAAACCCAGATCTGTGACTGAGGGTGAATGTTTTGCCATTGTGCAACATTCCGTCCATCATCTTGTGTGTTTTGCTGTTCACCCTATGTGGGAAGCGTATACCCAGATATGGGTCCCTCGCTCACTAAGCCACTGGAGTTAAGCTATCCTGGCTGAAGACGGCTGATAGCCAGAAACCGGTCCTAGGATGCTTGATTCCATTCTAGGGAAGACATGGCTTGGCAATTCGGGCTAGACTGTTACCATGAGGCACAGGATCAAGACTGATTTACATATACCATGTCTGAACTGGGGTGGCTTGGTGAGCAAAATAAGGATGGATAAACCCAGATCTCTGACTGGGGGGGAATGTTTTGCCTTTGTGCAACATTCCGTCCATCATCTTGTTTGTTTTGCTGTTCACCCTATGTGAAAAGGGTATGCCCAGACGTGGGTCCCTTGCACACTAAGCCACTGGAGTTACGATATTCTGGCTGAAGATGGCTGATAGCCAGAAACCGGTCCTAGGATGCTTGATTCCGGTCCAGGGAAGACATGGCTTGGCAGTTCGGGCTAGACTGTTCCCATGAGGCACAGTGTCAAGACTGATTTGCACATGGCCATGTCTGAACTGGGGTGGCTTGGTGATCAAAATAACGATGGATAAACCCAGATCTGTGACTGGGGGTGAATGTTTTGCCATTGTGCAACATTCCGTCCATCATCTTGTGTGTTTTGCTGTTCACCCTATGTGGGAAGGGTATCCCCAGTCGTGGGTCCCTTACTCACTAATCCACTGGAGTTGAGCTATCCTGGCTGAAGACGGCTGATAGCCAGAAACCAGTACTAGGATGCTTGATTCCGGTCCAGGTAAGACATGGCTTGGCAGTTCAGGCTGGACTGTTCCCATGAGACACAGGTTCAAGACTGATTTGCATATGGCCATGTCTGAACTGGGCTGGCTTGTTGAGCAAAATAACGATGGATAAACCCAGGTCTGTGACTGGGGGTGAATGTTTTGCCACTGTGCAACATTCCGTCCATCATCTTGTGTGTTTTGCTGTTCACCTTATGTGGGAAGGGTATGCCCAGATGTGGGTCCCTTGCTCACTAAGCAACTGGAGTTAAGCTATCCTGGCTGAAGAGGGCTGAAAGCCAGAAACCGGTCCTTGGATGCTTGATTCCAGTCCAGGTAAGTCATTGCTTGGCAGTTCGGGCTGGACTGTTCCCATGAGACACAGGGTCAAGCCTGACTTGCATATGGCCATGTCTAAACTGGGGTGGCTTGGTGAGCAAAATAACAATGGATAAACCCAGATCTGTGACTGGGGGTGAATGTTTTGTTCCATCCATCTTGTGTGTTTTTCTGTTCACCCTATGTGGGAAGGGTATGCTCAGACGTGGGTCCCTTGCTCACTAAGCCACTGGAGTTAAGCTATCCTGGCTGAAGATGGCTGATAGCCATAAACCAGTCCTAGGATGCTTGATTCTGGTCCAGGGAAGACATTGCTTGGCAGTTCAGGCTGGACTGTTCTCATGAGGCACAGGGTCAAGACTGATTTATTTATGGCCATGTATGAACTGGGGTTGGTTGGTGAGCAAAATAAAGATGGATAAACCCAGATCTGTGAGTGGGGGTGAATGTGTTGCCATTGTGCAACATTCCGTCCATCATCTTGTGTGTTTTGCTGTTCACCCTATGTGGGAAGGGTAAACCCAGACATGGTTTCCTTGCTCACTAAGCCACTGCAGTTAAGCTATCCTGGCTGAAGACGGCTGATAGCCATAAACCGGTCCTAGGATGCTTGATTCCGGTCCAGGGAAGACATGGCTTGGCAGTTCAGGCTGGACTGTTCCCATGAGGCACTGGATCAAGACTGATTTGCATATGGCCATGTCTGAACTGGGGTGGCTTGGTGAGCAAAATAACGGTGGATAAACCCAGATCTGTGACTGGGGGTGAATGTTTTGCCATTGTGCAACATTCCGTCCATCATCTTGTGTGTTTTGCTGTTCACCCTGTGTGGGAAGGGTATGCCCAGATGTGGGTCCCTTACTCACTAAGCCACTGGATTTGAGCTATCCTGGCTGAAGACAACTGATAGCCATAAACCGTTCCTAGGATGCTTGATTCCGGTCCAGGGAAGACATAGCTTGGCAGTTCAGGCTGGACTGTTCCCATGAGGCACAGGGTCAAGAATTATTTCCATATGGCCATGTCTAAACTGGGATGGCTTGGTGAACAAAATAATGATGGATAAACCCAGATCTGTGACTGAGGGTGAATATTTTGCCATTGTGCAAAATTCCGTCCATCATCTTGTGTGTTTTGCTGTTCACCCTATGTGGGAATCGTATACCCAGATATTGGTCCCTTGCTCACTAAGCCACTGGAGTTAAGCTATCCTGGCTGAAGATGGCAGATAGCCAGAAACCTGTCCTAGGTTGCTTGATTCCGGTCCACAGAAGACATGGCTTGGCGGTTTGGGCTGGACTGTTCCCATGAGTAACAGTGTCAAGACTGATTTGCATATGCCCATGTCTGAACTGGGACATTGGTGAGCAAAATAACGATGTATAAACCCAGATCTGTGACTGAGGGTGAATGTTTTGCCATTGTGCAAAATTCCGTCCATCATCTTGTGTGTTTTGCTGTTCACCCTATATGGGAAGGGTATGATCAGACGTGAGTCCCTTGCTCACTAAGCCACTGGAGTTAAGCTATCCTGGCTGAAGAAGGCTGACAGCCAGAAACCGGTCCTAGGATGCTTGATTCCGGTCCAGGGAAGACATGGTTTGGCAGTTCAGGCTGGACTGTTCCCATGAGGCACTGGATCAAGACTGATTTGCATATGGCCATGTCTGAACGGGGGTGGCTTGGTGAGCAAAATAACGGTGGATAAACCCAGATCGGTGACTGGGGGTGAATGTTTTGCCATTGTGCAACATTCCGTCCAGCATCTTGTGTGTTTTGCTGTTCACCCTGTGTGGGAAGGGTATGCCCAGATGTGGGTCCCTTACTCACTAAGCCACTGGAGTTGAGCTATCCTGGCTGAAGACAACTGATAGCCATAAACCGTTCCTAGGATGCTTGATTCTGGTCCAGGGAAGACATAGCTTGGCAGTTCAGGCTGGACTGTTCCCATGAGGCACAGGGTCAAGAATTATTTCCATATGGCCATGTCTAAACTGGGATGGCTTGGTGAACAAAATAATGATGGATAAACCCAGATCTGTGACTGAGGGTGAATATTTTGCCATTGTGCAAAATTCCGTCCATCATCTTGTGTGTTTTGCTGTTCACCCTATGAGGGAAGCGTATACCCAGATATTGGTCCCTTGCTCACTAAGCCACTGGAGTTAAGCTATCCTGGCTGAAGATGGCTGATAGCCAGAAACCTGTCCTAGGTTGCTTGATTCCGGTCCACAGAAGACATGGTTTGGCGGTTTGGGCTGGACTGTTCCCATGAGTAACAGTGTCAAGACAGATTTGCATATGGCCATGTCTGAACTGGGACATTGGTGAGCAAAATAACGATGGATAAACCCAGATCTGTGACTGAGGGTGAATGTTTTGCCATTGTGCAAAATTCCGTCCATCATCTTGTGTGTTTTGCTGTTCACCCTATATGGGAAGGGTATGCTCAGACGTGAGTCCCTTGCTCACTAAGCCACTGGAGTTTAGCTATCCTGGCTGAAGAAGGCTGACAGCCAGAAACCGGTCCTAGGATGCTTGATTCCGGTCCAGGTAAGACATGGCTTGGCAGTTCGGACTGGACTGTTCCCATGAGACACAGGGTCAAGACTGATTTGCATATGGCCATGTCTAAACTGGGGTGGCTTGGTGAGCAAAATAACGATGGATAAACCCAGATCTGTGACTGGGGGTCAATGTTTTGCCATTGTGCAACATTCCGTCCATCATCTTGTGTGTTTTGCTGTTCACCCTATGTGGGAAGGGTATCCCCAGTCGTGGGTCCCTTGCTCACTAAGCCACTGGAGTTAAGCTATCCTGGCTGAAGATGGCTGATAGCAAGAAACCGGTCCTTGGATGCTTGATTCCGGTCCAGGGAATACATGACTTGGCAGTTCGGGCTGGACTTTTCCCATGAGGCACTGGATCAAGACTGATTTGCATATGGCCATGTCTGAACTGGGGTGGCTTGGTGAGCAAAATAACGGTGGATAAACCCAGATCTGTGACTGGGGGTGAATGTTTTGCCATTGTGCAACATTCCGTCCATCATCTTGTGTGTTTTGCTGTTCACCCTGTGTGGGAAGGGTATGCCCAGATGTGGGTCCCTTACTCACTAAGCCACTGGAGTTGAGCTATCCTGGCTGAAGACAACTGAAAGCCATAAACCGTTCCTAGGATGCTTGATTCCGGTCCAGGGAAGACATAGCTTGGCAGTTCAGGCTGGACTGTTCCCATGAGGCACAGGGTCAAGAATTATTTCCATATGGCCATGTCTAAACTGGGATGGCTTGGTGAACAAAATAATGATGGATAAATCCAGATCTGTGACTGAGGGTGAATATTTTGCCATTGTGCAAAATTCCGTCCATCATCTTGTGTGTTTTGCTGTTCACCCTATGAGGGAAGCGTATACCCAGATATTGGTCCCTTGCTCACTAAGCCACTGGAGTTAAGCTATCCTGGCTGAAGATGGCTGATAGCCAGAAACCTGTCCTAGGTTGCTTGATTCCGGTCCACAGAAGACATGGCTTGGCGGTTTGGGCTGGACTGTTCCCATGAGTAACAGTGTCAAGACTGATTTGCATATGGCCATGTCTGAACTGGGACATTGGTGAGCAAAATAACGATGGATAAACCCAGATCTGTGACTGAGGGTGAATGTTTTGCCATTGTGCAAAATTCCGTCCATCATCTTGTGTGTTTTGCTGTTCACCCTATATGGGAAGGGTATGCTCAGACGTGAGTCCCTTGCTCACTAAGCCACTGGAGTTAAGCTATCCTGGCTGAAGAAGGCTGACAGCCAGAAACCGGTCCTAGGATGCTTGATTCCGGTCCAGGTAAGACATGGCTTGGCAGTTCGGGCTGGACTGTTCCCATGAGACACAGGGTCAAGACTGATTTGCATATGGCCATGTCTAAACTGGGGTGGCTTGGTGAGCAAAATAACGATGGATAAACCCAGATCTGTGACTGGGGGGTCAATGTTTTGCCATTGTGCAACATTCCGTCCATCATCTTGTGTGTTTTGCTGTTCACCCTATGTGGGAAGGGTATACCCAGACATGGGTCCCTTGCTCACTTAGCCACTGGAGTTAAGCTATCCAAGCTGAAGACCGCTGATAGCCAGAAAATGGTCCTAGGATGCTTGATTCTGCTCCAGGGAAGACATGGCTTAGACTGTTCCCATGAGGCACTGGATCAAGACTGATTTGCATATGGCCATGTCTGAATTGGGGTGGCTTGGTGAGCAAAATAATGGTGGATAAACCCAGATCTGTGACTGGGGGTGAATGTTTTGCAACTGTGCAACATTCCGTCCATCATCTTGTTTGTTTTGCTGTTCACCCTATGTGGGAAGGGTATGCCTAGACGTGGGTCCCTTGCTCACTAAGCCACTGGAGTTAAGCTATCCTGGCTGAAGACGACTGATAGCCAGAAATCAGTCCTAGGATGCTTGATTCCGGTCCACGGAAGACATGGCTTGGGAGTTTGGGCTGGACGGTTCCCATGAGTAACAGTGTCAAGACTGATTTGCATATGGCCATGTCTGAACTGGGGTGGCTTGGTGAGCAAAAATAACGATGGATAAACTCAGATCTGTGACTGGGGGTGAACGCCATTGTGCAACATTCCTTCCATCATCTTGTGTGTTTTGCTGTTTACCTTATGTGGGAAGGGTATCCCCAGATGTGGGTCCCTTGCTCACTAAGCCACTGGAGTTAAGCTATCCTGGCTGAAGACGACTGATAGCCAGAAACCGGTCCTAGGATGCTTGATTCCGGTCCAGGGAAGACATGACTTGGCAGTTCGGGCAGGACTGTTCCCATGAGGCACAGGGTCAAAAATGATTTGCATATGGCCATGTCTAAACTGGGATGGATTGGTGAGCAAAATAATGATGGATAAACCCAGATCTGTGACTGAGGGTGAATGTTTTGCCATTGTGCAACATTCCGTCCATCATCTTGTGTGTTTTGCTGTTCACCCTATGTGGGAAGCGTATACCCAGATATGGGTCCCTCGCTCACTAAGCCACTGGAGTTAAGCTATCCTGGCTGAAGTCGGCTGATAGCCAGAAACCGGTCCTAGGATGCTTGATTCCATTCTAGGGAAGACATGGCTTGGCAATTCGGGCTAGACTGTTACAATGAGGCACAGGATCAAGACTGATTTACATATACCATGTCTGAACTGGGGTGGCTTGGTGAGCAAAATAAGGATGGATAAACCCAGATCTCTGACTGGGGGGGAATGTTTTGCCATTGTGCAACATTCCGTCAATCATCTTGTGTGTTTTGCTGTTCACCCTATATGGGAAGGGTATGCTCAGACGTGGGTCCCTTGCTCACTAAGCCACTGGAGTTAAGCTATCCTGGCTGAAGACGGCTGACAGCCAGAAACCGGTCCTAGGATGCTTGATTCCGGTCCAGGGATGACATGGCTTGGCAGTTCAGGCTGGACTGTTCCCATGAGGCACAGGATCAAGACTGATTTGCATATGGTCATGCCTGAACTGGAGTGGCTTGGTGAGCAAACTAACGATGGATAAACCCAGATCTGTGACTGGGTGTGAATGTTTTGCCTTTGTGCAACATTCCGTCCATCATCTTGTTTGTTTTGCTGTTCACCCTATGTGAAAAGGGTATGCCCAGACGTGGGTCCCTTGCACACTAAGCCACTGGAGTTACGATATTCTGGCTGAAGATGGCTGATAGCCAGAAACCGGTCCTAGGATGCTTGATTCCGGTCCAGGGAAGACATGGCTTGGCAGTTCGGGCTAGACTGTTCCCATGAGGCACAGTGTCAAGACTGATTTGCACATGGCCATGTCTGAACTGGGGTGGCTTGGTGATCAAAATAACGATTTATAAACCCAGATCTGTGACTGGGGGTGAATGTTTTGCCATTGTGCAACATTCCGTCCATCATCTTGTGTGTTTTGCTGTTCACCCTATGTGGGAAGGGTATCCCCAGTCGTGGGTCCCTTACTCACTAAGCCACTGGAGTTGAGCTATCCTGGCTGAAGACGGCTGATAGCCAGAAACCAGTACTAGGATGCTTGATTCCGGTACAGGTAAGACATGGCTTGGCAGTTCAGGCTGGACTGTTCCCATGAGACACAGGTTCAAGACTGATTTGCATATGGCCATGTCTGAACTGGGCTGGCTTGTTGAGCAAAATAACGATGGATAAACCCAGGTCTGTGACTGGGGGTGAATGTTTTGCCATTGTGCAACATTCCGTCCATCATCTTGTGTGTTTTGCTGTTCACCCTGTGTGGGAAGGGTATGCCCAGATGTGGGTCCCTTACTCACTAAGCCACTGGAGTTGAGCTATCCTGGCTGAAGACAACTGATAGCCATAAACCGTTCCTAGGATGCTTGATTCCGGTCCAGGGAAGACATAGCTTGGCAGTTCAGGCTGGACTGTTCCCATGAGGCACAGGGTCAAGAATTATTTCCATATGGCCATGTCTAAACTGGGATGGCTTGGTGAACAAAATAATGATGGATAAACCCAGATCTGTGACTGAGGGTGAATATTTTGCCATTGTGCAAAATTCCGTCCATCATCTTGTGTGTTTTGCTGTTCACCCTATGTGGGAAGCGTATACCCAGATATTGGTCCCTTGCTCACTAAGCCACTGGAGTTAAGCTATCCTGGCTGAAGATGGCTGATAGCCAGAAACCTGTCCTAGGTTGCTTGATTCCGGTCCACAGAAGACATGGTTTGGCGGTTTGGGCTGGACTGTTCCCATGAGTAACAGTGTCAAGACAGATTTGCATATGGCCATGTCTGAACTGGGACTTTGGTGAGCAAAATAACGATGGATAAACCCAGATCTGTGACTGAGGGTGAATGTTTTGCCATTGTGCAAAATTCCGTCCATCATCTTGTGTGTTTTGCTGTTCACCCTATATGGGAAGGGTATGCTCAGACGTGAGTCCCTTGCTCACTAAGCCACTGGAGTTAAGCTATCCTGGCTGAAGAAGGCTGACAGCCAGAAACCGGTCCTAGGATGCTTGATTCCGGTCCAGGTAAGACATGGCTTGGCAGTTCGGGCTGGACTGTTCCCATGAGACACAGGGTCAAGACTGATTTGCATATGGCCATGTCTAAACTGGGGTGGCTTGGTGAGCAAAATAACGATGGATAAACCCAGATCTGTGACTGGGGGGTCAATGTTTTGCCATTGTGCAACATTCCGTCCATCATCTTGTGTGTTTTGCTGTTCACCCTATGTGGGAAGGGTATACCCAGACATGGGTCCCTTGCTCACTTAGCCACTGGAGTTAAGCTATCCTGGCTGAAGAAGGCTGACAGCCAGAAACCGGTCCTAGGATGCTTGATTCCGGTCCAGGTAAGACATGGCTTGGCAGTTCGGGCTGGACTGTTCCCATGAGACACAGGGTCAAGACTGATTTGCATATGGCCATGTCTAAACTGGGGTGGCTTGGTGAGCAAAATAACGATGGATAAACCCAGATCTGTGACTGGGGGGTCAATGTTTTGCCATTGTGCAACATTCCGTCCATCATCTTGTGTGTTTTGCTGTTCACCCTAAGTGGGAAGGGTATACCCAGACATGGGTCCCTTGCTCACTTAGCCACTGGAGTTAAGCTATCCAAGCTGAAGACCGCTGATAGCCAGAAAATGGTCCTAGGATGCTTGATTCTGCTCCAGGGAAGACATGGCTTAGACTGTTCCCATGAGGCACTGGATCAAGACTGATTTGCATATGGCCATGTCTGAATTGGGGTGGCTTGGTGAGCAAAATAATGGTGGATAAACCCAGATCTGTGACTGGGGGTGAATGTTTTGCAACTGTGCAACATTCCGTCCATCATCTTGTTTGTTTTGCTGTTCACCCTATGTGGGAAGGGTATACCTAGACGTGGGTCCCTTGCTCACTAAGCCACTGGAGTTAAGCTATCCTGGCTGAAGACGACTGATAGCCAGAAATCAGTCCTAGGATGCTTGATTCCGGTCCACGGAAGACATGGCTTGGGAGTTTGGGCTGGACGGTTCCCATGAGTAACAGTGTCAAGACTGATTTGCATATGGCCATGTCTGAACTGGGGTGGCTTGGTGAGCAAAAATAACGATGGATAAACTCAGATCTGTGACTGGGGGTGAACGCCATTGTGCAACATTCCTTCCATCATCTTGTGTGTTTTGCTGTTTACCTTATGTGGGAAGGGTATCCCCAGATGTGGGTCCCTTGCTCACTAAGCCACTGGAGTTAAGCTATCCTGGCTGAAGACGACTGATAGCCAGAAACCGGTCCTAGGATGCTTGATTCCGGTCCAGGGAAGACATGACTTGGCAGTTCGGGCAGGACTGTTCCCATGAGGCACAGGGTCAAAAATGATTTGCATATGGCCATGTCTAAACTGGGATGGATTGGTGAGCAAAATAATGATGGATAAACCCAGATCTGTGACTGAGGGTGAATGTTTTGCCATTGTGCAACATTCCGTCCATCATCTTGTGTGTTTTGCTGTTCACCCTATGTGGGAAGCGTATACCCAGATATGGGTCCCTCGCTCACTAAGCCACTGGAGTTAAGCTATCCTGGCTGAAGTCGGCTGATAGCCAGAAACCGGTCCTAGGATGCTTGATTCCATTCTAGGGAAGACATGGCTTGGCAATTCGGGCTAGACTGTTACAATGAGGCACAGGATCAAGACTGATTTACATATACCATGTCTGAACTGGGGTGGCTTGGTGAGCAAAATAAGGATGGATAAACCCAGATCTCTGACTGGGGGGGAATGTTTTGCCATTGTGCAACATTCCGTCAATCATCTTGTGTGTTTTGCTGTTCACCCTATATGGGAAGGGTATGCTCAGACGTGGGTCCCTTGCTCACTAAGCCACTGGAGTTAAGCTATCCTGGCTGAAGACGGCTGACAGCCAGAAACCGGTCCTAGGATGCTTGATTCCGGTCCAGGGATGACATGGCTTGGCAGTTCAGGCTGGACTGTTCCCATGAGGCACAGGATCAAGACTGATTTGCATATGGTCATGCCTGAACTGGAGTGGCTTGGTGAGCAAACTAACGATGGATAAACCCAGATCTGTGACTGGGTGTGAATGTTTTGCCTTTGTGCAACATTCCGTCCATCATCTTGTTTGTTTTGCTGTTCACCCTATGTGAAAAGGGTATGCCCAGACGTGGGTCCCTTGCACACTAAGCCACTGGAGTTACGATATTCTGGCTGAAGATGGCTGATAGCCAGAAACCGGTCCTAGGATGCTTGATTCCGGTCCAGGGAAGACATGGCTTGGCAGTTCGGGCTAGACTGTTCCCATGAGGCACAGTGTCAAGACTGATTTGCACATGGCCATGTCTGAACTGGGGTGGCTTGGTGATCAAAATAACGATTTATAAACCCAGATCTGTGACTGGGGGTGAATGTTTTGCCATTGTGCAACATTCCGTCCATCATCTTGTGTGTTTTGCTGTTCACCCTATGTGGGAAGGGTATCCCCAGTCGTGGGTCCCTTACTCACTAAGCCACTGGAGTTGAGCTATCCTGGCTGAAGACGGCTGATAGCCAGAAACCAGTACTAGGATGCTTGATTCCGGTACAGGTAAGACATGGCTTGGCAGTTCAGGCTGGACTGTTCCCATGAGACACAGGTTCAAGACTGATTTGCATATGGCCATGTCTGAACTGGGCTGGCTTGTTGAGCAAAATAACGATGGATAAACCCAGGTCTGTGACTGGGGGTGAATGTTTTGCCATTGTGCAACATTCCGTCCATCATCTTGTGTGTTTTGCTGTTCACCCTGTGTGGGAAGGGTATGCCCAGATGTGGGTCCCTTACTCACTAAGCCACTGGAGTTGAGCTATCCTGGCTGAAGACAACTGATAGCCATAAACCGTTCCTAGGATGCTTGATTCCGGTCCAGGGAAGACATAGCTTGGCAGTTCAGGCTGGACTGTTCCCATGAGGCACAGGGTCAAGAATTATTTCCATATGGCCATGTCTAAACTGGGATGGCTTGGTGAACAAAATAATGATGGATAAACCCAGATCTGTGACTGAGGGTGAATATTTTGCCATTGTGCAAAATTCCGTCCATCATCTTGTGTGTTTTGCTGTTCACCCTATGTGGGAAGCGTATACCCAGATATTGGTCCCTTGCTCACTAAGCCACTGGAGTTAAGCTATCCTGGCTGAAGATGGCTGATAGCCAGAAACCTGTCCTAGGTTGCTTGATTCCGGTCCACAGAAGACATGGTTTGGCGGTTTGGGCTGGACTGTTCCCATGAGTAACAGTGTCAAGACAGATTTGCATATGGCCATGTCTGAACTGGGACATTGGTGAGCAAAATAACGATGGATAAACCCAGATCTGTGACTGAGGGTGAATGTTTTGCCATTGTGCAAAATTCCGTCCATCATCTTGTGTGTTTTGCTGTTCACCCTATATGGGAAGGGTATGCTCAGACGTGAGTCCCTTGCTCACTAAGCCACTGGAGTTAAGCTATCCTGGCTGAAGAAGGCTGACAGCCAGAAACCGGTCCTAGGATGCTTGATTCCGGTCCAGGTAAGACATGGCTTGGCAGTTCGGGCTGGACTGTTCCCATGAGACACAGGGTCAAGACTGATTTGCATATGGCCATGTCTAAACTGGGGTGGCTTGGTGAGCAAAATAACGATGGATAAACCCAGATCTGTGACTGGGGGGTCAATGTTTTGCCATTGTGCAACATTCCGTCCATCATCTTGTGTGTTTTGCTGTTCACCCTATGTGGGAAGGGTATACCCAGACATGGGTCCCTTGCTCACTTAGCCACTGGAGTTAAGCTATCCAAGCTGAAGACCGCTGATAGCCAGAAAATGGTCCTAGGATGCTTGATTCTGCTCCAGGGAAGACATGGCTTAGACTGTTCCCATGAGGCACTGGATCAAGACTGATTTGCATATGGCCATGTCTGAATTGGGGTGGCTTGGTGAGCAAAATAATGGTGGATAAACCCAGATCTGTGACTGGGGGTGAATGTTTTGCAATTGTGCAACATTCCGTTCATCATCTTGTTTGTTTTGCTGTTCACCCTATGTGGGAAGGGTATGCCCAGACGTGGGTCCCTTGCACACTAAGCCACTGGAGTTACGATATTCTGGCTGAAGATGGCTGATAGCCAGAAACCGGTCCTAGGATGCTTGATTCCGGTCCAGGGAAGACATGGCTTGGCAGTTCGGGCTAGACTGTTCCCATGAGGCACAGTGTCAAGACTGATTTGCACATGGCCATGTCTGAACTGGGGTGGCTTGGTGATCAAAATAACGATTTATAAACCCAGATCTGTGACTGGGGGTGAATGTTTTGCCATTGTGCAACATTCCGTCCATCATCTTGTGTGTTTTGCTGTTCACCCTATGTGGGAAGGGTATCCCCAGTCGTGGGTCCCTTACTCACTAAGCCACTGGAGTTGAGCTATCCTGGCTGAAGACGGCTGATAGCCAGAAACCAGTACTAGGATGCTTGATTCCGGTACAGGTAAGACATGGCTTGGCAGTTCAGGCTGGACTGTTCCCATGAGACACAGGTTCAAGACTGATTTGCATATGGCCATGTCTGAACTGGGCTGGCTTGTTGAGCAAAATAACGATGGATAAACCCAGGTCTGTGACTGGGGGTGAATGTTTTGCCATTGTGCAACATTCCGTCCATCATCTTGTGTGTTTTGCTGTTCACCCTGTGTGGGAAGGGTATGCCCAGATGTGGGTCCCTTACTCACTAAGCCACTGGAGTTGAGCTATCCTGGCTGAAGACAACTGATAGCCATAAACCGTTCCTAGGATGCTTGATTCCGGTCCTGGGAAGACATAGCTTGGCAGTTCAGGCTGGACTGTTCCCATGAGGCACAGGGTCAAGAATTATTTCCATATGGCCATGTCTAAACTGGGATGGCTTGGTGAACAAAATAATGATGGATAAACCCAGATCTGTGACTGAGGGTGAATATTTTGCCATTGTGCAAAATTCCGTCCATCATCTTGTGTGTTTTGCTGTTCACCCTATGTGGGAAGCGTATACCCAGATATTGGTCCCTTGCTCACTAAGCGACTGGAGTTAAGCTATCCTGGCTGAAGATGGCTGATAGCCAGAAACCTGTCCTAGGTTGCTTGATTCCGGTCCACAGAAGACATGGTTTGGCGGTTTGGGCTGGACTGTTCCCATGAGTAACAGTGTCAAGACAGATTTGCATATGGCCATGTCTGAACTGGGACATTGGTGAGCAAAATAACGATGGATAAACCCAGATCTGTGACTGAGGGTGAATGTTTTGCCATTGTGCAAAATTCCGTCCATCATCTTGTGTGTTTTGCTGTTCACCCTATATGGGAAGGGTATGCTCAGACGTGAGTCCCTTTCTCACTAAGCCACTGGAGTTAAGCTATCCTGGCTGAAGAAGGCTGACAGCCAGAAACCGGTCCTAGGATGCTTGATTCCGGTCCAGGGAAGACATGGTTTGGCAGTTCAGGCTGGACTGTTCCCATGAGGCACTGGATCAAGACTGATTTGCATATGGCCATGTCTGAACGGGGGTGGCTTGGTGAGCAAAATAACGGTGGATAAACCCAGATCGGTGACTGGGGGTGAATGTTTTGCCATTGTGCAACATTCCGTCCAGCATCTTGTGTGTTTTGCTGTTCACCCTGTGTGGGAAGGGTATGCCCAGATGTGGGTCCCTTACTCACTAAGCCACTGGAGTTGAGCTATCCTGGCTGAAGACAACTGATAGCCATAAACCGTTCCAAGGATGCTTGATTCCGGTCCAGGGAAGACATAGCTTGGCAGTTCAGGCTGGACTGTTCCCATGAGGCACAGGGTCAAGAATTATTTCCATATGGCCATGTCTAAACTGGGATGGCTTGGTGAACAAAATAATGATGGATAAACCCAGATCTGTGACTGAGGGTGAATATTTTGCCATTGTGCAAAATTCCGTCCATCATCTTGTGTGTTTTGCTGTTCACCCTATGAGGGAAGCGTATACCCAGATATTGGTCCCTTGCTCACTAAGCCACTGGAGTTAAGCTATCCTGGCTGAAGATGGCTGATAGCCAGAAACCTGTCCTAGGTTGCTTGATTCCGGTCCACAGAAGACATGGTTTGGCGGTTTGGGCTGGACTGTTCCCATGAGTAACAGTGTCAAGACAGATTTGCATATGGCCATGTCTGAACTGGGACATTGGTGAGCAAAATAACGATGGATAAACCCAGATCTGTGACTGAGGGTGAATGTTTTGCCATTGTGCAAAATTCCGTCCATCATCTTGTGTGTTTTGCTGTTCACCCTATATGGGAAGGGTATGCTCAGACGTGAGTCCCTTGCTCACTTAACCACTGGAGTTAAGCTATCCTGGCTGAAGAAGGCTGACAGCCAGAAACCGGTCCTAGGATGCTTGATTCCGGTCCAGGTAAGACATGGCTTGGCAGTTCGGGCTGGACTGTTCCCATGAGACACAGGGTCAAGACTGATTTGCATATGGCCATGTCTAAACTGGGGTGGCTTGGTGAGCAAAATAACGATGGATAAACCCAGATCTGTGACTGGGGCTCAATGTTTTGCCATTGTGCAACATTCCGTCCATCATCTTGTGTGTTTTGCTGTTCACCCTATGTGGGAAGGGTATCCCCAGTCGTGGGTCCCTTGCTCACTAAGCCACTGAAGTTAAGCTATCCTGGCTGAAGATGGCTGATAGCCAGAAACCGGTCCTAGGATGCTTGATTCTGGTCCAGGTAAGACATGGCTTGGCAGTTTGGGCTGGACTGTTCCCATGAGACACAGGGTCAACACTGATTTGCATATGGCCATGTCTAAACTGGGGTGGCTTGGTGGGCAAAGTAACGATGGATAAACCTAGATCTGTGACTGGGGGTCAATATTTTGCCATTGCGCAACATTCCATCCATCATCTTGTGTGTTTTGCTGTTCACCCTATGTGTGAAGGGTATGCCCAGACGTGGGTGCCTTGCTCACTAAGCCACTGGAGTTAAGCTATCCTGGCTGAAGACGGCTGATATCCAGAAAACTGTCCTAGGATGCTTGATTCTGCTCCAGGGAAGACGTGGCTTAGACTGTTCCCATGAGGCACTGGATCAAGACTGATTTGCATATGGCCATGTCTGATTCTGCTCCAGGGAAGACATGGCTTGGCAGTTCGGGCTAGACTGTTCCCATGAGGCACAGAGTCAAGACTGATTTGCATATGGACATGCATGAACTGGGGTTGGTTGGTGAGCAAAATAACAATGGATAAACCCAGATCTGTGAGTGGGGGCGAATGTTTTGCCATTGTGCAACATTCCGTCCATCATCTTGTGTGTTTTGCTGTTCACCCTATGTGGGAAGGGTATACCCAGACATGGGTCCCTTGCTCACTTAGCCACTGGAGTTAAGCTATCCAAGCTGAAGACCGCTGATAGCCAGAAAATGGTCCTAGGATGCTTGATTCTGCTCCAGGGAAGACATGGCTTAGACTGTTCCCATGAGGCACTGGATCAAGACTGATTTGCATATGGCCATGTCTGAATTGGGGTGGCTTGGTGAGCAAAATAATGGTGGATAAACCCAGATCTGTGACTGGGGGTGAATGTTTTGCAATTGTGCAACATTCCGTCCATCATCTTGTTTGTTTTGCTGTTCACCCTATGTGGGAAGGGTATGCCTAGACGTGGGTCCCTTGCTCACTAAGCCACTGGAGTTAAGCTATCCTGGCTGAAGACGACTGATAGCCAGAAATCAGTCCTAGGATGCTTTATTCCGGTCCACGGAAGACATGGCTTGGCAGTTTGGGCTGGACGGTTCCCATGAGTAACAGTGTCAAGACTGATTTACATATGGCCATGTCTGAACTGGGGTGGCTTGGTGAGCAAAATAACGATGGATAAACTCAGATCTGTGACTGGGGGGTGAACGCCATTGTGCAACATTCCTTCCATCATCTTGTGTGTTTTCCTGTTTACCTTATGTGGGAAGGGTATCCCCAGATGTGGGTCCCTTGCTCACTAAGCCACTGGAGTTAAGCAATCCTGGCTGAAGACGACTGATAGCCAGAAACCGGTCCTAGGATGCTTGATTCCGGTCCAGGGAAGACATGACTTGGCAGTTCGGGCAGGACTGTTCCCATGAGGCACAGGGTCAAGAATGATTTGCATATGGCCATGTCTAAACTGGGATGGATTGGTGAGCAAAATAATGATGGATAAACCCAGATCTGTGACTGAGGGTGAATGTTTTTCCATTGTGCAACATTCCGTCCATCATCTTGTGTGTTTTGCTGTTCACCCTATGTGGGAAGCGTATACCCAGATATGGGTCCCTCGCTCACTAAGCCACTGGAGTTAAGCTATCCTGGCTGAAGACGGCTGATAGCCAGAAACCGGTCCTAGGATGCTTGATTCCATTCTAGGGAAGACATGGCTTGGCAATTCGGGCTAGACTGTTACCATGAGGCACAGGATCAAGACTGATTTACATATACCATGTCTGAACTGGGGTGGCTTGGTGAGCAAAATAAGGATGGATAAACCCAGATCTCTGACTGGGGGGGAGTGTTTTGCCATTGTGCAACATTCCATCAATCATCTTGTGTGTTTTGCTGTTCACCCTATATGGGAAGGGTATGCTCAGACGTGGGTCCCTTGCTCACTAAGCCACTGGAGTTAAGCTATCCTGGCTGAAGACGGCTGACAGCCAGAAACCGGTCCTATGATGCTTGATTCCGGTCCAGGGATGACATGGCTTGGCAGTTCAGGCTGGACTGTTCCCATGAGGCACAGGATCAAGACTGATTTGCATATGGTCATGCCTGAACTGGAGTGGCTTGGTGAGCAAACTAACGATGGATAAACCCAGATCTGTGACTGGGTGTGAAAGTTTTGCCTTTGTGCAACATTCCGTCCATCATCTTGTTTGTTTTGCTGTTCACCCTATGTGAAAAGGGTATGCCCAGATGTGGGTCCCTTGCACACTAAGCCACTGGAGTTACGATATTCTGGCTGAAGATGGCTGATAGCCAGAAACCGGTCCTAGGATGCTTGATTCCGGTCCAGGGAAGACATGGCTTGGCAGTTCGGGCTAGACTGTTCCCATGAGGCACAGTGTCAAGACTGATTTGCACATGGCCATGTCTGAACTGGGGTGGCTTGGTGATCAAAATAACGATGGATAAACCCAGATCTGTGACTGGGGGTGAATGTTTTGCCATTGTGCAACATTCTGTCCATCATCTTGTGTGTTTTGCTGTTCACCCTATGTGGGAAGGGTATCCCCAGTCGTGGGTCCCTTACTCACTAAGCCACTGGAGTTGAGCTATCCTGGCTGAAGACGGCTGATAGCCAGAAACCAGTACTAGGATGCTTGATTCCGGTCCAGGTAAGACATGGCTTGGCAGTTCAGGCTGGACTGTTCCCATGAGACACAGGTTCAAGACTGATTTGCATATGGCCATGTCTGAACTGGGCTGGCTTGTTGAGCAAAATAACGATGGATAAACCCAGGTCTGTGACTGGGGGTGAATGTTTTGCCACTGTGCAACATTCCGTCCATCATCTTGTGTGTTTTGCTGTTCACCTTATGTGGGAAGGGTATGCCCAGATGTGGGTCCCTTGCTCACTAAGCCACTGGAGTTAAGCTATCCTGGCTGAAGAGGGCTGAAAGCCAGAAACCGGTCCTTGGATGCTTGATTCCAGTCCATGTAAGTCATTGCTTGGCAGTTCGGGCTGGACTGTTCCCATGAGACACAGGTTCAAGCCTGACTTGCATATGGCCATGTCTAAACTGGGATGGCTTGGTGAACAAAATAATGATGGATAAACCCAGATCTGTGGCTGAGGGTGAATATTTTGCCATTGTGCAAAATTCCGTCCATCATCTTGTGTGTTTTGCTGTTCACCCTATGTGGGAAGCGTATACCCAGATATTGGTCCCTTGCTCACTAAGCCACTGGAGTTAAGCTATCCTGGCTGAAGATGGCAGATAGCAGAAACCTGTCCTAGGTTGCTTGATTCCGGTCCACAGAAGACATGGCTTGGCGGTTTGGGCTGGACTGTTCCCATGAGTAACAGTGTCAAGACTGATTTGCATATGGCCATGTCTGAACTGGGACATTGGTGAGCAAAATAACGATGGATAAACCCAGATCTGTGACTGAGGGTGAATGTTTTGCCATTGTGCAAAATTCCGTCCATCATCTTGTGTGTTTTGCTGTTCACCCTATATGGGAAGGGTATGCTCAGACGTGAGTCCCTTGCTCACTAAGCCACTGGAGTTAAGCTATCCTGGCTGAAGAAGGCTGACAGCCAGAAACCGGTCCTAGGATGCTTGATTCCGGTCCAGGGAAGACATGGTTTGGCAGTTCAGGCTGGACTGTTCCCATGAGGCACTGGATCAAGACTGATTTGCATATGGCCATGTCTGAACGGGGGTGGCTTGGTGAGCAAAATAACGGTGGATAAACCCAGATCTGTGACTGGGGGTGAATGTTTTGCCATTGTGCAACATTCCGTCCAGCATCTTGTGTGTTTTGCTGTTCACCCTGTGTGGGAAGGGTATGCCCAGATGTGGGTCCCTTACTCACTAAGCCACTGGAGTTGAGCTATCCTGGCTGAAGACAACTGATAGCCATAAACCGTTCCTAGGATGCTTGATTCCGGTCCAGGGAAGACATAGCTTGGCAGTTCAGGCTGGACTGTTCCCATGAGGCACAGGGTCAAGAATTATTTCCATATGGCCATGTCTAAACTGGGATGGCTTGGTGAACAAAATAATGATGGATAAACCCAGATCTCTGACTGAGGGTGAATATTTTGCCATTGTGCAAAATTCCGTCCATCATCTTGTGTGTTTTGCTGTTCACCCTATGAGGGAAGCGTATACCCAGATATTGGTCCCTTGCTCACTAAGCCACTGGAGTTAAGCTATCCTGGCTGAAGATGGCTGATAGCCAGAAACCTGTCCTAGGTTGCTTGATTCCGGTCCACAGAAGACATGGTTTGGCGGTTTGGGCTGGACTGTTCCCATGGGTAACAGTGTCAAGACAGATTTGCATATGGCCATGTCTGAACTGGGACATTGGTGAGCAAAATAACGATGGATAAACCCAGATCTGTGACTGAGGGTGAATGTTTTGCCATTGTGCAAAATTCCGTCCATCATCTTGTGTGTTTTGCTGTTCACCCTATATGGGAAGGGTATGCTCAGACGTGAGTCCCTTGCTCACTAAGCCACTGGAGTTAAGCTATCCTGGCTGAAAAAGGCTGACAGCCAGAAACCGGTCCTAGGATGCTTGATTCCGGTCCAGGTAAGACATGGCTTGGCAGTTCGGGCTGGACTGTTCCCATGAGACACAGGGTCAAGACTGATTTGCATATGGCCATGTCTAAACTGGGGTGGCTTGGTGAGCAAAATAACGATGGATAAACCCAGATCTGTGACTGGGGGTCAATGTTTTGCCATTGTGCAACATTCCGTCCATCATCTTGTGTGTTTTTTCTGTTCACCCTATGTGGGAAGGGTATCCCCAGTCGTGGGTCCCTTGCTCACTAAGCCACTGGAGTTGAGCTATCCTGGCTGAAGATGGCTGATAGCAAGAAACCGGTCCTTGGATGCTTGATTCCGGTCCAGGGAATACATGACTTGGCAGTTCGGGCTGGACTTTTCCCATGAGGCACAGGATCAAGACTGATTTGCATATGGCCATGTCTGAACTAGGGTGGTTTGGTGAGCAAAATAACGATGGATTATCCCAGATCTGTGACTGGGGGTGAATGTTTTGCCATTGTGCAACATTCCGTCACTCATCTTGTGTGTTTTGCTGTTCACCCTATGTGTGAAGGGTATGCTCAGACGTGGGTCCCTTGCTCACTAAGCCACTGAAGTTAAGCTATCCTGGCTGAAGATGGCTGATAGCCAGAAACCGGTCCTAGGATGCTTGATTCTGGTCCAGGTAAGACATGGCTTGGCAGTTTGGGCTGGACTGTTCCCATGAGACACAGGGTCAACACTGATTTGCATATGGCCATGTCTAAACTGGGGTGGCTTGGTGGGCAAAGTAACGATGGATAAACCTAGATCTGTGACTGGGGGTCAATATTTTGCCATTGCGCAACATTCCGTCCATCATCTTGTGTGTTTTGCTGTTCACCCTATGTGTGAAGGGTATGCCCAGACGTGGGTGCCTTGCTCACTAAGCCACTGGAGTTAAGCTATCCTGGCTGAAGACAGCTGATATCCAGAAAACTGTCCTAGGATGCTTGATTCTGCTCCAGGGAAGACATGGCTTAGACTGTTCCCATGAGGCACTGGATCAAGACTGATTTGCATATGGCCAGGTCTGATTCTGCTCCAGGGTAGACATGGCTTGGCAGTTCGGGCTAGACTGTTCCCATGAGGCACAGAGTCAAGACTGATTTGCATATGGACATGCATGAACTGGGGTTGGTTGGTGAGCAAAATAACAATGGATAAACCCAGATCTGTGAGTGGGGGCGAATGTTTTGCCATTGTGCAACATTCCGTCCATCATCTTGTGTGTTTTGCTGTTCACCCTATGTGGGAAGGGTATACCCAGACATGGGTCCCTGCTCACTTAGCCACTGGAGTTAAGCTATCCAAGCTGAAGACCGCTGATAGCCAGAAAATGGTCCTAGGATGCTTGATTCTGCTCCAGGGAAGACATGGCTTAGACTGTTCCCATGAGGCACTGGATCAAGACTGATTTGCATATGGCCATGTCTGAATTGGGGTGGCTTGGTGAGCAAAATAATGGTGGATAAACCCAGATCTGTGACTGGGGGTGAATGTTTTGCAATTGTGCAACATTCCGTCCATCATCTTGTTTGTTTTGCTGTTCACCCTATGTGGGAAGGGTATGCCTAGACGTGGGTCCCTTGCTCACTAAGCCACTGGAGTTAAGCTATCCTGGCTGAAGACGACTGATAGCCAGAAATCAGTCCTAGGATGCTTGATTCCGGTCCACGGAAGACATGGCTTGGCAGTTTGGGCTGGACGGTTCCCATGAGTAACAGTGTCAAGACTGATTTGCATATGGCCATGTCTGAACTGGGGTGGCTTGGTGAGCAAAATAACGATGGATAAACTCAGATCTGTGACTGGGGGTGAACGCCATTGTGCAACATTCCTTCCATCATCTTGTGTGTTTTGCTGTTTACCTTATGTGGGAAGGGTATCCCCAGATGTGGGTCCCTTGCTCACTAAGCCACTGGAGTTAAGCTATCCTGGCTGAAGACGAATGATAGCCAGAAACCGGTCCTAGGATGCTTGATTCCGGTCCAGGGAAGACATGACTTGGCAGTTCGGGCAGGACTGTTCCCATGAGGCACAGGGTCAAGAATGATTTGCATATGGCCATGTCTAAACTGGGGTGGCTTGGTGATCAAAATAACGATGGATAAACCCAGATCTGTGACTGGGGGTGAATGTTTTGCCATTGTGCAACATTCCGTCCATCATCTTGTGTGTTTTGCCGTTCACCCTATGTGGGAAGGGTATCCCCAGTCGTGGGTCCCTTACTCACTAAGCCACTGGAGTTGAGCTATCCTGGCTGAAGACGGCTGATAGCCAGAAACCAGTACTAGGATGCTTGATTCCGGTCCAGGTAAGACATGGCTTGGCAGTTCAGGCTGGACTGTTCCCATGAGACACAGGTTCAAGACTGATTTGCATATGGCCATGTCTGAACTGGGCTGGCTTGTTGAGCAAAATAACGATGGATAAACCCAGGTCTGTGACTGGGGGTGAATGTTTTGCCACTGTGCAACATTCCGTCCATCATCTTGTGTGTTTTGCTGTTTACCTTATGTGGGAAGGGTATCCCCAGATGTGGGTCCCTTGCTCACTAAGCCACTGGAGTTAAGCTATCCTGGCTGAAGACGACTGATAGCCAGAAACCGGTCCTAGGATGCTTTATTCCGGTCCAGGGAAGACATGACTTGGCAGTTCGGGCAGGACTGTTCCCATGAGGCACAGGGTCAAGAATGATTTGCATATGGCCATGTCTAAACTGGGGTGGCTTGGTGATCAAAATAACGATGGATAAACCCAGGTCTGTGACTGGGGGTGAATGTTTTGCCACTGTGCAACATTCCGTCCATCATCTTGTGTGTTTTGCTGTTCACCTTATGTGGGAAGGATATGCCCAGATGTGGGTCCCTTGCTCACTAAGCCACTGGAGTTAAGCTATCCTGGCTGAAGAGGGCTGAAAGCCAGAAACCGGTCCTTGGATGCTTGATTCCAGTCCAGGTAAGTCATTGCTTGGCAGTTCGGGATGGACTGTTCCCATGAGACACAGGGTCAAGCCTGACTTGCATATGGCCATGTCTAAACTGGGGTGGCTTGGTGAGCAAAATAACAATGGATAAACCCAGATCTGTGACTGGGGGTGAATGTTTTGTTCCATCCATCTTGTGTGTTTTTCTGTTCACCCTATGTGGGAAGGGTATGCTCAAACGTAGGTCCCTTGCTCACTAAGCCACTGGAGTTAAGCTATCCTGGCTGAAGACGGCTGATAGCCATAAACCAGTCCTAGGATGCTTGATTCTGGTCCAGGGAAGACATTGCTTGGCAGTTCAGGCTGGACTGTTCTCATGAGGCACAGGGTCAAGACTGATTTATTTATGGCCATGTATGAACTGGGGTTGGTTGGTGAGCAAAATAACGATGGATAAACCCAGATCTGTGAGTGGGGGTGAATGTGTTGCCATTGTGCAACATTCCGTCCATCATCTTGTGTGTTTTGCTGTTCACCCTATGTGGGAAGGGTAAACCCAGACATGGTTTCCTTGCTCACTAAGCCACTGGAGTTAAGCTATCCTGGCTGAAGACGGCTGATAGCCATAAACCGGTCCTAGGATGCTTGATTCCGGTCCAGGGAAGACATGGCTTGGCAGTTCAGGCTGGACTGTTCCCATGAGGCACTGGATCAAGACTGATTTGCATATGGCCATGTCTGAACTGGGGTGGCTTGGTGAGCAAAATAACGGTGGATAAACCCAGATCTGTGACTGGGGGTGAATGTTTTGCCACTGTGCAACATTCCGTCCATCATCTTGTGTGTTTTGCTGTTCACCCTGTGTGGGAAGGGTATGCCCAGATGTGGGTCCCTTACTCACTAAGCCACTGGAGTTGAGCTATCCTGGCTGAAGACAACTGATAGCCATAAACCGTTCCTAGGATGCTTGATTCCGGTCCAGGGAAGACATAGCTTGGCAGTTCTGGCTGAACTGTTCCCATGAGGCACAGGGTCAAGAATTATTTCCATATGGCCATGTCTAAACTGGGATGGCTTGGTGAACAAAATAATGATGGATAAACCCCGATCTGTGACTGAGGGTGAATATTTTGCCATTGTGCAAAATTCCGTCCATCATCTTGTGTGTTTTGCTGTTCACCCTATGTGGGAAGCGTATACCCAGATATTGGTCCCTTGCTCACTAAGCCACTGGAGTTAAGCTATCCTGGCTGAAGATGGCAGATAGCCAGAAACCTGTCCTAGGTTGCTTGATTCCGGTCCACAGAAGACATGGCTTGGCGGTTTGGGCTGGACTGTTCCCATGAGTAACAGTGTCAAGACTTATTTGCATATGGCCATGTCTGAACTGGGACATTGGTGAGCAAAATAACGATGGATAAACCCAGATCTGTGACTGAGGGTGAATGTTTTGCCATTGTGCAAAATTCCATCCATCATCTTGTGTGTTTTGCTGTTCACCCTATATGGGAAGGGTATGCTCAGACGTGAGTCCCTTGCTCACTAAGCCACTGGAGTTAAGCTATCCTGGCTGAAGAAGGCTGACAGCCAGAAACCGGTCCTAAGATGCTTGATTCCGGTCCAGGGAAGACATGGTTTGGCAGTTCAGGCTGGACTGTTCCCATGAGGCACTGGATCAAGACTGATTTGCATATGGCCATTTCTGAACTGGGGTGGCTTGGTGAGCAAAATAACGGTGGATAAACCCAGATCTGTGACTGGGGGTGAATGTTTTGCCATTGTGCAACATTCTGTCCATCATCTTGTTTGTTTTGCTGTTCACCCTGTGTGGGAAGGGTATGCCCAGATGTGGGTCCCTTACTCACTAAGCCACTGGAGTTGAGCTATCCTGGCTGAAGACAACTGATAGCCATAAACCGTTCCTAGGATGCTTGATTCCGGTCCAGGGTAGACATAGCTTGGCAGTTCAGGCTGGACTGTTCCCATGAGGCACAGGGTCAAGAATTATTTCCATATGGCCATGTCTAAACTGGGATGGCTTGGTGAACAAAATAATGATGGATAAACCCAGATCTGTGACTGAGGGTGAATGTTTTGCCATTGTGCAAAATTCCGTCCATCATCTTGTGTGTTTTGCTGATCACCCTATATGGGAAGGGTATGCTCAGACGTGAGTCCCTTGCTCACTAAGCCACTGGAGTTAAGCTATCCTGGCTGAAGAAGGCTGACAGCCAGAAACCGGTCCTAGGATGCTTGATTCCGGTCCAGGTAAGACATGGCTTGGCAGTTCGGGCTGGACTGTTCCCATGAGACACAGGGTCAAGACTGATTTGCATATGGCCATGTCTAAACTGGGGTGGCTTGGTGAGCAAAATAACGATGGATAAACCCAGATCTGTGACTGGGGGTCAATGTTTTGCCATTGTGCAACATTCCGTCCATCATCTTGTGTGTTTTGCTGTTCACCCTATGTGGGAAGGGTAAACCCAGACATGGTTTCCTTGCTCACTAAGCCACTGGAGTTAAGCTATCCTGGCTGAAGACGGCTGATAGCCATAAAACGGTCCTAGGATGCTTGATTCCGGTCCAGGGATGACATGGCTTGGCAGTTCAGGCTGGACTGTTCCCATTAGGCACAGGATCAAGACTGATTTGCATATGGTCATGCCTGAACTGGAGTGGCTTGGTGAGCAAACTAACGATGGATAAACCCAGATCTCTGACTGGGTGTGAATGTTTTGCCTTTGTGCAACATTCCGTCCATCATCTTGTTTGTTTTGCTGTTCACCCTATGTGAAAAGGGTATGCCCAGACGTGGGTCCCTTGCACACTAAGCCACTGGAGTTACGATATTCTGGCTGAAGATGGCTGATAGCCAGAAACCGGTCCTAGGATGCATGATTCCGGTCCAAGGAAGACATGGCTTGGCAGTTCGGGCTAGACTGTTCCCATGAGGCACAGTGTCAAGACTGATTTACATATGGCCATGTCTGAATTGGGGTGGCTTGGTGAGCAAAATAATGGTGGATAAACCCAGATCTGTGACTGGGGGTGAATGTTTTGCAATTGTGCAACATTCCGTCCATCATCTTGTTTGTTTTGCTGTTCACCCTATGTGGGAAGGGTATGCCTAGACGTGGGTCCCTTGCTCACTAAGCCACTGGAGTTAAGCTATCCTGGCTGAAGACGACTGATAGCCAGAAATCAGTCCTAGGATGCTTGATTCCGGTCCACGGAAGACATGGCTTGGCAGTTTGGGCTGGACTGTTACCATGAGGCACAGGATCAAGACTGATTTACATATACCATGTCTGAACTGGGGTGGCTTGGTGAGCAAAATAAGGATGGATAAACCCAGATCTCTGACTGGGGGGGAATGTTTTGCCATTGTGCAACATTCCGTCAATCATCTTGTGTGTTTTGCTGTTCACCCTATATGGGAAGGGTATGCTCAGATGTGGGTCCCTTACTCACTAAGCCACTGGAGTTGAGCTATCCTGGCTGAAGACAACTGATAGCCATAAACCGTTCCTAGGATGCTTGATTCCGGTCCAGGGTAGACATAGCTTGGCAGTTCAGGCTGGACTGTTCCCATGAGACACAGGGTCAAGAATTATTTCCATATGGCCATGTCTAAACTGGGATGGCTTGGTGAACAAAATAATGATGGATAAACCCAGATCTGTGACTGAGGGTGAATGTTTTGCCATTGTGCAAAATTCCGTCCATCATCTTGTGTGTTTTGCTGATCACCCTATATGGGAAGGGTATGCTCAGACGTGAGTCCCTTGCTCACTAAGCCACTGGAGTTAAGCTATCCTGGCTGAAGAAGGCTGACAGCCAGAAACCGGTCCTAGGATGCTTGATTCCGGTCCAGGTAAGACATGGCTTGGCAGTTCGGGCTGGACTGTTGCCATGAGACACAGGGTCAAGACTGATTTGCATATGGCCATGTCTAAACTGGGGTGGCTTGGTGAGCAAAATAACGATGGATAAACCCAGATCTGTGACTGGGGGTCAATGTTTTGCCATTGTGCAACATTCCGTCCATCATCTTGTGTGTTTTGCTGTTCACCCTATGTGGGAAGGGTAAACCCAGACATGGTTTCCTTGCTCACTAAGCCACTGGAGTTAAGCTATCCTGGCTGAAGACGGCTGATAGCCATAAAACGGTCCTAGGATGCTTGATTCCGGTCCAGGGATGACATGGCTTGGCAGTTCAGGCTGGACTGTTCCCATTAGGCACAGGATCAAGACTGATTTGCATATGGTCATGCCTGAACTGGAGTGGCTTGGTGAGCAAACTAACGATGGATAAACCCAGATCTCTGACTGGGTGTGAATGTTTTGCCTTTGTGCAACATTCCGTCCATCATCTTGTTTGTTTTGCTGTTCACCCTATGTGAAAAGGGTATGCCCAGACGTGGGTCCCTTGCACACTAAGCCACTGGAGTTACGATATTCTGGCTGAAGATGGCTGATAGCCAGAAACCGGTCCTAGGATGCATGATTCCGGTCCAAGGAAGACATGGCTTGGCAGTTCGGGCTAGACTGTTCCCATGAGGCACAGTGTCAAGACTGATTTACATATGGCCATGTCTGAATTGGGGTGGCTTGGTGAGCAAAATAATGGTGGATAAACCCAGATCTGTGACTGGGGGTGAATGTTTTGCAATTGTGCAACATTCCGTCCATCATCTTGTTTGTTTTGCTGTTCACCCTATGTGGGAAGGGTATGCCTAGACGTGGGTCCCTTGCTCACTAAGCCACTGGAGTTAAGCTATCCTGGCTGAAGACGACTGATAGCCAGAAATCAGTCCTAGGATGCTTGATTCCGGTCCACGGAAGACATGGCTTGGCAGTTTGGGCTGGACTGTTACCATGAGGCACAGGATCAAGACTGATTTACATATACCATGTCTGAACTGGGGTGGCTTGGTGAGCAAAATAAGGATGGATAAACCCAGATCTCTGACTGGGGGGGAATGTTTTGCCATTGTGCAACATTCCGTCAATCATCTTGTGTGTTTTGCTGTTCACCCTATATGGGAAGGGTATGCTCAGACGTGGGTCCCTTGCTCACTAAGCCACTGGAGTTAAGCTATCCTGGCTGAAGACGGCTGACAGCCAGAAACCGGTCCTGGGATGCTTGATTCCGGTCCAGGGATGACATGGCTTGGCAGTTCAGGCTGGACTGTTCCCATGAGGCACAGGATCAAGACTGATTTGCATTTGGTCATGCCTGAACTGGAGTGGCTTGGTGAGCAAACTAACGATGGATAAACCCAGATCTGTGACTGGGTGTGAATGTTTTGCCTTTGTGCAACATTCCGTCCATCATCTTGTTTGTTTTGCTGTTCACCCTATGTGAAAAGGGTATGCCCAGACGTGGGTCCCTTGCACACTAAGCCACTGGAGTTACGATATTCTGGCTGAAGATGGCTGATAGCCAGAAACCGGTCCTAGGATGCTTGATTCCGGTCCAGGGAAGACATGGCTTGGCAGTTCGGGCTAGAATGTTCCCATGAGGCACAGTGTCAAGACTGATTTGCACATGGCCATCTCTGAACTGGGGTGGCTTGGTGATCAAAATAACGATGGATAAACCCAGATCTGTGACTGGGGGTGAATGTTTTGCCATTGTGCAACATTCCGTCCATCATCTTGTGGGTTTTGCTGTTCACCCTATATGGGAAGGGTATCCCCAGTCGTGGGTCCCTTACTCACTAAGCCACTGAAGTTGAGCTATCCTGGCTGAAGACGGCTGATAGCCAGAAACCAGTACTAGGATGCTTGATTCCGGTCCAGGTAAGACATGGCTTGGCAGTTCAGGCTGGACTGTTCCCATGAGACACAGGTTCAAGACTGATTTGCATATGGCCATGTCTGAACTGGGCTGGCTTGTTGAGCAAAATAACGATGGATAAACCCAGGTCTGTGACTGGGGGTGAATGTTTTGCCACTGTGCAACATTCCGTCCATCATCTTGTGTGTTTAGCTGTTCACCTTATGTGGGAAGGGTATGCCCAGATGTGGGTCCCTTGCTCACTAAGCCACTGGAGTTAAGCTATCCTGGCTGAAGAGGGCTGAAAGCCAGAAACCGGTCCTTGGTTGCTTGATTCCAGTCCAGGTAAGTCATTGCTTGGCAGTTCGGGCTGGACTGTTCCCATGAGACACAGGGTCAAGCCTGACTTGCATATGGCCATGTCTAAACTGGGGTGGCTTGGTGAGCAAAATAACAATGGATAAACCCAGATCTGTGACTGGGGGTGAATGTTTTGTTCCATCCATCTTGTGTGTTTTTCTGTTCACCCTATGTGGGAAGGGTATGCTCAGACGTGGGTCCCTTGCTCACTAAGCCACTGGAGTTAAGCTATCCTGGCTGAAGACGGCTGATAGCCATAAACCAGTCCTAGGATGCTTGATTCTGGTCTAGGGAAGACATTGCTTGGCAGTTCAGGCTGGACTGTTCTCATGAGGCACAGGGTCAAGACTGATTTATTTATGGCCATGTATGAACTGGGGTTGGTTGGTGAGCAAAATAACGATGGATAAACCCAGATCTGTGAGTGGGGGTGAATGTGTTGCCATTGTGCAACATTCCGTCCATCATCTTGTGTGTTTTGCTGTTCACCCTATGTGGGAAGGGTAAACCCAGACATGGTTTCCTTGCTCACTAAGCCACTGGAGTTAAGCTATCCTGGCTGAAGACGGCTGATAGCCATAAACCGGTCCTAGGATGCTTGATTCCGGTCCAGGGAAGACATGGCTTGGCAGTTCAGGCTGGACTGTTCCCATGAGGCACTGGATCAAGACTGATTTGCATATGGCCATGTCTGAACTGGGGTGGCTTGCTGAGCAAAATAACGGTGGATAAACCCAGATCTGTGACTGGGGGTGAATGTTTTGCCATTGTGCAACATTCCGTCCATCATCTTGTGTGTTTTGCTGTTCACCCTGTGTGGGAAGGGTAAGCCCAGATGTGGGTCCCTTACTCACTAAGCCACTGGAGTTGAGCTATCCTGGCTGAAGACAACTGATAGCCATAAACCGTTCCTAGGATGCTTGATTCCAGTCCAGGGAAGACATAGCTTGGCAGTTGAGCCTGGACTGTTCCCATGAGGCACAGGGTCAAGAATTATTTCCATATGGCCATGTCTAAACTGGGATGGCTTGGTGAACAAAATAATGATGGATAAACCCAGATATGTGACTGAGGGTGAATATTTTGCCATTGTGCAAAATTCCGTCCATCATCTTGTGTGTTTTGCTGTTCACCCTATGTGGGAAGCGTATACCCAGATATTGGTCCCTTGCTCACTAAGCCACTGGAGTTAAGCTATCCTGGCTGAAGATGGCTGATAGCCAGAAACCTGTCCTAGGTTGCTTGATTCCGGTCCACAGAAGACATGGCTTGGCGGTTTGGGCTGGACTGTTCCCATGAGTAACAGTGTCAAGACTGATTTGCATATGGCCATGTCTGAACTGGGACATTGGTGAGCAAAATAACGATGGATAAACCCAGATCTGTGACTGAGGGTGAATGTTTTGCCATTGTGCAAAATTCCGTCCATCATCATGTGTGTTTTGCTGTTCACCCTATATGGGAAGGGTATGCTTAGACGTGAGTCCCTTGCTCACTAAGCCACTGGAGTTAAGCTATCCTGGCTGAAGAAGGCTGACAGCCAGAAACCGGTCCTAGGATGCTTGATTCCGGTCCAGGTAAGACATGGCTTGGCAGTTCGGGCTGGACTGTTCCCATGAGACACAGGGTCAAGACTGATTTGCATATGGCCATGTCTAAACTGGGGTGGCTTGGTGAGCAAAATAACGATGGATAAACCCAGATCTGTGACTGGGGGTCAATGTTTTGCCATTGTGCAACATTCCGTCCATCATCTTGTGTGTTTTGCTGTTCACCCTATGTGGGAAGGGTAAACCCAGACATGGTTTCCTTGCTCACTAAGCCACTGGAGTTAAGCTATCCTGGCTGAAGACGGCTGATAGCCATAAAACGGTCCTAGGATGCTTGATTCCGGTCCAGGGATGACATGGCTTGGCAGTTCAGGCTGGACTGTTCCCATTAGGCACAGGATCAAGACTGATTTGCATATGGTCATGCCTGAACTGGAGTGGCTTGGTGAGCAAACTAACGATGGATAAACCCAGATCTCTGACTGGGTGTGAATGTTTTGCCTTTGTGCAACATTCCGTCCATCATCTTGTTTGTTTTGCTGTTCACCCTATGTGAAAAGGGTATGCCCAGACGTGGGTCCCTTGCACACTAAGCCACTGGAGTTACGATATTCTGGCTGAAGATGGCTGATAGCCAGAAACCGGTCCTAGGATGCTTGATTCCGGTCCAAGGAAGACATGGCTTGGCAGTTCGGGCTAGACTGTTCCCATGAGGCACAGTGTCAAGACTGATTTGCACATGGCCATGTCTGAACTGGGGTGGCTTGGTGAGCAAAATAACGATGGATGAACCCAGATCTGTGACTGTGGGTGAATGTTTTGCCATTGTGCAACATTCCGTCCATCATCTTGTGTGTTTTGCTGTTCACCCTATGTGGGAAGGGTATCCCCAGTCGTGGGTCCCTTGCTCACTAAGCCACTGGAGTTAAGCTATCCTGGCTGAAGACGGCTGATAGCCAGAAACCGGTCCTAGGATGCTTGAATCCGGTCCAGGTAAGACATGGCTTGGCAGTTCAGGTTGGACTGTTCCCATGAGACACAGGTTCAAGACTGATTTGCATATGGCCATGTCTAAACTGGGGTGGCTTGGTGGGCAAAATAACGATGGATAAACCTAGATCTGTGACTGGGGGTCAGTGTTTTGCCATTGTGCAACATTCCGTCCATCATCTTGTGTGTTTTGCTGTTCACCCTATGTGTGAAGGGTATGCCCAGACGTGGGTGCCTTGCTCACTAAGCCACTGGAGTTAAGCTATCCTGGCTGAAGACGGCTGATAGCCATAAACCGGTCCTAGGATGCTTGATTCTGGTCCAGGGAAGACATTGCTTGGCAGTTCAGGCTGGACTGTTCTCATGAGGCACAGGGTCAAGACTGATTTATATTAAAAAAAAAATAAAAAAAAATATGTGTGTATATATATATATATACATATATGTATGTACGTGTGTAGGTATGTATATATACACATATAATGGAAAAAAAAAATTGCCTTCCCTTGCCTTTGCCTCATGTACGGGATATGGGGATAACCAAATATAAAATAAATAAATAAATAAATAATAAAATGCTAAGAACGGCAGGTAAATAGTTTTTTGATACAGGGTAGATGGGGTCAGAGACCAAAACACACCTACGTGAACCTGGCAAACCAACATGCCAGGAGAAGTGAGGGGGGGTTTTCCAGGGGAGGGGGGAGGGTAGGGTAGTGCAAAGAAAAAAGAATCCTCAAATGCCTGTTCCTATTTTTTGTATCCAAGCTTATCTATAACCAACACCACCTTTTTTTTCAGAGAGAGCTATTTTCAGCCAATGGCAGGGGGTATAAAGAGACGCAGAGAGGTAAAAGAAAAAAAAACATGACAGAAGTACATTTTTTATCCTGGAACATTAATGGTCTGCGAGTGAAGGGGAGGAGGCGTAGAATCTTACAATATTTTAGAGACTCCCCTGCGCAGGTCATAGTGTTACAGGAGACACACCTACTCAAACAGGAAGTAGAAACAATCTTGAAAACACAGAAGTGGGTAGACAAATGTATATGCACAAATCAGACCGCCAACATTCGGGGGATTCTTATTATGTTTAAAAAATCAGCAAAGGCACAGATTTTGGCTTTTGAGGAAGATCTCAGTGGAAGGTGGCTGATGTGTAAAATAACATTAGACGGTCACTACTATACATTGGTAGGTTATTATGGCCCAAACCAAGATGACCCATCCTACCTTCAAAAAATCCAAGGGGCCTTAGCTACCCTGAATGATCCTATCATATGGGTGGGCGACTTCAATATCGTCTTGAACCCCAAGCTCAATAAATCCTCCAAATCCAGAGCGATAGCATCACCTAAATCTAGGCCCGTTATGCTGTCCATAATGTCGTCTCTGGGGTTGGCAGACGTTTGGAGAGAAAGGGCTGGTATTGCACCAGGGGTTTCGTGCAAGAATCTCAAGTACAAACACAGTTCAAGGATCGATTATGCCCTTTTTAGTTACACCGTACAAGAGGAGGTGAAGGGGTTGCTGTACTTACCCCCCCATCTCTCAGACCATTCAGCTATAGTTTTCTCTCTCACAGTGACGCAGCAGAAAAAGCATTCGTCATGGTCATTTGATAGGACGATACTGTTAGATCAGTCGGAGATCAACCTGCTGTCAGAAGAGGTGTTAAACTTCCTAGAAATTAACTTGGAGTCAGCGGGAATTAGTACTGTTTGGGAAACCCTCAAAGCTTTCTTAAGAGGGCATATTACAAATCGTGCCTCATACAGAGGTAAGGCCTATAGAGAAAAAATCAGCACTTTAGAACGAGATCTGGATAGCTTAGATAGGAGCTGTGGTTCCTCAGGGGGTACCTCTGTAGAGCAAGAAGAGCGGAATAAGGTGAAGGTAGAACTGAACAACGTGCTACAGGAAAGAGTTGAGAGGAGGTGGGCGGCAAGTAAGATCTCGAACTTTGAATATGGAGAGGCGGCTGGTAAAGTTTTAGCTTGGAAAGTTAAAACAGATAAATCTAAAAAGTTTATAAGGGGTATTCGAAAGGAGGGGGACCCTATTGTTAGGACCACCAACAATGAGATTGGCAGTGCTTTTCAGGACTTCTTTCAAAACATTTACACTGAGGACATTGAAGATGATCCCCTGGCAAGAAACTCATGGCTAGGTAAGATCCAACTGCCCACCCTTACGGGTGAACAGACTGACCGCCTCGATAGGGAAATATCGGAGGATGAAGTAAGTAAGATGATAGGTCAACTTAAGCATGGGAAGGCAGCAGGGCCAGACGGCCTCCCAGGGGAATTATATCGGGTTTAATGTCCAGTGTTAGTAACAACATTGACTTCGTTATTCAATAATATCTTTATAAATGGGTCATTGCCCCCCCAATCATGGAGTGAAGCAACCATAGTCCTTATACCGAAACCGGGCAAAGATCCAACTGAATGCGGGTCCTATCGGCCGATCTCGCTACTAAATAATGATTATAAAATCTTCGCAGCAGTTTTATCAGCACTGCTGGCAAGCAAGATCGGCTCGATAATCCATGAAGACCAAAAGGGCTTTATCAGGGGACGTCAGTTGGCGGACCTAACTAGGGACTTGGTTGCGGCAATAGATATCGCCACAACGTTTTCTTTACCCTTGGCTACATTAACCCTAGATGCCACTAAGGCCTTTGATAGGGTCAATTGGTCCTATCTGGCGGCGGTATTAAGGAAGTTCCAGCTAGGCGAGAACTTCTGTCGAACCATCCAGCTCCTATACAGAGCTCCCACCGCCAAACTGCTAGTCAATGACACACTTACTGAGCCATTCAGGATTTCACGGGGAACTAGGCAGGGCTGCTCCCTTTCCCCACTCTTGTTTAACCTTTACCTAGAGCCATTTGCGCAGACACTAAGAGAAGAACATAATATTACCCCCTTTGAGTTTAGCGGATGGGTGAAGTGTCTGGGTATGTATGCAGATGACATCCTTATTTATACATCAGACCCTGTTCAGGCCTTCCCGATAGTTGTCAGGAGAGCAGAAGAATTCGGTCAAATCTCGGGGTACGAGATAAATGCGGGGAAAACCGAAATAATGGTTTGGAACATCATCAACACACAACTGGATATAACCTCCTCAATGCGATATCTGGGAATTAAGATCACTCAGGATGTTGGGAATATAGCTCAGGTTAATTTGGATCGGGTCTGCCGAGAATGTCGGGCGCTTTTAAAAGCATGGACCTTTCTCCCTTTGACGATCTATGGGAGAGTGAGCCTTATAAAAATGTCAATCTTACCAAAGCTCACATTTATATTTAACAGTATTCCTTTAGCCTTTGATCCAAAGCAAATTACGAAATGTCAACAGGACATTAATTAGTTTATTTGGAATTACAAGTCCACTCGGATAGCTTGGAAGAAACTGAGGAGGAGGAGGGAAAAGGGTGGGCTCTCCCTCCCAGACATACAATACTACGCTTGGGCCTTTCAGTTATCATTCTCTAGAATGTTACTGAAAACCCCAACAGATTCATCAGCAGGGAGAATGCTTAAGGCCATGTTAAATGGAACGGGCTTACCAGTGGACGGCTTTCTATTTAAATTCGGAGAACAGAAGTTTTTCAAAAAGGTGAGGCTGAAGGTCTTGCAGTCGCTGGCCAGAGCCTGGACAAGGATTAAGAGGTCGGCAAGGCTGGCCTACTATTCAAATCTAGCTCCAATTTGGGGGTCTCCGGGGCTTCCCCCGTGTTTGGGTGACGACCTTTCGATACCACTAAGAGAGGGGGGGATACTGAGTTGGGGAGACTTGATGGCTGGTGGGGTATTAACATCGTGGGACAATTTGGTTGAAAGGGTCGGCCCTAGGCTATCAAGGTTCAAATATATACAACTAGTAAGCTGGTCTAGAGAGCTCCTTCAAAATAATGCCCTAGTGGGGAGGTGTAGTGTGCTAGAACAACAGCTAGTGGAGAAACCTCAGGGGGGCAAAGAGGTTGCATTTTGGTATTGGGTAATCTTGGAGGAGGTGGACGGAGACTTTGACCTTCCCGATGAACTGTGGGCGGAGGACACGAACTTTCAAGGGGAAGATTGATGGACAAGATCATTCACGCTTCTCTATAAAACTGTCAAGCCTGCATGGTTGAGGTGGAATCACCTGTTCACGGTACACAGAGCCTATTGGACACCACAAAAGTTGGCAAAATTTCAAGCTGGTAAATGTTGTAACAAGTGTAGTCTCCAGGGCGCATCGGATGTTCACATGTTCATGGACTGCCCTCCAATCAAGGCTTTCTGGGTAGAAGTCCTGCTTACATTGGGCTCGATACTCAAAGTATCTTTACCCTGCACATTAAAACTGATAATATCTGGGATGGACGATAATGTCACTGGCACAGCAAGGCCGTTGTTGTTTTATGCAATTTTACTCGCTCGGCGACAGATTTGTAAATTTTGGGTCGATTCCAAGGCGCCAACACACGCCAGATGGTTATCATCTCTACTTGAAACATCAAAGGTAGATTTGGCTAGACCTTGTAGCAGTAATAACCTCACATTTTGGAACCTTTTGTTTCTTGGTGTTAGTTCACCGGGGTGGTTTTTTTTTTTTTTTTTTCTTTTTCTTTTTCCCCCGGGTCCTATGATTATGTCTTTTAAACTCCAGGGTCCATTGTGGCGGTTTCGAAAGATACGAGTTGGGCCTCGCGGTAGTTCCTACCTTGATGGAGTCAGGGATGGGTTTGGCAGGCCGCCATTCGCCACCAATGCCTCAGTAAACCTAGATATAGTCTCCCGCCAAGTTGGTCCCCAAGGTCGTGGTGGTAGTGGGGTGCGTTCCATTCCTGGTCGCACGAGTAGGTGGTTGGCCATACAGTCTCGGGTTACGAGGTACAGGCAAATGAGGACAAAAAAAAAAAGACTGATTTATATATGGCCATGTATGAACTGGGGTTGGTTGGTGAGCAAAATAACGATAGATAAACCCAGATCTGTGAGTTGGGGTGAATGTGTTGCCATTGTGCAACATTCCGTCCATCATCTTGTGTATTTTGCTGTTCACCCTATGTGGGAAGGGTATACCCAGACATGGGTCCCTTGCTCACTTAGCCACTGGAGTTAAGCTGTCCTGGCTGAAGACGGCTGATAACCAGAAACTGGTCCTAGGATGCTTGATTCCAGCCCAAGGTAGACATGGCTTGGGAGTTCAGGCTGGACTGTTCCCATGAGGCACAGGATCAAGACTGATTTGCATTTGGCCATGTCTGAACTGGGGTGGCTTGTTGAGCAAACTAACGATGGATAAACCCAGAACTGTGACTGGGGGTGAATGTTTTGCCATTGTGCAACATTCCGTCCATCATCTTGTGTGTTTTGCTGTTCACCCTGTGTGGGAAGGGTATGCCAGATGTGGGTCCCTTACTCACTAAGCCACTGGAGTTGAGCTATCCTGCCTGAAGACGGCTGATAGCCAGAAACCAGTACTAGGATGCTTGATTCCGGTCCAGGTAAGACATGGCTTGGCAGTTCAGGCTGGACTGTTCCCATGAGACACAGGTTCAAGACTGATTTGCATATGGCCATGTCTGAACTGGGCTGGCTTGTTGAGCAAAATAACGATGGATAAACACAGGTCTGTGACTGGGGGTGAATGTTTTGCCATTGTGCAACATTCCGTCCATCATCTTGCGTGTTTTGCTGTTCACCTTATGTGGCAAGGGTATGCCCAGATGTGGGTCCCTTGCTCACTAAGCCACTGGAGTTAAGCTATCCTGGCTGAAGATGGCTGATAGCCAGAAACCGGTCCTTGGATGCTCGATTCCGGTCCAGGTAAGTCATTGTTTGGCAGTTCGGGCTGGACTGTTCCCATGAGACACAGGGTCAAGACTGACTTGCATATGGCCATGTCTAAACTGGGGTGGCTTGGTGAGCAAAATAAGAATGGATAAACCCAGATCTGTGACTGGGGGTGAATGTTTTGCCATTGTGCAACATTCCATCCATCTTGTGTGTTTTTCTGTTCACCCTATGTGGGAAGGGTATGCTCAGACGTGGGTCCCTTGCTCACTAAGCCACTGGAGTTAAGCTATCCTTGCTGAAGACGGATGATAGCCATAAACCAGTCCTAGGATGCTTGATTCTGGTCCAGGGAAGACATTGCTTGGCAGTTCAGGCTGGACTGTTCTCATGAGGCACAGGGTCAAGACTGATTTAATTATGGCCATGTATGAACTGGGGTTGGTTGGTGAGCAAAATAACGATGGATAAACCCAGATCTGTGAGTGGGGGTGAATGTGTTGCCATTGTGCAACATTCCGTCCATCATCTTGTGTGTTTTGCTGTTCACCGTATGTGGGAAGGGTAAACCCAGACATGGTTTCCTTGCTCACTAAGCCACTGGAGTTAAGCTATCCTGGCTGAAGACGGCTGATAGCCATAAACCGGTCCTAGGATGCTTGATTCCGGTCCAGGGAAGACATGGCTTGGCAGTTCAGGCTGGACTGTTCCCATGAGGCACTGGATCAAGACTGATTTGCACATGGCAATGTCTGAACTGGGGTGGCTTGGTGAGCAAAATAACGGTGGATAAACCCAGATCTGTGACTGGGGGTGAATGTTTTGCCATTGTGCAACATTCCGTCCATAATCTTGTTTGTTTTGCTGTTCACCCTATGTGGGAAGGGTATGCCCAGACGTGGGTCCCTTGCTCACTAAGCCACTGGAGTTAAGCTATTCTCGCTGAAGATGGCTGATAGCCAGAAACCGGTCCTAGGTTGCTTGATTCCGGTCCACGTAAGACATGGCTTGGCAGTTTGGGCTGGACGGTTCCCATGAGTAACAGTGTCAAGACTGATTTGCATTTGGCCATGTCTGAACTGGGGTGGCTTGGTGAGCAAAATAACGATGGATAAACCCAGATCTGTGACTGAGGGGAACGCCATTGTGCAACATTCCTTCCATCATCTTGTGTGTTTTGCTGTTCACCCTGTGTGGGAAGGGTATGCCCAGATGTGGGTCCCTTACTCACTAAGCCACTGGAGTTGAGCTATCCTGGCTGAAGACGGCTGATAGCCAGAAACCAGTACTAGGATGCTTGATTCCGGTCCAGGTAAGACATGGCTTGGCAGTTCAGGCTGGACTGTTCCCATGAGACACAGGTTCAAGACTGATTTGCATATGGCCATGTCTGAACTGGGCTGGCTTGTTGAGCAAAATAACGATGGATAAACACAGGTCTGTGACTGGGGGTGAATGTTTTGCCATTGTGCAACATTCCGTCCATCATCTTGTGTGTTTTGCTGTTCACCTTATGTGGGAAGGGTATGCCCAGATGTGGGTCCCTTGCTCACTAAGCCACTGGAGTTAAGCTATCCTTGCTGAAGACGGATGATAGCCATAAACCAGTCCTAGGATGCTTGATTCTGGTCCAGGGAAGACATTGCTTGGCAGTTCAGGCTGGACTGTTCTCATGAGTAACAGTGTCAAGACTGATTTGCATTTGGCCATGTCTGAACTGGGGTGGCTTGGTGAGCAAAATAACGGTGGATAAACCCAGATCTGTGACTGGGGGTGAATGTTTTGCCATTGTGCAACATTCCGTCCATAATCTTGTTTGTTTTGCTGTTCACCCTATGTGGGAAGGGTATGCCCAGACGTGGGTCCCTTGCTCACTAAGCCACTGGAGTTAAGCTATTCTCGCTGAAGATGGCTGATAGCCAGAAACCGGTCCTAGGTTGCTTGATTCCGGTCCACGGAAGACATGGCTTGGCAGTTTGGGCTGGACGGTTCCCATGAGTAACAGTGTCAAGACTGATTTGCATTTGGCCATGTCTGAACTGGGGTGGCTTGGTGAGCAAAATAACGATGGATAAACCCAGATCTGTGACTGAGGGGAACGCCATTGTGCAACATTCCTTCCATCATCTTGTGTGTTTTGCTGTTCACCCTATGTGGAAGGGTATCCCCAGATGTGGGTCGCTTGCTCACTAAGCCACTGGAGTTAAGCTATCCTGGCTGAAGAAGACTGATAGCCAGAAACCGGTCCTAGGATGCTTGATTCCGGTCCGGGGAAGACATGACTTGGCAGTTGGGGCAGGACTGTTCCCATGAGGCACAGGGTCAAGAATGATTTGCATATGGCCATGGCCATGTCTAAACTGGGATGGCTTGGTGAACAAAATAATGATGGATAAACCCAGACCTGTGACTGAGGGTGAATGTTTTGCCATTGTGCAAAACTCGTCCATCATCTTGTGTGTTTTGCTGTTCACCCTATGTGGGAAGCGTATATCCAGATATGGGTCCCTTGCTCACTAAGCCACTGGAGTTAAGTTATCCTGGCTGAAGATGGCTGATAGCCAGAAACCTGTCCTAGGTTGCTTGATTCCGGTCCACAGAAGACATGGCTTGGCGGTATGGGCTGGACTGTTCCCATGAGGCACAGGGTCAAGACTGATTTGTATACGGCCATGTCTAAACTGGGGTGGCTTGGTGAGCAAAATAACAATGGATAAACCCAGATCTGTGATTGGGGGTCAATGTTTTGCCAATGTGCAACATTCCGTCCATCATCTTGTGTGTTTTGCTGTTCACCCTATGTCAGAAGGGTATACCCAGACGTGGGTCCCTTGCTCACTAAGCCACTGGAGTTAAGCTATCCTGGCTGAAGACGGCTGGTAGCCAGAAACCAGTCCTAGGATGCTCGATTCCAGTCCAAGGAAGATATGGCTTGGCAGTTTGGGCTGGACTGTTCCCATGAGGCACAGGCTCAAGACTGATTTGCATATGGCCATGTCTGAACTGGGGTGGCTTGGTGAGCAAAGTAACGATGGATAAACACAGATCTGTGACTGGGGGTGAATCTTTTGCCATTGTGCAACATTCAGTCCAGCATCTTGTGTGTTTTGCTGTTCACCCTATGTGGGAAGGGTATGCCCAGGTGTGGGTCCCTTGCTCACGAAGCCACTGGAGTTAAGCTATCCTGGCTGAAGACGGCTGATAGCCAGAAACTGGTCCCAGGATGCTTGATTCCGGTCCAGGGAAGACATGGCTTGGCAGTTCGGGCTGGACTGTTCCCATGAGGCACAGGGTCAAGACTGATTTGCATATGGCCATGTCTGAACTGGGGTGGCTTGGTGAGCAAAATAACCATGGATAAACCCAGATCTGTGACTGAGGGTGAATGTTTTGCCATTGTGCAACATTCCGTCTATCATCTTGTGTGTTTTGCTGTTTACCCTATGTGGGAAGGGTATGCCCAGGTGTGGGTCCCTTGCTCACGAAGCCACTGGAGTTAAGCTATCCTGGCTGAAGACGGCTGATAGCCAGAAACCGGTCTTGGATGCTTGATTCCGGTCCAGGGAAGACATGGCTTGGCAGTTCGGGCTGGACTGTTCCCATGAGGCACAGGGTCAAGACTGATTTGCATTTGGCCATGTCTGAACTAGGGTGGCTTGGTGAGCAAAATAACGATGGATAAACCCAGATCTCTGACTAGGGGTGAATGTTTTGCCATTGTGTAACATTCTATCCATCATCTTGTGTGTTTTGCTGTTCACTCTATGTGGGAACGGTATGCCCAGATGTGAGTCCCCTGCTCACTAAGCCACTGGAGTTAAGCTATCCTGGCTGAAGACGGCTGATAGCCAGAAACCGGTCCTAGGATACTTGATTCCGGTCCAGGGAAGACATGGCTTGGCAGTTCGGGCTGGACTGTTCCCATGAGGCACAGGGTCAAGACTGATTTGCATATGGCCATGTCTGAACTGGGGTGGCTTGGTGAGCAAAATAACCATGGATAAACCCAGATCTGTGACTGAGGGTGAATGTTTTGCCATTGTGCAACATTCCGTCCATCATCTTGTGTGTTTTGCTGTTCACCCTATGTGGGAAGGGTATGCCCAGACGTGGGTCCCTTGCTCACTAAGCCACTGGAGTTAAGCTATCCTGGCTGAAGACGGCTGATAGCCAGAAACCGGTCCTAGGATGCTTGATTCCGGTCCAGGGAAGACATGGCTTGGCAGTTCAGGCTGGACTGTTCCCATGAGGCACAGGGTCAAGACTGATTTGCATATGGCCATGTCTGAACTGGGGTGGCTTGGTGAGCAAAATAACCATGGATAAACCCAGATCTGTGACTGAGGGTGAATGTTTTGCCATTGTGCAACATTCCTTCCATCATCTTGTGTGTTTTGCTGTTCACCCTATGTGGGAAGGGTATGCCCAGACGTCGGTCCCTTGCTCACTAAGCCACTGGAGTTAAGCTATCCTGGCTGAAGACGGCTGATAGCCAGAAACCGGTCCTAGGATGCTTGATTCCGGTCCAGGGAAGACATGGCTTGGCAGTTCAGGCTGGACTGTTCCCATGAGGCACAGGGTCAAGACTGATTTGCATATGGCCATGTCTAAACTGGGGTGGCTTGGTGAGCAAAATAACGATGGATAAACCCAGATCTGTGACTGGGGGTAATGGTTTGCCATTGTGCAACATTCCGTCCATCATCTTGTGTGTTTTGCTGTTCACCCTATGTGGGAAGGGTATGCCCAGACGTGGGTCCCTTGCTCACTAAGCCACTGGAGTTAAGCTATCCTGGCTGAAGACGGCTGATAGCCAGAAACTGGTCCTAGGATGCTTGATTCCGGTCCAGGGAAGACATGGCTTGGCAGTTCAGGCTGGACTGTTCCCATGAGGCACAGGGTCAAGAATGATTTGCATATGGCCATGTCTGAACTGGGGTGGCTTGGTGAGCAAAATAACGATGGATAAACCCAGATCTGTGACTGGGGGTAATGGTTTGCCATTGTGCAACATTCCGTCCATCATCTTGTGTGTTTTGCTGTTCACCCTATGTGGGAAGGGTATGCCCAGATGCGGGTTCCTTGCTCACTAAGCCACTGGAGTTAAGCTATCCTGGCTGAAGACGGCTGATAGCCAGAAATAGGTCCTAGGATGCTAGATTCCAGTCCAGGGAAGACATGGCTTGACAGTTCAGGCTGGACTGTTCCCATGAGGCACAGGGTCAAGACTGATTTGCATATGGCCATGTCTGAACTGGGGTGGCTTGGTGAACGAAATAACGACGGATAAACCCAGACCTGTGACTTGGGGTGAATATTTTGCAACATTCCGTCCATCATCTTGTGTGATTTGCTGTTCACCCTATCTGGGAACGGTATGCCCAGACGTGGGTCCCTTGCTCACTAAGCTACTGGAGTTAAGCTATCCTGGCTGAAGACGGCTGATAGCCAGAAACCGGTCCTAGGATGCTTGATTCCGGTCCAGGGAAGACATGGTTTGGCAGTTCGGGTTGGACTGTTCCCATGAGGCACAGGGGCAAGACTAATTTACATATGGCCATGTTTGAACTGGGGTGGCTTGGTGAGCAAAATAACGATGGATAAACCCAGATCTGTGACTGAGGGTGAATGTTTTGCCATTGTGCAACATTCCGTCCATCATATTGTGTGTAAGGCAGGGAACATTCCAGAACTCCCTGGACTCCTACAGAAGCCCCTGCCCCCAGACCCTTCCGGAAACCTCTGCAACCTTCTAGTAACTGGACTGTAGAGTATATAAGGGAGGGTCCTGGCCTCCCATCTTTGGTACACTGCTGGATCAAGATGACACTCTGCTGGAGTACAGACTGCTGTTGCTGTAGGATTGCCAATCTGCTTGAGCTGACTGTTCCTAGGAACTGCTGGTCTATTGTTGTTGAGCTGCCCTACTGCCTGCTGGTCTTGCCCTGCTAAGAGGCGACTTATGCAACACCTCCAGAGTGTCTCCACAAGAATATTGCCTGACCTCCTGATTACTGGGGCATCACAAGGACCATATGGATACTTAAAACTGTCTCTACGACTCTGTGCGCGTGGATCTGCAACCAACTTAAAAACTGCCTTGCTGCAAAAGGGGCTTTGTGTTCCAAATCGCTCACCATGTGGCATGGGTGGGGAAAGCGCCTTTGAAATTGCTTTTTGAAATCACCACCGCCGGCCCAGGACCTGAATGCGCTTGGTAGTGCTGTGAGGAAGAGCACTGTCTCACTAGTAGTCACCACGGCTTCACTGTGCCCAGCTCACGCTGTCTGTGGGATGGGGAATGCTACAGAGAAATTGCGCTGAGCCTGCAGCATTCCTTCCACCGGCACGGGCCCTGGGACCCGAGAATTGCCGCTGTGTTAGTTGCACACCGGGCTCGGCCTCAAAAGTGCAAGGTGCGTTGCCTGCAGACAGTGCAGCTGAGTTGTGACCTGTGTGGAGCCAGCCGCGTGAACATCAAAGCCCTGCGTGGGCGTTTCACCGCTCACGACCCAGGTCTGTGGAAAGGGACCTCGCTGCAGCCGAACCAGCTGAGAGGTGCTGCCTGGCAAAGTAGGACTCTTCGACTCCGGGCGGGAAGGGCTGCCCCGCTTCTCACTCAGGCAGCGCCTGCAAAGATCCAACACCCCGGAGAACAACGGAGACTTGCGCCAGTGCCTGTCTCTCATCCCCTCCTTCAGGTAACCGCTCACAGTTTGTTATATCCCATGGTTTACATGTACATGTGAATCAGCCAAGGTCCTCCTAGCTGCTCAGCCAGAGTGAGAGATGGTGCCGGAATGTTGGTGTGACTGTGATGAATGGAATGCCTGGGTGCCTGTGTGGATGAGTGGTGACAGTTGGAGATGGGCTGAGCAGCTAGGCAGGCTGCTCTTGGTGGCGCTGGCGTAGGAGATATGGGAGCTGGGTTAAGAGCTGTTACATGGCTAATCCTTGTTTGATACCACTTGACATGGATTAATAAAGAAGACTGTAAGAACTTACTACCTGGCTACCAGTGTCTTCCTATACAAAGTACAACACAGTTGTATGTGGAGTTCCCAACCAAAGTGTTGCCGCCGGAGGGGTGAGGCCGAGAGTCCGGGAGGGCATGATCTGACTGTGAGCCAGCCAGGGAGCTGTAGGGGGCATTTATCGGAAAGTGGGACATTGGGGGCAATTTAAAAGTTGAATCTCCGTATTTGGCCCTGCACAACGCATTTTGGTGAAAGCCCCCACACCTTGCCATCACTGGGCATAATTTCTTTGTATGTGACATCGAGAAGAGTTTGGTGGCCGCAGAGGGAGCACCTTTTAACAATAGAAAGGTGACGCACATTCCTGGCCGAGGCATCGTTCGCCGGTGTGAAAGTGACACGCCTTCATAACCCTCTTATCTGGCCCCCTTTGCGCTTCGATCTGGGCCTACCTCCTCCTGAGGTTTGAGGAATTGTTTTGCCCTGATGATTGCTAGCTAAAAGTCAGTCTCCGCTAGGAACTGTGTATCAACCATGCCAAAAAATTTGACTGACGCCTGTGGACTGCATATGGGAATTCTTACTATTTTTGAACCTTGCACAATCTCTAGATAAAGATAACTTTACTTTCTTTATAGGAAGCTGGATTTATCTGATTGTTGATCTTACCTGGAAACTGGATTTCCCTGCTTTTGGATCTCGCACAATTTTAGATAAAGATCCTTTTATCTTTATCTAAAAACTAGTGTGGTGACCCTTTTGTGCTTGTTTTACTGTGTTACTATATGTGTGTGCTGCACAAATACTTTACACATTACCTCTGTAGTTAAGCCTTCCCACTCTGCACCAAGCTACCCTGTCGGAAGCGGTGGTCCCTACTTGGATTAGGGTGCATACCCGGGCCAAGTAGAGTTCTATAAGTGCAGAGAGGACAGTCTAAGCCCATAAGGACCACTGCTGTTAGCACTCCTGACCCCAAATAAGAGCATGCGACTCCCAGCTCTTTCTACCAATTTACCCTTTAATGTTGGCCCTTTATCTCATGTAAATAGAGATAGATGTGGTCATGGGAGTTGTTTCAAAGAGAAGCTGAGTAAAGAATAAATGCAAAAAGTGAATATTATGCCTTGTGCTCGTGAGGCTTAAGCTAGAGATCAATTGTGAGAAAGTGCCATCTTTCTTGCATTGGAATACCCCCACTTTTTTATGAACTGCTGATGTGCTTTGACTGAGTGTGCCCTGGGTTCCTGCCAACCAGTTACCCAGGGCCTGTGTTCCTTCCCTAAAACTGTGTTGAAACTAAAACCTAATTTGCATCTATGGCTACCTGTTAGTCACTAGGTACCCAGGGCTTGGCGACAAGAGAATACCCCTGAGGACTGCAGCACTTATTGTGCCACCCTCAGGGGCCCTGTACTTTATTTATTTTATTTATTTAAGGTATTTATAGAGCGCGTAATCACCCGTGAGTATCTCAGCGCTATACCTAGTAGTCGGGCAGGGACACAGGACAGGAAATTAAGAGGGTTTAGGGAAAAGGAGGGTTTTGAGTGATTTTCTGAAACGGATGTGTTTTATCTAGGACCCCAATCAATATTGTGACCTCATGCCCCTATACGGCTATAATCAATACATATCCCTATAATGGCATAATAATCAGAGTCATATTTCAGTAACTCGCCTCTGCAGTCCATGACACAGCAGAAGCCACTTCCTTAGATTCCTAGATAGCACACCGAGTTCTTTCGACATACCAAACCCCCAGCAACCTGGGAAAGCCCAGCTTGCTTTGTTTTGATTAGTAATAGAACTCCTGCGAGCACTGTAAGAATGACCAGTTCTTAGTGACATCTTTATTGACGTCTTTAGTTCAAAAACTTATGTGAAACTGGGCACCTTTAAGGTATAAATATACCAACGTTGCCTTAAGCAAACACACGGTGGTGGTGAATACTGGAGACGAACAGCTGTCCCCTTGCAGAGAGCCCAGCAGATGCGAGAAGACCACGGACGCTGCCCCTCCTCCTTGACGCGTTGAGAAAGACGCTGTCTTTTTCTCCTGCCGAGAAAATCCAGCTCCGGCGTTTCCAGCCTACCCTTGCGGGTGACTGGGATATCGGGTCCTAAGAAGGAGATACCAGACCTCCTACATTCTATTCCAGAGGTACGGTGCTGACTAAACCCTTAGAGAGAATTCTTGAATCAAACTCTTGGCAAGATCAACTTAACTTAAACTGCTACTTACTTACTTCCTCCCATGTATTAGGCTTAGGTCAGGTACACCGGGGTAGGCGTAGTTAGAAACACCAGTTGAGGTCGTTAGCCAATGTATATATGAATGTATATATTTTATTCACTTTAACCATCTTATGGCTAAGAAACCATATCAATGCTTTTACAGTATTATTTCGTAATACTCATTTTACAGTACGCACTTTTTATAATAACAAGTCTTGCAATTGTGGCAATTCATTTCTCTTGCATGAGAAGGAAGACTGCTCAATAAATAATATCTTTTATTGAAAAACGCCCGTCTCTCTATTCTCTGCACCCTGGTGAAAGTAAATCTGCACAACTGACTGAGTGAAATAGCTGTCTATTGTTTCACACGACTCTAGAGATTGACTCTTATTCTGAGGAGCAAAGTTGTCATGTTTATGCGGTTGTCGGAAGCTGAACCCCTTCTTGTCTGAGCCAGGGAAGCTGATCACTGCCTATTCAGTCAAGAAAGTTTCCAGTGACCTCTGAGCTAGCTGGCGCAAACCTAAATTAAGTCTAACATAGTCAGTAGAGACCTAGAAGACCGCAGTCCTACGTCTACACTGCTGTTTATGTTATTCCAATGCGCAGGGCCTATAGGGAAAATAGGAACTACACTACATGGCGCCCAACGTTTGGTAAGGCGATAAAACTAACGCAAGACGTTAGAGTAACTCAGTCGTGCTTTTTCACACAGACCCTTTCTCCCGTAAATACTCCAATAGACGTCTGGAGTGGGTGAAAGGTTAAAATCCGCTGGAACTTAGTAGGAAGAGATTCCTATGTAGAGTTTCTGGTTTAGTCAACGTTGAAGGATACAGTGTTCCAAAATATTGTGCACCTAATCTTTGTTTCCTTGGAAACCTGCTCTGCAAACCTTCATCAATACAATGTCAGAAAATGGCAATAACAACAGAACCAACGAAGTTGCAGTAGACGGGAATCAACTGGGTCCTGATGTTACAGGGATTAATGAACCGGGTGCTATTATCATCCCGGCAAACATAAGAAAAACTATAACGTTAAAACTTATAGAAAACGGACTGACATCACGAGGTGGTACAGTAATTTTCGTGATAGAGGCACACAAATATCGGCAGACAGAGGTATTCTATTCATGGATAAACTTTCCAGCTGCAAACGCTACAACACACGAGTTCCACTATTACAAAATAGAGGAACCACCGGATGAATATACTCCTTTCGAGGAGATTGAAATCCCATTAAAATACCAAGAGCACCTGCTCTGGTTTAAAGGCGCCCTAAAACATAATGATCACATCACCAGGCTCGGTCCACTAGGTAGACCAGGAGCAACGTGGCCAGTTCTAGCCAGCTACACACCACATCCAGACATTGAAAAAATGTCAAAAGAAGAACTTTTAGCACAGCTAAAATTATTAATTAAAATACACAGACAGTTAGTCCAATATGTAATGCGGACTGCAACAGTCCAAACAGCTGTTAATATTCCACAGCTAACCCCTCATCAGGGGAACACAAATAAAATTACACCACAAAACATACAATCATGTCTTGGAAAAACTCCCACAAAACGGGAACAAATTTCTTTCTGGTTAGCACAGAAAATTACTCAAATAGAGGCAGTATTCCCGAATACTACCCCTATTGAGAAACACAGAATTCTGACTATCTGCCTTCCAATGGGGGTCGCACCACATGTGGAGGACTGTGACACTTGGGGTACAGTCTTTGCTTCCATTTACACAAAAACACATGGTGTTCCGTCCATGGTGGTAATACCAGATGTGCTAAAACAAATTCAGAATGAATACGGTCCAGAACCTGCTTTAACTCTTGGTATGAAATTACTGAAAGACTTCAAGCAGGTCTCGGCTATATTACTTGCCAACATAAAAGGAGAAGCAGCATCTGTGGTGATCCGCCAGAAATTGAAAGAAACAGATATAACAGATCAACCAATTGAGCTTGCCAGAATAATAGAAAAATGCTATGAAGAATTAGGTAGAGATAGTTTGGGTGGGAAACCGGTAAAACCCCAACTACTCAAAAATCCTGAAAAATTATTTATTAAAAATAATCCAAACACTCCTAAAAAGAGCTGGGATGGAAATAAACAATCCACTCCCAAAGAAAAAGTTTTCCAGTCCAGAGGAGGGTCTCCTCGGCGGAGGGAAAGAACTCCGAATCGAGAACACCAGTCTCCCCAGAAGGAGCACTCTGAGAAAAGATATAACCTTAGAAATAGGGATAACTTGAAAAAGCCTGATAGATATCAAAGTATTGATACACGTCCCTCTCGATCTTTTTCGCAGAAATCGGAAAGAAGAGGACGGTCAGATCCAAGGGAAGAGCACACCAAGTCCAAAGACAAGGAACCTGCTCAAAGTAAAAAATTACAATTTCCAAGAAAGAAGGTAGCCAGTATTAGAGTAATCGAACATGCCGAGAATACTGAGGACACAGCTGAAAAATGGAGAGTGGGCACAGACAATGCTAGACAGTGCAGCAGAAATCAGCAGAGCTCGCCAGATCCTGATGAGTCATCTGGAGACAGTGGACACGAATGAATACATTCAAGTAGAAACCGCAGACACCAGATTTAGCAAACCTCATAAGATATACGAAATAATACTGCGTATAGAGGGAGACAAGACTAGGAAAATAAGGGGTCTATTTTGGGATAACCTCTCAAAAGGCTATGACATCCTGTTAGCCTAGACAGATTGGCCCCCAGAGTTTGTCAGGGAGTGCCCTCATGGCGAAGAAATGATTATGCCTGCCTTCTCAAATCACATTCCAATTCACACTAAATATATATATGCATGGAAATGGGCAGTGGCCCAGGCACCAGGATTATATAAGAATCATGTAGGATGGGATGAGGACTCTCCTCCTCACAAAATCCAGTTAAAAAGTCAACCAACTGCACAAAGGCAGTACCCAGTTAAGCAAGAAGCTAAAAAACAGGTCAGGGAGATTTTAGATCAACTTGAATACCAAGGGGTGATTGAAACATGCACCTCCCAAATGAACAATCCTTTGTTTCCTGTCTCCAAACCGGACAATTCGTATTGTCTAGTCTTGGACTACAGACACCTTAACTCGTGTTTCAAAACATTTGTGGTACAAAATTCGCACAGTGCGGCACTAATGAATAACATAGTTCGCAAAAAATACAAAACAAACATTAGACATATCTAATGGGTTCTTTTGTCAAAATATTGCACCAGAAAGCAGGTACTTGACCGCTTTCTCAATAATGGGGTCACAGAAAACTTTTTGTAGGCTCCCACAGGGATTCAAGAACAGCCCAGGACTATTCTCAGCCAGAGTAACAGAGTTACTACAAATGTATGATGATGAGGCATTATCTTATGTCGATGACATCTATCTCACAGACGACGACTTGGATACTCACTTGAAAAGAGTGAACACCATAATACTTGGGTTCGCAGCAGAGTGTTACAAATTCAACTTTAAAAAATCAAGAATTGCCCATCTAACAGTCATATTTTTAGGATACGAGTTATCAAGTGAAGGAAAATGCCTAGCGGACAACTTCTTAGAGAAGTGCGCTGTACTCCATGCACCGAAAACGCTGAAGAATTTACAATCGATTCCAGGCTTCCTGAATTTCGGAAGAACTTACGTTCTAAACTATGCAGAGAGGATTAAACCTCTGTACGAATTAATAAAACCTGATTTTAAACCAATCAACTGAACTCAAAAACACACAGAAATTTTGAGATCACTGCAAACAGACATGTTAGCTAAAACTAAATTAGAAACACGTGACAATACACGCAACCTTGTAATCCGGATCATCCCAGGAAGACACGGGTTCACGTACCTGACCTCTAATGAGGGAGAAACGGTACCAATAGCTTACAAATCACATTTGTACACACAAGCAGAAAAAACATTCAGTCTCACAGAAAATAGTGTAAAGGCAGTGCAAACTGCTGTAGCGAGAGAACGAGCACTAGCGGAAAGCAAAAGAATCACTGTTTTCACAGCAGAATCAGCCTTTGAGGCACTATTCAGCCCAGTAAATCTAAAAACAGTGGCACTAGATCCGAAATGGATACAGTGGGAAAATTCTCTTGCAGCAGAAGACGTGAAATACTATTTTGTCCCGAACATGAAAAAACTGAAGGATTTAAAATATGAAAAAGAATATCCTCTGCCAATCGAGATTCTGCCCCTTGAACAGTACTCCTGTATAATCTATAAAGATAGATTTGTACAGCATTACAATGTAGATGATAAATCCTACGATGCAGCCTGCGCGATTGTTAAAGGTCGCTGGCTCTGCGGTAAATTCAGACCGAAAATAACAAAAACTGAATCACTGATAAAATGTTCGGCTCAGCGAGCTGAAATCAGATCTTTAAAGATGGCGCTTGAAAATGCCGAACGTGAATTCCCGACACTAATCGTGTGCGATTTGCATTTTTGCGTCAATTCTTACAATAGTGATTTGCAGAGCTGGGTTCAAAATTATTACAAAGACGACACAGGTGCCACAATCAAGCATAAAATGCTTTGGAAACAAGTAGTTCTTTTACAGAAAGAACTACAAAAGACTCACGTGATACACACTCTGAGTCATCAACGTGATGGCGTTCACGTTGCAGGGAATTCATTGGCTAATTCAGCCACAGCGGAAGCAACTAAACCGGCTTCCGTAGCCACAAAAAAGCATTCAGAAAAATACATAGCTGGGGAAACGATGCTGGCGGTAAAAACGTCTTCAAAAGGCAACTGTGCAGCACTACCTGTGAACTATCCACTCAATTATACATACGTAATTGATGCAAACTCCGTTCCTTTTGCTCAAATCCCTGGAGTGGCGGATACGGTAATTCCAAACACGAATCGGAGAATCTTATTAATAGCAGACTCACACATGGGTTTAGGTCCAAGGCACAAACAGATGAAGGAATCTCTGACTGAATTACAATCAGAATATTGGTGGCCGGGGATGAGCCTGCACCATTATAAATTTGTAAAGAGCTGCCCAGACTGCGACAGAGATCGCAGTAACGAGTCAAGCGGAGTAATGCCATGGACATTTCGGAAGGTAGCATAGGGCTATCTACACATGAAATCCAGCATCCTATTAATTATTTAAGACTACATTCACTTACAAAATGTGGCCCCAGCGCTCGGCTGACGCCAGAACTGTTATAAAAGATTTCCGAGTCTTTATTGGCACATATGCAATTGCCATGCTTCATTCTGACCAGGGTCCTGCTTTTAGCTCTCGAGCTTATAAGGAGGCCATGACCAGTATGGGCATTGGATTGCGATTCTCTTGTCCCTTCCATCCTGAGGGAAACGGGGTAGTGGAAAGAAAAAATCGAGACATAAAGCAATCTATAACGGCAAAGGTATTAGGTTCGGGTGATGGGTGGGTCCAGCATTTAACAAGTGTCCAACGTAGTCTTAACAACTTGCCAAGAAATTCTCTAAAAGGTTTCAGCCCGTACGAACTATTGTTCGGAACTAGAATGTATGTTGAGGACTTAGATAGTCTTGCTTCAGTGGTAGAAGATAAGAAAAAAGACTTTGACATCAAAGATCGTTTGGCTGTTTTACAGGACTTAAATGAAACAAGAAAAGCCCTGGGCAACATAAAGTTAAAGCAACAGCCAACCACCACTGAAGACACACCACCTGTCCCAGCAAGACCTGTCTGGATTCCAAAGATTGGGGATCTGGTCAGAGAAAAAATAGCGGTGAAGAAGGAATTTGGGCCTTCTTACAGAAAAGCAGTACCTGTATTAGCAATCAACGGAACAAGATCAGTTGTACTACCGCCCCTTGCTGGTAAAAAGGATAACAGAGTTGTATCAATCGACCTGGTAAAACCACAATCATGTGGCCTATAATAAATGGCAGGCCCAGTGGACTCCCAAGAAGTAACAGAATACCCAAATTTGCTAGTATCAAAGAGGTTCAAACTGAAAGACTAATCACATTTGATAAACCTGCAGTGAATAAAAAAGGACTATGCAGAAATGCCAAGGAACTTGTGTGAGAAGTTGGCCTGATATATAATGCTCACTAATTCTTAGTGATCACTTTGTATCATGCCAAGCAACCCTTATGATGATGGTTGTAATTCAACCTTGTAGACCAGTTATCCTAGTGGTAACGTGGACTAAGCAGTCTTAGGCTAAACTCTGAAAGGCATGTGAAGCCAGCTGTTATACCATACACAACCCCCTTGAATACCAAATGAAAGGGACACCACACAGATATATATTGAAAATATATATTGATTTATTAACTATAAAATCCCCTGGACTCTTTATGAGCACAGAAGCACAAGCGTTAAATCACAAGACAGTTTAAAATACACAAAAGTTGCACAATATGGATGAGCCCTAGGGGCCACCTAAACCATATACTAAGAAAGTGGTATAAGAGATACCAGGAGGAAAGTGAAGAGGCCTAGGGCCTTGGGAATCGCTGGAGCTATTCGAGACTGGCAATGACTAAGTCGGGAAAGGCCCACGGGACTCGGGTGCAGTGTTCAAAGTGCACGCACTTTTCAATACAAAGTCTATGGTGCGTAAAAAGCACAAAGTTAGAAAGTTAGGAACCTTCCGAGTGACCTACGGAGTTAAAACTTAAGACACAGGCCCTTGAGATGTGTACCAATGCAGGAGCACTGGCGGAGCTGAGTTACCTCACCCACAGGAAGCGGGTGCACAGGGTCGAAGTAGTGTCGGGTTTCGTCACGCCGGTCGATGGTGCTTGGAGCTGAAGATGCTGCAGGCGGCTCGATGAGAAGAGTTCCGGTGGATCCAAGGGTGGATCTGAAGATGTGAAGACCTGAAAGCAGAGGGGACAATGTTCAAAGTCACTAGCCAGTGACTACCGTGGAACCAGATTGGAACCAGGCGATGTCGGGTGCAAACAGGCGTTGTCGGGTAGCTTCTTTCTGCAGCCACGTGGATACCCGGGGTCGAGGACGTCCAGGAGTCGGTCACGAGCTGTCCCACGTAGGCTTCTCGCTGTTGGCGGTGTCGGCGACCTGATCGGAGCAAACAGGCTTTGGCAAATGCAAGCCACGCAGAAGTTGAAAGATGCTGTTCACTCGGACCAGCAAGGTCAGAGCGGGTGCTCCTTTTCACAGGAGCTTGGGTAGGTCTGGAGCAACCAGACCTGCTGTGTAAATCTTCGGGTTCGTCGCCAAGATGGCCGCTGACCACGTGGCTAGTGGCCGGGATGGCGCGTCGAGTGGCACAATGCAAAAGGGCCCCACGCAGATCGTGGAGATGCTGGAGGGCTGATCTTCGGTGCAAGGGCTGCTCGGTGGTGGGGGTTCTCAGTCCCCAAAGCACAACGTCGAGGATGCCTCAGAAGCTGAGCAGTCAGCTTTTCGAGTGTCTTCCAAGAGGTCCGGTCCCACGTCACTCGGTGCCTCCACGGGTCCCTTCTTTGCAGGGACTGTGGATCGGGCTCTGAGAGGTCTGGGAGTCTGGTTCTTGTCGGGCTCTGGGCTCGGTCTCCGGCGGGAGGCGGCGGCAAAGCAGACTTCGAGTTGCTGGTTGGTACCTGTGTTCACAGGGTGGCCACTCCTAGGCCACAAGGGAGATTCTCTTCAGTCTTCTGTGCAGCAGAATGTCGAAGTCCAGTCTTCTTCTTGTTTAAAGTTGATTTCAGGATGATCTGCTGTGCAATGGCACTGCTCCCCCTCTTATTCCCAATCTGAGGGGTGGATCACCTACTAGGTCCCTCCCCTATGGGTGGGACCAGGAAGGGGGGTGGTTACACCCCCTCTCCTTTGTCCAGCTCCTCACCAGGACTGGGGCTGGAAAGCCCCAGAACCGGTTTGGGCTGGCTTATGCACAGGGACACCTTGTGTGCCCCTGGCATGTCTCAATCTATTCAGCCCTGTCCTACCCAATACACAAAATCCTGTCTGGGGTGGTGCTCGCACCTCCCAAGGCAGGAAACCCTTTGTCCAGGCCACCATCTGCCGAGTTTCGGTCAGCAGCAGGAGGCCAGACTTGTGTCTGTGGTGGCAGCGTCCATTTTGTGAAGCTGAGGCTCTGTTTAACTTTAACCGGGGTTAAGGCTACACACATGTCGTGTCCCTCTAGAAGGGTGGAATGCTATCCCCGTCGCCAGAATTGGCGAGGGGATAGTATTCCAATTCGTATGACACCTTACTCGACATGTTTTGATAAAGCCAAACCAAAGATAGCATTTAACCGCGAGGATTATAATGCACTTAAGAGTATATGGTATGGCAATATCCCGGAACAGCTTAGGGAGTTGTTCCCGACAGCTGCAGACAGGCTCAGCTCATGCTAGAGCACCATCTCACATATTTCCAAGCACTCTGCCTCCAGGATTGATGAGGCCTTCCATAGGAGTGGCTGATAGGAACATATGTGTCCAGTTTAGGGTTAGGCACAGACATACTGTACCTAAGTAAGAGGTGGTTACACCGACTTACCCCAGCTGAGTGATCAGCCAGTTGTGTCAAATATGGGGGCCAGGCCAGGGGTGGCACAATACATGCTGCAGCCCCTGGTAGGCCTTGGATGCACCTATGCCCTGGGTACCTAGGGTACACTGTTACAGGGGCCAATAAGGTGAACCAGTTCCAATTGTGTTATGCACCTAAGGTGCATGGAGTCCATTTTAAGGAGAGAGCAATCAGCCTGGGGCCCTAAATAGCAGGATCCCAGGCCAACTAAGTCAAAAACCAGCTAAACACCAGGCAAAAAGTTTGGGGGTAACCATAGTCAGATATCCACCTTCCTACATAACCCCCCCCAAACGAAAGGAGATAAGGCTATCCTTGACCAGGTAAGCCTATATTGCCTAAGTGGCCATATAAGGAAGTACCAGCTCTGGCTTGGTAACCCCCTGTCTCATGGTCCACTAAGCAATCCCTCACCCTAAGGGTATCTGAGGGTCTCCACCATAGGGAATCTCTACCTGTGGTGTGTCTTTGCAAAGTCAAAGGCTGGTGTTGAGATGGAGTACTGAAGTGTGTCTCCTCTGTAGGGCTCAGCTTCCTCCAATCACTCTCCACCATGTGTGCCTTTCTTTCTTTGACTGAGTTGCACTGTGCTCTCAGGGTCAACCTCTGGCTACCTAAAGCTGGAGGCTGAGTCCCTCTGTTTGGCTTACTGGAGGGACAGTTCAGGTTTGGGCCCTTAGGGTCCCAGGTTTGGCTGTGCCCAACAATATCCATCTGGGGGAGGTCCCTAACTACTTTTAAGGGGGATCCCTCAGGAGTTTTTAAAGTTTGCACCTCACTAGGGCTACTAGTTTCGGTGCCCCTAATCTGTTGATGGGGGTGCTTTATTTGACAGGGGGCCCTTTGGGTCTCACTGTCCTTCTTGTCCTCTGCAGCCCTGGGCTGAGTAAGGCAAGGTAGAGAGGGGCAGGTTACCTGCTCCAGACTGGGTCCCACCTGAGAAGGGTCCACTGCCATCAGAGGCTCTGTTAGGCCAGGCCTAACAACCTCTGGGACAGTTCCTTCATCAGGGGTAAGATCAGTTCCCTGAGGAGGCTGATCCTTTCCTAAAGTCTGGTGGGAGGGAGATTTCTCTTCCTCCTCAATGCTCTCTGTTTGGGTGGAGTGATCCATCATTTCAGGCTTCACTACCCATGTATCAGTTTGAGTTTGGGCTGTGGCCATCACAGCCCCACCAACCTTTTCAGGAGGAGACTCAGTTTGGGTATGGGCTGTTACTAGTACAGCCCTGCTACTCTTTCCAGGAGGGAAGTTATCTAAAGATGGGGCTGAGGTTTGCTCAGCCCTCCCAACCTTTTCAGGAAGGACATCTTGAATTGGGGCTGTAGCCATTACAGCCCCACTAACCTTTCCATGGAGATTTACCATTCTAGAATGGGTTTGCTGTTCAACCTCAGCCCAGGCTGAGATTTCCAAATCATTACCCAGTAGGCAATCTACAGGCAAGTTTGCTGACACTGCCACTCTCTTTGGGCCAGTGACACCTCCCCAGCTAAGATTGACTACTGCCATGGGATGATTGGTTTCTATGCCATCAATGTTTGTCACCTGATATCTGGCATCAGGTAAAAGTTGCCTTGAGGGGACTAGACATTCAGCCACCATGGTGATGCTAGCCCCTGTGTCTCTGAAGGCCTCAACTTTCAAGCCATTGATGAGGGGCTCCTGTCTATACTTGCTCAAAGTGTTTGGGCAAGCTGTGAAATTGGCAAACCCCATGCCAGTCTCATTGACAAGAGTATCTGAGTTAGGGGACCTGGATAGGCCAGAGTCCACCTGTCCTCCAAAAGTAAACCCACCCAAATTCTTGAGGGTGCTCCCACCACCTGGGGGACCACTGCTAACAGTGACAGGAGGTGTTGGAGCCTTACCTGGAGGTATATTCTCTTTATTGCCATTCTTGGGACAACAGCTGTCTGTTTTGTAATGCCCCACCTGTTTACAGGTATGACAATAAGGCTTTTTCTGGGTTGTAGAAGTGTCTTGGGACCCACCCCCATTCTTGGAGTTTTGGGGCCCTGGGGAAGTCTTTTCCTTACTTTTATCCCCACCCTTCTCTTGAGGCTTGGTAGTCTCTTTCTTTTGGTCACCACCCTGGTTCTTAGACCTGATCCTGGTTCTGACCCATTTGTCTGCCCTCCTACCCAATTCTTGTGGGGAGGTCAGATCAGAGTCAACCAGGTGCTGATGTAGAAGCTGATTTTGACAATTACTTAAGATTTGCTCTCTCATAATTAAATTATACAATCCTGTATAGTCAGTAACCTTACTTCCCAGCAACCAGCCCTCCAGAGCCTTAGTGGCACATTCAACAAATTCAGACCAGTCCTGAGTCTGTGTCTTCTGGGTATCTCTGAACATTAACCTGTACTGTTCAGTGGTTAAGCCCAACCCATCAATCAGAGCACTCTTCAGGACCATGTAGTTTCTAGAATCCTCATCACTAACTGTGAGGAGTCTGTCTCTGCCTCTACCTTCAAAGGAGAGCCACAAGATTGCTGCCCACTGCTCCTGAGGGATCTGCTGTACCATGCAGGCTCTCTCAAGTGCAGTCATCCATTTGTGGATATCATCCCCAGCTTTGTAGGGGGGCACAATCTTACTCAGGTTTCTTGTATCAAAGGACCTGTCTTTATCCTTCTGGATATTGCTGCCACCAGTGGATCCTAATCCACTCTCTCTAGGCTGTCTTGCTCTAGCAAGTTTCTCTTGGGCCAGGGCAATTTCTAACTCTTGTCTCTGGACTCTCAATTCAGCCTCTCTAATTTGAGATTCTCTCAATTTGGTCTCATGTTCCCTTCTCTGAGGGCTAGTCATCCCCCTTCTGGAGTGACCATGAGAACCTCTAGAAGCATGGGAGTTGTCAGAGTCACCTGAGTGAGTCCTTCTCCTCCTAGGCTTCTGGTTAAGTCCACCTGGGGGTCTGAATGGGTTGTTACCAGATTCATTCCCAAGTAAGCTTAAGTTAGCCTGGTTCAGTCTACTGACCAGCACCTGACTATTTCTGTCATCATCTGACTCACTGCTTTCCACCTCCTCCTCTTCCTCTTCCTCTTCATCTACTTGAGGAGCTCCAGTGGTGGAGGCTTCCTCATCTACCAGGATGATAGGGGCAGGGGTGTCTACAGTGTCATCCTCTGAAGGATGGCCTCCTTCAGCATCCCCTGTGGGGTTTGCCTTAGAGGGCTTTAGAGCCTCAGACTGGTCTAAGAGCTCTCTTAGGTGGTCTGTAGTAGGGGAAGGCCCTGTCTTCAGACCCCTTAAGACACAAAGCTGTCTTAATTCCTTAAAGGAAAAAATAGCAAATTTGGATGGTGCCCTTGGAGGGTCACTCTCAACAGGAGTAAGTCCACTGGACCCCTCTGCTCCAGACATTGCTCTAGTGTGGGTGGATGTGTTGCAATCTACCTACACTGGTGTTTACCTACTAAACCTATCTAGTAGTTGTAGCTAGGGTGTGCTACTCCCTTTGCTCTACAACAACTAAGTTCAGTAGAACTTAAGTATACTAGTCTTGTTTTATATGTACCTAGCAGGTACCTGTATGATCTTTCAGATGATAATCTCAAAGATTGTAATGGTAAAACAACAGCAAGCTCAGATCCCAATCCGCTGCTCACCAATGTGAGAAGTTGGCCTGATATATAATGCTCACTAATTCTTAGTGATCACTTTGTATCATGCCAAGCAACCCTTATGATGATGGTTGTAATTCAACCTTGTAGACCAGTTATCCTAGTGGTAACGTGGACAAAGCAGTCTTAGGCTAAACTCTGAAAGGCATGTGAAGCCAGCTGTTATACCATACACAACCCCCTTGAATAACAAATGAAAGGGACACCACACAGATATATATTGAAAATATATATTGATTTATTAACTATAAAATCCCCTGGACTCTTTATGAGCACAGAAGCACAAGCGTTAAATCACAAGACAGTTTAAAATACACAAAAGTTGCACAATATGGATGAGCCCTAGGGGCCACCTAAACCATATACTAAGAAAGTGGTATAAGAGATACCAGGAGGAAAGTGAAGAGGCCTAGGGCCTTGGGAATCGCTGGAGCTATTCGAGACTGGCAATGACTAAGTCGGGAAAGGCCCACGGGACTCGGGTGCAGTGTTCAAAGTGCACGCACTTTTCAATACAAAGTCTATGGTGCGTAAAAAGCACAAAGTTAGAAAGTTAGGAACCTTCCGAGTGACCTACGGAGTTAAAACTTAAGACACAGGCCCTTGAGATGTGTACCAATGCAGGAGCACTGGCGGAGCTGAGTTACCTCACCCACAGGAAGCGGGTGCACAGGGTCGAAGTAGTGTCGGGTTTCGTCACGCCGGTCGATGGTGCTTGGAGCTGAAGATGCTGCAGGCGGCTCGATGAGAAGAGTTCCGGTGGATCCAAGGGTGGATCTGAAGATGTGAAGACCTGAAAGCAGAGGGGACAATGTTCAAAGTCACTAGCCAGTGACTACCGTGGAACCAGATTGGAACCAGGCGATGTCGGGTGCAAACAGGCGTTGTCAGGTAGCTTCTTTCTGCAGCCACGTGGATACCCGGGGTCGAGGACGTCCAGGAGTCGGTCACGAGCTGTCCCACGTAGGCTTCTCGCTGTTGGCGGTGTCGGCGACCTGATCGGAGCAAACAGGCCTTGGCAAATGCAAGCCACGCAGAAGTTGAAAGATGCTGTTCACTCGGACCAGCAAGGTCAGAGCGGGTGCTCCTTTTCACAGGAGCTTGGGTAGGTCTGGAGCAACCAGACCTGCTGTGTAAATCTTCGGGTTCGTCGCCAAGATGGCCACTGACCACGTGGCTAGTGGCCGGGATGGCGCGTCGAGTGGCACAATGCAAAAGGGCCCCACGCAGATCGTGGAGATGCTGGAGGGCTGATCTTCGGTGCAAGGGCTGCTCGGTGGTGGGGGTTCTCAGTCCCCAAAGCACAACGTCGAGGATGCCTCAGAAGCTGCGCAGTCAGCTTTTCGAGTGTCTTCCAAGAGGTCCGGTCCCACGTCACTCGGTGCCTCCACGGGTCCCTTCTTTGCAGGGACTGTGGATCGGGCTCTGAGAAGTCTGGGAGTCTGGTTCTTGTCGGGCTCTGGGCTCGGTCTCCGGCGGGAGGCGGCGGCAAAGCAGACATCGAGTTGCTGGTTGGTACCTGTGTTCACAGGGTGGCCACTCCTAGGCCACAAGGGAGATTCTCTTCAGTCTTCTGTGCAGCAGAATGTCGAAGTCCAGTCTTCTTCTTGTTTAAAGTTGATTTCAGGATGATCTGCTGTGCAATGGCACTGCTCCCCCTCTTATTCCCAATCTGAGGGGTGGATCACCTACTAGGTCCCTCCCCTATGGGTGGGACCAGGAAGGGGGGTGGTTACACCCCCTCTCCTTTGTCCAGCTCCTCGCCAGGACTGGGGCTGGAAAGCCCCAGAACCGGTTTGGGCTGGCTTATGCACAGGGACACCTTGTGTGCCCCAGGCATGTCTCAATCTATTCAGCCCTGTCCTACCCAATACACAAAATCCTGTCTGGGGTGGTGCTCGCACCTCCCAAGGCAGGAAACCCTTTGTCCAGGCCACCATCTGCCGAGTTTCGGTCAGCAGCAGGAGGCCAGACTTGTGTCTGTGGTGGCAGCGTCCATTTTGTGAAGCTGAGGCTCTGTTTAACTTTAACCGGGGTTAAGGCTACACACATGTCATGTCCCTCTAGAAGGGTGGAATGCTATCCCCGTCGCCAAAATTGGCGAGGGGATAGTATTCCAATTCGTATGACACCTTACTCGACATGTTTTGATAAAGCCAAACCAAAGATAGCATTTAACCGCGAGGATTATAATGCACTTAAGAGTATATGGTATGGCAATATCCCGGAACAGCTTAGGGAGTTGTTCCCGACAGCTGCAGACAGGCTCAGCTCATGCTAGAGCACCATCTCACATATTTCCAAGCACTCTGCCTCCAGGATTGATGAGGCCTTCCATAGGAGTGGCTGATAGGAACATATGTGTCCAGTTTAGGGTTAGGCACAGACATACTGTACCTAAGTAAGAGGTGGTTACACCGACTTACCCCAGCTGAGTGATCAGCCAGTTGTGTCAAATATGGGGGCCAGGCCAGGGGTGGCACAATACATGCTGCAGCCCCTGGTAGGCCTTGGATGCACCTATGCCCTGGGTACCTAGGGTACACTGTTACAGGGGCCAATAAGGTGAACCAGTTCCAATTGTGTTATGCACCTAAGGTGCATGGAGTCCATTTTAAGGAGAGAGCAATCAGCCTGGGGCCCTGAATAGCAGGATCCCAGGCCAACTAAATCAAAAACCAGCTAAACACCAGGCAAAAAGTTTGGGGGTAACCATAGTCAGATATCCACCTTCCTACAACTTGTGCCTCTTGAAACCCAAATTGAAACAGTTTGTCATGAAACACCAGTCTACAATGATGTGGCATCAGAATGTGCTAATGAAAGCCAAATGGAAAAAACAATTCCAACGATCGACAGAACTGCATCTGGCTACATCATCAATTTCGATAACTTATCTGAAGATCAGAGCGACCCTGGAGTGACGCCAGAAACAAAGACTTTTAAAGAAAAAACAACAGAACTCTTTCATCAAGTCAAAGAAGCATATCTGAATGCACCATTGATTGAGCATTGGATTGTATCAGGGGTACTTATACTCTTACTATGCCTAATTTTAGTTTTAATTTTAGGAAAATTTATCACAGTTCAATGGACACAGCAAGTCGGAACATCAACTTAGTTCTGATGCCTCAAAAATCATCTCACATCGAGAAAAGAGAACTATCATCAGCCATTCCAATACCCGGCGGGGTAGTTTGGGACAAAACAGACTACGAAATATATGGCCCGGTCGAGCTCTTGAAATATCCTCATCAGTTTAAGGTTTCATTAAGTGACTTTATAAAACCAAGTACATTCTCTGATGATTGGGACTTTAAAAGTATAAATTATATAATGTCGGATTTAGTTTTATCAGAAAAATTTACAGAACATGATTATTTGCAAGGTTCATCTAATTATGAACAGATGTACTGTTTTACTCATTATGCAGACCACTATTCACATAAATCTGCTCAACCTAGAAATGTTTTTAAATATAACCTATGGGAACATTGTGCTACTCCACCTAAAAGCAGTTAAAAAACATTCTATGAGAAATTCCAATACTTCTCAGGGTTCAATACAAGTAATGCAGAAACATTTTATTATAAACTGTTGGATAAAACAGGGACAAAAACCATGCTGACAAATACTAAATTGATATATTCAGAAGCATTTTATGAAAAAATGATTACATTTGGTTTTGATTTCTGGAAAAATAACATTAAAACAAAAACTATCTGGGGTACAAAAGATTGGCAGGTACCAGGCCTAGAAGCATTATTTCGAGCCTGCATGATCCCAGAACACATAATGTTCTTGAAAGACACAATTCAACAAACAACCTGTCTTGGCCTAGCCAAGATTAAAGACCTTAACAAACCGTCTATTCCAAAGCCAATACCTGATAATGCAACCACAGATATTGAAGTAGACGTATCCCAAATTTTAAATGAAAACAGAACACATCCTGATTGGAAAAAGTGGTTAATCTGGCCTACAGACACGAATAACTGTCAAGACAGATTCCTGAACAAATTACAGGGGTTAAAAATGACCAGACCAGACCCTAGATACTCCCAGAGACAACATCCAAGGATAGTAACAACTTACAGTGTAGGGAAACTATGCCTTGAATGGCTACAAACATCCACACTGGCACAAATTAAGCAACACTTGTCTTTACTTAAAGATGGTGCTGATTTGCGCGATTTCATATTGGGACCACGCAAGCAGCATCAAAAACGTTTCATAGCGGCCAGCATATATGCTGCAAAAATTGCTTTGAGTATATACCGGCAGGCCAGTATGAAAAGTTGGGTAAAGGATACATTAAGTCATCATGGAAATTACCTTATACACACACATGTTATAGTGACAACAACAAAATTGTATTTCTTAGTGGTGATAAGTGTAAACATTCACTAAGCGGTATACTTTTGTGCGAAGGTATTAACTTGCATGGAGGCCTGTGAGGGTACATCGAATAACCTTTCATGACACCAGCACGGCACACCTGCAACACAGATAGAGCCATTCTTTAGGCAACTTTCTAACGGGAGTTACTTTCTAATAACGGATCACAGCTGTTGTTGCTTGGTGCCAGGGAAAGCAAGCATTGTATCCAAATGGCCCTGGAGACTCAGTGGCTCCGATTTGGCCTCCTTTGAATATCTCTTCTATACGAATTGATACTTTAAGCAGAATAAAGTCTGTGCTTTTGCAGACAACAGTGCCCATCACGTCATCAAAAGAGACGTATGATCTCCAAGTTGCAAGGACAACTGCAGAGATACATACACTTTTATCAACAAATTGCCCGGTGCATTTCACAGAAATGCTCAGCCAAATCCTAAATATGTCGAATGCCAGTGGTATTTCAAATGTATTTAAGACAATTTTTTCGGGACTGTTAACACCATTTGAAGCAGTCCTGGGCATCTTTCCCAATTTTGTCCATTATATCTTTGGCGGCGTACCACTACTTTTGGGACCCGTAGCAGGTATTTTATTTTTGACCCTCCTGCTCCGATATGGCAAACCAAAACGCAGACATGACTCCGGCAAGGATGAACAAAACGATCCTAGCAATACGCTACCAGGACCGCATAACTAAAGTCCTTGGACTAGCCCGGCTAAGAGATCTGAATATGATCTGGTTTCTTTCATTTAGACCTATATGGCAGGCCTGCATCTTACCTGTGCTTCGATGTATGCTATGCGGAGAGGAATGCGTGTTAGACACCTGTCTTGCACTACAATCAGCAGTTCCAATGGATGTCGATACTTTGCTAAGTCCAGTAATGGCTCACGCATCGTGTTGCCCCCAGCGGTTACCAATCCTGATGACGGCATTCGTTGAGACTCCTGCGCTATGACTAGGTGGTGGCAGTGAAGCAAGAAATGAAAGCAACATCACCCAGGTACGACCTTCTGTGAGCATTGCTGATCCTGAAATCGATGATAGCAATCATTCTCACAACTGCCAAGTTACAGCATTATCGAACTTGGTTGAACTGTCACCTGAATATGTAGACCAATTCTTTGCGAGCCTGTCTGAAATAATGTTCTCCCCTGAACAGAAACAATAACTTTTTGGAAAACAATCCGGCACACAGCGTTCCCATGAACTCTGAATTCGGCCTTCAGCTTTGATAAACAAAAGCTACTGAAAAGTGTTTGGAACTATTTTTCCTCGCTCACCATGAAATTATTTTTTCCCAAAAATTCCCAAATATTTACCTTTTTTCTGACACACGTACTTTGCTTAAAGTAGAACTATTCATAAAGAACAGAGCTTCTATTTTTGGTAGATCTAGAGACAAAATATTACCTCAGCCTCTAGCACATTTTACAGCAATTGTATTTATATGTGATGAAATAGTCTCGCCCTTCTTTTCTGTATTCAGAGACATTTCATGTGTAATTTTTCGCAAAATCATTCAATATATATGCAATTTTTTTTTAATGATTACTCTGCTTGATAACGTACAATACCTATTATAATTTTCATGTATTTCATATACACCATTTCAAATGCAAAATGTATTTTGGGGTGGGTAGGAATAGACGTGCTTCTTATTGCTTTAGTTTTTAGTAATTTGATGGACATAAATACGTGAGTGGGTGATGTGTTTTATCTAGGACCCCGATCAATATTGTGACCTCATGCCCCTATATGGCTATAATCAATACATATCCCTATAATGGCATAATAATCAGAGCCATATTTCAGTAACTCGCCTCTGCAGTCCATGACACAGCAGAAGCCACTTCCTTAGATTCCTAGATAGCACACCGAGTTCTTTCGACATACCAAACCCCCAGCAACCTGGGAAAGCCCCGCTTGCTTTGTTTTCATTAGTAATAGAACTCCTGCGAGCACTGTAAGAACGACCAGTTCTTAGTGACATCTTTATTGACGTCTTATGTCCAAAAACTTACGTCAAACTCGGCACCTTTCAGGTATAAATATACCAACGTTGCCTTAAGCAAACACACGGTGGTGGTGAATACTGGAGACGAACAGCTGTCCCCTTGTAGAGAGCCCAGCAGATGCGAGAAGCCCACGGACGCTGCCCCTCCTCCTTGACGCGCTGAGAAAGACGCTGTCTTTTTCTCTTGCCGAGAAAATCCAGCTCCGGTGTTTACAGCCTACTCTTGCGGGTAACTGGGATATCGGGTCCTAAGAAGGAGATACCAGACCTCCTACATTCTATTCCAGAGGTACGGTGCTGACTTAACCCTTAGAAAGAATTCTTGAATCAAACTCTTGGCAAGACCAACTTAACTTAAACTGCTACTTTCTTACTCCCTCCCATGTATTAGGCTTAGGTCAGGTACACCGGGGTAGGCATAGTTAGAAGCACCAGTTGAGGTCGTTAGCCAATGTATATATGAATGTATATATTTTACTCACTTTAACCATCTTATGGCTAAGAAACCATATCAATGCTTTTACAGTATTATTTCGTAATACTCCTTTTACTATACGCACTTTTTATAATAACAAGTCTGGCAATTGTGGCAATTCATTTCTCTTGCATGAGAAGGAAGACTGCCCAATAAATAATATCTTTTATTGAAAACGCCTGTCTCTATATTCTCTGCACCCTGGTGAAAGTAAATCTGCACAACTGACTGAGTGAAATAGCTGTCTATTGTTTCACATGACTCTAGAGATAGACTCTTATTCTGAGGAGCAAAGTTGTCATGTTTATGCGGTTGTCGGAAGCTCAATCCCTTCTTGTCTGAGCGAGGAATGCTGATCACTTCCTCTTCAGTCAAGAAAGTTTCCAGTGACTCTGAGCTTGTGCAAACCTAAATTAAGTCTAACATAGTCAGTAGAGACCTAGAAGACCGCAGTCCTACGTCTACACTGCTGTTTATGTTATTCCAATGCGCAGGGCCTATAGGGAAAATAGGAACTACACTACAGTACCCTGACACCCACACACTGCCTTTGCAGGCTGTCTAAGTACAGAACTGAAAAGAGTCGACATGGCACACATCCCTGTGTACCATGCCCACAGAACCCACTGCCCTGGCATACTTCAGTCTGCCCTCTAGCTGGGTGCCCTATACCAGAGGTGTGGGCACAGGTGCATGAGCCCTGTGCCCCAACAGTACCCAGGGCCATTCCTGGGCACTGTAAGTGCAGTGATGCCATTAAGAGTATATGGTGCTGGGAGTTTGTCATTACGAACTCCACAGCAGCATAATGGCTACACTGAAGACTGACAAGTTTGGTACCAAACTTCTCAGCACATTAAACCGGCACTGATGCCAGTGTGGGATTTATTGTAAAATGCACCAGAGGGCATCTTAGAGATGCCCCCTGAAACACTAACCTACAATCCACATCTGGGCTGAGTGGCTGCCACATAGCGGACATGTTGCTGGACCCCTGGGTAGGAGAGCCCCCGCTCTCCTGGGCCTGCAACAATGCACATCCTGGGCGAGGTGCTAGGTCTCCTCCCCCAGGATGGGCAGGAGGAAGCTTCAAAGGCATGCGCCTCTGTGAGCTTCTCCAGAAAATTTGCTGTACCCAGCAGCCAGCCCCCAATAGTCCTGGCCCCCACTCCGGCGGGAAGACTGGTGGGAAAAACTACGTCAGGAAGGGGGGTGTGCCAGCCTGTGCCAACCCCACCCCTCAGGTGGGCGAGATGAGGTGAAGCACGACCCCGGGCTCTGGCCATCTTGAAGATGGGGACCCCTGCCCAAGCACAGCTAGGCTCCTTCCCCCCTCCCACAGGAGAGGAGCCGACTATGGGGTGTACCCATCCCAGGACAGGGACCTATTGGTCCCAGCCCTTACCCTACCTGTAATGCCCCTAAATTCAGTATTTAGGGGCTGCCTGAACCTTCCTTCCTCAGATCTCGATAAGAAAAGAAGAAAGAAGATCGAGAAGAAGAAGACCCACCGTGCAGCTGCTAACAACAGGACCACAACAACTGACTTGGCCCCAGCCCTACCGGGCTGTCGATCCTGGAACCTGCTCCTGCCTAATCCCGGTGACTCCTACGGACAGCAACCTTGGGACACCCAGAGGACCTGCCTGCCTTGACCCTCTTAAAGATTGGGACTCCCATCAGCAGAGGCTTTGCTGCAACAACCCCCCTGGTGTCAGCCAGGAAGCTCCGGACCAGCCCACTCTGCGCCCGCCGAGCCCGGCCCGTGTCCAAGTAAACCAAGACCACAAGGACGTCCTCCCAGCGACTGGGACCCGAAGTCCAGTGCCCAAAGACACTCCTCGACGAACCAGACAACACCTGCAGACTCAGAACCAGGGGCCACCCCAACCGCGACCAGCTGAGGGTAAGCTTTCCCAACACCCAAATACACCCCTGCACCCGGCGCCCTACAGCCCCCTGTGCCTCCCTTTGGGGTACCTACCTGAGCTCCAAGATCCCAACTTACCTTTTGAAGTGCTGGTCACCCCTGGAGAGTCTCCGTCCCCAAGCCTGCAGCCTTTGTTCCTTTTTGACCTTTCCCATTGGATAACATCGAGCGCCCGACGGCTCAAAAGCACCCTGCACCCAGCCGCCCGAGTGCCACTGACTGTGCCACCTGTGTCCTATCCTACTTCCCCCTTTGCCCTGAGCAAGTGACCAGGAGCCCAGCTCCCACAGCCGCGTGGCCTGCTAGCCAGCAGCCACCGACGGGAGGCCCCCTTTCCCTCATTGGATAACAGTGGCCCAAACTAACTCTGCAACCGGCTGCCCCTATGCCGCTGAGGGTGAACCAACTGTACTTACCTGACACTGGGGGACCCCTGAGTCTATGCCCAGAACCCTGACTTCACCAGCCAAGTACTCACCTGGAAACCGGAAACTCACTTACCTGCCATTGGATAACATTGACTGGTTTCACTCAAAAAATCTTCTAAGTGTGAAGTTTTGGAAACTAAAAATATTCATATAAAATCACCTGAATTCCAAAGTACTCACCTGTGATCAGGGGAAAAGCCAGTTTTGTACCATGTAGCCCAGTACTGAACCGCTAAAGTAATCCCTCTCGGGGTTACTAGTAATCTGTATTTTCTCCATAGGAATCCATTTTCTGCATTTCTATGAAATTTCATCTGTGTCTACTTTTGAAAACTTGAAATATTCTTTAAAAATCATAGGAAATACTAAAACGCAATTACTTACCTGTTTTAAGTTGAGACCCCAGTGCTGGCCCTAGGAGCCCAGTATTGGATTACAAAAGTAATGATATCATACTTTACCTGCAACTGAATTTTTTCCCATTTGATAACATTGCCAGATTTCCATTATTTTCTCCCATTGGATAACATTGCAAGAGTGTGAACTTTTAAAACCGCTTTATATTCCTGAAAATTCACCACATTAACTAAAACGTTTTTACTAAATTGGTTTCAGCTTTGGACCCAGGACTGAATCTAGGATCTAGTCCTGGAACTACTAAAGTCATCTACAAAGTAATCAACTGTACTTATATGATGAATACCTATTGAGTTCAATGCTATAGTGTGTTTAGAATTGTGTTGCCTACTGCAACCCCTTTATCTATTGTGTTCACAAAGGTTATTGCCTCTTTGCAAAGTAATTACATTAGAGTACTCATATCGAGAAAAGTATATTTTTATGCCTGTTGGTTCTAAAAATAAAATAACTATATCTTTTGATATGAAAACAATTGGCCTGGAGTTCAGTCCTTGTGTGTGTGAAATCCTTTGCTGACTAAGTGTGTACAACAAATGCTTTACACTGTCCTCTGCTACTGCCTTACTGCTCGTCCAAGCTACCACTTTTGAGAGTAAGGTCAGTCCTGACTTTAACCTCTGGGGTTTGTGGACTTTATACACACTGTACCTATTGTGGTCCAGTATATATAGAGGCACTTTCTCACATCAATCCCCTGTTATCCCTTCCTGTCTTGATCCTCATCTCTTGAGGTGTACAGGAGAGCCTTACTATGTGGGTGAGGAGGTCTTCATTTGGTTGGATCCATCTCAATTTATTTACCACAACTATAAGTTGAATGTGCTAAGATATCTTTGCTAAGGAAGTTTGCCACTTATGAATGCAATCATTCATTCATTTGTTCATTCAGTCAGTCGGTGTAGAAGTTAAGGCAGCGGATCTAGGGCCAGATCTAGAGTTTGGTGAACAGAGTGGTGTCCCTTGGGATGACAGAGGACATTAGCACAGCCCCAGCGGTTCCTTTATTTGTACTAAAGGTCTGATGTGCAGCCATCGTCAGATATGACAGGTGCCTATCAGAATGTTTATGGATGCATCTTGAGGTACTTCCGGTTGAGCTGAGCTATGCTGTAGCGCTGCAACATTGTCTGCTGTCTGTCCAGAGCGGAGCAGCGGGACTGCAGCAGTTTCCTTGTTAGGGGGGCCAGCCGGAGCCTCTGCCCGTGTCCGAGTCCGAGCCCCCCTTCACCCACAGGACCGGGAGCTGCCGGCAGTGAGCGGTGTGCGGCATGGGCTGCGTGGTGGCGTGGGGTATAGTCTCCAGTATCCTGCCTCCAGGTGAGCTTTGGAGCGGAGCGGAGCTTGGAGCTTTGAGCCACGGAGCCTAGAGGCGGCTCGGCTCTCCTTCGTCGAGGCGGTCTGTAGTTACTGCCTTGCTGCTCGGCTGCTTTCAGTGAAATCTGCAGCCAGCAGCCTGCAGCATAGAAGAGCCTAGAGGAGCCGCTCGGGTGAGCCGTTTCCACCCGACCTCACCCGCAAAACATTCCCCGCTCCCGCCCCCACTGACAATCACCATGAGGAGCAGAATTGAGTGCGTGAATTGAGTGAGTGGTGAGGTGAAAAGCGGCAGCAAGAGGGACCACAGCTGAGCCAACGTGAGCAGCGGGCTGCTAATACTGCTACCGCAGAGAGCAGAGAACAGTGTGGGATAAACCTGCTTATCCGCGGTTGCTGGCGTGTGGGTGACAGTTTGCAGCTGAAACTCTTAGCGGGGGTTGCCACTGTTGTCGAAGCCGGTTGCCGAGGGTGCCCCTCTTTGCTTTGCTTAGCTTTTCCTGGAGTACTGATGTACCTGTAGTGGGTACCAGCTGCAAGTTCACAAAATTGGGCATCTGGACATCGTATTCGGCTGCATACAAGAGAGGCACATAGGAGGGGTATAAAGAGGGGTAAAAGGAGGGGAGAGCTTGTGTCAAATTGCTTGTGGCATTAGGCTCCACCCACGGGGGCCAGCTGCTGGTTCTACGAAGGCAGCCAAATTAGAGAAATGAGATCGGGAAGAGTCAGACAGGACCCAACTCAGAAAGCCAAGAGCGAAAAGCAGAATAAAAAGAAAAAACAAGGGGCAAAACCAGAAGGTTGTGACAGTAAGCAAAAAAGCCCTCTAATATCACTAGAATAACAATGTTTAGAAACATAGAGGAAGGCTCCAAAAGAAAGCCAGCCCCGAGCGACAGACTGCTATTGCTTAAAGATCCCGGAGCAGCCATTTATTCTACATCAGCGGAGATCCCAGGCCTTATGACTCCTCTAACACCCCAGACACTTTCTCCGCCATGGAACGGAAAAAACAATGTACAAAACAAACTGACGCAAAACTTAAACTGTACAATCAAACAATGGCTCTTGCAAAAACCAAGCCAGAATGAGGAAAAGTCCGGCCCGATCCTGGCAGATACGACCAATTGTACCAGCACAGGCATGACACACAAAGAGGACACACGTCTGAGCAACGATCTCCTCCAAGTGGACAGGACAAAAAATGAGGGCATCATATTCAACATCAATGAAGAAAATTTAGACCAAATGAACCAAATGAACCAAACAAAAGGTTCGCAAAACTTCGACCAAAGGGCGCTAAGCTACAGGGAAAAATCCTATTCCCAAAACAAAATCTTTAAAACATCACAATGGGACCATACATCTTCCACCCCGAAGCCAGCAATGATCAACGAAAGAACAACAAGGCTTCAGATAGCCGCTCAGGTCCACCAGGCGGACCAAGAAGATCAAGAAGGCATGGTCAACGTTTGGCCGACTGAAAGAATGTCAGCAACAACTAAAGACATCATGCAAACTTCGGTTTCTGAAACGATTGCCCAAATGGGCAGTAAGCACAATGTTAACCCTCAAAATAACACGGTTTTGCAAGGACTCAAAACCACTCAGAGAAACATTAACAACAATCCCTTTAGGGAGACCAACAACTGTAGCTATCAGGTTAATCATGATCAATATCAAGACGAAAAACTGAACCAAGAATTAAAATCGCAGCACCAACAAGGACAGACAGCTACTGATCCAAGTGCTTTCTCTGAAATATCTAAATCCTTACTGAATACATTACAGACAACAATAATGGCGTTTAATATGCAAAGTGACAAAATGGATATTGAAATAGATCTTATGAACATTATAGCAACACAATTGCAGGGATCAACACCAAACTGGATAATATGAACAATCTGATTTCAAGAGTACAGGCAAAATATTCAGCCCAGTGTGCATGCAGCCCAATAATGACAAATTAAGCCTTTTGCCCACACTCCTTGAACAGATAATACTAATTAATAAATCAACCTTGGGAGGGAAAGAAAAAAAAGAAGAAGCAATAAAAGTTATAGTAAAAAACAACCAAGTTCACTCAAGCCCAGAACCTCGCAAAGATGATGAATCAAACAATCAGGAGAAAATAAGCAATAAACATCATAAGTTGTCACGTAAACAAAAAAAAACGCGACAGGAAAGCACGTAACCAAGCGCCCCTTCCTACAGAGCAGTTAACAACAAAGATGTATCCAATGTTCTGTTTACCAATGCAACACCAGTGTCGGACCTCTCAACTAGTATCATGAACCCAGAAACGGAAGACAAGGATAAAACAGCAGAAAGAAAAGGAGACAACAAACATGGGCCAAAGGAAAAGGAAAAGGTTAACGGAGCAGGGAATATAATCGGAAACCAACAAACAACGAAGACAAAGGACCTCAAAGATCCACAGAACAAAAGCGGGCAACGCACTGACACCATCAAAGAAGACCTGATAAGCCACGAGCAACCAGGTCCTACGACCAGCAATTTAACAGCTCACAGCTCCTTTGTAGTAAAAGCATTGGGAAATAAATTTGCAAATAATCAAAGACAACTAAAAAAAAAACAGACCATAGTACATGGGAAAACAGTGTGAACGGACGGCGAGAGCCAACAAAGGTTCACAACAAAGAAGAAATCTTAAACCCGGGGATCCAAAAGTGCAGAGACTGTCAGGAATTTACAAATTGCATCTACCTATATTCCAAAAGTGGGGAATGGTGGAAAGACAATTGTAAAGCTTTGTCGGGTAAATATTTGGTACCCGTGTATTTCCAAATAGATTCCTTTCGTTATCATGTAAATAGGTTCAGGTCATAGTGGGTTTAGTTCCTTCCTAAGATGGCCGCCACGATAGCCACTGAAGCCATTCAGAGTTTAGTACGTGAGGGCTAGTTGATGTGCGCCTCGCGCAGCGTTCAAACTGCGCACTTCAACTGTTCGGGTTCCTGAGGAAACAGCTAGAGTCTGACGCTCCGTGTCAAGTATTCGTGACAGGAGTTCATAGAGTAGTTTAGTTATATTCTCGAGTCCGCTAACCTAGTAACTTGCCTAGAGAGAGTAACATATGCCAAATGTTACTTTTGAGTGGATTCCTGGAAGTTCGTGAAGTAACGTTCTTCCGTCTGCTGCAGTGACTGAGACTTCGTTCTTCTCCTTCCGTCGTCGTTGTGGGATCCAGTTCACCCTGCTGAAGCTCGGCAGGGGTTTCCTTCACGGAAGGTTCAACGGACTCCATTGACCTCTTGCGGAGCCGGCGAGAGGAACAGTAAGCCAGCGACTGCTTCCCCTTTCTTCCCCCATTGTCGGCGAACAATGTGCTGAACAGCTATTCCCTTCTTGCGCTAAACCTGTTCTTTCCTTCCCCCCTTTGCCTCCCTTGTTCCTTTTTGCGCGCTTCGTTTCATTCTGCATTGGAATCCTTGGAGCCGCATGTTCACTGCAAGACATTAACAGATATAAACAGAACCCCAGTTGGGGCGAATACAGAGAGCTTACAGGTAAAGAAGGAGTGAGAGAGTATTAGTTCCTGGGTCGTAGATTTTCAGTAAGGATCATCCAGTAATGTTAGTCTTTGTCCTGCAGGCATGAAGCTCCCTGAATGTACCTACACATCTTAATGAAGAGTAGCAATACCTTTGGGAACAACTGGTAGGATAAGATTCAATATTTACATAGAGTGAGAATTTTGGTAGGTGGAAGTTGTTGTTTATTCTTTCCCCCCTTGTTCGGTGCATTAGGCATCTACAGTAACCGAAGTCCAGGTCAAGAGTGATCTACCCAATCGGTGAAGGTGCCAGAAGCTCTCAAGGTGTCTCTTCTCTGTCCACTTCCCCTTTCCCTGTCACTAGTGCGTTCGCCCATGTGGCGGAGTCACTGGTGGAAGGGTGATCGGGTACAGCATCACTGCCTCTGCGAAGATTGGAGCCTTCTGACAGAGACAACATGACAGAAGGCCTGAAAATGGATATCCTAAAGGTCCAAGTGTTCGGTCTTGGTGAAACCTATCCAATGGTGGAAAATCAAAGGATTCCTCAACTGAAACAGGAAGGTGATCCACCGGAAGGAATATGGACCAGGATGCTGGGCGGACAATATCCATGTCCTACACTCTGCGGTGGGAGACAGGACCCAACACGTAACCATAAAAGTTGAAATAAAAGACGATAAAAAGCAAATCAAAGTTGAAAATAAGGCAGAAGACCTAAAGCTACAGTTAAGTCATTGTAACGCACCATCGAAACGGCAATTACTGCTAATTCCAGAATATGACTCAAAAGGGCATCATGATATACTGAACAGGTGGAATATATTGAAACTAACAGCAAACATCCCAGCTTTAAAATATTTGACCTCAGCAGATCTAATGGCAGTAGAATTCATAGGAATGGAATGCCAAAAAAATAAGGAGCAAACATTGACAACCTGGCTGACTGAAGTAGACGCTCAGCATATTATGAATTCCAAGGCCCAATTTGAAGCTTGGGGAATTAAACTGATACAGCCAGCGATACCACGCTATCCGGGCCCTCTAAATAGCAATCTTAACTCCCGCAATAGTAATGGACAAAGGCAAAAAGAAATCACGCTGAACGTCCAATCACTCCTCAAAGGTGCAAGAGGTGGCAGCCTTCCAATAGCACAGAAAAGAGAGCCACAGAATGAGCAGGTATACGGAATGGATGGGGCTAAGGACAACTGGGACTGGCTGCCAGGAGTGCTAAATTCGAACTCATGCCATTGACCAATGGAAATGAAACTAGCAGCTCAAGATTTGAGCAACATGGGGGCGTGGCTTGGCCGGCTGCAAGATGGCCGCACTGTAGGTGGGCTCTGCCGGTCAAGCTCTGTGATCCGCCATAATCCTTCTGACATCCTCCTTCTTTTGGCGCTGTTTGGCTCCTATGAGACGCCGGAGCTCCCGCGGCGCAGATTGAATGCTTGCTGCCTTCTCCACGATCTGCACAGGTGAAGAGCGGCTCCTCGTGGCTGGCGCTGCGGCCTGGATTGGAGGCCTTTCCCGCAGCGGCTTTGAGGGAGTGGAGCTGTTGCCGGAAGGACGCCGTCACTGCCACAACGAGTGAGTCATGCCACCGTCTGTGGGGACTGCTGGCAGGGTAGGGGTCCGCCTGCGGATCTGACCGGCCTTTGGCTACCACTTTGCTCTTCGGGGATGGCCGCGGTGTCCGGCCGGTACTGAGGGGGAGGCGGCCCCGACGGAATCCCCGGCTGGCGTCCCCCTCTCTGGGGGCGTGCTCGACCCCCTGCTGAACGCACACCTGCTGGCTCCGGGTGTGTGGTGTTCCCCGCTGCTCTGCCGGCTCGGCCCGCCGCCCCTGGACTGGGCCTACGAGGTGGTGAATCCCCGGCCTCGATTTCTGAGTCCCTGGCCGCGCTCTGCCTCGACTCGGCCCTCTGGTGCCTGCGAATCCTGGGACTACCCTGCGGACCCATCGCTCCACCCCCGGCGCGGCTTGTGGCCTGTTTGCCCTTCGGACGCCATCCTCTGTCTCGAGGGTCCCCCCACTCATCGCCCGTTGCCGCTCGGTCCAGCGGGGGCCCCTCCTGCTCCTTCAACCCTCCTGGTGTTGCCGCTGCTGCTCCTGCCCCGGCCCCCGCTCCTCCTGGTGCCTGGCTGCAGCGCAACCGGCCCACTTGGGGGCCCCAGCCTGGTCCCTACATCAACACCCCCCACTCCGTGGATTGGCTTGGGGGGACATTGGAGGACGCTTGACTTCTGCTTGTCTGCAGCCCACGAGATCCCCTCTGGGCGCCCGCTGCTCCACCTGCTGGCCTGGTTGGACGGACGGCCCCTCCTGGCCGCGGGACCGCCTGGCGCCTGAGCTCTGTGGCCCTTTTCACCGGACTGCGCTCTAACTGGGGTCCACACTTACTGCCCTGAAACCTTGGCTGGTGACCGGGCCCTGGCCCCTCTGCTGCCCGACTGGTTGTGCCCGGGGACGCCCATCTCCTTTGCGCGGGGAGCCCTTTGGTCTCTGCCGCTATCTCTCCGACCGCATCATGGGGAAGGGTGATCCCAGGCAACCCAAGATCGCTTTTGATTTGCGCAGCTCCTCCAGGCAGGATGTAGCGGGCGCTGAGAACACGGACCCTGCGGCCGGGACGGTTAGCCCTGCGCCCTCCCGAGTGGACAACGTCAAAGCCATCATGCTCGACGTCAAATCCACCGTCACAGGGTTTGCTGCGTAGCTGGATCAACTATCTACCCGCCTCGATCACATGAAGACCCGGGTGGACTCCCACAACAATAGGTTGCTCCACGTTGAATCCCGCGTATCTGACGCAGAGGACCCTGCCACCCAGGACCAGCAAAAACTGTTGCAAATGGACAAACTCCTGGCAGTCATTCGGGAAAAGAATGAGGACCTGGAGGCACGGTCCCGGAGATGTAATTTACGCATAACGGATCTGCCTGAGTCCACGAACATAGGCAAGATGGAGGACTTCGTGGAGGGACTGATCAAGGAACTTTTTGGCGATGTTCTGTCCTCCTTCTTTGTAGTGCAGAAGGGCGCACCGCTCACTTGGGCCTTGCCCATGCCCTGGCCTCCCCCCTCGGCCGATCATCGCAATGCCATCCTAAGAGTGGCCCGTGAAAAAAGGACTATTGGCCATCAAGGTAACCGCCTTTCCTTTTACCCGGACTACACTCTGCTGTGCAGGCCGACAGACGGGAATTTCTTCCTGCTAAACGGATCCTACTCAAACATGAGGTTTCCTACTCGCTTGCCTATCCAGCTAAACTGCGTGTTCGCCAGGGTGCCAAGACGTTGGCCTTCCAGGACCATAGGGAGGCCATGACATTTGCCAAGCAAATAGAAAAAGGGTCCCCGGCAAATACTTCTCTGACGCAGCTTGAAGACTCCGGACACCTCAGTGACATTGAATGAACAGTGCGAATCATATCCTTTGATCACTTGTGACTTTCTGATTTATGATGTCAACAGCTTACTAGCTTGGCCACCCTGCTCTTTTACAGGGGCGTATGCTGGGTCCCGCCATGCCCCGCGGGATGATTCCCTATTCTACTTTTTTGTTTGCCTCTCCTAGTTGTGGGTTCCTGGGGTGGGGGGTGGTTTGCTCAGCCTGATTGGGGGATTGGTGTGGGTGGGGGGTGGTATTGGGTTGTGTTGCCAAGTTCGAACTCGGGACTTCCTGGGTGGTGGGGAGGGGGGGGTCGCCCTGTGCCTGGTTGGGCGGCTGCGCGGGATTGGGGTTGATGGGAATCTTTGATCTGCAACGTAGTTCTGGGGTTTTGGGGTGGGTGGGCGGTTGGGGTTGTTACTTCTGACCACGAGAGTTGGTTTACTTTTGTTGTTGATGTGCTGCCTCTTCCTATTGCTCCTGATTCTGGTGCAGATTGTACTCGATCATCAAGGCTTCTATTGCTGGCGCATGATGTGCGAAGCTCTGTAATCTGTTCTGTCATGACTCCGTCAACATCACGACTTATTCACCATTTGCTGATACCTCTGGCGCGCTGGTCTAGGCGCGCTACCTGTGATCACTCCCTTCCCTCCCTGCTCCCCGCTGCACTGATGCTTCCTTACTGGCCCTCCCCCTTCCCCCCCTACCTTGCCCGCACGCTGCTTGCCCCCCGATGCCACGCTCCGGATCGCGCTGCCCGCCATGTCTGGTTCCATGGCTAATGTCACTTGTTGGTCCTGGAATATCCGTGGCTTGAACGACCATCGCAAAGCCAGGCTCACTCACGCTCACCTTCAGCGCCACGGTGTTGACATCTGTCTCCTGCAGGAGACTCATCTGCTCCAGGGCTCGTCCTCTCGGCTCTGCGTCCGATATTGGGGTGAGACCCACTTCTCCATGTACTCCTCCTATGCAAGGGGTTTCTCCATCCTATTGCGCCGTGGCCTCCCATGGATGACCTCCCGCCCTCTGGTCGACCCGGAGGGCCGCTATGTGATTTTACATGGTACCCTGCTTGCCCAGCCCGTCACTATTGCGCGGTATATGGTCCTAACTCCGACTGCCCCGAGTTCTTCCACACGATCTGGCATCTGATTTCCTCCTGTGGCCCTGCGGCGGTGGTCTGGGGTGGGGACTTTAATGTCGCTCTCTCCGCTACCATGGATAGATCCGGCTCTCATCGCTCCCACCCGTGCTCAGCCGTGGCCTTATCCAGCATACTGTCGGACAATGCGCTGATCGATGTCTGGCGTCATCTCCGGCCTACTCTCCGAGAGGGTACATGCATGTCGCGCATCGACCTTTGGCTAGTCTCGCCGGACGTCCTGTCTTGGACTGTGGATGCTACCCACATGGCGTGCACCCTGTCAGATCACGCCCCGGTTTGTCTACTGTTGCGTCCCCCGGACTCCCCACGTCGTGCTTTTACTTGGCGACTGCCTTCGGTGCCCTCCGGGACACGTTCTTCTGTGATGAAATCCAAACTGCTGTTGTTAATTATTTCGACCTCAATGTCGGCTCCGTCGACTCGGCATCAACCCTATGGGAGGGGTTCAAAGTTTATATCCGAGGTGAATGCATTTCTAAACAGACTGGTGTTCTCCGGGCGATCCGCTCCACCCTCACCAGGCTTGAGGGAGAGATCAGGGACTTGGATGCTTCCATCGCAAACGGGGCTGGCTCGGATGCGCTGGTGCTCCTGTATCCCTCAGGCATTCGGAATTTTCAGTGGAGGCGGGCCGCGAGCTCTCCTTCCTGGGCAGGGAGGGTCACGCTCGTCGCTTTGGGGAGGGCGATCGCCCTGGCCGTACCCTGGCCAATTTGCTGCACCCGTCGAGGGCCTCATCCTACGTGACTGCCCTTGCTGATGGCGGTCTGGACCGCACCACCTCTCCTGAGGAGATAAGGTCCCGCTTCCTTGCCTTTTACTCCTGATTGTACTGGGCTGCTACCCCCCCTCTGCGGAGTACTTCGACCAATACTTTGAATCCATCGCACTAGTGTGGCTGGTGGATTACCACCGCAAGTTCCTTGACGAGCCCTTCTCGAAAGAGGAAATTCTGGCGGCCATTAATAGCCTACCCTGCGACAAAGCACCCGGCCTGGACGGCCTTACGGCCGCCTTTTATAAACAGTACACTCCCGTTCTTATACCTCACCTCGCGGCCATGTATAACGAGTCCTTTGACACTGGCACGTTTCCGCCGTTGCTCCATGAAGCCTCGCTTACGCTGCTCCTCAAGCCAGACAAGCCGGCTGACCGGTGCGATTCCTACCGCCCCCTCTCCCTTATTAACATGGATAACAAAATTTTCGCTAAATTGCTCGCCTCTAGCATACTCCTCCTGATGTCGACTATTGCCCTCCCAGACCAATTTGGTTTTATCCCCGGTCGGGCGACCTCCCACAATCTCCGCACCATTTTTGCAGTTCTGCATCAAATTAACCCTGACCTCCCTGCCGTCGCGTTGCTCGATGCCACCAAGGCGTTCGACACGCTAGAATGGCCTTTCCTGTTCCATGTCCTCTTGCGGATGGGCTTTAGTGCGCACTGCCTGAGGAACATTAAACTACTTTATACGGATCCACTCGCCCGGCTTCGGATTAATGGTCGAATCACAGACCCTTTCCCCATCCTACCTGGTACGCGACAGGGTTGCCCCCTGTCGCCCATGTTGTTCATCATAGCCATGGAGCCGCTTGCTGCTCGTCTTTGTCAGCACCACACCCACAGGGGCATTGGCTTCTCGTCCCGTTCCCTTCTGGTCTGAATGTACGCGGACGATGTGACCCTCTACATCCGACGTCCTCAAGAAAATCTTAGCCCGCTCGTGCACGAGGTCATTCGGTTTGGCGGTCTATTAGGGGTTCAAATTAATTGGAGTAAATCCATACTTTTCCCATTGACGGATGCCACGCTCCCTTTTGTGCCAGACTACCCCTTTGAGTGGGCGATGGGTCCAACCCGCTACCTCGGTATCTGGCTCAGTAGCGACCCGGATTGGCTATGGCGGTCTAACTTTGGCCAAGCGGTGGATTGGCTAGAGTCTAAGGTTCCTCAGTGGACTCGGCTACCCCTATCGCTTTCTGGCCGCGTTGCCATTGAAAAGATGGTGTTCCTGCTCAATTTTCTTTATTTGTTTTCCAATATTCCTATTCCCCTAACCGCTTACTTCTTCCGCAGGTTGCGCTCACTTATGGTGTCTTTAATTTGGGCAGATCGTCAGCCCAGGGTCGCCTCGACATCCTGACTCTGCCGATGTCCGCCGGCGGTTTGGGTGCGCCAGATCTTTGCCTTTATGCCCTTTGTGCCCAGGCTAGATTTTTGCACTTCTGGCTGCATCCTAGCCCCTACCAGCCTCACGTAGCGGTGGAGGCTGACGTCGCCACTCCCTGGCCCCGCACCACGGCACTATTTGCCCCGGCAGTGCGTCCCCGCGCGGAGGTCACCACGGTCGAAACATTGCGGTGGGCATGGTCGTCTTTGCGTAAGCTAGCTGGTCTTACTCTTCTTTCGGCGGGCAGTATGCCTATTGCCAACCACCCGGATTTCCCTCCATTTCAGTCCTCTTGCATGTCCCGGCACGCGGCTTCCGGGGGCCTCAGGACCGTGGCCGACCTCTACCCCGACGATTCCTTTTATGCTTCACAGCGGCGCCTACTCTAATGGACACGCTTCCTTATTACCAGTTGCGAGTGATCTGCCGGACACTACATTCCACCTTTCCTCAGCCTCCCCCTACTCTTCCTGCTCTGGACCTACTGTATACTTCCACCTCCTCATGCAAGCTTGTAACCAGGCTGTACGCCTCTGCTTTAGCGTCTTCGTCTGCTTCCACTTCGTGGGCTCGCGCAACCTGGAGTGCTGACCTGGGTCTTGACATCTCGGACGCGGACTGGCTCTACTGCTGTAACCAAACCACCAAACTTTCCCCGAATTATCGGCTCCGTTTAATTAATTTCAAGTTTCTGCACAGATTTTACTGCACTCCTGCACATCTTCATCGCCTAGGCCTTGCCCCGGATGACTCCTGTGTTCGGTGCTCTGCTCCGGCAGCTGATTTCGCTCACTTGGCGTGGCTCTGCCCCCGGGTGCAGGCTTTCTGGCTCAGTGTTTGTGCCGCGATTTCCGACATGGTCGGAGCTGTCATTTCCCCGGATCCCCTTCTCTGTCTCCTTGGCTTCGTCAAGCCCTGTTCTGATGCGACGCACCGGCTGATCTCGATGCTTATGGTGCTCGCCAAACGTAGTGTGGCCATGTGCTGGGGCCGCCGAATTCTGGGACCTGATGCCGACCAGGTCGCACCCTGTTGACATCTGGGGCCCACTGGTCGCCTATCTGCAGTCCCGCCACCCACTGGGGGATCGGGGTCCCCGGCCCTTGGGGCCTTGGACCGCGGTTCTTCTCCGGAGAGCTGTCCCCACCCTGTCCCATTACCCACCTAGCTGACCTCGGGCGCCACTGCGCACCTCTCACACGCCTCTGCTGCTGCTTCTCCCACGCTCCCTGCCGGTCCTGGTACCCGCGGCGGCCGCTGGCGCTGTTGGCTAGTAGTCCCCCGGCTCTGCGCCACCCGCACCGTCCCCTGTCCTCCCCTTCTCCCCCCCTCGATTTCTCCTGCCCTCCAGTCTGGTCCTCTCCACGGATCCGTAACCAGAGGTGTATTATCAACTTGCTGTCATGACTCTGGCGCAGGCTTCGCCACTCGCCGTCTGATGCTCCACACCGCGGACAATTTTTGTGTCTTGATGCTACATTGGTCTGAAATCTGCACGACTGTACTGCACTATGTGTTGATGATCTCTGCTTTGCTTGTACTGCTGTATTGCACTGTTTGTTAATAAAAAAAAAAGATTTGAGCAACATACAAATGCTCTCATGGAACATCAACGGGGCAAAAAAATGGCTGGAGAACGGGTCCCATCCAAAAAAAATGGGAAAATTACGACATAATAGCATTGCAGGAAACTTGGGCACTAGAAGATCTCCCCTTGACAAACTACATACACTACACAGTTCCAGCCACCAAAACTTTTGGTCGGCCAAAAGTAAGCCTGGCAGTTTACATATCTACAGAGTTAAAAATTGATACCGAACAGATGGCCTCAGCAGGACCTAACATACAATTGATCAAATTAATATCTGGGTCTACGAGTAGAACAAAAACCGTCCTGCTGATAAACACATACGCACATCCCTTGGCCAGGAAAAAATTGGCCCACAACAAACAACTAATTGCAATCATTACAAATATCAGGATTTCCTTTCCCTGGGATTTGATACTCACATGGGACTTTAATCCCAACTTAATCCATACCCTGGATGAGGACGAATCGCTAGTATCGGACAACATATTTTGGAGGGTCCCACAACAATACCAGCTAACGAGGCCAAAAATGGATCACGTAGGCCAAGGTTTAGTAAACGCCCTAGAGTTTCTTGGGTTAAGAATAATAAATGGCAGAACTCCAGACGATTTCCCACCTAAACACACATTTCATGGGGGAAAGCCCCGACACCTCCCAGCTACCCACCGCCTCCACTATGTCGAACCCCCTCCCTACCAACATCCCCCCTCTTGAAACCTCGCAGGTCATAATTCGCTCCCCCCTCCCCGTTCCCTTGCATGCCACCTACCAGCCCTCTAACGCCTCTCTTAGACAGACTCCTCACCCCCTAGACATAACCGACCCAACTCTCAACCCCCTCCTCAATGACTCCCCCCCTTGTGAACCCTTCCCCATCTCAATCTGCTACCCTAGCCCCACACCTGCTCCCACTCATGACCCCTCCCGGCTCTCCCCCTCCTCTTTTGGACAAACCTTACTTCCCCTGAGCTTTCCCAGCAGTAAGGGCACTCCAATCCCCGTTTCCCCTATCATACCCCCCTCCTTGAATCTAGTCCCCCTCCTATCCCCTACCACACTCCTCCAAATTCCCTTGGTCCCTAATGACAACCCACCTCCTACTCCCTTCCCCCTCCCTAGCCCCCCTCCTACCCCTCCAATTTGCCCCATAACGTCCATAGCCCCTCTTTCCCCTGCCCCTTCCTCACCTCACTCTTCCCCCTATCAGCACGCCACTTCCACACCCCCCCTCTCCCCCCACACTCCACCCACTCATCTCCCCCTTTCCCCCCCTCACCACACCAGTCCACCTGACATCTTGCCCATCCCATCCTCCCAATTCCGGTCCACACCCCTCCCTCCTCCCCTCGCCTTCCCTACTCCTCATACTAACACTGCACACCTGCCATCAATGCCTCCTGGTATACCACTATCCTCTAGCGGTAATCTTTCCCACCCTAACCAATCTGTCCCCTACTTCCCCTCCATTCCAATCACGCCCAACTCCCTCCTATCCATACTCAACAAAGCACTTCGTAACATTGACTTCAATCTCTCTACATTAGTGGATGAACTTACCCTACTCAGGAAAGACTTTTATCGGCTCAAATCCGACAAATTCACAGCAAGCCCCTCCTGTCCACCTGCTCCCTGCGCCAACCCTCGAAAACGTCCATACCTCAAACATTGGTCAACAACGCCTCTATTACCCTGTTCCCATAGACCCCCTCGAACCTTGAATACCTACTCCGCACACAATCTCTCCGTACTCTGCAACACTTACACTAACAAACCTGCGCCTATAGATCTGCTTCCCCCTCACTCCAGGATCCCTGTTATCCTGAGGATGAACAGAACCCCGACTATCCAAACTCCCCCAGACCCCCCCCGCAACTCACCTCTGTTCAACTACTCCCTGTCACTAGCAACATCCCTAAACCCCTCAACTGCATGCTTTTGAATTGCCGCTCGGCCGTCCGTCATGCAACCGAAATCTCCGAAACCATTCTAAATGAAGATACCGACATCGCATTCCTCACCGAAACCTGGCTCAAAGACCACTCCACGCCCATCCTTGACCTTCTCGCCCCCCCTGGCTACTCTATTCTCAGGAAAGACAGACCTATAAAAATAGGTTGAGGACTAGCAATAATTTTTAAAAAAGAACTTCAACTTTCCCCAATCACCAATGACGACTATTCAACCTTTGAATACTTAAGAGCCGAACTTAAAATGAAAAGCGCCCCCCCCCTTTACGGCTAAATAATATCTATCACCCTCCAGGTGAACCCCTTCCTTTTGCCGAAGAACTCTCGGACCTTCTAACAAAATCTCTACTCTCCAACTCCAAAGATATCTTCCTAGGTGATCTTAATCTGCACTGGAATGAACCGGATGACCCCTAAATTAACCTTCTCAACAACCTTCTTGAGATTAGTGACCTCAAACAACTCTGCCACTCCCCTACCCACGCCAAAGGAGCCATTCCTGATGCCATCATCTCCAACCCTGACCTGACATCCGTATCCAATATCATCCCTATCGGCTGGTCTGACCACCATCTCATTCTGTTCAAAATATCCACTCCACCCCCACCTGTTCCTATTAAAAACAACAAAACCATTATCTTGAACAGAAATCTTAAGCAAATCCCTCCCGGCACCCTTGAACTGAAACTCCAATCCCATCTCATCCTCACCCCCCCCCCCTCTCCTAATCCAATTGAACTCACAGAACACTTTAACAAAACAGTTGCAGAGGTCTTAGACGAGCTTGCACCGCTGAAAAGCAAAACGCTCAAAAACAACCCCTCCAAATCATGGTTTATCCTCGACCTAAATAGAGAGAGACGCTCACTAAGATTAGCGGAAAGAACATGGAGACAACACCCTACACCTTCCCACCTTGCTCTCCTTAAAAAAGCCAGATCCTCTTATAAAAAACACATCTTATCTGAAAAAGCATCTTACTTCCGCCTTCAACTCTCACAAGCCAAAAACAGACCCAGAGAACTGTTCAACATTATTAGAAACCAAACCTTCCCTGCACCACCCAACCCAGTGGCCTCTATTAACAAGTGTGAAGAAATTGCCTGCTTTTTCGCCGAAGAAATTGCCAAAATCGACCGTACTTTCCTTAATGCCCAACCCCGCCCATCCGTCAACCTCCACACGATACTACACCTAATATCTAGCACTTAAAATCTCCCACAACACCTTCACCCATCCTCCCCTTTCATGCAACCCCTGAACCCACCTCTACTTCCACTCTGCTTAAAAACAACGCCTTTTGGCTTACTATCCGCTCTGTTTCTGAACGGGAAGTCTTTAACATCCTCTCACATCTCAAACCATCCGCACACACGAAAGACCCTCTCCCCTCCTCACTTGTCCAAGAGCTCAAACACATCATTGTCCCCTACTGGACCACTATCATTAACGCCTCCCTCTCAACAGGGAATGTCCCCCCCTCCCTTCAACTCGGACAAATCACCCCTATTCCTAAAAATCCTAAAGCTGATCCTAATGACCCCAACAACCTCCGCCCCCATCTCCACCCTTCCCCTCCTCTCCAAGGCTCTCGAAAAGTGAGCCCTTCTTCAACTGGACGAACACATTAACACATTCACCTTCTTGACCCCCTTCAATTGGGCTTCCGCAAAGGTTGTAGCACGGAAACTGCGCTGCTCAACATAGTCGATGACATTCACCTGGCCCTGAACAAGGGTGAGACTTACCTACTCATCCTTCTAGACCTTTCCGCTGCTTTTGACACGGTGTACCACCCGACCCTACTCAATACACTCAGGGATCACTTTGGCCTGAATGGCACTGTCCTTAACTGGTTCACCTCCTACTTCCAACACAGAACACAACAAGTTAAAATTCTTAACTCCCTATCTTGCCCAACTCCTGTCTCCCTTGGTGTACCGCAAGGATCCATCCTCTCCCCTGCTCTGTTCAACCTCTTTATGGAACCCCTCACCCTGGTACTCAAACAAGCCAAAATCAATTACCATCTGAACGCTGATGACACGCAATTGTACTATAAAGTTAAAACCCACTCTGACATCCTACACCTCAACTCCGCACTTACTAAGATCCAAACCTGGTTCCACAGCAACCATCTTAAACTCAAACCTAACAAAACTGAGATTATCCTCTTCTCGCCCAAGAACAACCCTCTCCCCATTCAAGACGCCCGCGGGCATATGTATGCGCTCTATAAATTGTATTAATAAATAAATAAATAAATAAATCATGGATAGCGGATCTTAATGCCCTTAATTGCCCTCTCTCCCTCGCAGAATCAGTCAAATCCCTTGGCATCACTATCAACTATAATCTTACTCTTAACTCCCGCATTAAAAACACAGCAAAAAGTGCACTTTTCGCACTCCGTCATCTCAAAAAAATCAAACCCTTTATTACGGCAGAAGACCTCAAAGTTATTACCCAATCACTAGTCCTTTCCAAAATTGACTACGGAAATGCCCTTCTCTCTGGTACCCCCAAAATCCATCTTGCCCCCATCAAATCTGTCCTTAACCTCGCAGCCAGACTCACCACCAACTGTAAGCGTTTCAAACACATCTCACCCACCCTCAAGGCCCTCAAATGGCTCCCCATTGAAGGTAGATCCTCCTTCAAAATTGCCTGTATCACACACAAAGCCCTCTATCGGAAGACTCCATCCTACCTATCAACTAAACTGAAAAAAGCTGGCAGCTCCTGAACCCTGAGAAGCTCCAATTCTCTCCTCCTCATACCCCCTCTCCTCAAAAAAAGCTCCTCGCAATCCCGCTCCTTCTCTGGCAATGCCCCAACCATCTGGAACAACCTCCCCAAAGACCTTCGCTGCAACCCCTCCTATTCCAACTTTAAAAGAAACCTCAAATTACACTTCCTCACTAAATATTTGGGAATGTAGCCCCCTGCTCTCCTCTCTGTATATTTGTTTCCTTCAGCGTGTTGCTGCCTTTCTGGGTCCGCCTTGCAGACTGTAAAATAGCTATATATTTTGACAATTTTGTTTCCTGTAATGTCTTTCTGCATAAATGATCTGTACTCCTCACACTTCAAATTCTCTAAATGATTCCTCTAACTTGTATATAACCTAATATGGAACTTGTGTTGCTACTTTACTGTGTATTTTCCTGTTATGTAAAGCGCTCTGATACCCTTGGGGGGAGCTAGCGCTATATAAAACCTTCAAAAATAAAAAAATAAAAATAAACATACATACGGTTGACCTAAAACGCCTAAAATGGTCAAATGCCACAATTGAAATACTTCAGTCAAAAATAAAAAAGAAGGTAACCGCAAGCAAAGCTGGGGCCCAGACTAAAATTCAAGCTTGGAAAAACTTCACGGCGGACTTAACCACATTGATGTTGTCTGGACAAAAGCAGAAAAACAATTATGTTCAAATAAAAGACTTGGGTAAAACAACAACGGCAGGGCTGCGAGCCTTGAAATGCAAACTCAAAAAATCTATAAGGAGGCTAAAAAGAACAGAACCTGACACAGCAGCTTGGGATAGGGTAAAGCATCTAAGGAAACGCTTTAAAAAAGTGCGCTGGGAAGATAAAAAAAGAGCAATGACAAATTCTGGGCCGAACTTCTTTGTAGCACTAAGAAATCCAATTCAAAACAGTTTTGGGTAATCATCAGTAGCGGTTGGCAGTAGGTGTTTCTGTAGGGCGGTGATGTGGGCAGGAGGAGGGGCTGGGTGGGGGGAACAAATGTATGGATTATGGAGTTTTACAGCTAAGTAAACATTTAAATAAATAAAACGAATTTCGTTGCGCACACTGCATCACCAAATGTGATGCAGTGCGCGCAACAAAATTAGTTTTATTTATTTAAATGTTTACTTACCTGTAAAACTCCGTGATCCATACATTATTTCCCCCCACCCTGCCCCTCCTCCTGCCCACGTCACCGCCCTACAGAAACACCTACTGCTGACCGCTACTGGTAATCATAAATAAATTGCACAGACCAGCGAACGTACTATCGTCAAACATACAAGAATCCGAATGGGTGGAATTTTTAACCACGAGGTTTATAGAAACATCTACTCAAGAAACATCCGTAGAAAACACCCAAGCTCCAGCTGAGGGAAAAGGCAAGCCCAAAGGGGTCACTGAAACAACCAGCCCAGAAGACGCCATAACTCCTCATAAGAAAAACCAATCCGACGTTGGGATAAATCTAACGGAGAAAAATGCTTCCACGATATCGGCGACAAGCTATTCGTCCCTCTCAAGTGAAGGAGTTAGATGCATAATCAAGAAAGGCAGAAATGACGGTACACCCGGCCCCAACGGAGTCCCTCAAGCAATCTTTAAAAACGACACTTCATTTTGGGGTAATCACCTTTTTAACCTATATCAAGAAATAGAATGCCTAAATAATATACCAGTTAATTGGCAAGGTTCGATTCTGACCCCCATATTTAAAGGAGGAGAAAGATCAAATCCAGCACACTGCAGGCTAATAGACCTGCTGGACGTAGAGGCCAAATACTATGCCACTCTGGTGCTAGAAGAGCTTAAGGCATGGTCTGATAATCTCAACCTTATCCCGGCCAACCAGACAGGCTTCAGGCAAGGTTTAGGGACGACAACAAATATTTTAGGTCTATCACTAATTGCAAACAAGTGTAAGCAGAGGAAACTACATCTTTACCTCTGCTTTATAGACCTAAAAGCAGCTTTTGATTGTATTGATTGTCACCTCCTGTGGAAAAAGCTGCGAGCATGGGACATTCCTGAAAGGCTATTAAAAGGCATATTGCTATTTTATTGGAACATGTGGTTAAGAATCAAGATAGGCGATGGGTCCAGACTATCAAGGTAGCTGACAACTACCAGATGCCTCAAACAAGGGTGTGTTCTGGCCCCTCACCTTTTTAATTTGTTTTTGCTTGACCTCTCTCAAAGGCTGGACTGTACTAACTCCCATCCAACAAAACTTGGTAAACTGAGACTTTCTTATCTTTCATACGCCGATGACGTGGTGTTAATGAGCCAAACAAAGATCGATCTCCAAAGAAGTCTGAACGAAATGTCAGCTTATATCTCAGAAAACAAACTTGAAATAAACATATCCAACACTAAAACAATAGTGATTGGGAGCCAACAGAGAAGTAAACAGACAATCTGGCTTAATGGTAACCAACTAGAGGAGGTAAAAAAATACAAGTACCTAGGACTCTATATTGATAACTCAAGAAATCTCACGGAGCAAAAAAGGTATATGACTCAGAGAACAAGTGCCCTCATATTTTCCTTCAGCTTACTGGCTAAAAAGTTGAAGGGCCCTTCATATAAACTCCTGCTCGCCGTAATGGAGGCAAAACTCCTGCCAACACTAACATATGCCAGTGCTGCCTTCCATGGCAAAGATGGAGAGGTTTTAAATCAATTAATACTTGCCATCTAATAAAAAGTATTGCAGACACAAAAGTCGGCCTCCCCAGCCCAGGTTCGCTTTGAATTCGGCCAAATAAATGAAGACATAGGCAGAATGTACGCAACAAGGAAAACTTGGTATTGCTTGAAAAAAAAATGTTGCTACATCAGAAATCAACTAAGCCCTTTGGTCTGAAGTAAACGAGGACAAAACCTCTCTTTTTAATCAATATCTATGCAAATCCCTTTCATCTACATGTACAACAGAATTATGGAATAAAAACCTGCCGTATCAATCTTTTACACAAGCTATAAATAAAGTTTCAAAAATTCATTAATCTCAATTGGACAAAAATATTTTTAGAACAAGGTCGCACGCTTGGATGGTGATAAACAACTATAAGTCCCTTGCACCGGCATCATATTGGAGCGAAACATTCTCAATTAATGTAAAAAAGCAACTTATGGCATTACGCTTTGGGACACTACCATCCTTGGCTGACCAGCCTGCTTGGGTGCATACAGGCCCTAAATCATGTCGGCTGTGCAACTTCCACAAAGAAGATTTTATCCACGTAATTTGCATATGCAAGAAACTGTATAAAGAATGAGTTGTCCTCCTAAAATCAAGCTTTAATGAAAGAGGCATCAGGTCCTGTAGAGCTGCAATAACGGCGTGCCTAAATCCTTCAGACCCACCATTGAATGGTAGACTGATTAAATTCCTCAAATCATTTATAAAGCTCTGTTAAAAGGGTCTGAAACTTGGGAAATGAGAAAAAAGGACAAACCCACTGCAGTGAACTTTTATCAATAATCCATTTTAGAAGCTTTATGAAGAGAAGAAATGAATGTATTGTTTAATTCTTACTTTTAACCTGTTTTTTTTATAACATTGGTCTTTCTCTCTTTCGCTACTCTCTTGTTTTAAATTGTTATGGTTTTAATTAACTAAACAATAAACATTTTACTTACTTTAAGACATGTGCCTACCAACTTTTGTCATTTTATATTTTTCAAAACAAAGTGTGAAAGTCCACAATACTCCAACTATCCATTGAGCACTCCCTTAAACTGAAAGGTTCAATGTCCAAGCACTATTGTATTTCCGGTCCTTATTTGACCATGTGGATGTTCAGACTGGGGGACACCTGATGCTAGAATGATATGGATTGGAAGAGAGACCCAGCCTGCAGCAGATCTGATAGACTGAAAGCTCACAGCCACTAGGCTATGGATCCAGTCACAAGCCTTGAAGCTTTTTGTGCCGCTCCCCCCTTTGTCACCCGGTTTGAGTAGGGTCTACGAGGCTTCAGAGATCAGAAGGTCTCAAATATACAAGGTGCACAATTCACTGTCCCTTCTCACCTGTGCACCAGCCTCAGTACTGCCACACGTACTTGAGTACTGAACAGTGACATTAGGAGATGACTGGAGCATCACCATTGTAAGGGGTCCCAAAGGGGATGTTAGGGTCACACATCCCTTGGTACCAACAATGGACTGGTGCTTGGTGTTCAACAACAAATGCAATAAAAACATTACAGATTGGTATAGTCGAGTGTGTTAGTCTAAGAAGTGTGCATGCTGTTTGTGAGGCTTGGTTTGCGAATTGTTTTGTGTTCTTTGTAAATGACACTGTACGAAAGTCCCTGCTGTCTGATATCCTGTTCTGTCCCCCCCATCTCTGCATATTTCATCTGTGAAATGCTCGTGATGAACCTTTTAGGTAAATGTGGTTGTGTAACGATCCTTAAGTAATATTATATTAACTCTTTTTTTTCCAGCAATGTGCGAGTATCCGAGCAGCAGAAGTCCAGCTCTCATCCTCAACCCACAAAAAGTGAGGTATACCCCAGGAGACAGTGTAGGAGTCACCTGCCCACCGGGGTATCAGCCTTCAGACTCTACAATGGTGTGCGAACAACAGCATCCGAGCACTGGGAGCGCTTGGAATGTGACACCCTACTGCATCTGTGAGTGTGACCTACCTTCACGCTGTCATGTAAAGTCTGCTTTAGGCCAGTAAAAATATTTTATTGTATATGGTTAATTAAAACCTTTATAAAATTTGCAAAGAGAATATAACATAAAATCATTAAAATGAAAAATGAATGAAAACCTGCATTTACTCTCTGTTTTAAAAGGGAAAACAGAAAGAAAAAAAAATTGACATATGCTGAAATCATCGTCTTTTGTAATCCTTAATCCTTTGATTTGATACCATTGTTCGCCATTTTTTCAGTTTGCATTATTAGGAGGCTCGCCTTCTGAAGAAATCTGCTGGCCCTACAGGCTGTCTGCAGCTGCTGGCTGTTCAGTGATAGCATAACTGCCGGCCGACATGTTCTGACTTGAAATGAGCGGAATATATGCAAGAGATAGTAACGTCTCAGGGTTTTGAGGGTTGGGCAAATGCACAGAAGATGAATCAAAGTTTCTTCTGCATGACCACAGAGTCTGCAGAGTGGTGTTGGCCATGTTTGCTTCCATGCAGGGGTCTGGTCTTTTGAGACGTAAGTTCCCAGCCGTACTCGTAGGAGCATCTGTTGTGTAGATGGTGTAATATGGTTAACTAAGTATGGTTGCGGAGCACACCTCTCATATGTTGCAAGTACCATCCAGCCGTGTTTTTTCTTTGCTAGTGCAGCTTTGTCAGTGATCCAGGATTTTAGTTTTGCCGCACCATTGGCTGCTTTTTTGAAGGTCGCAAAGGTGTGACCGATGTTCCAGGCCTCTTGCATATTAAGTTTTGACAGACCTTCTTCAAGTTTTGTTATCCATGCGTCTTTTCCTTTTGTTTGTTTATTTATTTCAGTCCAGCAGAGACCCATCAGCGTGTCCTCTTGAGCTGCTCTTAATTTCCAGCACATTTTTACTATTGCCGCTTGTCTGGCTTGGTGCTGATTTAATAGCCCAAATTCAAGGTGTACTTGCGCTTGTGAGGCGAACTTCGGAATTTGGAAGATGTGTTTGAACAGCACTGACTGTTGGAGATTCAGGAAGTTTGCGTCTTTGCCTCTGAATAGTTCTGAGCCGTACGTGATCGATGGCAAAAATTTTGCTGCGATCACCTTCAACAGATGTAAATTGGAAGGACAATTCAGTTTTGTTTTTAGTAGATTTAAAGCAAAGCGTAGTTTATTGGCCTGAGCTTTTCTGTGCAGTAGTTGATCTTTTAAAGTCCATCTTGCGTCGACCAGTACTCCCAGGTACTTGTAAGAGGGGCTTTGTTCTATCATATTTCCCTCAATGTGCCATTTGAATTTTTGCCGCCCTGGCCGTGATGCAAAGCAGACGATTTTTGTTTTTTTGTAATTAAGTTGCAGCCCGTGCGTATGGGTAAATTCATACAGCCTTGTGATGGAGCGTTGTAATCCCAAACGGGTCTGGCTGCACATTGCGATATCATCGGCGTACTGCATACTCCTTATTTTGTGCTGAGCTAGCTTGGGGGTGTCGCTTTCAATCTCCGCAATGCTATTGTCCAGATCAGCGGTGAAGATATTAAAGAGGGTAGGGGCCAAGACAAATCCCTGCTTGAGGCCATTTCGGGTGGGGATTTTTTCTGTTGTTCTGTCACCATTGCCTATTTTTATCTTGACCCAGGTCGATGTGTATAAGTCAATGATGGCCTGTAAAAGCTTCGATGGTATGCCCCAACTATCCATCTTTTCCCACAAGGTCTCCCTTGGGACTGTGTCAAACGCCGCTTTTAAGTCGACAAAGCAGGTATAGAGTTTTGTTGATTTGGCCTTTGCACAGTACTGAACAGTGACATTAGGAGATGACTTGAGCATCACCATTGTAAGGGGTACCAATGGGGATGTTAGGGTCACACATCCCTTGGTACCAACAATGGACTGGTGCTTGGTGTTCAACAACAAATGCAATAAAAACATTACAGATTGGTATAGTCGAGTGTGTTAGTCTAAGAAGTGTGCATGCTGTTTGTGAGGCTTGGTTTGCGAATTGTTTTGTGTTCTTTGTAAATGACACTGTACGAATGTCCCTGCTGTCTGATATCCTGTTCTGTCCCCCCTATCTCTGCATATTTCATCTGTGAAATGCTCGTGATGAACCTTTTAGGTAAATGTGGTTGTGTAACGATCCTTAAGTAATATTATATTAACTCTTTTTTTTCCAGCAATGTGCGAGTTTCCGAGCAGCGGAAGTCCAGCTCTCATCCTCAACCCACAAAAAAAGAGGTATACCCCAGGAGACAGTGTAGGAGTCACCTGCCCACCGGGGTATCAGCCTTCAGACTCTACAATGGTGTGCGAACAACAGCATCCGAGCACTGGGAGCGCTTGGAATGTGACACCCTACTGCATCTGTGAGTGTGACCTACCTTCACGCTGTCATGTAAAGTCTGCTTTAGGCCAGTAAAAATATTTTATTGTATATGGTTAATTAAAACCTTTATAAAATTTGCAAAGAGAATATAACATAAAATCATTAAAATGAAAAATGAATGAAAACCTGCATTTACTCTCTGTTTTAAAAGGGAAAACAGAAAGAAAAAAAAATTGACATATGCTGAAATCGGCGTCTTTTGTAATCCTTAATCCTTTGATTTGATACCATTGTTCGCCATTTTTTCAGTTTGCATTATTAGGAGGCTCGCCTTCTGAAGAAATCTGCTGGCCCTACAGGCTGTCTGCAGCTGCTGGCTGTTCAGTGATAGCATAACTGCCGGCCGACATGTTCTGACTTGAAATGAGCGGAATATATGCAAGAGATAGTAACGTCTCAGGGTTTTGAGGGTTGGGCAAATGCACAGAAGATGAATCAAAGTTTCTTCTGCATGACCACAGAGTCTGCAGAGTGGTGTTGGCCATGTTTGCTTCCATGCAGGGGTCTGGTCTTTTGAGACGTAAGTTCCCAGCCGTACTCGTAGGAGCATCTGTTGTGTAGATGGTGTAATATGGTTAACTAAGTATGGTTGCGGAGCACACCTCTCATATGTTGCAAGTACCATCCAGCCGTGTTTTTTCTTTGCTAGTGCAGCTTTGTCAGTGATCCAGGATTCTAGTTTTGCCGCACCATTGGCTGCTTTTTTGAAGGTCGCAAAGGTGTGACCGATTTTCCAGGCCTCTTGCATATTAAGTTTTGACAGACCTTCTTCAAGTTTTGTTATCCATGCGTCTTTTCCTTTTGTTTGTTTATTTATTTCAGTCCAGCAGAAACCCATCAGCGTGTCCTCTTGAGCTGCTCTTAATTTCCAGCACATTTTTTCTATTGCCGCTTGTCTGGCTTGGTGCTGATTTAATAGCCCAAATTCAAGGTGTACTTGCGCTTGTGAGGCGAACTTCGGAATTTGGAAGATGTGTTTGAACAGCACTGACTGTTGGAGATTCAGGAAGTTTGCGTCTTTGCCTCTGAATAGTTCTGAGCCGTACGTGATCGATGGCAAAAATTTTGCTGCGATCACCTTCAACAGATGTAAATTGGAAGGACAATTCAGTTTTGTTTTTAGTAGATTTAAAGCAAAGCGTAGTTTATTGGCCTGAGCTTTTCTGTGCAGTAGTTGATCTTTTAAAGTCCATCTTGCGTCGACCAGTACTCCCAGGTACTTGTAAGAGGGGCTTTGTTCTATCATATTTCCCTCAATGTGCCATTTGAATTTTTGCCGCCCTGGCCGTGATGCAAAGCAGACGATTTTTGTTTTTTTGTAATTAAGTTGCAGCCCGTGCGTATGGGTAAATTCATACAGCCTTGTGATGGAGCGTTGTAATCCCAAAGGGGTATGGCTGCACAGAACAATATCATCGGCGTACTGCATACTCCTTATTTTGTGCTGAGCTAGCTTGGGGGGGTCGCTTTCAATCTCCGCAATGCTATTGTCCAGATCCGCAGTGAAGATATTAAAGAGGGTAGGGGCCAAGACAAATCCCTGCTTGAGGCCATTTCGGGTGGGGATTTTTTCTGTTGTTCTGTCACCATTGCCTATTTTTATCTTGACCCAGGTCGATGTGTATAAGTCAATGATGGCCTGTAAAAGCTTCGATGGTATGCCCCAACTATCCATCTTTTTCCACAAGGTCTCCCTTGGGACTGTGTCAAACGCCGCTTTTAAGTCGACAAAGCAGGTATAGAGTTTTGTTGATTTGGCCTTTGCACAGTACTGAACAGTGACATTAGGAGATGACTTGAGCATCACCATTGTAAGGGGTACCAAAGGGGATGTTAGGGTCACACATCCCTTGGTACCAACAATGGACTGGTGCTTGGTGTTCAACAACAAATGCAATAAAAACATTACAGATTGGTATAGTCGAGTGTGTTAGTCTAAGAAGTGTGCATGCTGTTTGTGAGGCTTGGTTTGCGAATTGTTTTGTGTTCTTTGTAAATGACACTGTACGAATGTCCCTGCTGTCTGATATCCTGTTCTGTCCCCCCTATCTCTGCATATTTCATCTGTGAAATGCTCGTGATGAACCTTTTAGGTAAATGTGGTTGTGTAACGATCCTTAAGTAATATTATATTAACTCTTTATTTTCCAGCAATGTGCGAGTATCCGAGCAGCGGAAGTCCAGCTCTCATCCTCAACCCACAAAAAGTGAGTTATAACCCAGGAGACAGTGTCAGAGTCACCTGCCCACCGGGGTATCAGCCTTCAGACTCTACAATGGTGTGCGAACAACAGCATCCGAGCACTGGGAGCGCTTGGAATGTGACACCCTACTGCATCCGTGAGTGTGACCTACCTTCACGCTGTCATGTAAAGTCTGCTTTAGGCCGTTGCTTTGCCATTGTAGGGGAAATGAAACCGCCCCAGAGGCTGGAGTGTCAAATCCATTAGATCAGGAGATTTGTGTCCACCCAGCATCTCCACCAGAGTGGCTGCTCCCACCCTAAGGATATAAATTCACCAATGCACTTCACTGTTGGTGGAACTTGCATCACAAAGGTGAGCAATGGAAATGTACCCTCGAACTGGTGGCACTTTTAATTGTATTTATTTATTTATAGACGTTATTTGCATATACGGGCAGCGGGGAGCATTACAATGAGAATAACCAGAATTGACTTTTCTGAAGAGAGATTGAAATGGTGTTGTAAATACGGCAAACAGTAGTAAAACCAGCCTTGACTGTGGGCTCTGCAGAGGTGAGCCCGTAGGACCTCTCATAACTACAGCAGGGGAGGATGGACTCTTGTGTTTTCTGGGCCGCAGCCTGGAGCGTTGACTTGGGGGTTCGGCCTCTCATGATGCCAGCTTGAAGGAAACATTCTGGCCATAGAGGTGTCCCTGGGCAGGGGGATCTCTGCAGGCCTTCAGCTTTAAACAATGCTTCAATAATGACAAACTTTAAATTGCTAAAATGCATTTTCCTCTGTATTTTAGACTACAATGTTATTCCTCTCTGAGGAACTTTTTGATGAAAAGTGTGAGACAAATAATTAATTTAAAATGTGTTCAATCAGAGTTGGTGAACCACAATTACTCACCCCAATAGTCTGGGGGAGAGGGGATGGGGGGGCTTTGTTGAGAGCCAGGTCTTGAGGTCCATCCTGAATTGGGGCAGTGTAGGGCCTGCTGGAGGGGGAGGTTGTTCTAGGCCTTAGCTGCGATGTAGGAGAATCATTTTCCTCCCGTTCTGCTCTTGTAGATGCATGGAACGGTGGCCAGAGAGAGGCTGGCTGATCTGAGGTGTCTTTTGGGTGCGTGGAAGCTGACATTTTATGACAGTTTTACAGGGTGACATAGAGGTTCACCCAGATAATTGCTGGGATAATAATGTGACTCTGAAATATTATTAAATCGGGCTTATGGGATGTTAACCGGATAAGGCTGAGGACTAATATGCAGCAATGGTACATTTTCTATCCTGTTTAACGCAAAATATGGAAAACCAGTTGGAAAGATTGAAAGACGGCTCGAGGGGGTCAACAAACCTTTGGTAAATTAATGATAAGATGTTTATACGAGATCATTAGCATTGTTTCACAGGTGAACATGGTACAGTAGTAAAAGGATTTTTACAGGGGTGCAGTGCTTAATTTGAGCCGGAGTTTGCAAGTGCGACCCAACAGCGCTTATTTCTGGGAACAGGCACTAATTTGTCCTGACCAGACTTAGACTCAAAACAAGAGAGAGAAAAACACAAAAGGGGGAAAGAAAGAGGAAGAAAAGAGACAGAACAAAGAGTGAGAAAGGGAGAAAGCAGGGGCAAAAAAGAACCCACAGGAGTGAGTCTGACTGGCAGGGAGTGCCTAGTGGTGAACTAAAGTTTCATGAGGGGGGTCAAGACTATGCAGCTTTGGTTATCATCGCCATATCCTTCTTCAGCACAGGTGGCATCTTCTGAGCAAATGCTTGGCCCAAGTATGTATTATTTCTACAAATTAAGCACTGCAGGGTTGTTGCAGTTCTCCTGCAAGAAAGCATGGCTTTGGGAGTCTTGCTAAAGATTTTTCAGAAAATTAGGCAAATGATAAATTGAGATGATAAGAGGCAAGCTTTGAACGTAGCTTTACAGAGCAGCTTATATTTGTCTGTTTGATTTGTTCTCCTTCCAACAGCCCTTTGAGGCTCATTTGCACTTTTCCAATTCTCGCAAATTAAACAGGTAAACACTTTGATCTTACATGCATTTTCCATGTCTCTTGCCCATATTTTGCTTTGTTTTTTTCACGGTCATGTAGAACTAGACATTACTGCCAACCAACATAATGGTACCAATATTATCTAATTCAGAAGGATGAACGACTGATGGTAGTCAAAAATGTGGCTGCCAGTTACATCCAAATATCGTCTTCAGGCGCACCAACCCAATGAGCTATCTTATTATGTTACCGTTATTAGAAGAGATGATAAGAGAAAGACATTCGCAACGTCTGTTAAAGCACAGACATGAAGACCCAGCAACATGACAAAGACAGACTTAGACATAATGTAACCGTATAGACAGATACAATCAGAGACACAGACCCAAAGACATACAAAGGCCTCAAGATACAATGGGTCGCCAGGCGACAGCGTATGCGTGCTTCATGCAGGCTCGACCTAACTAGACTTTAGCTCTCAGCATTACAAATTTATGCCTTCTAAAGGTGTTATTCAACATGTCACATTTTGGGCATACAGAATTCCTTCACAGGCACACTGAAATCTTGACAGGTTTGGGTCCATGCTTGCCAGGCTCACCTACAGTTCAACAACTGTAGAATGCCCATACAAAGTACCAGCGTTAGTGGGGATGTAAGGGACTGCGGAACGATCTACTTGAACCACTGCCTGAACTTCCATCGGCCCACAAGACACCTCCGCTTCTCTTTCTCTAACCCTTACCCTGCATCCGATGTAGCATATGCCGAGGCCGCTCCTTCTCCCACATAGCAGCTACGACATGGAACTAGCTACTCTTTCATCTCCGGACCTCCCCATCTCTCCCAGTGTTCCTGAAAGTCCCTTAAAACCTGGCTTTTTGACTAATAAACTGGACCCTGCTAGCACCAGGATACCCTCACTGGTGACAAGAAGCGCTTTACAAAGCTATTGATTGATTGAGTGAGGGCGGCCATGCTACTGAAGAAACCAACAGCGGACCCCACCGACCTCAAGAACTTCCGCCCCATCTCGCTCCTCCCTTTTCCTGCGAAAGTCATCGAGAAGATCGGCAACAGACAGCTGACCACCTTCCTCGAGACGAACGGATCCCTCGACCCCTCGCAATCCGGTTTCAGAGCCAACCACAGCACCGAGACCGCACTGATCGCAGCCACCGATGACATCTGAGCCCTGCTGGACAACGGGGAAACAGCGGCACTCATCCTCTTGGACCTCTCCGCAGCGCTCGACACGGTCTGCCACCGCACCCTAGTCCAACGCCTCAGCAACATCGGCATCCAAGAGAAGGCGCTGGAGTGGATCATCTCGTTCCTCGCCGGAAGAACACAGAGAGTTCGCCTCCCCCCGTTTCGATCCGAGGCCACCGACGTCATCTGTGGCGTACCACAAGGATCATCACTCAGCCCCACCCTCTTCAACATCTACATGAAACCACTTGCAGCCATCGCACGTCAACACAACCTCAACATCATCTCCTACGCCGACGACACCCAGCTGATCCTCTCCCTCACCAGGGACCGCCAGAACCAGCCTACACGAAGGGATGAAGGACGTCGCCGAGTGGATGAAGAACAGCCGCCTGAAACTGAACTCGGACAAGACGGAAGTCCTCATCCTGGGACCATCGCCCTCTGCCTGGGACGATTCCTGGTGGCCTCCCGCCCTGGGCACCGCTCCCAAACCAACAGACAACGTGCGCAACCTGGGCTTCATTCTGGACTCTTCCCTCTCGATGACCAGACAAGTCAGCGCCGTCTCCTCATCGTGCTTCAACACCCTACGCATGCTCCGCAAGATCTTCCAATGGATCCCGACCGAAACCAGGAAGACGGTCACCCAGGCACTCATCACCAACCGACTGGACTACGGAAACTCCCTCTACGCCGGAACCACAGCCAAGCTACAGAGGAGACTCCAACGCATCCAGAACGCCTCCGCCCGACTCATCCTGAACATCCCCCGTCGCAGCCACATCTCCGGTCACCTGAGGGACCTGCACTGGCTCCCCATCAACAAGAGGATCACGTTCAGGCTCCTCACCCACGCACACAATGCTCTCCACGACCTGGGCCCCAAGTACCTCAACGACCGACTGACCTTCTACACGCCCACCCGCCAGCTACGATCTACCAGCCTCGCCCTCGCCGCCGTACCACGCATCCGAAGAGCCACCGCCGGAGGCAGATCCTTCTCCTACCTGGCGGCCAAGACATGGAACTCCCTCCCCACCCACCTTCGACTGACCCAGGACCATCTCGCCTTCAGGAGACAACTCAAGACCTGGCTGTTCGAGCAGTAGCAGACCCCCTCCCCCAAGCGCCTTGAGACCCTCCCGGGTGAGTAGCGCGCTATACAAGTGTTATGATTGATTGATTGATTGATGCATTAGCACTATTAAAGAAAACAACAAGAGCAACCCTTATGTCCATGCGAACAGGGGTATCAAGTGATCCTTGAAACATGTGTTCGCATGGAACTCATTCAAATTCAAATTATGAATATCAGATATTTCTGTGCAGACTAAATCCAAATATACCAATATTAATAAGAAATGTATCGAAAAAGGAATTACTAAGCAGTTTAACATGGTTGAGCCGAGAGTGTCTAGAGAGAGAATATAGTAGCAAAAGACCCCAGGCGTGTAAACAAACCAGAACAAAAGAAAGAATAAGACAAGGTGAGATTCAGCATCAGCAAAAATAGGTAGTTGGTTGATACAAATACGAGGCAGCAGTTTCAGTTAACCCCTTGTATGCTCATGACGGCTCCTGGTCGTCATGCGTCACAGTGGGCGTGTGCACACGACGTCCGGGAGCCGTCCGAATCCTGCCCGCAGTTTACTTTTCCCGCTCCGCGCGGGAAATAAACCAGCGTCCAAGGGGTTAAAAACATTCATGAATACATAAATTTAATCATTGTAACAGCAAACAACGGAAATATTGTCTGTCTCTGTAATCGTGTTGACAGTGTTTCGACCCTTTAAGGAAAAAAGGGTCTCATCAGGATTAAGTATGTCTGGGGTCTAGAGAAACAAAAGTCTAGGAATTAGGAACATGGGAATCTAATGCAAAGTAATAATATATAGCTGTGGACAAATAATAATACGTACTGGCTGGACTGTGAAACAAAATAAATTCAGTAGATTCTCTAGAAACATTCCTGGTAGGAGGAGATTTACCTTGAGGGCGGCAGTCCCTATAACGAGAAGGATCGTGTCACACCTGAAAGTAAAAATAGTAGAAGAAAAAAAAAAGTGAAATTAAAAGACAGAATATTTCGGGTGAAAAAGACAAACACAACATATAGACAAAACCTATGAAAGTCTAACACAGTGAAGCATTGTGTGACTCACTGATAGCTAAGAATGGGTTCTTACACAATGAATAAATCAACATCTTCTCAACTGGTCGAGGCAGAAGTCAGTGCACTGCTGCTATCTATACTACTATTATAAAGAGAGATCTGAAACCTTTGAGGCGGGTAATCTCAAGAAGTACAGCACCAATCACAACACCCAATACAGCATTGTAAAGGGGAGTTGCAGCAGATGGACATAGGCTATACAGCTGGCCACCATATACATTAGAAAGGTCAAAGAACCTTAGGGGTGAAGTAGACCCTTGTGGGCGTTAGCGTTATGCTGTCAGCAATGGGCGTGTTAAAGTAGCGATGGGCGTCTCGAACTACACTTCATATTACTCCTTTGTGGGTGTCACCATTGTCAGAGGGGCATGGCCCAAAACAATTGGGCGCGGATTTCGCTGTGCGCGCCCCATCGCGCTCCATTACTGATAACACTCAGTACTTGCCGACTTGCTGTGCTAACTGCCGACTTGCCGCGCTAACAAAAACAAAGCTTTACTCATTTGTGAGCCTCGGCGTTGTCAGAGGGGGCAGGCCTAAAAAAAGGGGCGCGGCTTTCACAAGCGCGGAATTCACTCGGCGCAACATTCACGCCTTTGTGCCTGTTACCGTTGTCAGAGGGGCCTGGGCCAAAACAAAAAACACAAAATGAATGGTCTTGGATTTCAATGTGCGCGCCCATTCACGCTCCATTACTGATAACACTCACAGTACTTGCGGCGATTTAAAAAACAAAACTTTACTCATTTGGGAGCCTCGGCGTTGTCAGAGGGGGCACGCCTAAAAAAAGGGGCGCGGCTTTCAGAAACGCGGAATTCACTCGGAGCCAACATAAATTAGTTTTACTATTACAAACATTGCACACATTACATTTCATCCCCGGACAACGTCGGGATGGGCTGCTAGTCTAGAATAAAGATGGAAGTAGCAGTCAGGCTCACATAAGCGTAAAAGTCATATTTGAGAGCTGGGAGTGACAGCAAAGAAAGAACATAGCCTGGGGACAATCTTACTTACATGACTCCTGAAGGTGGAGTGGAAAGAACCTACCCTCCTCTGCTCGCCTGGATGGAGACAGAGCAGAGGAAGCGGTCCGTTTTTAGAAGTGGTTGAAGAGAAAATGATTGCCGGTGTGCAATGTAATCTGTTGGGATCTGGTTCAGGTGCCGGCATCGGGACTCTGCATCAGGTGCCGATAATCCAGCCCACTGGTCGTGTTGTGATTTGCTCATGCATGCAGTAATTTAGGGAGAGGGCTGGAGCGGGTCCCGTCACGATAGATTCATGGTGGCCATCTTGAAAGGAGTGAAAGCTGGCTACCAGCCACAGAGCCAGTTGTGCAGTCGCATGTATTTAGGCAAGTGAAAAAAAAAAAAACTTTGCCAAGGAGGTGTCAAGAGTTGTTTGTGTGCTCTCGAGGTCAGGCTAGTGGGGGACATGGAGGCAATCGTATTGTAAACACTAAGCGGGTCAGCATGAACATATTCAGTACTGATCCCTTCTTTTTAAAAAAAAATATTTTTTATGATGATATTACAGTAAAATTTCTCACCAAACAATCACAGAGGAAGGATTATACAGAAATGTCTCTTAACGGTTATACAGGTTTCCACATTTGTCAGCCTCAATAAGTCGTTTATTCATTATTATTTTTAGAAGTCTCTAGTTCATCAAGGGAGAGGGGGAGAAGAGGTGGGGCACAAATATTTCCTCTGTATATATTCCATTTTCCCCATACTTTTATCCATTTTTTCGGGCATCCCCTGCATATATTCACAGCTTTTTCCCTGAACATGCACCGATCCATGTCTTTCTTCCATGCACTTATTGTTGTAACCTACTGTGCCCCAAATAATCTAGGGATATTCCTTTTTGCAACAATGTAGGTCTCGCGTTACCCATATTTTCTCCTTGCTACCTAAGTCTGTTGATTCCCAGATATTTAGCAGGCATCCTTTGACCACGAGGGCCAATCTCTGTCCCAGAGTTTCTTCCATACCGAGGACTACTTCTGTCCAATATCTGCTGATATAGGTGTACCCCCATAATATGTATAGGAATGTACCCTCGTGGCCACATTTTCGCCTATAGCTGGAGTCCGCCATGTAGCCCATTTTAACCAGTGCTGGCCCAGAGAAATAGATTCTATGCAGTATTTTTAACTGTACCAGTTTGAGTCTGGACAAGATTGCGACTTCCCTGGGTGAAGCCAGTGCCTCCAACCAGTCTTCATCGGCTAGTTCCACTAGATCCATCTCCCATCACTCGTCTGGTAGTCTATCTTCCAACGGTGAGGTCTCAGGGAGTGCCTCTCCCGCAGGGATATTTGTAAGGCGTGTCGCACCTGCAGATATCTAAATCTTTCCAAATTTGCCAGATCATTTTCTAGCTGCAGTTGAGAAAATGCTATTACTTACCCCCTTCCATAGGTACCCCACCTGAGACAGTCCTATAGTGTCCCAGTTGTTGAATCCCTTTGTCTCCCTTAAGTTAACCAACTGTTCTGAGTCCCACAGAGGGGTGGCCTGTGTGAGTTTCTTGGCCCACCTCACACTTTTGTGAGTGGTATGCCATATCTGAACCGAGTGAGATGTCGGCCCCGTTACCTTCAATTTTGCTGGTCTGAAATACAAGGCCCGGGCATAGGATCCCCCCGGTAAAAGCCATCCGTCCATTTGATACCCAGAATCATCATGAGACCGGTAGATATCTTGATTGCTGGCAGCCAACTGGGCAGCCCACTAATATATCTTGATGTCTTGGAGTTCAACTTCTCCATCATACCACCCTCTCACCAATTTTGAAAATGATATCCGGGGTGTTCCTCCCACCCAGAGCAGCTCCCTTTGCTCACTTTCAATGGCCACAAAATACGTCACGGGAACAGGATTGGGTGAGTTGTGCAAGACATATAAAAAGCGGAGCAGGGACATCATCTTAAATAGCACTGCTCTACCCAATAGCAACAGTGGGAGAGTCTTCCAGTGATCTACATCGCTTCTTAGTCTTTGCAGCGGTGGTAGGAGATTATGAACGTAGTATAGCTTGGGATCCTTGGTGATATAGATCCCAAGATATTTAAAGCCTTCTGTGGCCTTAGTCACTTTGCAATCTTTGGGGAGGGGTGGGGCCTTTTCATTAGCACAAATATCAGTGATTTGGTCCAGTTGCCAATGTATCCCGAGAATATGCCCGAAATGTGTAAATATGTTAAGGACCTTGTGAATCGAGGTCCCAGACGACACCAACTACAGCAGTATATCATCAGCGTGGAGGAAGATGCGATCCTCCCAATCTTCCAACCACCTCAAACACCTGACAATGGGCTCCCTATGGATCCAAGCTAGGAGGGTTTCCAGTGTAAGTGCAAAGAGCAGTGGGACAAGGTACAACTCTGTCTTGTCCCCCGTCCTAGGGCAAATATTTCAGTTTTTTTGTTATTTACGACTACTTGCGCCAGTTGATCAGAATATAGAAGCTCTATCCAACTAATGAAGTTGGGGCCAAATCCAAGCTTTT